>NC_079192.1:286682927-289157397 GCF_029499605.1 Hyla sarda | reverse complement strand
TTGCAGTCTATGGGGGCAGCAATGCAGTCTGCTCGATCTCTGGCAGAAATTCTGCCCAGAAATTCTACAGTGTGAACCTAGCCTAACAGGTCGGAGCACACAATCAGTATGAACCTAGCCTAAATATGATCAGAAATTGCCTGTGACTTACTAACCTGTCTTGTCTTACCTGTAGGTGGATCCCCAAAAGTACAAGAACATTTTCAATGGCTTTTCTGTAACACTCAAGGAAGATGGTGTCCGTGGCCTTGCTAAAGGATGGGCCCCTACATTCATTGGCTATTCAATGCAAGGGTTGTGCAAGTTTGGGTTCTATGAAGTCTTCAAAATCTTTTATTCTAACCTTATTGGTGAGGTAAGATGTGTATTTTTTTTTTTCTCTATTAAATCCATATTTCCAGTATAAAAGGTTTTTAAATAACTAGATTTAGGTTTAAATGCCCTATCACATACCGTATATCCCGGCGTATAAGACGACCTTTTTAACCCCGAATTTTCTTCTGAAAAGTCGGGGGTCGTCTTATACGCCGGGTATTGGGGTCCAGCATAGGAATACTTATGATTATCTTCCCGGCTCCTGTGTGCGGCTGCAGGTGGGGGCCGGCCAGAGCATGTACAAACTAAAAACTGTACAGTATACTTAAAAACCAGGGTGCCTCCAGCTGTTGTGAAACTACAACTCCCAGCATGCCAGGACCGGCAAAGGCTGTCCGGGCATGCTGGTAGTTGTAGTTTCACAACAGCTGGAGGCACCCTGGTTTTTAGTATACATGAATTCGTTTTTACATGCTCTGGCCGGCCCCCGTCTGCAGCCGCACACAGGAGCTGGGAAGATAATCATAAGTATTCCTATGCCGGACATCCATCCATATCCATAGGCCTTAGCAGTAGATTGTGACCCCGGCCTGGAGGAGCGGTGACCGGAACACTGGGGGGCAGTACACAGACATACAGCCTCCAGCCATACACTCTATATGGCTGGAAGTTGTAGGTCTGTGGGGGGGGGGGGGGGGGGGAAGCTGCCTACTATTGTTGGGGGAGCTGCAAGGTACAGTACATCGCGGTAGGAGGGGTAGTCTTATACGGCAAGTATATCTCAAACTCTATATTTTAACTGTAAAAGTTGGGAGTCGTCTTATACGCCGGCATATACGGTAACTCACTAAAAGCAATTGGGTGGGGGGGGGGGATTGAGAGAGAATGTGTTAGTTGCAGAATATTTCCTCTAACCCAGCTTTTTATCGTTGTAGGAAAATACCTATCTGTGGCGCACATCCCTGTACCTGGCTGCATCTGCCAGTGCTGAGTTTTTTGCAGATATTGCTTTGGCTCCAATGGAAGCTGCAAAAGTGCGTATCCAAACACAGCCAGGCTATGCCAACACTCTGCGGGAAGCAGCTCCTAAGATGTATGCTGAAGAAGGGATATGGGCGTAAGTGTTATGCATCCTCTCTGGTATAATTTATTATTTATTTATTTTTTATTTTTTTTGGTACATGCTGCCTTAGATCCACCTTTGTGGTTGCTTCACCTGTTCTGAGTTCTGTTGGTTGACTTCCAGTAGTTCCAGTTCAGTGACAACCAGCAACTTTTTGGTTGTACAGTCAAAGGTGCTTGAGTCATTGGCATGTAAGAGGAATATACCTTCACATTGGCCTATTATGTTCTAATGGCAACGGCTGCAGAATTACTGTGCCCGTGTATCACCAGTAGAATGCGGCTAACGTGTGGACAGTCAAATGCATGTGTAATACCACTGATTCAGAGACTTAAATGGGCACTGTCCGATACAAAAACGTTTGAGATGTTGTAAAGCATGTATAACCAATAGGTTTTGCAATTGCTTTCATTAGAAAATTTTCAGTAATTCATACTGAAAAAGCCAAACAACTGCCCCCCTTGCCTCCTGGGACACATAACAGTCTTACTGTGTACATGCATCATCACCTACGTCATGGGCACACTTCTTTGATTGACAGCTGTGAGTGCAGGGCTAAATACCTCCCACTGTCAGCTTGTGTCCCGCTACTGTCAGTGAGGACAACCTGGGAGTTGTTGTAGTTTTGCTAATGCTAGGGGAGATTGGAGAGGAATTCAGACTAGTGAGCTAAATTAAAAGTGTAATAAAATAATAATAAAGGTGCTAGACACAAATTAGATGTACATGGTCAGGATTACCAACCATTTTTTTTGTTGGATCTGACGGGTACGCTTTAAAGGGTTATCTCTTGTTTGTAAAATTAATATCCTGTTTGGCCGGGGATAAAAAAAGGGGGGGGTTGATTACGTCGCCCTTGTCCTCTGCAGCTTCCGTTGAGCTTGTTCAGTTTCCAGCTCATTCTTCCTGCTTCTCTGAGGAGTACTTGTTGCAGGACCTGCCTGTTGGCAAATCACTGGTCGAGATGGGCCACTACAGCAGCCAGTGTTTGACTGAACCCACAGATCCTGCAAGAAGCTTCTTGTCTTAAAAGTGATTACCGGTTCAGAGTACAATTTTATATATCTTTTTCTTAATGCTGCTTAACTCCTTTTTTGAAGGCTAGATTTAATGAAATATTAACTTGTGCAGGTTCTACAAAGGTGTTGCTCCTCTCTGGATGAGACAGATTCCATACACCATGATGAAGTTTGCCTGCTTTGAGCGCACAGTTGAAGCCCTATATAAATATGTTGTACCCAAGCCACGTAATGAGTGCTCCAAGGCCGAACAGTTGGTTGTCACCTTTACTGCTGGTTATATTGGTAAGTTTTAAGTCCTATACAGCAAAATAAGTTTTTGAGAAATGCTGCTGTTGCCAGACAAATAATCTTCTGTTCACCAGGTTTACATTTCCCTATAACTTGCATGTCAAATGGAACACTGTCTATGTAGACCCAATTTGGAAAGGGACTTAAATCGTACAGTACTTACCACCTTAAAGGGGTACTCTGCCCCAGGACCTCTTTTCCCCCTATCCAAAGGATAGGAGAAAAGATGTCAGATCGCGGGTGTCCCGCCGCTAGGGACCCCGGGATCTCGGCTACAGCACCCTGCTTTCATTACTGCACAGAGCAAACTCTCTATACAGGGGGACGTTACGGCTCCGCCCCTCATTATGTCACGGCCCACCCCTCAATACAAGTCTATGGGAGGGGGCGTGGTGGCTGCCACGCCCCCTCCCATAGACATGCATTAAGGGGGCGGGCAGTGACGTCACGAGGACGGAGCTGTGAGATCACGATGCTCTGGCCACGGTATCGCCTGTCATTACGCACAGAGCATGTTTGCTCTGGGCAGTAATGAAAGCGGGTTGCTGCAGCCGAGATGCTGGGGGTCCCCAGCAGTGGGACCCCTGCATTCAGACATCTTATAAGATGTCCTGGGGCAGAGTACTCCCTTTAAGGCTAAATTTCCACACATCCTATTTCTGGCATTGTGGTCACAGAAAAAAAACTCCACAGAAATCTGCCTTCACTCTACCAAGATGCATCATGTGACTCTTCAAAGTGGGGGGGGGGGGGGGGGTGAGCTCCAATGTTACACCAACAATGCGTTTTTTTTGTTTTCCCTATGGGATAGAACTCAAAGATTTCTTGAAAAACACCATAGTCTCGGCATTCTGCGATTTTTATGAAAACTATAAATAATCCAAAAAAGCCTATAAATATTGGTAAAACACCAAGTACGTTTGGCATTTCATATCTCACTATTGAATTTCAGCTAACATCTGGCCGCTTGCACCAAAAAAAAAGCCATGCAGCGAATGCAGCTTTTTCTACAAAAAGTGAAATCCTAGCCTAGACAGTAGACTGATGCATGATTGTGTCCATAACATGGAGGCAGCCATGGGTTTTCTTACCCAAACTGAACGCATCATGGATCGGTGCTTTTAGTTGGAATTTAATACCTGCAGTCGGCAGGAATGTCTGTGTTGTAGATGTTTGAATGCAGCTTTACTGTGTAAACAGATGTTGTTGTTTTTTTATGTTAAATATTAGTATTCAGCAGTTTCAATGATCATTGGATGGTGAAATATTTACTGTAAGGGTAGTGACCTGTGAATGTTTTGTATTGATGTCTACATGCTCCCTTAGATCCACCTTTGTGGTTGCTTCACCTGTTCTGAGTTCTGTTGGTTGACTTCCAGTAGTTCCAGTTCAGTGACAACCAGCAACTTTTTGGTTGTACAGTCAAAGGTGCTTGAGTCATTGGCATGTAAGAGGAATATACCTTCACATTGGCCTATTATGTTCTAATGGCAACGGCTGCAGTATTACTGTGCCCGTGTATCACCAGTAGAATGCGGCTAACGTGTGGACAGTTAAACTGTGCAACCCCTAATTTTGCTACTTGTGTGCCTCTTAATTCCGGTGCTTCAGAGACTTTAAAGTGGCTTATCTTTATTTTTAAACTTTAGCTGGTGTGTTCTGCGCTATTGTGTCCCATCCCGCTGATTCTGTGGTCTCTGTGTTGAACAAAGAAAAGGGAAGCACTGCTGGTGCAGTCCTGAAGAAGCTTGGACCAAAAGGTATGTCTCCCACTTGCCTTCATTATTGTGGTTTTGTTCTTTTGTGTAATTGTTTTGTATGGGTTTTCTTATATTCTAAATTTTTTTTTTTTTTCCTGCAGGAGTCTGGAAGGGGCTGACAGCCCGTATTATCATGATTGGTACCTTAACTGCTCTGCAATGGTTCATCTATGACTCTGTGAAGGTCTACTTCAGGCTTCCTCGTCCTCCTCCCCCTGAGATGCCGGAGTCTCTGAAGAAGAAACTTGGCTTGACCCAGTAAACACTTGGACTGCAATAATGTAAACTTATTTGACACTTAAAATTTTTTATAAAGAATAACTCAACCATGTAGGATCTACCATTTCCCTGATGTAATTATTGGTTGTATGTTCATTCTGCTTGGTAGCTCACAACTGTCAATTGGTTTTACCAGTGTGCTTGTCTGTTGAAATAAACAGAAGATCCAGTTGCTAATGTTGTTTTATACAGCCTGACAGGTATGGGTGTACCACTCTGCTACTTAACAGTATTGTTAGGATCAGTGTTTATCATGGTGGCAAAGCATCCTTGGTCTACACGTTCCATTAAAGTGCAAAGTTTTTTTTGTTTTTCAATCGGTTGATACCCTGATTAATGATGATCCCAAGTGGGAAGACAGGAGTGCTCCTCTTCCCTGCCTTGTGTTAAGGACCTGGGTTGCCCCACAATCCTTACAATGTGTATCTGCCCTTGTTCTTGCATTGAAATACTACTTGTATCAGTGGAGCGCTCCACACACAACATGGTAACTGCCCAACCAGGACTTGCTCTGTATCTGCTGCAAGTGAAGGACCTGTGGTGATGTTGCAATAATGTGACCAGTACGTGTGGGGCCGGAGCTCACCAGGAGAGAAACTTGTGGCTGAAGAACTTGTCTCTACTAGAGCGGAGCATCCGAGACAATAGAGCCTGGGAGGGAGCCCAGTGAGAGATCATCCAGTATTATACTACATGGCTGCAGTCACTACTAGAGATAAGCGATGCTGATGATTCCATTCATAACGAGCCTTGTGGCTCGGCAGTTGCTGACTTTAGCCTCATAAATTAGTTCAGCTTTCAGGTGCTCCGATGGCTGGAGATGCTCCTAGGACTGTATCCACCTTTTCCAGCCCACCGGAGCACCTGAAAGCTGAACTAACTTATGCAGGCTAAAGTCAGCAACTGCCGAGCCGAGAAGTTCGTATCGAATCACTGTAACTTCGCTCATCTCTAGTCACTACTGTTGGTGTGGCGTCACTGTTTATATACATAATCTAATCCTATAAAGAATAAGTAATATGATTGTATACAGTGGGGGAGACTTAGTAACTTTTCCTCTGGACAGGGTTTGATGAGTTGCCTATAGCAACCAAATTGCTTTCTTTTTTGAAAAGGCCTCTCATAAATAAAGGCAATCTGGTTGCTATGGGCAATTTTTCCTCTGGACAGGTTTTGATAAATCTCCCTCAGTGACCCTACCAGCAAAACAGCATGTGCAGCTCTGGAGTATAAGGATGTAACTTGGGATCAGTATAGGATTAGTAATGTATTGTACACAATGGTCCTGACTTGCTATTGTAAACCTGACCTGTTTTGTCAGGTTGTGCACCAGAATTTGTGCCAAAAAACTTAAAAAGCCAACTCTCTAGTTTACTCAACTCCAAAGTGTGGCCACAAAAAAGGAGCGTGTCCCAATCACTTACAAAAGATCCCAACATATTTGTTTCCAGAGTGTGGTGGCTATGTGCTCTGTAAAACCCCGCTCAGCTGTGTGTATAAAAAAGGTCGGGAAACATTGAGCAAATGCCGTTGAAAAATACTTGTAGGGAATTAAAGCCCAAAGAGAACTACTCTACTCTTAGGGTGCGTTCACATGGCCGTCTGTCCCTGGTTTTATTTATTTTTTTTAATCCCAATTTCGGTTCCGTTGCAATGTAAACACTGTTTTAGAAAAAATCATTCATGTCAATGGCTTTTTTTTAATTTATTTTTTTCAATCAGTTTGTACCAATCTGCACTCATTTCCCTTTTTTTTTTTTTTCTATTTATTTATTTTTTGACGGCAGAACAAAAGGCACATGAAGTATTGCCAGTCAGCCATTGACTGTCCAGGCATGTTAGGAGTTTTGCAACGGTTGAAGGCACCCTATTTGGGGATAAACTGACATACAATATTTTTGGTGTAACGCTTGCATCCGGGTACACCCCTATGAAAATCCCTAATTTAGGCCTCAAATGCGCATGGCACAATCTCACTTCAGAGCACTGTCGTATTTCAAGGCAACAGTTTAGGGCCACACGTGGTATCTCCGTACTCTGGAGAAATTGCGCTACAAATTTTGGGGGGGCTTTTACCTCTTATGAAAAGGTAAAAGTTGGGGTCTACACCAGCATTTTAGTGTATTAGAGTAAAAAAATATATTTAACATGCTGGTGTTGCCCCATTCTTTTCATTTTCATAAGAGGTAAAAGGAAATAAAATATGTAACAATTTCTCCTGAGTACGGAAATACCCCATATGTGGACTTAAAATGCTCTGAGGGCGCATAACAAGGCTCAGGAGTGAGAGAGCTCCATGTACATTTGAGGCCTAAACTGGTGACTTGCACAGGGGTGGTTGTTGGTTGCAGCGGTTCTGACATAAACGCAAAATACCCACATGTGACCCCATTTTGGAAACTACACCCCTCACGGAAACTGACATGGGGTTTAGTGAGTCTTAACACCCCACAGGTGACAGATTTTTTTTTTTTTAAACAGTGGTCTGTGAAAATGAACAATGTCATTTTTCATTTGCACAGATCACTGTTCCAAAAATCTGTAAAATGCCAGTGGGGGTGTGAATGCTCAATGGACCCCTTGTTACATTCCTTGAGAGGTGTAGTTTCCCAAATGTTCCATGGGGGGTGGTTTTTGCTGTTCTGGCACCATGGGGGCTTCCTAAATGTTACATGCCCCCCAAAAACCATTTCACCAAAATTCACTTTCCAAAAGCCCAATGTGGCTCCTTCCCTTCTGAGTCCTCTAGTGCACCCGCAGATCACTTTACATACACATATATTTTTCCTTACTTGAGAAATGGGGTTTCAAAATTTTTACGTTCAACTTCAACACAGTCATCAAACCTGTGGGGTGTTAAGGCTCACTGTACTGCTTATTACGTTCCTTGAGGGGTGTAGTATACAATCTGTTTTTTTTTTTTTTTTTTGTTTTTTTTTCACTGTTCTGGCCCCATGGGGGCTTCCTAAATTAGACATGCCCTGCAAAAACCATTTCAGCAACATTCGCTCTCCAAAATCCCATTTTCTCCTTCGGCTGAGCCCTCTAGTGCACCCATGAAGCACTTTACATCCACATATGAGGTATCTCCTTACTTGAGAGAAATTGGGTTACATATTTTGGGGGGCTTTTTCTCCTTTTACCCCTTGTAAAATAAAAAAATATGGGTCTACAAGAACAGGTTAGTGTAAAAAAAAATTTTGATTTTGAATGTTTGCCTCCACTTTGCTGCTATTCCTGTGAAACACCTAAATAGTTAACAAACTTTCTGAATGTCATTTTGAATACTTTGAGGGGTGCTGTTTTCATAATGGGGTCCATTATGGGGTATTTCTAACTTAAAGACCCTCAAATTCACTTAAAAACTGAACTGGTCCCTGAAAATTTCAGGTTTGGAGACTTACTGGAAAAATTTGAAAATTGCTGCTGAACTTTGAAGCCCTTTGATATCTTCCTAAAGTAAAAACGTGAACTTTATGGTGCAAACATAAAGTAGACATATTGTATATGTGAATTAGGGATCTACCGATATTTTTTAGGAATGACTGTGGAATCTGTGGACTTTGAGGCCGATAGCTGATAACTTATACCGATATTTCGGTATAAGTTATTGGCTGTTTCTCCAAAGAGTAGCTGCTGCAGATCAATGATTTCAAGCGGGTGCTTTAAATCAATGAACTGCAGCGGCTTTCACAGGGCCAGAGACCACCGCCGCCACAGATTATTGGCAGGGTAATTGCCGATAACGTCCAAAATTGTGAATATCGGCCAAACCGATAATCGGTCGATCCCTAATGTGAATCAATATATAATTTATTTGGTATGCCGGTTTCTTGCAAGCAGAGAGCTTCAATGTTATAAATATTTTCATGAAATTTTTTAATTTTTCACCAAGAATGGATGCAAGTATTGATGAAAATTTACCATTAACATAAAGTAGAATATCACGGAAAAAAAATCTCAATCAATTTCATAAGTACAAGCATTCCAGAGTTAATACTTAAAGTGACAGTGGTCAGAATTGCAAAAAATGCTCTGGTTCTTAGGGTCAAAATGGGCTCGATTCCCAAGGGGTTAAAGTGAAAATATCCGTTTGTCGACACAAACTAAAACTTGGGGCCACCCTTCAAAAATTGACGTGTCTATTTCCAAAATCTCTAGAAAGGGATCTCTTCCCTTTGAAGACATTGGGACTCTTAAGGGTCCAATGGATAAAAGAATGGATATGTTAAAAGAAAATGGGAAGCTTCAGGGGCAGCCTTAAAGCCAAATGTAGCAGGGACTTTTGTGGCCAGATCTGTTTTAATTTGCTTAGATCAGTTAGCTTCTAACATCCAAAATAAAGTACTAAGGAAACAGCTCTTGTCTTCCATTCCCACTATCCGAAAGGGAGTAGCCGCCTTAGCTGACTCCACCTCAGACGCTCTAAGGTTATCTGCCTGTGCTAGGGCACTATCAAATTCGGCTAGTAGGGCATTGTGGTTAAAAAATTGGCCAGGTGAGGTATCCTCAAAAATTTTATTATGTGCCATCCCCTGTGAAGGAGAACAGTTGTTTGGATCTGTCCTTTCTGATATACTTGAAAAGGCAAATGATAGGAAGAAAGGGTTTCCTTTTGACTTTGGGTCCAGACGTAACCAGTCCTTTCGGTCCAGGGGCAAAGGTTAATCTGGGTGCTGGAAATTCTCCAAAAAGAATAGTGGCCTCATGTTTAACCAACCCTAAACCTCCTTTAAAAAAAAAAAAAAAAAAAAAAAAGCAGTATCTCAATGATGGGGTCCTGCAAGTGGTTGGCAGACTGCAAAGTTTCTTTCCGGCATGGCAAAAGATAGCGGGCGGTTCTGGACATCATTCAGAACGGCCTGTGCTGGGAATTTTACAGTCTTCCACCCACTCACTTTGCATGACTGTTGTTACTAAGTAGGAAGGCTCTTCTAAGGTCTCTAACTCACTGAGGATGGAGAGGAGAGGACTTCCTTTTATTCTCCAAGGTTTTCTGTCCCTAGGGGCACAGTCCCTCTCTCAGGTGGTGCTGTCATGGCTCATGAAAACAGAATTACCAGTGAGTAATTACCTATTTTATGATACTATAATGTTCCCACATACAATGTGGTGGATTTGTGCTAAAAAAAAACCTGACCTGCTCACAGCATGTGTGGTTAAAAAAAAAAGAGAAAAATCACCACCTTAATAAATACCATTAAAAAAGAGCGGACTAACCAAGAAAACTGTACTGTTCCTAAGTTACATCATGTATATACATCATGTATTATACCGTGTACATCAGGGCTTGACAAATTTGTTAGGAATTTAGGAGCCAGGTTACCCCACACAACATCCCTTCTCTCCCTGTGGCAGTCATCAGTGCCCCCTCATATCTCTGTGCCACAGTCACTTGTGTTCTTAAAAGATTTTAGATCTATCCAAAAAAAAAAGCTTGATGACAACCAACATGACTGCCACAATGTGTCATAAAGATTTCCCAGAATTCTGAATGGAAACTTGGCATATTTCGAGACCTGGTGTTCATACATAACTTATCCTAAACTACTTCTGTGTTATACTCCATGCACTCACTATTCTGCTGGTGTGGTGAGAGGATCAGGGGATCATTGCACATACTTCCCAACCCCATAGTGACCCATAACATGTATACTGCATATTTGATCTTGCGGCAGGAGCTCAGCTATGACCTAAACCGAAGTAAACTTCAATCCCAGCAATTAGAGATGAGCGAATTTTTGAAAAATTCGGGCGATTAGGCAAATGTTCCCCAAATAAATTTGTTTCGGTTTGAATTTATTCGCAGGGAATCAATATTAAAAACAGCTATTTCTGGCCTACAGAGGGCCTCAATAGGGGTGTAGAACACTTTGCATTACTGTAACACGCATAGGGTGTGTGCTGGGTTAGTGAAATAATACTTTTATTCAGTATAACATTCAGATCAGAGGCGTGGCTATTAGAATTACTGTCACAGAGCAGCACAATGACATAGCCTGGAGGTGGCATCAGTATGAGGAGACTACATAGTGGCTGAATGACACAGCCTGGACTTGGCGGAAGCATGAGGAGAACATATATTGGCTGAATGACATAGCCTGGAGGTGGCATCAGCATGAGACAGCTTGGAGCTGGCATCAGCATGAGGAGAACATATGGTGGCTGAATGGCACAGCATGGAGGTGGCGGCAGCATGAGGAGACCATATAGTGGCTGAATGACACAGCCTGTAGTTGGTTGCAGCATATAGTGGCTGAATGACACAGCCTGGAGTTGGCGGCAGCATGAGGAGACCACATAGTGGATGAATGACACAGCCTGGACTTGGCGGAAGCATGAGGAGAACATATATTGGCTTAATGACACAGCCTGAAGTTAGCGGCAGCATGAGGAGACCCCATAGTGGATGAATGACACAACCTGGACTTGGCGGAAGCATGAGGAAACCATATAGTGGCTGAATGACAGCCTAGAGGTGGCAGCAGCATGAGGAGAACATGGTGGCAGTATGAGACAGCTTGGAGCTGGCAGCAGCATGAGGAGAACATATGGTGGCAGAATGAGACAGCCTGGAGCTGGCATCAACAAAAGAACATGTGGCAGAACGAGACAGCCTGGAGGGGGCATCAGCACGAGGAGAACATATGGTGACAGAATGAGAAAGCCTGGAGGTGGCAGCAGCAGCATCAGGAGTTCTGAAAGTGACTCGGTGAGTGGTGTGGTGGGTGGCAATACCAGTACCCAGTGACGAAGGTAGGTGAAAAAAGGAGAACTTGGCATAAGATGTGTGGCATCAGGCGAGTAGAAAAGTAGCTGAGGCAGGTAGGCAGAAGAATTGGTCTCTTTTGTAAAAGTGTTAGTGTGCACAAGTAAGTATTGAGGATATGCATTACATAAAACTTAACTTTTAATAATATGCTTAGGATAAAATATAGGGACCCACATTTTTTTGTAATCAAACAAAAGGAAAGGTGTGCAAAAAACACCATGTGCCATCTACCCCACCAAGTATTTATGTGATGCAAAGGACTCTAAAAGGTGGAAGGGAACAACGAATGGTCCATTGTAACCGGTGGGGGTAAAAACTTCCCCTGTAAGGCCCTATTCTTGCATTATTAATTCCCTTCTTGGCATGTGTTACTAGCCCTAAAAAGGGTGGCCCCACACAGGAACCTCTCCCTATTTCTACCTACAAACACTGCCATTTCCCAGGGTTTTTAGGTGGAAATAAGGATTGGTTCCTGTGTGGGGCCGCCCTTTTTAAGAAGAGTAACACTTTCCTCGAAAAGGTGGTAGCGAACAACCTATTGTCCATTGTAGCAGATGGGGGTAAAGACTTCCCCTGTAAGGCCCTACTCTTGCCCTATTAATTCTCTTCTTGGCAAGTGTTACTCACCCTAAAAAGGGTGGCCCCACACAGGAAACTATTGCCACCTAAAAACCCTGGGAAATGGCAGTGTTTGTAGGGGGAAATAGGGAGAGGTTCCTGTGTAGGGATACCCTTTTTAGGGCGAGAAACACTTGCCAAGAAGGAAATTAGTAATACGGGAGTAGGGCCTTACAGGGGAAGTTTTTACCCCCACCGGTTGCAATGGACCATACGTTGTTTCCTTCCACCTTTTAGAGGTCTTTGCATCACATCAATACTTGGTGGAAAAGGTGGCACATGGTGTTTTTGCACACCTTTCCTTTAGTTTGATTTCAAAAAAACTTTGGGTACATATATTTTATCCTAAGAAAAGGTTTTAGCTAACACATATACTCAATACTTACTTGTGGTCTCATGCGGAGGAATGTCTGTAACTGGGGAGCAGCACCTAAAATATGTTTTGTACTATCAATATTTGTGAAGTGTTGGTGTTGCACCATGGTCGATCTACTCTGATGCATCAGGCATTGGTGGGTGGAAATCCTGGCTGATCCATGCCTGATTCATCTTGACAAAGGTCAGTCTCTCCAAATTTTTTGTGAACAGATGAGTTCTCCTTGGGGTTACTATGGCCCCCGCCGCATTAAACACCCACTCTGATGGCACACTACTGGCTGGGCAGGGCAGCTTTTCCAGGGCAAACTCTGCTAGTTGTGGCCACAAATCAAGTTTGGCTGCCCAGAAGTCCAACGGATCTTCAAGGTGTGTTGGCATGGTCATGTCAAGGTATGCTACCACCTGCTGGTTCAGGTCCTGCTCCAGGTCTACATGCTGCTGATGAGTTGCTTCACTATGCGGGTGAAGAAAGCTATTCATCAGTGACTTCTGATGGAGCTGGTACTGCTCCTGCCACCCCTCCCCAGCAGCCATGGCAGTGAAAGGTGAGCGCAGAGGGCCTCCGGAGTCAAACCTGCGAGAGCATGGACGATGGCACAGATAGGCATCAGCCAACTGACTACATAGGATGTCTCTGTAGTAGGTCAGTTTGTCCTCCTTCTCAGTGGGTGTAAAAAAGGTCCCCATTTTGTGGTGGTATCGAGGGTCCAATAAGGGGGAGAGCCAGAAGTCATCCCGCTCCCGAATGGTGACAATTCGGCAGTCTCTACGCAAGCAAGTGAGCATGTATTGTGCAATTTGTGCAAGAGACTTGGAGGGACTCCCTGCCTCCATCTCCACTGCATACTTCTACGGTGTGTATGGGTCCTCTGTCTCGCCTTCCTCATAACCCACTAGCTCCTCCTGCTCCTCCTCTCCTGTCAGATAACTAGAAAAACCGCCAATCTCGCAAAACCTAAACTGTACTCCACTGTGCACCTCCCCCTCCTCCTCCAGTTCAGCCCCAGAGGGCTCATGTGGCCGTGAGATGTAGGTGCCATGTCTCCAGTGCCCTGACCAGCCATTGTTTTGAACACGTTTTGTAGACATGTGTTGTAGTAGATGAAGCAGTGGAATGACGTTGTTCATCTCGTAATCCTGGTGACTGACTAATAAGGTGGCCTCCTCGAAGGGCCTGAGCAAATGGCAGGTGTCACGTATGAGCTGCCACTGGTTGACATTGAAGTTACACAGGGGAGTCCCCCTATCCTCAAGGAGGGTGTGCTTTGCGGTGTATGAGCGGCTGAAGTCATGCAAAGTTTCCTTCCCATTGTTAGGATATCTTGCAGATGGGGGGAACACTTAACAACCTGCTTGATAACCAGATTGAAGATGTGTGCCATGCAGGGCGCATGTCACAGGCTTCCTTGTCGCAGCGTAGATAAGATGTTCTTCCCATTGTTGGTCACCATGGTTCCCATTTCCAGTTTTCGTGGAGTAAGCCATGATTCGATTTCTTGATGAATGACTTTTAGCAGTTCCTCCCCTGTGTGACTCAGTTCGTCGAGGCAATCCATGTGAAAAACAGTGTGACACCGCCGTGTCCTGCACACATGGTATGCTGGAGGGGCACTGAGACTTGTCCGTGCAGTGGAGGATGAGGAGGTGGAGTTGCACACTGTCACAGGACCAACGGCCTGTGGGTGTGCAGTGGGAAGCGGCGTGACCTGTATAAGTTGCTGTTGTGGCTGTGCAGGAACCACATTCACCCAGTGAGCCATAAAGGACATGTATTGTCCCTGACCGTAGTTACAGCTCCACATGTCGGCGCTGCTGTACACTTTGGTACACACTGACAGGCTCAAGGACTGGCCCACCTTCTGTTCCACAAAATTGTGCAGGGCTGGTACTGCCTTCTTCGCAAAGAAATGATGGCTTGGGACTCTCCACCTCAGCTCGGCAAAAGCCATCAGTTCTCTGAAAGGTGCAGAGTCCGCCACTTGAAAAGGGAGGGACTGCAGCACCAGCAACTTGGACAGGAGCAACTGTTGTCTCTTGGACATGGCTTTGCCGATGGATTGCTGGCGGAATGACTGACTCGAAGTAGGAGGAGCAGGAGTATCTGGAGCGACAGAAGATGGATATGACACACAGCTCCCTTCGGCTGAGGTGGTGGAGCCTAGGCTGACTGAAACAGGGATCGGCATGCCACTGGGTGATGCAGCAGGCTGGACCACCACATCGGAGTCACGGTTCTCCTAGGCCACTTCATGGGGACACTGCAAATGTTGATGCAGGGCCGTGGTGCCAACATTGGGACCCTGGTCATGCTTCACCTTCTGCCGACAAATTTTGCATGTGGCCAGGTTAACCTCCTCCGGATGCTTGATGAAAAACTTCCAAACCGCAGAGTAGCTGATTTTCCCTCCAACAGTCTGCACTGATTGACTGATACTGCCGCCGACTCCAGGAACCCCTTTTCCACTACCTCCTGGGAAGGTATACTGGTGCGAAGCAGGTAATCTACCCCGGGTACATTTGGCTCCAGAATTTCCACTCCTACCACCATGCTGACTGAAAACCATGCTACCATCTTGCGGGCTCAGCTGCTGCCTCACGGGCAACCTGCAACCCTCTTCTCCTGATGATGATGAAGCCCCTTCTTCACCAGGCTCCCAAGTGCGATCGGCTTCATTATCATTGAGTTGTGTCTCCACGTCACTGATGTCCTCCTCAGGTTCCCCAACAGCGTCTGCTTTAGGAGCCTGAATGCTTGCAACACCACCTCCCACGCCACTCTCCTCATCACTACTTCCCTGCCTAGCAGAGGAAGCAGCGGATGTCTCCTCCACTTCTTGGCTGGGCAGTAGCTGCTGACTGTCCTCTAGTAGATTGTCCTCACTAAATAGTGGAGCTTAACCCACAGCATAAGATACTACTGTGGGGGAGGGAACAGCATAGGACAGAGGCAATGGGAGGACAGGGACTGCTCCCGGGCCATGCCAACTCAGGGTTGTGTCTGAGGAACCCACTGACTGTTGACTGTGGGTGTCAGATGTCACTTGTGATGAAGTGGATGACCGTGTTAACCAATCGATGACAGCAGATGGGTTGCTGGTCAAGACACAACTGCTAGCCGATACCGGGAGCTCAGGCCTCTCGCTGTGACTCCTGCTGCTACTAGCTCCTAGTCTGCTGCGACCTCTGCCTAATAAATTTAGGCCTCTGCCTGACATACTTAGTGCATATATGAGGGGAGTACAATATGCTTCACTACTCTTAAAACAGTATTTGTCTTCAAAACCAGCAGGTGTGTACTTTTGCCTGGCCTTTCACAGTGTCTAGGCCCTTAAGACTTAAACAGGAACAAAATGGTACACCACTTAGATGTATGTTTGTAGTATGCACTTATAAGGGGAGGACAATGCGCTCCACTACACTTAAAACAGTTTTTGTCTACTACATCGGTAGGTGTGTACTTTTGCCTGGCCTTTCACGGTGTCTAGGCCCTTAAGACTTTAACAGGAACAAAATAGTACACCACTTAGATGTATGTATGTGGTATGCACTTATGAGGGGAGGACAATGCGTTCCACTACACTTAAAACAGTATTTGTCTACAGTACACACCAGTGCTGCAGCACACAGTCACTGCGTACTACACCCAAAATTGCACTTTCTCTCTCAATCTCATTCCCTTTCCTATCAGTGCTTCTCGGCTGGATTTGGGCTTGAGGTGAATCGCTGCTGTAAAAATGCTTTTCTGTGCAAAACACACTGCTGTCTGTCCCTCTCTATCTGCAATAAAAGGCTGATGTGATTATATAGGGCTGTGACATCACAGGTGTGGCTTGCTGCTCATAGGCTGCGTGTGACTAAGGGTCATCGCCCCTACCTGCCTTCCCAGGATTCCTTGCCCCATGTCCTCACATGTGGATCTGCCGTTTTAGATGCCCTGGAGCCTGGACCACAATAAATGGAGTATATTGAAGCGATTTGCACGATCAAATAGTGACGATATTCGCATTTGTTGCAAATTTAATTTTTCCTGAAATTCGTAATGAATTTGGATTTGTCAGAATCGATTCGCTTATTCCTACTGGCAATTTAACCCTGACAGCTTCCGACTCCGAGCTGTAAGGAGTTTGACAGAGGGAGCTCTTTCGGTCTCTGCAGCAGCGGAATTGCTGTGTGCTGCTGCTGCTGCTCACAATGGGCTCCTTTTTGTATTAGAACATGCCAGAGGCACGTCCTAATATGCTGTGAGTTAGTGTACCACTGACTACCATTAAGTATTCCAAAGCATTAAAGTGTAAAATAAACAAAAGATACATAAAATGGTAAATAAAATTCATTAAATAAAAATATAATCTAATATAATTAAAGGGGTATTCCAGTGGAAAAAATTGTTTCCCCCCAAATCAATTGGTGCCAGATTTGTAAATGACAATTAAAAAATCTTAATCCTTCCAGTACTAATCAACTGCTGTATACAGAGGAAGTTGAATTTTTCTTTTCAGTTTGACCACAGTGCTCTCTGCTGACACCTCTGTACGTGTCAGTAACTGTGCAGTGTAGGAACAAATCCCCATAGCAAACCTCTCCTGCTCTGGACAGTTCCTGACATGGACAGAGGTGTCAGTAGGGAGCACTGTGGTCAGACTGGAAAGAACAACAACAAAGAACTCAACTTCCTCTGCAGCATACAGTAGCTGATACTGGAAGGATTACGTTTTTCCTCGCAGTACCCCTTAAAGGGTAGGTTCACAATGAGTGCATCTACAGCAAGTTTCACGCTGCGAATGCCCTCCTGGCAGTCACAAGAGCAAGCTCCCTGCTGTGGCTTTGTCCACTCGTAGTAGCAGATATCCCCAAAATATTGGCAAGACGCCATACATGAATATATACACCTACAAAACACTGCCTTATCACAAATAAAAAAATACACTACAAGATATCATAATAAAAAATACACTTTATTAGAAGAACATCAAAAACAACATGATTGGCAATCCCACCCTCCCCATTAAAAACAGATACACAAAAGGACAAATTAAAACAATTGATGGGGGAACATCCTGAATAGCATGGCAATGGGGAACACGCCACCGGAACCCGCCTGTCACCTTCCGCATTCAGCTGCCGGAAGCGACGTCATGCGAAAGGCGAGGGGGCGAGGTCCCGGGAGCGCAACCCAGGCGCATGCAAGTGCACAGCGTCCCTCGGCCATCTTGGATACTGGCAAAATGCCACTATCCCGCAGTGGGCAAAATAATACAAAAGAAACTGATAATAATAATAATGAATTATAGCCAATGATGAGCATTTACATCTAACCTACCTATATGTGGCCTGAATAATATGTGAAAATGTTGTGATGTATGTGTAAAGTGCAAAAATAAAGTGCAAAATAAGAGTGAGTGTAAATGAGAAATGTGAAAAAAAAAATATATATATATAATTTTTTTTTAAATATTATAAAAAGAGCTTTTTTATATAAAGCATGATAACTTTGCAATACAAAGTGAATAAACTAAAGTAGAGTTAATGAAATAAAATAACTACATGTAATGTAATTCATAAGGACATAAATAGTGAACGAAATACTTATAAATAATTAGGGATATGTGAAGTGCAAGACAAAACAAACACCCAAAAAGAAAAACAAACAAATCAAAACAAATTACCCTCGTGAAACCACAATAATAATGATATATGTGCACATAATTCATAATGGAATAAATATATATAATAATATTATATATATATATATATATATATATATATATATATATACACACACACACATCATGTAAAATAAATATAATAACTCATGAGAAAAAAAAAAGAAGCACACTGCAGTCACTGATGATTGATCCAGTCATAGTCCTGATCCAAGATAATGGGACATTCTTTGGTAAGACACACCACCACAATTATAATGTAAATCCATAACTGAAAATAAATAAAAATGAATTAATCAGAATACTCAATACTCGAAATGTGAATAAACAATCACCCCACAAGAAAAAAAAAAAAAACTCCCCACAGAAAATATTAAATATAATAGTAAAATCTGGAAGTGATGAATCTACAGAAAAACATGAGAAACTTGAGTCTGTTCGATGATGGGAGTTGTAGTACCGCAGCACTGAGGGACGGTTCCTGTGCATTCCCTGACTGTGGGCGGCTGTGGAGTAAAGTGAAAAACAGGACAGAACCATGCACAAAACAATTGACCACTATTTTGTGCACAGGAAAAAAAAAAGCACAAAACCGTACACGTAAAAAACTGGATACATCTAGTGGTGTAAGTTTTTGTATGGTAGGTCAATGAATACGGTGTACTATACTGTTCTATATGGTTTTCAAATGGAAAATAGGAAAAACAATATGAATGCACCCTTAACTTTTTTTTTTTACTGATTTTGTAATAATTCCCGCCACACAAAAAGGATTCAAATGACTCCCTACTGCCCTAGGTGAATACTTTAGGCTTATGAAGTAAGATTCTGGCAGCTAGAATCCTTTGCAGGCATGTTGTGCGGCCTATAATTCATTCCACCTAAATAGATGCCATTAAAGCCAAATGGAGTTCTTCTCATTCTGGGTCCTACAATGTGGCCAGGCACCCGAATATGGTCTAAGAAGGGGTATTGCCGAACACAGGACGAACAGAGTAATAAAATGTTAGGGTGCATTTCTTTCTTTTTTTTTTTTTTTTTTATAGAATTTTATTCACAGGAAATATGAAAAAACAATATCACTAGTACATATGTAAAGTAAGTCAAAAACATTGCATAGAGTACAATCAGAAAAGTGACATAATAAAATACAGAGTATTAATCATGGAAAATAATCTCCTGTGGTGTTTTTAGGACAATAATAAAACAAAGGAACAAATGTGGAATCCCATAGAAACTAATAAAATACTAGTTACTGTCCATGGGGAAATGTAGCAGACATCCAATAATACATGAGTCAAAGAACACTGTCAAGCATTGTCCAGTCATAGATTACCTAAAGTACCTTTAGGAGAGTCTAAACAGTACCATGTTGAGTAACGAAAATGTTTCATGATACCCTGTCTCATGATACGCTGGAAGATATACAATATTGTCTCCATTTTTGGAAAAATGCTTTTGTATGTAGGTCAGTATTTCTGAGTGTAAGTATTAGTTCTTTTTGCATGGTCCCATGAAATTCAGCTAAAATTTCTGCTATACTGGGGGTCGTGTCTACTAGCCAGTGTCTAAGTAGGCATTTTTTAACCACTAATAAAAGCAAATGGATACCCTTGGAGAATTTACCTCTATCAGGGGGATCAGATTCCCTTAATGGTTGGTAATGAAAGATGTAAGATTTAGGGGACAAAGTATTGCGGACGTTCCAAATAGTAGCCACTAGGCTTTCCACTTCCTTCTCCATTTGTGTAACAGCTGGGCATTCCCACAGACAATGCCACAAATCAGCTTTATAGAGTTTGCAAGTTGGACAGCTATCTAAATATTGCTCGGGTGGTGGGGTACCCCTCCAATGAAAGGCATAAGTAGCCTTTTGGACTATACGCCAATATGATTCTCTCAAATGCTCACTTGGAGGAGATTGGACAACTGGTTTCAAACCTTTTCTGATATTATTTTCGAGGTCTTCTGCTAGTCAAGATTTCCATTTTGTGAGGGCTCTCAACACAACTCCTTTTAATGCTACATTCCTGATGGTTGCGAAAGGGAGAGTGGAGTATCACGTGTACCTATCAACCCGTCAAAGGCATTCGGTTGCTCACCTGCCGAGTAAGATCTCACTAGGCTTCTAAAATAAGAATAGAATTGAATATATAGCCACTGATGGGAGGATGGTAAATCATGTGCTTAAAAAGATTCCCAGGACAATATTGTACCTGAGTTGCTTAAAAAGCTACCAAAAGAAGTAATATCTTTCCCCACCCAATGAGCACGTAGGGGTTGAATAGCACAGTGTGATAAGGAAGTGTATACCTTTCACATATGAGTGGCAAATCAGTAATGATATGGTTTTAAGGGGGTATAAAAGTTTAGGAAAGGACATCATTTTAATCAAGTGTATCCTGCCTGTTAATGAGAGAGCTGCCCATCTGGTAAGTTCCCTTTCTATTTTATGGATCAATGGGGGGTAATTAAGTTCATACAACGAGGATGGTGAATGCCCTACCTTGATCCCTAAATAAGTGATTGCTTTACTCGCTATCTGAACTGATGTGTGTATATCAGGGGGTGGTGACTTAGATCCTAAAAAAATTAACTGGCATTTGTCAATATTAATTTTATATCCTGAGAAAGATCCAAAATGTGTGATTTTGGCTAATACCGAGTGAAGATGATCTGCAGGGTTGCCCAGGAATAATAGGGTATCTTCAGCAAAACAATTAAGTTTCATTTCTTTTGTTCCTGCAAAAATACCCTCATATATAGAAGAAGATATCAAATGTCTGGCCAGTGGCTCCAATGCTAGATTAAAGAGCAAGGGAGACAATGGGCCGCCTTGTCTGGTTCCTTTATGAATAGATATCGGCTCTGATAGATAGCCGGGTAGATGAATCCTAGAGGTCGGCTACGTATGTAGAGCCTTAATAAATGTACAAAATTGACCAGTAATCCCCACCTTCGATAGCACCAGCTCCTGCCAGGGCCACTCCACATTATCGAAGGCTTGTTCAATGTTAGATGTTAATGTTAGAAGAGGGGCCCTTTCATACTGCCTCCTGAACTGTCAAAACAGATCTTAGGTTAGACACTGCTGCCCTACCTCTAATAAAACCCACTTGATGAGTGACTATAAGTCCCAGTAAGAGAAGAGCCAGTCTATCCGCAATGATCTTCAATACTAGTTTAGGATCTACATTAATTAAAGAGATCGGGTGATAAGAACTGGGGATAGATGGGTCCTTACCCTGTTTATGAAGCAATTTAATATGAGCTATGTGTCCATATTGAAGTGTCCTGATGAGAGTATCTCTGGGAACTGTGGCACTTTCTTGTTCAACTAGGGCCTTAAAAAATTCCCCAGAATATCCATCTGGTCCTGGAGCTTCATGATTTTTTAATGATCTAATTGCCATTGAAACTTCCTCTAATTGTATAGGGGCATTAAGTGACGCCAACTCAACATCTGATAACCGAGGCATAGAAAGGGACCTCAAAAAATCATTAGCCACTGATATGTCCACATTACCCCCTGTATACAGACGCTGATAATATTGTTGAAAGATGGTGGTAATGGTTTTAGGATCCTTACATAGCACCCCTAATGAGTTTTTAATTGGTCTCATAGGATGGGTGGTCGTTTGAGCGGACCCAATCTGTGTGCCCTTTCAATTGTGCATCTGTTGGGTAGGCCCAGGGCTTGGGGTATCTCTTCGGCACAGATAGCCAGAAATTGGCCTGCTGGAATACTTTCAGGCAACCCCACAAAGTGCAGGTTACTTCTCCGACACCTATTCTCCAGATCATAATTTTTCTCTTGTAGAGATTTAGTGTTTCTGTGGAACTTTTGTATTTGCTGCCTGTTATTTCATCCTCTGCTGCGCTGAGTCGGCCCTCCAGGTCAGCGAGTTGCAGAGAGTGCTGCAACACCTCTGCCTGCGTCTGGGTCAGTGAGGCCGTAAGCTGTGCCCCGAGGGAAACCTGGAGGTCTGGCAGTAAAAGCTTTGCCACTTCCATGGCTAGAGTTTTGCAGGAGAATTGGAGTCATGGTATCAAGGAGTGGTCAGGAGATACAGGTAGGTTAATCATTCCCAAAGTCAGTGGGGAGGGTTGTGATAGCGGTTGCGATTGATCTTCTGGTGTGGTGCGAACTGCCGCCATTTTATCTCCATTACGCTCCTACTGAGGTAAAGGAGAATGTGCAGATTGTACCGCTGAAGCTTCCTGCCGGGTCAAAAATCGATCCATTCAAGTCAAGAGACTCTTAGGAAGCAGGTGATACAGGTAAGAACCTGAAAATTGCCAGATAAATTGTGCGGGGATAGGATTTTAGCTGCGTTGTGTACGGAGCTCTGCCTCACTGTTGCCTACATCCGCGCGCCGGAACCGGAAGTCCTGTTTGGGTTCATTTCTTCCATTTCAGAGGTGATGTACAAAAGATATGTCCCATAAATCTATTTTTTCCACTAGCTTTGTAAAGTTTCCTTTCCCAAACATATGGTGTTAAATTACTCTCTATAAGGTGAATAACTTAAAGGGGTACTTCGGTGGAAAACATTTTTTTTTAAATGAACTGGTGCCAAAAATTTTAACAGATTTCTAAATTCCTTCTATTAAAAAAATCTTAATCCTTCCAGTACTTATTAGCAGCTGTATACTACATAGGAAATTCTTTTTTTTTTTATTCCTTTGCTGTCTGTCCACAGTGCTCTCTGCTGACACCTCTATCCTTGTCAGGAACTGTCCAGAGCAGCATAGGTTTTCTATGGAGATTTTCTCCTGCTCTGGACAGTTTCTTACATGGACAGAGGTGTCAGAAGAGAGCACTGTGGACAGATAGAAAAGAAATCCAAAAAGAAAATAATTTCCTCTGCAGTACACAGCTCCTAATAAGTATTGAAAGGATTACATTTTTTTTTATAGAAGTAATTTACAAATCTGTTTAACTTTCTGGAGCCAGTGGACTTAAAAAGACCTAAAAAAATGTTTGCCACCGGAGTACCCCTTTAATCCCTTAACCTGTTGGGGACAGAGGGCGTACAGGTACGCCCTCGCGTCCTGGTACTTAAGGACGGAGGGCATACATGTACCTGGGAATTTCGGTCCCCGCCACGTGTCGGGCGGGGATGTGACCGGGATGACTGCTGATATCTATCAGGCATCCTGGAGCAGCGGCGGCATCGGAGCAGCGGCAACAGCGGTAGGAGGAGGAGGCTGCAGTGAAGATCGCCGGTAAGTGATCTCCACAGTGACCTTCTAAAAGTTGCAAAACTTAAACTCCCAGCATGCTCGGAGAGCCAAAGGCTGTCTGGGCATGCTAGAAGTTGTAGTTTTGCAACATCTGGAGGGCCACAGTTTGGAGACCACTGTATAGTCGTCTCTAAACTGTGGTCCCCCAGATGTTGCAAAATTAAAACTTTCAGCATGCACTGACTGTCTGGGCATGCTGGGAGTTGTAGTTTTGCAACATCTGAAGTGGCACATTTTGGAGACCACTATACGGTGGTCTCCAAACTGTAGCCCTCCAGATGTTGCAAAACTACAATTCCCAGCATGCCTAGACAATCAGGGATGCTGGGCATGTAGTTCTACAATATCTGGCCCTTCTCATGTTGCAGAACTACAACTCCCAGCATGCCTGGACATTCTGGGCATGCTTGGAGTTGTAGTTTTGCAACATCTGGAGGGCTACAGTTTGGAGACCACTACTTAGCAGTCTCCAAACTGTTCTTCCCCAGTTGTTGCATAATTACAACTCCTAGCATGCCCAGACTGTCCAGGCATGCTGGGAGTTGTAGTTATGCAACAACTGAAGGGCCAGATATTGCAGAACTACACCGCCCAGCATCCATGACTGTCTGGGCATGCTGGTAATTGTAGTTTTGGGAAACACTGAGCTAGAGTCTGTTTCCTAACTCAGTGATTCCAGCCCGTGTGCCTTCAGCTGTTGCAAAACTAGAACTCCCAGAATGCACTGACAGATAGGACCGTACATGCTGGGAGTTGTATTTTTGCAACATCTGAAGGCACACGGGTTGGAATCACTGAGCTAGAGTCTTTGACTGTCCTGGCAGGCTGGGAGTCTTGCAACAGCTGGAGGCACCCTGTTTGGGAAACACTGCCTTAGGGTTTTGGTGGAGACAAGCGCCATCCTTGTATCCGGGTCCGCCCCTATTGCAAATTCCTAATTTAGGCCTCAAATGCGCATGGCGCTCGCTAACTTCAGAGCCCTGTCGCATTTCAAGGCAACAGTTTAGTGCCATGTATGGGGTATTTTTGAACTAGGGAGAAATTGTGTTACAAATTTTGGGGGGATTTTTCTCCTTTTACCCCTTATGAAAAGGTAAAGTTGTGGGCTACACCGGCATGTTAGTGTAAAAACAATAAAAAAAATGTACACTAAGATGCTGGTGTTGCCCCATATTTTTTATGTTCACAAGAGATAAAAGGAGAAAAAGACCCCCAAAATTTCTAACTCAATTTCTTCCAAGTACGGAAATACCCCATGTGTGGACGTAAAATGCTCTGTGGGCGAACTACAAGGCTCAAAAGTGAGACAGCGCCATGTACATTTGAGGCCTAAATTGCTGATTTGCACAGAGGTGGCTGATCGTTACAGCGGTTCTGACATAAATGCTAAAAAAAAAAACACATGTGACCCCATTTTGGAAACTACACCCCTCACAGAACATAAAAAAGGGTATAGTGAGCCTTAACACCCCACAGGTCTTTGACAAATTTTCGTTAAAGTTGGACATAAAAATTTAAAATGTGTTTGTTTTTTTTTTACATGAAATGCTGGTGTTACCCCAAATTTTTCATTTTCACAAGGGGTAATTGGAAAAAATCCTCCCAAAAGTCATCTGTAAAAATGAAAAATTACATTTTTCATTTGCACAGCCTATTGCTCCAAAGATCTGTCATACGCCATTTGGGGTAACACCAGCATTTCATGTAAAAAAAAAACACTTTTTTTTTTAATGTCCCAATTTAATGAAAGTTTGTCCATCATCTGTGGAGTGTTAAGGTTCACTGTACCCCTTCTTACGTTCCTTGAGAGGTGTAGTTTCCAAAATAGTATGCCATGTGTTTTTTTTTTTTTTTACTGTTCTGGTATCATGGGGGCTTTCTCAAAAGCCCCCAAAAACCATTTCAGCAAAATTCGCTCTCCAAAATACCATTGTCGCACCTTCCCTTCTGAGCATTGTAGTTCGCCCGCAGAGCACTTTACATCCACATATGGGGTATTTCCATACTCAAAATAAATAGGGTTACGAATTTTGGGGGGCTTTTCTCTTATTACCCTTGTGAAAATATAAAATTTGGGGTAACAACAGCATTTTATTGAAATTTTTTTATTTTTACGTCCCAATTTAACGAAAGTTTGTCAATCACCTGTGGGGTGTTAAGGCTCACTGTACCCCTTTTTACATTCCTTGAGGGGTGTAGTTTCCAAAATAGTATGCCATGTGTGTTTTTTTTTTTTTTTTTTTTTTTTTTTTATTACTGTTCTGGCAAATTTACCACTATGTTAAAGTAGAATATGTCAGGAAAAAACTATCTCAGAATCAAATTAATAAGTAAAAGCATCCCAGAGTTATTAATGCTTAAAGTGACAGTGGTCAGATGTGCAAAAAATGCTCTGGTCCGGGTTATTATGGGCTCTGTCCCAAAGGGGTTAAGGACTAAGCCCATTTTCACCTTAAAGACCAGAGCATATTTTGCACATCTGACCACTGCCACTTTAAGCATTAATAACTCTGGGATGCTTTTACTTATGAATTTGATTCCGAGATTGGCATATTCTACTTTAACATAGTGGTAAATTTTTGTCAATACTTGCATCATTTCTTGGTAAAAAATTCCAAAAATTCAGAAAAAATTAGAAAATTTAGCATTTTTCTAACTTTCAAGCTCTCTGCTTGTAAGGAAAATAGACATACCATATAAATGATATATTGATTCACATATACAATATGTCTACTTTATGTTTCCACTATAAAGTTGACATGTTTTTCTTTTGGAAGACATACGAGAGCTTCAAATTTCAGCAGCAATTTTTCAATTTTTCACGAAATTTTCAAAATCGGAATTTATGAGGGACCAGTTCAGTTTTGAAGTGGATTTGAGGGGCCTTTATATTAGAAATACCCCATATATGACCCGATTATAAAAACTGCACCCCTCAAAGTATTCAAAATGACATTCAGAAAGTGTGTTAACCCTTTAGGTGTTTCACAGGAATAGCAGCAAAGTGAAGGAGAAAATTCAAAATCTCCATTTTTTACATTAACATGTTCTTGTAGACCCAGTTTTTGAATTTTTACAAGGGATAAAAGGAGAAAATGCTCCGCAAATTGTGTAACCCAATTTATCTTGAGTAAGGAAATACCTCATATGTGGATGTAAAGTGCGCTGTGGGTGCATTAGAAGGCTCAGAAGGTAAGGAATGGGATTTTGGAGAGTGAGTTTTTCTGAAATGGCTTTTGGGGGGCGTGTCACATTTAAGAAGCCCCTATAGTGCCAGAACAGCAAAAAAAAATAAACAACAACATGGCATACTATTTTGGAAACTACACCCCTCAAGGAATGCAACAAGGGGTAAAGTGAGCCTTAACACCCCACAGGTGTTTGACAACTTTTCGTTAAAGTTGAATGTGTAAAATTATAATTTTTTCACTAAAATGCAGTTTTTTCCCCAAATTTTACATTTTTACAAGGGGTAATAGAAGAAAATGAGTATGGAAATACCCCATGTGTGGACGTCAAGTGTTCTGCAGGCACACTACAATGCTCAGAAGAGAAGGAGTCACATTTGGCTTTTGGAAAGCAAATTTTGCTGAAATATTTTTTGGGGGGCATGTCACATTTAGGAAACCCCTATGGTGCCAGAACAGCAAAAAAAAAAAACCTTCACATGGCATACTATTTTGGAAACTACACCCCTCAAGGGGTATAGTGAGTTTTAACATCTCACAGGTGTTTGACAAATTTCCGCAAAATTTGGACGTGAAAATGAAAAATTTTATTTTCTTTACAAAAATGCTGGTGTTACCCCAAATTTTTCATTTTCACAAGAGGTAATAGGAGAAAAAGCCTCCCAAAATTTGTAACCCCATTTCTTGTGAGTATGGAAATACCCCATATGTGGATGTGAAGTGCTCTGCGGGTGAACTACAATGCTCAGAGCTTTTGGTGAGAGAATTTGGTTGGAATAGAAGTGGGAGACCATGTGTGTTTACAAAGCCCCCATCGTGCCAGAACAGTGGACTGTGGGTGAACTAGAATGCTCAGAAGTGAAGGAGGCCCATTGGGTTTTGGAGAGAGAATGTGTCCGAAATTGAAGGCCATGTGTGTTTACAAAGCCCCATAATGCCAGAACAGTCGACTGCCCCACATGTGACCCCATTTTGGAAATTACACCTCTCACAGAATTTAATAAGGGGTGCAGCGAGCATTTACACCCCACTGGCGTTTGAAAGATCTTTGGAACAGTGGGCTGTGCAAATGAAAAATGTAATATTTCATTTTCATGGACCACTGTTCCAAAAATCGGTCAGACACCTGTGGGGTGTAATTGCTCACTGCACCCCTTATTACATTATGTGAGGGGTGTAGTTTCCAAAATGGTTTCACATGTGGAGCAGTCGACTGTTCTGGCATTATGGGGCATTGTAAACACACATGGCCTTCAATTTCGGACACATTCTCTCTCCAAAACCCAATGGGCCTCCTTCACTTCTGAGCATTCTAGTTCACCCACAGAGCACTTTACGTCCACATCTACAACTCCTGAGTTCACCCACAAGGCTCTTTACGTCCACATTTACAACTCCTGAGTTCACCCACAGAGCACTTTTACGTCCACATCTACACTCCTGAGCCCTGTTGTGTGCCCATAGAGCACTTTGCGTCCACATACGGGGTATTTCCATACTCAGGAGAAATTGCGTTACAAATTTTGGGGGTCTTTTTTTCCTTTTACCGCTTGTGAAAATTAAAAGTATGGGGCAACACCAGCATATTAGTGTAAAAAATAAACAAATTTAACACTAACATGCTTGTGTAGACCCCAACTTTAACTTTTCATAAGGAGTAAAAGGAGAAAAAGCCCCCCAAAATGTGTAACGCAATTACTCCCGAGTACTGAAATACCCCATATGTGGCACTAAACTGTTGCCTTGAAATACGATATTATAGTATATGTAGTGTTTTACTCTTTATTTTGTGTAGGTGTAGTGTAGTGCTTTTAGGGGACTTTCACAAGGGCGGATTTACAGTGAGTTTCTCGCTGTAAACCCCCGCCCGTGTGAATCTACCCTGTACATTCAAACCTTCAACTGTTGCAAAACTACAACTCTTCTCAGCATGCACTGACAGACCATACATGCTGGGAGTTGTAGTTATGCAACAGCTGAAGGCACATTGGTTGCAAAACACTGAGAGTTTGTTACTTAACTCAGTGTTTCGCAACCAGTGTGCCTCCAGCTGTTGCAAAACTACAACTCCCAGCATCTACGGTCTATCAGTGCATGCTGGGAGTTGTAGTTTGCAACAGCTGGAGGCACACTGGTTGCGAAACAATGAGTTAGGTAACAAACTTAGTGTTTTGCAACAAGTGTGCCTTCAGCTGTTGCAAAACTACAACTCTCAGCATGCACTTACAGCCGAAGGGCATGCTGTGAGTTGTAGTTATGCAACAGCTGGAGGCACACTAGAAAAAATGTGCCTCCAGCTGTTGCATAACTACAACCCCCCAGCATGCACAAACTACCAAAGGGCATGCTGGGAGTTGTAGTAGTGCCTTCTGCTGTTGCATAACAACAACTCTCAGCATGCCCTTTTGTGTCATACCTCCTGCTGTTGCTCTGCCGGATTCTCTTGCCAACGCCATCGCTGTCTCTGCTTCGGGGGCCCTGATCCCACAGCCGATGCCGGGGATTGGGGGCCCCCACTCCAGGTAATCACTCCCGGCACCACTCTCGCCCTCCGGAATGGGGGCATAGCGGGTGCCATTAGGGACACCCCCACAGCAGGAGACCTGATTGTGAGGTGGCACCATTGCCACCTCACTCCTGCTGCTATCGGGTGATAGGGGCCGTGTCGGACGGCACCTATCACCCTTTATTTCCGGGTCACCGGGGACCCGATTGACCCAAACCGCCGCAAATCGCCGATCTGAATTGATCCGCGATTTGCAGCGATCGCCGACATGGGGAGGTCTCGGGGACCACCCCCCAGGGGTTTGCACGGGGTACCTGCTGAATGATTTCAGCAGGCATCCCGGTCCAGTCCTTGCCTAGCAAGCGGCAGAGAACGGAATTCCCACAGGCGTACAGGTACGCCCTTGGACCTTTAGTACAGGGACGTGGTCCTTAAGGGGTTATGGGGTCAAGTTTTTAAAATGGGGTCGTTTGGAGGGGGGTGTGGTTTCCTATGTTTGACCACCTCTCAGTTTCTGCAAACATTGCTTAGCACATAAAAACAATATGTACTTTTCAAATTTTCAAAAGTTTCAAAATTTCAAGTAAAACTCTTAGACTTCTAATACATTGAAAATGTTAATAGAAAAAAAATGCTGACAAAATAAAGTAGTCATATAAAAGTATACATTTTATAAACTTTGCTCAGTATGTATAAATATATGCAACATATTAGTGTTAAAATGTAAAGAAAAATTCTTTTTTTTGCATTTTAAATAAAAAAATACAAATGCTATCTGCTTACTTTTACTATATACATGTTGTACATAGTATGTACATGTTTGACATCTTTTGACTTATTCTCTAATAAAGTCACGTATCCCAGAAACTATTGCATATGACTGTAATCACCACAATGATATGCTGTTTTATGACAGTTATTGGGTGTTTTTCTCTTCACCCATGAGGGCACCAGGAGAGAGTATACACCTTCAAGGACAGAAAACCTGCAGGAAATAAAAGGCACCTTAGTAAATTTCTTCTAGCTGGCTAGTATTTTGCCACAATGGAGACACCACTGACTTGGATATAAGATTTAGATTTACTACAGTAAAAATATTTATATAAACAATAATTTGTTCTATCTACTCATTGCTGCATTTGGACAGATTCTTGCATACATAAATGTTGTTGTTTTTTAGCTTTAGGCAGTGCTGAATCTGAAACTGTACAGTTCTCACATGTTCTACTGGTTATACAGGCCTCTAATATAAACTGTGGTGTGTTGATGTGTTAAGCTTTTTCACTTGTGCCGACACCTTTATCCATGATAGAGCAGTATTAAACTGTATCAGGGGCAGACTGACCGGCCGGGAAAAGGGCCCGCTGTCCGCCGCCTCTCCTGTAAAAAAAAAAAAATGCAGCGGCCGCTAGATCTGTGCGGCTCCGATGTCGGAGCCGGGCCCAAAGCTGTTACAGTTAGTCCACTCCCAGACAGCCACTGTAGTGGCTGCCCTTTAAGAGAACCGCAGTGGCTGCCTGGGAGTGGCGCTTAGGTCATGTGAACTTCACGTCTTAGAGCGGAAGTGCCAGAGTTCACTGCTGCTGCCGAAGACCAGTGCGCCGCCCTGCTTGTCCTCAGTGTATGGAGCCCAGCTTGTCCTCAGTGTACAGAGCCCTGCTTGTCCTCAGTGTACAGAGCCCTGCTTGTCCTCAGTGCACAGAGCCCTGCTTGTCCTCATTGTACAGAGCCCTGCTTGTCCTCAGTGTACAGAGCCCAGCTTGTCCTCAGTGTACAGAGCCCTGCTTGTCCTCAGTGTACAGAGCCCTGCTTGTCCTCTGTGTACAGAGTCCTGCTTGTCCTCCTTATACAGAGCCCTGCTTTTCCTCATTGTACATATCCCTGCTTGTCCTCAGTGTACAGAGTCCTGCTTGTCCTCAGTGCACAAAGCCCTGCTTGTCCTCAGTGTACAGAGCCCTGCTTGTCCTCAGTGTACAGAGCCCTGCTTGTCCTCAGTGTACGGAGCCCTGCTCGTCCTCAGTGTACGGAGCCCAGCTCGTCCTCAGTGTACGGAGCCCTGCTCGTCCTCAGTGTACGGAGCCCTGCTAGTCCTCAGTGTACAGAGCCCTGCTTGTCCTCAGTGTAAAGAGCCCCACTTGTCCTCAGTGTAAAAAACCCTGATTGCCCTCAGTGTACGGAACCCTGCTTGTCCTCAGTGTACGGAGCCCTGCTTATCCTCGGTGTATAGAGCCCTGCTTGTCCTCAGTGTACAGAGCCCTGTCTGTCCTCAGTGTACAGAGCCCTGCTTGTCCTCGGTGTACAGAACCCCACTTGTTCTCAGTGTAAAAAGCCCCACTTGTCCTCAGTGCACGGAGCCCCGCTTGTCCTCAGTGTACGGAGCCCGCTTGTACTCAGTGTACGGAGCCCCGCTTGTCCTCAGTGTAAAGAGCCCAGCTTGTCCACAGTGTAAAGAGCCCCATTTGTCCTCAGTGTACGGAGCCCAGCTTGTCCTCAGTGTACGGAACCCTGCTCGTCCTCAGTGTACGGAGACCCATTTGTCCTCAGTGTACGGAGCCCTGCTTGTTTCAGTGTATGGAGCCCTGCTTGTCCTCAGTGTACGAAGCCCCCCCCCCCCCCGCTTGTCCTCAGTGTAAAGAGCCCTGCTTGTCCTCGGTGTACAGGGCCCTGCTTGTCCTCAGTGTACAGAGCCCTGCTTGTCCTCAGTGTACAGAGCCCTGCTTGTCCTCAGTGTACAGAGCCCTGCTTCTCCTCAGTGCACAAAGCCCTGCTTGTCCTCAGTGCACAGAGCCCTGCTTGTCCTCAGTGTACAGAGCCCTGCTTGTCCTCAGTGTACAGAGCCCTGCTTGTCCTCAGTGCACAGAGCCCACCTTGTCCTCACTGTACAGAGCCCTGCTTGTCCTCAGTGTACAGAGCCCTGCTTGTCCTCAGTGTACGGAGCCCTGCTTGTTCTCTCTGTACAGAGCCCTGCTTGTCCTCAGTGTATAGAGCCCTGCTTGTCCTCAGTGTACGGAGCCCTGCTTGTCCTCAGTGTACAGAGCCCTGCTTGTCCTCAGTGTACAGAGCCCCCCTTGTCCTAAGTGTAAAGAGCCCTGCTTGTCCTCAGTGTACGGAACCCTGCTCGTCCTCAGTGTACGGAGCCCTGCTTGTGCTCAGTGTATGGAGCTCTGCTTGTCCTCAGTGTACGAAGCCCCGCTTGTCCTCAGTGTAAAGAGCCCTGCTTGTCCTCAGTGTACCGAGCCCCGCTTGTCCTCAGTGTAAAAAACCCTGATTGTCCTCAGTGTACGGAGCCCTGCTTGTCCTCAGTGTACGGAGCCCTGCTTATCCTCGGTGTATAGAGCCCTGCTTATCCTCAGTGTATAGAGCCCTGCTTGTCCTCAGTGTATAGAGCCCTGCTTGTCCTCAGTGTACAGAGCCCTGCTTGTCCTCAGTGTACAGAACCCGCTTGTCCTTATTGTACAGAGCCCTGCTTGTCCTCAGTTTACAGAGCCCTGCTTGTCCTCAGTGTACAGAGCTCTGCTTGACCTCAGTGTAAAAAACACTGCTTATACTCAGTGTACTGATCCCTACTTGTCCTCAGTGTACAGAGCCCTGCTTGTCCTCAGTGTAAAGAGCCCCGCTAGTCCTCAGTGTACAGAGCCCGCTTGTCCTCAGTGTATGGAGCCCCGCTTGTCCTCACTGTACAGAGCCCTGCTTGTCCTCAGTGTACAGAGCCCCACTTGTCCTTATTGTACAGAGCCCTGCTTGTCCTCAGGGTACAGAGCCCTGCTTTTCCTCAGTGTACTGAGCCCTGCTTGTCCTCGGTGTACAGAGCCCCGCTTATCCTCAGTGTACAGAGCCCTGCTTGTCCTCAGTGCTCAGAGCCCTACTTGTCCTCAGTGCACAGAGCTCTGCTTGTCCTCAGTGTACAGAGCGCCACTTGTCGTCGGTGTACAGAGCCCCGCTTGTCCTCTGTGTACAGAGCCCTACTTGTCCTCTGTGTACAGAGCCCCACTTGTCCTCGGTATACAGAGTTGTCCTCGGTGTACAGAGCACTGCTTGTCCTCGGTGTACAGAGCCCCGCATGTCCTCGGTGTACAGAGCCCCACTTGTCCTCGGCGTACAGAGCCCCGCTTGTCCTTGGTGTACAGAGCCCTGCCTGTCCTCAGTGTACAGAGCCCTTCTTATCCTTGGTGTACAGAGCCCTGCTTGTCCTCGGTGTACAGAGCCCTGCCGAAGAAGTGCCCTGATCTCTCTGCCGGCTTTCTCAGTCGGCATCTGCATGGACACACAAACAGGGTAGCCTGGCCAGGTGGATGGGTGTCTCATGAATTGAATAGTTGCATGTATCTTCTACCTACCTTTCACCGCTCCCTACATGATAGCACAGTCTGTTGTGTATGTGAAATATAACTTATATCTCTGACTGTGCCATCATGTAGGGAGCAGTGAAAGGCAGGTAGAAGATAGAGAAGGCTTCCCAGCAGCACAGAGTATTTCTGGCAGGAACCTCCAGAAATACTCTGTGCTGCTGTGCTATTTCTGTAATAAATCTAAGAGGCCTCAGCCTCACCCAAGGAGGGTAATGTGGCTTATGAATGGATTTGTTGCTATTTTCCACCTGCCTTTCACGGCTCACTATATGATGGCACAGTCAGGGGCGTAGCTAGAAACCACAGGTCCCCGGTGCAAAAATTTGCCCAGGGCCCCCCTATCACCTGATGACCCGCTTTCCCAATCTCGGGTGACTCCTTACTCGGCTGCTCAAAGATATCAGTGACTACAACACTGATGAGACACAGTCAGGAGAATACACAACTATATAAGTTACTAACAGGCAGGGCTAGACAGACAAAACATATGCCCAGGCATTTAAGAATAAGCAGCCCATTTTTCTACTGTGGGTCCAACTGCTGGGACCCCCACAAATCACCTTGGTTCCACTTGTTCTCCAGCTGTTATAAAGCTATAATTCCCATCATGTCTGGAGAGCCTCAGGAATTTTTGGAGTTGTAGTTTTGCAACAGATGGAGAACCACAGATTAGGGTACAGCATCACCTATCATCACTGCCGAACTAACAAGTGATTACAGCTCTGATGGGACAGTCAGGAGAAAACACAATGATATCAGTGACTTGAATTACGTGTTCTCTGTTGTCTTTTCATTTCTTCTTCATCTGGCCCAGACGTCAGGACTTCTTCCAGCTCCATCTTCTCTGCAGAGTCTGATGCCCGGACATCATAGGCTCCTCACATTGTCAGCAGATCCTCATCCTCTGTATGATGACAATAATCATTATAATTCTGCAAAATACTGTACCCCCTTGAATATAATACTGCCACCCACTGCACCCCCTGAATATAATACTGCCATCTACTGTACCCCCTGAATTTAATACTGCCATCTACTGTACCCCCTGAATATAATACTGCCACACACTGTATCCTCTGAATATAATACTGCCACACACTGTATCCCCTGAATATAATACTGCCACACACTGTATCCCCTGAATATAATACTATCACACACTGTATCCTCTGAATATAATACTGCCACTCACTGCACCCCCTGAATATAATACTGCCATCTACTGTACCCCCTGAATTTAATACTGCCATCTACTGTACCCCCTGAATATAATACTGCCACACACTGTATCCTCTGAATATAATACTGCCACACACTGTATCCCCTGAATATAATACTGCCACACACTGTATCCCCTGAATATAATACTATCACACACTGTATCCTCTGAATATAATACTGCCACACACTGTATCCCCTGAATTTAATACTGCCACACACTGTATCCCCTGAATATAAAACTATCATACACTGTACCTCCTGCATATAATACTGCCATCCACTGTACCCCCTGAATATAATACTGCAACCTACTGTTCCCCCTGAATATAAAATTGCCACCTCCTGTTCCCCTGAATAAAATTTTGCCACCTACTGTTACCCCTGAATATAATCCTGCCACACACTGTGCTCTCTGAATATAATACTACCACACACGATACCCTCTGAATATAATACTGCCACACGGAGCCCATGAACGTAATACTGCCACCCACTGTACCCCTGAATATAATAATACTTCCACACACTGTGCCCCTGAATATAAACCTTCAAAAATAACCATGATATATTCTGTATCCCTTGAATATAACCCTGCCACACACTGTACCTTCCAAATATAATAATCCCTCCATAATAATAATACTAATACTGTTACACACTGTTTTTTCTCAGTTTGGCTGAATCACTCCTGTCCTCCTATATACCCCTCTGTCCTCCTCTATACCCCTCTGTCCTCCTCCTGTGTTCCAACCCCCCTTTCCTCCCAGACCCATAAGTCCTCCTACATGCTCCTCTTCCCCCCTCCCTAGACCAATAAGTCCTCTCCAGGCTCCTCTGCCCCCTCCCCAGACCCCAGAATTCTGATCTAGGCTCCCCTGCCAAACTCTCCAGACCCCAAAGTCTGACCCATACCCAATCACCTCCTGTCCCCCCACATTGATGAACAGTATATGTATTTATGTATGATAGATGTGTATGAGGCTCGTGTATGTATGGTAGATGTATGGTTATGATATTTGCGTGTATGATAGATGTATGTATGATAGATGTATGATACATATACACATATACACACATCTAGCTTACACACATCTATCAAACATACACACATCATACAAACACACGCCCGGCGCCCCGACTCTCTGCATGAATGCAGTAAGGCTGTGGCTGACACGCGCCCTCCATGCATCTCAACTTTGTGCTGTGGTCGACACACTGCATTCATGCAGAGAGCCGGGATGCTGGGCCGGACATTGTAGGGGGTGCCAGTGGTCAGACCCGCCCCCCCCCCTTTTTTATACTGGATAACTCCTTTAATAAATCCCAGTTCTTAACAATGAATGAAAAGTAAAGGATGCCGGCAACTCACCGCTTCTTCTTCTTCTTTATTGTATATACTCACATAAACATAGGCAGTAGGGAGGGACACATAACGGGGGGGGGGGGGGAGGTAAGAAGGTCGACAGCAGCCGTTGTTTCGCACAGGTTACGTGCTTTGTCTGGCCAGACGAAGCACGTAACCCGTGCGAAACAACGGCTGCTGTCGCCTTCTTACCCCCCACCCCATTATGTGTCCCTCCCTACTGCCTATGTTTATGTGAGTATATACAATAAAGAAGAAGAAGTGGTGAGTTGCCGGCATCCTTTTCTTTTCATTCATTGTTTTTGGCTACTCTGTTTCTGTCAGAGCACCTCTGCACCTTATACTGCAACTCCTCCTCAATAGCAAGCACAGAAAGATCCGAATTACACAGATTAACGCAGTGCCGGTCCTGTCTTCCTTTGAATCAAGTTCATAACACTTGTGTTGCATTATGTATATTGAGAAAACTCTAACCCCCAATTGTCCATTCTTCTGTCCCCTCTGGATGGAGCTCCTGTCCCTCACATGGCAGCATATAGAGGAGCATGTGACCATATAATGATGCTTAGCCTCTGACACTGACTCTGCTCTATTCAGTGTGTTCTTATGGAGGAGGCTGAATGATGTTATAGTTTTATGCTCCTCCATATGCAGTCATTTTATGGAATAGAGCTCTGTCCAGATAGGACAACAGGTCAGGTGATCAAGGGACTGGCGCTTCCTCGGTAAACAGAAAAGGTATAAGAACTGAGCGACTCACTATTATCATTAACACATATTTCAGTAAAACACCTTAAAAGCGGCCAGCTACTTTAAGTCAGTTCACAGCTGATCCATAACATACACTTACATGCTGCAGATTTGATACGTATTGAAGGTCAGTTTTTGTAGAAACCTATTTTATTCCTCATTCACAAAGCTGGTTCTGTGATAAGCTGCAGAATTTCCACACGTGAAAAACACTAACACTAAGAGTTCAATATTCCTATTCCAATATGATCTGCCTTTGTTCCCAAAACTGATTCCTGTATGCAGAAGAAAGAAATATTCGGGTATACCAGAAAGAGGAGGTCCGGGGAAAGAAAGTTTTTATAAGTCACCAGTGTGCCATATAAATACTGCATTATTATTGCTGGTTTTCTCGCCATTCCAACAGGGCCTCAGTCCCCGCTGCTCATTGCTTTTTGTTGACAATAAGACGTGCAGGAAGTGCCCACTCTGCCAAACACTGGCCACAGCACTGACCTGCCTCAGCCACTGACTAAGTGAGAATTTCCCGCATAACAACACCTCACTAGCTATCAGTAGGAATACTGGACAGAGGTTGTTTGGGATTCTAGCAGCTGTATTATTGTAATTTATCCCCCCCCCCCCCCCCACACACACACAAAAGCTGTTTAAAAGGGAGTCTGGCTTATAGAATTGTGGTCCCCCTGAAGTCAACTAATCACTGGGGTCCCCTGCTGGCATTGCCATCTTTCCCTCTAGTAGAACATCTAGCTAGAGGGCAAATCAATACATAAAGGTACACAAACAACAAATCCATGTAAACTCAAAATATATCAATCAAGTGCTATAATACCAATAGTACAGCAGAGGGCACCAAAAACCTGTAAATGGTAGGCTAGTATTACATTATTCTTTACAGGACATTAACTCTTGTGATTCTCATCTCACATTACTGAACATTTGCTGAACCTACTATTACATGTAAAGTATGATTTACAGACAAAAAGCAAAAAAAAAAGTAGTTTATACTACAGGGGCTTTCCATCAAATTGATGGCCGATCAGATTTTAAAAGGGGTCCTGGTGCCTACTGCTGATTGTACCTGCATCGCTCACCTATTAGTATCTATTACTATTGCAGCATTGCCTCGGTTCCCTTGAATAGGACAACACATGCAGTACCTTGTAGCACCATGACTAATGGTACTTCCATGCAGGTACAAGCAGCAGTAATCATTGAAGATGCTGTGATGTGCAAGGGCCCCATGTAACAGCTGATATGGGGGAATGCCAGTAGTTGGACCCATGCCAGTCTAGTATTGACAACCTCTTTAATATGTAGCTTGACTTAATGTGAGAGATTGCCTCCTGCTCCAGCAACATTTTGATACAGATTAAGAAGTCATTCAGACCTAAAATGTGAATGATTTTTAGCATCGATCACAAGTCCTGGTCTTATGACCCAAAATAGCAGCATAATAAGAATCTACAATACTGGTAGTTCAGGTCAGTGGTCTCACACTCCAGCTGTAATATAGATGCTTAGGAGAGAACTAGTCACATAAACAATATTGACTAGAAAATCAAGGCAGAATGTAGATGATAGTTATGGCCTGGACTGGCTACATCCCAGAGAGAGGAGAGAAAGATAAAGCTTTCCAGTGCCCTTCAGTCTCTGGGATGCATTACCATTTTCCTATTCGTAATATCATGTAATGATAGTGATAAAGTACTGTATTTAAACTTTACATGAATCAGTTCTGCCTTATGCCCCCACCTAAGAAGACTATCCCAGCAGGCCTAATCTATGGGGGAGAGAAGGCATGGGGCATCTGTTTTGCATTTTATGTCAAATAAAACAAGCATTTAGGATAAAAATGCGTATTGTACAGAGGGCAAAGGTAGAGTGGTAGAGACCCAGTATGGCAGCCTTATAAGACACCATGTGCTGTCATACAGTATGTTGGAGCTATTCTCAAAAAGCAATGCTAAAATGTTTCAAGGGAAGATTATTTCATTCAGTCTTATCCAGTATGCCACAATTTAGAAATTTTTTTGTTTTTGAGGCCTAAGGTCATCCTCCTACATGATGAGTTTTTGGCAAATAAACCACATTGACAAAATACTGTAAATCAATGTACATTACAATGCTAGTAAATTACAGCAGTATAGCAAAATACATGACAATTTGAGGATCACTTGTTACTGGAAGTTATGACTTTTTAGGGGCTATTTCACAATAAATCAGTCAGCCTAGACTGTAGGCTATGTTTGGTATTGTGAGTCAGTCTGAGCTGCAATGCTAGACACAACCAGTGGACTTGAATGGCACTGTTGTTGGGTAAGGGACCTTTCTATGTTGTACAGATTCACAAGTCTTTAAGTGTTTTTTCTTTAAAGTTATGATATAAACTGAACGCCTGGAATTGTTGGATTGCTAAGTCACGTTAAGTAGATAATAGAGCAGATCTGAACTCACCCTAAACCACTGTCCCTGCTAACATTGACAATCTGCCCTAAACAGTGGCCCACAACTGGTTATGGTCCCTACACTCGCTAAGTGCACAAGGCGTCTGAAAGGTCAAACATGCCAGGTCAGAGAGTCAAAACTTAGAAGGCAGCATAGCTTAAAATCATAGACAGAGCCAGCACAAGCAAAGGCCAGACGAGAAGAGTGGTGTAGAACAAAATCATCAGGCAAGAGGATAGTCAGGGAACAGGCAGATATCAAGTCACAATAGGTCAGAATTTCAGAATGCTAAACCTCATGGGTACTGAAGCAAAACAGCTGCCCATTTAAATCTCCTGCCCTCAGGGCATGTTAGCGCCAGCGCCACAGCTGATTGACCCGGCGGTCCCATCCCCTCCTGATGTTGCTATCCCAGGATCAGACGGGGTGGCGAAAGTAGGACAAGGTAAGTTTATTACAAAAGAATATATATATATATATATATATATATATAAATACAGCATCGGCGCACTAGATGTCCGTTTTCAGCAGCTCAGATACAGCAGGATGGATCCCTGTATTTCCACTCTAAAAAAGGGGGATATTCAAACTATAAAAAGGATGTGTATCGGAGCTGTAGGAGGTAAGAAACTTATATAATACAACACTTATTTGAGTTAGATGAGAAAGTTCATATAGGATTCAATATTATGAATAGGGCACTTTGTTATCCACTCTCCTGTTGATAATAGTTGTGCAGCTTCAATGCGGAGTTGTGGACAATCCACTAACTTCTAGTTTCCCTACAATGGTTCTAGGTGTCAGACGGAGCCTGAGTAGTCCTATAACACATGCAGGGTATCGAGATGGAAGGGAGCCGAATGCCGGGAGATCTGCCCCGGACGGAAGCGTCTCACCGGCTAGCTTCCCTGCTAATACAGCGCTAAGACATAACCCAAAAAGCTACTAGTGACGTCACTACTGCAAGAGCATAGGGCCAAAAACGCGTTTCAGAAAGTATGCTTTCCTTCCTCAGAAATCCTGAATTACAATGAATTTTGAGGCTTTCTGCTATTTGACCTGAATGTTGTTAGTTTCAACAAAAGGGATTTCCTGCTGCTTTAATCAAAAGTTTAATTAACAAACAATGAGCCAATAGTAACAGATTAATCTGTTGTTCATCCAGAAATCAAAGTAAACAATATAACATTGACTATTTCACCAAAGAGAATTATTATTAAATGACTTTAATCCATTTCCACTTTCCCTCAATCAATACATGTCTCTAAAGGGGCCAGCTCATGCATTCAATCAAAACCATGTTAACAACTGTGCCAGTTCCAAATAGAGCATTAACCTCAGTAATTGTTTTCAGTTCTTAACATCACGTCCTGTTTTGGACAATGTAGCAGAGCTGTGCTTTCACATTCTACACTTATCAATAAAGGAGTAGTCCAGTTTCCGCAGGATAGGTGATGTGTTTAAGATGGTGAAGGGTCTAAATGCTGGAATCCCCTGTGATCTGCCACCCCATGCCCCGATTCTCTGCCGGAATAGAGCGTGTTGACTACGGCATGAAGATGTGGCCGACACGCCCCCTCCATGTATTTTTATGGGAGAGCAGGAGATACCCAAATGCTGCATCTCTGGCTCTCCCATAGAGATACATGGAGGAGCTTGTCGGCCACATCTTCATGCCATGGTCAACACTCCTTCGTTCATGAATAGAGCAGGGCACCATACAGGAGATCGCAGGGGGTCTCAGCAGTTTGACCCCCGGCGACCTGCTCTTATTCTGGGAGGACATAACTGTTGAGTGTGGGAACAGTGAAAGTTGACTGTTTTTTCCTTGGCTCAATAGAAGGGGATGTATTGACGTCTATGGAAAAGTTTTCTAGGCATGCTCTGCGACCTGCACAGAGGTCAATGTGCAGAGAAAAGGAGATGTGAGCTCCAACTATCACCTATTGTGAATGGCCTAATCTTGTCTATCTGGTGTCATCTGTCACTGGTCATGATAAAGTGATGGACGTGTCATTTTATTATTAAAGTTAGTGGCCAGTATAAAAACTGAAAGATTTCAGGATTATTTTATAATATTGGTAATAAAATGAAAACTTAGAAAAAAAAATCACCATAAATTCTTACAAAATATGTTAAACATAATATTTAATTCAAATGTCATGTTTTTTGTCATTTTCCTTTAAACAACATAAAAAATTATTTAAAATAAATTTTAAATCAATAAAAAGGAAATGTTTTGCTGAATTCATGCAAAACTAAAAGTTCTTACTTCTGGAAAGGAACAAGTGAATTGCAAAATTTAGTGTGATTCTTAAGGCTGAAAATGGCCTGGTCTTTAACCATACAATACACTGTGGCATACGTGTACATCATGGAATGCCTTGTATAAACTTCTGATCTCAGCTTTTTAAGCCCTTAAATGCTGCAATCAATATCAAGCACAACATTTAAGGAGCTTGACAGAGTCAGCCAAATAGCCAGGTGTCAGAGGGTTTTCATGCTGGCTAGTGCCTAAAAAAAGGCAACCAGGCCTGCCAGAGCTATGGCCTAAAAGATTCCTGTCAATGTTAGGCTAGGTTCACACAAAAGGCTGGTGAATCCCATTCAGTAAAATTTTATGGCCGTAAAATTACTTAGAAGTTTTTTATTTTTATTTTTATTTTAGCTGTTTATTGTTAAAAAAAAATACAATTTAAGAACATTATTGCTGTTTTTGCTGGTTTGCTGTTTTAAACAGCCATTTTTAAAGGAAATCTGTCATCAGTATCACCCGCACTATCCTGTCATACAGGATTTTAGTGCGGGTGATATAACACATACAATCCTCCTAGGAAAATTATCTGATATGAATCATATACCTGGTAACAATAGACACTCACAGTATTTACACCTATAATTGTCACCACAATAATAACAACCATATAATGTCAAAATCTGTAAACTTTATTATAACAAAAGCATACAAAAAACAAAATACAACTGGACAGACAACCCCTAACCCATAAAATACATATACCCCAAAAATTGCATGGGTTCCCTGGTCACATCAAATACAATAATGGAGTATGCCAAATAACTAATGTATCCTCCATACAACAAAGTAAAGGTAATGTCCGCAATTGATAAATACACACTAATGTGAAACATCAAGCTACTACATTACCTGTGGCAGGCATACTTCCAGTGGCCATCCAGGGACCCCGTGCACCCTCAACGGATGTTGTTTCGTGGGTTTCCCCACTTCATCAGGAGGTATTATTCACTCACCAAACTAGCTATTTATATGTATCTGCACCTATCGGCGTACAAGCCGATCGCCGGAACCGGAATCCCGATCCCGCGGCGCCACCGGGCTTCCGCTGCCATGTAAACATGACAGCTTCCACCCATCTGAGGCACATTTTCCATGCTTTTTTTTTTATTATAATAAAGTTTACAGATTTTGACATTATATGGTGGTTATTATTGTGGTGACAATTATAGGTGTATATATTGTAGTGCGGGTGATACTGATCAAAATGATACTTACAATGTCCTGAATGGCCCAGCTGTTGCGCCGTTATCGCTGTATTTCTTTTTATTTAAATGAGGTCCTTGGGGCATGGGCAGAGCTAGGACCCGAGCTCCGGATACCCCACGTGATCTTCTTCCGGGCGGCCTCCCTCCCTGCTCTCACGGCACATGCGCTGCTTTCAGAGTACACCCGGAAGCGGCATCAGTTTCAGCATCATTCACCCTCATGACTTCCAGCATCCTCACACTTCACTGTTGGCTGTGGGAATGGGGTTGAAACTGACACCGCTTCTGGGCGTACTCTGGGAGCGGCGCATGCGCCATGGCGAAAACCTGCCGCAAGAGCAGGGAGGGAGGCCATGCATATTGATGAGCCGTGCGAAGTGCCCACCCAAGAGAAGATCACGTGGGGTGCCCGGAGCTCTGGTCCTAGCTCCGTCCATGCCCCAAGGACCTCATTTACATAAAAGAAAAACAGCGATAATGGTGCAACGGCTGGGCCATTCAGGACATTGTAAGTTTCATTTTGATCAGTATCACCCACACTACAAGCCTGTATGAAAGGTTAGTGCGAGTGATACTGATTACATATTTCCTTTAAGGCTTAAAATTAAGACCAAAAAGCGAATGTCCATATTATGATAAGCAATAATCTTTTGTAAAGGTAATTATTCCAAAACATTATACAAGCAATCAAGAAGTTTCAACTGCAAGTCCCCTTGTGAGCCCCACCCGCTGTTCTTTAAAAGTCGCATAGAAGGGGCAGAAAGGGAAAGAGGCCAAAATTAATGAACAAAATCTTGGCTTGTGAAAAAATTGCAACATTTGTATCCCAGAAAATTGACATACAGCCTTGTTAAATTTCCTCTACACCCTCCCCCCCAATAAAAAAAAAATAATTAAAGCTAATCAGTAGGTTATAGTTAGAGATGCGCGAATTTTTGAAAAATTTGATTTGGCTGATTCGTCGAATTTTCCAAAAATGTTGGTTCGGTCGGAATTTATTAGCGGCGAATCACTATTAAAAATGGCTAGTTCTGGCCTACAAAGAGGCTCAATAGGGGTATAGAACACTTTGCCTCGTCCTAACACGCAGGGGAGTGTGCTGTGTTAGTGAAATAATACTGTTATTCAGTATGACACGCAGATTACAGGCATCACAGATTACAGGTCCTCTGCCAGCCCCTGCCTCTCAGCGCCCCCCTGACTGTGAAAGTGTGAATGTTTCATTTAATCAGTTATGGTTTATTGTTATCACTCTATAGATTTTTTTAAATTTAAATTTAAGATTTAATAATAAAATGTGTGGTTACAAAAGACCAAATCCAACAAGGAGTCACATGTCACATGGTGGCAGCAGCATGAGGAGACCATAATCTGGCAGAATGACACAGCCTGGAGTTGGCAGCAGCATGAGGAGACAATAGGGCCTCACAATCCCTAAGATAAAAAGATGAATTTTCTAATTTTAAGTGAAGATTTATGGCAGCTAATTCTACCATAAGAGTGTCCCAGCAGCATGAGGAGACAATATAGTGGCTGAATGACACAGCCTGGAGTTTGCGGCAACATGAGGAGACCATATAGTGGCTGAATGACACAGCCCGGAGTTTGCGGCAGCATGAGGAGATCATATAGTGGCTGAATGACACAGCGTGGAGGTGGCGGCAGCATGAGGAGACCATATAGTGGCTGAATGGCACAGCCTGGAGTTGGTGGCAGCAAGAGGAGACCATATAGGGGATGAATGACACAGCCTGGAGTTGGAGCCAGCATGAGGAGAACATATGGTGGCTGAATGACACAGCCTGGAGGTGGCGGCAGCATAAGGAGAAAATATGGTGGCAGAATGAGACAGCCTGGAGACAGCATCATCAGGAGTCCTGAAAGTGACCCGGTGACAGAGTGCTGGGGTGGGTGGCAATACCATTACCCGGTGACGAAGGTGGGTGAAAAAAGGTCTGATGCGGATGAATGTTTGTAACTGGGGAGCAGCGCCTTAAATCTGTTTTGTAAACAACAACGTTAGGGGTGCCCCCCCAAAGGGGTTAGCCCTAAACTAGAAATATAATGCTTTATTAGATTACTTTAAAATAATGATGAGCCAATTAATTGTGTTTGGTGCTTTAAAATTAGCTGGACTCACTTGATAAAGTCAGCGTGGTCTGACGAAACGTCGGGGGCGGATATCTAGCATAATATTTTAAACAGCAGCCGTCAATGCCAGTTTCCTTATTAACTTGCGTCCTCAGCTAGCAGCTATAAGAGATGTGAGCAACCTAATACACACCAGGACGCCTTAAGCAGATTACCTGAGCATTGGCTGTGTTTTTAAAGCACCAAACACAATTTCTTGGCACATCATTATTTTAAAGTGATCTAATAAAGCATTATAGTTTTAAAGGGGGAGGGGGATTTCCAGTTTAGGGCTAACCCCTTTGGGGGGGCACCCCTAAAGTGGTTGTTTATAGTAATTGCCCTGGAATCCTTGGGGGTATTTGTTGTTTAGTTAAATCTGTTTTGCACTATCCATGTGGCACCATGGTCAATCTACTCTGATGCATCAGGCATTGGTGGGTGGAAATCCTGACTGATCCATGCCTGATTATTTTTGTTTCCAAAGTAAAGTTTTTTATTTTTCAAAATGAAGTACAAGACAATAAACAGAAAAGCAGGACAATATAACCTGTGCAGGTGAACACAGAAGGGGTTTCAAACCTTGAACCCATCGAACAATTAGTTCACGGCAACTGAGAAAAAACAAACACTTAGCAGTCATCGCTGTAGCAATAAAATTAAAGGAGTAAGCAACAATGAATGAGTATGATATCAGCAATATAGCCGGACCAAGTTATATAGAGGGGACTAGAGGGTATGAAAGGCCGTTGGGGTAGAGTGGAGGTCCTAACATGCACAGCAGGGGAACAGGAAGAAATGAAGGGGAAAAGAGAGATAGAGAGAAGAAGTCCATAGGACCAGGGAAAAGTGGAGAAAAAAAGAGGAGCAGGAAAGCAGGTAGCAGGATCCATGCCTGATTCATCTTCACAAAGATCAGTCTCTCCACATTTTTTGTGGACAGACGAGTTCTACGTGGGGTGACTAGGGCCCCCGCCGCACTAAACACCCACTCTGATGGCACACTACTGGCCAGGCAGGACAGCTTTTCCAGGGCAAACTCTGCTAGTTGCAGCCACAAAGCAAGTTTGGCTGCCCAGAAGTCCAGCGGATCTTCAAGATGTGTTGGTATGTCAAGGTATGCCACCACCTGCTGGTTCAGGTCCTGCTCCAGGTCTACCTGTGGCTGATGAGTTGCTTCACTATGCGGGTGAAGAAAGGCACTCATCAGCAACTGTAGACTCAGGCTGCTGCTGATGGAGCTGGTACTGCTCGTGCCACCCCACCCCTCCCAGCAGCCATGACAGAGGAAGGTAAGCGCAGAGGGGCCTCCCTGAGTCAGACCTGCGAGAGGAAGGACGATGGCGCCGATAGCATCGGCCAACTGACTACATAGGATTTCTCTGTAGTAGGTCAGTTTGCTCCCTCTCAGTGAGTGTAAAAAAGGCCCCTATTTTGTGCCGGAAGCAAGGGTCCAATAAGGTGGAGAGCCAGAAGTCATCTCGCTGCTGAATGGTGACAATTCAGCAGTCACTACGCAAGCAACTTGGCATGCATCGTGCCATTTGTGCAAGTGACTTGGGGGGACTCCCTGCATCCATCTCCACTGCATACTGCCATGGTGTGACTGGGACCTTTGTCTCGCCTTCCTCATAACCCTCTAGCTCATCTGGCTGCTCCTGCTCCTCCTCTCCTGCCAGATGACTAGAAAAACTGCCCATTTTGCGAAACCTAAACTGTGCTCCACTGTGCCCCCTTCTGTGCCTACTGTGCACCCTACTGTGGAAATGAAGCAGTGGAATGACGTCGTTCATCCCATAAGGGCCTGAGCAAACGACAGGTGTCATGTATGAGCTGCCACTGGTTGACATTGAAGTTACACAGGGGAGTCCCCCTATCCGCTTGGATCATCAAGAAATCGGTGAGGTGGAATTCCAACGTGTGGCAACGTCGCAAATCAGACTATGTTGGGGGTTGCCGTTCTGATGCTTCAGCTCAAGGAGGGTGTGCTTTGCGGTGTACGAGTGGCTGAAGTGCATGCAAAGTTTCCTTCCCATTGTTATGATGTCTTGCAAATGGGGGAACACTTCAGGAACCGCTTGACAACCACATTGAACACATGTGCTATGCAGGGCGCATGGCTCAGTCTTCCTTGTCGCAACGCAGACAAGATGTTCTTCCCATTGTCAGTCACCATGGTTCCCATTTCCAGTTTTTGTGGAGTAAGACATGCTCCGATTTCTTTATGAGTGACTTTTTCAGTTTCTCCCCTGTGTGACTCCATTCACCAAGGCAAACCATGTGAAGAACAGCGTGACACAACCTTGCCCTGCACACATCATATGCTGAAGGGGCACTAAATCCGTGCAGTAAAGGCTGAGGACACAGTGGAGGATGAGGAGGTGGAGTCATACACTGTCACAGGACCAATGGCCTGAGAGCGTGGAGGAGGAAGCGGCGTGATCTGTACAAGTTGCTGTTGTGGCTGTGCAGGAACCACATTCACCCAGTGGGCCATAAAGGACATGTATTGTCCCTGACCATAGTTACAGCTCCAGACGTTGGTGCTGCCGTGCACTTTGGTACACAACGACAGGCTCAAGGACTGGCCCACCTTCTCCCTTCTCTTCCACAAAATTGTGCAGGGCTGGTACTGCCTTCTTCGCAAAGAAATGACAGCTTTGGACTCCCCACCTCGGCTCGGCACAAGCCATCAGTTTTCTGAAAGTTGCAGAGTCCACCACTTAAAAGAAGAGGGACTGCAGCACCAGCAACTTGGACAGGAGCACATTCTGCGCCATTGGATGAGTGGGGGCATACTGTTGTCTCTTGGATATGGCTTCGCTGATGGATTGCTGGGAGAATGACCGACTCAAAGTAGGAGGAGTAGGAGCATCTGGAACGACAGAAGGAGGGTATGACACACAGCTCCATTTGGTGGTGGAGCCTTGGCTGGCTGAAACATGGCTGGACCACCACATCGGAGCCACTGTTCTCCCAGGCTGCTTAATGGTGGCGCAGCGTATGTTGACGCAGGGCTGTGGTGCCAACATTGGGATATACGGGAGGGAAACGATAATGTGGAGACATTATGGGTTGAAATATATGGAGATTATAATAAAAAATTTCTGATATGGGTTTGTTATAAGCCACCAAACATAATGTAAGAGGCAGAAGATCAACTACTGAAGCAAAAAAAAATGTAGCAAATCATAATGAGGTGATAATAAGGGGGACTTTAACTATCCTGATATAAACTGGGAGACTGAGACCTGTGAATCTCATAAAGGAAACAGGTTTCTGACTATAGCTAAAGACAAATATCTGTCCCAAATAGTACAGGGCCCGACCAGAGGGGGCACCCTACTAGACTTAATATAAACCAACAGATCTGATAGAGTAACTGATGTGCAAGTAGAAGGATACCTAGGAAATAGTGATCATAATGTAATACATTATTACTTGTTCTTCAATAAGGGAATCTCTCGAGGGGCCACAAAAACAATTGAACTTTAGGAAAACAAAGTTCGATCGACTCAGAGAAGCCCATAACAATATAAAATGGGATAATGTCCTAAAAAATATGAATACTGACACTAAATGGGAGACTTTTAGGAATATCTTAAATTCTCACTGTAAGATGTATATACCCTATGGGAATAAAAGGGTCAGAAATAAAAGAAAACCAATATGGATGAATACAAATGTTAAGAGGGCAATAAATGACAAAAATAAAGCATTTAAACTACTAAAACAGGACGGCAGTGAAGAAGCATTAAAAAGCTATAGAGAAAAAGTTAAAATATGTAAAATACAGATAAAAGCTGCAAAAATAGAGACAGAAAGACTCATTGCCAAAGAGAGTTAAACTAACCCCAAAATGTTCTTTAACTATATAAATAGCAAAAAGGTCAAAAATGAAAGTGTTGGCCCTTTAAAAAATGATGAGGAAGAAATTATAAACGGGGATCAGGAAAAAGCAAATATATTAACCCCTTAAGGACTCAGACCATTTGGACCTTAAGGACAATTTTATTTTTACGTTTTCGTTTTTTCCTCCTCTCCTTCAAAAAATCATAACTCTTTTATATTTTCATCCACAGACTAGTATGAAGGCTTGTTTTTTGTGTGACCAGTTGTCCGTTGTAATGCCATCACTCACTTTATCATGGCGCAACCAAAAAAATACTATTTGTGTGGGGAAATTAAAAAGAAAACCGCAATTTAGCAAATTTTGGAAGGTTTTGTTTTCACGCCGTACAATTTATGGTAGAAATGACATGTGTTTTTTATTCTCTGGGTCAATACGATTAAAATTATACCCATGATTATACACTTTTCTATTACTGTTGCGCTTAAAAAAAATTGCAAACTTTTTAACCAAATTAGTACGTATAAAATCCCCCTATTTTGAAGACCTATAACTTTTTCATTTTTCCGTATAAGTAGTGGTATGAGGGCTCATTTTTTCCGCCGTGATCTGTACTTTTTATTAATACCATATTTGCTTATACAAAACTTTCATTAAATTTTTTATACATTTTTTTGGAATAAAATGTTATAAAAAAGCTGCTATTTTGGACTTTTTTTTTTTTTACGTTCATGCCGTTCACCGTACAGGATCATTTACATGTTATTTTAATAGTTCGGATATTTACGCACGCGGTGATACCAAATATGTATATAAAATAATTTTATTACACTTTTTGGGGGTAAAATAGGGAAAATGGGACAATTTACGTTTTTATTGGGGGAGAGGGTTTTTCACATTTTTTTACTTTATTTCTTTACTTTTTTTAACTTTTATTTTTACATTTTAATAGTCCCCATAGGGGACTATTTAAAGCAATCACTCGATTGCTAATCCTGTTCAGTGCTATGTATAGGACATAGCACTGATCAGGGTTATCGGTGATCTTCTGCTCTTGTCTGCGGGAAGGCAGATCACAGCAGAAGACTCCGAGAAGACAGCGGAGGCAGGTGAGGGGACCTCCGTCTGCCTTGCAGGATGATCGGATCGCCGCGGCAGCTCTGCGGGCGATCCAATCATCCTGTTAAGTGACCGCGATGCTGCAGATGCCGTGATCGGTATTGATCACGGCATCTGAGGGGTAAATGGCGGACATCCGCAGGATCGCGGGTGTCCGCCATTACCGGCGGGTTCCTGGCTGCGATCCACAGCCGTGACCTGCCATGCATCATGCCGGCATCGCTCCGATGCCTGCGGTTATGCTCAGGACGTAAATGTACGTCCTGGTGCTTTAAGTACCACGTCACCAGGACGTACATTTACGTCCTGCATCGTTAAGGGGTTAAACAAATTCCTCTCCACTGTATTCACCGATCCCCAGTACAGGTCACCTGTCTAACCCAGGAAGAAGTACAGTGCCACCTACAAAAAATCTAAATAAACAAATCACCAGGTCCAGTTGGCATTCACCCACGAGTTCTAAAGGAATTAAATATTGTAATAGACAGACCTTTATTTTTAATATTCAGGGACTCTATAGTAACAGGGACTGTTCCCCAGGACTGGCGCATGGCAAATGTGGTGCCAATATTTAAAAAGGGGACAAAAGGTGACCCTGGAAATTACAGACCTGTTAGTTTAACCTCCGTTGTATGTAAATTGTTTGAGGGTTTTCTAAGAGATGCTATTTTGGAGTACATTGATAAAAATAAATGTATGACTCCATATCAGCATGGCTTTATAAGGGATCGGTCCTGTCAAACTAACCTGATCAGCTTTTATGAGAAGGTGAGCTTCGGACCAGGGGCAATCGCTGGATGTCGTATATCTGGATTTTTCCAAAGCATTTGATACGGTACCACATAAATGATTGGTGCATAAAATGAGAAGGAACAGGCTGGGCGAGAATGTGTGTAAGTGGGTAAGTAACTGGCTCAGCAATAGGAAACAGAGGGTGGTTATTAATGGTACTTATTATGATTGGGTGACTGTTACTAGTGGGGTACCACAGGGGTCAGTCTGTGGTCCTGTTCTATGTAATATATTTATTAATGACCTTGTAGAGGGGTTGAATAGTAAAGTAGCAATCTTTGCAGATGATACTAAACTCTGTAAAGCGGTAAACACAATAGAGGACAGTGCACTGTTACAAATGGATCTGGATAGTTTGGGGATTTGGGCTGAGAAGTGGCAGATGAGGTTCAACACTGATAAATGTAAGGCAATGCACATGGGGAGGAAAAATTTGGGACGGGGTTATATATTAAATGGAAGCACACTTGGGACGACTGACGTGGAAAAGGACTTAGGGGTCTTAGTTAATAGTAAACTTAGCTGTAGTGACCAGTGTCGGGCAGCTGCTGCCAAGGCAAATAAAATCATGGGGTGCATCAATAGGGGCATAGATGCCCACAACAAGGAAATAATTCTACCACTGTACAAATCACTAGTCAGACCACACATAGACTACTGTGTACAGTACTGGTAACCAGTGTACAAGAAAGATATAGTGGAGCTGGAGGGAGTTCAAAGACGGGCAACCAGAGTAATACGGGGAATGGGAGGACTACAGTATCCAGAAAGATTATCAGAATTGGGGTTATTTAGTTTAGAAAAAAGAAGGCTTAGGGGAGACCTAATAACTATGTATAAATATATCAGGGGGCAATACAGAGATATCTCCCAAGATCTATTTGTACCCAGGACTGTATCTATAACAAGGGGGCATCCTCTACGTTTAGAGGAAAGAAGGTTTCTACACCATCACAGACAGGGGTTCTTTACTGTAAGAGCAGTGAGACTGTGGAATTTTCTCCCGGAGGAGGTGGTCATGGTGAACTCTGTAAAAGAGTTCAAAAGGGGTCTGGATGCTTTTTTGGAGAATAATAACATTGATGGTTATGTATACTAGATATTTAGGGACAGCATGTTGATCCAGAGATTTATTCTGACTGCCATATTTGGAGTCGGGAAGGAATTTTTACCTCTAGTATGAGTTTTTTTTTTCCTTCCCCTGGATCAACTCAGTAGGGACTCATAAGGATATAGGTTGAACTAGATGGACTCTGGTCTTTTTTCAACCTTACGAACTATGTTACTCTGGCCACACTTCACCTTCTGCCGACACATCTTGCATATGGCTATGTTAACCTCCTCCGGATGCTTGATGAAAAACTGCCACACCACCGAGTAGCTGATTTTCCCACCAACAGTCTACACTAATTGACCGCTACTGCTGCCATCTCCAGGAACCCCTGTTCCACTTCCTCCCGGGAAGGTAGGCTGCCAAGCAGGTGGTCTCCCCTGGGAATTTCCACTTCTGCCACCATGCTGATTGCCAACCATGCTACCGCCTTGTTGGCTCAGCTGCTGCCTCACGGGCAACCTGCAACTCTCTGCTCCTGATGTTGATTAAGCCCCTTCTGCACCCTGCTCCCAATTGTGATCGGCTTCATCATCTTCATCAAGTGTCTGCACGTCACTGATGTCCTCCTCAGGTTCCTCAACAGTGTCTGCTTCAGGACCCTGAACGCTGTCAACACCACCTCCCACGTCACTCTCCACATTACTTCTTGCCCGCCTAGTGGAGGAAGCGGCGGATGTCTCCTCCACTTCTTGGCTGGGCAGTAGCTGCTGAATGTCCTCACTGAATAGGGTAGCTGAACCCACAGCATAACATACTTCTGTAGGCAATGGGAGGACAGGGACTGCTCCCGGGCCATGCCAACTGAGGCTTGTGTCTGAGGAACCCACCGACTGTTGACTGGGGGTACCAGATGTCGCTTGTGATGAAGTGGATGACCGTGCTAACCAATCGATGACAGCAGATGGGTTGCTGGTCGAGACACGACCACTGGCTGATACCGGGAGATCATGCCTCTCGCTGCGACTCCTGCTGCCACTCGCCCCTAGTCTGCTGTAACCTCTGCCTGCACCTGATGAATTTAGGCCTCTGCCACTCCTCTGTGCACATCCTGCACTTCTCTGCCTGACATACTTAGTGCGTATATGATGGGAGTACAATACGCTTAAAACAGTATTTGTCTAGAACAGCAGCAGGTGTGTACTTTTGGCTGACCTTTTACAGTAACTAGGCCGTTAAGACTTTATCAGGAACAAAATGGTACAACACTTAGATGTACGTATGTGGTATGCACTTATAAGTGCAGAAAAATGCGCTACAGTACTCTTAAAAAAGTACACCAGCCGGTGATTACTTTTGCCTGGCCTTTCACAGTATCTAGGCCCTTGAGAGTTTAATAGGTACAAAATAGTATGTACACCACTAAGATGTATGTATGTGGTATGCACTTATGAGGGCAGAAAATGCGCTAGAGTATGCTTAAAAAAGTATTTGAGTACAACACCAGCTGGTGAATACTTTTGCCTAGCCTTTCACAGTATCTAGGCCATTAAGAGTTTAACAGGTACAAAATAATTTGTTACAGTACGCTTAAAAAAGTATGTGTGCACCACACCAGCAGTACACACCAGTGCTGCAGCACTGAATCACTGCTGTTCTTCTGTGCAACACACTGCTCTCTGTAATAGAATGCTGTAGATAGTGACTGGGAGGTGAATCGCTGCACTAAGAATGCTTTTCTGTGAGACACACACTGCTCACTGTCCCTCTCTCTGTGCAACAGAACGCTGACTTGAATAGAAGGTTAATCGCTGATGGAAAAAGCTTTTCTGTGCAACAAACAGCGCTGTCTGTCCCTTTCTATCTCTCGTAAGTGAAAGGCTGAAGTGACTGGCCGCAATATGGCTGCCGATTATATAGGGCTGTGTCATCACAAGGGTCACTGGCTGCTGATAGGCTGCATTCTGCATGTGATGTGATTGTTTCTGCCTTCCCAGGATTCCTTGCCCCTTGTCCTGACATGTGACCACACTAAATGGAGTTTAATGAAGCGATTTGCACGATAGAATCGAGCCGATATTCGCATTCATAGCAAATCAATTCATCCTGAAATTCGTAATGAATTCTGATTCATCAGATTCGATTCACTCACCTCTGGTTATATTACCTCAAATGCAATAAAATAATATTCATTTGTCTTAAATAAAAACCTCTTTGTTACTGAGCTGGATGTGGATCCTCTAACCTGTGTGGCTGATGGCTAGGAGCACTGAAGATCGGGCAGGGAAGTGTGGGAGGTGCAGGGACTTTATAATGTAGTGTCAGGTGCAACAACTAATTATGAGTGCACTGGCTCTTTAAATTTCAGAGCTTCAACACGCCCGCGCCCTAGGAGACGGGGACGCGCACCGGAGCTGACACACGGAGGAGGAGGCAGCAGTGGAGCGTAGTGAGTGACGGGCTGGGATTTGGATGCAGGCACATCCCGCAATGCAAATCCCAGCCCTGCCGGCAGACGGGGTCACAGGGACACTGCGCTCACGGCCGCAGAGTGTAAAACTCTTCATATTGCTACATTATTGTGATAAAAGTTATTGTTTTTGAAATGTGATGATGGAAAAAATATTGATTGGTCCTTAACAGCCAAGAAAAAGTCAGTCCTTAAAGGAAATCTGTCATCAGTTTCACCTGCACTAACCTGTCAGTACAGACAGGTAGTGAAGGTGACACTGATGACAATGATGCTTACCTGGTCCCCTTCTGTTCTCCAGCTATCCTCTTCGGTATCTACTGTTCCAGTGCCTACTTGAAGCATGGGTGGAGCATCGTGACATCACTGCTGCTGTTCTCTGCTGGGTCCTGCTGCTAGAAAACTGATAGATTAGTGCAGGTGAAACTGATGACACATTTTCTTTAAAAGCGAATTCCAAGTTTAACTTTTTTTTTATCTATTTTTGTTAATGTTCTCTCCCTGGGAAAAGAAAAAAAAAACATATACTTACCTTCCTCACTCCCACCATTGTTCTCTCTGAGCCAGTCTCACTACAGCACTTGCTGTGTTTGGGGTCGGAGCTTGCAGTGCCCACGCAGCCAATCCGTGGCAGCAATGGTGTCTAGCCTTACCCCAAACACAAAAAACACTGTGCAATGGGACCAACTTCAGGAGAATGGTGGTGGTGTAAACGACAAAGGTAATTATTTTAAAGAGGTATTCCAGTTTCAAAAAATTGTGTTTAAATAAGATTATCACCTCAAGAGATATACCTTTTGCATGATTCATTACTGACAGGAAGTTGCGTAGTTCTTTCATTTTTTAATGTGGTGTTGTCTCCTGCTTTCCAGCTCTCTCTCTCTCTCTCTTGAGCTCTAGCCCCACCTCATGAGTGATGGTACTGCCTCTCATCAGCACCTATAGCCTACATCACAATCTCCCTGTAAGACACATATATACATATATGGTTATTATTCTTACCTAATGCCAGAGTAACTTTGAAGAGTTAATGCACTACTGTCACTGCTGGTTTCTGTTATAGTTTAGATTCTTGACTCCTCCATATACTTATGCTGGATAAACATATATCAACAGTTAAATATAACGTTTTACAGTCCTGTGGAAAAATGCTCCATGTGATCCATCCATTTCCGTGGGCCATGGTTCAGTTGGATTTTGCATCAAATAATTCATGCAATTACCCAACTAAAACAGTCATTACCCTTGTCTGCAGGGCATATGAGGCAAACTTAGTACCATGTTGGGATGTCATATTTCCAAAACATATGCATCGAATCAAAACATTCCAGGAGAATCGCTGCAATTCCTTCACTGTTTTCTTTTTCTCTACTTACACTTTTCTTCTGCCAGTTCAGCCTCACGTCGCGCATGGTTTTAATTAAATTTCTTTTATGTAACATTGTTACTTATCACTCAGTTTCACTCTGTCAATTATGCGCGTTGCCTATATGTAAGTCTGTAGGAATTTTTCACTAATACTCCCTCAGTTGTTCTGGATCGAAGAAGAGAAAATTCCCCGAAGATTGTTTCTCTGAAATTAAATGTCTGGAAAATTCCCATTTAGCCGACAAAACTTTTCTTTTTTTTTTTTTGGAAGGGCTGGTTATTATTTAAAGTCTAATATTTAAACTTCAAAAGATAGAAGATGAATGTACCGTAAATATTTTTCTTGAATTCAGACTGACCATACAGTTATAAAGGTGGAAGATAAAACCTAAAACACTTATTTATTCATCCATGGCCACAAAGATCCAACCAATCGAAGTCTTTTCCACTAATAAAAAAAATTTAAATTTTTCATTTTTCTAAAACTGTGCTATTTATTTATTTTTTTGATAAACAGTGAAACTTTTTTAATAAGACCATACACCTGGCAGAATAAAGATAACAGATTATTTATACTGAAAGATGAAAAAGAAACAGAATTACAATTTTATCTCTGCAAAACTTTAAAATTGTAAAAATGTCTTATGAACCCCAAAATGGTACCCATAGCAACCAAGCAGGCCTCTCAAAAACTAAAGCTGGAATCTGATTGGTTGCTATGGGCAAGTGCTCCACTGAACTTCTGTTTTTATAAATATCTTTATGTAAATACATCTATGTTTGTACAACATTAAACGGGATCTGTATGCTGTAATTCATATTCCATACTGCAGACACTGCTATAGAGCTATTAGGGTAAAGAGACACATAGTATCATATATATATATATATATATATATATATATATATATATATATATATACATCACTATGTGCTTCCATTACATGGAAAAATGCTTTTATTCTCTAGAGCCAAGTGCTAAGAGGTGTTCCAAACCTCCTAAGTTCTATGGGCTGAAATGCCCTCTCTATCTCCCTCCCAATCTCTGTGCCTCATGATTGTCAATTCTTGCGCTGTTCATACAAACTGTAAGCAGGTGTGAGATAACAGAAAACAGGGCTCAGCTTCTAGCTGACTGTCAATCAAGCAGGGACAAGAATGGGAGGGGGAGCAAGAAGGCGTTCCAGCCCTTAGAACTTTCAACTTTTGGCATTAGAGAATATAAGCATTTTTCTATGTTATGGAAACACAGACACTTGACATATGAAAACATGTCTCCTTGACCTGACAGTTATCTAACAGTGTCAACAGTTTGGAATGTGAATGGCAGCTGTCACAGTCCCTTTAAGCATACCAAAGCAATAGTAGCAGGCATACAAAAGTGTTGCACTGATGCTTAGTAGTGTTGAGCGGCATAGGCCATATTCGAATTCGCGAATATTCGCGAATATATGGACGAATATTCGTCATATATACGCGAATATTCGCATATTCGTTATATTCTAGTTTTATTTTCGCATATGCGAAAATTCACGTATGCGAAAATTAACATATGTGAATATTAGCATATACAAAATTAGTATCCACGAAAATTTGCATATGCGACAATTAGCATACACTAATTTTCGCATATGCGAACTTTTGCACGCCAGTCTCACACAGTAGTATTACAGCCTTCTTTACACCACACAAGCTGGAAGCAGAGAGGGATGATCACTGTGATGTGTACTGTGAAGAAAAAAATTTATTAAAAAAAAACGAATCTTCATAATTACGAATATATAGCGCTATATTCGCGAAATTCGCGAATTCGCGAATATGCGATATTCGCGAATAATATTCGAATTGCGAATATTCGTGAGCAACACTAATGCTTAGCAAAAAAAATAAATTGGCAATTTGGAAAGTCAGGATGTAGAGTCCATCATCTAAATCCAAATACATTTCCAGATGTGGTCCTTTAGTTGAGAACAAATTAACAGATTCAGGCACATGACCACAGAAGAACATTTTGGGCAGCATATTGCATGTAGAATATATTCTAACATGCCCAGAACATCATTTCTAACTTCTGTTTACTCCTCAATGACCTCTTTGGAAAATCGTTCAAAATGTCTGCCAAGATGACATTACTTCCACTGGTCTGACTCTGCCATGCAAATCTTACATCCTGCTCGGACAGTGAAAGTGTATCCTTATAGTTGTACTAAGTTTTTCTAGACTTGACCTAAAATCTATGTAATTACTTTAAAATATATAGATGTTATATAACTATTATTACTATTCAGCAAGAAATTTTCTTTTCTTTATTATCCCAGGAGTACTAAGCAGTAACAACGATGGCGACTTACAGAACTTGCTTGTTGGAAAATTGGCTTGTTTGAACGACATACTTTCTGGAGCACTCTACACTGATCAGTCATAAGTGTAAGGATCTGAGTGACTTTGACAGGAGCCAAATTGTGATACAGTGATCCCCCGACCTACGATGGCCCCGACATACGATAATTTTAACATACGATGGCCTCTCAGAGGCCATCGCATGTTGAAGGCAGCATCAACATACAATGCTTTTTTATGTCGGGGCCATCGCATAAATGGCTATCCGGCAGTGCAGACTGCTTCAGTTGCTGCCGGATAGCCATTTAAGGTGCCCCGTGTGGTCCAGTGAGTGTCACTCACCTATCCCTGATGTTCCGTATCGTCCTCTTTGCGCTCCGCTGCATGGCTGTCGCTCTCCTTTATCATCGCCGTGCATGCTGTCCCGTCATCCAATAGGAGCAGAGTGCGTAGCGACGTGATGACGGCGATGGAGAGCGATGATCCAGGGCAGAGGTGATGGTCCAGAGCAGCGAGGACACCCCGGGGACGTGATGACAGCGACGATCCAGGGTGATGGTCCAGAGCGGCTGGGACACATGAGTATAACTTTCTGTACTGTACTGTATTACTATTGCATGGATCCCTCAACATACAATGGATTCGAGTAACGATGGTATGTTGATACCATCGTATGTGGAGGGATCACTGTACTTAAATAAATACCACAACACTCTGATTGTATCAGAGTGTTGTACTTAAATAAATACCACAACACTCTGATTGTATCATATTGCCAAACTCAATGGCTCAGTGATAAACTGTGGCTGTAGATCTGGACTGCAGACAACAGTATGTCCAAAACATTAGATCAGAGGCACGACACACTTCATATTAAAACCTACTGCACAGCCCCCCCTCCCCCCCCCCCTCCCCCCTTAACATGTTTCACAACTGCTGTGGCTTTGTCAAGAGGCAGTGGGATTCTGCTTTGGGAAACCTCCCAAGGGCCAAACAGTGATATCAATGGCTTTGTCATCCAGGAACTGCCTACTGATTCTGCCTACTTGAGGCTCGGTTAGGCCCTGCACCAGTATGAGCCATGACACACTGTACCAGCATAAATCTGACAACTTGTTTGGAGGATGTTATTCCAATATCTAACAGCAGTCAGGGAAATGTTACTTATTATGTAGAAGTTTATACAATCCTTTAAGGACCTTCTTTGACAAACCACCAAGTTGGTTATGCTGAATGAAGTTGCAAGCAGCATAACATTTAGGATGGCATCTTGAGACTCTTACACATCTATCTCATGTACTCAATTTGCACTTGCTCTTATCTGTTAAAGGGTTGCTCCCACCATCCTATTTTTTTTTCTGTCCCTGCCTATTGCACATCTATCCCTAACCCCCTCCCTGCTTAAAATTTTTATTTTTACTATATTAAAAATGCTTTTATGTCTGCCTGGCAGTGTGCTCACTACCAGGCAGACTTCCCCAGCAGGCACCACGTCACTGATGTCTGCTGGGGGGGACTTCCGCCCTTAGTTCATCTACACAGGGTGCCTCCAGCTGTTTCATCATAACAACTCCCAGCTTGCCCTGACATCTATTGGCTGTCAGGGCATGCTGGGAGTTGTAGTATTGAAACAGCTGGAGACACCCTGTGTAGATAAACTACTAGTTACATGCGGCGCTAGCCCGTCCCCTTCGTCTCCCCCCCCCCCCGCCATGCCCCGTTACCTCCATCACAACACCCCCCCCCCCCCATTACACTTACTGCAGAGTCCGGCAGCAGGCGTGCAGGGACAGCGGTGGCGGCGACGAGGCGGCGGTGTGAGGTGTTTTTTTGCGCCCCCGTAGATCCATGCATCCGCTCCTCCCCCAGCTCCTCCCGCTCCTCCCCCCGTGGCAGAGGACGTAAATCTCCACGGCAGGTCCAACCACCTCACAGCGGCGGAGGCGATGTGCGGGAGGAGTGGCCTCCCAGCCTGTGGCCGGGGAGCCAATGCGCTCGCTCCCTATCTGTTTGATTGACAGGCAGGGAGCGAGCGCAGGCTGAATGAAAAAGGACCGATGCCCGGCCGCATCGGTCCTTTTTCAGGCAAGATGTCACGCCAGGCTGCAGCCGGCCACTAGGAGGGAGACCCCTAGTGGCCGGTTTTCAAATGTAAATTAAACTATTTTAATAAAAAATTAAAAAAATAAAAGTATATTAGAGATATGTTGTAGTACATAAGTACTACAACATATCAAAAAATAAAGTTGGTGACAGTGCCCATTTAAGAGAATGGAGTGTCAATGGCAAGTCTGTAATTTTTTTTGTTCTGTGTCAAATCGCATTCAGCCTGCATGGTGCTGGTTTGTGAGCACAGGTCCCAATAGAATTTAGGATGTTATGCCATCCTTATGGGCTAAAGCCCATTCAAGATGCTCAGATAATCCTCTTCCTACAGGATGGCAAATACATATGGGCCATCACAAAAAGGGTTATGTGCCTCCAAGAAAAGTCCTAAGAGCATAGAGCAGTTACCAGACAATTGTAGGACAGGGACAGAGAAGGACATCAGCCTAGCAGCCGGACCAGTACCTCCATGAGGAGAAACAGCAGATTTAGTGCTGGAACCCTACAAAAGGACAGTCAGCAAGTTTCTGGTTGATTTGCTTGAACTGCCAGAAGCAGACTTCATGAGGATGGCATAAAGAAAAATGACTTCCACCTCCTGCAGATTGTTCATTTCTGGTGCTGCACAGTGGCGATTAGCTGATTGGAGGCGAGTGCCAGGTGTCAGCACTCTGCCGATCCTGTGAATAGGCCATCAATAGTTTTTTGTTGGAAACTCCATTTAATTTGATGTCCATAATAATTACAGACACATACGGAATTGTACTGAAGGTGAAGTGACAAATGTTTTACCATTAAATTTAATAGCACTTAATGGTAACAAAGATTGCCAAAGGCAATCTGATTGGTTGCTATGGGCTGTTGTGACTTTCATTTGCACCAAAGTAGGTGAAGTCGATTCACAATTCCATAGCGTGTGCTCACACATTCAGGTTTTTAACTGCAATGACTGAATACGAACCCAAGGACAGATCAGACGTGGATCACATTATTCCTGACTTTGAAGTCAATAATTGCAATTAAAAACCTGAACGTGTGAACACACCTTTATGCCTCTTAACTGGACAGATTGATCTCTCTAAAGCATTACAGTATAACACCAAGTGAAATAATCTTAAGTGTTCCCTTCATTTATTTTATTGGACAGTGTATATGTTACAGGCCTTTACAAATGAACAGTTACTCCAAATATAATAGGATTTCCCTATACCATAAAACATTCAGAAAATGAAGGAAATATGTAATATTATGCCAACACACTAGTGCATGACGTGCAGGAAGCACATCTGTCATGGAATCAGCTGACTGGTCACTATAATTCCAAGCATGTTCTGTGCCTGTGTTCAGCAAACCTCATAAGAATGCATCATTATTGTACTGAGTGCAGCTGCGGGAGGTCAGGTTGTGCCCTTTTGGTCAGGGTGTTTTTAATTTACGTTCCATTGAGACCTGTCCATCAACACATTGAAATACTGTAAGCCCAGGTGACTTCTCTGTGCCCCTTTATCAACCCATACCGCTGTATCCAGTCCAGACAAATCATTTAACAATGGCTTTCCTGGACGATTCCTGAATATACTGTAATACATGCTTAGATATTTGCCAAACATGCTTATAAACTAATTTTTATTAATACTGCTAATTGCTAATAATATGATAATAATATTTCACATCCTCAGAATTAACAAAAAATACATTATATGTGAAAAATATTCAGTTATTTAACATGCAAATGAAAGGGAATTTGTCATCACTGTCATGCTGCCAGATTCATGATTTATTAGGACGGTCCCCAGGGCTTATCCCCACCCTACAACCTTTTTCGATATCTGCTTGTACTCACTGAACTCAGACTAAAAGTTCTTATTTACTGTACATCAAAAAGAGACACAGCACTGATCACGAGGTCCGGTGTAAAAAAAGGCTAGAAGTTTATTGCACCAAGCAATGTTTTGCATGCTTGAGAAAGGCTTTCTTAGCCAAAATGCCGCATGTATTGATGTTTGGTGCAATAAACTTCTAGCCTTTTTACACCGGACCTCGTGATCAGTTCTGTGTCTTTTTTGGATGGTCTTGGTTTGCTATTCCGGCCTTGGTAGGCTGGCCAGACACCTGCATGACAGTTGAGGTGGTTCACAGCTGGTTCTCTTTGTTTTACTTAGTTCTTGTTCAATAAAATAAATCAGAGATCTTCAAAAATATGAAAAATTGGTACAGAAAGAACACTCAATGTTGAAATTTCAACACCAAGAAGGGAAAGTCATAGAATTATAGAAATTATTGATGGACATGTTTATGACATGGAAATGATAAAAAATGGAAACAAAATATTCAAAACCTTTCAACTTATTTACATAAGGACTACATGTTTTGGAGGGGCTCCCTCCTTCCTCAGGTCCAGGTGGGACCTGAGGAAGGAGGGAGTCCCACCGAGACGCATAATCCTTATGTATCACCACTTTTTATGTTATTAATAAAAAGTTTGATAGAAGCTACTCCTGATTCCCGTCTCATCACGCCACCGATGTAGCGCTCACAGTGCCGAAGTCGGTTTTTGCTGGAAGACCAAGGGAACCCCTGCCAGGATTCCCATCCTCCACATCTGTATCCCTGCATTCTCCACCATCCTCAACAGGACCGACGGCCACCTGCTCCTGACGGACCTGCTAAAAGAACCTGCTCAAAGCACTTCACAGTGTTGTGCCTGCACAGCACAACCTGCAAAGGTGAGCATATTCCCTACCTACTATCCTAAACTCCCGGTAATCCCGGATAATCGGCACTATATAGCGCCATCTCTGTCTCCCCCTTTTTTCCTTCCTTATCCTACTTCGAGACAAAAGTGACACTCATTATTATAGAGAATAGACCTCCATTCTAGCCTCCATCGCTATATAGACAGCGTTGACATGAGGTCAATGGAACCTGTAGCTGGACATCTGTCTCATAGCCTAATTTTGAGCAAGCACCTTCTGATGGTCTGTGTAGACACTGTTTGGTGCCCTAGGCTTGGTATCTAATGTCCAATTTCACTTGCAGAATGGATCTCTATCTGCTATTCTTCTAATCTGACAATTCATGTGTGCAGGGGTTCACCTCTCTGTACCTCTTGCTATCAATCCAGTGCTTCATTGGTATCACAATCACTGGGACATGCAAGGGTGAACAGTGCTACATTCAAGCGACATTCTGCAGTGAAAAGCTAAGATATATCAGTTCAAGGATTTTTTCCCTGCAACAAGTCATGAAAACTGGCATGTTGATGAGCAGAAGACCTCGCACAATCATCCTGTACTACCTAGATTCGATTCCTTGTGTTTTTCATATGACTGAAAAGTGTTCATTCCATCCAGCTTTTATACATTGAAGCCCCTTCCATATACCACAGCTTGAAACTGGGTGCTTAGCTCTTAGATCTTAGCGTAAACTGCTACATCCTATATTTGCAAAACCTTATTGCTTGACCTTCTTGGTGTATTGAGAAGTGATTATAAAAAAAATTGCATAGCTTTGTATTACATGAAAATTAAGCTGTTGTTACTAAAATGGTTAACTCCTCTGGTCATGTAAGTGTCTTGATAATGTGCTATAAGTTGCTTACTGTATTTTTCAATTTCCCCTCCCTCACTCACAAAGGGTGGGGAGCAAGCACAGCAGCTGCCAGCAGCCCTGTCAATCATTCATGGTGTCCATGACATGCCGATGACACAGCAGGACTGGTATGTGTCCCAGGAGGCAGGGGGACCCCTATTATCCAGTTTTTTGACTGTTTTTTTCAGTATGAAATACTGACATTTCTGAAAACATATCAAAAGTTATTGTATTTGACAGTGCCCATTTAATTTATGCAGAGAGCCATGGCACCAGCTAGGGCTTGCGGGGGGCCCCAGCGGTCGGCCCCCTTGCGATCTGACACTTATCTCCTATCCTCCTGATAGGGGATACATATTTTTGGACTTTTAATATTATATGCATATTCTAGCCTAGAATAACATGTTTTCTTTATTTTTACTTTTGAATTTAGTGTTCTGGCTTTGGCTACTAGCTTCAAGAATTAACCCCACTTGTAAAGATAAAAATGAAAAAAAAAAAAAAAGAATATGGGAAAAACATGTTATGCTTTGGAAATGAGAAAACTCTGGAGCTTTTTACAATTAATAATGTATTCCGGATATCAGGGGAAAAGTAAAAGCAATTTGTAAAATAAACTACTCATTGGCACGGTTGCTGGAAATAAGATTTCCAAATCCATCTTCAGTTTAATACCTGGACCATTGTTAGTGCTGAATGCCAAACAAAACACGTTGCTGTATTCAATGTCTCATCACTCTTGTGTAGTCCATGCAGTTTACTGTATTACAATTTTTTGGGTAGAAAACTAGCTAACTAAAGTGGCATATTTATGTAAAAAATGATAGAGTGCATTTTATATTACTTATTTTTAAATAAAGATTATACAGCGGGTGAAAGTATTAAAGGAGTACTCTGGGATGTTAAAATTGTGTCCCATACTGCCGGAAGTAAAAAAATAAAGGGATACATACCTGCCGCCTCTCCCCCGGTGCCTCCGGTAAGCCGTTTCAGCCTCCGGCACCAGTATTCTGGACGGTAACCGTCACATTGCCACTCAGCCAATCACCAGCTGAGGCGTGACTTTGCTGCGGCCGGTGATTAGCTGAGTGCAGTATGTCTCACGACCACCGGCAACCAGGAAGAGGATCGCGGCGGAGGCCGAAATGGGTTACCGGCACCAGGAGAGCGGCGGCAGGTATGTATCCCTTTATTTATTTTTCTGCTGGCAGTATGGGACACAATTTTAACATCCCAGAGTACTACTTTAAATATATCAACATTTTTCTCACTAAATATATTTCCCAAGGGGCAATTGACATGGAATTTTCCCCAGATGTTGGCAACAACCCAAGTAATTCATACATACAAAGAAACCAAAACAAATAATATCATAAATTATGTTATGTGTAATCATCTGAAATGACACAGGGAAAAATATTGAACATGCTTACTCATATTTATTTAACACTTTGTACAAAAGCCTTTGTTGGTAATGACAGCTTTACAATGCCTCCTGTATTGAGAAATTAGCGGCATGCATTGCTCTAGTGTGATTTTGGCTCATTCTTGCACATAAACAGATCTTGAAGGCCTCTTCTATGAATCCTGATCTTCAGTTGTTTCCACAGATTTTCTGTAGGATTTAAGTCAAGCAATTGGATGGACCATTCTAACAGCTTTATTTCCTTTCTTTGAAATCATTTGAGAGTTTCCTTGGCTTTGTATTTGGGATCATGATCTTGCTGAAATGTCCACCCTCATTTCATCTTCATCATCCTGGTAGGTGGCAGCAGATTTGTAGCAATGTAAATGTGCCCATTCATCCTTCCTTCAATTATGTGAAGTGAATGCTAGTACCATTTGCGGCACTCCAATCAGACCCAAAACCATAATGGGTAGGTAGATGTGCACAAATGGAGAAGCCAATCCCTAAGTAACTCTCGCTATTAGTTGTAGGACCCAGTACTTACTGCTCCTTGCAATAACGCTAATACAAAACCTTTTCATAAAAAAATATGAAAGTCTTTATTGAAAAATCATGACAAACAAAATAAAATCATCTTTAAAAATTACACAAACTAAACATGTACAAAGATGGTGGCAACAGAAAACATGGGGGTGGTTCAGGCTCTGCAGTATGATCACAATAGAAGATAAAGGGGTAAATCCAGGGGTAAAGTCGTGACAAAAAAGTGTGGGAACTCACCCAAAATTTCCACTCAAGGCCTGGTCCTTCTAATGGGAACGATGTTCCTGCTGTGGAAAAAGTGCAGGAACTCAATTCCCATGCGTTCCTGCAGGACTTGAGCCCTGGGTAAATCCTTGCATAGGCTAGACATACAAAACCACATGACATTACAGTTGCATACACGTAAGTAAAAACAGTAAAGAACAACACCAGCCTAGTCATATACACACATAGCAGGTGATCCGAGCCACGGTACAGACGCCCACCCCTATGACCATTTCGGCTGAAAAGCAGCCCCACACCATGATGTTCCCACCTCCAAACTTCACTGTTGGTATGGTGTTTTTTTTAGATTGATGTGCAATGTCATTTCTCCTCCAAACATGTATTATGGCATTCAACAGTTCAACAGTCAACAATTTTGCTGTCATCTGACCCCACTATATCCTCCTAGTATTTCACTGGCTTTTCAAATGTTGCACATGAAAGTATAAATGAGCATCTATGTAATGTCCCAGTACAGAACATAGTCTTGTACTACACTTTGGCCCTATCAGGTTGAATCCCTCAGTGACCTGGGGGCTCTCCTGTAGTGTCTCCCCTGCTGTTAGTACAATATTATGTATTGTATTAGGTATATAGTCAGTATGCTAATGTATAGACAGTATAAAGGAACTTTGAGATGTCACATGTTATATTTATGTTACCCAGAGAGTCATCAGCTTAACACATGACCCGCAGCTTGACCTATGGGCTTCTAGTTCAGCCCCCTTTATAAGAAAGGGAATTGCTGCAATCTCAGTCTTTTTTGTCTCTTTCTACTGGGGTACAGTTAAGACCAGATGTCTCAGTGCTAGTGTCCAGCTACCTGGAAGGCCTCAAATCTACTGTCACTTCCAGCAAGTATAGTCCATGTCTACTGTCGCTACCTACAGTCCACTCAAGCCTAAAGTCAAGGATCTAAAGTCCATTACAAGCATCATTGGTCCCAGCAAGCTGCGAGGTCCTTCTGTGTTCCTGGCCACCTCTCTGGGATTCTGGCCTAGCTGTAAAGACTGTAACAACTGTCTGACCTCAGTAAAGCCTCCGATAACCATAACCTGGTACTGGTCTTCTTCCCCTGCCTAACCCTGGGATAATGGAGATATAATTAGGGTGGTTACCAATCCCCAAAAACCACTCTGGCGTCACGAAAATTAGGGGTCAATAACATCTTGCCCCTGGGGTTAATACCATCTGCCCCATCCACCTACACCCTTCACGCCCCGTGGTCACCCCACAACTTGGGGTCACCACAACTTTGGCATCACGAACAGGATACGGGTGTGTTCCTTAACCACTTAACCACAAAGCCACCAGTTAACAGGATATGCCTTAACCATAAAGCCGCATGTCCTCCCCATAGTCTTAGTCTGGACTGTGTTCAAAGAAAATCATATACAGTTGCGAAGAAGTTTGTGCCAGAAACATGTACGGAACTGTGTTACTGTCTGTCTTTACCGTGCCGCTGTTAAAGTAAAGGGGAGGTGAAGAAAACTGTATTGTTTAATGTGAAGAAGTCTGCAAGAGTTAAACCAACTATGTGCAAAGTCAGGCCGAAGGCCATGTTTCGTGCCAAAATGTCTGTTGTACCTGAAAGGGTAAATCTGTTGGTCGAGAAGCATGCAAAGAATTCCCGCCAGAGCCAGTGTTCCGCCCCCGAAGTGGAACTTGAAACGTCCGACCGTTGTTGCCAGGGGGTGGACGAAGAGGGTGCCCGGCTGAGTCGCTTCCGGTCCCTGGCCCCACTGATGATGTCCTTCCGGGCGGCGGCCGTCTTGTCGGAGACCAGTATAAGAAGCTACGTGGAGCCTGACCTCTTCAGTCTACCGGAAGTGCTGGCGAGGAGCAAGAAGATGGCGGAGTCACAGCATTACATGTGTGTCGGGAGTCCTAAGATGGAACCGGAGCCTGTTGCCAAGGGGACCAAAGCAGGAAGATCCCTGGACGCAGCCGTGCAAAGAATCTTGCTGGCTGCGCCTGGCTCCGTAAGTCCTGGTCCAGCACCCGCTGCAGCGCAGACTCTGCATATGCCGACAGCTGGAAGAAGTAAGTCGCTGATACCGGGGGGCCCCTGTATTCACCCGTTAGTGCTCAGTAGTGCCCCTAAAAATTTGCACACTAGGGGAAAAACACTAGAAAGGGGGGTCCCACCTAGTTCCACCCAGACCGCTGCAGCCCCATGCTAAGACTCTTAAAGGGGCAGTACCCTTAGTCTGCCAAGAGGCTTAGCCATGAGGAAAAAACAATGTCACAGGATTAAAGCCCAGGTAGCTGCACAGACCGCAAATGGCTACCTTCTCTGTCTCTGCTGTATTGGGGTCATAAAGAAGTGAATCTATCGGGGAAGAAAGGCACCCCCCGCCCCACATCAACAAGTCTGTCAGATTTGCACAAAGATGAGGGAAGTCCTGACCCCAGAGGTGCAAACTAAGGTCCTGAAGGAAGCTGTTAATAAACTGATCCCAGGAACCATAGGCCAAGATATCATAAAGGCCTGTAAAACAATCTATCCTCTCTATGATGCCTATGTCAATAAAGTCATGATGCTCACTCAATGCCTGACCTGGCCCACTCTAGCAGCCACAGTGCTGAGGCCGGCTCTACGGGCCTCCACAGGCATACCCGAGGAGCTTGCCATGGCTCCACCATGCTTGTTCAAACCTACAGATCCCTCAGCGATGGATCCCCAGTATCTGTGTCAAGGTTCCTGTACAGATATGCCCTGGCCTACTCCTGTGAGCGAGGAGGTTTGGTCTAACCAGCAGGAACCAACAACAGTACCCAGGCCTACTGCGACTGTCAAGGAGGTGTGGCCTACCCAACGGGTACCTACAAAAGTGCCTCGGCCTACTCCAGTAGTTGCGGAGGTTTGGCCAGTTCAGCAGGCAGCAACTGTTCTTCCACACGTGGCACAAGCTGCTGCGGTGCAGGTGGTATTCACTGTCAGTTCGACTATCACCAATTCCCGTTTGTCCCATGTTTCATGGAACACCCATGTGGACCCCATGCAAGGGGCCCAGTCTCGCAACCCCGGGTTCATCTCACAACCTAGTGCCCAACCTGACTGTCGAGACTGGGAAAGAAAATTGTCTAAGTAACTTTGTGTACAGAAAAACTTTAACCAGACTTGGTCATCAGACTAATTGACTGTTGTGCACCAGCACACCTTTGTTGTTTCAGGTTATTACAACGTTCTAGTATTGTGCCTGACAGACTTGTCAAGAAAAGTTTCACTGCAACCAAGACTAGTTACATAGTTACATAGTTAGTACGGTTGAAAAAAGACATACGTCCATAAAGTTCAACCAGGGAATTGAAGGGTAGGGTAGTAATTATTGTTCCCGCCTTCGGCCGAGAGACTCCTTGGTGGAGGAGATCCGATATTAGCTTTACATAGGCAAGCAAGCAAGTCAGGAGGGGACCCTGACCTGCTCCTAGCAATGGACTCTTTTATGTACATGGACTACTGAGCAGTACATGGATGATAATGTAAAATACCCATAGTAATATATTTTGTTCCATTAAAAAGGTTATGGTCCTGTATCATATTTGCTAATAAAATGTACATAAATTATTGTACACTAAAGGTTACAGTGTTCAGTCTTTCTCGGATGTCTGGTTTTATTCCTTACAGAGGTTTGTCCTGAGCCACTCAGGAAAAGCAACATGTCACCCCACCACCAGCATCTTATACAGTATACAGCAAAGTAGTGTACTACACATAATGTACACATAATGTACACGTACAAGTCATGTACATATCAAGTCACATACAGTAGGACTGTATCACTCAAAATTACACAGTCCACTTCAATGTCATATGTCAATGATGTCTAATATCGTATGTTCTTGTTTTCGTGCACAGAATACTTTCCTGGCCAGAAGGTACTCCTGTAGTCAAGCATGCATGTAGTCAAGCATACGGTAACAGAAATGTCAAATGTTATCTACAGAATGTCTAGCATAAAAATGTCTAGCATAAAACTAATATAGTGTTCTGGGGAGTAGTGTTCAAATGCCAAGGGACCCCAGTAGCCAAGGCATTGGGCAGAAAGCCTTGGGCAACCCAATCCGAAAATGTCTCATGTTAAGTATTAAGTCTAGTCATGTATAGAATATTAAATGCATAGTCAAAATGTAGTGTTATGTATAGTCAATTATTATGCATAGTCGAGTATCATCAAATGCATAGATATAGATCCTTAAGTAAAAAAATTCATCAGAGCATGTATGGACATTATGGGCAATTATACAGAGACTCTTATGTTGTCGGTTTTCCAAATCAAATATCAGCCTGGAAATGAATGTTTAATTAAAAAAAACAAAAAAAAAAAACAGGACTGCATCCGGCCCCAAGGCCGCTTTGACCCTCAATCCTGACAGAATCTGTTGTCTAGGGCGAATTATATTAAGTAGGGGGATTTGTAATGTCCCAGTACAGAACATAGTCTTGTACTGCACTTATGCCCTGTGAGGTTGAGTCCCTCAGTGACCTGGGGGCTCTCCTGCAGTGTCTCCACTGCTGTTAGTACAATGTTATGTATTGTAATAGTAATATGGTCAGTATGCTAATGTATAGACAGTATAAAGGACCTTTGGATGACTAATGTAATTGTCTAAAGGACCTTTGAGATGTCACATGTTATGTTTTATGTTACCCAGAGAGTCATCAGCTTAACACATGACCCGTAGCTTGACCTATGGGCTTCTAGTTTAGCCCCCCTTTATAAGGAAGGGAGGTGCTGCAATCTCAGTCTTTTTAGTCTCTTTCTACTGGGGTACAGTTAAAGTGGTTATCCAGGAAAAACTTTTTTTATATATATCAACTGGCTCCAGAAAGTTAAACAGATTTATAAATTACTTCTATTAAAAAACCTTAATCCTTCCAGTACTTATGAGCTTCTGAAGTTAAGGTTGTTCTTTTCTGTCTAAGTGCTCTCTGATGACACGTGTCTCGGGAACCACCCAGTTTAGAAGCAAATTCCCATAGCAAACCTTTTCTAAACGGTTCCCGAGACACGTGTCATCAGAGAGCACTCAGACAGAAAAGAACAACCTTAACTTCAGAAGCTCATAAGTACTGAAAGGATTAAGAATTTTTAATAGAAGTAATTTACAAATCTGTTTAACTTTCTGGAGCCAGTTGATATATAAAAAAATTTTTTTTCCTGGAATACCCCTTTAAGACCAGATGTCTCAGTGCTTGTGTCCAACTACCTGGAAGGCCTCAAATCTACCGTCACTTCCAGTAAATATAGTCTATGTCTGCTGTCGCTACCTACAGTCCAGTCAAGCCTAAAGTCAATGATCTAAAGTCCATTACAAGTATAATTGGTCCCAGCAAGCTGGGAGGTCCTTCTGTGTTCCTGGCCACCTCTCTGGGATTCTGGCCCAGCTGTAAAGACTGTAACAACTGTTTGACCTCAGTAAAGCCTCCGTTAACCATAACGTGGTCGTGGACTCTTCTTGCCCTGCCTAACCTTGGGATGGAGATATCGTTTGGGTGGTTACCGATCCCTAAAAACCACTCTGGTGTCATGAACATTAGGGGTTAATAACATCTTGCCCGTGGGGTTAATACCATCTGCCACATCCAGCTCTACCCTTCACGCCCCGTGGTCACCCCACAACTCGGGGTCACCACATCTACATGCTTTTTATTTAGCAATGGAGTCTTGCATGGTGAGTGTGTATACAGGCCATGGAGGCAGAGGGCATTACTTAATGTTTACTTCGATACAACAGTACCTGCGTATTCCATGTCTTTTTGAACCTCTCCATAAGTTGTCCTTGGCTCTTGGATAACTCCTATGGTTTTCCTTTTTACTCCTCTGTCAGAAATCTTGCGAGGAGCACCTGGCTACATATGATGAAAATTTCATGTCAATAGCACCTTTAGAAATACTTTTAGGTCAATATTTATTTCACCCACTGTATTTTAATCAATATGTGAGTTGTTCATGCTAGTCTAGTATTGTAGCTCAACCTCAAAAATATCAACGTTACTGGAAAAAGGAGAACCGTTTTTTAATTATCCCAAACAACCACTTTAGTTGTCTTTAGGGTATGTTCACACTGATGAATTGGAGAGGAATCTCCACGAGTAATTCTGCTCGCTTTTTCCTCTCCAAATCATTCAGCAGTGAAAATCCCCATAGAGCTGTGCAGAATTTCTGCCCCTCAGTTCGCACTGAGGAATTACCTCAAGCAGAATTCTGACGAGGAAGTATGTTCCGCTTGAAGAAAGAACATGTTCTTTCTTTCAGGCGGAATCAGCGTCGTTCTCCCATAGAGATCAATGTTATTATTTTTTTTTGAGTCAGAAGCATTTCCACGCGAAATTCGTGCGGAATTGGCGCGGAATTCACGTGGAATTCGCGCGGAATTTCCACATGAAAAAAAAAAATTTATGAATAGAAATACTTGATACTCCTCCTCCACATAAAACCTGCATTTCCGCGCGGAATTCTGCACGAATTCCGTGCCAATTCCACGCCAATTCCACTCGAAATCGCTGCTAATTCTGAGCGGAAAAAAACAGTGTTTTGTGGCGGAAATCTTCAGCGTGATTTCCGCCCCAATTCCTCAGTGTGAACATACCCTTAGGTGAATAATTCAATCTGTCAAAACAGTAGAAATTGAAAGAAAATGCATAATTTACAGCAGCATTTTACACATAAGGTACAAACAGCAAAGCTTTGATGCTGTTCCACTTTTATAAGTAATGTATAAAATAAAATAAGATTATTTACCTAAACCCATTCACATAAGACAGCGTAACCTTTTGTGGTGGTTTTAAGTTACTAGCCACAAATTGACATACACTTATTCTGTGTGAACAGCAGAAGCTCGGAAGCTATAGCCACTTTGTTCATAGTTGGGGGCTGCCATCGTATACAATTCCAGTCCTGCCTGTTTAACTCTCTTGATACTGTGGTCAATAATAACTGCAGTATTTTCCAACTTTTGGCTCAGGGCACTATTTTTTCTCCTATTTTTTCCCCCCGAGTAGTTCCTTGCCAAATAATTTTCAACTTCCACCTTTAGGGTCCCAAAAAGTATAAATTCCTCCAAAGTAAAGTGGGTAAGTAAGGGGGTTGGTGGGGATGGGTAAGTCTGTTGGGGAGGTTACTTCTGTAGGTACTCCCCGTATGTACGTGCCCACAGTATGTATTTTACCTTGGTAAGCTGACAGCCACAGTAGGTAGTTTCCTCCAGTATACTGGTGTACCCTGTAACTATGAAGTCCTTTTACGGCTACGTCAATTGAAAAATAAAAAAAAGCTGCGTTTATTACAATGTGACAATGTAACAACTTGAATTTTAAAAACTAAACGCTTCATCCTAATCCAAAGAGCCAAAATAGACAACGGTTGAAAAGGTTTTCTAGTTTAGAGTTAAATGATGATGGTCCCCAATTTCGAACTCTTATCTATTATCCAAACTACAATTTTAACTACAAAGAGCATCTCTTGCTCTGGAGGACCAAGCCATCTGTGCATTACTACAATAGCTCATTGCTTTCAATGGATGTTGTATAGTTCTTCATTGTCATTGCAGGGAAATTGAACTCTTGTTTTAGTGTTCTTCCCCATATTAAAGCTGATTGTTGTACTATAGTTTGCAATAAGCTTATAGTGAGGGGACGCTTCTAATAACCTACATTATTCAACTACTAAAAGCTAAGTTTCTACTTGTTTTTTTTGTCCTGCATTTTTTGGTTTGAAAAATATGCAAGAAAAAACGCCAATGCAATTTCCTGCATCTGTCGTTTTTTTCTGGCGTTTTTTTTATTTGTGTGGAAATTGCATTTTTGGCCCCTTTGGCATTCTTTTTTTTGTACTCAAAATTTGTTGGGTACCAAAAGAAAAAAAAAAGGATGCAGTAGTGATGGAAAAAAATGTATTTAATGAAATTAATATTTTTTATAATGAAATTTTAACAAATTTTTAATAAACTGTGTTTCACTTTTTTTCTCTCTCTTTTTTGACATTTTTTAGAACACACTGTTCCATGATGGGAGTAGTAGTACCTGTACTAATAGACATATAGCCCAATGCGATCGTCCATTATATAGCAGAGATGCGGAGAGCTCGCATCTCTGCACTGTACTCCAGCCAGTGATGTGAATAGGACATCACTCATTCATATTTTCCGCCCAGAGTGGGGATTGGCCGGATGGTTGCAGCCAATCACCATTCTCAGAGGGAAACATGAATGAGTGATGTTCTATTCACATCACTGGCCAGAGTACAGAGCAGAGATGTGAGCGCTGTATAGAGCTGCTCCACATCTCTGCAATAGAAAGGATGATCACAGTGGATGTCAGGGGTGGTACCTGCTGTGATCTGTTCTTAGCTGCAGGTACTACTACTACCAACTTGGAGCACACTCTGCTCCATGTTGGGAGCAGTAATTCCTGCAGATAAGGAAAATTCACAGTGAATGTCACTCCTGACACCCGCTGTGATCCTCCTGTATAGTGTATAGATGCCGGCGGCCACTCTTCTATTGTCCCCTGCACTGACGTATATATACATATATTCATATTTCCCACAGAGAGTTGTGATTGGCTGAAACCATCTGGCCAATCACAGCTCTCTGCGGAAAATATGACTAGGTGTATAGATACGGCAGTGCAGGGGATCATAGAAGACCGGCTGGCCACATCTATAAATTATAGAGGAGGATCGCAACGGACCCGGGAAGATCTGTCAATTAGTACAGGTACTACTACTCCCACCCATCATGAAACAGTGTGTGTTCCATGCTGGGAGTAGTAGTACCACCTAAAAAATAAAAAGTGAAAAACACACCCACTCTACATTTTTATTATTGTCAGCTACATTTTTAGTGCCCTGCCCGCCCACATAAATTGATTCCTATTTAAAAATTAATAAAAATTTTGTTATAAAAAAGATAAATTTTGTTAAATACAATTTTTTTCATCACTGCTGTATCTTTTTTATAATTTTTTTTTTATCGTATTCTTCGAAATGTTATTAAAAAAGGTATCTCCATCACTTTTTGGAACGCTAAAGTCCAAAAGAAAATAAAAAACGCCTGAAAAAACGCCAAAGTTAAAACCCACATGGCGTTTTCTTGGCGTTTATTTACTCCCATAGAAGTCTATGGGAGTAAAAAAACGCCAAGAAAACGCCATGTGGGTTTTAACTTTGGCCAAGATTTCAGGGAAAAAAATGGTAATAAATTACAGTTGACCCAGTGAGGCATTACTTTATGTTACAGCCGTTCAAGCACACACAATGTAGCCTACATAGAGTACGGATTAGATATTAGACAGTAAACATATGTATTGAATTAATAGTGCTTAAATCTTTTAATAACATATTCCTATCAAAAAAGTTGCCCTAAATTCTAAACTGCTGGTTTATAAATGGCAATCCACATCATGTTCATCAGTTTCAAGCAGGGAAGGGATAAAGATGAATGGAAGTGAGAAAGATTAATGTTAGAACATTCCCCTTTGCAGATCCAAAACAAAATCTCAAACTGCATGAGCCTCACACAGTTTGATCAAAATGTGTCCAGAGACATCCATGAGTACTGTATAGTTAAAGGGGTTATCCAGGAATTGAAAAACATGGCAAACTGCTTTCATAAACAGCTCCACAGCTGTCCCCAGGTTGTGTGTGGTATTACAACTTGGCTCCATTCACTTCAATGCAACTGAGCTGCAGAACCACACCCAACCTGGAGACAGATAGGGAGCGTTTTTTCTATTCCTGGATAACCCCTTTAATATGGTAGTTAAGCTTTTCCATCCCTTGATGTTCAAGACATTTTTGACCCAAGGGACCTAAAGAGTATTTTTGTTTTGCCTCTGAGTATTTTGATAGTCTTAACTTTTTTATATTTAGGCCAACATGTTTATATGAAGCTTTTTGTTGGACTAGTTATAATTTTTTAAAACATTTTTAGGTACATATACTGTATTTTAGTAATTTATGTATATACATTTTTTAACCTATTTTAAGCTATTCACCAGCCATTATGTAATCAAATGTATACCATTACTATTACTATTTTTTAAATAAAAAAGAGAGGAATAATGAGGCACTCCCCGCAGAACGTCTTTAGCTTGAATCTTTTATTCACGGTATATAGAGGTTCCTACAAAGGATCGGTGATACAGGTGAGGAGTGGAGCAGTTACAGAGACTACAGCTGTTTCACGTCTTCCTCACGGGCCAGACAGCTGGGACCCCTACAATCTTCAGTAATGGCCTACTCTGTTATTCATCGCTCGCAGCAATGTCCCGCCCAGACAAGTTCGTCTTAGAAGGTGGGGTCAAGAACGCTCTTAGGTAAAAGATGGGCCCAATTCTTGTGATCGTGAGCAGTCACCCCAAGCAGCCAGACACTTTTGCACATAATCAGACAGACATAATCAGACAACCTTTTTAAGGGGGAGCTTCCTTATTACAATCTGCTTTGATTGCAGCATACAAGGAGTTAAATGGCAGAGCTCAGCTGTTTTTCTTATCTTCACTGTTATAGGAGTGAAGTAGTTGTGTATTATAGCCCCGATCCCGTTCCTTTGGTACTGGTGCTATGCCCAGGTAATAAGAGCTCCATAATAGCACAGTCTTTACAAGTCTTTAAGAGGTTAAAATACACCATATATTTAATATTTGCATATACTGTTTGCACATTTTGCTGCTGCAATTTTGGGTTTGTTTACTATACACTGCAGTCACAGCAGGTTTGCATCAGTTCATGTCTTTGTAGAATATCTGCATAATACAGTATTACATAATACTAATAATCTAGGAAATATAACTAGTAGAAAACGGGTAACAACTGCAGTATATGTGTCCAGGATCACTGAAGACAATGTAAATAATAGTTTGCTTTAAAGCCATATTTTCCATTAAAAGCTGTCTGCTTGTTGTCCAAAGTTATACTCTCTAGCGATACAGGTGTTGCTGATGGAATATATATTATGAACTCAGGGTGGCAGTGAAGATACGTGATTCTTGACTATTTTATTTTAGTCTGCAATGAGCTTAGTACTTATGCACTATGATTGTTGCTGAGAATAAAAACTTAACAGAAATTGGTAACCTTTAAATAGTATGTTATTTTATTTCAAATTTTTTTTAAATATATTTTTTAAGATATGAAGAAGGTTGAATGGCATGGTATTAAACACACAACATACCGTATGTATAAAACAGTAAGCAATGCATAGATTTTGCTACATATCTAGACGCTCTAGACAAGGGGCAATATTCTGAAACAGCTGTCAGGAGAAGGAGAATGGCATACATTCCCAGTCAGTTTCCAAGACTCCTTGTTGGAGTGATACACTGATTTTAAAGGGACAGCCACTTGAAAAAAAGTGGTGTGAGAGCTGCTTTGCATATCCTTTCTTCCCTGAGTTCCCAGTGAAGCATGAATGATCTATAAGTCCCCCTGCATATTTATGACGTTCTTATCAAGGAGAAACATTACTCCCTTTGTTCTTAGTGACCCAATGTAATATGTCCAACCAAAGTAAAAAATTGTTTAAAAACAATATTTTCAAAACAGACTTGTGTAGCTTGCAACACTGACTATATATATTAATGTCTGTGTATGTTGTATATTTGTGATCCATGTGTGTAGTATCTTTGTGTGCACCATGTGGGTACAGTAGTGTGTAGTATTTCTACGATAATGCAAACGAACAGGATGTCCAGCGCAGGTGAAGGAACAAATTCTTTATTGCATAAAAGCTTCAGTACAAGGAGGACATGACAAAGTGATGCGTTTCGGTCCTTACAGCGGACCTTAGTCAGTGGACCTTAGGCATGACTAAGGTCCGCTGTTAGGACCGAAACGCGTCACTTTGTCATGTCTTCCTTGTACTGAAGCTTTTATGCAATAAAGAATTTGTTCCTTCACCTGCGCTGGACATCCTGTTCATTTGCATTATCGTGTTACTTGGCGTTGCCCACGCCAGTCCCGGCGCTACGGGCTTGAGGAGTGAGCTGGACTTTTTTCTATTGTGTAGTATTTCTATATGCAACATCTGTATATGCAACATCTTTGTGTCTAAGCATAGTACTATGTCTCTTCACCACCGAATAGCAGAGTACCACATTGATTTCAGCAACCCACCCCCGACCAGACTAAGCAGCATAATTTATTGACACATAACCATCCTTGTTACCTTCCTTCCTTGTCAGTGAAAATGCATAATCCACCCATGACAATATAATCGAACTCAGCTGACAAAATTTCAAGTCTCATATGCCAAAAGTTTAGCATTTCACTATTTCCTTCCTTTGTTTAGGCTTTTAGACATAACAGGGGCATGTTGAAGTAAGTGTATCTTGGACTGACTTACCTAGCAGTGGATTAACACAATAACAGGTTAATGTCATAGCAAGGCCCATGGGGGCAGCAGAGGACATCTCAACATATTGAACTGGGTTGATATTTTTGGTTATTTCACAAAAGTAGTTATTTCTGAGAGGTTATTTCAGGTCACATAATGAGTATGTCATAAGAAATAGCAGTGTTTCTGACCATTATATAATCTGCATGGGACATTTTTCATTAGTTTTTTCCTTCTGCAACCTCCATTTTTAAAGGTAGCCATACACCTATAATAATTGTCATTCATTCAGCTGACAGCTGTCTCTTTGATCTTCCCTTACACCTGAATGTTTGGCTCAACCTACCGTTCATTTGTCCTCAATGGGGGCAGGAGGAGTAAGCCACTGCCATACAGCTCTGGCCGACTGCTTATCTGTTTCAGAACAAAAGTTTCAGGCAGTTGAGATCCATCATCCTGACCCTTCTCTTTTCTATACACCCCCATACACTTTAGACAGTTGGAGGATTGGTCTGACTTTTGGCTTAAATGTATAAGGAGCCAGTGTTCCCCAAGTTTATCTCGTACTGCACCTTCTTCATTCTTCCTGTCCTCCTGCTCCACTTTCTGTAGACTTCTGTGGGCAGAATGATATCTGATTCCTCAGAAAAGAACGTCATGTGAAGCATACAGCAGCTGATAAGTACTGGAAGGATTAAGATTTTTAATAAGAGTAACTCTCTGGATCCAGTTGATATGAAAAAAAAAAACATATTCCACCAGATTAACCCTTTAAGTTTATCTTTGATGCCACCTATGAGTTCCACAAATAGTTTTTCTGATTTTGCATTGTTTCATATGCTTTCTGTTTAAGGGGTACTCCCGTGGAAAACTTAAAAAAAAAAAATCAACTGGTGCCAGAAACAGATTTGGTTAAACAGATTTGTAAATTACTTCTATTAAAAAATCGTAATCCTTCCAATACATTTAATGGGCTGTATACTACAGAAGAAATGCTTTTCTTTTTGTATTTCTCTGATGTCACGACCACAGTGCTCTCTGCTGACCTCTGATGTCCATTTTCGGAACTGTCCAGCGCAGCATATGTTTGCTATGGGGATTTTCTCCTGCTCTGGACAGTTCCAAAAATGGACAGCAGAGGTCAGCAGAGAGCACTGTGGTTGTGACATCAGAGAAATCCAAAAAGAAAAGCATTTCTTCTGTAGTATATAGCCCCTAAAAAGTCCCGGAAGTATTAAAAATTTTTTAATAGAAGTCATTTACAAATCTTTCTTTCTGGCACCAAATGATTTAAAAAAAAAAAAAAAAAAAGTTTTCCACGGGGGTACCCCTTTAATATAGTAGCTATGTGCTCTGTATCTTATCTGGTAAAGATCAAAAATTATGGATCAACAGCATGTCACTTCATTTTCCTATGGTATGATTCGCTCACCGTATTATAGGTGCTGCCAACAAAACAGCAGCACACATGTCACAGGCAATCTGCATGCTCCAAACTCAAGTCCAGCTTAAAGGGGTACTCTGCCCCTAGACATCTTATCCCCTATCCAAAGGATGTCAGATTGCCGGGGGGGACCCCCGCAATATAGCAAGCAGCACCCACCTGTAACTGCTTCCGGAAGCGCTGGAGGTTCTCTGGCTAATTCCTCCCGACCACGGGGGCGGAAGATCGTGATGTCATGACTCCGCCCCCGTGTGAAGTCACGTCCCGCCCCCTCAATGCAAGTCTATGGGAGGGGGCGTGACGGCCGTCACACCCCCTCCCATAGACTTGCATTGAGGGGGCGTGACGTCACGATCTTACGTCCCCGTGGTCGGGAGGAATTAGCCAGAGAACCTCCAGCGCTTCTGGAAGCAGTTATAGGTGAGTGCTGCTTGCTATATTGCGGGGGTCCCCAGCGGCAGGACCCCGGTGATCTGACATCTTATCCCCTATCCTTTGGATAGGGGATGAGATGTCTAGGGGCGGAGTACCCTTTAACAAGGGGCAAATTATAGATGTCTGTATGCCAATATAAGCCTGGAGGAGATACTGGGACAACAGCAGAATACACATGGTTGTACAGATATGCCGTCATCCCCCACTGGGATTATTACTCTACAATCATCCAGGAAGGTTCTGTCTGATATTTTGATATTTAGAAACCTAAAAAATATATAATTTACAATGAAAACTACACTGCACTAGCATTTCACACATTTGACATGTTGCCAGTTACATAAAATAACCATATGATGAAAAAGAGTCATTAGAGTGCTAAGTTAGCAATCTCCCTTTATCCTGGAGCCTGAGGGGGCCCAAAGGCCCATATACCACATAAGCATTATACATTTTACATGCTAGGTAAGGATAAACATTGTTCCAAAAAGTCACTAAAATTGCACAAATACATTGTCCTCTAATCTAAAGGAGTATAAAAAATGATGGAAGGCCTGCTAAGCTTTACAAAGCAATGCCTGTATTATAAAGCACTCTATAATACATACATGTTATACTTGTTTAAATGCACTTGTTAGAAAACGACATTCATTCTTTTGCCAAAGTAAACCACATAATTGCTATGTTCACACTTGGTCCTAGTCCTTTACAATTATGTACATTTTAAATACTACCTGGAAATCCAGAAAAGTCCTCCCTGCAATCCCATTACCTATCTTGTGCACAAAATGCTATTATGTTAATTGTCAGAAACCATAGAAAACCCTGTAGTTAAAATTGTTTTGGTGGGTGTGCTGCTGCTAAGGATAAAGTCTTCATCTCATGGGGAACAATAATTCACAGCAGATGTCATGTGGTCCTTTTACAGTTAATTATACAAATGTGTCCACCGGGAATGAACAGCATTATAATAAAGTATAATTCTTACTGGCATTGGATTGCTTTTAATGGGAGAAACAAGCATTGGGGCACAATCCTTTGTAATCTCGAAAGACTGATATAGCATAGCAAAAGACTGATATGGCATAGCAAACACATTATGTCAGACTGACTGATTCCGTATGATGGAGGCAAAAAAAGTTGTAGGTAGGTTAGCAATTAAGTTGTGGAAATTGCAATGTGGGGTTAAAGGAGTATTCCAGTGAAAAATAATTATTTTCATATCAACTGGCTCCAGAAAGTTAAACAGATTTGTAAATTACTTCTACAAAAAAAAAAAAAAAAATAACGTAATTCTTCCAGTACTTATCAGCTTCTGAAGTTGAGTTGTTCTTTTCTGTCTGGCAACAGTGCTCTCTGCTGACACCTCTGTCTGTCTCAGGAGCTTTCCACAGCAGGATAGGTTTGCTATGGGGATTTGCTCCTTCTCTGGACAGTTCCTGAGACGGACAGAGGTGTCAGCAGAGAGCACTGTTGTCAGACAGAAAAGAACAACCCAACATCAGCAGCTGATAAGTAGTGGAAGAATTAAGATTTTTTTTATAGAAGTTATTTACAAATCTGTTTAACTTTCTGGAGCCGATTGATATAAAAAAAGTTGTTTTTCATTGGAATACCCCTTTAAGTAAAAATGGACTTGGATACTGTAGAAACATCTGTGTATCTGTGTATTTACAAAAATTATCTAAAAGAATTTTGAGATATCTCACCAGGAAGGACAATCCAGATCAAGGTTGAACATTTTAACCACATGTATTTACCTTTTACCGTATTGAACTAGCTTCACTATTAATCATATGGTTTATTGAAGGCAGTAAGATCAGAATGGAACCACCACACACAGTTCCTTCAAATGGGATGATATACAATGGCCCTCATTTACTATTGTAAACCCGACTCGTTTTGTCGGGTTTTTTTGGCGCATCTTTGTCTGCGCATGTCGCAGACATCGTGCGCCAGTCTGCGACACGATGCAACATTTTTTCCCGACGGACCCGATGGGGATTTCCCCAAACCCGAAAAAGGGGCGTAACCCGACATTTCTGAGCTTTCCCACGTATTTATAAAGGTTTCCAACCCAAATTTGTTGAATTGTTGTGGATTTTTTCCCAACAACTCAGAGGAGTTGGAAACCAAAACCTACAAAACCCACGTGCGACAAACAGGATGCGACATAATGATAAATACCAGGGGAAAAAAGCAGTCGGGTAAGAAAGCAAGATAGACTTACAACCCGATTTTCTAAGTAAATGAGGGCCAATATGTGCAACCTGTGCAGCTGCACATGGGCTCAGTAGGTAAGGAGGGGGGCACTACTAATTTAAAGAGAAAGTGTCATGACCCATTTTTTTTATCATATTTTTATTTTAACCATGTTTTTAAAACATTTTTGGTAATGTTTTTTCTAATTTTGCATTATACAATCTATATTTTGAAATAATTATGAAATCTCCATTCTGGCCACTGGGGCTAAAACTAAGCTGAGACTTCCTGTTCTGTACAGATTATTTCCCAGTAATGCCTTCCTTCTAAGCACAGACAGGAGTAAAGTGAAAACGGACCATGATGGATAGATAACACTGTATCCACCACCATCCACAGCAAAGTTTTGAAAAGTTTATAGAGAATGCTCAACAGCATTTTCTATTCATCTGAATGGGGCAGATTCAGTCTATTGTTTTTTATGTCCATGGGTCCTGCTGTAAAGCATATTTCTCAATGCTGTTATTCACAGCAGATGTCATGTGGTCCTTTTACAGTTAATTATACAAATAAGTATACAGATTTGAGGACACAGTTTTCTTTAAAGTGACTATAAGCTGCATAGTCCTTTCCCTGGCTGCATCAAAGTCAACATATCATTATTGACTCATTTTGTACTTATCTATTGTTTAGGACACAAACGAAAGCTAGAATGGGCAATAGTTTTTGCATAGATGTCCACCACAGATGGTGATGTCCAGGCAAAAATTTGATTCGTAACGAATATGAATATTGCCGCGATTTGATGAGACAAATCACTTCATTAAACTCCATTTAATGTTGTCCAGGCTACAGGGCATCTAAATGGCTGCTCCACATGTGAGGACATGGGGCAAGGAACTCTGGGAAGGCGGGATCACCCTGAATTACATGCAGCATGCAGCCTATCAGCAGCCAGCCCTGTGATGTCACAGCCCTATATAATCGGCAGTGTGCAGCCAGCCACTTCTGCGTTTTAGTTCCGAGAGAGCGTTTTATTGCATAGAGAGAGCAGTGTGTGTGTTGCACAGAAAAACAGCTTTACAGCAGCAATTCAGCACAAGCCAATATCACTGCAGAAAAGCACTGGCAGGGAAGGGAGGGAGAGAGAGAGAAAGTATAATTTTGGGTGTACTACACAGCGACTCTGTACTGCTGCAGTGGGGTGTACAACAACCCTGAAGCTAATAGGAGCCAGTCAGGGTGAGCACTATTATCCATAGTCACCTGCTATTAGTGCATAATAATACTGTACTAGGCTGTACTACACTACGACTCTGTGCTGCAGCACTAATGTGTATTATAACTCTAAAGCTAATAGGGGCCAGTTAGGGTGAGGACTGAGCACTAAAAGCCATAGTTACCTGATTTTAGCGCCTAATACAGGTTGCGTAGCGGAGCGTATTGTCCTCTCATAAGTGTAACCTGTGCGTACATAGGTGGTGTACGTTTTTTTTTTTTGCTGTTAAACTAATTTGGGCCTACTTATTATGAAAGGCCAGCCAAAGCTACACACTTGTTTTTGTAGCCTAATACAGTTTGTAGTGGAGCGTATTGTCCACCTCTTATAATTGTAAACGGTACGTACACCTACGTGGTGTACGTTTTTTTCCCCATTTAACTAATTTGGGCCTAGTTACTGTGAAAGGCCAGCCAAATCTACACACTTGTTTTTGTAGCCATATACGGTTTGTAGTGGAGTGTATAGTCCTCCTCTCATAAGTGTAAACTGTACAGACACCTATGTGGTGTCCTTTATGTTTTTCCTGTTAAACTAATTTGGGCCTAGTTACTGTGAAAGGCCAGCCAAAGTTACACTGAGCGTATAGTCCTCCTCTCATAAGTGTAACATATACGTACTCAGCTGGTGAATAAGTTTGTCAGGCAGAGAAGTGCCAGGACTTGCACAGAGGAGTGGAAGAGGCCTAAATTAATCAGGCAGAGGTCACAGCAGACTAGGGGCAGCAGGAGTCACAGTGAGAGGCCTGAGCTCCCGGTATCAGCTAATGGTTGTGTCTTGACCAGCAACCTATCTGCCATCATCGATTGGTTAAAACGATCATCCACTTCCTCACAAGTGACATCTGATACCCCCAGTCAACAGTAGGTGGGTTCCTCAGACACAACCCTCAGTTGGCATGGCCTGGGAGAAGTCCCTGTCCTCCCATTACCTCTGTCCTATGCTGTGCCCTCCCCCACAGAAGTATCTTATGCTGTGGGTTCAGCTCAACTATTTAGTGAGGACAATCTACTAGAGGACAGTCAGCAGCTACTGCCCAGCTAAGAAGTGGAGGAGACATCCGCTACTTCCTCCACTAGGCGGGCAAGTAGTGATGAGGAGAGTGGCATGGGAGGTGGTTTTGCGAGCGTTCAGGCTCCTGAAGGAGACACTGTTGAGGAACCTGTGGAGGATATCAGTGACGAGCAGACACAACGCGATGATGATTAAGCTGATCGCATTCGGGAGCTGGGTGCAGAAGGGGCTGCTTCATCATCAGGAGAAGAGGTTTGCAGGTTGCCTGTGAAACAGCAGCTGAGTCAGCGGCATATGCCATATTCGAATTCGCAATATTTGCAAAATTTGCAATAAATATTCCAATTGTGAATATTTGCGCTCAACACTAGGAGTCAGCATGGGGGCAGAAGTGGAAAGTCTGGAGCCAAATGTGCTCGGGGTAGACCACCTGATTTGCAGCAGCCTGCCTTCCTGGAAGGTAGTGGAACAGGGGTTCCTGGAGTCGGCAGCAGTAGCAATCAGTCAATGCGGACTGTTGGGTGGAAAATCAGCTACTCGGCGATGTGGCAATTTTTCATCAAGCATCCAGAGGAGGTTAACCTGGCCACATGAAAGATGTGTCAGCAGAAGGTGAAGCGTGGCCAGGGTCCCAATGTTGGCACTACGGCCCTGCGTCAACATATGCAGCGTCACCATAAAGTGGCCTGGGAGAACCATAGCTCTGATGTGGTGGTCCAGCCTGCTGTATCACCCAGTGGCACGCCCCTCCCTGTTTCAGCCAGCCAAGGCTCCAGCACCTCAGCCTAAGGGAGCTGTCTGTCATACCCATCTTCTGTTGGTCCAGCTGCTCCTTCTCCTCCCACTTCGAGTCAGTCATTCCGTCAGCAATCCATCAGCGAAGCCATGTCCAAGAGACAGCAGTATGTGCCCACTCATCCAATGGTATGTGCCCACTCATCCAGCTGAATGTGCTCCTGTTCAAGTTGCAGGTGTTGCAGTCCCTCCCTCTTAAAGTAGGGGCAGTACAAGCCCTGAAATTATGTGTAACAGAAGGTGGGCCAGTCCTTGAGCTTGTCGGTGTGTACCAAAGTGCATGGCAGCACCGACGTGTGAAGCTGTAACTACGGTCAGGGGCAATACATGTCCTTTACGGCCCACTGGGTGAATGTGGTTCCTGCAAAGCCACAACAGCAACTTGGACAGGTCACGTTGTTTCCGCCTCCACACTCTCAGGTCGTTGGTCCTGTGACAGTGTGCGTCTCCGCCTCCTCATCCTTCACCATGTACTCAGCCTCCATGCATGGACAAGTCTCAGTGCCCCTCCAGCATACCATGTGTGCAGGGCACGGCAATGTCATGCTGTTCTTCACATGGTTTGCCTTGGTGAACGAAGTCACACAGGTGAGGAACTGCTAAAAGTCATTCATCAAGAAATCCAATCATGGCTTACTCCACGAAAACTGGAAATGGGAACCATGGTGACCGACAACGGGAAGAACATCTTGTCTGCGCTGCATCAAGGAAGCTTTAGCCATGCGCCCTGCATGGCACAAGTGTTCAAACATGTCAAGCGGTTCCTGAAGTGTTCCCCCATCTCCAAGACATCCTAACAATGGGAAGGAAACTTTGCATGCACTTCAGCCACTCGTACACCGCAAAGCACACCCTCCTTGAGCTGCAGCGTCAGAATGGCATCTCACAAGATAGTCTGATCTGGTTTTATGGTCATATAGCATTACTTCAAAATAAACGCTTTGGGCACTCGGGACATTAAACTTGTGATTCTAAATAAAATTTTAAAATTCTTAAAAATCTTATATTTTAAAATTCAATTGTGAGGTCCTATGGTCGTTGTCATATATTACCTATGGAATTGGGGGTTGTAGCAATAACAATGAACCATTACTGATTAAATGAAACTTTCGCAGTTTCACAGTCTGGGGGGTGGGGGAGGGAGGGTGCGCTGAGAGGCAGGGGCTGTAACAGGGTGTAGCTTGCCTCGCGGCAGACCGTCAGCTCAGTTTTAACATAGAAGTACGAACTTTTTCACTGCAGCAACCAATAGCAGTATGCGCCCACTTATCCAACGGCGCAGAATCTGAATGTGCTCCTATCCAAGTTGCTGGGGCTGCAGCATTGGACACTCAGTCATGAGCATGGGGGACACTCCATGAAGTGGACACTCAGTCATGAGCATGGAGATGTGCTGAGATGCAGGGGCTGGAACAGGTGGTAGCTGGCCTCGCTGCAGACCCCCAGCTCGATTTTAAGATATAAGTACAAGCTTTTTCACTGCAGCAACTTATACACTGCAGCAATTACAGTGGTCCCTCAACATACGATGGTAATTCGTTCCAAACGAGCCATCGTTTGTCGAATCCATCGTATGTTGAGGGATTCGTGCAATGTAAAGTATAGGAAGCTGTACTCACCTGTCCCCGACGCTCGAGATGGTGTCCCGCCGCTCCCCATGGTGACTCCGGCCTCCACTGGGCTCTCGAGCGGCAGGGACAGGTGAGTACAGCTTCCTATACTTTACATTGCACGAATCCCTCAACATACGGTGGATTCCACAAACGATGGCTCGTTTGGAACGAATTACCATCGTATGTTGTGGGACCACTGTAGCAGTATTATTTCACTAAGGCAAAGTTTCCACTTGGTGTTTATTTTTTTTATGGCAATTTTTTGAAAACTGCCGCTGCAGTTTTTAACCCCTTAATGACAATGGACGTAAATGGACGTCATGGTGATGTGGTACTTAGCGCACCATGACGTACATTTACGCGCCAACATGATCCGATGCTCGCGTCATGCCCGGCAGGTCCCGGCTGATATAAGCAGCCAGGGACCCGCCGATAATGGCGGACATCCGCGATTGCGCGGATGTCCGCCATTAACCCCTCCTATGCATCTGCGGCATTGCGGTAGTTTCAATGAACGATCGGATCGCCCTCAGCGCTGCCGCGGGGATCCAATCATCCAGCATGGCGGCCGGAGGCCCCTCACCTTGCTCCGGCCGTCTCCCGGGGTCTTCTGCTCTGGTCTGAGATCGATCTCGATCTCAGACCAGAGCAGAAGATCACCGATAATACTGAGCAGTGCTGTGTCCTATACATAGCACTGCACAGTATTAGCAATCAACTGATTGCAATGAATAGTCCCCTATGGGGACATAAAAAGTGTAAAAAAAAAAAAAAAGTAAAAAAATGTAAAATAAAAAAGTTAAAAAATGTGAAAAATTCCCTCCCCCAATAAAAAGTAAAACGTCAGTTTTTCCCATTTTACCCCCAAAAAAGCGTTAAAAAAATAATTGATACACATATTTGGTATCGCTGCATGCGTAAAAGTCTGAACTATTAAAATATATTGTTAATTATCCCGTACGGTGAACGGCGTAAACGTAAAAAAATAAAAAAAATCCAAAATTGCTGCTTTTTTGTCACTTTTTATAAAAAAAAATTAATAAAAAATGAATAAAAAGTAAAACCTAAGCAAAAGTGGGCAATTTCAAACATACTCATTTTGTTAAAATGGTTTGAGAAATTTTTTAAGCGGTACAATTATATAAAAGCATATAATCATGGGTATCATTTTAATCGTATTGACCCACAGAATAAATAAAACATGTAATTTTTACCGGAAACTGTACAGTGTGAAAACAAAACTTTCCAAAATTTGCTAAATTGCGGTTTTCTTAAAAATTTTCCCACATAAATAATATTTGTTTGGTTGCGCCATACATTTAATGGTAAAATAAGTGATGTCATTACAAAGTACAATTGGTGACCCAAAAAACAAGCCCTCATATGGGTCTGTGGATGGAAATATAAGAGAGTTATGATTTTTAGAAGGCGAGGAGGAAAAAACAAAAATGCAAAAATAAAATTGGTCTGGTCCTTAACCTCTTAAGGACCAATGACTTTGTGGAACGTCATGGCACCCTGGGCTTTAAGGACCAATGACGTCCCACAACGTCATGGCGTTTTCCGTTCCCTGCCGCTCGCCGGGCAGAGATCGGAACGGCATGCCTGCTGAAATCGTTCAGCAGGCATGCCGTGCAAATGCCTAGGGGGGTCCCGGGACCCCCGCATGTCGGCGATCGCAGAAAATCGCATGTCAATTCAGACATGCGATTTTCTCCAATTCCGGGCTGATCGGGTCTCTGGTGACCCGATCACCCAGAAAATAGGGATGCTCGGACCTGTGAGTGACAGGCCCCAGCATCCTGCAGGGTAGGAGTGAGGTCACAATGCTGCAATCTCCTCCCATCCGCTGCCATTGGTCAGAACTGATTCTGACCAATGGCAGAGCAGGACAGTGGGTAGCCATGGAAACCCCCCGTTCTGCCCACCCCTGGATGTCAGGCAGAACGGGGGGAGAACATGGAGGCCGGGTACCTGGAGGAGAAGACTCGTGGGGCCCAGCGATCATCGCAGACATCCAGCGTAGATTCCGGCTCAGGTAGGGAATCGATGGTGGGGGGAGGGGAGAAATGAAACTGAAAGTAAAGTGATTTTTACTGTGGCAACCACTAGGAAGGCCGAACTGCTGAGAGTTGTAGTTTTGCAACATCTGGAGGGTCACAGTTTGGGGACCACTGTTACAGTGGTGCCCAAACTGTAGCCCTCCAGATGTTGCCAAACTACAACTCTCAGCATGCCTAGACTGCCCAGGCATGCTGGGAGTTGTAGTTCTGTAACATCTGTCCCTTCAGATTTTGCAATATTCATGAAATTTGTGAAAATTGCTGCTCTACTTTGAAGCCCTCTAATTTTTTCAAAAAGTAAAAATATGTCCATTTTATGATGCCAACATAAAGTGGACATATTGTATTTGTGAATAAAAATAAAATTTATTTGGAATATCCATTTTCCTTACAAGCAGAGAGCTTCAAAGTTAGAAAAATGCTAAATTTTCTAAATTTTCATGAATTTTGGGAATTTTTCACAAAAAAAGGATGCAAGTAATGCCGAAAAGTTTTGCAACATCTGGAGGGTCACAGTTTGGGGACCACTGTTACAGTGGTGCCCAAACTGTAGCCCTCCAGATGTTGCCAAACTACAACTCTCAGCATGCCTAGACTGCCCAGGCATGCTGGGAGTTGTAGTTCTGTAACATCTGTCCCTTCAGATTTTGCAATTTTCATGAAATTTTTGAAAATTGCTGCTCTACTTTGAAGCCCTCTAATTTTTTCAAAAAGTAAACATATGTCCAACATAAAGTGGACATATTGTATTTGTGAATAAAAATAAAATTTATTTTGAATATCCATTTTCCTTACAAGCAGAGAGCTTCAAAGTTCGAAAAATGCTAAATTTTCTAAATTTTCATGAAATTTTGGAATTTTTCACAAAAAAAGGATGCAAGTAAAGCCGAAAATTTAACACCAAAATAAAGTAGAATATGTCACAAAAAACTATCTCAGAATCAGATTATTCGGTAAAAGCATCTTAGAGTTATTAATGCTTAAAGTGACGGTGGTCAGATGTGCAAAAAACGCTCTGGTCCTAAGGTGTAAAATGGTCTGGTCCTTAAGGGGTTAAGGGGTTAAGCCAAAGTCAGAAGTGGATTCATAAGGGAGGAAAAGTATAAGTCCTTTCTTTATATGCCCTATTCCTTCTGGCTTCGGCTCAAAAACTTTAATAGAGATTCGCCGCAAATAACTTCGGGTCAGACCAAATTTTTACGAAACCTTCCAATACACAGGATAGTCATCACTTCTCAATGCAACAATGAACTGATGTTTTTCTAAAAATGTTTTTTTGTCTTTGGTCCTAGGCAATTTACTTGCTATGGTACAAGCAGGCTTGGTTCAAGCATAATATTTTGGCCACTATTTGGTCCTCATTCCTGAGCTTATTTTGGTCAGCATTTTATTCAAAGTCAGGAGTGGGTCCAAAACACAAAAAGGGGCAAATCTTTCTGTTATAGTTTATCACTCTGTGGGGGAGATTTATCAAAACTGTGTAGAGGAAAAGCAGTGCATGGTGCAGTTGCCCATGGCAACCAGTCAGATTCCTTCTTTCTTTTTTCGCAGGTCTCTTAAAAAAAGGAAAGAAGCAATCTGATTTGTTGGGCAACTGCATCACTCTTCCTCTGCACAGTTTGTCCCCCTGTATGTTTTGGCGAAAAATACTGACCAAAATACCAGGTATTATCCTAGGCCCATGGTGTACCACCAGGGGCGTAGGAAGCCCCACAAATCTGGGGGGATAGCATTGTAACTGGGTGGGGCTAAAAATCTGTATTATGGCTTATTTTTTGCACCACCAATTCTAATTTACAGTGACATTAGTCATTTTACTGAAAAATCCATGGCGAAAGCGTTAATTTTTAATGTAAATTTGTTTTCCCTTAGTCCTAACAGCAGCACAAGTGGGGTGTTCTGCCCCTGTGAAGCTGGCAGGACGGTGGAATTTTTAATTCCGCCCAAGCAATTTAAATTAATTAGCCCCCCCATAAAAGGCCTCCTCCCCTAGGCCATCTCGCTTAATAACAAGTAACAAAAAAGTTTAGGGCGGGAAATTTGTGTGCTGCTGTTAGGACTAAGGGAAAACAAATTTACGTTAAAAATTAACGCTTCCCTTACGTCCTAACCAGCAGCACAAGTGGGGACTTAGCGAGTAACAACACAAATAGGGAGGGACTACGGCAGAGTGGCACTTAGGATTGACTGCCCAAAGGCCAACTCTTCCGATCGTTTGGCATTAACCCTGTAATGACTCAAAAAAGTATTGTGGGTGCTCCAAGAAGCAGCAGCACAAATCCGTTCCAGAGGAACAGACCTTTTCTCAGCAAAGGAAGTAGAGACTGCCCTAGTGGAATGGGCAGTGACAAAGGCAGGAGGAGTTAGCTCCTGGACTATGAAGGTCTCTCGGATTGCCTCCTTAATCCACCTACTCAGGGTAGGTTTAGAGGCTTTCAAGCCCTTGTTCTTTCCAGAAAAAGAGACAAGGAGGTGTTCCGACTTCCTGAATTCTCCAGTTCTTGAGATATAGACTCTGAGAGCTCTAGAGATGTCCAGAGTGTGGTCAACCGCTTCTTCAGGAGAGGATGGATTAGGCAGTAGAACTGGAAGAGAAATGACCTGGTTGGTATTGGAGAAAGTCGGAACCTTAGGAAGGAAGGTAGGTAAAAACCTCAACAGGACTCTGTCCTGTAGAAAAACAGTGTAAGGCTCGAAAGCCGAAAGGGCCTGAAGCTCACCCACTCTCTTGGCTGAGGTTATGGCCAATAAAAAAGTGACTTTAAGGGATAAATACCTAAAGTCTACTTCTTCCAGAGGTTCAAAGGGGGGAGCGCATAACCCCCTGAGAACAGTGGTTAAATCCCAACTGGGAATAGGTCTGAGAACTGTAGGTTTAAGTCTTTCAGCCCCTTTGAGGAATCTTCTAACCAGGGATTCTTGTGATAGAGACCTGCCTAGGAAGGCAGAGAGTGCTGCGACCTGAACCTTTAAGGTGGATGGGCTAAGACCCTTGTCAAGGCCATCCTGGAGAAAACGCAGTATTGCAGAAAGAGGAGGATCTGAGGTAACTACCTCTTTCGTTGCACACCATTGAAGGAAAATCTTCTTTATCCTGGAGTAAACCTTGTTTGTAGACTCTGCTCTCGAGTGTGCAATAGTTCTCAAGACCTCCGCAGGAAGCCCACTCCTTAGTAGGGTCCTGTCAATCTCCAGGCTGTCAGATTGAGTCTCCTCAGATCTAGGCAGGAGCCTGTGTTGTGAGACACAAGGTTCTGCACGTGGGGAAGCCTCCAATAACACCCCTGACTCATCCTCATGAGTTGGGTGAACCAGGACCTCTTCGGCCAGAATGGGATGATGGCAATCACTGAGGTCTGGTCTTGCCTGACTTTCATCAATACCCTGGGTATCATGGAAAGTGGAGGGAATATGTAGGCCAGCCTGAACCTCCATGCGATGGACAGAGCGTCTATCGCCACCGGATTGTCCTCCTTGTAAAGGGAACAAAACTTGCTCACTTTGGCATTCAGCCGGGTTGCCATGAGGTCTATTTCTGGTGTACCCCACTTCAGGGTTATCCTCCTGAAGATCTTCTCGTTGAGAGACCATTCTCCCTGGACTGCAAGCCCGCGATTTAGACGATCTGCCACTACGTTGAGATCCCCCTTGATGTGGACTGCAACAAGGTGGGATAGGTTGAGCTCTGCCCATGATAGAATAAGTCCGGTCTCCCTGAGGAGCACTTGGGACTCTGTGCCACCCTGTCTGTTGATATAAGCCACTACAGTGGTGTTGTCTGACCGGACTCTTATTGCTTTCCCTAAGATATGGGGAGCAAAGTGGAGGAGCGCAAGACGAACTGCTCTCAGTTCTCTCATGTTGGATGAGAGTAACCTTTCCTGAGGGGTCCAGGTACCCTGAACCGGATGGTCGTCCAGATGGGCTCCCCACCCTAGAAGGGAGGCGTCTGTGGTCAGAGTGATCCACAGAGGTTGAATCAAGGACTTCCCATCTGTCAGGTTCGTCACCACCTGAGAGAGGCACGGACTTCGGACGACAGGGTGCACTTTTTGTCCAACCCACTGGGGTTGCGATTCCAGGCAGTCAAGACCTGATCTTGGAGAGGTCGGAGGTGCCACAGGGCCCAGGGGACTGCTTCTGCAGACGCTGACATGTGGCCCAACATCTTCATTAGAGTTCTGATGGGCACTCTGCGTGGTACCGACAAAAACTCTGCGGCTTTTATGACGCGCTCTCTCCTTTCTGGGGTGAGAGACAGCGTCATCCGAGAGGAGTCTAGGACAAACCCCAGAAACCTTCTTGAGGTAGATGGGATGATCTCGGATTTTTCCCAATTTATGAGCCACCCTAGGTGTTGAAGAAAATCCAGGGTCAGTTGAAGATGAGCTTGAAAAATGTCTAGAGTCGCGGCTTTTAAAAGCCAGTCGTCTAGATAAGGAACAATCTCTAGGCCTTTTAGTCTTAGAGCAGAGACAACTGGAGCCACCACCTTTGTGAAGGTGTGGGGAGCGGAGGTAATGCCGAACGGTAGAACAGCAAATTGGAAATGCCTTACCATACCTTTTATGGTGACGGCGATTCTTAAGAACTTCCTGTGGGCAGGAAATATAGGGACATGAAGGTATGCATCCTTCAAGTCTATAGTGACCATGAGATCTTGTGGGTTCAGGATACTGACCACCGAGCGAATGGTTTCCATTCTGAACCGCCTTTTCCTTATAAATCGGTTTAGGTAGCGCAGGTCTATTATCATGCGCCAGTCGCCATTTGGTTTGGGAACCAAAAATATCGGGGAGTAGACGCCAGATCCTCTTTGATCTGGGGGAACTTCTTCCAAAGCTTGCTTTCCCAAGTATTGGAGAACTGAGGTTTCTATGACAGCCTGTTTTGGCTGAGGAAGTAACTTTGTTAAGACAAACTTCCTTGGGGGAGGGGAGGTAAATTCTATCCTGTACCCCGACTGAATAACCTTCAGAACCCAGGGATCCTGGATTTCTTGCATCCAGGTTGTAAGGAATAAACTTAAACGTCCTCCTACTGGAGGAGGATGGGCAGATAGATTCTCTGCAACAAACACTTGAGGGGAAGGGAGAGGGAAAACGTTGGTGGATGTCAGTGGAGAGTCATAGCTCGGCCTTCCGGTCTTTACCGCGGCCGCGACCTCCACCACGTTTTTGAAAGGACTGACGTCTCTGGGATCTAGGAGGGCCCTGGGACTTCCCCCCTCTTGCTCTACCTTTACCCCGAAAGGCCTGAACAGGAAGGCACCTGCCTTTTTTGTCAGCATAACCTTCCATTATGCGATCCAGCTCAGAACCAAATAGCCAAGTAGGCTCGAAAGGCATCCCACACAAGTTAAACTTGGAGGTGTTGTCCGCTACCCAAGGGCGTAACCACAAGGGACGTCTGCTAGCAGAAGCGAGTGCCATGGACTTGGCAGCTAGCTTAAGGTGTTGCTGGGAGGCCTCGCAGAGGAAGTCTATACCAAGGAGGAGTGTCTTGAAGCTGTCCAAGATGTCTTCCCTAGGGACATTGTTGTCAATCTCAGTCTGTATGCGTTCCACACGCTCCTTCACGAAGTCAGACACTTCTCCCGAGGCAATAGCCACAGAGGCAGACGCTGATGCTGCTGAATATGTGCGTCTGAGAAGGGAATCCACCTTCCTATCAAGCGGGTCCTGGAGGTTGCTTCCATCATCCGCGGGAACCAAGACTCTCTTGGACAGTTTATTTACTGCCATATCAACCTTAGGAGGTGGCATCCAGGAATCAGATTCCGCGTCCGAGAGAGGGTACATCAATTTGAAGGTACGAGTGACAAGCGCAGGTTTATCTGGGTGCTTCCACTCAGCCTTCATCATCTTTTTGCGTGCATCATTCACCTTGAAAACCCAAGGTTCTCTAGAGGTGGATGCAGAGGCTTCCCCTTGGTCAACATCCTGGTCCCTTGACCGGATGGACCTAAGTAATCTCTGCGTCTTTTCCGCAGGGAAAAGAGGCGGACACATCTTCACCTCAACAGGCTGTTCAGACTGTACAGATGACCTCTGGTCCAATACATCGATCGACATAACGGATTCTTCCGCCACAGAAGGAGGAGTGGATTCAGTTCTAGCTCTTTTGGGAACAAGAGCACTCTTAATTTCAGATATGGAATTTCCCATAAACTCCTTCATCCAGATGAACATGTCCTGGACAGTAGGTTCAGCTGGATTAGGGGGTGGACGGCAACCGGGACACCTGTTATATTCGTAAGCGTCCGGAAGCGGAGTGCCGCAATTGGCGCAAGCTAGATGGCGTTTTTTGGCGCTAGCCTTACGACCACCAGAGTGTGGGTCACTAGAGGAAGGAGTAGACATGACTCTGGAAAGAAAGAAAATAAGTTAGGGATAATAAACAAAATTATTATCGCCCTAACGCCAAATAGAGAGGGAGAGATACCTATAATGCAGATAGGAGCTCTAACCACTAATGCTAGGCTTTGATGGCAGCAGAGACTGAATGAAGGTCTCAGCTGTCTTTATATGGGAAAGGGCCCGGAAGCCCCGCCCCCTTCAGAGAAGATCAGCCTGCAATAGGCTGAAACACCCGGAAGGGAATTTTAAATAAAAATTATCCACTGAGCCCTTCCCTAACTAGGAAAGGGCTCACGCCTGACTTTCCACCTAAGTATAAAACTTAAAAGGCAGCGCAAAGCGCTGAAGAAAGTGAGGCCGGGACCGGAAGTCGTCAGATGACGTACTTCCGGTCCACGGCTCGCACAGAGTAATGGAGGCGAGCGTGAGCCGGGACACGTGGGACGCCAGGCGGGTAAGAAAAAAACCTGCAGCGGCATCCCTAATGCTATGAGGGATCACCGGATCCTTGTAGCAATAAAATAGTCAAAACAAATAGTTTTAAGATAAACCAGGCCGGAGGCCCAGATAATATAAAGAGAAAAAAACAGGGGGCAGTTGAAAAAGGTACTGCGCCCCAAAAATATCTCCCCAATACAGGGGAGACATCCAGGCAGGCTCCAAAGGAGCCTGCACCGTCCTGCTGTCCTTACACAGGACAGAAAAAAAGCGAGATGGCCTAGGGGAGGAGGCCTTTTATGGGGGGGCTAATTAATTTAAATTGCTTGGGCGGAATTAAAAATTCCACCGTCCTGCCAGCTTCACAGGGGCAGAACACCCCACTTGTGCTGCTGGTTAGGACGTAAGGGAACGGAAATTTTTTTTTATTGTGTGACAAACTTGAAGAAAAAATGCCATTTTGTAAATTTTGGGGGCTTCCGTTTCTACGCAGTACATTTTTCAGTAAAAATAACACCTTATATTTATTCTGTAGGTCCATACGGTTAAAATGATACCCTACTTATATAGGTTTGATTTTGTATTACTTCATAAAAAAATCATAAATACATGCAGGAAAATTTATACGTTTAAAATTGTCATTTTCTGAGCCCTATAACTTTTTTATTTTTCTGTGTTCAGGGTGCTATGAGGGCTAATTTTTTGCGCCGTGATCTTAAGTTTTTATTGGTACCATTTTTGTTCTGATCAGACTTTTTGATCACTTTTTATTCACTTTTTTGGGGTAGAAAAAGTAATAAAAAATTTGCTATTTTGGACTTTGGAATTTTTTTGCGCGGATGCCATTGAACGTGCTTTTTTAAAAGGGGTATATTCTTATAATTCGGACATTTCCGCATGCGGTGATACCACATATGTTTATTTTAATTTACACTGTTTTATTTTGTTACTAGGAAATGCCGGGTAATTTAAACTTTTAATTCAGAAGGGAATACCTGAAAGGGTTAACTTTTTTTTTTTACGCTTTTTTTTTTTTGCAAGCTCATAGCTCCTATAGGGACCCATGAGCTTGCAATGGCTGATTGCATACACAGATTATTAAGCTGTGTAATCGGCGGTTGATTGCTCCAGCCTGTAACTCAGGCATGGAGCAATCAATCAGAGCCGGGACACCAACGGAAGAAGGTAGGGACCTTCTTCTCTCCGGGTAGCAGATCGGGGCATCGCGATTTTATCGCGATGACCCCGATCAGCCCGACTGAGCAGCCGGGAAGCATTTACTTTCACTTTCCATGCGGCGCTCAGCTTTGAGTGCCGCATCAGAAGGGTTAATAGCGCGTGGTCGGGCTGTGAATAGGCGCCGGGACCCCGCGTTATAGACAGGGACCGGACTTAGGACGTACTCATACGTCCTAAGTCCTTAAGGGGTTAAGCAGTAAAACCAGTATACAAGGAGGAATAAAATCACCATACATATTACCACCATACTATTACTGACCAAATCCTGAACACTAAGACCAATATTACCAATAATATCATTATACAAGGAACAAATTATACCAGCACACAAAGACTGGATAATACCGCCATACTGAGTAAAAACCACTATGTACAGACTAACAATACTAATAATACCAGAATATAAACAATAACAGGACCAAATAATACTGCATCATCAGGAACACACTTTACATCACACAGTTACTGACTAATGCATCATACTGTTACTGAATAAAACCACTGTATACAGACCTGTATCTCCCTGTAGATAGAGAAGTAGATACCAGCTGTACACAGAATCTGTATACAGAAAAGTAGTAGAAGACAGCACTGGATAAATCCATTGTCCCCGTAGTCATCCAGATAGAACAGATAAATGATAGCTCTTTTGCACATATCCAGAGTTTTCCATTTCTGGTGCTGTGGTCTTGGACTTTGTTGCATGTTTGGTATCCGTATACCAAACATGCAACAAAATCCAAGACCACAGTACCAGAAATAGAAAACTCCGGATATGTGCAAAAGAGCTATCATTTATCTGTTACTCAAAAAAAGCTTTTTTGCACATATTCAGAGTTGTCAATTTTTGGTGCTGTGGTCTTGGACTTTGTTGCAGGACCTGTATACCATATAAGTGATTGTATACAGGACCATATAAAGGTAGATACCAGCTGTACACAGGATCTGTAAACCTTATACTATAAGCGATTATAGTTACATCTAGGGACTCTCAGGTACGGTCATTTCTGATCAGCGATGCCCTCTTTCCTTTTCTTCTGCATCTGGATCAGATTGACATGTCAACTTCTTCCAGCCAAAAACCATCTCTTTAGCATCTGCAGGAAAAACATGTTAGACTCTGCATTGTTCCAGTGCACTGCCCTCCCATAATTAGGATAGTAGGTCCCCCATTAAGTAGGCCTATCCCCCACTGTAGACCTCTCCCCCAGTAGGTAAATACATCAGAAAGTAGGTAGGTTGTTAGCTAGGTAGATAGGCAGGTAAGTAGGTAGCTAGGTATGTTCAAAGTTAGGTTGGCTGTTAGCTAGATAGGTAGTTAGGTTCCTTCTAGGAAAGCTGAGTAATGATTCCTGTGAGAAATATAATTGCAGCCATATTTTTTTTCACCCAGCTTTCCTAGACTTCCGAACAGAAAAGTTTGCGAAAATATGTGGTAACACATAATATAATTGCAGAAATATAATTGCAGCCATATTTTTTTCATCCAGCTTTTCTAGACTTCAGAACAGCAAAGTTTGCCTATTTATGTGGTAACAACATATACTCCCCCTGTATGAAGTGTTGGATGTGTTACCACATATTTTGGAAACCCTTGCTGTTCCAAAGTCTAGTAAAGCTGGGTGAAAAAATATGGCTGCAATTATATTTCTCACAGGAATCATCACTCAGCTTTCCTAGTAAGTTACACCCCCCCTTCCCATAGGTATATGCAGAGTTACACCCCCCCTTTCCCATAGGTATATGCAGAGTTACCTCCCCCCTCTTCCCCATAGGTATATGCAGAGTTACACCCCTCCCCCTCTTCCTTATAGGTATGTGCAGAGTTACACCCCTCCCTCCCTCTTCCCCATAGATATAGGCACAGTTACACCCCCTCCCCTTTCCCATAGGTATATGCAGAGTTCCACCCCCTCTTTCCCATAGGTAAATGCAGAGTTACAACCCCTTTCCCATAGGTATATGCAGAGTTACCTCCCTCCCCCCCTCTTCCCCATTGGTATATGCAGAGTTACATCCCCCTCCCCCTTCTTGCCCATAGGTATAGGCAGAGTTACCCCCCTCTCTTCCCCATAGGTATAGGCAGAGTAACCCCCTCCCCCTCTTCCCCATTGGTATATGCAGAGTTACCGCCCTCCCCCCCTCTTTCCCATAGGTATATGCAGAGTTACATCCCCCCCCTCTTCCCCATAGGTATAGGCAGAGCTATCCCCCTCCCCCCTCTTCCCATAGGTATAGGAGGTATAGGCAGAGTTATCCCCCCCCCCTCTTCCCCATAGGTATAGGCAGAGTAACCCCTTCCCTCCCGCTTCCCCATAGGTATATGCAGAGTTACCGCCCTCTCCCCTCTTCCCCATAGGTATATGCAGAGCTACCCCCCTTTTCCCCATAGGTATGTACAGAGTTACCCCCCTCTTCCCCATAGGTATGTGCAGAGCTACCCCCCCCTTCCCCATAGGTATATACAGAGTAAAAAAAAGTGATACTCACCTGATATCCCACGCAGTGATCTCCTCAGTAGCAGGGGCCCTTCTCCCCTCCAAAGTATAGTCGCCGATGAGTGATGTCATCGACGCCTGTACAGCTGCCCGTCTCCTCTGTGTAAGCTGCAGATGCAGCTTAGACAGAGGGGACGCCTTCTCCTGTATGTGTGTATATCGCACATACCAGAGAAGGCAGCACTGTCTGCTGGGGATCTGGGACGAGTGTCCCGGATCCTCAGTAGCGGCGGTGGCGGTAGCAGCCTGAATTCCTGGGGGGATCCATCCCTCAGTCCCCCCGGTTCCTACGCCCCTGTGTACCAACAAGCCCATAGCAACTTCCTGTTCTGTCTGTGATGATACAAAGGAGTCTTCTGGAAAGTGATCTGTACAGTATTACAGTGAAAGGTGACACCGGTAAATAGATAAGACAATAAAACACGTAGATATTATTGGCCAATATTACCTGGTGTAATAGGCCCAGCAATCAGACAACGTACTAGTACACACTCATTTGTTAGTTGACTGCATCTTTTAAGCAAGTTACTGGCCACACATCTCCCCATGTAATAAAAGATGTGCAGCCAACAATGATGAAAGTAAAGGGCCACATGAGTGATCTACAGATCTCTTGTGCAGCCCTGTCCATGTAGTAGGCTCCTTAAAAGAGCTCCAATCTACATGATCGAAACTTGCATCAGGCATTGGTCTGCCAGTGTGACATAAACCTTAGGCTAGGTTCAGATTCGTTTAGTGGATTAGGTTTATAGCAGACCAGCAGAATGGTATAAATATATGTACTAATGTGTACTCCAGATGTGCCATTCCTGTTCAAAGGATGAAATATCAGAGCATATACAGTCATTTTGAGGGTCTCTAACATGCAGCCAGCAATTATTGTGAGTCCTTTAAAATAACAGTATATGTTCTGAAATGGAATATATGTAGTCACTAACAGATCACATTTGGTCCCTTAAAATGTATTGGAACAGCTTCAGTACATGGCAGTTTAGGTCCAGATGTGGTGACACAGGGTGTAAAGAATACCTGATCACTTTGTGACGCCAGGGCACCGTTAGCCTATAAACGGTCCGAAGTTGGATACAGCTTCACCTGGGCCAGACATGGGGAGTAAAGAAACACACCTACATCGGGTTGGGTTCTGATGTTAAAACACGGCAACAGTATGGTGTGGAGAGCATGCAGTGTAACCCCTTGTTGTCATGCTGGGACTTATGGTGCTTTTCACCCAAATGATTAATAATGACTTGATATGAAACTGAAGATTGTTCCAGGTTTGCCACACTTGTGCTCTGTTTAGCAATAGGGCCAGAATGGACTGGCGCAACTCCTCCCCCACTACTCTATATAGCTCAAAATTTAGGGGTTCCTATTGGGCACACAGGGTCACATGGAGTTGAAATGCTCCTCACTTTTATAGGTACAACACACATATAAATAACAGATAACATAGTATTAATGAAAATATATTAACCATTCGATAAAGTGCTTGATCGTAACAACCATAGCAACCAGTCCTTTAATGGGCCCAACACCTGTGCCTCAGGCCTACCCGAGGAAGGCCGAAGCCCCAGCCACAGGACAGTCTTTGGTGCTGGAACACCACACATATAGCTCAAAATAGTCCAGTAACAAGTACATGGGTTACAGTTGTACCTAGCAACTAGTACCTGTTAAGGCACAATGGTTCCTTTGACCTATAAGGGGATTACAGTGTAATTTATAGTATGTAAAGATAAGAAGATTTGATACAGGTTTTTCATCTTAGCCTAGAAGCTTCATTATTTTTAGTGCAGAAAACAGCAGAATTACAATCAATATGTCCTGCACTTTTTTTTTTTTTTTTTTCATATAAAACAATGGGATGTCTTGACCAGTGGTTGAAGTGCAATTGCTGTGGTATTTTATCACGAGGGCAAAAATGCAGACAGCTGTAAAACATGTGCAAAAAGACCTTGCCCTTGACCCCTCCTCTCCCTTCCCTTTTCCCCTGTTCTGCCTTCCCATGCCCCTCCCTCGTTATGGGGAACTATGGTTGTTTTGTTATTACCTACTACTCTATGCCTACTTGTATTTATATATTTGTATTGTAGCTCATGCTTTAGCATTGTTGTTACTGATTTTGTCAATAAATATATCTTTTGACACTAAAACATATGGCAATAGAAGTCTTCTGCATTGGCCAATAAGCAATTTAAGGGGATTTCAAGCCAAAAAAAGGTTCAGAATTTTGTAAAATAATAAAAGTACTCACCTTATTGATCTCCCGATCTCTACTTCCTGGTCTCTCTTTACTTGGACATGTGGTAACTGCAGGGATTGGCTGCATCGCTCAGATGACCAGTTGCGAATGCATGTAATGGGTAGTCAATGAAATATAGCTTCTTTTATTATTTAACAACATTATGAGCTTTTTTTGAGTGGCTGAACAGTCTCCTCAATTGTGATCTGCTGTAATTTTACTTTTATAAGAGATAAGCAATGAGCTGGACATGGCATATTAGTTGGCAAAACAGTCTATGGCATGCCACTTCAGCCATGTGGGTAGCAGCAGGAGTGTGCAGGTAAGCCAAGCCCACGGCTATGGTACGTTTCTATTATGTCTATGTAGTTTACGTATTATTGTTAAGTTTAGTTTATCTATCAATTGAAGAAGGGCTTGTTTCCTTACAGCTAAAAAACAAAACGTTACAAGAAAATAACAATGATGTTATGCAAGGAGCATGATGTTTTCAGTACAGGAATATTTTAATGAACAGGAATATCCGATGAGGCAACATGTTATTTACCCAACAGAGTGAGTTGCTCAGAGACTGGCAATATGATATGGGCTTCTATCGTAACTTGTTTCATGTACTGAAGCCTAAATAAATAGAACCTAATACAAAAGCTATATATTTAATTTAGCTACTTATTGGTTTTATCCTGTATTAGTTTTGTTATTTGAGTGTTGAGGATCTACAATAGAAATATAATATGTGTGTGATTTAAAAAATATGTAAACATTGGCTCAGCTTATCTAAATTTATATATAAAAAATAGGGATGCCCCGATACTAGTATCGGTATCGGGGCCGATATCGGCATTTGCAGGGTATCGGGGACTTGTTTAATGTACCCGATACCATGTCCGATACCTGCTGCAGCGCCATCCTCTTCTTAATGCCCTGCTCCGCTGCTACGTTTTCCTGTCCGCATCAATGTGTCCCATGGAGGAGCATGTGACACGCACGTCACTCCACCTCCTCCACTGCGCCCAGCATAATGTTATGCAGGAAGCAGAGTGACACGTATGTCACATGCTCCTCCATAGGACGCCATGATGTGGACGGGAGAGCGGGGAAGCAGAGCGGCAACACCTGTCAGAGGACAGCCGCAGGTGAGCAACTACCTGTGGCACTACGGAGGGCGAGGAGTTGGCTTGCTGTGTATAAGGGGGGAGGGGCTGCTGTGTACAGGGGGGCTGCTGTGTACAAGGGGGAGGGGGGCCTGCTGTCTACAAGGGGGGCCTGCTGTCTACAAAGGGGGCCTGCTGTCTACAAGGGGGGTCCTGCAGTCTACAAAGGGGGGGGGGGCTACTGTTTACAAGGGGGGACCCTGCTGCTGTCTACAAGGGGGCCCTGCTGTCTACAAGGGGGTGCCTGCTATCTACAAGGGGGAGTTGTATAGAAGGGGGGACGCTGTCTACAAGAGGGGGTTGCAGTCTACAGGGGGGCTGCTGTCTACATGGGGCTGCTGCTAATGTCTATAACTATCTATACTACCTACAAGGGGATACTACCTACTATTAAAGGCAATCTTACAGCAGAGTCACATGCACTACCTTTAATTTATAGGTAGATAGTGTGGGTGACGAGGTTTCTACCACTGCTCACCATGTGAACATCAACGCAATCGCTCAGGAGACATAGGTCTCGCCGCCATTGCAAATTCCCTGTTCTGCCCAATAGAGAAAAGAGAAATCTTGGCTCATACAACAGCAGTCGCCTCCATTGCACACAAGGAACCCACATATCAGCACAGTAAGCAGTGCCAGAAACCGGGTCACTCTGGTGTCAGATTCCCTTTAAAATAAAAGTACTCGTACTAGAATTAAAGTATCGGTAATCGTACTGGATCTTAAAAAAAAAGGTATCGGGACATCCCTAATAAAAAAGAAGAAAACAGGTAAATAAAGAATGACATATGCAAAAGTAAAAAAAAACAAAAAAACAAAAGGATAAAAAAAATACTTTCATACAATGAATACTATACTATGAAGGCACATCTTTGTAGTTTCTATAATAATTTTAAAAACATGTAAATGCATTTACAGAAGTTATTTTCTTTCAGTAATGTAACTTAAAAGGTAAAACTAATATATGAGAGAGACTTATTACATGCAATGCAAGATAGTTCAAGCTGTGATTTGTCATAATTGTGAGGATTATGGCTTACAGCTCATGAAAAGCCCAAATCCCCAATATATTATATGATTTGCGGAGCCATGTCATCTGCTGGTGTTGGTCACTGTGCTTCATTGAGTCCAAGGTCAACGCATCCGTCTACCAGGAGATTTTGGAGCACTTCATGCTTCCTTCCGCAGACGAGTTGCATTACTGAAATAAATAAACTTTTGCACGACATTCAAATTGATTCACTACCACAATCCCTTCCCTTCCCATACCCAACCACCAGTTGGTTCATACTTGAGCTTCTGAATTTCCCAATGAACGTATCTGAGGAAGGTTGTGACTGGCCGTACATGTAGTATGGCTGACCATGTAAAACATCCATGCACTTAGTTATTATGAGCAATAGCTGTGCTGTTAATGGCTATCTACTCTGGCTAGCAGAGATGCTTTCTAAGTTGGGGCCCCCCTAAATGATGTTTACATACAAATAAGATTTTATCATCTTATACCTTGAAAGGGTATATGTTAGTTTGAGGCTGTTTCCACACATGTTCTTTTTTTGGCGTATTTATGGAAAACTGCCACTGAAGTGTATTCAAATGGAATGGGGAATATAAAGAAAGGACCTGTACTCCTCCCAGTGCCGGCCTTAGGTGTTCAGGCGCCCTGTGCGAGCTAACCTTGTGGCGCCCCCCCCCCCCCTATAAAAGTATAGTTCCCCCACATTAGGTGCAGTATAGTTCCCCCACATTAGGTGCCGTATAGTTCCCCCACATTAGGTGCCGTATAGTTCCCCACATTAGGTGCAGTATACTTCCCCACATTAGGTGCAGTATACTTCCCCACATTAGGTGCAGTATAGTTCCCCACATTAGGTGCAGTATAGTTCCCCACATTAGGTGTAGTACAGTTCCCCACATTAGGTGCAGTACAGTTCCCCACATTAGGTGCAGTACAGTTCCCCCACATTAGGTGCAGTACAGTTCACCACATTAGGTGCAGTATAGCTCCCCACATTAGGTGCAGTATAGTTCCCCCACATTAGGTGCAGTATAGTTCCCCCACATTAGGTGCAGTACAGTTCCCCCACATTAGGTGCAGTACAGTTCCCCACATTAGGTGCAGTACAATTCCCCCACATTAGGTACAGTATAGTTCCCCCACATTAGGTGCCGTATAGTTCCCCACATTAGATGCAGTATAGTTCCTCCACATTAGGTGCAGTATAGTTCCCCCACATTAGGTGCCGTATAGTTCCCCACATTAGGTGCAGTATAGTTCCCCCACATTAGGTTCAGTATAGCTCCTCACATTAGGTGCAGTATAGTTCCCCCACATTAGGTGCCGTATAGTTCCCCCACATTAGGTGCAGTATAGTTCCCCCACATTAGGTGAAGTATAGTTCCTCACATTAGGTGCAGTATAGTTCCCCACATTAGGTGCAGTATAGTTCCCCACATTAGGTGCAGTATAGTTCCCCCACATTAGGTGCAGTATAGTTCTCCCACATTAGGTTGGCAGTATAGTTCCCCACATTAGGTGCAGTATAGTTCCCCACATTAGGTAGTAGCAGGTTCCCCACATTAGGTAGAAGCAGGTTCCCCACATTAGGTAGTAGCAGGTTCCCCATATTAGGTAGTAGCAGGTTCTCATTCCCAACCCCCCATCCCCCCCTCCCCCCGGACTCATACACACACACACACAGACAGACACCCACATGCGCACACAAACACACAGACAGACACCCACACCCACACCTGCGCACACACACACACACAGACACCCACACACAGACAGACACACACACCCCCACACACACACAGACAGACACCCACACATGCACACACACACACACACACAGACACACACACACACACCCACCCACAGACAGACACCCACACATGCACACACACACCCACACATGCACACACAGACAGACACACACACACACAAACACACACACACTTACCTGTCCTGCACTGCGCTTCTCTCCGACGGCGGCCTGAAGAGTGACTTCACTGATGTCCTCCTGTGGGTCTCCGGAGGGCGAGCTGGCCAGCCAATCAGAGACGCGGAGGAGGGCGGGGTAAGTGAAATCTGTGCCCTGAAAACTTTGCCCTGAAGTGGAATGTGACCCTCCGCATAGGGACACAGTTGAGGGAGGGTAGTGGGAATGGAATGAGAGGGAGCGGCCTGCAAAGCAGAAAACTGTCCCTGTGCAGAGGGGCATATTCCGCTACAGGGCACAGTTTTCTTCATTACACCAGCATTTAGCGCTGCTTGCCAGAAGCATTGCTAAATGTCAGAAGAAGTTACCTGCCCGACGCCCGGAACTGCACGTCGGGCGATAAAAATTACTTACACCTGGTGCGAGCTGTGTCGGCCGCCCGCCGCCCCTGTTGCTATGGCGCCCTGCCGCACAGCTCGCACACCCCTAAGGCCAGCCCTGACTTCTCCTACTGGATCCACTTCTGACTTTGGCTCAAAAACTGCAGTGGCAGTTTAAAAAAAAAAATGCCAGAAGAAACCTGTGTGGAAACCTAACCTAAGGGTAATAGAGGCCTGGCTGGACTGCAGCATGCATGCCTCTTTTCTCCCCAACCTCTTCCTGCCCTGTATTATTGATGTGCAGGGTTTGGCTTCCATCACTGAGCCTTATACATCAATCATGCAGAGTAGGGAGGAGTGGGAGGAGGGAGAAGATATGCATGCTGCAGCTCAGCATCGCCTCTGTGACTTTTAAGCTTAGAAGGAAACCATGATTTTAAAACAAGTATCATTAGTTTCATCTCCCTATCAGCTATCTGCCCATGTCTGCAGCTCTGGGCAAGATATAGAGCTGACAGATTCCCTTTAAGTTCTGGAAACTGTATATCACTAACTGGAGTCCCTCAATTGAGTGAGGGAGCTCAATGATGTCCATATACTCGGATAGGAAAAGCCCTTTAAAATCAATGCAGACTCTCTAATCATGCAAACCTAAAAAGCTGCCATTACTGAAGAATCTGAATAGCAACAATAGTAACTAATCTCAATAATTTTTAAAATGGGCACTGTCAGATACAAAAACTTTTTATATGTTACATAGAAACATAGAATGTGTCGGCAGATAAGAACCATTTGGCCCATCTAGTCTGCCCAATAATCTGAATCCTATCAATAGTTCCTGGCCCTATCTTATATGAAGGATAGCCTTGTGTTTATCCCATGCATGTTTAAACTCCTTCACTGTATTTGCAGCGACCACTGCAAATATATATATATTTTTTTTTTACAACTTTTTTCTCCCTGAATGTACTTACCCATTTTTTGTTTGTTTGTTTTTTTTCTTCCCATTTCAGATCCGTGTATCCTGTGGACTTCTTCAGATCCGGTGGACTACAATGAACCAGTTTTTGTTTTTTGTTTAATATTAATAAAATGTTTAACGAGGGCTTGTGGGGGAATGTTTTTTTGAAATAAAAGTTTTTTAAACCTTTATTTTTTATTTACTTTACAGGCTTAGTAGTGGAAGTTGTCTTATAGAAGGAATCCATTACTAAGCCGGGCTTAGCTTTAGCCCCAAAAACAGTTAGCACTAACCCCCAAATATTACCCTGGTACCGACCGCCACAGGGGTGCCAGGAAGAGCCGGTACCAACAGGCCCGGAGCATCAAAAATGGTGCTCCTGGGCCTAGGCGGTAACAGGCTGGCGTTATTTAGGCTGGGGAAGGTAACAGTGGTCCTCGCATAACCCTGGTAACATCAGGCTGTTGCTGCCTGGTTGGTATTCCTTTGGGAAAACATCCATAAACCAGCGTTTCCAAACAAGGGGCCTCTAGCTGTTGCTAAACTACAGCCACCATCATTTGTAATTTAGCAAGAGCAAGCCTCCAGTTTAGCAACAGCTGGAGTCTTGCTGTTTCTAAACTACAACTCCCGTGATGGGAGTTGTAGTTTAGCAACAGCTGGAGGCACCCTGTAGCTAAACTACTATTCCCATGATGGGAGTAGTAGTTTAGCAACAGCTGGAGGCACCCTGTAGCTAAACTACTATTCCTGTGATGGGAGTAGTAGTTTAGCAACAGCTGGAGGCACCCCGTTCCTAAACTACAACTACCGGATGATGGGAGTTGTAGGTTAACAATGGCTGGAGGCACTCCCTGTCCACCAGCTCATCTCCCCCACCTCATCCCCCCCGCCCCCAACTCATCTCCCCCTCCATCTCATCTCCCTCCCGCAACCCCCGCTTATCTTTCCTCCGCCGCTTATCGTCTTTCCTCCACCGCTTATCATCTTTCATCCGCCGCTTATCATCTTTCATCCACCGCTTATCATCTGTCATCCGCCGTTTATCATCTTCCCTCCGCCGTTTATCATCTTCCCTCCGCCGCTTATCATCTTTCCTCCGCCTCTTATCCTCTTTCCTCCGCCGCTTATTAACTTTCCTCCCCCGCTGGTCAGCTTCATCTTGCCGCCTGTACATCTCCCACCCCGCCACTTGCTGTTACAGGACTACAACTCCTACCATGTCCTTTCAGTGAGGACATGCTGGGAGTTGTAGTTGCAGCAGTGAGCGGGGAGGGAGATGTACAGGCGGCAAGATGAAGCTGACCAGCAGCAGAGGAAAGATGATAAGCGGCAGATGAAAGATCATAAGCGGCGGAGCAAAGATTATAAGCGGCGGAGAAAAATTATAAGCGGTGGATGAAAGATGATAATCGGCGGAGGAAAGATAAGCGGGGGGGGGTTGCGGGATATGACTGGGCAGAGGGGAGACGAACTGGGGGGACCGGCGGCGGAGGAAAGATACGGGGGGGGGGGTTGCGGGAGATGCCAGGGCCGGGGAGAAAGATGAGCGGGAGGTCGAGAGATGACCAGTGGGAGATGAATGAGCGGGAGTGGGGGGGAGAGATGACCAGGGGGAGATGAGGGGTGGAGTCGGCGGGAGAGGACTGTGGGGTGGGGGGTAAGATGGAGCCTGGGTGGCTGCACAGTGATGCCTGTCCGGCTTCCTTTGTACGGTTGTGATTTCATATTTCCCACCGGAGCCATGGTCTCGGCTCCCAGCGGGAAATATGAAATAACACTCTCCAAAGCAAGTTTTGTAAGCAAATTCCGGGCTTGCTTACATTTACACTGCTTTGGAGGCGGTTGCGACTTTTTGTACGACTTTTGTACTTTATAAATCCCTGACCACTGCAAAGTGAAAACAGTTTTACATTTACATTAGTAAGCTCTTTTGTACATTTTTGCTTACAGCCAAAAGTCGCACAACAATTTTTGTGCGACTTTTGTAAGCAAAAAAAAAAAACGCTCTAAATCCCTTGATAAATCTCCCCCTATGTTACTGATGAAAATAAAGGACCTTTTGTAATATGATTGTTTAAAAATGTTTGAATATTTAAAGGGGTACTCTGCTGCTCAGCATTTGGAATGTTTGTCTCTCTCTTTTATAGGAAAAAGCAAAATAGTACATAACTTTCTCTACACTCACACTTTCCACTACTATGTTTTTCTAGCATCCAAAGGATATGCACAAAGTAGATGACATAAGCATGGCAGGCAGCCAACTAAGGCAAATACCGAAAGGGTCGCATGGTGACCTTTTTTTTTTTTTTTTTTTTGGAACACGCAACAATTTATTTTACAGAATCAATATATTTGTGATTTTGTTTTCCTGGAATGAATAAAGCTCCAAAGATAAAAAAAAATAAAAGTATTTTACCTTAACTTTTTTAAGAAAATGTTGGCATTAGTTATTATAACACTAAAAAAAAAATAACAAAAATAATATCAATAATACTCTTTATTTACTTTCACAATACAAAGGATAAAGAACAAATTTATTTAAAACACATCCAATGAGTCATATATTTTGCCCCCTCTTCCTTGTACCTCCACTGCCACTAGTTAAAGAGAGGACACACTTTTGCCCCTATTCTACCCAAATCCCTCCACCAGCCCTTTAAGGTAGGTAAAATAATTTTCCATGACCAATAATACCAGTATATAAGGAGTAAATATATACCACCACAAAATAACTGGATAATACCGCCATACTGTACTGAATAAAATCACTATACACAGACCTGTATACAGGATCTGTATACAACATAAGTGATTATATACAAGACCATATGGCTATAGATACCAGCTGTACAGAGATCTGTATACAATCTAAGTGACTGCATAAAGGGGGGGGGGGGATATTTAGTCAGCCACCAAATGTACAAATTCTCCCGCTTAAAAAGATGAGAGAGGACTGTAGTTTTCATCATAGGTACACTTCAACTATGAGAGACACAATGGGGGGGGGGGGGGGGGGGAGGAGAATACAGGAAATCACAATGGAGGATTTCTAATTAATTAATCGGTAAATTCCTTGGTAAAATAAGTATTTGGTCGCCTACAAACAAGCAAGATTTCTGGCTCTCACAGACCTGTAACTTCTTCTTTAAGAGACTCCTCTGTCCTCCACTTGTTACCTGTATTAATGGCGCCTGTTTGAACTTGTTATCAGTATAAAAGACACCTGTCCACAACCTCAAACAGTCACACTCCAAACTCCACTATGGCCAACACCAAAGAGCTGTCAAAGGACACCAGAAACAAAATTGTAGATCTGCACCAGGCTGTGAAGACTGAATCTGCAATAGGCAAGCAGCCTGGTGGGAAGAAATCAACTGTGGGAGCAATTATTAGAAAATGGAAGACGTACAAAACCACTGATAATCTCCCTCGATATGGGGCTCCATGCAAGATCTCACCCCCTGGTGTCAAAATGATCACAAGAACGGTGAGCAAAAATCCCAAATCCCAGAACCACACGGGGGGGGGGGGGGGGGTACCTAGTGAATGACCTGCAGAGTGCTAGGACCAAAGTAACAAAGGCTACCTTCAGTAACACACTACGCTGCCAGGGACTAAAATCATGCAGTGCCAGATGTGTCCCCCTGCTCAAGCCAGTAGAACTTTTTGATAAAAACTCAACTCGTCGTGTTTGAGGGAGAAATAATGCTGAGTTGCATCCCAAGAACACATACCTACTGTGAAGCATGGGGTTAAAACATCATGCTTTGGGGCTATTTTTCAGCAAACAGACCAGGATGACAGATCCGTGTAAAGGAAAGTATGAATGGGGCCATGTATCGTGAGATTTTGAGTTAAGACCTCCTTCCATCAACAAGAGTATTGAAGATGAAACGTGGCTGGGTCTTTCACCATGTCAGTGATCCCAAACACACCGCCCGGGCAACCAAAGAATGGCTTTGTAAGAAGCATTTCAAGGTCCTGGTGTGGCCTAGCCAGTCTCCAGATCTCAACCCCATAGAAAACCTTTGGAGAGAGTTGAAAGTCTGTGTTGCCCAGCGACATGGAGGAATGGACCAAAATACTAGCAACAGTGTGTGAAAACCTTGTGAAGACTTACAGAAAACGTTTGACCTCTGTCATTGCCAACCAAGGGTATACAGCAAAGAGTAACTTTTTTTATTGACTAAATACTTATTTTCCACCATAATTTGCAAATAAATTCTTTAAAAATCAGACAATGTGATTTTATAGATTTTATTTTCCTCATTATGTCTCTCATAGTTGAGGTATACCTATGATGAAAATTACAGGCTTCTTTTATCTTTTTAAGTGGGAAAACTTGCACAATTGGTGGCTGACTAAATACTTTTCCCCCCCACTGTACAGGACGATATGGCCGTATATATCAGCTGTACACAGGATCTGTATACCATATAAGTGATTACAGTTACATCTAGGGACTAAAAATTACATATTTTTCTTATCCTGGTCCTGGTCCTCTTTCCTTTTCTTCTCCGTCTGGATCAGACCGTCATGTCGATCTCTTACCATCTGCAGGACAAACATGTTAGACTCTGCATTTTTCCAGTGCCCCTAAATGTTATAAAGCCCTCCTTGGTGTACTGCACAGTAAAAGGGCAGGTAGATAGCCAGGTAAATAGTTAATTAGGTAGGTAGATCAGGAAGCCCGATATGTAGGTAGGTGACTAGCCAGGTAGGTTGCTAGCTAGGTAGTTAGGCAGCCATTTATGAAGGCCAGGTATGTATGTATATAGTTAGGCAGCCAGGTATGTAGGTAAATAGTTAGGCATTCAGGTACGAAGTTAGGTAGCCAGGAAGTTAGTCAAGTAGGTAGCCAGCACCCCCTTCACCCAGTGGCAGATCCAGAGTCTAGTCTCTCTAGTAGTTAGTAGATAGCCCTCCTATTAGTTTAGTAGTTTGTCCCCATATTAGCTAGGCAGGAACATAGTAGATAGTCCTTCACATTAGGTGTAGGCAGCAAAGTTCCCTCACAGTGGGTGTAGGCAGCAAAGTTCCTCACAGTGGGTGTAGGCAGCATAGTTTCCCCCACAGTGGGTGTAGGCAGCAGAGTTCCCCCACAGAAGGTGTAGGCAGCAGGGTCCCCTGACAGTAGGTGTAGGTAGTAGGGTCCCCCCACAGTAGGTGTAGGCAGCAGGGTCCCCCACAGTAGGTGTAGGCAGCAGGGTCCCCCCACAGTAGGTGTAGGAAGCAGGGTCCCCCCACAGTAGGTGTAGGCAACAGAGTTATCCCCCTCCCCTCCCAGTAGGTATAGGCAGCAGAGTTAAGAGTCCCCCCCAGTAGGTGTAGACAGCAGAGTTAGTGTCCCCCATGTAGGTGTAGGCAGCAGCAGAGTTAGAGTTCCCCCCCAGTTGGTGTAGGCAGTAGAGTTAGAGTCCCCCAGTAGGTGTAGACAGCAGAGTAATAGTTCCCCCCAGGAGGTGTGGACAGCAGAGTTAGAGTCCCCCCTCAGTAGGTGTAGATAGAGTTAGAGTCCCCCCAATAGGTGTAGACAGCAGAGTTAGAGCCCCCCCCCAGTAGGTGTAGGCAGCATAGTTAGGGTTCCCCCCAGTAGCTGTAGACAGCAGAGTTAGAGTCCCCCCCCCAGTAGGTGTAGGCAGAAGAGTTAGAGTTCAGTAGGTGTAGGCAGAAGAGTTAGAGTTCCCCCCCTTTCTAGTAGGCTTAGGCAGCAGAGTTTTTCCCCCTTCCCCGGTTGAAAAGAAAAAAAAATTATGCTCACCTGATGTCCCACCCAGCAATCTTCTCCTCCGGCGCACAGCAGGGGCCCATGTCTTCTATCCCTCACAGTGCAGGCGCCGATAAGTGACGCCATCGGTGCCTGCACGATGGCGGAAGTCATGTCTCCTCTGTGTAGGCTTCAGATGTGGCTCACACAAAGGGGACGCCTACTCTTGTATGTGCGTGTATTGCACATACAGGAGAAGGCAGTGCTGTCTGCTGGGGATCCGGGACAAGAATACCTGGATCCCCCCAGCCCCTGCAGTGTAGTATGTCTCCTCACATATAGAAATCATCCCCAGCCCCTGCAGTGTAATATGTCTCCTCACATATAGAAATCATCCCCAGCCCCTGCAGTGTAATATGTCTCCTCACATATAGAAATCATCCCCAGCCCCTGCAGTGCAGTATGTCTCCTCACATATAGAAATCATCCCCAGCCCCTGCAGTGTAATATGTCTCCTCACATATAGAAATCATCCCCAGCCCCTGCAGTGCAGTATGTCTCCTCACATATAGAAATCATCCCCAGCCCGTGCATTGTATTATGTCTCCTCACATATAGAAATCATCCCCAGCCCCTGCAGTGCAGTATGTCTCCTCACATATAGAAATCATCCCCCGCCCGTGCAGTGCAGTATGTCTCCTCACATATAGAAATCATCCCCAGCCCGTGCAGTGCAGTATGTCTCCTCACATATAGAAATCATCCCCAGCCCCTGCAGTGCAGTATGTCTCCTCACATATAGAAATAATCCCCAGCCCGTGCAGTGCAGTATGTCTTCTCACATATAGAAATCATCCCCAGCCCCTGCAGTGCAGTATGTCTCCTCACATATAGAAATCATCCCCAGCCCGTGCAGTGTAATATGTCTCCTCACATATAGAAATCATCCCCAGCCCCTGCAGTGTAATATGTCTCCTCACATATAGAAATCATCCCCAGCCCGTGCAGTGTAATATGTCTCCTCACATATAGAAATCATCCCCAGCCCCTGCAGTGTAATATGTCTCCTCACATATAGAAATCATCCCCAGCCCCTGCAGTGTAATATGTCTCCTCACATATAGAAATCATCCCCAGCCCGTGCAGTGTAATATGTCTCCTCACATATAGAAATCATCCCCAGCCCCTGCAGTGTAATATGTCTTCTCACATATAGAAATCATCCCCAGCCCCTGCAGTGTAATATGTCTCCTCACATATAGAAATCATCCCCAGCCCGTGCAGTGCAGTATGTCTCCTCACATATAGAAATCATCCCCAGCCCCTGCAGTGCAGTATGTCTCCTTACATATAGAAATCATCCCCAGCCGTGCAGTGCAGTATGTCTCCTCACATATAGAAATCATCCCCAGCCCCTGCAGTGTAGTATGTCTCCTTACATATAGAAATCATCCCCAGCCCGTGCAGTGCAGTATGTCTCCTCACATATAGAAATCATCCCCAGCCCGTGCATTGTATTATGTCTCCTCACATATAGAAATCATCACCAGCCCGTGCAGTGTAATATGTCTCCTCACATATAGAAATCATCCCCAGCCCCTGCAGTGCAGTATGTCTCCTCACATATAGAAATCATCCCCAGACCCTGCAGTGCAGTATGTCTCCTCACATATAGAAATCATCCCCAGCCCCTGCAGTGTAATATGTCTCCTCACATATAGAAATAATCCCCAGCCCGTGCAGTGCAGTATGTCTCTTCACATATAGAAATCATCCCCAGCCTGTGCAGTGCAGTATGTCTCCTCACATATAGAAATAATCCCCAGCCCCTGCAGTGTAGTATGTCTCCTCACATATAGAAATCATCCCCAGCCCCTGCAGTGTAATATGTCTCCTCACATATAGAAATAATCCCCAGCCCGTGCAGTGCAGTATGTCTCTTCACATATAGAAATCATCCCCAGCCTGTGCAGTGCAGTATGTCTCCTCACATATAGAAATAATCCCCAGCCCCTGCAGTGTAGTATGTCTCCTCACATATAGAAATCATCCCCAGCACCTGCAGTGTAGTATGTCTCCTAACATATAGAAATCATCCCCAGCCTGTGCAGTGCAGTATGTCTCCTCACATATAGAAATCATCCCCAGCCCCTGCAGTGCAGTATGTCTCCTCACATATAGAAATCATCCCCAGCACCTGCAGTGTAGTGTGTCTCCTCACATATAGAAATCATCCCCAGCCTGTGCAGTGCAGTATGTCTCCTCACATATAGAAATCATCCCCAGCCCGTGCAGTGTAATATGTCTCCTCACATATAGAAATCATCCCCAGCCTGTGCAGTGTAATATGTCTCCTCACATATAGAAATCATCCCCAGCCCCTGCAGTGCAGTATGTCTCCTCACATATAGAAATCATCCCCAGCCCGTGCAGTGTAATATGTCTCCTCACATATAGAAATCATCCCCAGCCCCTGCAGTGCAGTATGTCTCCTCACATATAGAAATCATCCCCAGCCCCTGCAGTGTAATATGTCTCCACACATATAGAAATCATCCCCAGCCTGTGCAGTGTAATATGTCTCCTCACATATAGAAATCATCCCCAGCCCCTGCAGTGCAGTATGTCTCCTCACATATAGAAATCATCCCCAGCCCCTGCAGTGTAATATGTCTCCTCACACATAGAAATCATCCCCAGCCCCTGCAGTGTAATATGTCTCCTCACATATAGAGATCATCCCCAGTGTCTCCTCACATATAGAAATCATCCCCAGCCCCTGCAGTGCAGTATGTCTCCTCACATATAGAAATCATCCCCAGCCCCTGCAGTGTAATATGTCTCCTCACATATAGAAATCATCCCCAGCCCGTGCAGTGCAGTATGTCTCCTCACATATAGAAATCATCCCCAGCCTGTGCAGTGTAATATGTCTCCTCACATATAGAAATCATCCCCAGCCCGTGCAGTGCAGTATGTCTCCTCACATATAGAAATCATCCCCAGCCCATGCAGAGCAGTATGTCTCCTCACATATAGAAATCATCCCCAGCCTGTGCAGTGTAATATGTCTCCTCACATATAGAAATCATCCCCAGCCCGTGCAGTGCAGTATGTCTCCTCACATATAGAAATCATCCCCAGCCTGTGCAGTGTAATATGTCTCCTCACATATAGAAATCATCCCCAGCCCGTGCAGTGTAATATGTCTCCTCACATATAGAAATCATCCCCAGCCCCTGCAGTGCAGTATGTCTCCTCACATATAGAAATCATCCCCAGCCCGTGCAGTGTAATATGTCTCCTCACATATAGAAATCATCCCCAGCCCCTGCAGTGTAATATGTCTCCTCACATATAGAAATCATCCCCAGCCCGTGCAGCGCAGTATGTCTCCTCACATATAGAAATCATCCCCAGCCTGTGCAGTGTAATATGTCTCCTCACATATAAAAATCATCCCCAGTCCATGCAGTGCAGTATGTCTCCTCACATATAGAAATCATCCCCAGCCCCTGCAGTGTAATATGTCTCCTCACATATAGAAATCATCCCCAGCCCCTGCAGTGTAATATGTCTTCTCACATATAGAAATCATCCCCAGCCCGTGCAGTGCAGTATGTCTCCTCACATATAGAAATCATCCCCAGCCCGTGCAGTGTAATATGTCTCCTCACATATAGAATAGTGTTGCTCGCGAATATTCGCAATTCGAATATTATTCGCGAATATCGCATATTCGCGAATTCGCGAATTTCGCGAATATAGCGCTATATATTCGTAATTACGAATATTCGTTTTTTTTTTTTTTTTTTTTTTTTTTTTTTTCTTCACAGTACACATCACAGTGATCATCCCTCTCTGCTTCCAGCTTGTGTGGTGTAAAGAAGGCTGTAATACTACTGTGTAAGACTGACGTGCGGAAATTCACATATATGAAAATTAGCATATGCTGATTTTCGCATATGCGAATTTCCGCATGTGTTAATTTGCATATGTTAATTTTCGCATACGCGAATATTCGCATATGCGAAAATAAAACGAGGGTATAACGAATATGCGAATATTCGCGAATATATGACGAATATTCGTCCATATATTCGCGAATATTCGCGAATTCGAATATGGCCTATGCCGCTCAACACTAATATAGAAATCATCCCCAGCCCCTGCAGTGCAGTATGTCTCCTCACATATAGAAATCATCCCCAGCCCGTGCAGTGCAGTATGTCTCCTCACATATAGAAATCATCCCCAGCCCGTGCATTGTATTATGTCTCCTCACATATAGAAATCATCACCAGCCCGTACAGTGTAATATGTCTCCTCACATATAGAAATCATCCCCAGCCCCTGCAGTGCAGTATGTCTCCTCACATATAGAAATCATCCCCAGACCCTGCAGTGCAGTATGTCTCCTCACATATAGAAATCATCCCCAGCCCCTGCAGTGTAATATGTCTCCTCACATATAGAAATAATCCCCAGCCCGTGCAGTGCAGTATGTCTCTTCACATATAGAAATCATCCCCAGCCTGTGCAGTGTAATATGTCTCCTCACATATAGAAATAATCCCCAGCCCCTGCAGTGTAATATGTCTCCTCACATATAGAAATCATCCCCAGCCCGTGCAGTGTAATATCTCTCCTCACATATAGAAATCATCCCCAGCCCGTGCAGTGTAATATGTCTCCTAACATATAGAAATCATCCCCAGCCCGTGCAGTGTAATATGTCTCCTCACATATAGAAATAATCCCCAGCCCCTGCAGTGTAGTATGTCTCCTCACATATAGAAATAATCCCCAGCCCCTGCAGTGTAGTATGTCTCCTCACATATAGAAATCATCCCCAGCGCCTGCAGTGTAATATGTCTCCTCACATATAGAAATAATCCCCAGCCCGTGCAGTGCAGTATGTCTCTTCACATATAGAAATCATCCCCAGCCTGTGCAGTGCAGTATGTCTCCTCACATATAGAAATAATCCCCAGCCCCTGCAGTGTAGTATGTCTCCTCACATATAGAAATCATCCCCAGCACCTGCAGTGTAGTATGTCTCCTAACATATAGAAATCATCCCCAGCCTGTGCAGTGCAGTATGTCTCCTCACATATAGAAATCATCCCCAGCCCCTGCAGTGCAGTATGTCTCCTCACATATAGAAATCATCCCCAGCACCTGCAGTGTAGTGTGTCTCCTCACATATAGAAATCATCCCCAGCCTGTGCAGTGCAGTATGTCTCCTCACATATAGAAATCATCCCCAGCCCGTGCAGTGTAATATGTCTCCTCACATATAGAAATCATCCCCAGCCCCTGCAGTGCAGTATGTCTCCTCACATATAGAAATCATCCCCAGCCCGTGCAGTGTAATATGTCTCCTCACATATAGAAATCATCCCCAGCCCCTGCAGTGCAGTATGTCTCCTCACACATAGAAATCATCCCCAGCCCCTGCAGTGTAATATGTCTCCTCACATATAGAAATCATCCCCAGCCTGTGCAGTGTAATATGTCTCCTCACATATAGAAATCATCCCCAGCCCCTGCAGTGCAGTATGTCTCCTCACATATAGAAATCATCCCCAGCCCCTGCAGTGTAATATGTCTCCTCACACATAGAAATCATCCCCAGCCCCTGCAGTGTAATATGTCTCCTCACATATAGAGATCATCCCCAGTGTCTCCTCACATATAGAAATCATCCCCAGCCCCTGCAGTGCAGTATGTCTCCTCACATATAGAAATCATCCCCAGCCCCTGCAGTGTAATATGTCTCCTCACATATAGAAATCATCCCCAGCCTGTGCAGTGCAGTATGTCTCCTCACATATAGAAATCATCCCCAGCCCATGCAGAGCAGTATGTCTCCTCACATATAGAAATCATCCCCAGCCTGTGCAGTGTAATATGTCTCCTCACATATAGAAATCATCCCCAGCCCGTGCAGTGCAGTATGTCTCCTCACATATAGAAATCATCCCCAGCCTGTGCAGTGTAATATGTCTCCTCACATATAGAAATCATCCCCAGCCCGTGCAGTGTAATATGTCTCCTCACATATAGAAATCATCCCCAGCCCCTGCAGTGCAGTATGTCTCCTCACATATAGAAATCATCCCCAGCCCGTGCAGTGTAATATGTCTCCTCACATATAGAAATCATCCCCAGCCCCTGCAGTGTAATATGTCTCCTCACATATAGAAATCATCCCCAGCCCGTGCAGTGCAGTATGTCTCCTCACATATAGAAATCATCCCCAGCCTGTGCAGTGTAATATGTCTCCTCACATATAAAAATCATCCCCAGTCCATGCAGTGCAGTATGTCTCCTCACATATAGAAATCATCCCCAGCCCCTGCAGTGTAATATGTCTCCTCACATATAGAAATCATCCCCAGCCCCTGCAGTGTAATATGTCTTCTCACATATAGAAATCATCCCCAGCCCGTGCAGTGCAGTATGTCTCCTCACATATAGAAATCATCCCCAGCCCCTGCAGTGCAGTATGTCTCCTCACATATAGAAATAATCCCCAGCCCCTGCAGTGCAGTATGTCTCCTCACATATAGAAATCATCCCCAGCCCATGCAGTGCAGTATGTCTCCTCACATATAGAAATCATCCCCAGCCCGTGCAGTGCAGTATGTCTCCTCACATATAGAAATCATCCCCAGCCCATGCAGTGCAGTATGTCTCCTCACATATAGAAATCATCCCCAGCCCATGCAGTGCAGTATGTCTCCTCACATATAGAAATCATCCCCAGCCCATGCAGTGCAGTATGTCTCCTCACATATAGAAATCATCCCCAGCCCCTGCAGTGCAGTATGTCTCCTCACATATAGAAATCATCCCCAGCCCGTGCAGTGCAGTATGTCTCCTCACATATAGAAATCATCCCCAGCCCCTGCAGTGCAGTATGTCTCCTCACACATCTCCTGCTCAGCGCATTCCCTGTGCAAACTTGAAACCTCCCCATGATAAGTTAGGTCCTGTGTAAACAGAGCAGGGGGGGGGGGGGAGGAGCTGTAAGCAATAAGAAGGGCAGAGATTTAGCACAGTAGGGGGTGATATGGGCAGGCTTTGGGGGCGTACATTATGTTACAGACTTGAGAGGAAGTAATTTTTTTCAGAGTGAAGAGGATGATGGGAGCTCAGGCTCCATAACCAGGAAGTGCTGCTATTTTCACAGTGGCATAGCATACAAACGGGATGGGGCAGACATATAATGAAAAGTGCGGTGGCATCATGGAGTCAAGGTCTAACCTTTAGCAGGTACTTATTTTCAGATTTTTCACTATTTGATATCTCCTTTAAAGCTAGGCTTACTGGCTTTATACATTTCCCTAGAGTTTCTTCCTAGGTGGTTTAAAAGAAGACAAAGGGATGTAACCTCTTTTAAACTATTAAAATGCATAGTGGTTCCTTCTCATATTTAATGGCTGGATATATATAATAGCAGTTATATACTAAAAGCTCATAAATGTTTTTTCTTATTCAGGCAAATGGTGTGTATAGACCTTGTAAGCATTAATATGATAACTATATTGTGCATCAAAAACAAAACATGAGACTGTTGAAATTGATACATCTAATGACTTCCTGACCTTTAGGGGTTTCCTGCTTAAAAGTAAATAAAATAGTTCTTAGAGGCTCACCTCCAATAAACAGACCTCTAAGATGATAAGGATCCATGTCCTGCTTTATATATTTATATATGTTAAAATGTGTTTTTGTATGTTACTTTGTTAAAATGACCTTTTCTGTCCAGGCACTCGGAATCCCAAAATAATTGGCAGCAACGCCAAACTGGTCATGCTGGAGGATGTTGCAGGCAGCAGAACATTCTACACGGCGTCTCCAGACTCTGTCATGTCTGTCACATGTGCTCAGTGGGAACCTGCTGTTACGCCGAGCGCTCCGGGTCCCCACTCCTCCCCGGAGCGCTCGCGGCGTTCACCTTGTCGCAGCGCCCCGGTCAGACCCGCTGACCGGGAGCGCTGCATTAATGTCACCGGCGGGGATGCGCCCGCTCGCGGCTCGCATGCCAGTCTCCTTACCCGTCCTGTCCTCCGTCGGTTCGGTCCCGGCGCGCGCGACCCCGCTCCCTCGGGCGCGCGCGCCGGCTCTCTGCGATTTAAAGGGCCAGTGCGCCTCTGATTGGCGCCTGGCCCAATTAGTGAATACACCTGTGTCCATGCCTTTATTACCTCACTTCCCCTTCCCAGCATCGCCAGATCTTGTTGCCCTTGTGCCAGTGAAAGCGTTCCTGTGTCTGTCCCAAGCCAGTGTTCCAGACCCTCTGCCGTTGCCCCTGACTACGATCCTTGCTGCCTGCCAAGACCTTCTGCTACGTCCGACCTTGCTCTTGCCTAATCCCTTGTACCGCGCCTATCTCAGCTGTCAGTTGGGGTTGAGTCGCTATTGGGTGGACCTGGGGGTTACCTGCCGCTGCAAGTCCATCCCGCTTTGCGGCGGGCTCTGGTGAAAACCAGTAACCCCTTGGACTCCGTTCCCCTGGTACGGCCCACGTCATCACCCCACTGACACAGAGGATCCACCACCAGTATCCTCACAGTATCCGGATCCTGACACCTGCTTTCATCTGTGAAGAGCACAGGGTGCCAGAGGCGAATTTGCCAATCTTGGTGTTCTCTGGCAAATGCCAAACGTCCTGCACAGTGTTGGGCTGTAAGCACTACCCCCACCTGTGGTCATTGGGCCCTCATACCAACCCCCATGGAGTCTGTTTCTCACCGTTTGAGTGGAAATGCACATTTGTGGCCTGCTGGAGGTCATTTTGCAGGGCTCTGGCAATGCTCCTCCTTGCACAAAGTCGGAGGTAGCGGTCCTGCTGCTGGGTTGTTGCCCTCCTGCGGCCTCCTCCACATCTCCTGATGTACTGGCCTCTCTCCTGGTAGCGCCTCCATGCTCTGGACACTATGCTGACAGACACAGCAAATGTTCTTGCCACAGCTCGCACTGATGTGCCATCCTGGATGAGCGGCATTACCTGAGCCACTTTTGTGGGTTGTAGACTCTGTCTCATGCTACCAGGCCCATTGCTAAAGGACAGGCAAACCAAGCAATTGCTTGGGGCCCCAGCTTGCCCGGTGCCCCAAGAAGAGCCGGTGCTTGTTGTGCTTCCTATAAGGCTGCAGCCGCCTGAGCGCTCCTGCTCACCTCCTGAGTTCCTCCCCTTCCCTGTAGCGTGGCCGAGCTCCTCTTCCTCCTGGCTGTCAGTCCGGGTACCGCGTGGTACAGGAACAGGAGCAGGGCCGGACTGGCCATCGGGCACACCGGGCATTTTCCCGGTGGGCCGGGCCATCCTCCTGCCCCTGTCCCAGTTTAGTAGCTCGCCCTGTCAGCCGGTTGGGCCAGCAGTGTGAGAGCCTGGAGCGAGAGGCAGAGTTTAAAGCTGCTCGGCCTCCGGCTCCTATTTTTGTGCCCGGCTCACCTGTAGTTGCCTCACTCAGGACGTCCTCGCCCTCAGTTAAGTGCCATACACCTACGCACGTCGGCCTCGTATTGACGTTTGCTCACGTCATTCTCCCAGAATTCAAGGCCCAGCATTACTGATTCCTGGCGCCAGCCCTAGGTATTCTGAGAGCGAGACGTGAGTGAACATCGTTACCACGCGTAGCTGTGCAAGCCCTTCCTTGGGGAAGGTTCTGCCCTGAATTCCAGGCAACTGCAGAGGTACCAGCTGGGGGGGGGGGTGTAATCTAGACGTGCTACCTTCCTACTGGGGGAGGGGGTTAATCTGGGAATACTACCTGTCTACTGGGGAGAGGGGGTTAATCTGGGGATACTATCTTCCTACTGGGGGGAGGGGGTTAATCTGGTGATACTACCTGCCTACTGGTGAGAGGCAGTGAATCTGGGGGTACTACCTGCCTACTGGTAGAGGGTGTTAATCTGGGGTTACTACCTGCCTACTGGGGGGAGGGGGTTAATCTGGGGGTACTACCTGCCTATTGGGGGGACTGGGTTAATCTGGGGTACTACCTGTCTACGGGTGGGGGGGTCTAATCTGGGGATACTACCTGTCTATTGGGGGGTCTAATCTGGGGATACTACCTGCCTACTGGGGGGGGGGGTAATGTACTACCTGCCTACTGGGGGGAGAGGGTTAATCTGGGGGTACAAGCTGCTTACTGGGGGGGGGGGGAGGGGATTAATCTGGGGGTACTACCTGCCTACTGGGGGAGGGGGTTAATTTGGGGGTACTACCTGCCTAATAGAGGGAGGGGGTTAATCTGGGGGTTCGCAAACAGTAGTTTTAGATAATTTGTACATGTTTGTAAGAACTGAAAAATTTTAATGTGAGTGTATGTGTGTTTTAAGTATGTTGGATTTAGTTATTGTGCACTTTTTGAATGTATATTGGATTGTATGGTACAGTGTTATTTTTTGCAAACATTCAATTGTTGAAAATGTTCAAATTTCATGCACATTAAATGCAACAGGAGTATTTGCACTGTAAACTTCCTTTTTTATTTATAAAGTGTGGGTGTATGGCTGTATGGCTGTTCTTTATGGCTGTATGGCTATTCTGTGGTTCCTGTAGGCTTTGCATGTGTATGGTGGGGAGGGGTGGAGGGGGGGGGCCTCCATGTCTATTTTGCTTGGGGCCCCCAAATTCCTTCAAATGGCCCTGCATGCTACCACTAGTGTGAAAGCACCGCCAGCATTCAAAAGTGACCAAAACATCAGCCAGGAAGCATAGGAACTGAGAAGTGGTCCGTGGTCACCACCCGCAAAACCACTCCTTTATTGGGGGTATCTTGCTAATTGCCTCTAATTTCTACCTGTTTTCTGTTCCATTTGCACAACAGCATGTGAAATTGATTGTCAATCAGTGTTGCTTCCTGGGTGGACAGTGTGATTTCACAGAAGTGTGATTGACTTGGAGTTACATTGTGTTGTTTGAGTGTTCCCTTTATTTTTTGAGTAGTGTATATCCAGGGTTATGCATGAGGCACCATCCTCTTTTCCTTAAAAAAAAAAAAAAAACATGAACATAGAAACTTAGAATGTGTAGATAAGAACCATTTGGCCCATCTAGTCTGCCGAATATCCTGAATGTTATGAATAGTCCCTGACCCAGTCTTATATTAAGGGTTGCCTTATGTCTATCCCATGTTTAAAACTCTGTCACTGTATTTGCAGCGGCCACTTCTGCAGAAAGGCTATTCCATGCATCCACTACTCTCTCAGTAAAGTAATACTGCCTGACATTACCACATAAACCTTTGCCCCTCTAATATAAAGCTATGGCCCAGATTAATCGAAGAATGTATACAGTAGAACTATTTTCACACATTTATTTGGGTGGTGGGTTTTACTAACGTGCATCTTATTTATCAAGTAGGTGCAGCAGGATGATGAATTTTGTGCAGTTCTGCTGTGGTTGGGAAAAGCTCTACCACATACACTTTTTCAATCGCTTGTGAGGGACTGAAGTAGACACTTTCACAGGTCCTGAATTTGGCAGGTTAGGTGTTTTTACTTTATTTCACAGAGCTGCTGGGACATTTTTACTTGCATTTTAGACATTACAATCACATTTGATTGTGGTGTCTAATGTGTTAAAGCCGGGCATCACCATGATCGGTAATATCTGCTTTAGAGATGGGTCCTGGTGCCACCCAGCTATGACCCGCGCTCAGCTCCTGAGTGCATGTCATAGAAGGGGAGTGGGACGGTGTCGTCCACAAGAGGTTAAAGGTTGAATTGTGGAAGGTAGAAGTGATTCTCACACCTACTGGTAGGTAGTGTAGCTTTGCGCCTAAAAAAGTACCTTTGCCCACAAAATAACGACTTTTGACAAAAGTCACAAATGATAAATACGTGACCACTGCATGGTCAAAAAGAAAAAGTTCAACGGGTAGGCAAAAAGAGTAGAACTGTCAATATCAAAAGACGCATAAAAGTCGCTAAATATGCTGCTTGGTCCTAAACTGCGCCTAAACATAGACAAAAAAATGCTCTAAAAGCAATGATAAATCTCCCCCTATATCCTCTTGTTGTAGTTTTTCTTCTTTTAAATAGTCTCTCCTCCTTTACCGTGTTGATTCTCTTTATGTATTTAAAAGTCTCTGTTGTATCACCTCTGTCTCTTTTTTCTTCCATGCTATACATGTTAAGGTCCTTTTACCTTTCCTGGTAAGTTTCATCCTGCAATCCATATACTAGTTTAGTACCGGTAGCTCATCTCTGAACTCTTTCTAGAGTATCAACATCCTTCTATAGATACGGCCTCCAGTACTGTGCACAATACTCCAAGTGAGGTCTCACCAGTGTTCTGTGCAGCAGTAGAACTGTATGTTACTGTAATTCAGAAAAGTTAAAAAGAAGTCGCTTCCAGTTATGTTACCTCATAGCAAACACTCAGCTGACTGCAGTGTTTAGCACCATGATCAAAGTAGAGTGTTCCTGTTTCCAGGTCCTTTACACTTACAATAGCGGAAACATCACAGAAATGAGCAATGTAACAGGAAACACTTACTACTGTTTATATATCAATAGATAGTGAGGAAATTGAATAATGGCACTTAACCTTCTTGTTGTTAATCAGCTATGTATTTTATTCGGAGTATTCGGCAGCGCATGTAACGTAGGCTTACAGGGGCATGTCACTTGCAATAGGATAGTTTTGTTAATTTTAGCCAAAGTAGTGAAGTGAAGTGATAGGGTGCAGTGCCCGCACTACTGTTTGTTCTATGTATCTTCATGAGAGTATAACATCATTTGACTCTATTAGTTCTATTAAAGTAGACCTCTGGGATACAAATTTTTTTTTTCAAACTTTCCCAGACTACTAGCATTTAAAGAAACAACCAGGACTTACCTGCCACCGCTCCCCTGGTGCCTCTGGTATCCCGCTCTGGCCTCCGCATTGATCCTCTTCCTGGTTGCTGATGGTCAATCCGTCACACTGCGGCTCAGCTAATCACCGGTCGCAGTGATGTCCCACCTCAGCCAGCGATAGGCTAAGCTGAAAGGCGAGCTGGGTTCGAGCATCAGACAGAGGGGCCCCAGATGCGAGTCCATCACTGGCATGGACCTGAGGATTGCCCACACTCTTATCCTAGTGCTAGAGGGTTCTTGCCGTAAAGTTCCACTTAGACGTGAAAAAGAACTGTTACTGGGCCTTAAATGAGCACTGTAAGATACAAAACTTTTTATATGTTGTTACTGATGAAAATGGAAGACCTTTTGTAATATGGTTGTTTAAAACATTTTGAATGTTTAATAAAGAAAACGGCTCCTGAAAATTCCTAGGGGTCCATGATATGAATATGATGACATCATCCATGATAATAGTACATGATATAATTGAGGTGGCTAGTTGCTGCCTCATGATGTGCCATTTTTTTGATAAGATTTAATGACATATCAAATCAACATGTGATAAAATATTGCGGTGGGAAAACTAGTGACCTACAATGACCAGATTTTTCTTGTCACACCGAACTAAACACAGTAAACTTGTATTGTGTCTGAGTTGAGTTTACTTTTTAATATAATACAATGAAACACTTTCTGACAGGAGGAACACCCTTCCTATGGAGTGGAATGTCTTTCTTCCACATTCCTTACATAGAAAAACTTTGCAAGCTGCAACAAATGTAGTTTACAAAAGGCAAAACTGAAAGAAAATGTTGGCTCTGCGTCAATGCAAAAATGAAATCTGAATCTACTGGATAAAAACCTATTAGAAATATTAAATCAACACATGTAATAGAGAATAAAGCAGTTTAACAAGTCCATATCCCCAGATTTTCAGGTTATGTATTTAGTTATGCATTGTAAAACATGTCAGGGAAAGTATGCATCACCAAGGGACAAGTTTTGGAAATACAGATGTAACTTGGAGGGGAGTAATGTGAAGCACTCCATCTGTAGACACTGTGTTATGGTTTATGATAAAGATCCATCAATTTCTAAGCTGATAACAAAGGAATGCATTCCATATTATTTGCCTCAGGGAAAGGGTTTTTACAATTATGTAAACTTTCCAATTATATCAACTGCAGGTTCTCAAACTAAGTAAAGAATTAGATATGCAGCATCCTACAGCATCATACAATGGGTTAAAGAGACTTTGTCTACATGGAGAGAAGAGGTTATACCTAGTAATAAAATACAATTAAAATAATTACTTAGTAAAGAAAAAGGGCAGAAATGGAGGAGAATTGGCACTGGGCAAAATGCTGTGTAAATAATAGCAATGTATGACCCACAATATTGGTATTGCAGATGCTAGCCGGAGTGGAGTTATACTAAGTCCCGGTATCACTGTCAGTAGTGGTGCATCACGTCTAGAGTAAGATATACATAGTCATACCGAAGAAGGTGAAAAGCGGAGCACCCACACGATCAGACTTCTGCGGGATCCTTCAGACAGAATAATCCTCAGGGGACTTCAGCAAGGAGGCGGTAGATGATGTTGGGGGAGCTCAGATGGCGGCCACAGTCCGTATTGTGCCAATGGGCGCTTCATCAGACCATACGACCTGACGAAGCGCCCATTGGCGCGATATAGACCGTGGCCGTCGTCTGAGCTACCTCAACACCATCTACCGCCTTCTTGCTGAAGACCCCTGAGGGTTATTCTGTCTGAAGGATCCCGCTAAAGTCTGATCATGTGAGTGCTCCGCTTTTCACTTTCTTTGTTACGACTATATGTGCCCAAAATAATTACTTAGTTAACCAATCAATTTCTGTATATACATAAGTCAGCAGACAAATAAGTCAGGGAAGGTAGACGTGTGGTGACAAATTATAGAAAAACCACTGTAACACCCCCTGAAATGATTAGTATGCCCTCAATAAATAATAGACTCCAACAAACAGACCAACCAACAAGCAAAAGCTATAAGGAGTCTTTAAAAAAAAAAGGTATAAAAAAATGTTTTATTGGTATTACATTAAAATAACAACACAAACACAAGGAAGAAACTGAACATCAAAAGACAGCGGCAACACCGGACAGCCTGCACCCAAGATGGTAATCAGAAAGAGGGTATATTGTAAGCAAAAGATATGTAAAAGCAATCAATAAATCCATATCAACATCCATCTACACTAATAATGTAAGCAACATAGAGATAACAAGTAATAAGTGCAGTGCAAGATAGATATAAAGTGCTAAGTGCATATATAACAGCAGTCATAAAGTACATACGAATTAAAGCTGAAACCAACAAAAAGACCAACGTGTTTACTATAGTAGTGCAGGGTCCGGGATGCCACCACTCCAACGTGCGTTTCGGCACGCTGACCTTCGTCCGGGAGTGATCAATCAATTTCTGGTAACTCTGGTTCATTTTGACCCATTTCGATTTTTACTCTGTTTTTTTAATCTAGGGATTCTGTACTCCTTTAATTTATTACTACTATTACTTAACTCCAGCTTGGTCACAGAACCTGGTTTAGCTGTATTTATGTGTGTACCTGTTGTTTACCAAGTTATGCTTCTTTCCAAAAATAGCTTGATGTTCATCTGCCAACTTTCTGACATTGCCTGATGTTAATGGGTCAGATGCTGTTCTTTAGTATGCCCTGGTGTTTATCAGACATATGCTTGGAAGCTGGTCACCTACAGTTTTCTGGGGTCTTTCGTTCTGGCATGCCTCCTGGGTGACACAAGGACTTTCCTGGGCATGCACACTGTGTTGTGTCTGTTCGCAGGAAATGGCAAAGTTGTCCTGGCAGTCAGAATTCCTGTGCACCTTCTGGAAGTGATGTCATTGCGCTCCAGGTCTTTCAAAAGCCTGTGTTACCAGCAGAGGGACTGAGCTCTACCGAGCCACAGATCCCTCAGTTGGGTAAGGGACATTTTTTAGCTGCTGCCAATATAGGAATATAGGAGACACTTTGTAACTAGTGATGGGTCAGTTTCCTTTCTTAGGTTTGCCAAACTTGCAAAGATTTTACTTTGAAAGGCATAGTTTTCATTAACCAGCATACTTGGTATTCTAGTTAGTGTATGTTGTGCCCATATATGGTGGTTTACTTATTGAGGAAGGTTTATCAAAATTTGTGCTGAGAAAAAGTTGACCAGTTGCCCATAGCAACCAGATAGCTTCTTTTATTTTTCAGAGGCTTTTTCAAAAATAAAAGAAGCGATCGGATTGGTTGCTATGAGCCTAAATCCACTTTTGCTCTGCACAGGTTTTGAGAAATCTCCCCCATTGTCTTTCATTGATATATTCCAGATGTCAAGCCCACCGAGTAAGCATAAGCGCAAGTCTTAGCAAAATACCTGTGCATTCTGCCACTCATGGAAACAGAATACTTGCTCTATATACCTGTCGTCTGAACAGCCATGCATACTGATACAAGGGAAATCCTGACTTGGTTTAAGAACCAGTTAATTGATACGTTTCAGGAAATTAAATCATTGGTTTCCCAATTCCACCAAGCACAGCCTGACTCTGCTACACACCATAGATCTCCATCCATTGAAGGAATAGAACTCTGGAAGTGGTGTGGAGTCAGAAGCCTCAGACTCAGATAGTAACAATGACATTTACTTCTTTTTCCATAAAGACAAAATGAGAAGTTAATACAAACAAGTGTCTTCCTGGCTGATGTCCACAGGATCCATGATCCACAGAATGGAGGAACTTCTTGTAGCCTCTCCCCCCCACCGGCGAGGTGATAGACAGGCCAGACTTAGGTATCCATCGGTAAAATGTATTAATTCTCCAGACTACTCTACAATATACGCTGATAGGATTCTTATTTCTCCCCTGATTGAAAACTTTCATATGTCTTGGATGGTGCCGCTCCAGCCCTTCTCGAGGTTTCCATGCCTCACTTGGTTTATTTTTCTATTGCCTCTTAGGTTTGCTAAGTATAGTTAGGTTACCCCATTTTTATTATATTTTCATTACCTCTTCCTTTTTGCTTTTTTTGTTTTTGGAATTCTCCCTTTTTTCTGAGCCTTAGAATTTCATTATAGCTTAGGCGCTCTGCCTACTTATTCATTTATCTTTTTTACACTATAATATTACTTCAGCCTTCATTTAGCAACATATATGCCTTGGTATTAGGTGTTACTACGATAATTTTTTTTGTTGTGCGCTATTATGTCTATATTTACTAACTCTATGCTTATATTTGACAAAATTTTAAATGGTATATAGGTTAGATCCAGATCTTTTTAGTAGCTTGTCTTGCTAGTAGCGTGACTATTAAAAAAATACATTTTTCCTCTGAAAATTCTTATTATTATTTGATGCTATGGAGCCTAAAACTGATTCTATGCTTAACCTCTTCAGGACACAGGGCGTATGGATACGCCCTGCATTCCGAGTCCTTAAGGACTGAGGGCGTATCCATATGCCCGTGGGAAATCCGGTCCCCACCGCTAGCCGGTTGGGGACCAGAGCCGGATGCTTGCTGAAATCATTCAGCAGGCACCCCGGCACATCACCCAGGGGCGTCCTGAAACCCCCCCATGTCGGCAATCGGAGAAAATCGCATGTCAATTCAGACATGTGATTTTCTCCAATTCCGGGCTGATCGGGTCTCTGGTGACCTGATCACCCGGAAAATAGGGCTGATCGGAGCTGTCAGCAACAGCCCCAATCAGCCTAAGGGATAGGAGTGAGGTCGCAAAGCTGAGATCTCCTCCTATCCCCTGCCATTAGTCAGAACGGAGTTCTGACCAATGGCAGCGCAGGACAGGGGGTTGCCATGGCAACCCCCCGTTCTGCCCGCCCCTGGATGTAGAGGGGATCTGGGAAGAAGATGGAGGCCGTACCTGCAGGAGAAGATGCCTGGGGACCTGGGATCTTCGCTGGAGCCTGCTGGATCCTTGCTCAGGGAGGGAATCGACGGTGGGAGGGGGGTAATTGAAAGTGAAAGTAAAACGATCTTTACTGTGGCAACCACTAGGAAGGCCAAACTGTAACTCCCAGCATGCCCAGACAGCCAAAGGCTGTCTGGGCATGCTGGGAGTTGTAGTTTTGCAACATCTAGAGGGTCACAGTTTGGAGACCACTGTTACAGTGGTGCCCAAATGGTAGCCCTCCAGATGTTGCCAAACTACAACTCTCAGCATACCTCGACTGCCCAAGCATGCTGGGAGTTGTAGTTCTGTAACATCTGTCCCTTCAGATTTAGCAATTTCCATGACATTTTTGAAAATTGCTGCTCTACTTTGAAGCCCTCTAATTTTTTCAAAAAGCAAAAATATGTCCATTTTATTATGCCAACATAAAGTGGACATATTGTATTTGTGAAGAAAAAAAAATTATTTGGAATAACCATTTTCCTTACAAGTAGAGAGCTTCAAAGTTAGAAAAATGCTAAATTTTCAAAATTTTCATGAAATTTGGGGATTTTTCACTAAAAAAGATGCAAAAATTTACCACCAAAATAAAGTAGAATATGTCACGAAAAAACGATCTCAGAATCAGAATATTCGGTAAAAGCGTTTTCGCATTATCAATTAGTAAAGTGACGGTGGTCAGAATTGCGAAAAAGGGCTCAGTCCTTAAGGTGAAAAAGGGCTGCGTCCTTAAGGGGTTAAAGGGGTACTCCGGTGGAATTTTTTTTTTTTTTTTTTATGATATCAACTGGATCCATAAAGTTAAAAAGATTTGTAAATTAGTTCTATTAAAAAAAATCTTAATCCTTCCAGTATTTATCAGCTGCTGTATACTACAGAGGAAGTTGTGTAGTTCTTTTCTGTCTGACCACAGTGCTCTCTGCTTACACCTCTGTCCATGTCAGGAACTGTCCAGAGGAGGAGAAAATCCCCCATAGCAAACCTCTCCTGTGCCGGACAGTTCCTGACATGGCCAGAGGTGTCAGCAGAGAGCCCTGTTGTCAGACAGAAAAGAACTACTCAACTTGCTCTGTAGCATACAGCATCTGATAAGTACTAGAAGGATTAAGATTTTTTTAACAGTAGTAATTTACAAATCTGTTTAACTTTATGGCACCAGTTGAAAAAAACAAAAAAAAAACAGTTTTTTCCACCTGAGTACCCCTTTAACCCCTTCAGGACGGAGCCCATTTTGGCCTTAAGGACCGGAGCGTTTTTTGCACATCTGACCACTGTCACTTTAATCATTAATAACTCTGGAATGCTTTTAGTTATCATTCTGATTCCGAGATTGTTTTTTCGTGACATATTCTACTTTAACATAGTGGTAAATTTTTGTCGATACTTGCATCCTTTCTTGGTTAAAAATCCGTAAATTTGATGAAAAATTTGAAAATTTAGCATTTTTCTAACTTTGAAGCTTTCTGCTTGTAAGGAAAATGGATATTACGAATACATTTTTTTTTGGTTCACATATACAATATGTCTACTTTATGTTTGCATCATAAAATTGACGTGTTTTTACTTTTGGAAGACACCAGAGGGCTTCAACGGTCAGCAGCAATTTTCCGATTTTTCACAAAATTTTCAAACTCAGTATTTTTCAGGGACCAGTTCAGGTTTGAAGTGGATTTGAAGGGTCTTCATATTAGAAATACCCCATAAATGACCCCATTATAAAAACTACACCCCCCAAAGTATTCAAAATGACATTCAGTAAGTGTTTTAACCCTTTAGGTGTTTCACACGAATAGCAGCAAAGTGAAGGAGAAAATTCACAATCTTCATTTTTTACACTCACATGTTCTTGTAGACCCAATTTTAGAATTTTTACAAGAGGTAAAAGGACAAAATTTTTACTTGTATTTGTAGCCCAATTTCTCTCGAGTAAGCACATACCTCATATGTCTATGTAAAATGTTCGGCGGGCGCAGTAGAGGGCTCAGAAGGGAAGGAGCGACAAGGGGATTTTGGAGAGTACGTTTTTCTGAAATGGTTTTTGGGGGGCATGTTACCTTTAGGAAGCCCTTATGGTGCCAGAACAGCAAAAAAAAACCCACATGGCATACCATTTTGGAAACTAGACCCCTCGGGGAATGTAACATGGGATAAAGTGAACCTTAATACCCCACAGGTGTTTCACGACTTTTGCAAATGTAAAAAAAAAAAAAAAATTTTACCTAAAATGCTTGTTTTCCCCAAAATTTTTTATTTTTAAAAAGGGTAATAGCAGAAAATACCCCTAAAAATTTGAAGCCCAATTTCTCCCGATTCAGAAAACACCCCATATGGGGGTGAAAAGTGCTCTGCTGGCGCACTACAGGTCTCAGAAGAGAAGGAGTCACATTTGGCTTTTTGAAAGCGAATTTTGCTCTGGGGGCATGCCGCATTTAGGAAGCCCCTATGGTGCCAGGATAGCAAAAAAAAACCCACATGGCATACCATTTTGGAAACTAGACCCCTCGGGGAACGTAACAAGGGGTTAGGTGAACCTTTATACCCCACAGGTGTTTCACGACTTTTGCATATGTAAAAATTTTTTTTTTTTTTTTACCTAAAATGCTTGTTTTCCCCAAAATTTTACATTTTTAAAAAGGGTAAAAGCAGAAAATACCCCCCAAAATTTGTAACACAATTTCTCCCGAGTACGGCGATACCCCATATGTGACCCTAAACTGTTGCCTTGAAATACGACAGGGCTCCAAAGTGAGAGCGCCATGCGCATTTGAGGCCTAAATTAGAGATTGCATAGGGGTGGACATAGGGGTATTCTACGCCAGTGATTCCCAAACAGGGTGCCTCCAGCTGTTGCAAAACTCCCAGCATGCCTGGACAGTCAACGGCTGTCCGACAATACTGGGAGTTGTTTTGCAACAGCTGGAGGCTCCGTTCTGGAAACAGTGGCGTACCAGACGTTTTTCATTTTTATTGGGGAGGGGAGGGGGGCTGTGTAGGGGTATGTGTATATGTAGTGTTTTTTACTTTTTATTTTATTTTTTGTGTTAGTGTAGTGTAGTGTTTTTAGGGTACAGTCGCACGGGCGGGGGGTTGACAGTAGTTTCTCGCTGGCAATTTGAGCTGCAGCAGAAAGTTTGCGGCAGCTCAAATTTGCAGCCAGATACTTACTGTAATCCTCCGCCCATGTGAGTGTACCCTGTACGTTCACATTGGGGGGGGGACATCCAGCTGTTGCATAACTACAACTCCCAGCATGCCCGTTGGCTGTCGGTGACTGCTGAGAGTTGTAGTTTTGCAACAACTGTAGGTACACTGGTTATGTATCACTGAGTTTGTGACCTAACTCAGTGTTTCACAACCAGTGTGCCTCCAGCTGTTGCAAAACTACAACTCCCAGCATGTACGGTGCATGGTGTAAGGTGACTGCTGAGAGTTGTAGTTTGCAACAGCTGGAGGCACACCGGTCGTGAAACACTGAGTTAGGTAAAAAAAAACTCTTGAGTTTCACAACCAGTGTGCCTTCAGCTGTTGCAAAACTACAACTCTCAGCAGTCACCGACAGCCAACGGGCATGCTGGGAGTTGTAGTTATGCAACCAGCAGATGCACCACTACAACTCCCAGCATGCACTTTAGCTGTTTGTGCAAGCTGGGAGTTGTAGTTAGACAACAGCTGAAGGTACACTTTTCCATAGAAATAATGTGCCTCCAGCTGTTGCAAAACCATAAGTCCCAGCATGCCCATAAGGGAATGCTGGGAGTTGTGGTGGTCTGCCTCCTGCTGTTGCATAACTACAGCTCCCAGCATGCCCTTTTTGCATGCTGGGAGCTGTTGCTAAGCAACAGCAGGAGGCTGTAACTCACCTCCTGCTGTTGCTTCATCGCTGGACTGTCCCTCGCCGCCGCAGCTGCTCCTGGGGCCCCGATCCCAACAGGGGCGCCGGGGATCGGGGTCCCCAGCACCGGGGGTCGTCTTCCCGCACCCGCTCACGCCCTCCGGAAGAGGGGCGGAGCGGGTGCGGGAGTGACACCCGCAGCAGGCGCCCTGATTGGTCGGCCGGTAATCCGGCCGACGAATCAGGGCGATCGTGAGGTGGCACCAGTGCCACCTCACCCCTGCAGGCTCTGGCTGTTCGGGGCCGTCAGAGACGGCCCCGAACAGCCAGTAATTCCGGGTCACCGGGTCACCGGAGACCCGATTGACCCGGAATCGCCGCAGATCGCTGGACTGAATTGTCCAGCGATCTGCGGCGATCGCCGACATGGGGGGGCATAATGACCCCCCTGGGCGATATGCCGGGATGCCTGCTGAACGATTTCAGCAGGCATCCGGCTCCGGTCCCCAACCGGCTAGCGGTGGGGGCCGGAATTCCCACGGGCGTATGGATACGCCCTCGGTCCTTAAGGACTCGGGATGCAGGGCGTATCCATACGCCCTATGTCCTGAAGAGGTTAAAAGGGCCTCCTCAGCTGCTACGTGTTCTACCAAGATAGCCCCCACCTTGGATCTGGTGACCAGGGCACTCTGCGCATGGTTAAATCAACTGTGTCAAGACCTGCTGTCATCGGCCCGGCATAGTGGTAGAATGGCACTTCAGATTGATGGGCAGAGAACACGTTAGGGGCCTACACAAGGTGTTTGAAGAATTTTCGTTAAAGTTGGACGTGAAAATTAAATTTTCTTAATTTTTTTTCACTAAAATGCTGGTGTCATCCCAAATTTTTCATTTCCACAAGGGGTAATAGGAAAAGGGCCCCCCATAATGTGTAACCCCATTTCTTCTGAGTATATAAATACCCCATATGTGGATGTAAAGTGCTCTGCGGGCTAACTACAATGCTCAGAAGAGAAGTTGCGCCATTGGGCTTTTGGAGAGAGAATGTGTCTGGAATTGAAGGCCATGCCCCATAGTGTCAGAACAATGGAACCCCCCCCCCCCACATGTGACCCCATTTTGGAAACTACACCCCTCATGGAATGTAACAACATCCCACTTTAACGAAAAGTCATCAAACACCTGTTGGGTGTTAAGGCTCACTGTACCCTTTGTTACGTTCCTTGAGGGGTGCAGTTTCCAAAATAGTATGTCATGTGTTTTTTTTTGCAGTTCTGGCACCATAGGGGCTTCCTAAATGTGTCAAGCCCCCCAAAAACCATGAAAACTCATGAAAACTCCCTTCTGAGCCCTATAGTGCACCCACAGAGCACTTAACATCCACATATGAGGTATTTCATTACTCGAGAGAAATTGGGTTATAAATTTTAGGGTGATTTCTCTCCTTTTACCCCTTGTAAAAATTAAAAAATTGGGTCTACAAGAACATGCGAGTGTAAAAAATGAAGACTTTGAATTTTCTCCTTCACATTGCTGCTATTCCTGTGAAACACCTAAAGGGTTAACACACTTTCTGAATATCATTTTGAATACTTTGAGGGGTGCAGTTTTTATAATGGGCTCATTTATGGGGTATCTCTAATAAGAGGGCCCTTCAAATCCACTTCAAAACTGAACTGGTCCCTGAAAAATTCTGATTTAGAAAATTTAGTGAACAATTGGAAAATTGCTGCTGAACTTTGAAGCCCTCTGATGTCTTCCAATAGTAAAAACATGTCAACTTTATGATGCAAACATAAAGTAGACACATTGTATATGTGAATCAATATATAATTTATTTGGGATGTCCATTTTCCTTGTAAGCAATTTTCAAATTTTTCATGAAATTTTGGATTTTTTTTAACAAGAAATGTTGCAAGTATCGACGGAAATTTACCACTAATATAAAGTAGAAAATGTCACGAAAAAACTATCTTGGAATCAGAATGAAAAATAAAAGCATCCCAGAGTTATTAATGCTTAAAGTGACAGTGGTCAGATGGGTAAAAAATGCTGGGTTCCTTAAGGTGAAAATGAGCTGAGTCCTTAAAGGGTTAAGGCCCCCCATATGCCGCAGAATATTCAGGCCCCCACATTAAGTAGCATAGTTTCCCCACATTAGGTAGCATAGTTTTCCCACATTAGGTAGCGTAGCTTCCTCACATAAGGTAGCATAGTTTTCCCACATTAGGTAGCAGTTTCCCCACATTAGGTAGCATAGATTTCCCACATTAGGTAGCAGTTTCCCCACACAATGTAGCATAGATTCCCCACATTAGGTAGCATAGTTTGCCCACATTAGGTAGCATAGTTTCCCTACATTAGGTAGCAGTTTCCCCACATTAGGTAGCATAGATTCCCCACATTAGGTAGCAGTTTCCCTACATTGGGTAGCATATATTCCCTACATTAGGTAACATAGTTTCCTCACATTAGGTAGCATAGATTCCCCACATTAGGTAGCATAGTTTCCCCACATTAGGTTGCATATATTACCCACATTAGGTAGCAGAGTTTCCCCACATAAGGTAGCATAGATTCCCCACATTAGGTAGCATTGTTTCCCCACATTAAGTTGCATAGATTCCTCACATAAGGTAGCAGTTTCCCCACATTAGGTAGCATAATCCCCCAAACACACACAGACACACACACACAGACACATTTACTTGGCCTGTGCAGTGCTTCTCCTCTCCAGCGGCGGCCTGACGAGTGACGTCACAGACGTTCTCCTGCGTGGGTCTGCGGAGGTAAGAAACTAAAAGTGCCTGTGGTGCTTAGAACAGTGAGCAGCGGTGGCGCAGCTCACGTATGCGTCATGTGAGGGGGCCCCCCACCCTTTCAAAGGGCAACAGGCCCCTTCACACGCTGGGCCCCTGTGCAGCTGAACTGGCTGCACAGGTGATATGTCCGCACCTGGAACACGTGGATGAGTAGTGCCCATATTAGATTTAGTTTTTAAATATTGTATGTAAGCTTTAGTCCTTTTTTTTTTCTTTTTACTCCAAATGACTTTTTTTGTAAAGTATAAAAGCAGAATATCTACTGTACACCATGTGCTCTAAGCATGTGAAATATAACTTGCTGTTTACAGCATGTCAGGGCTGACAGACCCTGTAGTTTTGAGCATGGTCAACAATCAAACCCACGTGCGCATGTGGTATTTTATCCTCAAAAGGCTGCTATTATTTGCTGCTAGGAGAAAAATGTGACATGCTTCCGGATGGTGATATTGATGCATGCCAATAGTGTTTGACCATATTGTAAAGATAATAGAAACAATTTAAATTCTACATATCTAAAACACTTAAGTTTATTTTTTTTATTTATGGAAGATGTTTCTTGGATACCAACCAGAAATGCTTCCATAAATGTTGCTTTTGTGCATGTCGGTATTTGATATCTTATGAATTTAGAAAATAGGAATTTCTGCTTACACATAGTTAAGGTTTCAACACTGTTTAATAAAGTAACACATTAACATTTTTAACAGATTTCTCTAATTTCTTTATACAAAAAGGTTTGCAGAAATAAGACATACACATCCACACAAAAAACAAACACAAAGGGGGAATTTATTGAGAAACCAGCCTTTATAACCTACATGATTTGTACTGTCTAAAAATGTAGGTCCAAGGGTGCATTCACACCACGTTTTGTACATACGGGTGCCAGATCCGGCAGGGGGAGGGGCAAACTGGGCGCACCAGATCAGCCCGTGACTCCATTTACTTTAACCCCTTAAGGACGCAGGACGTAAATGTACGTCCTGGTGAGGTGGTACTTAACGCACCAGGACGTACATTTACGTCCTAAGCATAACCGCGGGCATCGGAGCGATGCCCGTGTCATGCGCGGCTGATCTTGGCTGCTAATCGCAGCCAGGGACCCGCCGGCAATGGCCGACGCCCACGATCTCGCGGGCGTCCGCCATTAACCCCTCAGGTGCCGGGATCAATACAGATCCCGGCATCTGCGGGAGTTCGCGATTAAAATGAACGATCGGATCGCCCGCAGCGCTGCTGCGGGGATCCGATCATTCATAACGCCGCACGGAGGTCCCCTCACCTTCCTCCGTGCGGCTCCCGGCGTCTCCTGCTCTGGTCTGTGATCGAGCAGACCAGAGCAGGAGATGACCGATAATACTGATCTGTTCTATGTCCTATACATAGAACAGATCAGTATTAGCAATCATGGTATTGCTATGAATAGTCCCCTATGGGGACTATTCAAGTGTAAAAAAAAATGTAAAAAAATGTAAAAGTAAAAAAAAAGTGAAAAATCCCCTCCCCCAATAAAAAAGTAAAACGTCCGTTTTTTCCTATTTTACCCCCAAAAAGCGTAAAAAACATTTTTATAGACATATTTGGTATCGCCGCGTGCGTAAATGTCCGAACTATTAAAATAAAATGTTAATGATCCCGTACGGTGAACGGCGTGAACGAAAAAATTTTTAAAAAGTCCAAAATTCCTACTTTTTTAATACATTTTATTAAAAAAAATTATAAAAAATGTATTAAAAGTTTTTTATATACAAATGTGGTATCAAAAAAAAGTACAGATCATGGCGCATAAAATGAGCCCCCATACCGCCGCTTATACTGAAAAATAAAAAAGTTATAGGTCATCAAAATAAAGGGATTATAAACGTACTAATTTGGTTAAAAAGTTTGTGATTTTTTTTAAGCGCAACAATAATATAAAAGTATATAATAATGGGTATCATTTTAATCGTATTGACCCTCAGAATAAAGAACACATGTCATTTTTACCAGAAATTGTACGGCGTGAAAACAAAACCTTCCAAAATTAGCAAAATTGCGTTTTTCGTTTTAATTTCCCCACAAAAATAGTGTTTTTTGGTTGCGCCATACATTTTATGATATAATGAGTGATGTCATTACAAAGGACAACTGGTCACGCAAAAAATAAGCCCTCATACTAGTCTGTGGATGAAAATATAAAAGAGTTATGATTTTTAGAAGGCGAGGAGGAAAAAATGAAAACGTAAAAATTAAATTGTCTGAGTCCTTAAGGCCAAAATGGGCTGAGTCCTTAAGGGGTTAAGGACCCGACCGGAGTCAAACGGTGACTCCGGTTGGCTCAGTTTTGACCCGTATGCAGTTTTGGACCGGACCTAAAACTGTAGTAAACTGGTGAGGCCTGGAAAACACATAGGGGGAGATTTATCAAAACCTGTCCAGAGGAAAAGTTGCCCAGTTGCCCATAGCAACCAATCAGGTTGCTTCTTTCATTTTTAACAAGGCCTCTGCAAAATGAAAGAAGAGATCTGATTGGTTGCTATGGGCAACTGGGTAACTTTTCCTTTGCACAGGTGTTGATAAATCTCCCCCATAGTCACTACATAGTCACACATACAACACACATTCACCAGACAAGCAGTTTACCAGTTTACTACGGTTTTAGGTCCGGTCCAAAACCGCATACGGGTCAAAACTGAGCCAACTGGAGTCACTGTTTGACTCCGGTCGGGTCATTAAAGTAAATGGAGTCACGGGCTGATCCGGCCGGGGTACGGGTGCACCCGGTTTGCCCTTCCCGGATTCGGCAACCGTATGTACAAAACGTGGTGTGAATGCACTCTAAGCTTGGTGGATCACAGTTACCTTGCAGCGTTTGGATACTAGGGTGAAACCTGCATAAAGTTTGTATATTCTCCCTGTGCTTGCATGAATATCCTTCAGGTACCTAAGTTTACTCTCAGACCATAGTCACATACTGGCAGGTTAATTTGGAATTTAGATTGTGAGTTCCATTAGGGATAGTGAGTGATGAAAAGCTCTGTACAGCACTTTGGAATATGTTGGCACTATGTAAGCGGGCTTGTAACGGGGGGGGGGGGGGATGGGGCATTATTAAAGGGGTACTCCGGCCCTAATACATCCTATCCCCTATCCAAAGGATAGGGAATAAGATGTATGATCACATTGGTCACGCTGCTGGGAACCCCCACAATCTGTCATTCCGCAGCCACCTTTGTGAGCTCTCTGCAGGAGGCTGGAGGCTCCGAGTGTGAAGCGTGACCTCACGACTCTGCACCCCGTGTGACGTTACGCCATGCCCCCTGAATGCAAGTCTATGGGAGGGGACGTGATGCAGAAACTACAAGTGAGGAGCATAGAAAGGAGTTAACCCATTAATGTCCTGCATCCCCCTGTAGTGCTATGATCTATGCAGGACTAGGCATGGGTCTCTAACATAAAGATAATGTGATCTCAATAGCTGGCCCCTGTCATGTATTCTTTTTTTTTTTTGTGTTTTCCAGGCCTCACCAGCAGCAAGGTAAGCAGCCATTCATTTATGAAGGAGTGTGTGTATATACCTTATGTGACTCTATGCATTTATGCATGTTATAACGATTTAGTGTGTGTGTTGTATGTGTGACCACGTAGTGATTGTGTGTTGTATGTGTGACTATGTGGTGATTGTGTGTTGTATGTGTGACTGTAGTGATTGTGTGTTGTATGAATGCTTATCTGGTGAATGTGTGTTGTATGTGTGATTATGTGGTGACTGTGTGTCCATATGTCATATACATGCATATGTGTGTGTATGCAAGTGGTCAAGATGCTTATGTCTGAACAGTTTCTTGTGTTAATTCTCCCTGGGATGGGAAGAGTTAACCTTCTTGGCTTCAGCACTGGCAGTGGATATAAGGCCACTTCAGCTGTTGTTTGGTGCTGGCAATTAGACCTGTACTCTGACCATGTCTTGTTTGTGATTTACCTTAGCTTTTGTCTGTCTGAGCATATTTGCTGTGTTCTAACCATGGTTATTTAACCAAAAAAAGACAGGAGCACTTCCATGTGCAGGATCGTAAATATATTAGTGAAAATAGCAGGGTGAGTATTACGCTCACCTTGTAAGGTTGTGCAATTCCAAGGCACAACGCTCACACAGCAAAAATGGAGATAGCGTGTGTTGCTTCAAGGCTGCTTTATACCTACATATTGCTTTATACCTACTCACCCTGTCCTGGAGTTTTAGCAGTGCGGGATTACTTCCCTGAATTTTGATTGTGCTCTCTTCCTGTAACCATGGTTATTTGTCTTGTTTGATATCTAGATTTTAGCCTGCTTTGTTTTAGTACCTTTGTCGGATTTAAGTATCCTTGTATTGTTCGTTCTGCATATGCTTTATGTTTCCTTAGTCCGTATTCACACTGTGCATTTTGTCAGTTCTGTTTTGACCTTGTTTGATCCTGGATCTCCTAGGATAGAATCCTGTTCTGAGCATTTAGCTTATCCCTCTATCTAGGAGTGAGTTGGTCTTGTGTCTGTACCTGTGTTTGCTGGTATTTAGGATTTTTTTCCACCTAGGCTAGTATCGTGATCACTCGGTGGAGAGTGCCGCTAATTAGGAGCCTATTTGGCTTTGGTATTTATATCCCTCCATGATTGGAGTGGGGTGTTTAGTGTGTTTCTTGTTTTCAGTCCATTGTGAACAGTGCTCTTGATTGCCTTACCGCTTAGTATGCTATTTCCTGCCTTGTTTGTATTTATATATCTCTTTGTTGGTTATTGTATTCCAGTTATGTTCCTTACCTGTTCCCAGGCTTTGTACAGTTCCATTTGTTTTGTTGACTTCGACGCCCATGCACTTTAGTGCAGGAAGGGACCAGTCCAAGTTGTTAATCCGTCATTTAGGGCAGATGGGCAAGTAGGCAGGGAGAGTGGTTTTAGGGATAGCTTAGGGCTCACTTCTCCCCGTTCTTGACAGTTAGTTTTCATAGGACTGCAAATATTGTCAAGAAGACTTTTTCAGCGACAATCTATGGAATTTGTAGGCTCCACATCTCAGCAGTAGCACTTCAATTATATACATTACATTTGGAAGAATTAAATGACAAACTCTCTGGGTGCCACGTATTACAGCAGTCTTCTATGGGGTTGTCACAGTTAAATTAAAGACATAGTCCAGGTAAAACTAACTAAATCAGCCCAGCACCTGAAGCATTATCTAGTTTGGTAGCTTTTCAGGCATGTAACATGATGGAGATTCCCTTCCCTACTAGTGAGGTTGGGTGTAGGGAGGGGTATGGGTTACCTACCTACTGGCAGCTTCTACCTAATTGGGGGGGAATTATCTACTTACTAGGGGCATCTACCTAATAGTGGAAATTACCTACACACTGGAGGGAATTAGTGTTTATGGTTTGGCACAGCTATTTATCCCTTGCATGATGTTATTGGTAAGATTGGGTTATGTATAGTTGCTTTTATTTCCTAACAGTATGATGATATTATTTGGTAACTGCAGTAGTAATACAGTATGTTGTCCTTGTGTAGAGGAATTATTTAAAGTTTCTAAACCTATGATAGAATCAACTGTGTGCCCTCGGTTTGCGACGATGTACTGCAATGATCAGTGAAACATCATTATGTGGGGATTTTATGGGCAGTCTAGAATCATTATGTGGGAAATTAATGGGGCTACTGGGCCATCTAATATCATCATGTGGACATTTAATGGGGCTACTGGGCAGTGTGGAATCATTATGTGGGCATTTATTGGGGGCTTCTTGGCAGTGTAGAATTATTTTGTGGACATTTAAATAAATCATTATGAGAAGTGTCCTTTTTTCAACTTCAGCCTCCTGACCCCCAAAATGTCTGTGCATTTTTCTGCTGACAGGTCTTTAACTACTTAGATATATAGCCCCATACACATCAATTTCCAATGCACTGTGTGTTCTACCACCTTTTTATCATGGGGAATATTATTTTTCAGCAATACAGTAGGTTTTCTGTGAGATAGCACCAAACCTTTGTTACCTATGCAAATCAATAACTCTTAAGCACCCAAGACCCTATTGCCGGTTTCCTTAGATCACTTTTGGAAGGTACTTACCACTTTAAACACCCCATAAGGTTTCTTTTGCAGATGCTGTGATTCACAATTTGCCCTTTGTCAATTTCACTCTTGCCGACACCCCCCTCCTTTTTCTACTTCCAACACATGAACTGCAAGAACTGAATGTTACTTGCCTGTCAGAGGTTTTATATGTAAAGCACACATATTAGAAAATGTAGTTATGTAGGGGGTTGCTATTCCTACTTTCTAATCAATGTAATAACATTCTATGCCTACGTAACAGTTTACTAGTGCTGACAAAATACAATGGAAACTAGATGCTATCTATAATTGACATAATACATTGAGTATGGATAGGACACTAAATTATGTACAAGCCTATAGTCATCAATCCTACCAAAATATTTTAATCTGGAAGTGACTTCATGAAAGGTGAGAGGTCAATGTATGCACATTTTTCAAAAGTGCTTAAAGATGATTCTTCTGAGGTTCAAGTAGGGTAGCATTGCTAAGTATTTCATGTAATAGGCGGATGTACAGAATGAATATGCCGCTTTTTATATTAATGCATTTTGGCATAAATTTGTCTTTCTTTTTAGCCTTCTCAGACTAAATGACTTCTCTTTTCTACCAGAATAATCAGTAACACCATTGTCCATAGTTGACAAATATTAGAATGACTCTTCAATAGGGAACAATATACAGTATTTACTGTACGAAAAGAGTCCTGCATTAAACTACACACTGAATCTCAAAGGTTTGAAGATGTGGAGTGCATGGGCATCTAAAGGTGGCCATACACCTTATAAAGATGTTGCCAGAATGCTTGTTAGGCTAACAGCTATTCCTATTAACAACCCTATGTATGTGTTTTCTGTGGGCAGAAGGAAAAAAGGTGGGGTTGGACTACTTTAACAGCAGCTTATCTCCTACAGAAACAACCAACATGCTCAATCCTTCTTTCACAGACATCTGCCATCAGGGGTGTCGGAACAACAAAAACAGCAGGTTTAGCAAATGCTTTTTTGGCACCACGTTGGGTCATTTTGAGACGTCAAAAATAGGGGACATGCGATCAACAACTAATTGGACCGAAGGGATGAATGAATGGTCAAGTGATGATTTGTGCATCCCCCTGCCCAACGCTCGAGCCATGTAAAGGCTTGTTTCCAGCATGGGGTCAGGCTATCTAGTAGGGTCCTAAGGTCTGAGGCCTTACGTGGTATGCGGTTTTATTTCACACATGCAGATTCTGTGTCAGTGTAGAATAGACCCAGTAGGTTCATCTAAAGGGGTACTCCCCTGGAAAACATTTTTTTTTTTAAATCAACTGGTGCCAGAAAGTTAAACAGATTTGTAAATTACTTCTGTTTAAAAATCCTAATCCTTTCAGTACTTATCAGCTGCTATATGTTTCACAGGAAGTTCTTTTCTTTTTGAATTTCCTTTCTGCCTGACCACAGTGCTCTCTGCTGACACCTCTGTCCATTTTAGGAACTGTGCGGAGCAGGAGAGGTTTGCTATGGGGATTTGTTCTTACTCTGTACAGTTTCTGAAATAGACAGAGGTGTCAGCAGAGAGCACTGTGATGAGACTGAAAATAAATTCAAAAAGAAAAGAACTTCCTGTGGAACATACAGCAGCTGATAAGTACTGGAAGGATTAGGATTTTGAAATAGAAGTAATTTACAAATCTGTTGAACATTCTGGCACCAGTTGATTTAAAAAAAAAATAAAATGTTTTCCAGTGTAGGACCTCTTAAGGGTCTATTCACACATACAGTATTCTGTGCAGATTTGATGCACAGAATTTTAAGCTGTGTTCAGATTACATTGAAATCTGCAGCAGAAAATCCTGCGCGTCAAATCCGCACAGAATACTGTACGTATGAATAGACCATTAAGGAGAGAAAGGGTAGAAACAGCCTGGCAGGAAAGATTATGATGCTATGGGGCTCCCCTTAAAAAACAAGCAAGAGGGGCTTATTCCAATAAAATAAGAATTTGTAATCATTCCTAAATGTGGAGTCACTAAACCAAACATTACAGGAGCCAGATAAAGTCTCCTCCAGCAGATGTGAACCGCATCAGATCTCTTCTGTCAAAGCTATGTCCCTGGTTTCCTCCTCACTGTTTGAGAAGAACTGATACAGAATGTGGAAAGCTGCATGTCAGGCAGAGACACCCACCGGCTGCGACATCTGTTGCTAAGCAACAGTCTGAACATATTCAGCTCACTGTCTAGCAAACCGTGCTCATAAACATTCTTATAGTCTGAAGGTTTTCTATAGGGAAAATAATATAGATTTTTTTAAGCCAAGACAAGATTCTCTTAAAGGGGTTGTCTTATCAGAGATGATCCCTTTGGGGCAATGAGCTGATAGACCTGGGTTCCATTCCCGCCAGATGAATCTTTGTAATACAAGAACAGCTTAATTTCACCAGAATGGAAGCTCCTCTTCTGTCCTAGCTCATAGAAGGGGGTCCCCCCTAAAAAGGAACCCCCTCTGTACCCCTAATAGGGTAAATCAACTGGGGTTGTCCTCATATGATATCCCCTACAATTATTTTGTGTAAAATTTTTACCAAGATTGCTTACAAAAAAACACCTACATATTCAGCATAGAACAGAGGTAGTAAGCTTGGTAGTCATCCAGACGTGCTGGTAGCCTTACATGTACTGTGAGTAAGTATGTTGATTGCAGATCAGTGGTCTTATCTGCAATCTACATAACCTAGCTGTCAGGTCTAGGGTCTGATGAATTAAGGGTTTGGTCTGGAGTCTGAGGAATCTAAAGGCCTGAGGACCTTGGGGTCTGGTATGATTATATGAGAAGTTTTGGTCTGTTGAAATAGGGGTCCGATCTGGTGTCTGAACAAATATGGGGGATTTTGTCTGGGATCTGATAAATGTAGGAGTCTGGTCTGAGGGTTAGATTTTATTTAGTTTCTGCAGAGGTTGGCAATGACTGCAGAAGCAATGGGCCAAAGAAGTCTTGGTGGTCATCGGGAAAAGCCATCAAATTAAATCTCGGCTGGGTGTAGAAGAGGAAGAAGAATGTCTAAAATTCACCTGTACATCATTGGGTTAAAAAGGACACATTGGCTCTTTGGACCTGCCTGTTTAACAACTTCTTATAATCCCCATAAGATAACAATTCTAGAGCATCTTTACGTAGAGTTCTCTGTTATGATGTTCCTCTTTTATTCCTCCTGGAAGCATAGAAATAAGCTCTGGCCTACATGGACACTTTTTGGAACACAACCAACCAATTTTAACTATAGATCTAAACTGCAGCATGTAGTCATACACTGAGTTTCATGTAATGTTGGTAACTTCTGCTATCACACAATTAAAATCAATCTGTAGTGGTGCAGAACGACTTGACGGGATACATCTTACTGACAATGGAAATGGTAAGTTATCAATATAATCTTACATTATAGAGAAACAATTCTAAGGAAAGGTGCTCTAGAAATGTTACTTCAAAGGTAAGGGTACACATTGCGTATACGGATTGTATTTCACAGTGCCCAAAATCCGCTGCACAGCGAGAAATACGCTGTGTATTCTCTTTAAGCAAACACACAGCGCTTCCCTGTGGCAGCCCTGTGTGCGCAGTGAGGTTTGGAGGCGCATCCAGTGTGCCGAAGTGACTGTGACGCGTAGGCCCGTCTCCAAACCTCATTGTGCACACAGGGCTGCCACGGGAAAGCCCTGCGTGTTTGCTCATAGGAGAATATGCAGCGCATTTCCAGCTACGCAGAGTGAGATATGTTGTGTATACGCAATGTGTATAGGTCATAAAAGCTGATAGAAGATCTTTCATAGTTATCTATGATTATACTCTTCACATTGCCTGTCAAGTAATGCATCTCAGAAGAATATATGTGTGGGGAAAGGGCTATTTAAATATATAAATGGATGAAAATAAAAAATGGCATAATATTGTGTGCCTCTTGCCCACATCTGAATTAGTCTTTGACAGGATTCATCACAGGGTTGGCACCCAGTGCTACGCAGTGTTAATGATAAGGAAATGTCTAATGACTGGGTGGTTGATCTGGAGGGACTACATAAGGTCTTCGTAGTACAGGATGCAGGCGTGTGGTATTTCCTTTGCAGTAGCCTGTATTCTTGGCTTGAGATAACTAATTTGTATGAGTGTTCCTGTATGCACTGACCCTGGATGCACCAGACAGCTATTAAAACTGCTGTGGCCTTCACCAGTGCCTATAAATGTGAAAGTGATGTTCCAATTGATTGTAGATTGTAAAGAGGATAGTCAAACATATTACATTTATTACATACATTTCTGTGGCTGTCCCAGGCATCTAAATGGGAGTGGCAGAAATCCATGCACATGCTACAGAAACAGCCCCATTCAGATGTATGGAACTGACTCTCAGGTGTAGAAATGTCTTTTTATGGTGCCCTACGCCAATAGTGGAGGGTGCCATGGATAGTTTGTATAGAATCAGGATGAATTGTGTGTGAACCCTCCAAGAGAAAGCTCTGCTGAAATGCTGTGGAGGAGGGTGAGGTGGAGGGTCAAGCTGCTATGGCATCAACATTCACATAGACTGGGTCTGCTCGGCATTTGATCATCGCTTTTACATGAGGTACTTTCTTAGCATTAAATGTGACACCTCAGGTTCATGCACATTTTATTTTGATGGATTATTTGTTTGTTATTATTTGTTTGTTATTTGTTTATGAATTGTTAGTGTAGCTATAATTTTAGCATAGTGTAGCAATTGTGTTAAAGGGAGGGCTGTGTTACAAACCCCAGTGGGAGTTGTGGTGGTCGCCATATTGGTTCTCACCTAGTTCCTCAGGTAACATACATCACTTCGAAATGACTAAACTGAGTTTGGGCCATCTTGGAAGAAGAGATAAGGCTTTCTAGTCGGGTTCTTTTACTTGGATATGAAACACACTGTATAGTGAAGAGTCGTGCAACTTTCCTATATACCAGTGTTACTCAAACAATGTTTCTCCAGCTATTGCACAACTACAACTCCAATTGCTCTTTTCTACATCTGTATACATCTACAATAGACACAAGTTCACATACATAAGCACCAGTCATATCTCTGCTAAAAAGCAGTTTGCAAAGTTTCTTCTCCTGAGTCTCAAGTTGTATTCCAAGGGTGTATTCACGCATACAGTATCCTGTGCATATCTGAAGCACAGGATTTGAAGCTGCAGATGGTATTCTGCTTTCAATGTAAACTAAATGACTGAACACAGCACCAAATCAGCAGCTTCAAATCCTGCGCATCAAATATGCCCAGGATACTGTACGTGTGAATATACCCTAAGGGTGGGGTCACACATAGCGCATCCGCAGTGTATTTGACGCTGCAAATGCGCTACTGCCCGTTGCTAGATTGTGCCTCCAATTGTGCCTGCATGTCCAGCTCGCAGCAGTAATCCACCACTACGAACAGACACAGGGGGGTTGCTCGCAGACACGCAGCTCTCCAGACATCGCGGCCACTCCCCCTGCTCACTCAGCTAGGCCTATAGCGGCCATGATGTCTGGAGTACACAGCGCATGCACGTACGCTCCCTCTGTGTCTGTTCGTAGCGGCGGATTGCTGCTGCGAGCAGGACACACGGGCTCAGCTGGAGGCGCACTCAGGGATGGCCAATAGTGCATTTGAAGCATCAAATATGCTGTGAATATGCTACGTGTGACCCTACCCTAAAACTGTACTTATCCAGCTACATTAAAGTATCAGTATTCTACATAAAAACTGACAGCAGCATCTAAACAGTATAACTTGTCCATGGTTGGCGGTATAGTGCATAGGTCAGCTCCCCACAAAGAGATTACAGGGACCCAACCCGCTGTCATGAAAACCATACACATTGGGTATTGTAATCCTAGTTATCTGAGGAATACAGATAAGGCTTCTTTCACACTGTCGCTATGATACGGCAGTGTGACAGCCGTCGGGGGAGCCGGAGAGAACAACAAGAGAAAAAATACTACAAGAGCCGTCTTTTTCTCCCGCTATTCCCGTCAAAAAACAATGATGCCCGACGGCCCCCATAATAGTAGATGGGAGCCGTCGGTACCCGCTGTTGCCCGTTGCTCCCCATTACAAGAGTGGCCGTTAAACTCACACACACACAAAAATAGAGACTTTAATGGCTGTTCTTGACGGGGAGCAACGGCAGTGTGAAAGGGGCCTAACGTCAATTTGCTACATTTCACCTCACAAATCATTTTTGGTCTGTTTTATAGTCCGTTACATGGTAATATGAGCAGTGTCATCACAAAATCCAACGTGTCCGGCAAAAAAATAAGCCCTTGTATCGCTCTGTAGATGGAAAGAGCTAGGGCGATAAAAATGAAAGCGCAAAAATTTGCTGTGAAAACAAACCCTGACTGTAAGAAGTCTCATTCCTGGGCTCTGTGTAGGGCAGTGTTTTTCAGTGTGACTTAGGCTACATACTCGTTTTTGCTATATGGTTCCCGTATCCGGTTTCAGTGAAAAAAAACGTATGGAACCGTATTGCAAATCGTATGTATAGACATGTCATTGAAAATCGTATGCCAAACGTAGCATCCGGTTGTGTACGTTTTGCATCATTTACGGTTTTATCCGTTTTTTTTCCCATCTCCAAAACCGTAGTCTACTACGGTTTTATGTCCGGGTGAAAAACCGGATACAACTCATGTACGTTTTTTTTTTTTAAATGGTGGTCTATGGGAACAGTACTGAACCGTATGTGCGTACGGTTCCATCCGGTTTGCACAATACGGTTTTGCAGTTTGCACATGCGCAGTGCACGCCGAAAGTTCTTCCCACAAATAGAACAAGAAGAACTTTAATTTAGGCTAGGTTCACATCACGATTTAACCATCCGCTTATCGGACCGTGAAATCGGACGAAATCGGATTGCAAAAAATTGTATACAATCGTATGTAAAAATTTCTTTGCTATACGATTTTAAAATCATATCCCAAAATCGTACAGATAAAAATTCCATCCGATTTTCAATAAAAATCCGATCCTGTTTTTAAAATGAATATGTATGTGATTTGAAGTCTACTGCGCATGCGTTCTAAAAAATCGTGTGAGATTAATCTGATAGAATCGCACAGTCACACGATTCCATCAGATTTACATAGAAATCGATTTAGAATCACGATTTTACCTCCAATCTTAAATCGTGCAAAATCGGATGCGGATCAAAACTGATGCATTTGTTGTCTATCATTAATGAATGGTCAATGGATACTACTTGGCGCGCAGATTTGTACGATTTCAAAGTAAAAAATTGTGAGAAGAAGTAGGATGGTAAAATCGTCATGTGAATAAACCCTAAGGACAAACATAAAACCGTATCCGTTTTTTCTCTTCAAAAAACGTATTAAACCGTATGCAACCGGATATCTGTTTCCAAACCGTATACGGTTTAAAACCGTAGAGAGGTCTATACGGTTGTACACGGTTGTATACAGTTTTGAGACATAGTTTTTTTTTTATTTTTTACAAAATAACCTGATACGAAACCGTATTGCGAAAACAAGATGTGAATGCAGCCTTAGGGTGCATTCACACCACGTTTTTGCAATACAGTTCCCGTATACGTTTTCAATGTGAAAACCGTACAGAACCGTATTGAAATCCGTATGCATTGACTCTCTATTGAAAACCGTATGCCAAATGATGCATCATGTTGTGTCCGTTTTGCATCCTGTACGGTTTTGTCAGTTTTTTTTCCCGTACCCAAAACCGTAGTCTACCACGTTTTTTGGTCCGGGTGAAAAACTGTATTAAACCGTATACGTTTTTTTTAAACATGGGAGTCAATGGGAACTGTACAGAACCTTATGTGCATACGATTCCATCCGGTTTGCACCATCCGGTTTTTGACTTTGCAGTTTTTTTTCTTGGAATTTCAATCAAACAAGTGAAACTTTATTCAAAATAGAGTGAAAAGTTAAAAACGTATACGTTTTTTTCTTACAAAACGGATGCAACCGTACATCATTTTTCAAACTGTATACGGTTTTAACTGTATACGGGTTGAAATTTGTACACACGTTTTGATACAGTTTAGTCAGGTTTTGAGGAATCTGTTTTTCATCAAAAACCTGATACGGGAACTGTATTGCAAATACGTGGTGTGAATGCACCCTTAGCTGTTGCAAAACTACAACTCCCAGCATGCCCGGACAGCCTTCGGCTGTCCGGGCATGCTGGGAGTTGTAGTTTTGCAGCCGCTGACGACACAGTGTGTGGAAAACACTGGTGTAGGGGAACAGCTACTTCAGAACAAAGGTTGAGGTACACTTCAGGGACTACTACCCTCATTATGATTCCAGTCAGCAGTGTCCTGATATTAGTACACAGGGCGCCTCCCTGGTGTGTGAGGGCATGAGAGGTGGCACTCGTCAGACAGCAGAGCCCCCCCAGCATTACACTGTATCCCAGCGTGTGCTCTGCCTGCTGACCCCAGCTCCCTGCTCCAGGCTGGAATGTGAGGGAGAGGGGAGGAGGCCGGGGCCGCTCCACCCACACGGGCTTTCCCTCACACTAGACGAGAGAACAGGGAATGAAAAGGGCCTCACACATCAGCCCGGAGACCGCTGCCCGTCAGCATCCCATAGGAGACAGAGGAGCATGGCATCGGGTGAGGTGAATCAGCATCCTGGCAGCGGGCACAGCACATCTCTGCACCTCGCACACTGCATTGACTGAATGGGGAGAGCTGCTGCCCGGCCATCTGCGACCAGGACTTGTGAACAATTCTAACGGCAGTCTGGGCATCTGTGCCCATCATGCTCTGATCTCAGCAGGCTACACCCGGGGGGCACACGCCATGGGGGGCTGCTGACAAGCCGGGCTCTAGTGTAGCTTCCATGTGCCAAATGCGCAGCTGCAGTAGCCACACACTCTGAGCAGACTGATAGCGATTTCCCCGGAGACATGGATGGAGATGCTGAGGTGGACAGGCTGGAGGAGGACCAGGGCAGGGAGCAGATGGGCACTGTGGGCATGGTGGAACAGATGAACCTCTCCTCTCCATCCCACTCACCATCAGAGGAGGAGAGTGCCCCAGAGCTGCTGCTCAGGCAACAAGGGGTTAAAAGGCATCACCACAAACATAACCTGAAGCACAGGTACGAGCTCCTGGAGACCCTGGGCAAGGGCACCTATGGCAAGGTCAAGAGGGCAATCGAGAGGTTCTCCGGCAGGGTGGTAAGTATGGTCCACCACTTCTATGGGAACTTGGCATCGCTATGTACCAATGGGCAACATGATGGCGTTTGTGACACCTGATCTGTTTATGTCAATCTGGATCGGTGGTGCCCAGCCCGTGGCAAAACTACAACAGCTGTCCGGGCTTGCTGGAAGTTGTAGTTTTGCAACATCTGGAGATCCACAGTTTGGGGACAACAGGGCTAAGTGGTCCCTATAGACCAGTGGTCCCCAGCCTGTGGCAAAACTACAACAGCTGTCCGGGCATGGTGGAAGTTGTGGTTTTGCAACAGCTGGAGAGCCTTATGTTGGGAAACACAGATCTATAGTGACCAGTTACTCAGTGGTCTCCAAACTGTAGACCTCATGTTGTTGCAAAACTACATCTCCAAGCCAACGGCTGTCTCGGCATGCTGGGAGTTGTAGTTTGGCAACAGCTGGAAGGCCACAGTTTTGAGACCGCTGATCAGTATTGGCCATGTACCACATACTAATCTAACTGTAGCTAAAATTATGTTTGACTTGGCGGCCATGACAACTCCTACAGTGGTCATCATCTACCTTGTCCAGACTCCTAAATGGCAGATAATGCAGAGATACCTCCCCCACATGGATTTACAACTGCTCCTCCAGGCAGAACTGTCATTCAGGACCCTGGGAAAGTGAAGTTAGAAACCTCAGTGGGAGTTTCGGTGGCCCCCATATTGATTCGCACCCAGTTTTTCAGGAAACACACTTTGGGCCCTCTTGGAAGAAGACAAAAAGGATTTTTAGTCGGATTGGCCCATTAAAATGCCTATTAAAATCTTTCAGTCCTATGTAAATCCTATTTACTGTGTAGTAAAGAGTCATACAACTTTCTTATATAGCAGTGTTTTCGAAATGGTGTGCCTCCAGCTGTTGCAAAACTACAATTCCCAGCATGCCGAAGGCTGTCCGGGCATGCTGGGAGTTGTAGTTTTGCAACAGCTGAAGTCACATTGTTTTGAAAAGACTGCTTTATTCCCATGTAACCTAATGTATTTAACCACACAAGTCCTAATGGTTTGTCAAAATGTGTCGAAAATGTTTCAATCTAGAGCCCAGGCAGCGTGATTCACAACATGTATTGCTGGGGTATGTTCACATGGGGTAGATTCCCAATTATTTTCAATAGGGAAGTCGAAATCGGCGACAGTGTATCCGCTGCGTGTGAACGTACCTCAAGTTTGCATGCATTGTCTCTGGGCATAAAAAAAAAAAAAAGATTCTGTTCACTGAAAGCAAGCAGATTTGTTGACATTGGTTAGTAATGGAGCACGGAGTATATTACACAATAGGCGGGATCTAGTCCTGTATACTAACTAGCATTTTTCTAGTGCACTGTGAGGTCTCGTAACAGTTTACCTAACCTTTGGACCCAAATGGGCTGCAGGCAGAGCTGTGTGCAGTAGTGTCGCTGACGCTCTCAGCCAGGCAGCCTGCATGCCAAGAATTTAGTGGAGGCAAAACGGGGACAACCGGTGGGGTGTCAGGTGAACGCATCTTGTCCGAGAGAGATATTAGCAGTGACGTCCGGCACTTAGCCGCCTGCGTGCCTGGAGGGATGACTGGAGCACGGGGGCATGTTAAGTGTATTCTCAGATAATCTTCCAAATATGTTGCCTGTTTATGAAGCCAAACATCGCCACTTGCGTGATATGACCTATTCAATCACGGTGGCGTATCGGCTGCGCCATTGTAAGAAATCCGTGTATCACAAGTAGCTAAGTTCCGGTGACAGTTACATATTAACCTATCAACATTTAAGGGGTACTCCGGTGGAAAACATTTATTTTTTTTTATTTTATTTTATTTTTTTAAATCAACTGGTGCCAGAAAGTTAAATAGATTTGTAAATGACTTCTATTAAAAAATCTTTACCCTTCTAGTACTTTTTAGCAGCTGTATGCTACAGAGGAAAATCTTTTCTTTTTGACTTTCTTTTTTGTCTTGTCCACAGTTCCCTCTGCTGACACCTGAGGCCCGCACCAGGAACTGTGCAGAGCAGGAGAAAATCCACATAGAAAACCTATCCTGCTCTGGACAGTTCCTGACAAGGACAGAGGTGTCAGCAGAGAGTACTGTGGACAAGACAAAAAAAGAAATTTAAAAAGAAAATAATTTCCACTGTTGCATACAGCTGCTAAATTCTACTGGAAGGATTAAGATTTTTTAATAGAAGTAATTTACAAATCTATTTAACTTTCTAGCACCAGTTGATTTAAATAAAAATAAAAAATTTTTTCCACCGGAGTACCCCTTTAAGGGTCTATTCACACGTACAATATCCTGCACATATTTGATGATGCTAGATTTTTTTTGCTGTAAATTTCAGTGTTAGGGCTTGTTCAAACGAGCGGATTTCTTTTCAAACCCGCAGCAGATCTCCCGCTGCGAGTTTGAAAAGGGGCGGTGTCCCTGTGCGCTATCCGCAGCAGAATTTCGCCAGTGGATTCTCCACTGTTGAAAATTCACCGCAAACCTAATTGCAGTCAATAGGGTCTGCAGTAAATCTTCAACGGCAGAGATTCAGCTGGCGAAAATCTGCTGCGGGTAACACACAGAGGCCTCGAACCTTTTCAAACTCGCAGCGGGAGATCCGCTGCAAATTTGAAAACAAATCCGCTCGTGTGAACAAGCCCTTAATCTGCAGCATAAAATCTGCATCTTCAAATATGCAGCATCAAATATACGCAGGATACTGTATGTGTGAATTCCCATTGACTTCAATGGGTAGCTAAATCAGCTGCAGAAAATATGCAGCAGATCCCATAAGTGTGAACGTACCCTTAGGGTGCGTTCACACATGGGTATTTTTGCTGCAGAATTGCTTCAACAGATTTTGCTGCCCATTGAAGTCAATGGGCAGCAAATCTATAGTAGGAAATCTGCAGCAGATCTACAGCAAAAATACCCACGTGTGAAGGCACCCTACGGGTGTATTCACACGTTAGGTATTCTGTGCATATTTATTACGCAGGATTTGAAGCTGCAGATTTGAAGCTGTGTTCAGTCATTTAGTTTCCATTAAAATCTTCAGCATAAAATCTACAGCTTCAAATATGTGCAGGATACTATACATGAAAATACACGAGTCAGTGCACATGTCCTTATTTTTGCTGCAGATTTGCTGCAGCAGATTTTGCTGCCCATTGACTTTAATGGGTAGCAAAATCATCTGCAGAAAATATGCAGCAAAATGCAGCATGTGTGACCCTACCCTAAGAGTGTATTCACATGTACAGTTTCCTCCACAATATTTAATGCTGCAGATTTAAAGCCACAGTTTTCAATGTAAACTGAACACAACTTTAAATCTGCAGCATCCAATATGCTTAGAATACTGTACATGAGAATACATCCGTATGCGTTCAAACGTGCATTTTTCTGCTGCAGATTTTGCTGCCCATTGAATTCAGATCTGCAGCAGAAAATACGCACGTGTGAATGCACCCTCAGGATCTATTCACACGTAAAGTATCTTGTGCATATTTTATGTTGCTGATTTCAATGTGAATGACTGAACTTCGCTTCCAATCTACAACTTCAAATATGCGCAGGATACTGTATGTGTCAATAGTTCTTTATTAGGGAAAGGGACGAGGCTACAGATCAGTGTTTTTCAACCAGGGTGCCTCCAGCTGTTGCACAACTACAAGTCCCAGGATGCCCGGACAGCCTCTGGCTGTCTGGGCATGCTGGGAGTTGTAGTTATGCAACAGCTGGAGGCTCCTTGTTTAGGAAACACTGCTCCAGATGGAAGAGGCGGTGATCACTGCAAGTCCGGCTTCTCGCACCCTCAGCAAACAGTTGTATATCAGTTGGCTAGGCATTCAGGTAAATGGCAAACCTAGGCGCTTGGATGGTGGGAGCCAATGTCTATGAACAGCTTTCTACTCTGGCTCAATTTGGTGGCTCAATGTCCATGCCCAGCTACTTGTACTAGGTTATATGTAGGCTGATTGTCTTCATAAAAATAAACTATCAGACTGACAGATCAGACCGCTAGCTTCAGTATTGAAATCCATCCACTAGAGGCACACACCAGTAAGAGACTATATAGAACCCATTAAAGGGTCAAAGGGCGGCTCCAGGACAAACTGTTTCTTCACTCCCCAGCATTACCATTATGCAGCAGAACAGCCGCCCTGCTACCTCTTTTACATTAGTCCTACAATAACATGTCAGTTCTGGTCCTCACTGCTCTCTAGCGTGGCTGCCCCATTCACTCAGTGTTCACTTTATGGTCAGAGAAGCAACTTGTAATGCATTTCTATGAGACTCACATGGTAGAGGAACTTCTATTCCACTCTTTAAATAGGACAGTCACACTGGAGACCAATGGGGACCAGAATTGACATGGAATTATAGAACTAAATTAAAAGGGTATTCCAGGAATTTTTTATTTGACTATGCTACAGGGGCTGTAAAGTTAGTGTAGTTTATAATATAGTGTCTGTACCTGTGTGTGACGGTTTTCTCACAATTCTTATGTGATTATCACTCCAATATTTATTTTTACCAACATACAAAATGGCTGTTGTCTCAGATTTTTCCCAGCTTGCAATGCGGCCGAGACCTGACTCACTAGTCAGCTGATGACAGGGAGCCTGTCTGCTTCAATGGGTGGAGGGATCGCTTGGTGGGAGATCAATCTGCGACTAATGCAACAGCTGTAGGCTCCCTGATTGAAAATCCCAGGTCTTTTGAATGGATGCAGCTCATTTATGTTTCAATGGGTGGGGTGGCTGATGTGTGGGAGGGAGGAAAATTGAACTATGGGATTTGTAGGCAAAGAGGAAAACTCAAACAGGAAATACCAGTTCACAAAAAGCTAGCCACAGTATTATGGTAATCTCACAGCATAGCCATTTATCCCCAAGACCAGCGCAGATCCTTCCTAAGCATTTCAATTACTGTCTGCCAGGTACGTACAAAAATAACCTTATCGTGGATAACCCCTTTAAGAGAGGGAGCAGGTCGGGTGTTCAGTAGCATAATGGTAATGTCAGGGGATAAATAAACTGTTCTTCCCAGAGTGCTCCATAGGGAACCGTTGCCCATGTCGACCCATTACAAGCCAGCCTTTATTTCTCCAGTGCAGATTAGATAATAAAAACTATGATATGGTTGGTTATTATAGGTTGCTACCCTCCTTGTCACTTTACTCTGACATCCCTATGGATGCAGAGATCTTATTGCTACATTAAAGGAGGGCAGAACACCTTGGCAGCAATTGGCCTAATACTAAATAAAGCAGTCAAGTATATAGGCGCCAGCACTTTCAACCAAAGCACTTAGATGTTCTAAATCCTTTTACCGCTAGTGTCCTTCCTCCTTTTCTCTTACTTGCCATATATCTTGACATTTAGTCAAATCCCTGTAACTATGATGACATCATTGAGCACAGATTTTGCTATTATATCATACTGCAGTAAATATTAGCCACTACTATCTCTGCATTGAACAGTATTGTACACATTTACAGCAGCTTTAGTCATCGCACACCTTTAGTCAGAAAGACAACAGGGTCCGCACAATATGAATATGAGACATTTTATTAAAGAAGCAAATAACGGAGCCGGCCTGTTGTTATAGCAACGTGCCAGTTATTGTAATGCCTGGCACTGTGAGACGGTGTGAATATTAGTACAGAAAGAAAACCAATCATAAATGTCATTCAGCAGCCGATGGAGCTCAGTAGAGTACAGAACACGTCCCTTGTATAGTACAGAGCACGTCCCCTGTAGAGTACAGAGCACATACCCTGTAGAGTACAGAACACGTCCCCTGTAGAGTACAGAACACGTCCCCTGTAGAGTATCAGAACACGTCCCTTGTAGAGTACAGAACACGTCCCTTGTAGAGTACAGAACACGTCCCTTGTAGAGTACAGAACACGTCCCTTGTAGAGTACAGAACATGTCCCTTGTAGAGTACAGAACACTTCCCTTGTAGAGTACAGAACATGTCCCTTGTAGAGTACAGAACACGTCCCTTGTAGAGTACAGAACACGTCCCTTGTAGAGTACAGAACACGTCCCCAGTAGAGTACAGAACACGTCCCTTGTATAGTACAGAACACGTCCCCTGTAGAGTACAGAACACGTCCCCTGTAGAGTACAGAACACGTCCCCTGTAGAGTACAGAACACGTCCCCTGTAGAGTACAGAACGCGTCCCTTGTAGAGTACAGAACGCGTCCCTTGTAGAGTACAGAACACGTCCCTTGTAGAGTACAGAACACGTCCCTTGTATAGTACAGAACACATCCCTTGTAGAGTACAGAACACGTCCCTTGTAGAGTACAGAACACGTCCCTTGTATAGTACAGAGCACGTCCCCTGTAGAGTACAGAGCACATACCCTGTAGAGTACAGAACACGTCCCCTGTAGAGTACAGAACACGTCCCCTGTAGAGTATCAGAACACGTCCCTTGTAGAGTACAGAACACGTCCCTTGTAGAGTACAGAACACGTCCCTTGTAGAGTACAGAACATGTCCCTTGTAGAGTACAGAACACTTCCCTTGTAGAGTACAGAACATGTCCCTTGTAGAGTACAGAACACGTCCCTTGTAGAGTACAGAACACGTCCCTTGTAGAGTACAGAACACGTCCCCAGTAGAGTACAGAACACGTCCCTTGTATAGTACAGAACACGTCCCCTGTAGAGTACAGAACACGTCCCCTGTAGAGTACAGAACACGTCCCCTGTAGAGTACAGAACACGTCCCCTGTAGAGTACAGAACGCGTCCCTTGTAGAGTACAGAACGCGTCCCTTGTAGAGTACAGAACGCGTCCCTTGTAGAGTACAGAACACGTCCCTTGTATAGTACAGAACACGTCCCTTGTAGAGTACAGAACACGTCCCTTGTAGAGTACAGAACACGTCCCTTGTAGAGTACAGAACACGTCCCTTGTAGAGTACAGAACACGTCCCTTGTAGAGTACAGAACACGTCCCTTGTAGAGTACAGAACACGTCCCTTGTAGAGTACAGAACACGTCCCTTGTAGAGTACAGAACACGTCCCTTGTAGAGTACAGAACACGTGCCTTGTAGAGTACAGGACACGTCCCTTGTAGAGTACAGGACACGTGCCTTGTAGAGTACAGGACACGTCCCTTGTAGAGTACAGGACACGTCCCTTGTAGAGTACAGGACACGTCCCTTGTAGAGTACAGAACACGTCCCCTGTAGAGTACAGAACACGTCCCCTGTAGAGTACAGAACACGTCCCCTGTAGAGTACAGAACGCGTCCCTTGTAGAGTACAGAACGCGTCCCTTGTAGAGTACAGAACGCGTCCCTTGTAGAGTACAGAACACGTCCCTTGTATAGTACAGAACACGTCCCTTGTAGAGTACAGAACACGTCCCTTGTAGAGTACAGAACACGTCCCTTGTAGAGTACAGAACACGTCCCTTGTAGAGTACAGAACACGTCCCTTGTAGAGTACAGAACACGTCCCTTGTAGAGTACAGAACACGTCCCTTGTAGAGTACAGAACACGTCCCTTGTAGAGTACAGAACACGTGCCTTGTAGAGTACAGGACACGTCCCTTGTAGAGTACAGGACACGTCCCTTGTAGAGTACAGGACACGTGCCTTGTAGAGTACAGGACACGTCCCTTGTAGAGTACAGGACACGTCCCTTGTAGAGTACAGGACACGTCCCTTGTAGAGTACAGGACACGTCCCTTGTAGAGTTCAGAACACGTCCCTTGTAGAGTACAGAACACGTCCCTTGTAGAGTACAGAACACGTCCCTTGTAGAGTACAGAACACGTCCCTTGTAGAGTACAGGACACGTCCCTTGTAGAGTACAGAACACGTCCCTTGTAGAGTACAGGACACGTCCCTTGTAGAGTACAGGACACGTCCCTTGTAGAGTACAGGACACGTCCCTTGTAGAGTACAGAACACGTCCCTTGTAGAGTACAGGACACGTCCCTTGTAGAGTACAGGACACGTCCCTTGTAGAGTACAGAACACGTCCCTTGTAGAGTACAGAACACGTCCCCTGTAGAGTACAGAACGCGTCCCTTGTAGAGTACAGAACGCGTCCCTTGTAGAGTACAGAACGCGTCCCTTGTAGAGTACAGAACACGTCCCTTGTATAGTACAGAACACGTCCCTTGTAGAGTACAGAACACGTCCCTTGTAGAGTACAGAACACGTCCCTTGTAGAGTACAGAACACGTCCCTTGTAGAGTACAGAACACGTCCCTTGTAGAGTACAGAACACGTCCCTTGTAGAGTACAGAACACGTCCCTTGTAGAGTACAGAACACGTCCCTTGTAGAGTACAGAACACGTCCCTTGTAGAGTACAGAACACGTGCCTTGTAGAGTACAGGACACGTCCCTTGTAGAGTACAGGACACGTCCCTTGTAGAGTACAGGACACGTGCCTTGTAGAGTACAGGACACGTCCCTTGTAGAGTACAGGACACGTCCCTTGTAGAGTACAGAACACGTCCCTTGTAGAGTACAGGACACGTCCCTTGTAGAGTACAGGACACGTCCCTTGTAGAGTACAGGACACGTCCCTTGTAGAGTTCAGAACACGTCCCTTGTAGAGTACAGAACACGTCCCTTGTAGAGTACAGAACACGTCCCTTGTAGAGTACAGGACACGTCCCTTGTAGAGTACAGGACACGTCCCTTGTAGAGTACAGGACACGTCCCTTGTAGAGTACAGAACACGTCCCTTGTAGAGTACAGGACACGTCCCTTGTAGAGTACAGGACACGTCCCTTGTAGAGTACAGAACACGTCCCTTGTAGAGTTCAGAACACGTCCCTTGTAGAGTACAGAACACGTCCCTTGTAGAGTACAGGACACGTCCCTTGTATAGTACAGAACACGTCCCTTGTAGAGTACAGAACACGTCCCTTGTAGAGTACAGAACACGTCCCTTGCAGAGTACAGAGCACGTCCCTTGTAGAGTACAGAACACGTCCCTTGTAGAGTACAGAACACGTCCCTTGTAGAGTACAGGACACGTCCCTTGTAGAGTACAGAACACGTCCCTTGTAGAGTACAGAACACGTCCCTTGTAGAGTACAGAACACGTCCCTTGTAGACCAGCACTAAGAATTTTTGTCTGATCTACTTGGACTAAAATGATGTACGTTCAGTGTTCTTCCAGAAATGGTTTTTAGAATGTGGTGTAAATGAGTCTTCCTACAATAGCATTTTCTTACACAAGGGGATCTTTCTGCCGATGTCCTGATGCTCAATTTTAGCCAAGAGTAGACTACCTGAAGACCCCAGCTGCTAGAGGTCCATCATTGTGATCCACTGAATGCCTCATCTTGTGTATAAGATGTGACAACCAGAAGTACAAATGACTATTGTCAGCAAGGCTAGAGCATAACCTGGACCTTCTGTCACTTACCAGAGATCTTTATGAACAATGCTTTTCTCTTTTTAGAAACCCTTATTTTAAGGGTTGTGCTCTCAGACCAGCTGTGTCCATATGCCTATTAGGATATGTTGATTTCATAGAAGGCTAAGTAGGGTTTTGATTGACCCTCCGAGTCACAGTATTGGGCCACTGACAACAGTGACTCTAGTAGTCTCAGTATGTACTACATTGTCTCTTAAAGGGAAACTGTCAGCAGATTTGTGGGTATAAAAGCAAAGGCAGGGCTTGAAAGGTGTCCAATAAGATTTCCTACCATGTGTTGTTGCAGGAAGTCAGCATTGTAAATGCCCCACAAAATGGTAAGTAGTCATCGGGGTGTAGACCAAGCTGCAGCTCGTCAGGGCTCTTAGCCTGTAATCGTGCTCTGCAGTCGTGATTGACAGGCAAAGTGATTTCTACGTCACCGGCTGCCTGGAAAAGGAAGCATCTTTGCCTGTCAATCATGGCTGCAGAGCGGCAGAAAGCCTAGACTAGTTGTAGCCTGGTCTCTGACCTGATGGTTAGGTAGCATTCAGTAGCATATCCAGTGCGCCAGATTCAAAGTATTTTGTAGCCATTTACGCTGCTCACTTCCTGCAATAAACAAATGCTAGGAAACCTTATTAAGATCAATTTTGCCCTTCCCTTACTTTTAGGCCCTTAAATGTGCCATGCTACCTAGATATGTTCCCTGTAAACCATACTGCCTGACATGCATGGCTCCTGTGGCCCCTGTTGTCTTCTCTGGCAGTTTGATATTGTTTGCCATTCTTCTCTCCCCTTGCCTACATCTCCCAACAATCATTGCAACTCTGCTCTGCCTGCCCCCACTTTCCTGCTCTGAGCAGCAGAGAGGGATTCAGTGTCTGATTGGCTGAGACCATACACACCTCCCATTTCTTAGCACTGAAGAAGAGAGCCTGACTCATCAGTGCAGGGCAGAAACCATATGGTCTATGTCTCTCAGCAGGGTGGGGGCTGCTTTCAGAAAGGGAAATTAGAAAAGCACGACTGCTTTCTTTAAAAAACAGTGCCATGGCTGTCCAAAGCTTGAGTGTGCTGGTGCAGCAGAACTCCATTAAAGTACATGGGAATGAGCTGCAATATTACACACGATGTGTTTTTCTAATGGTGACTATAGCAATGTTAAAACAATTGTCCCAAATGTGTGTTCTCTTGTGATGATTTCTGTGTTATTCTTATTCATTACAGAAGGTAGTAACAATGCTGGGTTGCATCTCCAGTAGGGCTGGGCGGTATACCGGTTCATATTGAATACCGAAATTTTTGTGCTGCACGATATGAATTTTAACCGACATACCGCAATACCAGTTTGGCCCCTCCCCCTCGGGAATGAATTATCAGCCCAGCGCTGCGCTGTCCCCATCGGGGAACTAATCATATGTGACCCGCGAGCGCTGTTCTGCTCCCCACCCCAATTAATTATCAGCCCAGCGCTACTACTAACATATGTCACACGCAAGTGCTGCCTCCTGGTCCTCCTGTTTGTTGCGACCGCCAGCGCTGACACTCTATACCAGTGGTCTTCAACCTCCAGATGTTGCAAAACTACAACTCCCAGCAAGCCCGGACAGCCAACGGCTGGGAGTTGTAGTTTTGCAACATCTGGAGGTCCGCAGATTGCAATCCACTGCTCTATACTGTATCCCTATGCCCGGGCGGCAAAAGGTAAACAAAATAAACTTTAACTCACCTTCCCTGTCCGTCCGGACTTGCTTCTTAAGGAATGGAACGTCGGACAGCCGTCAGCCTATCACTGGCCGCAGCGATGTTCCGACTCAGCCGGTTATAGGTTGAGCGCACTGTCATGTAAGAAGTCGGCTTCTTACATAATAGTGGGCTCATCCTATCACCGGCCGAGGCGGAACATGGCTGCGGCCGGTGATAGGCTGATGGCTGTCCGAGGTTCCCGTCCCCAGCGTAAGGTTGACGTTGGAACATGTGTTAGTTTATTTTGTTTACTTTTTGCAGCCCGGGCATAGGGATACAGCATAGGGATACCGCACAGTATAGAGTGTCGGTGCCGGCGGCCGCAACAAACAGTAGGATGAGGAGGCAGCGCTTGCGGGTGAAGTGAATAGTGCCCCGATGGGGACTGCGCAGCGCTGGGCTAATAACTAATTTTTTTTTGGGGGGGAATACCGTTATATACTGTGGAACCGCCATAAGTTACAAAAATACCGCAATACACATATTTGGCCATACCGCCCAGCCCTAATCTCCATATATTCAAACAATCACAACTATCCCTTTTTGTTGTTTTCGTCCACTGTTTAGTGTCCTATTTGCTTGTTTAATTTGATATTATCTATCTATCTACATTTTATGATTAATGAAAGTGATGTTAATACTCTGTATCATCTATCTCTATGAGCAGCCAAGGAGAACATGTACAATTTGAAAATAGAGCATGCAGATCATACTAGCAATGTTGGCAGGATGGCAGTACGTTCTTGGGTTTCCAATAAAAAGCAGCTGATATGGTAGCTCAGTCAGGGGTTGGTTTTAGGGAGCGTAGTATGGATACATTTATGTGTCTGTATTATCACTGCAATTCACATCCCAACCGCGGGTCCTTAATGGGGTACTCCGGTGAAAACCTTTTTTCTTTTAAATCAACTGGTGGCAGAAAGTTAAACATATTTGTAAATTACTTCTTAATCCTTCCTGTACTTATTAGCTGCTGAATACTACAGAGGAATTTCTTTTCTTTTTGGAATGCTCTCTCATGACATCATGACCACAGTTCTCTTTGCTGACATTATAATAATAATAATAATAATAATAATAATGCTTTATTTATTGTTGTCCTTAGTGGTATTTGAACCCAAGTCCCCAGCACTGCAAGGCAGCAGTGCTAACCACTGAGCCACCATGCTGTCCTTAGCATACATCTGCTATGCATGGTTGCTAAAATGGACAGAGATGTCAGCAGAGAGCACTGTGCTCGTGATGTCATCAGTGTTCCAAAAAGAAAGGAATTTCCTCTGTAGCATTCAGCAGCTAATAAGTACTGGAAGGATTAATATTTTTTTAATAGAAGTAATTTACAAATATGTTTAACTTTCTGCCACCAGTTGATTTAAAAGAAAAAGGTTTTCACCGGAGTACCCCTTTAAGTAGAAACAGTCTCCGCCCCTCACATGTTTATTGTAGAAAATAATCATGTTTTCTTAGAACTCTGCATTGTTCCATTCCTTCGGTTTTCCTCTTAGAATGAATTAAAGGAGATGTCTGGTGCGGACTTTTCCTATTCCATGCAAAAAAAAAAAGAGAAAACAAACTTTCACATACCTTCCTACGTTCCCCCGGAGCTCCGCAACAGCTGTCTACTTCCTACTTCCCTTAGCCCGGGATGTGACAACTGGGTGTTACCATCATAGGGTGAGACTGGTCTCTTTAAATAGAACCTGTGACATTGTATATGTAGTCTAATCCACCATCATCATGTTATAGAGCATACATGATGCTGATAGAGTAAATAGCATCATCTAGTGACAAGTTCCCTTTAAAGGGATACAGGGGGGAATTTATCAAAACATTTAGAACACTTTTTGAACAGATTTTTTCACGATGAGTCCGGGGCGACTCTTTGTGCGACAATTGCTTTATTAACGATTCAAAAATGACCATGATATTTATCCATTTACAGCACTTTGTTCATTGGTGACTGATTTACTAAGTGCAACTTGAATGTGGCAAAATTGTCACACAATCCCAGAAATAGACGGTTTCTCAGATCAAGTCAGCCCTACTCTACATTTTCTGTGCGACTTTTGAGTCAGATTCTATGCAACTTTTCACACAAAAGTCGCAAGTCAGCACAAAACCTGCAACTCTTTTAGAAGTTGTATCAGCAAAATTTATCAAAGTCTGTGCGCCGTTTCATAAATTTGGCGCACGTCCACAACTATTAAGCAACTCTTTTTGTGGTTTGATACTTAACTAATTGTAATATTGATGCTGACCTCTGTCCACTGCTGAAAGTGCCCATATCATGTGAGCATCAGAAAGGGAACATGGAGCATTAGAAGAAGGTCTGCTGGTCTGATGATTTACAATATCTTTTACATCATAAAGATGACTGACTGTGTGTGCTTCACTTACTTGGGAAAGAAATGACGTATGTGTAATGTCCAAGTACGGGATATAGTCCTGTACAGTACTTAGGCCCTGTCAGGTTGAGTCCCTCTGTGTCCTAGGGGCTCTCCTGCAGTGTCTTCCCCATAGTAATATATAAAGTGTTATGTGTTTTATGTAGTTGTCACATGATAATGTGTCCACATGTTGTGTTTGTTACCCAGAGAGCACCAGCTAACCTGGTGACCTGCAGCTTGACCTATGGGCTTCTGGCTAAGCCCCCCTTTATTAGAGGGAGAGTCATTACAATCTCTCTCTTAGATCCTGAGGCACAGTAAAGAACAGACGTCTCAGATCTAGTGTCCAGCATATCTGGAGGCCTCAAGCCACCTACAGCCACATTCCAGTAAGTCAAGTCTATGTTTGCTGTCACTATCTAGAACCGAATGCAGTCTAAAGTCGAGTCTAAAGTCAAGTCTATTATAGTATGCGTGGCTGAACTAATGTCTATCTAAGTCACTACAAGTCCCAGCAAGCTGCGTGGTCCTTCTGTATTACTGGCTACCTCTCTGGGATCCTGGCCTAGCTGTAAAGACTATTTCCATCTGTCTACCTCAGTAAAGCTACCGCTAACCCTTAATTGGTGTTGGACTATTATTGCCCTACCTACCATTGGGATAGCGGTACTACCGTTCGGGTGGTTACCAGGAAAACCACACCCTGGCATCACAAACATTTAGCCACATACCACACCATCACACCACATCACAACCCGTGGCCCAGAAGGATAGCAGGTGGAGGCTTGTGATTCTTCGGGCAAAGGACCTGGGGTTTACCAGCAGAACATAGCTTAGAAAATCTCATTGCCTTCCCCATCTTCCCATGAATAGTCTCGTGCCATCTACTATTAAAGCCTTCACATGTTAACCTGATGTAAAAGAGAACTTGATTCATCAGACCAGGCCTCTTTCTTCCACTGCTCCATGCTCCAGTTCTGATCTTCACATGCCCATTGTAGGCATTTTTGGCAGTGGCTAGGGGTCGGTATCGGCACTGTAACCAGTCTGCGGCTACACAAGTACATGCAGAAAGCTGAAATGCACTGTGTACTCTGACAGCTTTTTGTCATTGCTAGAACTGACTTTTTTCAGCAGTTCATGCTACAGTAGTTCTTCAGTAGGATCGGACCAGACAGGCTAGCCTGCACTCCTCCCATGCATTAGTAAACCCATCCCAGACCCTGTCACAGGAAGCCATGCCCTAATGTCTTCTTGTCAAAAATGCTTAAAAAAAAAGCTTTATTTCACCAAACAAAATGCAATATTTCAGCAATAGCATACTGCCTTTGTCCTTAAAATGAAAGGATGTTATGAGTCCACCAGGACAGGAGCCACTTGTACAGATCGATTCTTTGTTCTGGCTCATAAGAGGAGGTTCCTAATGGAGGGGGACCTCGATCTGTAAAGTCAAAATGACAGATTTAGAGAGAAGAGCAAAGGCGCTCCATAATGGAGTATCACTAGTACAATGTTGAATCGGATGAGGGGGAGGGGTGAGCAGCCGCTTACCGCTACAGGTTGTGTACCTGCATATACTACAATGGAAAGCGTATAGTATTGCATGATGTCCCATCACATCGCGTCGGTCCCGGCGCTCATCAACGGCCGGGACCCGCGGCTAATACCACACATCGCCGATCGTGGCAATGTGCGGTATTAACCCTTTAGAAGCGGCGGTCAAAGCTGACCGCCGCTTCTAAAGTGAAAGTATCCCGGCTAGTCAGTCGGGCTGTTCAGGACCGAACAGCTTACAGGACACCGGGAGGGCCCTTACCTGCCTCCTTGGTGTCCGATCGACGAATGACTGCTCCGTGCCTGAGATCTAGGCAGGAGCCGTCAAGCGCCGATAACACTGATCACAGGCGTGTTAATACACGCCAGTGATCAGCATTAGAGATCAGTGTGTGCAGTGTTATAGGTCCCTATGGGAAGTTCCCAAAAGTTACAAAATGATGTTTTTTCTTCGATTTTGTCGCACAATTATTTTTTTCCCGTTTCGCCGTGATTTTTTGGGTAAAGTGACTATTGTCACTGCAAAGTAGAATTGGTGACGCAAAAAATAAGCCATAATATGGATTTTTAGGTGGAAAATTGAAAGGGTTATGATTTTTAAAAGGTAAGGAGGAAAAAACGAAAGTGCAAAAACTGAAAAACCCTGAGTCCTTAAGGGGTTAATCTCATCGAGCATCTGTGGGGTGTGCTGGAAAAAACAAGTCTTATCTGGAGACCACCTCACAATGGATCTGCTGCTAACATCTTGGTGCCAGATACCACAGAACAGTCAGAAGTCTTGAAGCAGATCGCTGATAAAAAAGATTTCTGCATTGATTTTGAATTCTGATTTAAATGTATTATAGCTTCCAACAAACAGGAGAAGGCCTTTAAATAATGTAACGTGACCTGTGAATTATTAATGCATTCCCATTACAACCACTACAACAAAACCTCTGCCTCTGTTCTTCAGATGTTCATGAGTAGTCTACATCCATTTATAGATTCTATAGTTTATACACTTCATACAGGAATAAATACTGGGACATTTCACTCTAGTTATAGGGCTATTATACAGCACGATTAAACTATATGAGGAGGTGAAACACAGCCCAACGCTAGTGTAATGGCATAAATGCAATAGGATTAACTCTCTTGCTGCCAGGAACACCTGCTGAGTTTACGTCTGCGGGGAATTTACACACTACAGTACACACTTCGGACTTGGCTCTTTAAAACAGGGTTTATAGAATGGACATTTATATTTTGAGCAGGGATATATTTAACCAGTTATACAAATTCTAAATTAAATGGGAATTACATACTTTTCTTAGAACTCTAGTAGTGGCTTATAGTAATAGCTCTATCTTTGGACTACCACTTCTATAAAGTGGCAGCATGGGGAAAGCCATAGTGTGAGATGCTCCATTCACTGTGCTAATGCCTGGGCTTAGATACGGTGTATAGTAAATGTCCCCTTATCTTTCCCCTGTGTGACAGTTATTAATGTCCTCTCATCTCCCCCCCCCCCGTGTATCATGGTCATTACTGTCCCCCTATCTCTCCCTGTTTGTCAGTCATTAGTGTCCCCTCTTCTCTCCCCATGTGTCAGTTACTGTATTAATGTCTGCTGATCCCCCTCCCTGTGTGTCAGTTAATAGTGTCCCCTCATCTCTCTCCATATGTCAGTTATTGTATTAATGCCTGCTGATCCCCCTCTCTGTGTGTCAGTTAAAGGGGTACTCCACTGGCCAGTGTTGGAACCAAATGTTCCAAATGCTGTTTTCGCACTGTGGGGGTCGGCCACGCCCTTCGTGACATCACAGCCACGCCCCTCAATGCAAGTCAATGGGAGGGGGCGTGACGACCGTCACGCCCCCTCCCATTGACTTGCATTGAGGGGCGTGGTTGTGATGTCACTAGGGGCGTGGCCGACTCCCACAGTGCTAAAACAGCATTCGGAACATTTAGTTCCAAACGCTGGCCAGTGGAGTACCCCTTTAATAGTGTCCCCTCATCTCTCCCTCCTGTGTGTCACAGTTATATGTGTCTCATCTGTTTAAAAATAACAAACTTTTACTTACCTCTGCCTTAGTTTCGGTTTCCACTCTGATCCACTGTCCTGCCATGCTGAACATCAAATGTCTTCGGTCAGTGCTCTGGTGTCACGTGATGGCTGAAACCAGTCACCATGACGTTCCGTACTTCGAAGTAGGGAGCATCACCGCCAAGGCCTCTGTTTGGCTGCAGTGGACATTTTCTGCTTCTGTAACACTGGAGTGCCGACTGCAGGCAGAATGGGGGAACAGGGCAGGAACGAAAGAGGAGTTAAGATAAACAGTTTTTAGGTTTTTATGTTGTTTTTTTAAAGGATGGAAATTCTTAGTCACTGTGGTGACCTAGCATCCGGGATTTGTCAAGCCCTCATATAATATATACAATCCATAGTAATAGGGACCCCTGCCAGGGACCGGATCTGATAATAATGGTTCTTGACTTGTGAGTTATACTATGATGTTTTTGTCCGAGAAGTTCAGAAGGTTTTTTTGCTAAATTTTTTTAGACCATCAACAGCATTCTGCTTTTTGAATTGCATTTGCCTCTAAATACAGCTTTACTTTTAAGGGTACGTTCACAAATACAGGATCCTGCGCAGATTTGATGCGCAGGATTTGTAACTGCAGATTAGAAGCTGTGTTCAGTCATTTAGTTTACATTGAAATCTGCAGCAGAAAATCCTGTGCATCAAATCTGCGCACCTGTGAAGTGTATCAGTGAACGTACCATTAATCTGATTCTTTTAGCAAAACAATGCAAACAATAAGGATGCAGAATTCCAGATGTATCTTGAAATAAAACATTTAGCCAATAATTTTGTAATAGCTCTGTTTAGGATTAAGCCATTACAGCAACGCCTAGATCCTGTGGGCTTAGCTAACTGTGTTATTATCCAATCTTTTTCTTTTTTTAGTTTTGTTTCTAGTTTGACTATATATATATATATATATATATATATATATATATATATATATATATATATATAGTATTTGTTTTATAAGAGTTTAAGGGGGAGGGTTCACACATAGCATTTTTGTGGCAGTTTTTCATTTAGTTTTTTTTTTAAGCCAAATCCAGAAGTGAATCCATTATGAAGGAGACCTATAAGTCCTTCCCTTACCTTTAGAATCCACTCCTTTATTTGGCACAAAATCTGTCTGAAAAACTTTTACAAAAACTCAAAAGGGAATCTGTCAGCTCTATATTATGCTCAAAGCAGCAGACACGGGCAGATAGCTGACAGGGAGGTTAAACAAATGATACCTGCCCTTTTGATGATGGCTGTTTTCACAGTTCTAAAATCATATATTTTTTTTAAGTGTCCTCCCCCACCCCTCCCTGCTTTGTATGGTTGAAGAACAATACTCAGTGCTGGAAGCCAAATCCTGTATATCACTTATGCAAGGCAGCCGGGGGTGGAGGAGGTGTGCATGCTGCAGCTCACTCCCACCTCTGTGACACTTGAGGTTAGAAGGAAAACATGATTTTATCATTTATTCAACAATAGAAAGCTTCTCGGCACTGCTCAATTCCTTAATTCCCCTTCAGATTTAACCCGTTCCTATTAAAGACAGCACAGCTTGCCAGGTGGTGCTCTCTGCTTAAACCACAGGCACAAATGATTTTATCATTTAGAACAATAGTGAAGAAATAAAACGAGTCCAATAACACAAAGCTTCTCTGTAGCAATGGCTGCTAGTACTCGATCCCCAGTGGTGCTTCACATGTGAGATTCAGTCAGTATAAAAAAGAATAAAAGGAGAAACTGAGCATCCACCATACAGGATTGATTGCAGTAACTTTATTCCATGTCAATCGATAAAATACAGCAGAAGGTAAGGGTAGAGAGAGCAGGAAGCTATTCACCGGACAGGCGACAGCAGCCGTTTCACGCATAACGGCGTATTATTAGGCCCATCAGTTATCACTGATTGGCCTGATGATACGCTGTTGTGCGTGAAACGGCTGCTGTAGCCCGGCCAGTGGAGCGCCCCACACCGCCCCGCTCCCTCTATCGATTGACATGGAATAAAGTTACTGCAATCAAGTCCTGTATGGTTAGTTCTCTGTTTCTCCTTTTATTGTTGATTTTATTATTTGTTTTATCTTCCTGTCAACTGTCTGCCTATGTCTGCAGCTCTGGTGTTTTTTTGATGCCGAGACTGTGCCAATTTGCCTTAAACCATGCTGTTTTCAAAACCCATCTCCCATTAATTTCACTGGGAGATGCTAAACTGCATGAAGAATGTTTTACATGGACAAACCCACCCCACACACTTACTGTGGCTCAGATTTTGTGATTAATGATTTTTATGTTTTTGCTCCAAGTGTTTGCTAACACTGGCCTGCGGCTAGATGTCTGCTAAGCTAATAGTTTTTGGAGTCAATATAAAGTTGCAAGTAGACTGGTTCTAGATGTACATCTAGTCACAATGAAAAAAGGGGTATTTCATTGTCTCCATGAACTATTCTGCAGTCAGGACTAACGTCAGGTTTTTGGAGACCCTTCCATCCATCCATTAGTCTGTCCATCCACCCTGTTGCAGCAGCAGCTTTGTTCTCATTCTGTAAGGTGAGGTAATGAAAATCATGGAATCTACTTAGCATGTAACATTATCCAAGCAATGCAATACCGTACATTGTTCATAATAAGACAAAGTATGCAGAGTACAATAGTGTTTTTGTTTCCTATCGAATTCCTCTGACAATGGGCTATGTAATGTATGCATAGTTCTAGCTAGTATTTGCTAAACATTCAATCAATGCATCTAAATATGGTGCCTGCACAAACAAGGGGTTAGCACGTCCAAGTCATGTTTGTTCTGCACACATTACACTCTCCTACCCTGACGTCTGATACTGTTGGTAAGTTCAGAACAGAAAGTACCACTTTGTCTGTGAAGGTCTAGGTGCCGGAGCTGAGGAGATTTTAGTAGGGTGTTATTTTTCTCAGCTTGGAGGCAGAGGTTTAGAAGGTTTGTCATGTGTTGTTTATTCAATAGCAATAATTACTATAAGTCATTGACGTTGTCTGTAGTATCCTTACCTGATATTAAGTGGAACCGGGCTTTTACTATAGCGTTACAGAGATCTTTCCATTTTAATGTGTCTCTCCAATATTGTGGAATATGTGATTGATGCGGGTGGAAATGAAGAATGGAATGGCATGACTGCTACCATGCTGCTTTTTCCTTTCTCTTTTTTCAGTAAGCTTCCAACATTGTTTTGTGTGGAACAGCTGAATTATTTGAAACAAATTGGCCATTGGGGATACAGTAAATATCTTTTATATACGTCATCATAACAGATATAATTGTAGTTTGAAATGGACGTGTAGCATCTTGGAAATTTCGAGTAACACTGCTCCACACCTGGCTTAACTTGATTGACATTAATTTCCCGAATTTGTGTATAGGGCAGACCTATCAAGCCGGGCAGGGGGAAGCTAGGGAGACCTCCTCCCGGACACTTCACCGATTCAAATTACGTTTTTCTCTGAAAAGCTGCAGCTTTGAGTGAAACTTAGCTTGATAAGATTTCATGCTGCCCATGGTTCAGGCAGAATATTACTACTGACAGAATTCCATTAAAGGGAGAACAACTCAGGTTTCATGAACAACTAAGTGAGGTATAGAGAGGACTCCGTATGATAAATGGTTATCCCTATACACAGATAAAATGTAACTTTTATTCAATGTCTTTAAAAAAAACTCAATTTTAAATTCCACACCAACAAGTGCATACAACATGTACTAAGTACCCTAGAGAGGGACATATTGCAAATATACATACGGGCTTCAATGTCTTATGTCTTTTATGCTCCGATCCAGACAAACAACAGTCTTACCACATGAATAAGAACCAGGTAGATTGTATGCCTTTTCCACACAGAACAGTTGCTCAAACCTGGTGGAAAAAAGTGGGTGCCAGTTAAGAAAACTGGGTCCAGCTGTCTTAAGGTTGTACAATTGTCCCTACAGCCAATCCTATCACTCACGTAACTGGCGGAGCACCCGCCCTGATAATGGCGACCCCTGCTCTGATGACCAGCACTAGCCCTGCTCGCTCAGGGAACAATGGGGTACTTGCCCAATAAAAAGGGCAACCTCGGCCCCGCACTAATCTACATTTGCCATGTCTGGGCGCTAGCATGCTCCTAACATGTTTTGATCAAGCACCCTGGAATCATTACGGGATTTGATGCTTGCACCATACACAGTATTCAAAAAGGACAACAATAAAAGGATGGGCAGCTTAAATCGAATAGCAAACAAAAATAAATGATTAATAATTTACAGGACATACAACACAGAATTCAATGCATGCTAGTTTATTGAGAAAAATCCTGGCCAGCCCTTTAATGAAAAATACAGTGACCCCCCGACCTACGATGGCCCCGACATACGATCATTTCAACATACGATGGCCTCTCAGAGGCCATCGCATGTTGAAGGCAGCATCAACATACGATCCTTTTCTATGTTGGGGCCATCGTATAAACGGCTATCCGGCAGCGTAGACTGCTTCAGCTGCCACCGGATAGCCGTTTACGGTGCCCCGTGTGCTCCGGTTATGGTCTCCTACCTGTCCTCGGAGCTCCGGCGCGTCCTTTTCGGGATCCTCTGCATCGTCAGCGCTCTCCATCGACGTCATCACGTCACGCACACGCCGTCCCGTCATCCAATAGGAGCGGCGTGCGTAACGACGTGATGGCGGCGACGGAGAGCCAAGATGCCAGGGAAGCAGAGGCCTTACCGGAGCGTCGGGGACACGGCGACAGCAATGGAGGGCGACATCCAGGGCAGCGGTGAAGAGCGGTGACGGTCCGGAGCGGTGGGAACAGGTGAGTACAACTTCCTCTACCAGTGGTCTTCAACCTGCAGACCTCCAGATGTTGCAAAACTACAACTCCCAGCATGCCCGGACAGCCGTTGGCTGTCCGGGCATGCTGGGTGTTGTAGTTTTGCAACATCTGGAGGTCTGCAGGTTGTAGACCACCGTCCTATACTTTACATTGCACGGATCCCTCAACATACAATGGTTTCAACAAACGATGGTCCGTTTAGAACGGATTACCATCATATGTTGAGGGATCACTGTATATCATTATGATCACATTTCCTGCTCTGTAACCTGCTTTCTATACCCAGGACGGCATGTTCATTATGACATTTATGAGATTTCAGCAAAGTCTTACTACAAGGAAAGGACACGTTAGGCATGGCAGAATATCAGTCCAGTTATGTAGCCAGTGGTGGAAACACTTCCTGTTCCTCCTGTAAGACACAAGATAAGGGAGTAAGTGTTGCCGGTCTGATCCTTGCAATGTCATCCCACACACTTGTCAGCAGGACTGAACGGATTCATCTGCACACTCACATTGCCAAGCCCTCACACTCCGCAGGAAGTCATTATAGACATATTTAGTCTTTCTTCTAAACTATATCTCACATGGTAATATCTCCATAGACTTCTGCATTAAACTTCAGCTAAAAGAATCAGTATACAGTATAATACTCACATAATTGTGTATTGTATATGCAGCCAGCCAATAGACATAGCCTTGTAACATCTGCTATATGGAGCGATCCACTCCCAGCATCTTAGTGTCTCACTCATACAGAGATACACAGGAGAGATGTCTATATCCATCCAAAATCCTAGATTTTTCCCAGAAGTAGCCTAGCAGATGCTAAATGCATGCTGTAGACTAATGGTCAAGAAGACCTGCGTTTCATTCTGGGTGGTATTTAACATTGTGGCTGGCAGAACTGATATATTTATTCCTTCAGCAATATTGAATTGTAGTTAAAGGGGTACTCTGGTGGAAAACCTTTTTTTTTTTTTAATCAACTGGTCCCTGTGGGGCCTGACAAAGCGCAAGAGCGCGATAACGGACCGTCACCCACCGGCTGAATCCACCCGCTCCTGTTCCATCTCACCACCTCCCTGCTATGTACCTGCTATTGTAATCATGAATAAAGAATCTTCTGCTCGCTAAATTGGTGTCCGAGGTGAGTGCTCCGAAATTGTTCCTTTCTCTATGTGGATATAGATTTGTAAATTATATCTTAATCCTTCCAGTACTTATTAGCTGCTGAACACTACAGAGGAAATTCTTTTCTTTTTGGAACACAGAGCCTTTCTCTGAATCACGAGCACAGTGTTCTCTGCTGACATCTCTGTCCATTTTAAGAACTATTCAGAGTAAGAGAAAATCCCCATAGCAAACATATGCTGCTCTGGACAGTTCCTAAAATGGACAGAGATGTCAGCAGAGAGCACTGTGTTCCAAAAAGAAAATAATTTCCTCTGTAGTATTCAGCAGCTCATAAGCGCTGGAAGGATTAAGATTTTATAATTGAAGTAATTTACAAATCTGTTTAACTTTCTGGCACCAGGTGATTTAAAAAAAAAAAAAAAGTTTTCCACTGGAGTACCCCTGTAAAGAGGTTGTCTCACCATTAACACTTATCTTCTATCCTTTGGGATTCATAAACATAAGTCAATGATCACGAGGGTCCAACCAAGAAACGTTATCCCTAATCTCTCGTAAAAATGAAGCTATGGTCATGTGTACTGCTCCATTCATTGATAGTGAGAGTGTCGAAAACAGCCTTATACAGTACAGGGTACCTCCAGCAGCCCTCATTCAGTGACCTGTTCAGTGTATAGTACACACACTTCAAGCCCAATGGATTCCATGAATTTTGTCCTCAGAAACTCCCTGTATGGATAATCCATAAAAGCATGCATTCCAAGCATCTGCTCTTGGGGAATTGTAATCTTTGTAGTAGCTCTACATTTGACCAACATTCGCTGTGCATTCAAAAAAACTTAAAAGGTAGCTCTCACCATCCTTTTTTTTTCCTTTTCTGTCCCTGCCTATTGCCCATCTATCCCTAACCTCCTCCCTGCCTTTAATTTTTTTTTAACATATTAAAAATGCCTTTTGTCTGCCTGGTAGTGTGCTCACTACCAGGCAGACTTCCCCAGCAGGCACGACGTCACTGATGCCTGCTGGGGGGGCACACTTCCGCCCTTAGTTCACCTATTCAGTGTACCTCCAGCTGTTTCCCCACTGAAACTCCCAGCTTGCCCTGACATCTATTGGCTGTCAGGGCATGCTGGGAGTTGTAGTGGGGAAACAACTGGAGGCATACTGTATAGGTGAACACCGTATCTGTGATGGCCGCACATCCCGCTCCCCGCCGCGCAGCCCGCAACCTGATTGACAGGCAGGGAGCGAGCGCAGCCTGACTGAATTCACACTGATACCCGACCGACATCGGTCCAATGCAGCCAGCCACTAGGAGGGAGACCCCTAGTGGCCGGTCTTTAAATGTAAATTAAACCATTTTAATGGAAAAAATAAAAGTATATTAGAGATATGTTGTAGTACATAAGTACTACAACATATGAAAAAAAAATAATTTGGTGACAGTGCCCATTTAATATCTGACATTTCCTTAAAATGCAGTCACTCCCTGCATATAGGACAATACATTTCAAGGGTAATAGGTCCCTTTTTGTCAGGCTCATCAAATCTGACAAAGATGTATTACCATCGAAATGCATTGTCCTGAATGTTATATCAATGCTGTAATTGTTTATTATTTTACTTAAATTGTCCACCAATCGGTACCTCTATCTCCTGCTGTGGCAGCACCATGGAAAGCGTCCTCTTCTTCCTCTGGCTACTGATTCTGCCTAAGAAGCTCCTCCAGTTTAACTAGTCTCCCAAAAGTTCAAAACTTCTCTGGCTAGGTGATAAGAGTCTGATGTGTGTACGTCCAAGCACAGGGGCTCACACCAAACTAAAGAACAGGTATCCTATGTTCCTTATTTGAGGGGAGCAGCGGTCAAGCTTGCATAATACTGCTCCATTCAAATACTGTGTGACTGCTAGAAGTAGCCGAGTACAGCTCCTTCAAGGAAAAAATAACACTGGAAGAACTGGACACTGTTGTTATCTCAGGAATAATCTAGCAGGATCTCATAGGCAAAACAAGTCAGACTATGCTTGAAAAATACTTCCTAATGTATTTGGAGACCAAGTGAGATCTGTAAATACATTCCTTTCCATTCCCCATCTTCTTGACCTGACCTACTTGTAGGACTCTGGGTGTATGAGTTTATGTAAAAGTATATAAAAAGTACTGTATTTTTCGCCCTATAGGACGCTCCAGCATATAAGATGCACCCAATTTTAAATGAGGAAAATCTACAATACAATGTAAAGTATAGGTCACAGTGATCTTCAACCAGCGGACCTCCAGATGTTGCAAAACTACAACTCCCAGCATGCCCGGACAGCCGTTGGCTGTCCGGGCATGCCAGGAGTTGTAGTTTTGCAACATCTGGAGGTCTGCAGGTTGAAGAACACTGGTGTAGGAGGTAATACTCACGTGTCCCCGCCGCTCTGGACCCGTCACCGCTGCACTGGATGTCGCCCTCCATCGCTGTCGCCGCTTCCCCGGGGTGTCCCCTTTGCTCCGGAACATCTCTGCTGTCCGGTATCCTCGCTCTCCGTCGCCGCCATCACGTCGCTTCGCACGCCGCTCCTATTGGATGACGGGGTGGCGTGCGCGACGACGTGATGACGACAAAGGAGAGCGCCGGCCATGCAGGGGATCCCGGCACGGAGCAAACACCGAGGAGGCAGGTAAGGTCCCTCCCGATGCAGCCGGGTAAGTGTCACTTTCGCTTCAGAAGCGGCGGTCAGCTTTAATTGCCGCGTCTGAAGGGTTAATACAGGGCATCACCGCGATCGGTGATGTCCTGTATTAGCCGCGGGTCCCGGCCGTTGATGGCCGCAGGGACCACCGCGATAGGTGTGTATTCGCCGTATAAGATGCACCAACTTTTCCCCCCCAGTTTTGGGGAAGAAAAAGTGCGTCTTATACGGCAAAAAATACGGTATATATCAGATATGAGGTGTAGTGATAAGAAGCCGCATGCTTTCTGCCTCGGTCATGTCACTAGTTTTAGCAGAACTTGTAGAAATATTTTTGACTTGAAAATATATCCTTTGCTGCATGTCGATAACAAAAAGCCAGTTTTTTTTACCCTGAATCATGTAGTACATTGTGATTTTATACTGTTTATGTCAGTTAATGCCGTTTTACAGCAGTGACATATTTAATAACAGTACTAAAACATCCATTGTCAGGTTATGAAACGTGTCAATGTGTTTCAGCACCAAATAAACTTTGCTATTGTGGCTCCCTGGAATTGGACATGTGTAATGAGGCCGACATTCTTGTGGATCTCTGCCCCAGTGTTCTGCTTTTTACTTGATGAGAAATTGAGGCAGAGAGAACCCTTCCAAAATTAGCCTGGCACACGTCCTTGTCATTCAATATAGCTGGCTTCAATGTTACAGCGCGGCAGAAAGTTTTATGAGTTTCATGCATTAACCATAATGTGTTTTTCCAGCTTAGGCAGCAGTCTGGGACACCGCTGATAATCTTTCCACTCATCATTAGACCTCTCGTCCAAAAATGTCAATATTTCATGGAATGGTAGGAGTGAATATGTCAGCGGGATATATGCAACATGAAACTCTATCTTTTCATATATGACATCACTTTTTACAAGTAACACTAACTGAAGGAGAGGAGTCAGGTCAGAGTCTGAGGAATTTGGGGTTGTCATTATTGAAATTCAGTTTCACCTTTTTATTTGGTTGTTTGTATTAAAGTAAAGGGTAGGGCTGGGCGGAATACCGGTTCATACCGAAATTTTTGTGCTGCACGATATGAATTTTAACCCATACCGCAATACCGGTTTGGCCCCTCCTCCTCGGGAATGAATGTATTATCAGCCCAGCGCTGCACTGTCCCCACATCGAGGAACTAATCCTATGTGACCTGCGAGTGCTGTTCTGCCCTCCCCCTCCCCAATTAATTATTATCCCGGTCCCCATCAGGGTACTACTCACAAATCACCCGCATGCGCTGCCCTCCTCGTCCTGTTTGTTGCGGGCCGCTGGCGCTGACACTATATACCAGTGGTCTCCAACCTGCGGACCTCCAGATGTTTCAAAACTGCAACTCCCAGCATGCCCGGACAGCCGTTGGCTGTCCGGGCATGCTGGGAGTTGTAGTTTTGAAACATCTGGAGGTCCGCAGGTTGGAGACCACTGCTCTATACTGTGCGGTATCCCTATGCCCGGGCTGCAAAAAATAAACAAAATAAACTTTAACTTACCTCCCGTTAGTCCGGTACCGGCCTCACTTGTTTCCTGGGGACGGGAACGTCGGACAGCCGCCAGCCTATCACCAGCCGCAGCCATGTTCCGCCTCGGCCAGTGATAGGCTGAGCCCACTGTCATGTAAGAAGCCGGCTTCTTACATGACAGTGGGCTCAGCCTATCACTGGCCGAGGCGGAACATCCCTGCGGCCGGTGATAGGCTAATAGCTCTCCGACGTTCCCGTCCCCAGCGTAAGGCCGATGTAGGTGCGTTAAAAGTTTATTTTGTTTACCTTTTGCAGCCCGGGCATAGGGATACCGCACAGTATAGAGAGTGAGTATGGGAATTTGGGCTGATAATTAATATGGGGGGGGGGGGGGCTCTAGGAAATACCGTTATATACCGTGGAACCGCCAAAAGTTTAAAAAATACTGTGATACACACATTTGGTCATACCGCCCAGCCCTAGTAAAGGGTCAGAATTGTTGCAGGTTTTTTCCTGTTGATTTGTAGTACAAGGCATGTTTCTGTGCAGAAATTGAGCAACAACATGGATTTTCTGTTATGGACAAAGCATACATATGCCTATTTTACCTACTGACTTCAGTGGGAAAGAAAAAGTCTGCAGTGAAATCTACAGTAGTCTAAGGGTATGTTCACACAGTGGAATGTCCGTGCAGAATTCCACCAGAATATTTTGCATGGAAATTTTGCTGATTCATTTCAGTTGGATTCTGCTGCACTGTGCACACTGGAATTTCCGCCAGATTTCGGTGTGTGCAAAAAGAATAGACTTGTGTATTCTTCTTGCGGATTTCACATGGAAATGCATTGGCATCTATGAGATGGCATATTTGCTAGCGGTCCTAGCGCCAACCAGATCGCACAAATGTTTTACAGACGGGCATTCCTCACATTTTACTCTGGATAAACATGACCGCACCAAATCTGCAGCTATTGATTTCAAAAGCAGTTGCATTTTTTTCCTTTTCTTTTCTTCAGAACCCACAGGAAAATCTGAAACAGACTTTGCATGATTTGCTGTGGATTTGTCTCTATAGAAAATGGTAGATTGTTTGACCCATGCGGCCATACCCATAGGACATGGTCACATGACGAATGTGCTCCTATTATACACTGAAATCTGCACCAAAAGAAGCTTCCTACTATTCTAAATGGTAATCCACAATGCCGTCCTCATGGCACAACACTGATAAATAAGTGAGGTGTCACTTATTGATGGGGTAGTCGCATGAAGAGAAGCCTTACTGTGTAGGGTTGATCCACATCACAAAATGCAGAGAATCCACAAAATTCAAGTAGAAAATGCGCTCAGAAACCCAAGGGTATACATCTGATTTCTGCTGCAAATTCTATAGATTCTTTCAATGGAAAAATCTGACATGTGAACATTCCCTTAAAGTTAAAGATGATTATACTTTCTTCTGAAAACAACACTGCTCTTAAAGGGTCTTGAATGGACACGGAATGAGTTGGAATACTGTATCAAACCCCTTTTTAATAAAATGGCCCCCAAAAAGCGGAAATATGCTCAAAGGGCATACTGTCCTGATGTTACCTTTTGTACTGCGATCCCATGTAAGAACATGTCCTGAACATCCCATTCCCATTTTTCATGTGCAGAACCACCTATGTTGTAATTATCTGACACGTGGCAATGTTCACTTATGTTACAACATAAAGCTGTTTTACATAGAATACAATTAGACTTAGGCTAGGCAACCTTAAATTCCTTAAAAGAGGTTTGACTTTTCTACAAACTTTCCAATGTACAGATACTCTCAAGCCACACAAACGCCTTCCTGCCGTCTCTAATAACATTGTGGACATTGTCTTAAATCTTCCAAATATTAACAGAATTTTTTATGACTTTGTCTCTTTGTTGTTTTTGATATAAAACATATCTCTATCATCCCTGATCTCTATCGTCCCTGACCTCTATCATCCCTGATCTCTATCATCCCTGACCTCTATCATCCCTGACCTTTATCATCCCTGACCTTTATCATCCCTGACCTTTATCATTCCTGACCTTTATCATCCCTGACCTTTATCATTCCTGACCTTTATCATCCCTGACCTTTATCATCCCTGATCTCTATCGTCCCTGATCTCTATCGTCCCTGACCTCTATCGTCCCTGACCTCTATCATCCCTGACCTCTATCATCCCTGAGCTCTATCTAGACCTCTATCTTCTCAGATCTCCATGGCTCCCATCTGTGCAGTATAATGTTCCTTTTTTACGTGTTTCTCCTTGTTTTTTCTCATCATTTCTCTAGATTCACATTCCAGTCTTTATTGTTAGTTTAATGTTTGTAATTGTGCTGCTAATATATACTTTGTACAGTGCTTCAGAAGATGTTGGCACTGTAAATCCTCATTAATAATAAATGAGATAACAATTAATGTTTACTGCCAATGGAAAAGACAGATATACTGTTATTCAAGTTGCAACGTCACGTAATACTGTTTGAATCCATCTTAGAAGAATACTTTATTTAAGGTTTTTTCTTATATCCTTAGGCAATCCTTACATGTAAGCAGAGTCTCTTGATATTAAGCTGATCACAAAGTGTTGCATTGCTGGGACCCAATATGATCAGCTGTTATCTGCGGAGAACCTGCAGCGCCACCAGAGGGGAAATTAAGTATTACACAGTGCAAATTTTAATCCCTTAGAGCAAGAAAAACTCTTTATAATTGCCCTTGGCTTTGACTAATAGACTCTTCAGAACCCCCTCTATTCATGAATGTGTACCTATTACATTACCTAAAAAAAATATTGCTTAGGGCTGGTTCACATCACGTTTTCTCCCATACGGGAGCGCATACGGCAGGGGGGAGCTAAAACCTCACGCACCCATATGCCTTCGTATGCGGTCCCATATGTAATTAATTTCTATGAGCCGGCCGGAGTGAAACGTTCGTCCAGTCGGCTCATTTTTGCGCTGTACGAGCTTTTTCCCCGGACCTAAAACTGTAGTCAACTACGGTTTTAGGTCCGGTTGTAAAAGCACATACGGCGCAAAATTGAGCCGACCGGACCGAACGTTTCACTCCGGCCGGCTCATAGAAATTAATTACATATGGGAGAGCATACGGAGGCATACAGGTGCGTGAGGTTTTAGCTCCCCCCTGCCGTATGTGCTCCCGTATGGGAGAAAACGTGATGTGAACCCAGCCTTAGATATGTTTCTCACTAGGTTATGCAGATTCTTTACTTGTCTTTTATGTGTCTAGCTTCTGTATTTGGTTAACAATTTCCTCTGTTCTGCTGCTCAGTCATTCTGACATTCACTGCTCGGGTATATCCGAGGCAAGCACTCACCATGCATTCACTTCCTCCTTGAGTTTGCTGTTCTGGGTAACTTCATCCAATCACTGCAAGCTGCTGTTTAACACCCTCCTCTCTGTTTTCAGACAGGAATCTGATAGATAGGACAGGAGTGAGCACAGAGCAGTGCTAGTCCGGCCCTCGCTGACAGTGGCCATTTCTGTATTTCCTGATAGGGTATATGAAGATAGGTTTTTGAAACTGCACAAATTCTTAAAATGTATTACATTAATAGGCCCATCGCCTTGATACTTAAAGAAGTAGTGTAGTGAAAAATAACATCTCCTATCCAAAGGATGGGGATAAGTTATAGATCGTGGGGGATCCGACTGCAGGGACCCCCTGCGATCTCCTGAGGGGGGCCCGGCAGTCTGCTGGAAGGGGGCATGCTGACCCCTGCAGGAAGCCGCGGCCGACACACCCTCTCCATGTATCCCATAGAGATACAAGGAAGGGTGCATGTCGGCTGCGGCTTACTGCGGGGGTCGGAGCGGCTGCTTCCTGCAGACTTCCGGGTTTCGGGCCCCCCACGATCTTTGGTTAGAGGATAAGTTATTTTTCACTTATCCTTTAGAGAAGTCAATGGAAAAAAAAAACGCTAGAAGAATCGTCATAGCTGGAGCATTCTGCTTTAAAGGGAAATGATGCCGACAAATAAAGCATTATTTATAGTTGTTTTATGGCATTATTTATAGTTGTTTCATAGTTCTCTATAGACTTTGTAAACATTTAGCTTCAGCATTTTGGCCCCAAAAAAAAAAAATAAAACTAATGAAAAAAACTAAAACTGTATGAAAAGATAGTCAAGTTTTTTTTAGGCAAAATGCATTGATAGTCTATCCTCAGAAGATAGAACTAGACTATTGATATCCCTCCTTGATTGACCCCTACCATAATCCATATTGTACAAGTATAGTGTAACATTATACTGTCTGAGAGATTTGTGTTCTGCTTGACTTTAATAACATTATACAAAAGAAGTCCTATAATCAGATCCTCCTAATCTGAGGATATAGACCGGACAGCCTGACCCAGGACATCGTAACATTTTTAGAGGGTTTCATGAAGTGTCTTGAATGGCAAATATTGCTGATAGTTACACATTTACTCTAGTGGTTGTGACATCCGTTAAACGTTTATAGCTCTTACTCCACCGTCTTATCCCAATGATTGATGGTCTAACTTGGGTTTAACAGGCATCATAAAAATATTTTACTGCCTAAGTCATGTGGCTCTAATGTAAACTACATATTACACGTTAAATAAATGCAATTTTATAGAGGATTGGAAGCAGCACAGATGTAGTGCCCTGGTTTTTGTTGAACTACAACTCACAACATAAATTTACAGTTGCATCTGAGAAGTATATTTCAGGGTTACTTCCTGTGGATAGGGGATAAGATGTCTAGGGTTGGAGTACCCCTTTAAAGGGGTACTCCCCTGGAAAACATTTTTTTTTTTAAATCAACTGGTGCCAGAAAGTTAAACAGATTTGTAAATTACTTCTATTTAAAAAGCTTAATCCTTCCAGTACTTATCAGCTACTTCCTGTTTAAAGGGGTACTCCACCCCTAGACATCTTATCCCCCGTAATATAGCATGCAGCACCCACCGTATCTGCTTCCGGAAGCTCTGGAGGTTCTGGCTCCCAACCACGGGGACGGAAGATTGTTGCGTCACGATTCAGCCCCCGTGTGACGTCAGGCCCAGCCCCCTCAATGCAAGTCTATGGGAGGGGGCGTGATGGCTGTCACGCCCCCTCCCATAGACTTGCATTGAGGGGACGGGCGTGACGTCACATGGGGGGAGGAGTCCTGACGTCACAGACTTCCTTTCCCGTAGTTGCGACTCAGACCCTCCAGCGCTTCCGCACAAAAAACATGTGGGTGCCGCATGCAATACTGCGGGGGTCCCCAGCGGCGGGACCCCCGAGATCAGACATCTTATCCCCTATCCTTTGGATAGGGGATAAGATGTCTAGGGTGGGAGTACCCCTTTAAAGGGGTACTCCCCTGGAAAACATTTTTTTTTTTAATCAACTGATGCCAGAAAGTTAAACAGATTTGTAAATTACTTCTATTTAAAAAGCTTAATCCTTCCAGTACTTATCAGCTGCTATATGCTCCACAGGAAGTTCTTTTTTTTTAAATTTCCTTTCTGTCTGACCACAGTGCTCTCTGCTAACAATTTCCATTTTAGGAACTGTCCAGAGTAGGAGCAAATCCCCATAGCAAATGTATCCTGCTCTGGACAGTTCCTGACATGGACAGAGGTGTCAGCAGAGAGCACTGTGGTCAGACAGAAAGGAAATTCAAAAACACACGAAATTCCTGTAGAGCATACAGCAGCTGATAAATAGAAGTAATTTACAAATCTGTTTAACTTCCTGGCACCAGTGGATTTAGAAAAATATGTTTTCCAGTGGAGTACCTCTTTAAATGGATGGGTGAAACCTGCAGCAACTAGGAGAGTCCCACTTTTTAGTATATGCTTTGTGGTCGCCTATCCTCAAAGCATATAAAACATGGATGGGACATATGTTTACATCTGTTTTAACCCCAAAAGTATTTATTTGTATATATGGTAATAGAGTGAGTTAGTCAGCCAAAGCTCATCATAGAGGCCAAGGCTTAGCCGACTGTTTCCCAAACAGGGCGCCTCCAGATGTTGCAAAACTACAACTCCCAGCATGCCCAGACAGCCAGAGGCTTTCCGGGCATGCTGGGTGTTGTAGGTTTTCAACAACTGGAGGCTCCCTGGTTGGGAGACACTGGCTTAGCCTGTAGAAGCAACTTATGCAACAAACAAGTGAGTGGTCCAGCTCACCTTCCTTGATGTACAGTGCTCGGACCGGAGCCCGGCAAGGCATCCAATATTGAAGAAAGAATGTACGGAGGGTCCAGCACTTCGTTGCAAGCAGCTTTATTGAAGATACATCACACCATAAAAATGACAGTCAGTCAGACATGTTTTGAGCGCAAGCGTTCTTCCTCAGTGACCGAGGTGGTCACCGAGGAAGAACGCTTGCGCTCGAAACATGTCTGACTGACTGTCGTTTTTATGGTGTGATGTATCTTCAATAAAGCTGCTTGCAATGAAGTGCCGGACCCTCCGTATATTCTTTCTTCAGAAGCAACTTATATAGCCACTATAAGGTCACTGGAGGTAGGATGAACTTTTCAGGTTTGCCTGGTAACCATTATAATGGATGGATGATGTGGTCTCTACAGGTCCTGCTTTGTTAGAAAATAAATTGGAAAATGTACTTGAGCAATGAAAATGGATGGAAGCACCAGGACTATCTGTTTTCAGCAGTTACGTGGGTTCCAAAAGAACCTTAATTCAGTTAAATTCGTATTTTTTCTGCAGGACCCTCTATGCTCTATGTACATCATTGACTGTCACACTATAATCACGCTGTGGCTAAACAACATACATTATGCAGTATCTTTAGTAAGTCCTCTGAATGACTTTAGTGATTGAGTCTTCTGTTTACAGGAGGCTGAGATACTTTTGCTGTTGTTTTAACAACATGAACATAGGTCTAACACATAGCAGCATTCCCACTCTATATATATCCCACAGAACTCATTGCCAGACGTGATACTGGCTCCCCTTTCCAGAGTCTAGATATCCAGACATGTTTTGACATTGGAGTGGAGCGATGTCGTTGTTTCCTACTTCATAGCAGCCAAGATGCTTTTATTTTGCCTGTATGGAAAAAGGAATGGTATAGAACGTTTTTGTATGCTGTAACATGCTTTTTAGAAAGTGCGTATCGGATTGCAAAGTAAGTGTGTCTATGCGTACAAAAAATAATGGAACATATGACATAGAAACCTTCACTAAAAAAGTTATATAGTATAGAAAGCTGACAAGTAGGTAACAGCAGGCCAACATTCTGCCAGTGGAGAGAAGGTATATTGTGCAGATGTTCAGTAAATATAATGTAGTCTCACTCTCCACATCCAGCAGTTGTGGATTGGAAGATAGCCAGGGTCCTACCAACACTATATAGTTTGTGAGCTTTTATACTGTAGTTTTGTTCATAAGGGCTCATGTACACATACTGTACCTTTGTGTGTCTCCAATTTTATACATCATTTTTTTTTTCTCACAGATTTAATGGGAATTCATGAAATACAAGTTTACAGAGGTATTCTCCCCTAAAAGTTTATATGGAACTGTAGGGCTTTGTGTGCCATCATACAGGCTTTGTGCATCGGTTTTAGCCTTGTGCATAAGGACTTACAGAAGCACCCAGGTCTCCTTATATACATGTAAAATGCTAGGGATCTATGTAGGCAGGGAGGAACACAGAGAGGTTTAAAGGGAGTGATTGCAAAGAGCTGGGAAGCCTCTGTAGGACATTAAAGGAGGGATTAGAGGGGTTATCCACCATAAGGTGATTTTAGTACGTACAGACAGACAGTAACGGACATGCTTAGGAAGGATCCATGCTTGTCTTGGGGCTAAATGGCCGTGTTGTGAGTCTACCATAAAGCTGCTGATTTCTTTTTGTGAAATGGCTATTTACCGTTGGCGTTCACCACCCTCCAACTACAAGTCCTAGGATCCCTTGTTTGTAAGTGTGATGTCACTTTTCTTCCTCCCACACATCAACCACCCCACTCATTGCAGCACACCTGAGCTGTCTTTTGTGTGTACTGTGCCTAAAGAGTACCTCTTAATAACTTGATACATTTTATAATCCTCCCAGTTCACTGCCCCATCATGGTAAACCACCCACTGCCTTTATTTTTATTATTTTTTAGTTTTCTTCCTTGATATTCCTCTTTACTTTCTGCTCAGCCTCAGGTTCAGGTTCATAGACTGAGAAAGGGGCATTACCCAGCAGGTGTGACATCATCTGAAGCCATACAGGGGAAAACCTACCTCCTTATTACTCTGCAACCAACAGCAAATGGCAGTTAAGTGTGAGAGGAGCTATGATTGGATAAAGCTTGGCCCCTCCCCCCGAACACTCTAGACTGCATTTCCTGTGTTTGGACTTCTACCAGGCCAGCAGGAGTCCAAAGTCTGCTAAAGAAATAGGAGAAATGTGTTCTGGACAAGTAGGGAGACACCTAGTGGCAGCTTTTTAAACACAAAAAAAAATAGAAAACTTCATTTTTTTTTTTTAAATAAAGTATATTAGAAAGATGTTTTATTTACCATAAGGAGTGCAATAGCAAAAATTAGTTTTAATGAGAGTTACCATTTAAAAACTACAATTCCCTGCAGCCCTTTGGAAAATGATCTCCCTCCCACAGGCTCCCTTTCAACACCTGACTAGTGATGTATTGTCTCGGGCCACATTGCAACCTGGGAAAAGCTGAGACATCACTTATTTTGTATGCCGCTAAAAATTGAACATCGGGGCAAAGATCACTTAAGAATTGCGTGACTACCATCAAACACAGATACATGGTAAGGTATATCTTTTTGCTGATGACACAAAGATATGTAACAGGGTTGATGTTCCTGGAGGGATCCGCCAAATGGAAAAGGATTTAGGAAAACTAGAAGAATGGTCAGAACTCTGGCAACTGAAATTTAATGTGGATAAGTGCAAGATAATGCACCTGGGGCGTAAAAACCCTCGGGCAGGATATAGAATATTTGACACATTTCTGACCTCAGCATCTAAGGAGAGGGATTTAGGAGTAATTATTTCAGAAGACTTAAAGGTAGGAAGACAATGTAATAGAGCAGCAGGAAACGCTAGCAGAATGCTTGGATGTATAGGGAGAGGTATAAGCAGTAGAAAGAGAGGAGTGCTCATGCCGCTGTACAGAACACTGGTGAGACCTCACTTGGAGTATTGTGCACAGTACTGGAGACCATATCTCCAAAGGATATAGATACTCTAGAGAGAGTTCAGAGAAGAGCTACTAAACTAGTACTTGGATTGCAGGACAAAACTTACCAGGAAAGGTTAAAGGACCTTAACATGTATAGCTTGGAAGAAAGAAGAGACAGAGGGGATATGATAGAGACTTTTAAATACATAAAGGGAATCAACACAGTAAAGGAGGAGAGGATATTTATAAGAAGAAAAACTACCACAAGAGGACATCGTTTTAAATTAGAGGGGCAAAGGTTTATGCAGTAATATCAGGAAGTATTACTTTACTGAGAGAGTAGTGGATGCATGGAATAGCCTTCCTGCAGAAGTGGTCGCTGCAAATACAGTGAAGGAGTATAAACATGCATGGGATAAGCATAAGGCTATCCTTCATATAAGATAGGGCCAGGGACTATTCATAGTATTCAGATTATTGGGCAGACTAGATGGGCCAAATGGTTCTTATCTGCCGACACATTCTATGTTTCTATGTAACCCGCTGCTCCTGTGAATGAAACTTGCCATTTTTGGTGAAGAGTTGGCTTTTGACACACTCCTCATTGGTGTAAATGGAAGTTATAGTAACCTCAGAGTGAGAGATTTAGTGGGCCGTTATATTTACATGTCATGAATATCATTCTAGAGCAGTGTTTCGCAACCAGTGTGCATCCAGCTGTGGCAAACTAAAACTCCCAGCATGCACTGACAGCCATAGGCTGTCCGGCCATTCTGGAAGTTGTAGTTTTGCAACCACTGGAGGCACACTGGTTGGGAAACACTGCTCTACAGTAATAAGCTATTACTTTATATATCCAGATAAAAGTGGGTAGAGGTATTTTATAAGTTGTGCCTGGATTTTGCTTTGCTATGTGCCATTTATCTGCTTTATTTTATTAACATCACATTACATTACTGTTTTGTACCAAAAAATAATAAAAATAATGTTGACACTTTTGGCTCTTAAAGAAAGTGGGCTTGGTTCTGAAAAAAGTCTAATGAATAGACTGAAAGTCCATTGTAAGACATTGGCACAAATAATTGGCACATTCCATACCAACACATACTTAGTCTTAGACCTATATATTATTTCATCTACAAAAATGTGCAAAATGTATAAACCTCTGTGCTTTATAAGAAAAATAAAAAAAAATCAAGCAAAGCTCAACCCAGTGTAGTACAAAATGAGCATGTGGGACCTAAAACGGAAATAGTATTTATCATAATGTATTTAAAGGGGTACTTTAAGTCAACTTTATTTACTTTACTTTACTTTAAAGGGGTATTCCAGGCAAAAAACTTTTTTTCATATATCAACTGGCTCCGGAAAGTTAACAAACAGATTTGTAAATTACTTCTATTAAAAAATCTTAATCTTTCCAATAGTTATTAGCTTCTGAAGTTTTCTGTCTAACTGCTCATTGAGGATGTCACGTCCCGGGAGCTGTGCATGATGGGAAAATATCCCCATAGGAACTGCACAGCTCCCGGAACATGAGTCATCAGAGAGAAGTTAGACAGAAAACAACAACTCAACTTCAGAAGCTAATAACTATTGGAAGGATTAAGATTTTTTAATAGAAGTGATTTACAAATCTGTTTAACATTCTGGAGCCAGTTGATATATATAAAAAAGTTTTTTCCTGGAATACCCCTTTAAGTCAACTGGTGCTAGAAAGTGAAACAGATTTGTAAATTACTACGAATAAAAAATCCTAATCCTTCCAGTACTTATCAGCTGCTGTATGCTCCAGAGGAAGGCCTTTTCTTTTTGAATTTACTTTCTGTCTGACCACAGTGCTCTCTGCTGACACGTCTGTCCATGTCAGGAACTGTCCAGAGCAGGAGCAAATCCCCATAGCAAACCTATACTGCTCTGGACAGTTCCTGACATGGACAGAGGTGTCATCAGAGAGCATTTTGGTCAGACTGAAAAGAAATTCAAAAAGAAAAGAACTTCCTCTGGAGCATACAGCAGCTGATAAGTACTGGAAGGGTTAAGATTTTTTAATACAAGTGATTTACAAATCTGTTTAACTTTTTGGCACCAGTTGATTTTTGATTTATAAAAAAAATTTTGCCCGCAGAGTACCCCTTTAATCTTTATGGCTCATATGTAACAATCCATTGTTTATTTATTAATGTTCTCTTTCTATTTGTAATATTTATCCTGTTTGCAAACAGACCTTTAAACGCTAAATAGTTGTGCTTTACATGCCTGCATTTTGTGAGTTAATAAATGACCCTGTGGAGTAGACAGTGTCCCCAAGACTGGAACAGACATTTTGCAGATACCGAACATCTGCATACGTTGAAAATGTCCAAGGTGATAACAGGAATATGTTGTGAAACAGCACTTATGAAACATTTTATCTAGGGAAATAGTCTGATTTTGTTAAACAGTTATCTCCACCTACTACTTTCTATGGAGTCGGGTTTTAGTAAGATGAAGTAGATTTCTTAATACAATCTTGCCTTGAATCCACCAATGGGTTTTACTGCAGATCTCATCCATTGCATTGCAGAATCCAATGGTTATACCTCATTCCCTAGCATTGATCTGTACTCAAAGGGGACCTTTCAGAAGGAAAACAGGGGTTTAAAGGGGTACTCCGGCCCTAATACATCTTATCCCCGATCCAAAGGACAGGGCATAAGATGTATGATCGCGGGGATCCCGACGCTGGCCATCACGCCTCCTCCCATAGACTTGCATTGAGGGGGCGGTGATGTCACATGGGGGCAGAGTTTTGACGTCATGATACTCCAGCCCTGTGGTTGTCACACATCACACTCGGAGCCTCCAGCGCTGCGTAGAGCTCACAAAGGTGGGTGCGTAACAACAGATTGCGTGGGTCCCCAGCGGCAGGAACCCCACGATCATACATCTTATCCTCTATCCTTTGGATAGGGGATAAGATGTATTAGGGCCGGAGTACCCCTTTAAATAAGCATATGGCTAGATAAAGCTAGTCATCAGAATTTGAGCAAGAGTAATAAAAAATGCAGCACTAACCCTTGTATTAGTTCAATAAGGAAAACACTTTATTCCATACTTTAGTGATTGTGCACATAGCAGGAGGGAAAGAAGAAAGACGCAAGCCTGTGGGTCCGACAGTCCAGTTTCACGGCTAATCCGCTTGGTCATGCCCCAAAACGGGACTGTCGGACCCATGAACGCACAGCTTTCTTCTTCCCTTCCCGCTATGTGCACCATCACTGAAGTATGGAATAAAGCATTTTTCTGTTGTGCACTAATACAAGGGTGAGTGTTGCATTTTTGATTTCTCTTACTACAGTTTCATGGATTTATGTTCCAAGAAAGAGTACTCCCGAGACGCAGATACATCTCTCCTCATTGTGCAGAATTGCCCAGGGTCATAGAGGATTTAAATGTAGAGTGCCGAGTCTGTACTCTCTTGCCCCAGATTTGAGACATACCTTTTTTATCATTATAGTCCTTCCAGAACAGATCTATAAGTTTTTTTTTACTTATTATGCAAATGAGTCCAGCAGTTCCACAGCTTGTAAGGGTGAATTCAGACCGCGATTTTGGGATACAGCGGGATAATTTGGCTCATTTTTGCACGGTATCAGTTTTTGTTACCAGACTGAAAACCTTTGTCTGCTGTGGTTTCAGTCCAGCAACAAAAAATGATACAGTTTAAGGGTGCGTTCAGGTGCTAGTAACTAGCAACGGGTTTCCCGCTGCGGGAAACCCACTGTGAGTTATGCTACATGGGTCCGCGGACAGTCCGCAAATCTGACACTATTGCGGACTGTCTGTGGACCCATTTAAATCAATGGTAGCGTAACTCGCAGCGGGATTCCTGCAGTGGGCAACCCGCTGCTAGTAATAGCGTGTGGACGCACCCTAAAAATTAGCTGACCAGTGTCAATATCTGACTTGAAATGAATGGGGTGTACAGCAGCAGCCATTTTTTTTATTCTCCTGCCAGATCCCAAAATCATAGTGTAAATGCACCCAAACTCAGTCCGTGCTAGTATATAAGAGTTAGAGGTAAAGCTTCTCAAGTGTATATGCTAGATGTTAAGTGCTCCTTTATTTTATTTATTTAATTTTGCTCGTTGGTCTAAAAGCTTACTATGGATTCTAATGTCTTTTTTACGTAATATAAGGTTTGCCCAGGAATTTTGGATTGTTACATCAGTATTTGCTGAAATACAAAATGGACATTATTTTTGTGAACAAGAAAAGAATTTGTGTTACTGCTTCGCTGTGAATGATAGAACTGTTCTAATGTTTTTAGTACTGTAAAACATACACATGTGTGTGAAGATTTAGGTACTGGGGTGGGAAAGTGGATACTGATATTTTCACACATAAACATTACACCTTCGCTATACACATATCTAGCAGAGAACAAAGCCGCCTATACACACTAGAAAAAAGTCATACAAACCCACTGTATAGGGGTTTCCCGACTCTTACCCAAAAGATGATGTCAGAGGAGAGAAGGACTGGACAAGTTTCATTTCAGCCGTGCTATAAACCATCATGTTTGGCCCATTTTCCAAATGTGTACATTCATTTTGTGGGACTAAAGAGCAGGGTCTGCTGCACTTGTAAGTCCCCAAAAATGAATGTATACATTCAGAAAATGGATTAACTTTAGATGCTAGTTAACTACAATTTCTCCAGTAAACTCAATGGACCTGCTGTCAGTACACCATGGTATATGTCACCATGTCACTGGGAAGATTGGTTAGAATCATATCTTAATCCCCTGCCAGGGGAGTATAGTAGCAGCGTACCTGTTCTCTACAATCAGAACCCATTAATGCTCAGCCAAGACGATCGGAAGATCAGGAGAGATAGCTGTTGGTTGAACAAGCTATTGAATATGAATGGTCAGCTTTAGGAGAACAAGAAGGCAGAGACTTTCCTTGTCTACTCATGGACAGGCATGGACGAATCAACAATAGTATACGTTTACATTGTCTACAGCGGGTTCCAGAGTAACGCTTTGGAAACAATGTACATGTTATATTTATGATTACCTTCTATAAAGCTTTATTTACTAGGTCCCAGACAACAACTTTAATATTTGGGATTTTTATGTCATGGCTATAGGAGTGAGATTATAATTCATGTATATTTCCTCCACCATGGCTGGCAGTCAGAGCTGGCCATTATGTAGCTCTCTCCTTGTCAAACCGTCATGTCCGATTATGTATTAGAATTTTAGAAAAATGTGACCCTCTTAGGAATTGTCTGCCTGGGCAGATCTTTTATAAGCGGCTGTTTCATAAACGGTCATAAATCAAGAAATACCTTTTCATTTACACGTGGTGTTTTATCTCAAAGCAGATGGGGGATATGTAAGGAAATTGTAGTCAAATGTTTAAATACTTTCAGCTGAACAGATTTTTTTTCGAGTGGAAAGAGAATATATTTTTGTTCTTAATGTGTGGAGCTCACATCTGGCAAGCGTTTGCTTTTTGTATGCATGAATAGAAAGGAAATCTCATCTTCAATTTAGCTGGGATGTGGTCAGGAATATGACAGTGTTTAAAGGATATGTCTTGTGATGTACTGCCATAAGAAGCCTGTACAAACTTGGATGGTTATTTGTTGCAATGTCTCCCTCCACTCCTCCCTTTGTCTGCCCAGCATCTCTCATTAAAATACACTAATGGCTTTGAAGCCCACTTTGGACCTGGCACGGACTTAAGGGTTCACCCACAAGCCAAACATATGCTTGTATATATTGAAATTAAGCATGTTTGAAAGTAAAAGTGCAGCTCTCCATGGCAAGACTAAAGCAGAACATTAAAAGCCTTATTCCACGGGCATCTGACAAGTTTATAAGGTATTTGGAAATGTCCCTACATTGGAAATAGCTATACCGTATATACTCGAGTATAAGCCGACCCGAATATAAGCCTAATTTCACCCCAAAAATCCAGGAAAAGTTATTGACTTGACTATAAGCCTAGGGTGGGAAATACATCATCCCTCCATGACATCATCCAGACCCCCGTCATCATCCAGACCCCCGTCATCATCCCCCCCCCTTTTTCATCACCGCCTGTCAATCCCTTCATCAGTGGTCTTCAACCTGCGGACCTCCAGATGTTGCAAAACTACAACTCCCAGCATGCCCGGACATCGGCTATCCGGGCATGCTTGGAGTTGTAGTTTTGAAACCTCTGGAGGTCCGCAGGTTGAAGACCACTGCGGCCTTTGTCATCATCCAGACCACCCTCTTTAGTTTTCTACTCACCTTCCATTGGTGGGAAGGAAGGGTGAGCTGGTCGGGGCCATCTATACTGCAGGGACCATCCGGTGGGGAGGGTTAGTCGTTCCTGGCTGTCCATTTTCACCGGGGGGGCCCTTCTTCTCCGAGCTCCGAGCTTCAGGCTGCGAATGAATGTCCCTGTGCGGCAACGTCACTACTCCGGCGCAGGCCTGGAGCGCGGAGAAGAGGGGCCTCCTGCTGAAAATGTACAGCCCGCAAAGACTAACCTCCCCACCTGACGGTCCCTGCAGCATAGATGGCCCAGACCAGCTCACCCTTCCTTCCCACCGAGGGGAGGTGAGTAGAAAACTAAAGGGGGGTCTGGATGATGACGAAGGCCGCAGTGGTCTTCAACCTGCGGACCTCCAGATGTTTCAAAACTACAACTCCCAGCATGCCCGGACAGCCGATGCCTGTCTGGGCATGCTGTGAGTTGTAGTTTTGCAACATCTGGAGGTCCGCAGGTTGAAGACCACTGAGAAGGGATTGACAGGCGGAGAGTTCACTCGAGTATAAGCCGAGGGGGGGGGGGGCGTTTTCAGCACGAAAAATATACAGTATATCATTCGGAAGATGAATGCCATTCTTTCTGTAACCACCAATTTGTTTAATAAAAACTGTGAACGATTACATATATTTTAACTAATAAAGTACTGCAGCAAATTAGCATGCAGGAGGTACTTTTACTATTACAGAGCATTATCGTTGGCTTCATTTTGTGGGAAAGAGCATGGATTATGGAGTGCATTGTGCATGGGACCGTCATAGCAAGTGTTGTGGAGGGCACAGTAGATGGCACTGTTATTGTAGTTGATACCATGAATGGTACTTTTAAGGGGACTCTGTAGAATATTTTTTTTCAACTATATGGGATTTGTCACATCCTGTAATATGTAGGAGGTCTCCAAATGCTGACACGTGATGTAAAAACATAATACATGCTATATACACACATGCTATATATCTTGTTGGATATTTAATATACAGAAACCTCTCCGGATCCCATCAAACAGCAAGTTAATTTCACTCTTGTGTCCATACATTGCCCAACACTTGTCCATCTTGATCATATGAATAGCCATCTTTAGCAGAGTTAACCTTCTATGATAATGGCCAGAATACGATGAGCTTGGGCGGTCCTTGGTGGACAACATCTGCCTAAACAACCTGTTGGTGAGCTTATAACTATATACACAGAAGTTTTCAGCAGCTCAGACATGTATCAGGAAACTAAAGTTGACTTAAAGGGGTACTCCGCTGCTCAGCGTTTGGAACAAACTGTTCCGTACTCTGGAGCCGGGAGCTTGTGACATCATCGCCCCGCCCCCTCATGACATCACACCCTGCCCCCTCAATGCAAGACTAAGGGAGGGGGCATGACATCATGAGGGGGTGGGGCTATGATGTCACGAGCTCCCGGCTCCAGCGTTTGGAACATTTTGTTCCAAATACTGAGCGGCAGAGTACCCCTTTAATGTACAAAATGGTTAATTGTGTTGGCCCTCAAATGGGCACTGTCACTTTTGACATGTTGTAATGACAAGTTTTTAAATTAGTCGGGGACTGATTACTATAACAAGGTGTGAGAAGAGCACTCTAGGCACAATCTCTCCCGGCTCTGTGCCACGTGACCCAGAAGAGCTCCCATAAATCTATGGGGTTTTCTCGGTCACCAGCACAGAGAGTGGGGAGAGAAGTGCTCAGCTGCGCGCTTCTTCTGTCTCTTTTAGTCAGGGCCTGAACACTCAAACCCTGACCGATCTAAAAGTGTTTAAAACTATCAGATTCACTTTAAATCCTTATACAGGATGTAAAATATATGAAAATTTTTCCAAAAAGGAAGAATAAGACAAGTAACTAAAGGTCACATACTGCAGGAAGGATTTAAATCCAACCAATCCATTAGAAAACACATATGGTCATCCATCAATACCGAGACGTCCAGTCCTCTTCATAATATTTGCTTGGCTCTGTATACTTTACTTCTACTGTGTGCATTAGACTTGCTTTATGTGACTTTCTTTTTTTTTTTTTTTTGTGGCTGATAAGAGAATAAATAAATAAATTACACCCGTCTAGCTTTCCATAACGTGTACCTGCTTGCCCAGCCGGCATGTTGGTGCAGCTGTAGGTTTCGGAACATCACCATTCGTCTTGGAAAACATTCCATTATTGACATAAACAAACACATATTTTCTAAAGAAAGGTACCTCAGATAAGACATATCTGGGCATTGCCCCAGCCGCCTGTGATCAGTAACTACCATGTTTTTCTAAAGTGATAGATTCCACTTATTTCTAGCTGATTCATTGGGTCCTGTTTTCAACTGGGAAATGACCTATGTAAAGCACCAAATTTACTGTGTATTAGCAGTGCTAAAGCACAGCACTATAAAAACTATAAGTGAAGCACTTTACAGCATCTCGATTCTCGGGTAAGCTATGTGTACTGCCCAATATTAATCTTTAGTCTGGTTCTATGAGTGTGTCTTCATTGTTCAAAATACGGTTCCCTGGTTTTTAATACCTTGGATGCCTGCAGGGTAAGGATTCAGTGGATCATCTGCATCAGATGAAAGGTTTTAGTGTGGTGTAAATACCTTTTGAAAGAATCACTTTAAAGGGGTATTCCGGGATTGTTGGTTCTTTGAATGTGAGACAGGGGCAGCAAAGTTAGTCTAGTTACTAATATACTTCCCTTAACCTTTGTGTGGGGCTGGTATCAGATTTCTTTGTCTTTTTTTTTCCCCGGATGTTTATTCTCGGCAGCCTACAAAATGCAGTGCGGCCAAAGGCAATACATTACAAGTCAGGTGCTGAAAGGGGCTTGGCTGCTTCATCTGTTGTGTGTGAGCCCCCCTGAGGACCACCACAATGTGTGTGCATTCTCAATCTCACAGATCAGGTTGTGCTGCAATGGGTGGGGCGACCCATGTGTAGGAGGGAAATAAATCACCTCCCACCTTGAAACAAAGGATCTTGGGGATTGTAGTCTGAGGAATGCCACAGAAACAGGAAGTAGCCAGTTCCCAAAAACAAGCCAGCAGTGTGATGAGGAACACAAGACATGGCCTTTCACCACCAACACAAGCACAGATCCTTGGTTAGCAAGTCTAGTACTGTATGACACTTATTTACTAAATTCACCTTGTGTTGGATAACTCCTTTAAAGCATCCATTCTGACATTCTGAACCTACAAGTATCTGCTGGCTGTTTAGGGAGGGTTGGCCAACTAAAAACACAGGGTTTTATACACATGGTGTAGTGGACTAGATGCATGTCTTTTATTTATTGCAGTGTTTTTCAGCCCGTGTGCCTCCAGCTGTTGCAAAACTACAACTCCCAGCATGCCCGGACAGTTGTAGTTTTGCAACAGCTGAAGGCACACTTCATGGGAAATACTGCTTTTAGTGGTGTTTGAGGATTTCAGTAGAGATGTACTATCTACAACTCTTGTGCTGACACCTCCTGCTTGTTCAGGTAGACAGAGCTACTCACATGTAGCTACAGAAATACACATTGTACAATCATGAAATAGTAGTTGAGACTTGTACTTCCGGGGGTGGTGGTGGGGGGGGGGGGGGAGGGGGAGGGGTTGTATTCCAATCCCTTTTAATTTTATTGGGAACTGAAAATGAGGTTACAAAGCATTTTCTGTTGATCAGATATTCTTGTTATGCAGGATACGGGTGCATCAGTTGGTATTACTATGGAAGTATACAGTTCATTTTAGGCACATATAGACATAGACAGATACTCGAGTCATAGTTCTTAAAAAGCAATGAAGAATGGCAGCACTCACCAAAATCGTGCCCAAACTTCTTTATTTAAGAAAAATGGGGAAAGACAGAGCAGTCAGGTCAGCGACAACTTTTCTTGGTACCCGCTTCTTCCAGCTCCTGATTGCTACACTATGTCCGTCCCTACGTTTGCCTAAATAAAGAAGTTTTGGTAGAGTTTTGGTGAATGCGCCATTCTTCATTGCTTTTGATGACCTATCACTGTATTGCTGCATTGCAGCAGAGCACCGCCAGCCATATAATTAGGTAGAGTGACTCTGCATACTGAACTGAGCTGCTGCAGCAGTGTCTGCTGGCGAGTCCGATAGAGAGCAGTGCCAGCATTTTTCTTCTTTTTTGTTTACAGATACTTGAATCGTGCATTATCACAGCACAATACATATTTTAAACCCTTGTATTGTGCATTTCATTTCTACTGGTGTGAAAAATCTATTTTCAATGAGGCTTTGGTGATTACAGTCTGCACCATCTGTTTCTAGGGCTTTCAACTACAGCATGTTATTTTCTAGGAAGGCCGCCACGACCCCACCACGACCCCTCCCTTAGACTTGCATTGAGGGGCATGGTGGGATGTCATGAGCGGCGTCGCCATGACATCACGACCTCAGCCGCCCACACCCAGCATTCTAAACGAACGTTGGGTACTGCACAGAGATCGCGGGGTTCCCAGCTGGGGGACCGCCGCGATAAGATGTCTAGGGGCGGAGTACCCCTTTAAAGGCGTACTCCCATGGAAAACTTTTTTTTTTTTAAATCAACTGGTGCCAGAAAGTTAAACAGATTTGTAAATCACTTCTATTAAAAAATCTTAATCCTTCCAGTACTTTTTAGAGGCTGTATACTAAAGAGAAATCCCAAAAAGAAGTGCATTTCCTCTGATGTCATGACCACAGTGCTCTCTGCTGACCTCTGCTATCCAATTTAGGAACTGTCCAGAGCAGGAAAAAATCCCCATAGCAAATATATGCTGCTCTGAACAGTTCCTAAAATGGACAGCAGAGGTCAGCAGAGAGCACTGTGGTCATGACATCAGAGGAAATGCATTTCTTTTTTGCATTTCTCTTTAGCATACAGCCTCTAAAAAGTACTGGAAGGATTAAGATTTTTTAATAGAAGTGATTTACAAATCTGTTTAACTTTCTGGCACCAGCTGATTTAAAAAAATTGTTTTCCACGGGAGTACCCCTTTAAGTAGGTAGCAGTAGCCTGTTATTTTAGTTAAGCAACAAAGCAGTTGGCCACTCTTTACTTGCTTTAAAGGTCACAGAAAAGCAAACACTTTGAGCAAATATTCACGGAAGTGCGGGATGGATTCTGGAATTAGTTTTAATCCTGTTTTATGGTCTAGAAACCAAAAAACTTAATGTAAAAAAGTGCATTTATGGTTTATTCAGTCTTTAAAAAGCAGCTTTCAGAAGATGAATTCAGCTATATCTCAGCTTCCTGTTCTGTCAATGCAAAGGTAATTGTCACCGTATTGATAAAATGGAAAGCTGAGTAGAATCAATAGAGTTCTTGGAAATATTTTATCATTTCAACTTTCTCCCATCTGCCTGTATTTCGGTGCCTTGTCTCTTACCCTGCTTTACCTCTGTTTTCTCGAAAGTAACTTATAGTTAAGGAAACTTGACATAATTGTAGGTTACTAAGCATTTAACATACAGTTATGGCTGTAAATGTTGGCACCCCTGAAGTATTTCTCACAGAAAAGGGTTGCAATAACCTATGTTTTGCTATACACATGTTTATTCCCTTTGTGTGTATTGGAACTAAACCAAAAAAGGGAGGGGAAAAAGCAAATTGGACATAATATCACTCCAAACTCCAAAATGGTCTGGACAAAATTATTGGCACCCTTTTAAAAGTGTGGAAAAATAAGATTGTTTCAAGCATGTTCTGCTCCTTTAAACTCACCTGGGGCATGTAACAGGTGTGGGCAATATATAAACCACACCTGAAAGTAGATAAAAAGGAGAGAAGTTCACTTAGTCTTTGCATTGTGTGTCTGTGTGTGCCACACTAAGCATGGTCAACAGAAAGAGGAGAAGAGAACTGTCTGAGGACTTGAGAACCAAAATTGTGGAAAAATATCAACAATCTCAATGTAGCAATTCCATCTCCAGAGATCTAGATTTGCCTTTGTCCACAGTGCGCAACATTATCAAGAAGTTTGCAACCCATGGCAGTGTAGCTAATCTCCCTGGGAGTGGACGGAAGAGAAAAATTGATGAAAGGTGTCAACGCAGGATAGTCCAGATAGTGGATAAGCAGCCCCAAACAAGTTCCAAAGATATTCAAGCTGTCATGCAGGCTCAGGGAGCATCAGTGTCAGCGCGAACTATCCGTCAACATTTAAATTAAATTAAACGCTATGGAGGAGACCCAGGAGGACCCCACTGCTGACGCAGAGACATAAAAAAGCAAGACTACATTTTGCCAAAATGAACTTGAGTAAGACAAAATCCTTCTGGGAAAATGTCTTGTGGACAGATGAGACCAAGATAGAGCTTTTTGGTAAAGCACATCATTCTACTGTTTACTGAAAATGGAATGAAGTCTACAAAGAAAATAACACAGTACCTTCAGTGAAATATGGTGGAGGTTCAATGATGTTTTGGGGTTGTTTTGCTGCCTCTGGCACTGTGTGCCTTTAATGGGTGCAAGGCATCATGAAATCTAAGGATTACCAATGGATTTTGGGTCGCACTGTACAGCCCAGTGTCAGAAAGCTGGGTTTGCGTCCAAGATCTTGGGTCTTCCAGCAGGACAATGACCCCAAACATGCGTCAAAAAGTACCCAGAAATGGATGGCAACAAAGCGCTGGAGAGTTCTGAAGTGGCCAGCAATGAGTCCAGATCTAAATCCCATTGAACACCTGTGGAGAGATCTTAAAATTGCTGTTGGTAAAAGGCGCCCTTCCAATAAGAGAGACCAGAAGCAGTTTACAAAGGAAGAGCAGTCCAACATTCCAGCTGAGAGGTGTAAGAAGCTTATTGATGGTTATAGGAAGCGACTGATTTCAGTTATTTTTTTTCAAAGGGTGTGCAACCAAATATTAAGTTAAGGGTGTCAATAATTTTGTCCAGCCCATTTTTGGAGTTTGGTGTGACATTATGCCCAATTTTCTTTTTTTCCCTTTTTGGTTTAGTTCCAATACACACAAAGAGAATAAACATGTGCGTAGCAAAACATGTGTTACTGCAATCCTTTCCTGTGAGAAATACTTCATTTTCTAGAAAAATTTCAGTGCCAACATTTATGGCCATGACTGTAGTTGTTAGTACAACAGTAGGGAACTATTGGGTTACCCCCTTACTCATTAGCTTAGTGGTTCCCAAACTTCTTGAGACCAGAGAGTCCAAAAAGAGCTAGAGACCCTACAGCCATTATATGAAGGACATGTCATCAGACTGTGATGGTGTTTCCCTTTGATGAGTATTTCCTGCATGTTACTATGACCAGATAACATGATCTCAACAATGATCTCAACAATAGCTGAACTATTACTCATGGGTGGGTGAGTTGTTTTACAGACACGCTCCCACAACACAAAGGGGTATTCCACCCAGAAGCATTCTTCATATTTAAGTCATTACTTCAGATTTTAAATGGAGCAGCAAGGCATGTGCTCCATTCAGATTCCTCGCTTCAGACTCGATATTAAGGGGAATCAGAAACTTTGGTACCCCCTACTGGCAATAAATGGGGGTCCCATTTAAAGGGGTACTCCGCTGCCCCAGCATTCAGAACATTTTGTTCCGAACGCTTGGAGCGGGCATCGGGGGGTCGTAACATCCTTGCCATGCCCATTGTGACGTCACACCACACCCCCTCAATGCAAGTCTATGGGAGGGGGCATGGCGGCTTGCATTGAGGGGGTGTGGTGTGATGTCACGAGGGGCGAGTCCGTAACGTCACGACCCCCTGATACCCGATCCAAGCGTTCTAAATAAACGCTGGGTGCTGCACAGAGATCGCGGGGTCCCAGCGGCGGGACCCCTGTGATCAGACATCTTATCTCCTATCCTTTACATAGGGGATAAGATGTCTAGAGGCAGAGTACCCCTTTAATGTCTGTGTAAAATTCATGACCCCTTTATTATATTCCAATATTAGATCCGACTTCAGATTCCAAATGAATTCAAACCCGACACCTAAAGGCCCCAAACATCATGTTTCAGATAGCCACAGATTTCGGACCCCAATAAGCAGCTTCCCTAGCTACTGGAGAAGTGTACAAGGTGCTGCACGGAAAGATTGTACTGTATGGCAGGAGGCTGAATTGTGTAGGGTCAAGATGAGAATACGGGTAAACAGGAGTGGCAGCTTCTGTCCCTATTCTCTGGGTGCTGGAACCTATAGTTTTTGACCTTTGGGACCACTATTACAAGACCTTGGTGAGTGTTATATACACAGGTACTTTTGTGCAACAGTCCATATGGCCACCTAGAGATGATATATAGCCATCTCAATGTCTGTGCACATTATGATGATACACTACATCATCAGATAACCTCAGAAATGGACAACTACCAAGGAACATCTAACCTTATAATCTGAATTCTCCCATCTCTTTAAATGTGGCTGAGCTGTGTTTTTCAATATAGAACAATGTATAAATGTTGTATCATTTCTTGGGTCTATTGACATTTGAGGAATATTCTTAGAGGAGGTCTTTTAGTTTTGGTCTGATCCATTTACTGTGCATCTATTGCCAGCAAACAACATCTGTGTTGATTTTTGAGACGTTCTAATTGTTGCCTAACATCTGTTTCTGTTCCCAAAGTAACGCTTAGTGTTTTAAATATTCTAGGTTGCCATAAAATCTATCCGCAAGGACAAAATAAGAGATGAGCAAGATATGGTTCACATCAGACGAGAGATTGAAATAATGTCATCACTCAGCCATCCGCATATCATAAGCATATATGAAGGTAATATTTTATTTTGAATCATGGGGGATGTGTGTGATCCAATATTCCGTGCACCCCTGACTCCTTGTCAGCCTTTCTTATGCTTGTGTGGGATGCATATCAATAAATTGTGAGAAAAGTAATGTTTAGCCTTGTAGGACATGTTCATATAAAGTACACAGGACACACTAGTGCAGTGTGTGTGGGTTTACCGACCATGCCTAGACAGATCTTTCTCCTTCATCTCTTGAAGGTAATGGAACTCCCATACAATAGTTTTATACCGATCCACTCTACACCACATCATCTGCAGTACTGCGACAGTGACCTTGGGTTTGTACTATGTGTACTGTGCAGGCACTGTAAGTGGGAAAGGATCCAGCCACAATAAACCCTACTGGTGTTATAGGGAACCTGTCACAATACGAATGCAGTCCAATCTGCAGACAGCATGTTATAGAGCAGGAGGAGCTGATCTTGGAATAGTTCCAGGATAATTTGTTATTTATTCATGTAAATCTCATGTCATGTGGGTGGTCCTACTCATGCATTGACAGCTATCTTTATATTAGAAAACTGTTGATCGCTCAGTAGGACCACCAACATGACTTCATAGTCCAGAATGAGCATTCATGTACAGGAATAAAAGACAAGTTATCCTTGAACTTTTTCTACATATCTATATATCAATCTGCTCAGTTCCTCCAGCTGTATAACATAATGCATGCAGATTTAACATATTTTTTATTGTGACAGATTTCCTTTACAGCAGCAATGGGATAGGTTTTGTGGAGTGTTTCCAAGTGAAATGTCTGATGTTATTTCAATACATTACTAACTTTATGCATCTAAGAAGTGCCAGCCTTTGGTTCTTATCTCAGTCTACCAACTCATAGTTCCCATTCTCATCTACATTTGTTGTATTTGTTTTAAACTATGACCATATACCACTGTCACGTGGCCTGCTCTTTACATGAATGTAAGCTATGCAAAATACCTGCCTTACAGAAATATACTTTTTTACTAACTAGCCCCAGATATGACTGCGAACCCTCTATTTTGATTCTGCCTCCTAAAGATTACCCCCCCCATTCATAATCTTAGTCACTGTCTTTGAAGGGGAATCTGTCAGCAGTTTTATGCTGTGCTTTCCAGGGTGCAGCATAAACTAGTCACAAAGATACTGATTTTATCCATTTCTTACATCGTGTCGCAGCTGATGTCCTAAAATCACATTTTATTCCTTTACAGTGGGATGAGCTCACCCCACCCACAGAAATATCTAGGATTATTGAGCATGAGCACATCATTGGGTGAACTACTGCACAATAGGGGGATTTATATTGGGATGTGTACATTGCAACCTCTTTTTTTTTTTTTTATTACGTTAATGATTGGAAAACGGATTCTGCTGTTTGACATACAGGAGAATCTATTTTTAGCATTCGTTAACATATAGGTTTTTATCCTTTTCAAAAGTGTAAAATGTACACTTTAAAAGTAAACACAGACACAGTGTAAACCCAGCCCAAGTAATACATGGTTAAAATCGGGGACTGTATTTCAAGATTTAGGAATAGATCAGCATAGACCTGATGGCAGATTGCCTTTAAGCAAGCCCCTTGCCTCTCCCTAACACGTTTATTTGCACATCAGCATATACATGATCACAAGGTGCTAACATAGGAGAGATAGGCAGATAGGCAGAATTTCCTGTACCATGTGACTGAGGAGTGGAATGGCGCATCCGCACATCTTTCACAATGTAACGAAATTAGGGAATGCTTTTTTTTTTTACATAATAAAATAAATGCAGGAAACCTATTCAGATTTCCTACTGCTCTAATACAGAAGCATTCAAAATAATATATGATAGAATATTATAGTAGACTGTATTCTCCATGCAGGCAGGGATTACAGAGGGTGTGGGCATTACATCTTTGGGATACAAGCAGTGGTCCTGTGTGGTTAGTAATGCATCATTCCTACATAACATTAAAGAATCTCTGCCTATGTCATTTCAAAATATAACATTTAAAGTGGTTCTAAACTGGAGGTTCACATTGTCACACGGTTATATAATCAGGTAACTAATACAGCAGCAACACAAGAGGTACAAAATACAGCTTCCTGAAACGGACCTGATTGTCCCAAAGTAACCTAAAATATTACTGCCAAGAAATGATATTGTTACTCCAGATGGGAAAGTGAAAGAAGTCGATAGAATCACACAAATAAATCGCTTCTAGTTTATATGAGGCTACCCCCCTACCATCTAAGGCCAGCAGCAGCCAAGAGACGACAGCAGTGTGATGTGTTGTTCGTTGTGTCACCACAGGCCAAGTTTAAGTTCAGGCCAGGAGTTCACTGAGTGAAATTACAGAAAAGCGTCATGGACCAAAATAAAAGGGAAGTATAGAAACAAGCAATGCCTACAATGGTCTCTTGAAAAATGAAGATTGAAGTACACACCCTAGTCCAAGGGCAGCACTTGCCAAGAGCACCAAGCCAAGTAGAAACACCTAATGGGGATTTCCTTTCACTCTGGAGGAAAACCAGAATCAGCATGTCGGGCGAATTCATACAGTGTTATAGAAAATCAGCTTTTCTTTGTGAGTGACAGGTCTGTAGGGAGTATTACTGAAGGGCTGCCAGAAAATTAACCGCTGACCTCACATTGTCCAAGGGATAGAAGCAATGAGCCCGATTACTGGCAATTCACACATGCTACACACTCTGGATGTGATGGATTATTTATTATTGCTAACGTTACAGCTTTTTACTGTAGTATTCCAGCAATGATTAGCTTTGTCACAACATCAGCAGTTCAACCTGCCTTTCTACCACTATGAATACATGCACAGAAGTGACAACAAGTGAACAGTTGATGTTGTGAGTATATCTATTACCACAAGCAGCTTATCCCCCGCCCTCACCATCCTGAACACATGAATGCTCGGCTGAGCTTAGGGTTCATGTAGGTAGAGGTTAGCGGATAGTTATCTTATGTGGATGGTTCCTCTGTCACACCCAACAGACATCATTTTGTCTCAGCTGGGAGAAGTGCACGGCTGAGCACTTCTCCCCCCTTCTGTGTGCAGGCTCATAGACTTACTATGGGAGTCCATCTCCTGCATTAAGGACAGACCAGAGAGAAAACAAGCATAGCTAGCACCCCCTCCAGTCCCACCCCACTGGATAAAGCAATTGGTGGGGAGCACCCAGACCCTGACCAATTTAAACTTTTGACATGCCTCTTGGACACTTAGCCCCTCCTTGGACCCATCCAATATCTTTTTGTTGGAGAGGGAGGAATACATAAAAACTGTAAAAGCAGGACTGTCTGGTTTTGCCAATTGCAACCAATCACAGCTCAGCTTTCATAAAATGAAAGCTGAGCTGGGATTGGTTGTTATTGACCAATTCAGACAGTATAGCTTTTATATATTTTTATTATTTCCCACAGTATTCCAGATGTGGTCTCACTAGAGCTTTATATAAAGGGATCACAATCTCCTTCTTCCTACTGGTTATACTTCTAGCTGGGCAGACAAGCACCCCACTTACTTTTTCTACTGCCTGGTTGCACTGTTGGCTCAATAGATTGTATTGCACAGTAAATTAACATTAAAGCTGGGTTTACATATAGTATTTTCGCCAGTAATTCTGCCCAAACCCAATATTTTTTGGCAAAAATTCCTGAACAAATACTGACCAAAATGCTATGTGTAAACCCAGCCTTAGTGTCACCTACAAAGAACACTACATGCTTAGCCATAGAATCACTGTAAGCAGTGGTTCTTAACCTTGTTGGAGGTACTGAACCCCACCAGTTTCATATGCGCATTCACCGAACCCCTTCATTGGAAAAATAAAATATGATTTTTTCAAATTCAAAACATAGGAGGTATATATTTAAGTATATAATGAACAAAACCATTAAGAACAAAGAACATAACCATGAAAACAGGATTTTCACACAAAAGCAAAAACATAATGAATATTTACTGCAAATCAGTGTGACTTCTGCTGTTGACTTTCAGAGACCAGTTCAGAAATGCGTGGCTTTACCTTGGCAAGTGTCACTCTCATGTCATTAGGCAGGCAGTGTTCCCCCCACATTAGGCAGACAGTGTTCCCCCACATTAGGCAGGCAATGTTCCCCCACATTAGGCAGGCAGAGTTCCCCCACATTAGGCAGACAGTGTTCCCCCACATTAGGCAGACAGAGTTCCCCCACATTAGGCAGGCAGTGTTCCCCCACATTATCCAGACATAGTTCCCCCACATTAGGCAGGCAGTGTTCCCCCACATTAGGCAGGCAGTGTTCCCCCACATTAGGTTGGCAGTGTTCCCCCACATTAGGCAGGCAGTGTTCCCCACATTAGGCAGGCAGTGTTCCCCCACATTAGGCAGGCAGTGTTCCCCCACATTAGGCAGGCAGAGTTCCCCACATTAGGCAGACAGTTCCCCCACATTAGGCAGACAGAGTTCCCCCACATTAGGCAGGCAGTGTTCCCCACATTAGGCAGGCAGTGTTCCCCCACATTAGGCAGGCAGTGTTCCCCCACATTAGGCAGGCAGAGTTCCCCACATTAGGCAGACAGTTCCCCCACATTAGGCAGACAGAGTTCCCCCACATTAGGCAGGCAGTGTTCCCCCACATTAGGCTGACAGAGTTCCCCCACATTAGGCAGACAGTTCCCCCACATTAGGCAGGCGGTGTTCCCCCACATTAGGCAGACAGTGTTCCCCCACATTAGGCAGACAGAGTTCCCCCACATTAGGCAGGCAGTGTTCCCCCACATTATCCAGACATAATTCCCCCACATTAGGCAGGCAGTGTTCCCCCACATTAGGCAGGCGGTGTTCCCCCACATTAGGCAGACAGTGTTCCCCCACATTAGGCAGACAGAGTTCCCCCACATTAGGCAGGCAGTGTTCCCCCACATTATCCAGACATAATTCCCCCACATTAGGCAGGCAGTGTTCCCCCACATTAGGCAGGCAGTGTTCCCCCACATTAGGTTGGCAGTGTTCCCCCACATTAGGCAGGCAGTGTTCCCCACATTAGGCAGGCAGTGTTCCCCCACATTAGGCAGGCAGTGTTCCCCCACATTAGGCAGGCAGAGTTCCCCACATTAGGCAGACAGTTCCCCCACATTAGGCAGACAGAGTTCCCCCACATTAGGCAGGCAGTGTTCCCCACATTAGGCTGACAGAGTTCCCCCACATTAGGCTGACAGAGTTCCCCCACATTAGGCAGACAGTTCCCCCACATTAGGCAGGCGGTGTTCCCCCACATTAGGCAGGCGGTGTTCCCCCACATTAGGCAGGCAGAGTTCCCCCACATTAGGCAGGCAGTGTTCCCCAACATTAGACAGGCAGTGTTCCTCCAAATTATGTAGGCCAGTGGTCTTCAACCTGTGGACCTCCAGATGTTGTAAAACTACAACTCCCAGCATGCCCGGACAGCCAATGGCTGTCCGGGCATGCTGGGACTTGTAGTTTTGCAACATCTGGAGGTCCACAGGTTGAAGACCACTAATGTTGGCAGTGTTCCCCCACAGATATACAGCGCCTCCAGCCATATACAGTGTATGGCTGGAGGCTGTATGCCTGTATACTGCCCACTTCAGTGCTCCGACCACCGCTCCGGCTATAGCAGTAGGTCTCAGGACCGGTGGTCGGAACACCGAAGATGACGTGCCGCTGGTCACTTACCAAGCTGGCCAGTGCGCGTCTTCCTCCTTCTCTATCCTCCGGTCCTCCGGTCCACATTAGGCAGGCAGTGTTCCCCCACATTAGGCAGGCAGTGTTCCCCCACATTAGGTTGGCAGTGTTCCCCCACATTAGGCAGGCAGTGTTCCCCCACATTAGGCAGGCAGAGTTCCCCCACATTAGGCAGACAGTGTTCCCCCACATTAGGCAGACAGAGTTCCCCCACATTAGGCAGGCAGTGTTCCCCCACATTATCCAGACATAGTTCCCCCACATTAGGCAGGCAGTGTTCCCCCACATTAGGCAGTCAGTGTTCCCCCACATTAGGTTGGCAGTGTTCCTCCACATTAGGCAGGCAGTGTTCCCCACATTAGGCAGGCAGTGTTCCCCCACATTAGGCAGGCAGTGTTCCCCCACATTAGGCAGGCAGAGTTCCCCACATTAGGCAGACAGTTCCCCCACATTAGGCAGACAGAGTTCCCCCACATTAGGCAGGCAGTGTTCCCCCACATTAGGCTGACAGAGTTCCCCCACATTAGGCAGACAGTTCCCCCACATTAGGCAGGCGGTGTTCCCCCACATTAGGCAGGCAGAGTTCCCCCACATTAGGCAGGCAGTGTTCCCCAACATTAGACAGGCAGTGTTCCTCCAAATTATGTAGGCCAGTGGTCTTCAACCTGTGGACCTCCAGATGTTGTAAAACTACAACTCCCAGCATGCCCGGACAGCCAATGGCTGTCCGGGCATGCTGGGACTTGTAGTTTTGCAACATCTGGAGGTCCACAGGTTGAAGACCACTAATGTTGGCAGTGTTCCCCCACAGATATACAGCGCCTCCAGCCATATACAGTGTATGGCTGGAGGCTGTATGCCTGTATACTGCCCACTTCAGTGCTCCGACCACCGCTCCGGCTATAGCAGTAGGTCTCAGGACCGGTGGTCGGAGTACCGAAGATGACGTGCCGCTGGTCACTTACCAAGCTGGCCAGTGCGCGTCTTCCTCCTTCTCTATCCTCCGGTCCTCGGTGCCTTTGCTTCCATGGGCGCATGCACGCACGGGACGTCAGTGACGTCCCGGCATGCGCTATGTCCTGGCGGCCCTGCGTTTTTAAACTTAACGTGGGGCCGCAGGGAGTTAATAGGGATGGGGGGAATTGCCCCGTCGCTACAGGATGGGCAAACACTGGCTCTGCTCGGGGCCCCCTTGCTTGGTTTGCTTGTCCTGTTGCGACCTCCACCGCCGAACCCACGGTACTGACTCCCTGAACTCCTGGGGTTCAATCGAACCCAGGTTAAGAACCACTGACTGTGTTTACAATGTTGTTTAGCCTTTCCAGTTGCTTCCTCTAAAGTGTGATACACAAAAAGAGTTTATACCTTTATTGACAATGTATCACTCACGCAAAGAAATGTCTTAATAGATGTGTTTCTGTGGTCCTAGAACCCTTACACACATCTGATTTCACTTTTCTTTGTGTGTGGTTTGTTTATACAAATATTCCCATAAAAGAGGTAATTTACAAAGCCTTTTTAGAAATTGATGTGAAGAAACAATAGTAAAATATAGCTTCAACTCTGCTTTAACCCATTTTACACATCTATGCACGGTCATTTATGGACATGAATTTCCACATTTGTGATACTTAAGATTATATTAAATACCTCTGATGCGTGTTAGGAGACTTTTGGGGCCTTTTTGGGTCAGTTGATTTATATTTTGCCCAGTGATCAGCTCATTTGTCGACTGATCACATAGCTTTAACAGGTTTCAAAGTCATTATTCATCCGACCAACATCACCATGTCTAATAGGGTATGTGCGCCCAATGTATGATAGAAGCAAAACGCCTCGCAACTAATCCCGTGATTGATCTAGTGGCTAGTGAGTCTTGCTAAGTCATGTAATAGGCCTGGTAAAATGTGTATTACGACCCTTTTATGTGCTCATTATGTCTTAAATTTTTCCAACTCAGAGTTAGCCACTTCCGAGTCCTTAAGGACCGAGGGCGTATCCATACGCCCGTGGGAAATCCGGTCCCCACCGCTAGCCGGTTGGGGACCGGAGCCGGATGCCTGCTGAAATCATTCAGCAGGCACCCCGGCACATCGCCCAGTTGTCAGCAACAGCCCCGATCAGCCTGAGTGAGGTCGCAGAGCTGCGATCTCCTCCTATCCCCTGCCATTAGTCAGAACGGAGTTCTGACCAATGGCAGCGCAGGACAGGGGGTTGCCATGGCAACCCCCCATTCTGCCCGCCCCTGGATGTCGAGGGAATCTGAGAAGAAGAGGGAGGCCGTACCTGCAGGAGAAGATGCCTGGGGACCCGGGATCTTCGCTGGAGCCTGCTGGATACTTGCTCAGGTAGGGAATCGACGGGGGGGGGTGGGAATTGAAAGTGAAAGTAAAACGATCTTTACTGTTGCAACCACTAGGAAGACCAAATTGCAACTCCCAGCATGCCCAGACAGCCAAAGGCTGTCTGGGCATGCTAAGAGTTGTAGTTTGGCAACATCTGGAGGGTCACAGTTTGGAGACCACTGTTACAGTGGTGCCCAAATGGTAGCCCTCCAGATGTTGGCAAACTACAACTCTCAGCATGCCTCGACTGCCCAGGCATGCTGGGAGTTGTAGTTCTGTAACATCTGTCCCTTCAGACTTAGCAATTTTCATGAAATTTTTGAAAATTGCTGCTTTACTTTGAAGCCCTCTAGTTTTTTCATAAAGCATAAATATGTCCATTTTATGATGCCAATATAAAGTGGACATATTGTATTTGTGAAGAAAAATTTAATTTATTGTGAATATCCATTTTCCTTACAAGCAGAGAGCTTCAAAGTTAGAAAAATGCAAAATTTTCAAAATTTTCATGAAATTTTGTGAATTTTCACCAAAAAAGGATGCAAGTAACACCGAAAATTTACCACCAAAATAAAGTAGAATATGTCACGAAAAAACATTCTCAGAATCAGAATATTCGGTAAAAGCATTTTCGCGTTATTAATTCGTAAAGTGACGGGGGTCTGAATTGCGAAAAAGGGATCAGTCCTTAAGGTGAAAAAGGGCTGCGTCCTTAAGGGGTTAGGCAACATAGGACTGGCAGAGAGGAGAGATTAATTACTACTAAACAGATGGAGAAGACTAAAGGTTATGGTTGAGTGATTGTGATTCAGGGTAAAGATGTGTGGTATTTGTGGGGGAATGAGACTTTGCCACAGCCGCACATTAAGGTGCATGCCTATCTTCCAAAGTGATCTCATATAACTAGGACTATTGGGAGTCTGACCTTTGGGATCTTCGCTGATCCTGAGAATGAAGAGAACGCAGCACATATGCCAGCCAGTATGCAGCTTTTTTTCTAAGGAATAGGACCAGCTAAAATTCCATCCATTATATGTGGTCAGGACTGGCACCATGGAGGAAAAAAACAGGTGAGGGGCTGCAGTACTAAATTTGTGCTGCCAGAGGTCAGACTCCTTCTGATCGTATTGTTATGGCACATCCTATCAATACGCTATCACTTTATAAAATAAAGCTACAATTACATAGTGACTGGTAATCAGGGTATATGATCCCCAATGATATTGTGGATCACAGAGTATAACCAGTTATGGCATTGGACTTCAGACTCCTTTAATAGGTATAGTATAAGCTGTAAAAATACCAACAGGAACTCCAAAGTTGTAACTTAATTTAATTTACCAGAAAAACAAAACATTAACACAAAAAAATAAAGATTAAAAAAAAATGACTACCGTATATACTCGAGTATAAGTCGACCCGAGTATAAGCCGAGACCCCCTAATTTCAACCCAAAATCCCAGGAAAAGTTATTGACTCGAGTATAAGCCTAGGGTGGGAAATACATCATCCCCCCTGTCATCATCCAGACCCGTCATTAACATCCTCATCATCATCACCGCCTGTCATCATCCAGACCCTCATCATCATCACCTGTCATCATCCCCTTGTCATCATCCCACACATCCCCCCTTCCTCATCCCCTTGTCATCATCCCCACCCCCCTTCATCATCCCCTTGTCATCATCCCCACCCCCCTTCATCATTCCCTTGTCATCATCCCCACCCCCCTTCATCATCCCCTTGTAATCATCCCACACCCCCCCTTCATCATCCCCTTGTCATCATCCCCACCCCCCTTCATCATCCCACACCCCCCCTTCATCATCCTCTTGTCATCATCCCACACTCCCCCTTCATCATCCTCTTCTCATCATCCGCCCTCAGTGGTCTTCAACCTGCGGACCTCCAGAGGTTTCAAAACTACAACTCCCAGCAAGCCCGGTCAGCCATCGGCTGTCCGGGCTTGCTGGGAGTTGTAGTTTTGAAATCTCCGGAGGTCCGCAGGTTGAAGACCACTGCGGCCTTCGACATCATCCAGCCCCCCCTCACCCCCTTTAGTTCTGTACAGTACTCACCTCCGCTCGGCGCTGGTCCGGTGCTGCAGGGCTGTCCGGAGAGGAGGTGGTCCGGTGGGATAGTGGTTCCGGGCTGCTATCTTCACCGGGGGCGCCTCTTCTCCGCGCTTCCGGCCCGGAATAGAGGCGTTGCCTTGACAATGACGCAGAAGTACGTTGGCAATGAACGTACCTCTGCGTCGTTGTCAAGGCAACGTGACTATTCTGGGGCCGGGCCCGAAGCGCTTAGAAGAGGCCTCCCCGGTGAAGATAGCAGCCCGGAACCACTATCCCACCGGACCACCTCCTCTCCGGACAGTCCTGCAGCACCGGACCAGCGCCGAGCGGAGGTGAGTACTGTACAGAACTAAAGGGGGTGAAAGGGGGCTGGATGATGTCGAAGGCCGCAGTGGTCTTCAACCTGCGGACCTCCGGAGGTTTCAAAACTACAACTCCCAGCAAGCCCGGACAGCCGATGGCTGCCCGGGCTTGCTGGGAGTTGTAGTTTTGAAACCTCTGGAGGTCCGCAGGTTGAAGACCACTGCGGGTGGAGAGTTCACTCGAGTATAAGCCGAGGGGGGTGTTTTCAGCACAAAAAATCGTGCTGAAAAACTCGGCTTATACTCGAGTATATAAGGTAGATAACCAATAAAGAGAAATCAATTCTTACATATAAAATTCAGAAACCGTTGCTAGTAACAGCAAATCAGCGCAGGCACTTTAATAATACAGCGGTTTTATCAGTAAAATACCCTCTCTAATTGGTCAGATCTTTCAACCATTCATATGATCCACGGATCAGCTGTGTTTCTGGCATTGTATGTTGAGTATAGTTTTAAGTTACAATGGTCCAGAAAAGACCATTGCATGTTGAAAATGTTATTACCTGAGGCCATTGTACCTTGAGGGACCCCTATATTTGAGCTTACGTAATAGAAATTTGCAGCCAGTTTCCTAATGGAAAGACTTTATGGGTTTACACCATACTCAAGACTTAAAGAAATTTCTTCCACTGAAAATGGGTTCCACACATGAGATTGTTTCTGCAGAAAGCACATACATTAGGATACATTCCTCACCTAATGGTCACCTAAGGATTGAGCATTTTAAGCAGTGACTTATCTGCATGCATTTTACTTACACATCCTTTAGTATCATTTTCTGTACTATCATTTTTAGTATTATATGTTTCTAATAAAATGTTATTGTTTGTCTCTCAGTTAAATACGGTATATATGCTTCAGTTATGGTTATTATGCATACATTTTTATTTCAAATTCTGTGGTACCGAGGACTACATTTCACACACACAATGAGACCTACTTTATTAGTGATAGTATTCTGTAACTCAGTCAGAACACATTGATTTTCAGAAGTAACTGGAAGAGTTAGACCCTCATTCTCAGTCTGGAGAAATTCCATTCGCTCAGCAAGACAGAAGTTGGCAATTGGCATTGTACAGCTGGGAGGAAAATACTGTTGAAGTGACTTAAAACATCTTGAATAGTAGTGAACAGCTAGAGTTGACTTTGCCAGAATCTTTACTTCTGAGAGTATAAATTTAATCTGTGAAGAACGTGCTTCTTTCATGAAAATCCTTAGCGCTACATGTCGAGTCTAAGAATACCACGGACGACTTATTCTTACTCTAGTAAGCCAGTGTCTTGAAGTACTGATATTTAAATTGTCCTTATAATTCTTATTTTATTTTTGGATTAGCTTTGTTTTTGTTTTTCATCCATTCTAATATTTATGTCAAACAACCTTTCAAATATTGTGTAGGCCCCCCTTGTGTCACCAAATTAGCTGTGACCAATGAAAGCATGGACCCCACAAGACATTGGAAGGTGTCCTGTGGTATTTGTCCCTGAGATGTTATCAGCAGATTCTTTATGTCATTTAACTTGTGAGTTGGGACCTTCATGGATGGGTCTTGTTTTTTCCAGCACATCACACAGATGCTCGATTTGTTTGAGATCTGGGGAATTTGGATGCCCAATCAACACCTTAAACTATTTGTCGTATTCTTTGAACCACTTCTAAACAATTTTTTCAATGTGGCCTAGTGCATTATCCTGCCGAAAGAGGACATTGTTAGTTAAAAATACAATTTCCATGAAGGGGTTTATATGGTGTGTACAATGCTTAAGCAGGTGGTACATGTCAAAGTAAATTCCACATGAATGCCAGTACCCAAGGTTTCTCTGAAGGACATTGCCCTGCACAAAGTTCATACAACCTCCTCTGCTTGTCCTCTGCTTGTGTTTTTCCCATAGGAAATCCTGGGCATCCATCCCTAGCTAAGTGATATACACACATTTAGCCACCCACATAATGTAAGAGAGAACTAGAGTCATCAGACCAGGCCACCTTCTTCGTTGTCCAGTTCTGAGGGTTATGTACCTGTTGTAGGCACTTGAGATGGTAGAGAGGGAGTGACATGTGTACATTGACCGATCTATCTTTCATAGTCAACACTGACTTTTTTCCAGCAGCTTTTAGACTTTTTTTTAGGTAATATTTACTGCACATTGAAAAAACACCTCATGTGCTGCCATTTTAAAGATGCTCTGAATCACAATTTAGCATTTTTCTTGCCTCCAAAACATCAGCTTAAGAACTGACCATGTACCTAATATGTTTCGCCCCTTGACATGACCATTGTTTCAAGATAATCAATGTGATTGGTGAATACCAGCTTTGTTTAACTCTGGCTTTGGCATATTTATCATGGACAAAGGGAACACAGCCTACTTTTGCAGCATCCCTTATTGTAATGGATCTATAAGCATCTGTGCTAGTATGTCCTCTCCATAGGTAGGAAAGGTATTAAATTAACCCAAGGATCTGGGGGGAAAGATAAGGGCCAAACAGGCATCATGGCTGTCTGTACTAAGAAATGTGGAGCTAACCAACTCCAGAAGTGGCTTTGCCAGGAGGCCTCTTACCTCTGTTTACTCTTCTGAACTTTGAAATGGTTGTTTCATAAAGCTGGTGCTCAAGGCCAGGTTCACACAATGGATTTACCAGCCAAAATTACAACCAGAGATCCCAAGGCTGGCCAGTGCTGACAGAAGTCGACATTAAGACCACACAAACTGCATTGCCATCCCCGTATACAGCAATTCATTTCAGAGCAGATGGAAGAAGTAACAATATGTCGTGTGAACCTGGCCTAAGAGTATTTTCATATGGACTAGCTGACCTTGAATAGTGATAGAGAACGTTATAGTTTGAGATATGTTACCTCAAGTGTTAAAATAGTGTAGAATATACAGTATCTTTCATTTCATTTTTGTATTGAAAGTGAATACAGAATAGTGATGCATTTTCTCTAGCATGAAGTCCCTTCTGAATACATTTTCTACAATAAGGGATAAGAAAAACGTGTAGACATTTTTAGGTCACGCTTTCCTTTATTTTTTACTCCTTTCATGTTAAAAAAAAGCATTAGACTGGTTTTATAAATTATGAGAACCATTGTATATTCCCATTGAGTATACTGGAATGAGGTGACCTTACATAGAGAAGAAAATGAGCTGAAAAACAAATAATGAAGCGACCAGCAGCCTCTGCATATAGAAGCAGGAGAATGAATCTGGCATCATTTTACCTCTTAATTAGACTATTCTTCTAATTAATTTCCTGTCTGCAGAGCAGTGACGTCAGACAGCGCTAGTCTTCTCATTGTTTGCACTTGATAGCACTCCGAACCTAAAACTGGTCATAGACTATACTGGCATTAAATCAAGAGCTTAATCCCTCTGTTACATTCCACCGAGCTTGGATTTCCTTACATAATTATTCAGTACCTATGCGATTAGTTTACCAAAGATCAGTGGAGGCTTTCCAAAGCATACCACTTAAAGGAAATGTAGAAAATGTATTATTATTACAGTCTATATGGAATTTGGTGGTTTCAAAAGAATAGCAGTGGCATAACTATTAAAATTGTAAACCAATCAGCCAAAACATTAAAATCACAAGTGTAGGTCCTGTTTGTGCCATCAGGTAATTTTTTGTATTTTGGCTGGTACATTATCCTGCTGAAAGAGGCCACTGCCATTAGGGAATAATGACAGTGACTTCCTTTTGCTTCTGAGTAAAGAGCTCAATGCAGGACCTTCCCACTCAGTCAGTCACTGGCTGAGATGGGGCACAGTGATTGGCTGAGCTGGCAGGTCCTGTACTGGGCTCTTGTCTTTAAAGCAGGAAGAACACAGGAGATTGGAGGATTGGAAGAAACTTAACTGGAGCGGCATTGGGTCCAGCGGGAGACCGGAGGTAAGTGTAGTTTTTTTTGTATTTTTTTTCATGGCCCCAGCAACATATACATTTTTTCCAAGCCCTGGAATACAACTTTTATGTTACGTCCCAGGGTTTCCCAACAGAACATCACAAAGTGCCTCACTCCATCTCCATCAGCCTGCCTTTTACCCTCAGTGCCATCTCTTTTTTACATAAGCTATAAACAGCCACCTGGCAGTCCCCTACATCTACACCTATACATGATTTAGGTGACCTTGTAGGTAACCTTATTCCATTTCTTCATGGTCCAGTTCTGGAGCTTAAGTGCTGATTGGAGGTACTTTCTGCAATACATTGGGCTCAGTAGCTATAAGCTATAACTAGCTTGCAATGATGCAGTCTAATACACAGCAAGCTTTTGTACACTGTGTGCACAATTTTTTAGCAGTTTGTACATCAAACCAGCTGTGCAAGTCTTCACATCCTACATGCATCATTGAGTCTTGGATGCCTATGAGTTTGTCACAGTCTCACTGGCTTTTTCCTTCCTTCCTACCTTCCATCTGAGATGATCTTGTATTGATCCACATCCTAAATTATATACACCATAATATCCCTGTTTGTGACCATTTTTATAAGATGCGCTTGATACTCCAGTTTTGTACGGCAGTAGAAAAGCACAGGCTAACTTTTTTCAAACCTTAATAATTGAATTATTTAAAGGGGTACTCTGGTGGAAAACTTTGTAAATTACTTCTATTAAAAAATCTTAATCCTTCCAGTACTTATTAGCTGTTTAGTATTACTGAGGAAATTTTTTTTTTTTTTTTTTGCAACACAGTGCTCTTTGCTGACATCACGAGCACAGTGCTCTCTGCTGACATCTCTGTCCATTTTAGGAACTGTCCAGAGCAGCATATGTTTGCTATGGGGATTTTCTCCTACTCTGGACAGTTCTTAAAATGGATAGAGATGTCATCAGAGAGCACTGTGCTCGTGATGTCAGCTGAGAGCACTGTGTTCCAAAAAAAAAATTTTTTTTTTGAAGGATTAAGATTTTTTAATAGAAGTAATTTACAAATCTGTTTAACTTTCTGGCACCAGTTGATTTAAATAAAAAAAAGTTTTCCATCGGAGTACCCCTTTAAAGCTGTTGCCTAAGGATTGACTACAATATACCCATCAGAGCACACTGACATCATAGGGGAGTCCCCCACACAAGACCTCCTCTTCTATAAGATTGTCTTGTAGAAATAAATAGAGAAAATGACTTACAGAAAGTATTATCAGGAGTCACAAGCTTCGGCTAAAAATGTTTTCTTTTTTTACTTCTGTATCATTTATCATGGCCCTGTTATAAACTGGTTTCTCAAAAAAACCGACAACAATAGCCCACAAAATGAGAAGGCTCCTTACGTGCTTTTTGTTTTATATAAAACATTTTTTTTAATACTGTGCTTTTTAGAAAGTAAAAGCAGAGAACAATTTATCGGTTGTTACTTTAACAAAGTAATGGAGCATTAAGCAGTTTTATTGGCTAAATGGCTATTTTAGTTCAGTACAGTTAAAGTTAAACACGTGCAGGCCTGTACTTTTTGATTGGCGACTCTTTAATAAAGAACCACTTTGTAACTGTGGAAAGGTACTCCTGTCTGCGGTTGCTAGAATAGTAATAAAAATACCAATGCATAGAAAGACACCAGATGGAAGGAATGTCAACATACTGGAACTAATTTAGGTAGATTACTCGCATTGAGACAGAACACATCGGGAGAATTCCCGCAGATTCATTGCTAGAACTGGGCTGTCCCTTTGACCAGCAAACTGAATTTTTTCCCCTACGGTCACAAGCACGCCAAAGAATAAGCAGAGACTGAGGTATTCTTTTGTCAGCTACAGAAGGCATTTGCTGTAGCCCTATCGGGCTGCATACATCAAGCCAACAATAACTTTAGCTACATATTTTCCAAGATGTAGAAAAGCAAACAAAGCTTTTTTCTTTAGCAGCCATTCAAGTAGCGGTGGTCCTGCAGACTCAGTTGGTGGCTTTTTTCCATCTGAAATATTGGTTCTTTCATTTAAACCAGTGACCGATGGCTTCTTGTTTTTGATTTTCTGACTTTTAGATGTACATTGCTATTACCCCTCTGGTTACTTTTATTAATAAAAAACTAATAGAAACGTCATCGTAAAGGCTATGGACACATTTATAACACATGTTTTATTCTTGTTTGTACTCATTATGGTGCACAAAATAGTAATTTCTTTATTTACTACAAGTCTTACAAAAGTCTGCAGCATCTAGAATTCGTGTATTGAGCCTTGTTTTCTACACTTGTACAAAGTCTGTGTGATTCTTCCTTTCAAACTCTCTGTCCACAGCCTGTGTGAACTGCCCTCCAAGGATTCTTTCCCCCATGTTCATAATCTGAGCTGGTGTGTAACCCCCCCACCCTACCCCTTCTTGCCGCTATCTCTAAGGGTATGCTAACACCCTGGCTGCCTGGTACTCGACTCGTACGTCCTGAGTCTCATCCGTACTAAGAAGCAAGCGCATAGATGCTTATAGCAGCTGGGGACTTGCTTCTAGTGGCGGACATCAGCAATTGCACATTGTATTGATGACGGCATCTGAAGGGTTTATAGTCGGGCATCAACGTTGTCACTAACGTCCAGCATTAGCGAAGGGTGCTCGGCTGTTATAAGCTTACCCACTGTCTATTAAGCAAGCGCATCTCCTGAGCTTACTTTATAGAATGTACATGCCGCAGGGTATAAGTGTACCAGAAGTACCAGGTGGCAAGAGTGGACATTTATGTCCTGCTCCTCCTGTGGTTAAGTAAAAGTGTCACTTTAAAGGGGTAATCCGGGTAACATCCACGAACGGGAAATCTGTCTCAGCAGTTGGACCCCATGTGATCAGACACTTATCCCCTATCCTGTGGGATACGTTGAGTTCCTTGGAATACTCCTTTTACAGTGGGACATAATCCATCTGAGAGGCCTTTTTGGCATTACTGATCATTTCTACTTGGGCAAATTTTCAGGTAGCCCTTGCCTAAATCTAAATCCTCCAATGTTTGCAATACACTGGTGTGCAGTTCTTATGGCAGTCCTGCCTTTTTGTTCATAGGAATAGCTTTATTTTCCAATACAGTTGTCCTCCACATTTTCTTTTTATTAACCAGATTTCTTTTCCTCTCAAAACATGGAAACTTAAATCATTGTCTTTGTGCACTTTGGCTTAGAATATGTTATATTCTCTACTTCAGCTTATGTGTGTTCTTATGATTAAAACATGTGGAATAGGAAGCATAATCCGTTATCTACCAAGCCACATGGTTGTCCGTAATAAAATACATGGAAAAAATCCTTGAGCATTGTATGCGTCCTTTTTTGGACGCATTAAGCAACTGAAAAAGGAAATAATTATGTGCGGTTCTTTATAAACATTTTACCATTGACTGTAGATTGTAAACGTATGAAGAAAACTGGCTAACATTTCTTCCGACCATAATTGTATAAGTACTACTGTGGACCATGCAATTTTTTTGATGTTGCCATTAATATTTATTTGGAAAGGTATCTTGACCCATTCATAACGTACTAAATATAGTGTTGCAATTTAACATACTTTATTCAGTGACCATCGGTGAGGAAAAGCATGTTTCTTGCTGGCACTTAACCAATAACAAACAAAATCAGTAGACCTAGGCCTGGGAAACTCATTATCCCTGTAGAAAAAAAATGATGTGCTCATATTTGGAGAACGTTATGGATCAAGTAATCCGTTCAGAGACAGCTTCTTCTGGTTTCAGAAGTCTTTCCTATAATGAGGATTACACAGTTGGGAATCTCTGACAGGAGAGGACAAGCTGGGCCCTTAGGGCAGGGTACATGCATGCTTCAGCTTCCTTTCTTTCTTTATCAGATCTCTTTGGCTGGTAGCACAGGGGTGGGAGCGTGAAACAGATTTTGGCATGCGGTCCAAGACAAATAATGAGGAGAGGAGGGGAAACAATAAATTGAAGTATCACATCTTTACGTCTAAGAGTTCTTCAAAGTTTGCTGATTTCTTTACCAAATTGCATTACAGTATATTTGTTACTAGAAATACAACCTGCATATACGAGAAAGTGTGTTCTTATACTATTTATTATTCATTGCTCATACAGCTACAACATATTCCACAGTGCTGTAAAAAGATTATGATCACTCTTATCAGTCCCTGTTATCTCTCACATACATAGACACGAGTTCAATTTCAAACAAAGCATGTGGGTGGATATTACCGTGAATGCTGGGGGAACAGAAACTCCATGCAGATGTTGCCTTATGTATATTTTACATAGTAAATTGTTATTGGACATCAGTAGTTACCGTATATACTCGAGTATAAGCCGAGTTTTTCAGCACGATTTTTCGTGCTGAAAACGCCCCCCTCGGCTTATACTCGAGTGAACTCTCCGCCTGTCAATCCCTTCTCAGTGGTCTTCAACCTGCAGACCTCCAGATGTTGCAAAACTACAACTCCCAGCATGCCCGGACAACCATTGGCTGTCCGGGCATGCTGGGAGTTGTAGTTTTGAAACATCTGGAGGACCGCAGGTTGAAGACCACTGCCAGGCCTTCGTCATCATCCAGGCCCCTCCTTTTAGTTTTCTACTCACCTCCCTCGGTGGGAAGGAAAGGTGAGCTGTTCCAGGCCATCTGTGCTGCAGGGACCTTCCGATGGAGAGGGTTAGTCGTTCCGGGTTGTCCATCTTCACCGGGAGGCCCTCTTCTCCGCTCCGGGCCGGCCCCGGACTAGTGACGTTGCCTTGATGACGAAGCACAGGGACGTCCCTGCGTATGAACGTCCCTGTGCATCGTCGTCAAGGCAACGTCACTAGTCCGGGGCCGGCCGAGAGCGGAAAAGAGGGCCCCCCCGGTGAAGATGGACAGCCCGGAAGGAAGCTCACCCTTCCTTCCCACCGAGGGGAGGTGAGTAGAAAACTAAAGGGGGGGGGGGGGGTCTGGATGATGACGAAGGTAAAATTCAGTAATAAATCCCAGGCCAAAAAGCACATGTAGCCCTTTTTTGTCTGTTCTAATAAAGACAAGATGACGTAAATCCAGTGTACTTCATTTAAAGCCATTGAGCTCTTTCGAGGGCTTTGGTGTATGGTGTGTAAGGGATGCTGTGCTGCCATTTTTGTTTTTGTTTTGTTTTTTATTGTACTTTTCTATGACATATGACAGACGAGAGCAATGAAAACAAGGACAGTAGTGTCACAAGCTTAAGTGAATTGTACTTCATCAGGAAATTAGGAGAAAATAAAGTAATTTATTAAAACCTTTGCAGAGGGAAAGTTGACCAGTTGCCAATAGAAACCTATCAATTCTTCATTTCATTTCATTTTTCATTTTAAAAAGTCCTCTGAAAAACAAAAGAAGCTATCTGATTGGTTGCTATGGGCAACTGGTCAACTTTTCATACATACAGGTTTAGATAAATCTCACCCTTTATTTTTATATAGAGCCAAGTATTAGGCTGTTGTGTTTTTTATCGCACTGTTTGGTAACATAAGGGTAGGAACATATTAGAGAGATTTTACCTACCGTATTTGCCCAGACTTGTATACATCAAATTGCTTCCTGTACACTAATCATTTTAAACCTTTATTGCAAAAGAAGGCGTCATATACTTCTACGTTGTAATTTCTGTTAGGTGCCTTTGTGGCAAATTCAGTAATAAATCCCAGGCCAAAAAGCACATGTAGCCCTTTTTTGTCTGTTCTAATAAAGACAAGATGACGTAAATCCAGTGTACTTCATTTAAAGCCATTGAGCTCTTTCGAGGGCTTTGGTGTATGGTGTGTAAGGGATGCTGTGCTGCCATTTTTGTTTTTGTTTTGTTTTTTATTGTACTTTTCTATGACATATGACAGACGAGAGCAATGAAAACAAGGACAGTAGTGTCACAAGCTTAAGTGAATTGTACTTCATCAGGAAATTAGGAGAAAATAAAGTAATTTATTAAAACCTTTGCAGAGGGAAAGTTGACCAGTTGCCAATAGAAACCTATCAATTCTTCATTTCATTTCATTTTTCATTTTAAAAAGTCCTCTGAAAAACAAAAGAAGCTATCTGATTGGTTGCTATGGGCAACTGGTCAACTTTTCATACATACAGGTTTAGATAAATCTCACCCTTTATTTTTATATAAAGCCAAGTATTAGGCTGTTGTGTTTTTTATCGCACTGTTTGGTAACATAAGGGTAGGAACATATTAGAGAGATTTTACCTACCGTATTTGCCCAGACTTGTATACATCAAATTGCTTCCTGTACACTAATCATTTTAAACCTTTATTGCAAAAGAAGGCGTCATATACTTCTACGTTGTAATTTCTGTTAGGTGCCTTTGTGGCAAATTCAGTAATAAATCCCAGGCCAAAAAGCACATGTAGCCCTTTTTTGTCTGTTCTAATAAAGACAAGATGACGTAAATCCAGTGTACTTCATTTAAAGCCATTGAGCTCTTTCGAGGGCTTTGGTGTATGGTGTGTAAGGGATGCTGTGCTGCCATTTTTGTTTTTGTTTTGTTTTTTATTGTACTTTTCTATGACATATGACAGACGAGAGCAATGAAAACAAGGACAGTAGTGTCACAAGCTTAAGTGAATTGTACTTCATCAGGAAATTAGGAGAAAATAAAGTAATTTATTAAAACCTTTGCAGAGGGAAAGTTGACCAGTTGCCAATAGAAACCTATCAATTCTTCATTTCATTTCATTTTTCATTTTAAAAAGTCCTCTGAAAAACAAAAGAAGCTATCTGATTGGTTGCTATGGGCAACTGGTCAACTTTTCATACATACAGGTTTAGATAAATCTCACCCTTTATTTTTATATAGAGCCAAGTATTAGGCTGTTGTGTTTTTTATCGCACTGTTTGGTAACATAAGGGTAGGAACATATAAATAGATTACTAGTTAGAAATGGCCCACCACATCTCTAAATGTAACAAAAATGGGCATCAATATGTTGCACGTCTGCAAAATCATACAGTTCTGCCATTCAAGTAAAGCATTAATGGCCTTTGACCAGTAACTGGTGAGCCGTCATTTCCTGCACAAACAAAATGTCTCAGAAACCAGAAAGAAGAGACCAACAACAGTAGCTAGGCTCCAGGGTAGCTTCAGTGGTGAAAGGGATCAGGGTAGGTGAGTATACATTTTATTTTTACTGCAACCCAAGATAGTTTAGCAAAAAAACTCCCTGTCTAAAAAAAAACATTTATAGCTAGCATTACTCAGAGTCTAGCTATTGGTTGAACTTTGTTTGGCTGACAGCTCCCGATACCCCCCATAGACATACATACTTAGGGGAGAGTTCATGTGTTCTTAATGTAGGATAAGAGAGCTGCTGCTAGGCTCCCCGGGCTGCTGCTTATCTTCCCAATCGTTCTTTCCCCCAATATCTGCCATCATCCCACCAATATTGGTGGTCAGCCTGTCCAACAAATATTGGTGTGTTAATCCAAAACATACAGTATGTAATGCGTATGGCCTGCTTAATGGTGTACTCCGCTGCTCAGCATTTGGAATAAACTGTTCCAAACGCTGGAGCCGGCGCTGGGAGCTCGTGACATCATAGCCCTGCCCCATCATGATGTCACACCCCGCCCTCTCAATGCAAGTCTATGGGAGGGGGCGTGACAGCCATCACGCTTCCTCCCATAGACTTGTATTGAGGGGGCGGGGCGTGATGTCATGAGCTCCCGGCGCAGGCTCTAGCGTTTGGAACAGTTTGTTCCAAACGCTGAGCAGCGGAGTACCCCTTTAAGGCTCCAATTGAAGGGAATCCTGTAAACGTTGCAGAACATGACAGGTAAAATGAGAGGACACTGTGAGGAAAACCAACATAATCCACTATAGTCCATGGGGTTCTTCTGGTGTTGTTGGTGTTTATATGGCCGATCCAGCACTGTGGTTATTTTCATTATTCTGTTCCTGTGGCAGAATATAAAAACTGAACTACAAATGCATATGTGAACATGCGGTTGCCTGAATTGTGTAACCTGCTTATCCATGTAATCAATATTCATGGAGACTGTAGGGGTCACTGCCTGTATACAGTAAGCATCTCTATAACTTCAAGGCTCCTTATCTAGATATTGTGTTATATGTCTGTAGATATTATCTTTTTTTCCATTTTTAATAAAGTTGTAATCTGCACTATCCAACTATATATAACAAGAATGATAAAACCGCAGAGTATACTACAGATGTAAGCATTTATAGAATTACAGCAATGTTTTACTTAGTGATCTTCTATAGTATTTTGGCTTGACATAGGAAACATCTATTAGTTTTCTAGATCATTGTTTGCATTAAGTGATCATATACATTTGAAAACATGCTGGGACATTAAATGTGTTAAGTGATAACATTTCTGTTACATTGTGTTGATGTATTTGTGGGTATGTAATGTATGAATTTGCATGTGTTCTTAGGCACTGCATTGTGTTGGAGCTTGCATGGTGACATCATTCTGTTTTTCTTACAGTGTTTGAGAATAAAGATAAGATAGTGATCATCATGGAATATGCCAGCAAAGGTGAATTATACGATTACATCAGCGAGAGGAGACGGCTGAGTGAAAGGGAAACAAGACATTTCTTTCGTCAGATTGTTTCTGCTGTGCACTACTGCCATAAGGTAAGGAGGCAACATGTTGGGATTTGCTAGGTGTACTCTTTGGCTGTAGATGTGGTGGCTTTGGTGATTTATGGCTCAGTCCCTGAGCATGAGGTTATATTCCATGTATCATATTGCTCACCATGTGCTGTATATTCATTTCACTCTAGTCAAGCGTCTACTTGGCAAAGGTGGTCAGTAAAGTATTCTACTAAGAACCACAGGCCCATGCAACAAGAATAGTCTTCTCCTCTGTTCTCTAATACACAATGGCCCTCATTTACTAAGAGTGTCGGTTTAATCTCTAAGTGTTTTCCCTGAATTCTCTGAGTGAAAATCTCCATATTTACTAATCTGTCGCCCGACAATTTTTTTTTTGGTGCACGGGTTTGGAAATGTGTCCCACGGGTTTCCTGAAAGTGTCGCATGTTCTCGGAGTAAAAAAAAAAAAAAAGAGGTGAAACATCTCCCTGATTTACTAATGTGTCGCATGGGAAAAAAATTGTGTCCCACGGGTTGGAAATTGTGTTGCACGGTAAATTGTATATATGTCCCCCTCACAGCGCATGTATATATGCCCCGCACAGCGCATTATATATGCCCCGCACAGCGCATTATATATGCCCACACAGCGCATTATATATGCCCCCACAGCGCGTTATATATGCCCCGCACGGCGCATTATATATGCCCCCACAGCGCATTATATATGCCCCCACAGCATGTTATATATGCCCCGCACAGCGCGTTATATATGCCCCGCACAGCGCGTTATATATGCCCCGCACAGCACGTTATATATGCACCGCACAGCGCGTTATATATGCCCCACACAGCGCGTTATATATGCCCCGCACAGCGCGTTATATATGCCCCGCACAGCGCGTTATATATGCCCCGCACAGCGCGTTATATATGCCCGCACAGCGCATCTATATACACATGCCTCTGAAGCGCTATCAATGACTAATGCAGTGTCTCCAACTTGCGGACCTCAAGATGTTGCAAAACTACAACTCCCAGCATGCACGGAGCATTCTGGGAGTTGTAGTTTTGCAACATCTGGAGGTCCGCAAGTTGGAGACCACTGGCTAATACTTGTCAATGATAGCGCTTCAGAGGCATGTGTGTAGAAGCGAAGTGGGGAGCAGACATATAGCGTTATCTGGTCCCCACTTCGCTACAATACACAATCCTCAGGAATCACCCGAGCTGCCCCATCGCCTCCCCCATCCCCGGTGTTATAATTACCTGTTGCCGGGGTCCGAGTTCCGCGATGCTCCTGGCTTCGGTGCTCTTGCTGTGCGCTGTCACTGTGCGCACTGATGGTGACGTCATGACGTGCGTTGGGGACGTCACCATCAGTGCGCACAGTGACAGCGCACAGCAAGAGCGCCGAAGCCAGGAGCATCGCGGACCTCGAACCCCGGCAACAGGTAATTATAACACCGGGGATGGGGGAGGCGATGGGGCAGCTCCGGTGATGGCAAGTTGGAGACCACTGCATTAGTCATTGATAGTGCTTCAGAAGCATGTGTATATAGATGTGCTGTGCGGGGGCATGTATAATATATATCTGCATGCGCTGCGGGGGGTATATAATAGCGCTATCCGGGGGGGTATATAGTATATATATGTGTACACATGCGCTGCGGGGGGTATATAATTGCGCGGCGGGGGACAAGACATATTGCGCAGTGGGGGGCAAGATATATAGAAGCTGTGGGGACATATACATTCCCCCCAGCGATTCTATATATCTTTCCCCACCGCAGCTCACAGGGATCCCTGAATGGCTCCTCAGTACGGGCTATTCAGGGATCCCGGCTGGGAAAATGAAAGTAAAACACATCATACATCGCTGGGGAGCGGACCATGCCGCCCGCTTCCCTGCTTAATAACTTTTGATCGGATCGGGTCTCAGAAGTGAGACCCGATGCGATCAACCCCTGTACTACTACCCCCAACATGGAACAGACCCTGTTCCATGATGGGTGGGGGTAGGATTCACTCGGTTTTCAGTAATTTCTCAGAGCTGTCGGGTTTTGATGAAGAAAAATTCACAGGTTTTCCTGTGAGTTTTTCATCATACTCCGAGTGTTTTTTCTTTTTTGTCGGGAACACGCCCCTTATTGTGACAACCACGCCCATTTTGACGGGTTTAAAAAACACTCGGAGTGATGATATCTTTTGTCGGGTTGTGCGACCAAATTTGTGTCGCATGGGCTATGCGACACAAATTTGGTCGCTCAACCCGACAAAAACTGTCGGTTTCACGTTAGTAAATGAGGGCCAATGCATTCAGACGTTTTCACGTGCTGTTATGTTGAGGCCTTGTGCCAAGATAAAAAAAAAAACTTCAAGATTTATTTAACCATTTTGCACCTTATACCTCATAATGAAAATGTAAAAACACAATTTTAGAAATTTTAACAAATTTATTTAGAAGTTAAAACTAAAATTTCACATGGGACATAATATTCAGACCCTTTACCATAACGCATGTAATTTAGCTCTGGGCCCTCCAATTTCTCTTGATCATCTCTGAACTGTTTCTACCCCTTGATTGAAGTCACCTGCTGTAAATGTAAATGTTCCTGGAGGGATCCGCCAAATGGAGAAGGATTTAGGAAAACTAGAAGAACGGTCAGAACTCTGGCAACTGAAATTTAATGTGGATAAGTGCCAGATAATGCACCTGGGGTGTAAAAACCCTCAGGCAGAATATAGAATATTTGACACAGTCCTGACCTCAGCATCTGAGGAAAGGGATTTAGGAGTGATTATTTCAGAAGACTTAAAGGTAGGAAGACAATGTAATAGAGCAGCAGGAAACGCTAGCAGAATGCTTGGGTGTATAGGGAGAGGTATAAGCAGTAGAAAGAGAGAAGTGCTCATGCCACTGTACAGAACACTGATGAGACCTCACTTGGAGTATTGTGCGCAGTACTGGAGACCGTATCTCCAAACGGATATAGATACTCTAGAGAGAGTTCAGAGAAGAGCTACTAAACTAGTACAAAGATTGCAGGATGAAACTTACCAGGAAAGGTTAAAGGACTACATTATAACTACATACACCAAAATTTGTATGTTTAAAATTGTCCTCTTCTGACCCCTATAACTTTTTTATTTTTCTGTATATGGGGTGGTAAGAGGGCTAATTTTTTGTGCTGTGATCTGAAGTTTTTATCGGTACCATGATTGTTTTGTTTTGACACTTTGATCACTTTTTATAAAGGGTTAACAGCCGCCCGTGGCGATCGCCGCATGTCGGCTATTAACGCCGACCCTCAGGTACAAAAATCCGCTGAGGGCTGGATGGTATGATGTGGGCTCGAGTCGTGAGCCCACGCCATACCCCGTTAACGGCACAAGGACGAGTATACACGTTCTTGGTCGTTAACATGGTAACTTAGAGGGGCAAAGGTTTAAAAGTAATATCAGGAAATATTACTTTACTGAGAGAGTAGTGGATGCATGGAATATCCTTCCTGCAGAGGTGGTAGCTGCAAAATGCAGTGAAGGAGTTTAAACATGCATGGGATAAGCATAAGGCTATCCTTCATATAAGATAGGGCCAGGGACTATTGATAGGATTCAGATTCAGATTATTAGGCAGACTAGATGGGCCAAATGGTTCTTATGTGCCGACACATTCTAAATTCAGCTGATTGGACATTATTTAGAAAGACACAACCCTGTCTATATAAGGTCTCACAGCTGACAATGTATATCAGAGCAAAAACCAAGCCATGAGTAGGAAAAACTGCCTGTAGAGCTCAGGGACAGAACTGTGTGAAAACACAGATCTGGAGAAGAGTACCAAAAATTTCTGGTGTACTCAAAGGGCCCAGAAGGTCAACTATCACTGCAGTACTCCACCAATCCAGGATTTATGGCAAGTTGGCTAGTGGCTCCTCTGTAAAAGAAACATAAAAGCCCATCTGAAGCTTGCAAAAAAAGTAGGACTATCAGACTGTGAGAAACAATATTCTCTTGTCTGATGAAACCAAGAATTAACTTTTTGGCATCAGTTCTAAGCATCATATCTGGAGGAAGCCAGCTACTGCTCAACACCTGCCCAATACCATCCCATCCCTACAGTGAAGCATGGTGGTGGCAGTGACATGCTGGGAGGTGTTTTTTAGCGACTGGGTCGTGGTTTGGGGAAAGCTAAATGGAACAAAGTATATAGATATTCTCAATGAAAACCTTATCCAGAGTGCTCTGGTTCACCTTTCAACAAGACAGTGACCCTAAGCACACAGCCAAGCCAAAGCAGGTGACTTTGACTTTGGGACAACTCTGTGAATGTCTTTCATTGGCCCAGCCAGAGCCCTGACTTAGGCCCAATTGAACATCTCTGTAGAGACCTGAACATGGCTTCCACCAACAGTACCCATACAATTTGACTGAGCTAGAGATGATCTGTAGAGAAGAATGGCAGTAAATCCCTAATCCAGGTGTTCTAACCTTGTGGCATCATACCCAAGAAGACTGGAGGCTGTAATCTCTGCCAAAGGGTCTCCAACTAAGTACTGAGTAAAGGGTCTGAATACTTATGTAAATGCAATATTTTAGTTTTTCCTTTTTAATAAATTAGTAAATATTTCTAACTATTTCTAACATTCTTCTATCACTTTGTCATTATGGGGTACTGAGTTCAGAATGATGGGGGGGGGGGGGAATTCAATTTTTTTTATTTATTTTAGCACATGGCCACAACATAATAAAATGTGAAAAAGTGAAAATGTCTGAAGAAGTAGGCTGAGTGTATATCTAGTGTCCCAGACACTGAAAATATCACACACACACACAAAATTCATGGATGTTTTCACTGTGCAAATATTTGTGCAGATAAGAAGCCTTTCAGTTCCTGCTGACCTTTCAGGAATAGTATTGAAGTTTACAAAGCCTTAGTATTTTATGGCCATGAAAGCTGAAGATTACTGCATTTGTAGAGACACATTTCATGGGGCAGAAAATGTTTATTTATGGTGAGAAGGTGGAAAATTAGAGGATGGTGATGCTCTGTTTGCGGTTTACAAGGGGGGGAGGGGTTGGGTGGTTTGGGAATTGCATGATTGTATACATATTTTTTGTGTATTTTTATGTTTGATTGTCATGTAGTTTGTTAAACTTGATAAATAAATATTTAATATAAAAAAAGATATTGACTCACAAATAATAAATATTGTCCATAGTTAAATCTAATACCAAACTATGCTGCTTTAAATTTTATTATATTACATGATATTCCAGGAACAATCTTAGTATAGCAACATGTGCTGTTTTTTTTAATTATTTTTATTAAATATCTAAACAGTTATTTTTAATGTAATATCATAGATATCTGAATTAAACTGTAAATAACCATGAAGCTGCCCTGGTCCTTGCTCATAACCCTTGTCACATACTTCAGTTAATGTAGGCACAAAATCTAAGAGAATATTTTAACATCGGGATTTAACAAAGAAATGGGCCTATAGGCCTCTAAATCCAAATGGTCCTGTTTTTCTTTGAAATTAAAACAATAATAGCTTAATGTGTGAACTGTGCCAAAAATTCCCCTAGACGGCATTAATTCAGGACCTCTAATAATTTCAGTAAAAAAAAAGGCCCTATTCTATATAATTCAAAAGGGAGTCCATCTGTACCTGGAGAAGTGTTTTCAGAGAAGGATTTTTAAGATACCTCTATCGCATGCAACATGACAAGTGCTTCAAGCTCCATCCTCTGATCCATCTACTCTGAACTTGATGTGTAAAGCACCAGAGGTGCCTTTGTGTTGAGAATCATTGACAACTTCACTGTTTTTTTATTATAGCTAAAAAATTAATAACTTGGTGTATATTCCCTGTGCCAAAAGGATACTCTTTTGGCATATGGTAGATTAGGAGGACGCTATGTATATGTTATGTGATAGGTCAAGTATCATCTTATTCATGTGGCTCACCATGCATCCATGTATTTAAAAAAAAAATTATTCCACCCTTCAGCAATATTCTGAAAGCTGAAACCAGATTTTCCCTGGCCAGTAAGATAAAGCTTTAACACTAAGTAAATTTGATGGATTTAAAAGCTTAAATGGGTACTCCACCCCTAGTTATCTTATCCCCTATCCCAAGGATAGGGGATAAAATGTCTCATCGTGGGGGTCCCACCGCTGGGGACCCCCGCGATCTTGGTTGCGGTACCCCAGACATCCAGTGCACGGAGCGAGCTTCACTCCGTGCCAGATGACTGGCAATGTGGGGCAGAGGCTCGTGATCTCCCTGCTGCACCCAGCATTTGTTTAGAGTGTCAAGAGCAGTTCCGGGGGCTAGTGATGTTACAGTCACGCCCCGCTTGTGAGATCATGGCCACACCACCTCAATACAAGTCTATGTGAGGGGGCATGACAGCCATCCCTCTCCCCCTCTAATAGACTTGCATTGAGGGTGTGTGACCGTGATGTCACGAGCGTTCGGCACTGCTCTTGATGCTCTAAACAAACGCCGGGTGCAGCAGGGAGATCGCGGGGGTCCCCAGTGGCAGGACCCCCGCAATCAGACATCTTATCCCCTATCCTTTGGATCGGGGAAAAGATATCTAGGGGCAGAGTACCCCTTTAAGGTGCAGAACTTAGTCTACCACTTGTTGTACGAATCATTTATCCTTTTTCATTATTCAGTAAGCGAACACATGTTATCTTTATAGCTGATACTTCAGTGCATGATGCATACAACATTTAAGGGTTAATTATATGTATCTCAAATGAGAAAGGGGGGGGGGCGATCTTACATTTTAGATAACTAGGAATATGGCAAGTAAAATAGTTCTTGCTGGTAGGAGAACAAAAGAAAATTTGTAAGTCCGCTGGAAATATAATACGCTAAGTAAAATATCATACATGCTTCCTTTTGCTGAATATTTCATTTAGGTCAAGGACTTTTATTTAGCCTTTTACATTTCCATTGCACCGAGTGACAAAATTGTATTTGTTTCATTGCACGTACAGTTTACACAACTATCTTTCCGCTATTCTTTTTATAGAAGATCCTTCCTGCTGTCTAGCTCACAGACTAAACACAACAAGACACTTACCGTAGTTCTTATGTGCCAACCGAAAATGTGGAAGCTTAGATAAGCCTAACCCACAGCTATAAGACATTTTTCCTCCATAATCAAAGCATATCTTTGTGAAATGTTTATTGAATATCTGAGAGGCACCCAAATGGAATTAGACTTGCACTTCCAGATCTTGGCACTAAGCTGCAGATTATATTACTCCTGCACACTACAGACTAGGGGAGTTGAAATAAGGTACCAGAAGAATCTTCTGTTGTTTCATATACTTTGTAGGAGGATGGATTCCACTCATTCTTGTCTTAACCGCATAGCAAGTGACTAATAGATAGCCTGCTGTTAGACTTTATGTTGGTAATGGCATAGAGAAAGAATCTTGTTCAGTGAATATTATTCACACCATTGTTTCTATATAACATTTCATATCATTTTTTTATCTCTCCAGAATGGTGTTGTGCACAGGGATCTCAAGCTGGAAAACATACTTCTGGATGAAAATGGTAACATAAAGGTAAGAGTGGATTATCTATCGAAGCTCTTGAGAAATGTTACAATCTTAAGAAAACATCAGTCTATTAAAGGGCTTGTTTAAACTTCCCCAGAAATCGGCTAAAATTGAGAACATGAGCTGGGGACAGATTTCCATCATGCTGATAATCATCTGTGCCATCAGGACCCTAATAAACTGTGCCATCATGCTCCTATTAATTTGTGCTACCATGCCCCTTATAATCTGTGTCACCATTGCCCTAATGTACTGTGCCACCATGCACCTAAAGTGCTGTGCCACCATACCCCTAAACACCTGTGCCACCATGCCCCTAAAGTGTTGTGCCACCATACCCCTAAACACCTGTGCCACCATGCCCCTAAAGTGCTGTGCCACCATACCCCTAAACACCTGTGCCACCATGCCCCTAAAGTGCTGTGCCACCATACCCCTAAACACCTGTGCCACCATGCCCCTAAAGTGCTGTGCCACCATACCCCTAAACACCTGTGCCACCATGCCCCTAAAGTGCTGTGCCACCATACCCCTAAATACCTGTGCCACCATGCCCCTAAAGTGCTGTGCCACCATACCCCTAAATACCTGTGCCACCATGCCCCCAAAGGACTGTGCCACCATGCCCCCAGACAGCTAGAGATCTTCAGGGGGCCACACCTCTATTTTGGCGGGCCAACTTCAAGATGCATATTGGACACCTTTGCCTTAGACTGTACATCATAAAATGTAAAACTTAAATTTTTTGTATTAGTGCAGCTAAAAGTGCAGCTATGGCCACATGGTGCATTTTTCTATTGGAGTAATCTTCTATAAAATGCTTGACAGAAATCCTAACCATATGCCTGGATTGATTTAGAATTTTTTTGCTCTCTGTGGCTTGGATTTTTTTATTGATTTTGGTTTTGCGTTATCCACATTACATGGGACTTATATACGTCCTGGGTACCCCAGCACATTTTCTGTGTAAAATTAATCCACAAATTATTCAATTAGTAGAATTCCACTTATAGTTTTCCGTCAGCTCATAGTGTGAACTACTGGACAGATTTCCATTTAAAACATTAAGATGCATATATCACATGGAATTTGAGGTGGATTATGCATAATAAGTTCCCTCAGTGAATGAATGTAGACATTATTACATTCAGATGACTTGGTCACTGATAACAGGCATGTGTGATGGTTTTTACTGGTAAATGCTATTAAAGGAAAACGGTCATTTGTTCACCCGCACTATAACCCAATACACCGGGTTATAGTGCGGGTGAACAGGAGACAGATGCGGGGTCTCGGAATGCTATACCTACCTGCAGTCCGGAGCCCCGATCCCCTGAAAGTCCCTCTCTCCCAGTGCTGACTTGCGCTTTGAGGCAGGCCCGCCGGCTAGATTTAAACATTCATACACATGAGCGCTCAGTAGGCTCACTCTTTGATCTTAACATTTTACAATTAGTGTTTTTTTTTTTTTTTGCACACATGGTAAATTTCTTTATATAACTAGAAAATATATTGATTGTAAGGTAGGCTGTAAGTTATATCCTGGATCATGACAGTGGCATTATTTATCCCTATTAGGAAACTAGACAGGGTAAAGGAGTGGTTGGTTTGTTAATTGTTTATTTTTGGAGAAGGACAGTATGTTTTCATTATCAGAAAGTAAATAAACAGAATTAGGTAAAAAGCCTCTCAACTTTCCCTTTAGGGAAAAGTAGGACCAGGAGTAGTGGATTCCAACATTCACAATTTTAGTTTCATCAGGAAATAAGCAAGTCTGCCAGCAGGTTATTTTCCCTTCCTCTGTAAAACACATGCAGGCTTAGTCGAATATGTATGTCTACATGTGCGTACATGTATATGTATCCGGAGTGTAGAAATGTAATAAAAAAACGACTTGTCCATGGGACTAAAACAGAGCAAAATCTACATGTCCCTCATGACGATCCACTTGTCCGGGCCAATTTTCACTTTTACACTCTCGTTTTTTCCTCCTCGCCCTATAAAAGCCATAACCAACTACCATAATGATACCTTTTCATTTAAAAAAAAAAAATTTATTTGGGTGAGGTGAAATTTAAATAGTAAAAGATAATTTAGCAAATTTGGTGGTTTTCTACGCTATTTACCATTTCGTTGGGCTAACATGTTATTTTGATACTTTAGGCCGGCCTGATTACAGCAATCATGTTTTACCAATTTTAAAAAAAAATTGGTATTGATCTGACTTTTTAATCACTTTTAACTTTATAAAAATTGCAGTTCTGTGGTTTGGTATTTTTTTTACATTTACGTAATTTACCATACGGGATACATAATGTTATATTTTAATAGTTCGTACAATTACGCACGCAGCAATACCAAATATGTTTATTTTTATTATGTTTACATGTTTTTATATAGGAAAAGGGTGTGATTTGAATTTTTGATATGGAAGGGGTTAATATGTGCCTTTTAAACTTTTATTAAACATTTTTTTTTACACTTTATTAGTTCCTTAGGGGACTTTTAGGAGGAATCATTAGATTCCTCATACAAATCAATAGAGTTCTATTGAACTCCATTGATCTGTGTGCTCTGCGATCCATTGATAGAGCCTAGTCCAGCCAGGCTCTATCAATTACAGAGCCACGGACACCAGGGAAGCAGAGGTAAGCCTTCCGGCTACCTCTATAGTGGATCGCACTTCATGTCACGGGCGTCGGGCGATAGGAATTCCACATTCCTCTGTATGTATGTGTTTCACAGTGTGTGTGTGCAGTAAGTGGGTGTTTGTGTATATGTGTACATTTTTCCATACTTTAAGGGGTTAGCCACCATAAGGTGATTTTAGTGCTTACCTGCCAGACAGTAATGGAAATGCTTAGGAAGGATCTGTGCTTGTCTTTGAGCTAAATGGCTGTGCTCTGAGTTTACTATAATGCTGCTGAATTATTTTTGTAAATTGGAGTTCCCTCCCTCCAACTACAAGTCCCAGGATTCATTGTTTGTAAGTGTGAGGTCACTTTTCTTCCTCCCCACCCATTGAAACACAGGTGAGCTACCTTCCATGCTTTGCTGTAAACAAACAACCAGTGTTTTCTGACCAGGATGCCTCCAGCTGTAGCAAAACTACAATTCACTGCAGAATGATCTCCTTCCAACCCAGTGGTTGCCCCACCCATTAAAGCAGACAGGCTCCTTTGAACACTTGACTAGTGATGTAATGTCCCGGGCCACACTGCAACCTGGGAAAACCTGAGACACTCATTTTGTATGCTGTTCAAAATAAACATAGGGGCAAAGATCACATAAGAATGGCGATACCACCATGAAACACAGGTACAAACACTATATTATGAACTACACTAACTTTACAACTCCTGTAGTACACTTAAATAAAAAAATCCTGAAATACCCCTTTAAGGCCAAGAACCTTCCCTTTACAAAACTCCATGTATGCCTTTAAATTGGAGCTGAATTGGATCATCATATGAGTCACACATACCAAACAAAGTGTATCTTTTTATGCCTTGCATAAAGATTTATAGAACTATTTGCTTATTTATGAGATGTAGCATTTTAGCCTTAGTTTTAGCGGCTGCACAGGAAGATGACAGATGTCATGTGAGCAGTTGCTTCTAGTAGAGACGCCTATTTTCACTATTTTCAAAATCATTTCAGTAGGGCCAATCTAGTCTTTGTGTAGAACTGGGAGTTTTGACATACTCTATGCAAGTCTCTATGCGTGATTCCAATCCCCCTTATACAGGTGATCATGAGGGTCTGGCCAAATGAGAAGGTAGTGAGGCTATTCATTAATTGTGTAGTCTGTATGTTTGCTTATAGCTGTAAAGGTTCGTCACTTTTCACCACTCACCCATTACTCATTTGATTTAATAGCAAGTTTTATTTTTTACCCATATATCACTCAAAACCAAAAGTTCAATACTGGCACCAATATGAAATGTGATCATGTAGAAACGCGCAGTGTTTATCATGAAACTCACACTCCCATGCCAGCAGCCAAGTACAAAAGTACCACCCACACCACTTGTATAACTAGCACGTACAGTACCCACATCATCTCTTCCTTCTTATCCCACCTCCAGTTTAATCCAAATCTGGTTACTCTTGTTATCTCTCATGTATCATATTTAATCTCATTTTAAACTGTATGTAAAGCTAAAGGACAATTATCTAGAACGTACAGTACCAGCATTACATCTTCCTTCTTGTCCCACCTCCAGTTTATTCCTAAATCTTGTGATACTTGTTATCTCTTATGTATCGTATTTTATTGTCATTTTAACTGTTGAGATATAAATGATTATCTAGCACTATCTACGTGTTGCAGGGCACAGTCTTTATCCCAGTTACTTCAAAGTTGATCAAAATGGACAAGTTTAACCAACATGATCTTTCATCGCATAAAACTTCACAACAAACTTTAGTTTTTTTTTTTGTTCAACGATGACCCTGGTCTAAAAAGGAACTGAAAGTGTTTAAAGAGTTTGTTCAAAATTTGCTGTCATCTGCTCCATTTTGTTAAACATATATGGTCAGTTTGAACAGCTATTGGCAGAACCTGCAAGATTAAGCTAACTAATGGGGGGTCCCAATTCTTCCCAATGAGAAGTTGTTGAAGGAAAGAAGAATCTGTGTATATTGGAGTTGAACTGCCTGATCCTTTTGTTCTCAGGAAATAAGCCTCACACATCATGCATGTGTATGGGGGCATCAGGAGAGAAATCTGTCTTATGTGTATGTCCACCTTAAAGGGGTACTCCGTTGGAAACTTTTTTTTTTTTTTTAAATCATCTGGTGCCAGAAAGTTAAACAGATTTGTAAATGATCAAACAATTGAGAGAAAGGAACGGAAGGAGAGCAACTCTGTATATGGGTGGTACCAGTATAAGGAGTCTGCGGCAGTTGTGAGGGTCCAGTTACTCCGTAATACCTGCTGGATGCCTGCAACTAGATAGAGTATCAAAATTTAACAATAGAAGAATGTAGCATTCACTCACCGCAACAACGGCATCAACGGTCCCGGCTAGAGGGGATCGCGGGTCGGCGTCTTCAGGAGCGCTCAGAGGCTACAACCGGTTTGTTTCACGTGCTGTTGCGCGCTTCGTCCGGCCTGTCCGAAGGCAACAGCGCGTGAAACAAACCGGTTGTAGCCTCTGAGCACTCCTGAAGTCCTGAAGACGCTGACCCGCGATCCCCTCTAGCCGGGAATGTTGATGCCTTTGTTGCGGTGAGTGAATGCTACATTCTTCTATTGTTACATTAAGATTTGTAAATTACTTCTATTAAAAATCTTAATCCTTCCTTATTAGCTGCTGAATACTACATAGGAAATTATTTTCTTTTTGGAACACAGTGCTCTCTGCTGACATCTCTGTCCATTTTAGGAACTGTCCAGAGCAGCATATGTTTTCTATGGGGGGTTTCTCCTACTCTGGATAGTTCTTAAAATGGACAGAGATGTCAGCAGAGAGCACTGTGGTCATGATGTCAGCAGAGAGCTCTGTCTTCCAAAAAGAAAACCATTTCCTCTGTAGTATTCAGCAGCTAATAAGTACTGGAAGGATTAAGATTTTTTAATAGAAGTCATTTACAAATCTCATATCTTGATGCAGAAGAAAAGTGAAAAAAGTCGGCAAACTCACCATGGACTTCTTTTTCAGGGTTGTTTCTTTATTGCATACTCACATATAAAAATAGGTGCACAGGGGGGAGAGAGGGATCACAGTGGGGGGTATTCACTGTCTGGCGACAGAATCTGTTTCGCTCGGTACTCGAGCTTCTTCTGGCCAGAAGAAGCTTGAGTACCGAGCGAAACAGATTCTGTTGCCAGACAGTGAATACCCCCCACTGTGATCCCTCTCTCCCCCCTCTGCACCTATTTTTATATGTGAGTATGCAATAAAGAAACAACCCTGAAAAAGAAGTCCATGTGAGTTTGCTGACTTTTTTCACTTTTCTTCTGCATCAAGATATGAGATTTGCTATTACTAGTCAGAGGACCACGTCACACGTCCCATAGTCCAAGTCCATGCAAGTATCAGCAGCAGTGCCGGAATAATTTACAAATCTGTTTAACTTTCTGGCACCAGTTGATTTAAAAAAAAAAGGTTCTCCACCAGAGTACCCCTTTAATGGTCAGTATGAGCAATGCGTATGTGTCAGTGTACTGACTGTTCACCAGACAATTGTTTATTCATCTGTCCAAACTACTTCAATCTAATGTGTATGGCCACCTTTCACTTATAGGTGAAGATGTGCAATGTGTCGTCTGCACGCTATTAACCTATATTGACCTTGTCTCTAAACACAAGGCAATCCATTATTTCAATTCCAGGTTTTGTAGAATTTTACAAATTGCTCTCTTGTAAACATAGACTGATTTGCATAACTTACAACTCATTATGCAAAGATGCAGAATGAGAGCATTTCTGACTAGTACATGCAGGAGACCCTATTGTTGTTGTAAATTCCTGAGTCAGAAATGACAAAAGTGGTCTAATAGTTTGTACTGTGCATAGTTGTAGGTATGCGACTCAAGGTCAAGTCAACCACTGTGACAGAGTAAGAAAACAAGTGCACCGTGTATAGTCAGTGAATGTTGAACATGCAAGAACACTTTGTAATAATTAATCCTAATTGCATTTTTGAAATAGCATTGTTGTATTATTATAGGCCAAATACTTACAGAATCCAAAGAATCTACTTTACATTCTTTTCGTTACAATAGTTATGGAGCTCGTGAGAAGGAGAGAAGGAAAACTTTCCCTAAAGGCTTATGCACCCTGGCATATAATGGCTTTATATGGTCTCTGAATTGTACAGAGCTGTTATACTGCACCTATAGATATATGTGGACTAGTACTCTACAGTTAATATCTGTGTTATTCTGTATGAACCCTAGAAAAGGATGCCATGCTATAGGTGCCCATACACATTAGATTAAAGTTGACCAAAGTATGGACTAAAATGCGGCGGTGTCTGCATAATGATCGATCATCAGACGATCATTTGTTCAAGGGTTGTTCAAGTATCAACCTACTTGTAACTAATATGTATGGCCTACCTAAAGGGGTTATCCGGTGAATATTTTGATTTAACTAATATGCCCAGACTGCCTAATAAAACAGTTTAAGGGTACATTCACACATACAGGATCCTGCGCAGATTTGATGCACAGGATTTGTAACTGCAGATTAGAAGCTGTGCTCAGTCATTTAGTTTATATTGATATCTGCAGCAGAAAATCCTGCGCATCAAATCCTGCGCATCAAATCTGCGTACGTGTGAACGTACCCTAACACACTTAACCTTCCTCGCTCCTTCGTAGACTCTGGTATCAGGGCACCCCATATGTAGCCAGCAACATTGCTTTTCTTAGATCATAGCGTCTGCAACCGTGGGAACTGACAGTGTCGTTGGCCAATCACTAACTGAGGGGGGACACCGATGCAGCCAGGGATTGACTGAGCAGCGCTTTAATGGAGCATCCTGATACCGAAGGGTACAAGGAAGGTGAGTTAAGGTTCAATTAGCTTTATCAGGTAGTCTGGGCACTGTAGTTAAGTAAATATATACACCAGACAACCCCTTAACCTGTTGGGGACAGAGGGCGTACAGGTATGCCTTTGTGTCCTTGTACTTAAGGCTGTCTGGGCATGCTGGGAGTTGTAGTTTTGCAACATCTGGATGGCCACAGTTTGGAGACCACTACACAATCTGTGGTCCTCCAGATCTTGCAAAACTAGAACTTTCAGCATGCACTGACTGTCTGGGCATGTTGGGAGTTGTAGTTTTGCAACATCTGAAGTGCCACAGTTTAAAGACCACTATATGGTGGTCTCCAAACTGTTGCCATCCAGATGTTGCAAAACTACAATTCCCAGCATGCTCAGACAGTCAGGGATGCTAGGCAGTGTAGCTCTGCAATATATGGCCCTTCAGATGTTGCAGAACTACAACTCCCAGCATGCCTGGACAGTCTGGGCATGCTTGGAGTTGTAGTTTTGCAACATCTGGAGGGCTACAGTTTGGAGACCACTACTTAGCGGTCTCCAAAGTGTTCTTCCCCAGTTGCCCAGTTGTTGCATAACTGCAACTCCTAGCATGCCTTTCGGCTGTCAGTGCATGCTGGGAGTTGTAGTTTTGCAACAGCTGTAGGCACACTGGTTGGGAAACACTGAGCTATAGTCCGTTTCCTAACTCAGTTATTCCAACCCGTGTTCCTCCAGCTGTTGCAAAACTATGACTCCCAGAATGCGCTGACAGACCGTACATGCTGGGAGTAGTAGTTTTGCATTAGCTGGAGGCACACGAGTTGGAATCACTGAGCTAGAGTCTGTTTCCTAACTCAGTAATTCCCCAACAGTGTGCCTACAGCTGTTGCAAAACTACAACTCCCAGCATGTACGGTCTTTCAGTGCATTCTGGGAGTCATAGTTTTGCAAAAGCAGATGAATGTACAGGCTACATTCACACGGGCGGGGGTTTACAGTGGGTTTACATTTTCTGCCGCAGCTCAAACTCCCAGTGGAAAATTCACTGTGAACCCCCACCCGTGTAAATATACCCTAAAAACACTACACTACACAAAATAAAAAGTAAAACACTACATACATACCCTTTCACGTTCCCCCCCCCCCCCCCCCCAATAAAAATGAAAAATGTCTCATACGGCAGTGTTTCCTAAACGGAGCCTCCAGCTGTTGCAAAACAACAACTCCCAGTATTGCTGGACAGCCATTGACTGTCCTGGCAGGCTGGGAGTTATTCAACCGCTGGGGGCACCCTGTCATCCTTGTATCCGGGTCCGCCCCTATTGCAAATCCTTAATTTAGGCCTCAAATGGGCATGGCGCTCTCTCACTTCGGAGCCCTGTCGTATTTTAAGGAAACAGTTTAGGGCCACATATGGGATATTTCCATTCCGTGCGTTACAAATTTTGGTGGGATTTTTTTCTCCTTTTACCCCTTATGAAAAGAAAAAGTTAGGGGCTACACCAGCATATTAGTCTAAAAAAAAAAAATCTATGTGTAATTTATTTGACATGTCCCTTCTCCTTACAAACAGAGTGCTTCAAAGTTAGAAAAATGCAACATTTTCAAATTTTTCCTGAAATTTTGGAATTTTTCAACAAGAAATGATGCAAGTATTGACGAAAATTTACCACTAACATAAAGTAGAATATGTCACAAAAAAACAATCTCGGAATCAAATTTATAATTAAAAGCATCCCAGAGTTATTAATGCATAAAGTGATAGAGGCCAGATTTGAAAAAAAAATGCTCCCGTCCTTAGGGTCATGATGGGCTCTGTCCCCAAGGGGTTAAAGATCACTGATGCTTTGGAGAAGATAACCAGCTGTTTGTATGGGCTTCCTTATTTACTGTGAGATGGGCAAATTATAACGATCCACTTCTTCTTTTGATTTACCAGTGCAAATTACTAAAAGTATGCAGTGTGAATGTACCCATAGGCCAAGTTCACACACAATTTTGGTCCCGTATTTATATCTGTAAAAAACTGCCTATTTTGAGGCATTAATTTGTTCAGAAGACAGAAATCTTTTTTTCTTAAAAACAGCTATTAAATAACGTGCTTAATACCATCTGTTTTTCATTGGGTTCCAGTAAACTTAAAAACTGGATATGGCGGGTTCTTCTTTTTTTGTACAATAGATGGTTGTAAAAATATTTGTGAACATTGCCATTGTCTGTGAGCCTTATTTTGAGTTGAAATTGGTACTAAAATGCACCAGAAGCAAAAAATGGCAGGAAAAAGTGTGTGAATGGCTGAAAAAAGGTTGAAAAAAATGGGTTGTAAGCTTAGGATGCATTCACACTGTGGTTGGAGTGTATGGCTGCTGGGGAGGGGAAAACTGTGCGCTACCATACCCCAGCCGGATTGGTGCCGAACTCCATTAACTTTAATGAGCCGACCAAAGCCAAACCGTGACTCCGGTCGGCTCATTTTTGTTGTGATCGGACCTAAAACCGTTGTTTACCACTTTTTGACTTTGGTCGGCTCATTAAAGTCAATGGAGTTCGGCGTGGGTGCGCACAGTTTTCCCCTCCCCCAGCTGGATCCGGCAGCCATACGCTCCAACTGCAGGGTGAATGCAGCCTTGGGCTGTAATGTGCCCACCTGCAACATTTGCTCACCCACAGTTCTCTTGTACCAGACTAAGATCACTAGTGTTTGTGGAGGTCTACATTCAGTTTAGATGAGCCCTGGTAGTTTCAGGAATTGCAGACGTAAAGCACTGGCTACATTGCGGCCACTGTGACACCCACAATGCATTAGTTTAGAAAGTGAATAATATACCATTAGCCATAGTACATGTTGCCACCTTGTTCCTGAATACCAATGTACAACAGTAGATTTACTATGAGACATAAATACAAATTCCAAAAATAGACTTTACCATATAGTGTTTCTCTAAAACCCTTCTCATATTTTCAATTCTTTTTAAATAACTAAATTGCTGGTCGAAGAGCCAAGAACTTAGAGTAATCTGAAATCCTATTAATCTTGTTTCAAGGAGTCTGACAAGTTTAATGGGAAAAGCTGATAAGCATCAGTCTGTGAGGATGGGAGTGGACTTAAATGTAAATACTTTTTTTCCTGAATAGCCATAATGAAAACATGGCTGCAGAAACCGCTCCTTCATGAGAAAACAAATATATTATGCCTTGCATTTCATGTTTCATACATTCCATGCCATTAAGAGCTATGTGTTATTTTAAGGAAAGCATAGAGTGCAATTTTAAGGGAAAATTCTTGGAGTATTGAAAGCCAGGACAAAGGTTAGAGACTAGCACAGATTCATAAGTCGTGTAAATGTTTTATTATTTTCTTCTTGACTGGCAGGACACACGTCTAAAGGCTTAAGCGCAACTTCCTGCAATGCGGCCATTAAGAACCGATAGGAGGAATTAGGGGAAATTAAAGGCTTCATCTGTGTGTGTGTCTAAGAATTAGGTTTCAGGACAGGTCAAAGGGCCTTTTAGTTCTTTTTTTTATGTAATATATTTTGCAGTACTTTTATGTAATATACTATTTGTAATACTATGCTGTATGTTTAATCTATTAAGGCTCCTTTCACATTATAAATTCATCTGTTTTAAAGATCCTTTATAATGACATTATTAATAACGGACGTTATTTTGTGACAGGAGTGCAGGCACTATTTCTTCCGTTACATACATTTCCTGATCTAGCAATTGTTGTGTGGCCCAGCTACTTAAATGAGGATTGAGCAAGGAATGCTGCACTTATTATAGTGCAGACATTGGGCTGTTTAAAAGGGTCTGCTGAACTAGTAGGGACTGACACTGGACTAACTGCTGCCCAGCATGTGAAACATACCCTCTCCAGAGACATTTAGAGTGACAGAGAGGAGGACATGATGAGTTTTGTACTCAAAGGAGAAGAGATAACCACATGTAGGTACATCGGACTGTTGGCAATGATTAAAGCTCTACTTCTTCCCTACCTTTTGCACATGGACCTCTGCACATATCACAGAGGATGCCTAGAAAACTCTCCCAAAGAATTTAATAGGGTTCTGTCCAGTCTAATGTTTCCTGTGTCCATGGGCTGCTGTAAAGCATACCTCTAAATGCTGTCCAAAAAGCTCAGGCAATATGGGTGAATGAAATGGAATTACAGTCAGAAAATAGTAACAGATTAGAAGAAAAAAAAACTATTACAGTAAAAAAAAAAGCAATCTAGGCAATACATCCCTTCAAATAATTTACACACAGTTTTTAAAGATAAATGAACCCCAATATGTTACAGACCTCTGAACAGGTTATAGTGCTAGCTGCTTCAGAAGTTTACAGGGCACAAACACACCAACTTTACTGATGTGGACCAAGTAGCATCGAGTTGTCATCATGTGGTTCTTGGCACAGTATGTTAGGTTTAGGTGTCCAGCCCTTATGCTTATTGTCAGGCCAATAAAAAATTGTATTTTCATCACTGTATAGACATTTGCTTTCTGGTTAAATATGTGATGTTAAGATGTTTAATATGCTGCTGTTACTTTTGATATAAAAACCCGAGGAAAATGAGGGCATTAAATATGTTCACCTTTGCTTGTAGATTGCTGATTTTGGTCTGTCAAACCTCTATCAAAAAGACAAGTTTTTGCAGACATTTTGTGGCAGTCCTCTTTATGCATCCCCAGAAATTGTAAATGGAAAGCCCTATCGAGGTCCTGAGGTAAGGAGTGCCTACTATTAAGCATTGTATTAGCAATATTTTGTATTATGTCATAATCTTAATGTTGAACATTTGTTGTTCTTGCCTGTTTGGACAAACATGTGATATTCCAGTCTATATCTGTGCCAAATAATCTTTGTAGTATGCATCTGAAGTGTACCTGTGATGAGGGTCCCAGTGGCAGGATACCTTTTTAAATTTGGTGACACCTATGGAGCCCAAGGCTTGCACTGAAAATATCAGTCATAAACAGATTTGGCAGACTTGCATGGGACTTACGGATAATACATCTTCTGAACATAATAGTCTTGGGGCAAGCCTTGGGTTCTGAAGTTGATAAACAATGGGGTGAGGGAAAACTGTATTTCCCTCTCTTTTAAAATACTGTAACATTACTTTCATAAAAAATTAAAATAAAATAGTTTGACATGTCACACAAACATGTTAAAAGTTTTGACCAGTCGGTCTGTCACCAATCTTAAATGTAGACAGAAGAAGTGAGCAGCTATGCGTTTCACTGGCCTCCCACGCTATGTCATTGCAACAGATGTCCTTCATAGACTACAGCCATGCACTACTCCTGGCTATATCTAGAGATTGGTAGGGGTCTCAACAATGAGACACTTACCAGTCAAAATCTTTGACATGTCTGTGTGACATGCAATTAAAAAGTACCCGCCTGTCACCAGATAAATTATTCTAAACTAACTCAGGCTATATTCCCTAACTACTCTTAAACTCCCCCCAGCCTTTAAAAAAATCTCAGAGCTCTGTCTTTTACCTTTCTTATTGCTCACATTGTATAATTTCCCAGCAGGAGAAAGTGGGTGTTTCCCAGCAGGCATGACAACACTGAAGCCTGCTGGGGGAGCACTTCCACCCTCACATAGTTGCAGTACTGTGATAAATAGAAGACCTAAGGCTCTATGGATGTTTCAGTCTGTGTTGCTATCAGTGAGGCTCTCCTGCAGCTTTCGTTCTGTAAAGATTTCTGTGAGAATCTGTGGAGCTTTCACTTTCTGTACAGCTGTCAATCAGGCTGAGTGCAGAGAAGCACTTGCTGAGTTTGGACTCCTGCCAGGCTGGGAGGAGACCAAACTCACTGTATTAATTGTGGCAGGGAGCACAACAGAGCCACCTAGTGGTCATTTTTTATATTCCTTTTTAAACATATTTATGTTGATAATTTTAAAAGCAAGTGAATGGGAAAGTGTCTTCTAATTACACAGGGAACACTATATTAAAAGTTTTATTTGGTGACAGGCACTCTTTAAAGTGTGACAATAAAGCGACAGTAAGTACAAAAAATAACTATTCAAACACATAAAATCATTATGTTTTCAGACTTTGGATGGATTTTGTTATTAAAGAATACCTAACACATAGAATGAAATTCCTCAATATGGTCAGTGAGGCAAGTCATTGTGCTTAGTGGGAACCAGTTATGTTGAAAATACAATCTAGTCTGTGAGAAGCATGTTATAGAGCAGAAGGAGCTAAGCAGATGATAACAATTCTCACAGATTGGACTGCATATTCAATTTGACAGGGAGGAAGACCCTAGCTCCCCCCCCCCCCAACAAGTAGGTAGATAACTAGCAGATAATTAAACTAGTAGATAATTAAAATTGCAATTGAAAAGTATTTTTTACTCAATATTATATGATACCATACTTGCTGTAATTGATGAATTCTGTAATATTCCATTATGTTTCAGGTTGACAGTTGGGCACTTGGTGTACTTCTCTATACTCTGGTCTATGGCACCATGCCATTTGATGGGTTTGACCATAAAAACCTAATTCGCCAAATAAGTAGTGGAGAATATAGAGAGCCAACCCAGCCATCAGGTAATTGTATGGTGGGAGACACAAAACTGGTATTAAAGGCACACTCCAGAATTTATTTATTTATTTAGCAGCATAGGCTATCATTAGAGAATAATGTTGAGGGTCTTGTGTACTTACTTGTGTAAATACTCGAGTATAAGCCGCGTTTTTCAGCACGATTTTTCGTGCTGAAAACACCCCCTCGGCTTATACTCGAGTGAACTCTCCGCCTGTCAATCCCTTCTCAGTGGTCTTCAACCTGCGGACCTCCAGATGTTGCAAAACTACAACTCCCAGTTGTAGTTTTGAAACCTCTGGAGGTCCGCAGGTTGAAGACCACTGTGGCCTTCTTCATCATCCAGACCCCCCCCCCCCTTTAGTTTTCTACTCACCTCCCCTTGGTGGGAAGGAAGGGTGAGCTGGTCCAGGCCATCTATGCTGCAGGGACCGTCCGGTGGGGAGGGTTAGTCTTTCCGGGCTGTACATTTTCACCGGGGGGCCCTCTTCATGGCGCTCCGGGCCCAGCTAGTGACGTTGCCTTGACGACGACGCACATGGACGCGCATGAACGTCCCTGTGCGTCGTCGTCAAGGCAACATCACTAGTCCGGGGCAGGCCCGGAGCGCAGAGAAGAGGGCCCCCCCCAGTGAAAATGGACTGCCTGGAACGACTAACCCTCCCCACCGGACGGTCCCTGCAGCATAGATGGCCCGGACCAGCTCACCCTTCCTTCCCACGAGGAGAGGTGAGTAGAAAACTAAAGGGGGGGGGGGTCTGGATGATGACGAAGGCCGCAGTGGTCTTCAACCTGCGGACCTCCAGAGGTTTCGGCTGTCCGGGCATGCTGGAAATTGTAGTTTTGCAACTTCTGGAGGTCCGCAGGTTGAAGACCACTGATGAAGGGATTGACAGGTGGTGATGATGAAGGGGGGGGATGATGACGGGGGTCTGGATGATGAAGAAGGTCGCAGTGGTCTTCAACCTGCGGACCTCCAGAGGTTTCAAAACTACAACTCCCAGCATGCCCGGACAGCCGATGGCTGAAGGGATTTACAGGTGGTGATGATGAAGGGGGGGGGGATGATAACGGGGGTCTGGATGATGACGGGGGTCTGGATGATTACATGGGGGGATGATGTATTTCTCACCCTAGGCTTATAGTCGAGTCAATTACTTTTCCTGGGTTTTTGGGGTGAAATTAGGGGCCTCGGCTTATATTCGGGTTGGCTTATACTCGAGTATATACGGTACCTATTTTAGCTTATGCAGCAGGCAGGGTTTTTAGCCATATTGGTGTCTATTTTGGGTTTACTAATGCATACATTTTCCATAAATCCTTTGCAGTGAGAGGGGTGGAGTGTAGTCACTTCAATTCACCTAATGAGATAGACCTGGCTACACTCCAGCAACCAGAAGCCTAAACTGCTGAGACTCATAAGTGGGTTGGTGTCAGTTCGCAGTTTTAAAGCATTTCTTTATTTAAATTGAGTTTCTAGAGAAGAATTGCCATGAGGAGAAAGTGATTTGACCTATAATAACAATTGAGGTCTTTTACGAAGACTTTAAATCTTCATACTGTTTTCATGTGTTGCATTTTTAATGCATTTTTACAGTGATTTGTGTAATTGCTGTAAATAATCCCATTTTTGCCACTATTTTCGAAAAATTACCCGCCAAAAATGCAATGTGTTAACACAGCCTCAGGGAAGGTGTATAACTACGATATATCCTAATCCAATAGAGATAGCAGTAGCAGCATACGGGTAAAGCTAGGTGGGGTGAGTCTGGCAGCTGCCAGGAGAATGTAATAGATCATGATGTCATCCTGTTGTTCACAGTAAGTTAGCTGACCTAGGACAGATCACTTACTCTGACACATTAATCACTGTCATTTATGTGGTCAGACTTGTGATCACATGACAGCAACAATAATGAAACACATGGATGCCGCTGTGCTGAAATGAAACCAATGGCGCTGTATGGCTAGTAAGGGGAAATGTGCCTCATATGGGGAAAAAGTGGAGTGCTTCTTTTAGTGCAGATCCAATTAAAATATATAGCTGTGTATTGCATTGACTCACTAAACATGTTAAATGTAATACAAGAAGTGTATTACTGTAAATGACTGCCCAAAGGGGGAGATTTATCAAAACCTGTCCAGAGGAAAAGTTGCTGAGTTGCCCATAGCAACCAATCAGATCGCTTCTTTCATATTTGAAAAGGCCTCTGAAAAATGAAAGAAGAGATCTGATTGGTTCCTACGGGCAACTCAGCAACTTTTCCTCTGGACAAGTTTTGATAAATCTCCCCCAAAGTGTTTATATTTGACAAAAATGATTTTCTTTACAGATGCCCGTGGACTGATCAGATGGATGCTAATGGTTAATCCTGAACGCCGAGCAACAATTGAGGATATTGCAAACCATTGGTGGGTTAACTGGAGCTACAAGACGAGTGTGTGTGACTGTGATGTCTTAAGGGACTCAGAATCTCCATTGCTTGCCAGGTTCATTGACTGGCATCATCGCTCCACTAACCGGCAGATGGAATCTGAAAACAAAACCAAGTGCCTTTCAAAGCCATCTGAAGCATCTCTTGATCGACAGAGGTCTTTGAAAAAATCCAAAAAGGACAATGACATTGCACAGGCATTGCAAGAAGAAACAACTATATCAAAGAGGCCTAAGAGCATCTTGAAAAAGAGGAGTAACAGTGAGCACCGCTGCCACAGTGCTGGCTATATAGAAGGTGTTATCAGCCCAGTATTGTCTCCTACATGTAACTCTGACACAGACAAAGTTCTTATGAATACAAGTGAGCTTGAGAAACCGATATTATATGGCTCAAAGCAGTCTACACCAATGCCAAAGAAAGGCATTTTAAAAAAGACTCAGCAGAGGGAGTCTGGGTACTATTCTTCACCAGAAAGAAGCGAATCTTCAGAACTATTGGACAACGATGGAACAGAGAGCAATGAATCGTCTCCAGTCAGTAATGAAACAAAGCGAACAGTTTCTCACAGCCTATCATACAGGCGGAAAGGAATCTTAAAGCACAACAGTAAATATTCTAATAGCAACACAGACTCCTCAGTGGCGGGTCCTGCCACAACATCACTGGAATCAATGGAGCAAGGTCTTGCACCTGTGGAAGGTCTATCTCGAAGCTACAGTCGTCCATCTAGTATCATTAGCCATGACATGGTTTTATCTAATGACTCTTTTGAATTGCTTGAATTATCAGCTGGAAGACCAAACCGACAAAGAATACGTAGTTGTGTTTCAGCTGAAAATATTCTTTTTATTAAGGATTTTGAAGGACTTCCCAAAAGTCCTCGGCCGCAGAACCTGAAACGTTATCGCAATCGCTTTGCTGACAGCAGTTTTTCTTTACTTACAGACATGGATGACGTAACTCAGGTTTACAAAAAAGCTTTAGAGATCTGCAACAAGCTCAAATAGTTACTAAGGGGATAACTGTTTATGGCAAGGAAGTTACTTTGCTGACAGTGATTGTTTAGAAAGTCAGAACATAACAATAGGACAACTGTTCTATTGTTCCTTTACATTGAAAGTGGGCTGTTACATTACAAATAAAATATTTGTTTAGCTGGAGAAAATGGCTCAGCTGTGGGAGAAATACATATAATGCTTACTTGTGTAGAAGGATTGAAGTTAAATAGGCACTGTCAGCTACAAAAACATTTGATATGTTGTAAAGCATGCAAAACCAATAGGTTTTGCAATTGCTTTCATTAGAAAATTTTCAGTATTTCATACTGAAAAAGCCAGTCAAACAACTACCCCCCCCCTGCCTGCTTGGACACATACTAGTCCTGCTGTGTCCATGCATCATCACCTATGTCGTGGACACACTTCCTTGATTGACAGCTGTGAGCGCAGGGCTAATAGCTGGAGGAAAAATCCTCCCACTGTCAGCTTGTGTCCCGCTACTGTCAGTGAGGACAAGCTGGGAGTTGTAGTTTTGCTAATGCTAGGGGAGATGTGAGCAGACAGCATACTGAGGGAGGGGCGGAGACCTGCACAGTGAGGCCACGCCCCCTCCCTTTGAGAGGAATTCAGACTAGTGAGCTAAATTAAAAGTGTAATAAAATAAATAAATAAAGGTGCTAGGCACATAAAAATTAGATGTACATGTTCAGGATTAGGTACTGAGTGATATATTTAAAAAAATGTTTTTTTTTGTTGGATCTGACGGGTACGCTTTAAGTCAATAATCTGTAAAAACCAAAATGTTAAAGTCGGCCTAAAGGTTAATTTTCTTTCAGTACCTTTTTGTTGCGTATGAATTGATAGATAGCATTAAGGGATATTTTATCAAATGTATAAGTATATAATACACTTAAAAATTTTAGGGAGAATTCAATAGCATCTAAAGTAAAGCCCCTTAATCATGTTTTAAACATTTTATGAAATCTATATGCTATTAATTTAATTTAACCCCTTAACGTAACTAATGTACGTCTTGGTGATCTGGTACTTAACGTACCAGGACGTACATTTACGTCCTATACATAACCGCAAGCATCGGAGCGATGCTCGGGTCATGCACGGCAGGTCCCGGCTGCTGATAGCAGCCAGGGACCCGCTGGTAATGGCCGACATCCGTGATCGCACGGATGTCCGCCATTAACCCCTCAGATGCCATGATCAATACAGATCGAGCAGACCAGAGCAGAAGATCACCGTTAACACTGATCAGTGCTATGCTCCCTGCATAGCACTGAACAGTATTAGCAATCAAATGATTGCTTTAAATAGTCCCCTAAGGGGACTATTAAAGTGTAAAAGTGAAAGTTAAAAAAGATATGTGCAAAACCCCTCCCCTAATAAAAATGTAAATTGTCCCATTTTTCCTATTTCACCCCCAAAAAGTGTAAAAAAAAAACTCAATATACATATTTGGTTTCACCGCGTGCGTAAATATCCAAACTATTAAAATATAATGTTAATGATACTGTACGGTGAACTGCATTAACGTTAAAAAAAAAAATCCAAGATTAATGCTTTTTTTTTTTTTATTCCCAAAAAAATTGATAAAAAATGTATTAAAAGTTTTATATAAGCAAATATGGTATCAATAAAAAGTACAGATCACGGCGCAAAAAATGACCCCTCACACCGCCGCTTATACGGAAAAATGAAAAAGGTATAGGTCTTCAAATAGAGGGATTTTAAATGTATTAATTTGGTTAAAAAGTTTGCGATTTTTTTTAAGCGCAACAGTAATAGAAAAGTATGTTATCATGGGTATCATTTTAATCATATTGACCCAAAGAATAAAGAACACGTAATTTTTAACGTAAATTGTACGGCGTGAAAACGAAACCTTACAAAATTAGCAAAATTGCGTATTTTTCTTTTTAATTTCCCCACCCAAATAGTATTTTTTTGGTTGCGCCATACATTTTATGGTAAAGTGAGTGATGGAATTACAATGGACAATTGGTCGCGCAAAAAACAAGCCCTAATATTAGTTTGTGGATGTAAAATATAAAATAGTTATGATTTTTTGAAGGCGAGGTGGAAAAAATGAAAACGTAAAAATAAAATTGTCCTTAAGGCCCAAATGGGCTGAGTCCTTAAGGGGTTAAAGAGATTATCTCATAAGGACAGCTTATTTGTATGCACTATAGAAGAGCAAATAGACAAAATAGAAGAGGATCCCCCACTCTGGGCTCCCCTTTACTGAGTCAGTGTACAGAGCTGTTAACAAAGAGCAGCTCATACTCAGCATTCATGTATTTTACATGGTTGGCCAAGTATTTGAGTCCTTCTGGTATGCAGTACCACATCTCTCCTGCATTGGCTACTACAGGAGAGATGTTTCGCCAGGTGAAGCTTTTACCAGATAAAACACTGAATAGGGTCCATGGTGATCAGATGCACGCCAGACCAGCTCCAATTGAAGTTAATATCATTACTGTCTGTCTGTATGGGCCAAATACTTTACTCCTAATGTTGATGTTTTTTTTTTATCATGCCTATGCCTATAGAATTCATGGCATTCTTAAAAAAAATGTAAATGTACTGACAGGTGCCCAAGCATTTTTCGTACGGGTGTTCCCAGCTTTTATGTTTTCTTTAGGATTTAAAGCACATTTTCAAACATATGCCAAATATAATTTAAGAATACTTAGCTGAAAATGAACGAGGCACTCTTCTTGGTTGAGTTGGAGCTGAGACACACTTCCAGATGTATTTTACATGAAGAACCCATTACAACCATTTTTGTTGGCAAATACTCAGTGAAGCATACAGTTCAGATTTCTTTACTCTCACTGTCAGCAAATAGAAGATGTAAAATATGGATGGCTTCAGTGTAGGATATGTGACTTGGTATCAGTTGGTTCATAATATGTTGACGGAAGTGGCTCATGGTAAGTCGAAAAGCTGCATATATGGAAGGTAACGGAATATATTTGCAGAAATGAGATTGAAATAGCAAGTAGAAAATATATGAAAGGTAATGGAACATGGAAGATTTAAGAGAATTATGATGGATCTATAAGGTGTCAGTTCTAAGAAAGTCAGAGAGGTAACTTCTACCATAAAAATATTCAGTGGATCAACTGGATCTCCTCAAAACATGCACATATTGAGTATGCGACAGGCCTGGGCAAACTATATGTGGAAACCTGTATTGCACATACAAAATAGGATTATTTGTGTAGAATAGACATAAAGTATAGTAAGTAAAGGTCTGTAATCATAACTGAAATGTCAGTCTAAAGATGTGTTCACATTACAGTCATGACAACGTTGATGGATTTATTTTGAAACAGACCCTGGCAGAGAACAGCCTTGTGCTATCCTTGCCTTCGAAAAGGAACAAAAAACCTGTGGAACTGAGACTAGCAGGGATGTGAACAGATTCAATATCACATGAAACTTTTCTCTTACAAAAAAGACAACTAGAGTCAAAAATGTTAAATATACCTATAAATCTTGCTCAATAGCTTTATACATACATAGTAAAGCTATATTTATTAACTGACTGGCAATGTAGTAAATTAGTATCTTGGCTCAGTTAAAAGTAGTTTCCCTGCCACCCTAAAAGAATACATATGTTATATATATTACAGATATTCAGGGCTAGATCATACAGTGTGATGTCCGGTGTTAGTGGAATGCAACTTGAATGGTACTGCTTTATTTTCTTACAGTGGTTTGGCAAGTTGTGTTAGCTGTGAAAACATAGTTAGTGGTAAATTTTAAAACTGGCATCCATTTTTTGTTACATAGTAACATGGTTTGGAAGGGTTACGTCCATCTAGTCATCCTGCATTGTTGATCCAGAGATAGACAAGTAACCCCAAGCGGTAGAGAAATAAGTTTTCCTCACCTTAAAGGGGTACTCCACCCCTAGACATCTTATCCCTGTTCGCGGGGGTCCCGCCGCTGGGGACCCCCGCAAAATAGCATGCGCCACCCACCTGTTTCTGCTCTGGAAGAGCTGGAGGGTCTGGGTCCCGACCACCGACTCCGCCCCCGTGTGACGTCACGCCCTGTCCCCTCAATGCAAGTCTATGGGAAGGGTCGTGACAGCCGTCACGCCCCCTCCCATAGACTTGCATTGAGGGGACCGGGCGTGACGTCACACGGGGGCGGAGTCGTGACGTCACGGACTTCCGTTCCGGTGGTCGGGACCCAGACCCTCCAGCGCTTCCGGAGCAGAAACAGGTGGGTGCCGCATGCTATATTGCGGGGATCCCCAGCGGCGGGACCCCCACGATCAGACATCTTATCCTTTGGATAGGGGATATGATGTTTAGGGGTGGAGTACCCCTTTAAGGAAGTCCTTTCCATCTCAAAACCAGAATAAATCTAGTAATGATAATAAGTAATATTACACTCAAGAATGAAATCCAGACCTCATCTGGACACTTTTCATGAGTTAACTATGACAGCTTCCTCTGACAAAGATTTCTATAGTTTACTGCTCTTACAGTGAAAAAATAACAAGGATGTGCCCTTGTTATTGGTATCTTTTATTGGTATCTTTCAACAAAGTTTATAGAGAAATAATGCTTTATGGTCAACAAAAGACTATTTCAAAGCTATGATGGTTGGTTTTACGCGACAACAGATGTATGAGAACCCATTATTGTTAATCAGTAATATAAAATATAGTAATACAATCTTCATAGTCATGTTTACGAATGATAAGTATTTTATTATTAAGATATAACTTTTGTATTTGGTGCATGTTGTGCCCATTCACTGTGTTCCTTAATAATTGTGGTATTTATTATATTTGCTATTTTGTATTGTTTGTGTAACACTTGTGTTTGTCAGCATTCTAAAGCAATATATAGTACTTTAAAGGGTTGTCTGATAAAGACCCCTGTTAAGGCATTTGGACATTATAGGGGGTCCTCTGTTCAAAACCCTTATTTATGAGCCAGAGCAGAAAGAGTGGCTCTTGCTCTGGTGGACCCAACACATCTAGCCATGCATTTTAATTGCAGACATGCAATACTACTTTTCTCCTGCGTGAAATAGGAGACAGGTAGATCAGCTCACTGGATAGGCGTCCTTTCCACAGCGCGGCAGGTGTATGCCTACACTGAACAGCAGAGAACAGAACAAATTGCCAGCATGGAATGTGCAGATAATCCTTTATTGAATAAAATCAGGAACACAGGAACAGGAAAAACATGACGCGTTTCAGGCATGTGCCACCCTTAGTCGTATGCAGTTTCTCGCAGGATGAAAGCTGATCATTGGGCCTGTATGAGAGAACCCCATTAACATGACAGATCTTGGATTTATTAGTACAGTACTACTATATTTAAAGCTGCACTAGTTTTTGACAACTATTGTAGTTATTGTCAATGTAACATTTTATTCATAGATATAGGTTTTGTTTGCCTAGATATCTATAATGTGTATTTATTATTATGCAGATACAATTTTCTATATTCTTTTATCTTTCTCTAGGGTTTTTATATACTTATAGACTACATGGGGAAGAACTATATAGTATGTGCAGCTTGAGGTAACTAGAGGCCATATTTTCCAGATGAATGTATTCTTTTAATGTAATTCTTAAGTGCATGCTACCAAAGAACTGGTACTCTGTACAGCTGGTGTTTGCCCAGGCCTTTTGTTATTTGTGGACTTTTAAATATCATTTATGTGAATGAGCAGCATTGAAATGCTTATTGCCAAACTGGAAATGTTATTTAGGGACATACTGGCATGTTTTCATTCCTAGAAGACAAAAAAAAAACTTGACTGCACATTGTTACTAGTAATTGTTTTTTTTTTATTTAATATATTTGTAATGCAATTGTGATTTTTATTTATTGCTCCTAAATCATTTTCAAAAGTATAATATATTTGGTATAATTTAATTGGTGCAACTTTATGCCAATTTTTGGTTTATTAATTAAAATTGAGTTTTTACTCAAGGATGCTGCCTAGGAAGTGTTAACCGCATAAATGTTGGTATTTTTATCTGATTTTTGTATTGAATAAAATACAGTGATTACTGTTTTTGTTCTTCTTTTTCTATTGTGTGTTAAGGTATTTACTATGCAATAACTTGCCATGTATTTGAGTAAAGGTCATGATTTTACACCACAAAAATATCATTAATGGAGTAAGTGTGAGAAATGGCATAGGGTCTATCAAAGAGTCCTGAGAGCGCAAAGGACCACCTCCTGGGTGACTATGACATAAAGATTAGGCTGGGCTCACACTGTGTTTATAGAACTCCAAGAAAACTCACTTTGGCACAACTAGTCTATATACATGAAATGTATGCAGCTAAATTGGCACAACAATCACTAACTCCCTGGTAGCTTAAATCGGGTGTGCTTCTCACTAAAGCAAACAGTAGCAGAAGAAAGGAACACAAGTCGAACACTCACCCAACTAATTCAGAATTCTAGCTTTATTACATCATGAACAGTACAAAACAATACTGGCGTGCAGGGAACCGTGATACAGGTGAGGCGGGAGACGAACAACAGCAGGCTACAATTGATTCACACCAGACTGGTGCTTTCTGTTGCTCCACTTTCTTTCTTCTTTGGAGAATACTCATGCTGTGTTTATGTTTACATTTTTGTGTTTCTGCTACAGTATGTTTTTCTTTTACGGTTTACAAAAACTTTTTCAACTATGAAATTGTATACAACAGAAAAGGTATATTTTGCAATTAGGCATACAGCAGAATCCAATTCCAGCATCCCTTAACCTGTTAAGGACATAGGATGTTCTCTAACGTCCCCGCTACCTGGGCTTTAATGCCCAAGGACGTTAGAGAACGTCCTGTTGTATTTCCGGTCTCTGCCACTCGCCGGGCAGAGATCGGAACGGCATGTCTGCTGAAATCTTTCAGCAGGCATGCCGTGCAAATGCCGAGGGGGGTCCCGGGAAATCACGCAAGCGATCTTCAGCGATTCAGGTCATTCGGGTCACTTGTGACCCGATGACCTGGAAATAAATGGTGATCGGCGGTGTACAATTACACCGGCAATCACCTACCGTTGCTGGGGAGCAGTGACAATACTGTCACCGCCCCAGCAACGCTGCTATTGGCTGGCGATCGTCCAGCCAATAGCAGAGTGGCAGAGGAGGGGTTAACGGCTCCTTCCCGCTGCTGGACCCGCTGTTTTGGTTCAGTCAGCGGGTGCAGCAGCAGGAAGAGGACCGTTGATCCCCCCTCAGAGCTCCGGAGCCCCCTCAGGAGCCTTAGAATAGGGTGAGATCATTTTAGGGACAGGTAGGAGTATAAATAGTTAAAAAGTAAACAAAAAGTAAAAAAAAAAAGTACCCCCCCTGACCCCCTAATAGGTCCCCCAGGGTCCTATTAGGGTCTGATCCCTGACCCCTGGTCCTATTAGGGGTTCAGGGAGCTGCGTGTGCCACCCCTTTTTTTTTTCGGCGCAGCTTTTTTTATTTTTATTTTTTTTATAAAAAAAAAAATCCCCCCCCCTAACCCCCTAATAGGTCCCCCAGGGTCCTATTAGGGTCTGATCCGTTACCCAGGGTCCTATTAGGGGTTCAGGGAGCTGCGTTTGCCACCCCTTTATTTTTTTTTTTTGGCCACAGCTTTTTTTTTCTCTTTCTATTACTTTTCTACACTTTGTACACCAAGCACCACACACTACATACTCCCCCCCCCCCCCCCCCCCCACCGTACAATAAAGGCGATGGCCCGCCGGGCATTTTCGGCAGTGGATGCTTACGCTTTTTTAGCCTCCGACTCCGAATCTGCCAGTGAGGACGATGAAGATCCAACATTTTTGTGTTCTTCATCGCCCTCCTCATCATCTAGTAGTGATGATGAGTCCCCTGTACGGCGGCGGAGACGCCGCCAGGCGAGGCCACGCACCCCCCATGAGAGTGACCCAGTGGCCGACACTAGTACAGGTGTCAATGCCGCTCGTAATAGGAGTCCGGCCCCCCAGACAAGTGCACCGGAGCCCCCTTCTGATGACCCTGTCTGGAGCCCCCCAGAGGATTATCAGCCACGGGTTCCTGAGTTTGTTGGCGACTCAGGAATCCGGATTGACACGGCTGGGTTCACTGATCTGGACTTTTTAAATTTTTTTTTCAGTGACAGCCTGGTCAATCTAATGGTGGAGCAAACGAACTTGTACGCCCAGCAGTTCATTGCCCACCACCCCAATTCGTTTTTGGCCAGGCCCAATGAATGGCGCGCCATTGATGCAGCGGAAATGAGGACATTTTGGGGCCTCACGCTGCATATGGGCCTGGTCAAAAAACCAAGTGCTCGTCATTACTGGAGCGGGGACGTCCTCTACCAGACCCCGCTTTACAGTATGGCGATGACACGGAACCGGTATGAGGCCATTTGTAAATGCCTGCATTATGCAGATAATGCGGCATGTCCGCCCCAAGGTGATCCCGCCCATGACCGGCTTTACAAAGTGAGGCCGGTCATCGATCACTTTGGGGCCAAATTTTTGGAGGCCTATGTACCGCTCAGGGACCTCTCGGTAGATGAGTCTCTCATCAGTTTTAAGGGGAGACTCATCTTCCGCCAGTATATTCCCTCGAAGCGGGCGCGATATGGCGTGAAGCTCTATAAACTTTGCGAGAGTACCTCCGGGTACACTCTCAAGTTTAGAGTGTATGAGGGACGAGATTCCCGTATTGAATCCCCAGATTGTTCCCCCACTCTGGGTGTTAGCGGGAAAATCGTTTGGGACCTTATGTACCCATTGCTGGATAAGGGTTACCACGTGTGGACAACTTTTATACCAGCATCCCTCTCTTCACATCCCTTTCCGCCAGATCGACGTCCGCTTGTGGGACCGTGCGGAAAAACCAGAGAGGCCTCCCTCTAAATTTGGTCAAGACGCCTATCCCCAAGGGTGAGTCCCGTGCCCTCACCCATGATAACCTGTTGTTGGTGAAGTATAAGGATAAGAGGGATGTCCTTATACTCACCACTATTCATGGGAACGGCAGCACCCCTGTCCCTGTGCGAGGTATCGTGGGACCGGTCCTCAAGCCCGATTGTATTCTGGACTACAATCGGTATATGGGGGGAGTTGATCTCTCAGATCAAGTCCTCAAGCCATACAACGCCATGTGGAAAACACGGGCATGGTACAAAAAAGTTGCGGTCTACATGGTACAGGTAGCCATGTACAACGCTTTTGTACTATCCCAGTACGCTGGCAACACGGGGACATTCCTTCAGTACCAAGAAGAAGTCCTAAGGTTCCTGATCTTTGCTGACCGGGAAAGATCAGGCCGGACTTCCCAAGGGTCTGGAGTTATAGGCGCCAGGATCGTCCCAGGCCAACACTTTCCAGGTGAGCCCCCCCCCCCCCCCCAGTGGAAAGAAGGGACAATCCCAGAAAAATGCAGAGTGTGTTAACGGAAAGGGGAGATGGAGGGACACCACCATTCAGTTTGACACTTGCCCAGATAATCCGGGCCTCTGCATAGGCTGCTTCAGGGGGTATCACACTTCCATGGAGCCCTAAATTTTCCCTTTTCAGTTTAATTTTCCATAATTTGACCAATGTACCAAGTCCAGAGTACATTCCAAAATTTTACCCCCATAAATCACTAAATTGCCCAAAAACACCTGAAAAAAAAAAACTGATAAGACCTCTGGGGTGTTTTTTCAAAAATTGGTCATAGGTCACTGAGTCACTATCATCGGGGACTTTTTATGTTGCCTCAAATGCGCAGCGCTCTCTCTCCACCTGAGCGGGTGCGCATTTGAGGCAACAGGTTAGGGACGGCCTCACACCTCACGTTCCCAGAATGATGACTCAGAGCATAGGGTTTGGGGCGGGCATATTTTTTTAGTTTTGGTTGTGCTCTGGGTCATCATTCTGGGAACATATCCTATTTTATTATTACCGTATATACTCGAGTATAAGCCGAGTTTTTCAGCACGATTTTTCGTGCTGAAAACACCCCCTCGGCTTATACTCGAGTGAACTCCCCCCACCCGCAGTGGTCTTCAACCTGCGGACTTCCAGAGGTTTCAAAACTACAACTCCCAGCAAGCCAGGGCAGCCATCGGCTGTCCGGGCTTGCTGGGAGTTGTAGTTTTGAAACCTCCGGAGGTCCGCAGGTTGAAGACCACTGCGGCCTTCAACATCATCCAGCCCCCTCTCACCCCCTTTAGTTCTGAGTACTCACCTCCGCTCGGCGCTGGTCCGGTCCTGCAGGGCTGTCCGGTAAGGAGGTGGTCCGGTGAGGAGGTGGTCCGGGCTGCTATCTTCACCGGGGAGGCCTCTTCTAAGCGCTTCCGGCCCGGCCTCAGAATAGTCACGTTGCCTTGACAATGACGCAGATGCGTCGTTGTCTAGGCAACGGCTCTATTCCGGGCCGGAAGCGCGGAGAAGAGGCCTCCCCGGTGAAGATAGCAGCCCGGACCACCTCCTCACCGGACCACCTCCTTACCGGACAGCCCTGCAGGACCGGACCAGCGCCGAGCGGAGGTGAGTACTCAGAACTAAAGGGGGTGAGAGGGGGCTGGATGATGTTGAAGGCCGCAGTGGTCTTCAACCTGCGGACCTCCGGAGGTTTCAAAACTACAACTCCCAGCAAGCCCGGACAGCCGATGGCTGCCCGGGCTTGCTGGGAGTTGTAGTTTTGAAACCTCTGGAGGTCCGCATGTTGAAGGCCGCAGTGGTCTTCAACCTGCGGACCTCCGGAGGTTTCAAAACTACAACTCCCAGCAAGCCCGGACAGCCGATGGCTGCCCGGGCTTGCTGGGAGTTGTAGTTTTGAAACCTCTGGAGGTCCGCATGTTGAAGGCCGCAGTGGTCTTCAACCTGCGGACCTCCGGAGGTTTCAAAACTACAACTCCCAGCAAGCCCGGACAGCCGATGGCTGCCCGGGCTTGCTGGGAGTTGTAGTTTTGAAACCTCTGGAGGTCCGCAGGTTGAAGACCACTGAGGGCGAATGATGAGAAGAGGATGATGAAGGGGGGTGGGGATGATGAAGGGGGGGGGGTGTGGGATGATTACAAGGGGATGATGAAGGGGGGATGTGTGGGATGATAAGGGGATGTGTGGGATGATGACAAGGGGATGATGAAGGGGGGATGTGTGGGATAAGGGGATGTGTGGGATGATGACAAGGGGATGATGAAGGGGGGATGTGTGGGATGATAAGGGGATGTGTGGGATGATGACAAGGGGATGATGAAGGGGGGATGTGTGGGATGATGACAAGGGGATGATGAAGGGGGGATGTGTGGGATAAGGGGATGTGTGGGATGATGACAAGGGGATGATGAAGGGGGGATGTGTGGGATGATAAGGGGATGATGAAGGGGGGATGTGTGGGATGATAAGGGGATGATGAAGGGGGGATGTGTGGGATGATGACAAGGGGATGATGAAGGGGGGATGTGTGGGATAAGGGGATGTGTGGGATGATGACAAGGGGATGATGAAGGGGGGATGTGTGGGATGATGACAAGGGGATGATGAAGGGGGGATGTGTGGGATGATAAGGGGATGTGTGGGATGATGACAAGGGGATGATGAAGGGGGGATGTGTGGGATGATAAGGGGATGTGTGGGATGATGACAAGGGGATGATGAAGGGGGGATGTGTGGGATGATGACAAGGGGATGATGAGGATGTTAATGACGGGTCTGGATGATGACAGGGGGGGATGAGGTATTTCCCACCCTAGGCTTATACTCGAGTCAATAACTTTTCCTGGGATTTTGGGTTGAAATTAGGGGTCTCGGCTTATACTCGGGTCGGCTTATACTCGAGTATATACGGTATGTTATTTTCTGGCCCACTGTACCCCATATTACGGGCCACTGTACCTCACCTGTCTACCCCAGTTATGGCCTGTTGTCCCCCATAGTGTTCCCCTATTTTAGGGCTCAGTGCTCCCCACCCATTAACTCTCCTTGAGGGGGGGTCCCACATCCTGGCTGCTATAATAAGCTCAAGGCCCCTGACTGACCTCCTACTCCAAGACCTGGTGTGCACCCGCGGAGCGAAAATCATCAAAAATTAAGGTATGTCCTTACTCCAAAGAAATGTATTTACAAATTTTGGGGGGTATTTTCTGCTATTAACCCTTGTAAAAATGTAAAATTTGGGGGGAAACACATTTTTGTGAAAAAAAAGATTTTTTTTTTACATATGCAAAAGTTGTAAAACCCCTGTGGGGTATTAAGGCTCACTTTACCCCTTGTTACATTCCTCAAGGAGTCTAGTTTCCAAAATGGTATGACATGTGGGGTGTATTTTGCTGTCCTGGCACCATAGGGGCTTCCTAAATGCGACATGTCCCCCCCATTTCAGCAAAGTTTGCAAATGTGACTCCTTCTCTTCTGAGCATTGTAGTTCGTCTGTAGTGCACTTGACGTCCACTTATGGGGTACCTACATACTCAGAAGAGATGGGGTTACAAATTTTGGGGGGTCTTTTCTACTCTTAACCCTTGCAAAAATGGGAAATTTGTGGGGAAACCCACATTTTTGTGAAAAAAAAAATATATTTTTTTATATATGCAAAAGTCGTGAAATCCCTGTGGGGTATTAAGGTTCACTTTACCCCTTGTTACGTTCCCCGAGGGGTCTAGTTTCCAAAATGGTATGCCATGTGTTTTTTTTTTTTGCTGTTCTGGCACCATAGGGGCTTCCTAAATGCGGCATGCCCCCAGAGCAAAATTTGCTTCCAAAAAGCCAAATGTGACTACTCCTCTTCTGAGACCTGTAGTGCGCCAGCAGAGCACTTTTCACCCCCATATGGGGTGTTTTATGAATCGGGAGAAATTGGGCTTCAAATTTTGGGGGGTATTTTCTGCTTTAACCCTTTGCAAAAATGTAAAATTTTTGCAAAAACAAGATTTTAGGTAAAATTTTTTAGTTTTTTTTTACATATGCAAAAGTTGTGAAAACCCTGTGGGGTATTAAGGTTCACTTTACCCCTTGTTATGTTCCCCAAGGGGTCTAGTTTCAAAAATATAATGCCATGTGGTTTTTTTTTGCTGTTCTGGCACCATAGGGGCTTCCTAAATGCGGCATGCCCCCAGAGCAAAATTTGCTTCCAAAAAGCCAAATGTGACTACTCCTCTTCTGAGACCTGTAGTGCGCCAGCAGAGCACTTTTCACCCCCATATGGGGTGTTTTATGAATCGGGAGAAATTGGGCTTAAAATTTTGGGGGGTATTTTCTGCTTTAACCCTTTGTAAAAATGTAAAATTTTTGCAAAACCAAGCATTTTAGGTAAAATTTTTTAGTTTTTCTTTACATATGCAAAAGTTGTGAAAACCCTGTGGGGTATTAAGGTTCACTTTACCCCTTGTTATGTTCCCCAAGGGGTCTAGTTTCAAAAATATAATGCCATGTGTTTTTTTTTTTGCTGTTCTGGCACCATAGGGGCTTCCTAAATGCGGCATGCCCCCAGAGCAAAATTTGCTTCCAAAAAGCCAAATGTGACTACTCCTCTTCTGAGACCTGTAGTGCGCCAGCAGAGCACTTTTCACCCCCATATGGGGTGTTTTCTGAATCGGGAGAAATTGGGCTTCAAATTTTGGGGGGTATTTTCTGCTTTAACCCTTTGTAAAAATGTTACATTTTTGTGAAAACAAGCATTTTAGGTAAAATTTTTTATTTTTTTTTACATATGCAAAAGTCGTGAAACCCCTGTGGGGTATTAAGGTTCACTTTACCCCTTGTTACGTTCCCCAAGGGGTCTAGTTTCCAAAATATAATGTCATGTGGTTTTTTTTTTTGCTGTCCTGGCACCCTAGGGGCTTCCTAAAGGTAACATGCCCCCCAAAAACCATTTCAGAAAAATGTTCTCTCCAAAATCCCCTTGTCGCTCCTTTCCTTCTGAGCCCTCTACTGCGCCCGCCGAACACTTTACATAGACATATGAGGTATGTGCTTACTCGAAAGAAATTGGGCTACAAAAACCAGTAAAAATTTTCTCCTTTTACCCCTTGCAAAAATTCAAAAATTGGGTCTGCAAGAAAATGCGAGTGTAAAAAATGAAGATTTTAAATTTTCTCCTTCACTTTACTGCTATTCCTGTGAAACACCTAAAGGGTTAAAACACTTACTGAATGTCATTTTGAATACTTTGGGGGGTGTAGTTTTTATAATGGGGTCATTTGTGGGGTATTTCTAATATGAAGACCCTTCAAATCCACTTCAAAACTGAACTGGTCACTGAAAAAAAGTGAGTTTGAAAATTTTGTGAAAAATTTGAAAATTGCTGCTGAACTTTGAAGCCCTCTGGTGTCTTCCAAAAGTAAAAACACGTCAATTTTATGATGCAAACATAAAGTAGACATATTGTATATGTGATCCAAATTTTTTTTTATTTTGAATATCCATTTTCCTTACAAGCAGAAAGCTTCAAAGTTAGAAAAATGCAAAATTTTCATTTTTTTCATCAAATTTTGGGATTTTTCACCATGAAAGGATGCAAGTTACCGTAAAATTTTACCACTAAGTTAAAGTAGAATATGTCACGAAAAAAACAATCTTGGAATCAGAATGATAACTAAAACCATTCCAGAGTTATTAATGTTTAAAGTGACAGTGGTCAGAATTGCAAAAAACGCTCCGGTCCTAAGGTGTAAAATGGCCCGGTCCTTAAGGGGTTAAAGAGTTACTCTGGTGGAAAATAATTTTTTGCAACTAGTGTTAAAAAGTTAAACAGATTTGTAAATTACTTGTATTTAAATATCTTAATCCTTCCTGTACTTATCAGCTGTTGATGCTCCAGAGGAAGTTGTATAGTTCTTTTCTGACCACAGTGCTTTCTGCTGACACCTGTGTCCATGTCAGGAACTGTCCAGAGCAGGATAGGTTTGCTATGGGGATTTTCTCCTACTCTGGTCAGTTTGTGACATGGACAGAGGTGTCAGCAGAGAGCACTGTGGTCAGACAGAAATGAACTATACAACTTCCTCTGTAGCATACAGCACCTGATAAGTACTGGAAGGATTAACATTTTAAAATTAAAGTACCCCTGGAGTACCCTTTTAATGAATACATTTTTACATTTTCAAATGTATAAAACATATACCTAAAAATATAAACAAAAATGCAGTGTAAAGCCAGCCTTAGTTTGAGATAAGCTAATGTAGAATAAGAAAACTGTGAACAGGTTGGAAATTCCTGGTATAATTGCACCATTGCATGCAACTTGTTTGGCTTGGTGTTGGTGTGTAGCCCAAGCCTTATTATCTGACTACAAACATTACGGACATTCAGCTTTCAGCAACTTTTGATTGATCTCAATGGAAGGCTGCTTCTCAGTGGAACTTCCAGTGACAAATACATTTTTGTTGAGGTTTGTTAAAATGTTAGATAAATTCATTAAATTCATAAATTCAGGCGGGCACAGCTGGAGGCACACTGTGGGGTCCGTCATCGTCACTCCGTGTGACCATACCCCTACTGAGGAAATTCTGCACGGAATTTCCTTAATCTAATTAATTTATCTAACATTTTAATTAATCTCAACAAAAATGTATTGATTTGTGGGCAACTAGGAAACACCATAACCTGGGTTTAGCAAGGCTATGTTTACACATAGAAAGATAAATCTGAGTAAGTGTGTATATTCACTTTGACTCCACAGACGCCCACACTGATCTCACAATGCCTTACTATGACAACTCAATGAGCCAGTGTGACCTACTAGTGCCTCTATGATCTCACATTGCCCACAGTAAACTTATTTTAAAATGTAAAAACATCTCTACTTAAAAACTGACCTAACAGTGTTCCATTGTGACCTCACAGTACTGCACTGTTATGTCACAATGCACCACTATGACCTCAAAATGTCCAACTAAGGCTGCATTCACATCTCGGTTTTACACTACGGGTGCCGGATCCGGCTGGGGGAGGGGCAAACCGGGTGCTTCCGAACCCCAGCCAGACCAGCACTAAACTCCGTTCACTTTAATGAGCCGACCAGAGTTAAATGGTGACTCCGGTCAGCTCATTTTTAACTCGTATCCAGTTTTGTGACCGGACCTAAAACCGTAGTATACTACGGTTTTAGGTCCGGTCAGGAAACCGCATATGGCAGTACCTACAGTTAGGGCTCTGTACACACTTGTCGGAGGGGAAGCGTTTTACTGGAGAACGCACTCTTCCCCACAACACTAGATGGTGCTCTGTTTATATAAAGCATCTGTAATACATATTTATTTTATTTAATAGTCTTAAATAGGAGACATTGAAAAAACGTCACTCACCCAGTGTGCCAATCATTGTTTGACTTTATTATCTTTGGTGCACTACAAACATGCAACGGGGAGCTACATGCAGACAATCAGAGGGCTCAAAATCAGCGATAGCTATTTCCTTCATAGGCACGCACTTTCTCTAACTGTATGCCTATGCAGGAAGTAGCTGTCACTTTTTTCACATTGATATCACAATGCCCCACTGTGGCACCACAATTTCCACAGTGATCACAAAATGTTTCACTGTGAAAACAAAATGCCCCACTCTGAACTCTGAATTCCCCTCTGCAAAATCAAAAAGCTCTACTGTGAAAACACTATGCACCACTATTATTTTACAATGCCTCACTGCAACCTCACAATGCTTCCCTATCGTATCAAAATACCTTACTATAGCCTCATAATGGACCACTGTGTCATTACTGTGCCCCATTATGGGCCACTGCAACCTCACAATTCCCACTGTAACATAAGAATTCCCAACTGTTACATCACAGTGCTCCATTGTGACCTTAGAAAGCCATACTGTGAAATCATAATGCCCTACTGTGACCTCAGAAGGCTTCTCTGTGATCTCACAGTGCCCTGTAATGTCAGTGACTCAATGTGACGTTATAATACCCCCAATATGAACTTACAATCCAGCATGGTGACCTCAAAAGGTGAGGGAGACAGCTGATTATCTGTGAGCAGTTAAGTAGACGGTACAGTGGCAGCAGGCAAAAGTGTAACTTGTAGCTTCTGGGCCCCAATGCAAAATCTGTAACAGGGCCCCATGCCTGACAGGTAATACTGGTATCTTCCTTGGGGCCCCCTCAGGCACCAGGGCCTGGGTGACTGCTACCTCTGCACCCCCTATAGTTTTGCCCCTGGCACCAGGGTTATTGTAGCTGTAGGGGGAATCATGGGAAAAATTCTGGAGACGGTTTTGCAGACAAGAGCACAGGCGGAGGCTTGTGAGGATTGGAGATTAGATGAGCGATGTTATCGGGAGATCAGGTCAGAGATCTATGGAAGTGAAAAATTGTAAACAGCCCTGCATGTCATAGTTAACAGTTTAAACTGAATTTGTTGGGCAGTGGTAGTTGAGGATGTGTTGAGGGGAGAAAGAGTGTTTTATAAAACGCCACAGAGGAGAATGGTGCAGTAATCCAAGCGTGAGATGATAAGGACATGTACCAGCAGTTTAGTCAAAAATTTAGAAAAGAGCGTATTCGTCAAGAGGTGGTAAGGGCCTAGATGTGTCGTTTGAGAACAGAATAGAATTGAAGCTTGTGGGACTGGGGACAGAGTGACATAAGAATGCCTTATTGTGACATCACAGTGCTCATCTATGACCTCACAATGTCCCATTGTCACCTCAGCATTTAATACTGTGACAGTACAATTATTTATCACCTCTGTCTGTAAAAAATGATGTTACAGAGGGAATTGTGAGACAGTTTTTAATTCCCTTCATAGTATTGTTTTCAATATTTGGTCCCCATTAGCAGCCTATATAAGCAGAGTTCAGATAACAATGATAAATGCTGTGCTAAAGCAAAGCGTTAAACAGTGGTTGCAGTTAAAATATTGCATGTAATAGTCCCCTATGGGACAAAAATTGGGAATAAATTAATTGTTTTAATAAATGTAAATAATCCCATCCCCTCATAAACATTTAAATCACTCACTTTTCAAATGTTTCAAATAAATATTGTAGTTGTGTGGAAATGACCAACTTATTAAAATATGTTAATGAAACTGTACGCAACGTAAAAACTCAGAATTTTTGGTCACTTCATATACCAGAAAATAAGATGAATTAAAAGCAATGAAAACGTTCTATCAAAAGAAACTGATATAAACTACAGATCATGGTCAAAAAAATTAGCCCTCTAACAGACCCGTATATGGTAAAATAAAACTGTTTTAGGGGATTAGAAGAGGACAATTTTAAGCATACTCATTGTATTACCCTACAGAATAAAGAGAACAGGACATTTTTACCATAAAAGTGCACTGCGTAGTAATAATTTTTTTTTCGCTTTGCCGTAGATTTTGTTGTAAAATGAGGAGTTTCATACCAAAGAACAACTGGTCCTGCATAAAACAAGTACTCAAATGGCCCTGTATGTGGAAGATTGAAAGACTTATGGCTACTAAAAGGCGATTGGAAAACATTAAAAAGCAAAAATGAAAATTTGCTGCACCCCTAAGGGATTAATGGGGCCTAAAAAGATCTGTGGTCTTGTAAAAAGAGGCAATAAAACTCTGATGAATGTTTATAAACCCTATGGCCATGTTAAAGTGGTCTGAGGCCATGTTCATACATAGTATTTTGGTCATGATTTAGATCAGTATTTTAACCAAAATCAGCAGTGCATCTGACACAGAAAATGGTACAAATCTTTACATTATGGGGGAGATTTATCAAAAACTGCAGAGGAAAAATTGCCCAGTTTCCCATAGCAACCAATCCGATAGCTTCTTTCATTTTTCAGAGATCTGATTGGTTGCAATGGGCAACTTTTCTCTGCACAGGTTTTGATAAATCTCCCCCTATAATTTTTTTCTGTGTCAGTTCCATTCTTGGTTTTGGTTAAAGGATTTGTGCAGGATTTAAAAAACAGAGGTGGTTCTGCAGCTCAGTTTGATTGAAGTGAATAGAGCCAAGCTGCAATACCACACATAACCTGAGGACAAGTGTGAGGCTGTTTTTGGAAGAAATTAGCTCTGTTTATCTATTGCTGAATAACCCCTTTAAAGCATACATCTGATGATAGTCCAAACAGCAGGATGTCTGTTTAAAATTAGCTTCAACTTTGGAGCCCGTTACTTGCCTCAAAGTCCAGTGCAAGTTTTGGACTCTGAATTTTCTAGGAAATTTAAACAGATATCCTGCTGCCAGAACCCACCATTGGATGTACACATTAAAAATACTGAGCAAAATCTTTTTTTTTCTTTCTTTTCTGTTGTCATGCCTTTTTTTTATGGTGTTTTTCCATGTGTGTGGAAATTTTTGACTCAGTGCAATTTTTCACTTCCTTCAGGGTACCACTCTGTGATGCAGATGCAGAGCCCCTGGCTCATGGATTGTAAGGAGGTAGGTAGTGAGGCATAGCATGACTACTTACCTCCGACAGCGGTAAAGGATCACTGCCAAAGGCTGTCTGGGAATGATGGGGCTTGTAGTTTAGCAACACCTGGAGGCTCCTTGTTTGCGAACACACTGCTCTATGGACCCTCTCCCCAGGGGAACCCCCACATTTTTTTTTACATTTATTTATGGAAAAAACGTGTGGACTTTTTTTTAATTCTCAGCCAGATACCAACAAAGCAGCAATGGCAGCAATTAACAGGGTGGGTGAGGACTATTGTAGTTGTAGGCTTTCCCCAGCCTAAATAATGTCAGCATGTTACCACCAAAGCTCATTTTTGATGCTCCGACCCTGTTGGTACCTGCTCATCCCGGTACCCCTGTGGCAGTGGGTACCATGGTAATGACTGGGGGTTTGCGCTAGCTGTTTTGGGGGCTAATGCTAAGCCTGGCTTAGTAATGGACTCCGTCTATAAGATGGCTTCCACTACTAAGCTTGTAATGAAAATTGAAAAAAAGACATGAAATGTAAAAAAAAATGTATTACAAAAAGCACTCCACCACAAGCCCTTGGTAACCATTTTAATAAAAGAAATTATGACACCAACATAATCCATAACATTCACGTATCTGAAAAGAAAAACACAATAAAATAGGTTAATACATTTATGAGGAGAGCGCCCATAGAGCAGTGTGTTCCCAAACAGGGAACCTTCAGGTGTTGCTAAACTACAACCCCCATCATTCCCAGACAGTCTTTAACTCTTTACTTTTTGTTCCAGTCTAGCACTCAGCCCAGCAAGGGGTTACAGTAATGCAGCGTTTTATACACATCACTGGTTTATTCTATATTGTTGCTGGGCAGGAGGTATACAATGTATTCCTGCTGCGCAGCCTGAACTGTGCCCAAGGCTGTATAACTGCAGGCACAGAACAGTCTCGCTAGAACCAGGGACAGTTTACGGTCTTATACAACACTGTTTTCTGTATGGCCAGTGAAGAGAAGTACTGATGCTATGCATTGCTACTTCCCTCCAATTCTATGGCATTTTTGCCTTAAAAAACACCATAGTCTCAGCATACTGCGATTTTGGAAAACTGCCACTAAGCAAAATGGCTAAGATTGGGGGGGGGGGGGGGGGGGGACGTTAAACCCAAAGACACAAAGAGGGTTTGGCATTTTATATTTCCCTACTGACTCCCTGCAAACATCTGGCCGTGTAATACGGACTCTTTTACGTATTATGCTATGTGAAACTAGCTTTAGTTTGTGGGTAATATGTGGAGCCATATAGAGGTATATGTAGGGTAAATACCAGAGGATGATCTATAATGGGAATTCCTTTCCAGTTTTAGAATGGTCAAAAGGATATAAAACATTTCAATAAAGTAAAAAAAAAAAAGTTATACTGCAGATTCTTAAAATATCTTTTTATATGTGTGATTTCTCTGGAATAGTTACTATGTAAATAATCTGTATTTTGTCATGGCCTGAAATGGCTTTTCCTTCCAAGCAGGTCAAGGCTATAAATATACAAAATGTTTAAGTAAGTGGATATATTCTGTTTGGAAGTATTGTATAGTATTTCTTTTTCTCTTTGTATTTAGTTGAGCGTTGTTAACCTGCCTGCTGTGCAGTCAAGAAGCAAATTAAAAACAGATGCTCCTGGTGAATGTTAAAAAAAGAACTGTGTGTTATAGAAATGAACATTGTAATCTGCTTAGAAAGAAGAGGAGTTAAATGAGTCTGAATGGGCAGGAATGCTTTGATATTAGACATTTAAATCATTGGCTTCTGTTGCCTTTTATTTTTCATGTATTTTCATAATAGACGTGCTCAGTCAAAGCATTTTATGTTGGATTGACATGAAAAGAAGAACATTTCTACAAGAAAACATATTAGCCCATTTAAAATCAGTCTTACATTATGTTAACCCCTTGCCGCAGAACGACGGGTATACCCGTTGCTGTGGCACAGGAGGGTTATGAAGCCAGCTCAGGAGCGGAGCTCGCATGATATCTGCACGGTCCCGGCTGCTATCAGCAGCCAGGACCCGTGGCTAATGCCGGACATTGCCGTTCCGGCAGATGTTCGCATTAACTCTTTAGACTCGGCGATCAAAGTTGATCGCCGCGTCTAAAAGTTAAAGTAAAAGCATCCCGGAAGCTCAGTAGGGCTGATCAGGAAATCGCGATAAAATTGCGATGTCCCGATCAGCTAGGATACAGCAGGAGGGTGCCTTACCTGCCTTCTGCGTTTCCAAATGGCGCTAGTCCGGCGCCCCGCTGGATGTTTTTAACGCACCTATCCTAATTAAGTAGTGAAGTAATGAAGATTCTGCACTTCTAACCGTGAGTACCACCTGGCTTCGTTGTCTATGCTAAATTTATCAAAGGCTGTGCCCAGCGCAGACTGAGGTAAAGTCGCTGATTTTTGGATTGTGCAAAAATGTTTTGACTGGATACACCACCAATCTCAGCAGAGCTCAGGGGCTCACCTCCCTGTAGAATGACCTCTGAAAAGGTCACAGAGAATGCTCAGTAACATTAACAATTCATCTGAATGGGACAAGTCCTGTCAATGGTCACTTATGTCCATGGGTCCTGCTGTAAATTACACAGTATTACTAAATAATGTTAAAACAGCTTGATAAGATGGCAACCACCATAATAATGCACATAATAAATAAATAAATAAATTTGTCTCTTAAATAAAATCTAGGTGAGGCATTCCCTTTAAGTAAAATTGGAAAAATATACATACAGTATGTGCTGTTTTCCCAGTATGTGAAGTTCAGTTATGCTATAGAAGTAGAGATAAATAGGGCCAGATATTAACATTATTTGGGTTGTATTTTTATTTTTTCTAGTATCTTGTCAATCCATTTTTTAAATGGATCTCTAATATAAATATTTAAAAATATAGTTGTTTTTACCTTATATTTGGCTATTATAATTATGGACACTAGATGTCCCTATACAGTCTAATTTGATATTCTTTTTTTTTTGGCTGAGTTACCTATGTTTTCCCAGTGGTCAACTGGGTACTTGCATCAGGCACTGAGAGACACAGAGTCAGAAAATGAAAGCTTACACAGCTTGCTCAGAGACACACCCCTTGCTAGGGAGAGGAATACAGGAAAATTGAGCAGCACAACAGGGCTGTTATCTGACCAGAACTTATTATTATTATTTTCATTGGTGACAGGTATGTTTTAAACACCGTGTGTTTCTTTTTTTTTGGGGTGGGGGGGCGTTCTGATCACGTAGTAATAGAAACTCTGCATCTGAATACTGTCAGGGAAGCTTGCCATGTTCCCTGGAGGCTCTTTGCTACTGTAAGTTCATCAAATTATACTGTTTATTCTAAATGTACAGAATTTGTATCCTTCAAGAAATTATGCCACGCTTTTTTACAAATTATTCTAAATCCACATCCAGATTACATTAAATAACCAATATTTTCGATTAGCAAAAATGGCCATCTAAACAGAGGGATCTTATTAGGGGATAATAATAAGGAACTTCTGCCAGCAGAATTTTCACTGGAAAGTTAGCGTTTCGCTTCAGAGTTAAAACCAGACATAATATGAGATCTATAAAAGGGACTAAATCCACTTTCAGCTTAATAAAGTCTTACTCATATGCCACATACCCGCATGTGTTCCAGACACTTGGGTAGCAGACAAGTTGACATAGTGCAGATGGAATGGATCAAGCTGTGGTTATGGCCGCTGGTCAATCTTACCTTTAAAATATATTCAAATTAAACCCAATTTATTTAAAAATATATAAAAGTGCATACTAATATATTTTACTGTGCCTCCTAATGAATAACACACATATATCTGCCTTGTTTATGGACACTTATAGTCCATTGTGCTGGGATTGGAGATGATTATAATGAGGGAAGAATGAAATGTCCGTTTTTGATTCATCAGTCGGGAGAAGTGCGGGATGGTCTCAGGATGTAAGTCTATGGGACCGTCTGGTTTACATAGACACAGAGAGCCTGCGCTCGTTCTAGTGATGAGTTGGGATCTAAACACTCAGACCCCGACTTTAAACCCTTTGAGGTTTTTTCTTTTTTGCATTTTAGTTTTTTCCTCCTCCCCTTCTAATAATCATAACACTTTCATTTTTTTTCCTACAGACCTATATGAGGACTTGTTTTTTGTGACACCAATTGTACTTTGACAAGTGTTATTATGACATCAATCATTCCATATCAAAATCTACAGTGAAAACAAAAAAAACAAAAAATGATATGGGTTTTATTTTGTTTTACTTAAAAAAAAATTATAACTTTTTGTATGAAAATTGGTATGCTTAAAATTGTACTCTTCTGACCCTATAACGTTTTTATTTTTCCGTATACAGTTGTCTCTCAAGTTACAATATTAATTGCAGACACTGCCACTCCACCTTGCTGAGTTGTAACATCCTATGAATATGCCTCACTGACGAGCTAAAAGAAGCGAAACGTTGCGTTGGAGGCCAGGTTACATGTGTTATAACATGCGGATATCTTTTGTTACTTAAAAGGCACTATATATTTGCACTTTTGTATATGCACATTTGCACCTTTTTCCCACTAACTGTGTACATTATTGATAGGAACATAATAGTATAGGAACATGTTCCTGAGGCACGGGGGGGTCGTCCTTATTAGGATGAGTGCCCCAGCTACGTGCCACACAGCTAGGGAAAGGTGTGGATAGGGGCCAGATCTGCATTACACTGTTAGGGAATAACAGGGAGTTTAGGGATAGCGGCACATCAGTCTTCCCGATATTGAATTTTACTAATTGTTCCCTAGGTCCCAATTTATATGTATGTATCTGTAATGGGCCCCCCAAAAATGTGCAATGTAATAGGTCGCTGCTAACAGACCAATGAGTTACTATCTATTACACAGGTGCAATAAGTCACTGATGCTTGACTAATGAAGTGTCAATTGATAATATATATATATATATATATATATATATATATATATGTGTGTGCAATAATCCAGGTAGTGGAGATATATGTCTTTAGTTCTATTCTTTGATATTTTTTCCTATGCGGTCACAAGAGAATCACATGTTTGTGTAGTAGGGGTTATATCTTTTTTATCGGAATAAACCCAACCAAAGTGTATTTGAAATTTGTAAGTCCCAGGTAAGCCCCAGGTTTATATTTATGTATACAATATTAATTGGTTCTGGGATGACCATTGTAAGTTGAATCCATTGTATGTTGAGACCAGAACCCTATGGAAACCTGGTAATTGGTTCTAAAGCCCCCAAAATGTCATCCAAAAATAGAAAAACTAAAATAAGTAGATAAATAATATAGATAAAGCAAGTCCTTAACCCCTTAAGGACCAGGCCATTTTACACCTTAGGACCAGAGCGTTTTTTGCACATCTGACCACTGTCACTTTAAACATTAATAACTCTGGAATGCTTTTAGTTATCAATCTGATTCCGAGATTGTTTTTTTGTGACATATTCTACTTTAACATAGTGGTAAAATTTTGTGGTAACTTGCATCCTTTCTTGGTGAAAAATCCCAAAATTTGATGAAAAATTTGAAAATTTAGCATTTTTCTAACTTTGAAGCTCTCTGCTTGTAAGGAAAATGGATATTCAAAATATTTTTTTATTTTATTCACATTTCCAATATGTCTACTTTATGTTTGCATCATAAAATTGACGTGTTTTTACTTTTGGAAGACACCAGAGGGCTTCAAAGTTCAGCAGCAATTTTCCAATTTTTCACAAAATTTTGAACCTCGCTTTTTTTCAGAGACCAGTTCAGGTTTGAAGTGGATTTGAAGGGTCTTCCCATTAGAAATACCCCACAAATGACCCCATTATAAAAACTACACCCCCCAAAGTATTCAAAATGACAATCAGTAAGTGTGTTAACCCTTTAGGTGTTTCACAGGAATAGCAGCAAAGTGAAGGAGAAAATTCACAATCTTTATTTTTTACACTCACATGTTCTTGTAAACCCAATTTTTGAATTTTTACAAGGGGTAAAAGGAGAAAATGTATACTTATATTTGTAGCCCAATTTCTCTCGAGTAAGCACATACCTCATATGTCTATGTAAATTGTTCGGCGGGCGCAGTAGAGGGCTCAGAAGCGAAGGAGCGACAAGGGGATTTTGGAGAGTACGTTTTTCAGAAATGGTTTTTGGGGGGCATGTTGCATTTAGGAAGCCCTTATGGTGCCAGAACAGCAAAAATAACCCACATGGCATACCATTTTGGAAACTAGACCCCTTGGGGAACGTAACAAGGAATAAAGTGAGCCTTAATACCCCACAGGTGTTTCACGACTTTTGCATATGTAAAAAAAATACTTTTTTTTTCCACTAAAATGTGTGTTTCCCCCCAAATTTCACATTTTTGCAAGGGTTAATAGCAGAAAATACCCCCCAAAATTTGTAACCCCATCTCTTCTGAGTATGGAGGTACCCCATAAGTTGGCATGAAGTGCATTACGGGCGAACTACAATGCTCCGAAGAGAAGGAGTGATATTTGACTTTTTGAGAGCAAATTTTGCTCAGGGGGCATGTCGCATTTAGGAAGCCCCTATGGTGCCAGAACAGCAAAAAAAAAACACATGGCATACCATTTTGGAAACTAGACCCCTTGAGGAACGTAACCAGGAATAAAGTGAGCCTTAATACCCCACACGGGTTTCACGACTTTTGCATATGTAAAAAAATATATATATTTTTTTCACTAAAATATGCGTTTCCCCCCAAATTTCAAATTTTTGCAAGGGTTAATAGCAGAAAATACCCCCCAAAATTTGTAACCCCATCTCTTCTGAGTATGGAGGTACCCCATAAGTGGACCTGAAGTGCACTACGTGCGAACTACAATGCTCAGAAGAGGAGGAGCACCATTGAGCTTTTGGAAAGAGAATTCGTTTGGAATGGTAGTCAGGGGCCATGTGCATTTACAAAGCCCCCCATGGTGCCAGAACAGTGGACCCCCCCCACATGTGACCCCATTTTGGAAACTACACCCCTCACAGAATTTAATAAGTGGTGCAGTGAGCATTTACACCCCACTGGCGTTTGACAGATCTTTGGGACAGTGGGCTGTGCAAATGGAAAATTACATTTTTCATTTTCACGGATCACTGTTCCAAAAATCTGTCAGACACCTGTGGGGCGTAAATGCTCACTGCACCCCTTATTACATTACATGAGTGGTGTAGTTTCCAAAATGGGGTCACATATGGGGGGGTCCATTGTTCTGGTACCATGGGGGCTTTGTAAACACAAGTGGCCTTCAATTCCGGACAAATTTTCTCTTCAAAATCCCAATGGCGCTCCTTCTCTTCTGAGCATTGTAGTGCACCCATACAGCACTTTACATCCACATATGGGGTATGCTCTTACTCAGAAGAAATTGGGTTACAAATTTTGGGGGGCTTTTTTTTTATTTTCCCTTGTGAAAATGAAAAATTTAGGGTGACACCAGCATTTTAGTGAAAAAAAATTTTTTTTTTTCACTTTCCCATCCAACTTTAATGAAAATTTGTGGGGTGTTCAGGCTCACTATACCCCTTGTTACGTTCCGTGAGGGGTGTCGTTTTCAAAATGGGGTCACATGTCTGTATTTATTGTTTTGTGTTTATGTCAGAACCACTGTAAAATCAGCCACCCCTGTGCAAATCACCAATTTAGGCCTCAAATGTACATGGTGCGCTCTCACTCCTGAGCCTTGTTGTGCGTCCGCAGAGCATTTTACGCCCACATATGGGGTATTTCTGTACTCAGGATAAATTGCGTTACAAATTTTGGTGGTCTTTTTTTCCTTTTACCTCCCGTGAAAATAAAAAGTAAAGGACAACACCAGCATGTTAGTGTAAAAAAAAATTTTTTTTACACTAACAGGCTGGTGTAGACCCCAACTTTTCTTTTTCATAAGGGGTAAAAGGAAAAAAAGCCCCCAAAATTAGTAACGCAATTTCTCCCGAGTACGGAGATACCACATATGTGGCACTAAACTGTTTCCTTGAAATACGACAGGGCTTCGAAGTGAGAGAGCGCCATGCGCATTTGAGGACTAAATTAGGGATTGCACAGGGGTGGACATAGGGGTATTCTACGCCAGTGATTCCCAAACAGGGTGCCTCCAGCTGTTGCTAAACTCCCAGCATGCCTGGACAGTCAGTGGCTGTCCGGAAATGCTGGGAGTTGTTGTTTTGCAACAGCGGAAGGCTCTGTTTTGGAAACACTGCCGTACAATACGTTTTTTATTTTTTATTAGGGGGACAGTGTAAGGGGGTGTATATGTTGTGTTTTACTCTTTATTATGTGTAGTGTAGTGTTTTTAGGGTACATTCACACTGGCGGGCGTTTACAGTGAATTTACGGCTAGGAGTTTGCGCTGCGGTGAAAAATTTGCCACAGCCCAAACTTGAAGCAGAAAACTTACTGTAAACCCGCCAGTGTGAATGTACCCTGTACGTTCACATGGGGGGGGGGGGGGGCAAACCTCCAGCTGTTTCAAAACTACAACTCCCAGCATGTACTGACAGACCGTGCATGCTGGGAGTTGTACTTTTGCAACAGCTGGAGGTACACTGGTTGGAAAACCTTCAGTTAGGTTCTGTTACCTAACTCAGTATTTTCCAACCAGTGTGCCTCCAGCTGTTGCAAAACTTCAACTCCCAGCATGTACTGATCGCCGAAAGGCATGCTGGGAGATGTAGTTATGCAACAGCTGGAGGGATCGCAACTACAACTCCCAGCATGCAGAGACAGCTGTTTGCTGTTTAGGCTTGCTGGGAGTTGCAGTTTTGCAACATCTGTAGAGCTATAGTTTAGAGACCACTGCATAGTGGTCTCCAAACTGTGGACCTCCAGATGTTGCAAAACTACAACTCCCAGCATGCCCAGACAGCAAACTGCTGTCTGGGCATGCTGGGAGTTGTAGTTTTGCAAGATCTGGAGGTGCACAGTATAGAGATCACTTTGCAGTGGTCTCAAACTGTAGACCTCCAGCTGTTGCAAAACTGCAACTCCCAGCAAGCCTAAACAGCTCTCTGGGCATGCTGGGAGTTGTAGTTTTGCAACATCTGGAGGGTTACAGTTTAGAGACCACTATAGTGGTCTCAGACTGTAGCCCTCCAGATGTTCCTAAGTAACTCACCGGCTTCCATTGGATCCAGGGAGCTGCGTCTCTGTCCTCTTCTTCCGCCGATCGTCGCCCGCTGCCGCCGCTGATCGTCGCCGCTGCCGTCGCCGATGGGTAAGTGGATCTTCGGCGCCGGTCCCTGTCGGTTTCCCCGTTCTGCCCCGCCTATTGTGGGAAGGCAGGACGGGGAAACCGAAAGTAAACCCCTCCGCCCCCGATCTGCTATTGGTGGTCGCGTCTAGACCACCAATAGCAGAGATAGGAGGGGTGGCAACCCTGCCACCTCACTCCTATCGCTACAGGGGGATCGTGGGTGTCTAGGACACCCGCGATCCCCCTTCTATTCCGGGTCACCATAGACCCGTATGACCCGGAATCGGCGCAAATCGCAAGTGTGAATTCACTTGCGATTTGCGCCGATCGCCGACATGGGGGGGTCTAATGACCCCCCTGGGCATTTGCACGGGGTGCCTGCTGATAGATATCAGCAGTCACCCCGGCGCGATCCCCGCCCGGCGCGCGGCGGGGACCGAAATTCCCACGGGCGTACAGGTACGCCCTTGGTCCTTAAGTACCAGGGAGCAAAGGCGTACCTGTACGCCCTTGGTCCTTAAGGGGTTAAATACAAAAGTAAAAAAAGAGCTGCTTGAAGCTGTAAATCACTGTCTATGTAGAGGACAGGAACTTCTTCAGGGTCCTGTACAGTACACGCAAAGTCCTAAAAAAGTAACATGGACCTGCCCTTACTTTGAATCCAAAGGAGCAGATAACTGTGGCATAGTTGAAGAGTAGTACAGAACATGTAATTCTTCCCTGTACTGTAGTGGGCGCTACCAGACAGGAATTCAGTGCATGCACTTGAGTAGTACAGGAGTATTACCAGTGAATGCCCATTCTAATTCTGTTCAGTTCTTCCAGCCAGACATGTTTCGGAGATCTGGACTGTCTGTAGTATTGTATGGTGATGATGGTTTCAAGTTACAATGGTTCAGAAAAGACCATTGTATGTTGAAACTATTGTATGTTGAGGCCATTGTAAGTTGAGGGATCGCTGTACACGAATGTATGAGGGCTAATTTTTTGCACTATGTTCTGTAGTTTTTATTGGTTTAATTTTTGTTGTGAAAGAACTTTTTGAATGCTTTTTATTATTTTTTTTATGATATATGAAGTGACCAAAAATACACAAATCTTGACATTGGTATTTTTTTTTATGTGTATGCTATTGACCGTGTGGTTTAATTATGTAATATTTTAATAGTTCAGACATTAATGCACATGGCAACACTACATATGTTTATATTTAATTTTGCTTACATTATTTTATTTATAAAATAGGAAAAGTTGGGTGATTTAAACTTTTATTAGGGAAGGTGTTAATTTACATTTACAGTGGTCCCTCAACATACGATGGTAATTCGTTCCAAACGAGCCATCGTTTATCGAATCCATCGTATGTTGAGGGAGTCGTGCAATGTAAAGTATAGGAAGCTGTACTCACCTGTCCCCGCCACTCGCGATGGTGTCCCCGCCGCTCCCGATGGTGACCCCGGGCCTCCGCTGGGCTCTCCTGTCATCTCCGGTCCTCTGCTGTCTTCCGCAAGGCCTTACTGGGCCTGAGTAGCGACGCCATTACGCCGCTGCGTACGCCATTCCTATTGGATGACGTGCGCAGCAGCGTATTGACGTCATCGGAGAGGGCCGAGAAGACACCGGAAGACCAGCACTGGACCCGGAGGGCACCCCGGAGCATTAAGCATTAAGCATTTTGCGCTGCCGGATAGCACTTAATGCGATGGCCCCGACATAAAAAAGCATCGTATGTCGATGCTGACATCGTTATGTGATGGCCTCTGACAGGCCATCGTATGTCGATTTGATCATATGTCGGGGCCATTGTAGGTCGGGGGGTCACTGTATTCACTTTTTTTTTAAACAATTTTTTAGACCCCATAGGGGACTATTAGCCTAGGTTCAGACTACGGAATCTCCGGGCAGAAAATTTCTGCCCGGAGATTCCGAGTGCGGCCAGCGCTGACTGAATCAGTCGGCGCTAGGACCGCACGGACACTGCAGTCTCCAATAGACTGCAATGTGTTCCGCGCGGATTTCCGCCTTAAGAAAGAGCAACCCCTTTCTTCAGGTGGAAATTTCCAAGCGGATTTTCCGTTCACAAATTCCACTTCACAAATTCCGAAGTGTGAATTTGTGAACGGAAAACCATTCACTACACTATACATTTTAGCAAGCGGAATTTCCGCATGCAATTTCAAAGAGGAATTGCTGGCGGAAATTCCGTAGTCTGAACCTAGCCTTACATGCAAACTTCAGGTTGCATAAAATGTTCAATGCTATGCCTGCCATGGCTTACTGGAGCATTAAAGGGGTACTCCGGTGGAAAACTTTTTTTATATTTTTTTAATCAACTGGTGCCAGAAAATTAAACAGATTTGTAAATTAGTTCTATTAAAAAATCTTCAAGTACTTATTAGCTGCTGAATACTACAGAGGAGATTATTTTCTTTTTGGAACACAGTGCTCTCTGCTGACATCACGAGCACAGTGCTCAGAGCACAGCTCGTGATTTAAAAAAAAATAAAAAATTTCCACCGGAGTACCCCTTTAAAGCTGATCAGACAGACAGGAGGCAGGTAAGGGCCCTCCTGCTGTCCTTTTAGCTGATCGGGATTCCACAATTTCACCAGGTTGTCCCAATTAGCCAGACTGAGTTGAATTGTTTACATTTTAGATGCCTCAATTAACCATCCCGCTATAAGGCGTGCTCATAGAACGGGAGCTGGCGCAGGGCATACATGTACAGGTTTGGGTTTGCATTAGAGAGCTGACAAGTCATTCAAGTCTAAATTACCTATCTTTAGAGTCATGGAACAAGTCAAGCTATACTTTAATTCGGGACCAAAGCCCTTGGATGGAATCGACTTTATATCCAGAATTCCCAAATAGAAAAGTCTATATTGAAAGCAAAGTTTATTTAGACACTAAAACACTGCAAAAAACATCTCTCATCTGCACATTAAAGAAAACATTTGCATAGCTTATAGCCTGGGACTGCCATACCACTCATAGCCCCATTGACATCTAGTAGAATTACAGGTCCCAGCATACAACCCATGGGTCGCCACATGAACCTTAAAGAAACACATGCGTAAATGTGCGTTTTTTTTTGGATCTTTTTTTTTCTCCTCACATTCTTCAATAGAAATGCTTAAACCACAAGAAAAACACAACTAAAAATAAAAACTTTAGATGTTTCCAATACATATTCACATGCTAAATCTTCTGTACATCTGCCACATATGAATATCTCCTTGCTACTGTTCCTTCTAAGAACCCTACTGGCAAATATACAACCCCTAGGAAGAATAATGCTACTTCCAACTTGGAGAATATTCACCGAGCTTGATATACAGATTGCAGATAAAGCAATGTTTGTTAAATAGCTCAACATAGTGGCACCATGAAACATATCTCTAACAAATGAAAGGCAATTATTGTAAGTATTGGCATATTTTTTTCTAGATCAAGTAGAGGAAAAATTTAGGGAGTCACTCGATGTTGAGGAAAAAATTACAGACTCATCATCAAAAAATTGCACTTTTTGCTCCTCTTAGGGCTTTTACAATGTCCTAAATTGACTTCATGATAAACAATATTCTACAAGAGCACTTTAGAGATAAATTGGCAGGATGGAGCTTGGTCATCGACCAATCTTTTTCATTCCCACCATAAATTATCAATCGGATGGAGATCCAAACTGTTTGCTGGCCATGTCACTGAACTGATATGCATGTCCTGAAGAAAAGCTTTAACTCTCTTTGCTCTGTGACAAAAAGCATTATCATCCCAAACAATGACGTTGTCACCCCCAAACCTATTTTCATCAGTGGAATGAGCAAATAGTTCAACAGCCATAGCATAGGTGTACATCAGAATGTTGAAGAAATGAAGTAATGTGACCACATATCATCTTTATGTTTTATGTTGTTTCATTACAACGGCCCCAGATAACAGTTCCTGCGTCATTATCTTTGACCAATATTTTATTGCAATGATGTGTTTTTTATTTTAAGAAAGTCTATAAGTTGATGCTCATGAATGTTTTTTGGTTTCACTCAGGATCAGCATAAACACATACAGGTTAGGCTCGCTTCACACTACGTTCCTGCCCCTATAATCGTATTCCTTGGCATCCCAACAGAAACGGGATGCTGACATATACTGTTAATGGGAACAGCGGACTCTATTCACTTCCATGGCAGAACAGAGTCACTTAGTGATTCAGTTTCAGACATATCTGCTATTTTAAGCATATTCAAAGAACGGGGGCTAATGAGCTTCTGAAATAGTGCATACATCTTTAAAGGGGTACTCCACTCCTAGACATCTTATCCCCTATCCAAAGGAAATGGGATAAGATGTCTGATCGCGGGGATCCTGCCGCTGGGACCCCACGATCTCCCTGCTTCACCCGGAATTTGTTTAGGGCGTCGGGTGCAGCCCTGAAGGCTCGTGATGTCACCGCCGTGCCCCGCTCATGGCCACGCCCCCTCAATGCAAGTATATGGGAGGGGGCATGAGGCAATCACTCCACCTCCTATAAACTTGCATTGAGGGGGCATGGCTTCTGGCCACAAGACTCTGCCCTGCATCGCCAGTCATCCGGCATGGAGCGAAGTTTGCTCCGTGCACTGGATGTCTGGGGTGCCACAGCAGAGATTGCGGGGTCCCCAGCGGCAGGACCCCCGTGGTCAGACATCTTATCCCCTATCCTTTGGTTAGGGGATAAGATGTCTAGGGGCAGAGTACCCCTTTAATGTGACTCTGTTCGGCCATAGAAGTAAATGTGGTGTGAACAGATCCTTAAGCCTTAGGGGCGCCTTACTGCTGATGGGAATTTTGGTCCCTGCCGCGCACCGGGTGGGGACCAGACCGGGATGACTGCTGATATTTATGAAAAAAACCTCTGGGGGGGGGGTGTCCTGAGACCCCCCCCCCCCCATGTCGGACCCAGGGCGTACTAGTGGGAATTTTTGTCCCTGCCGCGCACAGGGTGGGGACCAGACCGGGATGACTGCTGATATTTATGCAAATCTCTGGGGGGGGGTCCGAGACCCCCCCAAATCGCTGGTCAATTCACACTGGCGATCTGAAGCGTTTCCAGGTCATATGGATCTCCGGTGACCCAGAAAATAAGGGGATTGGGGTTGTCCAAGACACCCCAGAGCTCCCTGAAGGGATAGGAGTGAGGTGGCAGGGGTGCCACCCCTTCTATCCCTGCTATTGGTCGATCAGAAGCGACCGACCAATAGCAGATTAGGGGTGTGGGGGTTAAAGTTCGGTTCCCTTCGTTCTGCCCACCCACGGTAATCCGTGCAGAACAGGGTAACTGTCCTGTGACAGGCAGCAGCGGTGCAGGTCCACTTACTGGCGGCGATCCTCTCCCTGGTGTGGCGATCCTGCGACCACGGAAGCCGGTGAGTTGTTGCCTAGCAACATCTGGAGGGCTGCAGTTTGGAGATCACTGTGCAGTGGTCTCTAAACTGTGGCCCTCTAGATCTTGCAGAACTACAACTCTCAGCATGCCCACACAGCAGTTTGCTGTCTGGGCATGTTGGGATTTGTAGTTTTGCAACATCTGGAGGGCCACAGTTTGGAGATCACTGTGCAGTGGTTTCTAAACCGTGGCCCTCTAAATCTTGCAAAGCTACAGCTCCCAGCATGTACGAACAGCAAATGGCTGTCCCCCCATGCTGAGAGTTGTAGTTGCGTACCTCCAGCGATCAGTACATGCTGGGAGTTGTAGTTTTGCAACAGCTGGAGGCACACTGGTTGGAAAATACAGAGTTAGAACCTAACTGAAGGTACCTCCAGCTGTTGCAAAAGAACAACTCCCAGCATGCACGGTCTGTCAGTGCATGTTGGGAGTTGTAGTTTTGCAACAGCTGGAGGTTTGCCCCCCCCCCCATGAGAATGTACAGGGTACAGTGAGTTTCCTGCTTCAAGTTTGAGCTGTGGCAAATTTTTCACTGCAGCGCAAACTCCTAGCGGGATCTCACCGTAAACCCGCTCGTGTGATTGTACCCTAAGAACGCTTCACTACACTAACACATAATAAAGTGTAAAACACTACATATACACCCCCTTACACTGTCCCCCCAATAAAAATGAAAAACGTATCACACGGCAGTGTTTCCAAAACAGAGCCTCCAGCTGTTGCAAAACAACAACTCCCAGCATTTCCGGACAGCCACTGACTGTCCAGGGATGCTGGGAGTTTAGAAACAGCTGGAGGCACCCTATTTTGGAATGACTGGCGTAGAATACCCCTATGTCCACCCCTATGCAATCCCTAATTTAGTCCTCAAATGCACATGGTGCTTTCTCACTTCGGAGCCCTGTCGTATTTCAAGGAAACAGTTTAGGGCCTCATATGGGGTATTTCCGTACTCGGGAACAATTGCATGAAAGATTTTGGGGGGCTTTTTCTCCTTTTACCCCTTTTGAAAAGGAAAAGTTGGGGTCTACACCAGCCTGCTAGTGTAAAAAAAAAAAAAAAAATGTACACTAACATGCTGGTGTTGCCCCATACTTTTTATTTTCACAAGAGGTAAAAGGGAAAAAAAGCCCCTTAAAATTTGTAACGCAATTTTTCCTGAGTACAGAAATACCCCATATGTAAAATGCTCTGCGGACGCACAACAAGGCTCAGGAATGAGAGCGCACTATGTACATTTAAGGCCTAAATTGTTGATTTGCACAGGGGTGGCTGATTTAACAGCGGTTCTGACATAAACGCAAAAAACTATAAATACCCACTTGTGAACCCATTTTGGACACTACACCCCTCACGGAACATAACAAGGGGTATAGTGAACCTTAACACCCCACAGGTTTTTGACCAATTTTTGTTAAAGGGGTACTCCGGTTAAAACCTTTTTTCTTTTAAATCAACTGGTGGCAGAAAGTTAAACATATTTGTAAATTACTTCTATTAAAAAATCTTAATCCTTCCTGTACTTATTAGCTGCTGAATGCTACAGAGGAAATTCCTTTCTTTTTGGAACACTGATGACATCACGAGCACAGTGCTCTCTGCTGAGATCTCTGTCCATTTTAGAAACCATGCATAGCAGATGTATGCTAAGGGCAGCCTGGTGGCTTAGTTGTTAGCGCTCCTGCCTTGCATCACTGGGGACTTGGGTTCAAATCCCACTAAGGACAACAATAAATAAAGCATTATTATTATTATAATAATGTCAGCAGAGAGAACTGTGCTCGTGATGTCATCAGAGAGCATTACAAAAAGAAAACAATTTCCTCTGTAGTGTTCAGCAGCTAATAAGTACAGGAAGGATTAAGGTTTTTTAATAGAAGTAATTTACAAATATGTTTAACTTTCTGCCACCAGTTGATTTAAAAGAAAAAAGGTTTTCACCGGAGTACCCCTTTAAAGTTGGTTGGGAAAATGAAAATATTTTTTTTTTTAACTAAAATACTGGTGTTACCATACATTTTTCATTTTCACAAGGGAAAATAGGAAAAAGTCCCCCAAAATTTGTAAACCCACTTCTTCTGAGTAAGAACATACCCCATATGTGAATGTAAAGTTATCTGCGGGTGCACTGCAATGCTCAGAAGAGAAGATGCGCCATTGGGCTTTTGGAGAGAAAATTTGTCGGGAATTGAAGGCCACGTGTGACCCTATTTTGGAAACTACACCCCTCACGTAATGTAATAACGGGCACAGTGAGCATTTACACCCCACTGGTGTCTGACAGATTTTTGGAACAGTGGTCTGTGAAAATGAAATATGTAATTTTTCATTTGCTCAACCCACTGTTCCAACGATCTGTCAAATGCCAGTGGGGTATAAATGCTCACTGCAACCCTTATTAAATTCTTTGAGGGGTGTAGTTTCCAAAATGGGGTCCACTGTTCTAGCACCACGGGTGGCTTTGTAAACGCACAAGGCCCCCGACTTCTATTCCAACCAAATTCTTTCTCCAAAAGCTCAATGGCGCTCCTTCTCTTCTGAGCATTGTAGTACATCAGCAGAGCACTTGATGTCCACACATGGGGTATTTCCATACTCAGAAGAGATGGGGTTACAAATTTTGGGGAGCATTTTCTAGACCTGGGCAGTATGACCAAAAATGTGTATCACAGTATTTTTTTGTAAATTATCTCAGTATCACGGAATTTAACGGTATTTTGGGGGGGGGGGGGCTTCTTAAAGTGTCAGAACATCAGGGTTTTCCCAACCAGTGTGCCTCCAGCTGTAGCAAAACTACAACTCCCAGCATGCCTGGACAGCCTGCGGATGTCTGGGCATGCTGGTAGTTGTAGTTTTGAGACAGCTGGAGGCACACTGGTTGGGGAAACAGCATTATACTGTATACTCCCCTGCTGCTGTCTATCACAGCTCTGCACTACAGGGGATGAGGAGTCAGGGCAGTGAAAATCTCTCCATTCACCCCATCCTGCCCCTCTTTCCATTCACCCCCTGCACCCATTAACTCCCATACACCCATTAACCCCATCCTGCCCCTCATTCCATTAACCCCATCCTGACCCTCATTCCATTAACCCCCCTGCACCCATTAACCCCCCTGCTCCTTTCATTTATCCTATCCTGACCCTTATTCCATTACCCCCTCTGCTTCCATCAACCCCCCCTCCTCCTCACCTGTGCGCTGTTGCGGCTGCTGGGAAGTGCCCCTGTCATCAGTGCAGTAACATGTGCGCTTCCCGCGCGGACACAGGATCCTCTCTGGCGGAAGCGTTCAGCGCAGGATGCTGACACTTCCACCAGAAGGGAATTTGAAATTTTGATCTAAAGTGCCCACTGCGCTATTATGCCCCACGGCCACTTTAGAACAGTGAGCAGCAGCGGCGCAGCTCACGTGCGTTGTGTGAGGGGGCCCGCCGCTCTTTCAAAGATCAGCGGGCCCCCTGACAGGCGGTCTGTTCGCCCCTGAAGCGCTCGCTCCCCTCGGTCTTGCGGCGTGCACTAGGGGCCTCAGGAGCGGGCGCCGGAACTAGAAGAAATGCGGCGCAATGCTCTGCCTTACGCCGCAGGACCAAGGGGAGCGGACGCTTGTTATGAACACTGGCGAAGAGAGGGGAGAGGTGGACTGGAGCAGGGAGCCGGCTCGGGGCTCCGGGAAACATCAGAGCCAGGGAATGCAGTTTCTGCGCTTTCCCCTGGCTCTGATTGCAGAGAGGAGCCGGCCTGAAACTGCAGGGGGAGCAGGGATGAGGAGTCTCATCCTGCTCTCCCCTGACAGAGTGGAGCCGTGGGCTCTGTAATTCATTCATGGGCGGGGGGAGGGGCCCCACCGGTATAGCGGTATTGGGCAAAATTCATACCGTCGGAGAAAAAAAAAAAGGGTATCCGGTATGAACCGCTATACCTCCCAGCCCTAGCATTTTCTCCTATTATCCCTTGTAATAATGTAAAATTTGGGGAAAAAACAGGATTTTAGTGGAAAAATAAAAAACATTTACACATCGACTTTTATTGAAAAGTCATCAAACACCTGTGGGGTGTTAAGGCTCACTGGACCCCTAGTTACGGTCCTTGAGGGGTGTAGTTTCCAAAATAGTATGCCATGTGTTTTTTTTTATTTTTTTTTGCAGTTCTAGCACCATAGGGGCTTCCTAAATGGGACATGCCCCCCAAAAACCATTTCAGCAAAATTCACTCTCCAAAACCCCATTGTCGCTCCTTCCCTTCTGAGCCTTGTAGTGCACCAACAGAGCACTTGACATATACATATGAGATATTTCCTTACTTGAGAGAAATTGAGTTACAAATTTTAGGGTGATTTCTCTCCTTTTACCCCTTGTAAAAATTCAAAAACTGGGTCTACAAGAACATGTTAGTGTAAAAAATACTAAATTTTTAAATTTTTCATCAAATTTTGGAATTTTTCACCAAGAAATTATGCAAATATCGACAAAATTTTACCATTAACATAAAGTAGCATATGTCACGAAAAATCATTCTCGGAATCAGAATGAAAAGTAAGAGCATCCCAGAGTTATTAATGCTTAAAGTGACAGTGGTCAGATGTGCAAAAAAATGCCTGGGTCCTTTAAGGGGTACTCCAGTGAAAACCTTTTTTCTTTTAAATCAACTGGTGGCAGAAAGTTAAACATATTTTTTAATTACTTCTATTAAAAAATCTTAATCCTTCCTGTACTTATTAGCAGCTGAATACTACAGAGGAAATTTTTTTCTTTTTGGAATACTCTCTGATGACATCACGAGCACAGTGCTCTCTGCTGACGTTATTATAATAATAATGCTTTATTTATTGTTGTCCTTAGTGGGATTTGAACCCAAGTCCCCAGCACTGCAAGACAGCAGTGCTAACCACTGAGCCACCATGCTGCCCTTAGCATACATCTGCTATGCATCTGCTATGCATCTGCTATGCATGGTTGCTAAAATGGACAGAGATGTCAGCAGAGAACACTGTGCTTGTGATGTCATCAGTGTTCCAAAAAGAAAGGAATTTCCTCTGTAGCATTCAGCAGCTAATAAGTACAGGAAGGATTAAGATTTTTTAATAGAAGTAATTTACAAATATGTTTAACTTTCTGCCACCAGTTGATTTAAAAGAAAAAAGGTTTTCACCGGAGTACCCCTTTAAGCTGAAAATGGGCTGGGTCCTTAACCCTTTAAGGACCCAAGGTTTTTCCGTTTTTGCATTTTCGTTTTTTCCTCCTTACCTTTAAAAAAATCATAACTTTAAATTTTGCACCTAAATATCCATATGATGTCTTATTTTTTGCACCACCAATTTGACTTTGTAAAGACATCAGTCATTTTACCCCAAAATCTACGGAGAAACGGAAAAAAAAATCATTGTGAGACAAAATAGAAAAAAAAAACGGCAGTTTGTAAATTTGGGGGGCTTCCGTTTCTACACAGTACATTTTTCGGTAAAAATGACACATTCTCTTTATTCTGTAGGTCCATGCGATTAAAATGATACCCTACTTATACAGGTTGGATATTGTCGTACTTCTGGAAAAAATCATATCTACATGCAGGAAAATGTATTTGTTTAAAATTGTCATTTTCTGACCCCTATAACTTTTTAATTTTTCTGCGTATTGGGCGGTTTGAGGGATTATTTTTTGCACCGTGATCTGAAGTTTTTAGCTGTACCATTTTTGTATTGATCTGACTTTTTGATCGCTTTTTATTCATTTTTTCTCATGATATAAAAAGTGACCAAAAATACATTGTTTTGGACTTAGGTGTTTTTTTGCGCGTACGCCATTGACCGTGCGGTTTAATTAATGATATATTTTTGTAATTCGGACATTTCTGCACACGGCGATACCACATGTTTATTTTTATTTACACTGATTTTTTTTTTAAATGGGAAAAGGGGATGATTCAAACTTTAATTAGGGAAGGTGTAAAATGATCTTTATTCACTTTTTGTTTTCACTTTTTTTTTTGCAGTGTTATAGGTCCCATAGGGACCTATAACACTGCACACACTGATCTTTTACATCGTTCAATGGTTTCTCATAGGAAACTATTGATCGATGATTCTGCCGCTTGACTGTTCATGCCTGGATCTCAGGCACTGAGCAGTCATTCGGTGATCGGACGGCAAGGAGGCATGTAGGGACCCTCCGGCTGTCCTGTAAGGTGTTCGGGATGCTGTGATTTTGCCGCGGCGATCCCGAACAGCTCCCTGAGCTAACCGGCAACGTTTTACTTTCACTTTAGACGCGGCGATCAACTTTGAACGCCGCGTTTAAAGGGTTAATAGCACGCGGAACCGCGATCAGTGCCGCGCGCTATTATCCACGGGTCTTGCTCGTTGTTAGAGGCCGGGCCCAACCCGCTTATAGAACGTAAGCGGACTCATGACGTACCGGTACGTAATGGGTGCTTAACAGGTTATGGGGTTAAAGGGGTACTCCACTGGAAAACATTTCTTTTTTTAAATCAACTAAATAAAATAAATTACTTCTATTAAAAAATCTTAATCCTTCCAGTACTTATCAGCTGCTGAATGTTCCACAGGCAGTTCTTTTCTTTTTGAATTTCCTTTATGTCTGACCATAGTGCTATCTGCTGACACCTCTGTCAATGTCAGGAACTGTGCAGAATAGGAGCAAATCCCCATAGCAAACCTCTCCTGCTCTGGACAGTTCCTGACATGGACAGAGGTGTCAGCAGAGAAAACTGTGGTCAGACAGAAAGGAAATTCTAAAAGAAAAGAACTTCCTCTGGAGCATACAGCAGCTGATAAGTACTGGAAGGAATTAGATTTTTTTTATAGAAGTAATTTACAAATCTGTTTAACTTTCTGGCACCATTTGATAAAAAAAAAAAAAAATGTACCCCTTAAAGTTTTTGAGACAAGGTTTTACACCCTTTGCCTCTGTACAAGTGGATACTGATGCCGAGCAAAGATGAAATGGATTGAGCAGAACCTATGGTAGTTGACCCTTAGGATTGCCTATATACACATGCTAACCAACTGAGTGGTGCCACCTGAGATATCTTGATGGACATACACTAACTCCTGGACTGAGGACATACTGCACTAGTAAGCGTCTGTTTTCTTTCTATTTCTGCAGTATTACAGGTCGTTTACCTCATATAAATGACTGGGAAAATGTGATTGTTCTCCTTAGACATCATCCCATGTTTCGTAAGAACGGCACCAGACGGGAGTGCCTGCATCATCTCCTTGTCCAATCTAGATTCACCACTATTTATCATTAGTGAAGAAACCAAAGCGATTTCCACTTATTTGCTTGAGGCATGTTTCATGAAGTCCGGATGTTCAGCTATTAAGAAAAATGTTTTTGCATTTGCTATGAAGTAGAAAAAATGCTAGGTCAACATTCTCTAAGTAAGTGCATTGATATCGTAATTTTTTGCCCGGGGTTGTACTTGTCCTGGAGCAGCTGCTTTTAGTGAGACTGAACGCACACAATTATGATGTAGTGTTTAGTGCAGTAGCCAGGGCCGGCCCTAGGTGTTCAGGCGCCCTGTGCGAGCTAACCTTGTGGCGCCCTCTAGACAATTTGAAGCACACAATATGCCACCTTCATTCCCATCACCAAAACCCTTGGCCACCCGTTCAATAAAACACTTGCCCCCCCTTAGTCAGTTCCCTGCCCCCCTTCACCAGTCCCCTGTCCCCCTTAATCAGTCCCCTGCCCCCTTAATCAGTCCCATGTCCCCCTTAATCAGTCCCCTGTCCCCTTAATCAGTCCCCTGTCCCCCTTAATCAGTCCCCTGCCCCCTTAATCAGTCCCCTGCCCCCTTAATTAGTCACCTGTCCCCCTTAATCAGTCCCATGTCCCCCTTATTCAGTCCCGTTTCTCCCTTAATCAGTCCCCCTTAATCAGACTCAGACCCCCCCTTCACCAGTCCCATGTTCTTATTACTCAGTCCCCTGTCACTCATAATCAGACCATCTCCCCCCCCCTTAACCCCTAATCAGACCCTCTCTCTTTATTCCATAATTAGACGGGCGGAACCTGCACCCCTTCACATATCCTTTGCCCTGTTTAAAAAATAAATAAATTTAAAAAGCACAGAATAAAACAATTATTTAGAACAGCCAGGTACTTACTTTTGAAGGCTGCTGCGCTGCTCCCTGGAATCAGCTTGTATAGCACCGGCTACCGCCTTCACACTTCACACTGCACCCAGGGATCCTTCCGCGCCCCCAAGCTCCTCCTCCATGCTCCGGACCTTGCTTCCTCCTTCAAAGCAGCAGCAGCTGCCCTATGCGGCCGCACAGCTTGCACACCCCAAAGGCCGGCCCTGGCAGTAGCGTATAGAGCTGTGTTTCCCAATCAGTGTGCCTCCAGCTGTTGCAAAACTACAACTCCCAGCATGTAAGAGTTGGCGACACACTCATTGAGAAACACATCACCGTCAACAGAAGCCAAACAATAGTGCACGATATCTGAAAAATATCACCAAAGCACTAAAACACTAAATTCTTTAAATATCATATTAAAAAGGATCAACCGGGTCAAAAAAAAAACGCACACACCCAACGTGAGAAAAAATGCTGCATATGATGCCCTCTGGGGGCAGATGCCGACTTACTATAAAAACTGATATTAGAAGATATGTTGGCTCATATAGTCATATCCTTAAAATAATTATGTTATAACACCTATGTTACAGCGCTGATGGTCATTGATCATAGATCCGTCCATCAATTCAGCGGAACTGGCGTCAGATGCCAGAGATACTTCCTGTCTCGCTGTAGTATGCAGAAAAAGGTCCGGTCTTTGTACCATGTGATCCCGATCGGATTGTAAAAAGGCATAGGTACTATATTATTGTGAAAGCAAATGGTGTCACTTGAATTCATCTTTACACTGGACTATCTCTTTTTGTACAATGATGATTACAACTGAATACTTGATTTTTATTCTGGGCCATTTGTAGTGCCCTGCTTTACTGGGTAGCCATCAAAGTCCCAGCCTTACTTATCCTTCCTACAGGCAGTTTCATGATGTTTTAATAAATATACTAGCTGAATACCCGGCGTTGCCCGGCTTTTCCTTCCTCATCCTTGTTGGGGAGGAAAATCAACAAAGGAGGAAGTTTCTGACTTCATATCCCATCCTCATATATTGTTGTCATATCTCAACCTCATATCCGACCTCATATGCCGTCCTCCTATGCCGTAGTCCTGTCCCGACCTCCTGTCCCGACCGCCTCTCTTTGAAAGATGGGGTGTGGCTTGCAAGCCGGATTGAAACATTCACCAGGAGATACAGAGCGGAGCTTGTGGAGTAAGGTACTGGAAGTCCCATATACTGGCATGGGACTTGAAACAAAAACCCATCTTTTATGTAAGGGAGTAGGTGAGGGTTAATTTAACTATAATATCTTTTTATTTGACATGTAAGTAATAAGTGCACCAGGTATTCTTGAAATATCTCAGCCGTACGGAAGTTATGTGGGAACATACATTTCCCATTGATTTGCATGGGGCTTTAAACAAAAACCCTGACCCTCACAAAAGGGTTAAATTAACTATCCTATATTTTAAGTGGACTTATAAGTAACTAACATGTGACCAAGTATTATCGAAATATCTGCAGCCGTTTGGAAGTTATGCAGTAACATATATTTCCCATAGACTTGTATGGGACTTTAAACATAAACCCTGACCCTGGCAAATAGGGGTGAGTAAGGGTTAAATTGCCTATTCTATGTTTGTTGTGGACATATAAGTAACATGTGTGCCAAGTTTCATTTAAATATCTTCAGCCGTTTGGACGTGATGCTGGAACATACACACATACATTGAGTTTTATATATATACTAGCTGAGTACCCGGCGTTGCCCAGTTTTTCCTTCCTAATCCTTGTTGGGGAGGAAAATCAACAAAGGAGGAAGCTTCTGACTTCAAATCCCATCCCCATATATTGTTGTCATATCCCAACCTCATATCCCGTCATCATATCATGTCCTCATACCCCGTCCTCATACCCCGACCTCCTATCTCGTCCTCCTATCCCGTCCTCCTATCCCGTCCTCCTATCCCGTCCTCCTATCTCGACCTCCTATCTCGACCTCCTATCCCGACCTCCTATCCCGACCTCCTATCCTGTCCTCCTATCCAGTCCTCCTATCCCGTCCTCCTATCCCGTCCTCCTATCCCGTCCTCCTATCCCGTCCTGCTATCTCGACCTCCTATCCCGTCCTCCTATCTCAACACCCTATCCTGTCCTCCTATCTCCACCTCCTATGCCGACCTCCCATCTCAACCTCCTATCCCGTCCTCCTATCTCCACCTCCTAGCCCGGCCGCTATCCCGACCTCCTATCTCCACCTCCTATCCCGTCCCCCTATCCCGTCCTCATAACCCGTTCTCATGTCCCGTCCTCATGTCCCAACCATCCTGTCCTCCTATCTCGACCTCCTATCTCGACCTCCTATCCCGACCTCCTATCCCGTCCTCCAATCTCGACCTCCTATCCCGTCCTCCTATCTCCACCTCCTATGCCGACCTCCTATCCCAACCTCCTATCTCAACCTCCTATCCCATCCTCCTATCCCGGCCTCCTATCCTGACCTCCTATCTCCACCTCCTATCGCAACCTCCTATAGCAACCTCCTATCTCAACCTCCTATCCCGGCCTCCTATCCCTGCCTCCTATCTCGACCTCCTATCCCGTCCTATCTCGACCTCCTATCCCGACCTCCTATCCCGTTCTATCTCGACCTCCTATCCCGTCCTTCTATCCCGTCCTCCTATCTTGACCTCCTATCCTGTCCTCCTATCCCGTCCTCCTATCCCGTCCTCCAATCTCGACATCCTATCCCGTCCTCCTATCTCCACCTCCTATGCCGACCTCCTATCCCAACCTCCTATCTCAACCTCCTATCCCATCCTCCTATCCCGGCCTCCTATCCTGACCTCCTATCTCCACCTCCTATCGCAACCTCCTATAGCAACCTCCTATCTCAACCTCCTATCCCGGCCTCCTATCCCTGCCTCCTATCTCGACCTCCTATCCCGTCCTATCTCGACCTCCTATCCCGACCTCCTATCCCGTTCTATCTCGACCTCCTATCCCGTCCTTCTATCCCGTCCTCCTATCTTGACCTCCTATCCTGTCCTCCTATCCCGTCCTCCTATCTCGACCTCCTATCCCATCCTCCTATCCCATCCTCATATCTCAACCCCCTATCCCGTTCTCCTATCTCCACCTCCTATGCCGACCTCCTATCCCGACCTCCTATCTCAACCTCCTATCCCGTCCTCCTATCTCGACCTCCTATCCCAGCCACGTATCGTGACCTCCTATCCTGACCTCCTATCCCGACCTCCTATCCCGACCTACTATCTCCACCTCCTATCCCGTCCTCATATCCCGTCCTCATATCCCGACCATCCTGTCCTCCTATCTTGACCTCCTATCTCGACCTCCACCTCCTATACCGTCCTCCTATCCCGACCCGTAACATGTGTACCAGGTATTGAAATATCTCCAGCCGTACAGAAGTTATGTGATAACATACATTTCCCATTGATTTGCATGGGACTTTAAACAAAAACCCTGACCCTCACAAATGTGGGTAGTTAAGGGTTAAATTAACTATCCTATATTTTAAGTGGTCATATAAGTAACATATGACCAAGTATTATCGAAATATCTCCAGCCGTTTGGAAGTTATGCAGTAACATATATTTCCCATAGACTGGCAAATGGGGGTGAGTAAGGGTTAAATCACCTATCCTATGTTTGTTGCTGACATATAAGTAACATATGTGCCAAGTTTCATTTTAATATCTTTAGCCGTTTGGAAGTTTTTGTGGAACATACACACGTATATATACACATACATACACACACTTTGAGTTTTATATATATAGATAGTATTTGGGTGCAGCACCTCTTATGTTTTTCCAGGTTTTGGCCTTTATTATTCATACTTACCCATTAGAACATCCTTTTGATTCTGGCATATCTGGCATAGCGACTATACATGTAAATCTTTGCACTTTATTTATGCATCATCATGTATCTTCAGGTCTTGTTTATTCCACTGACATGTTATTGCAATATTTCCTGCCCATGATGGGCATTATTAGTTCATGATATTCTACTTATAGGCAGTGCTATGTATGATTGTGACTATGTGGCGAATTGGCTATTCTCATAAATGGGGTGTCTTATGTTTAGGCTGAGTGGGATGACGTGAATCACCGAAGCTAATCTGACATCTCGCATAGGGGCAGTGCCGTTGATGATGCGGCATATCATGTGATCAAGGAACACATGATTGTACAAGACCGGACCTTTTTCCAGATACTAAAGCGAGACAGGAAGTATCTCTGGCGTCTGACCCCAGTTCCACTGAGTTGATGGATGGATCTATGTTTAATTGGGTAAGCACTGCATTAGACATCTGGGCTATGATTTGCTGGTTTGTTTTTTGGGTGGAACCATGACGTGGTTTAAACCAGAATATGTGGTTCATTTAACATGGCCTTTGCCACAGCCTCCATGCTATGCGGCACAGCATCAGCCATTCATGGACCATCTCCTTTGTTATCATCTAGCCCCCCCCCCCATAGTCCCTGATGAGCCAAGGGGCTGAAAAAATGTGTAGGGATGTTTGTATTCACTTTGGTGATAACTTTGGTGATAATGTACCTTAAAGGGAGGTCTCTATTGATGAGTCTCTCATTAGCTTTTAAGGGAGACTCATCTTCCGCCAATACATTCCCACTAAGCAGGCGAGGTATGGCGTGAAACTCTATAAACTCTGTGAGAGTACCTCAGGGTACATTTACAAGTTGAAAGTGAATGAGCGACGGGATTCCTATATTGAACCCCAAGAATGTCTCTCCATTCTGGGAGTTAGCGGGAAACTCATGTGGGACGTTTTGCACCCACTTCTGGATAAGGGTTACCCCCTTTACGTGGATATCTTTTATACTAGTATCACTGTTTTAAAATCCCTCGCTGCCAGATCCATGGTCACTTGTGGGACGGTGCAGAAGAATCAAAGGGGCCTCCCTACCTATTCCCTCCAGACACGTATGCCCAGGGGTGAGACCAGGGCCCTTACCAGTGAAAACCTGTTGCTGGTCAGATATAAGGACAAGAGGGAGGTCCTTATGCTGACCACAATTCATGGTAATGACACTACCCCTGTCCCTTGCAAGGTACTACAACAACGGTCCTCAAACCTGATTGTATTCTGGACTACAATCAGTATATGGGTGGAGTTGATCTCTCTGATCAAGTCCTCAAGCCATATAACGCCATGCGGAAAACTCTGGCATGGTACAAAAAAGCTGCGGTCAACATGGTCCAGGTTGCCATGTACAACTCTTTTGTACTGTCCCAGTATGCTGGCACCACAGGGGACATTCCTTCAGTTCCAAGGGGAAGTCCTCAAGGCCCTGATCTTTGGCAACCGGGTAAGAGCAGGCCTGAGTATCCTTAGAACTAGAAATGCAGGTGCCCAGATCGTCCCAGGCCAACACTTTCCTGGTGAGGTCCCCTACTCGAAAGAAGGGACCGTCTGAGAAAAAATGCAGAGTGTGTCACAGGAGGGGGATAAGGAAGGACACCACGCGACACATGCCCCGATCATCCAGGTCTCTGCATTAATAATTGCTTCAGGGAGTACCACACTTCCATGGAGTACTAAATTTATAATCCTCTCACGCCATTTTAATTTCCCATAATTTGACCCCAATGTACCAGTCCAGAGTACACTGTCTTCCAAATTTTAAACCACAAATAATAAAAAAAAACTTTACACAATACCCCTGATAAGACCTCTTGGGGTATTTTTTCCAAAAATGGTCACCGAGACACTTGCATTGGGGGTTTTCATGTTGCCAGGCAACAGGATAGGGACAGCCACACACAAAACATTCCCAGAATGATGAATCAGAGCATAGTGTTTGGGGTGGACATCATTTTTACTTTTGGCTATGCTCTAGGTCATCATTCTGGGAACATAATTGGCATGTCAGTAAGAAAATTGCAAATTTTATTCCCCAAACTAAACTTCATCCATTCCTGGAAATATATTTAGGGAACACCCGTCCGTTCCAAATGTCCACATCACCCCTGTACACCTTCCCCAAAGGGTGTACTTTGTAATGGGTTCACATGTGGGTGTTCCTTTTTTTTTTTCTTTTTTTCATCTGAATATATGTAACTGTCAGCTACTGATATGTCATAGGCCTCAAACCCGAACATAGCTCTATGACTCTTGAGCCCTGTTGTGCACCCACACAGCACGTTATGTCCACAAATGGGGTATTTCCATATTTAGAAAAACAGACCTCATCAATATGTAACCCAATTTCTCCCATTGACCCTTCTGAAAAAGAAAAATTTGGGGTAACACCTACATTTTAGTGTAAAAAATCAAATTTACAGCCCTCTGTTCCAAACACCTGTGAAAAGTAAATGCTCACTGTACCCTTGTTACATTCCTTAAGGGGTGTAGTTTCAAAATTTAGGTCATTTGCCAGGTTTTTTTTTTTTTTTATGTCAGAACCTTCCTCCCATTGCAGTGCAAATCACCACTTTAGGCCTCAAATTTGCTCAGTTCTCTCTCACTTCTTAGCCCTGTTGTGCACCTGCACAGCAAGTTACATCCACATATGTGGTATTTCCTTACTTGGGAGAAGTTGGGCTACAAACTTTTTCTACTATTATCCCTTGTAAAAATGAAAAATTTCAGGTAGCACCAGCATTTTAGTGAAATAAATTACATTTTTAATGTTCAAGGCCCACTGTTTCACATGTGAGGTTTAAATACTCTCTGTACCCCTTGTTACTTTCCTGGAGGGGTGTAGTTTCCAAAATGATGGCACATGTTGGGGGTTCTGCTGTTCTGGCACCATGGGCACTTTGTAAACGCACATGGCCCCCGACTTCAATTCCAGACAAATTCTCTCTCCAAAAGCCCAATGGGGCACCTTCTCTTCTGAGCCGCAGAGCAATTTATACCCACATATGGGGTATTTCCATACTCCAAAGAAATGGGGTTAAAAATTTGGGGGGGTATTTTCTAATATTAACCCTTGTGAAAATAAAAAATTTGGGGTAACACCAGCATGTGTTATGTCAAATTTTTCATATTTTTGTACTTGCGTCCTGATTCCCGGAAGAAGGACGCAAGTCCGAAACGGACGTAGGGGTGGACGTCTCTCAATTGTACTCTTTGTTTGCACATGTAGGTACTATGTATTGCTGTCTGCGCTTTATTTATGCACTTTGCAAATGTAACTCTGTGCACTTTATCCATGATTCAGCACTTTATCCATGATTCATGCTGCTATAGATAGCCACTCACACCTCTCTATATTTTGAGGTTTTTCTACATATATTTACTTGTAACTTTGGTTTGAGAGATGTTCCGTGTTGGTCAGACGCCATTCCTGTCTTTTATATTGTATGATTTTAATTAATAAAATCTTTTGTTATTTGCATCATACACGTGTCTGCCACAGTTCTTAGTTTTATAGGTTGTTTTCTATGCTTTCTGTAATGGCAGCATTAAATGTCCATATAACATTACCTTAGGAGTACTGTAGGGAGCATCACACTAGCCCCCCTCCTATACATAGGATATGTACTGTGTTTTTCGGTGTAGTTTAATGAAGGTTTGTCAAGCATCTGTGGGGTGTTGAGGCTCCATGTTACTTTCCTTGAGAGTGTAGTTTCCAAAATAGTTTTCCATGTGTTTTTTGTTGTTGTTGTTGTTCTGGCACCATGGGGTCTTCCTAAATGCGACATGTCCCCCAAAAGACATTTCAGCAAAATTCGCTCTCTGAAATCCCAAAGTTGCCCCTTTTCTCCTGAGCCATGTTGTGCACCCACTGAGCACATATGTGGTATTTCCTTACTCGAGAGAAATTGGGTTACAAATTGTGGGAGGCTTTTTCTCCTTTTATCTCTTGTAAAAATGTCTACAAGAACATGTTAGTGTTAAAAAATGGAGATTTTGAGTTTTCTCCTCCATTTTGCTGCTATTCCTGTGAAACACCTAGAGGGTTAACAATCATTCTGAATGTCATTTTGAATACTTTGAGGGGTGTAGTTTCTATAATGGGGTCATTTATGGTTATTTCTAACAGCCCCTCCCATAAGCTTGAATTCAGGGGGCGGGCATGATGTCACAAGGGGGCTGAGCCCTTACATCACGATACTCCGGCCCCTGTATCGTGAGTCATCAGACACGGAATGATCTTTGCTCCGTGAGGCTGATGACAGGTGGGTGCTGCAGGAGAGATTGCGGAGGTCCCCAGCGGCAGGACCCCCATGATCAGACATTCCTAAGATGTCTAGGGCCGGAGTACCCCTTTAAGGTCAAAATGGGCTTCAACCTTAAGGGGATAATGTATCATTATGTTTAACTCCTTTGTTGCATCACATGATGTTATACTTCTTTGTTGCATCACATGAGCTAATATATATGTTACCATAAGCATATCAGCCCTGTATCATAGGTGTTATAACATTTATCATACTTACTTTAAGTATATGACTATATGAGCCAACATTTCTACAAATTTTGTATCTCAGTTTAGTCTCTTAGTCACCCTGGCATTTGCTGGACGTGACAGATTAACATACACTATTGATTTTCGGTAATAGGCTGACATTTTGCCTATTCCTCTCCCATCCACAGAGGTAGATAGGGAAACTGAGTGAGACAGAGCCTTTTCCTTTTTGTGCCTGACTTCAACAGGAGTTTTGAGGGTTAGGTTCCAGATCGAGGCCGCCCAATTTCAGGGCGTTCACTCCGCCTACAACAATTTGAGCCCTCTGACACAAATGAAGGTGCTGCAATGGTACAACAAGGAACCCCATATGGGTTAATGGATCCTTCTCGTATCATGTGTCAAACTAAAGCATACCTTTTACTGTACACAAAACAATAATATAGGATAATTGAGTAATAAGGTGATTAAAAACACAGTTCCTATGGTCTCAATTTTTCTATGTACCACTCTCAGTTTTAGGGGTCCTGTTAGTGACACAACCTCTACAATTCCCTGCAGCTCAATCACACGCTGCTTACCATTTTCATACGCCGATACCATTTTTTTCCATTCAATCTTGCATACACCTAATCGGCTTCTTGCCTTGAAGTTCGATACCGGTTCCAGCGCTGCAGCCAGCATCTTTCCACACAGTCGCCACCACAATCAAGGTTACACATTTCCAGTGTAACTCCCACAAGGTCTGTATATCACTGAGGTGTAGTGGAGGGTGCACATCAGTGGATATACCTCATCAGGGAGTGCCGCCTGTGTGTTTTCTTCTCTCTCTTGAATCTCATGCTGTTTAAAGGGGTTATCTGGGCAAAGACATTCCCTATCGAAAGGATAGGCTGCCACGTCCCCTCCCATAGACGTGGATGGAGGGGGAGTGGTGTGACATCGCGAGGGCACGTAGCTTTACGTCCCGTCTCAAGTCCCAGAAAGAAAGAGCTTTCCAAGACTGGAGACTTGGATAGCGGATAAGATGTCTTTGCCCAGATAGCCCATTAATCATCATGTGATTGAGCTGTGTCGGGATCCAGGCTGGTAGCTGGTAGCGGAGGCAGGTGGTGGATCCGCTTTGCCAGAGAGGTGATGACGTGGGCCGTACCAGGGGAACGGAGTCTAAGGAGTTACTGGTTTTCACCAGAGCCCGCCGCAAAGCGGGATGGAATTGCTGCGGCAAGTAACCCCCAGGTCGTTCCACCCAGTAGCGACTCAACCTCTCTGGCTGCTGAGATAAGACATGGTACAAGAGGATCAGGCAAAGGCGTAGTCAGACGTAGCAAATGGTCAGGGCAGGTGGCACAGGTTCACAAGTACCCCCCCACCCCTTTGGTCTCCCCCTCTTTTTGGTACCCAAGAACTTGAGGATGAGGTTGCGATCTAGGATGTTCTCCTCCGGCTCCCAAGATCTCTCTTCAGGACCGCAGCCCTTCCAGTCGACCAGAAGGAATTTTCTCCCTCTAACCACTTTGGATACCAAAATCTCCTTGACGGAGAACACATCTGAAGTTCCAGACACAGGAGTGGGAGAAATGTCCTTGGGGGAAAAATGGTTGAAGATAGCTGGTTTCAGAAGGGAGACATGAAAAGAATTAGGTATTCTGAGCGAGGAAGGGAGACGGAGCTGATAGACCACGAGATTAATTTTCTTCTTGATTCTGTAGGGACCCAAGTATCAGGGACCTAATTTTTAACTTGGGACCCTAAATCGGATGTACTTGGAAGACAGCCACACTTTGTCCCCTGGGACAAAAACTGGAGGAACCCGACGTTTCTAATCGGCCTGTGTCTTCATGCGAGAGGTGGCTGCAAGAAGAGATTGGCGCGTCTCGCGCCAGATGGATACTAAATCCCGGACAAGATTATAGACAGCGGATACTTCCGAGGAGGTGGGCAACGGAAGAGGCGGCAAAGGGTGACATCCATACACCACGAAAAAAGGAGCCTTGTTAGAAGCGGAGGACTCTTTGTGGTTGTAGGAGAACTCAGCCCACGGGAGCAAGTCTACCCAATCATCCTGACGAGAGGAGACAAAGTGCCGGAGATAGTCACCCAAAATCTAATTAATGCGCTCAACTTGACCGTTGGGCTGGGGGTGGTAGGAAGAAGAGAAGTCCAATTTAATCTTCAGTTGACCACAGAGGGCTCTCCAAAACTTAGACACAAACTGTACCCCTCTGTCAGATACAATGTGTGTAGGCAGACCATGGAGACGAAAAATGTGAGAAAGAAATTGTTTCGCCAGCAATGGCGCAGAAGGAAGAGCAGACATAGGTACAAAGTGCGCCATCTTGGAAAACCGGTCCACAACCACCCAAATAACTGTTTTGCCATGAGAAGGTGGGAGATTGGTGACAAAGTCCATGGCGATGTGGGACCTTGGAGTCTCTGGAACTGGCAGCGGCTGAAGCAGACCTGCTGGGCTCTGGCGGGGTGTCCTTTCCCGGGCGCACACAGCACAGGCCTGGACGAAATCCTTAACGTCCCTCTCCAAAGATGGCCACCAGTACCTTCTGGAGATCAGTTTTAGGGTTTTCCGAAGACCAGGATGGCCAGCCACCAGTGAAGAATGTCCCCACTTGAGTACCCTAAGACAAAGACGAGGTGGCACGAAGGTCTTGCCCGGAGGAAGAAGACATAAATCCGCAGGAGCAGAAATAATCAATTGCTCGGGAGGAATGATATGCTGAGGTGACAGTTCTTCTCCGGGGACATCTAATGTGCGAGAGAGAGCGTCAGCCTCGGATGTTTTTGGCAGCCGGTCTGAAATGAATAAGAAAATTAAACTGGGCGAAAAACAGGGACCAGCGGGCTTGGCGGGGATTAAGTCTTTGAGCAGACTAAAGATAGGACAGATTCTTGTGGTCCGTAAATATGTTCACAGGGTGAACAGATCCCTCTAGGAGATGTCTCCATTCTTCCAGCACCAACTTGATGGCAAGAAGTTCTCTGTCTCCGATTGAGTAGTTTCTCTCAGCAGGCGAGAAGGTTTTGGAGAAAAATCCACAGGTGACGGATTTCCCCTTTAACCTGTTCAGGACACAGAGCGTATCCATATGCCCTGCATCCTGAGTCCTTAAGGACTGAGGGCGTATGGATACGCCCGTGGGAATTCCGGTCCCTGCCGCTAGCCGGTTGGGGACCGGATCGGGATGCCTGCTGAAATAATTCAGCAGGCATCCTGGCACATCGCCCAGGGGGGTCCTGAGACCCCCCCATGTCGGCGATCGGAGAAAATCGCATGTCAATTCAGACATGCGATTTTCTCCAATTCCGGGCTGATCGGGTCTCTGATGACCCGATCACGCGGAAAATAGGGCTGATCGGAGTTGTCAGCAACAGCCCCGATCAGCCTAAGGGATAGGAGTGAGGTCGCAGAGCTGCAATCTCCTCCTATCCCCTGCCATTAGGCCGTACCTGCAGGAAAAGATGCCTGGGGACCCGGGATCTTCGCTGGAGACTGCTGGATCCTGGCTCAGGTGGGGAATCGTCGGTGGGGGGGGGGGGAATTGAAAGGGAAAGTAAAGTGGCAACCACTAGGAAGGCCAAACTGCCAAAGGCTGTCTGGGCATGCTGGGAGTTGTAGTTTTGCAACATCTGGATGGTCACAGTTTGGAGACCACTGTTACAGTGTTGCCCAAACGGTAGCCCTCCAGATGTTGCCAAACTACAACTCTCAGCATGCCTGGACTGCCCAAGCATACTGGGAGTTGTAGTTCTGTAACATCTGTCCCTTCAGATTTAGCAATTTTCATGAATTTTTTGAAAATTGCTGCTCTACTTTGAAGCCCTCTAATTTTTTCAAAAAGCAAAAATATGTCCATTTTATGATGCCAACATAAAGTGGACATATTGTATTTGTGAAGAAAAATTTAATTTATTGTGAATATCCATTTTCCTTACAAGTAGAGAGCTTCAAAGTTAGATAAATGCAAAATTTTCTAAATTTTCATGAAATTTTGGTATTTTTCACCAAAAAAGGATGCAAGTAGCGCCGAAAATTTACCACCAAAATAAAGTAGAATATGTCGCGAAAAAACTGTCTCAGAATCAGAATATTTGGTAAAAGCATTTTCGCGTTCTTAATTCATAAAGCGACGGTGGTCAGAATTGTGAAAAAGGGCTCAGTCCTTAAGGTGAAAAAGGGCTGAAAAAGGGGTTAAGGACTTCTGGGTTAGTATGGCTCCGGCTCCAACAGAGGAGGCATCCAGCTCTAAGAAGAAGGGCTTCGAGGAATCCGGTCTGGTGAGGACAGGTGCAGAAGCAAAGGCGGACTTCAGGGTGCGGAAAGCATCTTCGGCCTGAGGAGTCCATGACTTAGGATTAGCCCCTTTCTTAGTCAGGGCCACGATTGGAGCCACCAGGGTGGAGTAATGTGGAATAAATTGCCAGTAATAATTGGCAAAACCCAGGAACCTCTGTATGGCCCGTAGACCTGTGGGACAAGGCCAATCCAGAACTGCTGAGAGTTTAGAAGGGTCCATCTGTAGGCCTTATGCGGGGATGATGTAACCAAGAAAAGGCAGGCTAGATCGTTCAAAGAGACATTTCTCAAACTTGGCATAAAGGTAATTTCTTCTCAGACAAGACAGAACCAGACGAACCTGAGTACGGTGTTGCTCAAGGTTTGGAGAAAAAATGAGGATATCGTCCAGATACACCACCACACAAGTGTAGAAAAGGTCTCTGAAAATGTCATTAACAAATTCTTGAAAGACGGCCGGGGCATTACATAGGCCAAAAGGCATGACTAAATACTCAAAGTGACTATCCCGTGTGTTAAAGGCAGTCTTCCACTCGTCTCCCTCTCGAATTCGAACCAAATTATAGGCACCTCTCAGATACAATTTGGTGAAGATCTTGGCACCTCAAAGTCGATCGAAGAGCTCTGAAATGAGTGGAAGGGGATATAGGTTGTTAATGGTGATTTTGTTTAGACCACTATAGTTGATGCAGAAACTGGCTGGAGACATTTGCCAAAACAAGAGGACCCCCAACTTCGGATCTCCCTGGAGGACCAATCCAGGACAGGACTGTGACGCTGGAGCCAGGGCAGACCTAGCAGAATCTCCGAAGTACAGTGAGGAAGAACAAGAAACTTCAATTTCTCAGAATTAAGTACTCCAACAGACATCTGGAGGGGTTCAGTACGGTAGAGAATGGTAGCATCCAGTCTCTCACCATTGACAGTGGTAAAGTAGTAGGACTTGACAAGACGGGCCACTGGAATGTTAAACTTGCTTATAAGTGAGGCGTCAATGATGTTACCGGCGGAGCCGGAATCCGGAAAGGCAATAGCAATGAAGGATGTCTTGGCTGGGACACAGATTCGCACAGACACCGTAAGGCGTGGAGAGGAAGCGTTCACACCTAGCAACGCCTCTCCAATGTTAACTAGGTGCGCGTTTCCCGGTCGGGGCGGACGGAGAGGACAGTTTTTTAAGAAATGTTGTGTACTGGCACATTACAGACACAGATTCTCGTCTCTGCGGCGGTTCCTTTCTTGAGGGGTCAGGCGTGACCGATCCACATGCATGGCTTCCTTGGCAGGAGGCCCAGTAGAGGGTTGCAATGGACGCAGGAAGACAGGAGCTGAACGAGGATAGCGTCTCATACGAACATTTCCTTTCTCCTAACGGAGTTCCTCTAATCTCTCAGCGAAGCGCAAATCAATCCTGGTGGCCAAATGGATGAGGTCACCCACAGAAGACGGCATCTCATGTGCGGCTAGAACATCCTTTATGTTGCTTGACAGGCCCTTCATAAAAATAGCACAGAGCGCCTCATTATTCCAAGAAAGTTCCGAGGCCAGAGTACGGAAACGTATGGCGTAATCGCCCACAGAAGAACCTCCTTGGGACAAGTTTAATAAAGCAGTCTCTGCAGAGGAAACCCGGGCAGGTTCCTCAAAAATGGTCCGGAATTCCCGTAGGAAGGAGTGGACATGGGCAGTGGCAGGATCGTTGCGGTCCCATAGCAGCGTAGCCCAGGCCAGAGCCCTCCCGGAGAGTAGGCTGACTATGCCATGCGCCACTTTGGCACGTTCTGAGGGGAACAGGTCTGCCATCAACTCGAGATGCAAGGAGCATTGTGTCAGGAACCCACGGCACAGCTTGGAGTCTCCATCATACTTGTCCGGCAGGGACAGGCAGAAACAGGAGCAGGAAGCGACAGCAGGCTGTGGTGAGCTGACTGGAGTTGCAGGAGCAGGGCTCGAAGCTGGTGTAGCTGACGTGCTTGCTCGGTGAGCAAGGCTGCAAGGTCCCCAGGATCAGGTACCTCAGTGGGATCCATGGCCGGATCTTACTGTCGGGATCCGGGCTGGTAGCTGGTAGCGGAGGCTGGTGGTGGATCCGCTGTGCCAGAGAGGTGATGACGTGGGCCGTACCAGGGGAACGGAGTCTAAGGAGTTACTGGTTTTCACCAGAGCCCGCCGCAAAGCGGGATGGACTTGCTGCGGCAAGTAACCCCCAGGTCGTTCCACGCAGTAGCAACTCAACCTCTCTGGCTGCTGAGATAAGACACGGTACAAGAGGATCAGGCAAAGGCGTAGTCAGACGTAGCAAATGGTCAGGGCAGGCGGCACAGGTTCACAGGCGGAAGTCAGTAGCAACGGGAACGGCAACAGGCAGGGTAACACAGGAACAAGGAATGCTTTCTCTCAGGCACAAAGGCAACAAAGATCCGGCAGGAGGCTGTGGGAGGAGACAGTACTATAGGCAGTGCACAGGTGAGGCCTAATTAAGTCCAAACAGCACTCCCTCTCACAAGGCTTAACCCTTAATACACCACATTGGACCAGGCACCAATCACCTGTGCACTGGTCCTTTAGATCTAAGAGTCCCAGGGCACGCGCACCCTAGAGAGCAGGGATGCACACGCCGAGACGCCAGAGCGCTGCCTGGGGACACACGCTGTGAGCGCTCCGAGGCCAGCAGGGGGCCCAGAGCGCTCAGCGTAACAAGCTGCAGTGAATTGTAAAGGTTGTGTCACTAGCAGGACCCCTAAAATTGAGAGTGGTACAGGCCTTTTCAAAAATGAAAGCAGCAATCTGATTGGTTGCTATGAGCAACTCAGCAACTTTTCCTCTGGCTATGTTTTTGTCAGTATTTTTAACCAAAATCCGGCATGGAACCAACACAGAGAGAAAAGAAATAATGGAAAGAGGTTTTGGTTCCAATCATGGTTTTGGTTAAAAATCTATGTGAGAATATAGCCTAAAAGAGAATGACACCCCAGAGGAAGTCACATTGGGTGACAGAACGCGTGGGGTTCTCTCTCTGGACATGGGCTTACCAGGGTCATTGATCCTCCCTCTCTTTGTGATCTTTGTACCATGTGGCGATATTCCTTTTGTTTTTTGTTATCATATTATTGTTGTTTTGTTTATCTATTTGACTACATGTTGCCAAGGCGATTTACCAGCATTGATTGTGATCACATTATTGTATACATGGTGCCTCTTAGGGTGATGTCATACTAAGTGTGGTACATTATATAATTTTTTCTACCATTGTGTTTGTACATATCATTACTGTAGCACTGTGTACCTAGTGTGCACTGCATTGGCACTTTACACTATATAGGGAATGATACTCCATTATTCCTTCCCATGTCCCTAAGGGATCACTATTTGGTCTCCCTGTTGTAGTGTGGCTCTGTGGAGCCTTTTTAAGTGTTTTTAACTTGTGTGTCTTTTTTGATATGTATGTACTTCATTTTTGCCTAATAAAATATTACCCTGATTCTTCATATTTTGTTATTGGGTGTGCATCTGCTATAGCATTTTTGTCTTTTTTTTTTTGGTATATCGGTCCCCTTTTATGCTAGGTAGCACCCCATGTCACAAGCTATTTTCGTATGCTTGAGCCCCCCGCTTTCTTGAGTTATGATAGAAGAGAAACAATGTCACAAACATACAAAAAATTGTTGGTATAACATTTTATATTTTTTCTTTTGATTCCTAGTTAAAGTCACCCATATATTTTCAATAACTGAACACAGGTGTTTGCAGAGGCCAGGAGAGATAACTGTTGGCTGAACGTTTGGTGCGGCCAACAGTTATTTCTCCCGTCCTCACCATACACGTGAGCGTTTGGCGTTGCTGAACTTTCATGTTTTATCTAGGGCCAGACAAAAAATGCACTAATATGCTCCTTTTTGGAGAAAGACATATAAACACTGTAGAACAAAAACTGTACAGTTTTTCCGGCACACTATGCAAAAAGTAGATATTAAAGAAGCTTTTCTAATACTGGCTAAAAAATTAAAAACTGAATCAAAAACTGGTGCGTTTTTACAAAAAACATTGGCCTAAAACTGGTTACATACCTTACAGATGTTTGTGATCCGTCTTTATATACTGTCTTTCGTATGAAGAAAAGTTCTATAAAGTACACACTGCCTTGTGCATCTAGTGCGGTATACAGTTTTATCCTCTTTATTGAAAATACCCAATTAAAAAAAATGTTGATGCATCACATTGAACATACACATGACAGGATTGTGTCTTTAGAGGAAGACCTACCTAAAATAAAAATAATTCTCCTTGTATCCAGGGGTTGTTAATCACAGAATAGTGTGTTCTGCTGCGGCTTGTCTGTATGCCAAGAATAGTCAAATAATCAAACTGCAGATGTTGGTAGGAAAAAAAATCTGCCTATATTTAAACAGTGGCATGAATCCAAACAACCAGAGAAAATGTGCTGTGAGCATTGGAAGAATGTAATGCTTTCCCTGTTTTTCTTAGCGAGCAGTATATAATAACCAGACATTTGTATTGATCAAAGAATTGCTCCGTGGATGGATATGTCAAGTCTGCTTTTGATCTTACACAATTCATGTTGGCTTCACATTTCGGTATTGATTAGTACATGGTATTGATACTTCATCCTAGCTGTATATATAACAGTACCTGAAGTGTACCTTCTAAAAGACTCCATTATGACTAAAGCAGAGTAGAGCTGTTGGCTCTGGCACCACACAGTTTGAAGAAATCTCTGTGCCCACAAAGAGCGTTTTTGACAAAATACCTTAATTCACGCTGTGTAATACACAGGAATAATGTGCTTTTGTGCTTCTAGGTAGCACTTTACCAGATTTCTGATGTTTTCTCGTACAACAACATTGCTGAAGTGTAAAGTATGATCCAGTTAATTTGGTAGGTGTTAGCAATGAAAACTTTATGTGATATATATGAAATCAAAAGATTAACAAAGCAAGTGGCACTCACCATGGTTACTCTTCTTCAGATTTCTTTATTACTTACCATGGGAGGCCCGTAGAAGTGCAGATTAGGGTGCAATAGCTGTCATTACTTGTGCACACAGGCGTCCTCACCTTGTGTAGACATGAGCACATTTTGTTTCTGTAATTAATAAAGAAATCTGCAGAAGAGAAACCATGGTGTTTGCCACTCACCTTATTCATCTTCTAAATTGATATGAACCTTTTTTCTGTAGTACAGCACCAGTTAATTTGCCTATTGGAATTGCTACTGAAGTGTGCCGCAACCTCATACCACAGAGCAGCACACCTCAGAAGTACTGACGACTTTCTCTTTGTTCACACGGTGTACATTTTGTCTGCCCGGAAAACACGTGAGGACATTCCACAATAGCAGGCGCCAGCAGAAGATGCAGGCACTAAGAGTGCTCAGGTTTCCCTTTACCAGAGCTGTGATTGGCTGCTGTGGGAAAATCACTCTATTTTTTCTCTGGGCCTATAAGTTTGGCCATAGCAATATGATAAAGCACTAACTTGAAGCGTAAAATGCATTCTTTCTGGTTATTGCTCAGTATGAATGAAAGGTGAAATCCAGCAAAAAAATCATTTATCCTCTATCCATAGGACCCTCCAGCGATCTTGGGAATGGGACTTGGCACTCAGTGTGGAGTGCGTGCTGCAGATGCCACATGCTCCATTCATTTCTATGGGAGCTCCGAAAAGACCCAAGTACAGCACTCAGCATTCTCGTTGCTCCCATAGAAATGAATGAAGCGTGTGACGTCTACTTGTGGATGCTACGTGCTCCTCACTGAGAGAGCCGGGGTCCTGCGATCAGCTACTTATCCCCCATACTGTGGATAGAAAATAAGTACATTTTTGCTCTAGTTCTCCTTTAACCCCTTAAGGACCCATGACGTTGTCACGATTCGGCTGGCTGGAGGTGGATCCTCTGTGCCAGAGAGGGATTGGCGTGGACCGTGTTGGTGGACCGGTTCTAAGTTGCTACTGGTATTCACCAGAGCCCGCCGCAAAGCGGGATGGTCTTGCAGCGGCGGTAGCAACCAGGTCGTATCCACCAGCAACGGCTCAACCTCTCTGACTGCTGAAGATAGGCGCGGTACAAGGGAGTAGACAAAAGCAAGGTCGGACGTAGCAGAAGGTCAGGGCAGGCAGCAAGGATCGTAGTCAGGGGCAACGGCAGGAGGTCTGGAACACAGGCTAGGAACACACAAGGAACGCTTTCACTGGCACAATGGCAACAAGATCCGGCAAGGGAGTGCAGGGGAAGTGATGTATAAGTAGGGAGTGCACAGGTGAACACACTAATTAAGCCTGCTGCGCCAATCAGTGGCGCAGTGGCCCTTTAAATTGCAGAGACCCGGCGCGCGCGCGCCCTAAGGAGCGGGGCCGCGCGCGCCGGGACAAGACCGACGGGGAGCGAGTCAGGTACGGGAGCCGGGATGCGCATCGCGAGCGGGCGCCTCCCGCATCGCGAATCGCATCCCGGCTAAGAGAGACATTGCGGCGCTGCAAATGCGAGGAAGTTGCGAGCGCTCCGGGGAGGAGCGGGGACCCGGAGCGCTCGGCGTAACAGTCCCCCCCCCCTTGGGTCTCCCCCTCTTCTTGGAGCCTGAGAACCTGAGAATAAGACTTTTGTCTAGGATGTTGTCCTCAGGTTCCCAGGATCTCTCTTCTGGACCACAGCCTTCCCAATCCACCCAAAAAAATTTTTTTCCTCTGACTGTCTTGGAGGCCAGAATCTCCTTCACGGAGAAGACGTCAGAAGAACCGGATACAGGAGTGGGAGAAACAAGTTTGGGAGAGAAGCGGTTAATGATGAGTGGTTTAAGGAGAGAGACATGGAAGGCATTGGGAATACGAAGAGAAGGAGGAAGAAGGAGTTTGTAAGAGACAGGGTTGATCTGGCACAAGACTTTGAAAGGACCAAGATAGCGTGGTCCCAGTTTGTAACTGGGGACACGAAAGCGGACATATTTAGCAGAGAGCCATACCTTGTCTCCGGGAGCAAAAATGGGGGGAGTTCTTCTTTTCTTATCGGCAAATCTTTTCATCCGGGATGAAGCCTGTAAAAGAGAATTTTGGGTCTCTTTCCATATGGTGGAAAGATCACGAGTCACTTCATCCACAGCGGGCAAACCAGAGGGCAAGGGAGTAGGGAGGGGGGGAAGAGGGTGACGGCCGTACACCACGAAAAATGGGGACTTAGCAGAAGATTCGGAGACTCTGAAGTTGTATGAGAATTCGGCCCATGGTAGAAGATCTGCCCAGTCATCCTGGCGGGAGGAAACAAAATGCCGTAAATAGTCACCCAGGACCTGATTAATTCTTTCTACTTGCCCATTGGATTGGGGATGATAAGAAGAAGAGAAGTTTAATTTAATCTTGAGCTGTTTACAGAGGGCCCTCCAGAATTTAGACACGAATTGGACGCCTCTATCCGAGACGATATGCGTGGGCAATCCATGAAGGCGAAAAATGTGTACAAAAAATTGCTTTGCCAACTGAGGCGCTGAAGGAAGACCAGGAAGAGGAATAAAATGTGCCATCTTGGAAAATCGATCAACGACCACCCAAACAACTGTGTTGCCACGGGATGAGGGCAAGTCTGTAATAAAATCCATACCAATCTGTGACCAAGGCTGTTCGGGAACGGGCAGAGGATGAAGGAGGCCAGCAGGCTTCTGGCGAGGAGTCTTATCCCGGGCACAAACAGTACAGGCCCGCACAAAATCAACAACATCCGTCTCCAGAGTCGGCCACCAATAAAAACGAGAGATGAGTTGCAAGGATTTTTTGATGCCCGCATGGCCTGCGAGATGGGAGGAGTGTCCCCATTTGAGAATCCCGAGACGCTGGCGTGAAGAAACGAAGGTCTTCCCTGGATGAGTTTGCCTGATGGAGGCTGGAGAAGTGGAGATCAGACAGTCCGGAGGAATGATGTGTTGCGGAGAAACCTCTACTTCAGAGGCATCAGAAGAACGAGAGAGAGCATCGGCCCTAATGTTCTTGTCAGCAGGGCGAAAATGAATTTCAAAGTTAAAACGGGCAAAGAACAACGACCACCTGGCCTGGCGAGGGTTCAGTCGTTGGGCAGACTGGAGATAGGAGAGATTCTTGTGATCAGTGTATATGATAACTGGAAATTTTGATCCCTCCAGCAGATGCCTCCATTCCTCAAGCGCCAATTTAATGGCCAGTAGTTCTCAATCCCCGATGGAGTAATTTCTCTCCGCTGGAGAGAAGGTCCTAGAAAAAAACCCACAAGTAACAGCATGCCCGGAAGAATTTTTTTGTAGAAGGACAGCTCCAGCTCCCACTGAGGAGGCATCTACCTCCAATAGGAAGGGTTTAGATGGGTCAGGTCTGGAGAGCACGGGAGCAGAAGAAAAGGCAGACTTGAGATGTTTAAATGCGTCTTCCGCTTGTAGAGACCAGGACTTGGGATTGGCATTTTTCTTGGTTAAAGCCACGATAGGAGCCACAATAGTGGAAAAGTGTGGAATAAATTGTCTGTAATAATTGGCAAACCCCAAAAAACGTTGGATAGCACGGAGTCCGGAGGGGCGTGGCCAATCTAAGACGGCAGAGAGTTTATCTGGGTCCATTTGTAGTCCCTGGCCAGAGACCAAGTATCCTAGGAAAGGAAGAGATTGACATTCAAAGAGACATTTCTCCATTTTGGCATAAAGTTGATTGTCCCGAAGTCTCTGAAGAACCATGCGGACATGCTGGCGGTGTTCTTCTAAGTTGGCAGAAAAAATCAGAATGTCGTCCAGATAAACCACAACACAGGAATATAAGAGATCACGAAAAATTTCATTAACAAAGTCTTGGAAGACGGCAGGGGCGTTGCACAGGCCAAAGGGCATGACCAGATACTCAAAGTGTCCATCTCTGGTGTTAAATGCAGTCTTCCATTCGTCCCCCTCCCTGATGCGGATGAGATTATAAGCCCCCCTTAAGTCCAGTTTGGTAAAGATGTGGGCACCTTGTAGGCGATCAAAGAGTTCCGAGATAAGAGGTAAGGGGTAGCGTTTTTTTACCGTGATTTTATTAAGTCCGCGGTAGTCAATGCAAGGGCGTAGGGAGCCATCTTTTTTGGACACAAAAAAAAATCCAGCTCCGGCAGGAGAGGAGGATTTGCGGATAAACCCCTTTTTTAAATTTTCCTGGATGTACTCTGACATGGCAAGAGTCTCTGGAGCAGACAGAGGATAGATTCTGCCCTGGGGTGGAGTAGTACCCGGGAGGAGGTCAATAGGACAGTCATAAGGCCTGTGAGGGGGTAAAGTCTCCGCTTGCTTCTTGCAAAAGACGTCAGCATAGTCCATATAAGCCTTAGGAAGACCGGATACAGGGGGAACCACAGGGTCACGGCAGGGAGTACTGGGAACCGGTTTAAGACAGTCCTTGAGACAAGAAGTACCCCAGTTCTTGATTTCCCCTGTGGACCAATCAAGGGTTGGGGAATGGCGTTGAAGCCACGGTAATCCAAGAAGAATTTCAGAAGTGCAGTTGGAGAGGACCAAAAATTCAATTTTTTCGTGATGAGGTCCGATGCACATTAGGAGAGGTTCCGTGCGGTAACGCACGGTACAGTCCAATCTTTCATTGTTAACAGAATTGATGTAGAGGGGTCTGGCGAGACTGGTCACAGGGATGTTGAACCTGTTGATGAGAGAGGCCAAAATAAAATTTCTTGCAGATCCGGAATCCAAGAAGGCCATGGCAGAGAAGGAGAAGGTAGAGGAAGATATCCGCACAGGCACAGTAAGGCGTGGAGAAGCAGAGTTGACATCAAAAACTGTCTCACCTTTGTGCGGAGTCAGCGTACGTCTTTCCAGGCGGGGAGGACGTATAGTACAATCCTTCAAGAAGTGTTCAGTACTGGCACAGTACAGGCACAGATTCTCCATGCGGCGTCGGGTCCTCTCTTGAGGTGTCAAGCGAGACCGGTCAACTTGCATAGCCTCCACGGCGGGAGGCACAGGAACGGATTGCAGAGGACCAGAGGAGAGAGGAGCCGGGGAGAGAAACCGCCTCGTGCGAACAAAGTCCATATCCTGGCGGAGCTCCTGACGCCTTTCGGAAAAACGCATGTCAATGCGGGTGGCCAGATGAATAAGTTCATGCAGGTTAGCAGGAATTTCTCGTGCTTTTTTAAAGGTCGCGCAGAGGGCCTCATTATTCCAGGATAATTCGGAGGCAAGAGTACGGAATTGGATGGCGTACTCGCCAACAGAAGAATTACCCTGGACCAGGTTCAGCAGGGCAGTCTCAGCAGAAGAGGCTCGGGCAGGTTCCTCAAAGACACTTCGAATCTCCGTGAAGAAGGAGTGTACAGAGGCAGTGACAGGGTCATTGCGGTCCCAGAGCGGTGTGGCCCATGACAGAGCTTTTCCAGACAGAAGGCTGACTACGAAAGCCACCTTAGACCTTTCAGTAGGAAACTGGTCCGACATCATCTCCAAGTGCAGGGAACATTGTGAAAGAAAGCCACGGCAAAACTTAGAGTCCCCATCAAATTTATCCGGCAAGGATAATCGTAGGCCGGAAGCGGCCACTCGCTGCGGAGGAGGTGCAGGAGCTGGCGGAGGAGATTGTTGCTGGAGTTGTGGTAATAGCTGCTGTAGCATCACGGTCAGTTGAGACAGCTGGTGGCCTTGTTGCGCTATCTGTTGCGACTGCTGGGCGACCACCGTGGTGAGGTCGGCGACAACTGGCAGTGGGACTTCAGCGAGATCCATGGCCGGATCTACTGTCACGATTCGGCTGGCTGGAGGTGGATCCTCTGTGCCAGAGAGGGATTGGCGTGGACCGTGTTGGTGGACCGGTTCTAAGTTGCTACTGGTATTCACCAGAGCCCGCCGCAAAGCGGGATGGTCTTGCAGCGGCGGTAGCAACCAGGTCGTATCCACCAGCAACGGCTCAACCTCTCTGACTGCTGAAGATAGGCGCGGTACAAGGGAGTAGACAAAAGCAAGGTCGGACGTAGCAGAAGGTCAGGGCAGGCAGCAAGGATCGTAGTCAGGGGCAACGGCAGGAGGTCTGGAACACAGGCTAGGAACACACAGGGAACGCTTTCACTGGCACAATGGCAACAAGATCCGGCAAGGGAGTGCAGGGGAAGTGATGTATAAGTAGGGAGTGCACAGGTGAACACACTAATTAAGCCTGCTGCGCCAATCAGTGGCGCAGTGGCCCTTTAAATTGCAGAGACCCGGCGCGCGCGCGCCCTAAGGAGCGGGGCCGCGCGCGCCGGGACAAGACCGACGGGGAGCGAGTCAGGTACGGGAGCCGGGAAGCGCATCGCGAGCGGGCGCCTCCCGCATCGCGAATCGCATCCCGGCTGAGAGAGACATTGCAGCGCACCCGGTCAGCAGGTCTGACCGGGGCGCTGCAAATGCGAGGAAGTTGCGAGCGCTCCGGGGAGGAGCGGGGACCCGGAGCGCTCGGCGTAACAGACGTGCTGGTACGTCATGAGTCTGCTCCCATTCTATAACGCTGGGCCACGGCATGGCCCCACATCATAGCGGGTCGGGCCCGGACCGGAACCCGTGGCTAATAGCGTGCGGCATTGATCGCGGTGCCGCGCGCTATTCACCCTTTAGACGCGGCGTTCAAAGTTGAACGCCGCATCTAAAGTGAAAGTAAAACAATGCCGGTTAGCTCAGGGAGCTGTTCGGGATCGCCGCAGCGAAATTGCGGCATCCCGAACAGCTTACATGACAGCCGGAGGGTCCCTACCTGTCTGATCGCCGAATGACCGCTCAGTGCCTGAGATCCAGGCATGAGCAGTCAAGTGGCAGAATCATCGATCAGTGGTTTCTTATGAAAAACCAATGATCAATGTAGAAAATCAGTGTGTGCAGTGTTATAACCCCCTATGGTAGCTATAACACTGCAAAAAAAAAAAGTGAATCATTTAACACCTTCTCTAATAAAAGTTTGAATCACCCCCCTTTTCCCATTAAAAAAAAAAAAAAACTGTGTAAATTAAAATAAACATATGTGGTATCGCCTCGTGCGGAAATGTCCGAATTATAAAAATATTTAATTCATTAAACCGCACGGTCAATTGCGTACGCGCAAAAAAAATTCCAGAGTACAAAATACTGTATTTTTGGTTACTTTTTATATCATGAAAAAATGAATAAAAAGCGATCAAAAAGTCTGATCAAAGTCTTCAGATCACAGCGCAAAAAAGTAGCCCTCATACCGCCCCATACGCAGAAAAATAAAAATGTTATAGGGGTCAGAGGATGACAATTTTAAACGTATAAATTTTCCTGCATGTAGTTATGATTTTTTTTCAGAAGTATGACTAAATCAAACCTATATAAGTAGGGTATCATTTTAATGGTATGGACCTACAGAATAAAGAGAAGCTGTTATTTTTTTTACAGAAAAATGTACTGTGTAGAAACAGAAGCCCCCAAATGTTACAAAATGGCATTTTTTTCAAATTTTGTCTCACAATGATTTTTTTTCCATTTTTCTGTAGATTTTTGGGTAAAATTACTGACGTTATTATAAAGTAGAATTGGTTGCGCAAAAAATAAGCCATCATATGGATTTTTAGGTGCAAAATTGAAAGAGTTATTATTTTTTAAAGGTAAGGAGGAAAAACAAAAATGAAAAAAACTGAAAAATCCTGGGTCCTTAAGGGGTTAAGGACCAAGCCCATTTTGACCTTAAGGACCAGACCAATTTTATTTTTGCATTTTTGTTTTTTCCTCATACCTCTTTTATATTTCCATCCACAGACCCAATTGAGGGTTTGTTTTTTGCAGCACCAATTGTACTTTGTAATTACATCACTTATTTTAAAAATAAAATGGACGGCGCAACCAAATTAATATTATTTATGTGGGAAAATTGAAAAGAAAACCGCAATTTATCACATTTTTTAAGATTTTGTTTTCACGCTGTACACTTAACGGTAAAAATGACAGTTTATCTTTATTTTGTGGGTTAATATGATTAAAATGATACCCATGTTATATGCTTTTCTATAATTGTACTGCTTAAAAAAAATCTCAAACTATTTTAACAAAATTAGTATGAAATTGCCCTATTTTGAGCACCTATAACTTTCACATTTTTCCCTATACGGGGCGGTATAGGGGCTCATTTTTTGTGCCATAATCTTTTATTTTTAGGTTTTACTTTTTATAAATCTTTTATAAATTTTTTTGGGAATAAAATGTGACAAAAAAGCAGCAATTTTGGATTTTTAAATTTTTTTACGTTTACGCCGTTCACCGTATGGGATAATTAACAATATATTTTGATAGGTCAGACTTTTACACACGCGGCAGTACCAAATATGTGTATTAATTATTTTTTGGGGGTAAAATGGGACGTTTTAACTTTTTATTGGGAGAGGGGATTTTTCTAATTTTTTTACTTTTTTTTTCTTACACTTCAATAGTCCCCATAGAGGACTATTTAAAGCAATCATTTGATTGCTAATACTGTTCAGTGCTATGCATAGGACATAGCACCAATCAGTATTATCGGTGATCTTCTGCTCTAGTCTGCTCGATCTCAGACCAGAGCAGAAGACCCCGGGAGAGGGCCGGAGCCAGATGACGCGACCTCCGGCTGCCATGCTGGATGATTGGATCCCCGCATCAGCGATGCAGGCGATCCGATCATCCATTTAAAGTACCACACTGCCGCAGATGCAGTGATCTGTATTGATCATGGCATCTGAGGGGTTAATGGCGGACATCCGTGCTATTGGGGATGTCCGCCATTACCGGCGGTTTCCTGGCTACCGATAGCAGCCGGGACCTGCTGCGCATGACTCGAGCACCGGTCCGGTGCTTGCGGTCATGGTGGACCGTAAATGTATGTCATGGTGCGTTAAGTACCACAGCACCATAATGTACATTTACGTCCATTGTCGTTAAGCAGTTAAGGTTTTTTGTTGAAAATACTATTTGTGTGCATGAAAATTTGTGGTGTCAGTGGCAACAACTCTACTTTTCTTTACTCACCCTGGAGCCTCTTAAAGGTACACTTCAGGGACTGCCATTGGTGTATGGGACCAGCATCTATTGATCTTTCTTGGATTCAGCAAGAGTGGCAGCAGGTGACCCTTTCTGTTTTTATATGGCTTTATTCAAGGCTCATTCAAGTTAAGCATAAACACTGTCGGATTATCAAGTATATTCATGTACTGACCTACACACCTTCTCTTTTTTTTTATGTGCGAGCTTGTAATTGACATCCTAACCTTGGTACATACCAAAGAGATTCCTGGATTATATAACATAATATGTAACTTTCCATTTTCTTAACATTCCTGTGTCACCAACTACCACTATAATAGCGGCCAGATTTGAAAAATTGTATTGTAAAAAGCTTTAACAACATCTACACTGTGTATAGACAATGATCAGATAGTATTATGTGTTTTATTCTGCAGTATGGTTTAAGTATTTGTGAATCATGCTGAGATCCATAGCGAATAGTACTAATATTGTAACACAAGTATTTGCAAGAACAGGTGTGGCACCCGGCACTGCTATATCCAATCAGCCCGTAAGGATTTTCGGGATAGATAATGCTGCTGTGACCGTGTGATAGACTATCTTGCTGCGTGGAGTTGCAGACCGGTAGATAGAGGTGACTAATATCAGCCAATTGAATGAGGTAGAAAAAAGTCGCACTCACCAACCTGGAGCAGTGTTCAAAGTCTGTTCTTTATTCACACCGGCAGTGGAACAATAAAAGACGGTCACACACGCGGGGAGCAAGAGCAGCCACTCTCACGATGCGGGGGCACACCACCAGAGGCGACTAGTTTCGCATCACAGATTGACGCTTCTTCCGGCCAACAAGGTTGGCTGGAAGAAGCGTCAATCTGTGACGCGAAACTAGTCGGCTCTAGTGGTGTGCCACCGCATCGTGAGAGCGGCTGCTCTCGCAAACCTGCTTGTTTGACTGTCTTTTATTGTTCCACTGCCGGTGTGAATAAGGAACAGACTTTGAACTCTGCTCCAGGTTGGTGAGTGCGACTTTTTTCTACCTCATTCAATTGGCTAGTACTAATATTGTACTGAAAATCGAATATGGTTAGTCATTTCATGTGATAGAATATGATAAATAAAACCAGTAATTCTGGGTTTAATAACTCTGGGATGCTTTTACCAATCCTACTAATTCTCAGATGTCTTTTTCATGACACATTCTAGTTTATGATAGTGGTAAATTTCTGACGATACTTGCAGCGTTTGTAAAAAAAAACTCCAACATTTCATTCCCAAATAGTGTTGAGCGGCATAGGCCATATTCGAATTCGCGAATATATGGACGAATATTCGTCATATATTTGCGAATATTCGCATATTCGTTACATTCTCGTTTTATTTTCGCATATGCGTAAATTCGCGTATGCGAAAATTAACATATGTGAATATTAGCATATACAAAATTAGCATACGCGAAAATGCGCATATGCGAAAATTAGCATATGCGCATTTTCGCATATGCAAATTTTCGCACGCCAGTCTCACACAGTAGTATTACAGCCTTCTTTACACCACACAAGCTGGAAGCAGAGAGGGATGATCACTGTGATGTGTACTGTGAAAAAAAAAACAAAAAAAAAAAAACGAATATTCGTAATTACGAATATATAGCGCTATATTCGCGAAATTCGCGAATTCGCGAATATGCGATATTCGCGAATAATATTCGAATTGCGAATATTCGTGAGCAACACTATTCCCAAAAAATTCTCTTTTGGTAAGAAAAAAGGTCTTGCCAAATAAATTACATTTAGATTTACATGTACAATATGTATACTTTATGTTGGCATAAACATGTTGTGTTAGAGATTAGAGGGCCTAAAACTTTGACAGAAATTCTCCAAATTTTCACTAAAATTTCAAAAACTTTATTTGTCAGTTCAATTTGAAATTGATTTGAGGGTCTTTATGTTAGATATCCCCATAAACTACCCCATTATAAAAATTGCAGACCTTAAAGGGGTACTCCGGTGAAAAACTTTTTTCTTTTAAAACAACTGGTGCCAGAAAGTTAAACAGATTTGTATATTACTTCTATTAAAAAATCTTAATCCTTCCTGTACTTATTAGCTGCTGAATACTACAGAGGAAATTCTTTTCCGTTTGAAACACAGAGCTGTCTGCTGAATCATGAGCACAGTGCTCTCTGCTGACATCTCTGTCCATTTTAGGAACTGCCAGAGTAAAAGGAAATTCCCATAGCAAACGTATGCTGGCAGTTCCAAAAATGGACAGAGATGTCAGCAGAGAGCACTGTGCTCATGATGTCAGCAGACAGCTCTGTGTTTCAAAAAGAAAATAATTTCCGCTGTAGTATTCAGCAGCTAATAAGTACAGGAAGGATTAAGATTTTTTAATAGAAGTAATTTACAAATCTGTTTAACTTTCTGGCACTAGTTGATTTAAAAAAAAAAAAAAAAAAAAGGTTTTTCACCGGAGTAGCCCTTTAACCCCTTAAGGACGCAGGACGTAAATGTACGTCCTGGTGAGGTGGTACTTAACGCACCAGGACGTACATTTACGTCCTAAGCATAACCGCGGGCATCGGAGCGATGCCCGTGTCATGCGCGGCTGATCCCGGCTGCTGATCGCAGCCAGGGACCCGCCGGCAATGGCCGACGCCCGCGATCTCGCGGGCGTCCGCCATTAACCCCTCAGGTGCCGGGATCAATACAGATCCCGGCATCTGCGGCAGTTCGCGATTAAAATGAACGATCGGATCGCCCGCAGCGCTGCTGCGGGGATCCGATCATTCATAACGCCGCACGGAGGTCCCCTCACCTTCCTCCGTGCGGCTCCCGGCGTCTCCTGCTCTGGTCTGTGATCGAGCAGACCAGAGCAGGAGATGACCGATAATACTGATCTGTTCTATGTCCTATACATAGAACAGATCAGTATTAGCAATCATGGTATTGCTATGAATAGTCCCCTATGGGGACTATTCAAGTGTAAAAAAAAATGTAAAAAAATGTAAAAGTAAAAGTAAAAAAAAAGTGAAAAATCCCCTCCCCCAATAAAAAAGTAAAACGTCCGTTTTTTCCTATTTTACCCCCAAAAAGCGTAAAAAACATTTTTTATAGACATATTTGGTATCGCCGCGTGCGTAAATGTCCGAACTATTAAAATAAAATGTTAATGATCCCGTACGGTGAACGGCGTGAACGAAAAAAAATTTAAAAAGTCCAAAATTCCTACTTTTTTAATACATTTTATTAAAAAAAAAATTATAAAAAATGTATTAAAAGTTTTTTATATACAAATGTGGTATCAAAAAAAAGTACAGATCATGGCGCAAAAAATGAGCCCCCATACCGCCGCTTATACGGAAAAATAAAAAAGTTATAGGTCATCAAAATAAAGGGATTATAAACGTACTAATTTGGTTAAAAAGTTTGTGATTTTTTTTAAGCGCAACAATAATATAAAAGTATATAATAATGGGTATCATTTTAATCGTATTGACCCTCAGAATAAAGAACACACGTCATTTTTACCGTAAATTGTACGGCGTGAAAACAAAACCTTCCAAAATTAGCAAAATTGCGTTTTTCGTTTTAATTTCCCCACAAAAATAGTGTTTTTTGGTTGTGCCATACATTTTATGATATAATGAGTGATGTCATTACAAAGGACAACTGGTCGCGCAAAAAACAAGCCCTCATACTAGTCTGTGGATGAAAATATAAAAGAGTTATGATTTTTAGAAGGCGAGGAGGAAAAAATGAAAACGTAAAAATTAAATTGTCTGAGTCCTTAAGGCCAAAATGGGCTGAGTCCTTAAGGGGTTAAAGTATTCATAATGACATTTAGAAAGCTTAACACTTTAATGTTTAATCCTTTTTTTGCAGATGTTTCAGTTTATCTAATTTTGTCTGTAGCTCAGTAGCTAATAATAATAAAACTGCAACTCAACATATATTCCATAATTCAGCATTTTTTTTTTTTTTTAACCTAGTGGATTTTGAGGCCTACTTTTGAATTGGGTATTTTTCCAGTTTCATATTTGCTCTGCATTGGGTGCTGAAACATGAGAAATCCCCCAATAATGACCACATTTTGGAAACTATACCCCTCAAGGTATGTAACAAGGGTTGCAGTGAACATTTAGACCCAACAGGTGTTTTTGGAAATAGTGAGCCATGAAATAATATGTTACCATTGGTGTTCAAATGCTAACTGCACCACTTTTAACATTCCTTGAGGGGTGTAGTTTCCAAAATGGGGTCACATGTTTTTTTTTTTTAGCGTTTATGTCAGAACTATATGGTGTGTTTCCGTAGTCAGGAGAAATTGTGTTACGCATTTTGGGAGGCTTTTTTTTTCCTATTACCCCTTGTGAAAATGAATGATAATGAAAAATATGGGGCTACACCAGCATGTTAATGAAAAAAAATTTTGTTGTTTTTTTTTTAAACTAACATGCTTGTGAAGCCACCAAGTTTTCCTTTTCAGAAGTGGTAAAAAAAAAAAAGCCTCCCAAAATTTGTAACAAAATTTCTCCTGACTGCCCCATATGTAACTCAGAAGTGAGAGCGCTTCATAAGCATTTAAAGGCTAAATGGGTGATCTGCACGGTCTTGGCTGATAGTGGCAGGGATTCGGAAGGGGGCTTGCTGGGGATGTGCCCTATTCAAATGTGACTTTAACCTCTTCAGGACACAGGGCGTATGGATACACCCTGCATTCCGAGTCCTTAAGGACCGAGGGCGTATCCATACGCCCATGGGAAATCCGGTCCCCACCGCTAGCCGGTTGGGGACCGGAGCCGGATGCCTGCTGAAATCATTCAGCAGGCACCCTGGCACATCGCCCAGGGGGATCCTGAGACCCCCCCCAATCGCATGTCAATTCAGATATGTGATTTTCTCCAATTCCGGGCTGATCGGATCTCTGGTGACCCGATCACCCAGAAAATAGGGCTGATCGGAGCTGTCAGCAACAGCCCCGATCAGCCTAAGGGATAGGAGTGAGGTCGCAAAGCTGCGATCTACTCCTATCCCCTGGCATTAGTCAGAACGGAGTTCTGACCAATGGCAGCGCAGGACAGGGGGTTGCCATGGCAACCCCCCGTTCTGCCCGCCCCTGGATGTCGAGGGGCTCTGGGAAGAAGATGGAGGCCGTACCTGCAGGAAAAGATGCCTGGGGACCTGGGATCTTCGCTGGAGCCTGCTGGATCCTGATCAGGTAGGGAATCAACAGTGGGGGGGGGGGGGGGTAATTGAAAGTGAAAGTAAATCGATCTTTAATGTGGCAACCACTAGGGGGACCAAACTGCAACTCCCAGCATGCCCAGACAGCCAAAGGCTGTCTGGGCATGCTGGGAGTTGTAGTTTTGCAACATCTGGAGGGTCACCGTTTGGAGACCACTGTTCAGTGGTGCCCAAACAGTAGCCCTCCAGATGTTGCCAAACTACAACTCTCAGCATGCCTCGACTGCCCAGGCATGCTGGAAGTTGTAGTTCTGTAACATCTGTCCCTTCAGATTTAGCAATTTTCATGACATTTTTGAAAATTGCTGCTCTACTTTGAAGCCCTCTAATTTTTTCAAAAAGTATGTCCATTTTATGATGCCAACATAAAGTGGACATATTGTGTTTGTGAAGAAAAATAAAATGTATTTGGAATATCCATTTTTCCTTACAATTAGATAGCTTCAAAGTTAGAAAAATGCAAAATTTTCAAAATTTTCATGAAATTTGAGGATTTTTCACCAAAAAAGAATGCAAGTAACGCCGAAAATTTACCACCAAAATAAAGTAAAATATGTCACGAAAAAACAATCTCAGAATCAGAATATTCGGTAAAAGCGTTTTCGCGTTATTAATCCGTAAAGTGACGGTGGTCAGAATTTGCGAAAAAGGGCTCAGTCCTTAAGGTGAAAAAGGGCTGCGTCCTTAAGGGGTTAAGGTCGTGACACCTAAAGTTGTGGAAATATACACAACCTCCAAAGGTGGACTGCAACTGTCAACACATCCCACTCACACACAAAAAGTTAGCTAACAGCAGCCATCTTGGCCCGATCACTGCATGGTTAGCGCTGGTCATCAGAAGAGGCAATGACATACATGTGCCCACAGGTACAATCTGCATCCAGATTTAAGCGGTATTCCAGGATTTTTTTTTATTTGACTATGCTACAGGAGCTGTAAAGATAGTGTAGTTCATAATATAGTGTCTGCACTTTGTGTGACGGTGGTCTTCTGTGATTTTCTCCCCAATATTTATTTTTAACAGCATACAATATTATTCATGTCTCGGGATTTCCCAGGTTTCAGTGCATTGAGACCTGACATCAATAGTCAGGTGATCAGAAGGAGCCTGTCCTGCTCCAATTTAGAAACAGCTGTAGGCCCCCTGGTTAGAAAACTGTGTTTCAATGGGCGGGGTGGCTGATGTGTGGGAGGAAGGAAAGTGATCTCAAACTTTCAAGCATGGAACTATGGGATATGTAGTTTAGAGAACAAAATCCAACAGGAAATACCCAATTCCAGCAGATAAGTACTAAAAATCACCTTATGGTGGATAACCCCTTTAAGATGGGGCAGGCAGAGTGGGTGCCCTGATTTTTATATTCACTGCTGGGAGCCATGATTTGTCAGTCCTAATATGGAATATGAAATCACGGGAGGTGGCAGGAGCTCCAGGGTGATTGGTGCTGTCTCAAACAGCAACAATCACCCTTATCTTCCTGGCCATCGGAGGCTGGATTGGCATGGAAGCGTTGTGATTGGTCGGTCAGAATTAACTAACCAATAATGGTGTTCAGCGGGCAGGCCATCTGTGTGTGTGTGGGGGGGGTCCCATGCCTGATGTCCATGATTTTGTGGCGTCTTGTAACTGGGTGCAGTGTGTGTATAGATCGGTTTGTGATGCCAGGGCACTGTTAACCTACACGGTCCGAAGTTGATATAGCTTCTCCTGAGCCAGGCGTGGGGTAATGAATACACCGATGTAAGGGTAAGGATAAATATCTTTAGTGTTGCTGGAAATAGCAGATCTTAAACAGTTCAGTCTTTTACGCAGAGGGATGGGCAGAGTGTAACACAGGGAGCCTGTCATCTTGCTGGGAGTTGTAGTTGCTATTGAACGCAGCTTTAATAATATTAGCAGCACACACTGACTTGAAAGACTTAACTTGACTGACTGACTGAAGAAGAGATTCTCCACCAGGCTTTGATATTCACCTGTGCGCCAGGGTTTTTCCTGTGATTGGCTTGGCTGTGGAATTTTGTAGTTTTCTCCACCCTAGGCTTCTGCTCTGTACCTCAGCTTACTAGCAGGAACATACTCTCCCTCACTTCAACTGCTCTCACACTAACCTGAATTGCACTGAACTACAGCTCCTCACTAGACTGAACAGCTCCTCCCCCTCTACACTACATAAGGGCTAGGTTTAGGATTCCACCATTGGGGTGTCAGGGTCACCTGCCACAATCCCTGAAAGGTACAGTGCATAAATTAATACATCATTTACAATGGAGCAGGGGGCCCAATACATAGACAGCAGGGATGCCCGAGGCAATCTTTAGCCCACAGGACAGCCTTTAATGCTGGGTCTATGACAGCTGAAGTCAGTTTAGAAAAACATCAAATTGTATACCTTTTTGTGGCCTTGGAACTTCAATTATACATTATTTTATTTTGCTGCTACAATCCAACTCCCCCCCCCCCCCCATTTCAGAAATATATGGACTTTTATATTATGTTGTATGCCTGCACTGAATAGTCAGGTTGGTATGAATGTTATTTTTTTTTAAAAAGAGTGTGAATGCTAGGCTCAGGGGGTGTAAATATATAGATACTACTTTTTGAAATAAAGTTCATGACCACCTGACTATTCAGACAAAAGTAGAGATATACAGCCAAAATTGTAAAATCTCTGTTTTCAGGCAATGGTAAAGGTGTAGCAACATAATAAAATAGTGCTGAATTGGAGCACCAGATGCTACAAAATTATATAAAAAAATATATATATGTTTTTTTAAGCTGATCACATGTCTAAATTAGAACCTATGCACACGTTTGACATGGGACAAATGATACATACAGATGTTAGTGGTTACTTTGAGTTAAAAGTTGCCCTAATTTTCAGTCTGCAGTCAACATTCCTTTATACTGTTTCATTACCCCCTGATATGCAATTTACAACCTATTCCTAATTTTAGACTTTCTCATGTAAGCATGATTCTCTAAGTAATATGTGCTGGAGTTCTGCTTATCTAAGATGTTGTTGCATCATAAGCATTATCATTTCTCCTTGTTAAAGGGGTATTCCAGGAAAAAACTTATATATATATATATATATATATATATATATATATATATATATATATATAATAAACAGATTTCTAAATGACTTCTATTAAAAAATCTTAATCCTTTCAGTACTTATGAGCTTCTGAAGTTAAGGTTGTTCTTTTCTGTCTAAGTAGTCTCTGATGACACGTGTCTCAGGAACCGCCCAGTTTAGAAGCAAATTCCCATAGCAAACCTCTTCTAAACTGGGCGGTTCCCGAGACATGTGTCATCAGAGATTACTTAGACAGAAAAGAACAACCTAAAATTCAGAAGCTCATAAGTACTGAAAGGATTAAGATTTTTTGAAAGAAGTAATTTACAAATCTGTTTAACTTTCTGGAGCCAGTTGATATATAAAAAAAATGTTTTTCCTGGATAACCCCTTTAAGTTCACAAGGGATCTTTTCTCCCTCTGCTGAGAGACGCTGATGCTTAGTAGTAGTGTTACTCGCGAATATTCGCAATTCGAATTTTAATCGTGAATATCGCATATTTGTGAATATTGCGAATATAGCACTATATATTTGCAATTATGAATATTCGCTTTTTTTTGTTCACAGTACACATCACAGTGATCACTGCATCCCTCTCTGCTCTTCGCATATGTGCATATTCGCAAATAATGAGCCCTCTCTTCTTTAATGGTATAGGGAACTAATGGGCTAGTGCAGTGGTCTCCAACTTGCAGACCTCCAGATGTTGCAAAACTACAACTCCAGCATGCACGGACAGCCAACGGCTGTCCGGGCATGCTGGGAGTTGTAGTTTTGCAACATCTGGAGGTCTGCAGGGTGGAGACCACTGCACTAGCCCATTAGTTCCCTAAACCATTAAAGAAGAGAGGGCTCAATATTCGCGAATATGCACATATATTTTCGCATATGCGCATAAATATGCAAAATAACGAATATGCGAATTTCTCGAATATATGACGAATATTCATCCATATATTCGCAAAATATCGCGAATTTGAATATGGCCTATGCCGCTCATCACTACTAAGTAGTGTGTGATTTTTGTTTACCCTGCAGAAACTGCCAGATTCTCTCCTCTCATGTAACCAAATACACAGGGGGAGATTTATCAAAACGTGTCAAGAGGAAAAGTTGCCCTGTTGCCCATAGAAACCAATCAGATTCCTTCTTTCATTTTTAACAAGGCCTCTGCAAAATAAAAGAAGCGATCTGACTGTTTGCTATGGGCAACTGGGCAAATTTTCCTCTCGACAAGTTTTGATATATGTCCCCCATAGTCTTTATGTAAATCACCCTCCCCTGCACTTTCTTCACTCCATATACTCTGATACAGTTCAGCATGTGTGATCTGCTTTCCCTAAAAACTTGGATGCTTCTAATCCTCCACTCTGTGATCTACTATGTACAACCTCCTCGTCTTGTTCAAATAGGAGATGAGAGTTAACATACACTACTAGGAGCAGTGTGCTGTCAGGTCAATATCAGATTTGTCAGGACAGCCACCTATATGAAGGAGTTATATCCTCCACATCCTCAAGAAGCAAAATTGTATGAACTTTGAATAAAGATTACATTTGTATTTAGGAAGAATAGAAACAGTGGAACAAAAATTTATTAAAAAAAAGCTTCTCTATGGCTGGGTGTACATCAGTGTTTTTCATTTTCCTTACTCATATCTGTTACAGAATTTGAAAAACAAAAATTAAATAAGGGTCCAATTTATTTCTATGGGCTTTTGTTAATCCCTGCACTATGGTTATACCGTACATGCAGTACATTGAAGTCTATGGTGACGGACTTTATCTCTGTTAGCCTCCGTTATTTTTACATCTGTTATGGCTACTGAGCATGCTAAAAAAACACTGTATAAAAATGGTTAAAAAATAACTGACATTAACACTGATAAATGGATGTTAATAGTCCGTTATTTTATATGTAATTGTTGACTTCTTTTAACATCAGTTTCATATCCGTTAAAAATGACCTCAGGAGACAATAATGGACATTTCTTCATGGATTTGCCAAATGCTGATGTGAACATAGCCTAAGGTGCCTGATACAGTTTCCTGGATAAACTAGGCTGTAAACTTCTAAAAGATACTAGGCGGGGGAATTTATGAAGCGTTTTACCCTTGTTTTCCTGGGTAAAATTGGTGCAGTACATTTTTTTGCAACTTTTTGTGCTACTTTTCATATACACATGCATTCCTGGGTTTTGCTGTGGTAGACGTGTTTTGAGTTGTGTTTTTGCAGTGGTCAGAGATTTATGAAACTGCAATAAAAAAAAAAAAATTTGGTACAATGCACCCAAAAGGGCGCAAATCACCACCAAAAAAAAAACAGCATACAATATGACTGTGGATAGCATTATTAACCCCTAAAGGACTCAGCATTTTTCCATTTTTGCACTTTCGTTTTTTCCTCCTTACATTTAAAAATCATAACCCTTTCAATTTTGATCCGAAAAATCCATATGATGGCTTATTTTTTGTGCCACCAATTCTAATTTGCAATGACATCAGCAAAAAAATCAACAGCGAAACGAAAAAGAAAATCATTGTGTGCCAAAATTGAAGAAAAAACACAATTTGTAAATTTTGGGGGCTTCCATTTCTACACAGTACATTTTTCATTACAAATAACACCTTATCTTTATTCTGTAGGTCCATACGATTAAAATAATACCCTACTTATATAGGTTTGATTTTGTCATACTTCTGGAAGAAATCATAACTACATGCAGGAAAATGTATACGTTTAAAAGTGTCATTTTCTGACCCCTATAACTTTTTTATTTTTCTGCGTATGGGGTGGTATTAGGGCTCATTTTTTTGCGCCGTGATCTGAAGTTTTTATCGGTACAATTTTTCTATTGATCTGGCTTTTTGATCGCTTTTTATTCATTTTTTCATGATATAAAAAGTGATCAAAAATAGGCTATTTTGGAATTTTTTTTGCACGCACGCCATTGACCGTGCGGTTTAATTAACGATATATTTTTATAATTCGGACATTTCTGCACGCGGCGATACCACATATGTTTATTTTTATTCACACTGTTTTTTTTTTAAATGGGAAAAGGGGGGTGATTCAAACTTTTATATGGGAAGGGGTTAAATGATCTCTATTCACTTTTTTTTCACTTTTTTATAGTGTATTAACAAGTGTTTTTATAGTGTATTAACAAACAGTTCACAATCCTGAATCCAGATAAACGGCAGACATGATAAAATTAACAAGACTAGGCATGGTACGAGTATACAACAGAAACCAGGAATTACAGGGGATGAACAGAAGAACTGAAAGCTAGACACTAAACTGATCAGGAACATAGGACACTGTTCACACAGAACAAACAAACTGGACACCCCACTCCACAAAAGTAGTAGCCATTATAATAAAGCCAAATAGAGTACTAGCCAGCGGAGCACACACCACCTTTTGATCAGGATGCTGACCTAGTAGGAAACAGAAATATAAAAACATGAAACACAGGACTAGAACCAGATGAGTCAAAATAGACTCTAGGATACCAAACAGGAATTATAACATAGAAAACACAGGTAACAAGCAAGACTAAAACCGGACGAGTCTGAACAGACTCCAAGATATCAAAACAGAATTAATTACATACAAACGCCCAAACGTCTCCTCACTATGTCAGCGCATTCTCATCCTCTATATGAAAACAAGTATTATTATAAACCTGCCAGACACTGTATCCTCTAAATATAATACTACTATATACTATACTATCTGATTATAAACCTTCCATACACCGTACCCACTGAATATAATACTACCACACACTGTACATTCTGAATATAATACCAACACATACTGTACACTCTGAATATATGCCATGATTAAGGACTATATAGTCCGAAATGCGTCGGCGTTTCTGCTATGATTTTATTCCCCCTCTCTCTCTTGTTCACTCATTTTTTAATGGCTTGAATTAAAATTTGGGATTTTATTTGTTTTCCTTGGGAGCTGGACCCTGCTCTTCTTCTCTATTCCAAGTCTTCACTCCAAGCATGCGGTTGGATGTTGTCCGTGCTTCCTATCCACACTTGAAGTCCTCCTCCTCTCAAGAACTTACATGGTGGTGAGCTGGTTTTCCTCTTTTCACTTGCTGGTTCTGGTTACCAACTTTTCTGGTTACACTCTGAATATAAATCTGCCACATACTGTACCCCTGAATATAATACCGCCACACACTGTACTCACTGAATATAATACTACCACCCACTGCGCCCTCTGAATATAATACTACCACAAACCGCACCCTCTGAACATAACGTTGCCATACAGTGCACCCTCTGAATATAATACCACAACCGCAGTAACACCCCTCAACATCTGTTAGCTGATGCTAATACCATGGGAGGGGGGTATTGGTGGTGTTGCTAGTGGATGATGGGGGTGCTACTACTGGGGGGGTGTTGCTGGAGGATAATGAGGGTGCTACTGGCCGTCTCCCCTGGCAGTATCACCCCCATCATCCATTGGCAGGATCATCCTCTTGGCAGGAGCACTGCCATCATCCACCATCAGGATCTGCTGATGGAGGTACTACTGCTGGGGGGGGGGGGTGTTGCTGGTGGATGATGAGGGTGCTACTGCCAGGGGGGAGCATTAGGTAGGCAGCAGTTCCCCCACTTTAGGTAGGCAGCAGTTCCCCCACATTAGGTGGGTAGCAGTTTCCCCACATTAGGTAGCATATTTTCCCCACATTAGGCAGCATAGATTCCCCACATTTGGTACCAGTTCCCCACATTAGGTAGCAATTTCCCCACATTAGGTAGCACAGATTCCCCACATTAGGTCGAAATTTCCCCACATTAGGTAGCACAAATTCCCCACATTAGGTAGCAGTTTCCCCACATTAGGTAGCATAGATTCCCCACATTCGGTAGCACAGATTCCCCACATTAGGTAGCATAGACTCCCCACATTTGGTAGCACAGATTCCCCACATTAGGTAGCAGTTTCCCCACATTAGGTAGCATATACTCCCCACATTAGGTAGCATAGACTCCCCACATTAGGTAGCATAGACTCCGCACATTTGGTAGTAGTTTCCCCACATTAGGCCGCAGGTTCCTTTGCAGGTTCCCCACAATGGGTCAAAGTCTCCCCACATTAGATCGCTGGTTCAACCCCCCCCCCCCCCACAAAAAAAACCACATACAGCACAGAGAGGCACACACACAAACACACACACAGTCAGAGAGACACACACTCACAGACACACACACACACAGAGTTACAGTCACACACACACACACACAGAGTCATACACACAGTCACATACATACACACACACACACACACAGAGTCACACAATCTCACACACACACACGGTCACATACATACACACACACACACACACACACACACAGAGTCACACACAGAAAATAAGGCATACTTGGCACACCAGAAGGCCTCCTACATAATTCCAATACAAGAAATGATTGTGGGCAGGGGTGTAGTTTAAAGCTCCAGGGTCCCCCTGCAACACACACAGTCACATACACACACACACACCGAGTCACACACACACACAGAGTCACACACACACAGTCACACACACACAGTCACACACAGTGTCACACACAGTCACACACACAGAGTCACACAAACACACACACACACACACACACACACAGTCACATACACACACAGAGTCACAAACACACACACAGAGACACACAGACATAGATACAGACATACAGAGAGACAAACACACACACTCACCCATCCAGCGCAGCGCTCCTTCTCTCAGGGCATCCTTCGAGTGACATGACATTACTGACGTCCCATGCGGTGGTGCTGACGGACGGGTGCACAGCGGCGATGAAGGCCAGGGGGGGGGGGCTGACGGACGGGCGGACAGCGCAGGTGAAGGCGGGGGGGTGGTGGTATGCTGACGGACGGAGGATGGGAGGCCGGTCGGGCACAGATGGGGGGAGTCTGTGTAGCTGGGGAGGGGGGTGGGTGCTGCGGAGCATCTTGGTGTCACCCCATTAGGTTGGTGTCACCCGTTGCGGACCACACCCCCCGCATCCGGGTCGCAACACCACTGTTGCACAAACAGACATCATAGTAGCATTATAGCACAAAATAACCAGCAGAGAATGCAGGAGAACTCTGGTTGAAATAGACACACCCAAAATCTCATTGGTTCTGAGCATTAACCATTCCCAATCCAGGGAGAATAGCAAACTGCTCAGAAAAAACTAGAGTGGGAATACACGCCTAAACAGAAAAAAACAAAAACAAACAGACATTACAGTTTTTTTTAATTAAGGTTTTTGTATGTAAAACATAGACAGTAATGTAATAAACATGAGACAATTAGAACGTGAGAACCAAAATAGAGGTAGCTATCAAGAGGGGATCAGAATCCCTGAGCAACCTTCTTAAAACCACTAAAGGACTGCTCCAGGTGCAGGAATTGTACTAGCTAAATATAACAAGAAAGTATAAGAATACCTCTAAGTGTAATGAAGGCAAAAGAAAAAAGGTTATGGGCATAGGACCAATAATGCAGAAACGCATAATTACATTTTCCAGTCTTGGATTCTCCCGGGGATCCCAGAAGGAAAAAAGACAAACAAACACAGACACACTTGGAAAAAGGAACAAGACCAACAAACAAGTGAGAAAAATTAAACGAAAAAGAGGGGGTAAGGGGGAGGTGGAGATCCTACCATCATAACAGGATAGGTGAAGAGAAAGGTGAGGCCTAAGGGGAAGGGCTTAAATACTCCATCCATGGCTGCCAAGTGTCATCAAAAGCCTTTTGTGAATCCAAGAGGATGCTTGTCAACTTATCTTTGGCCATAATCCAATTTAATTTGGATTTAATCAAGTGGAGAGAAATAGACAGAGCTTTCCAGCTTGTAGTAATTGCAATTTTGGCAGCTAGAAAGATGAGGTAGATACGTTTCTACTTACCCTTTAAGATATCAGGTATCGGGGCTTTTAATATAACCTGTTCCGGGTTCTTCCGGAGATTAATCTCCATGGCAGAGAAAATCAAATGGTAAATGCTGATCCAAAAACATCTCACTTGTTGGCATTTCCACCAGACGTAGAAAATGGTGCCCCTCTGCTGGCATTTACGGAAACACAGAGGTGAGGCTGAGAGAAGCATCTTGGCGATCCTAGTGGGAACGAGGTACCATCTGAGTAACACCTTCAAACCCGCCTCCTGCAAGGCTATATTAATAGAGAGTTTAGAGGTGATCGCTGCCATTTGACCCCATTCCCTAGACTCAAAAGGAGCAATCCTCAAAAGGAGCTTTTCCCAGGCCGACGTATAGGGAAGCTTATCTGAAGTCCAAAGAGACCGCTATAGATGGTAGAAATAAAGCCTTTGCTCTCCAGTGAGTTAAGGCGACGGGTCACATTGACACCCTGAGTTTTGAGGCTGGTTAAGAAATGAGAAATTTGGCAGAACCAATATAGTCCGGGAGACTATGGAATGAGCAGAGATGTTCAAGGGACTTGAAACCTAATCTGTCAATAACCTATGCTAAGAAAGGCCTTGTTGGTCCACCAGGAGAATGCTGAGGGCACCATACCAGGAAGAAATTTTGAATTATGAAAAATTGGAGCACCAGGAGTATGGGCGGACTGCAAAGTAAAGCAAGTACTGAGGTTAGTGCCAGGGATTGTGATAGCTATGTGCAGAGAGGTCTGTATCTAGCAGGAAGCTACTGAAGGAGAATCATGAGGCACAGCAGGACCACTAGTGCTTTGATGGTGACCCACTGTGGAGCTAAGGGTCCTGAATGAATCTGCATTGTCTAGTTGTCTCAGTCTAGCTGCTTGGAAGTATTTCTTGAAGTTAGATACACCCAGATCTCCCTGAATACGAGGGGAATAAAGTGTTTTGCAACCTACCCTTCTACCCTGCCCTTCCCTGATAAAGCCCAGTAACCCTGCAAAACTAGCCTTTATCCTTTGGCCATCACCGTTTTCACTTTAATCCACATACAGTGACTTAAATTACAAAACATGTAATGGCTCAGGCATCATATTGTTATTTTCACCAGCACAAGGCAATAAATGCAAGTTGACTCTAGTGATACATCTTATTGATGTGACAAAAGAAAGAAGGCAGTTGTGCTTTGCATGTCAGGCAGAATGTTCCTGGTTATTAAATTATCGTCTGACTAAAGGCAACAAATGCTCAATGTTAGAAATGTCACTTATGAGAGAAATGAGAAAACTTATAATTAAATATAGAATAATATGAATCACTGATGGATCCACGAATGTCTGGCCGAGCTGCAATGAGTGTTATTTAATATTGTACAGAACAGTTCTTACCATCAGATTTGCTTATCTTTTATTGTGGAACACTACCAAAAAAAACGACTGCAATTTTTTCCCACCAAATATAGGAGTTATTATAGTCTATTCTAATGTGTTTCCATAGAGGGTTCATCCTGTAGACCTTAGATTGTGTTCACACAAGTGTAAAGTGATAACTTTATCGATAAACTGTCCGGCAGTATTTGGTTTTGATAATGCAGAATACTGGAACATTAGGAAACTGCATTTTCTACAGAATAGAAGGTTTGGTGGTATTTCCTTTCTCATTGTTAGGTTATAGTTCCATTGCATTTATATTGGCTGTAGTCTTCAAAATGAAGCATACATCCCAGACTGGCTGAAAGTTACTGATATTCCAACCAGACGTAATTAGAAGGAAAAATAACAATGACAGATATTCTGCCAACAATATAATCTGATTCCATTTACATATGCTTAAGAAATTATCCAAACCAAGGATTTTCATTTGTTATCTCCTCAATGGCAAAATGTGTATAGTCTCTTTAGCAGAAAACCAGGATAAATGCAACCAGTCTTCTCAATAAAGGCTTAGGCTGGAGTATGTCACTACAAACCTACCATGGTACTGAAAAGGAATAGTTTGTCAGTTTGACAGAAAATGTAAACCATAAGGGCTTTATCTGAATGTCTATAGTATACTACTAGTAATATTGCAAGGAAAGACACATATAATTCAAACCTAGAACAAAAAAAACTGATGGAATCAAATTTTCTGCAGTTTTTCTGCTTTTTACACCAGTCTGTAATCTGCGCTTTAGAATGCAAAGTGATGTAATTTCAGACATAATGTAATTTCAGATGTAATGTTTGTCAGTGGGCTCTAAGGACAACGACTGAGTAGTGCTTTTTTATTGATACACACAAACTGGCTTGACATACCGTATTTTACGCCATATAAGACGCTCCGGCATATAAGACGCACCCGATTTTAAAGGGTGAAAATCTAGAAAAAAAGATTCTGAACCTTCAACCTGCGGACCTCGTTGGCTGTCCGGGCATGCCAGGAGTTGTAGTTTTGCAACATCTGGAGGTCCGCAGGTTGAAGACCACTGGTATAGGAGGTAATACTCCCGTGTCCCCGCCGCTCCAGAGCCGTCACCGCTTCCCTGGATGTCGCCCTCCATCGCTGTCGCCGCGTCCCCGGGGTGTCCCTGTCGCTCCAGAACGTCTCTGCTGCCGGGTATCCTCGCTCTCCGTCGCCACGATCCCGCCACTACGCACACTGCTACGCACGCTGCTACGCACGCCACTCCTATTGGATGACGGGACGGCGTGCGCGACAACGGCGAAGGGGATCCCGGCACGGAGCAGACACCGAGGAGGCAGGTAAGGTCCCTCCCGGTGCAGCTGGGTAAGTGTCACTTTCGCTTCAGAGGCGGCGGTCAGCTTTGATCGCCGTGTCTGAAGGGTTAATACAGAGCATCACCGCGATAGGCCGCAGGGACCACCGCGATAGGACAGGGTTTTAATGTATATTTGCCGTATAAGACGCACCAACTATCCCCCCCCCAGTTTTGGGGAAGAAAAAGTGCGTCTTATACGGCGAAATATACGATAGGTCCTACGCAGACCAAAATGTTGCATTATATTTTCCGTGTACATCAGCTACTTCTACAGAGTTTACTATAGATCATGTCGGGAGTTACGATTGTCCTCTATTAACTATGAACTATTTCTGATTCTACACGTTTTCACATTGAATGTAAATAAAACTTTACACTTGCCTGTAACCTTGAGTGCCATTGATTATGCTTGTTCATTTTTGTTTTATAAAAGATACCAATCACAGCTCAGCTTTCATATCTCACATTGAGCTGTAATTGGTTGCTGTCTGAGACAAAAATTTGACACCCTGGCCTATATAGGGTATAACCAATAATCTAAATATTGTAATAATAATAATAATGTGATTACCCAATAATAGTTTTTTCTTTGCTATTTTAATTTGGCAACAACTACCATGTACTACAGAGTTTATTGGAGTCTACAGAATTTAGAATTCTTTTCTATGTTTAGCCATCTGAAATCGGCTTACTGATGGATTAGATTATATGCTGCCCATAGAAGTCTGTAGATGGAAATGGAGAGACATGTAGGAAATTAGCTTAATCTTCCATTTCCACTGCTCAATATTGCTCTATAGTGTTCTCCATGCTGCTGCTTCTGATGATTTCATATGAAAATGTTAGGGAGCAGGTTTTTTTTTTTTTTTACTGTGTGTGTGCAGTGTATAGGAAACATCATAGTTACCAACCTCCGCCCACTAGCCTAGGGGCCACTGAAAATTACAGACAAACGCTGCAGGGGGAATTACTGGTTAAAAAAAGGCCATGTACAAGTTAATGGGCATAAATAGTACTAATCCTCATGTACCCACATAACAGTGTGTCCTGAAAGATCAGTAACCATTTAAAGGGGTTTTCCAGGCTACAGGATTATTAGATAGTGTGACTTCCTTTGTAGTGAAAATAAAAAAAAATCTGCATACTTACCTCCCAAGATACTCCGTTGCTCTTTGATTCGCCTGTCCTTGCTGTACTACTGTTTTTTCTTCTTCCAATTATGTATTACTCCTGCAGTAACTGCCTGCTCAGCCCAGTGATTGGCTAAGCAGGGAACAAAATATCATCCTAAAGAAGAAGAACAGGACCACAGCGGAGAACAAAGGATGTGAGCAGTGAAACAGCAGGGGAGGTTAAGTATGCTTATGTTTTTATTTTAACTTCACAATAAGTCCCATTGCATAGTATTCCTGAAGTCTGAAAAATCCTGTGTTGTCTCATTAGTTTAAAAAAGCAAAAAAAAAAAAATGATACATTTCTATTTTTCATGAATTTACAATTTTGTCAGGATATATAACAGGAAACCTTGGATGTATCTTTTAATTTCATTATAGCAGTTGTGCATTATTGTAATGAACTATAGTAAAATATGTCAGTGTCACAAAACAATGATTCCTGTGTATATTAAAATTCCAATACCAAAATGAAAAACTCTGAAGAATTTTGTGTTGACGTTCACTTACTATGGTTATACCAAAGTTGAAAAAAAAATATTAATAATTCTATGCTATATCAATGTTTGCATATAGTGCCCAAATAAACGGTTTAAACTGTGTCCAGTTAAAGTGCTGTGCAGTTTTCAGGTAAATTTTGTGTACAGCGTGTCACACAGCACCCAGATTAAATCTCTCAGAACAACTCAACTTCAGCAGCTCATAAGTACTGAAAGGATTAAGATTTTTTAATAGAAGTAATTTACAAATCTGGAGCCAGTTTTTTTTCCCCTGGATAACCCCTTTAAATGTCAAGGAGTTGTTGCTGAGTTGCAGCATAAACACTTCTGCCCTCCCCCTCCCCTTACTGCTTGGCTTCCAGCACTATGCCCTGTACAGTATGTCAATCAGTCAAGGCAAGGAGGGGGTAAGCATTATATAGAGCTTGCAGATTCCGTATTGTGTACAGAGTGTAATGTGAAATACACAGAGTATAATTTGAAATACACACGTTATTTCCTTTATGGAGAAGCACATCATACCATGACACACTGGATCTAAAAACGTAGAACAACCATACCGATACCTACTGCATTTTGTGTTTACCACAAGTTATGCTTTATGTTTAAAATTGTTATTTAAAATCAATTTATATTTCATAAGGGATACATCAATTAACTCTCTGTTTACATGGTGCCTATTTAAACCTAATAAATGATCTCATAATGGGAGATATGGGACTATAACCGAATTGTGTGTTAGAAAAATCTCGACATCTATACTCATCATGTTTTATTTGCGCAACTCTACTTCTTTACATCCCTATTGATTCTCATTATTTGTACTATTTTTCAGTTTCAATAAAGAAAAAGTCATTGAAAAGAAAGAAGAACTGAATTCTGCTATAAGGCATGTAGACATCGACATATCATTACTGGGTACCTGATATATGGCATCTCAATAAAATAATCAGACATACAGTACAAGAGCCATAAGAATGTTACCCAACTACTGGCAATAAGCTGCAACCCACTGAATAGAATCAGATTTCCATGCACACCAGAAGTATTCTATCTCCAAAGTGAATATTGTGCTGAGAAAAGTGTAATTTAATATAATGTGAATCAACAGATCTCAGTGAGATTGTCTGAGCGCTTATATTGAAATCAATGGGAGTTTTCCGCAGGTCACAGTAAGGCTGGCCTTTCATAGCATATTGAATTTCCTCTATTGCTGTGGGACCACCACGTTCATTCAAATAGTTCATATGGAAATGTTTTACATTCATTATAATATACACAGACAGAGTCAAATAGCATAATAGATTCAGATATGAAAGCATTTTAAGTTATTAAAACCACAGAAGGAATGTTTTTAAATAAAAACATGATATATTGTTTGCTTAATTATGAAGCATTCTAAGAGTCATTATGTTAAATGCCCTCTGTGGCATGGAAACCTACAAAATGACCACACAATCTATTGCACTATAAAACTTTATCAAAGGAGTAGTGTAGTGAAAGATAACTTATCCCCTATCCAAATGATAGGGGATAAGTTATAGATCGCAGAGGGTCTGGTAACTTGAACCCCCCGCAATCTCCTGAACGAAGCACCGGCAGTCTGCTGGAAGGGGGTGTGCTGACCCCCGCACGGATCGGTGGCCGCCACGCCCCCTCCATGTATCCCATAGAGATAGATGGAGGGGGGTGTCTGCCTTGGCTTCCTGCTGAGGACAGCACGGTGCTTCCTCCAGATTGCCAGGGCCCCATACAGGAGATCGTGGGAGGTGCCAGCGTTCAGACTTCTCCTTTGGATAGGGGATAAGTTGTTTTTCACTGCACTACTTCTTTAATGCATCTGTATACAGAATTGAGCGAATCTCCCCCCCCCCCCGCCATAACCATTAAATATACCCTACCATAAAAACTCACAAACCCCACAAAAAATGCCCACAAGGGTCAGCAATCAAGATATATATATATATATATATATATGTGATGTCCTAGTACAGGACATGGTCCTGTACTACCCTTAGGCCCTTTCAGGTTGAGACCCTCAGTGCCCTGGGGGCTCCCCTGCAAGGTCTCCCCCTGTTGTTTCCAGAATGTTGTGACAGTATCCTTATGCATAGGTAGTACAAAGGACCTGTGTAAGTCTGTCACGTTATGTTATGCAGTCACATGATTTGTTGTCACATGTTCTCCCAGAGAGCACCAGCTTAACCTATGACCCGCAGCTTGACCAATGGGCTGTAGTCCAGCCCCCTCACTATATAAAGGGGCGGCCATTACAGTTCACTCTCTTAGCTCTTATTCTACCTTACTGAGCACAGCAAACACCAAGAGAACAAGTGATCAGCATCGGGAAGACCCCAAAAGCTACAGTCATTCCAGTAAGTCTCAAGTCTATGTCTGCTATCACTGAAAATAGTCAAGTCCTGCATATAGTCAAGTCAAGTTCAATCTCGAGTCAAGTTAATTACAAGTATATTGGTCCAGTAAGCTGCAAAGTCCTTCTAGGTCCTGGCCACCTCTCTGGGAAATCTGGCCTTAGCTGTGAAGATAATTCCATCTGTCTTATACTCAGTAAAGCCTCCATTTGACCATAACTGATTTTGGACTCTCATTTCACTACTAGCAACTGGGATAGCGGAGAAACCGTGGTGTTCTGGAACCCTAAAACCACATTGGCGTCACAGACACTAGGGGTTAACAACATCTTGACCACGGAGTTAAGACCATCTTACCCCACCACCTACATCATTAACCCCTTAACGACGCAGGACGTATATTTACGTCCTGCACCGGCTCCCGCGATATGATGCGGGATCGCGACGCGATCCCGCATCATATCGCTTCGGTCCGGGCGCTCATCAACGGCCGGGACCCGCGGCTAATATCACACATCGCGGCGATGTGCGGTATTAACCCTTTAGAAGTGGCGGTCAAATCTGACCGCCTCTTCTAAAGTGAAAGTGACCCGGCTGCTCAGTCGGGCTGTTCGGGACCGCCGCGGTGAAATCGCGGCCTCCCGAACAGCTGACAGGACACCGGGAGGGCCCTTACCTGCCTCCTCGGTGTCCGATCGGCGAATGACTGCTCCGTGCCTGAGATCCAGGCAGGAGCAGTCAAGCGCCGATAACACTGATCACAGGCGTTTTAATACACGCCTGTGATCTGTGTAAAAGATCAGTGTGTGCAGTGTTATAGGTCCCTATGGGACCTATAATACTGCAAAAAAAATTTTTTTTAAAGTGTTTATAAAGGTCATTTAACCCCTTCCCTAATAAAAGATTGAATCACCCCCCTTTTCCCATAAAAAAAAGAAAACAGTGGAAAAAAATAAATAAATAAACATATGTGGTATCGCCTTGTGCGTAAATGTCCGAACTATAAAAATATATCATTAATTAAACCGCACGGTCAATGGTGTACGCGCAAAAAAATTCCAAAGTCAAAAAAAGCGCATTTTCGGTCACTTTTTATACCATTAAAAAATGAATAAAAAGTTATCAAAAAGTCCGATCAAAACAAAAATTATACCAAGAAAAACTTCAGATCACGGCGCAAAAAATGAGCCCTCATACCGCCCTGTATGGGGAAAAATAAAAAAGTTATAGGGGTCAGAATATGACATTTTTAAACGTATAAATTTTCCTGCATGTAGTTATGATTTTTTCCAGAAGTGCGACAAAATCAAACCTATATAAGTAGGGTATCATTTTAACCGTATGGACCTACAGAATAATGATAAGGTGTAATTTTTACCGAAATATCCACTGCGTAGAAACGGAAGCCCCCAAAAGTTACAAAATTGCGTTTTTTCTTTGATTTTGTTGCACAATGATCTTTTTTTTCCATTTCTCCGTGCATTTTTGGGTAAAATGACTAATGTCACTGCAAAGTAGAATTGGTGGCGCAAAAAATAAGCCATAATATGGATTTTTAGGTGGAGAATTGAAAGGGTTATGATTTTTAAAAGGTAAGGAGGAAAAAACGAAAGTGCAAAAACGGAAAAACCCTGAGTCCTTAAGGGGTTAAACCCATGGTCCTGCCATACACCGGTGGTCCACCACAACTTTGGAATCACGAACAGGATATGGGTGTGTGCCTTCACCACCCAGTCAAATCAAGTCAGGCCACCCATTAACAGTATGCGGGTGTGTGCCATATGCAAGTTGCCGCAAGTCCTCCCCCCCAAGTCTGAACTGTGTCTAATAGAAAATCGCATGCAATTGCGAAAAAGTGCGTGCCACGAAAGTGTACGGGACTGTGTTACTAAAGTGTGTTTTTACAGATAAATTTGTAGGGAAAGTTTACAGATAAAGTAGTGTGGAAAGTGAAGGAAAGACTGTTAATTGTTATTGCTAAGTGTGTCAAGTCTGTACCTGAAGGGGTTAAACAGAGTCCGGTGTTTCCTCCGCCCAGTCAGTCCCCAGTGGTGACACCTCCGCGAGCTGGAACTAAGAATCCGCCCTGTGTTGCACAGGAGAATAATTTGCCAATCGGACCAAACCGGAAGTTCACTGGGCATAGCCACAGTGAAGGTCCCAGCGGCTGCGTCCGGCTTCACAGAATACCAGCAAGTACCCGCTTCAGCGCAGACTCTGCAACGATTTACCGCAATAAGTCTCCAGCACCGGTGGCAGTCAACATTAACCCCTCGGTGCCCAATAAAGTCTGCAGCTACTCATTACAATTTATTAAAGAAACAGCGCACCCAATTCTTCTTAAAGAGACAGCACACCCAATTCTTCTTAAAGAGACAGCGCACTCAATTCTTCTTAAAGAGACAACACACTCAATTCTTCTTAAAGAGACAACGCACTCAATCCTTCTTAAAGCGACAGCGCACTCAAGTCTTCCTAAAGTGACAACATACTCAAAAAGTCTGCAAGATGTCAGCACTGGTATTCTTGGGGAATCATGTCCTCCCTACCTACAATAGAGACCCCTTCACCCTGAGGGATTTCAAGGAGAAGATCCAGATCCAGAGTTTGTCTTTTATTCTCTCCCTCCTAATCAACAGGTGCAGCTGCTCACAGGACAACTACAGGGACCAGCACTTGAGGAAGTCTGCACCTGGCCCGCCTATGAGAAGGCGACGGTAGAGCAGATATTCGAGGGGTTTTACCAGGTATTTGAGTCACATTCTCCATCAGAGGTATGCCTCTAGTTGTAGGATAGACGGCAGAAGCCAGGTGAGACTCTGAGTGCTTATGCAGTAGCTCTACAAAATGCCCTAGTGAATGTTCAAAAGCCAGGTGGTATCACTCCTGAGCAGGGCAACAAAGTGTTAATGGGCAGGTTTATTGATGGTGCTCATAATAAGTGGGACAAAGCCCAGTTGAGAATGCTAGCAGTTCAGAAGCCCAGTCTGTCCTTCCCTGATTTTAAAAGACTGGCTATTCAAGTAATTGAGTCTGGGACTGAGTCTAAAGATGTTTGTACTCCCCTTGCTCCGGGGCGAAGATCAGGCCTATACTGCCCCATTCAAATGTTCCGACCGCAGTAAAAGCAACCATGTCAGTCACTACGGATTCAGTCTTACAACGTCTTAAGCAAGACCTTGCACAATTGACAAAGGTTATCAGGGAGCTCACCACCTGGCCTGCTCCACTCTCCCGTGAGCAATCCTTGCCTAGAGAAACCCCCTCTACTCCTGCCCCATATAATCCCAGTTACTTTGCTCCTTCACCCGCTAGGTATTCTGGGGGTAATAGACCCTTCTGTACTCACTGTAACAGTCTGAACACTGGACAATGCACTGCTGGGGTTTAAACTGAATTTCCCCTGGGGTCCAGGACCGGTCCCCAGGAAAACAGCCAGCAGTCAAAACTCCAGAACACCCTAAGTCAGGACTATCCCTTTATGTTGCCCCCTGCCCCTATGTAAAAGTCATTGTAGAAGGTGTACAGTTGGAGGCGTTAATAGATTTAGGGTCATGTGTCCACTATATCTCAAGTACTGTTTTACAAGTACTGGAATGTTAATTTGTTGTGTGAACCTGATAGTGTTGATGTCAAGGTAGTGGGAAGGTAACGGGAAACCAATACCCAGGCATGGATATTGGGAGCCCACTATTCAAGTGGGGAAACATGTGCTTAAGGGACAGGGAGTTATTGTAACTGATGTGTCTGATAAGGGATCTGCAGAATTCAAAGTAGGGATGAATATCATGAAACACTGTTTTACTGACATAGTAGATTCTTTGTATGCCTCTCTCTTATACATGTCCCCCTCAGGTCAGCGGGCTGCGCAGCACCACTTAAAGGCTCTCCAAGCGGAGCAGAAGTTTGCCAATCGACAAGGAGAAGTTTGCAAAGTATGGATTCAAGACATCAGGTCGGTGACCTTACAACCTAACACAGAGACAGTCCTGTGGTGCAGTGCACGTCCTGGAGTGAGAAACAAGGACTACCAAGCCCTGCTTGAGCCAATACAGTTGGAAGATCATCCACTAGTTTGAGCAGCAAGGAGTATTGTCACCGTTATTGATGGGAAAGTTCCAGTCCAGTCAAGAGCTCCTGAAGAGGTTGCTGTTCCTGAGTCCCAAGAGATGGTGCTGCGTAGGTCCCAACGGTCCACGCAAGGGCAGATACCCGCCAGATACAAAGACTAAAGTACACAATAAATGTACACATAGTTATGTACACACAAGTCAAGTATACCGCAGTCACATACAGTAGTACTGTATCACTCGCATTAGACAGTCTACTAACAGTCATATGTCAAGTGTATATAATGTCATATATCATTATGTTTGTGCGCAGGATACTTTCCTGGCCAGAAAGTACTCCTGAAACTAATCTAAAGCATATATTCACTATAAGGTAAAAGAAATGTCATAAAGTTATCTTTGTCAGTTGTCTAAACAACAACAAAAAACGTGGTCGCAAATGGCTGGAGGTGCTCAACCCCAAATGCAGTTGTGCATTTATACTGGGGGAGCAGATCCTGCCCTTGTAGTCCGTTGCTAGGGGCGATCCCCAGCATAAAAATGCATACAATGGAGGATGCCTACAGCGGACTACAAGTGCCACAATAGAATCCTACACCAGATAAACAGTGTGGATGTGTAACAATTAGAATAATACAATACAGAAATTTAGGTGCACTACTGTGGTAGATGTATACAATGACATTGGCTAATCCCTTAACACTGATGTTAAAATTGAGACATTCGCCAGTGTATCCTTATATGAAGTACACACCAGAGCCCGCACATTGCCCACTGGCCCCTGGTTTTTGCTTATTACGCACAGGTAGGTTAGTGTTAGGTCCCGTGCCATTTGAGAAACCTTGGCGTTGGTGTGCGAGCTCTGGTGTGTCCTTAATATAAGGATACACTGGCGAATGTCTCAATTTTAACATCAGTGTTGAGGGATAGCCAATTTCATTGTATACATCTACCACAGTAGTGCACCTAAATTTCACAAGGTAAAAGTAATTACCAAGTAGCTTAGGGGATAGAAACATTGACATTTTGGATCCATGGCCAGGAAGGTCCCCAGATTTAAATCACATTAAGAACCTGTGGTCAATCCTCAGAATATGGAACACAAACAAAACTCCAGTCACTGAATAGACAATGGGTTGTCACTAGTCGGAATTTGACCCATCGGCTTATACCCAGCATGCTAGGGCAAATTGTAGAAGTCTTAAAAACAGAAAGTTCAAGCTCTCTTGTGTTGGGGGGGGGGGGGAGGGTTTGTGGGTTCTGAGACTTCGCTTCGATCTGGAGAAGATGCTACAAGGATGACTGTACCATTTCATGGAGGGATTTTTATACATCTTTATGTTTATGTTTTCTGCCCTTATTAGTTTTCATTTTTTTGTGAAATCCTTTTTTGTTTGATAAGATTTGTTCAATAAAAATATATTTTAATAAACAAACAAACAAACTGAAGGTTCAAGACTGTAAATATCAGGTATTTGCATAAACTTCCTGTATTTGTCAAAAAAGTTCAAAAATGTATGAAATGCTATATATCATAGAATCATCTGACTAAAAGATCTGAAAACACTAAAGCAAAAAACTTTGTGAAAAAAAAAATTTGTGTCTCCAAACCTTTGGTCATGACTGTATATTTTGGTCATTCATGCACAGATACGTTAACATCCCGTGTTGACATTTTGTGGACAAATTTGTGTCACGGAAGGCACATGTGATGTGATCTCAACCTAAACTGTGGAGATGGAAGTTACCGTATACAGTAGATTCTGAATGCTGACCTATATTCTGAGGACTGTCAGGTATGTCTTAATATGAGTCCTCAAACCATGTTTTCTATCGCTTTATGTTTCAGTTGTAATTCTCATATTCCTATTGTAGGTGCTTTTGTTTACTTTAAGAAGGGGTATTCCACAAGGATACAATGAATTCATTGTTTGGGAATTGTTAATTTAATTGTTAAAATTAAAAAATTGTCTCAGAAAATGTGGAGTCCCTAACGCAACAATAAGTGTCAGTGATGTCCAAAACATTTGATTTCCAGTATAGACTAATACCTACAGTAGTTATATGCTCGGCACCATTTTTTCTTGTTAGTTATCTTCGAGACTGTTGGACTCTTCTTACATTTAATGGTTTTAAATTAAACAAAATGTTCATCAATAACGTAATCTTCTCAAGGGTATAACTCATCATGCCATATGTTAAATAGATTGTTTACTGAGTTGCCAGCTACAGTTGAAATATGTATGTCGGATCCTTTCCAAAACCATTGTAAAAACAGAGAAATAAGATAATGCCAAATGGATCATTTAAGGATATTGCTGTGGAATACTTGCATAGCTAAGGCATATTAAAAATTACTATATCTTTGAAATTCATAACCTTATAAAATGTGCCATTTACCATGAATGATTTTTATCATAAAAGCAAGAGGGGATTCTAAAGCATAATGCCTATTTTATGCTAGGAACCCATTCTAATTGTCCTTGCATTCCACATTTGAGGTCAGATTTGGCCCAACACTAGAATTGCACAGCTTCTATTAATTTCTTCTTTAATTTTAGTATGCAGGTCTCAGGCACATATGACAGCCTGCATGGCAGAATATGGACTGTATCTAAAACCAAGCTTTGGAAATATGATGCAAAACAATGAGAAATCACCTCTGTAACACAACATTAGAAGGGGTTGGCAATGCTTTTTTTCTGTCAAGACACTTATGCCTCTATATAATCAGGCAGGCTGCCCGGCATCTTATATGTGCATCCCACAAAGCACTGACACCCCATGCTCTCCAAGCATTACAAGGGCATACCACATCATAAAAATATTTACTCCATATAATAAACATGAGGTATTAGTTGATATTTTGGTCAAAATATGCAAGCTTGTAACCCTCGTCAAGGGTCCTTAACCCCTTGGGGACGGAGCCCATTATGACCCTAAGGACGGGAGCATTTTTTGCAAATCTGACCACTGTCACTTTAAGCATTAATAACTATGGAATGCTTTTACTTATAAATTTGATTCCGAGATTGTTTTTTCATGACATATTCTACTTTATGTTAGTGGTAAATTTTCGGCGATACTTGCATCCTTTCTAGGTGAAAAATGAAAAAATTTCATGAAAAATTTGAAAATTTTGCATTTTTCTAACTTTGAAGCTCTCTACTTATAAGGAATATGGATATTCCAAATAAATTATGTATTGATTCACATATAAAATTTGTATACTTTATGTATACATTTTTGCATCATAAAATTGACGAGTTTTTACTTTTGGAAGAAATCAGGGGGCTTCAAAGTTCAGCAGCAATTTTCCAATTTTTCACAAAATTTTCAAAATCGGAATTTTTCAGGGACCAGTTCAGGTTTGAAGTGGATTTGAAGGGTCTTCTGGTTAGAAATACCCGATAAATGACCCCATTATAAAAACTGCACCCCTCAAAGTATTCAAAATGACAATCAGTAAGTGTGTTAACCCTTTAGGTGTTTCACAGGATTAGCAGCAAAGTGAAGGAGAAAATTCAAAATCTTCATTTTTTACACTGGCATGTTCTTGTAGACCCAGTTTTTGAATTTTTACAAAGGGTAAAAGGAAAAAAATCCTCTCAAAATTTGTAACCCAATTTCTCTCAAGTAAGGAAATACCTCATATGTGTATGTCAAGTGTTCGGCGGGTGCACTAGAGGGCTCAGAAGCGAAGGAGCAACAATGGGATTTAGGAGAGTGAGTTTTTCTGAAATGGTTTTTGGAGGGCATGTCCCATTTAGGAAGCCCCTATGGTGCCAGGACAGCAAAAAACCCCACATCGCACACTATTATGGAAACGACACCCCTCAAGGAACGTAACAAGGGGTACGGTGAGCCTTAACACCCCACAGGTGTTTGACAACTTTTTGTTAAAGTAGGATGTGTAAATGAAAAAAAAAATATTTTTCCACTAAAATGCTGGCTTTTCCCCAAATTTTACTTTTTTACAAAGGGTAATAGGAGAAAATGCCCCCCAAAATTTGTAACCCCATTTCTTCTGAGTATGGAAATACCCCATATGTGGACGTCAAGTGCACTGCGAGCGAACTACAATGCTCAGAAGAGAAGGAGCGCCATTGAGCTTTTAGAGAGATAATTTGTTTGGAATGGAAGTCGGGGGCCATGTGCATTTACAAAGCCCCCCGTGGTGCCAGAACAGTGGACCCCCCCACATGTGACCCCATTTTGGAAACTACACCCCTCACGGAATGTAATAAGGGGTGCAGTGAGCATTTACACCCCACTGGCGTTTGACAGATCTTTGGAACAGTGGGCTGTGCAAACAAAAAAATTAAATTTTTCATTTTCACAGACCACTGTTCCAAAAATCTGTCAGACACCTGTGGGGCGTAAATGCTCACTGTACCCCTTATTACATTCCGTGAGGGGTGTAGTTTCCAAAATGGGGTCACATGTGGGTATTTATTATTTTGCATTTATGTCAGAACCGCTGTAAAATCAGCCACCCCTGTGCAAATCACCAATTTCGGCCTCAAATGTATATAGTGCGCTCTCACTCCTGAGCCTTGTTATGCGCCCGCAGAGTATTTTACGCCCATATATGGGGTATTTCTGTACTCAGGAGAAATTGCGTTACAAATTTTTATTTTTTTTTTCCTTTTACCTCTTGTGAAAATAAAAAGTAAAGGGCAACAACAGCATGTTAGTGTAAAAATTTTTTTTTTTACACTAACAGGCTGGTGTAGACCCCAACTTTTCCTTTTCATAAGTGGTAAAAGGAGAAAAAGCCCCCCAAAATTTGTAGTGCAATTTCTCCCGAGTATGGAGATACCCCATATGTGGCCCTAAACTGTTTCCTTGAAATACGACAGGGCTCCAAAGTGAGAGAGCACATGCGCATTTGAGGACTAAATTAGGGATTGCACAGGGGTGGACATTGGGGTATTCTACGCCAGTGATTCCCAAACAGGGTGCCTCCAGCTGTTGCTAAACTCCCAGCATGCCTGGACAATCAGTGGCTGTCCGGAAATGCTGGGAGTTGTTGTTTTGCAACAGCTGGAGGCTCCGTTTTGGAAACACTGCTGTACAATACGTTTTTTATTTTTATTGGGGGGGACAGTGTAAGGGGGTGTATATGTAGTGTTTTACTCTTTATTAGGTGGTAGTGTAGTGTTTTTAGGGTACATTCACACTGGCGGGTTACGGTAAGTTTCCCTCTAGGAATTTGCGCTGCGGCGAAAAATTTGCCGCAGCTCATACTTGAAGCAGGAAACTTGCTGTAAACCCGCCCGTGTGAATGTACCCTGTACGTTCACATGGGGGGGGGGGGGACCTCCAGCTGTTTCAAAACTACAACTCCCAGCATGCACGGTCTGTCAGTACATGCTGGGAGTTGTAGTTTTGCAACAGCTGGAGGCACACTGGTTGGAAAACCTTCAGTTAGTTTCAGTTACCTAACTTAGTATTTTCCAACCAGTGAGCCTCCAGCTGTTGCAAAACTACAACTCCCAGCATGCATGGTCTGTCAGTACATGCTGGGAGTTGTAGTTTTGCAACAGCTGGAGGCACACTGGTTGGAAAACCTTCAGTTAGGTTCTGTTACCTAACTCAGTATTTTCCAACCAGTGAGCCTCCAGCTGTTGCAAAACTACAACTCCCAGCATGCACGGTCTGTCAGTACATGCTGGGAGTTGTAGTTTTGAAACAGCTGGAGGCACACTGGTTGGAAAATACTGAGTTGGGTTCTGTTACCTAACTCAGTATTTTCCAACCAGTGTGCCTCCAGCTGTTGCAAAACTACAATTCCCAGCATGTCTGATCACAGAAGGGCATGCTGGGAGATGTAGTTATGCAACAGCTGGAGGTACGCAACTACAACTCCCAGCATGCCGAGACAGCTGTTTGCTGTGTGGGCATGCTGGAATTTGTAGTTTTGCAACATCTGGAGTGCTACAATTTAGAGACCACTGAACAGTGATCTCCAAACTGTGGACCTCCAGATGTTGCAAAACTACAACTCCCAGCATGCCCAGACAGCAAACAGCTGTGTGGGCATGCTGGGAGTTGTAGTTTTGCAAGATCTAGAGGGCAGTATAGAGATCACTGTGCAGTGATCTCTAAACTGCAGACCTCCAGCTGTTGCAAAACTACAAATTCCAGCATGCCCACACAGCAAACAGCTGTCTGGGCATGCTGGGAGTTGTAGTTTTGCAACATCTGGAGGGCTACAGTCTAGAGACCACTATAGTGGTCTCAGAATGTAGCCCTCTAGATGTTGCTATGCAACTACTCACCGGCTTCCGTCGCATCCGGCAGCCGTCCTCTTCTGCCGCACGCCGCCGCAGATCTCCGTCGCCGACCGCCGATCCCCGTCGCTCCGCTGCCTCCGGAGGGGTAAGTGGACTCTGGCGCCGCTCCTCTTCGTTTTCCCCGTCCTGCCCCGCCTATTGTGGGAGGGCAGGACAGGGAAAACGAAAGTAAACCCCTCCGCCCCAGATCTGCTATTGGTTGTCGCATCTAGACCACCAATAGCAGAGATAGGAGGGGTGGCAACTCTGCCACCTCACTCCTATCGCTTTAGGGGGATCGTGGGTGTCATGGACACCCGCGATCCCCCTTCTATTCCGGGTCACCGGGTCACCATAGACCCGTAATGACCCGGAATCGGCGCAAATCGCAAGTGTGAATTCACTTGCGAATTGTGCCGATCGCCGACATGGGGGGGTCTAATGACCCCCCTGGGCATTTGCACGGGGTGCCTGCTGATAGATATCAGCAGTCACCCCGGCCCGGTCCCCGCCCGGCGCGCGTCGGGGGCCGAAATTCCCACGGGCGTATGGATACGCCCTTCGTCCTTAAGTACCAGGACACAAGGGCGTATGCATACGCCCTTCGTCCCCAACAGGTTAAAGGGGTACTCCCGTGGAAAACTTTTTTTTTAAATCAACTGGTGCCAGAAAGTTAAACAGATTTGTAAATTACTTCTATTAAAAAATCTTAATTCTTCCAGTACTTTTTAGGGGCTATATACTACAGAGGAAATGCTTTTCTTTTTGAATTTCTCTTCTGTCACGACCACAGTGCTCTCTGCTGACCTCTGCTGTCCATTTTAGGAACTGTCCAGAGCAGGAGAAAATGCCCATAGCAAACATATGCTGCTCTGGACAGTTCCTAAAATGGACAGCAGAGGTCAGCAGAGAGCACTGTGGTCATGACATCAGAGAAATCAAAAAAGAAAATACATTTCCTCTGTAGTATACAGCCCCTAATTTTTTTTTATAGAAGTAATTTACAAATCTGTTTAGCTTTCTAGCACCAGTTGATTTATAAAAAAAAAAAGTTTTCCACTGGAGTACCCCTTTAATCTTTTGCTAGTCCCTACTCTAATATTTTAGAAAAAAATCACAAAAAAATGGGACAAAAATCACTCAAAAAAATCACAGAAAAGAGGCCACACTTACTGGTTACGGATACAAGGGCACGTTAGGCCCCTATTCCCATTATGATGTAGATCAGGCACAATGGTGCAAGTTGCACAGGTGCAAAATACTGATGAACAACCACTTACACGCCTACTATTCATGAGGGGTGTAGTTGCTTAGTAATAAAGTTTTGGTGTGGAGCTGGGGTGATTCCTGTCTACTGTATGTGTCTGTTTGCTACATTTCTTCTTCCATGGTGGTTTTTCATGTTTGCACTACTGTGCTTCATTACTCCTTTAGCCTCAGTCTTCTCTCTCTCTCTCTCTCTCTCTCTCTCTCTCTCTCTCTCTCTCTCTCTCTCTCTCTCTCTCTATATATATATGTATATATATATATATATATATATATATATATATATATATATATATATATGTCTAACTGTGGGAGCTGTTTTGGCCTCTTAATAGGATACCTTTGCACTGTGGCACCTTATACCTTCTATCATAGTCATGTATGCACTATACATGTACATCTGTTACATATCTTTGTGGTATAATGTCTAAACTGACATACAGTTCATTATTCGACCAGGACTTTCTCCTCAGTATCCTGGCTTTTTATTATTGTCTCTTTGTGTGATTTCTTATATGTATTTTAATGTCATTTGCATACTAATAAACAGTATTTAATATTTTCATATTTATTGTAGTCCGGAGGTTTTTTCTTGTGCCTTGTGCGCAAATTGTAGGTCTTATAGTCATTTCATTTTTGATAAAAAAAAATTCTATTTATTTTCTGTGTTGGAGCCTACATTGGGGAAGGGATTCTATAGGTTCATTATAAGACATGTGGTCCATGCCTCTCCTGCGTATGACAGCTATAGATGCAGATTGCTGTGATTGTGATATATAATAGAGTTCCAAAGTATAAAGAAACAGGCTTGTGACACTCACCAGGAATAAAGATGAGCGAATTTTAGAAAATTTCGATTTGGCCGATCCGCCGAATTTTCAAAAACAAATTAGTTTCGTTCCGAATTTATTCGCAGCAAATCGCTATAAAAAATTGCTATTTATGGCCTACAGAGAGCCTCAATATGGGTGTAGAGAACAATTTGCCTTGTCCTAACATGCAAAGGAAGTGTGCTGTGTTAGTGAAATAATACTGTTATTCAGTATGACATGCAGATTATAGGCATGGCTATTAGAATCCCTACCGCAGAGCATCTGGATGTGGCTGCAGGGAGACCATATGGCATCAACATTGAAGAGAATAAATAGATTTTTTAATGTAATTTTTATTTAATTTAATTTGAATGTATTTAAATGTTTTGAGTACCCATTCTGGTGAACATCAAGCTGGCGGTCCACCGCGAGGCGATCTACCACCTGTTCCATCTTGTGCCCCTCAAAATCCCCGCTCCCACTGTCTTCCTCTTTGTGGAACAGTAAATGTTTCTTTTAATGAGTTATGGTTCATTCATGGTTCAACCTGTTTCATTGGTTTCTTGTGGTAATTCCACAGCTAACATATGACGTCGACGACCATAAGTCCTCAGTCTTGAAAAGTTGACATAGATTTTTAGAAATTTAAGAGTTTGAAATTTAATCCCTTAAGGACCAGGGGTTTTTCTGTTTTTGCACTGTAATTTTTTCCTCCTTACTTTTAAAAAATCATAACTCTTTCAATTTTGCACCCCTATAACTTTTTTATTTTTCCGCACACGGGGCGGTATGGGGGCTCATCTTTGGCCCCATGATCTGAAGTGTTTAGAGGTACCATTTTTTGGATTAATTTGACTTTATTTTTTTACATTTTTTTTACATTTTTATTTCAAGTGACCAAAAATACTTTAATATATTTTTTATAATTCGGACATTTCCGCACACAGTGATACCACATACGTTAATTTTTATTTTTATTTACACAGTTTATTTTCTTAAATGGGAAAAGGGGGTGATTCTTACTTTTATTAGGGAAGGGGTTATGATCTTTATTAACTTTTTTTTTCACTTTTTTTTAGCAGTGTTATAGCCCCCATACAGGAGGAATAAGCCACCCTCCTTGTGTCCTGCAGCTGTTCGGGACGTCGCGATTTCGCCACAGCGGTCCCCAACAGCCCACTGAGCTAGCCTGGGATACTTTACTTTCACTTTAGACACGGTGATCAACTTTGAATGGCGCATCTAAAAGGTTAATAGCACGCGGCACTGCGATCAGTCATTATTAGAGGCCGGGCCCGACCCAAGCCGTGGCCCCGCGTTATAGACCGGGAGAGGTCTCAGGGCGCACAGGTATTCCCTGTGTCCTTAACCGGTTAAATTTAATATTACACTCCTAAGTTTAATGTCCCGGGCCCCGGCGTTTACTTTGAATAAATAGTATGGTTGCAAATCTGACAAGGAGTCACATGTCACATGGCGGCACAATGTCAGAGCCTGGAGGGGGCATCAGTATGAGAAGACCATATAGTGGCTGAATGACACAGTCTGGAGTTGGAGGTAGCATGAGGAGAACATATAGTGGCTGAATGACACAGCGTGGAGGTGGTGGCAGCATGAGGAGAACATATAGTGGCTGAATGACACAGCCTGGATTTTGCAGCAGTAAGAGGAAACCACATAGTGGCTGAATGACACAGCCTGGAGTTTGCAGCAGCATGAGGAGAACATTTGGTGACTGAATGACACAGCCTGGAGTTGGCGGCAGCAAGGGGAGACAACATAGTGGCTGAATGACACAGCCTGGAGTTTGAGACAGCATGAGGAGAATATATAGTGGCTGAATGACACAGCCTGGAGCTGGTGGCAGCTAGTGTTGAGCGGCATAGGCCATATTCGAATTCGCGAATATTCGCGAATATATGGACGAATATTCGTCATATATTCGCGAATATTCGCATATTCGTTATATTCCCGTTTTATTTTCGCATATGCGAACATTCGCGTATGCGAAAACTATCATATGTGCATATTGGCATACACAAAATTAGCATTCGCGAGAAATTCGCATATGCGTACGCCAGTTTCACACAGTAGTATTACAGCCTTCTTTACACCACACAAGCTGGAAGCAGAGAGGGGTGATCACTGTGATGTGTACTGTGAAAAAAAACAAAAAAAAAAACGAATATTCGTAATTACGAATATATAGCGCTATATTCGCGAAATTCGCGAATTCGCGAATATGCGATATTCGCGAATAATATTCGAATTGCGAATATTCGTGAGCAACACTAGTGGCAGCATGAGGAGACCATATAGTGGCTGAATGGCACAGCGTGGAGGTGGCAGAAGCATAAGGAGAACACACAATGCCTGAATGACAGCCTGGAGTTGTCGACAGCATGAGGAGACCACATAGTAGCTGAATGACACAGCATGGAGGTGGCGGCAGCATGAGGAGAACATATAGTGACTGAATGACACAGCGTGGAGTTGGCGGCAGCAGGAGGAGACCATATAGTGCCTGAATGACACAGTGCGGAGGTCGCGGCAGCATGAGGAGAACATATAGTGACTGAATAACACAGCATGGAGGTGGCGGCAGCATGAGTAGAACATATAGTGGATGACCGTGTTAACCAATTGATGACGGCAAATAGGTTGCCAGTCGAGACACAACCTCTAGCTGAAATTGGGAATTCAGGCCTCTTGCTGCAACCTCTGCCTCATGAATTTAGGCCTCTGCCTCTCCTCTGTGCATGTCCTGGCACTTCTCTGCCTGACATACTTAGTGCGTATATGAACAGAGTACAATACGCTCCACAACCTTTAACCACTTAAGGACTCAGGGCGTTCCTGTACACCCTCCCGGTCTATAATGCAAGTCCACAGCGTGGCCCACGTCATAGCGGGTCGGGCCCAGCCGGGACCCATGGCTAATAGCGCGTGGCATTGATTGCGGTGCCGCGCGCTATGAAGCCTTTAGGCGCAGCTTTCAAAGTTCATCGCCGTGTCTAAAGTGAAAGTAAAGTACCACTGGTTAGCTCAGTGGGCTGTTCGGGACCGCCGCTGCGAAATCACAGCGTCCCAAACAGCTGGAGGACACCAGGAGAATCCCTACCTACCTGCCTCCGATCACTGAATGACTGCTCAGTGCCTGAGATCCAGGCATGAGCAGTCAAGCGGCAGAATCATTGATCAATGTTATCCTATGGGATAACAATGATCAATGTAAAAGATCAGTGTGTGCAGTGTTATAGCCCCCTATGGGGGCTATAACATTGGAAAAAAAGTGAAAAAAAAGTGAATAAAGATCATTTAACCCCTTACCTAACAAAAAAACTGTGTAAATAAAAATAAACATATGTGGTATCACCACATGCGGAAATGTCCGAATTATAAAAATATATTGTTAATTAAACCACACGATCAATGGCGTACGTGCCAAAAAATGCCAAAGTCCAAAATAGTGTACCAAACGCAGGAAGTGCGTGAGGGGTAGGGCGAGGCACAGCTCTTCCAGGCTTCTGTGATGTCGCGCCTGCTGGGGAACATCCACTTTCTCCTGCAGCGAGCTCACACAATGTAAGCAAGGGGAAAGGTATACAGAGCTTTTTAAAGGGCAGGAGGGGTGTTAGAAATAGTTAGGGAATATAATCTGATTTAGTTTAGAAAATATGGTTTAATGACAGGTACTCTTTAAGCAAGAAGATCTTGGGTCAAAAATAACTATGCTTCATAGTTTATTTTAAATTTAAACTGTGCTTTCTATAGCCCGTTAAGGACACAGGGCATACCTGTATGCCCTGAGTCCGCTCCCTTTCTATAACGCAGGGCCACGGCATGGCCCGGTGTCATAGCGGGTCGGGACCCGTGAGTAATAGTGCGTGGCACTGATTGTGGTGCTAATAACCCACTAACTCACTAATAACCCTGTCGACGTGGCGTTCAAAGATGATCTCTGTGTCTAAAGTGAAACTAAACTACCCCCAGCTAGCTCAGTGGGCTCTTTGGGACTGCCACGTCGAAATCGCGGTGTCCCGAACAGCTGGAGCACACAAGGAGGGTGCCTACCTTCCCCCTGTGTGTCCGATCGCCGAATGACTGTTCCGTGCCTGAGATCCAGGCATGAGCAGTCAAGCGCAGAATCATTGATCAATGTTATCCCATGGAATAACAATGATCAATGTAAGAGATCAGTGTGTGCAGTGTTATAGCCCCCTATGGGGACTATAACATTGCAAAAGAAAAAAAAGTGAAAAAAAAGTTAATAAAGATCATTTAACCCCTTCCCTGATAAAAGGAAGAATCATCCCCCTTTTCCCATAAAAAAGAAAAAAACTGTAAATAAAATTAACATATGTGGTATTGCCGTGTGTGGAAATGTCTGAATTATAAAAATATATTGTTAAATAAACAGCATGGTAAATGGCGTACGCGCAAAAAAAAATTCAAAGTCCAAAATAGTGTATAGTATTTTTGGGTCACTTTTTATATCATGAAAAAGTGAATAAAAAGCGATCAAAAAGTCTAATCAATACAAATTATAAAAACTTCAGATCACTGCGAAAAAATGAACCCTCATACCGCCCTGTACGCGGAAAAATAAAAAAGTTATTGGGGGTCAGAAGATGACAATTTTAAACATATTTTCGTGCATGTATGTCACGATGCCGGCTGGCAGGTAGTGGATCCTCTGTGCCAGAGAGGGATTGGCGTGGACCGTGCTAGTGGACCGGTTCTAAGCCACTACTGGTTTTCACCAGAGCCCGCCGCAAAGCGGGATGGTCTTGCTGCGGCGGTAGTGACCAGGTCGTATCCACTAGCAACGGCTCACCTCTCTGGCTGCTGAAGATAGGCGCGGTACAAGGGAGTAGGCAAAAGCAAGGTCGGACGTAGCAGAAGGTCGGGGCAGGCAGCAAGGATCGTAGTCAGGGGCAACGGCAGAAGGTCTGGAAACACAGGCAAGGAACACACAAGGAACGCTTTCACTGGCACTAAGGCAACAAGATCCGGCGAGGGAGTGAAGGGGAAGTGAGGTGATATAGGGAAGTGCACAGGTGTAAATACTAATTGGAACCACTGCGCCAATCAGCGGCGCAGTGGCCCTTTAAATCGCAGAGACCCGGCGCGCGCGCGCCCTAGGGAGCGGGGCCGCGCGCGCCGGGACAGAACAGACGGAGAGCGAGTCAGGTAGGGGAGCCGGGGTGCGCATCGCGAGCGGGCGCTACCCGCATCGCGAATCGCATCCCGGCTGGCAGCGGAATCGCAGCGCCCCGGGTCAGAGGACGTGACCGGAGCGCTGCCGCGGGGAGAGTGAAGCGAGCGCTCCGGGGAGGAGCGGGGACCCGGAGCGCTCGGCGTAACAGTACCCCCCCCCCTTGGGTCTCCCCCTCTTCTTAGAGCCTGAGAACCTGAGGAGCAGACTTTTGTCTAGGATGTTGTCCTCAGGTTCCCAGGATCTCTCTTCAGGACCACAACCCTCCCAGTCCACTAAAAAAAAATTTCTCCCTCTGACCTTTTTGGCAGCTAAAATTTGTTTGACCGAGAAGATGTCCGAGGAGCCGGAAACAGGAGTGGGAGGAACAGACTTGGGAGAAAAACGGTTGAGGATGAGTGGTTTGAGAAGAGAGACGTGAAAGGCATTAGGGATACGAAGAGAGGGAGGAAGAAGAAGTTTATAAGAGACAGGATTAATTTGACACAAAATTTTGAAAGGACCAAGATAGCGTGGTCCCAACTTGTAGCTAGGGACACGGAAGCGGACATATTTAGCGGAGAGCCATACCTTGTCTCCAGGGGAAAAAACGGGGGGAGCTCTTCTTTTCTTATCCGCGAACTTCTTCATGCGTGATGAAGCCTGTAAGAGAGAATTTTGGGTCTCTCTCCATATGATGGAAAGGTCACGAGAAATTTCATCCACAGCGGGCAGACCAGAGGGCAAGGGAGTAGGGAGGGGGGGAAGAGGGTGACGGCCGTACACCACGAAAAATGGGGATTTGGAGGAAGACTCAGAGACCCTGAAGTTATACGAGAATTCGGCCCATGGGAGGAGATCTGCCCAGTCATCCTGGCGGGAGGAAACAAAATGTCGCAAATAATCACCCAAGATCTGGTTAATCCTTTCTACTTGTCCATTGGACTGGGGATGATATGCAGAAGAAAAATTTAATTTAATCTTGAGTTGTTTACAGAGAGCCCTCCAGAATTTAGACACGAATTGGACGCCTCTATCCGAGACAATCTGCGTAGGCAATCCGTGAAGACGAAAAATGTGTACAAAAAATTGTTTAGCCAACTGAGGCGCAGAAGGAAGACCAGGAAGAGGGATGAAATGTGCCATTTTGGAGAATCGATCAACGACCACCCAAATAACAGTGTTGCCACGGGAAGGGGGTAAATCAGTAATAAAATCCATACCAATCAGAGACCAAGGCTGTTCGGGGACAGGCAGAGGATGAAGAAAACCAGCGGGCTTCTGGCGAGGAGTCTTATCCCGGGCACAGATAGTGCAGGCTCGCACAAAGTCCACAACATCCGTCTCCAGAGTCGGCCACCAATAGAAGCGGGAGATGAGTTGCACAGATTTCTTGATACCCGCATGACCTGCGAGATGGGAGGAGTGACCCCATTTGAGGATTCCGAGGCGTTGGCGAGGAGAAACAAAGGTCTTTCCTGGAGGAGTCTGCCTGATGGAGGCAGGAGAAGTGGAGATCAGGCAGTCAGGTGGAATGATGTGTTGCGGAGAGAGTTCAACTTCTGAGGCATCCGAGGAACGAGAGAGAGCATCGGCCCTAATGTTCTTATCGGCAGGACGAAAGTGAATCTCAAAATTAAATCGGGCAAAGAACAGAGACCACCGGGCCTGGCGAGGATTCAGCCGTTGGGCAGACTGGAGGTAGGAGAGGTTCTTGTGGTCGGTGTAGATAATAACAGGAGAACTTGATCCCTCCAGCAGATGCCTCCATTCCTCAAGTGCTAATTTAATGGCTAGAAGCTCTCGATCCCCGATGGAGTAGTTCCTCTCCGCTGGAGAGAAGGTCCTAGAGAAAAAACCACAAGTGACAGCATGCCCGGAAGAATTTTTTTGTAGAAGAACAGCTCCAGCTCCCACTGAGGAGGCATCAACCTCCAATAGGAAGGGTTTGGAAGGGTCAGGTCTGGAGAGGACGGGAGCCGAAGAAAAGGCAGACTTGATTCGTTTAAAGGCGTCTTCTGCTTGAGGAGGCCAGGACTTGGGATCAGCATTTTTTTTGGTTAAAGCCACGATAGGAGCCACAATGGTAGAAAAATGTGGAATAAATTGCCTGTAATAATTGGCGAACCACAAAAAGCGTTGGATAGCACGGAGTCCGGAGGGGCGTGGCCAATCTAAGACGGCAGAGAGTTTGTCTGGATCCATCTGTAGTCCCTGGCCAGAGACCAAATATCCTAGAAAAGGAAGAGATTGGCATTCAAACAGACATTTCTCAATTTTGGCATAGAGTTGGTTGTCACGAAGTCTCTGAAGAACCATACGGACATGCTGGCGGTGTTCTTCTAGATTGGCAGAAAAAATTAGGATATCGTCCAGATATACAACAACACAGGAGTATAACAGATCACGAAAAATTTCATTGACAAAGTCTTGGAAGACGGCAGGGGCGTTGCACAGTCCAAAGGGCATGACCAGATACTCAAAGTGTCCATCTCTGGTGTTAAATGCCGTTTTCCACTCGTCCCCCTCTCTGATGCGGATGAGGTTATAGGCGCCTCTTAAGTCCAATTTAGTGAAGATGTGGGCACCTTGGAGGCGATCAAAGAGTTCAGAGATGAGGGGTAAGGGGTAGCGGTTCTTAACCGTGATTTTATTAAGACCGCGGTAGTCAATGCAAGGACGTAGGGAGCCATCCTTTTTGGACACAAAGAAAAATCCGGCTCCGGCAGGAGAGGAGGATTTACGGATAAAGCCCTTTTTTAGATTCTCCTGGACGTATTCGGACATGGCAAGAGTCTCTGGGGCAGAGAGAGGATAAATTCTGCCCCGGGGTGGAGTAGTGCCCGGGAGGAGGTCGATAGGGCAATCATAAGGCCTGTGAGGAGGTAGAGTCTCAGCTTGTTTTTTGCAGAAAACATCCGCGAAGTCCATATAGGCCTTAGGGAGACCGGTTACTGGAGGAACCACAGAGTTACGGCAAGGGTTACTGGGAACCGGTTTTAGACAGTTCTTGGAACAAGAGGACCCCCAACTCTTGATCTCCCCAGTGGACCAATCCAGGGTAGGGGAATGAAGTTGAAGCCAGGGAAGTCCAAGGAGAATTTCCGAGGTGCAATTGGGGAGGACCAAAAGTTCAATCCTCTCATGATGAGATCCGATGCTCATAAGAAGGGGCTCCGTGCGGAAACGTATGGTACAGTCCAATCTTTCATTATTTACACAATTGATGTAGAGGGGTCTGGCGAGACTGGTCACCGGGATGTTGAACCTGTTGACGAGAGAGGCCAAAATAAAATTTCCTGCAGATCCAGAGTCCAAGAAGGCCACTGTAGAGAAGGAGAAGGCAGAGGCAGAGATCCGCACAGGCACAGTAAGACGTGGAGAAGCTGAGTAGACATCAAGGACTGTTTCACCTTTGTGCGGAGTCAGCGTACGTCTTTCCAGGCGGGGAGGACGGATAGGACAATCTCTCAGGAAGTGTTCGGTACTAGCACAGTACAGGCAGAGGTTCTCCATACGGCGTCGTGTCCTCTCTTGAGGTGTCAGGCGAGACCGGTCGACCTGCATAGCCTCCACGGCGGGAGGCACAGGAACAGATTGCAGGGGACCAGAGGAGAGAGGAGCCGAGGAGAAGAAACGCCTCGTGCGAACAGAGTCCATATCTTGGCGGAGTTCCTGACGCCTTTCGGAAAAACGCATGTCAATGCGAGTGGCTAGGTGAATAAGTTCATGTAGATTAGCAGGAATTTCTCGTGCGGCCAGAACATCTTTAATGTTGCTGGATAGGCCTTTTTTGAAGGTCGCGCAGAGGGCCTCATTATTCCAGGACAATTCTGAAGCAAGAGTACGGAATTGTACGGCATACTCGTCAACGGAAGAATTACCCTGGACCAGGTTCAACAGGGCAGTCTCAGCAGAAGAGGCTCGGGCAGGTTCCTCAAAGACACTTCGGATTTCCGAGAAGAAGGAGTGTACAGAGGCAGTGACGGGGTCATTGCGGTCCCAGAGCGGTGTGGCCCATGACAGGGCTTTTCCGGACAGAAGGCTGACTACGAAAGCCACCTTAGACCTTTCAGTGGGAAACAGGTCCGACATCAACTCCAGATGCAGGGAACATTGGGAAAGAAAGCCACGGCAAAACTTAGAGTCCCCATCAAATTTATCCGGCAAGGATAAGCGTATCCCAGGAGCGGCCACTCGCTGCGGAGGAGGTGCAGGAGCTGGCGGAGGAGATGACTGCTGAAGCTGTGGTAGTAACTGTTGTAGCATAAGGGTCAGTTGAGACAGCTGTTGGCCTTGTTGCGCTATCTGTTGTGACTGCTGGGCGACCACCGTGGTGAGGTCAGCGACAACTGGCAGAGGAACTTCAGCGGGATCCATGGCCGGATCTACTGTCACGATGCCGGCTGGCAGGTAGTGGATCCTCTGTGCCAGAGAGGGATTGGCGTGGACCGTGCTAGTGGACCGGTTCTAAGCCACTACTGGTTTTCACCAGAGCCCGCCGCAAAGCGGGATGGTCTTGCTGCGGCGGTAGTGACCAGGTCGTATCCACTAGCAACGGCTCACCTCTCTGGCTGCTGAAGATAGGCGCGGTACAAGGGAGTAGGCAAAAGCAAGGTCGGACGTAGCAGAAGGTCGGGGCAGGCAGCAAGGATCGTAGTCAGGGGCAACGGCAGAAGGTCTGGAAACACAGGCAAGGAACACACAAGGAACGCTTTCACTGGCACTAAGGCAACAAGATCCGGCGAGGGAGTGAAGGGGAAGTGAGGTGATATAGGGAAGTGCACAGGTGTAAATACTAATTGGAACCACTGCGCCAATCAGCGGCGCAGTGGCCCTTTAAATCGCAGAGACCCGGCGCGCGCGCGCCCTAGGGAGCGGGGCCGCGCGCGCCGGGACAGAACAGACGGAGAGCGAGTCAGGTAGGGGAGCCGGGGTGCGCATCGCGAGCGGGCGCTACCCGCATCGCGAATCGCATCCCGGCTGGCAGCGGAATCGCAGCGCCCCGGGTCAGAGGACGTGACCGGAGCGCTGCCGCGGGGAGAGTGAAGCGAGCGCTCCGGGGAGGAGCGGGGACCCGGAGCGCTCGGCGTAACAATGTAGTTATGATTTTTTCCAGAAGTACGACAAAATCAAATCTATATAAGTAGGGTGTCATTTTAATCATATGGACCTACAGGATGAAGAGAATGTGTCATTTTTACTGAAATATGTACTGCGTAGAAACCCCAAAAGTAAAAAAATTGTGTTTTTCTTCAATTTTGTTGCACAATTTTTTTTTTCCGTTTTGCCATACACTTTTTGGGTAAAATGACTGATGTCATTACAAAGTAGAATTGGTGGCACAAAAAATAAGCCATCATTTTGGGGGAAAAATTGAAAGAGCTATGATTTTTTAAAGGTAAGGAGGCAAAAGGGAAATCGCAAAAACGGAAAAACTCTTTCCTTAACGGGTTAAAAATGTATTTGTGTACAACACCAGCCGTTGAGTACTTTTGCCTGGCCTTTCACAGTATCTAGGCCCTTGAGACTTTAACAGAAACAAAATAGTACACCACTTGGAAGTACATATGTGACATGCACTTATGAGGGGAGAAAAATGCGCTACAGTACGCTTAAAAAAGTATTTGTGTACAACACCAGCTGGTGAGTACTTTTGCATGGCCTTTCACAGTATCTAGGCCCTTGAGACTTTAACAGGTACAAAATAGTACACCATTTAGATGTACGTATGTGGTATGCACTTATGAGGGGTGAAAAATGCGCTACAGTATGCTTAAAAAAAGTATTTGTGTACAATACCAGCCGGTGAGTACTTTTGCCTGGCCTTTCACTGTATATTGGCCCCTGAGACTTTAACAGGTACAATATAGTACACCATTTAGATGTACATATGTGGTATGCACTTATGAGGGGAGAAAAATGCGCTACAGTACGCTTAAAAAAGTATTTGTGCACAACACCAGCAGTACACACCAGTGCTGCAGCACACAGTCATTATGTACTACACCCAAAATTGCACTTTCTCTCTCAATCTCACTCCCTTCATTATCAGTACTTCTAGGCAGTATTTGTGCTTGAGCTGAATCGCTGCTGTTCTGTGCAACACACTGTGCAACACACTGCTCTCTGTCCCTCTCTGTAATAGAACGCTGTAGACAGTGACTGGGAGGTGAATCGCTGCAGTAAGCATGCTTTTCTGTGCAAAAAACACTGCTCTCTTTCCCTCTCTCTGTGCAACAAAGCGCTGACTTGACTAGGAGGTGAATCGCTGCTGGAAAAAAGCTTTTCTGTGCAACACACAGCGCTGTCTATCCCTATCTATCTCTCTGCAGTGAAAGGCTGAAGTGACTGGCCTCGATATGTCTGCCGATTATATAGGGCTGTGACATCACAGAGGTGGCTGGCTGCTGATATGCTGCATGTGATTCAGGGTCATCCCACCTACCCTTGTTCCCGCCTTCCCAGGATTCCTTGCCCCATGTCCTCATATGTGGATACGCCATTTTAGATGCCCTAGAGCCTGGACCGCACTAAATGGAGTTTAATGAAGCGATTTGTGCAATCAAATCGCAGCGATATTTGCATTCGTTGCAAATCCAATTTTTCCTGAAATTCGTAGATTTTCATCAGATTCGATTTGCTCATCCCTAACCAGGAACTATCATACTTGCATTTATTTGGCACATGTAGTCTCGGCTCAGTCTGTGCAAGACCCTTTCATGCACCTTCATGCACTTCCTCTGGCTCGCACGGAACAGGGTCGGCTATGGGTGAATTGTTTGTGAGAAAGATAGTGCCAGTCTGATTGTTTTCCTGCAAAAAATAGAGTACTGATTGTTTTAATCGGTGGGGGTCTGGGTGCTGGGACCCTCAGTGATCTCTAAAATTAATGGATGGCAGTGCCAAATAGAAAGAAATGGACACAGCATTTAGATGTTTGCTGCTTTCCATTCATTTTAGCGATTGGTGAGGGTCTCAGCTCCTGGAAAACCTAAAAAACATGCACCTCTTGCCTACTGGGCTGTGTTGCACAAGTATAGTGGTAAGTGTTAGGTAGCCTAAGAATACATGTAGGCATAGTGTCCCAGATGTATTTATTTGTCCGAGAAAAAAATCTAGAGTGATTCATCCATAGTAACCAATCACAGCTCAGCTTTGTTTTTACCAGATTTTGTTAAGATATAAAAGCTGAGCTGTGATTGGTTACTATAGGAAAATCCCTCCAGATTTTGTCTTGGACAGATTGATAAATCTGGACCATTACATATCTGGACAAGAGAACCCTTTGGTTAGTTTAAAGTAAGGCTAAGTTTACGCTGTAAATGCCACAATCACGGAACTTCATATGGGTTATCAGTTTTACTATTGCATTTACTTTCTCCTGGGACATGTAAATTATGGGAAGTTGTGGACTGCCACTGCTAGTGTTGATATTATTGCTTTGTGTATCCACCTATATATCTTCTGGGTACTGTGGCTTATTATAGTCTGACTTCACAGTTTGGGAGACTTTAGTATGGGATATTATGGAAGCTCATCAGCATTAATAGACATTTGTTTACACATGTGGGGAAGTGTGTGTTACGCCTAGCGCTCCGGGTCCCCGCTCCTCCCCGGAGCGCTCACGGCGTCTTTCTCCCTGCAGCGCCCCGGTCAGTCCCGCTGACCGGGAGCGCTGCACTGTCTTTGCCGTTGGGGATGCGATTCGCACAGCGGGACGCGCCCGCTCGCGAATCGCATCCCAGGTCACTTACCCGTCCCGGTCCCCTGCTGTCATGTGCTGGCGCGCGCGGCTCCGCTCTCTAGGGCGCGCGCGCGCCAGCTCTCTGAGACTTAAAGGGCCAGTGCACCAATGATTGGTGCCTGGCCCAATTAGCTTAATTGGTTCCCACCTGTTCCCTGGCTATATCTAGTCTCCTCCCTTGCACTCCCTTGCCGGATCTTGTTGCCTTGTGCCAGTGAAAGCGTTTAGTGTGTCCAAAGCCTGTGTACCTGAACTTCTGCTACCCATCCTGACTACGAACCTTGCCGCCTGCCCCCGACCTTCTGCTACGTCTGACCTTGCCTCTGCCTAGTCCTTCTGTCCCACGCCTTCTCAGCAGTCAGCGAGGTAGAGCCGTTGCTAGTGGATACGACCTGGTTGCTACTGCCGCAGCAAGACCATCCCGCTTTGCGGCGGGCTCTGGTGAAAACCAGTAGCTTCTTAGAACCGGTCCACTAGCACGGTCCACGCCAATCCCTCGCTGACACAGAGGATCCACTACCTGCCAGCCGGAATCGTGACAGTAGATCCGGCCATGGATCCCGCTGAGGTGCCGCTGCCAAGTCTCGCTGATCTTCCCACGGTGGTCGCTCAGCAATCGCAGCAGATTGCCCAACAAGGACAGCAGCTGTCGCAGTTGACCGCCATGTTACAGCAACTTCTGCCTCTGCTACAGCAGCAACCATCTCCTCCGCCAGCTCCTGCACCTCCTCCGCAGCGAGTGGCCGCTCCTAGCCTCCGCTTGTCCCTGCCGGACAAATTTGATGGGGACTCCAGACTCTGCCGTGGATTTTTGTCTCAGTGTTCCCTGCATATGGAGATGATGTCGGACTTGTTTCCTTCAGAACGGTCTAAGGTGGCGTTCGTAGTAAGCCTTCTCTCAGGAAAGGCCTTGTCTTGGGCCACACCGCTCTGGGACCGCAATGATCCTGCCACAGCCACAGTCCAGGCCTTCTTCACTGAACTCCGGAGTGTCTTCGAGGAGCCAGCCCGAGCTTCTTCTGCCGAGACTGCCCTGTTGAACCTGGTCCAGGGTAATTCTTCCGTTGGCGAGTATGCCGTACAATTCCGTACTCTTGCTTCAGAACTATCCTGGAATAACGAGGCTCTCTGCGCGACCTTTAAAAAAGGCCTATCCAGTCGCATCAAGGATGTGCTGGCCGCACGAGAGATTCCTGCCAATCTGCAAGAACTCATCCATCTAGCTACCCGCATTGACATGCGTTTTTCTGAGCGACACCAAGAGCTCCGCCAGGAAAAAGACTTAGATCTCTGGGCACCTCTCCCACAGTATCCGTTGCAATCTACGCCTGGGCCTCCCGCCGAGGAGGCCATGCAAGTGGATAAGTCTCGCCTGACCCAGGAAGAGAGGAATCGCCGCAGGGAAGAAAATCTCTGTCTTTACTGTGCCAGTACCGAGCATTTCTTGGTGGATTGCCCTATCCGTCCTCCACGCCTGGGAAACGCACGCACGCACCCAGCTCACGTGGGTGTGGCGTCTCTTGGTTCCAAGTCTGCTCCTCCACGTCTCACGGTACCCGTGCGGATTTCTTCTTCAGCCAGCTCCTCCCTCTCAGCCGTGGCCTGCTTGGACTCCGGTGCCTCAGGAAATTTTATTTTGGAGTCATTTGTTAATAAATTCAGCATCCCGGTGACCCGTCTCGTCAAGCCGCTCTACATTTCCGCGGTCAACGGAGCCAGATTGGACTGCACCGTGCGTTACCGCACTGAGCCCCTCCTCATGTCTATTGGACCCCACCTTGAGAGGATTGAATTTTTCATTCTCCCCAACTGTACCTCTGAGGTTCTCCTCGGTCTGCCTTGGCTCCGGCTTCATTCCCCCACCATTGATTGGACCACCGGGGAGATCAGGAACTGGGACTCTGCCTGCCACAGGAAGTGCCTCTCCCCCCCTCCCAGTCCCGTCAGGCAAGCCTCTGTGCCACCCCATGGCCCCCGTCCTGGTGTCACACTGCTCCGTGCCAGGCCTCGCCCTCTGCCCTCCCTCCCCATTCCCACTCCTGCTGTACTGCCTGCCGTTGAGGAAACCCTCCATTCCTTCCAGGTGTCCTCATCCCAGGGGAGGCAGTTACCGGGCAAAGAGAAGGGGAGACCTAAGGGGGGGGGTACTGTTACGCCTAGCGCTCCGGGTCCCCGCTCCTCCCCGGAGCGCTCACGGCGTCTTTCTCCCTGCAGCGCCCCGGTCAGTCCCGCTGACCGGGAGCGCTGCACTGTCTTTGCCGTTGGGGATGCGATTCGCACAGCGGGACGCGCCCGCTCGCGAATCGCATCCCAGGTCACTTACCCGTCCCGGTCCCCTGCTGTCATGTGCTGGCGCGCGCGGCTCCGCTCTCTAGGGCGCGCGCGCGCCAGCTCTCTGAGACTTAAAGGGCCAGTGCACCAATGATTGGTGCCTGGCCCAATTAGCTTAATTGGTTCCCACCTGTTCCCTGGCTATATCTAGTCTCCTCCCTTGCACTCCCTTGCCGGATCTTGTTGCCTTGTGCCAGTGAAAGCGTTTAGTGTGTCCAAAGCCTGTGTACCTGAACTTCTGCTACCCATCCTGACTACAAACCTTGCCGCCTGCCCCCGACCTTCTGCTACGTCTGACCTTGCCTCTGCCTAGTCCTTCTGTCCCACGCCTTTTCAGCAGTCAGCGAGGTAGAGCCGTTGCTAGTGGATACGACCTGGTTGCTACTGCCGCAGCAAGACCATCCCGCTTTGCGGCGGGCTCTGGTGAAAACCAGTAGCTTCTTAGAACCGGTCCACTAGCACGGTCCACGCCAATCCCTCGCTGACACAGAGGATCCACTACCTGCCAGCCGGAATCGTGACAGTGTGTAATGGTTGCAATAGGATATCACTAATTTAGCTGTTATCTCATGCCATACTGGTATTTTCTCTTGGAAGATCTCTCCAATAAGGTCATAGTACTGTTGTATGTTTTTATAAGGATTACAAAAAAGATATTAATTTTTAAAAGAATTTAAACTCATTTAACATACAATGTGAACAGAGCTTCACTTACCATCCTGGCTGTAGCTCCGCCTCTAGTGATGTCATTACTAGAGGCAGGGCTACACCTGACAAGTATATACTGTAAATTCTTGCTGGCCAGGAGATATACAATCTATACTTTCTTCCCAGAAGCGCCAGTTACTGTATGATCGCAGAGGTAAGGTGCAATGCTATGCATCACTACTTATTTCTGAAGATGCTAAAACTATGGTGTTTATGTTTAAAAAATTTGGGAAAATTGGCAGGGACTCCCAAATCGCAGGAAGATGCCAAAGAAATGAAGGAAAAAAGTGCCAAACCCAAAAAACGAAAAGTGGGTTTGGCATTTTATATTTCTCTATTTATGTCCTGCTAACATCTGGCAGCAACATTTTACCCATGTGGAAGTGTTGAAGATTTTTGGATGTTTTACCGGGGTAAAAAAAAGTGGAAACCCAGCCTAAATGAGTGTGTATTTTCTAGTTCAAAATATGTGCAAACAGTCGAAGGCTAAGTTTCCACTTGTTTTTTTTTTTTTTTTGCAGTTTTTGAGCCAAAGTCAGAAGTGGATCCATAAGGAAGGAGAAGTGTTAGTTCTTCCTTTATATGTCCTATTCCTTTTTAATACACTTCTGGCTTTGGCTCCAAAACTGAAGTGGCTGTTTCCCCCCCCCAAAAAAAACAACAGTAAAAAGTACCTGGGTGGAATCCTAGCCTTATTCTGGCAATTGCCATTAGGTGTCCAGTCTAGATTTACCCAGGGTATTCCGGATTAAAGACAGTTCTCACAAATTCTGCTCTTCCGATACAATGTTTAGACATGTGACACTTATGGTTGAAAACATGCTATTTTTGTTGCAGTTTATTTTATGAAGTATATGTTACCTATATCGGCTTCTGAGAGGCTGAGTAGTACCTGCACAGGCCAGTCAGCAACCAAGCCATTCATTTTAGCTGTTCCAGGGCTTGTCAGTGCTGGCTGTTTGAAAGTATAGCTAGATATTGCACTGGGGACTAGAAGTGGGGGGTACACTACAGACTCTTAACAATCTTAATTTTAACCATCTGCACTGTTAGCTTGGAAAGGTTAGAAAGCCCATATGTCGTGCCGTTGCAAGTTCAGGAAAGGAAATCACAGCTGCATGGCACAGCAAAGCCACATATAATGTATCTTAAAAGAAGAACAGGAATGTTTGCTAAAATATTGTGGGTCATTTAATTTTTGCTCTCAGCGATTGGTAACTATATTTGATAGAGGTTAAATATGATCACCATATGGTTAACATTTTAAGCTATTATACTGTTTCCTTAACATAAACAGTTTTTAGAAAATAAGCCTGTGATTTCAGATGGGTTAGTGCCCCACCCTTCAGAATCCTTAATGCAGCTCTATTTGGGGATGTAATGGAGTGTAGTAAATAATAATAAATAAGACTAATTTCTATTTCTTTCACTTTAAATAAGATGTGGACATGACTTGTCCTTTTCCCTTTCACTAGAGCTACCTGTTACAATATCCCTTATATTACATATAAATAAACTCTATGGGGGTAATTTATCAAGGCTTGCATGCCAGTTTTCTGACATAAAAAGTTGAAAGTTTTCAGAAAATCTTATTTTGCTAAAAAAAAGAAAAAAAAATCTACTTTCCTGTGTTTTTAGTCACCTTAGTACGTCTGCCAAAGGGAGCGTGGCTTCAGTATAAAAGGGGTTTAATGTAAGTGTAGTGAGGATTTTAGTTACATATATGATATGCAACTTTTCAGAAACTTTTATGCAATGGAACTCATACATTTTATGCAACAATTAATGGGGTACAAACCACACATAAAAAAGTGCAGTGTGCATTAAAAAATATTGCAATTTCATAATACTTTGCGAGACAGTTTGATAAATTTTGCACAATTGAAACTGTCATATAGGAGAAAGTGAATGTTTGAAAAAAAGGTGTGAAAAAGTCCCAAATGAAAGATTCCCTGTGGCTCAATCACTAAGCTTCTACCAGCCACTCCCAGACAATTTAAGGGGCACAAGTGAATTTTAGAAGCTTTGGAGGTGTTGTCCCACCATTAAAAGGGTAATCTGTTTAGACAAACATATTTCCTATCTACAGGATAAGTGTCTGATCATGGGGTTGTGACCGTTGGGATTCCAGAACAGGACAAAGCCTACCTTCCAAGATTAATCTCTGGGGTGATGGCCTGGTCCTGCCTTAGCCATTACCTAAGGTGGGACATCGCTGCGTCCAGTGATTTGGTGGACCAGGCCATCAGTCCCGAGACAAACTAATCTCGGAAGTTGGAGACTAGGGCACTCAGAGGTCGGGCCCTGTTCTGGAAATCGTTAGGGGACCCCCTGAATTTAAGTTTTGCACAACCAGAGTACCCCTTTAAGACTGATCCCCTATCCAAATCCCAAACATATAGTACTTAAGCCAATATGAGAGTTTTCATATGTGGAAGAAGAGGTAAGTATGCAGTTTTTACTATTATTAATTACTAGAGGAACAAGCTCCATTTTTCTGCTTGCACTACCAACTAGATAAAATATTTCAGCTGCTGTACTTATCAGCTGCTGTATACTACAGAGAAAATTGTGCAGTTCTTTCCAGTCTGACAACAGTGCTCTTTGCTGACACCTCTGTCCATGTCAGGAACTGTCCAGATTAGAAGCATATCCCCATAGCAAACCTCTCCTGCTCTGGACAGTTCCTGACAAGGACAGAGGTGTCAGCAGAGAGCACTGTTGTCAGACTGGAAAGAACCTCACACATTTCTGTGTAGTATATCTGTAGTATACAGCAGCTGATAAATACTGGAAGGGTTAAGATTTTTAAATAGAAGTAATTTACAAATCTCAATGGCAGTAAAAGTAAGAAAGAATTGCACTCACCCAGACGTAGATCCCAAGAATAGCGTTCTTTATTCCAAAAAGCAGCTGTGTGCCCCTGCATCCTGAGAGCAGCTGTTCTCACTCCCCGTGCTTTGGAATTGCCTTATTCCTATTTCTGCTGCTCCATCTGCTTTTTGGAATAAAGAACGCTATTCTTGGGATCTACATCTGGGTGAGTGTTATTCTTTCTTATTTCTACTGCCATTGAAGTTACCACTATATTCCCGTCATCCCTCCCCTCTTCAGCAGGTGTTCTTTCATTAGACCTTCCTTATTGGAGCTCATACACACTCAGCAGTGCCTGGTAGAAATCTCTTTTCTGTGTACATGTTTTAATTTACAAATCTCTGGAACCAGTTGATTTGAAAACATTTTTCCACTGGAATTCCCCTTTAAGAAAGGCATGGAACATGTTAAAATCCAAACACATTAGATGTCAGATCCTTTTGACGTCAGCCAAAAGTTTATGCTTTTTTCTAAAGTTAGCCAATAGCCATAACACTCCTACTAGGTAGTAAACCTGTGTTACTGCCCATATGTGAGAAAGCAAAATGCGTGGGAGATACTGTAGGGAGAGCAGATTTTTGTGACAGCCAAAGGTCACCAGACATTGGGGGAGATTTATCATTAGGTGTCTATTGTAGACACAAATCTACCTCTTTACACTGCTGTCTAATTTACACTCTTGCTCAAGATTTACTAAAGTTGCACACGTCCTATGATAAAGTTTGTGCAAATGTAGAAAGCCCCCCCCCTCGCTCTACCGTACACTCCTTCTCTACCTCACACATTACAGAGCTGCACTTCACAGAGCTGTGGCATTTTCCCACGGTACATTGCTTACATAGCTAGAAGTGCCGGAGCAGCAGTGTGTGCCGAACAAAACGCTGCACAAATCATAAATCTTTATAAAGTACACAGAGGGGGAGATTCTCAAAGAATTTTGCACCAAATTAAAAATCGAAAAGTATCGACCACATTTTCAAAGAGCTTTTTGCTGCGGTTTACACTGTTCACGTCAGTTTTGTAAAAGTGGGTGTGTCCACGTATATTGTCTGCTTTACATGATATTTTCGAAGAAGTGAGAGTCTAGTTTACATCAAAAATTTCACACCAGCTTTTTGATGGAGTAGAAATCACAGAAATGGTTGTAGTTTTATTGTTTTTGTTTTCTTCTCATTTTAGATACGTGAATGCAGAGGACTACGTCAGATTCGGGGGATCGATGATGAACATCATTTTTTAAAATATCAATAAAAGGGTTAACGAGGGCTGTGGGGGAATGTTTTTGTTAAATAAATGGTCCTCACCCACCCTGGTAGGCTGTTGCTGCTTGGTTGGTATCTGGCTGATAATGAAAAAATGGGGGAACCACACGTTCTTTCTATTTATTTATTTAAAATAATAAAAATAAAAAAATGCATAGGGTTCCCCCTATTTTTAGTATCAGCTAGATACCAACCAAGCAGCAGCAGCCTGACGTTACCAGGGTGGGCGAGGACCATTGTTACTGGTCCTCCCCAGCCTAAATAATGCCAGCCTGTTACCGCCTAGGCCCAGGACTACCATTTTTGATGCTCCAGGCCTGTTGGTACCGGCTCTTCCCGGCACCCCTGTAGCGGTGGGTACCGGTGTAGTAATTAGAGGTTAGCATTAGCTGATTTTGGGGCTAACGCTAAACCCTGGCATAGTTATGGATTTCGTCTATAAGACGGCTTCCACTACTAAGCCTGAAAATTCCATTATAAAAAACACAACACATTGAAAAAACATTTTTATTTATAAAAACTCCCCCTCAGCCCTCGTTAACCATTGTATTGAAATAAAATAAAAAAAACGCTGGTCATCGTCGCAATGCACCGAATCTGCATTCCTCTGCATTCAGGTATCTGAAATGAGAAGAAAAGAAAAACAAGAAATAAAGGTTAGTACATTTTTTGCGCTCTCCCCTGGGGAGAGCGCACATAATGCAGTGTGTTCATAAACAGGGAGCCTCCAATTGTTGCTAAACTACAACTCCCATCATGGGGACTGTAGTTAAGCAACAACTGGAGTCTCCATGTTTGGGAACACACTGCCAGAAAGGCTCTGTTCCCATTTTGCAAAACTCCTAATGAGAACAGAGTCAGGCCTGGACTGTGTAGCTTGATCTGTCCCTCGCCCTTGCACTACTACTCCCATCAAGGGATAAAGTCTGTCCCATGATGGGAGTGGTTGTAGTACCGCAGTGCTGGGGGATGGCATGTACACTTTTAGGACTACTACTCCCATCATGGACGGACTCCGCCCATGATGGGAGTTATAGTCCAGGGGCAGATCGCACCAGGTCATTCTCCAGAGAACCGCTGCGATCTGCATTTATTAACTGTAAAAGCCGGCGGAACATGCGGCTCAACTGCACTGGCCACCGGCTCCTGTATACACTGCCCATATATGAAACGTGATACAGTATACAGGAGCCGCCGGGCAGAGAAGCATGTTCCGCCGGCTTTTACTGTTTATAAATGCGGATCGCAGCGGGTCTCAGGAGAATGACCCGGTGGGATCTGCACCTCAGCCCCTGGACTACAACTCCCATCATGGGCAGAGTCTGTCCATGATGGGAGTAGTAGTCCTAACTGTCCCAAAATAGTTAATATAATTCTCAGATGCTTTAGAACACTTTGGTATGTGTCCTCCGAGGTTGTGTATATTTGCACAAGAAAAGTGCATGTGTGCATTTATTTTGTGTTTTTGCCTTAAAAAATTGACAAAAAAATCTCTGTATACAATGATAAATTCCCCCCATTCTCCTTACAGCACCACATGGCCCTCCATATACTCTATATATGCACAACCCACAGTGTCACCTGTAAATAGTGTAAGGCCTCATTTACATCCATTGAATTATGGATTGCTATATGGTAGGCAATATGAAACCATATTGTGGAATGCATGCTGGCCCATATGGATTATTACTACATTCCCTGCATTGCAATATTGACATAGTGACTCTTGAGGGGAATATGGTGATATATATATATATATATATATATATATATGTATATATATATATATATATATATATATATATATATACACAAGAAAAAAGAAAGATAGCCAGCACAACAGCCTAATACACGGGTGCACACTGCCATGGCATATACAGAGTATACAAAAAAAGAGGATTGCAGCAGCACACATTGGTCAAAAAAATTGAGGCTCTTAGCGCACTTTTTGATCAAAACGTGTCCCCCATCCAGCATGTCACCCAGTCAGAGGCTATATGCCCAGCAGAGGTGAGTGGATAGTTGAGTGTTAGGCTCAGAATTTGTGCTAGGTTCCCATCCTAAATGAGGCCACCTCCCCGTGATGGATGGGGGACACGTTTTGATCAAAAAGTGCGCTAAGAGCCTCAATTTTTTTGACCAATGTGTGCTGCTGCAATCCTCTTTTTTTGTATAATATATATATTTATTGTGAGGACACATGCTCATATTTCTCAGGCAGTATAAGCATCCCTCTACAGAAATTATATGTATTGCAGTCACATTTGTGATCTGTATCACAAAAAATCCCAAATATGCCTCTTGGTTACAGTTACACCTCCACGCTGTGTCATTCAGGCAGTATATGGTCTCCTCATGCTGCCGCCAACTCTAGGTTTGTCATTCAGCCACTATATGGTCTCCTCATGCTGCCGCCAACTTCAGGCTGTGTTATTCAGCCACTATATGGTCTCCTTATGCTGCCAATACCTCCATGCTGTGTCATTCAGCCTCTGTATGGTCTGCTCTTGCTGCCGCCAACTCCAGGCTGTGTCATTCAGCCACTATATGGTATCCTCATGATGCTGCCACCTCCAGGCTGTGTCACTGTATCGCCATATGGTTTCCTCATGCTGCTGGCACATTAAATAAAACTTTTAGGTTCATCTATTTGAAATCTTCAAAAACATCTTTAATATTTTCAATTGTGAGGCCCTCTGGTCTCTTCAGGCTGTTGTCACCTCCAGGCTGGGTGATTCAGCCACTATATGGTCTCCTCATGCTGCCGCCAACTCCAGGCTGTGTCATTCAGCCACTATATGGTCACTTCATGCTGCAGCCAACTCCAGGCTGTGTTATTCAGCCACTATATGGTCTGCTCTTGCTGCCGCCAACTCCAGGCTGTGTCATTCCGCCACCATATGGTCTCCTCAGGCTGCCGCCAACTACAGGCTGTGTCATTCAGCCACTATATGGTCTCCTCATGCTTCCGCCACCTCCAGGCTGGGTCACTGTACCCCCATGTGGTTTCCTCATGCTATTGGCACATTAAATAAAACTTTTAGGTTGTTCTATTTGAAATCTTCAAAAATATCATTAATATTTTCAATTGTGAGGCCCTATGGTTTCGTCAGGCTGTTGCCTCCTCCAAGCTGGGTGATTCAGCCACTATGTGGTCCCCTCATGCTGCCGCCACCTCCACGCTGTGCCATTCAGGCATTATATGGTCTTCTCATGCTGCCGCCACCTCCAGGCTGTGTCATTCAGCCACTATATGATCTCCTCATGCTGCCGCCAGCTCCAGGCTGTGTCATTCAGCCACTATATGGTCTACTCTTGATGCCGCCAATTCCAGGCTGTGTCATTCAGCCACTATATGGTCTGCTCTTGCTGCTGCCAACTACAGGCTGTGTCATTCAGCCACTATATGGTCTCCTCATGCTGCCACCAACTATAGGCTGTGTCTTTCAGCCACTATTTGGTCTCCTCATGCTTCCGCCAACTCCAGGCTGTGTCACTGTTCCGCCATGTTGTTTCCTCATGCTGCTGGCACATTAAATAAAACATTTTATTTATGTTGAAATCTTTAATTTAAATGTTATCTTTTCAATTGTGAGGCCCTACGGTCTTTTCAGGCTGCTTCCACCTCCAGGCTGGGTCATTCAGCCACTATATGGTCTCCTCATGCTGCCACCACCTCCACGCTGTGCCATTCAGCCACTATATGGTCTTTTCATGCTGCCTCCACCTCCAGGCAGTGTCATTCAGGCAATATATGGTCTCCTCATGCTGCTGCCACCTCCACGCTGTATCATTCAGCGATTATATAGTCTACTCTTGCTGCCACCAACTCCAGGCTGTGTCATTCAGCCACTATATTGTCCGCTCTTGCTGCCGTCAACTCCAGGCTGTGTCATTCAGCCACTATATGGTCTCCTCATGCTGCCACCAACTATAGGCTGTGTCTTTCAGCCACTATTTGGTCTCCTCATGCTTCTGCAAACTCCAGGCTGTGTCACTGTACCGCCATGTTGTTTCCTCATGCTGCTGGCACATTAAATAAAACTTTTTAGGTTCATCTATTTGAAATCTTTAATTTAAATGTTAAAAATATCTTTCATCTTTTCAATTGTGAGGCCCTATGGTAATTTCAGACTGCTGCCACCTCCAGGCTGGGTCATTCAGCCACTATATAGTCTCCTCATGCTGCCGCCACCTCCATGCTGTGTCATTCAGCCACTAATTGGTCCCCTTATGCTGCCGCCAACTCCAGGATGTGTCATTCAGCCACTGTATGGTCTCCTCATGCTGCCGCCACCTCCACGCTATGTCATTCAGCGACTATATGGTCTTTTCATGCGGCCTCCACCTCCAGGCTGTGTCATTCAGGCACTATATGGTCTTTTCATGCTGCCGCCACCTCCACGCTGTGTCATTCAGCCACTATATGGTCTTCTCATACTGATGCCACCTCCAGGCTCTGTCATTGTGCCGCTCTGCGACAGTGATTCTAATAGCGACGCCTCTAATCTGCATGTCATACTGAATAACAGTATTATTTCACTAACCCAGTGCACACCCAGTGCGCTCTCTGTAGGCCAGAAGTAGCCATTTTTAATACAGATTTGCTGCAAATAAATTCAGACCGAACCCCATTTTTTCTGAATATTCAGCAAATCGTCTGAATCGAAGTTTTTAAAATTCGCTCATCTCTCAGTTACAGTATAAGAGCAGATAAATGAATACGTGGTCACTCTTGCATTAAGAGTTGCTTTTTCTGAAGTTATACTGATTGGAAAGTCTCTAATAAGATCTTTGCACATGTAAGGGAAGTTACTTATGTAAGTGTAGTTGCAGAAAAGATAGGGTACAGTCCAATTAGCTTGTACTCTACTTTGGAAGGTCAGCATTGATTAAGTTTTCTGTGCTGCAAATACTGGTACTTTTTTCTGCAGGCATGATGTGTTCAGACACACAGCACTAACTCCGGCTGTAGGTTGCTGAAGAGATTAGTGTTTGCAAAGGGACCCTCGTTCAGCTTTATTCTCCTCTGGCTAAGACAGTACTACTTCTTTGAGCTGGAACTTGAGCATTTCGCTTTCACAGCACGGACTAAAACAGAATGGGGACTTGCTTGTGACTTGAACAGAATTAAACCTAGAGGTAACACTTTTGCCTTTATGTATGTATACCTGGTAGGAGCAGTGGTAGGAGATGTTGCTCTGGCAAAAGCCAGACCTAGACTGGTTTGGGTCCACCTCTCTAGGAGAGAAGACTGGACCAGGGACTCTTCTCATAGCCTTCTAGAAGTTTATGAGTAAAAACAGGAAGCATAATGTGACCAAGGCATCATTTATATGATACAAGGCATATGCAGATCTTTAAGCCTTATAGTTCAATGTATGATAATAATGTGATGCAATATATAAACAGTTTTGCAAGTTAACTCACAGTATCCACACCTACAGATTTATGCAATAGGCAAAATGTTCTCTCACAGCCATAAAACAACTTCATATGGTAGCTGGTCCACAAGTACTGGCACACTACATATGTATTATTTATTTAATTCTCCCATAGAATACCCAGGGTATATAAGTTTCTTTTACATTTCCCTTCAGGGTATAAAAACCCCTCCAGGACTAAGCCCTTTACTAGGGTTACCCCTTTAAAAGTAACTTTAATTTTTTTTTTGCTTTAAAAAATCCCAAAGAAGGTGCAAATAATACAATATGTGTATTAAAAACACAACCTTTAGTATTGGTTTTAGGTCCTTCTAAACTTCTAATAGATTGGAGGTATTTTCAGAGCATCATCGTTCCATATCCCTGTTTCTATGGTCTATGTTATAATGGGTTCCTTCATTGAGTTCCTATGATTCTCTCCTTATTCCAGCACTAGGTTGCTAGTTAAAACACTATCTTCTAAAGATAGTAAAGGGCTTAGTCCTGGAGGCATTTTATACCCTGAAGGGAATTGTAAAAGAAACACTACATATGTATGGCACAGTTCAGTTATGAATGCACTGAATGGGCTAAGGAGCCTAACCAGCTTTGTACCTGGTGGTGCTGGCTGCTATCCACAGCTGTCACCCTTCATCAGTGACCGTCTTTGGAAATCATGTTGATGCTGCATTATTATTTAACTTCCTAGATGCTGCTATCAGCATCTGTGGCTGTCAGGTAGTTGTCTGACAGATGCTGGTGCTGTCAGGGTTCTCATTCGTGCCCCCATGACACAACTGCAGGGTGCCAATTGGATGTCATGTCAGCCAGCAGTCTTCTGAAGGCCTCTGTAGCTGCCATGTCATAAAAAGTCAGCAATAGTAGATCGCAGTACATTAAAATACAACTGTATAAAAATTAAAATCACCCCTTTTCTTATTTAAGACTCCTTATAGGGATTTTACTATGATCCACTTTCCACAGCATATTTCATATTTTGTTAGGCTGACTGACATGACATGTCTGCCTCTGAAAAATACTACAGACATGACCTTCTTTCATTGCCTTCCTTTTATCCACTTAGCCTTTCATATGAAAATCTATGAAACGCTAACATGATTTGCTCTAAACTCTATTTCCCAGCAGTCATCAGTGCAGATACTCATTCCTGTGCTGCATTGAAAATCTTATCTTCATCATGATAAAGTTATCTCCTTACACAACATACAGTGTTATTATAGTGAATGATATCCTCACCTCCTGCTAAGTGAATTTAGTGTTACAGACAATACTATAGAAAGTTATAGCTGTACATAATGTATATTTACCTCATCCTGACTAGTAAATATCCAGACTCTCTCATACATAAAGTGAGCCACTGAGCATGCCTGACCAGAAGAGAAAACTGCCTACAGGACGTATCAAATGACAATGAGCAAACATTTGCAATTTTGTTTAATTTTTCATACTGCATCAGTTTAGACCCATGTAAAATCCCTTTGACCCTTTCCTGACCCATGACATATTGGTATGTCATGGGTCAGGTGAAATGGTGGAGCCCCCCCCCCCCCCTTGGTAATGACGGACACCCTGGAGATCGCTCATCATTGTTCATCATTTACATGGTTTGTTGCTGTGATTAATAGCGATCACAGCATTTAAACATTAAATGCCAGTAATCCCTAGGGTCTGAGGTTACCATTAGCACTCCCACAATGTAATTGTGAGCTGCTGATTGTTGCCTGTCCCTACTGTAGGTGCAGCTTATGCCTACTGTAGAGTTATTTTGTATGTTTCTTCCATTTGCGAATAATAACACCAACCTTTCTAAGCTTCTCAACAAGCTGCTTGTTGATGGTCTTGTAGCCCATTGCAGCCTTTTGTATATCTATAATCTTGTCCCTGACATCCTTGGACAGCACTTTAGTCTTGGCCATGGTGGAGAGTTTGTAATCTGATTTATTGCTTCTATGGACAGGTGTCTTTTATACAGGTAACAATATGAGATTAGTAGCACTCCCTATAAAACATTGCTCCTAATATCAGCTTTTTACCTGTATAAAAGACACCTGGGAGCCAGAAATCATACTCAAAATGCAAATCAATTCATAACTTATTTGAAACCTATTTTTGTTGTTATTTTGCCTCTTACTGTTCATATAAACCTATCACTAAAATTCTAGACTGATCATTTCTTTGTCAGTGGGAAAATGTACAAACATTAGCAGGGGATCGAAATTTTTTTTTTTTTTTGCCTCTACTGTACCTGCCTGTTCGACCAATAATTCCCTCTTGTAGTAGGGCCCTTATACTTCTACTTCCTCCTGGAACAGCCACATTTATGACTGTCCAGTTAAATCTAATAGCTAAATTTAATAATATACTTGGTAGTTATACTTGTACAGTTTCATCATCAGAGAATAATCTGAGGAAGGGAGGGCTCCTCCCAAAATGCGTCATCACCTGTTTTTTATTTAATTTCAATAAACGGTTCTGCTGAGAACCTTTGTACCATTATCCTGGTCTTCTCTTCTCCTTGCTTGGGAGTCTGCAGCGCCGTTCAACAGGGGTCTTGTTTCCTGTTTCTTCATATCTTCATTCCAGGACAGCAGTCAGCTTACTCGTGTGACCCATAAGGCTGAGCAGCGACTCTCATCTTTCAGTACCCCATTATCACTGAGGTGAAAGGCTTGCATTATATTTTCTTAAGGTGAGCGGCCATCCACATTATTCGTGGGATACCAAACAAACCCACAACTCCATATTCCTAAGGGTAACACCCGAGGCGTGCCGGTATCAGTCTTCCTTTTTATATTCTCACAGATTTATTTTTAGAAGCCTTTTTAAAATTAAAATATGCAATCGGATTGGTTACCACAGGAAACGGCTCCACTTTTTTCCTCTGCACAGGTTTTAATAAATCTCCCCAATTATACATTGGTCAGTTTTAAAGGGAACCAAAGCATTATAAAGGGTAAAATTTTTATCCTCACCATCCCCCTCCAGGGGACACTCCTTCCCCCAGGGATGGTGAGGATATGAACTTATAAACTGATACCCGCAGGCCCCCTAAGTAGTTCCCTGGGCGGGGAGCTCCTCTTACCTAGTCCTGTGTCTTCGGCTGGTAGTGACGCCCCCCTTGGCGTGATTGACGGGCCGCATCATCGCTCTGCTCCATCTGTTCAGTGAACAGAGTGATGACGCGGCCCGTCAATTATGTGGAGGGGGCGTCACTGCTGGCCAAAGACATGGGACTAGGTGAGAGGAGCTCCCTGCCCAGGGGAATACTTATGGGGCCAGCGGGGAGCATCTTATAAGTTCGTATCCTTATCATCCCTGGGGGCAGGAGCGTCCCCTGGGGGGATGGCGAGGATAAAGATTTTACCTTATATATTGTTTTGCCAAGCGTTATATAGGGTGAAATCTGATGATTAGTTCCCTTTAACTGCTCTACTTTATATCAAAAATGTATTTAAATGCCTTCTGTCTGGGCTTAAATATTTTCTGGGTGTGAGAGTTTCTGGATTTAATAGTGCTGTTGAAGACAAGTTATCTCTAGAGAGTTTGTGCACCTCGTTCAAATTCTTCCAATTTATTATAAGTTGAAATACTAGCAAAGCGATAAAACATGCCAAACACTAGTAAAAAGGCTATGCCAATAAACAATGAAACAGATTATTGCAATTTACTAAAACTCTTAGCCAAACATATATCTCTGTCTGACATGAGCAAATATCCATACACAGCCTAAAATATTAATGACACTTCCAATATTCATGTTAAACTCAAATAACCCTCAGTAATCTACAGTGTAAGTTAAGTAAGGAAAATAGTATTAGATGCAGCAAGGAATAACCTGAAAAAAAAGTGTGATTTATGACGTTTTCTCTATAAAATGTTGTAAAATATTGGCTGCCGAAATAGTTTAACATGTGGGAAAACACTATTTCTACTACCAGCTGTTGGATAAGGATTTATATAGTTCTTTAATGCAGATCTGTCACATATCTGTCTGTATATAGGGTTGAACAGGCCCACCAGAGAGTCACAATTGACTGGTGCAACAACAAGGGCCGACAGGTTTCAGTAAAGAACTAAACTTAAATTAATTTGAACTCAAAAATAAGAGAACATGGCTGCACATCCACAACTTGTACCATGATCTAAGTGCTTCTCAGCATAATTTAACAAATAAGAAATTGTTAGTGAACCTTGTGATCAAAACGTGCAAGCCCACTCGCCACGTCAAGGCCATCTGATGAGAGTGGGTTCCTAAACTAAAACTGGCATTGTGCGGGATGGTGTCCACTGCTGTCCCGACACCAAGCCCACAGGGGTTATGACCCAGTGGCCAGGCAGCCCCACTGTTGCCCAACCAAGCCCCTGGCTTTGGGCCACACCACCTCACATACAAAGCACCACAGCAACAATGGCTGCTACAATGCACCCCACCGGTGCAAACACCCTACCATGTGTTCCCTGCGGAGGACTGGGAGAATGCTTGGAGGAAACCCTTATGCAGTCTCCTGCTAATTAAAAATGTCTGAGTCAAATGGGTGGAGTAGAGTACTGACCATGAAAAAATGAAATAAAAGAAGGAACAGAATACAAGTGTAACTCACAAATAGAGAAAAAGAACATGGCCGCACATCCTCAACTTGTCCTATGACCTAATTGCTTCGGATTTTAATTTATAAACTAACAGGTTGTTAGTGTACTTTTTGATCAAAACGTGCAAGCCCATTTGCCATGTAAAGGTCACCTGATAAGAGTGAGACCCCTAAACTAACAATAGCGTAGTGCTGCTGCGACACTAGGCCCATAGAGGCATGGCTAGTAAACTTTCACATTGTGATCATAAGATACACTAAAGACTTGTTAGTTTTATATATATATATATCTATATATATATATATATATATATATATATATTTATATATATATGTGCTGAGAAGCACAGGAACTTTGAGCAATATGTAAATGTGCCACCATGTCTATTTGTCTCTGATGTCTTAAATTTACTTGATGCCAAGGTTCATCAATCATTTAGGCTATATTAGAAGCTTAACTTGAAGATCCTGGGCCTAGATAAAAAAAAAAGTCTATAGTAGACGTGCCATTTATAGGACTGGTGTCTTTTATGTGTCAGAAGGCTGGGGGAAGGGGGTTAGAGGGGCAGTGCCCCTACATCAAGCTCTAATCCCTGTGAGAAACCATTGAACAATGTAAAATATCAGTGTGTGCAGTGTTATAGGTCCCTATGGGAGCTATGACACTGCAAAAAAAAAGTGAAAAAAAAAGCTAATAAAGATCATTTAACCCCTCCCCTAATAAAAGTTTGAATCACCCCTCTTTTCCCATTTAAAAAAACCAAACAGTGTAAATAAAAAGAACATATGTGGTATCACCGCGTGTGGAAATGTCCGAATTATAAAAATATATCATTAATTAAAGCGCACGGTCAATGGCGTACACGCAAAAAAATTCCAAAGTCCAAAATAGTGTCTTTTTGGTCACTTTTTATATCATGAGAAAAAATGAATAAAAAGCAATCAATAAGTCCGATCAATTGTACATGGTACAGCTAAAAACTTCAGATCCCGGCGCAAAAAATGAGCCCTCATGCCGACCCATACGCAGTAAAATAAAAAAGTTATAGGGGTCAGATGACAATTTTAAACGTATACATTTTCCTGCATGTAGTTATGATTTTTTTTCAGAAGTACGACAATATCCAACCTATATAAGTAGGGTATCATTTTAATCTTATGGACCTACAGAATAAAGATAAGGTGTCATTTTTACCGAAAAATGTACTGCGTAGAAACGGAAGCCCCCAAATTTACAAAATGGTGTTTTTTTTTTCAATTTTGTCTCACAATGATTTTTTCTTTCTGTTTCGCCGTAGATTTTTTGGGTAAAATGACTGATGTCATTACAAAGTATAATTGGTGGCGCAAAAAATAAGCCATCATATGGATTTTTAGGTGCAAAATTGAAAGAGTCATGATTTTTTAATCCTGGTCCTCAAGGGATTAAAAGAAGTCTTTTTTTTTTTTTTTTTTTTTTTTTTTACTTCAGCCCCTCCCCCCCTCAAAATGTCTGTGCATTACCCTAGAAACCTCCATACACGTGTGAGATGCCAGTTTTTTTTACTGTTTTTTTTTTTTTTTTTATGGAATAGGGTAGCAGCCTTTAATTTTTCATATGACAAATAAATATAAACCCTGATGCAAACTACCATGTATGGAGGGCAAAATTACATTCAGGTATTGGGGGTCTAAGGATCTTATATACCAGGAGATTTCCCAGCATATAAATAAATATATTTGGTAAATATACATTGAGAAAAGAGCCTGAAAGGAAATTTGTCTGAAGCAAAGGTACTCACCCCATCTCCAAGATGATATTTACCTTATGCACATTGATCAACCATTTGAATACAGCTCCTTAGACAGCCTTCTACCACACTACAGTCCAGGGCAACAATTGTCATGACCCAACTGGGAACCGGTACAGGATATCCTCTCTGTCAATATACTTCTGTGCATGGACTTCCTGTAATGCGGTCCATCTATGAACTAGAATGGAGTCAGTCTGTAAGAGCATAAGCTAGTGTATTCAAGCAATCCATGTAGTGTATAAGCTTCTTTTGTTCTACCTGTCTGTTTGTCTTGTTTACCAGATATTCAGAGAGTGTCTGTGCCCTAAAACTTACCACAAATGTTTTTGTTTAATGAATTCAGGAACAGATTTAACCCAAAAAGCAAACCACAGAAACACACATTAAATGAGTTGAGTTAATGGGATATATCTGCAAATATCAAAGTTACTGTTTAGACACGGACCTGATGTTTTGCTACAAGCTTCATGAGAAGTTTCTGTTGCTAGGCCTCATAACTTTTGCACACATTTTACTTATTCCTTTCTGGCCCATGCCCACCTTTGTTTTTCTTCTGTATAGAAAGTTGCTATGCATGTTTCTTTGTTTTGTAGCACAATAATTAAATTAATTCATCCACATCCGTCCAAGTACATCTGTGTTGTGTAAACACCAAGTTTTGTATTATTAGTTTTCTTAGGGTCTATAATACTTTCTGAAATGGTCCTTGGTGTTCATATTACATTAATACTATGAAGGTGTAAATTTGTTGTCGATCGCTTGTAAAATACTCCATTATATGACTGTTCTGTAGTAAAGGTTTAGAAAGGTCTAGAAATTTTAGTATGTGACAGTGCACAACTTTCTTGGTCAACAATTCAAAAAATTGCAACAATGGGTTAATTCCCTACAATTTATTTTCTACTGTATTTACTAAGGTTTCCCTACATTTTCCACTTTCCTACATTTTGCTTTTTTTTACACATGCTCTGATCTGTAGGGTTTTCCTCAGCTCAAATCCACCACATTTTCTGTGGAAACCTTAGTACATATGTTGGGTTTTTGTGAAAATGTCAGGAACACGCCCCTTTTCGGATACCACACCCCCTTTTCCCAACAGCCACGCCCCCTTTTTGGGTTTTCTTAGCAAAATGGAGAGTTAGTCAGGGTTTTTTTCAATTTTGACACAAAATCTGGTGCAAAATCAGGCACAGACAGAATTTCTGGCATAATGCTACAGAATCTGGCGCACAACCCGACGAAACATGTCGGGTTTCCAATAGAAAATGAGGGCCAATATCTTTGTACTGGAGACACAGAATCTGGAGAGTTACATATTTATACACAAAGGGCATAGAAATAGTGAGGCAAATAACACAAAAGATTTAAATGGGTACTCTCTTTAAAGTAAAATGTTTTTGTTAAAAAGATTATGCAAAAATAAACATATTTCTAATGTATGTTAATTAAGAAAATCTCATTTTTTTCACATTAGAAAACCTGGCCTCTAGGTGTAACCCTATATGGCTCAGGAATCCTTCCCCCCCCCCCCCCCTATGTTGAGCACGTGGCCGAGCAGCGTGGTCCAGCGTGGTCTGAAATGCTCGTTCACAGCTTGCTCTCTGCCTGTATATGAAACAGGCAGAGAGCGAGCACAGTGTACGTTCGCGCGCGGCACGCAAAATTTGAATATCCCCGCCCCCTTCATATGCCTCTTCTCACTGCAGCGCGCGTACTGCAGTCTGTTTCTAATGCTGGAGACAGAGAGGGAGACGACAGTCCTCCGACGTTCCTCCTCTCTGTATAGCACATGTATAGTCAAACAGAGAGGAGGGGACTGAGAGGCTGCCGTCCGTGCTCTGATCTACGCCTCTATGCGTGCTCCTGAGAGGGAGTGCAGCATACAGGAAGATGAGCGGAAACGAGCCCCGGCCAGGCTTCAGATGATGTTGCGCTTGCCGTGCCACGCCTACTTCCTGCCCTGCGAAGAGAGCTCAACACTGAGCTACCGAAGAGGGAATAAACAAGGTATTTTAATGGGAATTTCATTACAAATTAATAAAGGGATAGAGGTGGTTAGTGTCAGGGACCGATGGGGAGGGGGATTAGGGATAGTTTAGTTAATGATAGCTTCACTTTAAGGCAGATACATAAGTAGTACATTAGACCGGATATTGCTTGTCACAATAATCCTTCTTCTCAGATTAGGGGGGCTGCCTTTACCAAAGAAGAGGGTTTCTGGTAATACTGATTTTGAGAAAATATCTATTTGTAATATCGGATGGAGTTTCTGCACAGTTTTGGGATTGTGGTTAACTACTAGCAGGTTGGTTTCGGAGCGAATGTACCATACTATATTGCAGTATTTTAGTAAAAAAAACACAAACATTTCCTTTTCAATTGGAGGAAAGAGTTACATGGTACTGTTCTCTTTGTGTTTTGTTCTCTGAACTACAGTTGATACTATGTCTGAGGCTGCATTCACATCACGATTTCTCCATCCGACATGAGCCCACGATTTCAGAAATCAAAATCGTATAAAATCGTACCCAAAGTCTGATTCATTGACTTCCATGAAAAAAATCGGTTCTTTTATACACATCCGATTTGATCCGCATCCGATTTGAAACAATTTTTTTGGGGTCTGAAATCGGGTTTGACCACGATTTTCCCCCCAGACTGAAAATCGGATTCAAATCGTATCTGAAAAAAATATAATGAAGTTCAATGTAAATCGGATAAAATCTTTAACTGTGCGATTTCATCAGATTAATTGCACCCGTAATTTTTGTTCACACATGCGCAGTAGCCACAGAATGGTCCAGCAAGTTCTGGAAACTGCTAGAAACGTTGAGAATCTTCCTCCCAGCAGTCTCTGCTCTATATATAAAGGGCAATCTTCCCCCCACATACACCTAGTCTGGGAAGCCTGGACACCATCTTGATGCACCCAAGGAGTGAGGTACCAATCTGAAAGTAAGTTTCCCCAGATATATCTATGCAATAGATGTTTTATGTTATCAATATATAATTTGCAAACATTTTATTTTGTGTAGGATTTCTTTTCCATGTTTTATGCATGTTTTTATTTCCCTATATTGGCTGTTTTCTCATTGTATAGCCACAGTAAATTGGCTGTTTGGTGCTGCTACCATGTTTTCTTGCATTCAACATTGCACTTTATATTGCTTTGGAGGATAGGGGGTTATATAGGGGAAAGCTGCAATGATAACTTGATAATGTTTTTGGGTGGGATCCTGCTGTTTTTATTTTTTCACCATGTGTTTACAATGCATGCTTGCTTGTGTACTTCCAATATTGTGTGGTGATTGGAGTGGGCTCCTGCTGTTTTTGCACCATGCTCTCACAGGTGGAGATTTATCCAAAGCTGAGCAGTGGAAGAGTGGTGCTGTTGCCCATAGCAACCAATCTCATTGCTTCTTTCTAGAGGCCTTTTCAAAATGTAAATCACTGATTGGTTTTTATAGGCAACTGCACCTCCTTTTTAGACATCTCCAGAACAATATCTGTCTCAGTAGATTCACATTATTATCTTTTTTTGTGTTTAAACAGATGTTTAGTGATGATGATGAAGATGAAGGACCAGGATATACGCAGGTATCCTTTCCTGGGGTAAATTTATGTGTGAATATCAATATGTGTAGATATGGATACCTAGATATAGATGGGGTGTGTGTATAATATATATATATATATATATATATATATATATATATATATATGTGTTTAATGAATCGGGGGGAAATTTATCAAAACATGTGTAGAGCAAGGGTGGTGCAGTTGCCCATAGCAACCAATCTGATCGCTTCTTTAATTTTTCACAGGCCACTTTAAAAATGAAAGAGATGACCTGATTGGTTGCCATGGGCAAATGCCCCACCCTTTCTCTACACGTGTTTTGATAAATCTCCCCCTATATATATATACCGTATATGCCGGCGTATAAGACGACCCCCAACTTTTACAGTTAAAATATAGAGTTTGGGATATACTCGCCATATAAGACTACCCCTCCTACCGCGATGTACGATACCTTGTAGTTCCCCCCCACATTAGGTAGGCATCATGTTCCCCCACATTAGGTAGGCAGTATAGTTCCCCCACAATAGTAGGCAGCTCCCCCACAATAGGTCAGGAGTTACCCCACATTAGGTCAGCAGTTACCCCACATTAGTAGGCAGCTCCCCCACATTAGTAGCAGTTCCCCCACATTAGTAGGCAGCTCCCCCACATTTGTAGGCAGCTCCCCCCACATTAGTAGGCAGCTCCCCCACATTTGTAGGCAGCTCCTCCCACATTTGTAGGCAGCTCCCCCCACATCAGGTCAGCAGTTCCCCCACAATAGTAGGCAGCTCCCCCACATTTGTAGGCAAATCCCCCACAATAGTAGGCAGTTCCCCCACAATAGTAGGCAGTTCCCCCACAATAGTAGGCAGCTCCCCCCACATTTGTAGGCAGCTCCCCCCACATTTGTAGGCAGCTCCCCCCACAATAGTAGGCAGCTCCCCCCACATTTGTAGGCAGCTCCCCCCACATTTGTTTGCAGCTCCCCCCACATTAGGTCAGCAGTTCTCCCACAATAGTAGGCAGCTCCTCCCCATTTGTAGGCAATTCCCCCACAATAGTAGGCAGTTCCCCCACAATAGTAGGCAGCTCCCCCCACATTTGTAGGCAGCTCCCCCCACAATAATAGGCAGCTCCCCCCACATTTGTAGGCAGCTCCCCCCACATTTGTATGCAGCTCCCCCCACATTAGGTCAGCAGTTCCCCCACAATAGTAGGCAGCTCCCCCCCACATTAGATTGGCAGCTCCCCCCAACAGACATACAGCTTCCAGCCATATACAGTGTATGGCTGCAGGCTGTATGTCTGTACTGGTCTGCCCCCACAGTGTTCCAATCACCGCTCCTCCGGTCCGGGTCACCATCTACTGCTATGGCCTATGGACCATAGCAGTAGGTGCCGTGACAGGGGAGCGGTGACCGGATCACTTAAGATAGCACAGCCGGTCACTCACCAGGCCCCAGTCGGCGCACGTCCTCCTGCGGTCCTCCTGGTCCTGCGCTCCTCTGCCTCTATGGTTGTAGGCACGTGACGTCACTGATGTCCCGTGCGTACAACCATAGAGACGGAGGACCGGACCGCAGAAGGACCGAAGGAGGATCGCAGGAGGACGCCGGGGAATTGTAAGTGACCGGCGGACATCCTTATGTCCCGAAAAGATTTTTCGGGACACAGGGATGTCCGGCATAGGAATACCTATGCTTATCTGCTCGGGCCGGCTCCCATGTGTGGCTGCAGGCGGGGGCCAGCCAGAGCAAGTAAAAACTAATACTGTATACTAAAAACCAGGGGGCCTCCAGCTGTTGTAAAACTACAACTCCCAGAATGCCCAGACAGTCTTTGCCGTGCTGGGAGTTGCAGTTTCACAACAGCTGGAGGCACCCTGGTTTTTAGTACACAGTATTAGTTTTTACTTGCTCTGGCCGGCCCCCACCTGCAGCCACACACGGGAGCTGGCCTGGGCAGATAATCAGAAGTTTTCCTATCCCAGACCTCAATACCCGGCGTATAAAACGACCCCCGACTTTTCAGAAGAAAATTCGGGGTTAAAAAGTCGTCTTATACGCCGGGAAATACGGTATGTGTGTGTGTGTGTGTGTGTGTGTGTATATATATATATATATATATATATATATATATATATATATATATATATATATAGAGCTATACATTTGTGTGTGTATATAATTTTTTTTTTTGCAGAGTCCATGTTCATCTGACCATAGCACTGTATATACCCTTTTTTTTAACCCCTTAAGGACTAAGGGTTTTTCCGTTTTTGCACTTTCGTTTTTTCCTCCTTACCTTTTAAAAATCATAACCCTTTCAATTTTTCACCTAAAAATCCATATTATGGTTTATTGTTTGCGACGCCAATTCTACTTTGCAGTGACATTAGTCATTTTACCCAAAAATGCACGGCGAAATGGAAAAAAAAATCATTGGGCGACAAAATCGAAGAAAAAACGCCATTTTGTAACTTTTGGGGGCTTCCGTTTCTACGCAGTGCATATTTTGGTAAAAATTACACCTTATCATTATTCTGTAGGTCCCCTACATGATACCCTACTTATATAGGTTTGATTTTGTCGCACTTCTGGAAAAAATCATAACTACATGCAGGAAAATTTATACATTTAAAAATGTCATCTTCTGACCCCTATAACTTTTTTTTTTTTCTGCATATGGGGCGGTATGAGGACTCATTTTTTGCGCCGTGATCTGAGGTTTTTATCGGTATGATTTTTGTTTTGATCAGACTTTTTGATCACTTTTTATTCATTTTTTAATGGTATAAAAAGTGACCAAAATACGCTTTTTTGGACTTTGGAATTTTTTTGCGCGTACGCCATTAACCGTGCGGTTTAATTAATTATATATTTTTATAGTTCGGATATTTACGCACGCGGCGATACCACATATGTTTATTTTTATTTTACACTGTTTTATTTTTTTTTTTTATGGGAAAAGGGGGGTGATTCAAACTTTTATTAGGGAAGGGGTTAAATGACCTTTATTAACACTTTTTTTTTACATTTTTTTGCAGTGTTATAGGTCCCATAGGGACCTATAACACTGCACACACTGATCTCCTATTCTGATCACTGGCGTGTATTAACATGCCTGTGATCAGCGTTATTGGCGCTTGACTGCTCCTGCCTGGATCTCAGGCACGGAGCAGTCATTCGCCGATTGGACACAGAGGAGGCAGGTAAGGGCCCTCCTGGTGTCCTGTCAGCTGTTCGGGATGCCGCGATTTCACCGCGGCGGTCCCGAACAGCCCGACTGAGCAGCCGGGTCACTTTCACTTTCACTTTAGAAGTGGCGGTCAGCTTTGACCGCCGCTTCTAAAGGGTTAATACCGCACATCGCCACGATCGGCGATGTGTGGTATCAGCCGCGGGTCCCGGCCGTTGATTAGCGCCGGGACCGACGCGATATGATGCGGGATCGCGGCGCGATCCCCCTTCATATCGCGGGAGCTGGCGCAGGACGTAAATATACGTCCTGCGTCGTTAAGGGGTTAAATGTTTTTAAAATGTCATAGGTAATAGCACAGTTGACCTTTAAAATTGCTTTTATATTTGCCATTATATATAGACTCAGGCAAGGTTTAGCCCAGAGCCGGAGGAGCGATGTCAATCTCCCCATCTGCCTACCACTAGCCAGGTTTTTATTATATTTATTTATTTATTTATTATTCTACATAGTTTTAGCATGTAAACATTAATTTTAATTTGTATTTTAGGCATCTTCCAAGGATCTATTGTATAATTAATTTATTTCCAAGGATCTCTTCATGTATGTAGCTTTTTTTTGTTTCATCATGAAGGTTGATCATAGTAGTATGCTTTGGACACAATGGGGGAGATTTATCAATAACTGTCCATCGGAAAAGTTGCCCATAGCAACCAATTAGATTGCTGCTTTTATTTTAACAAGACCTCTGCAAAATGAAAGTAATCAGATTGTTTGCTCTGGGCAACTTTTCCGATGGAAAGGTTTTGATAATTCTCCCCCAATTCACCCTCCATTCCTGTCTATTGGTCCTGTGCCTTTTGATTTCAATTTGTGCTTAGACCAATTATGTTTTTTTTATTTAGGTATCCCAAAAAAAGAAAAGATCAAAGGGAAATGGGGGTGAAATCGTGCCTGACTTTCCAACTGAGGAATGAATCCTATTAGTCCAAGATCGGCCAGCACTGTGATATAATACCCATGAAAAACACTCAGACAAATATCATACAAGAAAGATGTGGCAGGAAGTGGGGGAATGTTTAATTCTGAACTATGAAACATTGTATTCCTCAGTCAAGACTAAATTAGGTTTGTTTGACAGTCTAAATGTTTAGATATTTTATTTCCAATGTTTATCCTATGTAATTAATCAAAAATGTATTGTTTTCATTAGATGAGAAGATGCAAAAAAAATGGCGGTCAGTAAGAGATGCTTTTAAAAGATATTGTACTAAAGAGGAACAAGCGTCTAAAAGTGGTTCTGGTGCCTCCAAACTTACAGTGTACAAGCATGCCAATAGTCTTCAATTTCTTCGAAAATGCTTCAAACTTCGAAAGTAAGTATATTTAAGGCCAAAAAAATTGCATCTTTAAATTTTCACATGAATCTTTAAACAGAGGCTGACTGGTTACTATGGGCAACTCAACTCTTTCTCTACACAGGTTTTGATAAATCATTCACTATATGTCTTTGAAATATTATATTTTTTTGATTTTCAGGACAACATCAAGTCTTTCTTCAACATTGCAGACAGAACAGATAGAACAGACTGAGGGTTCCACACTACAATCAGAAACTGCTCCACCAGTAGAAGGAGAACCTTCATCTCGCATGTCTGTGGCAGATCGAATACAGCATCAAATTATGCATGCCAGTAGACTCCAACGAAAAGACCATGATTTTAGAGATAGCTTAATGTTAGAGGGATTTCAAAAAATAGAGGACAGCTTTGAGAGTAGGATTAAGATTAAGATTTAAGGAATTTGCGTTTGGAGGGAGGGTGGAGTGGTGAGAAAGAAAATGCAGATCGTCAATTCCTTCTCTCACTACTCCCTGGTATGTCTACAAAGACATACTCTGAAAAATTATATTTTTACGGAAAAATTCTTAATTTAATAGCAAAGATAGACAAAAAGCACTGCCAAATGCCCACATTTCATAATCCATCACCAATGCAACAATATCAACCGCTAGATCCCCAGACACGTGTGCCTCCAAGTACACCACAGCGTTTCATTCAATATGGTCAACTTCAAGTTGTACAAACACAGTATCCCAATGTTCGTACCTACTCTCATCAATATGTACAGGAAAGCACACCTGTTTGGGGATCAGAGGTTCAATTCCAAAATTTGTAGCTACTTTTGTCTTTGCACAATATGAACCAGCTTACTCAAATAGTGCGTGAGAAACATTGGTGTGAATTTTCAAAAGCAAATGCTATTGGAAACTCACTCCACTGTTTATCACACTGATTGAGAAATCAGGTTCATTAGAGATCTTTTCAGACAGTGAGTTTTGGTTGGTTCAAAAAAAAATGTAAAATTATCTATAGCACTTTATTGAGGATTCTCACCTATCTCAATTTGGATGTTTCCCAACCAGGCAGCTTCCAGCTTTTGTCAAACTACAACTCTCAGTATTGTTGGTGTGTGGAGATGCTTTAAATTGTATTTTGACAACAGCTGTAGGCCCAAAAGAGTATTGTTCTGCCAAGAACTTGAGTCCATTGTGAAGAACGCACCTGCCTCCGTTACCCCGTTGCTGTTCGGTCCTTTGGTTCAGTCGTCTTCCTCCTTTTGTGAGCATGGATCATCACACTGAGCTCAGCAATATCACCTGCCACGGAGATGTACAAACTTGGCTAAGTGCAGTGTGATGATCCATGTACACGAAAGGAGGAAGAAGGTGACACTCAAGTTTTTTGCAGAACAATACTCTGATGGAGATTGTAGAGAGTCATGGAATTATATGGACGAGTATGCCCCTTTTTGCTGCTTTTTGTTTTAAAAGTTTTATAAAGTTATATATTTCTAAACACCCTATGTAGGGTAAATTGTCAACGTGGCAAAATATACCAACATTGTAATTAAAACCTTTTTTGTGAAGGTTTAAAAAAATGCCAGCAGAATTTATACCTGTACTGTTTGTTTCTCAAAGGATTTGTTTGAATATTCTTAGATTTTTACCCAATTGTGGGTAATGTTTACATTTTATTGTACAATGTTTTTTGCTTTTATAAAGTTAAGAAATTTCTTTAAAAAAAAATGTCTTCATTATTTTAAGTTCACAAATAAGAAATTAGTTTAACAAATGACAAAATTTATTAAAATGGGTTAAATAATTGGTTCTTGTTGACCGTGCCAAACGCCTCCAGATGAAGTCTGTTATAATTATAAGGGGGAGGGGGAATTCTCAAAAGCTGTGCAAAGAAATAGTAGGCAAGTTGACCATAGAAACCAATCAGATCCCTTCTTATTAGCAGAGGCATTTTTTTTAAATGAAAGACGAGATCTGATTGGTTACTATAGGCAACTTGGAAACATTTACTCTGTTGAGGTTTTATACCCCCATGAATGGACCCAAAGCTCCTCAGACCAATTACATACCTAAAGATTATCTTGCCATGGAACTTTGCCTTGTGGGCTGATGAAGTACTCTGCATATTAGTCATGGATATTTAGGACAGCTCTGGTGGATCGTGCAGAAACAGTTTGTAAACTGTCCAGCTGGGACTCGCTGTCACTTGGGTCCATGTTCAGTGGTTCCAAACTGGTCACATAATTGTGCAACACTACACATGCTTTAACAATTTGGTCTATGTTATCTGGAGAAAGTTGAATAGTAGTGTTCAGGATTCGCCAACGTGCAGTCAGTATGCCAAATGCACACTCTACAAATCTGTGGGTCCTGGTCAGTCTATAATTAAATATTCTTCTTATGGGGTTCAATCTTCGTGACCCATACGGTTTTAGAAGGTTTGGACACATTAGGAAGGCTTCATCTCCTACCAAGACAAATGGCATTGGAGGTCCCTCTGATCCTGGGAGTTGTTGTGGAGCTGGGATGTTAAATGTCCCCTGGTATAGTCCTTTTCCCATGCAGGATTCTTTAAAGACTTTAGAGTCATTTGTACGCCCATATGCACCAATGTCGACTGCCACAAATTGATACTGGGCATCAGCTATTGCCATTAATATTATAGAGAAAAACTTGAAACTTGAACCAATGTGAGCCGGCTTCTTGATGCGAATGTGCTTGCCATCTACTGCCCCTATGCATTTAGGGAAATTTGCAACTTCATTAATTTTTTCAGCAATGGCCAACCACTGATCACAGGTGGGATGTGGCATGTATTGTGGTTGCAGCTTTTCCCAGATAACCTGACAGGTCTCTTTAACAAGGTAGCAAACAGTAGACTTGCCAAGGCGATATTGGTAGTGCAGGGATCTGAAACTTTCCCCAGTGGCAAGGTACCTGAGTATGAAGAAATATAGTATTCAGACTAGACACAGACAATATACATTCTTGGATATTCAAGCAAATCCCCCACCCACCTCCTTCACCCCCCCCAAAAAAAGTGTATATAGTGAATATCTACCTTAGGGTGACAGACAGTCTTTCTGTTGCAGAAACACATCTCCGGAACCTTGTATCCTGGCGTTGTAGATCAGCTCCAACCAGCTGCAGTAGCTTATCAAAACTGTCTACAGTCATTCTAAAGTAGTCTTGAAACTTTATAGGGTATCTTCAAAGCTGGCTATACAGACCATGAAAGGCCCCATGCTTCTCCCTAACAGTATTGACAGGGTGTACCCAATAACTGCGCTGCTGAACTTTGTGCAACCTCCTTTGCCTCCTCCTCAATTGCAGCATCCTCCTTCGCATGAGCAATGATATAATCATTGTAAATTTCTCTCACACAAGGACTCCTATATCTCCTATCTCCTTGTACACTCAATAAACCTTTCAACACACCCCTTTTATGAATTGAATAATAAAGCTTTATTTACACTTGACAACAAACATGATCCGATTTTTATGAAGCAAATCGGATAAAATCGGATCAAATTTGAGAACCATACGATTTTTTTTGAACGATTCTTTAATCTGTAATTTTTTAGATACGATTGTATACGATTCTTATAATCCGTTTCTATCAGATTTTTCTGTCCGATATTCGGATGGAGAAATCGTGATGTGGACGTGGCCTAAAACAACAAATTGCGTATTCACAGAAATGATCATATACTTACTGTTCCTGCTGCACTGGCTTTTCCCTTGCTACAAGTATTAATTGTGTAACATAATTTAATCCTGGTTTGAATATTCCTAATATTATTAATAATATACTGGGTTTATGAAAAAAGGAGCATACTCATGGACCACCAGTAAGGAAAATGCTTAACTTGGCTTTTAACAGGGAAAAACTGGGGTGTAAATAAACCCATTGCTCAGAGCTAGTCATCATAATTCTGCCATATCCTATATATTTTTATTCTAAAGGGGTACTCCACTGGAAAACAATTTCTTTTAAATCAACTGATGCCAGAAAGATAAAGAGATTTATAAATTATTTCTCTAAAAAAGCCTAATTCTTCCAGTACTTATCAGCTGCTGTATACTAGAGAGAAAGTTTGTTTCTTTTTGAATTTCTGTCTGACCACAATGGTCTGTCTGACCACCTCTCTGCTGACACCTCTGTCCATGTCAGGAACTGTACAGAGCAGGAGAGGTTTGCTATGGGGATTGGCTCATACTCTGGAAAGTTCCTAAAGTGGACAGAGGTGTCAGCAGAGAGCACTGTGGTCAGACAGAAAGGACATTCAAAAAGAAAAGAACTGCCTGTGGAGCATACAGCAGCTGATAAGTACTGGAAGGATTAACAAATCTGTTTAACTTACTGGCACCAGTTGATTAAAAAAATGTTTTCAGGATGACAAAAGGCCAAATAGGTCCAACCTATATCCTTTTTATCACTGCCCCGCGACCCAATTGCATTCGCCTAACCCGTTTGACTAAAAACTACTAGAAGAATAGAACATGGGCTAGACTTACCTGGGCCCTTTCTGTGCTAGAAAACTACCCCTGGACACTTGAACATAATTTACATATTAACAAAAATGCTTATGTCATGTCAGTAGAGACATCTAGTGCAATACAAAGGTATCGCCAGAATTCTGTACCCATGCACTTTCCTGCTGACTAGTGTTCTATAACTATATTCTGGTTGGTGATGCATAAGTAGCATTTCTACAGTTCATGGAAATTAACAATGTTCCATTTAAATGGGCACTGTCATTACAATTATTTTTTGCTATTGCACTCCTTATGGTAAATAAAAAATCTTTCTAATGTACTTTGTTTAAAAAAAAAAAAAAAATGATGTTTTCTATGTTTTATTTGTGTTTAGAAAAGCTGCCAGTAGGGGTCTCCCTACTTGTCCAGAGCCCATTTCCCCCTTCTCTTGCCCAAACTTTGGACTACTGCTAGCCTGGCAGAAGTTCAAAATTAGGAAATGCAGTCTGGGGTGCTGAGGGGTGTGTGTGCAACCTTAGCCAATCATAGCTCATCCAACACACTGAACTGCTCTGGGCTGTGTGTAGCAGAGTGAGGGAGGAAGTTCTCCCCTGTATGGCTTCAGATGATGTCACGCCTGCTGGGTAACTCCCCTTCCCAGTCTGACTGACTGAGCAGAAAATACAGAGCAATATCAAGGTAGAAAACTAAAAAATTATAAAAATAAAGGCAGGGGGTGGTTTATCATGATGGTCGCAGTGAACTGGGAGGATTATAAAATTAACAAGATTATGAGAGGTACTCTTTTAAGGGGTACTCCGGCCCTAAGACATCTTATCCCCTATCCAAAGGATAGGGGATAATATGTCTGATCATGGGGGTTCTGCCACTGTGGACCCCCGCAATCTAGCACGCAGCACCAACCTGTGAGCACTGCAGGAAGTGCTTGAGGCTCCAAGTCTTATGCCTCCCGACCATGGGGACGGATTATCGTGACGTCATGACTCCACCCCCGAGTGACGCCACGCCCTACCCCCTTAATGCAAGTGACAGCCGTTGCTGTGTGGGTGGGTGTGGAATGACAGATTGCGGGGGTCCCCAGCGCTGGGACCCCCGCGATCATACATCTTATCCCCTAACCTTTCGATAGGGGATAAGATGTATTAGGGCCGGAGTACCCCTTTAATTCCTGGGACTATTGTCCTATATTCTCAGAATCTTTGGATCTTTTGACAACCCATTTAAAGTTGGTTGGATAAATTTTAGACTGACATGGTTGCCTATTACGCACAAAACACCTCTGGCCATTAATGTAATAGGAATCATAATTAGAATTATCCACATGTTACAATCTTTGGAGCTATTTCTGTTTGAATGACAAAATCTAACAAATCTCTTAACAGTAAGCAATTGTTTGCGGAATATGCTAATGCTAAAGGGAACATGTCTGGAAAACATATTATTAAGATATATTTTATTTGATGGCGCTTGGCAGGAATGTAAGGTTAAGTAATGCCACTGCCAGGCATATTAGCATAAGCCTTGATTTGTGCAATGAAGAAGGCTTGTTGGAGCAGAGACCAGGAATGTCATGCTCATGGAATGTATTAAAAGATATGAATAATTTTAGTTGGCACAAAGCATTGCACACATATAACATTAATTAAAATTATATATCAGACTGTGACATCTAGTGAGTTGAAACAGACAGCATGGAATGACAGCTTTACAAGCGAACAGCTTTTAGAATACTGCAACTTGACTAAGGCTGGGTTCACACTACGTTTTGAGCTTACGAGGATCATTTGAATGAGCCAACCAGAGTCAGATAGTGATTCCGATTGGCTCATTTTTGCCCCATATCCGGTTTTCTGACGGACCTAAAACCTAATGTGTCGGTTAGCTCATCGGAGCTGATCGGGACCATTGCAGTGATGTAATACACTGGTATGGAAATGTTGGATTATGGCCATACACACAAGTTCTTTTTTGATAGGGGGACCATGATAAGGAGGCCTTGTGCTTCCATGTATGCTAATCTCCTCCTTGACAGGTTGGAGGACACTAGTAGTGTGTAATCATTCAATGATAACCAAATAAGCTTCCAATTCACATTTGAGGTTGATGGGCACTATATATCTTTTTTGGTTTTAAACATCTGGAAAAATTAGGGGATGGGACGCTGTTTAGTTTCTTTTATTCCACACCTACTGTTATTAATAGTCTGCATTAGTTTCCATCCATTGCCTTTATATAGAGAAATCCCAAGAGGACAATATTTGAGTGTAATGGAAAACTGCTCCTAGGATGCAGAATTTTACCATCTTTTGAGGGTTAGATTTCTAGCTAGGGGTTATACCCAGCCAGCATACTCTTAGGTAAGCATTTCAATAGGCAACTTCTAAGGAACAAACCACTTTACTCATCCTGAGGACTAATGTATTGACAGAAAGATTATTGACCTATGACACCTATGAATAATTGACCTATGACAGCCAGACATCCAACTTTGCATGAATTTAAAATAGACAGTATAAAATACTGAAGGCTGATTCTGACTTGAATGATATTGTCCTCAGTATGACCAGCTATAATGTATCTAAAAAAGGTAGGCTCATCCATAGCCATTACACAGGACCAAGATCTCCTGATTTCTGGCTATATTGCCAAATTAGAGGGACCCTTGGATGCAGTGTGTGTATGGCGTGTCCATATTTGGTAAGTAGCAGTACCAGTGCAGTCACATGTTTATCATATACCATACATGATTTTGTGAACTGCTGCTCATAGGGCATTATATATTTCACCTTTCTCTTAATTTTGTTGGCAAAACAATTTGTGAATTAAGGAGGAGGATATTTTACCACATTGGTGATGTCGAGACACTCCAGTGACTAGATATGTGTGGGAACAATATCAGTCCTCATTCCCTGCATTTCTCAACCCTGGAGGTAGCTTAGCAGTTCACGTAAAAAGGGGATTGGAACAGTAAGATTTTACAAAAAGAACTTAAATAGATTTACAGATTGAGATAATTTAGACAATATGGATCTGGCGGCAGACCAGGCAAACAAGAGCACTGAGGTACACTTTAACTGGCTATTACTCACTGTCTCGGGACTGCTATCTAAACTTTTGACATGTCTAGACAGAGGTGTATGGAGGACTGTGGTAATGGACCAGCTGACTTGGGCTCCTCTTGTTAACATGTTTAAGGCAGGGGCATAATTATAGGGGGTTCAGAGGTAGCACCTTTTGCATCAGGGCCCAAAAGCTACAAGTTATGCCTCTGGGTTTTGGCACCCTGTGCAGTCTGACTGGTTAATTTCTAAGCATCTACAAGATCTGTTCCTTATTGGGACAGTCCAGCTATTTACTTCTTATCCTCTATGCAAAGGACAGGAATAAGTGTTTGATGGCAGTTTGGCAACATCTCCTGCGTTGCGCCCTAGCTCTCCTCGTGCACGGAGCAGTGGTCGACATGCCCCATCAGTGCATCTCTATGGGAGAGCTGGCGATACACAAGAGATGTAACTTGTGTTTCTTCGACTCTCCTATAGAGATGCATGGATGGAGCATGTTGACCATGCTCTGTGCGCAAGTAGAGCAAGGGAGCACCATATCATAGATGGTAGCAGTGGTCGGAACCTACCCCCATACCCCCCCCCCCCCCCCCCATAAAACACTTATCCCCTATTTTTTTGGATAAGGAATAAGGAAATAAGGAAATAGGGATGCATGGATGGAGCATGTTGTGGTCTTTAATGTGAATGGACACAGGGAATGTATGGAGGTATTCAAAGACTTAGTGCCATTATTATTTGAGAAATGCATAAAACTGTTATTAATAGTTATAACCAAGTGTCTTCCAAAGAATGTCAAAATACTAGGCACAATGGCCAAGATTTATCAAACTGTGTAAGAGAAAAAGTGGAGAGATTTTCCCATAACAACCAATCACAGCTCAGCTTTCCTACCTTAACTAGCTCTGGTAAAGTGAAAGCTGAACTGTGATTGGTTGTCATGTCTCTCCACTTTTTCTCTCACACAGTTTGATAAATATGGGCCAATGTCTATTGATAACATTTACAGTATTTATATATGCTTTAGGGTCATCTACATTTTAAATTCCTAATTCCCTCCTCATTTACATGTACATGTACATGACAGCCACCTTTAATGGAGGTCATGTGTCCCCAGCACATGTTCGGCCACTGCTCCTTTCATTCTCTGTACAGCTTCTGAACATTGATGGGTTCAGCACTCAGCACTGTAGAAAAGACTCATAGAGAATGAATTAAGTGGTGAGCACGTGTGCTGCTGCTCTGCTTACTTGAGCGACAATTGGTCTTTATTCTCATGATCAGTGGGGGTCACAGTCGTCAGAATCTCTCTGATCAGCTAGTTATCTCCTATCCTGTGGATAGGGCATAACTTTTAATCGTGGGTTTTATTTTTACCTTGAAATGCCCTTCAAGTATGGGCATGGGCATACCGGTATGGGCTTTGCTCAGGGTATCCATAGGTCACATCTCCTGAGTAGTCTCTAATAGCAACCACTGATAGCTTTAAGATGGTATTTTTAAAGTGTGCTACCAGGATGCATGCTCTTAAGAATATGAGGCCAATTCTAGCAGAATTCATGCTGTTATGTGGAGACCGGCAGTGGAGAGTCAAAGAGAGACATGTCGGCTGCACAGATAGAAAAAGCATATTGCGTCCCTTTGTATTACGTACATCTTTGAATGGATGGTAGCTCCTTGCTGAAACAATCTGATCTAAGTATTTTACATATAGTGACTTTTTCATGGGTTTGCATAATTTCTCTAGAAATATATTAACTGTAATATAATAACTGTTCGATCATTTGTTATAATGTAAATTCTATGACAGAGTAAATGATCTAAAAATGATTTAAAACAACTTTTGACATGTTTCACAGACATGTAAAGTTGTGATCACACTGTGTCTCACTCCTACCTGCTGCAATTGCTAGTTGTTAGCAGGGAGAATTTCCTGGCAGCATGTGGCTCACTCCCTGGCTGTCAATCAAATCTGACCTTTCCCCATAGACTGCAATGCAGAGAAAAGGTCGGATCTGCTGGCTGGCAGGGGAATGAACAGCGATGCGGCGAATATCTCCAGCTTGTAACCCACGATCACAATAGGTCTCGGCACTAAGACCTGGTCTAATCACAAATTTTCACATCACTGTGAAACATGTTAAAAGTTGTTTTAAATGGCAGTAACACTTTATGTTCAGTTATTGGTCCTATTCTGATTTGCTCTACAGAAATAGAACTGAAAATGGGTTTAGCATAGTGTTTAAGCCCACCCTCAGGTAACGTGAAATCAATGCCCTGTGATGGTCAGTTTCAATTTATGCCTTTGATAATGTGAGGAAACACAGCTGCTTTGTGGCATTACTGTATTTATTCAAAAGCTAAACCCAAAACAGATGTTCTAGGAATGTCCATATTTTAAACAACAGGATTCTTTGTACTGCATTCTGGACATTATTCTTATTGATAAAACTTGACTTTCTATTATACTAACAATATAAAATTTGAATCAACAAAATCTTGAAAGGTTTATATTCTAGCCTTTATCAATGATGACTAAAACAATTTATTTTATTAAAATATTATTTAAAATTATATTAATCAACTCAATAACATTTCGTAGCACATCCAATTGCTTTTCAACCTAATGGACAACCCAGCCATTGACCTGTTAGTACAATTAAAGGGGTACTATGGTGAAATTTTTTTAATCAACTGGTGCCAGAAAGTTAAACAGATTTGTAAATTACTTCTATTTAAAACTCTTAATCCTTCCAGTACTTATCAGCTGCTGTATGCTCCACAGGAGGTTCTTTTCTTTTTAAATTTATTATCTGTTTGACCACAGTGCTCTCTGCTGACACCTCTGTCTGTCTCAGGAACTGTCAAGAGCGAATATGTTTGCAAGTTTGCTCCTGCTCTTGACAGTTCCTGAGACAGAGAGAGGGGTCAGCAGAGAGCACTGTGATCAGACAAAAAATAAATGTAAAAAGAAAATAACTTCCTGTGAAGCATACAGCAGCTGACAAAGATATTTAAATAGAAGTAATTTACAAATCTGTTTAACGTTCTGGCTCCAGTTTATAAAAAAAAAGAAGGGGGTTTTCACCGGATTACCCCTTTAACACTGATGTAGCGTATTGCTGAATTACTACTTTTCCTTTACTTGAGAAAAAAATAAATATTATTTCCCTAGCAGAAGAACATTTTTACAGATTGAAAAGTAGGATAAATACATTTGTCTGACCTTTTTAACTATAACTGAAAAATGTAGGATCTCAATAGAGAAATAGATGCTGAGCCTACATCTACAGCAAAAAGAACAACTTTAAACAACATAGACAACTTTAAATTCTACTATATGGGATTACATGACACTGTATAGAGTTTATGTACAATAGAAAAATCAAGTATTTAATTGTATCGTGAGATCATTTAATAGATTGGATTAGTTTATATAATTCTATTGTGCAGTCAGGCCTATTCTCGGCCTAAGGGCAAATAGGTGAAGGGATCCAGATAAAAGTTCGATAGCCACAACCTCTATAGCCACACCAAAGCTTCATGTTATCTTATTGAGCAGACTTCTTTAACCCCTTAAGGACTCAGGGTTTCTCCGTTTTTGCACTTCCGTTTTTTCCTCCTTACCTTTTAAAAATCATAACCCTTTAAATTTTCCACCTAAAAATCTATATTATGGCTTATTTTTTGCATCACCAATTCTACTTTGCAGTGACATCAGTCATTTTACCCCAAAATTCACGACGAAATGGAAAAAAAATCATTGTGCGACAAGATCGAAGAAAAAACGCCATTTTGTAACTTTTGGGGGCTTCCGTTTCTAGGCAGTGCATATTTCGGTAAAAATGACACCTTATCATTATTCTGTAGGTCCATACGGTTAAAATGGTACCCTACGTATATAGGTTTGATTTTTCGTACTTCTGGAAAAAATCATAACTACATGCAGGAAAATGTATACGTTTAAAAATGTCATCTTCTGACCCCTATAACTTTTTTATTTTTCCACGTACAGGTCGGTATGAGGGCTCATTTTTTGCGCCGTGATCTGAAGTTTTTATCGGTATGATTTTTGTCTTGATCGAACTTTTAAATCACTTTTTAATTTATTTTTTAATGGTATAAAAAGTGACCAAAATACGCTTTTTTGGACTTTGGAATTTTTTTGCGCGTACGCTATTGACCGTGCGGTTTAATTAACGATATATTTTTATAGTTCGGACATTTACGCACACGGCGATACCCCATATGTTTATTTTTATTTTTATTTACACTGTTTTATTTTTTTTATGGGAAAAGGGGGGTGATTCAAACTTTTATTAGGGAAGGGGTTAAATGACCTTTATTAACACTTTTTTTAAACTTTTTTTTTGCAGTGTGATAGGTCCCATAGGGACCTATAACACTGCACACACTGATCTCCTATGCTGATCACTGCCGTGTATTAACACGCCTGTGATCAGCGTTATCGGCGCTTGAGTGCTCCTGCCTGGATCTCAGGCACGGAGCAGTCATTCATCGATCGGACACCGAGGAGGCAGGTAAGGGCCCTCCCGGTGTCCTGCAAGCTGTTTGGGACGCCGCAATTTCACCGCGGTGGTCCCGAACAGCCCAACTGACTAGCCGGGATACTTTCACTTTCGCTTTAGAAGCGGCAGTCAGCTTTGACCGCCGCTTCTAAAGGGTTAATACCACATATTGCCGCGATCGGCGATGTGTGGTATTAGCCGCGGGTCCCGGCCGTTGATGAGCGCCGGGACCGACGCGATGTGATGCGGGGTCACAGCGCGACCCAGCTTCATATCGCGGGAGTCGGCGCAGGACGTAAATATACGTCCTGCGGCGTTAAAGGGGTACTCCGGTGAAAAACTTTTTTTTTTTTTTAAATCAACTGGTGCCAGAAAGTTAAATAGATTTGTAAATTACTTCTATTAAAAAATCTTAATCCTTCCTGTACTTATTTGCTGCTGAATACTACAGCGGAAATTCTTTTCTTTTTGAAACACAGAGCTGTCTGCTGACATCATGAGCACAGTGCTCTCTGCTGACATCTCTGTCCATTTTAGGAACTGCCCAGAACAGCATATGTTTGCTATGGGGATTTCCTTTTACTCTGGCAGTTCCTAAAATGGACAGAGATGTCAGCAGAGAGCACTGTGCTCGTGATGTCAGCAGAGAGCTCTGTGTTTCAAACGGAAAATAATTTCCACTGTAGTATTCAGCAGCTAAAAAGTACAGGAAGGATTAAGATTGTTTAATAGAAGTAATTTACAAATCTGTTTCACTTTCTGGCACCAGTTGATAAAAAAAATAAAAAATAAAAAATAAAAAAGGTTTTCACCGGAGTACCCCTTTAAGCTTTATGGGGGAGATTTATCAAAACCTGTCCAGAGGAAAAGTTGCTGAGTTGCCCATAACAACCAATCAAGTCGCTTCTTTCATCTTTCAGAGGCCTATTCAAAAATAAAAGAAGCGATCTGATTGGTTCCTCTGGACAAGTTTTGATACATTTCCCCCTTAACTTTATGTCTGCTAAAATGCTAAGCTACGTCTGCATGCAGTAGGAGGTAAACACTTATTATTCTTATCTAATGTTTTATATTAGTAATCAAAATATATAAAACTTCCACTTTTCTATAACGGCAAGTGACTCATAAATTATGCCGAAGGAGTTCTTAAAATACATAAATAGCTCAATAAAAAGAAAAAAGATGAACACAACCTATGGTTCCGATTGATTGAAAACATTACTTAAGCTAGTCTTGCCTTTCTTTTTTTTTTTTTTTTTTGTAGACAACAGTTTTTATTGGTTCCAGCTTTGGAATAACTTCCAGGTGGTGCAACAATGCTGTACTAATAACATTTGTGATTTGCACTGCCAACAGAGAGATTTATATCCTTTAGATGTGGTTGCTGTTACTAGGTTAGAGACTAATATAATACAGTAAATAGATTTAGAGAAAATAGAAGAACAAGTAAGAGCACGGATGGGCCCTATATTTCATTAATATAAAAATTGTATTAGTTATATACAACGATAAAAAATTTTTTTTTATATACTTTATATTTATTGGTGCTTTAACCCCTTAACCTCTTGGGGATGCAAGGCGTATGCATACGCCCTGCATCCCTGATCCTTAAGGACTCAGGGCCGGGCGGGGACCAGACCGGGATGCCTGCTGAAATCATTCAGCAGGCATCCCGGCACATCGCATGTCGGCAATCGCCGCAAATCGCCGGTCAATTCAGACCAGCAATTTGCAGCGATTCTGGTCCCCGGCGCTCGCCAGACAGGGATCGGACTGGGATGCCTACTGAAATCATTCAGAAGACATCCCAGCATTTCAGACTGGCGATCTGCGGCGATTCCGGGTCATTGGGGTCACATGGGACCCGATGACTCGGAAAAGGAGGATTATCAGTGGTGTTAATATACACCGCCAATCAACCTCCATACTGTCCTGGGAGGTGGCAGTGTTGCCACCCCCCCAGGACAGCTGTGATTGTGCAGTCATAGTGACCGTATCAATCACAGTGTATGGGGAGGGGTGAGACATTTTGTTTCTGGTGCTGAGCAGGACGAAGCTCCGTGCTGCATCTCCCCCCTCACAGTTGAAAAAGTGCCCCATGGCATTGTTTCTGTGCCCCCTGGCACATTAAAAGTTAGGGACAGCTTTGGATTAGGCAGAGACAGGTTAAGAAGGTAAAAAAAAAAAGAAAATGTTTTTTTTTTTTTTTTTGCAGCATACCGCTACTATATGTCCGCGGGTCCGCAGCACATTTAGCTGCGTGACCCCGGCCCTACAGGGTTGCTGCGGTCTGCCACCAGCGTTTTTTTTTTGGGTGCAGACCTGCTAGTTGTGTGTCCAACCCACTTATGTATGCAAGAGTGGCCGGCGACCATTAGCCAATCGCCCACCCACCGCTGATCAGTCCCTTTTTCCACTGACTTCTGTGCCCCCTGCCGCCACTAAGCACTAATCAGTGTGCACACCACTGATTAGGTAAACGCTTTTTGGCTCAGGGCTTTTTGCGCTAGAAATCCTTTTTTTCCCCCAAAAAAAAACTTTTTTCCTTATTTTAGTTTAGTTTTATTTAATATTTTAATATTTTTGTTCTTAGGGTGGGTTAGGTAGTAGTTTAGAGCGGGTTAGGGCGGGTTAGGGCAGGATGTATCATGCAGCACACACACCAATAAAGTTTTCCCCCATACACTTCACCCACATTAGAAATGGCCTGCATGGCATTTTCAGCGGAGGAGGCACATGCCATACTTGCCTCCGATACTGAAAGCGCCACAGAGGACGAGGAAGACCCCACCTTTCTTATTTCTTCCGCGTCCTCCTCATCATCTAGTGATGATGAGCCACCAAGGCGGCGGAGACGCCGCCATGCGAGGCTGCAAACCTCCTCTGCTCCTGACCCTGTGCTCCATGCTAGTATGAGTCCCCCTGGTGCTCATACTAGTCAAACCTCCCAGCCAAGTTTACTGGTGCCTGGTACCAAAGAACTTGTCTGGACTCGGACCACGAGCCTGTGATTCCTGAGTTTGTTGGCGACTCAAGAATCAAGATTGACATTGTCAGGGTCACTTAAATGGTCTATTTTAGTTTTTTTTTTCAGTGACAACTTTGTCAATCTGATGGTTGATCAGACGAACCTGTACGCCCAACGGTTCGTCGCTGCAAACCCGGGCTCCTTTTTAGCAAGGCCCAATGGCTGGTTCCCAGTCGATGCAGCAAAAATGAGGACATTTTGGAGCCTCGTGCTGCATATGGGCTTAGTTAAAAAAACAAAGGTCAGGCAGTACTGGAGTGGGGATGTCCTCTACCAGACCTCGCTCTGCAGTATGGCGATGACCCGTCCCCGGTTCGAGGCCATTCAGAAATGTTTGCATTATGCTGATAATGAACACAAAAAACAAAAAAAAAGTACACTTAGGTAAGTAACTGTGGATAGAACTGAGTACACCGATGAAGAGAGAGTTAAGCACAGCAGATAAATGGTAAAAAATAGAAAAATGTATTTAATTCATGAAAAATTTATAAAATATAAAACAACAAATAAAGAAATAGTACAGAAAATAGAACAAAAGGCACCAGGTACAGCAGAACGATGGTGGGTATATGGGCATGCTATATGACAACAAGTATAGTGTCCTAGGCAGCTGAAGAAAGACTACAATAAAGGCATATGGCTCCAAGCAAAAAAGCTTGGGCCTAAATCAGTAATAAGCATCTTAAAAAGGGACAAATCATACAAAAGGGTCAATGAAAATAGCAAACAAGTACAGGGTGCCAGACCATACCCACCAGACCCCAAAGATCGTTTCGCTTTCTAAAGTGCTACCTCAGGGGGCGCCCCCTGAGGAAGCACTTTAGAAAGCGAAAATATCGTGCATCATCATTAACGGGGTACGGTCCGGCCACACAGCACAGAGCAGTAAAGGTCCCGCCCCCAAAAAGTACAACCTGCACCACAAAAAAAAGCCTACAGTAAATGTAAAAAGCACTACACTACACCTACACTACACATTCACTCACGTACCCCCCGTACATGTGTGAATGTGTAGTATAGGTGTAGTGTAGTGCTTTTTACGTTTACTGTAGGCTTTTTTTTTGTGGTGCAGGTTGTACTTTTGGGGGGGCGGGACCTTTACTGTTCTCTGCTGTGTGGCCGGACCGTACCCCGTATGCAGACTGTCCTGATAGCTGATCAGAGAATTATTACTAATCAGCAGTTTTTTGGGTGCAGGTTTTTTTTTTTTGCGCTTTTTTTGTGGGTGTTTGTGGTCCGTGCCACCAGCAACTGTTCTGCGCTATGTGGCCGGACCGCAAACTCCCCCCCCCCCCCAAAAAAAAATGCCTGAACCCCCAAAAGTTCTGATCAGTAATAATTAGTTGATCAGCAATCAGCACAGTCTGCACACTGGGTACGGTCCGGCCACACAGTGCAGAACAGTCGCTGGTGGCATGGACCGCATACGCACCCCCCCCATCCCCAAAAAAAGTGAAAAATAAAAACTGCACCCCATAAAAAGCTAGGGGCAGGCAGCAGACCAGTGGTCACCAAAGTGTGGCCCTCCAGATGTTGCAAAACTACAACTCCCAGCATGCCCAAACAGCTGTTGGCTGTCTGGGCATGCTGGGAGTTGTAGTTTTCCAACATATGGATGGCCACAGTTTATAGACCACTACATAGTGGTTTTCAAACTGTGGTCCTCCAGATGTTGCAAAACTGCAACTCCCACAAAACTGCAACTGTCAGGGCATGCTGGGAGGTGTAGTTTTGCATCTGCTAGAGGGTGAGGACTTACCCTACTCAGCGCCGCTGCCGCCACCAGTGGGCTTCCGCGCTCCCGCTGGGACCTCCGTACGCCCGCCGCACCTGTTGCATGCCCACCGCAACCACATACGCGATCGCATCGAAGGTTAATCAGATGGGCTCCCGGGGTGTCCAGCGGAAGTTGCCTCCCGCCGGACACACGGGGACTTAAGCTGATTAACCCACGCAGCGCTGCGGGACTGAGTATTTAATGAATGCTGTATATATATGGCGGAATGTGTGGAGGGGTCGCGTCATCCGCTGTATATATACGGCATTCTGCGGAAAGAGGTTAAGGAAAGGTTCACTCGTTCACTATGGGGATCGCACACATTTGGACATGTGCCATCTCCATAGACTCCATGTGCCATCCCCACTATCCTATTTTTTTTTCTGTCCCTGCCTATTGCCAATCTATCCCTAACCCCCTCCCTGCTTTTAATTTTAATTTTTACTATATTAAAAATGCTTTTTGTCTGCCTGGCAGTGTGCTCACTACCAGGCAGACTTCCCCAGCAGGCACCACGTCACTGATGCCTGCTGGGGGGGACTTCCGCCCTTAGTTCATCTACACAGGGTGCCTCCAGCTGTTTCACCACTACAACTCCCAGCTTGTCCTGACATCTATTGGCTGTCAGGGCATGCTGGGAGTTGTAGTATTGAAACAGCTGGAGGCACCCTGTGTAGATAAACTATTAGTTAGTTACAAGCGGCGCTGCGGCTACGGCGCTAGCCCGTTCCTCCCCCCCCCCGCGCTACGGCGCTAGCCCGTTCCCTCCCGCCCCGCATACCCCGTACCCTCATTACACTTGCAGTTACTGCAGAGTCTGGCAGCGGGCATGCAGGGACAGCGGCGGCGACGAGGAGACGGTGGCGATGTGCGGGAGGAGTGGCCGGGGAGCCAATGCGCTCACTCCCGTCTGTCTGATTGACAGGCAGGGAGCGAGTGCAGCCTAACTGAAAAAGGACTGATTGTCACTCCAAAATCAGTCCTTTTTCAGGCGTGACGTCACGCCGGGCTGCAGCCGGCCACTAGTAGGGTGACCCCTAGTGGCCGGTTTTTAAATGTAAATTAAACCTTTTTAATGAAAAAAGAAAATAAATAAAAGTATATTTGAGATATGTTGTAGTACATAAGTACTACAACATATCAAAAAATAAAGTTGGTGCAGTGCCCATTTAAAGACTACCTGTCATCAAACCGTATTTTCTAAACAAACTCAGAAAATATTCCCTAACTACTCCTAACACCCCTCCTGCCCTTAAAAAAATATTCTGAGCTTTAAAAAGCTCTGCATATATTTCCCCTTGCTCACATTGTGTAAGTTCCCTGCATGAGAAAGTGGGTGTTCCCCAGCAGGCGCAGCATCACAGAAGCCTGGAAGAGCTGTGCCTCGCCCTACCCCACACGCACTTGCTGCATTAAGTCTCCTGCCAGTAAGGAGACCAAACTAACTGTTTGACTTGCGGCAAGGAACAGAGCCACCTTGTGGACAATTTTTTTACATTAGGAACTATGTGTTAAAAGTGTAGTTAGGTGACAAGTACTTTTTAAAATAGAACACAAATGTAAGCTTGTGTTGTACAAACAGATAACGCTAGTCTCATTTAAAGGTGACCATACATTTTCAATAACTATTTCTCCCAACCTACCCATACTGAACATTTAGAAACATTTATGTCTCCTCTATGTGGAGAGGTAAGCCATAGTAAGACAGCTCTGGATTATCCCTCTCAGAACAATAGGGTTGTCGGTGGAGAGTACAATACACTTTAGACTGTTGGCCAAACCTGCCGATGGCTTTAGACTTCAGTCAGAGGTGTAATGGGACGTTAAGACTTCCAAATCATATGTATTCTTGTAGACTTATTGTAGATGTAGATATGAATATTAGATATTTGACATTCCTACTAGATGTAATAAATCTTTATTATAGAGATATTTATAAAGGTCTGCCATATATACATGGAATGGATCTCTATTGGATAAGTAAACAATGGAGAAATATTTGACCCCTTAAGGACCACAGTTTTTTCATTTTTGCACTTTTGTTTTTTCTTCCCCACCTTCTAAAAATTATAACATTTCAATTTTGCACCTACAGCCCCATATAAGTGCTTGTTTTTTGCGCCACCAATTTTACTTTGTAATAATATCAATCTACGGCAAAACCAAAAAAAGAAAATTTGTGGGCCAAAATTTGAAAAAAAAAAACAGCCTTCTGGGGGCTTCTGATTCCACACAGAGCACTTGAAAATTATACCTTATCCTTATTCTGTATGTCCATACAATTCAATTGATACCCAACTTATATAGGTTTGATTTTGTTTTACTTCTGTTAAAAAATGATAACATTTTGCACCAAACTTAGTACATTGAAAAATGTTCTCTTCTGACCTTTATAACTTTTTTATTTTTCCCAATATGGGGATGTGTGAGGGCTATTTTTTGTGCCATGATCTGTAGTTTTTATCAGTAAAATCTCAGTTTTGATCGGCTTTTTAATCGTTTTTTATAAATTTTTTAGGGTATGCAAAGTGACAAAAAATACGCAATTTTGGACTTTGGTATTGTTTTACATATATGCCATTATCGTGCAATTTTGTGAACATTATATTTTTATAGTTCAGACATTTATGCACACGGCGATACCACATTTGTTTATGTTTATTTTTCTTTACATTTTTTTTAAATGGTAAAAGGGGGATGATTCTATGTCATAGTAAAGAATTGATCAGTGTTATCAGTGCTCTGCTGCTCCAGCCTAACATGGCTGACTGGAGCTTCAGACCAACAATCGGATGGCAAGGAGGCAGGTAAGCCCCCCAGTTATCTAAGCTGATCGGGACACTGCGGTTTTACCACGGGGGTGCTGATGAGCTGCCGACTGTTTTTTTATTTTTATTTTAGACTCTGTGATCAAAGACTATAGGGTTAATGCTGGACATTGGCATGATTAGTGATGTCCGGTATAAGCCATGGGCCCGCATCATAGAAAGGGGAGCGGGACAAGGACATACAGGTACACCCTTTGTCCTTAAAGGGGTACTCCGGTGACATTTTTTTTCTTAAATCAACAGGTGCCAGAACGTTAACCTCTTAAGGACCTAGGGCGTACCTGTACTCCCTACACCCGATCCCAGAATTTAAAACGGGGTCACGGGGTCATACCGGGTCGGTCCCGGTGGCTAATGATAGCCGGGACCCTGGGCTAATAGCGAGTGGCACGATCATTGTGCCGCGCGCTATTAACCCTTTAGATACGGCGATCAAAGTTGATCGCCGCGTCTAAAATGAAAGTGAAAGCTTTCCGGCAGCTCAGTTGGGCTGATCGGGACTATTGTGATAAAATCGCAATGTCCCGATCAGCTAGCACGCGAGCGGAGGTCCCCTTACCAAGCTCCGTCGCGTCCGATCAGCGTTTGATTACTCCAAGGCCTGAGATACAGGCTTGAGCAATCGACCGCCTATAACACTGATCCATGCAAAGCTATGGCTTTGCAGGGATCAGTGTAAAAGATCAGCGTGTGCAGTGTTATAGCCCCTTATGGGAGCTATAACACTGCGAAAAAAAAGTGAAAAAAAGTTAATAAATGTCATTTAACCCCTTCCCTAATAAAAGTTTGAATCACCCCCCCTTTTCCCATAAAAAAAAACTGTGTAAATAAAAATAAACATATGTGGTATCGCCACGGAAATGTCCGAATTATAAAAATATATCATTAATTAAACCGCACGATCAATGGCGTACGCGTACAAAAATTCATAAATCCAAAATAGCGTATTTTTGGTCACTATTTATATCATAAAAAAATGAAGAAAAAGCAATCAAAAAGTCCGATCAATACAAAAATCGCACCGATAAAAACGTCAGATTACGGCACAAAAAATTAGCCCTCATACCGGCCCGTACGCAGAAAAATAAAAAAGTTATAGGGGTCAGAAGATGAGACTTTTTAATGTATACATTTTCCTGCATGTGGTTATGATTTTTTTTCAGAAGTACGACAAAATCAAACCTATATAAGTAGGGTATCATTTTAACCGTATGGACCTACAGAAGAAAGATAAGGTGTCATTTTTACCGATAAAAAATGCACTGCGTAGAAACGGAAGCCCCCAAAAGTTAAAAAAATTGCCTTTTTTCTTCAATTTTGTCGCACAATGAATTTTTTTCCGTTTCGCCGTGGATTTTTTTGGTAAAATGACTAATGTCACTGCAAAGTAGAATTGGTGGCACAAAAAATAAGCCACCATATGGAATTTTATGTGCAAAATTGAAAGCGTTATGATTTTTAGAAGGTGATGAGGAAAAAATGAAAATGCAAAAACGGAAAAACCCTGCATCCTTAAGAGGTTAAACAGATTTGTAAATTACCTTCTATTTAAAAATCTTAATCTTTCCAGTACTTATCAGCTGCTTTATACTACAGAGGAAGTCATGCTGACACCTCTGTCGGTCTCAGGAACTGTCAAGAGCAGGATAGCTTTGTTATGGGGATTTGCTGCCGCTCTTGACAGTTCCTGAAACAGACAGAGGTGTCAGCAGAGAGCACTGTTGTCAGACAGAAAATAAATAAAAAAAAGAAAAGAACTTCCTCTGTAGTATACAGCAGCTGATAAGTACTGGAAGGGTTAAGATTTCTAAATAGAAGTAATTTACAAATTTGTTTAATGTTCTGGCACCAGTTGATTTAAAAAAAAAATGTTTTGTTTTTATACTGGAGTGCCCCTTTAAGGTGTAAAGTGTAATTATTGATGATAAACCAATTATAGAACTCAATGCCACTCTGCTGCATCAAATGATAACTTGATACTTTTTATGTGAGAAAGGGCATGGTGTCTAGAGAAGATATTATTTTCCCTTTTTTATAAAGCTCCAGTATTGCTACATTTTATGCCCAGTTTACTTAAAGGTGGAAAGCATTTTTTTTTTAAATCAACTGGTGCCAGAAAATTAAACAGATTTGTAAATGACTTCTATTTAAAAATCGTAATCCTTCCAGTACTTATCAGCTGCTGTATGCTCCACAGAAAGTTATTTTTGTTTATTTTTTTATTTATTTTTTGTCTGACCACAGTGCTCTCTGCTGACACCTCTGTCTGTGTCAGGAACTGTCCAGAGCAGAAGAGAGTTTCTCCTACTCTGGACAGTTCCTGACATTGATAGAGGTGTCAGCAGAGAGCACTGTGGTCAGACAGATAAGAAATTCAAAAAGAAAAGAACTTTCTGTGAAGCATACAGCAGCGGATAAGTACTGGAAGGATTGAGATTTTTTAATAGAAGTAATTTACAAATCTGTTTAACTTTCTCGCTCCAGTTGATGAAAAAAAATGTTTTCCACTGGAGTATCCCTTTAAATAAGATATGGGTAAAGAAAAATAATGATAGTAAATGTCAAATGCACTTACCTGGAGCAGATAATCCTAATTGCCTGAAGAAATCAGGAAGGATTTTTATACTACTTAGTACTCTTATGCAAATTGGTCTCTCCTGTGTATTTTGCCTTTTTATGTATTAGCTGGCGTCCTTCAAGTATAAAAGGTTGAACTTGATGAACTTATGTATTTTTTACCCACTAACTATGTAATTATGTACAGTTTGTGGGCAAAACATTTAATAGCTTGTGGTTACTTTAGTTGAAGCCAGATACTTGGTTGTCACTGTTACAACATGTTGGGTACGTTACTTTTGTCTTATTATTTTGTCTAAATAGTAACCAGATTGGCTGATGATAAAGTAGCATACACATTATGCTTAAGGAACATTGTAATTAATGGCTCTCTTTCAAATGTCCATGGACGTAAATCAATTTGACTCTCTCTCTCTCTCTCTCTCTCTCTCTCTCTCTCTCTCTCTCTCTCTCTCTCTCTCTCTCTCTCTCTCTCTCTCTCTCTCTCTCTCTCTCTCTCTCAGAAAAGGGGAGTTTTGTGGACATGTGCTTGTTGTCATCTTGGATTTTTCAGTTCCAGCAGAGCAAGCAGAAAGAGAGGACACAGAGGACAGCCAGTAAGGGGTGTTGCAGCAGCTAAAATGATTTTGCTAGTGGGTTCAACACGCTGCTGTGAGCAATGAAGAAAACCTAAAGGGTTATTCCAGGATTTTTTTTGACTATGCTACAGGGGCTGTAAAGTTAGTGTAGTTTGTAATATAGTGTCTGTAGCTGTGTTTCATGGTGGTCTCGCAATTCTTCTATGAATTTTGCCCCTACATTTATTTTTAACAGCATACAAAATGAGTGTATTCTCAGGTTTTCCCACATTGCAGTGCTTCTGAGACATTACATCACTAGTCATGTGTTCAGAGGCTTTCTTTGCTTCAATGGATGGAAAAAAACTGTGTGGGAGGAAGTTCATTCTGCAAGAATTTGCAACAGCTGTAGGCACCATGGTCAAAAAACACTGGTCTATTATATTGAAGGCAGCACAGGTGTGTTTCAATGGGTAGGGTGGCTGATGTGTGGGATGAAGAAAAATGACCTTACACTTACAAACAAGGAACTATGGGATTCGTAGTTTGAAGAAAGGAACCACAACAGGAAATAGCCAGTTCATAAAAAGCCTCAGCTTTATGGTAATCTCACAGCATACACAAAATAGAAAGAACAGTTACAGCTCACCGTCTAGCTTCTGACCTCTCCCCTCCGCATCCTATACTTCAGGTGCACGAGATTTGGCACAGACGCTGTGTGAAAACGTTATCCAGAAAGAGTCATCCCACTGTGAAACTTCGTAGGAAAGTAATCCGGCACTCCGGGTGTTGGAAAAATATAAATTTCATCAATCACCTATGAGGTTTCACAGTGGGATGACTCTTTTTTTTTTTCATTCTTTTTTTAATTTTACATTGAACACCTTTACAGATATCCTCGAAAAGAAAATCAAATTACATAACAAACATAACAAACACATCGGTATCACCCAATCCTCCAGACACTTCAACTGTTCCGGTGTTTGTACCACCTACACAAAACTAACATGGCAAACTCTATATTCACATGTATCCCATTTAACAAAAACACACACAAAAAAACAAACATATACTACCTTCCCACTAACAAAAGTAAGCACCCTTTTCCTACCTCCTTCCTAATTCCCCCCCCCCATTTACCCCCCCCCCCCTCCTGCATTTCACCTTCTCCCTTCCTCTTTCCTCTCCTTAATAATAAAGCCTCATACAGTCCTGAATCTCAAAATTGTACCCAATTTCTCTAGGTACAGAAAAATGTTGTGTTTATTATTTTGTCTTGCTGACCATTGGATGACTCTTTCTGAATCTCACAACATAGCCATTTAACGCCAAGACAAGCATGGATCCTTCCTAAGCAGGTAAGTGCTAAAATCACTTTATAGTGGATGACACCTTTAAAGCTGGACTGAGCTGATTTACAGTCAATAGAAGGGTAAACCCACTTATCCCACAACAGTGCTCACATACTGATAAAAAAGACATTGGGGGAGATTTATCAAAACCGGTACAAAGGAAAAGCTGCCTAGTTGCCCATAGCTATCAATCTGATTGCTTCTCTCATTTTGCGGAGGCCTTGTTAAAAATGAAAGAAGCAAGCTGATTGGTTGCTATGGGAAACTTTTCCTCTGGACAGGCTTTGATAAATCTCCCCCATTGAGATTTGTGAACATTTTTAGAGTTTTTGCTTACTCCAAGTAACACTGTGGAGCTGGACTTTGTATGGACCCCATCTATTTAATGTGCACCAACTGAAGGTACCCAATGGCTGTTAGGGTAAAGATAAGGTTGGCCCGCAGGTGTGCTTGTGGGTGGGTGAAACCTATATACACATTGCAAAATCTACAAAAATGAACACAAAGTCTGGACATATATTTATTCTAATGTAATGGAATCAAATGGAAAGGTTCATTATCGCTGAAAAGAAAAACTGAAAGTCCAAATTTAAATCTTACATCAAAGGTTCCCAGTGCTATAACATATTGATAAGGCTGGAACTAGGTGTATGATAAGATTAAGCAATTCCTCATAAGCTTCTCCAAGGACATAAATTCCTCCAAACACCAGAGTCTTCAATCTTAAAACCACATCAGACAAGAAGTTACAAAAGGTTTTTTTTACAGATTCACATCTCTAGGGAAGAAAGACTGAAATAGAGATATTCATGAAACAATGATTAATTCTGCTTAACCTTTACAACTTTTATATGTTTAAAAAAATGTTCATTTTTTAGCTTCTTGCTCAGTTTAATCACCGGACACCCTACACGGATAGGATGATGTAATCATGGGGCATACCTCATATGTCCTGTGTGCATAGATGCACCAAAGTGCGTGACAATTAAAGTGCCGTGTGCTGGTGGTAATAGATCACAACAAAAAAGTGCAAAGTGCAAGTACAAGCATCATGTACTTAGCAAGGGGTATGTCCCATGATTATATCATCCTCTCCGTGCAGGGTTTCCGGTGATGCCGTATTTTTTTAATTTCTTTTCCTCCTCTATTATATATGTGTTTCGTTTTAATGCATGCCAATAAAATTGTTCTGGTTTTACCAATATTCAGTGACTCCATTGCTTTGCTTTTTTTTTGATTTCATGGTTAGTTGGGAGTCTATTTCTTACTAACAGGCTTTATTTACATAGGGGGCATTACAGTAGTCCTTATTGTGCTACATACCTACTGTCCTATTTATTTCTGTGTGCTTTTTTGGGTTATTTAATTCTGTTATTTGAGGGCTTTAGATTTAAAGGGGTACTCCGCACCCCTAGGGGTATTTCTGGCTCAGGGCTGGTGGAGGAAGAGAAGGCAGCTTCTGAGGGTGTACTTACAGATGACTCCTCTGTGGGGATCTTGGCCCACGAACCCCATGTCCGGTGGTGAGGGGACAATCTCACCGGTGAAGGAGCTCCAAGTGTCCCTGTGCTTTCCCCTGGAGGGGTATCTGGTCAGCCGTCGTCATCGTCAGGCAGTGGGGGAAGATGGCAGGCCCCCTCTTCATACAGCGACAACCGCTGCAGACGGTCGGCAAGGTCGTGGAACAGTTGGGCCGCGACTGCCGCAACTTTACTTTGTTCCGGTGTCATCTTGGGGCGCACGCCACGTGGAACGCTGCTCTCCGCATTGTCTGTACTTTCCGGCTCTCTCTTGTGCAGACTGAAGAGGTCGCTGTGCAGGGCTCCTTTCATAATGGGCTTCTCCAAATGGCTGCCGGCCGGGAGGACGTCATCGGTGCAGCCCCGACTTCTTGTCCCCCCGTAAAAAAACAACTGTGAATTTAAGTTCCCTTTCGGCTGCAATACGTTTACTTGGTAGCCACTTCCAGGGGCGGGTCATGGCGCAGCGCGGGATTTCTTCGCGTGCTTTTCCGGCAGCAGGTTAACTCTTGCATTGCTGACCGGTCAGGAGGATCGGAGCATACATTCACTTCTCACTTTACACATTTTTTGCCTCCCCCCCTTACTTTTTGTGTGTGCTCCGTACCCTTAGATGGTGCTCCGTAACACATTGATACAGTCTTTTACACAGGGGGAGTACACTTTACTTGGTGGCAACAGCTGGAGGCACACACCCGTATCCGGTTTGTAGGATGCCAAAATGCTATGTGATAGCCTGGGGGAGTAGGGTATATGGGGTGTAGCTGTGCGGTGACTAAAGGGTGTCTGGTTAACCCTTGCTATTTGTGACACCAGTGTGAGGGGTCCTCTGTAATGCTTGTCCTACCGCCACCCTTCCCAAGAGCGATAGGGAGATAGAGAATAATAGAATGTCCACAACCGGAGAGTTTGCTGAAAACAGTTGTAACTTTTACTGAAGATTTTATGCAAGCTTCATAACCGGAACAGTCTCTATACATGCAATTTCTCTTGGAGATTGACAAAGGTTGGAACCTTAAGCAATTTAGAGTCTTTAAGATAATATGCGCTGTTCCACTGGATTTAGGGGATTTAGTTGCGGTCCAGTAGTCACGCTAGCTTTAGCGGGGATTAGTTTAGAACTCACGGTTTAGTTCATCTGAGGCCAGCAGGTTTTCTGGCCTAGCGTGTCTTTGAAAGTTGCGCAGATCTGTCCTGCTAGTCCGGCATCCACGAGAGCAGCAACCCAAGAGAGCGATAATTGGCTACAGCTCCCTTATATGGGCAGGGGCTGGACTAGAGCTTATTGGTCCAATACTTGTGTCAATCACCATTACAAAGGGTTATGGGTAGCATGTGACCCAAGGACCTCCAAAGGTCCTCCAACATACCATAGAGGATTAAACATGACCGAAGGTCCTGCGACGAAAACGAGGTAAGTACTCTATATCTTATCCTAAATACACACATTATTAAATACATACACATATAAACACTATAGAATTAGAGTAGAAGAGAGGTGACTAGGGGCTGTCCCACCTGGGGAACCCTACCTGAGTTTAGCAACTCTGACTTTGGGGACCACCACACTAGGTACGGTATGCAATACGATACCGGGACATCACATATGGATTTTATTACCGATCTTCCGCCATCTCATAACAAAACAGTCATCTTGGTTGTGGTTGATCGGTTTTCTAAAATGGCTCATTTTATTCCACTTCCCAATCTCCCATCCGCCCCACAACTGGCGAAGCACTTCTTACTCCATATCTTTCATCTGCATGGTCTTCCAGAAAGTATTGTCTCGGGTCATGAAGTTCAGTTTGTGTCAAAATTTTGGCAAGCTCTCCGTTCCTGCCTTGACATCAGCTTGGATTTCTCCTCTGCCTATCACCCCCAGTCCAATGGTCAGGTGGAGAGGGTAAATCAAAATTTGGAGACTTATTTACACCATTTTGTCTCAGCTCTTCAGGATGACTGGGTTGATCTCCTTCCCTGGGCCGAATTTTCCTATAATCAGAAAGATTCGGAATCCATGAGGACATCTAAATTTTTTATTGTTTTTGGTCATCATCTCCGTTCTCCTCTTCTTGTATCAGTTTCTTCTAGTGTCCCAGCTGTAGACGAACTTGTCTGTGATTTCTTCTCCATTTGGTGACCGACTCGGCGGTCTTTATCCCTGGCCTACTCCCACATGAAAACCCAGGCAGACAAGAAAAGAAGACCTCTTCCATCCTTCTCTCCAGGTGATAAAGTGTGGTTGTCTTCTAAATACATTTGATTCAAAATCCCTAATTACAAATTAGGTCCTCGATTCCTAGGTCCGTCCGAGGTCTTACAAAAAATTAATCCTGTTCCATACAAACTCCGTCTACTGCCTTACCTTCTCTACACATTCCTAACTCCTTTCATGTGTCTTTCCTCAAACCCTTAGCTGTCAATCGTTTCTCTCAAAGAAATAACATCGCTCTCACTGTTGTCTCCGGTACCTCTGATATTTTTCAAGTTAAACAGATCTTGGCCTCGAAAACGGTATGTGGGAAGAATTTTTTTTGGGTCGATTGGAGGGGATTTGGTCCTGAGGAGAGATCTTCAGAGCCTGAGGAGAACATCCTGGATCGTGGTCTCCTCAAATGCGCCATGAGCGCATTGTCCCCTATACTCCTCTGGCCTCCTCTGTTTGCCTTTGTGCCTGAGAGAAAGCTGTATTCCGTGCTTCCTTGCCATGTAACAGACCTTGCATTCCGTGACCTGACTGTGATTCCAGCCACCTGCCTATTGACCTTCTACTACCATACCGACTATGCTCCTGTGCCGCCAGCCCTGACCTCCCGGTAGCCTGACTTCTTCTTGCCCCATCCCTTCTGTTCCATACTTCACCTCAGCCACCTGTGTGGTCGAGTCGTGCCAGGGGTAGCGACCTGGGTGCCGCCAGCTTCAGCAAGTCAATCCCGCTTTGCGGCGGGCTCTGGTGAAACCCAGCGGCACCTTAGACTCTTCTCCCTGGTACGGCCCGCGTCATCTGCCACACAGGTCCAGCGGATCCACTACATCTCCAGCTTCAGACCACTGTGGTGTCACGGATCTACTATCTACTGAATTCCAGTCGACTGCGGTGAGTCTTACATTTACTACTTGTATGGCTAGTCAGCATTATTCCTGACAAGAATTTAAAGAAAGCACAATAAAAGGAGACATTAAAATAAGTACAGTTTAAGACTATCTAATATACAGAGAAAGGATAGTTATACCGCCTATCCCTGGCCCTTTCCAAAACAACCTTTGCAGCAATGACAAAAAAAAGTCCAATTTACCAAGGAGAAGTGCCTAAAAGTTAAATTTTATTAAGGTCACTGTCAAAAACCACCACAATATTGCACTTACCCTATTTCTGTACACTGTGATCTCTAGTACAATTAGCAGGCTGTAGTGGTGAATGATGACATGGCACAAAAATATACAATGCCCCAGTATATAACATTCAGTGAATTGCACAAGCCCCCACTCTATTGCACAATTGATATCACACACTATCCCCAACCATGCTGCGCCTGAGTCAACTTCCTCCTCTTACTTACAGCACCCCTCGAATACTCTGTGGAGCAGCACTCAGTAGAGCTATCCTACGTCCGGTCTCGGCCATGACAGAGGCTATTGCCGAGACCGGACGTAGGATTGCTCCATATTTACCCGAGCCTGTGCAATATAATTTGTTCAATAAATTACCCTACAATGTGCAATTACCCCCTGTAAATTTACATATTAAGATATGTGTACCCTCCTGATGATGCTGAGGCCAAGCTCAGTAGAAACGCGTTGAGAGTCATATATTATTGTACAGTATTGCGCTTGTGAGCGTTTGGACTGTGGAACTGTATGTTAGGTGGTGAATATTACCACTTACCCTCCATTGCTCTACAAGTGGTGAAGTTTGTTATTTATTATTTCTTCTTTGGAGCACTTATTTTGTTATGGTGGTTTTTAACAGTGACCTTACTAAAATTTAAGTTTTAGGAACTTCTCATTGGTAAATTGGATTTTTTAAGACTATCTAGGTCAGTGGTTCCCAACCTTTTTTTCGGCTCAGGGCACCCCTACCAAATAATATTCGATGTGCGACAAAAAAATGACTAAAAAGAAGCAATATGCAACACCTATATATCTGTTAGCTATGTAGATTACATATGCAGGACTCACAGATGATATCTTCTCTGATGGTAGTCATTTCTTTTCTTTTTCTTCTCCATCTGGCCCAGACCGTCTCCATCTGGTCGAGTCACAACTCTTTACCGCAGGACCTGCAAAAAAAAAAAAATATATATATTAGGCTCTGTACTTTTCCAGCATCATACTATCTTTTTCCCCCACAAATACCTCCAGTCTTACACACAGTGCCTCCAGCAGCCTCACACAGTGCCTCCAGCAGCCTCACACACACACACACACACACACAATACCTCCAGAAACCTAACACACAGGGTGCCTACAGCAGCCTTACACACATGCACACAGTGCCGCCAACAACCACACTCATGCACAAAATGCCCCCAGCAGCCTCATACACAATGCTTCCAGCAAGCTCACACACACAAGGCCTCCAGCAGCCCCCCCCCACACACACACACACAATGCCTCCAGCAGCCTCACACACAATACCTCCAGCCTCCCCCAAAATACCTCCAACCTCTCTCCCACACACAAACAATGCCTCCAGCGCTCCTGCTTCCATCCACCCCCCTGCTCCTATTAATCCCCCTGATCCTGCTCCCATTAACCCCCTGCTCCCATTAACCCCCCCCCCACACGTTTGCATTAACCCCCACTGCTTTCATTAACCCCACCTGCATCCATTAACCCCCCTGCTTACACTAACCCTCCTGCTTCCATTAACCCCCCATTTCCATTACCCCCCACTTCCATTAACCCTCCCCGCTTCCATTAACCCCCCGGCTTCCATTAACCCTTCCCCTGCTTCCATTACCCCCGCTTCCATTAACCTGCCTGCTCCTTCTTCCATTCACCCCATCCTGTCCCTCCTTCCATTCACCCCTTCTATTTCCATTCACCCCCCCTGCTTCCATTAACCCCCTGCTCCTTCTTCCATTCACCCCATCCTGCCCCTCTTTCCATTAAACCTCCTGCTTCCATTACTCCCCTGCTTCTATTAACACCTCCCTTTACCATTAACACCCCTGCCTCCATTAGCCCCCCTGCTTCCATTAACCTCCATGCTTCCATTAGCCCCACCCGCCGCTTCCATTAACCCCCCCTGATTCTTCTTCCAATCATCCCTCCTGCCCCTGCTTCCATTCATCCTCCCCCTGTTTCTGCATCCATTCAAATTCCAGATTCCCCCCTCCCCACTTCTGCTCCTGCGTACATTCAACAACCCCCCTGCTTCCATTACCCCCACTTCCATTAACCCCCCTGCTCCTTCTTCCATTCATTCACCCCCGTCCCACGTCGTCATTGCAGTGACATGAGCGCTTCCCTGCCCAGAAGCAGGATCCTTTTTGGCAGAAGCGTTCAGCGCATGATGTTGATGCTTCCATCAGGATGGAATTTAGGAAATAAAAAAATCAGTTTCGGCCGCCAGAGCCCACGGCATCCTGGGCAATGCCGAATGGCAAACCAGTGTGCCGGGGCACCCCGGTTGGGAATCACTGGTTTAGAACGTCGGATGCAGTGCTGGAGGCTCGTGACGTCACGGCCATGCTCCATCAATGTAAGTCTAAGAGAGGGGGGCGTACAGAGACTGAGGTATTCTATTCATCACAGTGCTGCAATGATGTGAGAGCGGAAATGGTCCCCCAGCAGGAACAACATCACTGAAGCTTGCTGGATGACCACTTCTGCCCTCATATCGTAACGCCCACTTTCTGCTGCAGGTAGACTCCACTGAGTAATAATATGCTTTTTAAAGCTCTGACATTTTTTTAAGGGTGAGAGGAGTGTTAGGAGTAGTTAGGGACCATAGCCTGAGTTAGTTTAGAAAAGTTTATTTGGTGACAGATCCTTTTTAAATATTGCATTGTTACTGAATAAAACAAAAACCCTAAAACAAGTTTTAGGTTTGCAACAGCTGGAGACACATTGGTCTAAGTTTTTTTTAGGGGTAGGAGGAAATAAAAGAAATATAGTATAACTCAGCTATCTGTCTTCGTCCCTATCAAGGGTTAACAATGTACCAGGAAAGAAGACAGATAGCTGGCACTGTGCTGAGGGATGATTTGCAGTACACTACTATAGATGGCATATAGTGGGGAGATGGGGGTTTCTGGTATACAATCAATTTGCAAGGTGCCATATGAGCAGAAATAAAGTCTGTCCCGGCATGCTGGATGTTGTAAGTTAGCAACAGCTGAAGGAACCCTGGTTGAGAAACACTGATTTAAAGACACAGTGCGAGTCCTCTGAAGGAAGCAGTCAGGCTCACAGACTGCAGGTATACAGCCTTGTCACTCTCCTGCAGAAGCTACGCCCCACCCCCACTTCCTGTGTTCCAAAAAAGTCTTTCTGTTACTAGAGATGGACTAAGCCTAACAACAAGCAATAAACAGCAGGTTGCTGTGAAGAAAGACACCTAGGGGTTAAAGGGGTACTCTGTCCCTAGACATCTTATCCCTTATCCAAAGGATAGGGGATAAGATTTCTAATCACGAGGGTCCTGCCGCTGGGGACCCTCGTGATCTCCCTGCTGCACCCGTCGTTCATTTACAGCAGTGGTTCTTAAAGGGATTATCCAGGGAAAAAAATTGTTTTTTATACATCAACTAGCTCCAGAAAGTTAAACAGATTTGTAAATTACTTCTATTAAAAAAATATTAATCCTTTCAGTACTTTTGAGCTGCTGAAGTTGAGTTGTTCTTTTCTGCCTAAGTGCTCTCTGATGACACCTGTCTCAGGAACTGTCCAGAGTAGAAGCGAATCCCCATAGCAAACCTCTCCCACTCTGTGCAGTTCCAGAGACAAGCAGAGATGTCAGCAGAAAGCACTGTTGCCAGACAGAAAAGAAGAACTGAACTTCAGCAGCTGATAATTATTGGAAGGATTAAGATTTTTTAATAGAAGTAATTTACAAATCTGTTTACCTTTCTGGAGCCAGTTGATATATATAAAAAACCAACTTTAATGACCAAGCCCATTTTCACCTCAAGGACCAGGCCAATTTTATTTTTGCGTTTCCGTTTTTTCCTCCTCGCCTTCTAAAATCCATAACTCCTTTATATTTCCATGTATAGACCCATATAGGGCTTGTTTTTTGCGTGACCAATTGTACTTTGTAATGAAACCTCTCATTTTGCCCTAAAATGTACGGCGAACCCAAAAATAATTTTTTTTAGGGAGGAAATTTAAATGAAAACCAAAATTTTGCACATTTTGGAGGGTTTTGTTTTCACACTGTACACTTTACGGTAAAAATGACATTTGTTCTTTATCCTGTGGGTCAATACATTTAAAATGATACCCATGGCTAGATACTTTTATATTTTTGTACCGCTTGAAAAAAATCTTAAACTTTTTGTACAAAATCAGTAATCTAAAATCGCCCTATTTAGATTTTTTCATTTTTACGTATGTAGGGTGGTATGAGGGATAATTTTTTGGCGCCGTCATCTGTATTTTTTTTATATACCACATTTGCATATATAAAACTTTTAGATTATTTTTTATAATTTTTTTTTAAATAAAATGTGACAAAAAAGCTGCATTTTTTATGTTTACGCCATTCACTGTACGGGATCATTAACATTATATTTTGATAGTTTGGACATTTACGCACGCGGCGATACCAAATATGTTTATTTTTTTTTAAAATTACGCTTTTTGGGGGTAAAATAGGAAAAACTGACAATTTTCATTTTTATTGGTGGAGGGGATTTTTCACATTTTTTTTACTTTTTATTTTTACATTTTTCAACTTTTTTTTTACACTTTTTATATCTCCATAGGGGACTATCTATAGCATTCGTTTGATTGCTAATACTGTGCAGTGCTATGCATAGGACACAGCACTGCTCAGTATTATCGGACCAGAGCAGAAGACCCCGGGCGACGGCCGGAGTTAGGTAAGGGGACCTCCGGCAGCGCTGCGGGCGATCCGATCATCCAATCAAAGTGCCGCAATGCCGCAGATGCCGTGATCTGTATTGATCACGGCATCGGAGGGGTTAATGGCGGACATCCGCGCGATTGAAGATGTCGGCCATTACGGACGGGACCCCGGCTGCTGCTATCAGCCGGAACCTGCTGAGTATGATGCGATCACCCTTTCGATGCTCGCGGTCATACACAGGACGTAAATGTACGTGTTGGTGCGGGAAGTCCCGCCAAACCAGGACGTACATTTACGTCTGTGGTCGTTAAGGGGTTAACCTTTTTCCCCTGAGTACCCCTTGGCAGGCCATTTCCAATAACTGTACTCCAATATTAGCGACATGTTTATAGAGAAACCCCACTTCCCCACAGCTTGCCTTGCGGTGACTTATTCCCTGCTGTCAGTTCTGAGCCTGAGCCTCCGAGTGTCATGGATCTCTACAGCCGGATGAAAAGTGACGTGTGAGCAAGACGACATGACACGGAACAACGTAGAGAAGGCGAGAGAAAAAGATAGTGCCGTAGGGACCTAATGACAAAGGGGACCGGTGAGGAAGTACACAGTGCTGAGCATACAGGCCGAGAAAGACACCACAGACAAAATGACAACCATAATGTATGTGATGGACAAAAAGAAATAAGGAGATCATTCAATATATAAATGTGAAGATTATTTATTAATAATCTATATATATAAAACTCAATGGCCCTCATTTACTAACGTGAACCCGAGTCTTTTTGTCGGGTTTTGCGCCTAATTTTCAGTCGCATGGCCTATGTGACACTGTTTGCGACCAAAAAAACACTCCGTTTTGAAAACTCTCCGAGTGTTTATTAAAACACACCAAATGAGCGTGTTTTCAACTAAATGGGGCATGTTCCCGAGTAAATTAGAAAAAACTCTCGGAGTGTAATGTGAAACACACAGAAAAAGTGAGATTTTGAAAATGAAAACCCGACTGCCAGCAGCAGTCGGAAATTTCATAAAAATGGAGGGTTTTTAATGATGTTCACAACAACAGCCATTAGAAATGTTATTTGCATCTCTCAGGCTAGATTAACAAGCTGGTGGTTGATTTTGTGCCCTTTAGTCAGCCTTTCTTTACATGGACTATTTTTGTAAACTTTAAAATTTATTTTGACAAGCGATGGATATTATGATTATTATTGCTTTGAACATAGTCATTTTCTACAAACTTTTCTCTCTTCTCAATAGGGTCTCCAAATCTGCATTTAAAAAAAAAAAAAATTTAAACACGGGTTTTACTCGCCTAGTTTGTGCGACCAAACAATATTCCATATGACAGAAAATACCAGAAATTTGCGACACAATAGTAAATAAGGTGAGAAAAATTATGGAGAAAAAGCAAAAACACTAACAAAAAACCTCTCCGGTCTTAGTAAATGAGGCCCAATGTGTGTATGTGTATATGTGTTTATGCATGTGTGTGTATGTGTAAATGTGTGTGTGTATTAGTGATGAGCGGCATATGCCATATTCAAATTCACGATATTTCGCGAATATGAGGACGAATATTTGTCCCATATTCGTGAAATTCGAATATTCATTATATTCGTGACGTTTTTTGAATTGTGAAATTTCGCTATTGCAAATGCAAAATTAATAGCAAAATTTTGCTCCTCTGCGCATACGCGCTATAACATCATGCTAGGGATGTTGCTAAGTTCTGACAACTGTGCTTGCAGAACTCTCATTGGCTTACAGGCATAAGTAAGGCAGAGTTTCCATGAATATTCGCATTGCGAATATTCGTATTGCGAATATTCGCAGTACGAATATTCGCATGCATTAACCTTTCGCCTCACAGTCTCATCCCTGGGTCTTTAATGAAATGATACAAGCATTGCATTTATCAGTCAAAGGAAATCCCTACAATGTGCTCAGTTCGTAATACCGAATTTTAATTGCGAAATTCGTATTATTTGCGAATTCGCGAATATGCGATATTCGCAATGAATATTCTAATTGCGAATATTCGTGAGCAACACTAGTGTGTATGTGTATATGTGTGTATGTATGTGTGTGTGTATATGTGTGTATGTATGTGTGTATGTTCCAGCATCAAGTCCAAATAACTAAAGATATTAACATGAAACTTGGCACACATGTTACTTATATGTCAACAACTAACATAGGATAGGTGATTTAACCCTTACTCACCCCCATTTGCCAGGGTCTGGGTTTTTGTTCAAAGTCCCATACAAGTCTATGGGAAATATATGTTACTGCATAACTTCCAAACGGCTGGAGTTATTTCAATAATATTTGGTCACATGTTACTTATGTGTCCACTTAAAATATAGGATAATTAATTTAACCCTTAACTGCCCCCATTTGTGAGGGTAGAGGTTATTGTTTAAAGTCCCATGCAAATCAATGGGAAATGTATGTTCCCACATAACTTCTGTACGGCTGTAGATACCTGGTACATATATTACGGGTCGGGATAGGAGGTCGGGATAGGAGGTCAGGATAAGAGGACGGGATAGGAGGTCGGAATAGGAGGACAGGATAGGAGGACGGGATAGGAGGTCGGGATAGGAGGTCAGGATAGGAGGACGGGATAGAAGGACGGGATAGGAGGTTGAGATAGGAGGTCGAGATAGGAGGTCAAGATAGGAGGTCGAGATAGGAGGTCGAGATAGGCGGTCGGGATAAGAGCTCTGAATAAGAGGTCAGGATAGGAATTCAGAATAGGAGGTGAGTATAAGAGGACGGGTTAGGAGGTCGGGACAGGAGGAGGCGATAGGAGGTCGGGATAGGAGGTCGAGATAGGAGGTCAAGATAGGAGGTCGAGATAGGAGGTCAGGATAAGAGGTCGGAATAAGAGGTCAGGATAGGAGGTCAGTATAGGAGGACGGGATAGGAGGTCGGGATAGGAGGTTGCGATAGGAGGTCGGGATAGGAGGCCGAGATAGGAGGTTGAGATAAGAGGTCGACATAGGAGGTTGACATAGGAGGTTGACATAGGAGGTCAGAATAGTAGGTCGGGATAGGAGGTCAGGATATGAGGATGGGAGAGGAGGTCAGGATAGGAGGTCGGGATAGAAAGTTGGGATAGGAAGTCGGGATATGAGGTCGGGATAGGAGGTCAGGATAGGAGGTCGGGATAGGAGGACGGGATAGGAGGTCGGGATAGGAGGTCGAGATAGGAGGTCGAGATAGGAGGTCGAGATAGGAGTTCGAGATAGGAGGTCGGGATAAGATGTCGGAATAAGAGGTCGGGATAGGAGGTCAGGATAGGAGGTTGGTATAGGAGGACGGGATAGGAGGTCGGGATAGGAGGTTGCGATAGGAGGTCGGGATAGGAGGTCGAGATAGGAGGTCGAGATAGGAGTTCTAGATAGGAGGTTGGGATAAGAGGTCGGAATAAGAGGTCAGGATAGGAGGTCAGGATAGGAGGTCGGTATGGGAGGACGGGATAGGAGGTTGGGATATGAGGTCAGGAAAGGAGGTCAGGATAGGAGGTCGGGATAGGAAGTCGGGATAGGAAGTCGAGATAGGAGGTCGGGATAGGAGGTCGGGATAGGAGATCGAGATAGGAGGTTGAAATAGGTGGTCGAGATAGGAGGTCAGGATAGGAGGTCGGGATAGGAGGATGGGATATGAGGTCGGGAAAGGAGGTCGGGATAGGAAGTCGGGATAGGAAGTAGGGATAGGAGGTCGGGATACGAGGTTGAGATAGGAGGTCGAGATAGGTGGTCGAGATAGGAGGTTGACATAGAAGGTCGGGATAGGCGGTCAGGATAGGAGATCGGGATAGGAGGTCAGGATAGGAGGTTGTGATAGAAATTCAGGATTGGAAGTCGGGAAATGAGGTCGAGATAGAAGGTCGAGATAGGAGGTCGACACAGGTGGTCGGGATAGGAGGTCGGGATAGGAGGTCGGGATAGGAGGTCAGGATAGGAGGACGGGATAGGAGGTCGAGATAGACGGTCGAGATAGGAGGTCGAGACAGGAGGTCGAGACAGGAGGTCGGGATAGGAGGTCAGGATAGGAGGTCGGGATAGAAGGTCGGGATAAGAGGATGGAATATGAGGTCGGGAAAGGAGGTCGAGATAGGAGGTCGGGATAGGAAGTCGGGATAGGAAGTCGGGATATGAAGTCAGGATAGGAGGTCGGGATAGGAGGTCGGAATAGGAGGTCTGGATAGGAGGACGGGATAGGAGGTCGGGATAGGAGGTCTGGATAGGAGGACAGGTTAGGAGGTTGGGATAGGAGGTCGAGATGGGAGGACGGGATAGGAGGACGGGATAGGAGGTCGGGATAAGAGGTCAGGATAGGAGGTCGGGATAGGAGGTCGGGATAGGAGGATGGGATATGAGGTCGGGATAGGAGGTCGGGATAGGAGGTCGGGATAGGAGGATGGGATATGAGGTTGGGAAAGGAGGTCGGGATAGGAGGTCGGGAGGTCAGGATAGGAGGTCGGGAGGTCGGGAGGTCGGGATAGGAGGTCGGGAGAGGAAGTCTGGATAGGAAGTCGGGATAGGAGGTCAGGATAGGAGGTCGGGATAGAAGGTCGGGATAGGAGGTTGGGATAGGAGGTCGGTATAGGAGGACGGGATAGGAGGACAGGATAGGAGGACAGGATAGGAGGTTGGGATAGGAGGTCGAGATAGGAGGACGGGATAGGAGGACGGGATAGGAGGTCGGTATAGAAGGTCCGGATAGGAGGTGGGGACAGGAGGACGGGATAGGAGGTCGGGATATAAGGACGGGATATGGGGTTGGGATATGACAACAATATATGAGGACGGGATAAGTCAAAAGCTTCCTCCACAACAAGGATTAAGAAGGAAAAACCGGGCAACACCGGGTACTCCGCTAGTTAAAGATAAATTAAATGTGAAATGGGCAGATTTATATATGCCCGTGCCCGGGTCTCAAAAAGAAACGGTCAGGCAGTGCTGACATCATTCCACTTCCTGGGGACAGGGACGCCGCAGAGTATCCGCCGGCCGTAACGATGTCCTGCCAGGACCGGTGATAGGCTGAGCCCACTGTCATATAAGAAGCCGGCCAGAGCACCTTACATGACAGTGGGCTCAGCCTATCACCGATCGGGGCGGGACATCGCTACGGCCAGTGATACGCTGATGGCTCTGCGGCGTCCCCGTACCCAGGAAGTGGAATGACATAAGCACTGCCGGACCGTGAGGCCTGTGCTGGACCAATGGGGGCTCGTAGGAAGGTATGTATGAGTTCATTTTGTTTACTTTTGAGGCCCGGGCACGGGCATATATAAATGTGTACCACTGCAGTTGTCTTTTAAGGACTCAGCCCTTTTTTGCAAATCTGACCACAGTCACTTTAAGCATTAATAACTCTGGGATGCTATTACTTTTCATTCTGATTCCGAGAATATTTTTTCTTGAGATATTCTACTTTATGTTAGTGGTAAATTGTCGGCGATACTTGCATAATTTCTTGGTGAAAAATTCAAAAATTTGATGAAAAATTTAAAAATGTTAAATTTTTTAAAATTTGAAGCTCTCTGCTCATAAGGAAAATGGATATTCCAAATAAATTATATATTGATTCACATATACAGTGGCCGACATTTATCAATGAGTTTACACCTTTTTTTCTCCGTACAAAAAGCGCTATTTTGGCACACTGTGTGTTATTTTGTGCCCTTTGGTGGTAGAATATTTTAGTCATTCCAGATGTTTTGGAGTAGCAGTACACACTTTTCAATTCAGCGTATGCCGTGTACTGAAATTTATGAACCGCACCTTTTTGTAAAAAGGCGCAAAAAAGGCGCAAAGCCACTGAAAAGTGTTTAAAACTACACGATCCCAGACCTGGCGTAGCTTTTTGATGTATGTGAAGAGAGAAATTTCAGAAAATGTTTACCTGCACAAAATTTATCAAATGCTCTGTGAACATTTAATACATTTGGTGCTTCTACACATTACCAGCACACAAAAAAAAGGTGTAAAAAAATGCTTCACTTACACCTACAATGATAAATGAGGGCCAGTATGTCTACTTTATGTTGGCATCATAAAGTTGACATGTTTTTACTTTTGGAAGACATCAGAGGGCTTCAAAGTTCAGCAGCAATTTTTCACAAAAATTTCAAAATCTGAATTTTTCAGGGACCAGTTCAGTTTGAAGTGGATTTGAGGTGCTTTCATGTTAGAAATACCCCATAAATGACCCCATTATAAAAACTGCACCCCTCAAAGTATTCAAAATGACATCCAGAAAGTGAAGGAGAAAATTCAAAATCTTAATTTTTTACACTCGCATGTTCTTGTATACTCATTTATTTTTTATTTTTACAAGGGGTAAAAGGAGAAAAAGCCCCCATAATTTGTTACCCATTTTCTCTGAGTAAGGAAATACCTCATATGTGGAGGTAAAGGGATCTGCATGTGCACTACAAGGCTCAGAAGGGAAGGTACAATAATGGGATTTTGGAGAGAGATTGCTGAAATGGTTTTTGGGGGGGCATGTCGCATTTAGGAATCCCTTATGGTGCCAGAACAGCATACTACAACCCTTTTGGAAACTACACCCCTCAAGGAGCGTAACAAGAGGTACAGTGAGCCTTAACACCCTACAGGTGTTTGACGACTTTTCATTAATATCGGATGTGTAAATGAAAAAATGTTTTCACTGAAATGCTGTTTTTCCCCAAAATTTTACATTTTTACAAGGGGTAATAGGAGAAAATGCCTCCCAATATTTGTAACACCATTTCTTTTGAGTATGGAAATACCCCATGGATGTAAAGTGCTCTGCAGGCGAACTACAATGCTCAGAAGAGAAGGAGCGACATTTTCCCTTGTGAAAATGAAAAATTTAGGGTATCCGGCATTGTAGTGAAATCTTTTTTTTTCCATTTTCACACCCAACTTTAATAAAAATTCGTCAAACACCTGTGGGGTGTAACGGCTCAGTATACCCCTTGTTACGTTCCGTGAGGGGTGTCGTTTCCAAAATGGGGTCACATGTGGGTATTTTTTTTTTTTGCGTTTATGTGAGAACCATTGTAAAATCAGCCACCCCTGTGTAATCACCAATTTAGGCCTCAAATGTACATGGCTCTCTCTCACTTCTGAGCCTTGTTGTGCACCCGCATAGCATTTTACATCCACATATGGGGTATTTCCGTACTCATGAGAAATTGCGTTACAAATTTTGGGGGTCTTTTTTCCCTTTTACCTATTGTGAAAATGAAAAGTATGGGGCTACACCATCATGTTAGTGTAAAAAAGTTTTTTTTTTCACCAACCAGCTGGTGTAGACCCCAACTTTTCCTTTCTATATGGGGTAAAAGGAGAAAAAGCCCCCCAAACTTTGTAACACAATTGCTCCCAAGTACGGAAATACCCCATGTGTGACCCTAAACTGTTTCCTAGAAATACGACAGGGCTCTGAAGTGAGAGAGCGCCATGCACATCTGAGGCCTAAATTAGGGATTTGCATAGGGGTGGACATAGGGGTATTCTACGCCAGTGATTCCCAAACAGGGTGCCTCCAGCTGTTGCTAAACTCCCAGCATGCCTGGACAGTCAGTGGCTGTCCAGCAATGCTGGGAGTTGTTGCTTTGCAACAGCTGGAGGCTCCGTTTTGAAAACACTGCCATACGAGACATTTTTCATTTTTATTTGGGGGGAAGGGGGAGACAGTGTAAGAGGGTGTACATGTAGTGCTTTACCCTTTATTTTTTGTTAGTGTAGTGTAGTGTAGTGTTTTTAGGGTACATTCACACGAGAGGGGGTTTACGGTGAGTTTCCCGCTAGGAGTTTGATCTGTGGCAGAAAATTTGCCCCAGCCTAAACTTGAAGCAGGAAACTCACTGTAAACCCGCCTGTGTGAATGTATCCTGACAGATCATGTATGCTGGGATTTGTAGTTTTGCAGCAGCTGGAGGCATTGGTTGAAAAACCCGAGTTAGGTTCTGTTACCTAAGTCAGTATTTTCAAACCAGTGTGCCTCCAGCTGTTGCAAAACTACAACTCCCAGCATGTACTGATCAACGAAGGGCATGCTGGGAGTTGTAGTTATGTAACAGCTGGAGTCACGAAACTACAACTCCTAGCATGCCAAGTCGTTTGCTGTTCGTGCATGCTGGGAGTTGTAGTTTTGCAAGATCTAGAGGGCCACAGTTTAGAGACCACTGCACAGTGATCTCCAAACTGTAACCCTCTAATCTTGCAAAACTACAAATCCCAGCATACACAAACAGCAAACAGCTGTCTGGGCATGCTGGTAGTTGTAGTTTTGCAATATCTGGAGGGCTACAGATTAGAGACTACTGTATAGTGGTCTCCAAACTGTGTCCCTCCAGATGTTGCAAGGCAACAACTCACCTACTGGCTTCCATCAGTAGCCAACCGCTTTCGGTAAGGGACCTCGGCCGCCGCTCCAAGCACAATTCCCCTGCTCTTCCCGGACTACCATGGGTGGGCAGAGTGTGACCGAACTTTAACCCCCCTCCCAGATCTGCTATTGGTTGTTCGCTTCTGACCAACCAATAGCAGGGATAGGAGGGGTGGCATCCCTACCACCTCACTCCTATCCCTTCAGGGGGAACGGGGCTGTCTTGTCAGCCCCGATCCTCCTTATTTTCCTGGTCACCAGGTCACTGGAGACCCATATGACCCATAATTGTCGCAGATCGTGATCGCTGACATGGGGGGGGGGGGGGGGGGCAGGGAGGGGGGGGGTCTCAGGACTACCCCAGGCGTTGGCATGGGATGCCTGCTGAACGATTTCAGCAGGTATCCTGTTCCGTTCAACGCCCTGTTACTGGCGGTGAACAGAAACGCAGAAGTCCCAGGATGCCCTTGGTCCTGGTGGGGTTAAAAGGTCAAAAGATTAAAATACACAAACTGAGAAGACACTGTGAAATACGACGATATACACGGCAGGCCTGGAGTAATATTTGTTTCAAAGATGTTTTTATGTACTTGATGTATTTCTAGGTGTATATTAATATAAATATATATGTGTGTATATATATATATATATATATATATATATATATATATATGCAAATCAAAAAATGTTCCAGTCTCTTGTAATATCTTTTTTATTAGACTAACAGAATTTTGTAGAGGCAAGCCTTCAGGATTCCTCCCTTTATCAAGTCCAATAGTTAAGGACTAATGATCAAAGGACTTGATAAATTATCAGGGAGGAATCCCGAAAGCTTGTCTCTACAACATTCTGTTAGTCCAATAAAAAAAGGTATTACAATCTGCATCACTGGACTAATACGGCTACATATATATATATATATATATATATATATATATATATACACACATCAACCTACAACCTATGCTCATGAATATCTCATTTCTCAATAAGGCACAATACAATACCAAGTGGTGAAAAAAATCTCTCAATTTTATTATTAATCCTATTACATATTCACAACAATTGGAAACCCCCCATAAAAAACATATACACACAATCAGACATAATAAAAACAGGGGTGGGGGAACACCCAGCAGAAGTAACAATCATGGATCAATGTATAATGACTCAAATACTAAAGTGCACCATGCCTATATAAAGTGCATACAGCATAAAAGGATAGCAGCCCAAAAATGAGGTGGTCAGTGCATAAAATTAAGGTACACTGTGCTTAAAATATCCAATCAGGGTGCCTCCAGCTGTATAACTGATAACACTGCAACAGTAAATGAATAGCCTATTTGCGATCACTCCCAGACGAAGCGGGGCGAAACGCCTTGGAGTGTGAGGTGGGGGAACACCGGAGCAGACTGCGCTACAGGCAACTCAGTTAAGTATGGTGACCGGGCAAAGTGCTTACCTAATGCATGTGCCGTTTATATGGTAGATGTTTATTGCTGCTACTGGTTATTTGTCTCTCTGATGTTAGGATATTACCCTATGTACTTTTTCATATAGTGACAAATAGGCTATTCATTTACTGTTGCAGTGTTATCAGTTAAACAGCTGATACATTGATACATGATTGTTACTTCTGCTGGGTGTTCCCCCACCCCTGTTTTTATTATTTCGGATTGTGTGTATATGTTTTTATGGGGGGTTTCCAATTGTTGTGAATATGTAATAGGATTAATAATAAAATTGAGAGATTTTTTCACCACTTGGTATTGTATTGTGCTTTATTGAGAATGAGGTATTCATGAGCATAGGTTGTAGGTTGTTGTTCATAGAGTTTTTTTGCTCTTATTTAATTATACAGGATCAAATAAGTGATCTTATTTAATGTAGGTTTGTATATATATATATATATATATATATATATATATATATACACATACCTGAAGATGGTTTAGAACCCTGTGATGTCACACATGCTTGTGATGATGTCACCGTAAGCTGTACAAGGAGGTGCGCGCCGGCTGCAGTCTCTTCAGTGTGTTTTGCATTCACAACCTGTGGTGCAAAGTGTTTGTTAGAGAGTTTCTATTTGCGATAGAGAATTCAAGATTTTGACCGTTCCTTGCCTGAAGAGAGAACCACAAGGTAAGTCTCAGCCTCTTCTATTCATACATACACAGGGCTTTTTGTTTGTCAGGTTTTTCTTTTTGTTGTTGTTTTTTTTTAGCAAAAAAACAAGCAATGAATTTCCAAAAGAAATAACAAAAGTTATATTCCTCATAGCATTGGGACAATACTTGGCTTAGGCATTAAACATAATAAAACGCACCGATAGTATCATGACCAGAGCTTTTTCTTGCAAAAGTCCTAAAATGCAATTATGCCCAAAAAAGCCCCCAAGAAAATGAGTCCTAATTCATGAAGTTCTAAAAGATATAAGTCTATGAGAAAGATTTGGTGGTGTAGTAAAAAAATAACAGAAAGATTAGGGCAGAAATATAATAGTATATAATAGAATTCTGTGTGTACTAACAATAGAAATACTCCGGGTACTCCGAAAGGGAAAAATGTTTTCAAATCAACTATTGGCATAAAGTCATATAGGAAACGGATAAATCCCAATGAGGTGGAGTAGGTTCATTAACAGTAAATGTATATAGCAGGATAGCCCAATTGTATCTACAGTATGAACTTCACATGACCATACAGTGACCATACAGCCAAGCCCTTATAATCCGCCATTACTAGGACAGATTCAGGGTTATCAGATATTACTAGGACTGAACAGGTTCAGGGTTATCAGATATTACTAGGACCGGACAGTTTCAGGGTTATCAGATATTATTAGGACCGGACAGGTTCGAGGTTATCAGATATTACTAGGACCGGACAGGTTCAGGGTTATCAGATATTACTAGGACCGGACAGGTTCAGGGTTATCAGATATTACTAGGACCGGACAGGTTCAGGCTTATCAGATATTACTAGGACCGGACAGGTTCAGGGTTATCAGATATTACTAGGACCGGACAGGTTCAGGGTTATCAGATATTACTAGGACCGGACAGGGTCAGGGTTATCAGATATTACTAGGACCGGACAGGTTCAGGGTTATCAGATATTACTAGGACCGGACAGGTTCAGGGTTATCAGATATTACTAGGACCGGACAGGTTCAGGGTTATCAGACATTGGTAACCTCAGGGAAGACGTCTCCATATAAAACACTTATAGAGAAGCGTCTTCTTCTGAGGCTGCGATGGTCTTAGTGTTATCTTGTGGGTCTGTGCTGGACATTTCTGCTCTGTATGAAGGATCTATTGTATAATGACAGGAATGATGACATGTTGTCTAATGTGTTCACTTATCTCTCTCTCTCTAGTGTTTTCAGGCTCTGACCTGTGACCATGGCCTCTCCACAAGACCCATTGCTGAAGGAGGAGGAAGAAGCAATGGAGGACCATAGTGATATGGATGTAGAAAAGGGTGATATCCCTGAGAGGCAGAACCTGCCATCTCTAAGCGTGATGTCCACCGCACGTTCCATCATCACCGTAGTGATCCTCGCCTTTGTCAATTTGCTCATCTATGCAAATCGCTCCAGCGTGGCGGGGGTGCTGCCTTATATACAGAAAGCTTATGACACCAATGCTAGTCTGTCTGGCTTATTGAATACATTGTTCATTGGAAGCTACGTGGTGGTCGCACCAATTGCCGGATATCTGGGCGACCACTGTAATAAGAAATATACTGTTTGCGCAGGAGTCATCATTTGGCTGAGCATGACACTTACCCTGTCATTCATCCCTGATGGGTATTTCCTGCTCTTCCTGCTGACGAGTGGACTGGTTGGGGCCGGAGAGGCGACTTTCTGCACCATTGCCCCCTCCATCATTGCAGACCTTTTTACAAGTGACCAGCGGACCCGCATGCTGAACGTGTTTTACTCCGTCATACCTGTAGGCTGCGGACTAGGATACATCATCGGGCCCAAAGTGACTGATGCAGCAAGGGGCGATTGGCACTGGGCATTTCGGGTCACCCCTGGCCTGGGCCTCATAGCTGTGGCTTTGATGATTTTGGTCACAAAGGAGCTTCCAAGAACGACTACAAACGGGAAGAAGAACAATAAATCCCTGAAGTTTGCCAAATGGGCGACAGATCTGAAAAAACTATTTAAAAATCGAAGCTTCATGTTAACCACCATGGGATCGACGGCTGTATCCTTCATAGTGGGAGCCATAGGTGTATGGGGTCCATCATACCTGACCCACGCACGAATACTCCTACAAGAGAAGGACCCTTGCCGTGCTGAACCGTGTGACTATCACGACATCCTAATATTTGGTGTGGTTACAGTCGTCTCTGGCATTCTGGGAGTTGTAGCAGGGACGGAGATAAGTAAAAGATATCGCAAATCCAACCCACGGGCGGACCCGCTTGTGTGTGGCTGCGCGATGATGCTCTCCGCCCCCTTTCTTCTGTTGGCATTGACTTTCGGCAACATCAGCCTTGTTGCCACCAACATCTTCATCTTCATTGGAGAGACGCTTCTGTCAGTAAATTTCACCCTCATATCTGACATTATACTAAAAGTAGTAACTCCGTGGAGGAGATCTTCAGCCCTGGCCGTGCAGATGACAATCTATCACCTCCTAGGTGACGCCGGCAGCCCGTACCTCATCGGCCTCATATCTGACACCTATGAACGAGGATATGCCAAATCCCCTCTTCTGAAATACCGCAGCCTGGAGTATGCCCTCATGACCTGCACCATAATGGCAGTCATCGGAGGGGCCTTCTTCATGGCCACGGCCCTATATATAGAGAGGGACGAAAAAGAAGCAGAGATGGAATCAGAACCTCCGTCATCCTCCTCCTCCTCACTGCTTCCTGCCGATGAGGACCGCGCCTCAGACTGAGGAAAAGTCATTGCTTACCTTTATCTCGTTTACTTCATTAAAAAAAAAAAAAGAAAAAAATTGCTGCATTTGTTCTATGTTCCACTTTACCCCTTAAAAAATATTCTCTACCTACCCAACTGTGTCCAAACCCCAAATAGAAAAACGTAAATCTCCTCCCAAGACATAAAAAAAGACTATTAATAACAAGAGGGATATATATGAGTGTGTATGTGTTTGTATGTATATGTGCGTGTGTATGTATATGTGTATGTGTTTGTGTTCATGTGTGTATGTGTTTGTATAAGGGCTGCGCGACATGTGTGATTGTGTTTATGGAGGTAAATTATGAGGGGCATTTACTAATCTTTTATTATGTAGTCTGGTTTTTACCCTGTTTTTTTCTACTTCATTTTTGACTATGTGCGACAAATTTACTAAATTGTTGCACGGCATTAATAAATTTGGCACACATAGGCAAAAGTGGGAAATTTACTTCATGTAGTAGAAAAAATAGTCTGTTCCTTTTTCCTGCTGTCCGAATAGGTTTGGCTGCTAGGTTTCCTTCTGGATCTTTTGTTTTTGATTTTTTTTTTTTAGCTTTTTCACCACATCTAAATAATTCAATAACTACAGTGGTCCCTCAAGTTACAATATTAATTGGTTCCAGGACAACCATTGTAAGTTGAAACCATTGTATGTTGAGACCATAACTCTATGGAAACGTGGTAATTGGTTCTAAAGGCACCAAAATGTCATCCAAAAATAGGAAAAAGTGACAAAGAAAAATAAGTAGATAACTAATATAGATAAAGCAAATCCCTACATATAAAAGTAAGAAAGATCTGCTGGGAGCTGTAAATCACTGTCTATGTCAGTGTTTCCCAAGCAGGGAGCCTCCAGCTGTTGCAAAACTATAACTCCCAGCATGCCTGGACAGCCAAAGGCTTTCCGGGCATGCTGGGAGTTGTAGTTTTGCAAAAGATGGGGCCACCCTGCTTGGGAAACACTGGTCTATGTAGAGGACAGGAGCTTCTTCAGGGGTCCTGTACAGTACAGGCAATGTCCCAAACAAGTAATGGAGTCGCCCTCACCTGGTGTCCAAAAGAACAGCTAACCCTGATACAGGTAAAGTGTACAGAACATGTAATACCAGACACCAGTCAGTGCATACACTTCAGTAATACAGGGGTTTTACCAGTGAATGCTCATTTTGATTGGTTGGTTCTTCCAGCCATTGACACGTTTCACAGATCTGGACTGTCTGTAGCATTGTATGTTGAGTCTGGTTTCAACTTACGATGGTCCAGAAAAGACCATTGTATGTTGAAACTATTGTATGTTGAGGCCATTGTAAGTTGAGGGATCACTGTAAATTGTAGTCATGGCTCAGAAGTGGTAAACGGCGTTTAGTGTGTGTGTGTGTGTGTGTGTGTGTGTGCGTGTGTGTTTATTACATTTTTTTAACACAGTTTTTTTCTCCCTAAATGTACTTACACTTTTTTTTTTTGGTTACTTCTACAGATCTGTGTATCCTGTGGACTCCTTCTTATTCAGTGGACTACTTCGACGACCAGCGTTTTTCTTGCTTGATGTTAATAAAATGCTTGATGTTAATAAAATGGTTAACGAGGGCTTGTGAGGGAGTGTTTTTTGGTAATACATTTTTTTTTAAACCTGTTGTGTTTTTTTTTATTTTACTTTACTAGACAGGCTTAGTAGTGGAAGCTGTCTTATAGACTGAGTCAATTACTAAAATAGGGGGACCCTATGCGTTTTTTAAATATATTTAATTATTTATTTAAAAAAAAACCCGCATAGGGTCCCCCCTATTTTCATTCTCAGCCAAATACCAACAAAACAGTAACAGCCTGACGTTCCCAGGGTGGGCGAGGACCATTGTTACTGGCCCTCCCCAGCCTAAATAACGCCAGCCTGTTACCGCCTAGGCCCAGGAGCACCATTTTTGACGCTCCAGGCCTGTTGGTACCGGCTCTTCCCGGCACCCCTGTGGCGTTGGGTACCGGGGTAATAATAGGGGGTTAGCGCTAGCTGTTTTTGTGGATAACGCTAAGCCCAGGTTAGTAATGGACTCTGTCTATAAGACAGCTTCCACTACTAAGCCTGTCTAGTAAAGTAAGAAAAAAACACAACAGGTTTTAAAAATTTTTTATTACAAAAACACTCCCCCACAAGCCCTCGTTAACCATTTTATTAAAATCAAACAAAGAAAAACGCTGGTCATCGAAGTAGTCCACCGAATCCGAAGGAGTCCACAGGATACACGGATCTGAAATGAGAAGAAAACAAAAAAAAAATGGTTTAGTACATTTATTATCAACTGCTCACACATCTCCCGCCCTGCACGACTACAACTGCCAGCATGCCCTTACAGTAAGGACATGCTGGGAGTTGTAGTTGTGTGGTGCAGGAGATGTGTGGGCAAGTGACAAGCTTGTCCCCTGCACCCAGCTGCAGGACTACAACTCCCAGCATGCCCTTACAGTAAGGTGGGGCGGAGGCCAGGCACAGTGTTTCCCAACCTGGGACTTGTAGTTTTGCAACATCTGGAGGCACCCTGGTTGGGAAACACTGTTTTAGGCCAGTGTTTCCCAACCAGGGTGCCTCCAGATGTTGCAAAACTACAAGTCCCAGCATGCCTGGACAGTCAAAGGCTGTCTAGGCATGCTGGGAGTTGTAGTCTTGCAACATCTGGAGGCACCCTGGTTGGGAAACACTGGCCTAAAACAGTGTTTCCCAACCAAGGTGCCTCCAGATGTTGCAAAACTACAAGTCCCAGCATGCCTGGACAGTCAAAGGCTGTCTAGGCATGCTGGGAGTTGTAGTCTTGCAACATCTGGAGGCAACCTGGTTGGGAAACACTGGCCTAAAACAGTGTTTCCCAACCAGGGTGCCTCCAGATGTTGCAAGACTACAACTCCCAGCATGCCTAGACAGCCTTTGACTGTCCAGGCATGCTGGGACTTGTAGTTTTGCAACATCTGGAGGCAACCTGGCTGGGAAACACTGGCCTAAAACAGTGTTTCCCAACCAGGGTGCCTCCAGATGTTGCAAGACTACAACTCCCAGCATGCCTAGACAGCCTTTGACTGTCCAGGCATGCTGGGAGTTGTAGTCTTGCAACATCTGGAGGCACCCTGGTTGGGAAACACTGGCCTAAAACAGTGTTTCCCAACCAGGGTGCCTCCAGATGTTGCAAGACTACAACTCCCAGCATGCCTCGACAGCCTTTGACTGTCCAGGCATGCTGGGACTTGTAGTTTTGCAACATCTGGAGGCAACCTGGCTGGGAAACACTGGCCTAAAACAGTGTTTCCCAACCAGGGTGCCTCCAGATGTTGCAAGACTACAACTCCCAGCATGCCTAGGCAGCCTTTGGCTGTCCACGCATGCTGGGAGTTGTAGTCTTGCAACATCTAGAGGCAACCTGGTTGGGAAACACTGGCCTAAAACAGTGTTTCCCAACCAGGGTGCCTCCAGATGTTGCAAGACTACAACTCCCAGCATGCCTAGGCAGCCTTTGGCTGTCCACGCATGCTGGGAGTTGTAGTCTTGCAACATCTGGAGGCAACCTGGTTAGGAAACACTGGCCTAAAACAGTGTTTCCCAACCAGGGTGCCTCCAGATGTTGCAAGACTACAACTCCCAGCATGCCTAGACAGCCTTTGACTGTCCAGGCAATCTGGGACTTGTAGTTTTGCAACATCTGGAGGCAACCTGGCTGGGAAACACTGGCCTGAAACAGTGTTTCCCAACCAGGGGGCCTCCATATGTTGCAAAACTACAACTCCCAGCATGCCTGGACAGCCAAAGGCTGTCCAGGCATGCTGGGAGTTGTAGTCTTGCAACATCTGGAGGCACCCTGGTTGGGAAGCTTGGGCAACTTACCGGCTTCTGTAGGATCCAGCGCTGCACGACACTGCCGCGCGACACTGCCGCGCGACGATCTCCGACAGCGATCGTCGCTGGAGCCTCGGAAGGATAAGTGAACGTCTTCGCCGGTCCCCTTCAGCTGTTTAGTTTTGCAACAGCTGGAGGACTACAGTTTACAGACCACAAACCAGTGGTCTGCAAACTGTGGCCCTCCAGCTGTTGCAAAACTACAACTCCCAGCATGCCCTGACAGCCAATGGCTGTCCTGACATGCTGGGAGTTGTAGTCTTGCAACATCTGGAGGCAACCTGGTTGGGAAACACTGTTTTAGGCCAGTGTTTCCCAACAAGGGTGCCTCCAGCTGTTGCAAAACTACAGCTCCCAGCATGCCTGGACAGCCAAAGGGTGTCCAGGCATGCTGGGAGTTGTAGTCTTGCAACATTTGGAGGCACCCTGGTTGGGAAGCTTGGGCAACTTACCGGCTTCCGTAGGATCCAGTGCTGCACGACACTGCCGCGCGACAGTGCCGCGCGACGATCTCCGTCAGCGATCGTCGCTGGAGCCTCGGAAGGGTAAGTGAACGTTTTCGCCGGTCCCCTTCAGCTGTTTAGTTTTGCAACAGCTGGAGGACTACAGTTTACAGACCACACTCCAGTGGTCTGAAAACTGTGGCCCTCCAGCTGTTGCAAAACTACAACACCCAGCATGCCCTGACAGCCAAAGCCTATGGCTCTCAGGGCAGGAGCCCGGGCTGAGATTACAGTGCAGCCACCCGGGCTCCTCATACGGCCTCCCCGCTACCCCCCCCCCTTGTCTCCCGCCCGCGCCGCTCAGCTTCCGCTGCTACAAGACTACATCTCCCAGCGTGTCCTCACTGTAAGGGCATGCTGGGACTTGTAGTCTTGCAACAGCAGACAGATGGAAGTTGTGTGGCACTGGCAGGTGAGAGGGGTGCGATGTAAATCACTGCAGTGTCCCGGTAGCGCAGTGAGGGTAGCGGGGAGAAAGTATGTCGGAGCCCGGGCGGCAGTAGCTTCTCCAGCTCCATGTTGGAGCTGGAGTAAATTTAGTCAATTTTTACGGCCGTTGCAACAGTTTATTGCGCAACTGCGACTGTCCACTGCAAGTAAAAACTGAAAACTTGCGTAAATTAAGCGGGAAAAAAATTTTTACTTTCTAGCTCTTGCTAGGGAAAGTCGCACAATTTATAGGGTAGGCGCAATTGCGACAATTTTGCGCCAAAAATAGTCAGAAAGAAATGACTAAACCCCTTAGTAAATGCCCCTCATTGTGATTTTGATATTATAAACAAATGGTGAAATTCCACCTATTTAATTTCCAATCCCCCAATTTTATATAGCCGTCTCCCCCCAATTTCATGTTCACTGACTAAACATAAAATGGAGGGAATTGGATATGAAATGGGGAGAAATTCGCTTAACCCCTTAAGGAAGCAGGACGCACATTTACTTCCTAAGCATAACCGCGAGCATCGGAGCGATGCCCGGATCATGCACGGCAGGTCCTGGCTGCTGATGGCAGCCAGGGACCTGCCGGTAATGGTGGACATCAGCGATCCCGCGGATGTCCACCATTAGCCCCTCAGATGCCGTGATCAATACAGATCACAGCATCTGTATCATGGTGGTCACTAAAATGGATGATCGGATCGCCCGCAGCGCTGCCGCGGTGATTCGATCATCCTGCACGGCAGACAGAGCTCCCCTCACCTTTCTCCGGCCGTCTCCCGGCGTCTTCTGCTCTGATCTGCCTTCCCGCAGACCAGAGCAGAAGATGACCGATAACACTGATCAGTGCTATGTCCTATACATAGCACTGAACAGTATTAGCAATCAAATGACTGCTATAAATAGTCTCCTATGGGGACTATTAAAGTGTAAAAATGTAAGTAAAAAAAGTAAAAAAAATAAAGTAAAAAAAATTTGAAAATCCCCCTCCCCAATAAAAACGTAAAGTGTCCCATTTTTCCTATTTCGCCTCCAAAACATTTTATCAAAATATTTTATATACATATTTGGTATCACCGCATGTACAAATATCTGAACTATTAAAATAAAATGTTAATGATACCATACGGTGAACGGCGTGAATGTAAAAAAAAAAAAGTCCAAAATAGCTGCTTTTTTATATATATATATATATATATATATATATATATAATATATTCATATATATATTTATATATAATAAATGGATTAAAAGTTTTATATAAGCAAATATGGTATCAATAAAAAGTACAGATCACGGCACAAAAAATGAGCCCTCATACCACCGCTTATACGGAAAAATGAAAAAGTTATAGGTCTTCAAAATAGGGGGATTTTAAATGTACTAATTTGGTTAAAAAGTTTGCGATTTAAAAAAAAAAAATGTTATCATAGGTATCATTTTAATAGTATTGACCCAAAGATTAAAGAACACATGTCATTTTTACCGTAAACTGTACGGCGTGAAAATGAAACCTTTCAAAATTAGCAAAATTGTGGTTTTCTTTTTAGTTTACCAACACAAATAGTATTTTTTTGGTTGCGCCAAACATTTTATGGTAAAGTGAGTGATGTCATTACAACAGACAACTGGTCGCGCAAAAAAAAAAGCCCTCATACTAGTCTTCGGATGAAAATATAAAAGAGTTAGGATTTTTTGAATGCGAGGAGGAAAAAACTAAAACGTAAAAATAAAATTGTCCTTAATGCCCAAATGGGCTGAGTCATTAAGGGGTTAAAGGGGTATTCTGCCCCTAGACATGTTATCTCCTCTCCAAAGAATCGGGGATGTCTGATCTAGGGGTAGCCGGTCCCTAGTACACAGTCATCATGCCTCCTCCCATAGACATGAATGGAGGGGGTGTGGTGGCTGTGATCACTAGTGATCTGGCATGGAGTGGAATTAGCTCTGTCCACTGGATGACTGGGGTGCCGCTGCGGAGATCGCAGGTGTCCCCAGCAGCTGGACCCCCATTTTTTTTTAGGGGAGGGGGGGGGGTAGATTCTAGGCAGTGCACTTTTTGATAAAAAAGGATATTATCTTTATTCTTTATTCAGTTTTTATGTACTACCTAAAAATGTTATCTTTTTGTGAAAAAATTTTTTTGTATGATTAAAATTGTGCTCTTCTGACCCCCATAATTCTTATTTTTCTACATCAAGGGATGTATGTGGCAAATTTTTTGCTCCGTAATCTGCAGTTTTTATCGGTGCCATTTTTGTTTTTTTGGGACTTTTTTTAAACCACTTTTTAATATATATATTTTTTTCATTTACGCCATTGACCATGTGGTTTCATTAATGCTGAATTTTAACTCCATAAGATGCAGGACATACCTGTACACCCTGCTCCTGCTCCTCTTACATGACACAGGCTCAGGAGCTGACCCTGTGTCATAGTGGGGTGGTCCTGGCGGCTAACAGCCACTAGGACCCATGTCTAATGCTGGACATCACCGATTGCGGTGATGCCCAGCATTAACCCCTTAGACGCCGCAATCAACTTTGAAATTAAAGTAATACAGTCCTGGCAGCTCAGCGGAGCTGATGTGGAGCATTGGGGTAAAACCGCGGTGTCCCGATCATCTGAGAGGATGGTGGGAGGGCCCTTACCTGCCTCCTTACCGTCCGATCAATTATCTGATGCTACAGCCATGGCAGGCGTGAGCAGCAGAGCACCAATAACACTGATCAGTGCTATGCTATGGCATAGCATTGAACAGTGTATGCAATCCAAATAGTGTAAAAAAAAGTTAATAAAAGTGAATCAACCCCTTACCTAATAAAAGTTTGAATCACCTCCCTTTTTCCATAAAAAAATATATGTAAACAAAATTAAAGGGGTACTCAGGTGGGAAAAAAATCTAAATAAACTGGTTCCAGTAAATTAAACAGATTTGTAAATTACTTCTATTAAAAAAAATCTTCATCGTTCCAGTACTTATCAGCTGCTGTATGCTCCAGAGAAAGTTTAGTAGTTCTTTTCGGTCTGACCACAGTGCTCTCTGCTGAAACCTCTTTCCATGTCAGGAACTGTCCAGGGCAGGTTAGTTTTGCTATGGGGATTTTCTTCTACTCTGGACACTTCCTGACATGGACAGAGGTGGCAGGAGTGAGCACTGTGGTCAGACAGAAAAGAACTACACAAATTCGGAGCAGAGAGCAGCTGATAAGTACTGGAAGGATTAAGATTTGTTTAGTAGAAGTAATTTACAAATATCTTTAATTTTCTGGCACCAGTTGATATGAAAAAAATTGATTTCAACCAGAGTTCCTCTCTAAACATAAACATATGTGGTATTGGCGTATACATAAAAATATATCAAAGTCCAAAATTGCATATTTATACTTTGTATGCCATAAAAAAATTATAAAAAGCAACCAAAAAGTCCCATCAAAACAAAAAATTGTACCGATAAAAACCATAGAGCCTTCACATAGCTCAAATGGAAAAAAGTGGGTAAGTTAAACTTATTTTGGGAGGGGCTTAATAACATTTATTACCTTTTATTTTTCCTTTTTTTTATTAACAATTTTTTTTCATTTTTTTTTGTCCCCATAGGGCAGTGTTTTCCAAACAGTGTCTTCAGTTGCATAATTACAACTCCCAGCATTTTCCCAGACAGCCAAAGGCATGCTGAGAGTTGGGGTTTTGCAACAGCTGGAGGCACCCTGGTTGGGAAACACTGCCATGGGGACTAATACTTGCAATCTTGTGATTGCAGACACTGATCAATGCTGTGCCATAGGAGCCCATAGCACAGCACTGTTCAGCTTTATAGGTGCTCCAGTACTACAAGCTTCTGAGGCTACCTACATTACTGGAGCGCCTATTGGATGGGAGGGAGGAAAGTAAGGAACCTCCGCCCATCTTCTCAGCTGATCGGGACCATGCAGCATTTTGCAGCGGGTGTCATGATCAGCTCCACTGAGCTACCAGCACTTGTTTTCGGCATTTTAGACACCACAATCAACTTTAATTCTGGCGTCTAAATGGCTAATGCTGGACATCACCCTGATCGGTGATTTCTGGCATTAGCCAGTATGAAGGGAGCTCAGCTCCTGAGCTTGTTTCATTGACCTGCGGCACGGCTGTGCCGTGTACCTATGGAGACCAGTCATGGAGGGTTTAATTCACCTACTCCCAGTGCTAGGCACTGCTGGAAGGAGAGACAGTGAGATGCACAATGGATATGTTTTATGTGGGTATGTATAATGTGTGTATGTATGGCGTATGTATGATAGATGTTTGTGTATGTGTGTGATGGATTTGTGTGTGATAGATGTGTATGTGTATTTATGATAGATGTGTGTATGTATGTGAGATCATACATCTATAATACATACACACATTTATCATACATACGCACATGTCATACATACACATACATCAATTATACATACACATATCTATCATGCAGACACACAGCTATTGTATATACATCATTCACACATCTATCATATACACACACATCTGTCATACACATCTATCATACATACTCACATTTATCATACATACACACACATCTATTATACACATACACACATCTATCACACATGCACATCTATTATACATACACACATTTATCATACATACACACATCTATCAAATACACACATCTATAGCACTCATCCATCATATACATCCATCTATCATACATACATCATTCATATACACACACTCATCTATCATACATACACACATCTACCGTACATCCATCATATACACACATCTATCATACACACACATCTTGTGCACAGCCATAATTGGACTATAGTGATCATGTGTGTTGACTGCAAAAAAAAACAAGGCAATCATAAAGAAGAAAAAACAAGCAGTCATAGAATGTCACACACCAACCAAGTTACAAAAAAAAAAAAATCTTTATTTTACACAGGAACACAAACATTTAAAATAGAATGTATGCAGTGGAGGCTCACACATCTCCAGCCTGCTACACTCACTGCTGCGGGGATATTGGGGATCCTCCGTTGTCATCTATCCCACAGTGGTGAGTGTAGCAAGCTACAGTTGTGTGAGCCTCCAAATTGTACATTCTATTAATGTTGCAGTTTTTCCAGTGTAAAATAAAGATTTCTTAATTTCTGTAACCTAGTTGGTGTGATATTCTATGACTGCTTGTTTTTTCTTCTTTATGTACATATATATACATCTATCATACATACACACATCTATCATACATATACATGTCTAAAATACATACACACGTCTATCATACACACACATCTATCATACATACACCAGTCATATACAGAACTGTCATACAAACATATACTGTACATTAAAGGGGTACCCCACCCCTAGACATCTTATCCCGGGGGTGCCGCCACTAGGGACCCCCGAAATCTTGGCTACGGCACCCCCTGTCATCACTGCACAAAGCAAACCCGCTCTGTGCGATACAGGGGCCGGAGCATCGTGACCTCGTTGCTCCGCCCCCTCGTGACATCATGTTCCTCCCCAATACAAATCTGTGGGAGGGGGCGTGGTGGCTGTCACGCCCCCTCCCATAGGCTTGCGGGGGCAGGTGGGCAGTGATGTCATGAGGGGGCGGAGCCTTGACATCACGATGCCCCGGCCCCTGTATCGCCAGTCATTATGCACAGAGCGAGTTTGCTCTGTGCAGTGATGACAGCAGGGTGCCGTAGCCAAGATCGCAGGGGTCCCCAGCTGCAGGACCCCCCACGATCAGACATCTTATCCACTAACCTTTGGATAGGGGATAAGATGCTTAGGGGCAGAGTACCCCTTTAATGCGGAGTGGTGGGGGGCCTGGGGGAGGGTGATGTACGGGTCAGCCGAATGCAGCACAATACTAAAATTCCCCACTAATGAGTTGGGGAATATTGGCCATTTCATTCACACTTAATCCCCCTGTGCCACTTTATTCCCAATGTGTCCTGTGCCAAATCATCCCCTTTTACCTCTTCCACCACATCACTTTTCCCCTTCCCCTGTTGTTCTTCTTACCTTGCCAGCAGGCTCAGGTGCAGGAGCTCTTAGCAGGTTTGGCGTTCTTCTGACGTACTGCGCTGACTGTGCTGCACTTATTGAGAGCAGCTGCGGGCACTGACGAGTGAAGTTAGGAGCGTCACTCGTCACTACTGGCAGCCACTGCTGCTCACAGCCTTTCAGTGAGTGCAGCGCAGAGAACGTCAGGGAAATGTCAAACCTTCTGTGAGCCCCTGCACTGGAGCCAGCAGGCCAGGTAAGAAGAACAACAGGAGGAGGAGGGAAGGGGAAAATTGATGTGGCAGAAGGGGTAAGAGAGGATTTGGCACAGGACACAGGGAATAAAGTGGGACAGATGGATAAAGGGGGGATGAAACAGCACGGGGGATAATGGGGGAATGAAGGGGGATGTCAAGGGGAAAAATGTGGCACAGTGGGTAAGGAGGGAAAATTTGATACAAGGCACAGGGGGAATACAGTTGCACAGGGGGTTCAATGTTGGAGGAATGAAGTGGCATTGGCGATCAAGAAGGTGAATTAAATAGTAATGGGGTGAATAAATGGTACATGGGGGTTGGTAAGGAGAGATTAAATGGCTGTCCTTACATATAAAAGTAAGAAAGAGCTGCTGGAAGCTGTAATCACTGTCTATGTAGAGGACAGGAGCTTCTTCAGGGTCCTGTACAGTACACACAGTGTCCTAAAAATGTAAAATCGAGCCGCCCTCACCTGGTGTCCAAAGGAGCAGCTAACCCTGGCCCAGGTAAAGAGTAGTATAGAACGTGTAGTTCCTCCCTGTATAATAGGGGGCTTTACCAGAGAACCAGTCAGTAAATGCACTTTAGTAATGCAGGGATTTTAACGGTGAAATGCCCATTCTGATCAGTTCTTCCAGCCATTGACACGTTTCGCAGATCTGGCCTGTCTGTAGCATTGTTACAAAAGACATATTTTATATCAAATTCCATAGCCCATGCCACTTTCCCACCGGTACAATTTTTAGTATAAATGTGAAAACCAACATGAATATAGAACAATTGTTGCTTTATTTTGGTCTTTTTAGGTGTCAAAGTACTAATATATCTTTTTCTAAGACCCATTTTTACAGTTTTTCTTTTGCGATAGTTTTTGGTATTTTTTATTTTTTATTTTTTGTTCATGGGGATTAAGATCATGAAGAAACACAATGGGGGAGATTTATCAAAACCTGTGCAGAGGAAAACTTGCTCAGTTGCCCATAGCAACCAATCAGATTGCTTCTTTCATTTTTTCACAGGCCTTCATAAAAATGAAAGCAGCAAGTTGATTGGTTGCTATGGGCAACTGAGCAAGTTTTCCTCTGCACAGATTTTGATAAATCTCCCCCAATGTCTTTCTGTAGACACATTGATAAGACATTTTGTAAACAAAGTTTAAAGCTAAGAATTGGTCTTTTAGTTGTGTCTGGAATATTGTACAGCCAATGTTGAAGGTTATATGCAAAGATAATGTCTGAAAAGAATGAAAAACATCACAATTAGCTCTGACTGTGCCAAAGCAAGCAGGAATATAATTGCCTTCTGCTGGCATTGCCAGTAACAACATACTACTTGCCACTTTAGGATTTATAATCACTTCCTGGTGATTAGATTGTTTTCTCCCAGTGCTTCCAGTCATTCGGATTAGTTGTTGCCATTAATGATTATATACAGTTTACACTTTCACAAACTGGACATGTGTATAAGACTAACTTCTAGTGATGCTGTATACGGAGAAGTGCGATCCGCAAGTGAGTACAAGCGACTGCACACTGCTCATCATAGAACCTTGTGTATCAAGAACCCATTCTATAGGAATGATTGTTGGCATCATGTCCAACATCAAGCTCCTTATCAGGTCATAGAAGATATAAAATACAGTGTCCAATGGACTGTAGTGTTAATACTTTATATAAGCTGGGTGTAGTAGGTAATAAACAGACAGGAAGAAGGACATTAAAGAATAATGAGGATAATGTGTGGCTTTCAAAGATTTATTCCAGAGTTGTTTGTTTGTTTGTTTTTGCCTATATCATGCTACAGTGCCATATGTATCATTCAAGCACAGCTTTATTCATGTGTTTCATTACCGTAAATGGGTCATGTGATCACAAATCGTACCCACAGAAAATCACAGTGTATAATGTGCCAGAAGAAGGGATCTGACAGGTTTCCTTTAATAGAAAAGGATATAGAAAAAAAGCTGTGCAAATGCTCGTTCTTTCTTATACCCATCCGCTAGTTTCCCACTCATCTGTATCAAATACTGCATGTGTTTTCTTACCAGCTGTGATTTCTCATTGGACTGAAGATTCCAACCTTGCTTTCATCTGGAATTTGTCCTTTCTATTTTAAACTTTCTAGTGCTTAAATATCCAATACTTTGACCCATCCTGCTCTGCAGACAGGTAGATTTGCCTCCATGCATACTTATTTGCTTCATTTATCTACTAGTTATAGAGTAATTTCACTACATTTTTAGAAAAAACTAACAAAAAAACCTGCTGTTTTTTTATGCAGTTTTGAGCCAAAGCCAGATGTAGACCCAGCAGGAAGGAGAAGTATAAGCCTTTTCTCATATTCGTAATTCCTCTTTAATGCATTTCTGACTTTGGCTCAAAAAACTGAATGAAAAACCGCCATTGTCAAATTCCACTTATAGTACTGTTGTTACTTACATTTTCTCTTGCCTCTTTGAAGCAGACTATGCATGCATATATCTGTCAATAAGTAATGTTCTTGGAAGTAAATATGTACTGGCTAAGTTGACACAGATATGACTTGTTTGAAAATATGATAAATATTTGTGCATATTTCATATGTGATTTATCCTTCGATTGTGAACTGCTGCAGGACATACATGCAACCACTTGAGTTGCAGGGGCAATAGCCTCTATGGTTACCAACAATATAATAGTATAATAGAATAGATAATAGAAAGGAGTTTAGTAGGGAGTATGAAAATAAAATGCTGCTACAGAGATGTTCTGAACATGCTGCTAATGGGGAGTAGTAGGCAGTTATTGCACTACAGTTCTAAGGTAAATCAAAATAGTCATGGCCGAAAATGTTGGCACCCCTAACATTTTTCTAGAAAATGAAGTATTTCTCACAGAATAGGATTGCAGTAACACATGTTTTGCTATACACATGTTTATTCCTTTTGTGTGTATTGGAACTAAACCAACTAAGTGAGGAAAAAAAGCAAATTGGACATAATATCACACCAAACTCCAAAAATGGTCTGGACAAAATTATTGGCACCCTTTCAAAATTGTGGAAAAATAAGATTGTTTCAAGCATGTGATTCTCCTTTAAACTCACCTGGGGCATGTAACAGGTGTGGGCAATATACAAATCACACCTGAAAGCAGATTAAAAGGAGAGAAGTTCACTTAGTCTTTTCATTGTGTGTTCCATGCTAAGCATGGACAACAGAAAGAGGAGAAGAGAACTGTCTGAGGACCAACATTGTGGAAAAATATCAATAATCTCAAGGTTACAAGTCCATCTCCAGAGATCTAGATTTGCCTTTGTACACAGTGCACAACATTATCAAGAAGTTTGCAACCAATGGTACTGTAGCTAATCTCCCGGGGCGTGGATGGAAGAGAAAAATTGATGAAACGTGTCAACGCAGGATAGTCCGGATGGTGAATAAGCAGCCCCAAACAAGTTCCAAAGATATTCAAGCTGTCCTGCAGGCTCAGGGAGCATCAGTGTAAGTGCGAACTATCCGTCAAAATTTAAATTAAAATAAATGCTATGGCAGGAGACCCAGGAGGACCCAACCACTGACTGCACATCAATCTGCCGTTTACTGGAAACAGAATGAGGCCAACAAAGAAAAGAACACAGTACCTACAGTGAAATATGGTGGAGGTTCAATGAGGTTTTGGGGTTGTTTTGCTGACTCTGGCACAGTGTGCCTTTAATGGGTGCAAGGCCTCATGAAATCTGAGGATTACAATGAACTTTAGGTCGCATTGTACAGCCCAGTGTCAGAAAGCTGGGTTTGCATCCAAGATCTTGGGTCTTCCAGGTGGACAATGGCCTCAAACATACTTCAAAAAGCACCCAGCAATGGATGTCAACAAAGTGCTGGAGAGTTCTGAAGTGGCCAGCAATGAGCCCAGATCTAAATCCCATTGAACACCTGTGGAGAGATCTTAAAATTGCTGTTGGGAAAAGGCGCCCTTCCAATAAGAGGGACCGCGAGCAGTTTACAAAGGAAGAGTGGTCCAACATTCCGGCTGAGAGGTGTAAGAAGCTTATTCATGGTTATAGGAAGCAACTGATTTCAGATATTGTTTTCAAAGGGTGTGCAACCAAATATTAAGTTGGAGTTTGGTGTGACATTATCTCCAATTTGCTTTTTTTCCCTCCCTTTTTTTGGTTTAGTTCCAATACACACAAAGGGATTAAACATGTGTATAGCAAAACATGTGTTACTGCAATCCTTTTCTGTGAGAAATACTTCATTTTCTAGAAAAATTTCAGGGGTGCCAACATTTACGGCCATGACTATATATAACTAATATAACATATAAAAGCTTGATCCTGGAGAGGATCGAAACGTCGCTGTAACCTTGTAATACGTTTTTTTATTGATTAAAAGTTTTGCATTTTTTCCCCTTATATAGTGCTGCATTAACTTGGATTTAGTATTTATTTGGGACAAATAGGACCAGTCCTTAGCAATCGTCTGCACCCATCTATCTAAGGAGCTATTCTCCAGTCATTCCTGAGTGCTGTTGATTGTGGATTTATATATATATATATATATATATATATATATATATATATATATAATCACCAAATACGGGACCACTAACAAGTTAAGTGGTCCTATAATAGCATACTGATAGAAGTCAAGAGGATATTAGCAAAGAGTATCACCGAGAAATAATCCTCATGATCACAAAAAATTATAAATAAAACATAATTTTTAATGTACTCATCTAAAACCACATAAGGGGTAACACATAAATGACAATCAAAAAGGTGCTACACCAAACTATATATAGTGTAAAGGAGCCCGGGGGGGTGTAGACACCATCCTTAATGTAGATAGATATATAGCCTAGTCTTAATAAATAGCGGGTGAATTAGATAAGAGAAGCTGTATATATTCCTAGGCTACAGGATATAGGTTTTATTATCCAGTAATAAGGTACTTAATTTGAGAGATGGAGGGGTATGTGCCCGCTAAGATACCCATCCCTCTTTCCCTGCCTTTTGAGGGACCCACCTCCTTAACAGGGTGGCCTCAACCACGGTGGTGTTCCCCACTCTCACTAAGTGAGGGAGAAAACAACAAAATAGATAGTGTTTAGAAAAATATAGGGCTACACAACCCGAGGCTCCAAAAAAATGAAAATGTGAAAAAAGTGGACACAATTTTATGAAACACACAAAACACAACAAAATCCCAATTCCGATGCGTTTCACCTGCATTATCCGTACATGATCATCAGGGCAAACCGTGGCACAAACAAAAGTGATAACAATAATAATAACAAGTGGTTAAAACGAAACGCTTATGATAACTAAGCGCACCCTCAGTTGCAGCATATCAAGTCTATGGTGGTATATCCAAGCAGTAGCAGACCACTCTTGTACACAGCCCAGATGTGGAATGCACAACAAATGCACAGGGTGTGCTACAAAATTAGCTTACACATGTGGCAATTATGAAAAATAAGTCATAAGCCATAGCAAATGTTACCTGAAAGTATAATTTGCACCTAAATACTGTAAATAGTCCTCACTGACTACCACAATGTTTCAGAGCAAAAAGATGAAGCAGATTCAATGGACATAGTGTGTATATAGAAAATACGCCACATCGGCCCAGTATATAGAATAAATTGCCTAATATATATGATCACCAATAAAAAATGTTGGTCTGTATACACATATGTATCAGCACAGTGAATAAATAACACACATATGGGGGTTATAGCAGTCTATCTAGTGCTGATGCGGATAGGTATACCAGCACAGTGATAGCTTGATAATAAAGACTATCGCAGAAAATGTAGAAATATATATATATATATATATATATATATATATATATTCATTGACAAAAAAATAACACACCAAGAAGGAGTTGTTGGAATCGATTGGAACTTTATACTTGTGAATGCAATAATGATATATGGAAGTATGTAGAGTTCATTAAAGGAACTTTTTAGGGACACCGGATGATGTAAGGTAAGTGATTGCTCACTTTCAGAAAAAAACTCTTGTACTTCAGTGATCCAAAAGTCTTTATTAGGATATGTGCTCAAGAAGCCAGCCATTAGAAGATAGGGAATTACTCAAGAAAATGGTGTAGTAGTATAGGTGAGTATCTGGTGAGTGTTTGACCTGTGTTATTAGTTTATAGTATAATAGGTAGTACACAGATTTCATAAAACATAGCTTTTATTAATAGTACAATAAAATGAAAATGCATATTATAATAAACCCACGGACAAAGGCGGAAATATTGTAATATTTACAGCTACACTATACAAAAACATGAGTGTGATCATTGTTGAAGATACCAACAACTATGGGAAACTAAGAGCGTATCCAATGGTGAAATATCAAAAAGAACTATATAAGCTACTCAATACAGCCAAATCAGCACACCTTATCGACAAAAATGAATTTCTGTTCTTATATCCCAACTACCCAAAAATTGCTACTTTTTTATGGCCTACCCAAGATACATAAAGGCCTTAATCCATTGAAATGCAGACCAATTGTCTCAGGAGTCAACTCCATGTGCCAAAATCTGGGCATATACGTGGACCGAATCCTGAGAAACTTTGTGACGGCTTTACCTTTGTACCTCCGGGATTCAACTGATCGACTCCTTAAACTGGAAGGACTCGTGTTGGAACCAACATGGTATCTGACACAAGATAAATAGCTCCAATAGTCAGATATGGTCTAGCCTTATTTCCCCATCACAAAAAATCAAAGATTTGATTTCAACATGGTATCTGGCCTCCATAGATGTCGAGGCCTTATAAACATCTATCCCACATAAAATCGGCTTCGAGGCAACAGAATACTTTTTGAATACTCGAAGTAGATATGTACAACCACATAATGAATTTGTGGTCAATCTCCTGGAATTCCTATTGACCCATAATTTCTTTCTTTTCAATTCAACATTTTGCCACCAGCTCAGAGGAACAGCTATGGGGAGCCCTTGTGTCCCCAGCTATGCCAATCTAACTCTGGGCTGGTGGGAAGACAAGCTGTATTCTGAAATACAGAAGAATAATCTACCATTCCTAGATGTCACCATTGAGCTACACACCCTACCTATTCCACTGCTGGAAATACCCTCCTGAGATGGGAAAGTTCACATTCCAAACCTCTTAGGAGGGTATTTACCTAAAGGGCAATTCCTACGCATTCGTAGGAATTGTTCCATAGATGACCTGTCAAAACATTTTGAAGAAAGAGGGAACCCAAAGAAATGTATTGAAGAGGCATTACATGCCGCATATGAGGTACCAAGAAACAGTCTACTCGCCCCTAAGGACAAAGAAACAAGCAATCCTATCACGAGACTTATCGCCACATACGACAATGCAGCTGATGAAATCAGAAGTATAGTATCCCAACACTGGAAGATTCTCCTACTAGACCCGGACCTTAAAGAAATACTGACTGATTCACCCTCTATAGCATACAGAAGGGGAAAGAATCTGAGAGACCGTTTAGTTAGCAGCCACTTTGAGTTCCCTACTATTGGAACATGGCTTGACAGAAGAGAAGTAAGTACCTTTAAATGTGAGAAATGCCAGGCATGTAGATACATCAGTTCAGGCCCAACACAATGGATACCCACCTGAACCGTACTTTTTATGCAAAATAATTTACAAATTGCAGAACATGCAACTTGGTATACATCTGAATATGCAAATGTGGAGTCGGATACATCGGAAAGACCACAAGAGAGTTAAAAAAGTGCATCCTCGAACACGTAGGTGACAGAAACAACCAAAGGGATAAACCAGTTGCTCGCCATGTCAACGATAAACATAATGGGGACTTAAACCTAATTTTATTCAAAGTATTGGAAATTGTCAAAACTGGAATACACAGAGAAGACATGGATTCAATTGTGACACAAAAAGAAACAAGATGGATATTCACATTGGACACTGTGCACCCCAACGGTCTTAATGACCAAATTAACTTTGCCAGCTTCATTTAGCATTATATACTGAGGTAGGCCATCAACATTCTCCATACACCTAATGGAATTGTTTATTCCTCAGCGTCTATCCGGAAATTCAGATAGTCCATAGGGTCCACACCCCTGAAAATCCCCCCCTTCCCCTCCCCTCTTATCATCTAGATACACCTCTATGTGTGAAGGGACATAAGGTGTATGGGTGTATGTCTGTACACATAAAGCCAGGCTTTGCTATCCCCAGATTATCATTGCCACAGTGCTTATTAGTTGCCATGCTTCTCTCATCCCTATTCCTATCATAACACTCCTTTATTTACTATTTCCTAGCAAAGGGCCACTAAGAGTTAACTTTCCAGGCTTATCTGTTAACGCCACATCCACCCTCCCCTTTGCACTCCATAGCATGGAACGCTGTGTAGTCAATGACCTCACTTCCGACCAGATATGCGCTCCAAGCTGACCATGCGCGGCGCATATGCACTGCGCATGTTCGCATCACATCCCCCCGTAACCTGGAGTGAATACCATAAAAGGACTGGCCTAGCACTAAGTGTCACCACGCCAGCCGGTCCACAACTTCCACACATCAGATATCCAAGTAAGTCTGCTCCCCTTTCCATAGCAATTACATCATGCCAGCACTTTATCTAACTTATTAGCTTGCATTCATCTTCACTGGGACCCTGCTTTACTACAGATATACTCCCACTTAGCTGCCGCACCAATGCAAGCTCAGAGGTCTGACCTTCCATACCATCTATAGGTAGGCCATGTCTTTTCATCTTTATCTATATCTTATGTTTTCTGCCAGAAATGGGCATCCCTATATTACTATTTATGTGTGTCCTCAGATATCAGGACTGGCAAACGGAGAGACGCCCTAAGGCAAATCTATGCAGATCATAATATTCCCATAAGTATGGCTCCTACTTGAATACCCTTCCATACCACGGTGCTCTGGTGATAATATACACATACTATGCTATTCTTATCTCTATATAGGAACGGAGTATAATTTGCCAATTCCAACATATCGCCAAATATATGCCATCTCACCATTAGCCAACCCAAATAAAGGTATGCTATCTACATACTTTCAGGGGTCATCTATATTTCTATCTATTTTTCCCACTACATCACCTTATATCATTGTCATTTTATTTGCAGACTTATACTGTACCTCTATGGACTACCTAGATAAAAAGGCTCTGATGGACATATACATGTAGCCTCTATTTTTGGTACAGGACCTATCAAGTACATCATATACTACCTTGCTCTATATCTAGCCTTATACTAATGTGGGAGAAGAGATAGAGGCGCTCATCCTGTTTGTGCCCCTACTTCTCTATGCACAATTTCCCTGATAAGTTGTGCCGCACAGTAACGGACACAACAAAACACGTTGGATGTAACTATATCATGCTTATGGTCTATGTGACAATTGTATCATAACTGTATTTACATGTACTTGACTCACACTGTGATATCTGGAGATATTGTCAAACAGATATCTGCCACAGTGTAATCAGTCCTCCGTACCTACCTCCCTCCCATCCTAAGACATAGGGTGAGATAGGAGGATCCGGATGTGGGCTGGCCTCCCTGCATTAATAGGTAGGGGGTCTGGTGACCAGTAGGGTCAGTCTCTATAGGAAGCAGAGGTGGGCCTAGATACAGGCCAGCTGCAACCATTCCTAATATGACCATTGTTGTCTAGCTGTATATGTTCATTTTATTGTACTATTAATAAAAAATATGTTTTATGAAATCTGTGTACTACCTATCATACTGTCAACTAATAACACAGGTCCAACACTCACCAGATACTCACCTATACTACTACACAATTCCCTATCTTCTAATGGCTGGCTTCTTGAGCACATATCGTAATAAAGACTCTTGGATCACTGAAGCACAAGAGTTTTTTCCCGAAAGTGAGCTATCACTTACCTCACATCATCCGGTGTCCCTAAAAAGTTCCTTTAATGAACTCTATAAACTTCATAAGGAACAGATCAAATCTTGGTGGGAACTACAATCCTTATTTGGAAGTATGGAAGTGGTTACAATATTAGAGCAAAACATTTATTGGAGAAAACTGTACGATTGAAAGGAGTCTGTGGTACTTTGTTGGGCAACCTCAAGCCGTCTTGGATACAAGATGAGACACTGTTGGACATGGAGGTATACACGTTCCATATGGTAACCTGCAACACATTGCCCACAAATGTTGCAGCTGAACCTATAGCTCCTGCACACTTTTAGGTTGCTGAAACTAAATTTTGATTGGCGATAAACCTTGTAACCGTGCAGGTCAAGAAAGTGTTAAAATCTGGTGAAAAACATTCCTGGGAATCTCACCAGGCCCCATAGAAAAGATTGACAGAATGATAAAGGTACAGATAAAGCAGCAAAATATGGCTGCATTACATTACGTACTGCTTATATACTGGGCATAGTTTTAGAAGGGTAAATTCTGATGAAAGTTCCACTTTAAGTTAAGTACTACAAAATATTGGTATAGAATGTGTACAGTAAATGAAAACCCCATTTTCATGGTCTATGCCCTATCATTTGCATTACTTTAGTCTAGAAAACATGCACACAAAAACAAAACAATACATGGAAACCTGTCATGGAAAATAAAGCTTCATGTGCTCTTATTATCCAAATATTTTATGTTATTATTACTTTTGCCAGATTAACCCCTTAAGGACAAAGGGTTTTTCCACTTTTTGTTTTTCTCTCGTTTTTTCCTCATCGCATTCTAAAAATCATAATGCTTTCAATTTTGCACAAACAGACCCATATGAGGGCTTTTTTTTGTGACACCAATTGTACTTTATACTAACATCAGTCATTTCACCACAAAATTTACGACAAAATCAGAAAAAAAATATTTGTGGGGAAAATACAGTGCACTTTTCAGTAAAAATGACACCATATCTTTATTCCATATGTCAATACGGTTACAAGAATGCCTAATTTATATAGGTTTTATTTTATTTTACTTCTTAAAATTTTTTTATAACCACATGCACCAAAACTAGTACCGTATATACTCGAGTATAAGCCGACCCGAGTATAAGCCGAGACCCCTAATTTCAACCCAAAATCCCAGGAAAAGTTATTGACTCGAGTATAAGCCTAGGGTGGGAAATACATCATCCCCCCCTGTCATCATCCAGACCCGTCATTAACATCTTCATCATCATCACCGCCTGTCATCATCCAGACCCTCATCATCATCACCTGTCATCATCCCCTTGTCATCATCCCACACATCCCTCCATCATCATCCCCTTGTCATCATCCCACACATCCCCCCTTCATCATCCCCTTGTCATCATCCCCACCCCCCTTCATCATCCCCTTGTCATCATCCCACACACCCCCCTTCATCATCCCACCCCACCCCTTCTTCATCCTCTTGTCATCATCCCACACCCCCCCCTTCATCATCCTCTTCTCATCATCCGCCCTCAGTGGTCTTCAACCTGCGGACCTCCAGAGGTTTCAAAACTACAACTCCCAGCAAGCCCGGGCAGCCATCGGCTGTCCGGGCTTGCTGGGAGTTGTAGTTTTGAAACCTCCGGAGGTCCGCAGGTTGAAGACCACTGCGGCCTTCAACATCATCCAGCCCCCTCTCACCCCCTTTAGTTCTGAGTACTCACCTCCGCTCGGCGCTGGTCCAGTCCTGCAGGGCTGTCCGGTGAGGAGGTGGTCCGGTGGGATAGTGGTTCCGGGCTGCTATCTTCACCGGGGGCGCCTCTTCTCCGCGCTTCCGGCCCGGAATAGAGGCGTTGCCTTGACAACGACGCAGAAGTACGTTGGCAATGAACGCACCTCTGCGTCGTTGTCAAGGCAACGTGACTATTCTGAGGCCGGGCCCGAAGCGCTTAGAAGAGGCCTCCCCGGTGAAGATAGCAGCCCGGAACCACTATCCCACCGGACCACCTCCTCACCGGACAGCCCTGCAGGACCGGACCAGCGCCGAGCGGAGGTGAGTACTGTACAGAACTAAAGGGGGTTGAGAGGGGGCTGGATGATGTCGAAGGCCGCAGTGGTCTTCAACCTGCGGACCTCCGGAGGTTTCAAAACTACAACTCCCAGCAAGCCCGGACAGCCGATGGCTGCCCGGGCTTGCTGGGAGTTGTAGTTTTGAAACCTCTGGAGGTCCACAGGTTGAAGACCACTGCGGGTGGAGAGTTCACTCGAGTATAAGCCGAGGGGGGTGTTTTCAGCACGAAAAATCGTGCTGAAAAACTCGGCTTATACTCGAGTATATACGGTATGTGTAAAATTGTCATCTTCTGACCCCTATAACTTTATTTTTCCATTTACGGGAAATTTTTTGCACCGTGATCTGAAGTTTTTATTGGTATCGATTTTTGTTTCGATGGGACTTTTGATAGCTTTTTATAATTTTTTTTAGGGTATACAAAGTGACCAAAAATACACAATTTTGGACTTTTGAATTTTGGAATTTTTACGTGTACACCATTGACCGTGTGGTTTAATTTACATTGTATTTTTTATAGTTCGGACATTTATACGATACCACATATGTATATTTTTATTATGTTTACATATTTTTTATATGGAATTTTGGAAAAGGGGGGTGATTCAGACTTTTAATATGATATGGGTTAATGGGTGTTTTTTTCAAACTTTTTATTTAACTTTTTTTTTTTACACTTTTAGTCCCCTTAGGGGACTTTAAGGAGGAATCAGTAGATTCTTCATACAGATCAATGTGATTCCATAGAACCACATTGATCTGTGTGCTCTGCGCCTGATTGATAAAGACTGGTTCAGCCAGGCTCTATCAATCACAGAGCTAGGGCAGCCATAGTAGGAGGAGTAAGCCCTCCGGCTACCTCCACAGTGGAGATCCACCCCACTGGACCACCAGCGATGGTTTATATGTTCCTTTAGACACTGTAATCAACTTTGACAGCGGTGATCTAAAGGGTTCATAGCTGGCCACGTCGATCACCGCATGTCGGCTATTAACGCCGGCCCACAGCTACAGGAATCAGCTGTGGGCTGGCCAGTATGGCACGGGCTCGAGTCACGAGCTCATGCCATACACCACCTGCCGTGTCAGGACGAGTCGGCTCATCCTTAGATAGCAACCGGTTAATATAATGTGGCTTTGAATAACTATGAATTTGGGAAAAAATCAGTGAAGGAATAAAAAGAGAAATTTTAAATATAAGTAACATTTTATACAAGATTGAAATGTAAAGTACAAGATTGAAAAGTCCTATGGAGGAGTTGAAACACGTCCAGCTCCGCTACTAACGCCCCATTTATCCAGCCTCTATATTGGAATACAGCTATTGCGCTTATACGGCATCCGCTAAGCCCCAGGTATTTATGCGCATTGCCACGGCCACGAGGACGCCACATACCCTCTGACTGCATCGGGGATTACCTGTACAGCCTCAAAAAAAAAAAAACTGGATCTTTCATTATTGCTGTAACTTCTGAGATGGCTGAGTCTCTCTCAGCATATGCATTCTCTCCACACATTTTACGCGATTTGGAGAAATTCACGGCTCCTTGAAGCGCTGCAGTCCCCATCATTGAAGCCCACTATATAGTCGTGGCGTCACGATCTTCCGTCCCCGTGGTTGGCAGTAATTAGCCTGAGATCCTCCAGCGCTTCCAAAAGCAGTTACAGGTGGGTGCTGCTTGCTATATTGCGGGTGTCCCCAGCGGCGGTACCCCGGCGATCTGACATCTTATCCCCTATCCTTTGGATAGGGGATAAGATGTCTAGGGGCGGAGTACCCCTTTAAAGGTTATCCAGGAATGGAAAAATAAGCTAATTTCTTTCAAAAACCACTCCCTGTCTGTTAAAGGTTATCCAGGAATAGAAAAATTTAGCTAATTTCTTTCAAAAACCACTCCCTGTCTGTCTCCAGGTTGGCTATGGTATTACAACTTACAACATTCACTTCAATGGAACTGAGCTGCAGAACCACACCCAACCTGGAGACAGACAGGGATCAGTTTATGAAATGAATTAGCTGTGTTTTTCTATTCCTGGATAACTCCTTTAGCCCCTTCCCACAAATGGAGGTATATTTATGTCCACTGCGGGCTCCCGCTGTATGACGCATGCTCAGCATGTGAGCACTCATCATACCAGGTAGATCCCGTTTGCTATCAGCAACCAGGACCCACGGCTAATGGCGGACATCACTGATCAGGCTGATGTCTGGCATTAACTTTTTAGACGCCACGTTCAAAGTTGATTGCGGCGTCCAAAAGCGATTAACTCCATTCCCAGCTAGCTCAGTAGGCTGATCGGGACTGTTGCGGCGAAACCGCGGCATCCTAATCAGCTGAGAGAACTGGGGGAGGTGTCTTACCTTCCTCCCTCCTATCCGGTCAGTGCTCCAGGCTTTCAGCCAGCTTTGCCAGGCTGAAGCAATGGAGTACCCATAATGCTGATCAATGCTCTCATATGGAGAATCATTCATCAGTGCATGCATTCTAAAGGTTGCATGTTATAGTATTTTTAATTTAAAAAAAAGAAAGAAATATGCATCATCCTTGTAACCGCATGGACCTACAGAATGAAGATAAGGTATCATTTGTACTGAAAAGTGCACTGTGTAGAATCGGAAGCCCCAAAAAATTTACAAAATGTTTTTTATTTTTTTTTATTTTGCCCTATAAATATTTTTTTTCTGGTTTCGCTGTAGATTTTGTGGTGAAATGATTAAAGGGGTACTCCGGTGCTTAGACATCTTATCCCCTATCAAAAGGATAGGGAATAAGATGATTGATCGCAGGAGTCCTGTGGCTGGGGACCCCTATGATCTTGCACGCGGCGCCCCGTTTGTAATCAGTCCCCGAAGCGTGTTCGCTCCGGGACTGATTACTGGCGACTACAGGGCGGCGTGTGACATCACGCCCCCACCCCCGTGTGAGGTCACGCTCCGCCCCTCAATGCAAGCCTACGGGAGTAGGCGTGATAGCTGTCATGCCCCCTCCCATAGGCTTGCATTGAGGGGCGGAGTGTGACATCACATGGGGGCAGGGGCGTGACGTCACACGCGCCCGCCCTGTAGTCGCCGGTAATCAGTCCCAGAGCGAACACGCTCCTGGGACTGATTACAAACGGGGTGCCTCGTGCAAGATCATGGGGGTCCCCAGCGGCGGGACTCCCGCGATCAGGCATCTTATCCCCTATCCTTTGGAAAGGGGATAAGATGTCTAAGCACCGGAGTACCCCTTTAATGGTATTACAAAAATACATGTCCTCATATAGGTCTGTAGGTTGAAAATTCAGTGTTATGATTTTTAGCAGGTGAGGAGGAAAAAACTAAAGTGCAAAAAATGAAAAATGGCCCGAGAGGGAAGGGGTTAATGTAGCCGGCTGGGTACCTATTAAATCTAAATGTAGCAAGTCATAGACAGTAAATAGTTTGTTTCTAAGGTTCCCTACACTGGCAGATTGCCCATAACAAGTGTTGTTTGGCGATATAGCAAGTCAGTTGCTACTCGTTTTCTTTTATTGTTAAGTTGAAATAATCATGAGCAGTTTATATATACAATAGTTTGTTCAATTGTTTGGGAAAACCACTTATATCATTGTAAAACAGTTAGGAATATTAGCTCATCACTAGTTGAGAGTCAAGACTCGGGAGCACGAAGGAGCTAAAGGTGTTATAGCTCTATGGAGAAATCTAGAAAAATGAGATATCCAGTGGTAAGGAACTGGTAATATTGCCCTCTCTGTAAGGGCCCATTCACAATATGTATTCTCTGAGCAAAATCCTGCTCTTGAATTCCACTTGGAAAATATAGTGCACCATCCTCTGATTGTTCTCAATGGGATTCTGCTGCACCATTCTCACTACTGAATTTCTACAGCGGAAGCTTCGCCGCAAAATTTCCGACTCCGATTAATTCGAACTCCGACGACAAAATGAACATGTTCGGGCGGAGCCTCCATAGTGTCAATGAGCCCTACTATTTGCAAATATGTAAAATATGTGTCATGGAGTACCTCCATATACCCTGCTCTAGGTGACACTACGTATAACCTAGATCTGTATATAATGCAGATTCATGAAAAATTCATTCATGCTCTTCTCTTTCACCATCACTCATGTTGTTGACTAGTTGACATTTTCCTAGATATAGCAGATGACCTCTAACCAAGAAAGGCTTATTCAAGAATCAGATCATTTTCTTCATGAATCACTGACTTGTCTGAAGTATAAAAAAAAAAGTACTTGACATTTAAAGAAGAGTGTGGTCGATGTTGATACATGCCTTTGATGTTAAAACTAGACTCACATGAACATATGACCACCCTGTATACAAAAGATTTTGTGGTTGGTCTCAGAACTCATATGTTGCTGAAGTTCTGTGCATAAAGCTTGAAGTGTCAAGTTCTGTTTATATTAGATATTCCGATGCCTGGAAATTCTTCAGAACTGTTACACTGCTATTTGTTAGGATATTTTACTTTGACAAATGTGTCTGTATGCTCCGTAAAGTATCTCTTTATTTATGTCTGTCTCTTTCATATTTCCTTTAGAACACTGCACTACTCCTGACTGTTCTTCAGAAGATTTACATTCATAAAGTTTTCATAAAGTAAAGTTCCAGATTTGCAGACACTATTATTAGCTATGCAATATTCCCTTATGAATATTTTAATCAGTAATACATCTCTATGGTAGTTGTGTGTGATATTTTCCTATGTGGTCGGAGAATAGGTCTGTAGCTTATCATTAGAAGACTCTGCCCTTTAAGATGGCCGATGAAGACTACATCTGAACATACTGTGTTACCAACCATGACATATAAATGTCATAGAAGGTAATATTTTGCGCCGCACACTTCTATTAATTATTGGAGAGCACTGCTAGTAAATAGCAGCTACCATAATGGCATACTGCGTCTAGTTATGCATTATGTTGCTTATTCATTTTAATGGCACGTAATGTATTACAACCTTTTATTTCTCTATAGTGGGGAGATGTATGACCAGCCTGCTGTTTGTTGATATAAACAACAAAATAACATGCTGATCATTGGCCTAGCTACAGTTAAAAATACTGGCGAGACATCTTTAACCCCCTAAGGACTCAGTTTTTTGCATTTTCGTTTTTTCCTCCTTACCTTTTAAAAATCATAACCTTTTCAATTTTCCACCTAAAAATCCATATGATGGCTTATTTTTTGTACCACCCATTCTACTTTGTAATGACAGCAGTCATTTTACCCAAAAATCTATGGCAGGACCAAAAAAAATAATAATTGTGCGACAAAATTGAAATAAAAACTCCGCCATTTTGTAACTTTTGGGGGCTTCCGTTTCTACGCAGTGCATTTTTTGGTAAAAATTACACCTTTTCTTTATTTAGTAGGTCTATAAGGTTAAAATGATACCCTACTTATAGGTTTATATTTATTTACATATTATTATTTTTTTATGGGAAAAGGGGGTGATTCAGACTTTTATTAGGGAAGGGGTTAAATCACATTTATTAACACTTTTTTTTTTTTTTTTGCAATGTTGTATCCCCATAGGGGACTATAACATTGCACACTGATCACTGCCATGAAATAGCATGGCATTGATCAGTGTTATCGCTGCTCGACTGCTCCTCCCTGGATCTCAGACAGGGAGCAGTCATTTGGCGATCGGACAGCGAGGAGGCAGGTAGAAATCCTCTTTGCGTCCTGCAAGCTGTTCGGAACGCCACGATTTCAACTCGGCAGTCCCGAACATCACCACTGAGCTGCAGGAAGGTTTCACTTTCACTTCAGACGCGGCAATCGACTTTGATTGCCAAGTCTGAAGGGTTCATACTGGGCATCACTGCGATCAATGATGTCCGACATTAGTTGCGGGTCCCGGCCTTTGATGGCCACCAGGACCGACACAGGGTTAATGTACGTTTTGCATCCTTAAGGAGTTAAAAAAGTACCTGTCACCAAATAAACTGTTCTCAACTAACTCAGGCGGTGTTCCCTAACTACTCCTAACACCCCTCCTGCCCTTAAAAACTATTTAAGAGCTTTAAAAAGCTCTGTCTCATTCCTTTCTTCTTGCCCACATAGTGCAATTTCCCAGCAGGAGAAAGTGGGCGTTTCCCAGCAGGCATTACATCACTGAAGCCTGCTGGGGTACCAATTCTGCCCCCACATGGTTGGAGAGCTGTGATGAACAGAAGGCCTCAAGCTCTGTGCATGGTTCAGTCTGTGCAGATTTCAGTGAGGCTCTCCTTCAGCGGTCAGTCTGTGTGGCTTTCTTTGAGAATCTGTGGAGCTTTCACTTTCTGTGCAGCTGTTATCCAAGCTCCTTGCAGAGAAGCACTTTCTGACTTTGTACTCCTGCCATGCTGTATTAATTGTGGCAGGGAACAGAACAGAACCACCTAGTTGCCTTTTTTTCTATTACATATTAAACTTATTTATGTTGACAATTTTAAAAGCAATTGAATGGGAAATGCTAATTACACAAGAAACACTGTATGAAAAGTTTTATTTGGTGACAGGTACTCTTTAAAGGACCGAACAGCCAGGAAAATTAGTTTAGGGAGATTAAAATCATTTTTCATATGTCTAGGACAAAAAAAAGTATTAGTATTGCTTGTCTAATTTTTCTTCATTATTATTTCAGTGTTTTTCTCTTGTTTTAAATGTTTTATTAGCTTTTGGGGGCCTTTGGAACACCTACCGTATGATCTAATTTTACCAAAATGCTAAATAGATTTCAATCTTATATTTAAAGTTCTTTTTATTTTTATTGTTCTCACATTATCTATATTGCCGGGTCCCTATGTTCAGATGGTTAAAATGTTTTGATATGTACATATGTAGTGATCAGCCATAACAGGTGACAGTGATCTGTTTTGACAGGTGAAAAAAATAAATGATTATGTCATTTCAGAGGAACCAGTCAAGGGGTGGGTTACTTTTGGAAGTGTGTGAACAGCGCCGTTTATCCTTGTTTCCACAGGGTGATGGGTGACCAATAACAATGTTTTGAATGGCTGCATAAAAGATCAGATTAACCAAGGAACAAGCGTTTTTTCCTTTATAGGTGTATCGCTCACCCTTTTACAAGTGCCAATTATCGTAACAAGCATTGTAAAAGGGTCCTTAGATAGAACATCACAGTGTCCACTTTCTACTGATCTCACATACAGCCACCATGCCCCCTCTCATAGACTTGCATTGAGGGGGCGTGGTGTGACATCACGAAGGGGCGTGGCAAACTACCACAGCGCACTCACAGCGTTCGGAACTAAATGCTGGCCAGTGGAGTACCCCTTTAATTTGTCAAGGACAGAGGGCGTAAAGGTATGCCCTGATGTCCTGGTACTTAACCCCTTAAGGACCAGGCCCATTTTGGCCTTAAAGGGGTATTCCAGGCAAAACCTTTTTATATATATATATATATATATATATATATATATATATATATATATATATCAACTGGCTCCGGAAAGTTAAACAGATTTGTAAATGACTTCTATTAAAAAATCTTAATCCTTCCAATAGTTATTAGCTTCTGAAGTTTTCTGTCTAACTGCTCAATGATGATGTCACGTCCCGAGAGCTGTGCATGATGGGAGAATATGCCCATAGGAACTGCACAGCTCCCAAGACGTGAGTCATCAGAGAGCAGTTAGACAGAAAACAACTCAACTTCAGAAGCTAATAACTATTGGAAGGATTAAGATTTTTTAATAGAAGTAATTTACAAATATGTTTAACTTTCCGGAGCCAGTTGATATATAAAAAAAAGTTTTGGCCTGGAATACCCCTTTAAGGACCAGACCAATTTTATTTTTTCATTTTTGTTTTTTCCTCCTCGCTTTCTAAAAATCATAGCTCTGTTATATTTCCATCCACAGACCCATATGAGGGCTTGTTTTTTGCGTCACCAATTGTACTTTGTAATTACATCACTTATTTTACCATAAAATGTACAGCGCAACCAAACAAATATTATTTATGTGGGAAAACAGAAAAGAAATCGGCAATTTAGCAAATTTTGGAAGGTTTTGTTTTCACGCTGTACACTTTCTGGTAAAAATGTCATGTTTTCTTTAGTCTGTGGGTCAATACGATTAAAATGATACCCATGTTATATGCTTTTCTATAATTGTACCACTTAAAAAAAATATCAAACCATTTTAACAAAATTAGTATGCTTGAAATTACCCTATTTTGACCACCTATAACTTTCAAATATTCTGTATATTTGCGCCATGATCTGTAGTTTTTATCAGTACCACTTTTGCTTAGGATCTACTTTTTATAAGTTTTTTATTTAAATTTTTGGAATAAAATGTGCCAAAAAAGCAGCAATTTTGAACTTTTTTCATTTTTTTACGCCGTTCACCATACGGGATAATTAACAATATATTTTAATAGTTCAGACTTTTGCGCATACGGTGATACCAAATATGTGTATTCATTATTTTTTTACGCTTTTTTGTGGTAAAATGGGAAAAAAGGACGTTTTACTTTTTTAATTGTTTTTTTTTTACACTTTTTATGTCATCATAGGAGACTATTCATAGCAATTAGTTGATTGCTAATACTTTTCAGTGCTATGCATAGGACATAGCACTGATCAGTATTATCGGTGATCTTCTGCTCTGGTTTGCTCAATCTCAGACCAGAGCAGAAGACTCCGGGAGACAGCCGGAGACAGTTGAGGGGACCTCCGGCCGCCATGCTGGATGATTGGATCCCCGAGGCAGCGCTGCGGGCGAACCGATCATCCATTAAAAATACTGCACTGCTGCAGATGCCGGGATCTGTATTGATCACAGCATCTGAGCGGTTAATGGTGGACATCCGCGCGATCACGGATGTCCGCCTTTTCTGGTGGGTCCCTGGTTGCTGATAGCAGCCAAGACCTGCCGCTCATGAGCGGTGCTGGCGATCATAGCGGCGTGTAAATGTATGTCATGGTGCGTTAAGTACCACATCACCATGACATACATTTACATCCATTGTCGTTAAGGGGTTAAGGACCGAGGATGTACATGTACCTCCTGGTTCCGTTAACGGGGTTTAAACCATTCTCACCAGCGGAGAATGGGTTAAACCCTGCAGGGCCAGGTTGCTAAGCTTGCAGGGCCAGGTCCCGATCAGCTTACCAGACGACGAGAGGGTCCTCACCTACCTCTCCAAGCATTGATCAGTGTAAGCAATAAGAAGATTGCATGTTGTAGCCCCTTATCCCCCCCCCAAAAAAAAGTGTAAAAAAAATTAAAGTTAATAAAAGGGAATTAACCCCTTCCATATTAATATTTGAAATCACCCCCTTTTCCTATTTTTTTAAATAAAATAATGTAATAAAAAATAAAAATAATCATATGTGGTACCGCCACATGTGGAAATGTCCGAGCTATTAAAATATAAGGTTAGCTAAACTTCATGGTCGATGGCATACACGTAATAAAATACCAAATTCCAAAATTGTGCATTTTTGGTCACTTCATATAGCATAAAAATATGAATAAAAAGCGATCAAAAAGTCCCATGAAAACAAAAATGGTACTGATAAAAACTACAGACCACGGCGCAAAAAATTAGCCCTCATATAGCCCTGTTTGCAGAAAATAAAAAAGTTATAGGTGTCAAAAGATCACAATATTAAACATACAAATTTTGATGCATGTAGTTAGGATTTTTCTCTAAGTAATAAAATATAACCTACATAAATTGGGTATCCTTGTAAGTGTATGGACCTACAGAATAAAGATATTGTGTCATTTTTCCTGAAAATTGCACTGTGTAGAAACAGAAGCCCCCAAAAATTGCAAAATGGTGTTTTTATTTTCAATTTCCCCCGACAAAAAGTATTTTTTTTTGGTTGTGTGGTAGATTTTGTTTTTCAATGAGTGATGTTATTACAAAGTATAATTGGTGACACAAAAAACAAGCCCTGGGTCTGTAGGTGCAAAATTGAAAGCGGTGTGATTTTTAGAGAGGAGGAAAAAACGACAGTGCAAAAACAAAAATTGGCCTGGTCCTTAAAGGGGTACTCTGGCCCTAATACATCTTATCCCCTATCCAAATGATAGGAGATTAGATGTATGATGGTGGGGGTCCCGCCACTGGAGACCCCCGCAATCTGTCATTACGCACCCACCTTTGTGAGCTCACCGCAGCGCCGGAGGCTCTGAGTGTGAAGCATCACGGTCATGCCCCCTCCAATATACTTGCATTGAGGGGGCGGGGCCTGATGTCACATGGGGCGGAGTCGTGATGACACGATACTCCAGTCCCATGGTCGTCACGCTTCACATTCAGAGCCTCCAGCGCTGGAGTACCCCTTTAAGGTGAAAATGGGCTTGGTCCTTAAGGGGTTAAAGCAAGGATGTAGAGTAAAATACGGCATAATAGTCAAATTACCATAACTATATGCTACAATTTCAGAGCTCCCTCCTTAATAAATGTACTTCTTAATAAGACCTGAAGTAGCCATATTAATGAGCTTTCCGGAGGATAATATTTGGTTAGTATGTACATTTTGTGAACTTAGTGTATGTTTACTGTAACCAATATGGTTGTGTGTGCTACTAAAAATGTAAGAGTAATTCCAGCACTGCACCTTGTTAAGGCTGTGGTTTCTTTGATGTTCTTGGGAATAACAGAAACTCTTTATAAAATTCAGCAGTAAAAAATTAATTTAAGATGTCAACTTTTCCAATAAGAGAACCTGCAATTTTCTTGAATTCTTTTTGTGGTCTTTTGTTCTATTTGCTAAAGGAGTGTCTCTTCTGTATTTTTTCCCCCCTTAAAAGAGCGATCTTCAATTAGTTCAAGCAGAAAAAACTCATGGACAGGTGCAGCTTTTGATGTTATTGTCGTGTTCTTTTGTTAATTGTGTCTTAATACTAGTTTGGTACTGGTCATTCTCCAAACATCCATGGAATTTATGGCTACAGCAAGTTAGATTGTCTAGACAAGAAGATCTGGAATTTAAAAGAGGTTATTGGAATTATCAATGGTAGGCTTCTTAATTCAGCAAAAAGACAGCTTTATGCACCTCCAATGTTGGTTGTTATAGAAGAATTACATGCCTTTAGTTTACATTATAAATTTTAACCACTTAAGGACCAAGCCAATTTTCACATTAACCCCTTAAGGACCAGGTTTTTTTTTTTTTCGTTTTTGCACTTTCATTTTTTTCCTCTTTACTCTTAAAAAATCATAACTCTATCAATTTTGCACCTAAAAATTCATATGATGGCTTATTTTTTGCGCCACCAATTCTACTTTGTAATGACATCAGTCATTTTATCTATAAATCTACGACAAAATGGAAGAAAAAATCATTGTGTGAAAAAACACCATTTTGTAACTTTTGGGGGCTTCTGTTTCTACGTAGTAAATTTTTCGGTAAAAATGACACCTTATCTTTATTCTGTAGGTCCATAAGATTAAAATGATACCCTACCTATATAGGCTTGATTTTGTCATACTTCTGGAAAAAATCATAACTACATGCAGGAAAATGTATATGTTTAAAATGGTCATCTTCTGACCCCTATAACTATCTTTTTGCGGGCTGTATGAGGGCTCATTTTTTTGCGCCATGATCTGAAGTTTTTAGCGGTACCATTTTTGTATTGATTGGACTTTTTGATCGCTTTTTATTCATTTTTTCATGATATAAAAAGAGACCAAAAATACACAATTTTGGACTTTGGAATTTTTTGGCGCATACGCCATTGACCGTGCGGTTAAATTAACAATATATTTTTATAATTTGGACATTTCCGCATGCGGTGATACCACATGTTTATTTTTATTTACACTTTTTTTTTAAATGGGGAAAAGGGGGGTGATTTTAACTTTTATTAGGGAAGGGGTTAAATGATCTTTATTCACTTTTTTTTACTTTTGTTTTGTAATGTTATAGCTCATATAGGGAGCTATAACACTGCACACACTGATCTTTTACATTGATCAATGGTTTCTCATAGGAAACCATTGATCAATGATTCTGCCGCTTGACTGCTCATGCCTGGGTCTCAGGCACTGAGCAGTCATTCGGCGATCGGACAACAGGAGGCAGGTAAGGGGACCCTCCTGCTGTCCTACAGCTGTTCGGGAAGCCGCAGTTTCCACGCGGCGATCCCGAACAGCTCCTTGAGCTAAACGGCATTGGTTTACGTTGAACGCTGCATCTAAAGGGTTAATAGTGTGCAGCACCTCGATCAGTGCCATGCGCTATTAGCCATGGGTCTCAGCTGTTGTTAGAGGCCATGCCCGACCACGCTGTTGCCCCCACGTTATAGAAAGGGAATGGAACCAGGATGTATGGGTACGTTCCTGGTCCTTAAATGGGCACTGTCATCAACTTTTTTTTCGCTATGTTGTAGTACATATGTACAACAACATATCTCTAATATATTTTCATAATTATCTTTTATTAAAATGTTTTAAATTACCTTTGAAAACCGGCCACTAGGGGGTCTCACTCCTAGTGGCAGGCTGGCATGATGTCACGCCTGAAATCAGACCGATGCCGGCCAGTCAATCGGTCCGAATTCATTCAGCCTGCGCTCGCTCCCTGCCTGTCAATCAGACAGGCGGGAGCGAGCGCATTGGCTCCCTGGGCTCACACGCCGGCCACTCCTCCCGCACATGTCACCACTGCTGCTGCCCCTGCGCGGCGCTGAGCGGGGATGGTGGTTTTAAATGGGGGTTGGGGGAGAGCAGGGATGGTGGTTTTAAACGGGTGTTGGGGGAGAGCGGGGTTCGGGGCTTTAACACCAAGGGGGGGGGGTACGGGGTAGCGCGGCCCTAACTTATTGACCTATTGTTTTCAACATAGGGTGCCTCCAGCTGTTTCACAACTGCAACTCCCAGCATGTCCTGACAGCCAATAGATGTCAGGGCAAGCTGGGAGTTGTAGTGGCGAAACAGCTGGAGGCACCCTGTGTAGATGAACTAAGGGTGAAAGTCGCCCTCCCCCCCCCAGCAGGCATCAGTGACATCGTGCCTAATGGGGACGTCTGCCTGGTAGTGAGCACACTACCAGGCAGACAAAAAGGCATTTGTTATATAGTTAGGGAGAGATGGGTAATAGGCAGAAACAGAAAGAAAAAAAAAGATGGTGGGAGCTACTCTTTAATGGGGTTAAAGCATCCCCGTTAGATCCACCAAAAAAAAATTATTTAAATACGTCACTAAGTACCTAATCCTGATCATGTACATCAAATTTTTATGTGTCTAGCACCTTTTTTATTTTTTTATTACACTTTTAAATTAGTTCAGTAGTCTAAATTCCTCTCAAAGGGAGGGGGGTGGCCTCACTGTGCAGATCTCCGCCCCTTCCCTCAGTATGCTGTCTGCTCACATCTCCCCTAGCATTAGCAAAACTACAACTCCCAGCTTGCCCTCACTGACAGTAGCGGGACAAAAACTGACAATGGGAGGATTTTTTCTCCAACTGTGAACCCTGCTCTCACAGCTGTCACTCAAGGAAGTGTGTCCATGACGTAGGTGATGATGCATGGACACAGCAGGACCAGTATGTGGCCAACAACTTTTTGTTAAAGGTGTATGTGTAAATGAAAAAGACTTTTTTCCCCCAAATTTTTATTTTTTACAAGGGATAATAAGAGTACATCCCCCCCCCCAAAAAAAAAAAATTTGTAACCCCATATTTTCTGAGTATGGAAATAGACCATGTGTGGCCGTCAAGTGCACTGCGGGAGCACTACAATGCTCATAAGAGAAGGAGTCACATTTCGCTTTTCGAAAGCAAATTTTGCTGAAATGGCTTTTGGGAGGCATGTCACATTTAGGAAACCCCTATGGTGCCAGAACAGCAAAAAAAAAAAAAGCCCCACATGGCACAATATTTGAGAAACAACACCCCTCAAGCAATGTAACAATGAGTACAATGAGCCTTTACACCCCACAGGTGTTTGACAAATTTCCGCAAATTTTGGACATGAAAATGAAACATTTTATTTTTTCTACTAAAATGCTGGTGTTACCCCAAATTTTTTTATTTTCAATAAAATATATATTTTTTATAATCAATAATAGGAGAAAGCCTCCCAAAATTTTTAACCCTGTTTTAACCTCAAGTATAGGAATACCCCATATGTGGATGTAAAGTGCTCTGCGGGCGAACTACAATGCGCAGAAGAGAAGGAGCGCCATTGGTCTTTTGGAGAGAGAATTTGTTTGGAATGGAAGTTGGGGGCCATGTGCATTTACAAAGCCCCCTGTAGTGCCAGAACAGTGGACCCCACCACATGTGACCCCATTTTGGAAACTAAACCCCTCATGGAATGTAACAAGGGGTGCATTGAGCATTTACACCCCACTGGCATTTGACAGATCTTTGGAACAGTGGGCTGTGCAAATGAAAAATAAATTTTTTTATTTTCATGAACCACTGTTCAAAAAATCTGTCAGACACCAGTTGGGTGTAAATGCACACTGCACCCCTTATTACATTCCATGAGGGGTGTAGTTTCCAAAATGGGGTCACATGTGGGGGGGTCCACTGTTCTGGCACCATGAGGGGGAGCTTTGTAAATGTACATGTCCTTCAATTCCAGACACATTCTCTCTCCAAAAGCCCAATGGCCCTCCTTCTGTTCTGAGCATTGTAGTTCACCTGCAAAGAACTTTATATCCATATATGGGCTATGGATTTCCATACTCAGAAGAAATGGGGTTACACATTTTGGGGGGCTTTTTTCCTATTACTCCTTGTGAAAATGAAAAATGTGGGATAACACCAGCAATTTAGTGAAAAAAATGCAAATTTTTCATTTTCACGTCCAACTTTAACGAATATTCTTAAACACCTGTGAGGTGTTAAGGCTCACTGTACCCCTTGTTACCTTCCTTGAGGGGTGTAGTTTCCAAAATAGATTGCCATGTGTTTTTTTTTGCTGTTCTGGTATCATAAGGGCTTCCTAAATGCGACATGCCCCCCCAAAAAACAGCAAAATGTGCTTTCCAAAAGCCAAATGTGACTCTTTCTCTTCTGCAGGCCCGTCGCTAAAGGACAGGCAAACCAAACAATTGCTGCTTGTGCTTGTTGTGCTTCCTATAAGGTTGCTCACAACAATTTTAGGGGAACCCCCCTAGGGGAACCCTAAACTAAGTACCCCCCAATTTAAAATGTACCTTTTATTATTCCATTTAAAATATAGACCGTGATGCACATAAGTGTGTGATTCTGCAAGTGGATGTAATGACACCACCACTAACTTTTAAAACCATAGTTGCCACCGAACTCCTTGACTCCTGTACTTGTCTTTTATAAGCTCCTGAATGCTACAGAGTGAGCGTTTGGATAGCTCAATCTCCTACCTATTGGGAGCCGGTGGCTACTGCTTATTAAAATCACCAAAAATTAGCCCTCCCTTCCAACGTTTCGCTGGCTCCCCAGCTTCGTCAGGAAAGTATTGTGAATGTGCCAGCCACGGCATGTAATCCAATCACCGGCCAGCTTCAGATAGTTCTGCGTTTCGTTATGATGGCCGTTCGTCCTATCATGGTCTCGATCGTTGGTCATGTGAGTAAACATGCTAGACGTCACTAAAGGGCGCCTGCATGTGATTGGGTATAGTTGTAACCCTAAAGGAAGGTCCATGGCACATGCGCCAATCTTGCGCATGTCCGTGAACTTAGACGTGTCTTATAGTCTTTTGCATCTCATGCGCATGCGCCGATTCCCGCGCATGTCATTACACTTAGAAAATATCCTCTACCGTGTATTACTGACTGCGCATGTCAGTGGACTTAGACATATTGTCAAGTTGTATCCTCCAATTCAATTGTTAAGTTGGTTCCATCTTAGGTAAGTATCCTTTAGCTAGGTAAGGTTTGTATCCAATCTTGTGACGGGGGCACATAGGTAATATATACATATGCCACTATTCTAATGGAATACTTTTTATCAGAAAAATCAGTGATGCAAAAGGGGGGGGGGGGGTTTAGTGACGCTACGATTGACTATAATTAATGCACTGTCTGCAACAGATAGTTATTGTTTATAATTATTGTTATACTGTTTGGGGGACAACTCTATCCCTCAGTTTTATATATGGATAAGCTGATGAGAGGCAGATTAAATATTGTTAACTGTAGGTGTACTCCTGCCTACCAATTGTTCTATGATTTTTGATGCTCGTTGTATACATCTTATATTGGATTTCACCAGTGTCATATTTATGATTTATTTTTATTCCTTCATTGATAATGTATTAACATTACTCACAATGGAGGAGGTGTTCCCATATATCTCTAGCCCAATTAGTTGTGTAGTCTATACTGGTCATTGCACATTACTTTTAGTAGAATAGTATTACTGTCCCCATCAGTAGTATAGTCCATAACTTGCCTATTATGTCATCTTCCTATAAGGTTGCAGCCACCTGAGTGCTCTATAGAGAGACACAGGTGACTGCAGCACACTCCTGGTCACCAACCGAGTTCCTCCCCTTCTCTGTAGCATGGCCGAGCTCCTCTTCCTCCTGGCTGTCAGACTGGCCGTTGTACCGCCCCTATCCCGGTTTGGCAGCTTGCCCTGTCGGCCGGCCGGGTCAGCAGTGCGAGAGCCTGGAGCGGGAGGCAAAAACTAAAGCTGCTCGGCCTCTAACTCCTATTTTTGTGCCCGCCTCACCTGTAGTTGCCTCACTGAGGACGTCCCCGCCCCCAGTTAAGTGCCATACAGCTACTCGCTTCGGCCTCGTATTGACGTTCGCTCACGTCATGCTCCCAGAATTTAAGGGCCGGCATTGCTATGTCCTGACGCCGGCCCTAGGTATTCTGAGAGCCTGATGTGAGCGAACATCATTACCGCGTGTAGCTGTGCAAGCCCTTATCTGGGGAAGGTTCTGCCCTGAATTCCCGGCAACTGCAGAGGTAACAGGCGGGGGGGGGGGGGGGGGGTCTACTCTAGGGGTACTACCTGCCTACTGGAGGGAGGGGGTTAATCTGGGGATACTACCTGCCTAATGGGGAGGGGGTTAATCTGGAGATACTACCTGCCTACTGGGGGAGGGGGTGATTCTGGGGGTACTGCCTGCCTACTGGGGGGAGGGGGTTAGTCTGGGGATACTACTGCCTAGTGGGGGGAGGGGGTCAATCTGGGGATACTACCTGCCTACTGGGGGAGGGGGTTAATCTGGGGTACTGCCTGCCTACTGGGGGGAGAGGGTTAATATGGGGATACTACCTGCCTAGTGGGGGGAGGGGGTCAATCTGGGGATACTACCTGTCTACTGGGGGAAGAGGGTTAATCTGGGGGTATTACCTGCCTACTGGGGGGAGGGGGCTAATCTGGGGGTACTACCTGCCTTCTTGGTGGAAGGTTTAATCTGGGGGTACTACCTGCCTACCGGGGGGAGTGGGTTGATCTGGGGGTACTACCTGTCTATGGGGGGGTCTGATCTGACGATACTACCTGTCTACGGGGGGGGGGGCTAATCTGGGAGTACTATGTCTATTTTACCTATACGTCTATTTATCTTAGGGCCCCCAAATTCCTTCAAACTGCTTTGACTATGCTGCCCATGGGTCATCCGTGCTGCAGTGATGGGATGGATCCAATATCTTCGGCGACGTCGCTAATCATCTTCGGATCTTCTCCTTCTTCTTTGGGCACACCACAGCAGCATATCGAAACTGTAGGAAAGGTGGGTGGGAAACATGGTGAAATTCCCAAAAGTCTGACAGCAAGAAATCCAAGCAACTTTACTCTCCCTCTCAATGTCGGATCATTGTGGCACCCTTTTATGACCTTCCCTTTGAGTAGGAGGCGGAGCTCCAGGTGTTGCAAGATGTGATAGGTAGGAGAGGTAAAAAAAAGGGTTAAAAAAGGATGTTATTAAAAGTCATAACGGATGTAATAACTGGTAATAGCGGGTAAAAACAGACCGTTATTTTAAATATTTATTAGTTTCAATAACAGGAATTTGAACCTGTCATCACCCATTATTTCATCCGTTTTTTTATGATCCGTTAATACAGATAACGGATGTACAATAAAGGGTGACTATACTATAGTGTGAAAGGATCCTACGCCGATGTTTATGAAGGCAAAATGATCCAATTTTGAAACAAATCATCTGAGATGCCTATGGAGTGATATACAGTATCTCACATAAGTAAGTCCACTCCTCACATTTTTGTAATCAACACTGAAGAAATGACCCTCTACTACCATGTAAAGTAGTGCATGCACACCCTGTATAAAAGTGTTTATTGTTGCGGTTCCCTCAAAATAACTTAATAAACATCCATAAATTTCTAAATCTTAACAACAAAAGCGAATACATAAAAGCCAGTTCATTAACAGCAAAAAAAAATACTGCACTGGCAGAAGAACTCTCACCAGTTTTATGCCTGTTCAAAAATCCAATAAACACATGATGTGAAAAAAATATTTTTAGAAAATTCTTTTATAGCTCATGCAGGTAGGACTCCTTTTGTGTCTATGCCAGAATAAAAAAAAATCAATAGGAACCTCTACCAATGCATTGCTATAAACAAGTCCCATCACTATCGGACTGTTCTTTTTAGCTTTCCATTGAATGTCTATATTTCCAAATTTATCACATAAAGCATGATTTATAGATATAATTTGTTGCATCCACATGGTTCCTCAAATATGGCAGCCCTCTTTTGTTTGTGCAACCATGCAACGCGTTTCACTGCGCATGCGAAGTAAAATGTGTTCCATGGTTGCACAATAAACGAGTTCGGCTTTAGATCCTTGTGGCCCCGCTGCATGTTATTCCGTTCAGCGCTGAAGATTCCTGAACATACTATAGTCACTTCCACGCCACCATACATGCTATGGTTTCTGATAACTAAGGGCACATGAATTCCCAAAATGCATCCATGCTATCTATCTGCTGTCTAGTTTTTATGCCTTTACAATAAAAATTAGAATAAATTTTAATAGGACAACCTAAAAAAGAGTCCAAAAAATGGCTCCTCAAAATAAGTAGAAAAGGGGTCTAAAAAGACAGAAGACCAAATATGTAAACCTACAATACGCTACGAAAGAGCGTAAACCTTGTGCCCCAATAATGAAGTACAAACAGTATAAAAATATATATGTCAATTTTATTAGGTACCAAAACATAAATTAAAAAATATATAATATAAAATAGGAACAGGAAAATTCGTGCACAATCAATATAAATCCATAGATATAAGTTAATATAAAAAATTCATCTCAATTTACAGCATGTAATAATTGATAAAAATAAAAGCAAGATAAAAAAGTATAGAAAGGGAGAGTTGGGTCCGGTAGATAGATTAAAATGTATATATATGTATTAAATCTATATGTACATACAGGAGATAGGATAAGTGTACAGAAGTAACTAAGAATAAAGTGCAAGTGCTAAAAAACTGTAAACACTTCTTACATAGTGAAAAATATATCACACAGTGAATAACTAAGCAAAGTGCAACGTACTAGGAAAGCAGTGGTGTTAAAGCAATATAACATGTAATGTGTAAAATACAAGAACAAAAGTGCACAATGGAAGTGACAGTTAGATGAAATAGAAGGCAGAAGACATATAGATACCGGACTGGACCCTACACCTGCTATGAGTCTTCGACGCGTTTCGCCCGCAACCGGGCTTTCTCGAGGAGTGGCGGTGAGAGATCGCTGAAACGTTGTCAATTTTCCTTGGAATAAAAGCACTTAATTTTTTCACCCATTTTGGTGTGCTGCCTATATCCATTTATATCTAAAGAGGACCGGAGCACCGAGGTTCAAGGGCTTGCACCCAATCACCTGGATACGAGGAGGTGCTGCTTTGTATGATAATTACATTTTAATCTATCTACCGGACCCAACTCTCCCTTTCTATACTTTTTTATCTTGCTTTTATTTTTATCAATTATTACATGCTGTAAATTGAGATGAATTTTTTATATTAACTTATATCTATGGATTTATATTGATTGTGCACGAATTTTCCTGTTCCTATTTTATATTATATATTTTTTAATTTATGTTTTGGTACCTAATAAAATTGACATATATATTTTTATACTGTTTGTACTTCATTATTGGGGCACAAGGTTTACGCTCTTTCGTAGCGTATTGTAGGTTTATATAAATTGTAATAGGGTTGCGCTGGACAAAATAATTTCTGGTATCTACAGGCAAGAAAGTTAAACCGAGTGCCGTTGTGGAGCTCCTGAGTGAACTGTACACATGTATAGACTTTCATATTATTCAAAATGTGACTTAAAAAGTACACATAATGTATTGAAAAATCCAAACATAAAACATACAAGCACAGACTGCTTTTTTGTTTCCACTGAATCGCCAAGTTCCACAAATTAAGTTATAGTTGTCAAATGTCTTTCCATTTTTCTGGACTACCTTTAGTTTTCCTCTGTTATTTTTCCTTACGTTATTTGTACTCTTAACATTGCTGATAACTAATCCTTTTTTATGGATATATTATGAACACAGTACACATATATCACAAGGGATATGTTTTGACATTGCTTTTGATGTCTCCTTTCATCAAGTACAATACAATCGCTTGACAAGTCTCCAAAAATCAGATAACTTTATTTTTCAGTAAATCTGACTGATTATATGTAACTTTAAATACTTTAAGCCTACCTTGGCGAAATAAAGCTGAGTCCTTCAGTGTCCTTGAATGCCTTTAGATGTCAAAAAAGAAATGCATTATTCAGGAATTCTGGAATTGCCTTGAGGCATGCCAAAGCTTGCTGCCTTTTGTACTTTAGAGACACCTTAGTAGCCCAAGCATGTGATTTGCTTCTCTATAAATATGTTTCTTGGTAAAATGCATGTCAGGTCAAAAAATTGATAGTTAACATAATCCCACAGAATATGTTCTCAGCGTTATTACTTATCAAAATATTTGGTGTCTGTCAACCTATTATGTCCTTGTTCCCTTACCCACTTTCTTTATTTTTTTCCCAAGGTAGTACAGAATAACATTAGTTTTCTTGTGACAATGGTACCTATCAAGTGCTGCATTATATTAGGCAATATTATGTGTCAGTAAAGTCATTTTTGTAAGTTGATGTGTTGGAAACATAACAAATGGACAAGTATTAGGAACTATGCGATTTTGACTGGTAATGTGCTATCAGCAGCTAAGTCTTCACAGTCATTGACGGACATCAGTGATCACTGCACTTAAGAGAATGAATAAGTGAGAGCTCCTCTGACCGATCGGCACGCCCAACAACATATATCCTGGGGTATGATCGGTTCCCATGAGAGCTGGAGTCCTACAGAATACCTCCGTGCTGTAAATATGGCCCTGCGGATGGTTGTGCAATTAATTTAAGCAAAAGTATAATACATGCCTTCAAAAGATGCAGCAAACTCAAGACTGAAAAACAAAAGACTTAACGCAAATCAAACAAAAATCATCGAACTCTGTAGGTCTAAAAAACCCTAATAATTACTAACCCTGATATAGTTTTCATTAGACCATACTAAATGTCTGTGATCCAAAAGGAAAATACAGGGATGGCCATTTATATGGATACACCTTAATAAAATGGGAATGGTTGGTGATACTAACTTCCTGTTTGTGGCACATTAGTATATGTGAGGGGAGAAACTTTTCAAGATGGGTGGTGACCATGGCGGCCATTTTTGAAGTTGACCATTTTGAATCCAACTTTTGTTTTTTAAATAGGAAGAGGGTGACACTTATTGGGAATTATTGGGAATTTCACAAGAAAAACACTGGAGTGCTTGGTTTTAACGTCACAACAACAAAAAAATCCCCAGGGATTCCAGGGCAAAATATATGTAACAACAACCTTTAGGGGTCGCCCCTCAAAGGGTTAACCCTAAACTAGAAACCCCCCTTAAAACTGAATTTTATTAAGTCATGTAAAATGTATGAGCTCCGGTGTAGTGATTAAAAACACAGCTAGTAGTTGCTTATATAGTATGCTTGCATCCTATAACTTCTTTAGTAGTGATATTGTGCTTTAACAGCATTAATATGCGGATGCTGCTGTACTAACAGATGAGCACTGATAGTTAAAATATGAATAGCCCTCCGCTTCCCAACGTTTCGTTGGATAGACCAACTTTATCAAGGTACAGAGGCTAATGTTTTTAACGTAACTTTATTCTTTCATGAGTTCTTTACAAGTTTCTCTTTGTTTACAGCCATTGACATGTCGTCGAGGTTAACACGTGAGAAGCAGAAATAAATTGTGTTGATGTCTGGGGAACGCAGTAACCGGCTCATTGCAGCAGATTTCAATGCAAGACACCCTACGAGACCACTCATCTCCCATGCTACAGTTAGCAAACTGCCTGCTAAGTTTCGTTAAATTGGTTCAGTGTTGAATTTGCCAAAATGTGGACGCATGAAATCTGTCACTAATGAAGAAACATCAGTGGCTGTCCTAGCTTCATTCAGCTTAGCACTCACCGCATGTCACTGGAGAGTGGCATTAGTCGAACATCCCTTCGGCGGATATTAGCTACTCACAAATGGCACCCTTACAAACTCCAGCTACTGCAGCATCTCAACGAGAATGACCCAGATCGGTGCACTGAATTTGCAGAAGTGGCAAAACAAAAATTGGAACAGGACCCTCAGTTTACGCAGAAGACTTTGTTCAGTGATGAGGCAAACTTTTATGTGAATGGTGAAGTTAACAAACAAAACCACCGCTATTGGTCTGACACTAACCCACATTGGATAGATCCCTCCAAGACTGTTGGAAGACAAAAATTTATGGTATGGTGTGGTATATGGGGTACAAAGATAGTGGGGCCATTCTTCATCAATGGAAACCTCAAGGCCACTGGATATGTGAAATTGCTACATGATGATGTGTTTCCTCTTTATGCACTGAAGCTGGCACGTTCCCTTAGTTTTTCCAGCAAGATGGTGAACCACCACATTATGGGTGTCAGGTCCGAGCATTCCTAGATGAACAGTTTCCTGGAAAGTGGATTGGTCATCGTGGGCCAGTTGAATGGCCCCCAAGGTCTCCCGATCTGACCCCCTTAGACTTTTATCTTTGGGGGGGGTCATCTGAAGGCAATTGTCTATGCTGTGAAGATACGAGATGTGCAGCACCTGAAACTACGGATACTGGAAGCCTGTGCTAGCATTTCTCCTGTGGTGTTGCTATCAGTGTGTGAAGAGTAGTGTTGAGCGGCATAGGCCATATTTGAATTCGAGAATATTCGCGAATATACGGACGAATATTCGTCATATATTCTCGAATATTCACATATTCGTAATATTTTCGTTTTATTTTCGCATATGTGAAAATTTGCGTATGCGAAAATTAACATATGCGAAAATTTGCATATACAAAAATTAGCATACGTGAAAATTCGCAAATGCGAAAATTAGCATATGCAAATTTTTGCGCATATGCGAAACTTCGCACACCAGTCTCACACAGTAGTATTAGAGCCTTCTTTACACCACACAAGCTGGAAGCAGAGAGGGATGATCACTGTGATGTGTACTGTGAAAAAAATACGAATATTCGTAATTACGAATATATAGTGCTATATTCGCTAATTCGCGAATATGCGATATTCGCGAGCAACACTAGTGAAGAGGGGGAGAAGAGGGTTGCATTGACAATCCAAAACAATGGGCAGCACATTGAACACATTTTATAAATCGTCAGAAACTTGTAAATAACTCATGAAAGAATAAAGTTACGTTAAAACCAAGCACATCATTGTTTTTCTTGTGAAATTCCCAATAAGTTTGATGTGTCACATGACCCTCTTCCTATTGAAAAAAATAAAGTTGGATTCAAAATAGCCGACTTCAAAATGGCCACAATGGTCACCACCCATCTTGAAAAGTTTCCCCCCTGACATATACTAATGTGCCACAAACAGGAAGTTAATATCACCTACCATTCCCATTTTAGTAATGTGTATCCATATAAATGGCCCACCCTGTACAGCTCAATGCATTGCAATGAGCTGTAAAACCATCACTCTTCTAGTACAATTTGCCTCTGGCAGACTTTATCAGCCGAGTTAACCTGGTAGGCACAGAGGCCTTCAGAAGTCTGTCAGAAGCCATGTCCACCAATCAGCACTCTGTGATAGCATTGTGGCGGTGCCAATCAAAGGTCTGACAGGATGGGCACCTGACAACCTCCTAAATGCTGCGATCACAGCATTTAAAGGGTTAAATGACTGGCATGAGCGAGATTGCTGATCGTAAGTTGTTAGAGGGGGTGTCAGTTGCACATTACAGCTGGGACCTTCCTTGTATGGGTTGGTCTCAAGCTCCTGAGCACACAATATACACCCCTTTACGACTGTCCATGTATATAGCCAGATGGTGATCATAAAAGGGTTAAGCATACATGTAAGTATTTATCAAAACCTGAGGAAAAGTAAAGCAGTTGCCCATTGCAACCAATCAGATTGCTTCTTTTATTTTCCAGAGGCCTTTTTAACAATTAAAGAATCAATCTGATTGGTTGGTATGGGCAACTGCTCCACTTCTCTCCAGGTTTTGATGAATCTCCCCCAACTTGTTTTCTGAATGTATTACATGAAGTTTATTTAAAGTTTTGCATTTACTTTTTGTAAGCCAAAAAGCAAACTTGTTAAACTATTATTTTATGTTACCTTGTACTGATGGCTCATATATGTACTAATGGGTTTCATAGATTTAAAACATAAGTTTTTTGCATTCTTTTCCTAATCGTTCACTTTTTGCATTAGAAGAATTGTCTAGACAGGAAACGGCATCATGAAATTAGTGTATGAAACATATGAAACAAGTCTGTGACCCGTAATTTATACTGTTATCCCCTCTACATTGTGTACATTAAACAGCTTCTTTATAAAGAGAAACACGGTCTTCACACTTTAATGTGAAATATAGAGGAAAACTCCCTAATGAGCAATTTAAAGTGTTGCCATAAAAACATACAATGAAAGATTTTAAATGCAATGGTTGTTTTGTTTTGTTTTTTGTAAAAAGAAAATACATTTCTGACTTATATTCTTACTAACAAATGTTCCATATTATTGCACAGGGGAAAAGAAAGCATTACATGGTGTACATTAAAATAAATCGGCTATCTGTATAATATGAGGCCCTTTAACCTTCCTGACCCTTGACATACTGTCATGGATCGGGTGAAGGCATTATATACAAATCACAGCATTTAAATAAACATTGGCACCCCTCGGGATATAATTGTGGGGTGGCAATGAGTTGTTGGAGAAGTTCAGAACCTTACTTCTCCCTCAGTGTCTTCCCTGACTCAGCAATTGTTAAATGGTAACTCTCATTAAAACAAATTTTTGCTATTGCACTGCTTATGGTAAATAAAAAATATTTCTAATATACTTTGTTTAAAAAAAATGAAGTTTTCTATGTTTTATTTGTGCTTGAAAATTTCTAGAGCACATTTCCCCCCATCTTATACACAGACTTTGGACCAAAGTCCAAACACAGAAAGTGCAGCCTGGAGTGCTGAGGGTGTGTGTCCAGCCTCATCCAATCATAGCTGCTCTCACACTTAACTGCCATATGCTGTTGGTTGGACACCCCCCCCCACAGCACTTCAGGCTGCACTTCCTGTGTTAGGGCTTCGGTCCAATTTATGTGAATGAGATGGGGGGAAATGTGCTCTTGAGCTTTTTTAAGCACAAATAAAACGTAGAAAACTTCTTTTTTTTTTTAAACAAAGTATATTAGAAATATTTTTTATTTACCATAAGGAGTTTACTAGCAAACATTTTTTTTATTTGAGTGACCATTTAAAGTCTGCCTTGGGCAGGCTGTAACAATCGAGTCCTGAGAACAAAGATCAATGTAATGCAATAGCATTAGATTGATCTATCTAAGCCATCTCCAGATGGCTTATAATAGCCACCTAGGGGGGACAAAAGTGGGTAAAAACATGTTTTTAAAAATATAAAAAAAATCCCCACTAAAAATTTAAATCACCCCCCTTTTCCCCTTTTTCATATAAAGCACTGTAAAAAATTAAAATGTTTTTACATATTTGGTTTCACCATGTGCATAATTGTCCTAAATATTACAAACAGAAATAGAGTCCGGCAACTCCAGGGTGTATATAGAGACCACTATGGATAGTAGAAGTGAAGAGTTTGTGGCTTGTGAACATAGGTGGTGCTCTGGCTCAATGTAACACAGTTCCAAAAAGTACAATCCAAAAAGGGATAAATGAAAGTCGGCAACTCACCGATCTTCTAAACTTCTTTATTGAGTACTCATGGTTATCAATCCATCAATGGTTACAGGAGAGGGATGATGGATGGAGCGTACAGCAGGCAACGGTAGCCGTTTCGCACAGGTTAGTGCTTCATAGGCCAGATGAAGCACTAACCTGTGCGAAACGGCTACCGTTGCCTGCTGTACCCCCCATCCATCATCCCTCTCCTGTAACCATTGATGTGAGTACTCAATAAAGAATTTTAGAAGACCGGTGAGTTGCCGACTTTCATTTATCCCTTTTTGGATTGTCCTAAATATTAAACTGTTACATTCCTAAAGCCAATATTGCTGAACGTGTCACATTTAACATATCACATTGCAGAATTTTTTTTTTATAAAAAGTGATCAAAAATCCAGAACTACACGAAGGTGGTACCATTAAAGAAAACTGACAGGATGTTCAATCACACGAAACCCAATATACTGAGTAATAGTGGGGATGAACAGCATTAAAAAGAGTGTTTGCTTACTTTATTAGGTGTAGTATTGGCAGAGTTATGTGGGTTTCAGAACTCAGACAATTTTATTTTTATGTTTTTATTTTTTCCTCCTCGCCTTAAAAAAATCATAACTCCTTTACATTTTCATCTATAGACTAGTATGAGGGCTTGTTTTTTTGCGCGACCAGTTGTCCGTTGTAATGACATCACTCACTTTACCATAAAATGTATTGCACAACCAAAAAATACAATTTTTGTGGGGAAATTAAAAAGAAAATTGCAATTTAGCTAATTTTGGAAGGTTTCGTTTTCACGCCGTACAATTTACAATAAAAATGACGTGTACTTTATTCTTTGGGTCAATACTATTAAAATCATACCCAGGATTACATACTTTTCTATTACTTTTGCGCTTAAAAAAATCGCTAACTTTTTAACCAGATTAGCATGTTTAAAATCCCTCTATTTTAAAGACCTTTAATTTTTAAATTTTTCCGTAAAAGCAGACATTTTTTTTTATGTTCACGCCCTTCACCATAAGGTATCATTAACATCATATTTTAATAGTTTGGATATTTACACATGCGGCGATCCCAAAAATTTTTATTACATTTTTTTTTAGAGTAGACAACCTGTGGAAGGCAGCAGAGGCAGGTGAGGGGACCTCCGTCTGCCGTTCTGGATGATCGGATCTCCGCGGCAGTGCTGCTGGCGATCCAATCATCCATTTTAGTGACCACAGCGCTGCAGATGCCATGATCTGTATTGATCACGGCATCTGAGAGGTTAATGGCGGACATCCGCGCGATCTCTAATGTCGGCCATTACCGGTGGGTCCCTGGCTGCTATCAGCAGCCGGGACATGGCGGACATGACCCAAGCATCGCTCTGATGCTCGCGGACATGTAAAGGACGTAAATGTATGTTCTGGTGTGTTAAAGGGGTTATCCAGGAAAAAACTTTTTTTTATATATCAACTGGCTCCAGATTTGTAAATTACTTCTATTAAAAAATCTTAATCCTTTCTGTACTTATGAGCTTCTGAAGTTTAGGTTGTTCTTTTCTGTCTAAGTAATCTCTGATGACACGTGTCTCGGGAACCGCCCAGTTTAGAAGAAGTTTACTATGGGAATTTGCTTCTAAACTGGGCATTTCCCGAGACACGTGTCATCAGAGATTACTTAGACAGAAAAGAACAGCCTTAATTTCAGAAGCTCATGAGTACTGAAAGGATTAAGAATTTTTAATAGAAGTAATTTACAAATCTGTTTAACTTTCTGGAACCAGTAAATATATATAAAAAAGTTTTTTCCTGGAATACCCCTTTAAGTACCACTGCACAAGGACGTACATTTACTTACTGCGTCGTTAAGGGGTTAAACTACTCTTGCTACTTCGCTACTGTGCACAATGGAGGCTGGAAGCTGGCTTGCTGTACTCCCCTGCCTCCTCAAATAGTCCTCTATTTGCCCGCCCCTCTAAATGAATATGCTAATGTCACTGCTGACTTGTGAGTGTTCTGCTCTCTAAGGCAGAGCAAAGATGCTGCTGCCATGCTTCACCCAGCTTCTAGATGTAGCAAGGCAGCAGCGTCTGCCCTCTGCTCAGAGACCAGAGTAATTATGCTCTAATAGACTCTCACATCTTAGTGATATGAGATTGAAGACATTGGCATATTCATGAGAGGGGTGGGGAATATTTAGGAGGTAGGGTAGTACTGTGAGCCGGCTCCCTGCCTCTACTGTACACAGCAGCGCAATAGCAAGAGGGGGTAAACCTATGTTACTTCACCTACACCTATTAAAGTAAGTAAAAACTCTTTTTAATGCTGTTCACGTCCCCTGTTCAGTCACCTAATTGATTAGGTTAAGTGCAGGTGAACAGTCAGTTTTCCTTTGAAAACTTTAGCTCATGGTGCAAAAAAAATAAACCGAAACATAGCTCCATAGGTGGAAAAAAAGTTATAGAGGTTTTTTAAGTTTTCGATTATTTAGCTATGACATAAAACATAAATTATCCGTGGTATCATTGGAATCGCACTGACGCATAGAACAAAGTAAGCATATCAGTTTTATTGTGAATTACAAAAAAGTTATTGCCCCATAAAATTGCACAATTCCATATTTTTTTCCATTTTGCCCTACAATCATATTTATATAAAAAAAATCTTGCTCCATAATACATTATGTGATAAAGTAAAACGTGCCAATGAAAAGTACAACTTGTCCCGCAAAAAATACTTTGTCAGTGGGAAAATAAAAAAATGCGTATTAGAAGGTGAGGAGGGAGAAAACAGAAGCCAAAAATCAATATTCGAGGGGTTGTGAAAGAGTTAAGAACAAAACATGTTCCTGAATCCTTATTGTCACTCTCCATATTAATTGATGGAGGCTCTGAGTAAGTTACCTTTAATAGAAATAGTTATTATTTGTTCCCCCCCTGAGGAAGCCCTGAGGAAGCCATTGCAAAATGGACGTAGGGGAAGGTGGTACAGTGCTCCTGATGACATGCATGACTCTGATCTTTCTATTTGTGCATGGATTTCATGCAATTCTTTGGATTGATGCCCTTATGTGCTTTTTCTAGCCAGGCTTAAGTAATGGCATTGCCCTCATGTTGTTATGGCCCTTACTATTATACGAACTCCTTTTGGATATGCACCTTATTGATCTCTGCAAGCGAATGTTATGTACTTCTGTGGCCTGTACCCCTTTCTTCTGCACATCTGTACTCATAGTGCCATTTTCTCCATGTTTATATTTACTCATGTATTTTTTCTATTGATACATTTTTTCTATGGTGACTGGTGCCTGATGTTTGGTGATTTTTGATGATTTGGGCCTAGTGACATAAGTTTCTTGGGCTTTTTTATTTTTTTTTTACTTTGGAGTACCGTATATACTCGAGTATAGGCCGAGTTTTTCAGCACGATTTTTCGTGCTGAAAACACCCCCCTCGGCTTATACTCGAGTGAACTCCCCCACCCGCAGTGGTCTTCAACCTGCGGACCTCCAGAGGTTTCAAAACTACAACTCCCAGCAAGCCCGGGCAGCCATCGGCTGTCCGGGCTTGCTGGGAGTTGTAGTTTTGAAACCTCCAGAGGTCCGCAGGTTGAAGACCACTGCGGCCTTCGACATCATCCAGCCCCCTCTCACCCCCTTTAGTTCTGAGTACTCACCTCTGCTCGGCGCTGGTCCGGTCCTGCAGGACTGTCCGGTGAGGAGGTGGTCCGGTGGGATAGTGTTCCGGGCTGCTATCTTCACCGGGGAGGCCTCTTCTAAGCGCTTCGGGCCCGGCCTCAGAATAGTCACGTTGCCGTGACAACGACGCAGAGGTGCGTTCATTGCCAACGTAATTCTGCGTCATTGTCAAGGCAACGCCTCTATTCCGGGCCGGAAGCGCGGAGAAGAGGCGCCCCCGGTGAAGATAGCAGCCCGGACCACCTCCTCACCGGACCACCTCCTCTCCGGACAGTCCTGCAGGACCGGACCAGCGCCGAGCGGAGGTGAGTACTCAGAACTAAAGGGGGTGAAAGGGGGGCTGGATGATGTTGAAGGCCGCAGTGGTCTTCAACCTGCGGACCTCCGGAGGTTTCAAAACTACAACTCCCAGCAAGCCCGGACAGCCGATGGCTGCCCGGGCTTGCTGGGAGTTGTAGTTTTGAAACCTCTGGAGGTCCGCAGGTTGAAGACCACTGAGGGCGAATGATGAGAAGAGGATGATGAAGGGGGGGTGTGGGGATGATGAAGGGGGGTGGGGATGATGAAGGGGGGGGTGTGGGATGATAAGGGGATGATGAAGGGGGGATGTGTGGGATGATGACAAGGGGATGATGAAGGGGGGATGTGTGGGATGATAAGGGGATGATGAAGGGGGGATGTGTGGGATGATAAGAGGATGATGAAGGGGGGATGTGTGGGATGATGACAAGGGGATGATGATGAGGATGTTAATGACGGGTCTGGATGATGACAGGGGGGGATGAGGTATTTCCCACCCTAGGCTTATACTCGAGTCAATAACTTTTCCTGGGATTTTGGGTTGAAATTAGGGGTCTCGGCTTATACTCGAGTCGGCTTATACTCGAGTATATACGGTAACTATAATAGTATAATACAGTAGCCAGTGAGGTGAAGTGATCTGTGCCACCCACCCAAAAAGCGTATTCAAGTGGCACCTATATACCTATAGAGCCTGTCAACACAGTAGTGATTTGTCACTATAATAGTGTTTCTGAACCAGCTACAGTAGCCAGTGAGGTGAAGTGATCTGTGCCACCCACCCACAAAGCATATTCAAGTTGCAAAAAGATATGGATATTCCAGCTTCCTAAAATTTCAATCCTTTATTCAGTCAATTAAAACTTAACAAAAAAGTGCAAAGTAAAAGCCAAATGAAATGCCGACGCGTTTCGGTTTACATGAAAACCTTATTCATAGCGATATTTTACAGAGGAGAATGTTCAGTATATATACATGCTCAGAAATATTGGATTGATATGGGACACACCTTCCAAGAGGCGTGAGTTCCAGTAAAACAAATTATTATGAGTAGTTGCAAGTATACGAGCAGGTGTATATACTATATACATATAAAAGACTATATAAAAATGACAGTGTCTAAAGAATGTATGTGTGAACTTATAACTATGCACAAGTAGTTCATAATTCAGTCCTCATAATTCAGTCCTGGTGTCCAGACGGAGGATCCAAAACGCCTCCCGTCTGAACACCAGTTTACTCCAGTCGCCACCTCGTCTAGGGGGTTTAACTCGTTTGATCCCTTGAACGCTCAGGTTAGACAAATCTGCAACATGTTTTTCTAGTTGATGTTTTATAAGTCCAGACATAGATTGCTGAGAGGTTAGAAGTTGGTTACGGAATGCAAGATGTTTGGCAATTCTCATTTTTAAAGGGGTACTCCGGTGGAAAACTTTTTTTTTTTTAATGAACTGGTGCCAGAAAGTTAAACAGATTTGTAAATTACTTCTATTAAAAAACTCTTAATCCTTTTAGTACTTTTTTGCAGCTGTATGCTACAGAGGAAATTCTTTACTTTTTGAATTTATTTTTTGTGTTGTCCACAGTGCTCTCTGCTGACACCTCTGTCCGTGTCAGGAACTGTGCAGCGTAGCATAGGTTTGCTATGGGGATTTTCTCCTGCTCTGGATAGTTCCTGATACGGGCATTAGGTGGTAAGTCTTGTAGATCTGTCAGCATAATAGTGGATGCTTGTTCCTGAAATTAACTAGAGAGGCATGAGATTAATGCCTCTCGTAGAAAGATTGTTAAATTGAGAAATCTTCAGATCCCTTTGTGAGGTGTTATTATCATTCTGTTGGAAAAAATGTCTTTTGCTAGTAAGGAGTCTGACAAACTTATTAATATCAAGTATAATGAAATATAAGTCAAAGGACTGGTTAGGTACAAATATTAAGCCTTTTTCCAATACTTGCAATTGTGGTTCGGATAATATGTTGGCAGAAAGGTTGTAAACCGGATAGAAGTTTATTTGTAATTGCGTTGATATTTTTTCTTTCTTGGATAAGGATTTCTGATGTTTTCTACCTGCCCGGTGTTGCCTTCGGTTCCGCCTCAATGGATTTCTTGGGCTTTGTTCACATGAAGCGTTGGTACGTTTTTGACTGATTAGTATTGTCACGATCACACCCTATCGGTCCAGCAAAGACGCTAGAGAGAATGTTATAGTGCAAGGTTTAAAGCCACCAGACCTCTGGGTATCCACTACTAGTCCCAGCAAGTCACCACATTAACCCTTCCTTCAGAAAGGTGAGCTCCTATATTTAGAGATCAAAGACCAGAGCTGATTAATTAAACATTTAATCTGATAAAAGGTATCACAGTGCTAGGTATAAAATAACAAATGACATACAGGTACAAAAAAATATATAAAGAGTTTAGCAAGGCAAGTTCAGAAAACAAAAATGAAGTTCTTACGGCATAATGGTAAAGCAGTCCCTGTGAGTGAGTCTCCAGCTGTTCTTAGGATGATCTTGTCAGCTTATGCCATAGGCTTGACCCACAGGTTTTGTCCAGCATCTCAGTTATATATTGGCTTTTTAGGAGGGAAAACTCCATCCCCCCTCCCCTCTGATCCCACCAGCTGGGGGGCATCTCTCTTCCTGGACCCTTATCTCAAACTTGTTTTTATGATGGGACCAGAGACATCTCATGTCCTACTGCTACAAAGGCTTTTGACTTCAAAAGAGGTATCACACAGGCAGACAGACCCCCCAATGAAACTGGAATACACAAAAACAAATACAGTCTGAATGAACCCTCACCCATGTCTTGAATTATACAGAAATACAGAAATACAGTTATAACACATGTATGATCCTATAATCAGACATTGGGCCTGGCAAGTATAGTAAGAGTTTTGTTGTTGTTGGTGAGCTGACTCCCTTTTGAATTCCGGTTCTGATTTGGAGCCATCTGTACAATAATCAGTACCCTCAGTATCTGACAATGAAAAACTAACATTTTTCTTTTCTCTATTTTCCTGTGGATATTTTTATTATTTTGTCTTCAATGCCAGGTGTAAACTTTATTCATAGTATAATCTTTCAAATCTCTGTATCTTTGAATTTATGTTTCTTCATTGTGGTGATATATTCTTCTAGTTTTTATAATGATTGGTGCATGTTCCTTTGTAAGTCTTCCAATTATTTAGTATTTTTTTAAGTTTCCAATGAAGTGTGTATGTTATTGATAGTTTCCTCCAGTTTTTATTTTTAACTGTTCTTTCTCTATGAGGAGTGACATGAGTTCAAAGGAACATTTAGAAAGTGCATCCCATCTAATGTCAAAGACATCATCATATATGGTGGTAGATTTTTTGCGGATCAAAAGTCCATGAGGGATCATAGATTTTTCAATATATTGTTTTAAAGTTGCAGCATCCCACCATACTCTAAGCTGTTGTGCTTTAGCATGTTGTATGTCACCACATTAATCGTTTCAAGTCAGAAATATGTGATATTGGAATCTCCTGAAAAGACATTTGCTATACGTTTAAGTCTAAAATAATTTTCTAGTGTGGTAAAATCTACCTGTGCATTTATATTTTTCTCCATATTCATTCAGCATAAAGATAATTCGTGCATAAAGAGAAAAAAGAGAAATAAAAAAAAAATATCTATATAACAGTCCTCCAGGTAAAGTGCAGTAAAATATATGGGTAAATGGCGGGCCTGGCTCTAATCCGGATCCAAAGTATAAGAATAGAAAAGCAAGGAGTCAGCTCACCATGTCTTGTAATCAGTCCTCTAGTCCTGGAGGATCCTTCCAAGAAAGCACGGAGAAGGAACGGGCCAGGTCCCAGGCATTCACTAGTAGAAAAAGATACAGTGGGGATCAAAAGTTTGGGCATCCTAGGTAAAAATTTGTATTAATGTGCATAAAGAAGCCAAGGAAAGATGGAAAAATCTCCAAAAGGCATCAAATTACAAATTAGACATTCTTATAATATATCAACAAAAGTTAGATTTTATTTCCATCATTTACATTTTCAAAATAACAGAAAACAAAAAAATGGCGTCTGCAAAAGTTTGGACATCCTGCAGAGTTAATATCTTGTACTGCCCCATTTGGTATCACAGCTTGTAAACGCATTTACGCCTCTTGATGTAATCCCCTGTGGATTTAGAGGTGTGTTTAGGATCCTTATCCATTTGTAGAATCCATCCTCTCTTTAACTTCAGCTTTTTCAAAGATGGCATCAAGTTAGCATCCAAAATTTGCTGAAATTTTTTTAAATCCATTTTTCCTTCTACTTGTGAGATGTTCCCTGTGCCACTGGCTGCAGTACAACCCCAAAGCATGATTGATGCACCCCCATGCTTAACAGTTGGACACAGGTTCTTTTCATTAAATTCTGTTCCCCTTCTTCTCCAAACGTAACTTTGCTCACTCCGGCCAAAAAGTTCCATTTTAACATCATCGGTCCACAGAACTTGTTTCCAAAATGCATCAGGCTTCATTTGCAAAGTTCAAACACTGATTTTTGTGGTGAGGACGTAGAAGAGGTTTTCTTCTGATGACTCTTCCATGAAGACCATATTTGTACAAGTATCTCTTTATAGTGGAATAGTGTACCAAGACTCCAGTGTCTACCAGATCTTTCTGGAGGGATTGTGCAGTCAAACGTGGGTTTTTAATTGTTTTTCTCACAATCCTGCGAGCTTTTCTTGGTCTTCCAGATCTTCCTTTAACTTCCACTGTTCCTGATGACTGCCGTTTCTTAATTACATTCCGAACAGAGGATATTGACATCTGAAAACGTTTTTCTATCTTCTTACAGCCTTCTCCAGCTTTGTGAATGTCAACTATTTTCAGTTTCACATTTCTAGACAACTGCTTAGAAGAACCTATGGTGCTGATTGTTGGGGCAAGGTCAGATGAGTCTGGGCATTTAAAAACTTTGAGATTGACATCACCTGGTATTCCCAGATGATGATTGAGAGCAATCCATGACACTGGCAGGTCTCAGCTTTGCAAAGGGGGAAGTGCATGCTATAAATTCTGCAGGGTGCCCAAACTTTTGCAGATGCAATTTTTTTCCCTGCTATTTTGAAAGTGTAAATGATGGAAATAAAATCTAACTTTTGTTGACATATTATAAGAATGTCTAATCTGTAATTTGATGCCTTTTGGAGATTTTTCCATCTTTCCTTGGCTTCTTTATGCACATTAATACAAATTTTTACCTGGGTTGTCCAAACCTTTGATCCCCACTGTATGGATAATCCAGCTTCTTAAAATTTTAATTCTTTATTCAGTCCATTAAAACTTAACAAAAAAGTGCAGAGTAAAAGCCAAATGAAAAGCCGAGTGTCTTTAGACACTGTCTTTTTTATATAGTCTTTCATAGGTATATAGTATATACACCTGCTCGTATACTTGCAACTACTCAGAATAATTTGTTTTACTGCAACTCACACCCCCTCGAAGGCTTGTCCTATATCAATCCAATACTTTTGAGTAGTTACATATACTGAACATTCTCCTCTGTGAAATATCGCTATGAATAAGGTTTTCATGTAAACTGAAACACGTCAGCGTTTCATTTGGCTTTTACTCTGCACTCTTTTTGTTAAGTTTTAATGGACTGAATACATAATTGAAATTTTAGGAAGCTGGATTATCCATATCTTTTTCTACTATTGAATGCCTGGGATCCAGCCCATTCCTTCTCCGTGCTTCTTTGGAAGGATCCTCCAGGACTAGAGGACTGATTACAACACATGGTGAGCTGACTCCTTGCTTTTCTCTTCTTATATTCAAGTTGCACCTATATACCTATAGGGCCTGTCAACACAGCAGTGATTTGTCACTATAATAGTTTTTCTGAACCAGCTACAGTAGCCAGTGAGGTGAAGTGATCTGTGCCACCCACCCACAAAGCATATTCATGTGGCACCTATATACCTATAAGGCCTGTCAACAAAGTAGTGATTTGTCACTATAATAGTGTTCCTGAACCAGCTACAGTTACCAGTGAGGTGTATTGATCTGTGCCACCCACCCACAAAGCGTATTCAAGTGGCAACTATCTATCTATAAGGCCTGTCAACACAGTTGTGAATATAAATGATTTCCGCAAACATCTTCAGTATTCATTGTGCTGTCATCTCTGCCACACAAAAACCATGTTGAAGTTACACATATCTAGCCTTTAGTGTTAATACAGTTTTGGCGCATTTAATATTGTTCCGCAAACACCTTCAGTACTCATTGTGCTGTAATCTCTCATGCTGTCATGCTGTCATCAAAAAGCGTTGAAACTTTTACAAGTAGTTTTTTGAAAATTCACACAAAAAGGATAAAAGTAAAAAAAAAAAAAATGAGTTGGTGGACAGGGTAGAGGGCAGAAGACCTGCCAGCAAGAATGTTCGTGGAAGTACTAGTACAGGTAGCGACAACAGCAGCCAGGTGTCATGTGGTAGTACTGGCCAGGTGTCATGTGGTAGTACAGCCATCTTAAGTTTTCACTGCCTGATTCGGCTTTACTGGAATATTTCTGTCATATGACTTCTGAGGAGGAAAACTCTGACAATATAACGGTGAGCCACTGGTCAGTGAATTCCTTCGCGTCTACAATCACACGGGGAAGTGGAAAAGTCCACCCTAGACGCTATGCTTCCTCATCTCTGTCTTTGCCCCCCCCTACTGCTATGTAGATGGATAGCACTAGCCACGAGGAGGAGTTGTGTGGGGAAAGTCAAGCTTTGGAGTGTGTTGGAGAGACCCACTGGGTCAACATCCTGCAGCACGAGGCTCCACCGCATCGAGGCCAGGAAATTGTAGTGACACCTTCACGGTTGCGCCAATAAGGTTCAGTTGCTGACACCCCCTGCCTATCCTCCTCCACGGACATCTTGTACCCCATGGGGAGGAGCGTAGCTTATTCTCCTCCCCCACTCTCCTTTCATTGCTGCAAAACCAAACACCATGCCTTGTTACACCTGCTGAGTCTGAGTGAGAAAAACCACACAGCGGAGGAGCTGCTGCCCTGTCTGCAACAAGAGGTTTCACACTGGTTCCCAGGTCATGAGCTGACATTGGGAAACTTTGTTGCCGTTAACGGCACAAACATCATCAAAGTGCTGCGTGTAGGTGGCATCACACACTCTCCCTGTTTGGCACACATGCTAAACCTTGTGGTCAAACGTTTCTTGATGACTTTTCCAGGTGTCAAGCCAGTGGTGTGTACGTGCAGGAAAATTTGCGATCGGTTTACCGGTTCGTATGCTTTTAAACATGACTTTCTTCCCCTACAGTGCAAAACCGTCTTCCATAACACTGCCTTATTTGTGACATTGCAGCCCAGTGGAACTCCACTTTACACATGTTGGACCGCCTTCACCTGGAGCACAAAGTGGTGACTGACTTTCTTATGCAACAGCAAGACCATTTCTAGAGCCAGTGTGATTTACAGCTCAGAGATTGGCAACTAATCAGGGACACTTGTCGCGTGCTTGTGCCTTTTGAGGAGGCTGCAAGATATGTCAGCAAGGAAATAGTGGCATTGGCAATGTAATGCCTCTGATATTCCTTTTGGAGCAGATGCTGATGGCGATGATGGAAGAAGGAGGTATGGTGGAGACTTCACAATTTGATGGCAGCAGTACGGATGTTCTCCTTGAGAAGGAGTTGAAGGAGTAGGTAGTGGGACCTGAGGAGGAGGTTTTGGAGATGAACAACTCAACTCAACACCTCAACTTCAGCAGCTGATATGTACTGGAATGGCTACTATTAGAAACACCAATCCACCATCACCCTACTTCCAGCCATGCCTACACAAACACAACCCATCATCCCCAGAAAAGGGATATTTTTTTTGGCTGTTCAAACAAGAGCTATTTCTTCTCTAGTCTTCACTAATTTAGGATGCCAATTATGTTGCTACTCCCAAAAAAAGGCTAATGTTTGGAATCCATGCCATTTTCTTCACTTGCTGGACTAAGAACCTGTTGCTACTCCCAAAAAGGGATCATTTTTTGCATGCTCAAATAAAGCAATTAAGTTTTCAGATTCCTTTATGTGCATATTAACACAGACAGGCATCTTCCAACAACCTGGAATACTTTATGCTGCTTAAAAAATGGACGAGCTGGAATAGTTACCATGGGTTACCGCATCTCACCACAACTAAGCCTTAAAAACACTTTGAAAATACTTGAATACATTCCTAAATGTGTAAGACAGGGATTTATTGCTGTTAGGCAGTGTTATAAACGTGTTCAGGGGATTATTTCATTTCCAGTCTGAGTGAAACCATACCGAACCGAACTCGCAATTTTTGCCAAGTTTGGCGAGTCTGGTGAACTGCTCAACTTTAGTGCCATGGTTATGTAAAAAACAAGTCCTTTCAGCTACATTACACAAAACCTAGAACATAGGAAGACCAGGAGTAGGAGAGCTTAGCTAAGATTGGATGTGAGTTGGCAACCCCAGTCAGAGCTATAATAACTGTCCATCTTACTTGTCACTTTACTTTCATCCATCTTAACTAGAGGCATATTATCCCTATCATAATGCAGTTTATATCAACCAAAACACATAGTAAAGCTAAACCTAATACACGGAGTTGTAGTGCTAGTGGACCTGATTAGAATAAGGTATCACTTATCCGGATCCGTGGTCACCTTCCAGGTATACCTGTTGAATTATCCTCCATTGTTCATAGCCACCCTTGCGCTTTGACACAGGCATGCTGGGTAGAAATGAGCGTATTTTTGAAAAATTAGATTCGGCCAATTTGCTGAATTTTACAAAAAAACTTTGGTTCAATTCAAATTTATTTGTGGTGGATTTCTATTAAAAACTCCTATTTCTGGCCTACAGAGAGCCTCAATAGGGGTGTAGAACACTTTTCCTTGCTGTAACATGCATAGGGTGTGCGCTGGGTTAGTGAAATAATATTGTTATGCAGAGTAGAGGCGTCACTATTACAATCACTGTCACAGAGCGGCACAATGTGGAGGTAGGTGTTATCAGTATGAGGAGACCATATAGTGGCTAAATGTCACAGCGTGGAGGTGGCGGCAGCATGAGGAGACCATATAGTGGCTGAATGACACAGCCTTGAGTTGGCGGCAGCTTGAAAAGACCATATAGTGGCTAAATGAAAGCCTGGAGTTGGCGGCAGCATGAGGAGACCATATAGTGGATGAATGACACAGCCTGGAGGTGGCAGAAGCATGAGGAGAACATATGGTGCCAGAATGAGACAGCCTGGAGCTGGCATCAGCATGAAGAGAACATATGATGGCAGTATGAGACAGCCTGGAGGTGGCATCAGCAGCATCAGGAGTCCTGAAAGTGTCCCGGTGACATAGTGGGGCGGTGGGTGGCAATACCAGTACCCGGCGACGAAGGTGGGTGAAAAAAGGAGAACTTGGCATCAGGAGGGTGGCAGGATCAGAATAGTAGCTGAGGCAGGTAGGCAGAAGAAAACGGTCTATTTTGTAAAAATAGTGTTAGTGTGCACAAGTATTGAGGAAGTGCATTACGTAAAACTTAACTTTTAACAATATTCTTAGGAGCAAATATATGTACCCAACATTTTTTTTAAATCAAACAAAAGGAAAGGTTTGCAAAAACACCATGTGCCACCTACACCACCAAGTATTAATGCAAAGACCTCTAAAAGGTGGAAAGGAACAACGTATGGTCCATTTTAACCGGTGGGGGTAAAATCTTCCCCTGTAAGGCCCTACTCTCGCATTATTAATTCCCCTCTTGTCAAGTGTTACTCGCCCTAAAAAGGGCGGCCCCACTCAGGAACCTCTCCCATATTTCCACCATCAAACACTGCCATTTCCCAGAGTTTTTAGGTGGAAATAGGGAGAGAAAAGTTAAGTTTTAGCTAATGCATATCGTCAACACTTACTTGTGGTCTGATGTGGAGGAATGTTTGTAAATGGGGAGCAACACCTTAGATCTGTTTGGCACTATCCATATTTGTGAAGTGTTGGTGTAACACCATGGCCAATCTTCGCTGATGCATCAGGCATTGGGGTGTGGAAATCCTAGCTGATCCATGCCTGATTCATCTTCACAAAGGTCAGTCCCTCCACATTTTTCTTGGACAGACAAGTTCTTCATGGGGTTACTATGGCCTCCGCCTCACTAAACACCCACTCTGATGGCACACTACTGGCCGGTCAGGAAAGCTTTTCCAGGGCAAACTCTGCTAGTTGCGGCCACAAATCAAGTTTGGCTGCCCAGAAGTCCAGCGGATCTTCAAGGTGTGTTGGCAGGGTCATGTCAAGGTATGCTACCACCTGCTGGTTCAGGTCCTGCTCCAGGTCTATCTGCTGCTGATGAGTTGCTTCACTATGCGGGTGAAGAAAGCTACTCAACAGCAACTATAGACTCAGGCTGTTTCTGATGGAGCTGGCACTGCTCCTGCCACCCCAGTCCTCCCGAGCAGCCATGGCAGTGGAAGGTGAGCGCAGAGGGCCCCCCGAGTGAGACCTACGAGAGGATGGACAATGGCGCAGATAGGCATCGGCCAACTGACTACGTAGGTCAGTTTGTCCTCCCTCTCAGTGGGTGTAAAAAAGGCCCCCCATTTTGTGCCAGTGACAAGGGTCCAATAAGGTGGAGAGCCAGAAGTAATCCCACTGCCGAATGGTGACAATTTGGCAGACACTACGCAAGCAAATGAGCATGCATCGTGCTATTTGTGCAAGTGACTCGGAGGGACTCCCTGCCTCCATCTCCACTGCATACTGCTACGGTGTGTCTGGATCCTCTGTCTCGCCTTCCTCATAACCCACTAGCTCCTATAGCTACTCCTGCCCCTCCTCTCCTGTCAGATGACTAGAAAAAAACACCCATCTCACAAAACCTAAACTGTGCTCCACTGTGCCCCCTCCTCCTCCTCCTCCAGTTCAGCCCCCACAGGGCTCATGCGGCCATGAGATGTAGGCGCCATGTCTCCAGTGCCCTGACCAGCCATCGTTTCCAACACATGTTGTAGTAAAGGAAGCAGTGGAATGATGTTGTTCATCCCATAATCCTGGCGACTGACTAATAAGGTGGCTTCCTCAAAGTGCCTGAGCAAATGGTAGGTGTCACGTATGAGCTGCCTCTGGTTGACATTGAAGTTAAAAAAGGCAGTGCCCCTATCCGCTTGGATTATCAAGAAATCGGTGATGGCTTTTCTCTGTTCGTATAGTAGGTCCAGCATATGGAGGGTGGAATTCCAACGTGTGGAAACGTCGCAAATCAGACTATATTGGGGGATACTGTTCTGACGCTGCAGCTCAAGGAGGGTGTGTTTTGTGGTGTATGAGTGGCTGAAGTGCATGCAAAGTTTTCTTCCCATTGTGAGGATGTCTTGCAGATGGGGGGAACACTTCAAGAACTGTTTGACAACCAGATTGAACACGTGTGCCATGCAGGGCGCATGTCTCAGGCTCCCTTGTCGCAGTGCAGACAAGATGTTCTTCAAGTAGTCGGTCACCATGGTTCCCATTTCCAGTTTTCATGGAGTAAGCCATGATTCGATTTTCTTGATGAATGACTTTTAGCAGTTCCTCCCCTGTGTGACTGCGTTCACCAAGGCAAACCGTGTGAAGAACAGCGTGATACTGCCGTGCCCTGCACTTATGGTATGCTGGAGGGGCACTGAGACTTGTCTGTGTAGCGGAGGCTGAGGACATGGTGGATGATTTGGAGGCGGAGTCGTACAATGTCACAAGATCAATGGCGAGAGTGTGGAGGAGGAAACGGTGCGACCTGTCCAAGTTGCTGTTGTGGCTGTGCAGGAACCACATTTACCCAGTGGGCCGTAAAGGACATGTATTGTCCCTGACTGTAGTTACATCTCCACAGTAGTTACACAGTTGTTACACACCGACCGGCTCAAGGACTGGCCCAACTTCTGTTCCACAAAATTGTGAAGGGCTGCCTTCTTAGCAAAGAAATGACGGCTTGGGACTCTCCACCTCGGCTCAGTACAAGCCATCAGTTCTCTGAAAGGTGCAGAGTCCACCACTTGAAATTCAAGGGACTGCAGCACCAGCAACTTGGACATGAGCACATTCATCTTCTGCGCCTATGGATGAGTGGGCGCATACTGTTGTCTCTTGGACATGGCTTTGCGGATGGATTGCTGGCGGAATGACTGACTCGAAGTAGGAGGAGCAGGAGCATCTGGAGGGACAGAAGATGGGTATGACACACAGCTCCTTTCGGCTGAGGTGGAGGAGCCTTTGCTGGCTAAAACAGGGAGCGGTGTGCCACTGGGTGATGCAGCAGGCTGGACCACCACATCGGAGCCATGGTTCTCCCAGGCCGCTTTATGATGACGCTGCATATGTTGATGCAGGGCCTTGGTGTCTAGTGTTGGGCGTGAATGTACGCATTTCAAATTTTTATTGTGAATATCACAAATTCGCTATATCGCAAATATGTTCGCTATATATTTAAAATTACGAATATTCTTATTATATATACTTTTTTGTCCACATATTTGCATATTCGCATATTCCTTTTTTTAACTTGTGGGCCAATTAGAATGATGCAAATACACTTCTCAGAGGTTATCAACAACATCCCTAGCAACCAATAGTAAAGTTGCCCACCCCCTCACTGTTTTCTTCCTCGAATTTAACGAATATGCAAAATTTGCGAATATAGGATGAATATTCGTCTATATATTCGCAAAACATTGGGACCCTGGCCACGCTTCACCTTCTGCTGACACATCTTGCATGTGGCCAGGTTAGCATCCTCTAGATGCTTGATGAAAAACTGCCACACCACTGAGTAGCTGATTTTCCCACCAACAGTCTGCACTGATTAACTGCTACTGCCGCCAACTCCAGGAACCCCTGTTCCACTACCTCCCCGGAAGTTAGGCTGCCGTGAAGCAGGTGGTCTACCCCGGGCACGTTTGGCTCCAGACTTTCCACTTCTGCCACCATGCTGACTCCCAACCATGCTATTACTTTGCTGGCTCAGCTGCTGCCTCACGGGCAACCTGCACTCCCTTCCCTATCAGTGCTTCTAGACTGGATTTGGGGTTGAGGTGAAACGCTACTGTAAAAATGCTTTTCTATGCAACACACACTGCTCTCTGTCCCTCTCTCTCTGTAATAGAACGCTGATGTGACTGGGAGGTGAATCACTGCTGTAAAAATGCTTTTCTGTGCAACACACACTGCTGTCTGTCCCTCTCTCTCTGTAATGCAACACTGATATGAATGGCCGCAAGATGGCTGCCGATTATATAGGGCTGTGACATCACAGGGGTGACTGGCTGCTGATCGGCTGCATGCTGCATGTGATTCAGGGTCATCCTGCTGACCCTTATTCCCGCCTTCCCAGGATTCCTTGCCCCATGTCCTCACATATGGATCTGCCATTTTAGATGCCTGGCCCCTGGAGCCTGGACCGCTCTAAATGGAGTTTAATGAAGTGATTTGCGCGTTCGAATTGCGGCGATATCAGCATTCAAATTTTTCCTGAAATTCGTAACGTATTTAAATTCGTCAGATTCGATTCGCTCATCCCTAATGCTGGGTATTCCAGGTCCTGCCGACATTATGTAAAGCTGGCTATTAACAATAGAGGCTAATACAACAGGTATCTCTTGAACGGGATAGTGGATCCAGGTAAGTTATTCCACTTTGGAATCCAGTTTACCCGCACTATAACCCTGTGTATCGGTTTAATACTGGTGAACCATCTGTTAGTGTCCCTTTAACCACTTTGTGATGTTCTAATTTTTCTAGGGCTATATTCACACAACAATTTATACCTCCAAGGTATATGTCAGAAAACTGTCCAAATGACATGCTGTCATATCTATGCTTGGATAGGCACGGCCCATATTTTTGGGTCATATTCCGAGCACATGAAAGTTTTGGCTGAGACTGAGAAGCATGGTTTTCAGACCCTTTCAAAAATGAAAACGGGGGTTGTGCCTTTCCAGCATCAATATGGCGGCATGTCATTTTGACAGTTTCCCAACGTACCCGTGCCTCAGAGACACACATAGTGGTGTGCATCCTGCAAATATACCTTTTTTGAGAAGTTAAATGATGGAATGTTAATAATAAATGTTATTGTGGCATAATTTATATTCATAAAAATTCCCCTCTGTTTCATATTGAGTTTACTTATTGGATACTTAAAATGATGTAGAACACATAGCAACATGATAAAATAAAAGGCTGAAATAATCTGGGGGTTAACATTAGTTGTGCCATGTAATGAACAATGTTAACAAGTTCTTTCAATTTTAGTGGTTATATAATTTCTGGAAAATATGAAATGTAATTATTTTTTTGTTGTTTTTAGTATTTCTGCATTCTACACTGGACAAGCCTACATACATCTGCACCTTGTCATATGGTATGGAAAGCCATAATATATCTTTTAATTCAATGCTTAGACTCATGGCTCCAGAGTATTAGACGGAGCAAAATATTGCCAATAAAATGCTGATTTTGACTTTCTGCCCAGACAAATCTTGTTTTTCCACCAAATACACCAAGATAACTGACCCTTTAAATTATTGTTTTATGAGCCAAAATGGCTGGATTGTTTTCCAACTGATTTAGAAGATTGACCTTCTAATAATAATTAATGATTATCATAATGTATTACAGTTTACCTCATGGTATTATTCCATGTATTATGCTTAATTTTGCCATCATTACATTATTTATTGTTAAAAACTGTAAAAATCTAAACTTTAATATAAACTTATTAAGTATAAAGAAATAAAATAAAAATCTAAAACATTTTATGTTATGTTATATAGATTATGAAATGTCATCTTGTTATATTGAGGATTTTTTTCTGTGCCTATTTAATTCAGAATTATTCTTTTTTATTTTTTCATTAAAGTGATATTCACATTTCCCTGAGTCCCTCTAAGGATTTCAAGTGATAGAGCTTAGTAAAATAGAACTTCCACTGCCTGCCTCATCTATCTGATGTACCAGAGAATATTCTGATAAGACAAAGTGTCACATGAGACTCCCTGTCTGAGATAACAGGTTTTATCCAGTAGATGCAGGGATGTGCACACATAGGAAACGGGGCTTTGACCCCTGCCCCTCTAATGCTTCTACCCTCTGGTGCCCTAACAACTTGTCAGGCACTTGCCTTAGCTCATCCATCCTCCTCCTCCTCCTCCTCTGCTGGACTGGCTGCTCCTCCTGACACACTGAGCTGGAGGCCACCACAGATCTACACAGGCTGCAGGTGGTGAGTACATACCACAGTAAAGCCTCCATGTTCTACCATCCCTAATAGCCTCTGCCCTCCCTCCTCAGCCTCCATATCCTCCATGCCAGTGATTCCTCACCCTCACCCCATATTAGCCTTTGTGTCATGTTTCCTCCTTATCCTCCATATTTTCCCTCCATTCCCTCACACCCTGTAGCCTCTATGTCAGTGTTTCCCAACCAGGGTGACTACAGCTGTGGCAAAACTACAACTTTCAGCATGCCCAGACAGCCAAAGGCTTTCCGTGCATGCTGGGAGTTGTAGTTTTGCAACAGCTAGAAGCACCCTGGTTGGCAAACACTGCTCTATGTCCTCACCTCTCTAAGACTATGTTTACATGGCGGAATGTCCATGTGGAATTCCGATAAATAATTCTGCACGGACATTCAACTGCAGCACAGTCCCACTGATTTCATTGAGATTGTGCTGCACCGTGCACACAGCGGAATTTCTGCCACATATGTTTATCAGAAAGTTCCATCAAAACAAAAATGGAGAGCTGTATCTGTACAAAAACTAGAACGTCTGATATAGTGGGTGAACAAATGTGCCAAGCAGAAAGTGAGAGGCAGTTATGCTCACCTTTTTGGGTTGTGTGTTAGACACAACCACCTCTTATAGCATGAAATCACGATGCAGCCAGTACACGCTGTATGGTGAAACTGAATTTTTATTCAATAAGCCAACCAACAACGCGTTTCGAGACTACCACTGTCTCAATGTCAAAAATGGCAAATGATATATATATATATATATATATATATATATATACCATTTTAACATTGAGAAAGAGACAGTCCTAGTCTTGAAACACGTTTGTTTGTTGGCTTATTGAATAAATATAGTTTCACCATACAACGTGTACTGTGAAGTTCCTGGATACGGATTGCTCCGCTGATACCCGGACCTTTTTGAAGATTTTTCCTATCAGAACAAAAATGATACCAATAAAAACTACAGATCACAGCCAAAAATGACCCTCATACAGCTTTGTATACGGAAAAATAAAAGAGTTATAGGGGTCAGAAGAGGAGAATTTTAAGCATAATAATTTTCGTATGAAAATGTATAATTTTTTTAAAGAAAAATAAAACAAAACCTATATAAATTGGGTATCGTTGTAATCGTATGGACCAACAAAATAAATAGAACATGGCATTTTCATAGGTAAGGGCACTGCGTAGAAACAGAAGCCCCCAAAAGTTGCAAAATGGCGTTCGTTTTTTTTTTGCCTCAAAAATATTTTTTTTTAATTCAAGTAGAGAAAACTGACATGGTCGCACATCCAAAATTTGTATTTTGATTTACTTGCTTCTCAGCATAAATTCAAAAACTAACAGGTTGTTAGTATACATTTTGATCAGAAGGTAAAAGCCCACTAGCCACATCATGGCCACTTATTTAGAGTGGGTCCCTAACGTCCCTAGCATAAAATGGCGTAGCACTGGGCGGCAACCACCACCGCCGCAACACCAGTGCCCACAGGGGGAACGACCAACTGGCAGAGCAGCCGCAATGCCACTTAAACCAGTCCTAGGGCCGTGTCTCCCCATTGACACGGTGCCACGGCAGCAACGGATGCCAGAAACGTGGCCCTGGGACTGGTTTGAATGGCAATGGGGCTGCTCTGCCAGTTGGGTAGTTTCCCCTGTGGGCACTTGTGTTGCGGTGGTGGTGGTCGCCGTTCAGTGCTGCGCCATTTTATGCTAGGGATGTTAGGGACCCACGACTTACAGGTGGCCATGACGTGGCTAGTGGGCTTGAACTTCATGATCATAAAGTACACTAACGACCTGTTAGTTTAATATATGTTGCTGAGAAGCATTAGATCAAGGTTCATGTTGTGGATGTGCGACCATGTCTGTTTTTTTTCTCTAGTTAAATTCACAAATAATTTTTGTAGGTTGTTACCATAGATTTTGTCATTGAAAAATACAATTGGTGGAGCAAAAAACAAGCCTCATATGGGTGTAAGTTGGAAAGTCAAGGGTTATGGTTATTAGAGGGTGAGGAGAAAGAAAAAGAGTGCAAAAAAAAAAATCTCTTAAGAGATTAAAATGGTTTGTCATGCAAAGGAAACAACTAACCTTCATTGACAGTTTAGGGCTGTAAGCAGTTTTACTACCACAAAACTGCTAACAAATAGTGTTGAGCCCGAATATTCAAATTGCTCATTTTCATTTTTATTATATTTAGAATATCGCAAATGATATACGTTATGACAAATGTTCGTATTTTTCTGTTTGTTTGTTTTTCTTTTTTCTTTTTTTCACAGTACACATCCCAATAATGTGTACTGTGTAAATCCCTCCCTGCTTCCAGCTTGTGGTCCAAAGAAGGCGAATATGCCAATGCGAATTTTATGCAAAAAATATGCCAGTATCGGCACTTCCAGAGGACACTGATCCCTCACTTCTTCAAGCTTGTGGGCCAATGAGAAGGATGCAAATATAGTTGTCAGAGGTTAGCAACATCCCTAGCAACCAGTAGGAAAGTAGTTAGTTTAAAGATATAATCGCATATAAGCATGGTGCGCATTTTATTACAAATTTTGCATGGAAAAAAACAGTGAACAAATAATACGAAATCCGGGAATATAGTATGAATATTCCTCCAAATATTCGCGAAATGTTGCAAATTTGAATATGGCCTATGCTGCTCATCACTATTAACAAATTTACTTTAACTTTTTTTTTTTTTTACAAACATTTTTAAATAACTATGAGTAGTGCCCTTTTTTTTTTTACTTGAGCACTTGTGCACGTCCCTGAGTAGATGGACCATTTGCAGATAGCAGGGACAGGCAGTGTGAGTCAGGACTTTGTAGATGATCATTTTAAGGACTAACCAACTATATCACGGCACACCTAGTCCCTTACAAAATATGTAATATTCCATATCCAAGATACCAGGGATTAAGCTGTATAAAGAGACCATGCTGTATATATAGCATATAATACTACTGTTACGCCTAGCGCTCCGGGTCCCCGCTCCTCCCCGGAGCGCTCACGGCGTCTTTCTCCCTGCAGCGCCCCGGTCAGTCCCGCTGACCGGGAGCGCTGCACTGTTCTGGCCGTTGGGGATGCGATTCGCACAGCGGGACGCGCCCGCTCGCGAATCGCATCCCAGGTCACTTACCCGTCCCGGTCCCCTGCTGTCATGTGCTGGCGCGCGCGGCTCCGCTCTCTAGGGCGCGCGCGCGCCAGCTCTCTGAGACTTAAAGGGCCAGTGCACCAATGATTGGTGCCTGGCCCAATTAGCTTAATTGGCTCCCACCTGCTCCCTGCCTTTATCTAGTCTCCTCCCTTGCACTCCCTTGCCGGATCTTGTTGCCTTGTGCCAGTGAAAGCGTTTAGTGTGTCCAAAGCCTGTGTACCTGAACTTCTGCTACCCATCCTGACTACGAACCTTGCCGCCTGCCCCCGACCTTCTGCTACGTCTGACCTTGCTTCTGCCTACTCCCTTGTACCGCGCCTATCTTCAGCAGCCAGAGAGGTGAGCCGTTGCTAGTGGATACGACCTGGTCACTACCGCCGCAGCAAGACCATCCCGCTTTGCGGCGGGCTCTGGTGAAAACCAGTAGTGGCTTAGAACCGGTCCACTAGCACGGTCCACGCCAATCCCTCTCTGGCACAGAGGATCCACTACCTGGAAGCCGAATCGTGACAGTAGATCCGGCCATGGATCCCGCTGAGGTGCCGCTGCCAAGTCTCGCTGATCTTCCCACGGTGGTCGCTCAGCAATCGCAGCAGATTGCCCAACAAGGACAGCAGCTGTCGCAGTTGACCGCCATGTTACAGCAAATTCTGCCTCTGCTACAGCAGCAACCATCTCCTCCGCCAGCTCCTGCACCTCCTCCGCAGCGAGTGGCCGCTCCTAACCTCCGCTTGTCCCTGCCGGACAAATTTGATGGGGACTCCAGACTCTGCCGTGGATTTTTGTCTCAGTGTTCCCTGCATATGGAGATGTTGTCAGACTTGTTTCCTACAGAACGGTCTAAGGTGGCGTTCGTAGTAAGTCTTCTTTCAGGAAAGGCCTTGTCTTGGGCCACACCGCTCTGGGACCGCAATGATCCTGCCACAGCCACAGTCCAGTCCTTCTTTGCTGAAGTCCGAAGTGTCTTTGAGGAACCTGCCCGAGCCTCTTCTGCTGAGACTGCCTTGCTGAACCTGGTCCAGGGTAATTCTTCCGTTGGCGAGTACGCCATACAATTCCGTACTTTTGCTTCTGAACTATCCTGGAATAATGAGGCTCTCTGCGCGACCTTTAAAAAAGGCCTATCCAGTCGCATCAAGGATGTGCTGGCCGCACGAGAGATTCCTGCCAACCTCCAAGAACTCATCCATTTGGCTACCCGCATTGACATGCGTTTTTCTGAGCGACACCAAGAGCTCCGCCAGGAAAAAGACTTAGATCTCTGGGCACCTCTCCCACAGCATCCTTTGCAGTCTTCGCCTGGGCCTCCCGCCGAGGAGGCCATGCAAGTGGATCGGTCTCGCCTGACCCAGGAAGAGAGGAATCGCCGTAGAGAAGAAAATCTCTGTCTGTACTGTGCCAGTACTGAGCATTTCTTGGTGGATTGCCCTATCCGTCCTCCACGCCTGGGAAACGCACGCTCGCACCCAGCTCACGTGGGTGTGGCATCTTTTGCTTCTAAGTCTTCTCCTCCACGTCTCACGGTGCCCGTGCGGATTTCCCCTACAGCCAACTCCTCCATCTCAGCCGTGGCCTGCTTGGACTCTGGTGCCTCCGGGAATTTTATGTTGGAGTCCTTTGTTAATAGATTCAGCATCCCGGTGACCCGTCTCGTCAAACCGCTCTACATTTCCGCGGTCAACGGAGCCAGATTGGACTGCACCGTGCGTTACCGCACAGAACCCCTCCTGATGTCTATCGGACCCCACCACGAAAGGATTGAGTTCTTCATTCTCCCCAACTGTACCTCTGAGGTCCTCCTCGGTCTGCCTTGGCTCCGGCTTCATTCCCCCACCATTGATTGGACCACCGGGGAGATCAGGAACTGGGACTCTGCCTGCCACAGGAAGTGCCTCTCCCCCCCTCCCAGTCCCATCAGGCAAGCCTCTGTGCCTCCCCATGGCCCCCGTCCTGGTGTCACACTGCCCCGTGCCAGGCCTCGCCCTCTGCCCTCCCTCCCCATTCCCACTCCTGCTGTACTGCCTGCCGTTGAGGAAACCCTCCATTCTTTCCCGGTGTCCTCATCCCAGGGGAGGCAGTTACCGGACAAAGAGAAGGGGAGACCTAAGGGGGGGGGTACTGTTACGCCTAGCGCTCCGGGTCCCCGCTCCTCCCCGGAGCGCTCACGGCGTCTTTCTCCCTGCAGCGCCCCGGTCAGTCCCGCTGACCGGGAGCGCTGCACTGTTCTGGCCGTTGGGGATGCGATTCGCACAGCGGGACGCGCCCGCTCGCGAATCGCATCCCAGGTCACTTACCCGTCCCGGTCCCCTGCTGTCATGTGCTGGCGCGCGCGGCTCCGCTCTCTAGGGCGCGCGCGCGCCAGCTCTCTGAGACTTAAAGGGCCAGTGCACCAATGATTGGTGCCTGGCCCAATTAGCTTAATTGGCTCCCACCTGCTCCCTGCCTTTATCTAGTCTCCTCCCTTGCACTCCCTTGCCGGATCTTGTTGCCTTGTGCCAGTGAAAGCGTTTAGTGTGTCCAAAGCCTGTGTACCTGAACTTCTGCTACCCATCCTGACTACGAACCTTGCCGCCTGCCCCCGACCTTCTGCTACGTCTGACCTTGCTTCTGCCTACTCCCTTGTACCGCGCCTATCTTCAGCAGCCAGAGAGGTGAGCCGTTGCTAGTGGATACGACCTGGTCACTACCGCCGCAGCAAGACCATCCCGCTTTGCGGCGGGCTCTGGTGAAAACCAGTAGTGGCTTAGAACCGGTCCACTAGCACGGTCCACGCCAATCCCTCTCTGGCACAGAGGATCCACTACCTGGAAGCCGAATCGTGACAACTACTACTCTGCCTTACATAGACCATCAGCAGTAAAAGTAACCTGGCTTCTGCCATCAAAAGAGTTATTCCAGTATACAAAGCTTGACTTCAGTTGAAAGTAAACTGTACACAGTAAAAATCCATTATACAATAATTACTCTCCTCTTAGAGTTTGTTCACACGGCGGAATGTCCGCAGAAATATTCCGCATGTACATTCCGCTGCAACACTGTGCAAATGGAGGAATTTCCAAAGCAGATTTTTCTGCTGTGGAAATCCTGATTCCGGCATCCGCAGAAAAAATTGACTTGCCTATTCTTTCTGCTGATTCCGTGAGGAAATGCATTGATGTCTATGTGCATTTCCAAGTGGTCCTAGCGACTGCCGGATCACTCAAATGTGTCCGCCTGTGTTTTTAAGGCACACATTCAGCACATTTTCAGCCTTACTGGTCAAATGTTTCTAGCTTGTGGTCTAGTTCAGCTTTAGCTTGCTCTCCCGGCACACTCATTTCTAGCAGTAGGTGTTATAGGAGTGTGAGCGTTTTTTATATGAAGTAACCCAGGATGGGAACTAGGAACTAATGTGTGAGGCCCAGCAATCAGGAAGCACACTATTAAAGGGGTACTCCGGCCCTAAAACATCTTATCCCCTATCCAAAAGATAGGGGATAAGATGTCTGATCGCGGGGGTCCCTTCGCTGGGGACCCCAGTAAACTGTCATTCAGCTCCCACCTTTGCGAGCTCTCCGCAGCGCAGTTTTTGTGCTGTGGTGGTTGGCTATGCCCCCTCGTGATGTTATGGCCACGCCCCCTCAATGCAAGTCATGCCCCCTCCCATAGACTTGCATTGAGGGGTCGTGGCCTTTACATCATGAGGGGCGTGGCTGATCCCTGCAGATCGAAAACAGCGTTCGGAGTACCCCTTTAAGTGCACAGATTATGGAGTCTCTATATCCAACAACCAGGGGAATGTAGGGGGGAGAACAGCCTGGAGCAGATGTCAGCCAGGCATGATGGAAACTGTAGGTTTCTACCCACATGCACTGCTGCTAAAGCCAAGCCAACTGTTTTTGAAATTTATGGTCCAAACTCTGTAATAGCCTTTTAAAGGACCTATTAGATGGTCCAACACTGCACAGTAAATGAACACCGATCATAGTGGCCATTTTCATTAGATATTAGAAAGTAATGTTCAGGTAAGATTTTATTAATGACAGATGAGGGCATCAGATCAGCAACTTGAAGAGATGGAAGTTTTCTTTTACTTTCCTCCTTCATATTTAACTAGGAAGCTGAACTTGATCTGTTCATTACCTGTAGCTTTCATTTCTTCCCTGCATTGATCTACTTGTTAGGATACGTTTACATGGCAGAATTTCCAAGCATAATTCCGCGGCAGAGTCCCATTGATTTCAATCGAATTTTGCTGCACTGTGCACATGGTGGAAATTCTGTTTCCTTCATCTGTAGAGACAATTAAAGGTACCTCTCATCAAATAAACTTTTGATATATTTTAGATTAATGAATGTTGAATAACTTTCCAATAGCATGTTAATGAAAAATATGCTTCTTTCTATTGTATTTTTCCCGATCAGTCCTGTCAGCAAGCATTTCTGACTCATGCTGGAGTCCTAAACACTCTGAGCTGCCAGCCTGCTTTGTTCACAGCCAAACAGGCTGTGAACAAAGCAGGCTGGCAGCTCTGAGTGTTCTCCTTTGTGAACAAAGCAGACTGGCAGCTCGTAGTGTTTAGGACTCCAGCATGAGTCTAAAATTCTTGCTGCCAGGACTGGTAGGGAGTCCCCTAGTGGTCATTTCTTCAAAGTGGAAAATTAAATAGAAAGAAGCATATTTTTTAATAACATGCAATTGCAAAGTTATTCTGCATACATTAATCTATAATATATCAAAAGTTTTTTTGATGAGAGGTACCCTTTAACCTGTTCAATGTTGTTGCGGATTTTGCTGAGAAATGCATTGCCATGCATTTGGGGACGGTGCATTTTCGAGCAGGCCTAGCACCGCTGGAACATACAACATGTGCAGACTGTTCATCCGTGTTTTTGGGCAGACATTCCGCACATTTTACACCATGTGAACATAGCCTAATAGATGAGTTCAGGTAAGGACAGAAAGGAATGTGGGAGTGCAGCTGGCTCATATTTAGACAATGTAAAGTTAAGGTGCCCACATACCTTAGACCAAAGTCCTCTGAACCTGCTGACTTCGAGGGTTTGTTTTTGGGTGAGCAGGCACCAGAGCAGTCTGGCTGGTACTTACTCTTCAATTCCCAATAGATAACACATGAACTTGCAGCCATGCCAAACATTCCTGCCGAAGGAACATTCAGCCAACAGTTATTGAAAGTGTATGGCCAGCTTTAGACCAGTCCATCTAAGAAATTGCCAGAGGTATGACAGCGATTTAGGTTGTCCAAAAGAAAAAAAGCTCACACTGAAAATAGAATGCACACTATAATATCTAATGCAATAGCTTTATTACAAATTACAAAACAGTCGAGTTACAAGTTTAAAACCATTAAAAAGGCTCTCTGAAGAGCCACAACACAGCCTCAGAGCAGGGCCATGACCTCCTGCTCTGAGTAAATGACCTCATCCTACTGGTGATCAAATGACAATCAGTGTCGACTCCATGTGGCTATGAACATGCAGGTGCATACATAGACAGAGCAAGCACTCCTATGATAACAATGTAGTCCTATATCACAACAATAATGCAAACAATACTATACTGGAGCAATGCTGTCTTATACAATACCACAATAGCACAGCTACAATCCACAGAGATCAACGACACAGGTGCTACAACAGAGGACGGGGTCAAAGAACCCCACGCGTTCCTTCGCAAGCGACTTCCTCAGGGGTTTTGCCGGTGTTGCGATTTAGGTTGTTTGATAAATTTGGTGCATGTTTAGACACTTTTGTCTAACTTAATAGCACTTGTTGGTTGTCTTAATTTGTGACAAAATTTTGCCATAAAATTCTGGTGCAATTTGGGGCACAATGGGGGGAATTGATCAACAGTGTCTACAGAATTTGGTCAGTTTTTGTGGTGTAAATTTCACTAGAGATTTAAAATAGTACATGAATACAGTAATTTAGAAACTGACCTGTTTTCGCAGTAGGCATACATTCAAACACATATGGATTATGTAAATATGCCTTACATCTTGGAAAAATGGGATTTTCTGTTTTATATGCTATTACAAATTTCCCTGTTAATCCCTGTCTGATGTTTTCCCCAGTTGTAAGCTGATTTATAATGTGGTGACACCCATGTTCCATCACAATTCAAGATGGGGTTGTTATGGTCTACACTTCTTAGTAAGTGAAATATAAATGAACCTAGTGTGGGAAACAGAGTTGAATGGTGAACAAAGAATTCCCTATGGCTGTCACTGTGTAGCTGTCATAGAGGTGAAAGAGAATTGGTTAGATTATGACTGGATTCACTCACACATACAGAGAGTTAAAAGACCACACACACATTTACTCAGATGGAATTTTTAGGAAATTATGCAGAGAACAGGAACTGGCTGCCCCCATCTCCATTTCCATTTTCACATTTGTTTCTAGTAAATCATGTGGCTATGGATTTTTGTAAATAAATATTTATGATTTTCACATTCTAATCATTGTAAAAAAACTAAAAGAAATCCTTCTATAAATTTTGAAACTTTTACTAAAATTATGCATTATTATTACATTTTATCTGGTTTAATATCATCACATATAAACATCATACGCAATGTTTAAATATGAAATGAAGTAACTCAGCAAGCAGCCTTCATTTAAAGTCTATTGCAAGTCTATTAACTCTTTAATTTTATTTTTACATCCACAGAGCCATGAGAGCATGTTTTTTGCTGGACCAATTGTACTTTGAAATGTCACCTTTCACTTTACTTCACAAAACTATATTATGGGTGGGGGGGGGGGGGGGGAGGGTAAAAAAAAGGGAATTTTCCAACCTTTTTGGGGTTTTATTTCTATGAAATACACTTTATGTTAAAACTGACAAATTGGCCGATATCTATCAATTTGCCTAAAACCCTAATTATCAGGTTTTTCCCATAGCAACCAATCACAGCTCAACTTTCACTTTACAAGAGCTTGTTACAATATAAAAGCTGAGCTGTGATCGGTTACTGTGGGAAAAAAACAGGCAATTAGGGTTTCAGGCTAATTGATAAATATCCCCTATTATATTTATACTGTGGGTCCATATTTTATCAATGGTACCCATAGTTGGATAGATTTTGTATTATTTTACTACTTTTAAAATAGTCATACTTTTTTTTCCCTACAGAATGTATACTTCAAATTGGCCTATTCTGACCCCTATGACTTTTTACATTATCCATCTGCAAAGTTTTTTGGCACACTGATCTGTAGTTTGTGCTGCTATCATTTTAGTTTAGATGGGACTTGATATGACCAAAACTCAGCAATTCTGTTTTTTTTATGTATTTATTTATGCAATTTGCCATATGGCATTAAAAGGGATATATTTGATTAGGTCAGACAGTTTCACTTGGCAATACCAAACATGTTTATGCTTTGCTTTTCTATTTTTAATTTGAAAAATGAAAAAATGGGGATTCAAATTTTATTAAAGGGGGCTTTTTTTTCTTTTTAAAAACTTTTTTTTTTTTTTTTACAATTTTTAAGTATCCCTAGTGGACTTTTATAAGCAATCCCTAGATTTCTTATAGTGATCAATGCTATGCAATTTCATAGTATTGCTCAGTTATATCTGCACTCTGCTAGTAGAGTCTGAGACAGACTCTATTAGTAGATTGGCAAGTGGGAGACACAGAGGCCTAGTAAAGAACAGCGGCTGCCCTGGAAAACTATATACCAGTTAACTAGAATAAACTAGCTTGGAGCTAGCGTAGATATCAAAGAGTGGCAGACAGGCAAAGCCTGGTGCTACTGTGTCTGCCCTCTCTGGATTTAATGAAACCTTCTTGTTCTAGACCTAGTAATTTGGGTAGCAGGAATAATTATTTTGGCTGTTTGGAGCTGCAGGACTTGGGGAACTTGCAGTCAAAATCAAGGTATTGAAAATTCCAGACCTCAACAATTGAGTTGCTATGGCTGGAACTTAGAGCTGCTGACAAACTCTTCAAACATCAATTAACTTAAACAATGTTGTTAAAGGGATTGTCCAGGATTAGAACAATACTGTTTCTTTCTTGCAAAAACAGCACCACTCATGTCCACAGATTGTGTCTTGTATTGCAAGTCGGCTCTGTTAAAGTGAATGGGACTGAGCTGTAGTACTACACGTGACCTGTGGACAATAGTGGTGCTGTTTTTGAAAAAGAGAAGCTGTATTTTTCTAATCCTGGACAACCCCTTTAAGAAGAGTGGGACAAAAATCTCCAAAACAATTAGAAAGACTGAAAAACTCCTACAGCAAATGTTTATTACATATTACTGAATTAGAAGCTGAATTAATTTTTTACCTGATTTTTGAATGCTTGTTTAATTATTGAACAGAAATAGATCTAAGTATAGGAAATGTGCATCTCAACAAAATAGACTAATAGACAAAGGGAACCGAGGTTAACTGAGGCGCACCCTATGCCCTAAGTTCCTAATATGTCATCTGAACAAATAAGGAAAAAAGGGGGTTCAGTTCTCAGGTTCTGTCAGGTTGGGTTAGGGTAGGGTTAGTTTAAGGAGTATGGGTGGCAAGAATACGAACGGTGAGAATTTTTTTTTTTTTACATATTTTAAAATTTATGCAAAAGGGAGGCGATCGCCAGGGCCTTGTGACACGCCTCACTTAGTGCCAGTATTTATATTATATTATAATTTGCTTAAACTAAATTGTATAATTACTTACTTTCTCCTCTTTTTATTCCTACTGTTTGCACTCTTTTTTTCCCCCTTTTATTTCTTCTGTGCCTACCCATTTTATTCTCAACACCCCTACTCCTTATACTTTGAATTGAAGTCTGTTGTGTGCTTTTGGTGTCACCAGAGGTGTTTTTAATTTTTTTTCACAACATGGTAAGGACAACACATTTTTTTTTAAGCTGATATGCTGATAAATAAAAGCCTAACGTTAAAGCCTTTCCAATGACTGTACACATACTGTATACTATATGCACAAAGATTCTATGTCTAGAGGGGAATTGTGTGTAAATCCCACCTATGGCATGTCATTTCATCTAGTCACCGGATAATAGTATTCTTTGCTTTATAAAGGCATATGGATTTACTCAGATATGGCTGTATTTGCATGTGGTGACAGCCTGCTGTTTCCTATCAGACAGACGGATATCATAAGAGGACAGAAGCTGTCTAGAAAAGGGGTGAAAAGTCTTCAGTGGTTGTTGTAATAATAAAAGCCTCATTTCAAACACACCCAGACACTTCTAAAGCCATGTAAAATTCTTTAATCTCACAATGTCTTACAAATTGGAAAAAGCTCTGGTTTACCTCATCATCAATTAACAAATATATCTTCTTTAAGAAACTATGTTGGGTCAAAGGTTCCTAAATAATCCATCTTTATATGATGACATCATTTAGTATTGATTTTAATTACCAAAAACTACAATGGGTAAGACATCACGTAGTAGCATTAGGAACAAGTAGACCTGCCAAATTATAATTTTATGCTTTGTTTATTATATTTAGTCAAACATTTTGTGCTTAACTTTGCTACATAAGTATTTCTAGGTAGACATAATAAATAAATCAGAAGATATCAGTTGCACTTTCCAGTTTGTGCGCTATCCTGGCATTCCTCATGATGACATATGGATGTGGAATATGCTGTTTAGTTGTTTCCCTATCTCATGGCAGCTATGCGTTATTGATAATGAAAGTGGACAGGATAGTCCTCAGAATGAGAAATGAAGCTGTTAGTGCTGAAACTGACTGAGGTGTGAGGGGAAAGCTTTAAGCATTTGTCAAACCATAGATACAGTTAGGATTTGTGTCCTTAATCACATAATATATCGGTCTTGTCAAGAAATAGATCATTTCACTTTAAAGCTGTATGAATACCATATTTTTCGCCGTATAAGACGCACTTTTTCTTCCCCAAAACTGGGGGGAAAAAGTCGGTGCGTCTTATACGGCGAATACACCCCTATCGCGGCGGTCCCTGCGGCCATCAACGGCGGGGACCTGCGGCTAATACAGGACATCACCGATCGCAGTGATGCCCTGTATTAACCCTTCAGACACGGCGATCAAAGCTGACCGCTGCGTCTGAAGGGAAAGTGACACTAACCCGGCTGTTCAGTCGGGCTGTTCGGGACCGCCGCGGCGGCCCCGAACAGCCCGACTGAATAGCCGGGTTAGTGCTTACAGGACACCGGGGGACCTTACCTGCCTCCTCGGTGTCTTCTCCGTTCAGGGATCCCCTGTATGGCCGGCGCTCTCCTTCCTCGTCATCACGTCGTCGCGTACGTGCGTCGGCGTGCGTAACGACGTGATGGCGGCGACGGAGAGCGAGGATACCCGGCTGGAAGCAGAGACGTTCCGGAGCGACGGGGACACGGCGACAGCGATGGAGCGAAATCCAGGGCAGCGGTGACGGGGCGGCGGGGACACGTGAGTATTACCCCTATGCAGTGGTCTTCAATCTGCGGACCTCCAGATGTTGCAAAACTACAACTCCCAGCATGCCCGGACAGCCGTTGGCTGCAACATCTGGAGGTCCGCAGGTTGAAGACCACTATTGGTTTCAAAATCTTTATTTTTTTAGATTTTGTCCCTAAAAATTGGGTGCGTCTTATACGCCGGTGCGTCCTATAGCACGAAAAATACGGTATAAACTCTAAAGCTGTGTGCACATGGTAGCGCTATGAGCACAGACCCTGCAAAGCAAAGTGCAGAGCAGCTTCTATTGGATGCCGTATATATGTTATTATTCTCCACCAGAAGAAAAGGCAGTACCTTAGCATACCACAATATTTTTTCTTGTCGAAGTTGCACAGAATCTGACAGTAAAAAAACACCTCTGGTTCCCTGAATTCAAAATCGGAGGCATATGGAAGTACAATAGAGCCCTTGGAGCACTATCATCTGTATAAATGTAATGAGCTTTTGGCCTTCTGTTTCTATATGGTCATGGAACTCCTTGTTATATACTCAGCTGCTGCAGAAAAGGATAGATTCCTTTTTTTTCATAATTGAAGTAATTTTTATACTTTGCAGTGACTGGTGCAGGAGGGGTTACATTAAAAAATCTAGTTATGTCTGTCTTTGCCCTTGTGTGGTTTCTGATCTCCAAAAGTGTTCCTATTGTTCCTGGTTGGTCCTGTGTATTGTATCCTGATCATCACAGGATTATTTCATATATATTGTAATTAATATGACTATAGAGGTGAAACGCATTATTATATGGTCTTAATTTTTACTGTTTATTTTATTTATTCTCTGAAGCGCGCCTACATACCGCAAGGGCCCTGCGGCAGGCAGACTTCTAGAGATATTTTTAGAACTGTGTAATAAATATTATATAATTTTGAATACTAACAGGCTTTATAAGAATTAATTATCACCAGATATCCATTACACACTAATTTGTGAGTAGAACACTGAGGACGGATCTTTTTAAATTTTTTGGTCCTGTGTATTACCTTGGCCTGGCTGACATCCACCCACTCTGATTCCTGGTTTTGACTAGTGTTGCTGGCGAATATCACATATTCACGAATTTGCGAATATTCGCTAATATAGCACTATATATTCACAATTACGAATATTCGTATTTTTCATTTTTTTTTTTATAAAATATTTTTTTTCACAGTACACATCACAGTGATCATCCCTCTCTGCTTCCAGCTTGTGTGGTGTAAAGAAGGCTCGAATTCTACTGTGTTCGACAGGCGTGCGAATTTTCGCATATGCGAAAATTAGCAAATGCATATTTTCGCATATTAAAATTTTTGAATATGCAAATTTTTTATATGCTAATTTTCCCATATGCGAATTTTTGCATATGCGAATATTCGCATATGCGAAAATATGCTGCGAATATTACGAATATGCGAATTTAGCGAATATATGACGAATATTCGTACATATATTTGCAAAATATCGCGAATTCGAATATGGCCTATGCCGCTCAACACTAGTTTTGACTATGACACTCCAGCATCCTGACTTCTGCTATTCATAAGTACCCACTTTGACTCCTGACCCCTGGCTGTGTTTGACTAAGTCTCTGGATTGCGGTATTGTTTGTTATATTTGTATCATGAAACAAGTTGCAGCTGATTGCACCCAGTTGGTGATTATAATCATAGGTGGTGCCCATCCTCTTTTGCTCATTTGTTATATTTATATTGCACTCCATCTGGTTTTGTGGTTCCTGACACTACCCAATGAATGTCAAGAGCCAATCCCAAGTCCACCCTCCTCTCCTGATTAAAAAACGGGGGAACCTTACCTAGTTGCTTCTAGCCTGGCCTTTTCCTATGCACATGTTTTGTCTCTCAGCCCTATTGTTTCCTGAGCAAACTAAAGTCGTGAGTCAAGGTACTGATAATGTCAGGCATACCTCCTACAAATATGCCACATACAGTCACTAGTGTCTGCAAAAAAGCTGTTCCTGAACCCAATTCCAGCCCTGCTACAACAATAGTTAACTGCATTTCTACCACAGGAGGGATATTTTTTCAAGTACATGTAAAACTAAAAAAGGGTCTTGCTGAGTTTCACAGAATCTTTTATTGGCCTCTGGTTGGACCAGTGCCAGCCTGTCTGCCAAGTGAGGGGGAATTTCCCTGGATACGCTCCTCTGAGTGCCATGTCACAGATTACCACAAGAGTGAGTAACATGAAGTTCCTAGTTTGCATTACACCACGGTTACCCCCCCCCCCCCCCCCATGAAGATCCTCATCCGGTAGGTTCTGTAACTTGGACTTCGATCTAGAGTATCAGCGAGCCATATTTACACTAAACATATTCACTTATATGTGCTAAAGCACTAAAGATGTATTCCTCAAGTATCTGCTAAATCAGCATCCATTTAAAGGGACTAAATTATTCTCTCCCAGCATCCTTAGATGTACTATTTCACGCTGTACTGTTTCAAGCGGCATTCAAGTGTATGTATTGTACTGGATTACATCAGAAGTTAAATTAGACTCATTCCTGAGCTTTATGTGCAGGAATAGCTTTGTTTGAAAGGATGTGTAACATACATGACATTAGGTTAACACCACTCAGTTATGTGACATATACTTCAGAGACTACCACCCTCATCATATTCCTCCACTTGGTTTTCACGCTCTTTTGCCCAGGTAAGTGACATACATGCACCTGACTATGATCATATTGTAACAGAAAACATGATTTATTACAACAGGCTATCTTCTTCAACTGTTCTATGGTCAATCATAAGGAAATTGAAGACACTTTCAGTTGTAGACAGTATGGGCACTCTAAATGGTCTGGAGCTACACAGCTCCATACACAGCAATTTGCAATGCACTGTGTGGCCTGACATCTTTCTATCACGCCCAGCCTTAACTTTTTCAAAAACTTGTGCTGTAACTAGAGTTGAGCAAATTTTTTGAAAAATTTGATTCAGCTAACTCGCTGAAATTTCCCCCAAAATTTGGTTCTGTCTGAATTTATTCATGGTGAATTTCTATTAAAAATGGCTATTTCTGGCCTACAGAGAGCCTCAATAGGGGTGTAGAACACTTTGCCTTGCTGTAACATGCATAGGGTGTGTGCTGGGCTAGTGAAATAATACTGTTATTCAGTATCACATGCAGATTAGAGGCGTCTCTATTAGAATCACTGTCGCAGAGTGGCCCAATAACAGAGCCTGGAGGTGACGGCAGCATGATGAGACCATACAGTTGCTTAATGACACAGCGTGGAGGTGGCTGCAGCATGAGGAGACCATATAATGGCCGAATGACCCAGCCTGGAGGTGGCAACAGCCTGACGAGACCATAGGGCCTCACAATTGAAAAGATTAAAGATATTTTTTAACATTTAAATTGAAGATTTCAAATACATGAGCCTAAAAAGTGAGACCACATGGTGGTACAGTGACACAGCCTGGAGGTGGCGGAAGCATGAGGAGACTATATAGTGGCTGAATGACACAGCCTGGAATTGGCGGCAGCAAGAGGAGACCACATAGTGGCTGAATGACACAACCTGGAGGTGGTGAAAGCATGAGTAGACCATATAGTGGCTGAATGGCACAGCCTGTAGTTGGTGGCAGCATGAGGACTCCATATAGTGGCTGAACGACACAGCCTGGAGTTGGCAGCAGCAAGAGACCATATTATGGCTGAATGACTCAGCCTGGAGTTGGTGACAGCATGAGGAGACCATATAGTGGCTAAATGACACAGTCTGGATCAGCATCAGCATGAGGAGAACATATGGTGGCAGAATGAGACAGCCTGGAGCTGGAATCTTTTGGCTGGCCTTTCACAGTAACTAGGCCCTTAGGACCATAACAGGAACAAAATGGTACACCACATAGATGTACGTATGCAGTATGCACTTATGAGGGGTGTATAATGTGCTCCCCTACACTTAAAACGGTATGTGTCTAGAATAGCAGCAGGTGTGTACTTTCACAGTAACTGTTATGCCGAGCGCTCCGGCTCCCCCTCCTCCTCCGGAGCGCTCGCGGCGTTTCCTGCCCTGCAGCGCTCCAGTCGGTAGTGCTGACTGGAGACGCTGCTCAGCTGTGCCCGGCGGGGATGCGATCCGCCTAGCGGGACGTGCCCGCTCGCGGATCGCACCCCTTCCCTCTCACCTACCCCGTCCTCCTGCTGTTCTGTCCTGGTGCGCGTGGCCCCGCTCTCTATGGCGCGTGTACCGGCTCTCTGAGATTTAAAGGGTCAGTGCACCACTAATTGGTGCCTGGCCCAATCAGTGTTAATTAGCTCCTACCTGCTCCTTGCTTATAAAAACCCACTTTCCCTTCCTTTCCTTGCCGGATCTTGTTGCCTTAGTGCCCTGTGAAAGCGTTTAGCGTGTTCCCAAGCCTGTGTACCCAGACCTTCTGCTGTTTCCCCTGACTACGACTCTTGCTGCCTGCCCTGACGTTCTTCTACGTCCGACCTTGCTCTTGCCTTGTCCCTGTGTACCGCGCCTGTCTCAGCTGTCAGTTGGGGTTGAGTCGCTATCGGGTGGAACGACCTGGGGGTTACCTGCCGCTGCAAGTCCATCCCGCTTTGCGGCGGGCTCTGGTGAAAACCAGTAACCCCTTAGACTCCGTTCCCCTGGTACGGCCCACGCCATCACCCCACTGACACAGAGGATCCACCACCAGTGTCCTCACTGCATACCAGTCCGGATCCTGACAGTAACTAGGCACTGAAGACTTTAACAGGAACACAATGGTATACTACCTATGTACACACAGGTTACACTTAATAGAGGACAATACGCTCTGTTACTCAACCAGTATTAGGCACTGATAGCAGGTGATTGTGGCTTTTAGTGCTCTGCTCATCCTAACTGGCTGGCTACTTTTAGCCTTTCAGTTGTTGTACACAACAGTGCTGTAGCACACAGACGCTGTGTACTACACCCAAAATTGCACTTTCTCTCTCAATCTCTCTCCCTTCCCTATCAGTGTGTCTAGGCTGGATTTGGGCTTGGGGTGAATTGCTGCTGTAAAAATGCTTTTCTGTGCAACACACACTGTTCTCTGTCCCTCTCTCTCTGCAATAGAACTATGATGTGAGTGGCCGCAAAATGGCTGCCGATTATATAAAGCTGTGACATCACAGGGGTGGCTGGTTGCTGAAAGGCTGCATGCGATTCAGGGTCATCCTGCCTACCCTTGTTCCTGCCTTCCCAGCATTCCTTGCCCTATATCCTGACAAGTGGAGCCACCATCTGAGATGCCCTGGAGCCTTGACCGCACTAAATGGAGTTTAATGAAGCAATTTGTGCGATTGATTCGTGGCGATATTCGCATTCGTTGCAAAGCAAATTTTTCCTGAAACTGAAACTTTTCTGACAAGCACATCAATACATCTAAGTGGTCAATAACCCTGTTGCTGTTTAAATAACTGTCCTTCCATGAACCATTTTTACTAGGTACTCACCAATGCATAATGCATACCGTTATCCCCCATTTTGGAAATGCTCTGACTCTTAAAGTCATTAAAATCTTTTTTTGTTGCCCATTTATCCAGCATTGAGCAAATCAACTTACTGACATTCGCTGGTTAATATGTCCTACCCTTTGACAAGTGCCATTCTGAAGAGATGGTTGCTCAGAATGCATTTCCAAAAAATATTAAAAACAACGCACAGTTCAATTTGCAATATACTTTGTTCACTTCATTTACTACACTCCTGCATGCTTCACAACAATTTACATCTAGTCAATAAACTCTATGTAATGACTGACTGGGGGGACAGGGAGAGTGAGCCCTAAGCTGTCCCTATATACACTCTCCCTGCCTACTTGCCCATACACCCTAAGCGGTGAATTAACACCTTGGAGCCGGTCCCTCCCTGCGCTAAAGAGCAGTGATGTAAAAACAAATAATATACATAGTCGGTCACAAACCAGAAACAGAAACGGGAAACTACCAGACAATCAGAACACAAAAACCAGACATGATACAAATACTAACATGGCAGAATATAGAAACTAACATAGGACACTGTTCACACTGGGACACTGAATTTGATTCCCCACACCACTAAAAGAGTAGCCATTATAATAAAGCCAAATAGACTACTAGCCAGCGGGCACACTCCACCATGTGATCAGAATGCTGACCCAGTAGGAAACAGAAATATAATACAGAAGAATCTTCCAATAGCGGACACCCACATAGAATAAAAAAGTGTCCACTATTGGGAGATATCCCCCATTGGGAAAAAAGGCAAATCATTCCCCCATTCCCTCATCCCCCTGTTCTGCTTACTTCTTGCCTGGCAAGCAGACAGTGATGAGTGACACTCCTCTGCGCTTCACTCAATGAAGGCAGCTGCGGCTGCCAGCAATGACGAGTGGCGTTCCATACATCACTCGTCACTTCAGGCAGCCACCGTTGCTCATGGCCGTCACTGTCCTCACTGAGTGGAGCGCAGAGGAGCATCACTTATCACTGCCTGTTGGCCAGGTAAGATTTAAGAATGGGGGATGAGGGAATGGAGGAATGATTTAGCATGGGGGGATGATTTAACATGGGGATAAGGGAATGATTTGGCATGGGGGGATGATTTGGCACAGGGGGGATGATTTGGCAAGGGGATGAGGTAATGGGAGAATAATTTGGCATGGTGAGGATGATTTGACATGGGGATAAGGGAATGATTTGGCATGGGAGGGATGATTTGGCACAGGGGGGGGGGTGATTTGGCACAGGGGATGATGATTTGGCACAAGGGGTGTGCTGGGGCTGCTACATGGGGTGCAGCAGGGGCCAGGGCCCCCTTGGAACCCGAGCCACTTACTGGGGTATTGTCTGTAACCCCCGGACGAAAGCCCTGTGTACAAGCGCTGCGGAATCTGTAGGCTCTATATAAATAAATAAATAAATAGGGCGGTACATAAGCCTGGTTGTCCCCTATCGGGAGTGTTTTGTCCCCTATTGGGTGTGATTTGTCCATTATTGGGAGTATTTTATCCCCTATTGAGTGTGTCCACGGCTATTTGGAATGTCCCCTATTCGGAGTGTGCAAATACATTAAGTAGGACTATGCTGGCGAATTAAAAACTGTCCGCTATTGGGAGGTGTCCAGTAATGGGAGGTGTCCACTAAGGGAGATTTCACTGTACATGAAACTCTAGACCAGAACCAGATGAGTCTAAAATAAACTCCAGGATACAAAACAGGAATAATACAGAGCACAGGTAACACTAGACTAACACAGTGTGAACACAGACTAAATAGAACGGACCTACTACTGTGAAATCTACCTTAGTGGACACCTCCCAATACGGGAACGGTTTTTAATTCCCCGGCAGAGTCCCATAAGACTTAATGTTTTTGCACCCTCCGAATAGGGGACATTCCAAATATTGGACACGGAGACACCCAATGGGGGACAATAGGGGACAAACCCTCCCAATAGAGGACAAAAAGCTCCCAGGGAACAATAGGGGACAGGCTTATGTGCCGGCCCTACCTTGTACACAGGGTCGCCATCAGGGGGTACAGCCAATACCCCAGTAAGGGGCCCAGACTCTCAGGGGCCCAGGCCCCCAATTTAGAATGGTGGGGACATCTCTCAATAGCGGACACTTTTTTAGTCCCCGTGAGTGTCCGCTATTGGGAGATTCTACTGTAATCCTAAAAGCGACAAATGTAACACAGACTAAAATCAACAATACTGTAAATGAGACTATTTAAAGGGGTATTCCAGGCAAAAACTTTTTTTTTTGTATATCAACTGGCTCCGGAAAGTTAAACAGATTTGTAAATTACTTCTATTAAAAAATCTTAATCCTTCCAATAGTTATTAGCTTCTGAAGTTGAGTTGCTGTTTTCTGTCTAACTGCTTTCTGATGACTCACGTCCCAGGAGCTGTGCAGCTCCTATGGGGATATTTTCCCATCATGCACAGCTCCCGGGACGTGACATCATCATTGAGCAGTTAGACAGAAAACTTCAGAAGCTAATAACTATTGGAAGGATTAAGATTTTTTAATAGAAGTAATTTACAAATCTGTTTAACTTTCCGGAGCCAGTTGATATATAAAAAAAAGTTTTTGCCTGGAATACCCCTTTAACCATGGCTAGAACTAAGATATAACACATGATAAATACAAAGTGCATGCTTAAGCAGACCTGGAAGTGTTATGCACAATAACCAGCACCAGAATGCAGGAGAACTCTGGTTAAAATAGACACACCTCTGACAGATCTTATTGGTTCTGAGCATTAATCATTCCCTATCCAGGGAGAATAGCAAACTGCTGTGTGAATACACACCTAAACAGAAAAATACAAAAACAAATAAACGGACATTACACTTTACAGGCAGTTTTTTATGTGTGTATTTTACATTAGTTCAGATGCAGCATTAAAAATCATTTTAATCAGGATGTCCACATATTACAGCCATAGCCATTAGTACTGCTGGCATTCTACAATGACAGGGTGCTGGCAGACATAAAGCAGTTTCTAATGTGTTTTGGCAATAGCTGTGCACATTCTAAAAATAATACTGCTTTAGAATATAGCCCTAAAGTATAAGAAGCCAAGCACTGTTGGTAGGTGTTTTATGTTACAAAAAACTGAATATTAACTTTCCTCTGGTTGGGCTTGAATTATCCCTTTTTTAAATCCTGGACAGAAAGGCATGTCCTGGTGTGCCATGTACAATAGGCCTTAGATAGCTTTTGGTACTTAGATTTCTTTCTTGGAATATAGAGATAAAATCAGTATGAAATAAAACTAAATAATGCTTTCCACATAAACACCACTGGTTTTTCTAGGCTTCAACTCTCAGGCACATATCCGGTATCTCATTATTTATTATCTCCCTATTTATTGATCAGAATATTTATTAACAAGCCTTTACAACAGCACAAAAAAGGGGGCAGCCATCTCCACAATGGCTAAGGGTGGCATCGGTGCAATACACTAAGAATTTTGCCCCAGTCCTGATTACACAAACTATTATAAAAGGTATTTTGAAAACTTTTAAATAGATATCTAACTAATATTACTATTAAGCTGATATTAAATTAAAAAAATGAGTATTACATTGATGTGTTACAATTTTTTACCGCTCATTAATCATTAAGATCCTGGACAAAACTCCGAAATAATCAAACCCCAGATGCCTAAAGTACAAGACCTCAGGCCCTTAAAGAGTACCTGTCATCAAACTATATTTTCGAAACTAACTCAGAATATATTCTCTAACTACTCCTAACTACCTTCCTGCCCTTCAAATATTTTTTCCGAGCTTTAAAAAGCTCTGTATCATACCTTTCCCCTTGCTCACATTGTGTGAGCTCACAGCAGGAGAAAGTGGGCATTCCCCAGATGGTGCGACGTCACTGAAGTCTGCAAGAGCTGTGCCTTTCCATGCCCTGCACGCACTTCCTGAATATGATCTCCTGCCAGGCCAGGAGGAGACCAAACTAACTGTTTGACTTGTGCAGGGAACAGAACAGAGCCATCTAGTGGCCGTTTTTTCAATCACATTAAAAACATAAAAAGGTTGAGAAATTTAACAGCAAGCAAATATAAAGTATCTTATAATTACATAAGGAACAATATATTCAAAGTTTAGTTTAGTGACAGGTACCCTTTATATTATTAAATCCAGATAAATCTGTAAATTATTGCAATGAAGTCTGTACCCCTACATTAACAGACCCCAGACCAGACTCCTAACTGTCAACCCCCAAAACCATAAGTTATCAGATTTCACACCAGACCACCTAAATGAAATCAAGTTTAGGCCTCTAATTTATAAAACTTTAGCCCTTTAAATTATCAGACCCTAAACCTCTACGTTTTCAGACCTCTGACCAGACATATGTATTTTCAGACACCAGACGAGATTTCTAATTTAGGGTCTGGAATAGTATATGATAATCAAGGGATCTAAGATATGATAATTTAGTGGTCTACAGTGTGAGAATTTTGAGGTGTGGGGTGTGATCTACTAGGGCTTTGGTCTGGCCCTAATTATCTAAATTTTATAAATTAAAGTTTATTTCACATCATAGGATCAAAACTGGACTCGTTTTGGCGATAGCCTTCCTCTTCTGTCTGAGTACTGTCTCCAATTTTGGGCACCTGTATAGAAGAAGGGCATGGCAAAACTGGAGAAAGTGCAGTGAAGGGCGGCCAAGGTAATCAAGGGAGTGGGTGTATTGCAGTATCAAGACAGGTTATCAAGCTTGGGGTTATTTAGTTTTATACCTAGGCCGGTAACCATGACAAGGGGTCATCCTCTATGTTAAGAGGAAAGAACGTTTCACCACATCACATATGGAGATTCCCAATCGTTCCCACATGAATAAAAATGTTCAAGGGGGGGGGCCTGGATGCTTTTCAGGAAAGATAAAATATAACAAGTTATGGATAGTAGACTTATGTGGATACAACATTGATCCAGGGATTTATTCTGATATATTTATTCTGCCATATTGGAGTCAGGATTTTTCCTCTGTCATGTGGCAATTGGCATCAGCCTTTCTCAGATCAACACTGTAGGGTTTTAGGTTGAACTTGATGGACTTTTGACTTTTTTTTTTAACCTTACAAACTATGTAACTATGTTAAAACAGAGTCAACATAAAAAGCAAACACCAGAAATGCTCATTTTGTGGTCACTTCATGCATCAGCAAAAAAATAAATTAATAAAAAGTTATCAAAAAGTCCCATCATCCCCAATAAAAACTACTTGCAGCCCTGTATACAGAAAAAGAATAAAGTTATAGGGGTCAAAATAAAAAGGTTTATGTGGCAATAAATATTAAGATACATTGCAATATCTATTAGACATGGATGGGTACCTAGAAAAAGCCAAATAGCCCTCACACTTAAAGGGGTACGCCAGTGAAAAACTGTCCTAGCAGGGTCAAATCCCCATAGCAAACCTCTCCTTCTCTGGACAGTTCCTGAAATTAGCAGGGGTGTCAGCAGAGAGCACTGTGGTCAGACAGAAAATAAATTCAAAAAGAAAATAACTTCCTTTGAAGCATACAGCAGCTGTTAAGTACTGGAAGGATTACATTTTTTAAATAGAGGTAATTTACAAATATGTTTAAATTTATGGTACCAGTAGATTTCAATTTCTATTTCCACCAGAGTACCCCTTTAAGTACCCCCATTGACCCCCAACCCCTTCTCTTATGCACCCACTCTTGACATCACTTTGATATTTTGGTGCAAAGTGTTGACACAAACATTTTAAATCACTCCATACTTTCTTTCTAGCTACTGTATGTAATGACCAATAGGGTTTATTAGGGTTGGCTTTACTAGAACAGAAATAACCAGACCTTCATACAGAATATTACAACACATGTATTATATATATCTTTTAAGTAGATATGTCTTTATGGCAGAGGTCAACCTCTATATTTAACAGGACTGTATCAATAATAATAGTTTTAAATATATAACACCAATACATTCTTCAGCACTTTATAAAGCTTGTCATCATCATTTACTCTACCCATTGGGGCTCACAATCTAAATTCCAAATGAACCTATTTGTATGTTGTGGGGTATGGGAGAAAACCCACAAAAACTCAAGGTGAACATACAAACTCAGATGTTGACTTGGTTGTATTTGACCAGGACCTCAGTGTTTAACTACTAGCGCTAACCACTGAGCCATCGTGCCGACTACCGATTGTGTCAATATTCAGTATATGCATCATAAAGCATTGGTTATTTCCAAAGTACATTATAAGGTTTTTGCTTCAGAAATACAGTGGTCCCTCAACATACAATGATAATCCGTTCCAAATGGACCATCATTTGTTGAAACCATCGTATGTTGAGGGATCCAAGCAATGTAAAGTATAGGACAGTGGTCTACAACCTGCGGACCTCCAGATGTTGCAAAACTACAACACCCAGCATGCCCGGACAGCCAACGGCTCCGGCAAGGCCTCTGCTTCCCCAGCATCCTCGCTCTCCGTCACCGCCATCACGTTGCTATGCATGCCGCTCCTATTGGATGACGGGACAGCGTGCGCAGCGACGTGATGACGACGATAGAGAGCGCTAATGATGCAGGGGATCCTGAAGAGGATGCGCCGGAGCCCCGAGGACAGGTAAGTGATCGTCAGCCGACCACACGGGGCACCGTAAACAGCTATCCGGTGGCAGCTGAAGCAATCTGCGCCGCCAGATAGCCGTTTAAGCGATGGCCCTGACATACAAAAGCATCTTATGTTGATGCTGCCTTCAACATGCGATGGCCTCTGAGAGGCCATCGTATGTTGAAATGATCATATGTCGGGGCCATCGTAGGTCAGGGGGTCACTGTAACCTACTTCAGATTGCACATGTTTCTGGCACTCCATGCAAACCACTGATTTTGTCAGGGAAGCATTGACATTTCAGATGACTGCAGAAGTATTGGAGGAAAAAAGCTGCATTGGCACTCCCAAGGAAGTAACCCAAGTCGTGGGTATTGATGCAAAATAATTTATTCTTACAGCATAAGAAATAGAAGAAAATAATAAATATAAAGCAAGACGCGTTTCGGGAGTCACAGCTCCCTTTATCAATTGCAGGTGGTTGCTGTATGGCAAGGTAACAGGTATATGTGTTTAAATACATGAGAAAATGGCGTCAAAACCAGGTGAGCTGGTGACGTCATGTGGGGTGGATGCCGGGGCAAGGTAGGAGCCGGACATTAAAGACCTAAATAATAAAACATATTCAAAGAAGGGGCATAAAAACCACATAAAACATGTAAAAAATCATAGGTATAGACTTTTACAGGAGTATTTGGAAGTTCAAACTGAACCGCGAGAATTGTCCGTGGTGGCGACCAATCAGGAAGCTGCCGGCGTCCGTGGGACCAATCAGGAGGCAGTAGGAGGAGGTTGTCATCGCTGTGCACGGTTGCCGCTGTGGGGAATGAATGGAGACGAGCCCCTTGAAGCGGATTGGCCGCTTGCTGCGAGAGGTGAGGAGGTGGCCAATCAGGAGCGAGCCGTACTATGCTGAGTACAGTTACGATGTCATAGGGGAACATGAGCCGTATGGGGATAAGTCCAAAGAGAGTGGGCGGGGTGCTGATTGGCTGTCGGGGATCTTAGATGAGCCAATCAGAGGGGGGACATATAAGTCCGGGTTGCTAGTCTTTGTCGCTGGTGGCGGTGGAATAAAGTTCAAAAAAGTTCAAAAACGTCAGCCAATCGCTGTTAGATCAGTCCGGGTGGCGTCCAATCAGAGTGAAGACGTGTATATCCTCTACGGGAGATTCCTAGAGGCGTCGGCGGCAAATCCATTTTGAATAATATGAACAATAGCTGCTGGGTAGGTTCCGGTGGCGACCAATCATGAAGAAGGATGTGTTTAAGTGCTGTCAAGATGCCGATGTCAGACTTTATCATAGTCCGGGCGGGCTGTCATCCGATCTCGAAGTCCGGAGCACACTCGGAACTTGTCATGGAGGAGCTGGGAACCTGTAAGGGAGTAAGGAGGTAGATGGGGAAGGGAGAGACAGGTGGTCTCTCCCTTCACCAAACGTCCGCTTGCTGTTAACTTGTCCCGCATTGAGGAGGCATCTGGTGCGGATGTCATTATGTCATCGGGACGTATGTATTACGTGATGTTTTCGATGTATTAATTCAGACCAGAAGGTGTCAAAGTTTTGAGGGTGAAGATCCAGAAGTTTTCACGTTTCCTCAGTACTGCGATGCGGTGGGCGGTGTCAGCGGAGATGTGTTCGATGGGTGTGATGGTGTGACACCTGAAGTCGCTGCTGTGCTTTTCCGCTGCATGCTTGGAGACACTGTGGAGTTGGTACCCCTTGGTGACATTGAATCTGTGCTTGTTAATGCGCTGATTCAATGGCTGGATGGTACGCCCGACGTACTGAAGACCACAGGGGCACTCAAGGCGGTAGATCACGTAGGTGGTGCTACAGTTGATGAAACGCCTGATGGGGTAAGTGATGTTGGTGATCTTGCAGGTGAACTTGGTGCATTTGTTCGCAATGTTGTTGCAGCATTTGCAGAGGGGTTGGCTGCACTTATATGAGCCGGTGACAGGTGGGGTGTCCAGCAGGGTAGTTTGTTTCTTAGGTGCTTTCAGTTTACTGGGTGCCAGCATATTCTTGCGAGATTTGTTCTTCCTGAAAGTGATATTAGGTTTGGGTGGCAAAATGTCTTTGAGGAAGGGGTCCAGCAGGAGAGTTTTCCAGCGGTCCGTGATGATTTTCTTGATGTTTTTGTGGTCATCGTTGTAGGTAGTGATGAAGTTGAAGGAGTGGTATGTTCAGGTTGGTCATTGTTGGTGACCTTAGATTTTAAACACTCTTTCTGTGAAAATTTGCTAGCCTTGAGTTTGCTCTGGTTGATGAGTGAGGTGGGGTAGTTTCAATTTCTTCTGATTCTTTTGTATTGACCAAAGGGGATGTTCTGGATCCACTTCTTAAAGTGGCAGCTATCATAGTTGAGGTAACTGTTCCCATCAACTGACTTGAAGTACGTCTTAGTCTGGACCTGGTTGTCCTCAGTGTGGTAGACAATGACATCCAGGTATTCAATGGAGTCCCCTGAGTGGTTAGAGGTGAATTGGATGTTCCAGGAGTTTTCATTGAGGGACCTGAGGAAGTTGTTAAGGTTTTCCTTGGAGCTGTCCCAGATGATGAAGATGTCATCTATGTATCTTTTGTACAGTATGCAGTGTTTGAAAAGTTCATGTCTGTACAGTACTGTATCTTCGAAGTGTCCCATGAAGAGGTTAGTGAGACTAGGTGCGAATCGGCTCCCCATCGCTGTGCCACAGCACTGGTGGTAGATGCTGCAGTTGAACTGGAACGTGTTGTTCTGCAGGATGAAGAGGATGCTGTGGGATCACTTTGAAGAAAGTGGGATACTGAAGTAATCCCCAGTTGGTGGTCAATGATGGTATACAATGATGTAATGTCCATAGTCAACAGGCTGTAGTGACTTTCCCACTTAACCTCGAGGATGGAGCTGATGAAGTCTGTGGTGTGCCTGGTGTAAGAGGGCAGCGCTTGGACATATGGCTGTAGGATGATGTCCACGTACTGTGACAGATTTGATGTCAAGGAGTTGATGCCGGCGATGATAGGTCTGCCGGGTGGGTTCTTTTTTGTCTTTGTGGACTTTTGGCAGGTAGTAGAACAAAGTGGTGTCCGGTTCTGTGATGTTAATATAGTTGTACTCCTGCTTTGTGATGATACCCTCTGTCAGACCATGGTTGAGTAATTTGCTGAGTTCTTTCTGCTGGTCAGTGATGGGGTTTCTTGACAGCTTGCTGTAGAAGGTGCGGCCGGAGAGGAGCCTTTGTGATTCCTTCAGGTAGTCTGTTCTATTAAGAAGAACGATGCGGCCGCCTTTGTCCGCTTATTTAATGATGATGTCGGGGTCATCTGCCAGTTCTTTGATAGCTTTTCTCTGTTGAGATGTGAGGTTGCTGGAGCCCTTAGGTCTGTTGGAGGGTTTGCAGAGTCTCTCAAAATCAGTTGATACTCCGGCGGCGAAGGTGTAGATGAAGTTGCCTTTATGATGAGCTGGAAAGAATCGGTGTGGCAGGTACCGATGTCTGTGCAACTGCAGGTGTCTCTTTCGCGTAGTGGCTAGGTAGGTTGAAATGTCTTTTAAGAGTCAATTTCCTGATGTAGGCATTGAGGTCCAGGAACAAGGTGAAGTCATTAGGTCTGGCTGATGGGCAAAAAGACAGACCTTTCTGGAGGACACTCTCATGGTGTTTAGTGAGAGTTTTGCTGGACAGATTGAAGATCTTTACCGTGTCCAGGTGGGTGGAGGATGGGGTGGGTGGTTCAGAGTCTTTTACTGGAAGTGTTGTTTCTTTCTTTCTTTTTCCTCCTGTGCATCCTCTCTTTCTTTTCTTTTTTGTGTTCTGGTTTGTAGTGATGCTTGCAGCGGCGGGGCCAGTGTGACTTTCTCCAGGTACTGGTTGATGATCTCTGCTTGTACGGCCTTTACCTGGAGCGGAGTGGTGTCACAGTTCAGGGCCGGGGGAAGGACTAAAAAGGACTCGGCCAGGGACGCGTTAACCGTAGAAAAATCCCCAAGGACGGTGACTTCGTTTCCCTGGAAGTCGGGTAAAAAAACCGGGTAGCCGGCTGTGGGGGTGAAAAAAGAGGTGGTGTCTCTGGAGGCAGATTACAGCGGTGGTGATTGCTGGGTGCGTAGCGGTGTCATGCTGCCGTGCGCCATGATGAGGGAGTCATCGAAGCATGTGGAGGACTCGTTGGCTGGTGAGTCGAAGCGACCAGAGGGTAGCTGAGGTGGAGTATTGCTGTGGTGGTCGCTGTCATTCTTCTGTTGCCTGTCGATGAATTCCAGGGTGGTTGACGTGAATGTCTGATGCTCCGCTGGGTGCTGCGATAGTTGAAGGTACCACCGGGCGGGGAGTGGGGGGAGCGGGGGTAACTCCACTGGGTGCCACGGAAGTGGGAGGTACCACCGGGCGAGGAGTGGGGGGTGGAGGTGGTGGGGTAGATCCGCTGGGTGCCGCGGCACTTGATGGTACCACCGAGCAGGGAGCGTGGGTGGGAGGGGTAGCTCCGCCGGGTGCACCGTCGCTCGAATCTCCTGGTTGCCGGTGTGTCGGAGGCAGTGTCGGATATGAAGAGCAATAAAATGGAGGAACAAAGCGGAGGTAGCGCCTGGTGCGGTGTAGGTCTTTATCCGGTATAGGTGGGTACCCAGGTGGGGGTAGCGGAGAAAGTCACAATGGCCCCGCCGCTGCAAGCATCACTACAAACCAGAACACAAAAAAGAAAAGAAAGAGAGGATGCACAGGAGGAAAAAGAAAGAAACAACACTTCCAGTAAAAGACTCTGAACCACCCACCCCATCCTCCACCCACCTGGACATGGTAAAAATCTTCAATCTGTCCAGCAAAACTCTCATTAAACACCATGAGAGTGTCCTCCAGAAAGGTCTGCCTTTTTGCCCATCAGCCAGACCTAATGACTTCACCTTGTTCCTGGACCTCAATGCCTACATCAGGAAATTGACTCTTAAAAGATATTTCAACCTACCTAGCCACTACGCGAAAGAGACACCTGCAGTTGCACAGACATCGGTACCTGCCACATCGATTGATCCTCCACCACATCACAGTGGACTCAAACCCAAGTCCCAGTTCTTTCCAGCTCATCATAAAGGCAACTTCATCGACACCTTCGCCGCCGGAGTATCAACTGATTTTGAGAGACTCTGCAAACCCTCCAACAGACCTAAGGGCTCCAGCAAGCTCACATCTCAACAGAGAAAAGCCATCAAAGAACTGGCAGATGACCCCGACAACGTCATTAAATCAGCGGACAAAGGCGGCGGCATCGTCCTACTTAACAGAACAGACTACCTGAAGGAATCACAAAGGCTTCTCTCCGACCGCACCTTCTACAGCAAGCTGTCAAGAAACCCCATCACTGACCAACAGAAAGAACTCAGCAAATTACTCAACCATGGTCTGACAGAGGGCATCATCACAAAGCAGCAGTACAACTATATTAACATCACAGAACTGGACACCCCTTTGTTCTTCTACCTGCCAAAAGTCCACAAAGACCAAAAGAACCCACCCGGCAGACCTATCATCGCCGGCATCAACTCCTTGACATCAAATCTGTCACAGTACATGGACATCATCCTACAGCCATACGTCCAAGCGCTGCCCTCTTACACCAGGGACACCACAGACTTCACCAGCTCCATCCTCAAGGTTAAGTGGGAAAGTCACTACAGCCTGTTGACTATGGACATTACATCACTGTATACCATCATTGACCACCAACTGGGGATTGCTTCAGTATCCCACTTTCTTCAAAGTGATCCCACCATGCCACCACTCCAACGCCAATTCATCTTGGACAGCGTCCTCTTCATCCTGCAGAACAACACGTTCCAGTTCAACGGCAGCATCTACCACCAGTGCTGTGGGGAGCCGATTCGCACCTAGTCTCACTTACTTCTTCATGGGACACTTCGAAGATACAGGACTGTACAGACATGAACTTTTCAAACACTGCATACTGTACAAAAGATACATAGATGACATCTTCATCATCTGGGACAGCTCCAAGGAAAACCTTATCAACTTCCTCACGTCCCTCAATGAAAACTTCTGGAACATCCAATTCACCTCTAACCACTCAGGGGACTCCATTGAATACCTGGATGTCATTGTCTACCACACTGAGGACAACCAGGTCCAGACTAAGACGTACTTCAAATCAGTGGATGGGACTATGACAGCTGCCACTTTAAGAAGTGGACACAGAACATCCCCTTTGGTCAATACAAAAGAATCAGAAGAAACTGCACCGAACCCTCTGATTTTGTGGACCAAAGTAGAATCCTGGACCAGCGTTTCAAATCCAAAGGCTACCCCACCTCACTCATCAACCAGAGCAAACTCAAGGCTAGCAAATTTTCACAGAAAGCGTGTTTAAAACCTAAGGTCACCAACAATGACCAACCTGAACATACCACTCCTTCAACTTCATCACTACCTACAACGATGACCACAAAAACATCAAGAAAATCATCACGGACCGCTGGAAAACTCTCCTGCTGGACCCCTTCCTCAAAGACATTTTGCCACCCAAACCTAATATCACTTTCAGGAAGAACAAATCTCGCAAGAATATGCTGGCACCCAGTAAACTGAAAGCACCTAAGAAACAAACTGCCCTGCTGGACACCCCACCTGTCACCGGCTCATATAAGTGCAGCCAACCCCTCTGCAAATGCTGCAACAACATTGCGAACAAATGGACCAAGTTCACCTGCAAGATCACCAACATCACTTACCCCATCAGGAGTTTTATCAACTGCAGCACCTCCTACCTGATCTATCTCCTTGAATGCCCCTGTGGTCTTCAGTAGGTCGGGCGTACCATCCAGCCATTGAATCAGCGCATTAACAAGCACAGATCCAATGTCACCAAGGGGTACCAACTCCACAGTGTCTCCAGGCATGCAGCGAAAAAGCACAGCAGCGACTTCAGTTGTCACACCATCACACCCATCGAACACATCTCCGCTGACACCGCCCACCGCTTCACAGTTCTGAGGAAACGTGAAAACTTCTGGATCTTCACCCTCAAAACTTTGACACCTTCTGGTCTGAATGAATAGATCGAAAACGTCACGTAATACATACGTCCCCATGACATAATGACATCCACACCAGATGCCTCCTCACTGCAGGACAAGCTGACAGCAAGCCGCCGCCAAAATCACCTGTCTCTCCCCTCCCCTTCTACCTCTTTACTCCCCTATAGGTTTACAGCTCCTCCATGACAATTTCCACGTATATTTCGGGCTTCGATGACAGCCGTACCAGATGCCTCCTCACAGCCGCACCAGATGCCTCCTCATTGCGGGACAAGCCGACAGCAAGCCGCCATTTGGGGAAGGGAGAGACCACCTGTCTCTCCCTTCCCCGTCTACCTCCTTACTCCCTTACAGGTTTCCAGCTCCTCCATAACAAGTTCCGAGTGTGCTCCGGACTTCGAGATCCGATGACAGCCCGCCTGGACGATGATTAAGTCTGACATCGACATCTTGACAGCACTTAAACACATCCTTCTTCATGATTGGTCGCCACCGGGACCTGCCCAGCAGCTATTGGTCGTATTATTCAAAATGGATTTGCCGCTGCCGCCTCTTGGAATATCCCGTAGAGGATATACACGTCTTCACTCTGATTGGACGCCACCCGGACAGATCTAACAGCGATTGGCTGACATTTTTGAACTTTTTTGAACTTTATTCCACCACCACCACCAGCGACAAAGACTTGCAACCCGGACTTATACGTCCCCCCTCTGATTGGCTCATCTAAGATCCCGGACAGCCAATCAGCACCCCGCCCACTCTCTTTGGACTTATCCCTATACAGCTCATGTTCCCCTATGACATCGTAACTGTACTCAGCATAGTACAGCTCGCTCCTGATTGGCCACCTCCTCACCTCTCGCAGCAAGTGGACAATCAGCTTCAAGGGGCTCGTCTCCCTTCATTCCCCACAGCAGCAACCGTGCACAGCGATGACAGCCTCCTCCTACTGCCTCCTGATAGGTCCCACGGACGTCGGCAGCTTCCTGATTGGTCGCTACCATGGACAATTCTTGCAGTTCAGTTTGAACTTACAAATACTCCTGTAAAAGTCTATACCTATGATTTTTTACATATTTTATGTGGTTTTTATGCCCCTTCTTTGAACACGTTTTATTATTTAGGTCTTTAATGCCCGGCCCCTACCTGGCCCCGGCATCCACCCCACATGACGTCACCAGCTCACCTGGTTTTGGCACCATTTTCTCATGTATTTAAACACATATACCTGTTACCTTGCCATACAGCAACCACCTGCAATTGATAAAGGGAGCTGTGACTCCCGAAACGCGTCTTGCTTTATATTTATTATTTTCTTTGATTTCTTATGCTGTAAGAATAAATTGTTTTGCATCAATACCCACGACTTGGGTTACTTCCTTGGGAGCGCCAACACAGCTTTTTTCCTCCAATACTTCTGCATTACTCTACGGACTCTCCTCTGGGCTCCGTCCTCACGCTGCTGGCCTGCATACCAAGCTACCATCACCGGCAAGGAACATGCTACCCCCACCTGGGTACCCACCTATACCGGATAAAGACCTACACCGCACCAGGCGCTACCTCCGCTTTTTTCCTCCATTGTATTGCATTTCAGATGACTGGCTCCTCATGTAATACCTAAACAGATCTGGAGTTGCTATTACAGAGAAACTCTTTTTTGACTCCTACAGGAATTTCCCAATTGAGTGAACCCACTCTCTATGGAGTTTTTAAATCCTATGGGCTATACAGTCAGGGATTATTTTTTATCAGGGATTACCAATCAGTAATCTTATTTAAAGCAAAAAAAAAAAAAAGATAGAGGAATTAGGTTATGGAAAAAACTGAGGCAACCCTGGGGACAACCTCATTATTTTTGTTATTGAAATAAACTTTTTCATGTTCTGCTTTATTCAGTCTTCATTTTCCAGAATCTAATAGTCATCAGCAAAATAATATAGAACCATATATCTGCCTCACAGTGACACTTTTAGGCAGGCACTTTAATGTGGCTCTCATTAGTTATACACTAAAGTATGAAGGCACTGACAAGTGTTTTAGGTAGCACCACATTAATCAAACAGCTGCAATATTTTTAAGCTTATCACATATAGGACACATTTATCAATGTCTAAAGACAGAAATTTGTGTAAACTGCTTCTATATAAATGTACTGCGTGTGAAACCTATTCAATTGCAGTTACTGTATTACAATTTCCCATATCTTGTTGCGTTGCATGAGAGAACAAGGCTAGGATCTTGGTATCCTATGATAATCCCTGCTAATGCACTCTATTGATCTAAGATATTTAAGGAGCTATAGCATATAGAAAAATATTATACCCGCACGCCAGGGCCAAATGATGAAAACCAGCCATGAAAATAATTGCATACCAGCCCCACCCGGCAGCGAAAACCAGACTTATCACTTTACAGTACACTATATATCTATCAAGCTGTTACCATCTATTACCATCATACTGTTACTGCCTAAATCCTGTATACTAAGACCAATAACACCAGTAAACAAGGAGGAAATATTATCACCATGTGTGATGGCCCAGTACAGAATCTGTTATTCTGTACACCTGCCCGTCCTGTGTGGCGGCTTCTATGCCGGTCTTCTCCTGGGTCCACATCCCTCCTATACAATCTCAGGTTATTTGCTGGTTAATCTTTTGAAGTGTTTGTCACTTTAAATAATGCTCTTAGTAACCCTGTTGTCAAGGGGAGGTATGCAAGGTGAACCAGGTGACTTATCTGGCCAATGGGATCTCTAAATTGCTACCAGACCTAGCTGGTAGGAACTCGCCTAGTTCAGTCTTAGCTGAGGTACAGTGAAGGAGGAGCTGAGGAGTCTGTGTGATCCAGAAGGAGGCCTGAGGCCTAGTCCTGCACCACGCTTCTACTGCAAATGAACCCCTGCACCTGTAGTGAAAGCCAAAACTGCAAGTTAGGAACTAAACCAGTGGGGAAACTACAGAAGTCCAAGTCCAGTCAAGATAGTCAAGTCTGTCAATTACTTAATACAAGCGTGGCTTCCTCATTCAAGTCAATTACAACTACAAGTCCCAGAAAGCCGATAAGCTTACCTAAATTCACTCTGCATCTACTTGGTGCTGAACTGAGCTGTATAGACTGTAACACCTTGTCTGCCTCAGAAAAGAGCCATTGTTCCATAACCTTGCGTTGGAGTGATTATTTGCCCCTCGGGTGGTGAAATAGGTAAACCATGCCCTGGCATCACGAACACAAAGGGTTAATAACATCTGCCCTTCCATACCCATCACTACAACTTTTGGCGTCCTACAAACAGGATACTGGTGTGTGCATTATACAAAAGTACACAATCTGAACTGTGTCCAGTACTGCAAAAAAAAAATAAACGGACGTCCATGCAACAGAATTGCGCCAAAATATGTACGAGACTGTCTCTGTCTAAAAGTTATATACCAAAGGGCGCTTGTGAAATAGAGGGGGAGGTGAAGATTTATTTGTCTCCCACTGTGAAAGTACTAAGTTTGTGGGTATCACCCTTCGTTGTGTGCACAATTAGTCTGCGGGACTCGAGCTGCTCCATCAGTACAGTTTTGCCTTACCCAGAAGGGGTTAACTGTGTCCAGCGACTCCCACGTGTGCAAGTGGCCGCAGCTCCGCCCACATCAGTCCTCAGCGGTGACGCCTCTTCAGCACAGCGAGGAGGAACTAAAAGGATCGCCCTGTGTTGCACAGGGGAATATTTTTCTGCCCGGACCAAAACAGGAAGTTCCCTGGGCGCAGCCATCTTAACGCCACGTAACACCACGACTCCTGAAGTCCCCCAAGTCTTCGGCACAGTGTTGCACGAAGTTACCAGCCATTTCAATCTACTGCTATCCACAGTGTGTTGTCTGTAAATATCTTAAACAAGTGTTCTGTCACCGGGTACCTGCAACACAGAGGGGGAGTGCTTGCTGTTATCCTCCCTCAGTCCAGGTACAAACTCCAAGCTACTGCAGCACCTTCTTAAAGGGCAATCCACATCATATTTCTTAAAGCGACAGCGCACCCTATTGATTACGGTTATCTGAACTAAGCACCACCGATCAACCGGGAGCCAGCGCCCCTCCATCTCCCATGGCGAGCACGCCGCCTGGTCCAGCGGCTAGTGTCCTGTCTCCTTCCAGCATAAACAACCCTGGTGTTCAAGCGACCGCCCCGGTATTCATGGGGAATTCTTTCCTTCCTACCTATAATGGAGACCCCTTTACCCTGAGGGGTTTCAAAGAGAGGATCCAGAGTCTGTTTGTCTTTTACTCGTTTTCTCCTAATGTTGACCAAGTTCACCTGTGGCGCTGCCTCAGCTGTATCGACTCCCAACCACGTGGTCGTGAGTTCTAGCCCTTGTCTTTTCCTTCTAACCAACAGGTGCAACTACTGACGGGACAACTACAGGGACCGGCATTAGAGGAAGTCCACACATGGCCATATCTCAGAAGGCGACAGTGGAGCAGATTTTTGATGGACTGTACCAGGTATTTGAATCACATTCTCCATCATAGGTACGTCTCCGGCTATATGAAAGGCGACAAAAGCCAGGTGAAACCCTGAGAGCGTATGCTGTAGCCCTACAGAATTCCCTAGAAACTGTCCAGAGATTAGACGGTGTAACTCCCGAGCAGGGCAACAAAGTGTTAATGGACAGATTTATTGATGGCTCATAATAAGTGGGACAAGGCCTAACTGAGAATGTTGGCAATCCGAAACCCTAACATGTAATTTCCAGGCCTTTAAGAGACTAGCTATACAAGTAATCGAGTCCAGGACTGAATTTGAAGAAGTTTGTGCTCCACTTGCCCCTGGTCCGGAACGCCTAGGGGCGATGGCCAGGCCCATACCATTGCCATCACCGTCCACAGTCCGCACCACAGTACAACCTTCCCTGCCAGTCACCATGATCCCAGATTAACAGAGTGTTAGGCAGGACATTGAGCCACTGACTAAAGCTGTCAAGGAGCTTGCCACCCGGCCTGCTCCACTCTCCGCTGAACTGTCCTTACCTAGGAAACCTCCCCCTGCTCCTGCTCCCTGCAATCTCAGTTACCGTAATTCTACACCCTAAAGGTATTCTGGGACTCAAAGACCCTTTTGCACAGATTCACCCTGAGGTCCAGGACCGGCCCTCAGGAAAACAGTCATCAGGTCCAACCCCCTGAACAACCTAAGTCAGAACTCTCACTTTATGTTGCCTCCTGCCCCCTTGTAACAGTTGTTGAAGAAGGTATACCTTTAGCGACGCTGAAAGATACAGGGTCACAAGTGTCTGCCATATCTAAGCGTGTTTTCTATCAACATTGGGATGCTAGTCTATTGTGTGAGCCTGATTATGTGGATTTCAGAGTCATTGCGGTAATGGGCAACCAGTCCCCAGACATGGATACTGGGACCCAACCATTCAGTTGAGTAACCATGTACTCACAGAGCAGGGAGTGATTGTAACCAATGTGACAGATAAGGGGCCGGGTGAATTCATATTGGGGATGAACATTATGAGAAATTGTTTTACTGAGATTTTCTTCCCAATATTCCCCCTTCAGATAGCAGGCTGTGCAGGACCACCTGAAAGTCAGAGGTTTGCCAACAAACAAGGCGAGATATGCAGAGTATGTGTCCAAGACATCAGGTCGGTGACCTCGCAACCCAACACTGAGACTGTCATATGGTGCCGTGCACGTTCCTGAGTCAAGAATTGGGATTATCAAGTCTTGCTGGAACCCATGCCTGGAACACTTTCTCAAAGACACAAGGCAACAAAGATCCGGCAGGGAACTGAGGAGGGTGGAGGAATTTGTAAATGAGCCACAGGTGGATTACACTAATGAGCGTACTGGCCCTTTAAATTTTAAAGCTCCAACACGCGCGCCCTAGGGGACAAGACAAGCGTGCTGGAGCAGAGAGGCAGAGGCAGAAGAAACACCCGGAGTGTGACCGACTGGGGCTCGCATGCGGGCACGTCCCGCGATGCGAGTCCCAGCCCCGTTGGCAGCAGAAGGTAAGGGGACCATGTGCTCACGGCCAGCATGTGTGGCCGGAGCGCATAATGCAACAAAGAGCCAACCCAAGAAGATGAGTGGGAGGATGTGAAGATTAGTGTTGAGCGCTAATATTTTATATGCAAATTTCGGCACGTCGCAATTTTGCTAATATTTTGAATATAGTGATGACAATTCATAATGACAAATATTAGTTTTTTATGCAAATGTATGCAAATATTTATGCAAATATCAGCACTTACAGACTGGACAATGGTCCTTCCCTTCATTTAGGTGAAAGATATAATTGTGCATGCGCACTATGCGAATTTCATTATGAATTTTCGCATTAAAAAAGGAATGGAGATAGCGAATATGCAAATTTTGCTAACATAGTAGGAATATTCATCCAAATATATGCTAAATATCGCGAATTCGACTATGGCCCCTGCAGCCGGGTGGCCAGGCACGGTCAGCCCCCGCCAGACCATTGGGCAGCCGGTCTACCAGAAATTTTCCTCGATGTCCCGGTATCATGCTCCGGGTCTCCTATGGTGTCTTTCTCCACGTTGGTCATGGTCAACGTTTCACAGTGCTGGTCAAAAAATTGCTGGCTACAGCGATGGCTGGCAATAGGCTGAGCAGAACCCCAAGAACTCAATTGAGCTACGAAGATCCTGTGTGCAGATGGCAGAAACTTCTATAAGGTCAACCATCACTGCAGCACTCCTCCAATCTGGACTTTATGACACAGTGGCCAGAAAGAAAACTTTACTTAGTAAAAGATCCAACAGAAGTCTGCAAAACAAAAACATAAAAAAGGCACCTAAAGGGCTATCAGACTTTGAGAAACAAACTTCTCTGGTCTTGTGAAACCAAAATTGAACTTTCTGGTTTCAATTATAAGCGTCATATCTGGAGGAAACAAGGTACTGCTCATCACCTGCCCAATACCATTGATACAGTAAAACATGATGATGGCACTGTCATGCAGTGGGGTTGTTTTTCAATAGCTGTTACAGGGAGACTTGTCAGAGTTGAGGGAAAGCTGAATGAAGCAAGGTTAAACAAACATATGTGTAATAAAAACTTCATCCAGAGTGCCTCAAACTGGGCTAAAGGTTTACTTTGACTTAGGGACAACTCTGTGATTGTCCTTGAGAAAGAGTCCTGACTTAAACTCAAGGAGAAATCTCTGGAGATACCTAAAAATGACTTCCACCTATGGTCCCTTTCCAACCTGACAGAGCTTGAGAAGATCTGCAGAGAAAAATGGCAGAAAATCCCCAAATCCAGGTGTGAAAACCTTGTAGCATCATACCTAAAAAGACTGGAGGCTGTTATCTCTGCCAAAGGGGCTTCAACTAACTACTGAGTAAGGGCAGGGTCACACAGGGGGCAGATCCGCAGAATATTTGACACTGCGGTTGTGCCCTACGGATGTCACTAGAGAGACTGCACAGTGAGCTCTGCGCTGTGGGTGGGTAGCTCTAAGTGTCCACTTGTAACGGTAGATTTTTACAAGCAGATACACAGAGCTACCAGGCCGCAGGTTGGAGCTCGCTGTGCAGTCTCTCTTCTGACTGCCACTGGGCTCATCCACAGTGTCAAATACGCTGAGGATCCGCCCCCTGTGTGACACCCCCCTAGAGGGTCTTAATTCTTATGTCCATGTGAAATCTTAATTTTTCCTTTTTAATAAATTAGCAACAATTTCTAAAATTCTGTTTCAATTTTTTCACTATAGGGTTATTGAGTGCAGACAAAACTTAAATTCTGTTAATTTTAGCACAAGCCCATAATATAACAATATTTAAAGAAAAAAAATGGAAGGAGTCTGAAGACTTTCCGAATGCGCTGTATATAGGACAACAGTCATTATGACATCATGAAGTAATATTACAACTCCTTCTGAGTTATGTATATAAAACCACAAATATAACATCTTCTCAATGGTGGAAGAATATTTTTATTACAGTATAGGTATAATTAATACCTACAGATATAACATGGTTTTTCTTACACAAAATACAGGAAAAAACAAAATACATAAAAAATTTTAAGACTGCTTTAATGCCAACACAATAAAATAAACACCCAGGGCAAAACAAAATGTTACCTTTATTAAATGTTTGCTTTATAGGGTATCTTTTTCTAGGTACCCCAATGATGTTATGAGCATTATATACATGAGCTGGTGTTAATGTCTGCTTCAGCCCACGTCTGTAAGCAGTGCAACACCGCCACCTAGGGATAGAAAGGAATATTGCTTCTTAGTGTTTTCCCTCAAAATTGCTGTATGGAAACTAGTTATTAATTCAAATAATCTCTATGGTCCAGATTCATTTATCCGTCTGAGACAAAAACTGTGTGATCTGCTCATAGACCCATTGCCCAAAGTAGTTATGCATATTTTACTGGAGTAGGTTGATAGTTAAACAAATGACAAACAAATGATCTGATGAATGATAAATGTACAGACGCTGCCATACATTTTCGTCAATAATGGAAGTTACAGTCGTCAGTTTGGTCATAGATATTAACGACAATGGGCAAAGGATTAAACAACTTATTTTTGGACTAATATGAGAAAGATCTTGATTCTTGAACAAAAGATCTTCATCCAACTATGATATTGCTGTCTTCTTTCCAGGCATCCGAACAGGGTATTTAACCTATTGTCTATCTTATTTACGGTATGTTAGCTATGTAGCTGAATGTCATCTTTTGTTCTCTGTAAGCAGTTATTTCAGGCTGGAGAGATGCTTGTAAGAGGTTATAAACATGAAAAAGACAAAAAGGGGACCAGCTCACCTTTGTTGGACTTATTAGAGTATCCTAGAGTCCCAGCCATGTCAGCTTATTTTAACATGTGTTTCTAGCTTATCAAACATGACACTTGCTCCATTCCCTTATATGGGAGTCAGGCACTCGGGCATCTCTGGTGCTTCCATTCAAATGAATGGAGTGTGCTGTAGACATTTGTATAGGAGTGCAAGGTCTCTCTGTCTCTGGTCATTATGTCTCTGTAAGGGGAGGGGCTCTGTTTGACCAAAACCAGAAATAATCCTAATGATATGATATAGTGGAATGGAGAGGCAGTGGGATAGGATTCTTTTTCCAAAAATATATTTTTTTTTTTATCATCAACGTTTTTCCCTTTTTCTCTCTTTCCTCACTTCCTTCTTCTTTCTCCTCCTCTCTCTTATCCCTCCTCCCCTTCACTCTCTCTCCCGCCTCTTCTCTCCCCATGCTGGAATGAAAGGTGAGTGATTGTGGGCCCTCCCACTTGACTTAGTGAATGAATGAAAGGTGAGTAGTCTCCTTTAAAAAATAAAATAAAAAAAAAGGTGCATAACAGCTAAGTCTGTAAAACAACATGAGCTGACTGAAGAATAAGTAATGGCTGCTCCTCGAACTTGTTGATCCTGGAGGGAGCGTAATAAACATATTGGCAGTAAAACATGAGATAGTCGGGGAGGAATGGGGCGCGGAAGCGCAGCATCCCTCGCTGGCAAGGGGAGTAAGCTAATAATGATGGAAATACAAAGGATGATATATACCTTATAAGTAATAGGTAGCAAAGAATAGGAGGAAGATAATGGGTGAATAAATGAGAGGAAGAAAAATGAGTGATGTGGCAGGGCCCAGACTGGAAGTTTGAATATGGAGGTGGGGGGTGGGGGCGTAGGTAGGAGTTAATATTAGTTCTTTTTTACCCAACGATTAGGGGTGGGATATGGGAGGGGGAGGAGAGAGGAGGGATTATTGAAATGAGTAATAAGATGTGGATGATATGGGTCGGACAGGGCACCGGAACCAGATTTGAGAAGTGAATTTAGGGGGGGGGGGGGGGGTTAAATTCTGTAATATTGATAATATGTGAAGAACATCAAAGGTTAATTTTATGAAGAATGTATAACTAGTGTTAATAAAATAGAGTAGTGAACAGAAATAAAAAAAAGGTACTTCATATTTTAAATGTGCACTGTCAGATCCAAAAACTTTTTATATGTTGTTACTGATAAAAATGTAAGACCTTTTGTAATACAGTTGTTTAAAATTTTGGGAATATTTAATAAAGAAAATAGCTCCTGAAAATTCCACCACTGGGGGCCCCATACCTACTGGACACTAACCAGTTCTGCAGCAGCATCAGGCTTGTCTATGGGTCATGGACAAGAGAGGACTCGTGGAAAAGGCTGCATGAGCAGACACACCAATCACCTCCCACCACCACAAGGGAGGGACACGCCCCCTTTCCCTGAGAGGATTTCTAACACTGTAAGCTAATAAAAAGAGGTATTTTTTATAATAAATATAGGTGGAGGCATATGTAGCAGAGCTGGATGTGGATCCTCTACCTGTGTGGTGATGACTCGAACTGTATCAGGGAGCAGAGTCTAAGGTGCCGCTGGTCTTCACCAGAGCCCTCCGCAAGGCAGGATGGGCTTGCTGCGGCAGGCGACACCCAGGTCGCTACCCCCGACACGGCTCGACCACACAGGTAACTGGGCAAGGCGAGGTACCAAAGGAGGAGGCTGTAGCGTAGTCAACGTAGCAGAAGGTCAAGGCAGGCGGCAAAGGTTCGTAGTCAAAAAACGTAGCAGGAAGGTCTGGATACACGGGTATGGCAAAGCAGGCAATAGGGAACGCTTTATCTGAGGCAATAGGCACTGAACATCCGGCAGGGGTGTGTGGGAGGTGCAACAACTTATAATGTGCTGTTAGGTGCTTTTACTAATTATGGGCGTACTGGCTCTTTACATTTCAAAGCTCCTAAGGAACTGGGACGCGTGCACCGGAGCTGAGAGAGGGGGAGCGCTGCAGGAGTGGGACGAGGTGAGTGACGGGCCGGGATTCGCATGAGGGCGCATCCCGCGATGCGAATCCCGACCCCACCGGCGGTCAGAGACACAGGGGCACTGGGCTCATGGCCGGTGCTTCCGGCCGGAGCGCAGTGTGTAACAGCATAAAACGTATGTTTTAATGATTAAAGACAGATACTGAAACCTGTTCCTGTTCTTTTTTCTAATTTGTTTTTTTTCCCGGATTGTAATTTTTTTATTTACTTTTTGTGCATTAATATTACGGCTGCCATCTTGCCTGAGCTGTATTTATCAACAGTAACAATGGACAGGACCTGCCCCATTCACATTAATTTTAAGTGTTACTGGCAGGGCCAGAATGGCCTACTGGGATAGCAGGAAAATTCCCCGCAGGCCAACCCCCCAGAAGGCCGGCAGCGGCCGGCCCATGTGCGGCCACCCGGTGGCCGCTCACTCACCCAAGGTGCTGACACTAAGTCAGGACCTTGTGTGAAGCGGCCACAGAGTAGTGGAGCTAAGAGCTGTAGACTCCTAGCCCGGCCAATTACCTCAGTACCTGCGCATCTGGAGGCCGCACATAACATCTGTCATGTCGCCGGCGACCCGATGACATCTTATAATAGCGCCATCGGCACCATTACATAGACGTCCTGTGTGACCTGGATGCAGACTGGAAACAGAACGACTCTGCGTGGGCACGATAGGAAGGTGAGTTTTCTTTTGTTGTTTTAATTTTACATGAAAGCTACTAAACTAATAGAGATGAAAGGGGAGGAGATGGGCTAGGGGAAGATTGCCTTCCTGCCTATATAATAGACTGCTATTACTACTACCAAAAGAGGACTAAAGGGGATTGCTGCTGTTAATACATAGAGGAGGCTCCTGCTATCGCTGCTACCTTTATGGGACTGCTGCTGTTACTACATAAAGGGGGTCTCCTGCTATCACTACTACCTATATGGGACTGCTGCTGTTACTACATAAAGGGGGCTCCTGCTATCACTACTACCTTTATGGTATTGCTGCTGTTACTACATAAAGGGGCCTCCTGCTATCACTACTACCTTTATGAGACTGCTGCTGTTACTTCATAAAGGGGGCTCCTGCTATCACTACTACCTTTATAGGACTGCTGCTGTTACTACATAAAGAGGACTCCTGCTATCACTACTACCTTTATGGGACTGTTGCTGTTACTACATAAAGGGGGCTCCTGCTATCACTACTACCTTTATGGTGATGCTGCTGTTACTACATAAAGGGGTCTCCTGCTATCATTACTACCTTTATGGGACTGCTGCTGTTACTACATAAAGGGGGATCATGCTATTAGAGATGAGCAAACTTTAGAAAAATTTGATTCGGCCGATTCACCAAATTTCTGGAAAAAGTTTGGTTCGATCCGAATTTATTAGCGGCAAATCTATATTTAAAATGGCTATTTCTGGACTACAGAGAGCCTCAATAGGGGTAAACCATATATTGGCTGAATGACACAGCCTGGAGTTGGCTGAAGCATGAAGAGACCATATAGTGTCTGAATGGCACAGCCTGGAGTTGGCAGAAGCAGGAGGAGACCATTGAAATTTAAGATTTTTAAATAGAAATTTAAGATGTAAATTGAAATTAAGGATTTTGAAATTGAAATTTTAACTCCCAAGTTTTAGTGTCCCGGGCCCCGGCATGTGGGTACAAAGGACCAAATCAAACAAGGAGTCACATGTCACATGGCAGCACAATGACAGAGTCTGGAGGTGGCATCAGTATGAGGAGACCATATAGTGGCTGAATGGCACAGCCTGGAGTTGGCTGAAGCATGAGAAGAGACCATATAGTGGCTGAATGAGACAGCCTGGAGGTGGCATCAGTATGAGGAGACCATATAGTGGCTGAATGACTGCCTGGAATTTGTGGCAGCATGGGGAGACCATAAAGTGTCTGAATGGCACAGCCTGGATTTGGCTGAAGCATGAGGAGACCATATAGTGTCTGAATGGCACAGTCTGGAGGTAGCTGAAGCATGAGGAGACCATATAGTGGCTGAATGGCACAGCCTGGATTTGGCTGAAGCATGATGAGACCATATAGTGTCTGACCTGCACAGCCTGGAGGTAGCTGAAGCATAAGGAGACCATATAGTGTCTGAATGGCATGGCCTGAAGGGGGCTGAAGCATGAGGAGACCGTATAGTGGCTGAATGGCACAGCCTGGAGTTTGCTGAAGCATGAAGAGACCATATAGTGGCTGAATGGCACAGCCTGGAGTTGGCAGCAGATGAGGAGACAATAGGGCCTCACAATCTCTAAGAATAAAAGATGAATTTAGAAATTTCCATTGAAGATATATGGTACCTAGTGCTACCATAAACATATATAGGTAATGTCCTAGGCCCAGCAGCATCACTAAACCATGTAGTTGTTGAATGACACAGACTGGAGCTGGCTGAAGCATCAGTAAACCATATATTGGATGAATGGCACAGCCTGTAGTTGGCTAAAACATGAGGAGACCATATAGTGGCTGAATGAGTGGTGTGGTGAGTGGCAATATTAGTACCCGGTGACGAAGGTGGGTGAAAAAAGGTCTGATTGCAAGGAATGTTTATAACTGGGGAGCAGTGCCTTAAATCTGTTTGGCACTATCCATATTTGTGAAGTGTTAGTGTGGCACCATGGTCAATCTACTCTCATGCATCAGACATTGGTGGTTGCAAATCCTGGCTGATCCATGCCTGATTCATCTTCACAAAGGTCAGTCTCTCCACATTTTTCGTGGACAGACCAGTTCTGCTTGGGGTGACTATGGCCCCCGCTGCACTAAACACTTGCTCTGATGGCACACTACTTGCCGGGCAAGGCAGCTTTTCCAGGGCAAACTCTGCTAGTTGTGGCCACAAATCAAGTTTGGCTGCCCGGAAGTCCAGCGGATATTCAAGGTATGTTGGCATGGGCATGTCAAGATTGCTACCACCGGTTGGTTCAGGTCCCGCTCCAGGTGTACCTGCTGCTGATGAGTTGCTTCACTATGCGAGTGAAGAAAGCTACTCATCAACGACTGTAGACTCAGGCTGCTGCTGATGGAGCTGGTACTGCTCCTGCCACCCCACCCCTCCACAGCAGCCATGGCTGTGGAAGGTGAGCGCAGGGGGCCCCTCGATTCAGACCTGCGAGAGGATGGACAATGGTGCCGATAGGCATCGGCCAACTGACTACATAGGGTGCCTCTTTAGTAGGTCAGTTTGTCCTCCCTCTCAGTGGGTGTAAAAAAGGCCCCTATTTTGTGGTGGTAGCGAGGGTCCAATAAGGTGGAGATCCAGAAGTCATCAATGGTGACAATTCGGCTGTCACTATGCAAGCAAGTGAGCATGCGTCCTGTCATTTGTGCAAGTGACTCAGACTCCCTGCCTCCATTTCCACTGCATACTGCCATGGTGTGCAGGGCTGCCATCAGGAATTTCGGGGCCCCTTACACACCTCAAAGCCTGGGCCCCCCCACATCCATCCCCCCACCCCCCTGGCCTGCCCTCAATTTAATTTTACTTTCTAATTATATATTTCTAATTAGATTAGAGCAGAGTGCTGTGCTCTATAACACTGTACTGCAAAGTATTATACTGTGCCGCACTCTGCTGTAATCTAACATACCCTATTCTGGTAACTGTGAAACCACTCTAGCAGTTTGCCAATATTCCAACATATTGACCATATAGAGGTAGATACCAGTGAGCGCTCTGCAGACAGTAAGTGATTAAGTGATCATAGTTACATTTAATGACTCACAGAGGACGTCTTCTCTGATTGGAGTCATTCACCTTTCCTCTTTTTCACTATCTGGCCTGGGGCACCATGAAGACTTCTCCTGGCCAAGACTCATCTCCACAGAACCTGCCAGAGCAGCCAGACAAACATTTTAGGCTCCTTTTTCCAGCACAATGCCCTCTCTTTACAAACTCCCCATGTATATTGTCTCAATACATAGTACCCGCTTCTTGCCCCATATATCATTTTAGGCCTCCATATATAGCTGTAGGCCCCCTGTGCCCCCACATATAGTTGTAGGCCCCCTGTGCCCCCATATATAGCTGTTGGCTCCAGAATTTCCACTTCTGCCACCATCCTGACTGCCAACCATGCTACCACCTTGGTGGCTCAGCGGCTGCCTCACGGGCAACCTGCAACTCTTTTCTCCTGATGATGATTAAGCCCCTTCTGCACCCGGCTCCCAATTGCGATTGGCTTCATCATCATCAACAAGTGTCTGCACGTCACTGATGTTCTCCTCAGGTTCCTCAACAGTGTCTGCTTCAGGACCCTGAACCCTGGCAACACCGCCTCCCACATCACTCTCCTCATCACTACTTGCCCACCTAGCGGGGGAAGCGGGAGATGTCTCTTCCACTTCTTGGCTGGGCAGTAGCTGCTGACTGTACTCTTTTAGATCGTCCTCACTGAATAGTGGAGCTGAACCCAAAGCATTAGATACTTCTGTAGGGGAGGGAACAGCATAGGACAGAGGCAATGGGAGGACAGGGACTGCTCCCGGGCCATGCCAACTGAGGGTTGTAAAGAAAAAAAGCGGAACTTTGTCTAGGCGCTGTTCACAGATCCAGGATAATGAAACACAAATGTGTATGGAAAGAAAGCCCCGGAGGCACTATGTTTATTTAAAAGAACTTCCAATGACGCGTTTCAGAGGGTATTTCCTCATTCCTCCGATTAGCAATCTGAGGAAGGAGGAAATACCCTCTGAAACGCATCATTGGAAGTTATTTTAAATAAACATGTAATGGATGAATAGATGAATAGCCTTTGAACATTTCCAGGAATGATATAACAGATATTTTACAATTAATGTTCATATACACAGAAGGTTGGTCCATTAATACACATAGCTTGGTAACTATATAATAATAAGTATATGGTTATTATCAGCATTCACTGTTATACTATTGATGTCTCAAAGTGAAAATAACTGGTGGTTCACTTAAATAGGGGATAACAACCAACTACATTTTTTCCCAACATACAGCATTTTGGTTGCAATTAGAGCACAATATATTTCTTTTTCGACAATTTCTGTACATACATTTAAAGAAGTATATGATGTTAACTGGAAAATGTGTATTGGTATAATCTGTCATAGTGGTAATTTTGAGATACTTTGTGTGTTTGGCTTCTTTCTGCCACGCTATCTCTACATCCCTTCATTCCTCTTATGGAATACAGAGTACTTTGTCTGTCTTCTTGTTCTGCATTCTGACTGACACACAGATTATTAGACCCTTATTGGATTATGTTCATTGCAGGCCTGAAGGAAATTCTTATGCTTCCTGGTTCCAATTGGCACCTTGTAGCAATTTGGTGACTGCATACTAAGAGCCATAACCTTTTCTGTCAGTGTAGCTGTGTGAGGTTGTGGTGCACTAGTACTTCTGACTGTATGCAGGGTGTATAGATCCTGTGCGTGATGCCCAAGTCTGGTGGTAGTCACTGGGTGGTAAGGTGTAATTGTCAGTTCATGATGCCAGGGCACCATTAACCTACATGTTTCAAGGTTTAGATAGCTTCTCCTGGGCCAGATGCAGGGTAATGAATACACCAATGCAAGGTTACAGATAACTATCTTTACTTTGCTGGGGGTAGCAGATTAAAAAAAAAATACAATCTCTGGTGCAGAGGGATGGGCAAAGTGGAACTCGGGGAGCCTGTCACCTTTCTGGGAGTTGTAGTTGCTGCTGGACACAGCTTTAAGATTATTAGCAGCCAGGGCTGCCATCAGAAATTTCAGGGCCCCTCACACAGCTCACACTGCCACACACTGTACCCTGAATATAATCCTGCCACACACTGTACCCTGAATATAATCCTGCCACACACTGTGCCCTGAATATAATACTGCTGTACACTGTACCCACAAAATAAAATACTGCCCAACACTGCACCCTGAATATAATACTGCTATACACTGTACCCACTAAATATAATCCTGCCACACACTGTACCCTGAATATAATACTGCCACACACTGTTCCCTGAATATAATCCTGCCACACACTGTGCCCTGAATATAATCCTGCCACACACTGTACCCACTGAATATAATCCTGCCACACATGCGTACACATCATATATACATATGCACCCCGTCTTATCCTCTGTGTCCTCATCACTCCTCATCACCCCCATAACCCCCCACCAAACCTCTCCTCATCACTACTATAACCCCCCTGCATCTTTCATCACCCTAATAACCCCCTGCACCTCTCATCACCCCCATAACCCCCCTGCACCTCTCATCACCCCCATAACCCCCCTGCACCTCTCATCACCCCCATAACCCCCCCTGCACTTCTCATCACCTCCATACCCCCCCTGCACCTCTCATCACCCCCATAACCCCCTGCACCTCTCATCACCCCCATAACCCCTCCTGCACCTCTCGTCACCCCCATAACCCCCCTGCACCTCTCGTCACCCCCATAACCTCCCTGCACCTCTCGTCACCCCCATAGCCCCTTGCACCTTTTATCAACCCCATAACCCCCCCTGCACCTTTTATCACCCCCATAACCCCCTGCACCTTTTATCACCCCCATAACCCCCTGCACCTTTTATCACCCCCATAACCCCCTGCACTTTTTATCACCCCCATAACATCCCCCCTGCACCTTTTATCACCCCCATAACCCCCTGCACCTTTTATCACCCCCATAACATCCCCCCCTGCACCTCTTATCGCCCCCATAACGCCCTGCACCTCTTATCGCCCCCATAACCCCCCTGCACCTCTCATCAACCTCACAACACCCCCCTGCACCTCTCATCACCCCAACACCCCCATGCACCTCTCATCTCCCCCACTACCCCCCTGCACCTTTTATCACCCCCATAACCTCCACTGCACCTTTTATCATCCCCATAACATCCCCCTGCACCTCTCATCACCCCCATAACCCCCCCTGCACTTCTCATCACCTCCATACCCCCCCTGCACCTCTCATCACCCCCATAACCCCCCTGCACCTCTCATCACCCCCATAACCCCTCCTGCACCTCTCGTCACCCCCATAACCCCCCTGCACCTCTCGTCACCCCCATAACCTCCCTGCACCTCTCGTCACCCCCATAGCCCCTTGCACCTTTTATCAACCCCATAACCCCCCTGCACCTTTTATCACCCCCATAACCCCCTGCACCTTTTATCACCCCCATAACCCCCTGCTCCTTTTATCACCCCCATAACATCCCCCCTGCACCTTTTATCACCCCCATAACATCCCCCCTGCACCTTTTATCACCCCCATAACCCCATGCACCTTTTATCACCCCCATAACATCCCCCCTGCACCTCTTATTGCCCCCATAACCCCCCTGCACCTCTCATCACCCTCACAACACCCCCCTGCACCTCTCATCACCCCAACACCCCCATGCACCTCTCATCTCCCCCACTACCCCCCTGCACCTTTTATCACCCCCATAACCTCCCCTGCACCTTTTATCATCCCCATAACATCCCCCCTGCACCTCTTATCACCCCCATAACACCCCTGCACCTCTTATCACCCCCACAACACCCCCCTGCACCTTTTATCCCCCAATAACCCCCCTTCACCTTTTATCACCCCCACAACACCCCCCCCACACACACACCCTTTATCACCCACATAACACCCCCCGCCCCCCGTGCTCCCCGTGCTTTACTTACCATGCTGGGGATCGTTGTAGCGGCGTGAGGCTGCAGCTGCTTCGAGCGCTGGATGGTGCAGGGACAGGTCAGGTGATTGGAGTGTACGTGCGTGCCTGCGCAGGGCATGTGACGTCTCTACTCCCATCAGACCCTGACCTGTCCGGTGTAATGAGAAATTCTGTGTCTTGACAAGTTCTGTGTCCGGGTGAGCAGACACACCCTCCCATCAACCAATCACAGTGCAATCACAGTGTCTGTGCTGGCAGCTCTGCAGACTCAGCACTTTCATCAGCTGATCGAGACACAGAACTTGTCAAGGTACAGAATTTATCATTACACCGGCCCTAATATGATTCTTAAGGGGCCTGCGCCCGAGAAATAGATAATTGTGTTCATTGCAGGCCCATAACCCCCCTGCACCTCTCATCACCCCCATAACCCCCCCCCCCTGCACCTCTCATCACCCCCATAACCCCCCCTGCACTTCTCATCACCTCCATACCCCCCCTGCACCTCTCATCACCCCCATAACCCCTTCTGCACCTCTCGTCACCCCCATAACCCCCCTGCACCTCTCGTCACCCCCATAACCTCCCTGCACCTCTCGTCACCCCCATAACCTCCCTGCACCTCTCGTCACCCCCATAGCCCCTTGCACCTTTTATCAACCCCATAACCCCCCCTGCACCTTTTATCACCCCCATAACCCCCTGCACCTTTTATCACCCCCATAACCCCCTGCACCTTTTATCACCCCCATAACCCCCTGCACCTTTTATCACCCCCATAACATCCCCCCTGCACCTTTTATCACCCCCATAACCCCCTGCACCTTTTATCACCCCCATAACATCCCCCCTGCACCTCTTATCGCCCCCATAACCCCCCTGCACCTCTCATCACCCTCACAACACCCCCCTGCACCTCTCATCACCCCAACACCCCCATGCACCTCTCATCTCCCCCACTACCCCCCTGCACCTTTTATCACCCCCATAACCTCCCCTGCACCTTTTATCATCCCCATAACATCCCCCCTGCACCTCTTATCACCCCCATAACACCCCTGCACCTCTTATCACCCCCACAACACCCCCCTGCACCTTTTACCACCCCCACAACACCCCCCCCACACACACACACCCTTTATCACCCACATAACACCCCCCGCCCCCCGTGCTCCCCGTGCTTTACTTACCATGCCGGGGATCGTTGTAGCGGCGTGAGGCTGCAGCTGCTTCGAGCGCTGGATGGTGCAGGGACAGGTCAGGTGATTGGAGTGTACGTGCGTGCCTGCGCGGGGCACGTGACGTCTCTACTCCCATCAGACCCTGACCTGTCCGGTGTAATGATAAATTCTGTGTCTTGACAAGTTCTGTGTCCCGGTGAGCAGACACACCCTCCCATCAACCAATCACAGTGCAATCACAGTGTCTGTGCTGGCAGCTCTGCAGACTCAGCACTTTCATCAGCTGATCGAGACACAGAACTTGTCAAGGTACAGAATTTATCATTACACCGGCCCTAATATGATTCTTAAGGGGCCCGCACCCCAGAAATAGATAATTGCATGTGCGGGCCCCCATTCCCCCCCGGACTATGAGTCGCAGTCACTCACTGACAAGTCAATAAAAAATAAAAAAAAGTCCAGCGACGTCCGGGCCTCCTGAAGCTTCGGGCCCCATACAGGTGTATGGGTTGTACCCCCCTGATGGCGGCCCTGTTAGCAGCACACGCTCACTTGAAAGACTTAACTTGACTAACTGAAGTAGAGATTTTCCCCAAGAGCTTTGATTACTGCCAGTCTGTGACAATTCACCTGAGTGTTGGGGTCTTTTCCTGAGATTTGGTGTGGCTGTACTCACTCTCCAACTGAACAGCTCCCCCCCCCTACACTACATAAGGGCATGGTTTGGGGGTCCCCCATTGGGGCATCAAGGTCACCTGGCCTCTCTGCCACAATCCCTTAAAGGCACAGTGCATAAATGAATACATAACATAACACAACAATTTACATTAATACAGGTTAGACAATGGAGCAGGGGGCCCAACACATAGACAGCAGGGATGCCCAAGGCAATCATTAGCCCACAGGACAGCTTTTTGGTGATGGGACACCACAAAGGCAGTGTATGACGCTCATCAGCCTATAAGGCCTTAACATTGAAGGGACCTAATGAGTTTCAGTATATGGCAGACCATATAGCCAGACTACCATAGCATCCCATTGGCACATTATGATTGAGTTGTAGGGGCACCACTGGGTGACAGAGGGAACCCTTCCTTCAATCTAACTACTTAGATTGTAGAGTGCTATATAAGGTGACAAATAAGGAGTTAAATTGCCAGGCTCAGAACTAGCTCTGTTCCTAGCCATTTCAACAAGGTGGCAGCTGCCCCTTCTTCTAAGTGTAATTTTACCAGTGATTTCAGTTATTGTCATAGATACTATTTCAAGTATTGTTTACACTGACACTAACTTTAGGATACATGTACTTAATCAGCTGTGGATTTCACACTGCTGATATGTCATTTCTTGATACTGAATAAATCTACAGCATCAAATCCGCAGTATGAAATTCTCAGCGTGAAATCTGAAGCAGACTTAGTACTATTTTCTGTTTGATGGTGAACTTTGGTAAAATGTAATTTAATATTATGTTTCCTCACCAGAGGGCACAAGATAACCAACAATAGAATTACAGTTGCAGACAATTGGCCAGAAAAATAATCTGTAATTTGCTTTTAATGCAATCAAATAATGTGCTTTCCTCTCAGTAAAGTTACATTTATAATGGAATATATAATATGCAGAGTGGATGCACCAGTGGCCATACGTGTACAGTATATTGTATTTTTTATTTTATGGATTGAGAATGTATGCTTTGTATGCGTTATAAATTGATTTCTCTTGCTTTAAGTAAACTGTATGATTATATGAGAAACTGCTTAGTAGTTTAATTGTTTTTGCCTTGTTCATGGTCATATTTATTGTATTTGGACTTTATTTTGGAGGTCATGTGGATGGCAGGTAGTAATACTTGATTTTGCTGTCTAATGTATTGGTATTCCTGGGTACGAGAATAGGGGTGGATCCAGGGTTGGGTGCCTTTGTAAGGCCAAACTTACTGTATTTTTCGCCGTATGAGACGCACTTTTTCTTCCCCAAAACTGGGGGGGGTGAAAGTTGGTGCGCCTTATACGGCAAATACACATTAAAACCTGTCCTATTGCTGCAGTCCCTGCGGCCATCAACGGCCGGGATCCGCGGCTAATACAGGACATCACCGATTACGGTGATGCCCTGTATTAACCCTTCTGACACGGCAATCAAAGCTGACCGCAGCGTCTGAAGCAAAAGTGACACTAACCCGGCTGCTCAGTCGGGCTGTTCGGCACCGCCGCGGTGAAATCGCGGCGTCCCGAACAGCTTACAGGACACCGGGAGGGACCTTACCTGCCTCCTCGGTGTCTGCTCCGTGCCGGGATCCCTGCATGGCCGGCGCTTTCCTTCGTCGTCATCACGTCGTCGCGCACGCTGTCCCGTGATCCAATAGGAGTGGCGTGCGTAGCGGCGTGCATAGCAACGTGATGGCGGCGACGGAGATACCCAGCAGCAGAGACGTTCCGGAGCGACGGGGACACCCCGGGGACACAGCGACAGCGATGGAAGGCGACATCCAGGGCAGTGGTGACAGGTCCGGAGCGGCGGGGACACGTGAGTATTACCTCCTATACCAGTGGTCTTCAACCTGCGGACCTCCAGATGTTGCAAAACTACAACTTCTGGCATAATGGGCTTGCTGGGAGTTGTAGTTTTGCAACAACTGGAGGTCCGCAGGTTGAAGGTTCACAATCTTTTTTTTCTAGATTTTCACCCTTTAAAATTGGGTGCGTCATATATGCCGAAGCGTCTTATATGGCGAAGAATACAGTAGATGGAATTTCTGAGCAAAATCCAGCAGAAAATTCCAGCAGAAAGCCTGATTCTAGCCTCTACTGAAAAAAATGACATGCCAATTCTTTCCAGGGAATCCGCTTGAAAATACATTGCCATATGATTAGACGGTCCATTTCCAAGCGGTCCTAGCACCAGCATGTTCCAGCTGGTGCCTGCTATTTGCGAAATGTCCCCATGTTTTCCGGGTGGACATTCCCCTAAATTTTGCACTATTGCACTTTTTCATTAGATAGTAGCTACGGTAATTAAAAAGGGGTAAGTGTGTAGAGGACCACGTTGGCACGGCATGCTAAATTAATATTTTAATATTGAAATATCATTTAACTTGGGGAGCATTCTATGTAGGAGATGGGAGCTTAGGGAGTAGTCATTGAGAGAAAGAGCATGAGGTGTAACAGGGGGCAGACATGAGGAGAAAGCAGTTTTACAAAGTAGAAATTATAGAGAACAATCTGTGTGAGGAAGGGGGCATTAAGACAGACTGTGTAACATTGATTTTAATAATATTACTTTGTGTAGGCACCATTAGTGTTTGGGGAACAAAATATAGCAATGATACTTTGTGTAGCACAAAGGGGCTCCCTCTCACAGTGCACACAGTACAGTGACCCCCCGACCTACGATGGCCCTGACATACGATCATTTCAACATACGATGGCCTCCCAGAGGCCATCGCATGTTGAAGGCAGCATCAACATACGAAGCTTTTTTATGTCGGGGCCATCGCATAAACGGCTATCTGGCAGCGTGGACTGCTTCAGCTGCCACCGGATAGCAGTTTACAGTGCCCCGTGTGGTCCGCTGACGATCACTTACCTGTCCTCGGGGCTCTGGCACGTCCTCTTCGGGATCCCCTGCATCGCTGTCACTCTCCATCGTCGTCATCACGTCGCTGCGCACGCTGTCCCATCATCCAATAGGAGCGGCGTGCGTAGTGACGTGATGGCGGCGACAGAGAGTGGGGATGCCGGGGAAGCAGACTCCTTGCCGGAGCATCGGGGACACCCCGGGGACGCGGCGACAGCGATGGAAGGCGACATCCAGGGCAGCGGTGACGAGCGGTGACAGTCCGGAGCGGCGGGGACACGTGAGTATAACCTCCAATACCAGTGGTCATCAACCTGCGGACCTCCAGATGTTGCAAAACTACAACTCCCAGCATGCCCGGACAGCCGTTGGCTGTACGGGCATGCTGGGTGTTGTAGTTTTGCAACATCTGGAGGTCCGCAGGTTGTAGACCACTGTCCTATACTTTACATTGCACAGATCCCTCAACATATGATGGTTTCAACAAACGATGGTCCATTTGGAACGGATTACCATCGTATGTTGAGGGACCACTGTATCAATTATCTGTTTGGCACTATTATTTTTGGGGGGCTGTCTATCTGACACTGCTGTTGTCAGGTGTACTGTCTGTATGACAATATATATTTTGGGGGTAACTATAACTTAATATTTTAGCTGACTTGCAGCATTTGGGCACTGTGCAACACAACAGGTATAGTCATAGGGTCAATAATACAGTATTGAGGGCATCAGCAGGATTTGGACTTTATAAATGTTGATAAAAGTGTGGGCCAGGGATGTGCCAGACAGAATAGACAGAAAAAGTGAAGGACTCTAATCAGAAGACATCAACTGGGAGTCATTTGATTTAACTGTATTGGTAACTGTGTGATGGTAATATTGTTATAATATTGTGGAGTCACTATGGAGTAGTAATGGTATTATATAGGCCTTGTATAGTGATATTACTGTGCTGTTATAGCTAATATTGGTCCTTCTATAGTGGTTTACATTCATTAACAGCATTTTTATATTATTCAGTCCATAGCTATCTGGTAAGCTTGTGGGGGTGTAGGGTATATGGGGTGTAGCTGTGCAGTGATGAAAGGGTGCTGGTTTAACCCTTAACTGTCATGACGCCAGGGTGAGGGCTCCTCTGTATATGCTTGTCCTATTGCCACCCGTCCCAAGAGCGATAGGGAGGTATAATAAAATGATTGTCCACAGCCGGAGGTTTAAGAAAACTGTCGGAACTTTTACTTCAGGTTTTATGCAGAATCAAACAGGAACAGTCTTTGTACAATCAGAGTCAGTTGGTTGGGACCTTGTGAGTTTTAAGCTCAGGAGATTTATATGTGCTGTTCCGCTGGATTTAGGGGATTGAGTTTAGGTCCAGCAGTCACGCGGACTTTAGCGGGGAGTTGTATTATAACTCACGGTTTGGTATTATCAGGCTTCGGCCTGGTCTTGTCTTTGAAAGTTGCACGGATCTCTACTCTCTTCTAGTCCGGAACCCAAGAGAGTGAGGATTGGCTGGCAGCTCCCTTATACGGGCAGGGGCTGGCCTTGAGCTCATTGGTCCATACCATCTATCAATCACTTTACAAGGAATTATGGTCTAAACATGTGACCACACACGTGACCTAGGAAGGTCCTTTATCATACCTAAATAGAATTAACATTAGTCATGTGACCTAAGGTCCTGCGACACTATATTCACCATTAAATATACAAATAAACATCACAAAATTAAAGAAGGAAGAGGTGACTAGGGGCTATCCCACATCTAGTTGTGATGGTTATGGTGTGATGTATTATTCAGGTCTTGTATAATGCTAATATTAGTATTTGTATGGTGCATTTTGTTTAATAATAGTGTGGGGAGAAATGTAAGTATGCTGTATGGTGGTAATTTTAATATTTGTTCCAGTTTTAGTAGATAAATCATGTTTGTGTGTGTGTGAAGCATAAACCGTGATCTTTGTAGTCCTTTCCAATGCCACTGAAAGTGCTAGGGATCAGCACTACATCTCTCTGCATAGTGCCTTCTGCATTGACTGCATGTTACTGAACGTGTTGTTGCTAAAATATTTCAGCATTTGGGTTACATTGTCTCTGGCCTCATGAACTGTCTGATGCAGATCCACATAACACTTGTAGAAATAGCTGTTGTGCAGTATTTTGGCTGAGAACATCAGGTTATGATCATATGTCCACAGAAGCGCATATTCCAATCTATTAAAATATTCTCCTTGCAGTTACATGATGCTTTTATTTTTTACTAGCAAAGGAAATGGTTGTTGGTTCTTCCTCTTTTACCTGTAGTAAAGCTAAGAGTTAAGAACGGTCATTCACATAAGACGAACATTGGTCAACTGACAATTTTAAAGGGATTGTCTCATCATCAAATATTTATGGAGGTGTCCTATCCTTCAACTTACTGCAGATGTCAGGGGAAAGAAGGATCAAAAATATTGCATTTCAACATGTCCATTCATTGGTTCCCAAGGGCAATAAACCTCAGCCACAGCAGAGCTGAGAAGCTGACTTTGCTCTCCCTATTGACAACATCTGCATGATTGTTTTAACCCCTTAAGGACCACAGGTTTTTTTCATTTTTGCACTTTTGTTTTTTTCCTCCTCACCTTCTAAAAATCATAACGCTTTCAATTTTCCACCAACAGGTTTATATGAGGGCTTGTTTTTTTTGAGCCACCAATTTTATTTTGAAATGACTAATAATTTTACCACAAAATCTATGGCAAGACCAGAAATAAAAATATTTGTGGAGCTAAATTGAAAAAAACTAAATTTTGTAACTTTGTGCCCCCCCCCCCCCCACATCATGACGTGCCACCAGGGGCGGTCTGGCCATTAAGCACACTGGGCACGCCGGCCCGGTGAGCTGTGCCATCCAGTGGGCTGTCTGTCTACTTTGACGCCATTTTATTTTTATGTTTGCAGCTCTTTCTGCTCCGTTCCTTTCGCTGCCAGATCAAATAAGGCAGGGACACTGCCTCTTCAACAGCACCAGGGCAGCAGACGGGTGTGTCGGCGCAGGGAGCAGATGTCTGTTCCTGAGGTGTCCCTGCCTGGCAACCGGCAATGGTGACTGGAAAATTTACCTCTCTGGGGGGACAGAAGTGGAGCCCAGTGTAATACTGCAGCCAACCGCGCTACATCACCGGCATCTGATCAGCAGCAGGCTACGGCACGGATGCAGGTCAGGACGGTGAGTTGTATGCATTAAAAATGGCTAAATAAATGAGGTATGTATGTATGCATGTATGATGTGTGTATGTATGAAGTATGTATGTGTGTATGTATGATAAATGTATGTATGAATGATGTGTGAATGTATGATAGATGTGTATATGTATTTATGATAGATGCATACATGTATGTATGATGTGTGTGTATGTATAATGTGTATGTATGTATGATGTGTCTGTATGCCTGATGTGTGTGCATGCATGATGTGCGTATGATAGATAGATGTATGCATGTATGTATGATGATTGTATGTATGATTGTATGTGATTGATGTATTTATGTATTAAGTGTGTATGTATGATAAATGTATGCATGATGTGTGTATGTATGATGTTAAAATGATGAATGTATGTATGGTATGTAAACGTATGATATATGTGTGTATGATAGATGTGTATATGAATGTATGATGTGTGTATGTATGTATGATGTGTGTGTATGTATCATGCACATATATATGTATGATGTGTGTTTATATGTATGATGTGTGTATGTATTATTTGTGTATGTATGATAGATGTGTATATGTATGTATGATGTGTGTATGTATGATGTGTGTGTTGGAAGGTTGGTCGTTATTTTGTGATGGGCGATTCATCCACTATTTTTCCCGTTCATTTACTCGTCACAAAATAACGCCCGTTATTAATAACCTGATAACGGGTTAAAACGGCTATTAGAAAAATCCCATAGACTATAATGGGATTTTCTAACGGCCGTCAGGGATGTTTATGACGGGTGTTTATAACGGAAGCATTTTTATGGTGTGAAAGCAGCCTTATAACAGCAGTGCATGCACTGTGACATTCCCTTCTGTGGGCAAAGGCCTCAGAACATCACTGTGGATGTACTGCAATTGGTAAAATAGTGCAGCTTAAAGGGGTTATCCACCATAAGGTCATTTTAGTACGTACCTGGCAGACAGTAATGGACATGTTTAGGAAGGTATCTGCGCTTGTCCATGGGCTATATGGCTATGTTGTGAGATTACCCTAACACTGTGGCTAGCTTTTTGTGAACTTATATTTCCTGTCTGACTTTTCTTTTTTTGACTACAAATCCTACAATTCTATTTTCCTCCATCCCACACATCAGCCACCCCACCCATTGAAACATACATGAGCTGCAGACCTGTGGTTTAAAATCAGGGTGCCTCCAGCTGTTGCATTAGTTGCAGATTGATCCCTCCACCCATTGAAGCAGACAGTGAGTCAGGTCTCGGCTGCATTGCAAGCTGGGAAAAATCTGAGACAACAGTCATTTTGTTTGCTGGTAAAAATAAATAGTGGGGTGAAAATCACAGAAGAATTGTGAGAAAACCGTCACACACAGGTACAGACATTATATTACGAACTACACTAACTTTACAGCCCCTGTAGCATAGTCAAATTTAAAAAAATCTCGAAAGACCCCTTTAAGGGTCTTTTCAGGAAACTTTTGATTGAGAAGGATAGTGGTAGTGCCAAGTAGCTTCCATTGAAGTGAATAGGAACTGAGCTGCAGTTACCTACCATGTTTCCCCGAAAATACACCCTACTCCGAAAATAAGCCCTAGCTTGATTATCAGAGTGGGCTGCAATATAAGCCCTACCCCGAAAATAAGACCTAGGCAATGCCCGGGCTGCAAATATTAAAAAACAAACTTTAACTTACCTTCGTCCTCCGTTCCCCCGTTGCTAAGGAACCGGCCTCACTGTTCTCCGCTGCTCTTGCTGCTTCCTGGTGTCGGGACGTCTCAGAGCCTTTAGCCTATCACCGGCCGCAGTGATGTCCCGCCTCTGCTGATGATAGGCTGAGCCCACTGTCATGTAAGAAGCCGGCCGGCTTCTTACATGACAGTGGGCTCAGCCTATCATCGACAGATGCGGGACATCGCTGCGGCCAGTGATAGGCTGAAGGCTCTGTGACGTTCCCATCCCCAGGAAGCAGCAAGAACAGCGGAGGGACCATGAGGCCGGTTCCTTAGCAATGGGGGAACTGAGGACGAGGGTAAGTTAAAGTTTGTTTTTTAATATTTGCAGCCCGGGCACAGGAATACAAAGTACAGCGCAGCGGCTGATAATTATTTGGCAGGGGGGAGAGAAGCAATTGCTCGCGGGTGACATACGATACGATTAGTCCCCCAATGTGGGGTGCAGCACTGGGCTGATAAACCGGCAGGGGGGGGGGGACACGTTGGGGGGTAATGTATTTTGTAAAAAGCCCTATCCTGAAAATAAGCCCTAGTGTGTTTTTTGTGACTAAAATTTATATAAGACCTGGTCTTATTTTCGGAGAAACACGGTAGTTCCACCACTATACAATGAATGGAGTAGGGCTTTCAGTCCCATTAACTGTATAATGCGGGGCACCGAACAACTGATAGGTAGAGGTTCTGGGCGTCAGCACCCTGTCAATATCAAAAAGTCCCATTAAACTCCATTAAATCTATGCAGTCAATAATATAAAGGCATCAATTAAAATGTAAAATATAAACATCAAAGGTAAACAATTAAAATAAACTAAACATCCAGATTAGCCATTCAAGTAAATGGAAAAGTAACCTCTGATCATTATCACAATTGAGATTTAATTGCATAGTTGTTATTTTACTTGACAACCATGCTAGATCATGTGTACAATGTTTGACTATTTTGAATTAGTGTCATTTTTTATGAAACAGCTTAAAATCAATGTTTATGATCATTCGATTATTTCCACTTAGACAATATTCGAGAAGGTCCATATTCATTGTTTGCAAGTAGGGATGAGCGAATCAAATCTGATAAATCCAAATTCGTTACGAGTTTCAGGAAAAATGTGATTCCCAACGAAAGCGAATATAGTCGTCATTCAATCGCACAAATCGCTTCATTAAAATCCATTTAGTGCGGTCCAGGCTCCAGGGCATCTAAAATGGCGGATCCACATGTGAGGACATGGGCCAAGGAACTTTGGGAAGGGGGAAGGCAAGGTGGGAAGGCAGGTAAACGGGATGACCCTGAATCACATGCAGCCTATCAGCAGCCAGCCACCGCTGTGATGTCACAGCCCTATATAATCTGTAGCCATCTTGTGGCCAGTCACATCAGCGTTCTATTGCAGAGAGAGAAGGGCAGAGAGCAGTATGTTGCACAGAAAAGCATGTTTACAGCAGCGATTCACCTCAAGCCCAAATCCAGCCTAGAAGCACTGATCGTGAAGGGAGAGAGATAGAAAGAGAAAGTGCAATTGTGGGTGTATTACAGCAGTGATTCACCTCAAGCCCAAATCCAGCCTAGAAGCATTGATAGGGAAAGGAGAGAGATTGAGAGAGAAAGTGCAATTGTGGGTGTATTAAAGGAGAGAGATAGAGAGAGAGTGCAATTGTGGGTGTATTACACAGCGACTGTGTGCTGCAGCACTGGTGTGTACAACAACTGAAAAGCAAATAGTAGCCAGCCAGTTAGGGTGAGCAGAGCGCTAAAAGAGTATTGTCCTCTATTAAGTGTAAGCTGTGCGTACATCTACGTGGTGTACCATTTTGTTCCTGTTAAAGTCTTAAGGGCCTAGATACTGTGAAAGGCCACCCAAAAGTCACACCTGCTGGTGTTGTAGACAAATACTGTTTTAAGTGTACTGGAGCGCATTGTACTACCCTCATAAGTGCATACCACATACGTACATCAAAGTGGTGTACCATTTTGTTCCTGTTAAAGTCTTAAGGGCCTAGACACTGTGAAAGGCCAGCCAAAAGTACACACCTGCAGGTTTTTACTGTTTTAAGCATAGTGGAGCGTATTATCCTCCCCTCATATACACACTAAGTATGTCAGGCAGAGAAGTGCCAGGATGTGCACAGAGGAGTGGCAGAGGCCTAAATTCATCAGACTCAGGCAGAGTTCACAGAAGACTAAGGGCGAGTGGCAGCAGGAGTCGCAGCGAGAGGCCTGAGCTTATTCTGCCACTATATTGACTCCTCATGCTTCCGCCACCTTCAGTCTGTGTCATTCAGCCAATATATGGTCACTTCACACTACCGCCAACTCCAGGCTGTGTCATTCAACCAATATATGGTCTCTTCATGCTACCACCAACTACAGGCTGTGTCATTCAGCCACTATATGGTCTCCTCATGCTTCTGCCACCTCCAGGCTGTGTCACAGTACCGCCATGTGCTCTCTTCATGCTGCATACACATTAAATAAAACTTTTAAAGTTCATGTATTTTAAATCTTCAATTTAAATTTAAAAAAATATCTGCAATCTTTTCAATTGTGAGGCCCTATGGTCTCGTCAGGCTGTTGCCACCTCCAGGCTTGGTCATTCAGCCACTATATGTCTCCTCATGCTGCCCCCACCTCCCCGCTGTGTCATTCAGCCACTATATGCCACCTCCAGGCTCTGTCATTGTGCCACTCTGCGACAGTGATTCTAATAGTGACACCTCTAATCTGCATATCATACTCAATAACAGTATTATTTCACTAACCCATCACACACCCTATGTGTGTTACAGCAAGGCAAAGTGTTCAACACCCCTATTGAGGCTTCCTGTAGGCCAGAAATAGTGGTTTTTAATAGACATTTGCCATGAATAAATTCAGACCTAACCACATTTTTTCAGAAAATTCTGCAACTCAGCCGAATCGAATTTTTCAAAAAATTCGCTCATCTCTATTTGCAAGCTTACAAAGCCATGGATATGTACTTTGACCACATATTTTGGGCCATCTCTCTCTGTAAATTATTAAAACAATGTAATAATGATAATAGCCCAGACTTAACTTTATTTGCACAGACTAATGAGTAAATGGTGTTAATGGTCCTTATCATTAGTAAAATCATGGAAAAGATACCTGGGTGCACTCCAATGTAAGCACAACATTGCTGGCATTTAAAGCAAAGGTTTTTGCATGTACTGAAATCACTTGTCGGATATTTCGCCAAAATTACTTTGTTTTTAAAATCTTTTTATTGAATACAGACAATAACAAATTTTGGAATCAGGAATAGAAAAACATTGCTCTGTAAAAATATAAACACATAAAATTATTAGATTTGTATAATAATAATAATAAAGATAGGTTAGAATGTTGGGGTCTGTTTCATGGTTTTTTTTTTACATGAAGGGTATACAGTGTTGGGGGGAGGCTGGTGGTTGTGGGGGTGTAAGACAGTGGTAGGGTAATATCTGGACAAATGGTTTCTTCATGTTACTTTGGATAAAAAAAAAGAAAAAGGGAGGTTGGATTAAAGAAGCACTGGTTTCTTCATGCTATTTTCAGTTTTTGCCCAAATCATGGCAAAAATATAGATATTGGCCTTCCTAAGCTAAAACCGCCTAGCTTTTGTCGGGTTATTTCAAGTAATTTTGGCGCATAGTGTCAACGACATGTCTGTGCCTGGAAAATCAGAGAAATCCGACATTACATTCTTGAAAAAATTTAAAGGTGTTCGTGGCCTGACAAAAAGGGGCATGGTCGGTTGGAAAAGGGGGCGTGGTTTTATAACCCGATCTATTTACTATTAAATTTACAGAAATTCCTGTGAATAAATGGCTGGAAATTTCCCCCTAGAAAAAGCTGGTCAGAAAATGTTTCCGACTTGTAAATTTGTGAATCCCCATAGTAAATAGAGAGGAATCCTGCAAGTCTAAAACAACATTTCACACTAGAAAAAAAAACAACATTCTTGGTAAATGAGGGCCAATGTGTCACAAATATGCAAAATATTATTACATGGGGAAAAACAGCTTAAATGCTGTACAAATGTGTGAAAAAAGCAGTAAAAAATTTTAAGCCAGTGTGATGTGGAAGGAAATCTGTTTCCACAAAAGAAGAGTGTTGTGGCTACTGCCAACAGGTCTATAACCAGTTTTCTACTCAAGAGACATATTTTAGGGAAAATATTGGTTTTGGTTTTAAAAATATTGAAATCTCATTAAAGACATTGTTCCAGTATTATAAAATCTTAGAACAACTCTACCAGATATACAGTAGGGATCCAACTTTATAGAGGTGGTATGTTACCATATAGTAAAATTCTGCAAATCTAGATAGTCTGAAAGTAATAGTCTGTAAGATGTCTATTTAAAGGGTAACTCCACTCCTCAGCGTCTGGAACATTGAGTTCCGAACGCTGTGTGCGGGCTTCCGCTTTCATACCCGCCCTCTGGTGATGTCACAGCCTGCCCCCTAAATAAAAGTCTATGGTAAGGGGGCGCAACGGCCGTCACGCCCCCTCCCATAGACTTGCATTGAGGGGGCGGGACGTGACCTCACATCACATGACGGGGCGTGACATCATGAGGGGGCGGGCATGGACACAGAAGCCCGCGCACAGTGTTCGGAACTCAATGTTCCGGACACTGGGTAGCGGAGTAACCCTTTAAGGAACGAGGGGGGGAGGTAATTTTGGGGTGAGCATGAAGGAATTTGCCAGTGGGAAAAAATTTGAAGCTCTGTTTTGTGGGTCCCCAAGGCTCCCATTTACTTTGCATGGGGTCTTTGGGTGTCCTTTATTTTGGAGTAGGTAGCTGGATAAAAATACTAAACATGCAGTAATTTTTCTCCTGCTAAACTTCCATCATTTTATAACGGAATTACCTCTAACGGTGCTCAGCGGTGGTGTGAAAGAGCCCTTATGCGGGGGAGTTTAGAAAGTTTAATCTTACTCAGTCGGTTGCTTGGTTGCAGCTTTCCATTCAAGTTCATATTTTTTACATACTAGCTGAGTACCCGGCGTTGCCCGGTTTTTCCTTCCTAATCCTTTTTGGGGAGGAAAATAAACAAAGGAGGAAGCTTTTGACTTCATATGCAGTCCTCATATATTGCTGTCATATCCCAACCCCCCATCCCGACCTCCTATCCCGTCCTCCTATACCGACCTCCTATCCCGTCCTCCTATCCTGTCCTCCTATCTCGACCTCCGATCCCGTCCTCCTATCCCATCCTCCTATCTCGACCTCCTATCCCGACCTCCTATCCCGACCTCCTATCTCATCCTCCAATCTCGAGCTCCTATCCCAACCTCCTCTCCTGTCCTCTTATCCCGACCTCCTATCCCGTCCTCCTATCTCGACCTCCTATCTCAACCTCCTATACCGACCTCCTATCCCGTCCTCATATCTCAACCTCCTATCTCGACCTCCTATCCCATCCTCCTATCTCGACCTCCTATCCTGACCTCCTATCCAGACCTCCTATCCCGTCCTCCTATCCCGACCTCCTTTCCCGTCCTCATATTTCGACCTCCTATCTTGACCTCCTATTCAGACCTCCTATCCCGTCCTCATATCCCGTCCTCCTATCTTGTCCTCCTATCCCGACCTCCTACCCGACCTCCTATCCCGACCTCATATCTCGTCCTCATATCCAGTCCTCCTATCCGACCTCCTATCCCGACCTCAAATATCGTCCTACTATCCCGACCTGTAATATGTGTACCAGTTATTGAAATATCTCCAGCCGTACGGAAGTTATGTGGGAACATACATTTCCCATTGATTTGCATGGGACTTAAAAAAAAAACCTGATCCTCACAAATGGGGGTAGTTAAGGGTTAAATTAACTATCCTATATTTTAAGTGGACATATAAATAACATGTGACCAAGTATTATCGAAATATCTCCAGCCGTAATGGAAGTTATGCAGTAACATATATTTCCTCTCACCATCTTGGGCACTCCCCTGGCAGGGTCTGGTTACTTCATCCAGCATGGTGGATCCATCTTCTTAGAGGATGACCTTGTTTCATTCTTCCAAGATGGGAGCCTCTGTCTCCATTCTCCTCATTCTTTCCTTTTCCATCTCATGTCGGAACTTATACTAATAGTCATAAGTGTGTCTATTAAAATTCAGGGTGTCTTCTTTATAATTGAGGGTGTATCCTTTATCATTGAGGGTGTGTCTACTATCATTGGAGTGTTCATAAATATACATACATGGATCATAAAGGGTATAATCCTCCTCTCTTTTGGGCTATCATAATATACATTAGATTGTGCAAGCTAGATGTAAAAAAAAAGGAGAGAGCAGAGCTTCCTCTAAGAGTAGTATGTTTTATAACATCAGAAATAGTCAGTGTGGATATATTCCACTATAGGTGTCCGCTCACCTTGTGGGGTTGTGTGTCAGACACAACCACCATGAAGCACTTGTCAGTGTTTTTTCGGAGCTGCCTCCCGGGAATCAGAGGGGGGTGTCCCTTTCTGATCTGGATCATCAAGTGGAAGCAGGATAAAAAGCCGGGATCTGTTGGCGCGTGCCGTAATAATGTTCAGTAATCCAGTATGGATATAAGTTCTATTTTATTGCCAGATTTTAGACGCGTTTCGAGGATACAACCTCTTTCTCAATAAAACATAAGCCTATGTTTTATTGAGAAATAGGTTGTATCCTCGAAACGCGTCTAAAATCTGGCAATAAAATAGAACTTATATCCATACTGGATTGCTGAACATTATTACGGCACACGCCAACAGATCCCGGCTTTTTATCCTGCTTCCACTTGATACATTAGATTGTGGGTGTATTATTCCCTGATTGGATACTCCATGTGCATATATGGTATACTTTGTAACCAGTATCCTCCCACAAAACGTGTATACTTAGTGTTATACTATTATACTACGTGTACTTAGTATTGTACTTAGTATTGTCATTGGATCCTAAATATACCTATATCTAACAGTGTTTTATCTTAATGACACCTTATAACCTTGAATCTTTGATATTATGATGATAAATATCCTATTGCATAATATTTAACAGCCTCTTATCATCCACTATAGCCATAATATACTGGATATGGCTGTGTGTGAGTGTTGCAAAAAACTAAAGGGCACATCCTCTGGCCTAAAGCTCTATTGCCTTAATGTTCAACTTGCCTCTACCTGTGAACAAGTCTGTAAATATCAACCAAAATGGTTCATGAATAGATTGTGAACAGCGAACAAATCTCTGATAGAATACTGCAAAATAACAAGGCACTGAATACATGCTGAAGACTAGAAAACAAGAAAACAATGCGTTTGAAAAAATCAATATGGATGTAAATGCAAATGAAACATGTCTTTATTCATTGCAACGTTTGGAATGCTATGTCAATACTTTTCCGTAAAAGAGGTATAAATGAAGATTATTCTTCACAGGTATGAACCTAAAGGGTTCTAAGTATAGATTTTAAACAGCAACTAATTCCCTGAAAGATTACTTCAAACTACTAACAAAGCGCTGAATAGGCGCTGACAAGACTAGAAAGCGAGAAAACAATGAAGGAAATTTATCAAGATGTTTTTGCTTATCTTGGGTATCTTATCGTATTTCATGCAAGCATATGTAGTAATTTTGCCATGGTTTAAATTTTTTTGCCTCATGTGTTCAGCGTGTGTTTTAGTGATAGCTATTATTTGCACATTTTTTACAATTAAGCGCATCTCTATTCCACTTCCAACCAGGCGCAGTTTATACACACACAACAGTAAAGGGGTAAATGAATAATCTGTGTTCTCTTTTGTTTGCATTTTAAGTAGTTTTTGTTTATATATGTTTGTGCAGATTTATCGTAGCTTCCGCATTTAAACCAATGTGCAAAAATGAGTGTGCGAAAATTACTTAAAAATCTAAAAAAAGAGCAAACATCAAATATGATCCATTTCCCCTAATGAGTTTGAAGAATCAGTATGGCTATAAATGCAAATGAAACATGTCTGTATTCTTTGGTGCATTTGGAATCTTATGTCAATACTTTCCTGTTAAGCAGGCTTTGGACAGATTTTGCTCCTTAATTGCTCTATTTGTTCATATTTGGATTCAGTTCATGTACGGTTTAGTGCAAAAGTATCTATATATGTTTGTATCATCGTTGTTCATACAAGAAAGGAATGTCCAGTACTCGGTGCTCAGGGACAACTTCTTGCTCTTTATTAGGATTATAACAGGATAAACCAGGTACAGTGGAAACCTCTAACCTATACATCACCACTTATAACTAGATCCTTATTGCATGGAAGCTCCGCTGCAGTGCTTTTTTATACTGAATTATATAGTAGTTAGGCCCCTTTCAATGACATGTTACTATGGATGGAAAGAGATGCAGGAAAAAAAACAGAATGATAGCGCAATCCACTCAGATTTTGGTATAAATAATAATCTTCATTATTAAAGCCAAATCACAACACGTTTCGAGGCTTACACATGCCTCTTCCTCAGGTAAAAACAGGCTTACATACATGCAGAGTAAAAGTGTCTGTTTAAAAGGATTTTCTTGGCGCCAAAAATCACGAGGCCATGCCCCTGGGGGTGGGGCTACGGACCTGTTGTCAGTTTAATGTTAGATGACTAAACACATATTTAAAATTGCGAGGCCACGCCCCCTGGGGCGGGGCTGCAGACCTGATGTCAGTTTAATGTTAGATGACTAAACACACATTTAAAATCTTGAGGCTACACCCCCCTGGGGGCGGGGCTACGGACATGATGTCACCTTAATTTAGATGACTAAACACATTTAAAATCATAAGGCCACGCGGGCTACAGACCTGACGTCAGTTTAATGTTAGATGACTAAACACGCATTTAAAATCGTGAGGCCATGCCCCCTGGGTAGCGTGGCTATGGACCTGACGTCAATTTAATGACTAAACACGCATTTAAAATAAACTTTAAATAGCATAATGAAGTCCGGTGGTTTTGGCATGCAGATAGAACAGTATGAAAACAGGTTTTCTTATTGACAATAAACACATAGAGGGACATTTATCAATGTTTGCTTATGTATTCTTTTTTTTAGTAATTTTTTTTTTGCTTATGTGTGACTAATTTATCAACTGGTTTCAGCCTGTTGATAATTTTCTTTCATGTAAGCAATTTTTCCTTTTTTACTTTGGTAGTAGCTTTTTCTGCTCCATGTTTGAGCTGGAGTAAATTTAGTAAATTTTTAACGCTGTTGCGACTTTTTCTTGCGCAGTTGTGACTGTCGCAGTTAATAAATACCTGACTACCCGTAGTCCATTTTAAAATTATTACTACATAGTTAATTTTTGGAAAACTTGCTTTTCTCGCTTTCCAGTTAAAATGTTGCACGAAAAATCGCGTAGTCGCAGTTGCGACAATTTTGCGACAATTATAGTAAAGAAAACCTGACTAAACCCGTTGATAAATGTCCATAATAGTTTTTTTTTCCTTGTAATGCGCTCCTGTGTTGAGGAGCCGGTCCTGTTAGTTTGCTGGGTACCGGCATGAGAAGCGCTAGCTGGCGCTCCTGCGTATGTGCTAACTGTGAAAATACTAATGATGATGATTCCTGTGTTACGGCGATCGGAGCTGGAACTGAAGAAATGCTGGGTGCTAGTGCGCAGGCGCCAGCTGTGCAAGATGCTAGTGATGACAGTTTAGATGTTGCAGGGATGGTGTGAGCCTTTGGAGAAGCCATAGCTTGCGCTGAGGGGGGGGGGGGGGGGGAGTGGGCCAACCTGCAACAGTTTGTATAAATAATAAATGAATGAACTGATATACATATATACATACACACATACACATATACATACACACATACATACATATAAATTAATAAAAATAATAAAAAAATTATAATAATAAAAAATAAAATTTCTATAAATGGTCTCCTTATTTGGTGTATGTGTCACGTTTTTTTGAAATTGTGATTTTGAGGAACTGGGTTAGTAGAGGATTTTGGTATGTATACACATGTATAAACGGTAGATGAAAATGGAAGAAAATGTTGGAGGGTGGTGCATCACCGGACTACGTCCATACATTCGTTGAGGCCTGTAGGTGACATTGTATTCAGTTTGTAGATCCAATATGACTCCCTGTGTTGTCGTTTTCAAATCTGTTGTGTGTTTCAACCAGGATGCTTTCTATGGCTATGATTTTGTATGCAGAAAAGTTATTGTTGTGAGATTCCTTTGCATGGCGGGAGATGCTGTGGAACATAAAGCCCTTTTGGACGTAGGACCGATGTTTGTTCATCCTTGATCTCAGTTGTTGTATGGTCCGTCCGACATATTGTAACTTGCATTCACATTCCAATAGGTAGATGACATGTGTTGTAGAACAGTCGATTTTGTTTTTTATTTTGAAGGTTTCCCCTGTGGTATTACTTTTGAATGTTTTCGTCCCATGCTGAATATTCAGGAATGGTTCCCGCATCTGAAGGTACCAGGTAGTTTTTGTTCCTGAACACACCTAGAATCCAGCAATACCATCCCATGGGAAGCTTTGCCTCTTTCTGTTTTATAGTATATTCATGTTACTATGGATGGCACATCAGGACCAAGTTTTGCATAGAAGTAGTTTTGGGGACCAAGCAGAGAAAAATAGTTACATTTGTAAAGAAAGAAAATGTATTATTAGTTTACAATAATCTAAGTAAATTTGTGAATCTTAGAAAACTCCTTTTCATTTAACTAGATAAGAGTAAGTCATATTTAAGGCCAGGTTAAACACTTTTTTCCTTGTATCAGTAACCTGAAAGTATGGTCTTTTTTCTGTAATTTTTCCCATTTTTGGTGTTTTTTTCTATAAATTATATTTAAGAAAGATATTATTGTGCTGTAATGTTACTTTACCTTTGCGTATTATATTTGTAGTCAGCGCAACAGGTGTCTATGAACTTATTTTCATTGAATTGAAACTCCTTGAATTTGATATGAGACTCTTTACATCACTCTTTCTATCATCTTTTGTTGGACATATCTTTCTTTTGTAATGAGGTTACTTGCTCCTTTGGGACACTGACATTGTTGGGGAAGAGAATTGAATTGACAGTTAGAAGTCTCTTGGGCATAAAGTTGTTCCAGTCATTGCTTTTTGTGAAGGTCAACATAAGAATGTCAACCAGATTGTATACATGACTATTGGACTATTGACAAAAAAAAGAGAAACAGATGGATAAAATAGTAATGGTGATATCATCAAGAATAATGACTGTCTGCAGTCATCATCATATCAGTGCATTGTGTTCATGAAATCTGTTATATATATATATATATATATATATATATATATATTTCACAGTGCATTGTGTTCATGATACCTGTGCGAGCTAACCTTGTGCTCCGCTCTGCTGTTGCTATGGGCGCACGCACAGGACAATAGTGACGTCCCTGCGTGCCCTATCTCCCAGCGGCCCCCTGCATTTTTAAAGTTAACGCGGGGGGGAGCCGCAGAGAGGTAACAAGACATCTTTGTGTCCTGAAATGATCTTTCAGGATACAGGGATGTCCAGAATGTGACGGGGGCCCCTTTGGGCTGCTTAGTGGCGGCCGTGGATCCCCCCCCCGCTTAATCAGGGTGTGCCCAAGCACACCCGGCACACCCCGTGCGCATGCCTATGGCTTCTCCCCATCTTCAGCCGGCCTGTTACATTGCGAGCTGTTTTGGCCACCCGGCACCCCAGCTCACACACCCCTGAGGCCGGCCCTGCAGAGATAGCACCTTCATTTTACACCCCTGTCTCTACCCAGACCATATCCAGCACTTAGCAGAAGGCATTTGATGTCATGGCACCTGTTAAGTGATCTGCCAATGACAGCCAGCTACCATTGCCTAATTGTTCAATGATGTCACAAATAAGAAACCTAGACTGCTGTGGGCTGAAACAGATTTGTCTTAAACAACAAAACCAAGCTCTCTTTGGGATGTAACAATAGTTGTGATTGAAGTGGTAAACGCTGGTGTGATAAACTGCTTGTGTGATAATCTAAGATAGGAAAGAGCCGTTGAATGAGCAATTCCTTAAAACACCAATTCTTTATTTCAAACAGTTGAAGGTTGCAGGAAGAGCACACATCACACCACCTAGCCGGTGAAACACTCCAAATGGACACGTTTCGAGCATATGCGCTCGAAACACATGCCCAGACAACAAAAATATTGCCCATTGAGCATTGATGGCAAGCCAGTTTATAATTGTGCAGGATCTATAGGCACAGCTGTAACAGCTGTGGAAAAATGTTCCACAGCATGCATTGAAAAGATGCACTGAATTTTTACAGAAAGTGTGAATGGGGGCACAGTTACTTTGGATGTGCTACCTTAGTACCATTTTTTGGTTTGATAACACAACAAAGCTGTCCACAGACACTCTGATTGGCACCTGTCTTCAGTTTTTCCTAATTGTGTCCCCACACCAGCATTAGGATCATTTGAAGTCTATGTCAGTACTTCTACTTAGCGCAACAATGCAAAAGGTAGCGCAACCAGTTATAGTAGTCTGTTGTCCTTTACTTCCTGCAAAAACAGTATATCCAAAGTAGCTCTCTCCCAAAAGGAACATCATTTTTCCTTTGGTGCCTCCTTTTGTAAGAGTTTTTGGCTCCTATAAAAGCCTCGGAACATAACTTGGGATTTAGTAGCCAAGCTGTAATCTCTCCAACATGTGGCTACTTCTCCCAGTGGAGGAAAAAGGACCTATGTAAAGTCTCCACATACCTTTTGGCACTCTTCTCATTAAGGGTAAGGTCACACACCACCACGCATCCGCAGCATATCTGACACTGCGGATGCGCAGCCGGCAGTCACAGTGTGACGGCAGAGAAAACTTCCTGCTCCCTGTAGCTCTGTACGTCTGCTCGTAGTGGCAGATTTCCCATCAGTAGTCATGAGCTGACACACAGAGCTATTCAGCTGAAGCAAGGAGCTCCCTCTGCAGTCGCTGTGTGTGACCCTATCCTAAAGGGGTTTTCCCCGCTTAATGGAGCAATGGGTCTGCATGCATTTCGTTCCTTCTCTATGGAGAGGCAAGAGATAGCCAGGTACAGTGGTCGGCAAGTTTGCTGTCCTACTGCACCATTCAGCAGGGTCCAAGAGGACAGCACCACCATGATCAGACACGTATTCCCTATTCTGTGAACAGGAAATAAGATTTCTTTTTGATGAAATGCTTCTATAACACCTTCAGTACAAACTTGAAAAACCTCCTTTTCTTTCAGTAGTCCTGTTGTGATAATGGAGATAGCATTTACAGCATATGCACTTAATACACGTTAGTTCTACAATTAAAGATTTACAGAGTGCATTATAGGCTTAAAGCATTAAATCAAGATATTGACTTTTGGTTACCAATTACTACTAGAGAGGAGCGAACTTACAGTAAATTCGATTCTTCACGAATTTCTCGGCTCGGCAGTTGATGACTTTTCCTGCATAAATTAGTTCAGCTTTCAGGTGCTCTGGTGGGCTGGAAAAGGTGGATACAGTCCTAGGAGACTCTTTCCTAGGAATGTATCTACCTTTTCCAGCCCACCGGAGCACCTGAAGGCTGAACTAATTTACGCAGGATAATACTCAACTGCCGAGCCGAGAAGTTTGTGACGAATCGAATTTACTGTAAGTTCGCTCATCTCTAATTACTACACTGGACACTGTGCACTATGATATTTTTAACCAATGCCATGTTTGGCCTCATGGAGGCTACAAAGGACACATAAAATATTGTGTTATGTGGTATAAGCATGCATTGAACACATCATATAATGATCATAAGTACTTAATACTTTTTCCTGGAACTTACAAACTTTCTTATCTCTCTGCAGTCCTGTGGTGATAATGAAGATAACTATGACAATATGTGCAGTTAATGCACATTATTTTTGCAATAAAAGAGAGCACATTATGGGCTGGAAATTAAAATAGACTACAGTGGACACTGTACACTATGATTTTAAACCAAAAGTCATTTTTGTGCATTACATACCATATGTAATAGATAATATATGATTTGTTCTAGGATACTTTCGAAAAAGTCCTTTCTTTATGTTTCCTATTTATTTCGATTAAGCTTTAGGGCTTGGCTCAAAAAACATCATCAAGGACTATTGTGGAGAATTTTCAACGCTGTATGGTGAAGGTCTGGTTTATAATTGTTGGAAATTTTTGCGCAAGTGTCTTGGCTGCTTAATGTGCGACTTATGTAATTAATATCCTTTCCATGAGAGCTCTTTTAAGTGCTTCCCTTTCTTGTATTACTTGACAAGATTTATAAAATTTGACTTTTTTTCAAAAAAATGGCAAAGATTTTTGCCCAAGTTGACTGTCATGAGCATACTTAATATCTGAAGCAATCTCTGTGAGCATGCATGTAAGGCATACAGTACATGGACCTAATCTGTTTTAAGAACAACAGAATCTACGCATAGAATAATAATTCCCCCATTGTGTATGAAACCACCCATAAAGAGACCTGACAGGGAAGAGAATAGCATTCCAATACTGTTCTACTCAGCTCTATGTGATGCTGCATTCAGCTAAAAAAGAACTTTAACCCCTTAAGGACCCAGGGTTTTTCAGTTTTTGCACCTATAACTCTTTCAATTTTGCACCTAAAAATCCATATGATTGCTTATGACGCCACCAATTCTAGTTTGTAATGACGTCAGTCATTTTACCCAAAAATCTATGGTGAAACGGGAAAAAAATCATTGTGAGACAAAATTGGAAAAACCACACCATTTTGTAACTTTTGGGGGCTTCCGTTTCTACGCAGTAAATTTTTCGGTAAATATGACACCTTCCCTTTATTCTGTAGGTCCATACGATTAAAATGATACCCTACTTATATACGGTAGGTTTGATTTTGTCGTACTTCTGGAAAAAATCATAACTACATGCAGGAAAATTTATACATTTAAAATTGTCATCTTCTGACCCCTATAACTTTTTTATTTTTCCGCGTATGGGGCGGTATGAGAGCAAATTTTTTGCGCCGTGATCGGAAGTTTTTTGCGGTACCATTTTTGTATTGATCGGACTTTTTGATCGCTTTTTATAAATTTTTTCATGGTATAAAAAGTGATCAAAAATACACTATTTTGGACTTTGGAATTTTTTTGCACGTTTTTTGCACATTATAGCCCCATAGGGGGCTATGACACTGCACACACTGATCTTTTACATTGTTCAATGGTTTCTCATAGGAAACCATTGATCAATGATTCTGTCGCTTGACTGCTCATGACTGGATCTCAGGCACTGAGCAGTCAGTCGACAATCGGACACCAGGAGGCAAGGTAGGAGACCCTCCCCGTGTCTTACAGCTGTTCGGGATGCCGCGATTATGCAGCAGAAATCCCGAATAGCCCCCTGAGCTAACCGGCAACGATTTACTTTCACTTTAGACGTCTAAAGGGTTAATAGCGTGCGCCACCGTGATCAGTGCTGCGCTCCATTAGCTACGGGTCCCAGCCTTTGTTAGAGGCCGGGCACGACCCGCTATGACGTGGGGCCACGCTGTGGTTCCGCGTTATAGAATGGGAGTGGGTCCTTCCTGGGTCCTTAACGTCCTGGGTCCTTAACAGGTTAAAGGACCTTGCCATGACTAGTATCCAGTCATGGCAGAATGGACATGGTGGCTTCCAGTCACACTATCCACACTCCTCCTGCCAGTCAGATTTGATTGACAGCCTAAGTTTAGGGCTTTTCCTACACTCAAGCTGTCAATAAAGCCAGTCTGTGCCAGAGAAGGGTAGTGAGTGAGACTGGAAGCCCGTGCATCCCTTTTAAAATCGCAAATGGTGGTCCTTGCTGCTACCTCTGTCTATGTCAGAAACTGTCCAGAGCAGGAGAGGTTTGTTCTGGGATACACGGCAGCTGATAAGAACTAAAAAGGCTTCCATTTTCAAAATAAAATAGAAATAGAAATTGATGTTGTTTGACCCTGTATAGTATTTGTTATCTAGATAAGCATCTTTTCTAAGTATGGGATTGGTTACTAGTCTGGATTTCATTGTATGTTTGGAATATTTCATTGGTGCATGCTATCATCACCAAATGGCTTCTGGTTTGGTATAAATAAAGTTTGAGTTTTAATGGCAGTTCCCTTGGAAATGAATTTGTTTAATGGATGAGAGGAATTGTATTACTAGGTCTGAGCTATACCTGATAATCATCTTATTGCTATTATTCTGGAATACCCCTTTAAATAAAAACACTACAGTTGATACCTTACCACACATGTGAAAATATCAGAATCTAATTTAATAAAATATTTTCTTTTCTAACCATCCAATCTTCACCAATTTTTTCTCTAAAAAAAACAAGTAATACAACTGTAGTTACACAAAGAAAGCTGTAAAAACTTATATACTAATTATCCCAAAGTACTTGAACATTTGCACTGAAATTCTGTTCTCCAACAACACCTGCTAATGGTATATAAATGCCTTGCATAGTTATATAACACAGTAGGTATAATGCATTCCTGCGGCTTGATCCATAACTTTTTTCCATTGGCTGCAATGGAGCAAAGTTACATTAAACAATTTAGACCAGCAGATATTACCAGCCGACTGGCAACTGTTTTAAGGGAGCAACAGGAAACTGCATGAGCCATTTGCTTACTGCCATCTGTCATATATCCTGGTGCCTTTCTCATTAAGATCAGAATGAGTGCAGATGAAAATGCTTTTTTTATGTCTGTTTTATTTTGTATTCCATATGCTTGCAGTTTTAGATTGCTCAAATTCTCTAATCCGTCTATATTTAAAAAAAAATAATTGAGCTACATTTAAAATATCTATATTTAACATCTTGAAATGAGTAATGTTCAACCTACATGGTAATGATCTCCCACCTTAGGTCAATACGTTTTCGACATTGGTTACATGCTAGAAATTGTTACTTACTAGGAAGCACTTCACTGCTATTTTTGATCATCTTTTTGGCAAAAATAAAATACCATTACAGTGCCTAAGTAGTGTAATTTAAGACGATGTGCCTAGAATTAAAGCATTACTGTCATTAAAAACAACTTTTGACATGCTGATCAGAACAATTAAAAAGTTGATAATCACACCGGGGTCTCACTCCTGAGACTTGCTGCAATCGCCAGGGAAGCAGGTTCATTGTGCTCCACTCCCTGGAGAGATTCATACATTTCTTGGCATAGACTTCTATGCGATCAACAACTTTTGGCATATCTTCTGTAATGAGTTGAACTAACGGGTGAGCCAGGGAGAGAAGCACACAGCTGAACGCTTCACCAGGCTGTGTCTACAGATCGGTGGGATTTCTGCACTGAGACCTTGTCTGATCAAAACTTACAGGAAACTTACTGCATACTGATTTATTATTAAAGTCAAAGTATTACAGTATTCAGCAAGGTCCTAAGCGCACCCTAGGGGTAGCTGCATGAAGTCCGGATGTTAACATTGAGCTATGTAAGAGGGAAATTATTAAGGAGAAAGAGAAAAAGAGAAAAAAAGAGAAAAAGAGAAAAAGAGAGAGAAAAAGAGAAAAAGAGGGAAAGAGAAAAAGAGAGAGAGAGAGAAGATATGCAGGCCTTTTAAGGGTTTTCAAGCTAGGCTCATACCATGTTGACCTGTCTGTTTGGCATATACGTTGGCAAACCTATCAAAAAGGGATGTCGACGTATACTGCAGCATATGGAAAGCGGTCCATTGGCTTCAATGGGCTAAACTAGTAAACTAGTCACATGTTCGACCCATTCTCCGAGGGTAGCATTTATTTTGTAGGACTGAAAAGCGTTGTTTTTTGTACTTCAGTCTCAAAAAATAGTATCAAACGTGTCACATGTTAACTACATTAAGCTCATGAAACTCAATGGGCCAGCTGTTTGTATGCTGCAGTATACATCTGTCACTTTTTGACAGGTTTGCCAACATATGCATCAAATGCAGAGGGCAACATGGCATGAACCTAGCCTTACACTAAAATTTACACTGACTACAAGCCATTAATAATGTTGCTCGAGAATATTCGCAATGCGAATTTTATTCGCGAATATCGCATATTAGCAAATTCGCAAATATTCGCGAATATAGCGCTATATATTCGTAATTAAGAATATTCATAGTTACATAGTTAGTACGGTCGAAAAAGACATATGTCCATCAAATTCAACTAGGGAATTAAGGGGTAGGGGTGTGGCGCGATATTGGGGAAGGGATGGGATGTTATATTTCTTCATAAGCATTAATGTTATTTTGTTCCAGGAATGTATCTAATCCTGTTTTAAAGCTGTTAATTTTTCCTGCTGTGACCAGTTCCTGAGGTAGACTGTTCCATAAGTTCACAGTTCTCATGGTAAAGAAGGCGTGTCGCCCCTTGAGACTAAACTTTTTCTTCTCCAGACGGAGGGAGTGCCCCCTCGTCCTTTGGGGGGGTTTAACCTGGAACAGTTTTTCTCCATATTTTTTGTATGGGCCATTAATATACTTATATACATTTATCATATCCCCCCTTAAATGTCTCTTCTCAAGACTAAACAATTGTAACTCCTTTAATCGCTCCTCATAGCTAAGATGTTCCATGCCCCATATTAGTTTAGTCGCGCGTCTCTGCACCCTTTCCAGCTCCACAGTGTCCCTTTTATGTACAGGCGACCAAAACTGAACAGCATATTCCAGGTGAGGCCGTACCAATGCTTTATAAAGGGGGAGTATTATGTCCCTGTCCCTTGAGTCCATGCCTCTTTTGATACATGACAATATCCTGCCGGCTTTGGAAGCAGCAGCCTGACATTGCATGCTATTCTGTAGTCTGTGATCTACAAGTACACCCAGATCCTTCTCTACCAGTGACTCTGCCAGTTTAATCCCCCCTAAGACATACAACGCATGCAGGTTATTAGTACCCAGATGCATAACTTTACTTTTATCCACATTGAACCTCATTTGCCAAGTGGATGCCCAGACACTTAGTCTATCCATGTCATCTTGTAACTTATGCACATCCTCTATAGACTGTACTGTGCTACAAAGCTTGGTGTCATCTGCAAAGATAGAAACAGAGCTGTTAATACCATCCTCTATATCATTGATAAATAAATTAAACAACAGCGGGCCCAGTACTGAACCTTGGGGTACACCACTAATAACCGGGGACCAATCAGAGTACGAATCATTGACCACCACTCTCTGGGTACGATCCATGAGCCAGTGTTCAATCCAGTTACAAACTAAAATTTCCAAACCCAAAGACCTTAACTTACCTGTCAGACGTCTATGAGGGACAGTATCAAATGCTTTAGCAAAATCCAGAAACACTATATCCACAGCCATTCCTCTGTCAAGGCTTCTACTCACCTCTTCATAAAAGCAAATTAGATTTGTTTGACAACTTCTATCCTTAGTAAACCCATGCTGGCTATCACTTATAATACAATTATCCCCTATGTATTCCTGTATGTAATCCGTTATAAGTCCTTCAAACAATTTACCCACAATGCACGTTAAACTTACCGGTCTATAGTTTCCTGGGGAAGACCTAGAGCCCTTTTTGAAGATTGGCACCACATTCGCCTTGCGCCAGTCCCTTGGCACAATACCAGACACCAGAGAATCTCTAAATATCATGAACAGGGGTACAGATATTACTGAACTTACCTCTCTAAGAACTCTTGGGTGCAATCCATCTGGCCCTGGAGATTTGCTTACATTTATAGTAACTTACCTTGTACCATCTCTACATTAAGCCAGTTCAGTACATTACGTGATGTGTTACCAGCACTGACCGGGCCAATGTCAGCTCTTTTTTCCATAGTGTATACAGAACTAAAGAACCCATTCAGTAGCTCCGCTTTCTCTTGATCACCTGTGACAACCTCCCCATTATCATTATTAAGGGGTTCTACATGCTCTGTCCTTGTTTTTTTTGCATTTATATATCTAAAAAAATATTTAGGATTAGTTTTGGTTTCTTTGGTCACCTGTCTCTCATTTTGAATTTTTGCTGTTTTTATTACATTTTTACAGATTTTATTTAGCTCTTTGTACTGTTTAAATGTTATCGCTGACCCATCAGATTTGAATTTTTTGAAGGCTATTTTTTTGTTGTTTATTGCTCTTTTAACATCATTTGTCAGCCATGTAGGATTTAGTTTTAATCGTTTATATTTGTTCCCCTTTGGTATATATTTAGCTGTATAGTTATTTAGAGTTGATTTAAAGATGTCCCATTTACCTTCTGTATCAGTATTTGAGAACACCTCCCCCCAGTCTATGTCCTGTAGTGCAGGCCTCAGCCCAGGGAAGTTTGCCTTTTAAAGTTATATGTTTTTGCCTTCCCCACCTGTCTTTGTTTTCTACATTTTAAGTCAAAATTAACTATATTGTGGTCGCTATTACAAAGGTTTTCCCACACAGTTACATTACCAACCAGCTCTGCGTTGTTGGAAATGATCAGATCCAACAAGGCATCACTTCTTGTTGGGTCCTCCACAAACTGGCCCATAAAATTATCCTGCAATAAATTTAGGAATTGTCGCCCCTTTGTAGTTTTAGCCAACCCCGGACCCCAATCTATATCTGGATAGTTAAAATCTCCCATTATTACCACTGTACCTGCCCGGGCGGCCCTCTCTATTTGTTTATGAAGCCGAACATCTATCTCTTCAGTGATATTAGGGGGTCTGTAGATTACCCCAAATATTATTTTTTCAGTATTTCCCTCCTTTTGTAATTCTACCCACAGTGATTCCACCTCCTCAGAATCATCACACACAATGGCATCGTTCACACTGGCTTTCATACCACTTCTTACATACAGACAGACTCCACCACCTTTTCTGTTCATTCTATCCTTGCGAAACAATGTAAACCCCTGCAGATTGACAGCCCAGTCATGCGAGGAGTCCAGCCATGTCTCAGTGACCCCAACCATATCAATATGTTCCTCCAGTATCAAGGCCTCAAGCTCCCCAATTTTATTTGCTAGGCTTCTGGCATTTGTAAACATACACTTTACATTTCCATCCTTTATGTTATTGGGGTTAATGGGATTCAAGGGTGTAAGTTTTATTTTCCTATGAAGCCTATTCCTATTAACTATTCTAACCCCTCCCTCCGTTCCACCCCCAGGTACATTTATAATTCCCACCTCTCTATCTACACTATCTTCCCCCTCTTTGCTGTAGGTTCCCTCCCCCCAAGTCCCTAGTTTAAACACTCCTCCACCCTTCTAGCCATCTTCTCCCCAAGCAAAGCTGCACCCTCACCATTGAGGTGCACCCCGTCCCTACGGTAGAGTCGGTAACCGACAGCAAAGTCAGCCCAGTTCTCCATGAACCCAAACCCTTCCTTCCTACACCAGCTTCTGAGCCACTTGTTTACCTCCCTGATCTCCCGCTGCCTCTCTGGTGTGGCTCGTGGTACTGGCAGTATTTCAGAAAATACTACCTTGGAGGTCCTTGCCTTAAGCTTCGTTTTTTTTTCCTTCACCGTACACAAGACAGTGATCACCCCTCTCTGCTTCCAGCTTGTGTGGTGTAAAGAAGGCTCTAATACTACTGTGTGAGACTGGTGTGCGAATGTTCGCATATGCGAAAATTAAATTTGCATATGCTAATTTTCGCATATGCGAATTTTCGCTTATGCTAATTTTTGTATATGTTAATTTTTGCATAAGTTGATTTTCGCATATGCAAATTTTCGCTTATGCAAATTTTTGTATATGTTAATTTTCTCTTAAGTTAATTTTCGCATATCCGAATTTTCGCTTATGCAAATTTTTGTATATGTTAATTTTCGCATACGCAAATTTTCGCATATGCGGAAATAAAACGAGAATATTACGAATATGCGAATATTCGCGAATATATGACGAATATTCGTCCATATATTCGCGAATATTCGCGAATTCGAATATGGCCTATGCCGCTCAACACTAGCCATTAACTGCAGCATCTATTGGGCTAAACAACTGGCATCAGTGTGATCTCCAATGCGGGTCCAGACAATAGACCCGCATAGCAACCAGCACCTAGCAACTAGCTTCTATGGAGTAAGCTCCGCTCCTCAACCCGCTCCATTATTACTTAATTTTCACTTGATAGAGTAAACTGTTTAGATCTCCTTCCGGCAATATCAATAATCTACTTTAAATTCTCTGTACAGCCGCTGTTGTTTGCAATAATAATACAATGGATGTGATAGCTAAATGTTAAGAAATAAAAGAACAAACTTGTCTATACAAATGTGTGCTTATCAGCAGTTTATCCGCTATGACTGACCTTTTGTGGACAGAAAGAATGAAGCTTTCCCTAATGTAATGGTGTAATGCATCCAGGAGGCTGTCTGTTCCACATTTACGTGCTCCAAACTCTGCGTTGTATTATCTTTTCTGAAGGAGATTTCTCTTCTGGGCATTCAAACACTTCTTGATGCTTTAAGAATACCGTTTATTTATGCCAACAAAATGAAAAGACAGATAATGTATACTACTGCTAAAATGGTATAAAAACTTCAAATAACAAAAACACACCTGAAAACAAATTCCATTGATCTTAATGTGACTGTGCATCAAGGGCATATTTACCAGTGCCTGGGTAGCCCCCCTAATGTTCTAAAACAATTTTTCCAACCTCATTTTTCTGCCTCACGCGGACTTACAATTAAAACCATCTTTTCTGCAGAGGAGGGGGGATTTACGACACCCCAAGGTACAGAGAGAAGTGATTTACTTCTCCTGTGAGGCAGCCACACAGTAGATTGCAGCCAACTGTTACACAGTTTTCTGTTTGGCTTCTTGGAGGAACTCATGGCACTGCCACCTTGCTGTGAACCCGCACAACATAGTGGTGGACCCTGCAGCATCTTTAGCCTATACCAGTATTCCGCCCAGCAGTGTCAGTGTTTATTAGAGAGGAGGCCGCAGTCCTTTAGATCTACCAGCTACCATAGGAAGTACTTTAAAGGGGTATTCCAGGCAAAAACTTTTTTATATATATCAACTGGCTCCAGAAAGTTAAACAGATTTGTATATTACTTCTATTAAAAAATCTTAATCCTTCCGATAGTTATTAGCTTCTGAAGTTTTCTGTCTAACTGCTCTATGATGATGTCACGTCCCGGGAGCTGTGCATGATGGGAAAATTTCCCCATGGGAACTGCACAGCTCCCGGGACGTGAGTCATCATTGAGCAGTTAGACAGAAAACAACAACTCAACTTCAGAAGCTAATAACTATTGGAAGGATTAAGATTTTTTTATAGAAGTAATTTACAAATCTGTTTATCTTTCCGGAGCCAGTTGATATATAAAAAAAAGTTTTTGCCTGGAATACCCCTTTAATACTATTGCTGCTATACATATTGCCTACCTGTTTTAGAAGCTTGTATAAATGTGTGTCGATGTAAAGGTGAGCTCTTGCACATAAAGTGCAACACTTGCTTTGTAATTGTATCAAGGTCTGTAAAATAAATATATATTCATGTAATATTATAAATAAAGATTAAAAAAAAAGCAGACCCTATATAAGACTTAGTCTCACCCTACAGTTCTTTCTCCAGTCAAGGAAATTAGGTGCGTCGTACTAATGGAGTTTTCATACATTAGGTAGGACAAACATACAGACAGACGTTTGATGCCACAGATGACAAAGAGAGTCATCTATGGCAACAAATGTCCATGTAACAAATGGTACAGGACACACTAAAAGACTTCTCTCCCAAAGAATATCTGAACACCTGAACAATATAAAAAGGGGTTTCGAGGGACATCCGTTGTCTATACACTTCAAGGAGAAGCATAATTCAGTTATGGAAGGATACATTTTTTGCAGTCTGGAACAAAATTTTACCCCATTGGCGGGGAGGAAATTACATCGCGCAGATGTCAAGAATGGAAGCAAAATGGATCTTTGAATTAAACACAGGGGCACCATATGGTTTGAATACAGAATTCAAAATATTTAGTTTTCTGGATGAGTAATAAATATTTACTAAAAGGATAAACTCAGAAAATACATAAGGAAACATAGAAAGAGAACAAATACGAGGAAAAGTGACATTAAACACAATAGAAAAACATAGCAAACCACTTATCAATATCCTCACAAACTCATACAGTAGAGGAGGAAGAAGTGATGCTCAAGCTGACAGCCGGGAGTACAGACGAAGGAGACCGGAACATCTTCAAAACGGACTTTCTCCCACACCGTAGGGACGTCACTAGCGGCGACCAGCTGACCATCTCAGATTCCGGCGGGAGTATGGTACAGTAGAGACGCCACAGGCCAGGGCAGTCTCCCTTCCGCTCCCACAAGCAGCGCTCATCAAATACGTACCTTACCTGCATTGAAGAGGATTGCAGTAAGTTTATAGGATTCCAGAACACACATGGACTTCCACAAATACAGGTATCGCTAATGTATGCATCTAGACAGGTGAAATATACTCACTATACCTTGTTCTAACTATCGCAGTCTGTTAATATATAGATACATAAGAGGATGAAAATACTATAAGCATAAATTATTGAAAACGTATGTCCTACCTCATGGATGAAAACTCCATTAGCACAACGCACCTCTTTTCTTTAAATGGTGAAAGAACTATAGGGTGAGACTAAGTCTTATATACGGTCTGCTTTTTTTCATCTTTATTTATAATATTACATTAATATATATTCATTTTACAGACCTCGATACAATTACAAAGCACGTTTTGCACTTTTTGTCCAAGAGTTCCCCTTTACATCTATACACCTTTATAAAATCTTCTAAAACAGGTAGGTAATTATCCTCCTTTGTGACATTAAAAATACTGAATAGCACACTACATTATATTATTGTGCATTGCTTTTCATTACAGTTTCTATTAGACAAATTGCCAGGAGAACTCAAGACAGTTTTATTGGTCGATATCCGCATATGCATTTTACTATTTCTTCCATCCTTTTAAAATAATAAAAAGAGTAAGTCCTACTTTATCTGCCCCAGTATTTATTGTATTTCATTTTTATTAACATGATTACATGATTAAGCTTACTGTGTGTATAGTATATAATGTACATAGTGTATACGTGGTGCATTCTGAGTATATAGGGTATATTGTGTGCATGTTGTGTATACAGTGGTCCCTCAAGTTGCAATATTAATTGGTTCCAGGACGATCATTGTATGTTGAAACCATTGTATGTTGAGACCATAACTCTATGGAAACCTGGTAATTGGTTCTGAAGCCACCAAAATGTCATCCAAAAATAGGAAAAAGTGAGGATTAAAGAAAAATAAGTAGATAACTAATACAGATAAAGCAAATCATCACATATAAAAGTAAGAAAGAGCTGCTGGGACCTGTAAATCACTGTCTATGTCAGTGTTTCCCAACCAGGGTGCCTCCAGCTGTTTCAAAACTACAACTCCCAGCATGCCCGGAAAGCCGTTGGCAACTGTCCGGGCATGCTGGGAGTTGTAGTTTTGCAACAGCTGGAGGTACCCTGGTTGGGAAACAATGGTTTATGTAGAGGACAGGAGCTTCTTCAGAGTCTTATACAGTACACCCAGTGTCCCAAATGGAGCCGCCCTTATTTGGTGTCCAAAAGGAGCAGCTAACCCTGGCACAGGTAAGGATTATTACAGAACTTGTAGTTCTTCCCTGTACTGTAGGGGGCGCTACCAGACACCAGTCAGTGCATGCACTTCAGTAATAGAGGTGATTTACCAGTGAATGCCCATTCTGATTGGTCAGTTTCTCCAGTTGTGACACGTTTCACAGATCTGCACTGTCTGTAGCATTGTATGTTGAGTCTGGTTTCAAGTTACAATGGTCCAGAAAAGACCATTGTATGTTGAAACTATTGTATGTTGAGGTCATTGTAAGTTGAGAGATCACTGTATATATATAGTGTATGTGGTATGTGGTGTGTTTAAGTTGTGTATAGTGTATGCCTTGTGAATTGTGTGTATGTGAGTGGTGTATGCTGTGTAGCAGGGCTCTACTAGACACCTGGCAGTTCTAACAAATGCTAGATGGGCTGGGGATCAGCCTCCAAGATAATCACTTCACTACCACCATAGAAATCATAATGGGTGCTGGAATGTGGAAGTAAAGAACGCTCATCTCAAATGCAGTAGTTCTGCTAGTCAATATTTGTGCACTCCTGTAGTCTTTATTAAAAACCAAAATATTATGAGCCCTCACCAGAATTATTGCCAAGGGACCACTACAAAACTGTGGGCATATTCAGTCCTACTCCATTCAGCTCTATGAGACTCAGCCAAGTAAATATTTAAATTGGCTTTGTAGTATTGAATTGAGCTCCCACATGCATGTCCTGCTGTCACTTCATTCAAACGGGAGACATTATCCCCCTCTTTTTGCTATGTGTGGGGGTCTCTGTGATTGTGGCATCAACTGACATTGGCTGCTTATCATTATGATTGCTTAGGAACTAAAGAATTATGAGGATTATTGTTGAGAGTATGCAAAAAGCTGTAAACGTGTGTACTGTTTGTTCTATATTGGTGACTTTTTAAGACATCACCATGGCCAGCAATTTGCTGAGTTGCACCGTGATGGATCAACCCCAGGCACCACAAAGAAAATCACATCGGAACCGTCGCAGCGATAGTGGACACATGGGAGTAAGGGAAGAGGGTAAAGGTTGTTCTGTTTTTGTTTTGTTTTTTTATATAGCTGACAGAATGGGCATATTTAATAAACAAACATACAAACGAAAACAAAAAAACAACCCTACTGCCAGATAAACCCTACTGCTGGATAAACTCTTAGTATGCAAAAAAATTTAATAAAAAGCCTTACAGTACATGTAAAAAAACTCAGGGCTTCATGACCTAGTCCTATTTCTTTTGCAGTACGAGGTAGTAGTTGGGTAGAAATAGATCATCTTTTTGTGTGTCCTAATTACTATGTACAAAAGTATTAAAAATCAATGCAGAGCTCTGTCATACTTTTTTACACTGGACAGTGTTCAGGAGACTTGTAGGTGTAAAGGAAAAAAAATCAGTCAAGAAAGGTTTTTATTTGGGGAGCAGATTTTTTAAATATAGTTTTAAACATTTTCTTTTAAACTTTTTCTTCTAACGCTTTTGAAGCCCAATTAGTCTATTGCTCCTGTTGGATATGGCGCAAAACCGACTCCCAAGCTTCCCCACCCCATACTTTCTTACCTGACCAGACCAGAAGTGTAGCACCACTTGGCTGTAAAAGTTTGAAAAGCCATTTGCTCCCTATCAATCATTCTTGTAGCTACCTGCAGGGCTACTCCTACCTAAAAATGTGTATTCTATTTCCTAAAGGAGGCCTGCTACTACCTACAGGGAGCAACTACTGCCTAAAGGGGACTGCTTTAAGAGACATACTTACTCTTTGGTACCTTATAAGTGCTGGAAAAGTGTGGAGCCTAAAATGTTTGTCGGGTAAGTTCTGTTGAGATGAGCTGTGACTTGAAGAAATCGTCATGACGGTCTGGGTTGGATGGAGAAAAAACAGGAAAGTGAATGGCTCCACTTAGAGAAGACATCACCTGTGAGTCACCTAATGTTAATGTATGTAATGACTTCAGAGCCTATGTAGAGCTGGTACCTGTCACGATGCCGGCTGGCAGGTAGTGGATCCTCTGTGCCAGAGAGGGATGGCGAGGACCGCGCTAGTGGACCGGTTCTAAGCCACTACAGGTTTTCACCAGAGCCCGCCGCAAAGCGGGATGGTCTTGCTGCGGCGGTAGTGACCAGGTCGTATCCACTAGCAACGGCTCACCTCTCTGGCTGCTGAAGATACTGAAGATAGGCGAGGTACAAGGGAGTAGGCAGAAGCAAAGTCGGACGTAGCAGAAGGTCGGGGGCAGGCGGCAAGATTCGTAGTCAGGGGAGATAGCAGGAGATCTGGTACACTGGTTATAAACACACAAAACGCTTTCACTGGCACTAAGGCAACAAGATCCGGCAAGGGAGTACAAGGGAGGAGACTAGATATAGCCAGGGAACAGGTGGGAGCCAATTAAGCTAATTGGGCCAGGCACCAATCATTGGTGCACTGGCCCTTTAAATCTCAGGGAGCTGGCGCGCGCGCGCCCTAGAGAGCGGAGCCGCGCGCGCCAGCACATGACAGCAGGAGACGGGAACGGGTAAGTGACCTGGGATGCGATTCGCGAGCGGGCGCGTCCCGCTGTGCGAATCGCATCCCCAACGGCCAGGACAGGGCAGCGCTCCCGGTCAGCGGGACCGACCGGGGCGCTGCGGAGAGAGAGACGCCGTACGCGCTCCGGGGAGGAGCGGGGACCCGGAGCGCTAGGCGTAACAGTACCCCCCCCCTTAGGTCTCCCCTTCCCTTTGTCTGGTAACTGCCTCCCCTGGGATGAGGACACCGGGAAAGGATGGAGGGATTCCTCAACAGCAGGCGGAACAGCAGGAGTAGGGATGGGGAGGGAGGGCAGAGGGCGAGACTTGGCACGGGGCAGTGTGACACCAGGACGAGGGCCAAGAGGGGACACAGAGGTTTGCCTGATGGGACTGGGAGGGGGGGAGAGGTATTTCTTGTGGCAGGCAGAGTCCTTAATGACCTTAGGGGGACCGGATACAGGAGGAACCACAGGGTCACGGCAGGGAGTACTGGGGACCGGTTGAAGGCAGTCCTTGGAACAAGAGGGACCCCAACTCTTGATCTCCCCAGTGGACCAATCCAGGGTTGGGGAATGGTGTTGAAGCCAGGGTAGTCCAAGGAGAACTTCAGAAGTGCAATTAGGAAGGACAAAAAATACAATTTCCTCGTGATGAGGTCCGATGCACATTAGGAGGGGCTCTGTGCGATAACGCACGGTGCAGTCCAATCTGGCTCCGTTGACCGCGGAAATGTGGAGTGGCTTGACAAGACGGGTCACCGGAATGCGGAATTTATTCACTAAGGACTCCCGAATAAAATTCCCAGAAGCTCCAGAGTCCAGGCAGGCCACGGCTGAGAGGGGAGAGCTGGCTGACGTAGAAATCCGAACAGGCACCGTGAGACGTGGAGAAGTCGACTTAGCATCAAGAGACGCCACACCCACGAGAGCTGGGTGCGAGCGTGCGTTTCCCAGACGTGGAGGACGGATTGGGCACTCCACCAAAAAATGTTCAGTACTGGCACAGTACAGACAAAGATTCTCTTCCTTACGGCGATTCCTCTCTTCCAGGGTCAGGCGAGACCGATCCACTTGCATGGCCTCCTCGGCGGAAGGCCTAGGCGCAGATTGCAGTGGAGACTGTGGGAGAGGTGTCCAGAGATCTAAGTCTTTTTCCTGGCGGAGCTCTTGATGCCTCTCAGAAAAACGCATGTCAATGCGAGTGGCTAGATGAATGAGTTCATGCAGGTTAGCAGGAGTCTCTCGTGCGGCCAGAACATCTTTAATGTTGCTGGATAGGCCTTTTTTAAAGGTCGCGCAGAGAGCCTCATTATTCCAGGAAAGTTCAGAAGCAAGGGTACGGAATTGTATGGCGTACTCGCCAACGGAAGAATTACCCTGGACGAGGTTCAGCAGGGCAGTCTCAGCAGAAGAGGCTCGGGCAGGTTCCTCAAAGACACTTCGAATTTCCGAGAAGAAGGAGTGTACCGGGGCGGTGACGGGGTCATTGCGGTCCCAGAGCGGTGTGGCCCATGACAGAGCTTTTCCAGACAGAAGGCTGACTACGAAAGCCACCTTAGACCTTTCAGTGGGAAACAGGTCCGACATCATCTCCAAGTGCAATGAACATTGCGAAAGAAAGCCACGGCAAAACTTAGAGTCCCCATTAAATTTGTCCGGCAAGGACAGGCGGAGGCTAGGAGTGGCCACTCGCTGCGGAGGAGGTGCAGGAGCTGGCGGAGGAGATGATTGCTGAAGAAGTTGCGAATGTTGGCGCACAATGGTGGACACTTCCGACAGCTGGTGGGTTAGAAGGGCGACCTGTCGGGCGATATCAGAGACAACTGGCAGGGGAACCTCAGCGGGATCCATGGCCGGATCTACTGTCACGATGCCGGCTGGCAGGTAGTGGATCCTCTGTGCCAGAGAGGGATGGCGAGGACCGCGCTAGTGGACCGGTTCTAAGCCACTACAGGTTTTCACCAGAGCCCGCCGCAAAGCGGGATGGTCTTGCTGCGGCGGTAGTGACCAGGTCGTATCCACTAGCAACGGCTCACCTCTCTGGCTGCTGAAGATACTGAAGATAGGCGAGGTACAAGGGAGTAGGCAGAAGCAAAGTCGGACGTAGCAGAAGGTCGGGGGCAGGCGGCAAGATTCGTAGTCAGGGGAGATAGCAGGAGATCTGGTACACTGGTTATAAACACACAAAACGCTTTCACTGGCACTAAGGCAACAAGATCCGGCAAGGGAGTACAAGGGAGGAGACTAGATATAGCCAGGGAACAGGTGGGAGCCAATTAAGCTAATTGGGCCAGGCACCAATCATTGGTGCACTGGCCCTTTAAATCTCAGGGAGCTGGCGCGCGCGCGCCCTAGAGAGCGGAGCCGCGCGCGCCAGCACATGACAGCAGGAGACGGGAACGGGTAAGTGACCTGGGATGCGATTCGCGAGCGGGCGCGTCCCGCTGTGCGAATCGCATCCCCAACGGCCAGGACAGGGCAGCGCTCCCGGTCAGCGGGACCGACCGGGGCGCTGCGGAGAGAGAGACGCCGTACGCGCTCCGGGGAGGAGCGGGGACCCGGAGCGCTAGGCGTAACAGTACCTACCACCATAGGGTGATATATCCTCCTGGTATTATTGGTAATATTTCGGTATACTGGATTTGGTCAGTAACAGTATGATGATAATATATATATTGTGATAATATTCCTCTTTGTATACTGGTATTATTGGTATTATTGGTCTCAGTATACAGGATTTGGTCAGTAACAGTAGGATGGTATTATGTATGGTGATATTTCCTCCTTGTATATCGATATTATTAGTAACATTGGTTTGAATATACAGGATTTGATCAGTAACAGTATGATGGTGATGTGTATGGGGGAGAATATTTTTTTTTCTTTGTATACTAGCATTGGTAACATTGGTCTCAGTATACTGGATTTGGTCAGTAATAGTATAATGATGATAGTTCCTCCTTATATCAGTGTTATTTGGTAACTAACTACATGACTTCTGTAGAGGTACATTTTTTTTTTTCATAGTGAATCTTCTTATCTATCACAAAAATGCCCAGGCCTATTTTTGGTCCCAGTCCAGCCCTGCACACCAACCCGTGACATAATTGAATGTCACGGGTCATAAAAGGGTTAACATACCTTATTCTGACCCTATAACATATCCTAACCTTAAAATGTGTGACATGCGTTGACTAGCAGGTATGCTATATTTTTTGTGTGTCTGTTTTGATAGCATGTTGCAATATTGAGAAAATTGAGTCTTTAAAAAATGTTTTTTTAAATTTTTTATATGGCATTTCATATGGCATTTTTTTTACATGTCATTTCATAACACAACATGTATTAAAGACAAGATCATTTTACTGGGAGAATGCAAAGTGTTTATGTTTCACATCTGCCGATCTTATCAGCTTGTTCCTTTCACTAAGGTTTTTACATAAAATCTAATAGTTGTAAGTAAAACTAACTTGGTTTCTGTAAAAATTACTATTTGATTTGTGGAAAATAGCAATACTGCCTTTTTATTTTGCAGCTTTTAGTCTGCTTTAGTAGTGTAATATTAGATAAGCCTCATTTGCTGTGGCGTATATCAACCTATAAGAATAATGAGAGTTTATGTAAACATTGCAGGTCAGTCTGTTTATTTTCACCACACAACTTTATATGTGATCTAAGCCATTTTTATGAAGCATATCTAATCCGGAAGCAAGCTGTCTGCAGCAAGCCTTTTTGGAAAACTTGGCTAAACTTGTACCTTGTAAAACTACCTGTAGATGGACATGTTTTATAGAACAAAATGATATTCTCAGATAATTTTTCATAACACGTTAAAGACGCAGGGGGAGATTTATCTAACTCTATGTAGAGGAAAAATTGACCAGTTGCCAATAGCAACCAATCAGATTGCTTCTTTCATTTTTCAGAGGTGCATTTTAAAAATGAAAGAAGAGATCTGATTGGTTGCTGTGGGCAACTGGATAATTTTTCCTCTACACAGGTTTTGATTAATCTCCCCCTTAGTTTTCAAAACTGCTGAAGGAACAGAGTATGATGATCTCATGATGCATTCAGTTCATAGAAACATAGAAATAGAAACATAGAATGTGTTGGCAGATAAGAACCATTTGGCCCATCTAGTCTGCCCTATAATCTGAATCCTATCAATAGTCCCTGGCCCTATCTTATATGAAGGATAGTCTTATGCTTATCCCATGCATGTTTTTACTCCTTCACTGTATTTGCAGCTACCACTTCTGCAGGAAGGTTATTCCATGCATCCACTACTCTCTCAGTAAAGTAATACTTCGTGATATTACTGCATGAACCTTTGCCCCTCTAATTTAAAATGATGTCCTCTTGTGATAGTTTTTCTTTTTTTGAATATACTCTTCTCCTTTATTTCCTGTATATAAAAGTCTCTATCATATCCCCTCTTTCTCTTCTTTCTTCCAAGCTATACATGTTAAGGTCCTTTAACCTTTCCTGGTAAGTTTTATCCTGCAATCATGTACTAGTGTAATAGCTCTTCTCTAAACTCTCTAGAGTATCTATATCCTTTTGGAGATACGGTCTCCAGTACTGCACACAAAATGCCTCACCAGTGTTCTGTACAGTGGCATGAGCACTTCCCTCTTTCTACTGCTAATACCTCTCCCTATACATCCAAGCATTCTACTAGCATTTCCAGCTGCTCTATGAAATTGTCTGCTTACCTTTAAAGGGAACTAATCGTCACATTTGAGCCCCTGTAACCATTAAAAACCCTTCCTAGAGCATTAAACAAATGTTCCTACCATGTTTTTATAGTTGTTTCTGATGACTGTAATCTTCATATAATCAGGTTATAAAACGTCCCGTGCTGTATGCAAATGCGGCTCACGTAGTCCGCTGGGCGGTGCAGCATTGCATGTAGTCACCGTTCCCAGGGCTGTAATCACACCCCTCCTGTCCTAAACACGCCTACATGGGTGTAATTACAGCCCGTGCACGGAGGAATCTTCTTCGGCTCTGCTGCAAGTCTCCCACTGGGCCAGAATAATAACAAGTTCGAGGCATAGCAAGCCCTGGTGTCTGCAGACTTAGGCACTGCCTCTGGGTCCTAGCACCACCATATTCCTCCCCTCCTCCGCAATGAGCGCAGCCTCAGATTTCAACAGCTGATCAGCGAGTGACAGACTAAAGAAAAAAGTGCAGAACAGCTTTTCCTTTCACTTTAGGTAGATTGTTTAATAAAAATGTAGCTAGGGGTTCCTTCCTACTACCTTCATCCTCCCATACGGATCCCTCCAAGGAACAGCCCAGGATAAAAGCAGCGCACAAGACTTCAAAGGTAAAATGATTTACTTACCCGGCATGCAATGCCTGATGAAGTTGGTCATCCAGGGAAACGCGTTGCATGCCGGGTAAATAAACCATTTTACCTTTGAAGTCTTGTGCGCTGCTTTTATCCTGGGCTGTTGCTTGGAGGGATCCATCTGAGTGCTTCACCTATGTTGCCAGGAGTGGCTGCCGTTCTTCGCCCATTGAAGGGTTATTCCACGCTTTCATAATTGTACTTGTTCGCATTACAACTATTCTCGGTGAGCATTTCTGCTTGTTTTCCATTTCCTCTTTACAATACGTTATCACACTAGGAGCGCTCTCCTTGTTTGTATTTTCATCCTCCCATGTCCCATGTTAATATTTCCCAACAGGTGGGCCTTCAGCTGTTGCAAAACTACAACTTTCAACATGGGAATACTGGGAGTTGTAATTTTACAACAGCTGGAGGCACACCTGTTGGGAAACACTGACATGGTATATGGGATGATGAAGGTAGTAGGAAGAAACCCATAGCTAAATTTTTCTTGAACAAAGTGAAAGGAAAAGCTGTTCAGCACTTTCTACAGTAACCCCCCGACCTACGATGGCCCCGACATATGATAAAATCGACATACGATGGCCTCTCAGAGGCCATCGCATGTCGATGTCAGCATCGACATACAATGCTTTTATATGTCGGGGCCATCGCATTAACTGCTATCCGACAGCGCAAAATGCTTAAGCTGCTGTCGGATAGCAGTGTAATGTGCCCCAGCAGATTCACTTACCTATTCCCGCTGCTCCGGGTCCACTTCGCGATCCTCCGGTGTCTTGCGCATCTTCTCTAGGGTCTGGGTCTTGCTTTCCGGCGTCGTTATAACGTCACTACGCACGCCGCGCCGGCGCAGCAGCGTAATAACATCACCAGAAAGCGAGGCCCGGACCCTGCAGAAGATGCGCAAGACACCGGAGGATCGCGAAGAAGACACCGGAGCAGCGGGACAGCATCGGGAGCCCCTGGAACAGCAGAGGGAGCGATGAGGACCTGGTGCGGAGCGGCGGGGACAGGTAAGTACAGCTTCCTATACTTTACATTGCACGGATCCCTCAACATACGATGGATTCGACAAATGATGGGTCGTTTGGAACGAATTACCATCGTATGTTGAGGGACCACTGTACTTTAGTCTGTCCCGTGCTGATCAGCTGTTGAAGTCCGAGGCTACACTCACTGCTGAGTAGGGGAGGAGAGGAAGAATCTAGCGGTGCTAGGACCCAGATGCACTGTAAAGTCTGCAGACACCAGGGCTTGCTATGCCCCAAGCTTGTTATGATTCTGGCCTTGCGGGAGACTTGCAGTAGAGCCGAAGAAGATTCCTCCGTGCACAGGCTGTAATTACACCCATGTAGGCGGGTTTAGGACAGGAGGAGTGTGATTATAGCCCTGGGCACGGTGACTACATGCAATGCTGCACCGCCCAGCGGACCACTTGAGCCGCATTTGCATACAGCACGGGACGTTTTATAACCTGATTTTATGAAGATTACAGTCATCAGAAACAACTATTAAAAACATGGTAGGAACATTTGTTTTATGCTCTAGGAAGTGTTTTTAATGGTTACAGGGGCTCAAATGTGGTGATTGGTTCCCTTTAAGTCTTCTAAAATCACGACCCTGAAATCGCTTACCTCAGATATTGAGGTTAGGACTCTATCACATAGTCTATACTTGAGGGGTTTTATGTCCCAATTGCATTATCTTGCAGTTATCCACATAAAATTTTAGTTCAGTATATCAACACGTGAAAGAGGATCATTAAATGTTGTAAATACCTTGATTGGATTGTTAAAATAAGAAGTAATTAATAGAAAAAAAGTAAAGGTACTTTACTTCAGTAGACAAATAAAGAGCCTTATGCCAGGGTTTATCTGAAGTAAAGTTACTGAAGTACAGAATCCGGTGGTTGACCAATGAATATAGACTTCAATTAGTCTTGTCTGTAGTTATGTTTTGCTATTGTATAAGTTCCACAGCACACAAAATGTATGTTTTAAGGAAATTGTTGTATTATTACCTTAAGAACAGTGTTTCCCAATTGCAGTCAAGTACCCCCCAATAGGTCATGTTTTCAGGATTTCCTTAGTTTTTCAGGGAGTACTGTTCACCTATTATGTATTCACCCCAATTCAATTCACACAAAATAAACAGAGATGGGGATAGGCATTACACCATACCTTGTGTCAGCCAGGTAAGTTCATAGCACTAGTAATCCAGGTGAAAAGTAGAACGTGTCCGGGGTCCCAGATACTATCAGAATGCAGCGATTCCACAAATAGACAGTACAAGTAGAAGAAAATATATCCGCATTCACCGGTCAAGTACAAACAACAGCACACTTTATTGCATAACACCAAAGTTACAGCATAAGGGTATGTTTACACTACGGAGTGTGAACGGAAACTCCGCTCGCGAGCGGAGATTCAGCCTGGCAGCCGACGGCGGCAGTAGGACCACACAGCACTGCGCCGTCACCATTGACGGCTATGCAGTACTCGCGGACTTCCGCGCAAAGAATGAACATGTTCTTTCTTTGCGCAGAACAATTTAAATGGCGGAATTGTCCGCTGATGAAATTCCGCAGTGTGAACGGGTCTCGCGGAGACCCATTCACACTAATGTTAAGTTCACACCGCGGAATTCCACTCGCGGAATTCTGCAGGAATTCCATGGGTATCATTTTAATCGTATTGACCCACAGAATAAAGAACACATATCATTTTAACCGTTAATTGTACAGTGTGAAAACAAACCCCTCCAAAATGTGCAAAATTTTGGTTTTCATGAAAATTTCCTCCCTAAAAATTTTTTGGGGGGGTTCACCGTACATTTTATGGTAAAATTTGAGGTTTGATTACAAAGTAAAATTGGAAATATAAAAGAGTTATGGATTTTAGAAGGCGAGGAGGAAAAAACGAAAACGCAAAAATAAAATTGGCCTGGTCCTTAAGGTGAAAATGGACTTGGTCATTAAGGGGTTAAGTGGTTAAGATTTATTCAGGAACAAAATGGTACAACATTTAGATGTACGTATGTGGTATGCACTTATGAGGGCAATGCACTCCCCTACGCTTAACATTATTTGTCTAGAACAGCATCAGGTGTGTACTTTTGGCTGTCCTTTCACAGTATCTAACAAGAAAAAAGCAAAGTTGGGCCGTTGGTGGCGCTGGTCCTGATGTAAAGAAAGCTCTGTAGACCCTTCTCAGTGTCTAAACGTGGTTTTATTAGCACAGAAAGCTTTCTGTGCTAATAAAACCACGTTTAGACACTGAGAAGGGTCTACAGAGCTTTCTTTACATCAGGACCAGCGCCACCAACGGCCCAACTTTGCTTTTTTCTTGTTACTTACACTGCTGGGACATCACCTTTGCTCCAGAGGACCGTGGCTGCAGACCTGAGATATCACCTAAGGCTATCACAGATGTTGTGCTCTCAGCACAACGAAAATAGGTGAGTGTTACAACTTAACCTGCTTTCATCTCACCTATAAACATCCTTCACTAGGGGCGCATATCCCTGTTTTTTTCTTCTATCTTTTCTTTCACAGTATCTAGGCCCTTGAGACTATATACACTTATGAGGGGAGAAAAATGCACTACAGTACGCTTAAAAAAGTAATTGTATATAACACCAGCCGTTGAGTACTGTAACACTCACCGGAGAAGACTGGAGGTGGATCCGCTGAGCACCGCGTGGCAGATGTAGAGAGCCGCACCAGGGAGCGGAATCTAAGACGCCGCTGGTCTTCACCAGAGCCCGCCGCGAAGCAGGATGGACTTGCTGCGGCAGGCGACGTCCAGGTCGCTTCCGCTGGTACGACTCGACCACGCGGGCGGCCGAGGTGGTACTTGGCACAGAGAGGGGTAACCGGGAGGTTGGGAGCGGGCAAGCTGTCGGGCTGAAGGTAGGGCTAAGGTCAGAGGCTGGAGACTGGGTGCGTGGTCAGGAACGTAACAGAAGGTCAAGGGCAAGCGGCAAGGTACGAAGTGGGGGACGTAGCTTAAAGGTCAGGTAGCACAGGTAGTCAAAGTAGTGGTACGCTTTCTCTAGGGCAATAGCACAAAGATCCGGCAGGGAACAAGGGAAGTGAGGTGCTTAAATAAGGTGGGACCAACAAGTGACAAATAGAAAGGGTACTGTCTCTTTAAATCTCACAGAGTGGCGCGCGCGCGCCCTGGGGGAGAGACGCGCGCGCACCAGCACTGCAGGAGGAAGCACGGGAGACGCGCCGAGAGAAGCCCACGGACGCGGCTCCCGTGCGAGCGGGACGAGGATGCTGCCCAGCTGGAGAGACGGAGGAAGAAGGTAAGTGGCGGGGAGAAGAATGCCGGGGCACGGGCACACAGGAGCGAGGGGAGAGGCACAGACGGCCCCGTGCAGGATACCGGGACACGGAGCGGGCCGTGACAGTACCCCCCCCCTTTGGCCCCCTCTTCCTTTTGAGTTGCAGGAACTTCTGGATTAAGTTCTTGTCCAGGATATTCTCCTCGGGTTCCCACGACCTCTCCTCAGGACCAAATCCCTTCCAGTCAACCAAAAAGAACCGTCTACCTCTGGAGAGTTTGGAGGCAAGAATTTGTTGCACTTCAAAAATGTCGGAGGCACCAGAGATTGGAGATGGAATACAAGACTTGGTGGAAAATCGATTCAAGACCAATGGTTTGAGGAGGGAGACATGGAAGGTGTTAGGGATGCGAAGGGAACGAGGCAGGAGCAGCTTGTAGGCCACCGGGTTAATTTGACGAAGAACCTTGAATGGGCCTAGAAAACGGGGTCCTAGTTTATAACTGGGCTGTTTAAGGCGAACATGCTTGGCGGAAAGCCACACCTTGTCACCGGGATGGAAAATTGGTGGAGGTCTTCTCTTCTTGTCAGCCTGGAGTTTCATACGGGAGGAAGCATGGGTTAATGAACGTTGGGTGTCTTTCCAAATGGCCTGGAAATCTCGAACCAGGGAATCAGCCGCAGGGACCTCGGAGGAGATGGGCAGTGGGAGAGGAGGGCGGGGATGGTGTCCATAGACAATGAAGAACGGGGAGTTGCCAGAAGAACCAGAGTCATGGTGATTATAAGAAAATTCGGCCCAGGGTAGAAGAGAGGACCAATCATCTTGTCGTGCAGAGACGAAGTGACGAAGATAGGTACCAAGGGTCTGGTTCACTCTTTCTGCTTGACCATTGGTTTGAGGGTGGTACGCAGAGGAGAAATCCAGCTTGACTTTGAGGCGATTACACAGAGCACGCCAGAACTTTGAGACAAATTGCACCCCCCTGTCAGACACAATATGGAGAGGGAGACCATGGAGCCGGAAGATGTGACGGAAAAACAAACTTGCTAGTTGGGTTGCGGATGGTAGACTGGGGAGCGGGATAAAGTGGGCCATTTTAGAGAATCTGTCCACTACAACCCAGATTACAGTGCAATTGGAGGACGGTGGCAAGTCCGTGATAAAATCCATGGCAATATGGTCCCAAGGAGATTCCGGAATGGGAAGTGGTTGCAGTAAGCCAGCCGGTCTCTGGCGAGAAGTTTTATTCCGGGCACAGATGACACAAGCACGAACAAAATCAGAGACATCGCGGGGTAGGCTGGGCCACCAGTAGTGACGGGAAATGAGGGAGATGGAGTTCTGGATCCCCGAATGTCCTGCTAGGAAGGAGGAGTGGCCCCAGTTCAAGATCTTGGTTCTCAGGTGAGGAGGTACAAAGGTCTTCCCAGGAGGTACCTGAAGAAGGGAAGCCGGTGCTGAAGGAATGAGGCGGTCAGGAGGAATGATGTGCTGAGGCTGCGAGTCTAGTCCCGTAACATCAGAGGCCCTGGAGAGAGCATCAGCTCTGATATTCTTATGGGCTGGACGGAAGTGGATCTGGAAGTTAAAACGAGAGAAGAACAGAGACCACCTGGCCTGTCGGGGGTTCAGCCGTTGCGCGGTTTGCAGGTAAAGGAGATTCTTGTGATCAGTATAAATGGCAATAGGGAGGACTGTCCCCTCCAACCAATGACGCCACTCCTCCAGAGCTAATTTAATAGCCAAGAGCTCCTTGTCCCCGATGGTATAATTTCTTTCTGCTGGAGAAAAGGTCTTAGAAAAGAAAGCGCAGGTGGACATTTTGCCCTTGGTGGATTGCTGCATTAAGACTGCTCCAGCTCCCACGGAGGAGGCGTCCACCTCCAGGGAAAAAGATTTGTCTGGGTCGGGGCGTGTCAAGACCGGAGCAGAAGCAAAGGCAGACTTGAGTTGGGAGAAGGCTTCCACGGCAGGGGGAGGCCAAGACTTGGGGTCCGCTCCCTTTTTAGTCAAAGCCACAAGGGGTGCTACTAGCGTAGAGTAATGTGAGATGAACTGCCGATAATAGTTGGCAAAGCCCAAAAAGCGCTGAATAGCTTTTAATCCAGAAGGCTGAGGCCAGTTCAGAACAGCGGACAATTTATTTGGGTCCATGCGAAGCCCTTGGCTAGAGATGACATAACCAAGAAATGGGAGGCTGGTCTTCTCAAAGAGGCACTTTTCGAGTTTGGCATAAAGATGGTTGCTTCTCAGGCGACAAAGAACTTGGCGTACTTGGGTTCGGTGAACCTCTAAACTGGGGGAGAAGATGAGAATGTCGTCGAGATAGACGACAACACAGGAGTACAGGAGATCCCGGAAAATGTTGTTGACGAATTCCTGAAAAACTGCTGGTGCGTTACACAGGCCGAAAGGCATAACAAGATATTCATAGTGTCCATCTCGGGTATTGAATGCAGTCTTCCATTCGTCCCCCTTTCTGATCCTAATCAAGTTATAGGCACCTCGAAGATCCAACTTCGAGAAGATCTTAGCTCCGCGTAAGCGATCAAAGAGCTCGGAAATTAGTGGAAGAGGATACCGATTCTTAGTAGTGATCTTATTCAACCCTCGATAATCAATACAGGGGCGTAGCGAACCGTCCTTCTTTTCCACAAAGAAGAAGCCGGCTCCCGCAGGGGAGGAAGATTTTCGGATGAATCCCCTCTGTAAGTTCTCCCGGATATAATCCGACATGGCCTTGGTCTCGGGCGCGGACAGTGGATAAATCCTACCCCGAGGAGGAGAGGTGCCTGGCAGGAGGTCGATAGGGCAGTCATAGGGACGGTGAGGAGGTAGACACTCCGCTTGCTGCTCAGAAAAAACGTCGGCAAATTCACGATAGTGGACAGGAAGGCCAGGTAAGACAGAAGTGGGAGGAGGGAATCTAGGTTGAACCGATTTCAGGCAACGGTTGTGGCAATCCGGACCCCAACGAGTAACCTCTCCGGAGCGCCAGTCCAAGAGTGGGGCATGAAGCTGCAACCAAGGAAGACCCAGGAGAGCATCAGAAGTGCAGTGAGGTAGAACGTAGAAGACGATCCTTTCCTTATGAAAGACCCCAATCTGCATCTCGAGTGGAGCAGTCACCTCAAGCACTGCGGTATTAAGGCACTCCCCACTGATGGAAGATATGTACAAGGGTTTAGTGAGCCGAGAGACAGGAAGGCGGTACTTAGAAACTAGGTGAGCGGAAAGAAAATTGCCGGCAGAACCAGAGTCCACAAGAGCGGAAACAGAAAAGGTATTACCCGAAGGAGAAGTGATCTGAACTGGGATATTCAAGCGGGGAGAGGAGTTCCTCTCACCTAGGGTCGCCTCTCCTACGTCTCCTAGGTGTGAGCGTTTCCCTGGCGAGGAGGACGGAGAGGGCAACGATTCAAGAAGTGTTCTGGGCTGGCACAGTAAAGGCAAAGATTCTCCTCCCTGCGACGGGTTCTTTCCTGAGGGGTAAGACGGGCCCGGTCCACTTGCATGGGCTCGTCAACAACAGAAGATGAGGGGGCCTCCGGTGGGTGTTGTAATACCGGAGCCAGCCTAGGGAAGCGACGTGGTCTTGGCTGCTGACGCTCCTGGCGGAGTTCCCCTTGCCTCTCCGCAAAACGGACATCGATGCGGGTAGCCAAATGGATTAAATCCTGAAGAGAAGAGGGGGGGTCACGAGTGGCCAGGGCATCCTTGACCCTACTAGACAGGCCCTTCTTGAAGGTGGCACACAGTGCCGGTTCATTCCAGTCCAGTTCAGACGCTAGGGTGCGAAACTGGATGGCGTAATCACCGACTGGCCGGATCCATGGCGGGATCCATGGCCGGATCTTGCTGTAACACTCACCGGAGAAGACTGGAGGTGGATCCGCTGAGCACCGCGTGGCAGATGTAGAGAGCCGCACCAGGGAGCGGAATCTAAGACGCCGCTGGTCTTCACCAGAGCCCGCCGCGAAGCAGGATGGACTTGCTGCGGCAGGCGACGTCCAGGTCGCTTCCGCTGGTACGACTCGACCACGCGGGCGGCCGAGGTGGTACTTGGCACAGAGAGGGGTAACCGGGAGGTTGGGAGCGGGCAAGCTGTCGGGCTGAAGGTAGGGCTAAGGTCAGAGGCTGGAGACTGGGTGCGTGGTCAGGAACGTAACAGAAGGTCAAGGGCAGGCGGCAAGGTACGAAGTGGGGGACGTAGCTTAAAGGTAAGGTAGCACAGGTAGTCAAAGTAGTGGTACGCTTTCTCTAGGGCAATAGCACAAAGATCCGGCAGGGAACAAGGGAAGTGAGGTGCTTAAATAAGGTGGGACCAACAAGTGACAAATAGAAAGGGTACTGTCTCTTTAAATCTCACAGAGTGGCGCGCGCGCGCCCTGGGGGAGAGACGCGCGCGCACCAGCACTGCAGGAGGAAGCACGGGAGACGCGCCGAGAGAAGCCCACGGACGCGGCTCCCGTGCGAGCGGGACGAGGATGCTGCCCAGCTGGAGAGACGGAGGAAGAAGGTAAGTGGCGGGGAGAAGAATGCCGGGGCACGGGCACACAGGAGCGAGGGGAGAGGCGCAGACGGCCCCGTGCAGGATACCGGGACACGGAGCGGGCCATGACAAGTACTTTTGCCTGGCCTTTCACAGTATCTATGCCCTTGAGACTTTAACAGGAACAAAATAGTACACCACTTAGATGTACGTATGTGGTATGCACTCATGAGGGTAGAAAAATGCACTACAGTACGCTTAAAAAAATATTTGTGTACACCAGCCGGTGAGTACTTTTGCCTGGCCTTTCACAGTATCTAGCCCCTTGAGACTTTAACAGGAACAAAATAGTACACCACTTAGATGTATGCGCTATGCACTTATGAGGGGAGAAAAATGCACTACGTCATGCCATGACTAAGGACCGAGTGTAGGTCCGAAACGCGTCGGCTTATTTATTTGTCTTGTCGGAACTGACCCAATAAAAGAAGAAGCTGTTTTTTACCTGCAAACCTGTGCTGGACCGTTTTCTTTACTCTGTGCATACATCTGGTCAGGGACGCTGCTGATCAGGCCCGCGCACAGGTGCAGGGAGGAGGAGGCGAGCTGTCGTTCTAATTTACTCAAAAATGCACTACAGTACGCTGAAAAACTTATTTGTGCAACAACACCAGAAGTACATACAGTGCTGCAGCAAAGAGTCGCTGTGTATTACACCCTAAATTGCCCTTTCTCTCTCAATCTCACTCCCTTCCCTATCAGTGCTTCTAGGTAGGATTTGTGCTCGAGCTGAATCGCTGCTGTTCTGTGCAACACAGTGCTCTTTGTAATAGAATGCTGTAGACAGTGACTGGGAGGTGAAGTAAGAATGCTTTCCTGCTCTTTCCCTCTCTCTGTGCAACAGAACACTGACTTGACAAGGAGGTGAATCGCTGCTGTAAAAAGCTTTTCTGTGCAACACACAGCACTGTCTGTCCCTATCTAACTCTCTACAGTGAAAGGCTGAAGTGACTGGCCACAATATGGTTGCCGATTTTTTTAGGGCTTCGACATCACAGGGGTGACTGGCTGCTGATAGGCTGCATCCTGCATGTGATTCAGGGTTATCCCGTCTACCCTTGTTCCTACCTTCCCAGGATTTCTTGCCCCATGTCCTCACATGTGGAACCACCATTTTAGATGCCCTGGAGCCTGGATCGCACTATATGGAGTTTAATGAAGCTATTTGCACCATAGAATCACACCGATATTCCTTGCAAACTAAATTTTTCCTGAAATTTGTAACAAATTCTGATTCATCATATTCGATTCACTCATCCCTAAATGTAGCATCAGAGCCCCCCCAAAAATGTCTTCAGCAAGGTGGTAGAACCCAGAAACGGGGAATGTGATACAACATTTAGATATTTAACTGTGAAATTATATTAGCCAAAATGATTATTATTGTTGTATTAAATTCTATATTCACCAATGATTCATGACTGTATGGACAACACTGACAAATTACTATGTTTTAACAAAAAAAAGGGGTTGTCAAAAATAATATATATATATAAATATATATATATTTTTATATATATATATATATATATATATATATATATATATATATATATACTAGTTGAGTACCCGGCGTTGCCCGGTTTTTCCTTCCTAATCCTTGTTGTGGAGGAAAATATCCCGTCCTCACATATTGTTGTTATTTCCCAACCCCATATCCCATCCTCATACCCTGACCTCCTATCCCGTCCTCCTATCTCGGCCTTCTATCCTGACCTCCTATCCCTTCCTCATATCCCGTCTTCCTATCCGACCTCCTATCCCGTCTTCCTATCCCGACCTCCTATCCCGTCCTCCTATGCTGTCCTCCTTTTCCGTCCTCCTATCACGTCCTCTTATCCCATCCTCCTATCTCGACCTCCTATCTCCACCTCCTATCCGGACCCGTAACATGTGTACCAGGTATTGAAATATGTCCAGCCGTACGGAAGTTATGTGGAAACATACATTTCCAATTGATTTGCATGGGACTTTGAACAAAAACCCTGACCCTCACAAATGGGGGTAGTTAAGGGTTAAATGAACTATCCTATATTTTAAGTGGACATATAAGTAACATGTGACCAAGTATTATCAAAATATCTCCAGCTGTTTGGAAGTTATGCAGTAACATATATTTCCCATTGACTTGTATGGGACTTTAAACAAAAACCCCGCCCCTGGCAAATTGGGGTGAGTAAGGGTTAAATCACCTATCCTATGTTTGTTGTTGACATATAAGTAACATGTGTGCCAAGTTTCATGGAAATATCTTTAGCCGTTTGGACGTGATGCTGGAACATACACACACACATTTAGTTTTATATATATAGATTTTATATATATATTATGTATGTATGTATATATATATATATATATATATATATATACAGTATATATTTAAACATGATTGAATATCCTTTGCTATCTTTATTGGAATGAAATACCTAGAGCTAATAAAGCCTTAAAATTTAATGGAAATGGAGAATTATTCACTTTTATATTAAATCTGAGCTGAATTATACATCACCTTTAATATTAATTTTAAATAATCTGCTAATATCAATACTTATGCTGTTATCAATGCTGAGATACTAAGTTTTTGCATTGCTTTTGGATATATCCAGTCATTCATGTTGGGGCTGAGATGTACAAGAGACAGGTTTATTTATTTAAGATTTAGCTATGTGTCCAGGGAAAGGGGAAGGCAGGGTTTAGAAGTAGGCAGTAATAATGCTCTCATAGACATAAATTGTTTTTTTTTTATGCTTTTATTTCTTGCATTAAAAACTACCATCTCATATTTATTTCAATGGACATTTTTTTTTTTTTTTTTAAGTATGGTTTTTAAAATAATATGGCTTTTTTTTGCACGTAGTTCCAAATGGAAGCTATTACTAAAACCAAGAACATAATAAAGTGTTGGAGTAAGGTTAAAGGGTTGTAGATTGGACTTGAGTGCAACTAACCATCTCTCACATTTGTAAGGGTTTGATGAAAGCACATTAAAGGAGGCTTTTACTACAAGAATTCCACATTTATTTCTACTTGGTGGAATGGAGATTATATACTGCACTGATATGTAGAGCATCAATGAGAGTAGCGAATATATCCCCTGATGGAAAATGTGTATTAGAAGCTATGACACTTCCAAAAAAATAAACGACATAAAAAAGTAACATGAAAAATCACATCAAAATCAGCACCAAGATCCATTCAGCAGTTTCCATGTGTATTTTGAGATGTGTATTTTGCCTGTGTGAATTATTAGGGTCTGGTTAATTTTTATTTTCCATAATTGCTTATTAGATTATATTGATGATAATTCATTTAATTAATATTGTTCCTTAAAAATAACATAAATAAAATTGACGAAAAAGAGAAGAAAAACACAAAATGCTAAAACATTAATTGTATTGTAGGAAAAGTGAAATGAAAAATGCATCCGGAGACGTGTACTAGTGTTAACTTTGCATACCTATAAGTTGAGTTGGTTCACATCTTGCAGTTGGAATCTGTATTTTTGGTAGGATTCCAGCAAGTCTTATGAGCCTTTTAAGTGTAATGCTAAGTTATTTAGCAGTGATGAAGTTCTGCAAATTCTTCAGGGTTTCCCCATATTAGTTGGTTTGCACACCACAATGATGGTGCTTTAATCAAAATGTTTGAGGAGCTATAATGAGGGAATATACCTACCTGACCCCACTCCAGTGGTGATCTCAGCTACCCATCTTGCTCCAATGATGTTGCTCCATAGCTATATATATCTAACAGTCCTGCTGGTATCAAGAAGCTGGAATGCTGGGACAATCAATCTCAGCGTTGACATTCCACACTTCCTAGGACAGTGTTTACCAACCTTTTTCGGGTTGGGGCACACCTCGGAATTTTTTTTTTCCGCGGGGTACCCCTACCGAGGTTGACGAGCAAAAAAAAAAAAAAAAAAGGTAAGAACTGTAAAAAAATTAAATGCACTATACCTATACAGCAACTCACTAATAACGCCTTCTCTAATTTGCATCGTTGCCTTCTCTTCTCCATCTGGTCCGGGTCATCATCACGATTTCTTCCACACACAATTCTTCACCATTGAACCTGCAAAACAAACCTATTAGGCTCCGCACTTTTTTTTACATGGGTGACAGAGGGGTGTAGAAGAGTGTAGATGCGTGACAGAGGGGTGTAGAGGGGTGTACAGAGGGGTGTAGAGGAGTGTACAGAGGGGTTTAGAGGAGTGTATAGAGGAGTGTACAGAGGAGTGTACAGAGGGGTGTAGAGGAGTGTACAGAGGGGTGTAGAGGAGTGTACAGAGGGGTGTACAGGAGTGTACAGAGGGGTATAGAGGAGTGTACATGGGTGACAGATGGGTGTAGAGGAGTGTACATGGGTGACAGATGGGTTTCGAGGAGTGTACATGGGTGACAGAGGGGTGTAGAGGAGTGTACATGGTTGACAGAGGGGTGTAGAGGAGTGTACATAGGTGACAGAGGGGTGTAGAGGAGTGTACATGGGTGACAGATGGATGTTCATGGGTGACAGAGGGGTATAGAGGAGTGTACATGGGTGACAGATGGATGTACATGGGTGACAGAGGGGTATAGAGGAGTGTTCATGGGTGTAGAGGAGTGTACATGGGTGACAAAGGGGTGTAGAGGAGTGTACATGGTGATAGATGGGTGTACATGGGTGATAGATGGGTGTGCATGGGTGACAGAGGGGTGTAGAGGAGTGTACAGAGGGGTGTAGGGAAGTGAACAAGGGTGACAGATGGGTTTAGAAGAGTGAACATGGGTGACGGGGGCATAGGGGGTGACAGAGCGGTGGATAGGGGTGACAGAGGGGTGAATAGGGGATGGACAGGGGTGACAGAGGGTTGGATGGGGGGGGTGGACATGGATGACAGGAGGGTGGACATGGGAGACAGGGGGTCAGAGGGGTGGACAAGGGTGACAAGGGGGAAAAAGAGGGACAGGAGTGACAGAGAGGGTTGGACTGTGGTGACAGAGGGACAGATGGGTGAACAGGAGTGTGGACATGGGTGAGAGGGGGGGTGGACATGGGTGACGGGGATGATAGGAGGGTGGACATGTGTGAGGGGGGGTGGACATGAGTGACGGGGGGTGGACATAGGTGACAGGGGGGGTGGACATTAGTGACGGGGGGTGGACATGCGTGACAGGGGGGTGGACATTGGTGACAGGGGGGGGTGGACATGGGTGACGGGGGGGTAGAGGGTGGACCTGGGTGACAGTGGTGGGGGGGTTGAACAGGATTGAGAAGGGGTAACAGAGGGGTGGAAAGGGTACGGTACCTTAAGCAAGCCGGTCCGCGCAGCTTGCAGTTCCACGGCAGGCACGGGAGTCCGGCGCAGATACAGCTCGTTCCGCCCCAGGGCACCATTTTTGCCACAAGGGAGAGGGAGACGCAGGGGGATGCTGTGTGCGCAGTGCGCATGCAGGCTTCCCTTCCCCCCTGCTCCGTCAGTCATAAGGCCAGGGCGGGACATTTAAAAATAAATTAAAATCACAGCACCGTGGTGGGGAATCACTGTCCTAGGAGGTTCAAGATTTAAACAGTCGTTCTGCTGGCTACAGACAGCTGAGAATGATTTCCCTCACATCGTATCCCTACATATGCCAAATCTAATGTGTACTGATTCCTAACCATTTTTCAGATTTCTGTCTAGACACTTGATTCTCCCTTCAATGCTTCCTCCTAATAATCTGACCTCTGGCTTGGCTACCGACACTCCCCTGGTTTCTGACTATGCTCCTGATGTTACCTCCGGATATTGACCTGGTTCTGACTTTTGGTTATGTTTTTCCTTCTGATTCTGTCCAGGATGTGCCTGTCTTTTGCTGACCTGGTTTGGTGACTATTCTCCCTTCCGTTAAGCTAGGTCCCTGTGTAAAAAGGAACTATCGGCCAGATGGGGCTGCCACCTCGTACAGTGGGAACTCAGAGTAGGTAGGAACGAAAAAATCCCTCTTAAATTCCATTCTTAAAAAAGTGGCCCAGTTTTGTGAATGCAATAAAACTTTCAATGGAGCAGATTAATTTCAAGTTCTTACCTTAAAGGGTCACTCCGGTGGAAAACATTATTTTTTTTATCAACTGGTGCCAGAAAGTTAAACGGATTTGTAAATTACTTCTATTAAAAAAATCTTTATCCTTCCAGTACTTATTAGCTGCTTTATACCACAGAGAAAGTTCTTTACTTTTTGGATTTATTTATTTTTTGTTCTGTCCACAATGCTCTCTGCTGACACCTCTGTCCATATCAGGAACTGTCCAGAACAATAGCAAATCCCCATAACAAACCTATGCTGTTCTGGACAGTCCCTGATACGGGCATCAGGTGTCAGCAGAGAGCACTGTGGACAGAAAAAAAAAAGAAATCCAAAAACAAAAGAACTTTCTCTGTAATATTCAGCCGCTAATAAGTATTACAAGGATAAATATTTTTTAATAGAAATAATTTACAAATCTGTTTAACTTTCTGTCACCAGTTGATTAAAAAATAATAATTTTTTAATCAACCGGAGTACCCCTTTAACCCCTTAACCCCTTCATGACCCAGCCCATTTTCACCTTCATGACCTGGGCATTTTTTGAAAATCTGACCACTGTCACTTTAAACATTAATATCTCTGGAATGCTTTTACTTATCATTCTGGTTCCGAGATTGTTTTTTCGTGACATATTCTACTTTATGGTATCGGTAAAATTTCACTGATATTTGTATCCTTTCTTGGTAAAAAATCTAAAAATTTCATGAAAATTCAGCATTTTTCTAACTTTGAAAGTCTCTGCTTGAAAGGAAAATGGATATTCCAAATAAATTACATATTGATTCACATATACAATATGTCTACTTTGTGTTTGCATAAAAAAATTGACAAGTTTTTACTTTTGGAAGACACCAGAGGGCTTCAAAGTTCCGCAGCAATTTTCCAATTTTTCTCAAGATTTTCAAAATCGTAATTTTTCAGGGCCCAGTTCAGGTTGGAAGTGGATTTTAAGGATCTTCATATTAGAAATACCCCATAAATGACCCCATTATAAAAACTGCACCCCCCAAAGTATTCAAAATGACATTCAGTAAGTGTTTTAACCCTTTAGGTGTTTCACAGGAATAGCAGCAAAGTGAAGGAGAAAATTCTAAATCTTCATTTTTTACACTCGCATTTTCTTGTAGACCCAATTTTTGAATTTTTACAAGGGGTAAAAGGAGAGAAATCACCCTAAAATTGGTAACCCAATTTCTCTTGAGTAAGGAAATACCTCATATGCGTATGTAAAGTGTTCGGCGGGCGCAGTAGAGGGCTCAGAAGGGAAGGAGCGACAATGGGATTTTGGAGAGTGAGTTTTTCTGAAAGGGTTTTTGGGGGGCATGTCCCATTTAGGAAGCCCCTATGGTGCCAGAACAGTGGACCCCCCACACATGTGACCCCATTTTGGAAACTATACCCCTCATGGAATTTAATAAGGGGTGCAGTGAGCATTTACACCCCACTCATGTTTGACAGATATTTGAAACAGTGGACTGTGCAAATCAAAAATTTTATTTTTCATTTTCACAGACCACTGTTCCAAAAATCTGTCATACACCAGTGGGGTGTAAATGCTCACTGCACCCCTTATTACATTCCGTGAGGGGTGTAGTTTCCAAAATGGGGTCACATATGGATATTTATTGTTTTGCGTTGTCAGAACTGCTGTAACAATCAGCCACCCCTGTGCAAATCGCCTCAAATGTACATGGCGCACTCTCCCTTCTGGGCCTTGTTGTGCGCCCCCAGAGCACTTTGCGCCCACATATGGGGTATCTCCGTACTCAGGAGAAATTGCGTTACAAATTTAGAGGGTCTTTTTTCCCTTTTACCTCTTGTGAAAATGAAAAGTATAGGGCAACACCAGCATGTCAGTGTAAAAAATTAATTTTTTTACACTAACATGCTGGTGTAGACCCCAACTTCACCTTTTCATAAGGGGTTAAAGAAGAAAAAGCCCCCCAAAATTTGTAAGGCAATTTCTCCCGAGTACGGCGATACCCCATATGTGTCCCAAAACTGTTGCCCTGAAATACGACAGGGCTCCGAAGTGAGAGCGCCATGCGCATTTGAGGCCTGAATTAGGGATTTGCATAGGGGTGGACATAGGGGTATTCTACGCCAGTGATTCTCAAACAGGGTGCCTCCAGCTGTTGCAAAACTCCCAGCATGCCTGGACAGTCAATGGCTGTCCGGCAATACTGGGAGTTATTATTTTGCAACAGCTGGAGGCTCCGTTTTGGAAACAGTAGCGTACCAGACGTTTTTCATTTTTTGGGGGGAGGGGGGCTGTGTAGGGGTATGTGTATATGTAGTGTTTTTTACTTTTTATTTTAGGTTAGTGTCAGTGTAGTGAAGTGTTTTTAGGGTACAGTCACATGGGCAGAGGTTCACAGCAAGTTTGCCGCTGGAAGTTTGAGCTGCAGCGCAAAATTTGCGCCATCTCAAACTTGCAGCACTCACTGTAAACCTTCGCCCATGTGAGTGTACCCTGTACATTCACATTGGGGGGAGGGGGCAAACATCCAGCTGTTGCAAACTCCGAGCATGCCCTTTGGCTGTCCGTGCATGCTGGGAGTTGTAGTTTTGCAACAGCTGGAGGAACACTGGTTTGGAAACACTAAGTTAAGTAATAAACTTTCAAGTGTTTTGCAACCAAACTTAGTGTTTCCAAACCAGTGTGCCTCCAGCTGTTGCAAAACTACAACTCCCAGCATGCATGGTCTGTCAGTGCATGCTGGGAGTTATAGTTTTGCAACAATTGCAACAGCTGGAGGCACTGAGGTAGGAAACGGACAATGTTTCCCAACTAGTGTGCCTCCAGTTGTTGCAAAACTACAACTCCCAGCATGCCCAGACTGCCAAGGCATGCTGGAAGTTGTAGTTCGGCAATATCTGAAGGATCAGATGTTGCCGAACTACAACTTCCAGCATGCTTGGGCAGTCTGGGCATGCTGGGAGTTGTAGTTTTGCAACATCTGGAGGTCCACAGTTTGGAGACCACTGTATAATGGTCTCCAATCTGTGCTCTTCCAGATGTTAGAGAACTACAACTCCCAGCATGCCTGGACAGACTGAGCATGCTGAGATTTGTAGTTTTGCAACATCTGGAAGAGCACAGATTGGAGACCATTATACAGTGGTCTCCAAACTGTGGACCTCCAGATGTTGCAAAACTACAACTCCCAGCATGCCCAGAAAGCCAAAGGCTGTCTGGGCATGCTGGGAGTTGCAGTTTTGAAACTCTCAGAGGCAGCAGTGAGATCGCTTTACGGCGATCTCACTGCTGCCAATGAAGATGCCGCACTGCTGCTGCAAACTCACCTCCGGGACGCAGTGCAGCCGGGACCGCACGGAGGACGCCGGGACCGCACGGAGGACGCCAGGACCGCTCGGGACACCGCTCCGACGGGTAAGTGACGCCGGGGGACGGGTAAGGGACACTTAGCAGAGCGGTGTGTGTCCCGATCCCCGTGATCGGGACTCACACACCGCGCTGCTAAGTATTCTGATAGCGAAACGCTGCTATCAGCTAGTCAGATTTGACCAGCTGATAGCAGCGATCGCTGGGGGGGTGGGGGACGAAACCCCCCGTGGTCGCACGGTAAGATGGCTGGCTATCAGTGATAGCCACCATCTTTCCGGGCGCTGCGGGATGCCGCGAGTAGCGGCAGTAATATCCATGACGCACCTGTATGTCATCGGTCGGGAACACCTTGCCACCCATGACGTACAGGTATGTCATAGGTCGGGAAGGGGTTAAGGACGCAGGATGTAAATGTACGTCCTGGTGAAGTGGTACTTAACGCACCAGGAGGTACATTTACGTCCTATGCATAACCGCGGGCATCGGAGCGATGCCCGTGTCATGCGCGGCTGATCCCGGCTTCTGATCGCAGCCAGGGACCCGCCGGCAATGGCCGACGCCCGCGACCTCGCGGGCGTCCGCCATTAACCCCTCAGGTGCCGGGATCAATACAGATCCCGGCATCTGCGGCAGTTCGCGATTTAAATGAACGATCGGATCGCCCGCAGCGCTGCTGCGGGGATCCGATCATTCATAACGGTGCACGGAGGTCCCCTCTCCTTCCTCCGTGCGGCTCCCGGCGTCTCCTGCTCTGGTCTGTGAAAAATCCCCTCCCCCAATAAAAAAGTAAAACGTCCGTTTTTTCCTATTTTACCCCCAAAAAGCGTAAAAAACATATTTTATAGACATATTTGGTATCGCCGCGTGCGTAAATGTCCGAACTATTAAAATAAAATGTTAATGATCCCGTACGGTGAACGGCGTGAACGAAAAAAAATAAAAAAAGTCAAAAATTCCTACTTTTTTAATACATTTTATTAAAAAAAAAAATTATAAAAAATGTATTAAAAGTTTTTTATATGCAAATGTGGTATAAAAAAAAAGTACAGATCATGGCGCAAAAAATGAGCCCCCATACCGCCACTTATACGGAAAAATAAAAAAGTTAGAGGTCATCAAAATAAAGGGATTATAAACGTACTAATTTGGTTAAAAAGTTTGTGATTTTTTTTAAGCGCAACAATAATAGAAAAGTATATAATAATGGGTATCATTTTAATTGTATTGACCCTCAGAATAAAGAACAAACATCATTTTTACCATAAATTGTACGGCGTGAAAACAAAACCTTCCAAAATTAGCAAAATTGCGTTTTTCGTTTTAATTTCCCCACAAAAATAGTGTTTTTTGATTGCGCCATACATTTTATGATATAATGAGTGATGTCATTACAAAGGGCAACTGGTCGCGCAAAAAACAAGCCCTCATACTAATCTGTGGATGAAAATATAAAAGAGATATGATTTTTAGAAGGCGAGGAGGAAAAAATGAAAACGTAAAAATTAAATTGTCTGAGTCCTTAAGGCCAAAATGGGCTGAGTCCTTAAGGGGTTAAGTATATGTCCACACTTCTTGGATTTACATTAGATAAACCTGGCACATATTTTGCTACAAGATCCACCATACAAATCCAAAGCTTTCTCATTCAAGGTGATAGCAAAGCTTGATGTTTGAAGTAGCCATCATAAGAATTGGAAATGTGCTGCATATAATTACCACCCTCTTATTTTTTTTAACATGTAGAAGATGTATTTAGTTACAAGAAAACAAAATGCAGAACACTTTGTGGCAATCACTTTGTGTTGTGACACTAGATGAAGTCTTCCAGAAGTTGTCTTAAAATAATTGATCCAATCTAACTTGAAATGTTTTTCAAACAAGGATTTGGTTTTATTGTTTTTTTTTTTTTAACTGCTACTGTTCTATATATGCATACACAACACAACGGCAGAAGAAAATTGGTTTAAATAGGACATGTTTTGGTTATATCTCCCAGAGCTTAAAGTAATACAAAAAGGAAATAAACATAAATACTTAGGGTGATTGAAGTATCCAAGGTGATGTATTTATGAATGTAATAGTAACTAAATTGTAAGCACATTTTGCTTTGTGGGTAATGGAATACAGAAAAACTGTGTTAACTGATTTGTTTATACTGTAGCTACCTATTTGACAGGGAAGCATTACTGTAGGTTTTTAATGTGTTCTTCCAAATATAAAATGTTTCAAGGCAAATTAATTTGTCAGGGAAAGCAAAAAGCAAACACAAGTAATGCAGTCTCTGTTGTCTTAAACCTTGTCATTAAATTGTTTCAAGGCTCCTAAAGTGGAAATATATTAGCAAAGGTTTTTTCTTTTCTCTCGATCAACACAGCCGGGGAATAAATGGAACTAGATAGAGCTATGTATTTTTTTTTCAAAGCTTACTATGTTACTATGTTTCCATAGTATGTTTACATTACAGAACATATATATGTTTACATTACAGGACATACATGTGTTTACATTACAGGACATACATATGTTTACATTACAGGACATACAAAAGTTTACATTACAGGACATACATATGTTTACATTACAGAACAGCTCTAAACACATCTCCTGCTCGGTGATGGACATCCCCCTGCATGTGTTTTAGCGCTGCTTGGGGTCTGATGTCTAATGCAAGACGGGTGTCAGTCACTGAGCAGGAGGTATTTTTGGGGCAATATCATATTAAAACTGCTGGTGACAGGTTCCCTTTAACCCCTTGGGGATTAAGCCCATTTTGACCCTAAGGACGAGAGCATTTTTTGCAAATCTGACAACTATCACTTTATCCATTAATAACTCTGGGATGCTTTTACTTATAAATTTGATTCTGAGATAGTTTTTTTGATGACATATTTCACTTTTTGTTAGTTGGAAATTTTCGTCAATACTTACATCCTTTCTTGGTGAAAAATTCCAAAATTTCAGGAAAAATATGAAAATGTAGCATTTTTCTAACTTTGAAGTTCTCTGCTTGTAAGGAAAATGGATGTCAAATACATTAAATATTGATTCACATATACAATATGTCTACTTTATGTTTGCATCATAAAGTTGACATGTTTTTTCTTTTTGAAGACATTAGAGGGATTCAAAGTATAGAAGCAATTTTCCAATTTTTCACGGCAATTTCTAAATCAGAATTTTTCAGGGACCAGTTAAGATTTGAAATGAATTTGAGAGTCTTTATGTTGGAAATCCCCTATAATTCTCTTAAGCAAGGAAATACCTTGTATGTGGATGTAAAGTGCTTTGTGGGTTCACTAGAGGGCTCAGAAGGGAAGGAGCAACCATTGCTGAAATGGTTTTTGGGGGCATGTCGCATTTTGGAAGGCCCCATAATGCCAGAACAGTAAAGAAAAACACATGGCACTCTTTTGGAAACTACACCCTTCAAGTAAGGTAAAAAGGTGTAAAGTGAGCCTTCAGACCCCACAGGTGATTGACGAACTTTCGTTAAAGTGGGACGTGAAAAAGAAAATTTTTATTTTTAACACAAAAATGCTGGTGTTACCCCAAACTTTTGATTTTCACAAGTAGTAATAGGAGAAAATGCCCCCCAAAATTTGTAACCCCATTTCTCTCGGGTAAGGAAATACCTCATAGGTGGATTTAAAGGGCTGTGTGGGCGAACAATAGGGCACAGAAGGGAAGGACCAACATTGGGCTTGTAACGGCTGTGATGAAGTGGATCCACTGAGCCTGTGTGGATGATGGCGTGGGCCGCACCAGGGAGTGGAATCTAAGGTGCCTCTGGTTTTCACCAGAGCCCGCCACAAAGTGGGTGGACTTGCTGCGGCAGGCGGCACCCAGGTCGCTAGCCCTGATACGACTTGTCCACACAAGCAGCCGAGGGGAAGCATGGCACAGGAAGGATAAGGCAAGGAACAGGCAGGAAGGTCAGGACAGACGGCACTGGAGCGTGGTCAGGAAATGTAGCAAGTAGGTCTGGTACACAGTAAGGCAGAACACAAGTATGATTTGCTTTCTCTAAGGCTACGGGGCGCAAAGTTCCGGCGAGGGTCAGGAGGAAGTGAGGAACTGTATAAGGTCAGCGCCAGACATGGAATAATTAAGGGTACACTGGCCCTTTAAATCTCAGGGAGCCGGCACGCGCATGCTTTAGGAAGTGAGAACGCGTGTACAGGGAGACAGAGAGGAAAGAGGAGGCAAGAAGAGAGCGGGGTAAGGAACAGGCAGTGGGCTGCGCGCAATCGCATCCCAACATACGAAGTACTGACAGAACAGGGAGTGCGCTTGCAGTCAGCACGTATGACCGCAGCGCCTTGGTTGGTTTAAGGATCAGTGGCTTAAGCAGGGAGGCATGGAAGAAGTTCTGGATTCAAAGGGAAGAAGGAAGGCAGAGTTTGTAAGACAACTGGTTGACACGGCACATCATTTTAAAGGGACCAAGGAACTAAGGACCCAGTTTGTAACTGGGGATCTTTAAATGAACATATTTGGCGGACAACCTGACTTTATCTCCTGGAGAGAAGATGGGAGTTGGTCTTCTTCTCTTATCGGCCTGTGTCTTCATGAGGGTAGTGGCGTGTAACAGGGAATGCCGGGTTTCCTGCCAAATAGCCATAAAATCCTGGACCTGGACATCCACAGCAGGTACCCCAGAAGAAACAGGTAGAGGAAAAATAGGGCGAGGATGGTGTCCGTAGACTATGTAGAATGGTGACTTTCTGTAAGCCTCAGAATCCCAGTTATTATAAGAAAACTCCACCCAAGCAAGCAGATTGGCCCAATTGTCCTGTCATGCAGAAACAAAGTGATGGAGGTAGTCTCCCATAATTTGATTCACCCTCTCTACCTGGCCATTGGTCTGTGGGTGAAAGTCCAACTTGACTTTGAGGCATGAACAGAGAGCCCACCAAAACTTGGAGACAAACTGGACCCCTCGGTCAGAGAAAATGTGTAGAGGCAAGCCATGTAAGTGAAAAATATGCCAGAAGAAGACATCCGCCAGCTGAGGGGCAGAGGGAAGTCCAGGCAAAGGAACAAAATGGGACATTTTGGAAAAACGTGTTGTTAGAGGAAGAAGGCAGATCAGTGATTAAGTCCATGGCAATGTGAGTCCAAGGACACTCTGGAATGGGAAAAGATTGAAGAAGACCTGCAGGTTTAAAGGTGTTTTGTCTCGGGCACAGATATTGCAGGAATGAACAAAATCTTGCTCCAAATTTGGCCACCAGTAATGACGGGAGATGAGCAGAGTGGACTTTCGTATACCCGGATGCCCGGCCAGTAGAGTGTCCCAAATTCAATACCTTAATTCTAAGGCGAGAGAGCACAAAAGTCTTCCCCGGTGGAACTTGCTGAAGGTCGAGAGGTGCAACCGAGATCAAATGTTCTATAGGCAGAATGTGCCGAGGAGAGGAGTCCAGACCCACCACATCAGAAGCTCTGGAGAGAGCATCAGCCTTGATGTTCTTATCCACGGGCCAAAAATGGATGAGGAAATTGAATCAGGAGGAGAAAAGAGACCATCTGGCCTGCTGCGGATTCAGACGCTGAGCGGACTGAAGATACAAAAGATTCTTATGGTCTGTGTAGATACTGACTGGATGAATAGAGCCTTTAAGTAGGTGACACCATTCTTCCAAGGTGAGCTTTATGGCCAACAGTTCACGATCTCCAATGGAATAATTCCTCTCAGCAGGAGAAAAGGTTTTGGAGAAAAAACACAAGTCAAGGCATCCCGACATTCAAATCACAGCACTGACAGAACAAGGAGTGTGCTTGCGGCAGCACCACTCACAACAGGGCTTTTGGAGAGCAAATTTTGCTGAAATGGTTTTTTGGGGGCATGTCACATTTAGGAAGCCCCCATTATGCCAAAAAAAACAACACCCCTCAAGGAATGTAATAAGGGGTAAAGTGAGCCTTAACACCCCAGAGGTGATTGACAAACTTTCGTTAAAATGGGACGTAAAAATTAAAAATGTGATTTTTTTCAATAAAATGCTGGTGTTACCCCATATTTGTCATTTTCACAAGGGGTAATAGGAGAAAAAGCGTGTAAATTTGTGTATATGTAGTGTTTTACTCTTTATTTTGAGTTTTAGCTGCGGCGGATAATTTGCCACAGCTCAAACTTGCAGAAGGAAACTCACTGTTAACCCCCGCTCGTGTGAATGTACCCTGTACATTCACATGGGGGGGGGGGGGCGCAAGCATCCAGCTGTTGCAAAACTACAACTCCCAGAATGCACTGACAGACCAAACATGCTGGGAGTTGTAGTTGTGCCACAGCTGTAGGCACACTGGTAGGGAACCACTGAGTTAGGAAACAGACTCTAGCTCAGTGTTTCCCAACCCGTGTAACTCCCGCTGTTGCAAAACTACAACTCCCAGCATGTACAGTATGTCAGTGCATTCTGGGTGTTGTAGTTTTGCAACAGCTGGAGGCACACAGGTTGGGAAACACCGAGTTAGGATTGTCTGGGCATGCTGGGAATTGTTGTTTTGCAACATCTGGTGGGCTACAGTTTGGAGACCACCATATAGTGGTCTCCAAACTGTGCCCCTTCAGATGTTGCAAAAATATAACGCCCAGCTTGCCCAGACTGTGCAGGCATGCTTGGAGTTGTAGTTCTGCAACATCTGAAGGGCCAGATGTTACAGAACTACAACTCCCAGCATGTCTGAACTGTCTGGGCATTCTGAGAGTTGTAGTTTGGCATCATCTGGAGGACCACTGTTTGGAGATCACTACACTGTGCCCCTTCAGATATTGCAAAACTACAACTCCCAGCATGCCCAGACTATCGAGGCATGTTGGGAGTTGTAGTTCTGCAACATCTGAAGGGCCAGATGTTACAGAACTACAACTCCCAGAATGTCTATATGGTCTGGGCAAGCTGATAGTTGTAGTTCTGCAACTTCTAGAAGGCCACAGTGAAGATCACTTACCAGCGATCTTCACTGCAGCCTTCTCTGCCACTGCAGTTTCCAGCCTGCAGTCTCTGCCGTCGATCGAAGTCTGTGCTGCTGCCGCTGCCCTGGTGGGCCGGCCATGCTCCCCCCTCACCCCAATTGTTCTCCCCTGTTCTCGTCGTCTTATACACTGGGTGCTGCAGTCGGCCGGGATGCCCGGGGTATGGATTATCCATGCCCCGGGCGTCCCGGCCGTCCCGGCCGAGATTGATTTTCCCGTCACGTCATGGTTACCTTTCTGTGGCCCCGTATTAACTTTTAAAATGCAGGGGCCGCTGGGAGGTAGCACTGACGTCCTGTGTTTGCTTCCATAGAAACGGCAGAGTGGAGCAACTAGGACGTGCGGGCATGGCAAGTTACCAGCTGCACGTCAGGGGGCATTATATGTGAGGGGCACATGTCAGGGGGGCATTATATGTGAGGGGCACAGGACATGGGGCATTATATATGAGGGGCACAGGACAGGGGACATTATAAGTCAGGGTCACATGTCAGGGGGGCATTATATGTGGGGTTACATGACAGGGGGCATTATATGTGAGGGGCACATGTCAGGGGGTAATATATGTGGGGGCACATGACATATAATGCACATATAATGCCCCCCTGATATTTGCCGCTTACTTATAATACCCAAAGTCATGTGCCTTGGATCATCTCCAGGCTATGGTTCCATTTTGATGTTTAGTTTTTGTTCTTGATATTTTTTTTCGTTTACGATGGTTGTGAGACGACATATAATAGCATGGCCCATGCTAGGTTACTACATTTGTAGATTTGTATTCATAGACCTGCTGAAAATGTGGAGAATGTGTAATGCATGTTGGCACTCAATAAAGTGTTTGAAAATAAACTTGTATTTAGATGCATTTTACTTTAATTACATCAGTATTTTCATAACAAACAATACATGTGCTTAGGCGGTAAGGGTTTCTTTAACTAATCTAGTGGAAGAGACTCGAGTGCTAAAATCCACGGGTTAGGGGGCGCAAATTACTTGCCTTGCCCCAGGTGCTGACAACTCACGCTACGCCTAAGGGCCATCCATTCATAGTCTTCTAGAGACTACATTCGGGTCATTTTCCGAGTGCCTGGACTGAAAATCGTGGTCAAGCACATTAATCAAAAGTCAGAGACAGTTGATAAATTACTCAAACGTAGTAACAGCCTGCATACAAATTTGGTCTGTGGAGTGATTTCTTCCATGCCTGTATGTGCACAGATACAATTGCAGCACCAGAAACCTTATTTGTGCCATGGGGGTTTTTAGAGATGAGCGAGCTTTTGAAAAATTCTATTTGGCCGATTAAACGAATTTTCCCAAAAAATTTGGTTCGGGTCGAATTTATTTACGGTGAATCTATATTAAAAAAGTCTATTTCTGGCCTACAGAGAGCCTCAATAGGGGTGTAAAACACTTTGCTTTGTTCTAACACACATATGGAGTGTGCTGGGATAATGAAATAATACTGTTATTCAGTATGACATGCAGATTACAGGCATCACTATTAGAATCACTGCCACAGAGCGGCACAATGACAGAGCCTGGAGGTGGCATCAGTATGAGGAGACCATATACTGTCTGAACAACACAGCGTGGAGGTGTTGGCAGCTTAAGGAGACCATATAGTCGCTGAATGACATAGCGTGGATGTGGCTGAAGCATGAGGAGACCATATAGTGGCTAAACGACACAGCGTGGAGGTGTTGGCAGCATGATGAGACCATATAGTGAATAAATGACACAGTGTGGAGGTGTTGGTAGCATAAGGAGACCATATAGTAGCTGAATGACACAGCGTGGAGGTGTTGGCAGCATGAGTAGATCATATAGTGAATAAATGACACAGTGTGTAGGTGTTGGTAGCATGAGGAGACCATATAGTAGCTGAATGACACAGCGTGGAGGTGTTGGCAGCATGCGGAGACCATATAGTTGCATGTCACATGGCAGCATGCGGAGACCTTATAGTCACATGTCACATGGCAGCACAATGATAGAGCCTGGAGGTGGCATCAGTATGAGGAGACCATATAGTGGCTGAATGACTTCCTGGAGTTTGTGGCAGTATGGTTAGACCATATAGTTTCTGAATAGCACTGCCTGGAGCTGGCAGTAGCATGTGTAGACACTAGGGCTTTACAATCCCTAAGATGAAAAGATGAATTTTTAAATTTAAATTGACTTTACAAGACTTATGGTAGCTAGTGATACCATAAAAACTTTTAGGCCCAGGCCCAGCAGCATCAATAAAACATATATTGGCTGAATGGCACAGCCTGGAGGCGGCTGAATCATGAGGAGACCCTGTAGTGGCTGATTGGCACACCCTAGAGGTGGCTGAAGCATGAGGAGACCATATAGTGGCTGAATGACACAGCCTGGAGGTGGCTGAATCATGAGACCATTTAGTGGCTGAATTGCACAACTGGGAGGTGGCTGAAGCATGAGGAGACCATTGAAATTTAAGATTTTTACATTAAAATTTAAGATTTTGAAATTGAGGATTTTGAAATAAAAATGTTAACTCCCAAGTTTTAGTGTCCTGGGCCCCCGGCAATGTGGGTACAAATTTAACAAGGAGTCACATGTCACATGGCAGCACAATGAGAGTCTTGAGGTGGTAGCAGCAGCACGAGGGCCATGCCAACAGAAGGTTGAGTCTGAGGAACCCACCGATTGTTGACTGGGGGTGTCGGATGTCACTTGGGATGAAGTGGATGACCGAGTGAACCGATCAATCATGGCTGCGGGGTTACTGGTCAAGACACGACTGCTAGCTTACACCGGGAGCTCAGACCTCTCGCTGTGACTCTGGTCGCCACACGCCCCTACTCTGCTGTGACCTCTGCCTGCGCCTGATGAATTTAGGCCTCTTCCACTCCACTGTGCATGTCCTGGCCTACTCTGCCTGACATACTTATTGCATATATGAAAGGAGTATAATACGCTTCACTACGCTTAAAACAGTATTTGTCTAGAACAGCAGCAGGTGTGTACTATTGTCTTTTACAGTACATAAGCCCTTGACAGATTTACAGGTACAACATAGTACACTACTTATATGTAGGTATGAGGTATGCACTCATGAGGGCAGCAAAATGTGCTACAGTACGCAAAAGAATACTTATTTTTACCTGTGTCCCAGATTCCAAAATTCCTTTGTAATCAGAAAATGATACATACATTCTCTGAAGAAAAGGATCCTTCATTAGATGATAATATGAGTATTGTGTGTTCCAGTGACATTAGCTCATCGGAGGAACAGGAAAACATGATACAACTAAATTCTGCAAATAAACAACTTAAAGGGGTTACCCACCATAAGGTGATTTTAGTACGTCAGAAAAAGGTAAGGTGAAAAAGTCCGGCTCCCATATGAATAAAAAATATACTTTATTGGTCCATAATAAAATCCAAAACACCAAAGTGGATAAAAAGTACATATGTACAGAAGGAAACACCTCCGACGCATTTTGACTTAGCAAGTCTTAGTCATGAAGTGATGTGTGAGCTGATATATCTATCTTCCTTTGAGCGATTTTAGTACGTACCTTGCAGTCAGTAATGGGCATGCTTAGAAAGGATCTGCGTTTGTTTTGGGGCTAAATGGCTATGTTGTGAGATTACCATAACACTGTGGCTAGCTTTTTGTGAACTTGTATTTCCTGTATGAATTTTCTTTTTTTGACTACAAATCCCACAATTCCATTTTTCTCCCTCCCACACATCAGCCACGCCACCCATTGAAACATAAATGAGCTGCATTCATTCAAACCAATGTGGTTTTCAATCAGGGTGCCTACAGCTGTTGCATTAGTTGCAGATTGATCCCTCCACCCATTGAAGCTGACAGACTCCTTGTCATCAGCTGACTAGTGAGTCAGGTCTCGGCCGCATTGCAACCTGGGAAAAATCTGAGACAACAGTCATTTTGTATGCTGTTAAAAATAAATATTGGAGTGAAAATCACAGAAGAATTGTGAGAAAACCGTCACACACAGGTACAAACATTATATTGTGAACTACACTTACTTTACAGCTCCTGTAGCATAGTCAAATAAAAAGAAATTCCTGGAATACCCCTTTAACCTGTTGGGGACGAAGGGCGTATACATACGCCCTTGCGTCCTGGTACTTAAGGAAGAAGGGCGTATCCATACGCCCGTGGGAATTTCGTTCCCTGCCGCGCGCCGAGCGGGGACCGGACCGGGGTGACTGCTGATATCAATCAGCAGGCACCACGCGCAAATGCCTAGAGGGGTCATCAGACCCCCCCCTTTCGGCGATCGGCGCCAATCGCAAGTGAATCCACACTAAGACACACACGATCCCCCTGAAGGGATAGGAGTGAGGTGGCAGGGATGCCACCCCTCCTATCCCTGCTATTGGTGGTTTAGACGCGACCACCAATAGCAGATCGGTGGGCGGGTGGGTTTACTTTCGTTTTCCCCATCCTGCCCACCCACAAAAGGCGGGGCAGAAAGGGGAAAACGAAGAGGACTGGGCACCGATGTCCACTTACCCGTCTGGAGGCAGCGGAGCGATGGTGATTGGCGGGCGGCGTGCGTCAGAAGAGGACGGCTCCCTGGATCCGACGGAAGCCGGTAAGTTTCCTAGCAACATCTAGAGGGCTAGTCTGAGACTGTAGCCTTCCAGATGTTGCAAAACTACAACTCCCAGCATGCTCAGACAGCTGTTTGCTGTTTGGGCATGCTGGAATATGTAGTTTTGCAACAGCTGGAGGACTGCAATTTGAGACCACTATACAGTGGTCTCTAAACTGTATCCCTCCAGATCTTGCAAAACTACAACTCCTAGCATGCCCAAACAGCTCTTTGCTGTCTGGGCATGCTGGGATTTGTAGTTTTGCAAAATCTAGAGGGTCACAGTTTGGAGATCACTGTGCAGTGGTCTATAAACTGTAGCCCTCCAGATGTTGCAACACTGCAAATCCCAGCATGCTCAAACAGCAAACAGCTGTCTCACCATGCTGGGAGTTGTAGTTGGCGATCAGTACATGCTGGGAGTTGTAGTTTTGCAACAGCTGGAGGCACACTGGTTGGAAAATACTGAGTTAGGTAACAGAACCTAACTGAAGGTTTTCCAACCAGTGTGCCTCCAGCTGTTGCAAAAGTACAACTCCCAGCATGCACGGTCTGTCAGTACATGCTGGGAGTTGGAGTTTTGCAACAGCTGAAGGCCCACTGGTTGGAAAATACTGAGTTAGGTAACACAACCTAACTGAAGGATTTCCAACCAGGGTGCCTCCAGCTGTTGCAAAAGTACAACTCCTCAGTCAGTACATGCTGGGAGTTGTAGTTTTGAAACAGCTGGAGGATTTCCCCCCCCCCCCCATGTGAACGTGCAGGGTACATTAACACGGGCAGGTTTAAAGTAAGTTTACTGCTTCAAGTTTGGACTGCGGTAAATTTTTCGCCGCAGCGCAAACTCCTAGTGGGAAACTCACTGTAACCCGCCAGTGCGAATGTACCCTAAAAACACAACACTACACTACACTAACACATAATAAAGGGTAAAACACTACATATACACCCCCTTACACTGCCCCCCCCCCCCCCAATAAAAATGAAAAATGTATCGTGCGTCAGTGTTTCCAAAACGGAGCCTCCAGCTGTTGCAAAACAACAACTCCCAGCATTTCTGGACAGCCACTGACTGTCCAGGCATGCTGACAGCTTTAGGCACCCTGTTTGGGAATCACTGTCATAGAATACCCCTATGTCCACCCCTATGCAATCCCTAATTTAGTCCTCAAATGCGCATGGCGCTCTCTCATTTCAGAGCCCTTTCGTATTTCAAGGAAACAGTTTAGGGCCACATATGGGGTATTTCCGTACTCGGGAGAAATTGCACTACAAATTTTGGGGGGCTTTTTCTCCTTTTACCCCTTATGAAAAGGAAAAGTTGGGGGCTACACCAGCCTGTTAGTGTAAAAAAAAATGTTTTTTTACACTAACATGCTGGTGGTGCCCCATACTTTTTATTTTCACAAGCAGTAAAAGGAAGAAAAAGACCCCCAAAATTTGTAAGGCAATTTCTCCTGAGTACAGAAATACACCATATGTGGGCGTAAAATGCTCTGTGGGCGCACAACAAGGCTCAGGAGTGAGAGCGCACCATGTACATTTGAGGCCTAAATTGGTGATTTGCAAAGGGGTGGCTGATTTTACAGCGGTTCTGACATAAACGCAAAAACATAAATACCCACATGTGACCCCATTTTGGAAACTACACCCCTCACGGAACGTGACAAGGGGTATTGTGAGCCTTAACACCCCACAGGTGTTTGATGAATTTTCATTAAATTTGGATGGGAAAATGAAAAAAAAAAGTTTTCACTAAAATGCTGGTGTTACCCTAAATTTTTCATTTTCACAAGGGAAAATAGGAAAAAAGCCCCCCAAAATTTGTAACCCCATTTCTTCTGAGTATGAAAATACCCCATATGTTGACGTAAAGTGCTCTGCTGGTGCACTACAATGCTCAGAAGAGAAGGAGCGTCATTGGGATTTTGAAGAGAAAATTTGTCCGGAATTGAAGGCCACGTGTGTTTACAAAGCCCCCATAGTGCCAGAACAATGGACCCCCCCACATGTGCCCCCCCCCCACATGTGACCCCTCATGTAATGTATTAAGGGGGGCAGTGAGCATTTACGCCCCACAGGTGTCTGACAGATTTTTGGAACAGTGGTCCATGAAAATGAAAAATTTAATTTTTTATTTGCACAGTCCACTGTTCCAAAAATCTGTCAAACGCCAGTGGGGTGTAAATACTCACTGCACCCCTTATTAAATTCTGTGAGGGGTGTAGTTTCCAAAATGGGGTCACATGTTCTGGCACCACGGGGGGCTTTGTAAACGCACATGGCCCCTGACTACCATTCCAAACGAACTCGCTTTCCAAAAGCCCAATGGTGCTCCTCCTCTTCTGAGCATTGTAGTGCCCAGTAGAGCATTTTACGTCCTAACATGGGGTATTTCCATACTCAGAAGTGATGGGGTTACAAATTTTGGGGGGCATTTTCTCCCATTATCTTTTGTAAAAATGGTAATTTTGGGGGGGGGGGGGAAACTGCACTTTTTTTTTTCATTTACACATCCGATTTTAACAAAAAGTCGTCAAACACCTGTGAGGTGTTAAGGCTCACTGGACCCCTTGTTATGTGCCTTGAGGGGTGTAGTTTCCAAAATTGTATGCTATGTGGGGTTTTTTCTGCTTTTCTGGCACCATACGGGCTTCCTAAAGGTGACATGCCCCCCAAAAACCATTTCTGCAAAATTCCCTCTCCAAAATCCCATTGTCGCTCCTTCCCTACTGCGTCCACCGAACACTTGACATACACATATGAGGTATTTCCTTAATCGAGAGAAATTGTGTTACAAATTTTGGGGGGGTGTTTTCTCCTATTACCACTTGTAAAAATAAAAAAAACTGGGTCTACAAGAACATGCGAGTGTAAAAAATGACGATTTTGAATTTTCTCCTTCACTTTGCTTCTATTCCTGTGAAACATCTAAAGGGTTAACAAACTTACTGAATGTCATTTTGGATACTTTGAGGGGTGCTGTTTTTATAATGGGGTCATTTGTGGGGTATTTCTAATTTGAAGGCCCTTCAAATCCACTTCAAAACTGAACTGGTACCTGAAAAATTCCGATTTTGAAAATTTTGTGAAAAATTGGAAAATTGCTGCTGAACTTTGAAGCCCTCTGATGTCTTCCAAAAGTAAAAACATGTCAACTTTATGATAAAGTAGACATATTGCATTTGTGAATCAATATATAATTTATTTGGAATGTCTATTCTCCTTACAAGCAGAGAGCTTCAAAGTTAGAAAAATGCTAAATTTTCTAATTTTTTATCAAATTTTTGAATTTTTCACCAAGAAATGATGCAAGTATCGACGAAAATTTACCACTACCATAAAGTAGAATATGTCACGAAAAAACAGTCTCGGAATCAAATTTATAAGTAAAAGCATCCCAGAGTTATTAATGCTTAAAGTGACAGTGGTCAGATTTGCAAAAAAAAATGCTCCCGTCCCTTAGGGTCATAATGGGCTCCGTCCCCAAGGGGTTAAAGCCTACTGGAACTGAAAAACTTCAAAACGGTAAATCTACTACCTGGAATAGTCAGTCAATTCCAACAGCCGGTAGTCAGTATCCACAGTTCACTGTTTCTGCTAGTCCTTGGCAATATTCCTTTTATTACTGGTATCAACCTGGGAGAGTAACTCAAGGATACCCACATGTTTCCTACAATACACAGTCAACAAATGCTTCTAATCAGTCATCTGCATTTGCAGTGCCAAATTCCTATAATACAAACAGGCCTTACTCTGATTTCAATGGACAGATTCAAGCACAGATGTATTCAGTTTCTGGCCCCTTTGGTTCCAATTTGCCATGCAATTATGCAGATCCATCCTCTTCTTCAAATCCGAATCCAGTGCCAAATCCATACTCTTATAGTTCAACTGGAAATGTAGGCTGGCCATGGAGTTCTTGGCAATAATGAAGAAAACACGATGAAAGATGAAACAAGATGAAAAGATGAAACAAGGCAATGATCTCTGAATTCAATATCTGACTTTTTAATTGCAAAAAAATTGCAGATGACTACTTGCAGTAGTACTTTTTATGCCAATGACATTTGTAGTTTTTGGCACATTTCTTAACTGTGCTAACTTTTTTGTATGTTTTTGCATTATATTATCTTAAGTTAACATGTCTTGCCAGTATTTCATGTTTATAAGCAAAATACTTATTTTAAATATTTTTCCATTTTTTAAGAGTTTTCCACAGGGACACACTGTCTCTAACTATTTTTTTATATTTGTTTGTTAGGAGTCACAATATATGATTGTGAATTCAGGTAGAAGAAACAGGCATGATCGCACATCTACATATTGCATTTTGATCTAATTGCTTCTCAGCACAAATTCAAAAACTAACAGGTTGTTAGTATACATTTTGATCAAACTGTACAAGCCCACTCGCCACGTCAAGGCCACCTAATTTGAGTGGGTCCCTAACGTCCCTAGCATAAAATGGCGTAGCACTGGCTGGCGACCACCACCGCCGTGACACCAGTGCCCACAGGGCGAACGACCCACTGGCAGAGCAGCCCCAATGCCGCTCAAAACAGTCCATGGGTCGCACCTCCCCACAGACACGGTGCCACGGCAGCAATGGACGCCGCACAGCACCACACCAATATATGATTGTGTTGTTTTGTAATTGTTATTTATAATTGACACTTTTCAGCTCTTAAGTGAAAAATGAAGTCAGCCCCCTTATCATCTGTTGAGCAGCGATTAAAAAGTGAAATAGTTAGTTTAAGAAAACATGCCCTTTGAAAAAGTTTGGGGGGTTTGGTATTCCCCAACAAAGGGGGGAAAAATACTTATTTTTGCACAACACTCAGCAGTACACAACAGTGCTGCAGCACACAGTTGCTGTGTAATAAACGCAAAATTGCACTCCCTCACAGACTATTAGGAATGTAATACTGGGTATGTATTATACATCTACAGACTAGTATAACCAGCAGACCATTTGTTGTGGAACAATGCACTACAGTACGCTTAAAAACGTATTGGAGTAAAACACTAGCCAGTGATTACTTTTTCCTGGACTTTCACAGCATCTAGGCCCTTGACAGATTAACAGGTAAAAAATAGTACACTACTTAGATGTATGCATGTGATATGCACTTATGAGGGTAGAAAAATGCACTACAGTTCGCTTAATAAACGTATTGGAGTAAAATATCAGCTGGTGATTACTTTTGGCTGTCCTTTCACAGTATGTAGGCCCTTGACAGATTAACAGGTACAAAATAGTACACCACTTAAATGTAGGTATGTGGTATGCACTTATGAGGGCAGAAAAATGTGCTACAGTACGCAAAAAAAAAAACATTTGCCCACAGCACCAGCAGTACACAACAATGCTGGAGAACACAGTCACTGTGTCCAAAACCCAAAATTGCAAAATTACTCTCTCTCAAATACTATTAGGAATGGACTGCTGGATATGTATTATACCATCTACAGACTATTATAACCAGCAGACCAGTTGTTGTGGAATAAAGACAAAGATTTGCCCTAAAAAATAGTTTCTCCCTCCTGTGAAAACGTTTCTGCAGCTGAGGCAGCACACAGCTCTCTGCCCCTCTCTGTAATACAATGCTGTTCACAGTGACTCAGGGGTTAATTGCTGCAGTAAGAATGCATTTCTGTGCGAAAATGCTGTGCCCTGTGTCCTACAGATGGCTGAGGTGACACGTTGCTGCAACAAGCTTTTCTGTGTAACACACACACAGCGATATCCATCCTATCTCTCTGCAGTGTAATGAATGAAATGACGAGCGCAAAATGGCTGCCAAATATATAGGGCTGTGGCATCACAGGGGGGACTGAATGCTGATGGGCTGCATCTTGCATGTGATTCAGGGTCATCCCGCCTACTTCCCTTCCCGCCTTGCCTTCCTGCCTTCCCAGAGTTCCCTGCCCCATGTACTGACATGTGGATCCACCATTTTAGATGGCCTGGACCGCAGTAAGTGGAATTTAATTAAGCGATTTGTGCGATAGAATTGCGGCAAAATTCGCATTCGTTGCAAATCGAATTTTTCATGAAATTCGTAATGAATTTGGGTTCGTCAGCTTCGATTCGCTCATCTCTAGGGGTTTTATTTGGGATGTGATCACGGCCTAATTTTTTTATTAAATTATTAAAATACTGCTTACATCTAGGCAGCATTGTGGAGGAATTACATCCATTACTCTCTATCCCAAGCGTTCTGTATGTTGACTAGTCTGTTTGAATGCTTATATGTAAACAACCAATTCCCTCTCCCATAGCAGTGTATTATAAAATGTGCTTTTAATATCTGGAAACTCCTGCTACTTCAACTCTTGACAGGGAAAAACCAGAAATAACATCTAGTGTCTCATTTGAAAAGTTGCAGATATGCCCAGAAGTAAAAAGTATCCAGTTTAAAATTGTGTAGGAATGTGTTAAATGTGCCACCGTGTATTATCGTTTTTTCCACAAACAATTTGTGACATCTGTGTGACATTTTTAATTTTCCTTTTTTGGCTGCGTGGGAACCAAGACAATATTTTATTGGCAGATTAAATTGCTCTACACCATGTTCTTTTCTAGCTATTATGTGAGGTACAGTGTGTTATAATAGATTTTACATCAGGTGATCGTAATTGCTTTAGTTGCTTTAATTTCAAAGGTGAAAAAAAGTAGTAGTGATATTTAAGACAGCAAAAAAAAAAAAAGTGATATTTCCCAAATATTTGTTTTACTTGTTTTTTAATCAGTTTGACAGCAGTCAGTATTATAATAATAATATTATATATCCAATATTTTATTGCAGATTACCTATAAAGCGTAGGTAGAATAAAAGTGTTTAAACATTAACCTTGTTCTTTACCATTGTGAAGTGAATTGGATTTTATATTGGCTTTATCTAATAGCTTAAATTTCCATAACAACACAAATTGCTACACAGCTTGATAAAGACCATGATCTTCACATAACAATCACCGGTAAAATGACTCTGACTATAGGAAAATGTTATTACTCCTCATAGTCAATATAAGTTCTATTTGTGACAATCCAACCTCATAAAGCCCACACATATCAAGGTAGTTAATAAAGCTTTCTTTAGTACAGAATGATCTCAACATTTAAAGGCTTGGGGCAGCACACACACTCTCTGTTGCATTATATCAACCGTTGCAGTCTATAGAAATACATGAACATGTTATGGTCAGTTGTGTAAACTGTTGACAAGTCGTCCAGACATGTCAAATTTTTAGATCACATCAGTGCACTTCACTACCCAGTCGACCACCCAATCTGACTGATGCACTCCTTAGATTATAATAGAGAGTGCCAGTCAGATCAGGTGGCAGGCTATAATGTACTTTATGATCCCAGCGAGTATCAGGGCGAAAATCTGATGCAATCTAAACATTTTATATGGTAGCACCCTTTAAAGAACATAGATTTTTTGCCAATATGATGTACACCTATCACCAGTATTCCTGTAGTGCCATCTGTTTTTTCCCACCTCCACTGCATTCATACATTTCAGTACTTTGGCTGGGCCATGTGACCACCGTTATAACAATCTGAAAATTACAGTGCTTAATGTGCTACAGGAACTCATCTGTTCTTTGTTACCTGACTTCCTGTCCTGTAAACTACAAGATCACATAATCAGATTTCTCCAGAAAGCTCAGATTCCTGCTGTCTCAGCTCTACTCTTCTTGTTCCTATCTATGCCCCTTCCATGTGTAGAGTGCTGATAAAGATCATTATCTGATCTAAGAGACTTCTAGGTGAGTCCATACACTGATCAGCTTATGTTATACAACAACTGCTGTTATATGACTCCGGTTGGCTCATTTTTGACCTGTATCCAGTTTTGTGACTGGACCTAAAACCGTAGTATACTACGTTTTTAGGTCCGTTCACAAAACTGGATACGGGTAAAAAATGAGCTGACCGGAGTCACCGTTTGACTCCGGTCGGCTCATTAAAGTGAATGGAGTTCAGCGCTGGTCTGGCTGGGGTACGGGAGAGCCCAGTTTGCCCCTCCCCCAGCCAGATCCGGCACCAATAGTGTAAAACCGAGATGTGAATGCAGCCTAATATAGCCTGACACTGCTGTTCCCTGTGTGAAAGAGAAAAGAGGGAGAAAAAGAGACATATATGATACAGTTGCTGTATCAGTTACACAATAATTATCTAGTGGGAGTCAGGTTAAAGGGGTACTCCCCTGGAAAATATATTTATATTTTTAAATCAACTGGTGCCAGAAAGTTAAACAGATTTGTAAATTACTTCTATTTAAAAATCTGAATCCTCCCAGTACTTATCAACTGCTATATGCTCCCCAGGAAGTTCTTTTCTTTTTGAATTTCCTTTCTGTTTGACCACAGTGCTCTCTGCTGACACCTCTGTCCATTTTATGAACTGTCTGGAGCAGAATAGCCTAGCTATGGGGGTTTGCTCCTGCTCTGGACAGTTCCTGACGTGGACAGAGGTGTCAGCAGAGAGCACTGTGGTCAGTCAGAAAGGAAATTCAAAAATAATTTCCTCTGGAACATACAGCAGCTGATAAGTACTGGAAGGGTTAAGATTTATAAATAGAAGTAATTTATAAATCTGTTTAACTTTCTGGCACCAGTTGATAAAAAAAAATGTTTTCCAGTAGAGTACCCCTTTAAAGAAGATCTATGTCTCTTACTGCAATTAAATGTATCTCAGAGCAAATGCACTGATGACATTCTGGTCCCACCCTTTGTAAACAAATTATACCTGCCACATCAGCTAAAACAGGGAAACACAAGGTATGTACAACAGCCTCTACTTAATAGTAGCCTATGCAGCACTATAGCAGGAAAAAAAATATTGGGCTGCTTCTTAAAAGGAGATCTGCAGTGCTTACAACTTCTCCCCTATCCTAAGGATAGGGGATAAGTTAAAGATAGCGGGGGGTTCGAGCGCTGGGGCCCTCATGTGATCTCCTGTACAGGGCTGCAGCAGTCTGCCGGAAGGACCAAGTCATCCCCAGCAGAAAGTTGCTGCAGGCACGCCCCCTCCATGTATCTCTATGGGATTCATGGAGAGGGCGTGCTGGCTGCCGCATCATGCGGGGACGGATCACCCCCTTTCCTGTACATTGCTGCAGCCCCATACAAGAGACTGTGGGGGGCCCCAGCGCTTGGACCGAAGGATAGGTGATACGTTCTGAGCACTGCAGATCTCCTTTAAGCTGGAGATACATTACTAGATAGGAAGACATGAGTTTAAAAAAAAAGTTGGGTTCAAATTGCCCAACAGCTATTAGTATATTTACCAAAAATGAACAATTCTCAGCAGAACAATTCAGTATTTATGTCATAACCTTACCAAAGATTCAGTATGGATTGGGATTAATAAAGCAGAGACACAATAGTACCATAGGTTGAACTTGATGGACGTTTTTTTTACAACCTTATGAACTATGTAAATATAAGACTTACAGAGGCTTTCCAGGGTTTCAACAAGCCCAGTAGCCTGACACTAGTATAAATAAAGCAGATGGTAAGTGCAGATTTAGCATTGGGGCTCATGCACTTCAAGTTATAGCTAGTTTGGAGTGTATGTATATATATATATATATATATATATATATATATATATATATATATATGTGTGTGTGTGTATATATATTGTGGCAGTGTGGCAAGGAAAGGGTGTATTTCTCTTGCTATCTCTGCAGAATGCTCCACCTGTGGCCTGATTAATGAGGTATCAGGAAGGGGAAGTGTGTTTAACCCCTTAAGGACACATGACGTTCTCATACGTCTCCATTTCCGAGTCCTTAAGGACACATGACGTATGAGAACGTCATGTGTTTTACCGGCCCCCCGCAACCATCTGGAGCGGAGCCGGTCCCCGATGCCTGCTGAAATCGTTCAGCAGGCATTGGGGCATATCGCCCAGGGGGGTCATTATGCCCCCCCATGTCGGCGATGGCCGCAGATCGCTGGACAATTCAGTCCAGCGATCTGCGGCGGATTCCGGGTCAATCGGGTCTCCAGTGACCCGGTGACCCGGAATTATTGGCTGATCGGGGCAGTCAGAGACGGCCCCGAACAGCCAGAGCCAGCAGGGGTGAGGTGGCACTGGTGCCACCTCACGATCGCCCTGATTCGTCGGCCGGATTACCGGCCGACCAATCAGGGCGCCTGCTGCGGGTGTCACTCCCGCAACCCGCTCCGCCCCTCTTCCGGAGGACGTGAGCGGGTGCGGGACGTGCACCCCGGGTGCTGGGGACCCCGATCCCCGGCGCCCCTGTTGGGATCGGGGCCCCAGGAGCAGCGGCGGCGGCGGAGACGACGAGGGACTGACCTGTGCGGCGAGGATCGTTGGAGGTGAGTGACAGCCTCCTGCTGTTGCTTAGCAACAGCTCCCAGCATGCAAAAAGGGCATGCTGGGAGCTGTAGTTATGCAACAGCAGGAGGCAGACCACCACAACTCCCAGCATGCCCTTATGGGCATGCTGGGACTTGTAGTTTTGCAACAGCTGGAGGCACATTCTTTCTATGGAAAAGTGTACCTTCAGCTGTTGTGTAACTACAACTCCCAGCTTGCACAATCAGCTAAAGTGCATGCTGGGAGTTGTAGTGGTGCATCTGGTGGTTGCATAACTACAACTCCCAGCATGCCCGTTGGCTGTCGGTGACTGCTGAGAGTTGTAGTTTTGCAACAGCTGAAGGCACACTGAGTTAAGTAGAAAACCAGTGTGTCTCCAGCTGTTGCATAACTACAATCCCCAGCATCCCCAGCCAAAGTAGTATGCCTCCAGCTGTTGCATAACTACAACACCCAGCATGCCCTTCCGCTGTCCGTACATGCTGGGGGTTGTAGCTTTTGCAACAGCTGAAGGCACACTGGTTGCAAAACACTGAGTTTGTTACCAAACTCGGTGTTTCACAACCAGTGTGCCTCCAGCTGTTGCAAAACTACAACTCCCAGCATGCACTGATAGACCGTACATGCGGGGAGTTGTAGTTTTGCAACAGCTGGATGTTCCCCCCCCCCCCAATGTGAACGTACAGGGTACACTCACATGGGCGGAGGATTACAGTAAGTATCCGGCTGCAAGTTTGAGGTGCGGCAAAATTTCTGCCGCAGCTCAAACTGCCAGCGAGAAACTACTGTGAACCCCCCGCCCGTGTGACTGTACCCTAAAAACATTACACTACACTAACACAAAATAAAATAAAAAGTAAAAAAACACTACATATACACATACCCCTACACAGCCCCCCTCCCCTCCCCAATAAAAATGAAAAACGTCTGGTACGCCACTGTTTCCAAAACGGAGCCTCCAGCGGTTGCAAAACTACAACTCCCAGCATGCACTGATAGACCGTACATGCTGGGAGTTGTAGTTTTGCAACAGCTGGATTTCCCCCCCCCCCCCAATGTGAACGTACAGGGTACACTCACATGGGCGGAGGATTACAGTAAGTATCCGGCTGCAAGTTTGAGCTGCGTCAAATTTTCTGCCGTAGCTCAAACTGCCAGCGAGAAACTACTGTGAACCCCCGCCCGTGCGACTGTACCCTAAAAACACTACACTACACTAACACAAAATAAAATAAAAAGTAAAAAACACTACGTATACACATACCCCTACACAGCCCCCCTCCCCTCCCCAATAAAAATGAAAAACGGCTGGTACGCCACTGTTTCCAAAACGGAGCCTCCAGCTGTTGCAAAACAACTACTCCCAGTATTGCCAGATAGCCGTTGACTGTCCAGGCATGCTGGGAGTTTTACAACAGCTGGAGGCACCCTGTTTGGGAATCACTGGCGTAGAATACCCCTATGTCCACCCCTATGCAAGTCCCTAATTTAGGCCTCAAATGCGCATGGCGCTCTCACTTTGGAGCCCTGTCGTATTTCAAGGCAACAGTTTAGGGCCACATATGGGGTATCACCGTACTCGGGAGAAATTGGGCTTCAAATTTTGGGGGGTATTTTCTGCTATTACCCTTTTAAAAAATGTAAAATTTTTGGGAAAACAAGCATTTTAGGTAAAAAAAAATATATATTTTTTTACATATGCAAAAGTCGTGAAACACCTGTAGGGTATTAAGGTTCAAATTACCCCTTGTTACGTTCCCCGAGGGGTCTAGTTTCCAAAATGGTATGCCATGTGTTTTTTTTTGCTGTCCTGGCACCATAGGGGCTTCCTAAATGCGGCATGCCCCCAGAGCAAAATTTGCTTTCAAAAAGCCAAATGTGACTCCTTCTCTTCTGAGACCTGTAGTGCACCAGCAGAGCACTTTTCACCCCCATGCGAGGTGTTTTCTGTATCGGGAGAAATTGGGCTTCAAATTTTGGGGGGTATTTTCTGCTATTACCCTTTTTAAAAATGTAAAATTTTTGGGAAACCAAGCATTTTAGGTAAAAAAAATATATATTTTTTTTACATATGCAAAAGTCGTGAATCACCTGTAGGGTATTAAGGTTCACTTTACCCCTTGTTACGTTCCCTGAGGGGTCTAGTTTCCAAAATGGTATGCCATGTGTTTTTTTTTGCTGTCCTGGCACCATAGGGGTTTCCTAAATGCGGCATGCCCCCCAAAAAACATTTGTCGCTCCTTCCCTTCTGAGCCCTCTACTGCGCCCGCCGAACAATTAACATGGAGATATGAGGTATGTGCTTACTCGAGAGAAATTGGGTTTCAAATACAAGTAAAAATTTTCTCCTTTTTATCCCTTGCAAAAATTCAAAAATTGGGTCTACAAGAACATGCGAGTGTAAAAAATGAAGATTTTGAATTTTCTCCTTTACTTTGCTGCTATTCCTGTGAAACACCTAAAGGGTTAATACACTTACTTAATGTTTTTTTGAATACTTTAGGGGGTGTAGTTTTTATAATGGGATCTTTTATGGGGTATTTCTAATATGAAGACCCTTCAAATCCACTTCAAAACTGAACTGGTCCCTGAAAAATAGTGAGTTTGAAAATGTAGTGAAAAATTTCAAAATTGCTACTGAACTTTGAAGCCCTATGGTGTCTTCCAAAAGTAAAAACTCATAAATTTTATGATGCAAACATAAAGTAGACATATTGTATATGTGAACCCAAAAAAAATATATTTTGAATATCCATTTTCCTTACAAGCAGAGAGCTTCAAAGTTAAAAAAATGCTAAATTTTCATTTTTTTCATCAAATTTTGGGATTTTTCACCAAGAAAGGATGCAAGTTACCATAAAATTTTACCACTAAGTTAAAGTAGAATATGTCACGAAAAAACAATCTCGGAATCAGAATGATAACTAAAAGCATTCCAGAGTTATTAATGTTTAAAGTGACAGTGGTCAGAATTGCAAAAAACGCTCCGGTCCTTAAGGTATAAAATGGCCTGGTCCTTAAGGGGTTAAAAGGAAAAGAAACAGAATAGTTGGGGAAACAGTATGCTGGCTGTTAGAGGGGGAGACACACGGACCCTATTTAGGTAACACGCAGAAGGTGCTGCGAGTGGTCCAAGAAGTGGTGTGAACTGTGAGTAACAGGTTGCAGGAGACACATGTTTAACTGGCTGAGGGTAGCTCACCAGTTCGTAGTCAGGGCATGCTGATATGTGTAGTCAGTGACCAGACGGTCTAGGACTTTATTTTGTTCCTGTCTATGTTTTGTTTTACCTGCAACCTGTGGAAATAAAGCTGGCGAGGAGCCAGACTTGTATGCGGAACTGTGGTCTGCCGTGTTATTGTGAGGAACGTGTCCCAGGCCAAGTGACCAGGACGATCCCAGAGCTAATCCCCAAGGAGGAATCCTTACAATATATATATATATATATATATATATATATATATATATATATATATATCTATCAACACTGAAAAAATGGTCTCAAATGGCTGGAAGTGCTCAACCTCAAATGCAGTTGTACAATTGTGCATTTATACTGGGGGAGCAGATCCTGCCCTTGTAGTCCGTTGCTATGGGCAATCCCCAGCATAAAAATGCATACAATGGAGGATGCCTGCAGCGGACTACAAGTGCCACAATAGAATTCTACACCAGATAGATGGTGTGGATGTGTAACAATTAGAATAATACAGGAATTTAGGTGCACTATGTGGTAGATGTAAACAATGACATTGGCTATCCCTCAACACTGCTGTTAAAATTGAGACATTAGCCAGTATATCCTTATATGAAGGACATACCTGAGCCCGCACACCAACGCCAAGGTTTCTCAAAGGGCACGGGACCTAACACTAAACCTACCTGTGCGTGATAAGCAAAACAGGGGTCAGTGGTCAATTATGGCAGCATTAGGCCGACTTACAGCCTCCCCCCAGATACCCTCCAGTGTGGCCGAGCACACATATACAATGGGAGGAGGGAGGCTGACTATAAGCCGCACCTGAGCTGGCTGATGCACTTGCCGGCCACAGATGTGTACCTTAATGCGGCCTTGAGGTATTCAAGGCGCACTACATATGGAGTTTACACACCACCAAGAATAAAATTTAAAGCAACACTGAAAACGTGGTCTCAAATGGCTGGAGGTGCTCAACCTCAAATGCAGTTGGACAATTGTGCATTTATAATGGAGGAGCAGATCCTGCCCTTGTAGTCCGTTGCTAGGGGCGATCCCCAGCATAAAAATGCATACAATGGAGGATGCCTGCAGCAGACTACAGGTGCCACAATAGAATCCTACACCAGATAGACGGTGTGGATGTGTAACAATTAGAATAATACAGGAATTTAGGTGCACTATGTTGCAGATGTAAACAATGACATTGGCTATCCCTCAAGACTGATGTTCAGTGTGGGGCTTATAGTCTGTCTCCCTCCTCCCATTGTATGTGTGTGCTCAGCCACACTGGAGGGTATCTGGAGGGAGGCTGTAAGTCGGCTTAATGCTGCTGTAATTGCCCACTGGCCCCTGTTTTGCTTATCACACGCAGGTAGGTTTGGCGTTAGGTCCCGTGCCATTTGAGAAACCTTGGCGTGTGTGTGCGGGCTCAGGTATGTCCTTCATACAAGGATATACTGGCTAATGTCTCAATTTTAACATCAGTGTTGAGGGATAGCCAATGTCATTGTTTACATCTACCACATAGTGCACCTAAATTCCTGAAATATATATATATATATATGTGTGTGTGTATGTGTGTGTGTGTGTGTGTGTGTAAAATTGATGTCTATGTATAATAGGCTGAGGCTCTGTAAAGCTGGAGGTTGGCGTGCGGCGTGTACAACAGCTTAACAATACTGAGCTGTGTGCAGCTCCTCTGGCTTGCTGTAGGCTCTGGATGTCCTTCTCTCCTGCACTGTTGCACGCTGCAACAGTTTCTGGTGCATTTACATGCCTCCTTATATTAAGCCAGTGTGCACACCTGATTCCTGTCCTCCACCAATCCCTGCCAGGCTCCACCTACTGTATATGAGAGCACTTCTCCCTTCCTATGATACTATGGTAATGCTAATATTGTAGTACCTACAAGCAAAGGTGTCTGTTCCCTTGTTCCTGATCTGCATACTCGTATCTTTCCTGAACCTGATATCCTGTGCTTCTGGCTCATCCCTTGATTCTCCTACTCGATTGTCCTGTGCATGGCCTGGATCGACAAGCATCTCTCTGTCCGCTGATCAAGCCTTCTCTACCTGGCTGCATCTAAGCTTCTCAGCCCTGCTGTTCTAATAGCTCCAGCGCAGCTGTAGAACCAAGTCAGACCCTGTTGCTGCACTAATACCATTTACAAGTTTAGCTTGCCCCTCCTTCCTCTGTCCCTGCCTGCCTAGCCAGCTGCCACTTAATTGGGACCACTCTTGCATTAGCAGCCTGGTGTTCCCCCTGCAGCTGAAGTCTTGCTGCCTCATCCTAAAGTGGGATAAAGGGTTAAAACCAGGGGAACACTTAGACTCCACAACCAAGTCTGGCCCAAAGCCAAACCAGTAGGTGGGACAGGGTGCCTACATCCATTGGAGCATTACAGGCTGAGTGTGGCAGGGTGATGGCTTTGTATCTTACATTATTTTTATTATGCTAAGGATTATTCATGGAAAGTCAAAAGGCATGTATGAAAAGCCGGTACCCCAAGATTCTGTGACCATGTCACCACTATGGCATGCCATGCTGTAAATTTGTAGAAACTGTATACTTTCAATGATGCAATAGTAGGTTATGGGACAGAAAGGGTTAAAAGAGTACATGTCATGATCTTGTTAAATTTTATAACCCTCCCAGTTCACTGCACCCATCATGATAAACCACCCACTGCCTTTATTTTAATTATTTGTTAGTTTTCTACCTTGATATTGCTCTGTATTTTCTGCTCAGTTAGATTCACAGACTCGGAAGGGGCGTTACCAAGCAGGTGTGACATAATCTGAAGCCATACACAGGAGAACTTCCTCCCTCACTCTGCTAGCAGAGGCCAACAGGAGTCCAAAGTCTGTGCAAGAGATGAGGGGAAATGTGCTCTGGAAGAGTAGGGAGACACCTAGTGGCAGGTTTTTTAAACACAAATAAAACATAGAAAATATAAAAAAAAAAATTTTTTAAACAAGGTACATCAGAAAGATTTTTTATTTACCATAAGGAGTGCAATAGCAAAAAAAATTTTAATGACTGTGCTCATTTAACCATAAAAAAAAAAGTTTTAAAGATATTTCTGAATTCGCAAGTGAAAAAGTGAAACTTGTTTTATTCTGAAGCGAAAATCAGCTTTGATGTTAAGGGGTTACATTTTTTCCATTTCTATTCTGCAAGGATTTTGTTGAGCGTAAGCGCTAGCTAAATAATAGGAAACAGACTTTACCTTTGACTATTACGAAATCATTGTGTTAACCAAGCTGCTCTTCCATTCGAGCAACAATGTCTCTGCAGTGCTATAAATGTTTCAAGTAATATTTCATTTGTAAGTAGCTTTGAAAAGTTTGGATTTGGTAGGAAACTATGCAGAATTCAGATCATTCTTCCTTAAAAAAAAACTATAAAGATTTTGCTGATAAAATGATGAACTAGTTAGTCTTGTTAAAACAGCAGATGATTTGAATTTTGTTTGTCAAATATTCCAGGCAGTATGAAATCTCAGGAGATCCTTTCATCCCAAGGGCGATCCAGATAACGTGGCGATCACATCCCATGAGAATAATAAAACTAAGGTTCTTCCACACAGGAAATGTTTCAAAACATGATGACTCTCGATATAGAAAGATTACATTTATACCAAGAAATTATATTATCTTTATTGAAATGAATCATCAGTTTACACAGAATTGTTGTTGCACAACACATACAATGGGCCAACATTTTCTTTCTTCACAATATAAGTTTCATTTCTGAAGTGGATTTCCACTCTTTATTACCATTTCACCTTTGGGTCCAATTGTGCGATTAATTTTATAATGCACTTTTACGGGTTAAACTATATTTTTCTGCCAGTAATGCACTTTCATGGGGGTTAAACTATATTTTTATGCCAGTAAGTTTCAACTGACTAGTGCATTTTATTACTTTTTCATCATAATCAATGTGACAGTCAGTGCACCACAGTAGTGGTACATATGGAGCCAAAATTCTGGAGCATCAGTCATGGGAAATGTGGGCCAAAAATCTACAGTTGCAGACAGGGATCTGTAGATAATCTGCATCACATTCACGACAATACAAATCATTGGAGTCAAACTTCACCAATAATGCTATGTTCACACACCATTTTTTTAAACTAATTTTGAGCCATAAATGGCTGAACAAACAGGCCGTAACCACAATAAGGCTGAAAAAACTGTAAACATAAAAACCGAGGTCAGTCTGGAAGACATTGAAACCATAATGGGAAGCATAGATGTGGAAGCACCATATTTGTCATTTCACCCATGAGGTTAGTGAGCAGACCTTGGGGAGAGGTTCAGAAATAGGGGATATCCCGATCATGTATTAATGCCTGCATTTATAAACGCTGTAAAAACTCCTCAAGAATATAACGGATATAGAGGAGTACACATGAGAGTATTTGTTCCATAAACTATTTGTACCAATATATATAGACTAAATGGTCTCATTATTTGCGTATATTGTGTATATTTATTACTTAGATGTACCATATTTAATGCACATAAAAAAGTACATTAATATATTGAATATAGAGAGTAGCAAGATCCAGTAGGTGATGTGATCACACCTGGTATAAATACTCATGTACTAGACAATAGTGATGAGCAGCATGGGCCATATTCGAATTTGCGATATTACGCAAATATATTGACGATTATTTGTCCTATGTTTGCGAAATTCGCATATTCACTACGTTCATACATTTTTTTTCCCATGCGAAAATTTGCATTGAAAATTCGCATGAAATTTGCATAAAAATTTGCATGTGAAAAACTAAAATTTGCATGGAAAATTCACATAAAAATTTGCATGTGAAAAAACAAACAAAATAACCTGACATTGGTCATTACGAATATATAGCACTGTCAGAATCCGGATACTGTGAGGATACTGGAGGTGGATCCTCTGTGTCAGTGGGGTGATGACGTGGGCCGTACCAGGGGAACGGAGTCTAAGGGGTTACTGGTTTTCACAAGAGCCCGCCGCAAAGCGGGATGGACTTGCAGCGGCAGGTAACCCCCAGGTCGTTCCACCCGATAGCGACTCAACCCCAACTGACGGCTGAGACAGGCGCGGTACAAGGGATTAGGCAAGAGCAAGGTCGGACGTAGCAGAAGGTCAGGGCAGGCAGCAAGGATCGTAGTCAGGGGCAACGGCAGAGGGTCTGGAACACTGGCTTGGGACATACAAGGAACGCTTTCACTGGCACAAGGGCAACAAGATCCGGCAATGCTGGGAAGGGGAAGAGAGGTAATATAGGCAAGGACACAGGTGTGAGCACTAATTGGGCCAGGCGCCAATCAGTGGCGCACTGGCCCTTTAAATCGCAGAGAGCCGGCGCGCGTGCGCCCTAGGGAGCGGGGCCGCGTGCGCCGGGACTGAGCCGTCGGGGAACAGGACGGGTAAGGAGACTGGGATGCGAGCCGCGAGTGGGCGCGTCCCGCTACGTGGGTCGCATCCCCGCCGGTGACATTAATGCAGCGCTCCCGGTCAGCGGGTCTGACCGGGGCGCTGCGAGAAGGTGAACACCGCGAGCGCTCCGGGGAGGAGCGGGGACCCGGAGCGCTCGGCGTAACAGTACCCCCCCCCCTTGGGTCTCCCCTTCTTTTTGGAACCCAAAAACTTGCGAATGAGCTCCTTGTCAAGGATGTTATCCTCAGGTTCCCAAGACCTCTCTTCGGGTCCACAATTCTCCCAATCTACGAGAATTTCCTTAACAGCGAAGATATCGGAGGAGCCAGAGACAGGAGCTGGAGCGACAACCTTGGGAGAGAAGCGGTTGAGAACAAGAGGTTTGAGAAGAGAAACATGAAAAGAGTTAGGAATACGGAGAGAAGGGGGAAGAAGCTTGTAGGAGACAGGATTGATTTGACTCTTGATTTTAAAAGGTCCAAGATAACGTGGTCCCAGCTTATAGCTGGGGACACGGAAGCGGATATACTTGGCAGAGAGCCACACTTTGTCCCCAGGAGCGAAGACAGGAGGAGTTGTTCTTTTTTTATCGGCATGTCTCTTCATACGAGACGAGGCCAGTAGGAGCGACTTTTGAGTTTCCTTCCAGATGATAGAGAAGTCCCGGGTAACTTCATCAACGGCAGGCAATCCAGAAGAAGTGGGAATGGGGAGGGGGGGCAGAGGGTGAAGGCCGTACACCACAAAGAACGGGGATTTGGCGGAGGATTCAGAGTTTTTGAAATTGTACGAGAATTCAGCCCAGGGTAGAAGGTCGACCCAATCGTCCTGGCGGGAGGAAACAAAATGTCGCAAATAGTCACCAAGGATCTGGTTAACTCTCTCTACTTGCCCATTGGATTGGGGATGATAGGAGGACGAGAAATTTAATTTGATTTTTAATTGATTACAGAGAGCTCTCCAAATTTTCGATACAAATTGGACGCCTCTATCCGAGACGATATGCGTGGGTAGCCCGTGAAGGCAAAAAATATGCATAAAAAATTGCTTCGCCAACTGTGGCGCAGAAGGAAGACCTGGAAGCGGAATTAAATGTGCCATCTTGGAGAAACTATCAACGACCACCCAGATGACTGTGTTGCCATGGGATACAGGCAGATCCGTAATAAAATCCATGGCAATTTGAGACCATGGTTGTTCAGGAACAGGTAAAGGAAGGAGTAGTCCAGCAGGCTTCTGGCGAGGAGTCTTGTCCCGGGCACAAACTGTACAGGCCCGAATGAAATCAGCGACATCAACCTCCAGCGTAGGCCACCAATAAAAACGAGAAATGAGTTGGATGGACTTCTTGACGCCAGCGTGGCCAGCGAGATGCGAGGAGTGTCCCCACTTGAGGATCTTGAGGCGCTGGCGTGGAGGGACAAAGGTCTTTCCAGGAGGAGTTTGTCTAATAGAAACTGGAGCAGAGGAGACCAGGCACTCAGGAGGTACAATGTGTTGTAGAGGGGCTTCAGATTCGGTAGCATCAGAGGAACGTGAAAGGGTGTCAGCCCTGACGTTTTTGTCAGCAGGACGAAAGTGAATCTCGAAGTTAAAGCGGGCAAAAAACAACGACCACCTAGCCTGGCGAGGGTTCAGACATTGGGCAGACTGGAGATACGAGAGATTCTTGTGATCTGTGTAGATGACTATGGGGTGTTTGGAACCTTCCAGTAGATGCCTCCATTCTTCGAGAGCTAGCTTGATGGCCAGAAGTTCACGATCACCAATGGAGTAATTTTTTTCCGCCAGAGAGAAGGTTTTAGAAAAGAAACCACAAGTAATATTATGTCCGGTAGAGTCTTTTTGAAGGAGTACGGCTCCGACTGAGGAGGCGTCCACTTCCAGCAAGAAGGGTTTCGATGGATCAGGTCTGGACAGTACTGGAGCAGAAGCTAAGGCAGTTTTGAGGCGATTGAAGGCCTCATCCACTTGGGGAGGCCAGGACTTAGGGTTGGCATTCTTCCTGGTTAGGGCCACAATCGGAGCAACAATGGTGGAAAAATGAGGAATAAACTGTCGGTAGTAATTGGCAAATTTTAGAAGGGCGTGACCAATCTAAAACCGCAGACAGTTTGTCTGGGTCCATTTGAAGTCCCTGGCAAGAGACTAGGTAACCTAAGAAGGGACGAGATTGGCATTCAAAGAGACATTTCTCCATCTTGGCATACAGTTGATTTTCGCGGAGTCTCTGGAGCACTAGGCGGACATGACGACGGTGTTCCTCTAGACTAGAGGAAAAAATCAAGATGTCGTCCAGGTAAACCACAACACAGGTATATAACAAGTCCCGAAATATTTCATTAACGAAGTCCTGGAAGACTGCAGGGGCGTTGCAGAGCCCAAAGGGCATAACAAGATATTCGAAATGTATGTCTCTGGTATTAAATGCAGTTTTCCACTCATCCCCTTTCCTGATGCGAATGAGATTATATGCGCCTCTTAAGTCCAATTTAGTGAAGATGTTGGCGCCACGAAGGCAGTCAAAGAGTTCCGAGATTAGAGGCAGGGGATAGCGGTTTTTGATAGTGATTTTATTTAAACCGCGGTAGTCAATACATGGCCGTAGGGTACCGTCTTTTTTTGAAACAAAGAAGAACCCCGCTCCAGCAGGGGATGAGGACTTGCGAATGAATCCCCTCTTTAAATTTTCCTGGATGTAGTCAGACATGGCTTGAGTCTCAGGGGCGGACAGAGGATAGATCCTGCCCCGGGGTGGAGTAGTACCAGGAAGGAGGTCAATAGTGCAGTCATAAGGCCTATGAGGTGGCAAAGTCTCTGCTTGTTTTTTACAGAAAACATCGGCATAGTCCTGGTAGGCCTTGGGAAGACCTGGTATAGGTGGAGCCACAGGGGTTTGACTGACAGGAGCAGACGTGAGGCATTTTTTGAGACAAGAAGAACCCCAGCTCTTGATCTCCCTGGTGGTCCAGTCAAGGGTAGGGGAATGACGTTGGAGCCATGGCAAGCCGAGGAGGTGCAGTTGGGTAGGACAAGAAATTAAATTTTTTCGTGATGCAGTCCAATGCACATTAACAGGGGTTCTGTGCAGTAACGCACAGTGCAGTCCAATGTTTCTCCATTAACTGAAGAGATGTAGAGTGGTCTGACGAGACTGGTCACTGGGATGTTGAACCTATTAACGAAAGAGGCCAAAATAAAATTTCCTGCAGAACCGGAATCCAAGAAGGCCACAGCTGAGAAGGAGGAGTTAGCAGAAGGAGAAATCTGCACAGGCACAGTAAGACGTGGAGAAGCAGAATTCACACCTAGCGCTGTCTCACCCTTGTGGGGAATCGGAGTCCGTTTTCCCTGACGCGGAGGGCGGATAGGACAGTCCTTTAGGAAGTGTTCGGTGCTAGCACAGTACAGGCATAGATTCTCGTTACGGCGGCGAGTCCTCTCTTGTAGCCTCAGGCGGGACCGGTCCACTTGCATAGCCTCCACGGCAGAAGGCACAGGGACAGATTGCAGTGGACTTGAGAAGAGAGGAGCCAGGGAGAGAAATCGTCTGGTGCGAACAAAGTCCTTATCTTGACGGAGCTCCTGGCGTCTTTCAGAAAAACGCATGTCAATGCAGGTGGCCAAATGGATAAGTTCATGCAGGTTAGCAGGAATTTCTCGTGCGGCCAGTACATCCTTGATGTTGCTGGATAGGCCTTTCTTGAAGGTCGCGCAGAGGGCCTCATTGTTCCAGGATAATTCAGAAGCGAGAGTATTAAATTGGATGGCGTATTCGCCCACAGAAGAACTTCCTTGGACAAGGTTCAACAAAGCAGTCTCGGCAGAAGAGGCCCGGGCTGGTTCCTCGAAGACACTACGAACCTCAGCGAAGAAGGACTGGACAGTGGCAGTGACAGGATCATTGTGGTCCCAGAGCGGTGTGGCCCATGACAAGGCCTTTCCAGACAGGAGACTAACCACGAAAGCCACCTTAGACCGTTCAGTGGGAAATTGGTCCGACATCATCTCCAAGTGTAGGGAACATTGAGACAGGAAACCACAGCATAGTTTAGAGTCCCCATCAAATTTGTCGGGCAGGGACAAACGGAGGCTGGGAGCGGCCACTCGCTGCGGAGGAGGTGCAGGAGCTGGCGGAGGAGATGGTTGCTGAAGCTGTGGCAGAAGTTGTTGCAGCATGACAGTCAGTTGGGTCAGCTGCTGTCCTTGTTGCGCTATCTGTTGAGATTGCTGGGCGACCACCGTGGTAAGGTCAGCGACAACTGGCAGCGTGACCTCAGCGGGATCCATGGCCGGATCTACTGTCAGAATCCAGATACTGTGAGGATACTGGAGGTGGATCCTCTGTGTCAGTGGGGTGATGACGTGGGCCGTACCAGGGGAACGGAGTCTAAGGGGTTACTGGTTTTCACCAGAGCCCGCCGCAAAGCGGGATGGACTTGCAGCGGCAGGTAACCCCCAGGTCGTTCCACCCGATAGAGACTCAACCCCAACTGACGGCTGAAACAGGCTCGGTACAAGGGATTAGGCAAGAGCAAGGTCGGACGTAGCAGAAGGTCAGGGCAGGCAGCAAGGATCGTAGTCAGGGGCAACGGCAGAGGGTCTGGAACACTGGCTTGGGACATACAAGGAATGCTTTCACTGGCACAAGGGCAACAAGATCCAGCAATGCTGGGAAGGGGAAGAGAAGTAATATAGGCAAGGACACAGGTGTGAGCACTAATTGGGCCAGGCACCAATCAGTGGCGCACTGGCCCTTTAAATCGCAGAGAGCCGGCGTGCGCTCTCCCTAGTGAGCGGGGCCGCGAGTGCCGGGACTGAGCCGTCGGGGAACAGGACGGGTAAGGAGACTGGGATGCGAGCCGCTACGCGGGTCGCATCCCTGCCAGTGACATTAATGCAGCGCTCCCGGTCAGCGGGTCTGACCGGGGCGCTGCGAGAAGATGAACGCCGCGAGCGCTCAGGGGAGGAGCGGGGATCCATAGCGCTCGGCGTAACAAGCACTATGTTCTAAATATTCGCGAAATCGCGAATAGCCGATATTCACGATAAAAATTAGCATTAACAATATTCGTGCTGAAAACTACTAGACAAGAAGCTATCATCTTATTTGTACGGTCATCTGTTTTAATAAGTACTAGGCCAGTAAAGGGCTAATACAGCCACAAATACTTTAACTTATCCATAAATATCCCTGCTAAGACTAAATTCATATGCTGTATCCTGCGGTCCGGGAGTATCCTGTGCTGTCACTGGCATATCCATGTGGGTGTCAACAGGGCGTGCTTCTGTGATGACGCATTCTGGCCAAGGGATGTGACATAGGACGCCATCTTCTCAGACAGCGTGCGAGTTCTACATTGAACGCCGGGTATCCTTACACTGCAGGAGCGAGCTGCCGACATGCTGTTGACTGGGATGAACCAAATGTTAGTATCGCTATTAGCAGGATGGTTTTCTTATCTCCCTGCAGGGTGTTTAGAACATGGACACTGAATGTTGTTTCATTTATAGGTACACCGGCTGGGGTGATGTGAGTCTGAACTGATGCACAGTAATGAGATAACAGAATTCGAGATCTAGGAGTTACAGTTTCCTTTTCTGTGTTGCATTCTTTTTTAGGTGCAGTGAATCACCCAGCGGGAAGTGCCATCCTAGCAGTATGTAAATGGTTCATGCATTTGAAGTGAACGTACTGTTTTTCTATGTTCACCAGAGGCTAATGCCTTTCGTACTTACGGTGAACTGAGGCAGACCGTGTATAACTTAGGCAATTGTGGGCCTCTTGGTGGGAATTCTTCTTCCCCCTAGACTGTTGTTCTCCCCTGATGATGCCACTTACTGGTGGAAGAAACACATCGAAAGCCTTTTGTAGGACTGTGATCCTTATTGGGGGATGCCCCTTCGAGCAGCTACAGTGCAACCAAAAACTTTTTAACAGATGTATACTTCCCTTACTTGGGATGACCATTGATATATATCTGAAGGTTCATCCCCTGATTCTGATTATATCAATTTACTTCACATATAAATTATTATTATGTCTTAAATCTAAATATTAAAAGCTAAGTTCTAAAGCACCTTCTTCCACTAACATAATTAGGTTCGTTGGTAATTAGTTTTTTAAAACTTATTGCTGGAAGGAGACACCAAGTGTAGTTGATGACAGGACCAATGAAACTTACTGCAGCCTTTGATTAAGCTCACAGGATGAGCAGTAGTTGGAATGATAAGTGCAATCTTTCTTTAGTCAAAGTGAGCGGCCATCTTGACTACTTATCCTCCATTTGGGACCCTTGAACAGGATCAGTAACACCAAGAGTAATACACAAAGCGCTGTCCTCTGGTCCCCTTTTCTTCTCTTTAGGTTTAACACTTGTAAGGTAGACATTATAGGATTACGTAAAGGAGAACTCCAGCCAAAATTAACTTATCCCCTGTCCAGAGTATGAGGATAAGCAGTTGATCGCGGAGCGCCAAAGATGCCCGAGTGCTGTACTTCATTTCTGTACTTCCGCGCTCCCATAGAAATGCTTGGACGTGTGCCATCTGCAGCATGGTCTCTTCACTGAGAGCCAGGTCCCATTCTGGAGATCGCAGGGGGTCCAGTGGTCAGACTAAGGATAGTGATGGAAATAGGATAAGTTAACTTTGGCTGACGTTCTCCTTTAATATTATAAAGCTTGTCTTTTAATGCATCACTCCAGGAACTACTATGAGAAATGTCTGTCAGAAAACATCTGCTTACTCTTCAGCCAAGTACATTTTTGGCAACAGAGAAATCCTGAAAGAATTCACATTCATTTAATCCAGCTACACTTATTTACATTACTTGTAAATTGCATTTTGATTTTCCGTTCTGGGACACGTGTGTGTTCACAATGATATCACACTCTTGAGAGCACTTTAATGTCATCGTTCTCATGATAAAGATCCAGCTTTCTAAAACTATTAAAAATAAGTCAGCCATATGCCCTCTGTAATACTACAAAAACAAAGCAAAGCTAGATTTATCATTTCAAAACATAAACATGTAACTGTTCTTGTCATGCTTAGGTCAACAGTGGAGAGAGGTATGAAACGTTCCTTTGTACCTTTCTCTTGAATCTTGAATGTGAACCAAGTTTTGGCAAAATAACTGACTGAAAATGTTGCATAGCTTGTTTATGATCTGTTACATCAAGTAGCTGTAAAGTAATAGAGGTAAGATATTTTCCCCTTGTATCTTGTTATAGCTAGCTTATGTTCTAGGATTTTTGTTGTGGTTCCTGGAAAGTTTTCCCCTTTTCTGCTTTTTAAAGCTGGAAAATTACAGCTCAGCTTTCATTTTACGAAATTGCATTAGCAGGCCTGGTGCAAGGATTTTTGCCACCGTAGGTGAAAGCTAATTTTACCACCCCTTGACCCTGCCCATTGGCTCCGTACTGCTGGGCTGACACACTGTAACAAGCCTCCTCCTTATGTTATCACCTTACTACTGAGGTGACACTGTAAAAAACCCCTCCTCATGTAATTACCTTACTACTGGGGTGACACACTGTAACAAACCGCCTCCTTATGTATTCTCCTTACTACTGGGGTGACACACTGTAATAAACCTCCTCCTCTTGTAATCTCCTTACTACTGGGGTGACACACTGTAATAAACCCCCTCCTCATGTAATCTCCTTACTACTGGGGTGACACACTGTAACAACCCTCCTCCTCATGTAATCTCCTTACTACTGGGGTGACACACTGTAATAATCCTCCTCCTCATGTAATCTCCTTACTACTGGGGTGGCACACTGTAATAAACCTCCTCCTCATGTAATCTCCTTACTATTGGGGTGACACACTGTAACAACCCTCCTCCTCATGTAATCTCCTTACTACTGGGGTGACACACTGTAACAAACCTCATCCTCATGTAATCTCCTTACTACTGGGGTGACACACTGTAATAAACCTCCTCCTCATGTAATCTCCTTACTACTGGGGTGACACACTGTAATAAACCTCCTCCTCGTGTAATCTCCTTACTACTGGGGTGACACACTGTAATTAACCTCCTCCTCGTGTAATCTCCTCACTACTGGGGTTACACACTGTAATAAACCTCCTCCTCATGTAATCTCCTTACTACTGAGGTGACACACTGTAACAAACCCGCTCCCCATGTAATCTCCTTACTACTGGGGTGACACACTGTAATAAACCCCCTCCTCATGTAATCTCCTTACTACTGGGGTGACACACTGTAACATACCTCCTCCTCATGTAATCTCCTTACTACTGGGGTGACACACTGTAACAAACCTCCTCCTCATGTAATCTCCTTACTACTGGGGCGACACACTGAAACAACCCTCCTCCTCATGTAATCTCCTTACTACTGGGGTGAGACTGCAATCAATCTCCTCCTCATGTAATCTCCTTACTACTGGGGTGGCACACTGTAACAAACCTCCTCCTCATGTAATCTCCTTACTACTGGGGTGACACACTGTTATAAACCTCCTCCTTGTGTAATAACCTTACTACTGGGGTGACACACTGTAACAAACCTCCTCCTCATGTAATCTCCTTACTACTGGGGTGACACACTGTAATAAACCTCCTCCTCATGTAATCTCCTTACTACTGGGGTGAAACACTGTAACAAAACTCCTTCTCATATAATCTCCTTACTACTGGGGCAAAACCAGACAGATTGATAAATATGGGCCTAGGGCACAATCTCTAGTCGTTAGTCCATCTTATATATTATATGCAGAGTCCTAGCTGCCATGAGGCGACTGAGGAAGTTGCCTCAGGCACAGCTTCAGCCTCTGTAAAGGGGGCACAGATGTGCTCCACCCATTTTTTTTATTACCTAGCAGGCATCAGTGGTGTGCAGGTTGCCTCTGGCAAAGCTGCTGCCGCCCCTGTAAAAGTGGCACAGATGTGCTCCCCCTTTGTGTTACCTCCCAGGCAGCCTGCGGCGTGCAGCCCAAGAGTACCGCAGTGGCTGCCTGGGAGTAGATCGCATCATCACATTAGTGATGAGTAGTGTTGCTCGCGAATATTCGCAATTCGAATTTTATTCGCGAATATCACATATTCGCGAATTCGCAAATATTCGCGAATATAGCGCTATATATTCGTAATTACGAATATTCGTTTTTGGTTTTTTTTCACAGTACACATCACAGTCATCATCCCTCTCTGCTTCCAGCTTGTGTGGTGTAAGAAGGCTCTAATACTACTGTGTGAGACTGGTGTGCGAATTTTCGCATATGCGAAAATTTGCATATGCGAATTTTCGCTGTTGCTAATTTTTGGATATGCAAATTTTCGTATATGCTAATTTTCGCACACGCTAATATTCGCATATGCGAAAATAAAACGAGAATATTACGAATATGCGAATATTCGCGAATATGACGAATATTCGTCCATATATTCCCGAATATTCGCGAATTCGAATATGGCCTATGCCGCTCAACACTAGTGATGAGGTGCGACGACGTGATCCCAGCAGGCCGACAAAGAGAAGCACACGGGAGATGCACATGCACATGGTCCCACATCTGTCTGCCTCATCGGACATGCCATCCGGTGCCTGCACCGCCTGTCTGAATGCCAGTAGTGCCAGGCCTCCTCCAGTGCCACTGGATTGCCTGGGCTTGCAATTGTCTGGGCTTGCCTCGGGCGCAAAAGGAGCTAGCTACAGCTCTTATTATGCGCAAGGTAGACACAGCAGTCGGCACAGTTACCAACATATTATAGCATCCACACATTGCACACTGGACTAAGAGACCATATGGTCACAGGTACGAAATAGGTTTACATCCATCTGGTGTTCAAATCTCATATTGTACAGCAGTATATTCAAAATCCATCAAAAATATCTTTGGGAGGCACTAACCAGGAATTCCAAGAAACTTTTCTCCTTAATAGCAGTTAGCAAACATCACCGATACTGGGTTACGACCTGGACACATTACACAGAGAAGTGTGGTTACAGCCGTTTCACAGCTGTATTGCTTCATCAGACCACAGTAGTCCTAGTATCTGTGATGTTTGCTAATCGCTAATAAATTCTCAATATCTTTCTTGATGGGCATCTAATCTATTATGAATGAGCTGGTAAACAGGTCCTCCAGCTCTGTATTTTAATACAGAGATTTTTGCTGTTGTGTTGGGGTATGACCACAAGGGACTGTAATGCTATGGATTGTCTGCATATATATTCATAGCAGATTATGCCGATTTTGTTGCAGATTTGCTGCTAAAGATTATGGTACAGAGTCTGTAAAGGAATTTATTAAAACTGTCTTTTTTCCCATTAGTTTAGTTTTAGACAAGCTGAATGTGTATGGATTTAATATTCAGGTGTATGTCCATTTATAAATATGGTGCATTTTACACATGTGACTGTTTTTTGATGCTCACACACCAAAAGGCAGCAAGAGAAAAAAAAAATCTAAAAAGTGTTTGATGTTTTTACATTGTTTATGTCCCAACAATTCTAGCCTAGTCAGGATTGTAAAAATATTGAGTGAGGTACATCTTACTATTCTTTTTGGCTCAAACTTCATAATAAATGTGACGGACATGCAGTGTGTCACAGGTTTGGTGTATATGAAGCCAAAATTCTGGACCATCAGGCAACTTAAATGTTGGCCAATTAGTTACATAGTTAGTATGGTTGAAGAAAGACATACGTCCATCAAGTTCAACCATGATATTGAAGGGAAGGGGTATGGTTAGATAAAGGGGAAGGGATGTGATTTTATATTTCTGCATAAGCATTAATGTTATATTGTTCTAGGAATGTATCTAACCATAGGCTAGTATATATATATATATATATATATATATATATATATACTCACACACACACACACACACATACACAGTTCCCCCACATTAGGTGCAGTACAGTTCCCCCGCATTAGGTTGGCAGTATAGTTCCCCCGCATTAGATGCAGTATAGTATAGAATTTCCTCATTCACAGATTCTGTATGTGGATTCCGCCTCAAATTAAAGCCCAATAGACTTCTATGAGATTCCACATTCCCATTCACACTTCTGAATTTCCGCATGCGGATTCCACACCAACTCCGCACAAAATCTGCATAAGCCAGAAACCACCCAAATAAATGCGGAATCCTGCAGATGTGCGGAAATTCTGCCTTGTGAATAGACCCTTAGTGAACAACCTTGGCTTAGGCCTAGCCCTTAGGCTAGTGTACTTCACTCAATGTCTGTACCTGTTTATTGGTAAAGAATAATATTCACTTCTGTAGCCCAAGATATTAATCTAAATCCAAGATAAAAATGTGAAAGAGTCTGAAAACGACATATATACTACATTTATATTTAGTATTCTTACCATGAAAGAAAAAGCTGTCACTGAGCAAATATAGGAAATGAGTGTTGTCAAAGTTTTATCTACCAAGCTGTCAGATATATTAAGCCGTCTGTGGTACATCTGTTATTTAATAGCTCTGTGCAGTACAGATGAGCGAAGTTACAGTTATTTGATTTGTCACGAATTACTGTAACTTCGCTCATCTCTATTGTACAGCATAAAAACATATATCTCACAAGAAATATTTTGATATTTATTGCTAAATTTTAAAAGTGTTTTTTTTTTTAAGCCTGCAATCTGTTTTTAAATTTGCCCTTTGAAAAAAGTGTATTCGTATTTAGAATTTAAATAAATTATTGTTTAAGAATATTTACTGTACTCTACAGTTACTAATTATAAGGGCCACTCAGCATATCTGGATTTAGTCCACTAACATAAAATAAATATTGCTATGAATCTCATTGTCCAGATAAACAGTAAAAATTTTAAACAATTATTCATGTTTACATATTTTATTTATTTGCTTAGAAAACCAAGTTTCATTGACATTAAAAATTTTCATGTAGAATGCATGTAATAAAGCATTTAATATTATGTTCACACAATGTAAAATTTGCAGATGCATGTAATTTTACACACACTTTTTCTGCCGTAATTAGGTAAAAGAAAGCTACTTTTTTTCATGGAAATTTTTTCCCCTGATTATGGTGAAAATGTATGAATCCAGCCTTACTCTACAATACTGTGGGAGATTTACTAACACTGTAACTCTACACAGTGTACACATCATAAAATTACATGAAAAATATGTCATAAAATAGGATTAAAAATGACCATTGGCTAATGTCCTAAACTTTTTGAGATTTATGCACATGGCTTAATCCGGCTTTAAAGCGCAACTGTCGTGGATATTGTACCCCCCAGACTAATAACATGATAGTATAGGTGATGACACTTGTAATGCAGCTATACCTTTGGCTGCTCTTTATCACACTTTATCAGCAGGAAAATAGTCTTATTGTGCGGTCAGCAACAGTCGGATAGACGTGGCTGGGGATTGTAATGCCCCACCTCTGCCATGGGGACCGATGTGTGATTGACACACAGGTCTCCACCCCCCGATGTCCATGATGTGCGGTCCGGCGTGACTGCACTGAGCCTATACATATTATGTCCACCTTTATGATATATGAAATACAGTGCCTGTACTCCCCTTCTTTCTTCTCCTGGTGCCAGAGACGCGCTGCTTCTGCTTTCACTAGAGGCAGAGAGAAAGTGCTCACTCCCGTTGTCTGCCACCAGCTCAGTGCGTATGTGCAGTGATAGAGGCAGGGAGTGAGCTCTCTGCCTCTAGTGAAAGCAGAATCAGCGCGTTTCCGGCACCAGGAAAAGAAAGAAGAGGAGTACGGGCACTGTATATGATAAAGTTGCACATAATATGTATAAGCTCAGTGGAGTCACGCCGGACCGCACATCATGGACATCAGGGGTGGGGACCTGTGTGTCAATCACACATCGGTCCCAGTGCTCACTTACAGGGGATAGGCGTGGTGGAGTTGGGGCATTACGAACCCCAGCTACGCCTATCCGACAGTTCCTGACCGTACAATAAAAAAATTTCCTGCTGATAAAGTGGGAAAAAGAGCAGCCAAAGGTGTAGCTGCATTACAAGTGTCATCACCTATGCTATCATGGTATTAGTCTGGGGGGTACAATATCCATGACAGTTGCGCTTTAAACTTTAAGGGGTATTCCAGGAATTTTTTATTCGACTATGCTACAGGATCTGTTTAGTTAGTGTAGTTCATAATATACAGGGTGGGCCATTTATATGCATGCTCCTTAATAAAATTGGAATGGTTGGTGATATTAACTTCCTGTTTGTGTCACATTAGTATATGTGAGGGGGGAAACTTTTCAAGATGGGTGGTGACCATGGCGGCCATTTTGAAGTCGACCATTTTGAATCCAACTTTTGTTTTTTCAATAGGAAGAGGGTCATGTGACACATCAAACTTATTGGGAATTTCACAAGAAAAACAATGATGTGCTTAGTTTTAACGTAACTTTATTCTTTCATGAGTTATTTACAAGTTTCTGATCACTTATAAAATGTGTTTAATGTGCTGCCCATTGTGTTGGATTGTCAATGCAATCCTTTTCTCCCACTCTTCACACACTGATAGCAACACTGCAGGAGAAATGCTAGCACAGGCAGTACAGTGTGCATCGTGCCTGTCACGATTCGGCTGGCAGGAGGTGGATCCTCTGTGCCAGAGAGGGATTGGCGTGGACCGTGCTGATGGACCGGTTCTAAGTTGCTACTGGTATTCACCAGAGCCCGCCGCAAAGCGGGATGGTCTTGCAGCGGTGGTAGCAACCAGGTCGTATCCACCAGCAACGGCTCAACCTCTCTGACTGCTGAAGATAGGCGCGGTACAAGGGAGTAGACAAGAGCAAGGTCGGACGTAGCAGAAGGTCGGGGCAGGCAGCAAGGATCGTAGTCAGGGGCAACGGCAGGAGGTCTGGAACACTGGCTAGGAACACACAAGGAGACGCTTTCACTGGCACTAAGGCAACAAGATCCGGCGAGGGAGTGCAGGGGAAGTGAGGTATAAATAGGGAGTGAACACACTAATTAAGCCAACTGGGCCAATCAGCGGCGCAGTGGCCCTTTAAATCGCAGAGACCCGGCACGCGCGCGCCCTAAGGAGCGGGGCCGCGCGCGCCGGGACAGGACCGACGGAGAGCGAGTCAGGTACGGGAGCCGGGGTGCGCATCGCGAGCGGGCGCCACCCGCATCGCGAATCGCATCCCGGCTGGGAGAGGTATCACAGCCTGACCGGGGCGCTGCAATTGCGAGGATGTTGCGAGCGCTCCGGGGAGGAGCGGGGACCCGGAGAGCTCGGCGTAACAGTACCCGCCCCCCTTGGGTCTCCCCCTCTTCTTGGAGCCTGAGAACCTGAGGACCAGACTTTTGTCTAGGATGTTGTCCTCAGGTTCCCAGGATCTCTCTTCTGGACCACAGCCCTCCCAATCTACCAAAAAAAATCTTTTTCCTCTGACCGTCTTGGAGGCCAGTATCTCCTTCACGGAGAAGATGTCAGAAGAACCGGAAACAGGAGTGGGAGAAACAAGTTTGGGAGAGAAACGGTTGATGATGAGTGGTTTAAGGAGAGAGACATGGAAGGCATTGGGAATACGAAGAGAAGGAGGAAGAAGGAGTTTGTAAGAGACAGGATTAATCTGGCACAAGACTTTGAAAGGACCAAGATAGCGTGGTCCCAGTTTGTAACTGGGGACACGAAAGCGGACATATTTAGCGGAGAGCCATACCTTGTCTCCGGGAGCAAAAATGGGGGGAGTTCTTCTTTTCTTATCGGCAAACCTTTTCATGCGGGATGAAGCCTGTAAAAGAGAATTTTGGGTCTCTTTCCATATGGTGGAAAGATCACGAGTCACTTCATCCACAGCGGGCAAACCAGAGGGCAAGGGAGTAGGGAGGGGGGGGGAAGAGGGTGACGGCCGTACACCACGAAAAATGGGGACTTAGCAGAAGATTCAGAGACTCTGAAGTTGTATGAGAATTCGGCCCATGGTAGAAGATCTGCCCAGTCATCCTGGCGGGAGGAAACAAAATGCCGTAAATAGTCACCCAGGACCTGGTTAATTCTTTCTACTTGCCCATTGGATTGGGGATGATAAGAAGAAGAGAAGTTTAATTTAATCTTGAGCTGTTTACAGAGGGCCCTCCAGAATTTAGACACGAATTGGACGCCTCTATCCGAGACGATCTGCGTGGGCAAACCGTGAAGACGAAAAATGTGTACAAAAAATTGTTTTGCCAACTGAGGCGCTAAAGGAAGACCAGGAAGAGGAATAAAATGTGCCATCTTGGAAAATCGATCAACGACCACCCAAACAACAGTGTTGCCACGGGATGGGGGTAAGTCTGTAATAAAGTCCATACCAATCAGTGACCAAGGCTGTTCGGGGACAGGCAGAGGATGAAGGAGACCAGCAGGCTTCTGGCGAGGAGTCTTATCCCGGGCACAGACAGTACAGGCCCGCACAAAATCAACAACATCCGTCTCCAGAGTCGGCCACCAATAGAAACGAGAGATGAGTTGCAAGGACTTTTTGATGCCCGCATGGCCTGCGAGGTGGGAGGAGTGACCCCATTTGAGAATCCCGAGACGTTGGCGTGGAGGAACAAAGGTCTTCCCTGGAGGGGTTTGCCTGATGGAGGCTGGAGAAGTGGAGATCAGACAGTCAGGAGGAATGATGTGTTGCGGAGAGACCTCTACTTCCGAGGCATCCGAGGAACGAGAGAGGGCATCGGCCCTAATGTTCTTGTCGGCAGGGCGAAAATGAATTTCAAAGTTAAAACGGGCAAAGAACAACGACCACCTGGCCTGGCGAGGGTTCAGCCGTTGGGCAGACTGGAGATAGGAGAGATTCTTGTGATCGGTGTAAATGATAACTGGAAATTTTGATCCCTCCAGCAGATGCCTCCATTCCTCAAGTGCCAATTTAATGGCCAGTAGTTCTCGATCCCCGATGGAGTAGTTTCTCTCCGCCGGAGAGAAGGTCCTAGAAAAAAAACCACAAGTAACAGCATGCCCGGAAGAATTTTTTGTAGAAGGACCGCTCCAGCTCCCACTGAGGAGGCATCTACCTCCAATAGGAAGGGTTTAGATGGGTCAGGTCTGGAGAGCACGGGAGCAGAAGAAAAGGCAGACTTGAGCCGTTTAAATGCGTCTTCCGCTTGGGGAGACCAGGACTTGGGATTGGCATTTTTCTTGGTTAAAGCCACGATAGGAGCCACAATAGTGGAAAAGTGTGGAATAAATTGTCTGTAATAATTGGCGAACCCCAAAAAACTTTGGATAGCACGGAGTCCGGAGGGGCGTGGCCAATCTAAAACGGCAGAGAGTTTATCCGGGTCCATTTGTAATCCCTGGCCAGAGACCAAGTATCCTAGGAAAGGAAGAGATTGACATTCAAACAGACATTTCTCCATTTTGGCATAAAGTTGATTGTCTCGAAGTCTCTGAAGAACCATGCGGACATGCTGGCGGTGTTCTTCTAAGTTGGCAGAAAAAATCAGAATATCGTCCAGATACACAACAACACAGGAATATAAGAGATCACGAAAAATTTCATTAACAAAGTCTTGGAAGACGGCAGGGGCGTTGCACAGGCCAAAGGGCATGACCAGATACTCAAAGTGTCCATCTCTGGTGTTAAATGCAGTCTTCCATTCGTCCCCCTCCCTGATGCGGATGAGATTATAAGCACCTCTTAAGTCCAGTTTGGTAAAGATGTGGGCACCTTGAAGGCGATCAAAGAGTTCTGAGATAAGAGGTAGGGGGTAGCGGTTCTTTACCGTGATTTTATTAAGTCCGCGGTAATCAATGCAAGGACGTAGGGAGCCATCTTTTTTGGACACAAAAAAAAATCCAGCTCCGGCAGGAGAGGAGGATTTGCGGATAAACCCCTTTTTTAAATTTTCCTGGATGTATTCAGACATAGCAAGAGTCTCTGGAGCGGACAGAGGGTAAATTCTGCCCCGGGGTGGAGTAGTGCCCGGGAGGAGGTCAATAGGACAGTCATAAGGCCTGTGAGGGGGTAAAGTCTCAGCTTGCTTTATGCAAAATACGTCAGCATAGTCCATATAAGCCTTAGGGAGACCGGTTACAGGGGGAACCACAGGGTCACGGCAGGGAGTACTGGGAACTGGTTTAAGACAGTCCTTGAAACAAGAAGTACCCCACCTCTTGATCTCTCCTGTGGAACCATCAAGGGTTGGGGAATGGCGTTGAAGCCACGGTAATACAAGGAGAATTTCGAAAGTGCAATTGGAGAGGACCAAAAACTCAATTTTTTCGTGATGAGGTCAGATGCACATTAGGAGGGGTTCCATGCGGTAACACACGGTACAGTCCAATCTTTCATTGTTAACACAATTGATGTAGAGGGGTCTGGCGAGACTGGTCACCGGGATGTTGAACCTGTTGATGAGCGAGGCCAAAATAAAATTTCCTGCAGATCCGGAATCCAAGAAGGCCATAGTAGAGAAGGAGAAGGTAGAGGAAGATATCCGCACCGGCACAGTAAGGCGTGGAGAAGCAGAGTTGACATCAAGAACTGTCTCACCTTTGTGCGGAGTCAGCGTACGTTTTTCCAGGCGGGGAGGACGGATAGGACAATCCTTCAGGAAGTGTTCGGTACCGGCACAGTACAGGCACAGATTCTCCATGCGGCGTCGTGTCCTCTCTTGAGGTGTCAAGCGAGACCGGTCAACTTGCATAGCCTCCACGGCGGGAGGCACAGGAACGGATTGCAGAGGACCAGAGGAGAGAGGAGCCGGGGAGAAAAAACGCCTCGTGCGAACAAAGTCCATATCCTGGCGGAGCTCCTGACGCCTTTCGGAAAAACGCATGTCAATGCGAGTGGCTAGATGAATAAGTTCATGCAGATTAGCAGGAATTTCTCGTGCGGCCAGAACATCTTTAATGTTGCTGGATAGGCCTTTTTTAAAGGTCGCGCAGAGGGCCTCATTATTCCAGGATAATTCGGAGGCAAGAGTACGGAATTGGATGGCGTACTCGCCAACGGAAGAATTACCCTGGACCAAGTTCAGCAGGGCAGTCTCAGCAGAAGAGGCTCGGGCAGGTTCCTCAAAGACACTTCAAATCTCCGTGAAGAAGGAGTGTACAGAGGCAGTGACGGGGTCATTGCGGTCCCAGAGCGGTGTGGCCCATGACAGAGCTTTCCCAGACAGAAGGCTGACTACGAAAGCCACCTTAGACCTTTCAGTAGGAAACTGGTCCGACATCATCTCCAAGTGCAGGGAACATTGTGAAAGAAAGCCACGGCAAAACTTAGAGTCCCCATCAAATTTGTCCGGCAAGGATAGTCGTAGGCCGGAAGCGGCCACTCGCTGCGGAGGAGGTGCAGGAGCTGGCGGAGGAGATGATTGCTGAAGCTGTGGTAGTAGCTGCTGTAGCATCACGGTCAGTTGAGACAGCTGGTGGCCTTGTTGCGCTATCTGTTGCGACTGCTGGGCGACCCCCGTGGTGAGGTCGGCGACAACTGGCAGTGGAACTTCAGCGGGATCCATGGCCGGATCTACTGTCACGATTCGGCTGGCAGGAGGTGGATCCTCTGTGCCAGAGAGGGATTGGCGTGGACCGTGCTGATGGACCGGTTCTAAGTTGCTACTGGTATTCACCAGAGCCCGCCGCAAAGCGGGATGGTCTTGCAGCGGCGGTAGCAACCAGGTCGTATCCACCAGCAATGGCTCAACCTCTCTGACTGCTGAAGATAGGCGCGGTACAAGGGAGTAGACAAGAGCAAGGTCGGACGTAGCAGAAGGTCGGGGCAGGCAGCAAGGATCGTAGTCAGGGGCAACGGCAGGAGGTCTGGAACACTGGCTAGGAACACACAAGGAGACGCTTTCACTGGCACTAAGGCAACAAGATCCGGCGAGGGAGTGCAGGGGAAGTGAGGTATAAATAGGGAGTGCACAGGTGAACACACTAATTAAGCCAACTGGGCCAATCAGCGGCGCAGTGGCCCTTTAAATCGCAGAGACCCGGCGCGCGCGCGCCCTAAGGAGCGGGGCCGCGCGCGCCGGGACAGGACCGACGGAGAGCGAGTCAGGTACGGGAGCCGGGGTGCGCATCGCGAGTGGGCGCCACCCGCATCGCGAATCGCATCCCGGCTGGGAGAGGTATCGCAGCGCACCCGGTCAGCAGGTCTGACCGGGGCGCTGCAATTGCGAGGATGTTGCGAGCGCTCCGGGGAGGAGCGGGGACCCGGAGCGCTCGGCGTAACAGTGCCATTTGTGCAAGTAACTCGGAGGGACTCCCTGCATCCATCTCTACTGCATACTGACACGGTGTGTCTGGGTCCTCTGTCTCGCCTTCCTCATAACCCTCTAGCTCCTCCAGCTGCTCCTGCTCCTTCTCTCCTGTCAGATGACTAGAAAAAAAAACCATCTTGTGAAACCTAAACTGTGCTCCACTGTGCCCCTCCCCCTCCTCCCACTCCTCCTCTTACAGTTCAGCCCCCATAGGGCTCATTTGGCCGTGAGATATAGGCGCCATGTCTCCAGTGCCCTGACCAGCCATCGTTTCCAACACGTGTTGTAGCAGATGAAGCAGTGGAATGACATTTTTAATCTCGTAATTCTGGCGTCTGACTAATAATGTGGCTTCCTCATAGGGCCTGAGCAAACGGCAGGTGTCACGTATGAGCTGCCACTGGTTGACATTGAAGTTACACAGGGGAGTCCCCCTATCTGCTTAGATCATCAAGAAATCGGTGATAGCTTTTCTCTGTTCGTATAGTTGGTCCAACATGTGGAATTCCAACGTGTGGAAACGTCGCAAATCAGACTATGTTGGGGGATGCCATTCTGACACTGCAGCTCAAGGAGGGTGTGCATTGCGGAGTAAGAGTGACTGAAGTGCATGCAAAGTTTCCTTCCCATTTTTAAGATGGGGGAAACACTTCAGGAACCGCTTGACAACCAGATTGAACATGTCTGCCATGCAGGGCGCATGTCTCAGGCTTCCTTGTCGCAGCGAAGACAAGATGTTCTTCCCGTTGTCGGTCACCATGGTTCTGATTTCCAGTTTTCGTGGAGTAAACCATGAATCGATTTCTTCATTAATTACTTTTAGCAGTTCCTCCCCTGTGTGACTCAATTCTCCAAGGCAAACCATGTGAAGAACAGCATGACACAGCCTTGCCCTGCACACATGGTATGCTGGAGGGGCACTGAGACTTGTCTGTGCAGTGGAGACTGAGGATGTGGTGGAGGATAAGGAGGCGGAGTCGTACACTGTCACAGGACCAGCGGCCTGAGAGCGTTGAGTGGGAAGTGGCGTGACCTGTCCAAGTTGCTGTTGTGGCTGTGCAGGAACCACATTCACCCAGTGGGCCTTAAAGGTTATGTATGGTCCCTGACCGTAGTTAAAGCTCCCCATGTCTGCACTGCCATGCACTTTAGTACACACTGACAGGCTCAAGGACTGGCCCGCCTTCTCTTCCACAAAATTGTGCAGGGTTGGTACTGCCTCCTTCGCAAAGAAATGACGGCTTGGGACTCTCCACCTCGGCTCGGCACAAGCCACCACTTGAAAATGGAGGGACTGCAGCACCAGCAACTTGGACAGGAGCACAGTCAGCTTCTGCGTCGTTGGATGAGTGGGCGCATACTGTTGACTCTTGGACATGGCTTTGCCGATGGATTGCTGGCGGAATGACTGACTCCAAATAGGAGGATCAGGAGCATCTGGAGAAACAGAAGATATGTTTGACACACATCTCCCTTCGGCTGAGGTGGTGGAGCCTTGGCTGGCTGAAACAGGGAGCGGCGTGATGCACAGGGTGATGCAGCAGGCTGGACTACCACATCGGAGCCACAGTTCTCCCAGGCTGCTTTAGGGTGACGCTGCATATGTTGATGTAGGGCCTTTGTGTCAACATTGGGACTCTGGCCACACTTCCCCTTTCCGACACATCTTGCATGTGGCTATGTTAACCTCCTCCAGATGCTTGCTGAAAAACTGCCACACCGCCGAGTAGCTGATTTTCCCACCAACAGTCCGCACTGATTGACTGCTACTGCCGCTGTCTACAGGAACCCCTGTTCCACTACCTCCCGGGATGGTAGGCTGCCCCGAAGCAGTTGTCTACCCCGGGCACGCTTGGCTCCAGACTTTCCACTTCTGCCACCATGCTGACTGGCCAACATGCTACCACCTTGCCTGCTCAGCTGCTACCTCACGGGCAACTGCAACCCTCTTCTCCTGATGATGATGAAGCCCTTCCTGCACCCAGCTCCCAAGTGTGATTGGCCTCATCATCATCGAGTTGTGTCTACTCGTCACTGAGGTCCTCCTCAGGTTCCTCAACAGTGTCTGCTTCAGGAACCTGAATGCTCGCAACACCACCTCCCACGCCACTCTCCTCATCACTACTTGCCCACCTAGCAGAGGAAGTGGCGAATTTCTCCTCCGTTTCTTTGCTGGGCAGTAGCTGCTGACTGTCCTCTAGATCGTCCTCACTAAATAGTGGAGCTGAACCCACAGCATAAGATAATTCTGTGGGGGAGGGAACAGCATAGGACAGAGGCTATGGGAAGACAGGGACTGCTCCTAGGCGATGCCAACTGAAAATTGTGTCTGAGGAACCCACCGACTGTTGACTGGGGGTGTCAGATGTCACTTTTGATGAAGTAGATGAACGTGTTAAAAAAACGATGACGGCAGATGGGTTTGCTGGTATAGACACGATTGCTAGCTGATACCGAGAGCTCAGGCCTCTCGCTGTGACTCCTGCTGCCACTCGCTCCTAGTCTGCTGCGATAAATTTAGGCCTCTGCCACTCCTCTGTGCACATCCTGGCACTTCTTTGCCTGACATACTTATGAGGGGAGTACAATATGCTCCTCTACGCTTAAAACGGTATTTGTGTACAACACCAGCCGATGTGTACTTTTGGCTTGCCTTTCACAGTATCTAGGCCCTTAAGACTTTAACAGGAACAAAATAGTACACCACTTAGATGTATGTATGTGGTACTGGAGGACAATGCGCTCCAGTACGCTTAAAAAAGTATTTGTGTACAACACCAGCAGTACATTCCAGTGCTGGAGCACACAGTCGTTGTGTACTACACCCAAAATTGCACTTTCTCTCTCAATCTCACTCCTTTCCCTATCAGTGCTTTTAGGCAGGATTTGGGCTTGAGGTTAATCGCTGCTGTTCTGTGCAACACACTGCTCATAATAGAATGTTGTAGTGACTGGGAGGTGAATTACTGTTGTAAAAATGCTTTTGTGTGCAACACACACTGCTCTCTGTCCCTCTCTCTGTGCAACAGAACGCTGATGTGACTGGGAGGTGAATCGCTGCTGGAAAAATGCTATTCTGTGCAACACACAGCGCTGTCTGTTCCTCTCTAACTGTCTGATATAAAAGGCTGAAGTGACTGGCCGCAAGATATCTGCTGATTATACAGGGCTGTGACATCACAGGGGTGGCTGGCTGCATGTGATTAAGGGTCATCCCTCCTACCCTTGTTCCTGTCTTCCCAGGATTCCTTGCCCCATGTCCTCACATGTGGATCTGCCATTTTAGATGCCCTGGAGCCTGAACCGCACTAAATGGAGTTTGATGAAGCGATTCTCGCGATAGAACCGCTGCGATATCCGCATTCGTTGCTAATTGAAATTTTCCTGAAATTCGTAACGAATTCGGATTCGTCAGATTTAATTCGCTCATACCTAGTTATGAGACAACCTAATAAAGCAAAATACAAAAAACCTTGCAGGGCCCCTCACTATTTTATTTATAGCCTTGGAAAGAATGACTGTGAAGCAAATAAAACAATTAGTATTATTGAGGCTCATCATAGATAGTTACTTTTTAATATAAAATATAAACAATTTTATTTAAAAATAAATGAATAAAGTAAAATAAAATGATACATTTAGGCAAGGGCAACAATCATTTATCTTGTTAGCATAACAGTCTGTATGAAACATTTTGTTAACACATTCTGAATGAGTATAAACGTAATTTATGCCAATGGATACAAAGCAAAACAGTGACTAAAACCAATCCTTCCCTTCTCCATATTTGGCATTACAGCACAGGCTTTCTTTCCTGATTCTCACACTGTGGCTGTTATAAACTGAAGCATTACACAATCTACATTTTACTTTGTAAGTTTATGGACCTTTGTATATACAAATGCAGCATGTAGATTTAATTTAGAATATTTGTTTGTACTATTTTTTTTTTTTTTTTTTAGAAATCCACGTACCTGTGCACCATTATTCCAGATATACTGTATGTTCCCAATAATATTCATTTGACTTTGTTGATAAATAAATTGCATTACTTATATTGTACTGGTACTAAGTTATACATTGGAAAATACATTTTAATTGTATTGGCTTCTGAGCTGAAATCTTCCATGAAGGTCTGCATAGAATGTTCACACAAAAATAGTCCTCTATACATTCCTATATATGGAAAAATAAAAAAGTATCAGAAATGGACAATCTTAAGCACACAAATTTCCATACAAAAAGTTAGAATTCTTTAAAAGTAGTACAAGATAACAAAACCTATATAAATTGGGTATCATTTTAATCATATGGAGGGGCATTTACTAAGGGGTTTAGTCATTTTTTTCTGACTATTTTTGGCGCAAAATTGTCGCAATTGCGCCTACCCTATTTTTTGTGCGACTTTCTCTAGTAAGAACTAGAAAGTCAATTTTTTTTTCTCGATAATTTACGCAAGTTTTCATTTTTTACCTGCAGTGGTCAGGTATTTATTAACTGAGACCGTCGCAGTTGCGCAATAAACTGTCGCAGTGGCCGTAAAAATTGACTAAATTTACTCCAGCTCCAACATGGAGCAGGAAAAGCTACTGCTGCCCGGGCTCCGACATACTTTCTCCCTGCTACCCTCACTGCGCTACCGGGACACTACAGTGATTTACATCCCACCCCTCTCACCTGCCAGCACCACACAACTCCCATCTGTCTGCTGTTGCAAGTCCCAGCATGCCCTAACAGTGAGGACACGCTGGGAGTTGCAGTCTTGTAGCAGCGGGAGCTGAGCGGCGCGAGCGGGAGACAAGGGGGGGGGATATCAGTGTCCCCATAAGTGAGGGTAGCGGGGAGGCAGTATGAGGAGCCCGGGCGGCTGCACTGTAATGTCAGCCCGGGCTCCTGCCCTGAGAGCCAAAAGCTTTGGCTGTCAGGGCATGCTGGGTGTTGTAGTTTTGCAACAGCTGGAGGGCCACAGTTTGCAGACCACTGGTTTGTGGTCTGTAAACTGTAGTCCTCCAGCTGTTGCAAAACTAAACAGCTGAAGGGGACCGGCAAAGATGTTCACTTACCCTTCCGAGGCTCCAGCGACGATCGCTTACGGAGATCGTCGGGCGGCACTGTCGCGCGGAAGTGTCGTGCAGCGCTGGATCCTACGGAAGCCGGTAAGTTGCCCAAGCCCTAAAACTGTTTCCCAACCAGGGTGCCTCCAGATGTTGCAAGACTACAACTCCCAGCATGCCTGGACACCCTTTGGCTGTCCAGGCATGGTGGGAGTTGTAGTTTTGCAACATCTGGAGGCACCCTTGTTGGGAAACACTGGCCTAAAACAGTGTTTCCCAACCAGGGTGCCTCCAGATGTTGCAAAACTACAACTCCCAGCATGCCTGGACAGCCTGTGGCTGTCCAGGCATGCTGGGAGTTGTAGTTCTGCAACAGCTGGAGGTCCACAGTTTGCAGACCACTGGTTTGTGGTCTGTAAATTGTAGTCCTCCAGCTGTTGCAAAACTAAACAGCTGAAGGGGATCGGCGAAGACGTTCACTTACCCTTCCGAGGCTCCAGCGACGATCGGTGACGGAGATCGTCGGGAGGCACTGTCGCGCGGCAATGTCGTGCGGAGCTGGATCCTACGGAAGCCGGTAAGTTGCCCAAGCTTCCCAACCAGGGTGCCTCCAGATGTTGCAAGGCTACAACTCCCAGCATGCCTAGACAGCCTTTGACTGTTCAGGCATGCTGGGAGTTGTAGTTTTGCAGGCACCCTTATTGGGAAACACTGGCCTAAAACAGTGTTTCCCAACCAGGGTGCCTCCAGATATTGCAAAACTACAACTCCCAGGTTGGGAAACACTGTGCCCGGCCTCCGCCCCACCTTACTGTAAGGGCATGCTGGGAGTTTTAGTCCTGCAGCTGGGGGCAGGGGACAAGCTTGTCACTTGCCCACACATCTCCTGCACCACACAACTTCAACTCCCAGCATGTCCTTACTGTAAGGGCATGCTGGCAGTTGTAGTCGTGCAGGGCGGGAGATGTGTGAGCAGGTGATAATAAATGTACTAACCCATTTTTTTTTCTTCTCATTTCAGATCCGTGTATCCTGTGGACTCCTTCGGATTCGGTGGACTACTTCGATGACCAGCGTTTTTCTTTGTTTGATTTTAATAAAATGGTTAACGAGGGCTTGTGGGGGAGTGTTTTTTGTAATAAAAATGTTTTAAAACCTGTTGTGTTTTTTCCTTACTTTACTAGACAGGCTTAGTAGTGGAAGCTGTCTTATAGACGGAGTCCATTACTAAGCTGGGCTTAGCGTTAGCCACAAAAACAGCTAGCGCTAACCCCCTATTATTACCCCGGTACCCAACGCCACTAGGGGGGTCGGGAAGAGCTGGTACCAACAGGCCTGGAGTGTCAAAAATGGCGCTCCTGGGCCTAGGCGGTAACAGGCTGGCGTTATTTAGGCTGGGGAGGGACAGTAACAATGGTCCTCGCCCACCCGGGTAACGTCAGGCTGTTACTGTTTGGTTGGTATTTGGCTGAGAATGAAAATAGGGGGGACCCTATGTGTTTTTTTTTTTAAATAAATAATTAAATATTAAAAAAAATCCCCCCTATTTTTATTCTCAGCCAAATACCAACCAAACAGTAACAGCCTGACGTTACCAGGGTTGGCTAGGACCATTGTTACTGTCCCTCCCCAGCCTAAATAACGCCAGCCTGTTACCGCCTAGGCCCAGGAGCGCCATTTTTGACGCATCGGGCCTGTTGGTACCGACTCTTCCCGGCACCACTGTGGTGTTGGGTACCGGGATAATAATTGGGGATTAGCGCTAGCTGTTTTTGTGGCTAACGCTAAGCCCGGCTTAGTAATGGACTCCGTCTATAAGACAGCTTCCAATACTAAGCCTGTCTAGTAAAGTAAAAAAAAAAAGCAGGTTTAAAAAAAAAAATCTATTACAAAAAACGCTGGTCGTCGAAGTAGTCGACCGAATCCGAAGGAGTCCACAGGATACATGGATCTGTAGAAGAAGTAACAAAAAAAAAAAAAGTGTAAGTACATTTAGGGAGAAAAAAAACTGTGTTAAAAAAATGTAATAAACACACACACACACACACTAAACGCCGTTTACCACTATTTTGAGTTGTAAAATTGTGCGTTTTTTCTTTTTTTTTTTTACTCTTGCCCTACAAATAATATTTACTTTGTTTCACTTTAAATTTGGAGGTAAAATGAATATTTAGACTGCAACTTTCTGTGCGACAAATTTAGACAGGAAAAAACAGTCTAAATCCTTTGATAAATCTCCCCCAGTGCTACACACTAGTCCTCTACATTATGTGCTTGTGCTCAGTAGTCCATAAGGACCCACTTCTTCTGCCCACCACCTTCTGATTGGTAGAGACACCTGTCAATCAGCAGCCAGTGGACAGAATGAGTGGCACGCCATGGATCCAGTTCTTTTTCATATCAGTAGAACCACAGCATATTGATTATTACTTGCTTACCAGGGATTAAAGGGGTACTCCACTGGAAAACATTTTTTGTAATCAACTGGTGCCACAAAGTTAAACAGTTTTGTAAATTACTTTTATTTAAAAATCTTAATCCTTCCAGTACTTATCAGCTGATGTATACTACAGAGGAAGTTCTTTTCTTTTTGAATTTCCTTTCTGTCTGACCACAATGCTCTCTGCTGATACCTCTGTCCATGTCAGGGACTGTCCAGAGCAGGATAAGTTTGCTATGGGGATTTGCTCCTACTCTGGACAGTTCCTAAAATGGACAGAGGTGGAAGCAGAGAGCACTGTGGTCAGACAGAAAGGAAATTCAAAAAGAAAATAACTTTCTCTGGAGCATACAGCAGCTGATAAGTACTGGAAGGATTAATATTTTTAAATAGAAATAATTTACAAATCTGTTTAACTTTTTGGCACCAGTTGATTTAAAAAAAAAAAAATGTTTTCCAGTGGGGTACCCCTTTAAAGCTCATTTATGTTGAAATGTTATGGCATTGTCTACTTACTTAAACTTTTGCTACACGACATTATATCATTATGTATTTCTGCAATAAAAAAGAATAGTACACTGGTCAGTAAGCTCAATAAAAAATATATCAAGCCAAACATATTAAAACCCCTTCTTGCAAATGGACGCTATAATTATTTTGCAGGCGCATTCCTAGAAATGAATGTACAGATACAGTTCATGGATAACAGCTCTAATGTCCAGCCAGTATCCCTGCCACTCAATAGCAACAACAGCATGCAATGGTACTCTAAAATGCAATTGTAAAACAAGAAATAGTACTTTGTTATAAAAGAGATCAAATGATTGCATTGTGAAGTTCCTCTGTGGGGACTGAAAAACATATAAAAATAAATAAAGTTGTTTTTTTTTGCATAAAGGAAAAAAAATTCCATAAAAAAATAAGTTATCGACAAATCCTGAAGAAAGTTAACATGTTCTTTAAACTGTGCTATGAAGTATGTCGCAACAATGTATAAAATTATGACTTTTTTTTCTCCATAGTGCTCCCAGGAAATATTAACAGTTAACCAATAATTTTTACATGATGCACCCTAAAATGGTAAAAATATGACTATTGGAATGCCCCAGCATAAGGAGTATTTTTTCCATAAAATAACATGTACTTTACAGAGGTGTTTAAAAATTCGTAAATCCTTCAGATTTTTCTATATTTCTGAAAATGATCCAATATCATATCTATATATATATATATATATATATATATATGTATGTAGCAAAAGTATGTGAACCTTTGCATTCAGCATTTGACATGAAATACCTTGCCCTTGTTTCTTTTATTGTTTGTTAGACCTGCACATCAGTAGTTGTAGCAGTCCTCAGACTGGAGGGACCAGAAATGTTACCTTATCTAGACAACGGGTTCTTACAGGCATCTTCAGAAACTATCTGTTTAGTACCTGTAGTTCATATACAGTGGTCCCTCAACATACAATGGTAATCTCTTCCAAATGGACCATCGTGTGTTGAAACCATCATATGTTGAGGGATCCGTGCAATGTAAAGTATAAAAGTATAGGACAGTGGTCTACAACCTGCGGACCTCCAGATGTTGCAAAACTACAACACCCAGCATGCCCGGACAGCCAACGGTTGTCCGGGCATGCTGGGAGTTGTAGTTTTGCAATATCTGGAGGTCCGCAGGTTGAAGACCACCGGTATTGGAGGTTATACTCACGTGTCCCCGCCGCTCTGGACCATCACCGCTCGTCACTGCTGCCCGGGATGACGCCTTCCATCGTTGTCGCCGCGTCCCCGGGGTGTCCCCGACGCTCCGACAAGGCCTCTGCTTCCCCGGCATCCTCGCTCACCGCCGCCGCTCTCCTTCGCCTCCATCCCGTCGCTACGCACTCCGCTCCTATTGGATGATGGGACGGCGTGCGCAGCGACTTGATGACGATGATGGAGAGTGCCGACGATGTAGGGGATCCCGAAGAGCACGCGCCGGAGCCCCGAGGACAGGTAAGTGGTTGTCAGCTGACCACACAGGGCACCGTAAACGGCTTTCTCGATTGGCAACTGAAGCAGTCTGCGCTGCCGGATAGCCGTTTCTGCAATGGCCCCGACATACTAAAGCATCGTAGGTCGGGGGGTCAGAGTATCAGGGTTACAGTTTCTTGGCAATAGGTGTTCTATCCATACCATGGAGGTTTATGCATGGTTTGCATGATACCCTATGTATTACCTTTACCTGGCCAAGGACATCAGGGTTTTCCCAACTCATGTAGTTTAAAAAAACAGTTGCAAGAGCAGAATGGCAGATATGTTGACAGCATGCTGGGCCAGCTGCAGGGCAAGATGATGGGTGTGGTGTAATACGGCAAGATGGCTGGTATGGGGTATCAATGTATCATAGTACTCTATATAGACTTGCTAAGCTGGGCACTGTGTTCAGCCCAGAGAGTCTCTCAAGCCTTTCAGAATTACAATGTGTTGTGGAGGCTCACCCACATACACTACGTAGAGTACTACAAGAGTTTTCTTTTATTGGATTTATCTAAATTAGATCTAAAGTTACCAAGTGCTGATTTTTTTGCACAACAAAATTAACTGTATACTAAACAGAACTACATCAGCCCTAAACAATAAGAGTTCGTAGACAAGGGAAATATAGTGGAGATTACTTGCTAGTTTGGGCCTGCATTCCAGAAAATAGGGTCGATAGTACAGGGTGGGCCATTTATATGGATACACCTTAATAAAATGGGAATGGTTGGTGATATTAACTTCCTGTTTGTGGCACATTAGTTTATGTGAGGGGGGAAACTTTTCAAGATGGGTGGTGACCATGGCGGCCATTTTGAATCCAACTTTAGTTTTTCCTATAGGAAGAGGGTTATGTGACACATCAAACTTATTGGGAATTTAACAAGAAAAACAATGATGTGCTTGGTTTTAACGTAACTTTAGTCTTTCATGAGTTATTTACAAGTTTCTGACCACTTATAAAATGTGAAAACCAGAAAAAGGAGATATATGGTCCTTCAGCCAATAATATACATGCCCTTGGAGACAATTTTCCAAAATAATAACGCTACTGAAATCTACCAATGAGGCCACAGAAAGACGCATTAAGCTAAAAATGTATAATTTTATTATTAAAGATAATAAGAAAAACAATGCCTCACGATACAGTGCTCAGAAAGGTATCAGACATAGCACTGAATAATGAACACAAAACCAAGGGAGGGGGTTTGGGGTACAGGTGAAGAACCTGACCTGACCAACCCTACCTAGTCTAACCCCTTGCCCTCACTACAATAAGTGTGGACAGGGAGTAGGGATAATATAAGTCACATAAACATTAAGAATAAACAATGCAATGACTTAATATGTGTATATTCTTACTCCTAATGACCAAGGTCATTAGGAGTAAGAATATACACATATTAAGTCATTGCATTGTTTATTCTTAATGTTTATGTGACTTATATTATCCCTACTCCCTGTCCACACTTATTGTAGTGAGGGCAAGGGGTTAGACTAGGTAGGGTTGGTCAGGTCAGGTTCTTCACCTGTACCCCAAACCCCCTCCCTTGGTTTTGTGTTCATTATTCAGTGCTATGTCTGATACCTTTCTGAGCACTGTATCGTGAGGCATTGTTTTTCTTATTATCTTTAATAATAAAATTATACATTTTTAGCTTAATGCGTCTTTCTGTGGCCTCATTGGTAGATTTCAGTAGCGTTATCACTTATAAAATGTGTTCAATGTGCTGCCCATTGTGTTGGATTGTCAATGCAACCCTCTTCTCCCACTCTTCACACACTGATAGCAACACCTCAGGAGAAATGCTAGCACAGGCTTCCAGTATCCGTAGTTTCAAGTGCTGCAGAATGGGCAAAACAAAAATTGGAACAGGACCCTCAGTTTACGCAGGAGATTTTGTTCAGTGATGAGGCAAACTTTTAAATGAATGGTGAAGTTAACAAACAAAACCACCGCTATTGGTCTGACACTAACCCACATTGGATAGATCCCCCCCCCCCAAGACTGTTGGAACACAAAAATTGATGGTATGGTGTGGTATATGGGGTACAAAGATAGTGGTGCCATTCTTCATCAATGGAAACCTTAAGGCCACTGGATATGGGAAATTGCTACATGATGATGTGTTTCCCTCTTTATGCACTGAAGCTGGCACGTTCCCTGAGTTTTTCCAGCAAGATGGTGCACCACCACATTATGGGTGTCAGGTCCAAGCATTCCTAGATGAACAGTTTCCTGGAAAGTGGATTGGTCGTCATGGGCCAGTTGAATGGCCCCCAAGGTCTCCCGATCTGACCCCCTTAGACTTTTATCTTTGGGGTCATCTGAAGGATTGTCTATGCTGTGAAGATACGAGATATGCAGCATCTGAAACTACGGCTACTGGAAGCCTGTGCTAACATTTCTCCTGCGGTGTTGCTATCAGTGTGTGAAGAGTGGGAGAAGAGGGTTGCATTGACAATCCAACACAATGGGCAGCACATTGAACACATTTTATAAGTGGTCAGAAACTTGTAAACAACTCTTGAAAGAATAAAGTTACGTTAAAACCAAGCACACATGACCCTCTTCCTATTGAAAAAACTAAAGTTGCATTCAAAATGGCCGACTTCAAAATGACTTCAAAATTCATCTTGAAAAGTTTCCCCTCTCACATATACTAATGTGCCACAAACAGGAAGTTAATATCACCAACCTTTCCCATTTTATTAAGGTGTATCCATATAAATGGCCCACCCTGTACATGCAATTCCATCAGGAGACAGTCTGACTTGCCCCAAATGTATTTTGTTGCAGGACAGCAACCCCAAACATGCATTCAATGTTATTAAGAACTATTTTCAGCATCAAGTAGAACAAGGAATTTTGGAAGTGATGACATGGAGCCCATAGAGCACTGATCTGAACATCATTCAGTCTGTCTGGGATTACAGGAAGAGACAAAAGGATTTGAGCAAGCATATATATATATATATATATATATATATATATATATATATATAATGTCCATAAGAAATCTGTGGTTAGCTCTTCTCCTTTTATTTCCTACAAAAACTGTGAGCAAGTGTACCTAGAAGATGTTCTGATGGCAAATGGTGCCCCACCAAATATTGATTTATTTAGATACTATCCTTTGCATTTTATTATTAATGTGGCATTTCAATGGGGGCTATTCAAGTACAGCATCACTATATATACTGTACTTACAATTGTTTGTAGAGGAAATATACACTCTCCGATATGTCCCTGATTACTCATTCAAAACTCATAATGAACTTTATATTCCACTGCATTGTGTGTTTTGCTAGTTCTACTAATTTGAAACCCATATTGTTGTCATGGAATACAGGGGCATATATCTGTTCTTTTCATAAATCTATGTAAACTCTTTTATAAACCAAAGAATACTGGCATACTCTCTTGAGCTTTTCTAGGCTGTACTGTATGAAATATTAGCAGGAAACAGAATTGCAAAAGCAGGATTTTATACAAAGTCCAAAATTAACAATAATTGTGCCAAATAGAAGAAGAGATAAGCAGCAGGCTATAATAGGTTCAATCAGATATTCTATGAAAGCAAATATACTGTGAATACCCAGCCAGATAATCTATTTTTAAATATAAAAAAGGCTTAACATTTTTAGTAATGTGTTTAAAATTACTATTAAACTGTAGGTTAAAAGTTCTAAATCCTTAATTAAAATGTTGTTGTACAGATTATGAACTTTGACATATTCTTAGATTTCCTCCAATCATTGTTTTTGTAGTATTTTGGGGATTTACAAAACACAATAAATATCACGTGTTTTTCTGGTGAAATTTTTTATAAAATATTTAACATGACATTAAAATGTTTCAGGCATTTTAAAAATGCCAAGAAAAATACAGCAAAAACTTGTAATGTGAAAGCTTTTATGGGCTTGTTCACTGGTTTCTGAGATTAGTAGTGCACTAACTATACACAGTAATTCAGGCGACAGAAGATCACTGTCTGAGGTCAGCCCACTGAACAATGCTTTGCTCTACTTGTAATGGGATAACTTTTATGGGCTCATTTACTGCTGACTGGGATTTGTAGTGCTCCAACTGTACACAGTAGTTCAGATGACCGGAGGTCACTGTCTGAGGTCAGCCTACAGAAAAAAGATTTGCTCTGCTTGTAATGTGATAGCTTTTATGGGTTTGTTCTCTGCTGGCTGGGATTTGTAGTACACCCATTTTACACAGAACTGACAGGAGGTCAATACACTGATTAATACTTTTCTTGGCTTGCTTTTGCTTTATATAGGTTTTAATGATTACCAATTTATAGAAGCTACATAAGAATAAGTATTATATAGTGGTAAAATATATACAAATATTATACCAAAAAAGAAGAAAAAACACTATTGAAAACCAAGTATAAATGTAAAACAGTATTTCTTTATTTTCAAAATGACATACAGTTCAATAAAATCACATACATGACACAGGGGGCATAAAAATAATGGCTACCAGGGGAGGGGTGATACTCATAGGTATCACTACAACATATTTCACTACTTCATATCTGCTTTATATGTTCCTTAAATGTGTTAGTACTGAGAAGTTTTTTTCTGTACCTCATGGGACTTGTAGTTCTACTATTTGTATGGGATACATGACCTGTCAAAAAATTTTTGTACACTGGACTGATATTTCTTGTCATGTGATTGCAAATATTACTATGATGTTTTGTAATTGATCATGGCTCTGTATGTTTGGGCATATAGATTTATATGTTTTCCTGTGTTTTTATATACTAAAAGATGTCTGAAAGCATAAACAGGACTTTTACCCCATAAACCGAGCTTTGTCATCATTTAAAGGGTACCTCTCATCAAAAAAACTTTTGATATATTATAGATTAATGTATGCAGAATAACTTTACAATTGCATGTTATTAAAAAATATGCTTCTTTCTATTTAATTTTCCACTTTGAAGAAATGACCACTAGGGGTCTCCCTACCAGTCCTGGCAGCAAGCATTTCAGACTCATGCTGGAGTCTTAAACACTACGAGCTGCCAGTCTGCTTTGTTCACAAAGGAGAACACTCAGAGCTGCCAGCCCGCTTTGTTCACAGCCTGTTTGGCTGTGAACAAAGCAGGCTGGCAGCTCTGAGTGTTTAGGACTCCAGCATGAGTCAGAAATGCTTGCTGACAGGACTGATCGGGAAAAATACAATAGAAAGAAGCATATTTTTCATTAACATGCTATTGGAAAGTTATTCAACATTCATTAATCTAAAATATATCAAAAGTTTATTTGATGAGAGGTACCCTTTAACATACATTATCATGTGGCTGGCAGTCTAATCTAGACATCTAGTACTGGTCATTGCTCTTTATCCTTATTTGGAGCTATTTTATTTTATTTCTTTTGTGTGTTTTTATATAAGTAAGTCAGGTATTGTTAGTGAGATAGCCAGTAATCTGCATCAATCACGAAAGTCGGTAAGGAGAGTTAGGGGTATATTCCAGTGCAGGACCACCCTTTTTAGAGCGATCACCCCTCCAAGGTATAGGTCAGCTTGAGGGTGTTGTAATAAGGCTTTCATTTGCTTTAGCTATCTCCTTGTCTTCATTTCCTTTAGGTTATCCTTTACCTTTTGGCATAATGTATATGCATTGTTTATCTTGCTGTAGAATTACTATCATGGACTTGAGACTTATTCATCACTAACATAACTTTATTTTGAGTCTCGCGGTTGCCCATGAAGGTTGAGTGCAGATGACTTGTCCATGGTGGACAATCCAAAGGATAAGGGATAAGATGCCTGATCGCGGGGGTCCCGCTGCTGGGGACCCCCGTGATCTTGCACGCAGCACCCTGTTAAAATCAGTCCCCGGAGCACGTTCGCTCCGGGTCTGATTACTGGCGATCACGGGGACCGGAGCATTGTGACGCCCCCGTTTGACATCACGCTCCAACCCCTCAATGCAAGCCTATGGGAGTGCTCCTGATTTTAACGGGGTGCTGCGTGCAAGATCACGGGGGTCCCCAGTGGCGGGAACCCCACGATCAGGCATCTTATCCCCTATCCTTTGGATAGGGGATAAGATGTCTAAGCGCAGGAGTACCCCTTTAAACTGATTTATGTAAAAACACTCTCAAACATATGCTTAAAAGGAGCTGCAAATGAGCTTAAAAAAACTCTTCTTAAACAAACAGGTAAAACAAATGTATTTTAGAAGCTTTTCTGCTTTGAAATACAATGTATTGTTTCCTTCAATTTTACACCATGTGAACATAGCCTAATGAAAAGAGTTTCAAGAAATCACATGCTACTGTATATTATCCAGTAGTTACATATTATCTATAAAATATTTTATATGTCTAAAATTTTTAAATACAGTGTACTCTTATTGCAAAAACCCTAACCATACGTATGGAATTTCATAGAGAATATCTATAGCTACAAATTAAAATTTCAATTTTCTCCAGATTCTCCAATCAAAATATGTGTTAAGTTGGTAATAAGGTAAAGTCTTCTTTCCAAGGTTCAGCAGTTCTTCTTCAAGGAATACCAGTGTTTATTCATTCTAGACCAGAAAGTGTGAATCAAATGTAATATCTTATGGAATTGCAGATTGATCTTCCTTGTCTCCTCTCTCAGATTAGCAGTCAGTAGTAGTCTGTGGGATTTCATCAAAATTCACTGGACTTTAACCCTAAAGGGGTTATGCGGCAACATTTTTATGCTCCCATTATGCCTGTGCTGCCCCAATTATAATAATAAACTTTGACTTAGCTTTCACCATTCCCCAATGCTGCTGGTATCGCCATCATATCCTCCGGTGTGGTCTTTTTCCTGCTTTTTGGGGAATCGGGGATACGATGGAAGATAAGTCAAAGTTAATTGTTTTAATTGCAGCCTGGGCATAATGGGAGCATAAAAAAAATAGCTGGACAATCCCTTTAATTCATGTCTCAGTCAGCACATGCAAGATGCCAATGTCATGCCTTTCCCTGTTCTAACTGGATAAAACAAGACATGTACAGCTTATACAGAGGTACAAAGAGCATACACTATGTATGGCTGGTCTGGACCCTGACACTAAGTTGTACAGCAAAATCTAGGTGACAAAGTGATAAGAAAAAATACAGCTTACGCAGGTACATCTAAACAGATTTTAACCCCTTAACGACAATGGACATAAATGTATGTCATGGTGTGGTAGTACTTAACGTACTTGACGCCATGACCGCTATCAGCAGCCAGGGACCCACCGGTAATGGCGGACATCCACGATCGCGCGGATGTCTGCCATTGACCCCTCAGATGCCATGATCAATACAGATCACGGCATCTGCAGCAGTGTGGTACTTTAAATGGATGATTGGATTGCCCGCAACGCTGCTGCGGGGATCTGATCATCCAGCATGGTGGCCGGAAGTCCCCTTCCCTGTCTCCACTGCTCTCCCAGGGTCTTCTGTTCTGGTGTGAGATCGAGCAGACCAGAGCAGAAGATAGCCGATAACCCTGATCAGTGCTATGCCCTATGCATAGCACTGAACGGTATTAGCAATCAAGAGATTGCTATAAATTGTCCCCTATGGGGACTATTAAAGTGTAAAAAAATAAAAAAGTAAAAAAAAATTAGAAAAATCCCAACCCCCAATAAAAATGTAAATCATCAGTTTTTTCCCATTTTACCCCCAAAAAAGCGTGACAAAAAAGTCAATAAAAATAGTTTGTATCTCCGCGTGCGTAAAAGTCTGAACCATCAAAATATATTGTTAAATATCCCATACAGTGAATGGCATAAACGTAAAAAAAACAAAAACAAATTTTGTCACATTTTATTCCAAAAAACATTAATAACATTTTTTATAAAAAGTAAAATATAAGTAAAAGTGGTACTGATAAAAGCTACAGATCACGGTGCAAAAAATTAGCCTCATTCCGCCCCATATATGGAAAAATGAGAAAGTTATAGGTGGTGAAAATAGAGCAATTTCAAACATACTAATTTTGGTAAAATAGTTTGAGATTTTTTTTAAAGCGGTACAATTATAGAAAAGCATACAGCATGGGTATCATTTTCATTGTATTGACCCACAGAATAAAGAAAACATGTCATTTTTACCATAAAGTGTACAGCTTGAAAACAAAACCTTCCAAAATTTGATAAATTGCGGTTTTCTTTTCAATTTTCCCACATAAATAATATTTTTTGGGTTGCACTGTACATTTTATGGTAAAATAAGTGACATCATTACAAATTATAATTGGTGGTGCAAAAAACAAGCCCTCATATAGCTCTGTGGATGAAAATATAAAAGAGTTATGAATTTTAGAAGGCGAGGAGGAAAAAACTAAAATGCAAAAATAAAATTGGCCTGGTCCTTAACCCCTTAAGGACGCAGGATGTAAATGTACGTCCTGGTGAGGTGGTACTTAACGCACCAGGACGTACATTTACGTCCTAAGCATAACCGCGGGCATCGGAGCGATGCCCGTGTCATGCGCGGCTGATCCCGGCTGCTGATCGCAGCCAGGGACCCACCGGCAATGGCCGACGCCCGCGATCTCGCGGGCGTCCGCCATTAACCCCTCAGGTGCCGGGATCAATACAGATCCCGGCATCTGCGGCAGTTCGCGATTTAAATGAACGATCGGATCGCCCGCAGCGCTGCTGCGGGGATCCGATCATTCATAACGCCGCACGGAGGTCCCCTCTCCTTCCTCCGTGCGGCTCCCGGCGTCTCCTGCTCTGGTCTGTGATCGAGCAGACCAGAGCAGGAGATGACCGATAACACTGATCTGTTCTATGTCCTATACATAGAACAGATCAGTATTAGCAATCATGGTATTGCTATGAATAGTCCCCTATGGGGACTATTCAAGTGTAAAAAAAAATGAAAAAAAATGTAAAAGTAAAAGTTAAAAAAAAGTGAAAAATCCCCTCCCCCAATAAAAAAGTAAAACGTCCGTTTTTTCCTATTTTACCCCCAAAAAGCGTAAAAAACATTTTTTATAGACATATTTGGTATCGCCGCGTGCGTAAATGTCCGAACTATTAAAATAAAATGTTAATGATCCCGTACGGTGAACGGTGTGAACGAAAAAAAAATTTAAAAAGTCCAAAATTCCTACTTTTTTAATACATTTTATAAAAAAAAAATTATAAAAAATATATTAAAAGTTTTTTATATGCAAATGTGGTATCAAAAAAAAGTACAGATCATGGCGCAAAAAATGAGCCCCCATACCGCCATTTATACGGAAAAATAAAAAAGTTAGAGGTCATCAAAATAAAGGGATTATAAACGTACTAATTTGGTTTAAAAAATTGTGATTTTTTTTAAGTGCAACAAGAATATAAAAGTATGTAATAATGGGTATCATTTTAATCGTATTGACCCTCAGAATAAAGAACACACGTCATTTTTACCATAAATTGTACGGCGTGAAAACAAAACCTTCCAAAATTAGCAAAATTGCGTTTTTCGTTTTAATTTCCCCACAAAAATAGTGTTTTTTGGTTGCGCCATACATTTTATGATATAATGAGTGATGTCATTACAAAGGACAACTGGTCGCGCAAAAAACAAGCCCTCATACTAGTCTGTGGATGAAAATATAAAAGAGTTATGATTTTTAGAAGGCGAGGAGGAAAAAATGAAAACGTAAAAATTAAATTGTCTGAGTCCTTAAGGCCAAAATGGGCTGAGTCCTTAACCTGTTCAGGACCCATGACGTATGCATACGTCTTCACACCCTGGGTCTTAAGGACCCATGACGTATGCATACGTCATGGCGTTTTCCGGTCTCTGCCGCTCGCCGGGCAGAGATCGGAACTGGATGCCTGCTGAAATCCTTCAGCAGGCATCCAGGGCAAACGCCGAGGGGGGCCATGTAGGCCCCCCATGTCGGCGATCGCCGCAAATCGCAAGGGAAATCGCCCTTGCGATCTGCGGCGATACCGGGCTGATCGGGTCTCTGGGACCCGACCGCCCGGTAATTTCGCATGATCCCGGCTGTCACAGACAGCCAGGACCATGCTGGAGTATCGGAGCGAGGTGGCAAGCCGGCCACCTCCTCCTATACCCTGCGATCTGTCGGTTAGTTAACCGACCAATCGCAGGAGGGGGGGCGGTTACTTCCTCCCGTCCTGCCCGGCCCCTGAAAGTCCGGAGAGGACGGGAGGAAGACCGGAGGACGCAGCGGGGGACGGGGGAGTGCTGGGGCCCGGCCCCGGTACTTACCTCGTCCCTGAAGACCCGGATCCAGACGATGAAGACGGCGGCAGCGGCGACAGGTGAGTAGATCTTCAGCCGCGGTCGGGCCCTTTACAGCAATGCACGTCGCCGTAAAGCGACATGCATTGCTGTAATAGGACCCTGTAAACTACAACTCCCAGCATGCCCAGACAGCCCTTGGCGTCTGGGCATGCTGGGAGTTGCAGTTTTGCAACATCTGTAGGTCCACAGTTTGGAGACCACTGTGCCCTTCCAGATGTTGCAAAACTACACATCCTCAGCATGCCCTTACTGTCCAGGCATGCTGGGAGTTGTAGTTCTGTAACATCTGGCCCTTCAGATGTTGCAGAACTACAACTCCCAGCATGCCTGGACAGTTTTGGCATACTGGGAGTTGTAGTTTTGCAACATCTGGAAGGGCACAGATTGGGAACCACTGTATTAGTGGTCTGCAAACTGTAGTCCTCCAGATGTTGCAAAACTACAACTCCAAGCATGCTGGGAGTTGTAGTTCGGCAACATCTGGCTCTAAAGATGTTGCCGAACTACTACTCCCAGCATGCCTGAGAATGTTTGGGAGTTGTGGTTTTGCAACAGCTGGAGGCACACTGGTTGGGAAACATTGTTTCCTAATTCAGTGTTTCCCAACCTGTGTGCCTCCAGCTGTTGCAAAACCACAACTCCCAAACATTCTCAGGCATGCTGGGAGTAGTAGTTTTGCAACAGCTGGAGGCCCCCCCCCCCTGTGAATGTACAGTGTACACTCACATGGGCAGGCGGCTTACAGTGAGTATCAGGCTGCAAGTTTGCGATGCAGCAAATTTTGCGCGGCAGCTCAAACTCGCTGTAATCCCCCGCCCGTGTGACTGTACCCTAAAAACACTACACTAACACAAAATAAAATAAAAAGTAAAAAACACTACATATACACATACCCCTACACAGCCCCCCTCCCTCCCCAATAAAAATGAAAAACGCCTGGTACGCCACGGTTTCCAAAATGGAGCCTCCAGCTGTTGCAAAACAACAACTCCCAGTATTGCCAGACAGCCGTTGACTGTCCAGGCATGCTGGGAGTTTTGCAACAGCTGGAGGCACCCTGTTTGGGAATCACTGGCGTAGAATACCCCTATGTCCACCCCTATGCAAATCCCTAATTCAGGCCTCAAATGCGCATGGCGCTCTCTCACTTTGGAGCCCTGTCGTATTTCAAGGCAACAGTTTAGGGCCACATATGGGGTATCGCCGTACTCGGGAGAAATTGACTAACAAATCTTGGGGGTCTTTTTCTTCTTTCACCCCTTATGAAAAGGTGAAGTTGGGGTCTACACCAGCATGTTAGTGTAAAAAAATAAACTTTTTACACTAACATGCTGGTGTTGCCCTATACTTTTCATTTTGACAAGAGGTAAAAGGGAAAAAAGCCCCCCAAAATTTGTAACACAATTTCTCCCGAGTACGGAGATACCCCATATGTGGGCGTAAAGTGTTCTGGGGGCGCACAACAAGGCCCAGAAGGGAGAGTGCGCCATGTACATTTGAGGTGATTTGCACAGGGGTGGCTGATTGTTACAGCGGTTTTGACAAACGCAAAAAAAACAAAACCCCACATGTGACCCCATTTCGGAAACTGCACCCCTCACGGAATGTAATGAGGGGTGCAGTGAGAATTTACACCCCACAGGTGTCTGACAGATCTTTGGAACAGTGGGCTGTGCAAATAAAAAATGTTGTACAGCCCACTGTTCCACAGATATGACAGACACCAGTGGGGGGGTAAATGCTCATTTTATGCCTTGTTACGTTCCTCAAGGGGTCTAGTTTCCAAAATCGTATGCCATGTGGGGGTTATTTTGCTGTTCTGGCACCATAGGGGCTTCCTAAATGCGACATGCCCCCCGAGCAAAATTTGCTCTCAAAAAGCCAAATATGACTCCTTCTCTTCTGAGCATTGTAGTTCGCCCGTAGTGCACTTCAAGTCAACTTATGGGGTACCTCCATACTCAGAAGAGATGGGGTTACAAATTTTGGGGGGTATTTTCTGCTATTAACCCTTGCAAAAATGTGAAATTTGGGGGGAAACACACATTTTAGTGATTTTTTTTTATTTATTTTTTACGTATGCAAAAGTCGTGAAACCCCTGTGGGGTATTAAGGCTCACTTTATTTCTTGTTACGTTCCACAAGGGGTCTAGTTTCCAAAATGGTATGCCATGTGTTGTTTTTTTGCTGTCCTGGCACCATAGGGGCTTCCTAAATGCGACATGCCCCCGAGCAAAATTTGCTCTCAAAAAGCCAAATATGACTCCTTCTCTTCTGAGCATTGTAGTTCACCCATAGTACACCTCAGGTCAACTTATGGAGTACCTTCATACTCAGAAGAGATGGGGTTACAATGTTTGGGGGGTATTTTCTGCTATTAACCCTTGCAAAAATGTGAAATTTGGGGGGAAACACACATTTTAGTGAAATTTTATTTTTATTTTTTTACATATGCAAAAGTCGTGAAACCCCTGTGGGGTATTAAGGCTCACTTTATTCCTTGTTACGTACCTCAAGGGGTCTAGTTTCCAAAATGGTATGCCATGTGGGGGATTTTTGCTGTTCTGGCACCATAGGGGCTTCCTAAATGCAACATGCCTCCCAAAAACCATTTCAAAAAAACGTACTCTCCAAAATCCCCTTGTCGCTCCTTCGCTTCTGAGCCCTCTACTGAGCCCACCGAACACTTTACATAGACATATGAGGTATGTGCTTACTCGAGAGAAATTGGGCTACAAATATAAGTATACATTTTCTCCTTTTTCCCCTTGTAAAAATTCAAAAATTGGGTCTACAAGAACATGCGAGTGTAAAAAATGGAGATTGTGAATTTTCTCCTTCACTTTGCTGTTATTCCTGTGAAACACCTAAAGGGTTAAAACGCGGACTGAATGTAATTTTGAATACTCTGGGGGGTGCAGTTTTTATAATGGGGTCATTTGTGGGGTATTTCTAATATGAAGACCCTTCAAATCCACTTCAAACCTGAACTGGTCCATGAAAAATTGTGAGTTTGGAAATTTTGTGAAAAATTTGAAAATTGCTGCTGAACTTTGAAGCCCTCTGGTGACTTCCAAAAGTAAAAACACGTAAATTTTATGATGCAAACATAAAATAGACATATTGTATATGTGAATAAAAAAAAAAATTATTTGGAATATCCATTTTCCTTACAAGCAGAGAGCTTCAAAGTTAAAAAAATGCAAAATTTTCAAATTTTTCATAAAATGTTGGGATTTTTCACCAAGAAAGGATGCAAGATACCACAAAATTTTACCACTATGTTAAAGTAGAATATGTCATGAAAAAACAATCTCGGAATCAGAATGATAACTAAAAGCATTCCAGAGTTATTAATGTTTAAAGTGACAGTGGTCAGAATTGCAAAAAATGGCCGGGTCCTGAGGTGTAAAATGGCTGGGTCCTTAAAGGGTTAAGGGGTTAAAGGGGTTATCCAGGAAAAAACTATTTTTATATATATCAACTGGCTCCAGAAAGTTAAACAAATTTGTAAATTACTTCTATTAAAAAATCTTAATCCTTTCAGTACTTATGAGCTGCTGAAGTTGAGTTGTTCTTTTCTAAGTGCTCTCTGATGACACCTGTCTTGGGAACTGTCCAGAGCAGAAGCAAATCCCCATAGCAAAACTCTTCTACTCTGTCAGTTCCCGAGACATGCAGAGATGTCAGCAGAGAGCACTGTTGCCAGACAGAAAAGAACAACTCAACTTCAGCAGCTGATAATTATTGGAAGGATTAAGATTTTTTTTAATAGAAGTAATTTTCAAATCTGTTTAATTTTCCGGAGCCAGTTGATATAAAAAAAAAATCTGTTTTTCCTTAACCCCTTAAGGACCCAGCTCAAATATACCTTAAGGACCCGGCCATTTTTTGAACATCTGACCACTGTCAATTCAAGCATTAATAACTCTGGGATGCTTTTACCTTTCATTCTGATTCCGAGACTGTCTTTTTGTCACATATTCTACTTTATGTTAGTGGTAAAATTTTGTCAATACTTGCATCATTTCTTGGTGAAAAATTCCAAAATTTGATGAAAAAATTGAAAATTTTGCATTTTTTAAACTTTGAAGCTCTCTGCTTATAAGGAAAATGGATATTCCAAATAAATTATACATTGATTCACATATACAATATGTCTACTTTATGTTTGCATCATAAAGTTGACATGTTTTTACTTTTGGAAGACATCAGAGGGCTTCAAAGTTCAGCAGCAATTTTCCAATTTTTCACAAAATTTTCAAAATCGGATTTTTTCAGGGACCAGTTCAGTTTTGAAGTGGATTTGAAGGGCCTTCATATTAGAAATACCCCACAAATGACCCCATTATAAAAACTGGACCCCTCAAAGTATTCAAAATGACATTCAGTAAGTGTGTTACAGCAAAGTGAAGGAGAAAATTCAAAATCTTCATTTTCGCATGTTCTTGTAGACCCAGTTTTTGAATTTGTACAAGTGGTAATAGGAGAAAAAGCCCCCAAAATTTGTAACCCAATTTCTCTCGAGTAAATAAATACCTCATATGTGTATGTCAAGTGTTCGGCGGGCCCAGTAGAGGGCACAGAAGGGAAGGAGCGACAATGGGATTTTGGAGAGTGAATTTTTCTGAAATTATTTTTGGGGGGCATGTCACATTTAGAAAGCCCCTATGGTGCCAGAACAGCAGAAAACACCACATGGCATACCATTTTGGAAACTACACCCCTCAAGGCACGTAACATGGCATCCAGTTAGCCTTAACACCCCACAGGTGTTTGACAACTTTTCGTTAAAATCAGATGTGTAAATGGAAAAAAAAATGTCACATTAAAGTGCAGTTTTTCCCCCAAATTAACCATTTTTACAAAGGGTAATGGGAAAAAATGCCCCCCCAAATTTGTAACCCCATCTCTTCTGAGTATGGAAATACCCCATGTTAGGACGTAAAATGCTTTGCGGGCGAACTACAATGCTCAGAAGAAAAGGAGTCACATTTGGCTTTTTGATAGCAACTTTTGCTGAAATGGTTTTTTGGGGGCATGTCGCATTTAGGAAGCCCCTGTGGTGCCAGAACAGCAAAAAATACCCACATGGCATACTATTTTGGAAACTACACCCCTCAAGGAACGTAACAAGGGGTTTGCTGAGCCTTAACACCCCACAGGTGTTTGACGACTTTTCGTTAAAGTTGGATGTGTAAATGGAAAAAAAATTTTTTTTTACTAAAATGCAGTTTTTCCCCTAAATTTTACATTTTTACAAGATCTAATAGGAGAAAATGACCCCCAAAATTTGTAACCCCATTTCTGGAAATACCCCATGTTAGGACGTAAATGCTCTGCTGGCGAACTACAATGCTCAGAAGAGGAGGAGCGCCATTGAGCTTTTGGAAAGAGAATTAGTTTGGAATGGTAGTCAGGGGCCATGTGCATTTACAAAGCCCCCCGTAGTGCCAGAACAGTGGACCCCCCCACATGTGACCCCATTTTGGAAACTACAGCCCTCACAGAATTTAATAAGGGGTGCAGTGAGTATTTACACCCCACAGATCTTTGGAACAGTGGGCTGTGCAATGAAAAATTTAATTTGTCAGACACCTGTGGGGTGTAAATTCTCAATGTACCCCTTATTACATTACGTGAGGGGTGTAGTTTCCAAAATGGGGTCACATGTGTCGGGGGTCCATTGTTCTGGCACTATGGGGGCTTTGTAAACACATGTGGCCTTCAATTCCGGACATATTTTCTCTACAAAATCCCAATGGCGCTCCTTCTCTTCTGAGCATTGTAGTTCGCCCGCAGAGCACTTTAAATTCACATATGGGGTATGTTCTTACTCAGAAGAGATGGGGTTACAAATTTGGGGTATTTTTTTTCCTATTTTCCCTTGTGAAAATGAAAAATTTAGGGTAACACCAGCATTTTAGTGAAAAAGTATATATTTTTTCATTTTCCCATCCAACTTTAATGAAAACTCGTCAAACACCTGTGGGGTGTTCAGGCTCACTATACCCCTTGTTACATTACGTGAGGGGTGTAGTTTCCAAAATGGGGTCACATGTGGGTATTTATTTATTTTTGCGTTTGTCAGAACCGCTGTAAAATAAGCCACCCTTGTGCAAATCACCAATTTAGGCCTCAAATGTACATGGTGCGCTCTCACTCCTGAGCCTTGTTGTGTGCCCGCAGAGCATTTTACACCCACATCTGGGGTATTTCCGTTCTCAGGAGAAATTTTGTTACAAATTTTGGGGGTCTTTTTTTCCTTTTACTGCTTGTGGAAATAAAAAGTATGGGGCAACACCAGCATGTTAGTGTAACATTTTTTATTTTTTTACACTAACAGGCTGGTGTAGCCCCCAACTTTTCCTTTTCACAAGCGGTAAAAGGAAAAAAAGACCCCCAAAATTTGTAGTGCAATTTCTCCTGAGTACGGCGATACCCCATATATGGCCCTAAACTGTTTCCTTGAAATACGACAGGGCTCCGAAGTGAGAGAGCGCCACGCGCATTTGAGGACTAAATTAGGGATTGCATAGGGGTGAACATAGAGGTATTCTACACCAGTGATTCCCAAACAGGGTGCCTCCAGCTGTTGCTAAACTCCCAGCATGCCTGGACAGTCAGTGGCTTTCCAGAAATGCTGGGAGTTGTTGTTTTGCAACAGCTGGAGGCTCCGTTTTGGAAACCCTGCCGTACAAGACGGAGGATCCCGGGAGCCGTCCTCTTCAGACGCACGTCACGCCGCCCGCCGATCAACGTCGCCGCAGCCTCCGGATGGGTAAGTGGACGTCGGCACCCGGTCCCCTTCGGTTCCCCGTTCTGCCCCGCCTATTGTGGGTGGGCAGGACGGGGAAAACGAAAGTTAACCCCCAGCCCCCGGTTTGCTATTGGTCATGGCCTCTGATGATCAATAGCAGACCAATAGCAGGGATAGGAGGGGTGGCAACCCTGCCACCTCACTCCTATGCCTACATGGTGCCTACAGCTGTTGCGTTAGTTGCAGATTGATCTCTCTCCCACCAAGCGATCCCTCCAACCATTGAAGCAGACAGGATCCCTGTTATCAGCTGACTAGTGATATCAGGTCTTGGCCACATTGCAACCTGGGAAAAATCTGAGACAACATTCATTTTCTATTCTGTTAAAAATAAATATCTGGAGTGAAAATCAAATAAGAATTGTTAAAAAAAAACTGTCACACACAGGTACAGACATTATATTATGAACTACACTAACTTTACAGCCCCTGTAGCACAGTCAAATAAAAAAAAATCCTGGAATACCCCTTTAAAGGGGTACTCCGGTGGAAAACTTTTATTTTGTAAATCAACTGGTGCCAGAAAGTTAAACAGATTTGTAAATTACTTCTATTTAAAAAAATCTTAATCCTTCCAGTACTTATTAGCTGCTGAATACTACAGAGGAAATTATTTTCTTTTTGGAACACAGTGCTCTCTGCTGTCATCTCTGTCCATTTTAGGAACTGTCCAGAGCAGCATATGTTTGCTATGGAGATTTTCTCCTACTCTGGACAGTTCTTAAAATCGACAGAGATGTCAGCAGAGAGGACTGTGATCGTGATTCAGCAGAGAGCTCTGTGGTTCAAAAAGAAAATAATTTCCTCTGTAGTATTCAGCAGCTAATAAGTACTAGAAGGATTAAGATTTTTTTAATAGAAGTAATTTACAAATCTGTTTAACTTTCTGGCACCAGTTGATTTAAAAAAAAAAGTTTTCCACCGGAGTACCCCTTTAAGGACCAGTTCAATTTTAATTTAGCGTTATCGTTTTTTCCTCCTCGCCTTCTAAAATCTAACTTTTTATTTTCATCCACAGACTGTTATGAGGGCTTGTTTTTTGCACGACCAATTGTACTTTGTAATGACTTCACTCATTTTACCATATAATGTACGATGAATCAAAAAAATTATTATTAATGTAAGGAAATTTAACCCCTTAAGGACTGGGCCCTTTTTCACCTTAAGGACTTTTTTGCAATTCTGACCACTGTAACTTTATGCATTAATATCTCTGGGATGCTTTTACGGTTTATTCTGATTCCGAGATAGTTTTTTCGTGACATATTCTACTTTAACACAGTGTTAAATTTTCATCGTTACTTGCATCCTTTCTTGGTGAAAAATCCCAAAATGTGATGAAATTTTTGAAAATGTTGCTAAGTTTGAAACTCTCTGCTTGTAAGGAAAATGGATATTGCTAATAAATGATATATTGATTCACATATACAATATGTTTACTTTATATTTGCATCATGAAGTTGACATGTTTTAACTTTTGGAAGACATCAGAGGGCTTCAAAGTTCAGCAGCAATTTTTCAATTTTCCACAACATTTTCAAAATCGGAATTTTTCAGGGACCAGTTCAGATTTGAAGTGGATTTGAGGGGTCTTCTTATTAGATATACCCCATAAATTACCCCATTATGAAAATTGCACCCCCCAAAGTATTCAAAATGACATTCAGAAAGTGTGTTAACCCTTTAGGTGTTTCACAGGAATAGCAGCAAGGTAAAGGAGAAAATACAAAATCTTCATTTTTTACACTCGCATGTTCTTGTAGACCCAGTTTTTGAAATTGTTTTTGAAAGGGGTAAAAGGAGAAAAAATGTGTAATTCTCTCGAGCAAGGAAATACCTCATATGTGCTCTGTGGGTGCATTACAAGGCTCAGAAGGGAAGGAGCGACAACGGGATTTTGCAGAGTGAGTTTATCTGAAATTGTCACATTTAGGAAGCCCCTATGGTGCCAGAACAGCAGAACCCCCCCCCCCCCCACATGGCATACTATTTTGGAAACTATACCCCTCAAGGAGCATAACAAGGCATACAATGAGCCTTAACACCCCACAGGTGCTTGATAAATTTCTGCTAAAGTTGGACGTGAAAATAGATTTTTTTTCACTAAAATGCTGGTGTTACCCCAAATTTTTCATTTTCACAAGGGGTAATTGGAGAAAAAGCCCCCCAAAATTTGTAGCCCCGTTTCTTCTGAATATGGAAATACCCCATATGTGGATGTAAAGTGCTCTGCGGGCGAACTACAATGCTCAGAAGAGGAGGAGTGCCATTGGGCTTTTGGTGAGAGAATTTGGTTGGAATAGAAGTGAGAGGCCATGTGTGTTTACAAAGCCCCCCCCCCCCCCCCCCCCCGTGGTGCCAGAACAGTGGACCCCCCCCAACATGTGACCCTATTTTGGAAAATACATCCCTCACAGAATTTTGTAAGGGGTGCAGTGAACATTCACACCCCACTGGCGTAATAAAATTTTTAATTTTCACGAATCACTGTTCTAAAAATCTGTCAGGTGTAAATGCTCACTGTGCCCCTTATTACATTACGTGAGGGGTGTAGTTTCCAAAATGGGGTCACATGTGGGGGGGACTGTTCTGGCACTATGGGGCTTTGTAAACACACATGGCCTTCAATTTCAGACACCTTCTCTTGCCAAAAGCCCAATGTCACTCCTCTTCTGAGCATTGTAGTTCGCCTGCAGAGCACTTTACATCCACATATGGGGTATGTTACAAATTTTGGGAGCTTTTTTCCTATTCTTCCTTGTGAAAATAAAAAATGTAGGGTAACACCAGCATTTTAGTGACATTTTTATTTTTTTATTTTCACATCCAACTTTAACGAAAATTTGTCAAACACCTGTGGGGTGTTAAGGCTCATTATACCCCTTGTTACATTCTGTGAGGGGTGTAGTTTCCAAAATGGAGTCACATGTGGGTATTTATTGTTTTGCGTTTGTCAGAACCGCTGTAAAATCAGCCACCCCTGTGCAAATCACCAATTTAGACCTCAAATGGACATGGCGCTCTCTCTTCTGAGCCATGTTGTGTGCCCACAGAGCACTTTACGCCCACATATGGGGTATTACTGTACTTAGGAGAAATTGTGTTGCCAATTTTGGGGGTCTTTTTTTCCTTTTACCTCTTGTGAAAATTTAAAGTATGGGGCAACCAGCATGTTAGTGTAAAAATCTTACTTTTTCTTTTTTACACTCACATGCTGGCAACTCCTATTGATAAACAAATGAACCTGACACTGAATATATCAGCCAAATAGAAAATCTTTATTATACATATAACAATTAAAATTGTTTAAAAATTAATACATATAGATACACAAAAGCAGTACCAGTACATACAAACTATAGGTAGATAGGCACAAAAGATAGTAAAATATAATATTAGAAAGATACACAGGTAATAACTAGCAGCAGTAATACTGGATAAAGTACCAGAAATACATGTAAGAAGTACAATACAGATAAAGCATGGACCTGGTAAAGAAGTGCAAACAATCCCCCTGAGGAAGCAGAGTCATTCTGCAAAACGATCGTTGGGGTTAGGTATAGGTAGGATTTGGCACTGTATCTTTGCTTGTTTACATCTTGCTTGTTTGCACTTCTTTACCAGACCCATGCTTTATCTGTACTGTACTTCTCATGTATTTCTGGTACTTTATCCAGTATTACTGCTGCTAGTTATTACCTGTGTATCTTTCTAATATTATATTTTACTATCTTTTGTGCCTATCTACCTATACTTTGTATGTAAAGGGGCTGCCCCCCCCCCAAAATTTGTAACACAATTTCTCCCGAGTACGGAGATACCCCATATGTGGCCCTAAACTGTTTCCTTGAAATACGACAGGGCTCCGAAGCGAGAGATCACCATGCGCATTTGAGGCCTAAATTGGGGAATTGAATCCGCCACAAAAATACCCTACGGCAGTGTTTCCCAAACAGGGTGTCTCCAGCTGTTGCAAAACTCCCAGCATGCCTTGACAGTCAGTGGCTTTCCGGCAATACTGAGTTGTTGTTTTTCAACAGCTGGAGGCTCCGTTTTGGAAACAGAGCCGTACAAGACTTTTTTATTTATTTATTATTGGCCGGGGGGGGGGGGGGGGGGGGGACTGTGTAGGGGTATGTAGTGTTTTACTTCTTATTTTGTGTAGTGTAGTTTGGTGTTTTTAGGGTACATTCACAAGGGCAGAGGATTACAGTGAGTTTCTCGCTGGGAGTTTGAGCTGCTGCACAAAATTTGCTGCATCTCAAACTTGCAGCAGAACTCGTTGTAAACCTGCCCGTATGAATGTACCCTGTACCTCCAGCTGTTGCAAAACTACAACTCCCAGCATGCACTGACAGACCATACATGCTGGGAGTTGTAGTTATGCAACAGCTGGAGGCACATTGGTTGTGAAACACTGAGAATTTGTTACTTAACTCAGTGTTTTGCAACAAGTGTGCCTCCAGCTGTTGCAAAACTAGAACTCCCAGCATGTACAGTCTCTCAGTGCATGCTGGGAGTTGTATTTTTGCAACAGCGTGAGGCACACTGGTTGCAAAATGCTGAGTTAGGTAACAAACTCTGTTTCACAACCAATGTGTCTCCAGCTGTTGTAAAACTGCAACAATCAGCATGCATTGACAGCCGAAGGGCATGCTGAGAGTTGTAGTTTTGCAACAGCTGGATGCATACTCCTACAACTCCCAGCATACCCTTTGGTAGTCTGTGCATGTTGGGTATGCTATGTTCTATGTTTTCATAGAAAAATGTGCCTCCAGCTGTTGCATAACTACAACACCCAGCATCCACAGACTACCAAAGGGCATGCTGGGAGTTGTAGTTGGAACTTCAGCTGTTGCTAAACTACAACTCCCAGCATGCCCTTTGGCTTTGCATGCCGAGAGTTGTTGCTTAGCAACAGCAGGAGGTGAACAGGCCTCACCTCACCAGGGCAAGGTAGGAGACCCCCGCCGGCGCCGATCTCCACTCTGATCTCCGTCCCGATCAAAGCCCAGCAGGTCCGTGATTGGTCGGTCGTTACGACCGATCAATCACGTGATCGTGAGGTGGCACCTGTGTTACCTCACTCCTGCTAAGCCTGTCTCGAACAGCCCCATTCACCCTTTTTTTCCGGGTCACCAGGTCACCAGAGACCCGATTGACCCGGAATAACCGTAAATCGCAGGTCTGAATTGATGTGCCTATATTGGGGGACCTCAGGACCCCCCTGGGCAATATGCCTGGATGCCTGCTGAACGATATCAGCAGGCATCCTGGCCCGGTCCCTGCCCGTTTTTTTTTTTTTTTTTCAGTTCACGCTGTTCACCTTATGAGATTATTAACATTTTAAAAGGGACATTTTACATTTTTCTTTGGGGATTTTTTACATTTTTTTTTATTTATTTATTTATTTTTTTACACTTTTTATGTCCCCATAGGGGATGATTTATAGCAATAACTTGATTGCTAATACTGTTCAGTGCTATGCATACGGCATAGCACTGATCACTATTATTGGAAATCTTCTCCTTTGGTCTGCTGGAAGGCAGATCAGAGAAGAAGAAGCGGAGAAAGGGGTGGGGACCTCCGGCCGCCTTGTTAGCTGATCTGATCCATGCGGCCGTGCCGCGGGTGATCAGATTGGCATAAAATGTAACCTCACTGTCGCAGATGCCGCGATCTGTATTGACCATGGCATCTCAGGGGTTAATGGCAGACATCCGCATGATCACGGATGTCGGCCATTACCGGCAGGTCCCTGGCTGCTATCAGCACCTGGGATCTGCCGTGCATGACAAGAGCATCGCGCCGATGCTCGCAGTCATGTACAGGACGTAAATGTACATCCTGGTGTGTAAAGTACCGCCACATCAGGACGTACATTTATGTCCTTGGTCGTTAAGGGGTTAAACTTATTTAAACTTTTTTTTAGTATTAGCAGTGATCTTCTTCTCTTGTCTGCTCGATGTCAGACCATAGAAGAAGACCCCAGGAGAGGAGGCAGGTGAGGGGACCTCTGTATACCATTCTGGATGGCCGCGGGTGATCCGATCATCCAATACAATACGCGCATCTGTATTGATCACGGCATCTGAGGGGTTAATGGCGGACATCAATGTGATAGCTGATGTCCGCCATTACCGGCGGGTCCCTGGCTACTAATAGCAGTCAGGATCTGCCGTGCATGATGCGAGCACAGGTCCGGTAAATGTATGTCCTGGTGCGATAGGTCCCATCGCATCAGGACGTACATTTACGTCCATTGTCCTTAACAATCATGTTTTGGTATGCCATATTATTGTAAATTATGTATTATGTAAATAATTACATATTATGTATATGAAAAGTAGTCAAGGACCACTGGAACATTGACAATAGAGATGGCAGTTTTTTTCCTCCGTGAAAGACACCTTTAAAGGGGTACTCCACCCCTATCCAAAGGAACCATGCCAGTTTTATTAACCCCATAGATCCTGATCATGGCATCTATGGTATTGACAGGGGAGAGGGCTAGCCTTGTTCACAACGGCGACCCCAGAATGCGATCGCATGGTCCCGCTGGTTGCCATGGCAGCAGGAGGCCAGCTGATGGCTTCCTGTCTGCATAGTACAGCAGCCTGGGAGGTCCAGCCATAGGCTGGATCACACAGGCTGAGAGTCAGGTAATCCTGATAGTTATGCTGTGCTGCACTACAGATGTACTGCAGCATAGTATAACAGGTAAAAAGTAAAAAATCTGAAAAAATAAAAGGTTCAATAATAAATAATGAAAGTGTTAAAAAATGTAACCCCTTAAGGACTTAGGACGTACCTGTGCGTCCTAAGCCCACTCCCGGTGTTAAAAACGGGGTCACGCTGTGACCCCGCATCACACCGGGTCGGTCCCAGCTGCTAATCATAGCCAGGACCCTGGGCTAACAGCGCGCGGCATCGATCGTTGTGCCGTGCGCTGTTAACCCTTCAGACGCGGCGATCAAAGTTGACCGCCACGTCTAAAAGTGAAAGTAAATGCTTCCCGGCATCTCAGTCGGGCAAAATGTACTGCGTAGAAACGGAAGCCCCCAAAATTTACAAAATGGCGTTTTTTCTTCAATTTCATCGCACAATGATTTTTTTTCCCGTTTCGCTGTAGATTTTTGGGTAAAATAACAGATGTCACTGCAAAGTAGAATTGGTGGCGCAAAAAATAAGCCATCATATGGATTTTTAGGTGCAAAATTGAAAGGGTTATGATTTCTAAAAGGTGAGGAGGAAAAAACTAAAGTGCAAAAACCGAAAACCCCTCAGTCCTTAAGGGGTTAAATACCATATATACTCGAGTATAAGCCGAGTTTTTTAGCATGCTGGGAGTTGTAGTTTTGAAACATCTGGAGGTCCGCAGGTTGAAGACCACTGCGGCCTTCTTCATCATCCAGACCCCCCCCCCCCCCCTCTGTTTAGTTTTCTACTCACCTCCCCTCGGTGGGAAGGAAGGATGAGCTGGTCCGGGCCATCTATGCTGCAGGGACCATCCTGGGGAGGGTTAGTCATTCCGGGCTGTCCATTTTCACCCGGAGGCCCTCTTCTCCACTCCTAGTGATGTTGACTAGTGACGTTGCCTTGACGACGACGCACAGGGACGTCCCTGCGCATGAACGTCCCTGTGTGTTTTCGTCAAGGCAACATCACTAGTCCGGGGCCGGGCCCGGAGCAAAGAAGAGGGCCTCCCAGTGAAAATGGACAGCCCAGAACGACTAACCCTCCCCAGGGGTCCCTGCAGCATAGATGGCCCGGACCAGCTCACCCTTTCTTCCCACCGAGGGGAGGTGAGTAGAAAACTAAAGGGGGGTCTGGATGATGACAAAGGCCGCAGTGGTCTTCAACCTGCGGACCTCCAGATGTTTCAATACTACAACTCCCAGCATGCCCGGATGGCTGTCAGGCATGCTGGGAGTTGTAGTTTTGTAACATCTGGAGGTCCGCAGGTTGAAAACCACTGAAGGGATTGACAGGCGTTAATGATGAAGGGGGGGGATGATGACGAGAGGGAAGATGACAGAAGGATGATGACGGGGTGATGATGACAGGGTGATGATGACTGGGGTGTTAATGATGGGGGTCTGAATGATGACAGGGGGGGGGAGATGACATGGGGGAATGATGTATTTCCCACCCTAGGCTTATAGTCGAGTCAATAACTTTTCCTGGGTTTTTGGGGTGAAATTAGGGGCCTCGGCTTATATTCAGGTCGGCTTATACTAGAGTATATACGGTAAATGCCCCTTTCCCAATAAAGCCCTGTATTAGACCCCCCACGAACACCCAAACCTATACATAGTAGGTACTGCCACGTTTGTAATGTCTTGTACAATAAAAGGATAATGTTATTTATCCCTCACGGTGTATACTGTCAAAAAAAGTAGCATGTATTGCAAAAATGTTATTGGGAAAAAAAACAGGTCATACCTTTAACCCCTTAACAACGCAGGGCGTAAATGTACGTCCTGGTGCGGTGGTACTTAACGCACCAGGACGTACATTTACGTCCTGTACATAACCGCGGGCATTGGAGCGATGCCCGTGTCATGCGCGGCTGATCCCGGCTGCTGATCGCAGCCAGGGACCCGCCGGCAATGGCCGACGCCTGCGATCTCGCGGGCGTCCGCCATTAACCCCTCAGATGCCGGGATCAATACAGATCCCGGCATCTGCAGTAGTACGTGATTTCATTGAATGATCTGATCGCCCGCAGCGCTGCTGCGGGGATCCGATCATTCAGAACGCCGCACGGAGGTCCCCTCACCTGCCTCTGTCCGGCTCCTGGCATCTTCTGCTCTGGTGTGAGATCGAGCAGACCAGAACAGAAGATCGCCAATAACACTGATCTGTTCTATGTCCTATACATAGAACAGATCAATATTAGCAATCATGGTATTGCTATGACTATTCAAGTGTAAAAAAAAATGTAAAAAAATGTAAGATTAAAAGTAAAAAAAAGTGAAAAATCACCTCCCCCAATAAAAAAGTAAAATGTCAGTTTTTTCCTATTTTGCCCCCAAAAAGCATAAAAAATAAATTTAATGGACATATTTGGTATTGCCGCATGCGTAAATCTCCGAAATATTAAAATAAAATGTTAATGATCCCGTACGGTGAACGGCGTGAACGTAAAAAAAAAAAAGTCCAAAATTGCTACTTTTTTAATACATTTTATTAAAAAAAATTATAAAAATGTATTAAAAGTTTTTTTATATGCAAATGTGGTATCAAAAAAAAGTACAGATCATGGCGCAAAAAATTAGCCCTCATACCGCAGCTTATACGGAAAAATGAAAAAGTTAGAGGTCATCAAAATAAAGGGATTATAAACGTACTAATTTGGTTAAAAAGTTTGTGATTTTTTTTAAGCACAACAATAATATAAAAGTATGTAATAATGGGTATCATTTTAATCGTATTGACCCTCAGAATAAAGAACACACGTAATTTTTACCGTAAATTGTACGGCGTGAAAACGAAACCTTCCCCACAAAAATAGTGTTTTTTTGGTTGCGCCATACATTTTATGATATAATGAGTGATGTCAATTACAAAGGACAACTGGTCACGCAAAAAACAAGCCCTCATACTAGTCTGGCGATGAAAATACAAAAGAGTTATGATTTTTAGAAGGCGAGGAGGAAAAAACGAAAACGTAAAAATTTTATTGTCTGAGTCCTTCAGGCCAAAATGGGCTGAGTCCTTAAGGGGTTAAAACAATAAGCCCTCACACAATGACGTTGGCTGAAAAATAAAAAATAAACTGTTATGGCTGTGAGAACATGGCAACAAAAGAAGGGGAAAAAAGATTTTGTTGTTGAAAGGAAAAGAACATAAAAAGCTATATAAATTGAGTATCGCCATAATCAAAATGAAGATAACATAATACTTACCACACAGTGAACGCCATAAAAACTTATTATTTGAAAGAACTGTTTTAAATTTTTCACAATATTTTGGATTTTTTTTCCATATTTGTGGGTCCTGCTGCCGATTGCCTGCAGCACATTGCACTGTGCAGGAGATCGCTAGGATGCCTGCATACATCCAGTTGCGTTAACCTGTCAAATCGTCATAAAACATCTCATGGCATTTTATCTCATGGCAATCTATAGATATTAAACTCAATGGCCCTGATTTAATAAGAGTGGAGTGTTTATTCTGGAGTGATTTGAATATCACTCGTCATTTTTTTTCAGGCTTATTTACTATTCTGTCGCACATGTTGGTTATTTTTCTGTCGCACGTTTTTTGTGTCGCACAAACTCCGAGCTAAAGAAATGAGTTGTGTGAGTCAAAATGGTTTAGACTTGTTTGTTTAAAAATGTTTCCATGAATCAAAAGTATTCATGTGTTCTAATTTTTCAAACATTGCAACAATTATCCTTGTTTATCAGCTTGGGTGTTAAATTGATTTAAACCTAATATTGCAAATGTGTTAAAAAGAAAAAAATATATAAACATTAACTATCACAAAAGCATTCAATATTTTATTCATAAAAGTGTTTAACTGTAAAAAAATGTTTTCAGGTTATGAAACAAGTTACTTTCACACAAAACACAATGGCAAACAGTCCCTATGTTAGAAATCACTCCATTTTTGGAATTTCACTCGGCCTCTTGGCTGTCGGTTATTGTGTGAGGCAAATTCACACTTTTTCTCGAGTGATTTTGGAAGTACTCCGAGTATTTTTAGTTTTTTGTCGGTAAAACAGCCATTTCTGCATAAAACGCCCATTTCCGAGTGAAAAAAAAAAGACTCCAAGTGTTTTCTAAAGTGTCGATTGTGTGACAAAAATTTGGCGCAATAACCGAGAAAAAGAGTCAGTTGGACTTTAGTAAATAAGGGCCAATGTGTGTGTATGTATGTTCCAGCATCACGTCCAAACGGCTAAAGATATTAAGATGAAATTTGGCACACACATTACTTATATGTCAACAAACATAGGATAGGTTATTTAACCCTTACTCCCCCCCCCCATTTGCCAGGGTCGGTGTTTCTGTTTAAAGTCCCATACAAGTCCATGGGAAATATATGTTACTGCATAACTTCCAAACGGTTGGAGATATTTCAATAATACCTGGTACACATATTAAGGGTCGAGATAGGAGGTCGAGATATGAAGTTGGGATATGAGGTCGGGATATGAGGTCGGGATATGAGGACGGGATATGAGGTCAGGATATGAGGTCGGGATATGAGGACGGGATATGATGTCAAGATAGGAGGTCGGGATAGAAAGTCGGGATAGGAGGACGAGATATGAGGATGGGATATTATATCTAGATAGGAGGTTGGGATAGAAAGTCGGGATAGGAGGTCGGGATATGAGGACGGGATATGAGGTCGAGATAGGAGGTCAAGATAGAAGGACGTGAAATGAGGTCGAGATAGGAGGTCAGAATATGAGGACGGGATATGAGGATGGGATAGGAGGTCGGGATAGGAGGTCGGTATAGAAAGTCGGGATAGGAGGTCGTGATAGGAGGACGGGATATGATGTGGAGATAGGAGGTCAGGATAGAAAGTCGGGATAGGAGGTTAGGATATGAGGTCGGGATAGGAGGTCGGTATAGAAAGTCGGGATAGGAGGTCGTGATATGAGGCCTGGATATGATGTGGAGATAGGAGGTCAGGATAGAAAGTCGGGATAGGAGGTTAGGATATGAGGACGGGATATGAGGTCGAGATAGGAGGTCAAGATAGGAGGATGTGAAATGAGGTCGAGATAGGAAGTCGGAATATGAGGACGCGATATGAGGATGGGATAGCAGGTCGGGATAGGAGGTCGGGATAGAAAGTCGGGATAGGAGGTCGTGATAGGAGGACGGGATATGAGGCCGGCATATGAGGCCTGGATATGATGTGGAGATAGGAGGTCAGGATAGAAAGTCGGGATAGGAGGTTAGGATATGAGGAAGGGATATGAGGTCGAGATAGGAGGTCAAGATAGGAGGACGTGAAATGAGGTCGAGATAGGAGGTCGGAATATGAGGACGGGATATGAGGTTGGGATAGAAAGTCGGGATAGGAGGTCGGGATAGGAGGACGGGATATGAGGACGGGATATGATGATGGAATATGAGGTCAAGATAGCAGGACCAGATGAAAAAAATTGTTTCTTTAACCATGACTCTATTGATAACCTATGGATCCAATAACCGATACATTAAAAAAAATTATACATTTAAATGATATTTCACCTCAGGGTATTTAAATATATATTTCATCTGGTATGTCTCTTTAAAGAATCCTATATTTTTCCTTCCTATTGTCTATGGATAGTCATACAGGAGGCACAAATCAATATGACACACTTCACTGGACATAGAGAAAGGAATGTACTATAGAAAAGACATCAATGCAATCAATCTCATAAAGAAATAATTATGGAGATATCTTATATTTATAATTAGAAGAGGAGTAATGTGCCTGCAGATCCTCCATTACAAGGACATATTCAGTATTTTTGTGTTTTTGTGACTGCATCAGCATCTCATTTTGATAACAAATAAATGACATTATTGCTTTAGAAAATGATGACATGTCACAGTGACAGAAGTTGCTGTAACTCATGAAACTTTTATGTCTGCATCCCGGTCAAGTAAGCTCAGCTTTAAGACCAGATTATTTTTCTATGAATAGAGAATACATTTTGTGTAAAGGACTACTTCCAAAAAGAACATGCTGGAAGATTTACCTGAAATAGATATTAGCTGGTGAAGTCAGCTCCTACCATACAAATAATACTTCCAATAGTTTACTAGAAACCCTGCGTACTACAAATGGAAGCCTTTACCTCCTTTTTTTTATTTTATTTATTAAATTATATACCATATTTTTTGCCCTATAGGACGCACCGGCGTATGAGACGCACCCAATTTATATGCTGGGAGTTGTAGTTTTGCAACATCTGGAGGTCCGCAGGTTGAAGACCCCCGGATAGGAGGTAGTACTCACGTGTCCCCGCCGCTCCGGACCCGTCACTGCTGCCCTGGATGTCGCTCCATCGCTGTCGCCGTGTCCCCGGCTCTCCGGACGTCTTCTTCCCTGGGATCCACGCTCTCCGTCACCGTCATCACGTCGCTACGCACGCCGCTTCTATTGGATGACGGGACAGCGTGCGCAACGACGTGATGACGTCAAAGGAGAGCGCTGGCCAAGCAGGGGATCCCAGCATGGAGCAGACACAGAGGAGGCAGGTAAGGACCTGTAAGCTGTTCGGGACCACCGCGGCGGTCCCGAACAGCCTGACTGAGCAGCCGGGTTAGTGTCCCTTTCCCTTCAGACGTGGCGGTCAGCTTTGATCGCCGCGTCTGAAGGGTTAATACAGGGCATCACCGCGATCGGTGATGTCCTGTATTAGCCGCTGGTCCCGGCCGTTGATGGCCGCAGGGACCGCCGCGATAGGCGTGTATTCGCCGTATAAGACGCACCAACTTTTCCCCCCAGTTTTGGGGAAGAAAAAGTGCGTCTTATACGGCGAAAAATACGGTATATATGAAGTTATATAATAACAAGGAAATTCTGAACCCCTTTAGATCACCACTAAAATTGATATCATTGCCATAGGCTATGTTCACATCAGCATTAGGAACATTCGTTCTATTAGATCCGTTGTTGACATGTAACAGACCTAATTGTAAGCGGATGTTCATCAGTTCATTATTTAAAATTATTTCTTGGAAAGAGCTGTTCAAATAACGGACCATTAACATTACTTTAAATCTGTTTATACATCCATTATTCTGTTGATGTCCATTTTCTAACCCTTTTTTTAACCATTTACAATTTAAATCATGTGATCTAGCCTCATTTTTTTGTTCTTTTTTTCTCTGGCCATGCTCAGCTGCAATACCGGATTGTAATGGATATAAAACTATTGGATGCAGGCGGAGGTTACTTCCATCACAATAGACTTTAATATTACATTTAGAACAGACATTATGAGGTCTGTAATTTCTGACAGAAAAAAAAATAAGTGCATGCTCGGTATTATTTTCAAGCAAAGCAATGAACTTTAGAGGGGTACTCCGCTGGAAAACATTTTTCTTTATATCAACTGGTGCCAGAAAGTTAAACAGATTTGTAAATTATTGTCTGCATCACAAATTGCACTGTTTTATAACATCACTTGTGCATATTCATTACTAATTGATAACTTTTACTTATTTATAATGTTGTGATCTCTTTCGCTATTTGTATATATATCTATATTGACTACTCTGTCTCTGTAACCCTTTGTTTTTTTTCCCTTCCTTATCCTATCCATGACTAAAACACCCTGTTACATCATGATTACTCTTATGTGGAACACCTTTCCAGGTTTTTTCTACCTCTATCTCCTCTCCTAAATGTGACATCACTATTTCCTACCTTATATAACCTGTTACATCATGATTACCCTTATGTGGAACACCTTTCCAGGTTTTTTTCTACCTCTATCTCCTCCCCTAAATCTCCTACCTTATGTAAACCTGAATCTTGGACCATTAAGTTGTTATTCATTATCTATGCCTACTGAAGAATAAGACAGTCGTCTTGAAACGCGCATAGCCTTGCTCTTATACCCATTACCTATGGCAACCACCTTATACTACTTTTAACCCCTTAAGGACTCAGCGTTTTTCTGTTTTTGCATTTTCATTTTTTCCTCATCATCTTCTAAAAATCATAACGCTTTCAATTTTACACCTAAAAATCCATATGATGGCTTATTTTTTGTGCCACCAATTCTACTTTGCAGTGACATTAGTCATTTTACAAAAAAAATCCACGGTGAAACGGAAAAAAATAATAATTGTGCGACAAAATTTAAGAAAAAAATTCATTTTGTAAATTGTGGGGGCTTTCGTTTCTACGCAGTGCATTTTTTTGGTCAAAATGACACCTTATCTTTATTCTGTAGGTCCATATGATTAAAATGATACCCTACTTATATAGGTTTGATTTTGTCACACTTATGAAAAAAATCATAACTACATGCAGGAAAATGTATACGTTTAAAATTGCCATTTTTTTTTTCACTTTTTTTTTGCAGTGTTATAGCTCCCATAGGGACCTATAACACTGCACACACTGATCTCCTATGCTGATCCCTGCAAAGCCATAGCTTTGCACGGATAAGTCAGATAGGGGCTTGATTGCTCAAGCCTGTAGCTCAGGCTTGGAGCAATCAATCAACGATCGGACGCCGCGGAGAAAGGGAAGGAGACCTCCGCCTGCGTCCCAGCTGATCGGAACATCGCGATGTTATCGCGATGTGCCGATCAGCCCGACTAAGCTGCGGGAAGTGTTTACTTTCGCTTTCAGACACGGCGGTCAACTTTGATCACCGCGTCTGAAGGGTTAACAGCGCGCGGCACAACGATCAGTGCCGCACGCTGTTAGCCCAGGGTCACGGCGTGACCCCGTTTTTCACACCGGGACCGGGCTCAGGGCGTACAGGTACGCCCTGAGTCCTTAAGAGGTTAAAGCCCACTTCGGCTTTGGCAGCGATGCAGACCCCTTACTCTGGGACCTCTGTGGACCGCACGCACGATCCTCTCTCCTTAGGACACGAGGACGCCAGGGTCAGCGATCACCTCTTCATCCATGATACTCCACTTGTGGCTGAACGCTATCCCGTGCCAACCTGTCTCTGCCAGACCCATCCAATCCACTTCACTGGGATCACCATCGATCACAAAGGCCAGCCACCATGTCGTGCCAGCACCGACAGAAACCCTCACCGCGAGACTGCTACTCCTGAGGATGCCGGCTGCACTTTGCCAGTAAGTGATGCCACTCAAATCGGCATACAGGTACTACCTAATATTATCAAACCTACATTATCTGCATATCGCTCCCTGAACTGCTCCATTATATCATTTCATGAACTGCATTACCGGACCACTTTATTTCTGAACTATATTACCGGACCATTTTTTTTTTGGACATTTCCAAATTTTTTTGCCTTATTTTAGGTGGTTGCTTTATAAATGACTTTTTAATATTACATCTATTTTAATATCAATATCTTAGTAACATCTGGTACAAGGGCCCTGCCCAGATGTAAGTTATTATCTTGTGAATAAATGTTATATTGTATTATTTAACTGCATTATCCTTGATTCAGGTCTTTTATTATCATTATATTATTCATTTACTTCCATTTACTATCATTATTAATTCAGTATCTATTTTATGACATTTAACTTACTGATTTTACATTTATTTGGTTCCACATCACCTTTTTCTCGCTCATTTTATCTCCTTTTGTCTCTTTATTTCACTATCCTTGAGGACTGGTTTATATAATTTATTATATATACCTATTCACTTTACTAGGTCTTTTGGGGATTTAGACCTCGGAATAGTATACCCCAGTGAGCTACACATACCCTTTTCCTTCTCCAAGATTTTTAAATTACTTCTATTTAAAAATCTTAATCCTTCCAGTACTTATCAGCTGCCATTTGCTCTACAGGAAGTTATTTATTTTTTTGAATTTCCATTCTGTCTGACCACAGTGCTCTCTGCTGACACCTCTATCCATGTCAGGGACTGTCCAGAGCAGGAGAGGTTTGTTATGGGGATTTGGCCTACTCTGGACAGTTCCTGACATGGACAAAGGTGTCAGCAGAGAGCACTCTAGTCAGACAGAAAGGAAATCCAAAAAGAAAAGAACTTCCTGTGGAGCAAATAGCAGCTGATAAGTACTGGAAGGATTAAGATTTTTAAATAGAAGTAATTTACAAATCTGTTTAACTTTCTGGCTCCAGTACTTATCAGCTGCTATTTGCTCTACAGGAAGTTATTTTCTTTTTGAATTTCCTTTCTGTCTGACCACAGTGCTCTCTGCTGACACCTCTATCCATGTCAGGGGCTGTCCAGAGCACAAGAGGTTTGTTATGGGGATTTGCGCCTACTCTGGACAGTTCCTGACATGGACAAAGGTGTCAGCAGAGAGCACTGTAGTCAGACAGAAAGGAAATCCAAAAAGAAAAGAACTTCCTGTTGAGCAAATAGCAGCTGGTAAGTACTGGAAGGATTAAGATTTTTAAATAGAAGTCATTTACAAATCTGTTTAACTTTCTGGCACCAGTTGCCTTAAAAAATTTTTTTCCAGAGGAGTACCCCTTTAAGTGCATTTGATGCTAACTGATGGTAGCAGAAGATAAAAATCACCCATTGAAATCAATGGGATCCATTCATATCAGTTTCTCAGACTTCTCAACAGATCTGAGGAATGAAAATGACAAACGCAGACATAAAGTCATGAATAGCAATAATACCCCTTTTCCATGCCCTGGACCACCAGGGTTTCTGGCATTAACCAATTCACTACCATAAATCACTAATGATACTCGTGTTATTCCTCTTCACAATAGACTAGTCTTCCTCTGCGGGAACAGGGTGCATGAACTATCATTCCCCTTCTTCCTTCTTAAAGAGTAAGCCTGATGAAGCCGCGCAAGCGCGGTGAAACGCGTTGCTAATAAACCTCCTTCCTTTACCTGGGCTCCGATACCTTCTCTATGGTCAGCGCCGAAAATCCTGGTTTCTCCCTGAAGTCTTGTTTTATTCCACACATCCTCCAGGAAGGCTGCAGACAACAGGATTGTGATCCTTAAAATCACATGCATTCAGCATAGTTGTGTATGTCTTCACACAACTTAGCCGGGTGAGCACAGATATTGCAGTAATTCTCCTCTCTACCCTCGTGCTGGCTTTACTACTCAGGGAGCGCCTTTCCTCTTTTCTCTTTTTTTGCTTCTTAAAGAGGACATGTGGACAACCTAAAAAAATATTGAGATTTAGGTTACCCTTATCACACAACTCTTTATAGTTTCTTGATATGCCTTTCTGTTACCAAAATGTACGGGTTCATAATTTGTCTGACAATATAGAGAGCAGTCAGATGGGTGTGAACTTCATTTTAATAATGGGGTGGATATCAGGTAATGGGCTGGCTTAGACAGTCAGGGGGTGTTAATGTTGTACATTGATGGGCGCGTCTGCTGCATAATTCCACCCTTCCCATGAGTCACTCCATTATTAAAATTAAGTTCACACCCATTTGACTGATTCCCTGAGTTGTCAAACTATAAACCCTCATATCTCAGGAAAGGTGTATCAAGAAACTAAAGAGGGGTGTGATCAGGGTAACCAAGGCTATGTAATCATGTGATATATTTTTATTTAGTTGACCACAGGTCCTCCTTGAAGGGACAAGTACTCTGTTTTTTAGACATAAATGACACTGAAGTGATCGTTGTTGCTGTTTATGGGTCACTGCATTCTTATGTATTATTTGAGGTATAAGAAAGGAAGAATTCCTGATATGCAATATACCTCTGACAGAAGGCTCCAGCAAATGATTCTGTATAGTGGCATATGTTGTTCATAGGGTCCCATTTTAACAGCATAGTGTATACTTTTAACCCCTTAAGGACTAAGCTTTTTTCAGTTTTTGCACTTTCGTTTTTTCCAACCAATTCTAATTTGTAATGACATCAGTCATTTTACCCAAAAATCTATGGTGAAAAGGAAAAAAAATCATTGTGCGACAAAATTTAAGAAAAAACACAATTTTGTAACTTTTGGGGGCTTCCATTTCTACGCAGTAAATTTTTTGGTAAAAATGACACCTTATCTTTATTCTGTAGGTCCATACGGTTAAAATGATACCCTACTTATATAGTTTTTATTTTGTCGTACAGCTTGAAAAAATCATAAATAAATGCACGAAAATTAACACGTTTAAAATTGTCCTCTTCTGACCCCTATAACTTATTTTTCCACAAACGGGGTGGTATGAGGGCTAATTTTTTGCACTGTGATCTGAAGTTTTTATCAGTACCATTTTTGTTTTGATCTGACTTTTTGATCGCTCTTTATTGATTTTGTAGTATGGTGTTAAACATGACCAAAAATACGCTATTTTGGACTTTGGAATTTTTTTGCACGTATGCCATTGACCGTGTGGTTTAATTAATACATTTTTATGGTTTGGACATTTATGCATGCTGCGATACCACATATGCTTGTTTTTATTTTTATTTACACACTTTTTTAAAAATAGGAAAAGGGGGTGATTCAGATTTTTATTAGGGAAAGGGTTAAATCCCATTTAGGCTAGAATTCCACTGAGGTTTTTGTACTGTGTTATTTTAGGCTTAAAAACGTCAGAAAAAACACCAGAAAAACTGCCACTGTTTTTCCCTGGGTTTTTACCTTTGTGTGGAATTAGCCTTTTTTGGCCCCTTTGGTGTTTTTTTTTTCAAAATTTGTTGGGTACCAAAAAAAAAAAAAAAAAGGATGCAGTAGTAACGAAATTTTATTTTTTTATAGGGAAATAAATTTTTCTTAATAAAGTGTGTGTGTGTGTGTGTGTGTGTTTCACTTTTTTCTATATTTTTTACATTGTTTAGGTCGTACTACTACTCCCAGCATGGATCAGACTGTTCCATGATTGATGGGAGTAGTAGTACCTGTACTAATAGACATATCGCCCTGGGTTTTACTCCTGACACCCGATGCGATCGTCCATAATATAGCAGAGATGCGGAGCGGCTCTATACAGAGCTCGCATCTCTGCTCTGTACTCCGGGCAGGCCAGGGAAATATGAATAAGTGATGTTTTATTCATATCACTGGCCGGTGTGAGGTGGAAACCTGCGTTATACACACTAATATAAGTCAGCCCTGGTTGGGAAACACTAGCATACAAGCACATAACAGGGACTACAACTCCCAGCATGTGTCATTCAGGAGTCCCACCCCCCCTCCCTTCACACATAGATCCCCAGTGCAATATTTATTCCCCAGCCCCTGCAGTCTATACATCCCCAGCCCATGCACTTTGTCATCCTGACGTTCAGTGAAGGGGGAGGGGAGATGAGGAAGATGTGTACATACTCTCTCCCCTGCTCTGTCTTCTTTCTCCTGTGCAGACCTGCATCCTCCGAAGGTAGAGCAGGGAGAGGTGAGATGATGGGGGCATGTACCTCCTCTCTCCCCCTGCTCTGCCTTCGCCCCCCCCCCCCCCCCCCAGCTCTAGCTTCGGAACTCTTCGGGGAGCTGAGGGGAGGAGCGGAGGCAAATCTGCACAGGGCACACATTTCCATCTCACACCGGCAGGAGCATAGTGCAGAGATGCGGAGTGCAGGAGAAAGCCGCTCCATCTCTGCAATAGAAATGACGATCACAGCTGATGTCAGAAGTGATACCCACTGTGATCTGTCCTTAACTGCAGGTACTACTACTCCCAACATGGAGCACACTCTGCTCCATGCTGGGAGCTGTAGTACCTGCATTAATAGACAGATCGCAGCGAGTGTCACTCTTGACACCCACTGTGATCATCCTGTATAATGTATAGATGCGGCGGCCACTCTTCTGTGGTCCCCTGCACTGACGTCTATATACACCTATTCATATTTTCCACAGAGAGTTGTGATTGGCTGGAACCATCTGGCCAATCACAACTCTCTGCGGGAAATATGAATATGTCTATATATACGGCAGTGCAGGGGACCATAGAAGAGCGGCTGGCCGCATCTATAAATGATACAGAAGAATGGCAATGTAAAAAAAAAAAAGTGAAAACACACACACACTACATTTCTATTATTGTCGGCTACATTTTTATTGCCCTGTCCGCACACATAAATTGATCCCTGTTTAAAAATTAATAAAAATGTATAAAAAAAGATACATTTCGTTAAATACTGTATTTTTCCATCACTACTGTATCTTTTTTATTATTTTTTTTTAAAGGTACCATACGAAATTTTAATAAAAAATGTATCTACATCACTTTTTCCGGTCACTAAAGTCCAAAAAAGAATAAATAATGCTGGCAAAAACGCCAAAGTTAAAACCAACATGGCATTTTTCTTGGCATTTATGCTCTCCTATAGACTTCTATGGGGGAAAAACGCCACGATTTCTGCGCAAAAAACGCCAAACTAGGTTTTGTTGGGCATTTTGAAAAACCAGCCTCTGATCCTAAAATAGCTGAAAAATGCCAAAAGGTTAAAAAAAAAAAAAGCCAAACTGAAAAACGCCAAGAGGATCTGGCAATTTGCAGTTTACTATTGACTTGCAGCTAACATCTGGACACGGCATTTTTTATGGCTTTTTTGAAAAAAATCCTCCAGCCTAATTAACAATTTTTTTTACTTTTTTATGCAGTGTTATAGCCCCCTCTAGGGGTTATAACATTGCATACACTGATTGCAGGCACTGTTCAATGCATTGCCATAGGAATGCATTGATCAGTGTTTTCTGTGCTTGATTGTACAAGCCGGGAAGAAAGTAAGGCACCTCCCGCTGTCCTCTCAGCTGTTCGGGACGTCGCGATTTCACCGCAGCGGTCCCAAACAGCTACGCTGAGCTAGACGGTATGGACTTCTCCCGTTTTAGATGCCGCGCTCAACTTTGATCGTGGCGTCTATAGGGTTAATACCAGACATCAGCCCGATTGGCAATGTCCGGTATTAGCTGCGGGTCTTGGTTACTGATAGCAACCGGGACACCGCAGATGCGAATCTTCATGGATCTGGAAACGGCCAGGGGCGTAAACATACATCTGTGGTCTTTAAGGGGTTAAGGAATATAAAAATGCAGTCTGCATATACTGACCTAATGTTTTTTTTTGGTTTTCTGCAGGTGATTGGAACCCAATGTATACAGATATGGTATACTGCTTGTCACTAATTGGATGAACTCATGCTTTATACGCTATATTACTCTATTACTACGCTATATTACTCTATTAATACGCTATATTACTTTATTACTCTCTACAGTAAGTAGTGAGTCTCTACAGATTCTAAACTCCAGAAAATGGTTTTTGGATGCTGTATAAAGCTGTTCAGATAAATATGCTGATATATAACTATTTTATGGCTGTATGTGGTAATTTTAGTTTGATGTTGTTTTAGATCATGTATCTGTGAGTTTTGGAAATGGGTCTCAGTAGGAATATTATGAATACTTATTTAATCTTTCTTTTATATAGCCCCACTAAAAAATGTCATCACAAAAAATACCTTTCTTTTCTGAGCTTTAAGTAAATTTGAAGCAGCAAAAATTTTGATTTGAAATATTGGGTACACTTGGTTTTAAAAACACTTTTAAGTAAATATTTGGCATACAAAATGGGAAAAGCAATGAAATCGTATTTCTGTGTGTAGCTCCAGCTTTATTTTTAAATGTCTTATTGTGCAAAAAAAAATTAATTACAAAACAATGTTGAGTTGGTATAAGTTTATAATGTTATACAATGCTAAAATATTTATTGAACCATTTTTTGTTTTTCATTATTGTTACTGTTTGCATCTCTAGTTCAAAACAATATATCATTTTAATAAAATATGACTTGCTTTTTTATTACTTTAATTCCCAATGCTAGAAGAACGGAACTTGTCTACTTTGTATTATAATGTGTTTGCATCTTCAGTTGCATGTGGCTTCAAATAACAAATTAAAATGAAAAACTCACCAGACTCATCCACCAAATATACGCAAAATACCATTAAAGGGGTAGTCCACTGATAAGGGATAACATGCTTATCAGTGGGGGCCTAACCGTGGAGAACAGGGCAAGGCATGCACGGTCAATGCTTTCAAATGCTGAACTCTGAAATGTTCAATTGCTCCATAGGGATTAAAGGGGTATTCCGGGCAAAAACATCTTATCCTTCCTATCCAAAGTATAGGGGATAAGATGTCTGATCACGGGGGGCCTGCCGCTGGGACCCCGTGATCTCCCTGCAGCACCCACATTCTATGCGGGGCTGCGTCTCCAGTTTCTGAAACCTCGAATGCGGTTTCTGCAGAGAGATCACGGGGGTCCCAGCAGCAGGTCTCCCGCTATCAGACATCTTATTCCCTATCCTTTGGATAGGGGATAAGATGTTTTTGCCCGAAATACCCCTTTAACCCCTTAAGGACTCAGCCCATTTTGGCCTTAAGGACTCAGACAATTTAATTTTTATGTTTTCATTTTTTCCTCCTCGCCTTCTAAAAATCATAACTCTTTTATATTTTCATCCACAGACTAGTATGAGGGCTTATTTTTTGCGTGACCAGTTGTCCTTTGTAATGACATCACTCATTATATCATAAAATGTATGGCGCAACCAAAAAACACTATTTTTGTGGGGAAATTAAAACGAAAAACGCAATTTTGCTAATTTTGGAAGGTTTTGTTTTCACGCCGTACAATTTATGGTAAAAATGACATGTGTTCTTTATTCTGAGGGTCAATACGATTAAAATGATACCCATTATTATATACTTTTATATTATTGTTGCGCTTAAAAAAAATCACAAACTTTTTAACCAAATTAGTACGTTTATAATCCCTTTATTTTGATGACCTCTAACTTTTTTATTTTTCCGTATAAGTGGCGGTATGGGGCTCATTTTTTGCGCCATGATCTGTACTTTTTTTTGATACCACATTTGCATATAAAAAACTTTGAATACACTTTTTATAATTTTTTTTTTAATAAAATGTATTAAAAAAGTAGGAATTTTGGACTTTTTTAATTTTTTTTCGTTCACGAGGTTCACCGTACGGGATCATTAACATTTTATTTTAATAGTTCGGACATTTACGCACGCGGCGATACCAAATATGTCTATAAAAAATGTTTTTTACGCTTTTTGGGGGTAAAATAGGAAAAAACGGGCGTTTTACTTTTTTATTGGGGGAGGGGATTTTTCACTTTTTTTTTACTTTTACTTTTACATTTTTTTACATTTTTTTTTACACTTGAATAGTCCCCATAGGGGACTATTCATAGCAATACCATGATTGCTAATACTGATCTGTTCTATGTATAGGACATAGAACAGATCAGTATTATCGGTCATCTTCTGCTCTGGTCTGCTCGATCACAGACCAGAGCAGGAGACGCCGGGAGCCGCACGGAGGAAGGAGAGGGGACCTCCGTGCGGCGTTATGTATGATCGGATCCCCGCAGCAGCGCTGCGGGCGATCCGATCGTTCATTTAAATCGCGAACTCCCGCAGATGCCGGGATCTGTATTGATCCCGGCACCTGAGGGGTTAATGGCGGACGCCCGCGAGATCGCGGGCGTCGGCCATTGCCGGCGGGTCCCTGGCTGCGATCAGCAGCCGGGATCAGCCGCGCATGACACGGGCATCGCTCCGATGCCCGCGGTTATGCTTAGGACGTAAATGTACGTCCTGGTGCGGTAAGTACCACCTCACCAGGACGTACATTTACGTCCTGCGTCCTTAAGGGGTTAAATAATGTGGTGGCTGCGATCATGTGGTTAGCATTAGAGATGAGTGAATTTTTGAAAAATTTGATTCGGCCGATTCAGCAAATTTTCTATATTTTTTTTGTTTCGGGTCGAATCTATTTGCGCCAAATCTATATTAAAAATGGCTATTTCTGGCCTACATACAGCCTCAATAGGGGTGTAGAACACTTTGCTTTGTTCTAACAGGCATAGGGAGTATGCAAGGGGAATTGAAATAATACTGTTATTCAGTATGACATGCAGATTACAGGCATTGCTATTAGAATCACTGCCACAGAGTGACACAATGACAAATCCTGGAGGTGGCATCAGTATGAGGAGACCATATAGTACAGGGGTGGGCAACCCCTGGCATGCATGCCATTCATGGCACGCAGGGTGCATTTGAGTGGCACGCAAGCGAGTGCCGACCTGCAGGTAGTCCCGGGACACTGTCACTTTAAGCGGCTGCTAAAAGATCTGGCCAGGGACGGAAGATGTATCCCTCCCTTTCCTTGCCCGGTTATTGCTGTGCTGTGCTGGGACAACTTAAAGGGGTGCTCCGCCCCTGGCATCTTATCCCCTATCCAAAGGATAGGGGATAAGATGTTAGAGCGCCGCGGTCCCGCTGCTGGGGACCCCGGGGATCGCCGCTGCGGCACCCCGCCATCATTACTGCACAGAGCGAGTTCGCTCTGTGCGTAATGACGGGCGATACAGGGGCCAGAGCAGTGTGACGGCAATGCTCCGCCCCTCATGACATCACGGTCCGTCCCCGTGACGTCACGAGGGGCGGAGCCGTGACGTAACGATGCTCCGGCCCCTGTATTGCCCGTCATTACGTGCAGAGCGATCTCGCTCTGCGCAGTAATGATAGCAGGGTGCTGCAGCAGCGATCCCCGGGGTCCCCAGCAGCGGGACCCTGGCGATCTGACATCTTATCCCCTATCCTTTGGATAGGGGATAAGATGTCTAGGGGCGGAGTACCCCTTTAAGAGAGAGAGGGAGTTTTCGCTCTTTTTCCTCCCCTGTCACCTTTCAGCTGCTGTGCTCCGCTGTCTGTCAGCAGCATGGAGGGGGATCTCTCTGAGCTCTGTTCTGGCCACAGTAAGGTGTCTAAAGGAGGTCAGGGGTCACTGCTACAGGCCAGTAAGTCATCTGTATGTTTCTGTGGAATACACTTAGCTCAGCTCTTGGCTCTGACAGCAGCTTTCCTGCCCCAGAGACAGGCTCTGGTCTCTGTCAGTCTATAGATAATAACAGCCCATAACAATGTTCATTCACAGCTCCCCCATAAGTGTGTAAGTCACAGCTCCCTCATAAGTGTCATTCACAGATCCCCATAAGTGTGTCATTCACAGATCCCCCATAAATGTTTCATTCACAGATCCCCCTATAAGTGTGTTATTTAAGGAACCCCCCATAACAGTGTGCGATTTGCATATCCCACAAAGGTGTATCCTCTTAAGATCCCCCATAAATGCATCATCCAGAGATCCAACCCCCCCTTAAGTGTGTCATCCACAGACCCCCCTATAACAGTGTATCATCTACATTTCCCAATAACAGTCATCTACAGATTATGCATGGCAGTGATTCTGGGGTCTGATTCTGGGATTTATATTATGTGTGGCGGAGATACTAGGGTCTGATTCGGGGGACGGTATTATGCAGGGTGGTGATACTGGGGTCTGATTCTGGGGTCTGTATTATGGTGGGGTCTGATTCTGGGGTCTGTATTATGATGAGGTCTGTATTATGCAGGGTGGTGATACTGGGGTCTGTATTATGCAGGGTGGTGATACTGGGGTCTGATTCTGGTGTCTGAATTAAAATGCTTATCCATGCTAAGCAAATACTTTTGGCTGTTGTGGGCAATCCCCTCTCTTTGTATTGTTCCTTACAGCAGAGACAATATATTGGAAACATTTAGAAAAAAAAACACCCTATGACAAGCCACATCCCTACAAATCCCACCCACAGTAAGCCACAACCATAATAAAGCCACACCCATATACCCGACACACCAAGGGACTTCAACATTTTTTTTGGGCACAGCACTACCAAAAGGTTGCCTATCCCTGATATAGTGGCTGAATGACACAGCCTGGAGCTGGCAGCAGCACGAGTAGACAATACGGCTTCACAATCCCTGAGATTAAAAGATGAATTTTGAAACTTAAATTGAAGATTTATGGTAGCTAGTGCTACCATAAAAATGTTTAGGCCCAGGCCCAGCAGCATCAGTAAACAATATATTGGCTGAATGACACAGCCTGGAGGTGGCTGAATCATGAGGAGACCATATAGTGGCTGAATGGCACAGCCTGGAGTTGGCTGAAGCATGTGGAGACCATTGAAATTTAAGATTTTCAAATGTAAATTTAAGATTTCGAAATTGAAATGGGCGATTTTGAAATTGAAATTTTAACTCCAAAGTTTTAATGTTCCGGGCCCTGGCATGTGGGTACAAAGGACCAAATATAACAAGGAGTCACATGGCAGCACAATGATAGAGCCTGGAGGTGGCATCAGTATGAGGAGACCATATAGTGGCTGAATGACCAACTGGAGTTTGTTGCAGCATGGGGAGACCATATAGTGTCTGAATGGCACAGCCTGGAGTTGGCAGCAGCATGAGTAGACACTAGGGCTTCACAATCCCTAAGATTAAAAGATGAATTTTGAAATTTAAATTAAATATTTATGGTAGCTAGTGCTACCATAAAAATGTTTAGGCTCAAGCCCAGCAGCATCAGTAAACCATATAGTGTCTGAATGGCACACCCTGGAGGTGGCTGAAGCATGAGGAGAGACCACATAGTGGCTGAATGACTGCATGGAGTTTGTGGCAGCATGAGAAGACCATATAGTGTATGAATGGCACAGCCTGGAGGTGGCTGAAGCATGAGGGGAGACCATATAGTGGCTGAATGACTGCCTGGAGTTTGTGGCAGCATGAGGAGACCATATAGTGGCTTAATGACACAGCCTGGAGGTGGCTGAAGCATGAGGAGAAACTATATAGTGGCTGAATGACTGCCTGGAGACCATATGGTGGCACAATGATAGAGTGTGGAGGTGGTATCATCAGCATGAGGAGACCATAGAGCAGCACAATGAGAGTGCCCTGAGGTGGCAGCATCAGCATGAGGAGACCATAGAGCAGCACAATTAGAGAACTTGGAGGTGGCAGAATCAGCATGAGGAGACCATATGGTGGCACAATGACAGAGCCTGAAGGTGGCAGCAGCAGCATGAGGGCCATGCCAACTGAGGGTTGAGTCTGAGGAACCTACCGGCTGTTGACTGGGGGTGTCGGATGTCACTTGGGATGAAGTGGATGACTGAGTGAACCGTTCAATCACGGCTGCTGGGTTGCTGGTCGAGATATGACTGCAAGCTGACAACGGGAGCTCAGACATCTCGCTGCGACTCCGGCTTCCACACGCCCCTACTCTGCTGTGACCTCTGCCTGCGCCTGATGAATTTAGGCCTCTGCCACTCCACTGTGCACGTCCTGGCACTACTCTGCCTTACATACGTATTGCATATATGAGGGGAGTAAAATACGCTTCACTACACTTAAAACAGTATTTGTCCAGAACAGCAGCAGGTGTGTACTATTGGCTGTCCTTTCACATTATCTAGGCCCTTGAAAGATTAACAGGTACAAAATAGTACACTACTTAGATGTAGGTATGTGGTATGCACTTATGAGGGCAGAAAAATGCGCTACAGTACACTCAAAAAGTATCTGAGTACAACACCAACCAGTGAGTACTTTTGCCTGGACTTTCACAGTATGCAGGCCCTTGACAGATTAACAGGTACAAAATAGTACACTACTTAGATGTACGTATGTGGGATGCAATTATGAGGGCAGAAAAATTCGCTACAGTGCGCTTAAAAAAGTATCTGAGTGCAACACCAGCCGGTGATTACTTTTCCCTTGCGTTTCACAGTATCTAGGCCCTTGAGAGTTTAATAAGTACAAAATAATTTGCTACATAGATGTACGTATGTGGTATGCACTTATGAGGGCAGAAAAATGCGGCACAGTATGCTAAAAAAAAAACTTATTTTAGTAAAACACCAGCCGGTGATTACTTTTGCCTGGACTTTCACAGTATCTAGGCCCTTGACAGATTAACAGGTACAAAATAGTACACGACTTAGATGTAGGTATTTGATATGCACTTATAAGGGCACAAAAATGCGCTACTGTACGCTTCAAAAATTATTTGAGTAAAACACCAGCCGGTGATTACTTTTGGCTGTCCTTTCACAGTATGTAAGCCCTTGACAGATTAACAGGTACAGAATAGTACACCACTTAGATGTAGATATGCGGTATGCACTTATGAGGGCAGAAAAATGCCCTCATAAATATAGTTCGCAAAAAAAAAATTTGCTCACAGCACCAGCAGAACACAACCATGCTGCAGACACAGTCTCTGTGTACTAAACCCAAAATTGCTAAAATACTCTCTCTCAAATACTATTAGGAATGGACTGCTGGGTAGGAATTATACCATCTACAGACTAGTATAACCAGCAGACCAGACACAGATTTGCGCTAAAAAAAAAATTTCTCCCTCCACTTAAAACCTTTCTGCAGCTGAGGCAACACACAGTTCTCTGCCCCTCTCTGTAATACAATGCTGTTCACAGTGACTGAGGAGTTAACCGCTGCAGTAAGAATTAATTTCTGTGCAAATATGCTGTGTTCTGTGTCCAACAGAAGGATGAGGTGACTAGGAGGTGAAACGCTGCTGCAAAAAGCTTTTCTGTCCATCCTATCTCTCTGCCGAGTAATGAATGAAATGACTAGCCGTAAAATGACTGCCGAATATATAGGGCTGTGACATCATAGGGGTGACTGGCTGCTGATAGGCTGCATCCTGCATGTGATTCAGGGTCATCCCGCCTACTTCCCTTCCCGCCTTGCTTTCCCGCCTTCCCAGCATTCCTTGCCCCATGTACTGACATGTGGATATGCCATTTTAGATGCCCTGGAGCCTGGACTGCAGTAAATATTCACATTTGTTGAGAGTTGAATTTTTCCTGAAATTTGGAACAAATTCGGGTTCATCAGCTTTGATTCGTTCATCTCTAGTTAGCATCATTACAGGTACAATTATGTCCTCATATTCGGACCCCCACCAATCAGCTTGTTTCTCCCCTATTCTATCCTTAACTTGTACATGGGCAGACAAAAAATAAAATCATCAAAATGCCTCCATATGAAATTGAAGATGTATGGTAGTACAATAGAGGCCCCTTGTCATCTACATGCACCCTTACTTTGAGAACTTTAGCATTAAACCACAAAGAATGTGCTTCTTTTACATCCATACATACATTTTTCATCAGTGAATTGCGTACTGAAGGGATAGGGATTTGATGCCTGCTTGTATACACTGACATTTTTATCTTTAACTGAATAAGCTTTCTGTTTCTGGGAAGAGAAATAACAAGATATAGATATAAGCTTTGTTCGCCAGCAATATTTCATCTCTGACCAGTAATTTGTCTTTCCGAGTATTTTCCACTGTCAAAGTTTTACGCTATGATAAAATCAATATATAATTTATATTTCTCAGGAATATAAAACAAAGGCTGCTTGAAAGAAAATTCTCACTCTACTCTATGGAATAGTAAGTCATTTACTTTTAGGTAAAAAATTTTATCAATACGCGCACATTGAGTAATTTATGTATAGAAGCTAGAATATGATAAAAATAGAAAATTTCAAGTGCTTAATCTAATTCCGGAAATATGACCCTTTTACATTGTAATTACTAGATTAGATAGAGCTGATGATATGGCTGCTGCAATCAGTGAGGATATGTTATTTAGATGCTTTATGTGGCACAGAACTTTCATCCCATAACTCACACTATAGAGCAGCATTTCCCAACCTGGTGCCTCGAATTGTTGAAAAACTCCACCTCCCAGCATGCATGGACAGCGAAAGGCTGTTCAGGCATACTAGGAATTGTAGTTTTGCAACAGCTGAAGGCATGCTGGTTGGGAAACTTTGCTATAGAGTATCAGAGTTTTCCTATGAGATGCAGCCTCAGCTATTCTCTGTGTGATAGGTTCCTCCCTGCAGGCTCTTACAACCTAAAGGAAGGGAAGAGCAGTGTCAAGGATATTTTGGAGACCACTAAGAAAAATAAAGTGCGTGGCAGGAGATTTTTAACTCTGCAGTTAATCACTGTATGGACTTACCTACTAAATAACTGCACTCCTGGTTCCTTAGATAAGGCAGAAATATTTTAATCAGCATTCTATGCATGGGAGGGACATACAGAGGAACAAGGAGGGGGGGGGACACAGGAGCGGAGGGGGGCTGAGAGCTGCCAGGAAGTCAAGCGCACATAAGAGACTAACCTCTTGTCTACACAGTAGAGTATGTCATTTATTGGAGGTCTGTGTATGTATGTCCACTGCACGTATAGTTAATATTGCAGGGGTATATTAGTGTGTGATTTTAAAGTGAACACAGTAAAACTTCTTGCATTGCATTGAAAGTGGTCTTCTATACAATTGGTCTTCTCAAAGAAAATGGTCTCTATGCAAAATCTATGGTGGACTGAAAATCTGCCACATGAAATCTAATCTGAGTTTGAGTGATTAGAATTATTCTGTGACACAATGCAAAAAGCATGATAAGTAATACCTCATGTATCTAGCTTTGATTTCATTATAATCTTCTCACAAATTTCATAAGATAACTCATACAGTAACCAAAGCGTTAAAAAGACTCCAAACTACAAGGCTACATTTACAGTATGCAGAATCGTAATAAGAATTTGCAACATGAATAATATCTTTTTTAGATCACTGAGCTTAGGGGTAAAATCCCTTCCCATGTGATTAGTTTTGGTTTTGCTCTATGGGGTGCATATCACAAATACTGAATATATACAGATCTACAGCTGAATAATTGACTCATTTCTAACAGCTAATAGGATATGGATCTTGCACTTAAAACTGAGTTGTTTTTTATTAGTAGAAGAGCTAATTTTTATATGCATGGATGTAATATATCTGCATAATGTCTCATAGGAGCTCAGTAATATTACTTTTATCAAACGTTAAACAGTAAAGAAAATTCTTTTGTTAGAAGTAAAAGATGTTTTGTATTTGTTTCAGTCCTCGATGGAGGCTTTTAAATTGAGTTTTGCCAAAAATTATCATTTAATACAGATCACTTGAGATCCCTGCATACTTGTTTTTATACGTAAGTGTCTCAGACATATGCGTATATTACATTTCTGTGTTTTATACCTCTAGATAATTTGCAACTAATATATCTTCCACACATTTGCTTTTTTCATATTTGGAATTAATTTTACTGGTCGATGGTGGCATAAAATGTTACAGTTTAGTAAATATGAAAATAAACAACTTGATTTAGTCTTAAAGTGTAATATGGAGAGCTGTTAGGATAGGTAGGATCTACTTATATTGAGCTGCTATTGCTCTTCTTGTTCTTGCTGTAACAAAGAGAAAGTAAGTTTTCCTCTCCTAAGTATTTTGTGGCTCAGCAACCAGTGGAGTACCTACCATGGGTCCATGGTACTGCAATGGGGATGATTACTAGATCCTGATTCAGAGCCTGAATTGGACTGCTAACTTCCTGATGAAGGAAACCTTTTTAACCCCTTAAGGACCAGGCCATTTTACACCTTAAGGACCAGAGCTTTTTTTGCAATTCTGACCACTGTCATTTTATACATTAATAACTCTGGAATGCTTTTAGTTATCATTCTGATTCCGAGATTGTTTTTTTCGTGACATATTCTACTTTAACTTAGTGGTAAAATTTTATGGTAACTTGCATCCTTTCTTGGTGAAAAATCCCCAAATTTGATGAAAAAAATGAAAATTTTGAATTTTTCTAACTTTGAAGCTCTCTGCTTCCAAGGAAAATGGATATTCAAAATAAAAAAATTTTTGGTTCATATATACAATATTTATACTTTATGTTTGCATCATAAAATTTATGAGTTTTTACTTTTGGAAGACACCAGAGGGCTTCAAAGTTCAGCAGCAATTTTGAAATTTTTCACAAAATTTTCAAACTCGCTATTTTTCATGATCAGTTCAGGTTTGAAGTGGATTTGAAGGTTCTTCATATTAGAAATACCCCATAAATGACCCCATTATAAAAACTACACCCCCCAAAGTATTCAAAATGACATTCAATAAGTGTATTAACCCTTTAGGTGTTTCACAGGAATAGCAGCAAAGTGAAGGAGAAAATTCACAATCTTCATTTTTTACACTCGCATGTTCTTGTAGACCCAATTTTTGAATTTTTGCAAGGGGTAAAATGGAGAAATGTTTTACTTGTATTTGAAACACAATTTCTCTCGAGTAAGGACATACCTCATATGTCTATGTTAATTGTTCAGCGGGCGCAGTAGAGGGCAGTAGAAGGGAAGGAGCGACAAATGGTTTTTGGGGGGCATGTCACCTTTAGGAAGCCCCTATGGTGCCAGAACAGCAAAAAAAAAAAACACATGGCATACGATTTTGGAAACTAGACCCCTCGGGGAACATAACAAGGGGTAATGTGAACCTTAATACCCTACAGGTGTTTCACGACTTTTGCATATGTAAAAAAAAAAAAAAATTTTTTACCTAAAATGCTTGGTTTCCCAAAAATTTTACATTTTTAAAAAGGATAATAGCAGAAAATACCCCCCAAAATTTGAAGCGTAATTTCTCCCGATTCAGAAAACACCCCATATGGGGTTGAAAAGTGCTCTGCTGGCGCACTACAGGTCTCAGAAGAGAAGGAGTCACATTTGGCTTTTTGAAAGCAAATTTTGCTCTGGGGGCATGCCGCATTTAGGAAGCCCCTATGGTGCCAGAACAGCAAAAAAAAAATACACATGGCATACATTTTGGAAACTATACCCCTCGGGGAACGTAACAAGGGGTAAAGTGAACCTTAATACCCTACAGCTGTTTCACGACTTTTGCATATGTAAAAAAAAATGTTTTTTTACCTAAAATGCTTGGTTTCCCCAAATTTTTACATTTTTAAAAAGGGTAATAGCAGAAAATACCCCCCAAAATTTGAAGCCCAATTTCTCCCAATTCAGAAAACACCCCATATGGGGATGAAAAGTGCTCTGCTGGCGCACTATAGGTCTCAGAAGAGAAGGAGTCACATTTGGCTTTTTGAAAGCAAATTTTGCTCTGGGGGCATGCCGCATTTAGGAAGCCCCTATGGTGCCAGAACAGCAAAAAAAATAAACACATGGCATACGATTTTGGAAACTAGACCCCTCGGGGAACATAACAAGGGGTAATGTGAACCTTAATACCCTACAGGTGTTTCACGACTTTTGCATATGTAAAAAAAAAAACATTTTTTTTACCTAAAATGCTTGGTTTCCCAAAATTTTAACATTTTTTAAAAGGGTAATAGCAGAAAATACCCCCCAAAATTTGAAGCCCAATTTCTCCCGATTCAGAAAACACCCCATATGGGGGTGAAAAGTGCTCTGCTGGCACACTACAGGTCTCAGAAGAGGAGGAGTCACATTTGGCTTTTTGAAAGCAAATTTTGCTCTGGGGGCATGCCGCATTTAGGAAGCCCCTATGGTGCCAGAACAGCAAAAAAAAAAAAAACACATGGCATGCATTTTGGAAACTATACCCCTCGGGGAACGTAACAAGGGGTAAAGTGAACCTTAATACCCTACAGCTGTTTCACGACTTTTGCATATGTAAAAAAAAATGTTTTTTTACCTAAAATGCTTGGTTTCCCCAAATTTTTACATTTTTAAAAAGGGTAATAGCAGAAAATACCCCCCAAAATTTGAAGCCCAATTTCTCCCAATTCAGAAAACACCCCATATGGGGATGAAAAGTGCTCTGCTGGCGCACTATAGGTCTCAGAAGAGAAGGAGTCACATTTGGCTTTTTGAAAGCAAATTTTGCTCTGGGGGCATGCCGCATTTAGGAAGCCCCTATGGTGCCAGAACAGCAAAAAAAATAAACACATGGCATACGATTTTGGAAACTAGACCCCTCGGGGAACATAACAAGGGGTAATGTGAACCTTAATACCCTACAGGTGTTTCACGACTTTTGCATATGTAAAAAAAAAACATTTTTTTACCTAAAATGCTTGGTTTCCCAAAATTTTAACATTTTTTAAAAGGGTAATAGCAGAAAATACCCCCCAAAATTTGAAGCCCAATTTCTCCCGATTCAGAAAACACCCCATATGGGGGTGAAAAGTGCTCTGCTGGCACACTACAGGTCTCAGAAGAGGAGGAGTCACATTTGGCTTTTTGAAAGCAAATTTTGCTCTGGGGGCATGCCGCATTTAGGAAGCCCCTATGGTGCCAGAACAGCCCAAAAAAAAAAAACACATGGCATACCATTTTGGAAACTAGACCCCTCGGGGAACATAACAAGGGGTAATGTGAACCTTAATATCCTACAGGTGTTTCACGACTTTTGCACATGTAAAAAAAAACATTTTTTTTTACCTAAAATGCTTGGTTTCCCAAAATTTTTACATTTTTTAAAAGGGTAATAGCAGAAAATACCCCCCAAAATGTGAAGCCCAATTTCTCCCGATTCAGAAAACACCCCATATGGGCGTGAAAAGTGCTCTGCTGGCGCACTACAGGTCTCAGAAGAGGAGGAGTCACATTTGGCTTTTTGAAAGCAAATTTTCCTCTGACGGCATGCAGCATTTAGGAAGCCCCTATGGTGCCAGAACAGCCCAAAAAAAAAACCACATGGCATACCATTTTGGAAACTAGACCCCTCGGGGAACGTAAGAAGGAGTAATATGAACCTTAATACCCCACAGGTGATTCGCGACTTTTGCCTAAAATGCTTGGTTTCCCAAAAATGTTACATTTTTAAAAAGGGTTAATGCAGAAACTACCCCCCAAAATTTGTAACACAATTTCTCCCGAGTACGGCGATACCCCATATGTGACCCTAAACTGTTGCCTTGAAATACGACAGGGCTCCAAAGTGAGAGCGCCATGCGCATTTGAGGCCTAAATTAGGGACTTGCATAGGGGTGGACATAGGGGTATTCTACGCCAGTGATTCCCAAACAGGGTGCCTCCAGCTGTTGTAAAACTCCCAGCATGCCTGGACAGTCAACGGCTATCTGGCAATACTGGGAGTAGTTGTTTTGCAACAGCTGGAGGCTCCGTTTTGGAAACAGTGGCGTACCAGATGCTTTCATTTTTATTGGGGAGGGGGGCTGTGTAGGGGTATGTGTATATGTAGTGTTTTTTACTTTTTATTTTATTTTTTGGTAGTGTAGTGTTTTTAGGGTACAGTCGCACGGGCGGAGGTTCACAGTAGTTTCTCGCTGGCAGTTTGAGCTGCGGCAGAAAATTTGCCGCAGCTCAAACTTGCAGCCGGATACTTACTGTAAACCTCTGCCCATGTGAGTGTACCCTGTACGTTCACATTGGGTAGGGGGGAACATCCAGCTGTTGCAAAACTACAACTCCCAGCATGTAGGGTCTATAGGTGCATGCTGGGAGTTGTAGTTTTGCAACAGCTGGAGGCTCCGTTTTGGAAACAGTGGCGTAGCAGATGCTTTCATTTTTATTGGGGAGGGGGGCTGTGTAGGGGTATGTGTATATGTAGTGTTTTTTACCTTTTATTTTATTTTTTGGTAGTGTAGTGTTTTTAGGGTACAGTCACACGGGCAGGGGGTTAACAGTAGTTTCTCGCTGGCAGTTTGAGCTGCGGCAGAAAATTTGCCGCAGCTCAAACTTGCAGCCGGATACTTACTGTAATCCTCCGCCTATGTGAGTGTACCCTGTACATTCACATTGGGGGGGAGAAACATCCAGAAGCTGCAAAACTACAACTCCCAGCATGTACAGTCTCTTAGGAGCAACAGCTGGAGACACACTGGTTGTGAAACACTGAGTTTGCTAACAAACTCAGTGTTTTGCAACCAGTGTGCCTTCAGCTGTTGCAAAAGCTACAACCCCCAGCATGTACGGACAGCGGAAGGGCATGCTGGGGATTGTAGTTATGCAACAGCTGGAGACACACTGGTTTGCTACTTAACTCAGTGTGCCTTCAGCTGTTGCAAAACTACAACTCTCAGCAGTCACCGACAGCCAACGGGCATGCTGGGAGTTGTAGTTATGCAACCACCAGATGCACTACTACAACTCCCAGCATGCATTTTAGCTGATTGTGCAAGCTGGGAGTTGTAGTTATACAACAGCTGAAGGTACACTTTTCCATAGAAAAAATGTGCCTCCAGGTGTTGCAAAACCATAAGTCCCAGCATGCCCATAAGGGAATGCTGGGAGTTGTGGTGGTCTGCCTCCTCCTGTTGCATAACTACTGCTCCCAGCATGCCCTTTTTGCATGCTGGGAGCTGTTGCTAAACAACAGCAGGAGGCTGTCACTCACCTCCTACTGCTGCTGATCCACGCCACGCCGCTGCCGCCGTCGCTCCTTGGGCCCCGATCCCAACATTAACGGCGGTGATAGGGGTCCCCAGCACCCGGGGTGCACGTCCCGCACCCGCTCACGTCCTCCGGAAGAGGGGCGGAGCGGGTTGCGGGAGTGACACCCGCAGCAGGCGCCCTGATTTGTCGGCCGGGAAACCGGCCGACGAATCAGGGCAATCGTGAGGTGGCACCAGTGCCACCTCACCCCTGCTGGCTATGGCTGTTCACTGGAGACCCGATTGACCCGGAATCGCCGCAGATCGCTGGACTGAATTGTCCAGCGATCTGCGGCCATCGCCAACATGGGGGGCATAATGACCCCCCTGGGCGATATGCCTCGATGCCTTCTGAACGATTTCAGCAGGCATCGGGCACCGGCTCCCCTCCGGCTAGCGGCGGGGGGCCGGGAATGGACAGGACGTACTCCTACGTCCTCGGTCCTTAAGGACTCGGAAACGGGGGCGTAGGAGTACGTCCATTGTCCTTAAGGGGTTAAATCTGAGTAATTTTGACCCTCTTAGGCTTCCACAGGGACGACACAAACTGGAGAGCGACATTTAAACAGCATTGCTTTTTTTGAGACACCACTGGCCTGGGCTGTCTCCCTCACAAAGCATGCTGCCCTAACGGAGGACTTAGAAGCGCTGTATCAATGTTAGAGCCCATTTCTTCATCTGATGACACATTGATAGCAGGTATTATTTCCTCCATTTGGGAATACTATCCACATTCAGGATAGCTGTTTTTTTTACACCTAACAGGGACCTTCCACACTTATGACTTCTAAGCTTAATTGCTTTAACCTCTACATATCAACTATACCGTCACACTGCTATATTCTCAGTCTCCCCCACTTTGCGCTGTTAGCTATGTATAACAGTGTTTTCATTGTTTATTTATAAGTGGTATATAGGGAAACCACTAGTCCAATAGCAGCATACACCAGAATAGAAGGTTTTCCACCTCTGTTAAGGTGCACAATTACCCTAGCTTCAGTATATCCTACATACAAGATCGTGACTAGAGTAGAGCAAACTTTTCCTAAAAGTTTGGTTTGTGGCGAATACGTTTTACAGGAACTGGCAATGCAATATCGATCAAAACTCAATTTTAACACTGCTCAAGAGCTCTAAAGACTTGTATACCACTGCTAGGGTCATCTAAGAATGTATTTAAGTTGTCTTAAAGGGGATTTAGGCTAAGTTAATATCAAAGTTACGGCAATATGGGTAACCAATGGTAACTTACAGCATAAAGTATCCCTGTTTGTTGGCAGATAACTGCTGGTGTAAAAATTCACCTGAAGGTATTGGAAATCACAATGGGTTTTCCCAAGTGTTTCAAAAAATTCTTAAACTCTTCCTTTTGGAAGTTGCAACATGATTAGTGTCCCGAAATAGTGAGTAGGCGATAGCTTGTGTTAACATTGAAAAGTTGAAAAAATTATTAATTATGGTATCTGCTACAGTAAAATACAAAGTGGTGGTATTTGTTGTAGCCAGCAAACAGCAGGTGGTAGTGGACTGTTTGTAGTTGTAGCCATCATACAGCAAATATTGTTGGACTTGTGGTAGTTGTAGCCAGAGGACAGCAGGCATTGGTTGATTGGTTGAAGTTGTACCCAGCGGACAGCAGGCAGTGGTGGACTGGTGGGAGGTTTAGTATGCAGTGGGCAGCAGGGATGGTGGTAGTACTGTCAATTCAGTGGCATCAGACACAGGAATTAAACTTGATTCATTTTAACAAACGGGAGTTTTTCCACATTGTTGGCAAACAATCTTGTTCTCCTTTTGGTGACGATGCCACCTTTTGTGCTGGACACCTCATGCTACACTGGAGGGTGGACAAAACAAACCATAGAAACACAGAATGTGTCGACAGAAAATAACCATTTGTCCCAACTAGTCTGCCCAATATTCTGAATACTACTCTGACGCTTAACTCAAATTGCTTTGTGTTGTAGTGGCAAAGCTTTCTGGGATCAGTAATTCCACAGTGAGTTTCAGTATACTTCAGTATACTGCTCACTGCTCAGCTTTCACTCCAAGATGGCGGCTGCAATGCAGTACTTGGGTTTTATCACTCCTTTTAGAGCAACCCCTATGCTGTCTTTTGATTGGCCTAGGCGGCTGTATGCAAGCAATGATTGGCTAACCTGTGGTCCTGTGATCTTGCTGCTAGCTGCAAAGTATGCTGGACTACCCTGACATCATCTCAGTGTCCTACTTCATGATGTATCTTAGCCTCTTTTGAGGGGTATTCCAACTTTTTTTTTAATATATAAACTGGCTCCGGAAAGTTAAACAGATTTGTAAATTACTTCTATTAAAAATATTATTCCTTCCAATAGTTATTAGCTTCTGAAGTTGAGTTGCTGTTTTCTGTCTAACTGCTTTCTGATGACTCACGTCCCGGGAGCTGTCCAGCTCCTATGGGGATATTATCCCATAATGCACAGCTCCCGGGACGTGACATCATCATTGAGCAGTTAGACAGAAAACTTCAGAAGCTAATAACTATTGGAAGGATTAAGATTTTTTTATAGAAGTAATTTACAAATCTGTTTAACTTTCCGGAGCCAGTTGATATATATAAAAAAGTTTTTGCCTGGAATACCCCTTTAACCATTCTTGCTGTGACCAGCTCCTCACTCTTCTTATGTTAAAATAGGCTTCATGCCCTTGGAGACTAAACATTTATTTCTCCAAACATAGCGAATGCCACCTTGTCTTTTGAGGGGGGTTTACCTGGAACAGTTTCCCCCATATTCTTTTTGTATGGGCCATCTTTATATACTTATATACTTAAAGTTGATTGCATCCCTATAATAACTTGTGAAAACCAATCCTGGCAATGTTCTAATGTTTGTCGAACAGTATTTTTGGCAAAAGTGAAAGACTGGGTCCTAGAGTCTTGGTTTGTTCATCTCTAACTATGACAGTGTTACGCCGAGCGCTCCGGGTCCCTGCTCCTCCCCGGAGCGCTCACGGCGTTCTCCTCTCTGCAGCGCCCCGGTCAGACCTGCTGACCGGGAGCGCTGCACTGACACTGCCGGCGGGGATGCGATTCGCATAGCGGGACGCGCCCGCTCGCGGATCGCATCCCAATCTGCTCACCTGTCCCGGTCCCCGGCTGTCACGTCCTGGCGCGCGTGGCTCCGCTCTCTAGGGCGCGCGCGCGCCAGCTCTCTAAGATTTAAAGGGCCAGTGCACCACTGATTGGTGCCTGGCCCAATCAGTGTAATTAGCTCCCACCTGCTCCACGCCTTTATAACCTCACTTCCCCTTCCCAGCATTGCCGGATCTTGTTGCCTTGTGCCAGTGAAAGCGTTTTGTGTATGTCCCAAGCCTGTGTTCCAGACCTACTGCTGTTGCCCCTGACTACGACCCTTGCTGCCTGCCCTGACCTCCTGCTACGTCCGACCTTGCTCTTGCCTTGTCCTTCTGTACCACGCCAGTCTCAGCAGTCAGAGAGGTTGAGCCATTACCGGTGGATACAACCTGGTTGCTACCGCCGCAGCAAGACCATCCCGCTTTGCGGCGGGCTCTGGTGAATACCAGTAGCAACTCAGAACCGGTCCACCGGTACGGTCCACGCCAATCCCTCTCTGACACAGAGGATCCACCTTCAGCCCGCCGAATCATAACAGTAGATCCGGCCATGGATCCCGCTGAGGTGCCGCTGCCAAGTCTCGCTGATCTATCCACGGTGGTCGCCCAGCAATCCCAACAGATCGCCCAACAAGGACAGCAGCTATCGCAGTTGACCACCATGCTAGAGCAACTTCTGGCACAGCTACAGCAGCAACCATCTCCTCCGCCAGCTCCTGCACCTCCTCCGCAGCGAGTGGCCACTCCTAGCCTCCGCTCCTAGCCTTTCCTACAGAACGGTCTAAGGTGGCGTTCGTAGTTAGTCTTCTGTCTGGAAAGGCCTTGTCTTGGGCCACACCGCTCTGGGACCGCAATGATCCTGCCACAGCCACTGTCCAGTCCTTCTTCGCTGAAGTCCGTAGTGTCTTCGAGGAGCCAGCCCGGGCCTCCTCTGCCGAGACTGCTTTGCTGAACCTAGTCCAAGGAACTTCTTCCGTAGGCAAATACGCCATCCAGTTTCGTACCCTCGCCTCAGAGCTAGCCTGGAACAATGAGGCCCTCTGCGCGACCTTCAAGAAAGGCTTATCCAGCAACATCAAAGATGTACTGGCCGCACGAGAAATTCCAGCTAACCTGTCTGAACTCATCCTTTTGGCCACCCGCATCGACAAGCGTTTTTCTGAAAGACACCAGGAGCTCCGCCAGGAAAAGGACCTTGATCTCTGAGCACCTCTCTCCCAGTATCCTTTGCAATCTACCCCTGTGCCTCCCGCCGAGGAGGCTATGCAAGTGGATCGGTCTCGCCTGACCCATGAAGAGAGGTCTCGTCGCAGAGATAAAAACTTATGCCTGTACTGCGCTAGTACCGAACATTTCCTAGTGGACTGCCCTATTCGTCCTCCGCTTCTGGGAAACGTACGCACGCACCCTGTTCACATGGAAGTGGCATCCCTTGGTGTGAATTCTGCTTCTCCACGTCTCACTGTGCCTGTGCGGATTTCTTCTTCTGCCAACTCCACCTTCTCAGCTGTGGCCTTCTTGGACTCTGGTTCTGCAGGAAATTTTATTTTGGCCTCTTTTGTTAATAGGTTCAGCATCCCAGTAACCCGTCTCGTCAAGCCGCTCTACATTTCTTCTGTCAATGGAGAAAAATTGGACTGCACTGTGCGTTACCGCACAGAACCCCTGCCTATGAGCATTGGACTGCATCACGAAAAAATAGAATTTTTGTTCTGCCCAACTGCACCTCTGAAGTCCTCCTCGGTCTGCCATGGCTCCAACGTCATTCTCCCACCCTTGACTGGACCACCGGGAGATCAAAAATTGGGGTCCCTCTTGTCACAAACGATGCCTCACATCTGCTCCCACTTGTCTAACTCCTGAGGTTCCACCCATACCGGCCCCTCCCAAGGCTTACCAGGATATTTTCGGCAAAAAGCAAGCTGAGATTTTGCCTCCTCATAGCCCCCTTCCTGGTAACACTCTGCTCCGTGGCAAGCTTCACCCTCTGCCCCCCCCCTCCCCATTCCCACTTCTTCTGGATTGCCTGCCGTTGATGAAGTTACCCAGGACTTCTCTTTCTTCCGGAAGGAAACTCAAGAGTCGCTCCCAATGGTCTCGTCTCATATGAAGGGACAAGCAGACAAAAAGAGGGGGAGACCTAAGGGGAGGGGGTACTGTTAAGCCGAGCGCTCCGGGTCCCTGCTCCTCCCCGGAGTGCTCGCGGCGTTCTCCTCTCTGCAGCGCCCCGGTCAGACCCGCTGACCGGGAGCGCTGCACTGACACTGCCGGCGGGGATGCGATTCGCATAGCGGGACGCGCCCGCTCGCGGATCGCATCCCAATCTGCTCACCTGTCCCGGTCCCCGGCTGTCACGTCCTGGCGCGCGCGGCTCAGCTCTCTAGGGCGCGCACGCGCCAGCTCTCTGAGATTTAAAGGGCCAGTGCACCACTGATTGGTGCCTGGCCCAATCAGTGTAATTAGCTCCCACCTGCTCCATGCCTTTATAACCTCACTTCCCCTTCCCAGCATTGCCGGATCTTGTTATCTTGTGCCAGTGAAAGCGTTTTGTGTATGTCCCAAGCCTGTGTTCCAGACCTTTTGCTGTTGCCCCTGACTACGACCCTTGCTGCCTGCCCTGACCTTCTGCTACGTCCGACCTTGCTCTTGCCTTGTCCTTCTGTACCATGCCAGTCTCAGCAGTCAGAGAGGTTGAGCCGTTACCGGTGGATACGACCTGGTTGCTACCGTCGCAGCAAGACCATCCCACTTTGCGGCGGGCTCTGGTGAATACCAGTAGCAACTTAGAACCGGTCCACCGGTACGGTCCACGCCAATCCCTCTCTGACACAGAGGATCCACCTCCAGCCGCCGAATCATAACAGACAGATGGAGGCCCAGTACTGCACTGACCTACAGCAGCTTATTCACTTTACAGATCATAAGGTTTAATGTTAACACTCTGGATTCCTTTACCTACCACTAGGAACTGCATCTAGATTTACACAGCTCCCAATAAGTTCAATGGAGGATGTATAAAATGAATATATAGTAGTTCCTCCTAGTGGTGGATTCAGGCATATGGAATGTTATCATTTATGTCTATAACCATATAATTGGTAAAACTGTGATGCTAATACACCCATTTATGAATTACTGAGCAAATACCTAACAACCTTCATTTGTTAGTTGTTTATCATGGAAAGTGCTGCTTCTAAGTCTTGGAGGGTGCACTGCTGCCAAAAAAAAACAAAAAACTGCATCACACTGCTGTATGAACAAGGCCAAAGGCTAGATGTATTTTCAATGATTTATATCCCCTTTTAACCACAGGAAAATTTGTAACATCAAGATTTTACATAAGCATCAAAGCTCTTTTCATTATGTTTATAATCATGAAGTAGATTTACTCAGAAGCAGTTCTATGAGCAGTTCTTAGAACCACTGCAGATCACAACAAACCATGAGGTTTGCTGCATTATTCATGGGCATCAACACAACAAAAAACTGAACTTTGTCTTAAAGATCTTTGTCTCTGAAGATATTCTGTGGCTGTTTACCAATACTTCTTTTGTATTTTGTTTTTATCTAAATAATTACACTATCATTAGAAGATTTCTTAAAAGATATTAGAAGATTTCAAGCACAATACATGCTGAATACATTAATTCGCCGACAAGAAAACATCTATTCACTATAAATCATTGAGCATAATAAACAATCCATCCAGAAAATACAAAAGCTCTCCGTGTGGGTAGCATGCTTCATATGCTTCAGATTTTATGTAGAGCTGCACGTGCTTAGCCCCTAAATACCATTTTCAGGGTTACTCAATTGCTGGACACTGATCCAAATCCAGACTGACCAAACCAAACCAATGCCATTCAGCCGGGTTAGAGAGTGTTTAGAGAGAGCTTTAATAGACCAACGGCAGGATTACAATGGCACTGACTGGACCAAGCGACAAAACCGGAACGGAGAACAGGAAGTTTTATTTACCAGAATGCAACGCGTTTTGCTGCACGTGCGCAGCTAGACGCGTTGCATTCTGGTAAATAAAACTTCTTGTTCACCGTTCCGGTTGTGTCGCTTGGTCCAGTCAGTGCCATTGTAATCCTGACATTGGTCTATTAAAGCTCTCTTTAAATACTCTCTTGTTCGGAGGCTAAAGGCTGCAGACAGATTCGTTGTTGTTTAAGCATCATGCACACATCATTGTTGTTTATGACGGTACAAAACCACACAAGGTAAGCGGCATTTGGTCTTTGATCATTCTTACCCTTCCTCCGGCGTGTAACGCAATGGAGTGCTGTTCTTTTTCTCAAATTCCTTAGATTCAGCCAGGTTAACAGTCAAAATGCATACAGGGCAGTGAAGCAATACCAATCAGTCTTTGCAGCAACAGTATGTTATTATACTTTGGAGGCAGTACAACACAGCCAGATCAGACACCATTAGTGGTGGATGCTGTAGAATGAGGCATCAGTGTGCAGGCTGGACTTAGTTTTTTCCACAGCTTTTTTATGGTTTTGTCAACAGTATATGATCACAGGCACCCACAGATTTTCTCTGTCCCTTTCTGGGCTGTAGCTATTATTCTGCACTGTGCAGGAACATGATAATGGTGTCGAGATTGAAGCGGGTGTAGAATAGAAGTAGACAACACCAGATTAATGATCATATCAATTCTTTCCTTTAACTTGCAACACAACAATATAGGACTTCTCACAATGTAGTGCAAATCTACAGCATACATTTTTTTTTAGCTAGAGCATGGTTATGCCTAGGTATATATTAGGGTCCCTCCACTCCCTAATGTCTATGCTTAGCCACACAGGAGGATTACATTTGAACAGTTATTCTCCAAAGAGGAACAGGCTTCTTAGCCGGTTGGCTCCCTACGGGATACTTCTGTTACTTGTAACTATACCGATCACACAGATGTGTATAAGAAGGCACACAATAATATAGGAGAGGGTATAATCACTGTTACGCCTAGCGCTCCGGGTCCCCGCTCCTCCCCGGAGCGCTCACGGCGTCTCTCTCCCTGCAGCGCCCCGGTCAGTCCCGCTGTCCGGGAGCGCTGCACTGTCATGGCCGTGGGGGATGCGATTCGCACAGCGGGACGCGCCCGCTCGCGAATCGCATCCCAGGTCACTTACCCGTTCCGGTCCCCTGCTGTCATGCGCTGGCGGCTCCGCTCTCTAGGGCGCGCGCGCGCCAGCTCTCTGAGACTTAAAGGGCCAGTGCACCAATGATTGGTGCCTGGCCCAATTAGCTTAATTGGCTTCCACCTGCTCCCAGACTATATCTGCTCACTGCCCCTGCACTCCCTTGCCGGATCTTGTTGCCTTGTGCCAATGAAAGCGTTTAGTGTGTCCAAAGCCTGTGTTACCTGAACTTCTGCTATCCATCTTGACTACGAACCTTGCCGCCAGCCCCGACCTTCTGCTACGTCTGACCTTGCCTCTGCCTAGTCCTTCTGTCCCACGCCTTCTCAGCAGTCAGCAAGGTTGAGCCGTTGCTAGTGGATACGACCTGGTTGCTACTGCCGCAGCAAGACCATCCCGCTTTGCGGCGGGCTCTGGTGAACACCAGTAGCCTCTTAGAACCGGTCCACTAGCACGGTCCACGCCAATCCCTCGCTGACACAGAGGATCCACTACCTGTAAGCCGAATCGTGACAGTAGATCCGGCCATGAATCCCGCTGAGGTGCCGCTGCCAAGTCTCGCTGACCTTACCACGGTGGTCGCTCAGCAATCGCAGCAAATTGCCCAACAAGGACAGCAGCTGTCGCAGTTGACCGCCACGTTACAGCAACTTCTGCCTCTGCTACAGCAGCAACCATCTCCTCCGCCAGCTCCTGCACCTCCTCCGCAGCGAGTGGCCGCTCCTAGCCTCCGCTTGTCCCTGCCGGACAAATTTGATGGGGACTCCAGACTCTGCCGTGGATTTTTGTCTCAGTGTTCCCTGCATATGGAGATGTTGTCGGACTTGTTTCCTACAGAACGGTCTAAGGTGGCGTTCGTAGTGAGCCTTCTTTCAGGAAAGGCCTTGTCTTGGGCCACACCGCTCTGGGACCGCAATGATCCTGCCACAGCCACAGTCCAGTCCTTCTTCGCTGAGGTCCGTAGTGTCTTCGAGGAGCCAGCCCGAGCTTCTTCTGCCGAGACTGCCCTGCTGAACCTGGTCCAGGGTAATTCTTCAGTGGGCGAGTACGCCATCCAATTTCGTACTCTTGCTTCCGAATTATCATGGAATAACGAGGCTCTCTGCGCGACCTTTAAAAAAGGCCTATCCAGTCGCATCAAGGATGTGCTGGCCGCACGAGAGATTCCTGCCAACCTGCAAGAACTTATCCATTTGGCCACCCGCATTGACATGCGTTTTTCTGAGAGACATCAGGAGCTCCGCCAGGAAAAAGACTTAGATCTCTGGGCACCTCTCCCACAGCATCCTTTGCAGTCTACGCCTGGGCCTCCCGCCGAGGAGGCCATGCAAGTGGATCGGTCTCGCCTGACCCAGGAAGAGAGGAATCGCCGTAGGGAAGAAAATCTTTGTCTGTACTGTGCCAGTACCGAGCATTTCTTGGTGGATTGCCCTATCCGTCCTCCACGTCTGGGAAACGCACGCACGCACCCAGCTCACGTGGGTGTGGCGTCTCTTGGTTCTAAGTCTGCTTCTCCACGTCTCACGGTGCCCGTGCGGATTTCTCCTTCAGCCAACTCCTCCCTCTCAGCCGTGGCCTGCTTGGACTCTGGTGCCTCTGGGAATTTTATTTTGGAGTCTTTTGTGAATAAATTCCGCATCCCGGTGACCCGTCTCGTCAAGCCGCTCTACATTTCCGCGGTCAACGGAGTCAGATTGGATTGCACCGTGCGTTACCGCACAGAACCCCTCCTGATGTGTATTGGACCCCACCACGAAAGGATTGAGTTATTCGTCCTTCCCAACTGTACCTCTGAGGTCCTCCTCGGTCTGCCATGGCTCCAGCTTCATTCTCCCACCCTTGATTGGACCACCGGGGAGATCAAGAACTGGGACTCTGCCTGCCATAGGAAGTGCCTCTCCCCCCCTCCCAGTCCCGTCAGGCAAGCCTCAGTGCCTCCTCATGGCCCCCGTCCTGGTGACACACTGCCCCGTGCCAGGCTTCGCCCTCTGCCCTCCCTCCCCATTCCCACTCCTGCTGTACTGCCTGCCGTTGAGGAAACCCTCCATTCTTTCCCGGTGTCCTCATCCCAGGGGAGGCAGTTACCGGACAAAGAAAAGGGGAGACCTAAGGGGGGGGGTACTGTTACGCCTAGCGCTCCGGGTCCCCGCTCCTCCCCGGAGCGCTCACGGCGTCTCTCTCCCTGCAGCGCCCCGGTCAGTCCCGCTGTCCGGGAGCGCTGCACTGTCATGGCCGTCGGGGATGCGATTCGCACAGCGGGACGCGCCCGCTCGCGAATCGCATCCCAGGTCACTTACCCGTTCCGGTCCCCTGCTGTCATGCGCTGGCGCGCGCGGCTCCGCTCTCTAGGGCGCGCGCGCGCCAGCTCTCTGAGACTTAAAGGGCCAGTGCACCAATGATTGGTGCCTGGCCCAATTAGCTTAATTGGCTTCCACCTGCTCCCAGACTATATCTGCTCACTGCCCCTGCACTCCCTTGCCGGATCTTGTTGCCTTGTGCCAGTGAAAGCGTTTAGTGTGTCCAAAGCCTGTGTTACCTGAACTCCTGCTATCCATCTTGACTACGAACCTTGCCGCCAGCCCCGACCTTCTGCTACGTCTGACCTTGCCTCTGCCTAGTCCTTCTGTCCCACGCCTTCTCAGCAGTCAGCGAGGTTGAGCCGTTGCTAGTGGATACGACCTGGTTGCTACTGCCGCAGCAAGACCATCCCGCTTTGCGGCGGGCTCTGGTGAACACCAGTAGCCTCTTAGAACCGGTCCACTAGCACGGTCCACGCCAATCCCTCGCTGACACAGAGGATCCACTACCTGTAAGCCGAATCGTGACAATCACATTACAACCCAACAGTACTCCAAAGGCCAGTTATTGAGACCAATATCAATCTGCTATGTGCAGTAGTGAAATACAACCACCTAAAAAAATATTCACTGCAGCAGACAACATGTAATTTGCAAAATAACAATCTTTAATCTTTATTAATTGTAAATAATTCCCACTATGCATGAGAAGGTCAATATACAAGCACAAGTGCAGACATCACGTAAACAAAACTCATGCCAGAAGCGAGATACCCAAAAGTTTAGAGCCAATGATGCACACGAGAAGTCTCCTCGTGTGTATCATTGGCTCTATACTTGCTATTTACCCCCATACTCAGCACTTTACTTACTGACTAGTTATTATTCACGTGAGAGACATCCATTTTTCAGCTGCTATAAACATATGTAGTATCTTTTTAATGAATATTGTTATTGTGCAAATTACATGTTGACTGCTGCAGTGAATATTTTTGTAGGCGGTTCCTGTTACTTGTAGTTTGTATATATATTTCTACAGTTCCTAGCAATGGGGTGTAGACCTCTGTCGCCTTGCTTGTCACACTTACCTGACCAGGACCTGTCGGAAGATTTCTAGGCCCTAGATGCAACACAGCTCTTGAATCAACTCTTATTTTTTTGCTGTCTAGAATGTCCTTGGCTCTCTTCACTATTGAGAGATAGATTATGAAGAAATCTTAGATGTAGGAACCCCTTCTTGCACGATTCGCTGGACAGTAGGGCCTTGTGACCCAAGGCTCAGTGCAAGAATTCACAAACTCTGCACTCCTCTAGAGATTACTGAATACTACATTGCCCTGAATGGATAACTGAATGCAGACTACTGTAATCCCTAGACTAAAGTTCTTCCAACCCAAGAAGGGATTGGTGGCTAAGCAGAGGTTTCCCCCCTTTCTGTAATCGTCTTTACCATATATAGGATGTATAATATAGTATATGACCTTGCTTTATTTGCTCTACCACTACACATTTTCCACAATAGGTGTCACCCAAGTACTTTAAGGGAATCTGCCAGCTGTATTTGCTGCTACGAGCTGCATACATTGCTGGATAGCTGTTAAAGATTATGCTAGTTGTCATACTTAGTAACTCACCTTTTCACTTCCTAGCCAAGTGTCAAGGAGGTGGAGCAGAGCTGTTCACATGCTGGTGTTAGAGTTATGTTCCAAATGGTTCTGATAAAACACTGGAAACTTATGTAATGGGACACTGCAGCAGCAGAGGAAGGACATTTCCTACTATGTGAGTGACTATTGTCACCAATTAACAGTGCAGGGAGGAAGACAGAAGAGGAAAGGGATCTGAAGGTAGAGAGGGGCACTTGCCACTGTGCCATTGACATCCTCCTGTCTGGTGTGTCTGCCCCTTTCTGACAATTCCCTGTACTGGGTGTGGAAATGTAAAGGTTAATATTATGAAAAAAAAAATTGAAATATTACATTGAATGTGTTTGGTACAAAGGGTTACAAATTCCATGTGTATATAAAGTTTTCATATGCATTCAAAAAATAATTGAATTTTATATAGACTGTTGGAGTGGTGGAAAATCAAATTTACTTAAATGCAAGTTATGCAACAGCCATCTACTGCTCATCTGCACACCCTTCCACTTCCAAGCCTAGTGTTACGCCGAGCGCTCCGGGTCCCCGCTCCTCCCCGGAGCGCTCATGGCGTCTCTCTCCCTGCAGCGCCCCGGTCAGTCCCGCTGACCGGGAGCGCTGCACTGACATGGCCGTCGGGGATGCGATTCGCACAGCGGGACGCGCCCGCTCGCGAATCGCATCCCAAGTCACTTACCCGTCCCGGTCCCCTGCTGTCATGTGCTGGCGCGCGCGGCTCCGCTCTCTAGGGCGCGCGCGCGCCAGCTCTCTGAGACTTAAAGGGCCAGTGCACCAATGATTGGTGCCTGGCCCAATTAGCTTAATTGGCTTCCATCTGCTCCCTGGCTATATCACATCACTTCCCCTGCACTCCCTCGCCGGATCTTGTTGCCTTGTGCCAGTGAAAGCGTTTAGTGTTGTCCAAAGCCTGTGTTACCTGAACTCCTGCTATCCATCTTGACTACGAACCTTGCCGCCTGCCCTGACCTTCTGCTACGTCTGACCTTGCCTCTGCCTAGTCCTTCTGTCCCACGCCTTCTCAGCAGTCAGCGAGGTTGAGCCGTTGCTAGTGGATACGACCTGGTTGCTACTGCCGCAGCAAGACCATCCCGCTTTGCGGCGGGCTCTCGTAAAAACCAGTAGCCTCTTAGAACCTGTCCACCAGCACGGTCCACGCCAATCACTCGCTGACACAGAGGATCCACAACCTGTAAGCCGAATCGTGACAGTAGATCCGGCAAGAACTTATCCATTTGGCCACACGCATTGACATGCGTTTTTCTGAGAGACATCAGGAGCTCGCCAGGAAAAAGACTTAGATCTCTGGGCAGCACCTCTCCCACAGTATCCTTTGCAATCTATGCCTGGGCCTCCCGCCGAGGAGGCATGCCAGTTCTGCTAATTCCTTATTTATTTTCTATCTTTTTATTGAAAATCGGTCTCGCCTGACCCAGGAAGAGAGGAATCGCCGTAGGGAAGAAAATCTTTGTCTGTACTGTGCCAGTACCGAGCATTTCTTGGTGGATTGCCCTATTCGTCCTCCACGTCTGGGAAACGCACGCACGCACCCAGCTCACGTGGGTGTGGCGTCTCTTGGTTCAAAGTCTGCTTCTCCACGACTCACGGTGCCCGTGCGGATTTCTCCTTCAGCCAACTCCTCCCTCTCAGCCGTGGCCTGCTTGGACTCTGGTGCCTCTGGGAATTTCATTTTAGATTCTTTGGTGAATAAATTCTGCATCCCGGTGACCCGTCTCGTCAAGCCGCTCTACATTTCCGCGGTCAACGGAGTTAGATTGGATTGCACCGTGCGTTACCGCACAAAACCCCTCTTAATGTGCATTGGACCCCACCACGAAAGGATTGAATTTTTCGTCCTTCCCAACTGCACCTCTGAGGTCCTCCTCGGTCTGCCATGGCTCCAGCTTCATTCTCCCACCCTTGACTGGACCACCGGGGAGATCAAGAAATGGGACTCTGCTTGCCACAAGAAATGCCTCTCCCCCCTCCCAGTCCCGTCAGGCAAGCCTCAGTGACTCCTCATGGCCCCCGTCCTGGTGTCACCCTGCCCCGTGCCAAGCTTCACCCTCTGCCCTCCCTCCCCATTCCCACTCCTGCTGTACGGCCTGCCTTTGAGGAAACCCTTCAATCACTCCCGGTGTCCTCATCCCATGGGAAGCAGTTACCGGACAAAGAAAGGGGGAGACCTAAGGGGGGGGTACTGTTACGCCGAGCGCTCCGGGTCCCCGCTCCTCCCCGGAGCGCTCACGGCGTCTCTCTCCCTGCAGTGCCCCGGTCAGTCCCGCTGACCGGGAGCGCTGCACTGACATGGCCGTCGGGGATGCAATTCGCACAGCGGGACGCGCCCGCTTGGAATCGCATCCCAAGTCACTTACCCGTCCCGGTCCCCTGCTGTCATGTGCTGGTGCGCGCGGCTCCGCTCTCTAGGGCGCGCGCGCGCCAGCTCTCCGAGACCTAAAGGGCCAGTGCACCAATGATTGGTGCCTGGCCCAATTAGCTTAATTGGCTTCCACCTGCTCCCTGGCTATATCACATCACTTCCCCTGCACTCCCTCGCCGGATCTTGTTGCCTTGTGCCAGTGAAAGCGTTTAGTGTTGTCCAAAGCCTGTGTTACCTGAACTCCTGCTATCCATCTTGACTACGAACCTTGCCGCCTGCCCCGACCTTCTGCTACGTCTGACCTTGCCTCTGCCTAGTCCTTCTGTCCCACGCCTTCTCAGCAGTCAGCGAGGTTGAGCCGTTGCTAGTGGATACGACCTGGTTGCTACTGCCGCAGCAAGACCATCCCGCTTTGCGGCGGGCTCTGGTGAAAACCAGTAGCCTCTTAGAACCGGTCCACCAGCACGGTCCACGCCAATCACTCGCTGACACAGAGGATCCACAACCTGTAAGCCGAATCGTGACACCTAGCCTTCAATGAAGTGAAGATGCTGTGGTGAGCAGTTTGTACACTTTAAGTTTTGACAGTTACCCCATTTAGTAATTCTTTATATTTCACATAATTTATGTGTCATAAACACTATGTACCTCACACAATCCCCATGTGTCTCACATTAGATACTTTGAGATTTCTAATGTAAGGTGCATCATAGCATTAGGCATACTGGGTTATTAACTTGGTAATGCCATAGGCCTCCCATTATTAGTAAGTAACCCCAAGTATCTATCATTAGGAACACCATACACCTCGTTTTAACCTCTTATGCCTTGTTTAAACCCCTGTTGGTTTATTTTAATTTAGTCCTGTCTTTTAGCTGACACCAGGACAAGGTAAATGTTCCTTTAGGATGAGGTCACATAGGTTGGAAATGCTGCAGATATCCTGCCTAAGAGTGGCTTGGGTGGACTTGGTGGTTCACAAATTACATGGATAGCTATTGATTGGTAAGGCCCCTATGTAATGCTACATTTCCCCTGCAGAGGCCACTGCAATCAAAATGTGAGCCCATTTAAATAAAACCTAATCACTGTGTTGTAAATGAGTTTGTTTGCATTAAATACTACATTTTATTTAGTCAATACTATGTTATATCTAGAATAGTCAGCTGCATAATTCATGTGAAGTGTGCAAGCTTCAGGTACCAAGATCATATGCATGAGACTTGGGCTACACAGCGATGGATGTTTTCAGTACACCCTTTTGCTTCAAGTTATCATGGTCCAATTACCATGGTCCAATTGTGTTCCGTTTGCTGTAAACGCTGCTGTACATGACAAATCTATAAAACTGGGCCTGTAGTAGTATCAGCACAAACAGTAGAGGTGGTACCTTATGAATCCAATTTAAGTTTTTTGGAACATTTAAAGTCTACCCTGAAAAAATGTATCAATATTTTCTCCATTTGTTTGCATATAAAAAAAACTACTATGTCATGCTGAGATCTGATGACTAACATATGGCATTCAGTCTCATTTTCTCCATGACTAATCCTACTACATGACATTTTCCAAAGCAAATTACCTACAGATAAACAGTTAAAACGTGGTAATACATTTAGCAGTTTTAGTCAACACACACGATGGGCATTAAGGGGAAAAAAACATAGTGTTACATAAGTTCTATACTAGATATATAGAACGAATCAATTGAAAAATATGAGTTATCATATTCAATGCACGGACACAAACTAATAATGCATAATGCTTTGATCTCTGCAAAATCAGAAATTAGTATAATGAATGCACATTGAGAATATACCTTCAGTGCAATCTCAACCCATGAATCAATCTCTGCTCCAATATATTCTCTTTTAAAGGAGACATATCCTTACCTTCAAAGCATAAAAAAATGTTGGGATAGTAATGGTGGCTATTTGATACCTGTTACAGTATACTACTATAGAGCACATTTACTGCCAGAATTTTGATGAAATTTGCACCAGAAAATGTTTTCTATTATGTGTTTTAGATACTTTTAGTCACATTTAAATGTGGCATGGTCTCAGTGAAAGAATGTGTGGCTTTGGTAAAAGGAGGCACAGCTTAAAGGTGTAGTCCGGCACGCACTTTTCTTATTGTATCCGGTCCGGGCTGCAAAAAAAAAAAAGAAAACAAACTTTCTTTTACCTGCCAATGCACCCCAGGAGCTCCGGTACAGGTGTTCGGTCGCTGGGCTGTATTCTTCTTACTTCCTGTTAGCCCATCACGTCACACGGAGCTTGAGCCTCTCACCGGCCGCAGCGATGTCCCGCCTCGGCCAGTGATAGGCTGAAGCTCGGTGTGATGTGCCGGGCTAACAGGAAGTATGAAGCAAACAGCCTGGTGACCATACACCTGTACCTGAGCTCCTGGGGTGCGTTGGCAGGTAAGAGAAAGTTTTTGTTTTTTTTGCAGCCTGGACTTAAGATGTAACAGCAGTCTCTCATTAGAATGGAGCGGCAGAAACAGCTTGGTACAGTGTGCGACTGTGTTCGTCAGCTCCCACTGAGAATTAACCCGCCCCTCAATTTATCGAGAAACTGGGGTCCCCATTCTCAAGATAATGGGGCTCTCCAACGGTTGGACCCCCCACACTCAGCTAGATGTCCCTTATCCTGGGGACAGGGGATAACTTTAATAGATGGTACAACCCTTTTAAACTAGACAGTCTAAGAATATGATAATTTGATCAAACAGCCAGTACCACTTTCATAAATCTGATACATTTTTAGACTAAATTTATATTATGTAAGAATTAGAGAGATTTTGTAAATCAGGACTTGTAGATAATCAGGTATCTTTATCTTCTGACTTACAAATACCTAAATGATACCCAATAATACCCATAGGCCGACATTTATCATTGTCTTTAGACAGTTTTTTAGTGTCTAGAAAAGGTGCAAAAAAGGCGCAAGCAGAGTTTATTTGCGCCTTTTTTGCGCCTTTTGGTTTACACATTTCTGCTGATTTTGAGTTGCAATCCACTGATTTTGGCAATACACATGATATGGACGGGATTTATGAACTGCGCCTTTTTGTGAAAAGGAGCAAAAAAGGCGGAAGCCACTGAAAAGTCTCTAAAACTACACCAGCCCAGACTTAGCTTAGCTTTTTGTGAAGAGTAAAATTTCAGAAAATGTTTACCTGCATAAAATTTATCAAATGCACCGTGACCATTTGACCATTTAAAAAATTTGTGCTCCTACACATTACCAGCACAGACAAAAAAGGTGTAAATAATGCTTCACTTTCACTACAATGATAAATGCCAGCCATTATCTTTTATGTATTCTAAATATTTAACCCACAACACAAAGGCCGACATTTATCAATGAGTTTACACCTTTTTTTCTCTGTACAAAAGGCGCTATTTTGGCGCACTGTGTGTTATTTTGCGCCTTTTGGTGGTAGAATATTTTAGTCATTCCAGATGTTTTGGAGTAGCAGTACACGCTTTTCAATTCAGCGTATGCCGTGGACTGAAATTTATGAACTGCGCCTTTTTGTAAAAAGGCGCAAAAAAGGTGCAAAGCCACTGAAAAGTGTCCAAACCTACACCATCCCAGACCTGACGTAGCTTTTTGGTGTATGTGAAGAGAGAAATTTCAGAAAATGTTTACCTGCAAAAAATGGATCAAATGCTCTGTGAACATTTTATAAATTTGGTGTTCCTACACATTACCAGCACACAAAAAAAGGTGTAAAAAAATGCTTCACTTACACCTACAATGATAAATGTGGGCCAAACTGTTTTAGCCAATTTTAATTTTGTTTGCCTTTTTTATTTTTTCCTCCTAATCTTGCTATAACTCTTCGTATCCCTACTTAAAGGGGTACTCCATTACCAAAGTTTTATGGCTATCTAGTAAGCTTATAGTGAGTTTAGCACTTTTGTAATTCACATGTTATACATCTGTCCACAGCATTTATGTTTTTTACTGACCTCTTTTCTGTGAAGGAAGTTCAGTAGTTTTTCTGGTTGCTTTTGACTGTTGTCCACACCTGCGGTCATGTTTGTTCGCTGTTGTGGACAAGACATCAGTGCTGCAAGCGTTGCTGTTTTTTTCTTCTTCTGCAATGGCTTCATCCCTTTTCCACACCTCTGTAATGAATATTCATTGAATTGTTGAGGGAGGATGGATGTCTCCTCCCGCTGTCAGCTTCCCGCTGAATACCCTATATCAGCGCTGCGGCTGACAAGTGACCCCTTCCCCACCATGGGGACCGTGCGCCCGCGGGGGGAATCGGCTATCATGATTCCCCCCTGCGGGTGCACGATCCCCATGTAGGGGGAATTAGTAACATGTCAGCCACAGCGCTATCATGATTCCCCCCGCGGCAGTCCCCACATCAGGGAATGAATGAATTGCCAGCCGCAGCGCTGTCCCAAATCAGGGTACTAGTCACATGTTCATATGTGACCCGTGGGCGCTCCTCTGCTTCCTGATAACCCACAGCCCTCCCCCCAAGCGAAGTCCCCGCAAGGGTTAACTGGGAATGAATGAATTGCCAGCCACAGCGCTGTCCCCACGTCAGGGAACTAGTCATGTGTGACCCGCTTGCACTTTTCTGCTTCCTGACGCCCGCGGGTCACATATGACTAGTTCCCTGATGTGGGGACAGCGCTGCAGCTGGCAATTCATTCCCAGTTAATCCTTGCGGGGGGCCTCGCTTGGGGTGGTGGGGGGTCAGGAAGCAATTTTATACGTTTAAAATTGTCATCTTCTGACCCCTATAACTTTTTTATTTTTCCGCGTATGGGGCGGTATGAGGGCTAATTTTTTGCGCCGTGATCTGAAGTTTTTAGTGGTACCATTTTTGCATTGATAGGACTTATTGACTTTATATTGATATAAAAAGTGACCAAAAATACACTATTTGGGACTTTGGAATTTTTTTGCGCGTATGCCATTGACCGTGCGGTTTAATTAACGATATATATTTTTATAATTCCGACATTTACACATGCGGCAATACCACAAATGTTTATTTTTATTTACACTGGTAATTTTATGGGAAAAGGGGGGTGATTCAAACTTTTATCGGGGAAGGTGTTAAATGATCTTTATTCACTTTTTTTCTGCACTTTTTTTTGCAATGTTATAGCTCCCATTGATCTCATGAGAAACCACTGATCGATGATTCTGCCGCTTGACTGCTCATGCCTGGAAATCAGGCACTGAGCAGTCATTCGGCGATCGGACAGCAAGGAGGCAGGTAGGGATCCTCCCGCTGTCATGTAAGCTGTTCGGGATGCCGCGTTTTCTCCGTGGCGATCCCGAACAGCTCCCTGAGCTAACCGGCATGGTTTTACTTTCACTTTGAACGCCGCGTCTAAAGGGTTAATAGCGCACGGCACCGCGATCAGTGCTGCGCACTATTAGCCACGGGTCCCGGTCGTGGCCCCGCGTTATAGATCGGGAGCGGACTCATGACGTACCGGTACGTCATGGGTCCTTAAGAGGTTAATGACAGTCATGGTTCAGTTTCCAAGTCTTTGTAAACAGAGCTGTCAGTCAAGCAGGAAAAGTGATGAGAGGGGAGGCAATTAGATATTCCAGCCCCATTTTAGAATCATGGGAACGCATCTTTGACACTTGGCACCAGAGAATAAAAGCATTTTTTATGTTATAAAAGCACAAACAGATATATGAAAGGCACCATGTGTCTCCTTGCCCTAACATCTATCAAGCAGTGTCAGCAGTTTAGAACCTAAAGTAAACCTCTCAGTAACAGGACTCAAATACTCCCAAACTCCCCCAATTGGTAGCAGAGTGGGAGTTGGGGGCATAGCTTATGTGCAACCTTTACAGCTGCATAGGGTCCCATTAGTTTAGAGAGCCTACTTCCTTAAAGGTCGCTTCATACTGTCTATTATATTTCATATAAGGGACTGAACAAATTAATGTCAGTAAAAGAACTGGTTGTTACAGGGACATAGGGGGTGTTTTATGAGCAATCTGAGAGCAAGGGGCCTGTATGCGATTCTTGCACTGGGGTCCTCTGCTATCTGTGTCTGCACTTGAATGGTAGCTGTGTTGCTGCCAGAATGGTATACTTAGACTGTGAACAGAATTTGTAGAAAATATTATACCTAAACCATATACCATAGATTTAAAAGGTGGACTTAAAATCTTAAAATGCACCTGTTGTTTCAGATAAATTTCAGCATAAACTATCATATGTGAAGATGAGGATCAGCACTAATTCTGGTCATTGTACAGTAAAACTTTATCATAATTTTCAGTGTGTGGAGTCTATGGGAGCATATGGGAGACCTATAATGTTTCCCATATGCTGCACACAGCAGGTCACAGCAGGTCTCCTAATCACACCCTCAGATGCCGTAGCAGCATGGATAAAATTATAGAGCAGTGCTGACTCAAGCCCTGGGGTGAGATATAAAAGTCACTGTAAACTACTGTAGTCTTTCTGCAGTCTCTATACTTCATTCTCTCTTTAACCACTTCCCCATCTCTTCTCTTTACTTCTCTCTATAGACTTAATTGGCTCATTTTTAATACTGAGGGAAGGAGGAGTGATTTTCAACTTGTTTAGTGTGGAAATTCCTAACCAAAGAAATAGCTGCATAAGGAAATATGGCGAGATTATAAAGGAATATAGGATTTTTTTTTTTTTTTACTTTATGTTTCCAGCTTTACTATAGCTTCTGTTGATTAACATCAGCCTAATCCCATAATCTGAACTGAGACATAAACCAACGTGGCTTGTACCCAGTTATACTGAGGAAATTTGGGGGAGGGGGGATAATTTTTTAATTGAAATTTGACATTTCATTTGAATCTAATACTTAACTACAGTATATACTCGAGTATAAGCCGACCCGAATATAAGCCGAGGCCCCTAATTTTACCCCAAAAACCCAGGAAAAGTTGACTTGACTATAAGCCTAGGGTGGGAAATACATCATCCCCCCCTGTCATCATCCAGACCCCGGTCATCATCCAGACCCCCGTCATCAACCCCCCCCCTTCATCATCACCGCCTGCCAATCCCTTCATCAGTGGTCTTCAACCTGCGGACCTCCAGATGTAGTAAAACTACAACTCCCAGCATGCCCGGACAGCCATCGGCTGTCCAGGCATGTTGGGAGTTGTAGATTTGAAACCTCTGGAGGTCCACAGGTTGAAGACCACTGCAGCCTTCATTATCATCCCCCCAACCCCCCTTCATTATCACCGCCTGTCAATCCCTTCATCAGTGGTCTTCAGCCTGCGGACCTCCAGATGTTGGAAAACGACAACTCCCAGCATGCCCGGACAGTCATCGGCTGTCCAGGCATGCTGGGTGTTGTATTTTTGAAACCTCTGGAGGTCCGCAGGGTGAAGACCACTGCAGCCTTCGTCATAATGCCCCCCCCCCCTTTTGTTTTTTACTCACCTCCCCTCGGCGGGAAGTTAGGGTGAGCTGGTCCTGGCCATCTATGCTGCAGAGACTGTCCGGTGGGGATGGTTAGTCGTTGCGGGCTATCCATTTTCACCGGGGGGGCCTCTTCCCCATGCTTCGGGCCCGGACTAGTGCCATTGCCTTGACGACGACGCACAAGGACGTTGCGCATGAATGTCCCTGTGCGGCGTAGTCAAGGCAGCGTCACTATTCCGGGGCCGGTCCTGAAGCGCGGAGAAGAGGCCCCCCCCCCGGTGAAAATGGACAGCCCGCAACGACTAATCATCCCCACCAGACGGTCCCTGTAGCATAGATGGCCCGGACCAGCTCACCCTAACTTCCCGCCGAGGGGAGGTGAGTACAAAACAAAAGGGGGGGGGGCTGGATGATGACAAAGGCCGCAGTTGTCTTAAACCTGCGGACCTCCAGAGGTTTCAAAACTACAACACCCAGCCGGGCTTGCTGGGAGTTGTAGTTTTGTAACATCTGGAGGTCCGCAGGTTGAAGACCACTGATGAAGGGATTGACAGTGACAGTTTACTCGAGTATAAGCCAAGGGGGGCGTTTTCAGCACGAAAAATCATGCTGAAAAACTCGGCTTATACTCGAGTATATACGGTAATTTCAAAATTTGAACGGGGACATACATTTTCCTGGGGAGATTGAGGGGCCAGATCACTTTTCTACTTGGAATCTGGTTAATGCCCTGTAATTCTGAGAAGATTGAGTGGTCTATCTAAACATAAGCATTAAACTACTGGGATATGTATCCTGAAAGCTATTTTAAGGAAATTAAGGGGATAGTTTATTTAAAACTACCTAAATTGAACAAAAACACCAGCTGAAGTGGTGTTCACCCTCTGAGGAGATTGAGTGGTTTATTTAAATATATCACTTGCTAATCTGATAATCTGAACAAACACACAAGTTATTAAGTTATTGTGTTGTGTTATTGTTATGCGCCCTGAATGTTATACTCGTGAGATTGAGCAATTTATTTGAACCCTACATCTGCAAATCTCATAACCTAAATAGAAACATACTGAAGCGATTGAGAGGGCATATACCTGTAATTCTCCTACTTGGTTTGTTTGAACCTAACAATTGCGAGCTATTGCTGAGGCTGAAAATTGTCTACGAATCCTAAATTCTGTACAGAGACATAAGCGATTTCGGTGCATGCCCTGAAAGCCATACTGAGGAGAGTAATGGGGCATATAAACTTTCTACTTGAATCCTTGCGTTGTTCAAGACTTGCATGCACATCTTAATATTGTGAAATGGCAATTGTAAAAGTGACACCTATGTTAAATAATAAAAAAAAAAGAAAGATTAAAAGTAAGAAAAAAAGGGGGGGGGGGGGGAGGGGGTGATCTCCAAAGTCAGGAGGTCTGTATGTAAGTCCTGCTAAGGACATGAAGGAAAGTCACTCAAATACAGTGGTCCCTCAACATACGATGGTAATTCGTTCCAAACCACCCATCATTGTCGAATCCATTGTATGTTGAGGGATTCGTGCAATGTAAAGTATAGGAAGTTATACTCACCTGTCCTCACCGCTCCCGATGCTGTCCCAGGGGCTCCCGATGCTGTCCCGCTGCACCGGCGTCTTCTTCGGGATCCTCCGGCTTTTTCCGCATCTTCTCCGGTGTACGGGCCTCGCTTTCTGGTGACGTTATTACGTTGCGGTTCTGGAACGGTGTGTGCAGCGACGAAATAACGACGCCGGAAAGCGAGGCCCGGACCCTGGAGAAGATGCAGAAAATGCCGGAGGATCGCGAAGTGGACCCGGAGCAGCTGGGATAGGTAAGTGAACCTGTCCGGGATGCTTAAACTGCTATCCGACAGCAGCTTAAGCATTTTGCGCTGTCGGAAAGCAGTTAATATAAAAGCATTGTATGTTGATGCTGACATCGACATGCGATGGCCTCTGAGAGGCCATCGTATGTCGATTTGATCATATGTCGGGGCCATCGCATGTCGAGGGGTTACTGTACAAACGTGGATACTAAGGATAAGTGAATCGAATCTGACGAATCCGAATTCGTTACAAAAATTTGATTCCAAATGAATGCGAATATCGCTGTCATTCGATCGTGCAAATTGCTTCATTAACTCCTTAAGGACCCAGCCCATTTTCATCTTAAGGACCCGGCCATTTTTTGCACATCTGACCACTGTCACTTTAAGCATTAATAACTCTGGGATGCTTTTACTTTTCATTCTGATTCCGAAATTGTTTTTTCATTACATATTCTACTTTATGTTAGTGGTAAAATTTTGTGGATACTTGCATCATTTCTTGCTGAAAAATTCCAAAATGTTATGAAAAATTTGTCCGGAATTGAAGGCCACATGTGTTTACAAAGCCCCCATAATGCCAGAACAATGAACCCCCCAACATGTGACACCATTTTGGAAACTAAACCCCTCTCGGAATGTTATAAGGGGTACAGTGAGCATTTACACCCCACTGGCGTTTGACAGGTCTTTGGAACAGTGGGCTGAGCAAATGAAAAATTACATTTGGGGTCACATGTTGGGGGGTCCATTGTTCTGGCACTATGGGGGCTTTGTAAACACACGTGGCCTTCAATTCCGGACAAATTTTCTCGCCAAAAGCACAATGGCACTCCCTCTCTTCTGAGCATTGTAGTTTGCCTGCAGAGCACTTTACATCCACATATGGGGTATGTTCTTACTCAGAAGAAATGGGGTTATAAATTTTGGGAGGCTTCTTTATCTATTTTCCCTTGTGAAAATGAAAAATTGAGGGTAAACCAGCGTTTTTGTAAAAAAAAAAAAAAAAAAATTTCCGTTTTCCCATCCAAATTTTGTGAAAATTTGTCAAACACCTGTGGGGTGTTAAGGCTCACTATACCCCTTGTTACATTCTGTGAGGGGTGTAGTTTCCAAAATGGGGTCATATGTGGGTATTTATTTTTTTGCGTTTATGTCAGAACCACTGTAAAATCAGCCACCCCTGTGCAAATCACCAATTTTTGGCCTCAAATGCACATAGTGCGCTCTCATTTCTGAGCCTTTTTGTGCGCCCGCAGAGCATTTTACTCCCACATATGGGGTATTTCTCCCAGGTACGGAAATACCCCATATGTGGCCTTAAACAGTTTCCTGTAAATATGACAGGGCTCCAAAGTGAGAGAGCACCATGCGCATTTGAGGACTAAATTAGGGATTGCATAGGGGTGGACATATTCTACGCCAGTGATTCCCAAACAGGGTGCCTCCAGCTCTTGCTAAACTCCCAGCATGCCTGGACAGTCAGTGGCTGTCCGGAAATGCTGGGAGTTGTTGTTTTGCAACAGCTGGATGCTCCATTTTTGAAACACCGCCGTACGATACGTTTTTCATTTTTATTGGGGGACAGTGTATGGGGGTGTATATGTAGTGTTTTACCCTTTATTATGTGTTAGTGTAGTGTTTCTAGGATACAGTCGCACGGGCAGGGGTTTACGGTGAGTTTCCTGCTAGGAGTTTTGCGCTGTGGCGGAAAATTTGCCACAGCTCAAACTTGAAGCAGGAAACTCACTGTAAACCTGCCCATGTGAATGTACCCTGTATTGAACTCGCTGATGAGTAGCTTTCTTCACCCGCATAGTGAAGCAACTCCTGGAGCAGGACCTGAACCAGCAGGTGGCGGCATACCTTGACATGACCCTGCCAACACACCTTGAAGATCCGCTGGACTTCTGGGCAGCCAAACTTGATTTGTAGCCGCAACTAGCAGAGTTTGCCCTTGAAAAGCTGTCCTGCCCAGCCAGTAGTGTGCCATCAGTACGGGTGTTTAGTTCAGCGGGGGCCATAGTAACCCGAAGGAGAACTTGTATGTTCATGAAAAATGTGGAGAGACTGACCTTTGTGAAGATGAATCAGGCATTGATCAGCCAGGATTTCCACACAACAATGCCTGATGCATCAGAGTAGATTGACCATGGTGCCACACCAACACTTCACAAATATGGATAGTGCAAAACATATTTAAGGTGCTGCTCCCTAGTTACAGACATTCCTAAGAATCAGACTACAGGTCAGTATTGAGGATATGCATTAGCTAAAACTTAACTTTTCTTAGGATAAAATATATATATCCCCTAATTTTTTTGAAATCAAACAAAAGGAAAGGTGTGCAAAAAGCACCATGTGCCACCTACACCACCAAGTGTTCATGTGATGCAAAGATCTCAAAGGGTGGAAGGGAACAACGTATGGTCCATTGTAACCAGTGGGGGTAAAAACTTCACCTGTAAGGCCCTACTCTAGCATTATTAATTCCCTTCTTGGCAAGTGTTACTCGCCCTAAAAAGGGCAACCTCACACAGGAACCTCTCCCTATTTCCACTTACAAACATTGACATTTCACAGTGTTTTTAGGTGGAAATAGGGAGAGTTTCCTGTGTGGAGCCACCCTTTCTAGGGCGAGTAACACTTGCCAAGAAGGGAATTAATAGGGTTAGAGAAGGGCCTTTTAGAGGTCTTTGCATCACATCAATACTTGGTGGTGTAAGTGGCACATGGTGTTTTTTGCAAACATTTTATTTTTTTCTTTGATTTCAAAAAATGTTTGGGTACATATATTTAATCCTAAGAATATTATTAAAAGTTAAGTTTTACATCATGTATATCCTCAATACCTACTTGTACACACTGTAAGGTTTCCACCTCGGGGATTGCTATGGAATCGTCCTGGTCACTGCCACGGGACATGTTTCCTCTCAATAACTCGGCAGACAACAGTTCATAACGCAAGTCTGGCGCCTCGCCAGCTTTATTTATACAGGTTGCAGGCAAAAACAAATATAACACAGGAACAAAATAAAATCCTAAACCGTCTGGTCACTGACTACATTTATCAGCATGCCCTGACTACTAACTGGTAAGCTACCCTCAGCCAGTAAAACATGTGCCTCCTGCTACTCACAGTTCACATCAGTACCACTCACAGCTCCTGTGTGTGTTTCCTCAACAGGGCCCGTGTCTCCCCCTCACAGCCAGCCTGCTGTTTCCTAGGGAGAGCCTAGATTACACTGAGTCTCTTCCTTATAAAGACCTCCCCTCTCTGCTGACTCATTACTTAGGCCCCAGGTGAAGGTTTCTCGAGATTGAGCCCAGGAAATGTACCCTTTCCTTGCCATTTTATCACAACACTGACACTTTTACAAAAGAGACCATTTTCTTCTACATACCTGCCTCAGCTACTATTCTGATCCTGCCACCCACCTGATGCCACAAATGTGATGCCAAGTTCTCCTTTTTTCAACCCACCTTCGTCACCGGATACTGGTATTGCCACCCACTGCCCCACTATGTCACTGGGTCACTTTCAGGACTCCTGATGCTGCTGATGCCACCTCCAGGCTGTCTCATACTACCACCATATGTTCTCCTCATGCTGATGCCACCTCCAGGCTGTCTCATTCTGCAACTATATGGTCTCCTCATGCTTCCTTCACCTCCAGGCAATGTCATTCAGCCACTATATGGTCTCCTTATGCTGCCGCCAACTCCAGGCTGTCATTCAGCCACTATATGGTCTGCTCTTGCTGCCGCTAACTCCAGGCTGTGTCATTCAGCCACTATATGGTCTCCTCATGCTGCCGTAAACTACAGGCTGTGTCATTCAGCCACTATAAGGTCTCCTCATGGTTTCGCCACCTCCAGGCTGTGTCACTGTACCTCCATGTGGTCTCCTCATGCTGCTGGCACATTAGATAAAACTTTTTAGGTTCATCTACTTGAAATCTTCAATTTAAATGTTAAAAAATATATTTAATCTTTTCAATTGTGAGGCCCTATGGTCTCGTCAGGCTGTCGCCAACTCCAGGCTGTGTCATTCAGCCTCTATATAGTCTGCTCTTGCTGTTGCCAACTCCAGGCTGTGTCATTCAGCCACTATATGGTCTCCTCATGCTTCCGCCACCTCCAGGCTGTGTCATTGTACCACCATGTGGTCTCCTCATGCTGCTGGCACACTAAATAAAACTTTTTATGTTCATCTATTTGAAATCTTCAATTTAAATGTTAAAAAATAGTCTTTTCGATTGTGAGGCCCTATGGTCTCATCAGGTAGTTTCAACCTCCAAGCTGGGTCATTCAGCCACTATATGGTCTCCTCATGCTGCCACCACCTCCACGCTGTGTCATTCAACCACTATATGGTCTTCTCATACTGATGCCACCTCCAGGCTCTGTCATTGTGCCGCTCTGCGACAGTGATTCTAATAGCGACTCCTCTAATCTGCATTTCATACTGAATAACAGTATTATTTCACTAACCCAGCACACACCCTATGCATGTTACAGTAAGGCAAAGTGTTCTACGCCCCTATTGAGGCTCTCTGTAGGCCATAAATAGCCATTTTCAATACAGATTCGCCACGTATAAATTCAGACTGAACCAAATTTTTTCAGAAAATTCAGCAAATCGGCCAAATTGAATGTTTCAAAAAATTCGCTTATCTCTAGTGGATAAATTTTTTGGCCTCCCCAAACATGATCAGTAAAAAATTGTAGGGGGCTTCAAAGAAAATATGGAGGCAGTCCGAGAAGACATGGTAGTCACACCAAGTAGTAATGACGGTGCATCGTCTCGTCTCCTTGGTTGGCTGAATTACTAACTGCAGTAAATGAATGTAGCAATTCTATTGGGGATTTGTCCACTCAAATTGGGGCAATGGGATAAGAGATCTGTGATCGAAAGTGACGTGAACATTATTATTGAAAGGCGTGCAAAGACAAAGGAGAAGTCTTTCTGAGGATAACACAGCAACATTAAATAAGGAAGTTAAACGTTTTACAACACATAATATATGGCTTAGAAAGAAACTTACAGATTTAATTTCTACAGAAATTGACTGTTTTGGAGGTGGGAACAGAAAATATGTATTCGCTTTTCTCAGTTGAAAGGACCCACAGAGTCTCAATGAAATCTTGCCCCCCCAAAGAGCATTCCAAGGCCAGTTATTGCTAAATTTCTTACCTCAATGACAGGGACACTGTATAAAAAAAAAGTAGTGGATGAAAATCTTGTGTATAATGCTATGAAGGTTTAAATGTTTTTTCCAGATTTTACTTCAGACTTAAAATAAAAGATCATATTTTGTTTAAAGAGGCACTGACATTGTTAAAAACTTTTCATATATTGCAGGGCTCATTATAATATGACATTTCACAATATACACTTGTTAAAAAAAAATGTAAATTTTCACCTAAAATTCAAGCTCAAAATAGCCATCACTAGGGATCACCTGTCTTTTAGCCAGACAGACTAGTCTAGATTTTACAGCATACTGGATACCGGCCGTAAAGCATACCGGTATCCAGTATAGGAGATTTCTATTGTGTATGCAAAACTACAGATAAAGGATGTGTGGACATGCTGGGAGCTGTAGTTTTAAAACAGCTGGAGGCAACACTGCTCTAACACAGTTATTTACACACATTGCAGCTTCAGTTGTTACTAAACTACAACTCCCAGCATGCTGAAATAGTCAAAGCTTTCTCGAACTCCTGAATGACAAAGAAGTTGATCAGACATTCAGGAGTCTGTGAAAGATGAATGACACACATAGTGACAGCTATGCTGATTAGCATCCAGCTTTACTAGGAGAAGATAAAACAGATAGAACATGTATTCATAAAAATGTTGTACTTTTATCTAAAAAATTCTTGCACTAATTTTATAAAGATCTATTCTTATATTTATAAATTTTATCCTGTTATGAATTCACCATAATGTCTTCTGATTACTGCAGGCAAGCTCCAAGTATCTTCCTCTGACACATGACACAGCATAAAACCAGAGAGGAAAGGGTTACAGAGTAGAGAGTACTGATTGGCTGACTGCCCATGCTTGCTCCTGTGAGGGAGACAGACAGACACGCCCCCTCCAGCCTGCACAATGAAAAAGTAACTCACCAGCAGATAAATGCTTATATCTCTGGATATATAGGTCCGAGACACATAAAAATTATATGCACATGATCAGGATTGGGTCCTGAGTAACATATGACTTTTTTTCTTTTTTTTTGCACTATGACAGGTACGCTTTAAGTTAAAAAAAAAAGCCTTCACTAAACAATGTGAAGTATTCGCTTATATTTCAGGTAAATCTAAGCATTGTTCTGGGGGATAAGGCATATTTATATCTATATGTATAGGGACATGGGATGAGTGCAAAAATAATAAATAGAAAAAAAGTGGATTAGGTAATAAGTTAAAGGGGGAATGCAATTTTTGTATCATTCAAATATCACTTGCCAGCAATAGTTAGTATTTTGAAATTACATTTCACAAAACACAACACAATAGGACATGTACAGACAAGGTGGACCTGAAACAATACCACATCTTCTATTCATCCTACTCTAGGGGAGTTACCATATTTATTCCCATGAAGATTAAATGAAAACTTTTAGGTAAAACAATTGATAGGAATGGGCAGTATATATTTTTGCATTGTTGAATTGATCTGAATAATTTGAGGTGTGTGTTGGCTTTTATGTACACACCTCCCCAAGTTATCTGGTGTCCTTAAAATTTTATTGGAATATGTTTTAGAAATGTATCATTGCTATATTTTGGTTTGGTAGGGATTGATTTGAATTGTGTTTTGATGAAAACATGAATAGATTTAAATTAAAACCCAGAATCTTTGCTGCTACTTCTTCATTTAGAGTATGTATTGTATTGGGGTTGGTTGGTAGATATAAAGAGGAGAAGAAATCCTAATGCTAAGATACTTTCATGTTTTGCTAAATCTAGTAATACACATGTCTATTCATTTTGAAATTAACCAACTGAGCATATTTATATACTGTATGTATAAAAACCTGAAAAACCTGCAGCACGGATAACAAGTACTGTATAGAAAAACAAATGGGTTCTTATTTTCTTTGATGGTTCTCTTTGCATGCCCATACATATCTTGCTTAATGTTTATAAAAATATTTATATGTTGAAAACAATAGTGATGGCTTTAATGTGGTGTTGAAGGTTGATCTTTGAAACTCTTATTGAAGTTCCTGGGGATATATTATCATATGTGGTAATCTTCCCTGCATGTGCAAATAGGAGTAAAGTATGTTTGTACTAATGGGCTGTTAATCCACAACAATCAATATCTTATGGTTTATTATACTGATCAGTCATAAAGTCATTGGTTGTCAGAACAAGTGGTCACTTACCTTACATATAATATCAGGCATAAATTGCAATAATCAGCCTTAACATCATAACTAAGAATTTACATAATTCTCAGACTACTGCTTCCGCACAGAGGCAACTTGATTGATAGAAATGGCAGCCTGACACTACCTTTACTGTGCTGATGCCTATAATTTGAAGTCAGCATCGTGTAGGCAAAAAGTGCAGGCATAGTCCCTCATCATCGTCTTGCCACCCACCCAATTTTGTAATGTAAAACCTAAAAAATAATAATTACACACTCCAGTATAACATGCTAATGAATAAACATACACTAGAATACTGAGGTAGTCCAAGTGTATCACAGTAATGCATACTTAGGCCATGTTCACATGGTGGAACTTCTGCAGGAATATTCCGCATGGACATTCTGCTGCACTGTGCACCCAGTTGACTTTCTGCGGCAGATGTTTCTGCCTCGGAAATCCTGATTTCGGCGTCCACAAAACAAAATAGACTTGTTTATTCTGTCTGCGGACTCCACTCAGAAATACATTGCCGTAGATGAGTCAGCACATTTTCAATTGGTCCTAGCACCTACCGCGGATATTCCACACATTTTCAGCCAGGCGAACATGGCCTAAGTGGAACAATGAGTAGAGCGGTCTATTGCAGCCACCAGCTTATCTGGGATTTACTGGGTTACCAAATGGCAGTCCAGCTCTGGCAGGACAGAACCAGCCTCCCCCTAAAGTATGCCCCTGTTTTGTAGCTTCACAATAAGGTTATATTTAAGTTACATTATAATCAGGCGTGTGTTTATTTATACCATTGATGTAACATTTTAGTACAGTGGACTTGGGATTGTTTTTATAATAGCTATAAAATGAAAATTCATTACATATTCGTTTTGAAACTTTTACAAGAATAGAAAAATACAATACATCATGTTAAAACATACTAGTGTACATCATGTTAAAATATACTAGTGTGCATTTTCATTGCCAAGCAGGAGGAAATTAAAGAGAATAGTACAGGGATTAATTGCAATCCACTTCACAGTATTTAAGCTTTTGTATTACTCTGTTGACTTTTCTTACAATACCTGGTTTTCTTCCAATTTTTGTTTGGTGTTAAGTAAGGATTTTATAAATGAATTAAAACATGTTTTTCAGCGTAAAGTGATGGAGGCCAATACAGTTATTATCTATTAAAATAATTATTATAGGGGGAAAAATGAGACATCAGTGACACTGATGAAATATAGGACAAGGATGTCCTTACTTTTATGTCTATACTATTATATACAGATCAGGATACACTGGTACAGGATTACACAAAACTAAACATAGAAACACACACCAGGCTGTAGGCAAAGCAAGAGACGCAATAGATCAGGACTAGAGATGAGCGAATGGAATCTGACGAACCCGAATTCGCTACAAATTTCATGGATAATTTGATTAGTAACGAATGTGAATATCGCTGTGATTCTATCGCTTGAATCGTTTCATTAAACTCCATTTAGTGCGGTCCAGGCTCCAGGGCATCTAAAATGGCAGATCCATGTGTGAGGACATAGGGCAAGGAATCCTGGGAGGGCAGGTAGGTGGGATGACCCTGAATCACATGCAGGATGCAGCCTATCAAGAGCTAATCACCCATGTGATGTCACAGCCCTATATAATCAGCAGCCATATTGCAGCCAGTCACTTCATCCTTACAGTGAAGAGAGATACATAGGGACATACAGCCCTGTGTGTGTTACACAGGAAAGCTTTTTCCAGCAGCGATTTATCTCCTAGTCAAGTCAGCGTTCTGTTGGACAGAGAGCAGTTTGCTTGTCACAGAAAAGCATGCTTACTGCATCGATCCACCTCCCAGTCACTGTCTACAGCGTTCTATTATAGATAAGATCAGAGAGCAGTGTGTTGCACAGAAGAACAGCAGCAATTAAGCTCAAGCACAAATCCTGACAAAAAGCACTGATAGGGAAGGGAGTGAGATTGAGAAAGTGCAATTTTGGCTGTAGTACACAGAAACTGTGTGCTGCAGCACTGGTGTCTACTGCTGGTGTTGTGCACAAAAACTTTTTTAATCGTACTGTAGCACATTTTTCTGCCCTCATAAGTGTATACCACACACGTACGTCAAAGTGTTGTTCCATTTTTTTCCTGATTAAAGTCTCAAGGCCTTGATACTGTGAAAGGGCAGCCAAAAGTACTCGCCAGCTGGTGTTGTACACAAAAACTTTTTAAAGCGTACTGTAGCGCATTTTTCTGCCCTCATAAGTGCATCCCACATACATACATCAAAGTGTTGTTTCATTTTTTTCCTGATAAAGTCTCAAGGGCCCAGATGCTGTGAAAGAGCAGCCAAAAGTTCTCACCGGCTGATGTTGTACACAAAAACGTTTTTAAGCATACTGTAGTGCATTTTTCTGCCCTCAAAAGTGCATATACTGTAAAAGGCCAGCCAAAAGTACACACCGGCTGCTTTTCTAGACAAACACTATTTTAAGCGTAGTGAAGTGTATTGTATTCCCCTCATATGCACAGTAATTATGTCAGGCAGAGAAATGTTAGGAAGTGCACAGAGGAGTGGCAGAGGCCTAAATTCATGAGGCACAGGCAGAGGTCGCAGCACACTAGGCAGCACGAGTTGCACCGAGAGGCCTGATCTCCCGGTATCAGCTAGCGGTCGTGTCTCGACCAGCAACTCATCTGCTGTCATCAGTTGGTTGAAAACAGGAATAAATTGGAACGTGTGAACGGGTGCCAAAATCCCAAGAACGACAAATATGCCAAAAGTATTCCTTAAAAACAGTTTGGCTTTTATTGGCAACATATAGAAGGGTGCAACACAAAGGTTTCGAACCCGTGCCGGGTTCTTCCTCAGGCATAGAGTATTGCTGCTGCACATATCCAGTGGTTTTAAGTATACCCTAGCCCACTGGGTATTTCCACAGCCGTCTGAAATGTAGTAGTTCAGAAGGCTTGGGGGTAGAGGCGGTGATTTATAGGGCACTTGTTGCACTGGAGACCCCCGTCTGGTGCCCACACTGAGTCTCTGTAACACGTGCAAAGACTCATGTTGGAGTTACTTTCTGTCTATGCAAATTGGGTAGTAGATGAGGTCATGACTCTTTTTCTTTGATGCAGATCTACGCTATTCTGATCTTAGACTTGCCGGTGGGTTGAAGTTAAAATGGAATTGAAATTGAAAATTTAGCCATGCGGAGATCGGCGTAATTATGTAGCAGGTGCATTATGGACCCAGGGGTACTGGTGGGATAACTGGGTCCTTTATTTTGGTTTGAGCATTAGAAGTTAGGTGGTGGGAGCGTTAAAGCTAGGTTTAGGTATGAAGTAACAACGGTGGGGACCGCTGAAAGGCGCCCACCCTGAGATTATGTAGGGGGCTAAGATATAGCCAAAATGGTTTGTTTGGTGGATGGGAGCGAGGTAGGTTGGGATGGTGCCATAATGATGTAAGTGGCCACATAGTATAGGGACGGCTGGAACATGATGGAACTGCCGTATGCTTGATGCTGTGACTATTGATGATGTATAGTCACAGCGCTGGGGACCCCTGAGAAGTTCCCACCCTGAGAGGAGAGACAGATGTCAGGGGGCACAAGAATACCAACAACATCTAATAAGGTAAAATATGTGCAGGGGCCCGGGGCAGAGTATATTGACGGTAAAATATGAGAAAAACAGCAGAACATGATTGAACTGCCATGGTATTTGGAAAGGTGTCTATTATGTATTTACAGAGGGATAGGTATGGTTAACACGGTCATCAGTTGGTTAACACGGTCATCCACTTCATCACAAATGACATCTGATACTCCCAGTCAACAGTCGGTGGGTTCCTCAGACACAACCCTCAGTTGGCATGGCCTGTGAGCAGTCCCTGTCCTCCCATTGCCTCTGTCCCATGCTGTTCCCTCCCCTACAGAAGTATCTTATGCTGTGGGTTCAGCTCCACTATTCAGTGAGGACGACCTAATAGAGGACAATCAGCAGCTGCTGCCTAGTCAAAAAATGGAGGAGACATCCGCCGCTTCCTCCACTAGGGCGGACAGGGTCCTGAAGCAGACACTGTTGAGGAACCTGGGGAGGACATCAGTGACGTGCAGACACTTGTTGATGATGATGATGAAGCCGATCGCACTTGGGAGCCGGGTGCAGGAGGGGCTTCACCATGATCAGGAGAAGAGGGTTGCAGATTGCCCGTGAGGCAGCAGCTGAGCCAGCAAGGTGGTAGCATGGTTGTCAGTCAGCATGGTGGCAGAAGTAGAAATTCTAGACCAAAAGTGCCCGGGGGGAGATCACCTGCTCCGCGGCAGCCTACCTTCCTGGGAGGTAGGGGAACAGTGGTTCCTGGAGACAGTGGCAGTAGCAGTCAAATAGTGTCAACTGTTGGTGGGAAAATCAGCTACTCGGCGGTGTGGCAGTTTTTTTTATCAAGCATCCGGAGAAGGTTAACATGCCACATGCAAGATGTATCAGCAGAAGGCGAAGCGTGGCCAGGGTCCCAAGGTTGGCACCACTGCCCTGCAAATGCCACCATAAAGCCGCCTGGTAGTAGCGGGCTCCGATGTGGTGGTTCAGCCTGCTGCATCACCCAGTGGCACTCCGGTCCCTCTTTCAGCCAGCCAAGGCTCCACCACCTCAGCCAAAAGGGAGCTGTGCGTCATACCCTCCTTCTGTCACTCCAGATCCTCCTGCTCCTCCTACTTTTAGTCAGTCATTCCGCCAGCAATCCATCGGCGAAGCCATGTCCAAGAGACAAAGGTATGCACCCACTCATCCAACGGTGCAGAAGATGGATGTGCTCCTGTCCAAGTTGCTGGTGCTACAGTCCTTCCCTTTTTAAGTGGTGGACTCTGCACCTTTCAGAGAACTGATTGCTTGTGCCGAGCCGAGGTGAAGAGTCCCAAGCTGTCATTTCTTTGCAAAAAAAGGCAGTACTAGCTCTGACCAATTTTGTAGAAGAGAAGGTGGGCCAGTCCTTGAGCCTGTTGGTGTGTACCAAAGTGCATGGCAGCACTGATATCTGGAGCTTTAACTATGGTCAGGGACCATACATGTCCTTTACGGCCCACTGGGTGAATGTGGTTCCTGCACAGCCACAACAGCAACTTGGATAGGTCACGCCGCTTCTTCTTCCACGCTCTCAGGCCGTTGGTCCTGTGACAGTGGGCGACTCCACCTCCTCATCCTCCACCATATCCTCAGCCTCCACTGCAAGTCTCAGTGCCCCTTCAGCATACCATGTGTGCATAGCACTGCGGTGTCATGCAGTTCTACACATGGTTTGCCTTGGCAAACGGAGTCACACAGGGGAGGAACTGCTAAAAGTAATTCATAAAGAAATCAGAGCATGGCTTACTCCACAAAAACTGGAAATGGGAACTATGGTGACTACCAACGGGAAGAACATCTTCCCGTTGTTTAGTGCGGCGGGGGGCCATAGTCCCCCCAAGGAGAACTCGTCTGCCATGAAAAATGTGGAGAGACTGACCTTTGGGAAGATGAATCAGGCATGCATCAGCCAGGATTTCCACCCACCAATGCCTGATGCATCAGAGTAGATTGACCATGGTGCCACACCAACATTTCACAAATATGGATAGTGCCAAACAGATTTAAGGCGCTGCTCCCCAGTTAAAAAAACATTCCTCCGCATCAGACCTTTTTTTAACCCATCTTTGTCACTGGGTACTTGTATTGCCACCCACCGCACCACTTTGTCACCGGGTCACTTTCAGTGCTGCCACCTCCAGGCTGTCTCATTCTGCCACCATATGTTCTCCTCATGTTCTCCCTCATCATCTCCCTCTCCTCCCTGCTGATTTCAGGACTCCACTGCGCTGAAGCTGCTTCAGGGTGTAGACAGGAAGCCAGCACATAGGCAATGGAGTCCTGAAATCAGCGCGGAGGAGAGGTTGATGATGAGTGAGAACATGAATATTCATATGCTGGACGGTGCTGGGGGCCGTGAGGCGGTTATGTCACAGTGCCAGATGAAGGCAGTAACCCCGCCCATGCCAGTTAGCAGCTAATTTGCATATTAAAAAAGAAGATAACGGGTGATATGGTAAGCATCAAACTGATCAGCGTCGCCCACGCTACCAGCCGGTATCACTGGTTAGTGCAGAGGGAGCAAGTTGACAGTTTTCCTTTAAATTTAAATCTAATATTAATCTTAAATTTAAATTTTAAAAAAATGGATGTAATCCTTTCAAGACTGATGCCCTATGGTCGTCTACGTCATATTACCTGTGGAATTATCAAAAGAATCCAATGAAACAGCTTGGGGCGATAACAATGAACCTTAACTGATTAAATGAAACATTTGCACTTTCACAGTCAGGGGGGCGCTGAGAGGCAGGGGCTGGAACAGGTGGCATCTCGCCTGGCGGAGGACCGCCAGCTCAATTCTCACCAGAATGGGTAATCAAAAAATGAAAATAAATTCAAATTGAATTAAATAAAAATTACGTAAAAAATCTGCCACATCCAGACGCTCTGCAGCAGTGATTTTAATAGCGATGCCTGTAATCTGCATGTCATACTGAATAACAGTATTATTTCACTAACACAGCACACTCCTTATGCTTGTTAGGACAAGGCAAAGTACTCTACACTCCTATTGAGCCTCTCTGTAGGCCAGAAATAGCCGTTTTTAATCAGCCAAATCAAATTTTTCAGAAATTCGCTCATCTCTAACAGTAATCATAGCTTAACATTACACTATGTTATATAAAAAAGTACATATTGTGAGTGTAGCTTGTGAGCTACCACATTATGTTTGTCACTTCCTACATGGAGATACACTGCTCAAAGAAATAAAGGGAACACTTAGTGGTAGCATGAGACAGAGTCTACAACCCACACACAGGGCTGCCATCAGAAATTTCAGGACCCTTCACACAGCTCAAGGCCTGCCCCCCCCCCCCCCCCCGTTCCATGTAAAGATACATGGAGGGGGTGAGCCGGCCGCAGCTTCCTGCTGGGTACAGACGTCAGCTTCGAGCAAACCGCCTGTGCAAGAAACCAGGGGGAGGGGGGGGGGAGGCGATTGGACCCCCCTGCGATCTATAACTTATCCCCTAAGTTATTTTTCACCAGACTACTCCTTTAACAGAGGGCCCTACCCAAACTATATAGAAGCAACCATTAACAGAGGGGCCTACCCAAACTATATAGGGGACTCCATATAGTTTGCGTAGGCCCCTCTGTTAATAGTTGCCCATATAGTTGTGGTAGGCCCTCTGTTAATAGTTGCCCCCATAGTTGAGGTAGGCGTGGGCCCCTCTCAGAGAGGCCTACAACTATATGGGGGGAAACTATTAGCAAAGAGGGGCCTACAACAATTATATGGGCCGGGGCACAATTTGCCACTATATAGATGTTGTACGCTCCTTTCTGCTGTTAACCGTTGCCCCCAATGCTGTATCAGTGCGCAGTGGCCGTGCACAGGGGTGTAGCTAGAAACCACAGTGCCCCGATGCAAAAAATTACACCCCCCCCCCCCCCCCTGGGCCCGGGCATTTTATAATCAGCAGCCAATTTTTTTGGTGGGGGTCCTACAGCTGAGACCCCCACCGATCACTTCGGTTGAAGTGGTTCTCCAGCTGTTGGAAAGCTAAAACTCCAATCATGTCTGGAGAGCCTCTGGCAATGGGAGTTGTAGTTTTGTAACAGCTGAAGAGACACAGACTGGACACAGTTTTACCCATCATCACTGCAGAACTTACAAGTGACTACAGCTCTGATGGGACAGTCAGGAGAATGCACAATGATATTAGTGACCTGAGTGATATCTTCTCTGTTATCTTTTCTTCTTCATCGGGTCCAGGGACCAGGTCTTCCTCCAGCTCCATCTTCTCTGCAGAGTCTGACATCCAGACATCATTGGCTCCTCACTGTCAGCAGATCCTCATCCTATGCATGAAGACAGTAATCATTATAACCTTGCCAGAAAGTGTACCCTAAATAAAATACTGCCCCACACTGTACCCAGAATATAATACTGCCCCACACTGTACCCTGAATATAATGCTGCCCCACATTTTACCCTGAATATACTACTGCCCCACACTGTACCCTAAATATAATACTGCCCCACACTGTACCCTGAATATAATACTGCCACACACTGTACCCTGAATATAATACTGCTCCACACTGTACCCTAAATATAATCCTGCCACACACTGTACCCTAAATAAAATACTGCCCCACACTGTACCCTGAATATAATACTGCCCCACACTGTACCCTGTACCCTCTTATCCTCTGTGACCTCATCACTCCCATAAACCCCCTGCACCTCTCATCACCCCCATAACCCCCCTGCACCTCTCATCACCCCCATAACCCCCCTGCACCTCTCATCACCCCCATAGCCCCCCCTGCACCTCTCATCACCCCCATAGCCCCCCCTGTACCTCTTGTCACCCCCATAACCCCCCCTGCACCTCTCATCACCCCCATAACCCCCATGCACCTCTTATCACCCCCATAGCCCCCCCTGCACCTTTCAACACCCTCCCCTGCACCACTCATCACCTCCATAACCCCCACCAACTCTAATCACCCCCATAACCCCCCTTCACCTCTCATCACCCCCCCCTGCACCACTCAACACCTCCATAACCCCCCCACAATCTCTCATGAACCCCATAACCCCCCCTGCACCTCTCATCACCCCATAACCCCCCTGCACCTCTCATCACCCCCATAACCCCCCTGCACCTCTCATCACCCTCCCGCACCACTCATCACCCCCCCTGCACCACTGATCACCCCCCTGCACCACTCATCACCCCCCCTGCACCACTCATCACCCCCCCCCTCTGCACCACTCATCACCTCCCCTGAACCACTCATCACCCACCACCACCACTCATCACCCCCCCCACCATTCATCACCCCCTCTGCACCACTCATCACCCCCCTGCACCACTCATCACCCCTCCTTGAACCACTCATCACCCCCCTTGCACCACTCATCACCCCCCAGCACCACTCATCACCCCCCCCTGCACCACTCATCACCCCCTGCACCACTCATCAACCCCCCCTGCACCACTCATCACCCACCCTGCACCCCTCATCACCCCTCCCCACCACCACCACTCATCACCCCCCCTGCACCACTCAGCACCCCCCTGCACCACTCATCACCCCCCCTGCACCACTCATCACCCCCCCCTGCACCACTCATCACCCCCCCTGCACCACTCATCACCCCCCCTGCACCACTCATCACCCCCCCTGCACCACTCATCAACCCCCCCCTGCACCACTCATCAACCCCCCCTGCACCACTCATTACCTCCCCCTTCACCACTCATTACCCCCCCCCCCTTCACCACTCATCGACCGCCCCCCCCGGCACCACTCATCACCCCCCCAGCACCACTCATCACCTCCCCCCCCCCCCGCACCACTCATCACCTATCATTCCCATAACACCCCCCCACCCCCGGCACCACTCATCACCCATAACACCAACCCCATCCCCCCCGCGCAAGTTCACCTACCTTGCCGGGGATTGGAGAAACCACGTGAGGCTTCTGCTGCTCCTGGTGCTGGACGGGGGAGGATGAAGGAGATCACGCAGGGACGTGGACAGGTCAGGTGATTGGAGAAGACGTGCGTGCCTGCACGGGGCACGTGACGTTTGTACTCCAATCAGCCCTTGGCCTGTCCGGCTCTGCCATAATTCTTAAGGGGCCCGCGCCCTAGAAATAAATGTGCGGGCCCCCCGGACTATGAGGCCCGGTCATAGTCCTTATGGGCACCCAGCTGTCAGTGAGTGACAGTCGCAGTCAATCACTGACAAGCAGGGCTGCCATCAGGGGGTGACAAGCCATGAAAAAAAAAAGGTCCAGGGACGTCTGGGCCCCATACAAGTGTATGGTTTGTACCCCCCTGATGGCAGCCCTGCCCACACAAGTGGCTCAGGTAGTGCAGCTCATCCAGGATGGCACATCAATGCGAGCTGTGTCAAGAAGGTTTGCTGTGTCTGTCAGCGTAATGTCCAGAGCATGTAGGCGCTACCAGGGGGCAGGCCAGTACATCAGGAGACGTGGAGTAGGCCGTAAGAGGGCAACAACCCAGACCACTAACTCCGCCTTTGTGCAAGGAGGAGCACTGCCAGAGTCCTGCAAAATGACCTCCGGCAGGCCACAAATGTGCATATGTCCACTCAAATGGTCTGGCGGTGGGTAAGTAATGGTGTGGGGTGGCATTTCTTTGGGGGGGCAGCACAGCCCTCCATGTGCTTGCCAGAGGTAGCCTGACTGCCATTAGGTACCGAGATGAGATCTTCAGTACCCTTGTGAGACCATATGCTGGTGCGGTTGGCCCTGGGTTCCTCTTAATGCTAGACAATGCAAGACTTCAAGTCGCTGGGGTGTGTCAGCAGTTCCTGCAAGAGGAAGGCATTGATGCTAGGGACTGGCCCACCCATTCCCCAGACCTGAATCCGATTGAGCACATCTGGGACATCATGTCTCGCTCCATCCACCAACGCCACATTGCACCACAGACTGTCCAGGAGTTGGCAGATGCTTTAGTTCAGGTCTGGGAGGACATCCCTCAGGAGAACATCCACCACCTCATCAGGAGCATGCCCAGGCAATGTAGGGAGGTCATATGGGCACGTGAAGGCCGCACACACTACTGAGCCTCATTTTGACTTGTTTGAAGGACATTACATCAAAGTTGGATCAGCCTGTAGTGTGGTTTTCCACTTTGATTTTGAGTGTGACTCCATATCTAGACCTCCATGGGTTGATAAATTTGATTTCCATTGATAATTTTTGTGTGATTTTGTTGTCAGCACATATAGTTGTCAACTATGTAAAGCTGAAAGTATTTTATACAATCAGTTAATTCATTCTGATCTAGGATGTGTCATCTTAGTGTTCCCTTAATTTTTCTTGAGCACTGTATTTTCTTCCCTTAAAAGGGTACTCTGCTGCTCAGCATTTGCCACAAACTGTTCTGAACGCTGGAGCCGGCACCAGGAGCTCGTGATGTCATAGCCCTGCCCCTCATAATGTCACCCTGCCCCCTCAATGCAAGTCTATGGGAGGGGGCATGAAAGCCACCACGCCCCCTTCTATAGACTTACATTGAGGGGGTGGGCATGACATCATGGGGGCGGGGCTATGATGTCATGAGCTCCCAGCACCGGCTCCAGCATTCGGAACAGTTTGTTCCAAACGCTGAGCAGCGGAGTGCTCCTTTAATGTAAACCTGACAAGTAGCTTAACATACCGTGTGACAGTAAATCTCTTTTTGGTATGTGTATTCCTGCATTCTGTTAGCTGAATACATATCAGCATACCTATCTACACTGCTATTACTTGCAAAGGCAACTATAATAGACATACACATGTTTCAGCCAATGATAGCCCATGTACCAATGATATTTAGCCTGTATTCAGTTTATGATTTTAATTCCACATAAAAAAGTTTTGCCTCAGTAATTTGACATTTGATTCCAAATACAACTCATAGTTGAATGTACATAATAAAAATTTGTAAAAATGTTTACACAAAAAAAAAATTTGTATAAATGTTGCTACATCACATACTAACAATAAAGGTTAAGTTGTACCTTTGCTAAAATATATATTATTTTAGTATTTTTTAAATAACATTTTGCTTGTAATACAGCAGATTAAACATAGAAAGTCATCAGGATCGTAGACCATGAACAATGTGTTTATAGTCCAAAAATCCATATTTACTTAGCTGACTGATATTTGTATCTACCATTGTGTTACTTTATACATGCATGTCAATAACAAGACTTTGTAATCCTAAATGTGTAGCTGCAAACAGTTGTAAGTCTTCAATGAACTGTTATATAGCAAAGTAATTAAAGGTGTACTCCGGTGCTTACACATCTTATCCCCAATCCAAAGGATAGGGGATAAGATGCCTGATCGCGGGAGTCCCGCAGCTGGGGACGCCCGGGATCATGAACACAGCACCCCATCCCGTAGGCTTGCATTGAAGGGCGGAGCGTGACATCACACAGGGGCGTGACGTCACACGCCGCCCGCCCTGTAGTCGCCGGTAATCAGTCCCGGCGCGAACACGCTCCGGGGACTGATTACAAACGGGGTGCCGCGTGCATGATCACGGGGGCGTCCCCAGCTGCGGGACTCCCGCGATCAGGCATCTTATCCCCTATCCTTTGGATAGGGGATAAGATGTGTAAGCACCGGAGTACCCCTTTAAAGAGGCTTAGCTCTCTGCAGTCATTTTTTCACTTACAGCTGGCTGCTCTCTGCTCATCCCACTTAGGTAGGTCCGGTTGCCAAGGAAACTGCTGCAGCCCAATGGCTTACTTAGAATGAAATAGTCCTCTCAAACCATACCTAAACTACAAGGTATTTTAACCTACTTTTTCTATTTTCTATTTGTAATATTTTTGTTACTATTTTCCTGACCCTGATTACACATATTCATTGCATCCCGACCTTCAACCTTTCTCTTTGCTCCTTAGTATTTATGCTAGGTAACTTTTTGTTAGATGCTATGATATTAACCTGAAGTCCATCTTTTGCCTACATCACAATTATTCTCTAATGTTTCTGTCTTTCTCGTACTATCTTTCTGGCATTAACCATTGGCTATTCTAATCTGCACTTTTATCTTTTTGTTTAGCCTGCTGTTCTCCTTAGTGGGGATTGAGGATGAAGGGCAGGAGTCTACCAGAGTCCACACATTGGTTGTTCGACACTAAACACCTAGCAAAACTAGAAGTTTCATAATCCAGCAGCTGTTTCATAACAGGATTCTAGATCAGTCATAAACTAAAAACTATTTATCATTGAATCACTTAGTTAAATGGACCCCTTAGAAGCTCCCAACTTTGAAGACAAGCTCCAAACAAATGTGTGTTTCCCGCATTAAGTGGCGTTACAAACAGCATTATTGCTCACCCCTCTCCTGCGGACAACATACCATTCCAACTTGTTGGCCTGTATAAGATTCTTATGTTTTGTTTCCAACACACCCGGATACTCCAAAAAAGTAAAATGTAACCTTACTCAAGTCTGGTTTTCATGTCTTGTTTCCAACATGCTTTCTGTTTGTGAACTGTCATGGATTCTACGTGTGCTATGACTATGTGTCAGCATTTTAACTACAATGTATTTCTTTTTTATGACCTGCTGAATGAAATAAGGAGTATAAGCTTAATATGATGTTGCTGGATTGGCTTTTTTTTTTCTTCTGCCTGAGATTTCTGGATACAATGAGGGACATTTATCAGTGTTTGCTTATGTATTCTTTTTTTTTGTAATTTTTTCCTTACTTTTTTTTTGCTTATGTGTGACTTATTTATCAACTGGTTTCAGCCTGTTGATAATTTTCTTTCACGTAAGCAATTTTTCCTTTTTTCCTTTGGTAGTAGCTTTTTCTGCTCCATGTTTGAGCTGGAGTAAATTTAGTCAATTTTTAACCCTGTTGCGACTTTTTTCCGCAGTTGCGACTGTCGCAGTTAATAAATACCTGACTACCCGTAGTCCATTTTAAAATTATTACTACGTAGTTAATTTTTGGAAAACTTGCTTTTCTCGCTTTCCAGTCAAAATGCCGCACGAAAAATCGCGTAGTCGCAGTTGCGACAATTTGCGACAATTATAATAAAGAAAACCTGACTAAACCCGTTGATAAATGTCCATATATATTTCTGCCCTCGTCTGCCCTTTGTTTACATCTACTAGTCCTTTATCTATGCCTGCAAGCCCTGTGTCTACATTCCTGTCCTTCTGCTGGGGACCCACATCCCTCTCTTGTTCCATTGTATCTGTTCCTGGTAGCACTGTGTCTGTGATCCTGTTTGTCAATAGGAGTTTGGCAAATTGTGTAAAACAGCCAACCACCTCATGAAGCTACAAGAGGTCAGAGGTGCTAGGAAGCCCTCTTGGGTTTAAAATGGGAAAACTAGAAGACAGCTCTATTGTGAGAGAGGATTTAGAATAGGCATCTATGTGATAAGAAAATCACTAAAATGCTGAAAAACAAATGTTAGGGTAGACAGATCCTCAAAAGTAGAAATCTGTGTATAGTGATAAAAAAAAATGCTACATACGATGTGTGAAAAAACTAATTCTTAATCCTTGGATATAACCCTATATTCTAAGCCAAACAAAAAGCCAGACAAGGTGATGCTTTTCCCATAGCTTTTCCCATAGCCTTAGTCATGTACTAGCAGCCGAAACGCGTAACCTGGTCTGTACCTGCATGTTTTCTGTTAATAAATCCTTGTGAATTTGCCGACATAAAGCGCTGGACCTTACGTTTTTTTCATATTGCCTGGACTTGGTCTGCTCCAGTCCGAGACGCTGGGGGCTACAAAGGGTGAGCTGGTCACTGCAGCACTTTGAAAGTACAATATTAGGTATGAAAACAATGTCTTCTTTAGATTGCTTATATTTTGTTATCAATATTTACACGTTGATGACTGCCCAATGTAATTTTATGGCAGACGGTGCAGGTTCTAAGTCTGCAGAAAGCACCCTATGGCTGTTTGTTTGGTGTGCCTGCTGCTAGGGCACAGTAAGTGTCAGGATGACTCGATGTCAGGATGTCCATTCACATAAGTCAGAGTCAGACTTCTCACCTGAATGCACCAAGTAAGTAAGTAAATGGTGTGAGACCTCTCCTAAGAACCCCCAGAACACCCCAGAAAAGATCCTGATCAGTAAGCCATAACCTGGCCTTAAGAGAGAGGGAGCCCTAATATTGTCAATAGAGTCATTTGCTAGTGCAGAACAAGTCAGGCTATCCCCATTGGGACCTATAAGAAGTCTAGGGATAAACCTGACTTCTAAGTCAGACACTAAGAGAAACCAAGACAAATTCCTTCACTAACACACTGAAATAGCAGCCTCTACAGCACACCAAGAGAAAGTCTTGCAGCACCAACAGTTTTGGACCTGTTTACTGTTTTGTACCATCTGAAGTTATCTTGGTGGATAGTAAATGGATTATCCAGGAATAGATAACCAGGGCTAATTTCTTCTAAACACAGCACCACACATGTCCTCAGGTTGTGTGTGGTATTAAAGCTTGCCTCTATTCACTTTAAAGGGGTTATCCAGGAAAAAACTTTTTTATATATATCAACTGGTTCCAGAAAGTTAAACAGATTTGTAAATTACTTCTATTAAAAAATCTTAATCCTTTCAGTACTTATGAGCTTCTGAAGTTAAGGTTGGTCTTTTCTGTCTAAGTAATCTCTGATGACACGTGTCTCGGGAAACGCCCAGTTTAGAAGCAATTCCCATAGCAAACCTCTTCTAAACTGGGCGGTTCCCGAGACACGTGTCATCAGAGATTACTTAGACAGAAAAGAACAAACTAAACTTCAGAAGCTCATTAGTACTGAAAGGATTAATATTTTTTAATAGAAGTAATTTACAAATCTGTTTAACTTTCTGGAGCCAGTTGATAAATAAAAAAAGTTTTTTTCCTGGATAACCCCTTTAATGGAACTGAGCTGCAATACCACACACAACCTGAGGACAAGTGTGGAAGAAATAATCTATGTTTTTCTAACTTTGGATAACCCCTTCAAGGCTTTTCAGGCCTGGTCATTAACATATAAAAAAAATATTATTTATTATAGGGAGATTTGATTATGCACATTGTAGATTATAGATCAGTGCCGGTCATTTTGATTTGGTGCAGGACCACAGACACAGTATCTGCAAGGTGCCAGGTCTTTAGCAAGGTGCCAGGTCAAAGTATAGGTTCTAAAAATCTTTCTAATATACATTTTACACAATCAGTTCTTAGCAAAATTGCTATGCACAGATCACATACATAAAGTAAAGCTCCCATTATAACCTCAGCTGGCTTTTTTTCACTAGGACAGATGTTTATTTCACTGTCCTAGATCTAGTCTGGGCAAGGCAGCCATACCCTGGCACCAAGCATATGGCCCTCCTAGTTAGACTGCTGGCCTCTAAGTTATAAATTTAGCATCACTGATATACATTACATATATATATATATATATATATATATATATATATATATATATATACATACACCATACATACTCAAGTAGAAGCCGACCTGAATATAAGCCAAGGCCCCTAATTTCACCCCAAAAACCCAGGAAAAGTTATTGACTCGACTATAAGCCTAGGGTGGGAAATACATCATCCCCCCACCATGTCATCATCCAGACCCCGCCATCATCCAGACCCCCGTCATCATCCCCCCCTTCATCATCACCACCTGTCAATCCCTTCATCAGTGGTCTTCAACCTGCAGATCTCCAGATGTTGCAAAACTACAACTCCCAGCATGCCCTGACAGCCATCGGCTGTCCAGGCATGCTAGGAGTTGTAGTTTTGAAACCTCTGGAGGTCCGCAGGTTGAAGACCACTGCGGCCTTCGTCATCGTTCATGCGCGTCCCTGTGCGTCGTCGTCAAGGCAACGTCACTAGTCCGGGGCCGGGTCCAGAGCAGGGAAGAGGGCCCCCCTGGTGAAAATGAACAGCCCGGAACGACTAACCCTCCCCACCGGACGGTCCCTGCAGCATAGATGGCCCGGATCAGCTCACCCTTCCTTCCCACCGAGGGGAGGTGAGTAGAAAACTAAAGGGGGGGTCTGGATGATGACGAAGGCCGCAGTGGTCTTCAACCTGCGAACCTGCAGAGGTTTCAAAACTACAACTCCCAGCATGCCCGGACAGCCGATGGCTGTCCGGGCATGCTGGGAGTTGTAGTTTTGCAACATCTGGAGGTCCGCAGGTTGAAGACCACTGATAAAGGATTGGGGATTGACAGGCGGAGAGTTCACTCGAGTATAAGCCGAGGGGGGCGTCTTCTGCATGAAAAATTGTGCTGAAAAACTCGGCTTATACTCGAGTATATACGGTAATGGATAAATTAATAAATAAACATAACATTCCATCATTCAATATCAATAAACTTGCTACAGTATATGGAGTCATATATAGTAGGACGACTATCCACTTTATCAACATGTATGCAAAAAATAGAGTCAATCTGGAAAACAAACCTTCCTTCAAAGAATGTATTATAAAAAAGTATGAATATAAGAGGAAAGACAATAGAGTGAAGGATATAGCAGACAAAGGAGCCAATAGTCATTTCTCTGTGAGAGCAGGAGCTCCTCCATGTACACAAGCAGAGGGAAACTTCATCTCAGGACATCTGTGGCTGTTTCAGAATCAATAAGTTGCTTGTTACACAATCGTTACTTTGCGTACCATGACCTGAGGAGTTAAAGCATTTTATTTGATCCTTATGATTTAATGCCAGTGACTGGATGTTCAGTACGCGGAGGTACATTTTTGTAGAGGTACAATTTTTATGTGACATTAAAAGCTTTTTTGAATACAATAAAAAAACATCATTTAAGAGAAAGGAATAACAATGCAGAAAAGTTTAAGAAATAATGCAGTTTCAAAGTGAAGGAGCAAAGTAAAACATTCTAAGAATAGTTTGACAGTAAATTATTTGATGTTAACTATCAAAAGTTGACCAATTTAAAGGTGATAGTTACTTCAATGCATTTGTTAAGAAAAAAATATTAATGATGACATGTCATTTATTCCTGTGAACTTGTGAATTCATGTAAAGTTATAGTGCGTCCACACGCTGTTTGTTTTTGCAGGTTTTCCACTGCGTATTTGAAATTGTGCGGGCTCTTCTCGGCTATCCGCAGCAGATTTTCCACGGAGGAATTTACGCTGCGGAAAATTTTCTGCAGTGTAAATTCCGCTGCGGAAAATCTGCTCTGGACAGCCGAGAAGAGCCAGCTCCTTTCAAATACGCAGCGGAAAACCCGCAAAAACAAAGAGTGTGTGAATGCACCCTTAATCTTCTTTCTTTGTAAGGACCATTTCTATTGAAATGGTGCTACTATCCATTATATGGCGGCAGATGGAGGATCATGTGACCATACACATCAGTCAGCCTACTCCGCCGAATCTGTGCTAGTCTGTGATGTTCAGTATATTACTATTGATGTTTTTGTCACATGCCCCTTGTAACAGTGAGCGCTCCGGTCCCCTCCTCTGGATCGGAGCGCTCGCTATCCCTGCCCCAATCTGCAGTGTCCCTGCACGTCCCGGTCAGACACGCTGACCGGGAGCGCAGGGTCTCCTCCGTCGGGGATGTGATTAGCGTGCCGGCCGGTCCCCGCACACGTGCCACATCCCGTGTCTCCTTACCCGCGGCCCCGTCCTCGTGCGCTGCCTCTGTCTCCCGGCGTGCGCAGCCCCGCTCCTTAGGGCGTGCGCGCGCAGGCTTCATGAAATTTAAATTGATTAGTGCCTGGCCCTCACTGTTCTTATAAATGTTTCCAGCCCCTTCCTGCCCTCGCCGGATCTTAGTGCCTTGTGCCTAGAGAAAGCGTTCATAGTGTTCCTGTTTTGCCCTTGCCTGTTACCGACCTGTTGCCTGTGACTACCGCTTTGTGAACCTGTGCTGCCTGCCCTGACCTGTTGCCTGACTATCTCCTGTGAACCTGTGCCGCCTGCCCTGACCTTTGCTACGTCCGACTACGCTTCCGCCTGCTCCTCCAGTACTGCGTCTATCTCAGCTACCAGAGGGGTTGAATCGCTACCGGGTGGAACGACCTGGGGGTTACCTGCCGCAGCAAGACCATCCCGCTTTGCGGCGGGCCCTGGTGAAGACCAGAAGTCCCTTAGACTCCGTTCCCCTGGTACGGCCCACGTCATCGCCCCTCTGGTCCACTGGATCCACCACCAGTCACCTGACCTCAGCATATAATTCCGCCTGGGCGCCTAATTGCCGTTGCTCCAGTGGATCTGTGCTCTCTCCCTCAAGCCAAGTCCTATGTGCCTCCACCTCAGCGTCTACGAGTCCTCAAGTGGGGCCATGCCTCTTTATTTGCAGGTCATCCTGGGGTACAGAAAACTCTCCAGCTTATCTCCCAAAGATACTGGTGGTCTACTATGGGGAAAGATGTCTCGAACTACATCCAAGTTTATATGATTTGTGCTCCGGACAAGTCACCTTGCCAGAAGTCAGCTGGTCTCCTCTTGCCCCTCCCTATTCCTGAGGCTCTGTGGTCTCACATTGCCATGGACTTTGTTACCGATCTACCCTCCTCCCATGGAATGACGGTCATTTGAGTCATAGTAGATCGCTTCTCGAAGATGGCCCACTTTGTACCTCTGCCTGGTCTTCCGTCTGCACCAGTGTTGGTCACACAGTTTTTCCAGCATATTTTCCGCCTCCACGGTCTTCCCAAGCACATTGTCTCAGACCGTGGGGTGCAGTTTGTCTCTAAATTTTGGAGGGCTCTATGTGGTCAGCTCGGGGTCAAGTTGGACTTCTCATCTTCCCACCATCCTCAGTCCAATGGCGAGGTGGAACGGGTGAATCAAATTTTGGGAGCCTATCTACGCCACTTCGTGTCCTCACGCCACAGTGACTGGTCTGATCTGTTTCTCTGGGCAGAATTTTCCTATAATTACAAGCACTCCTCTGCCTCTAACAAGTCTCCATTTTTTGTAGTTTTTGGTCGCCATCCTCTTCCATCTCTGCCGCTGACTTCCTCTTCTCCCGCACTTGCAGTTGACAACCTTGTCCGGGATTTCCCTTCTATCTGGCGAGAGACCCTCACCGCTCTCCTCAAAGCCTCTGCCTGCATGAAGTCTCAGGCAGACAAGAAACTCAGAGCTCCTCCAGAGTTTTTCCCTGGTTAAGAGAGGTGTGGCTCTCCTCGGAATATATCCGATTTAGGGTCCCAAGCTACAAGTTGGGTCCCCGCTACTTGGGACCCTATAAAATCAAGAAGCGAATCAATTCAGTGTCTTATCAACTCTATCTTCCTTCTACCCTCAGGATTCCCAACTCTTTCCATGTCTCCCTCCTAAAGCCTGCCATCTTTAATCGCTTCTCCCCCAAGGTCTCTACTCCAACCCCTGTGGCCGGCACAACGGATGTGTTCTCTGTCAAGGAGATTTTGGCGTCCAAACTCATCTGGGGGAGAAGATTTTTTCTGGTCGACTGGGAAGGCTTCGGTCCTGAGGAGAGATCTTGGGAGCCTGAGGAGAACATCTTGGACTGCAGCCTCATCCTCAGTTTCCTTAGTACCAAAAGGAGGGAGAGACCAAAGGGGGGGTACTGTAACAGTGAGCGCTCCGGTCCCCTCCACTGGATCGGAGCGCTTGCTGTCCCTGCCCCAGTCTGCGGTGTTCCTGCGCGTCCCGGTCAGACACGCTGACCGGAAGCGCAGGGTCTCCTCCGTTGGGGATGCGGTTAGCGTGGCAGCCGGTCCCCGCACACGCGCCGCATCCCGTGTCTCCTTACCTGCGGCCCCATCCTCGTGCGCTGCCTCTGTCTCCCGGCCCCGCTCCTTGGGGCGTGTGCGTGCCGGCTTCATGAAATTTAAAGGGCCAGCACACCATTGATTGGTGCCTGGCCCTCACTGTTCTTATAAATGTTTCCAGCCTCTTCCTGCCCTCGCCGGATCTTAGTGCCTTGTGCCTAGAGAAAGCGTTCATAGTGTTCCTGTGTTGCCCTTGCCTGTTACCGACCCGTTGCCAGTGACTACCGCTTTGTGAACCTGTGCTGCCTGCCCATGACCTGTTGCCTATCGCCTGTGAACCTGTGCCGCCTGCCCTAACCTTTGCTATGTCCGACTACGCTTCCGCCTGCTCCTCCAGTACCGCGTCTATCTCAGCTACCGGAGGGGTTGAGTCGCTAACGGGTGGAACAACCTGGGGGTTACCTGCCGCAGCAAGACCATCCCGCTTTGCGGCGGGCCCTGGTGAAGACCAGCAGTCCCTTAGACTCTGTTCCCCTGGTACGGCCCACGTCATCGCCCCTCTGGTCCAGTGGATCCACCACCAGTCACCTGACTTGTTCATTACACCCCTCTATCTGTAGTCATTTTATGGAAGGGGGAGCACCACCATGTGGCATAAAAGGAGGAGGAGAAAGCAAGTGGGACTTCCCATTATGGAGAATAACTGCAATAAAGTATATAGGAGTTAATTACATCATTATATTAAAGGAAAGTAACCAAACCCTTTAAAATCTTACCCTTTACACACATCTGAAGAAAAATGTGTCTCTAATATCTGTCATCTTCATGATCTTTACATACCAAGTACTGCAGTCCATTTCATATTATGTGTAGTATAATTTTCAAACAGCCATCTGCTCTATAAAGAGTAGTATATGCACCCTTTATGTTTCCTTTTATGCTACATGATGTTTAAATATTGGATAAGGGCTTCCTTACATTCTATTATGGATAAAGGCACAAGTATCTTGTCATCAATGCCACTGCATCCATGAGATTAGTGACAAGGCCATAGGTGAGTTACATTTTAATGATGTATGTTATTGGAAAGAGGAAGGGTGCTTCACGTGGAACCCTATAGGCCCCTCTATGATAGGAAAATACCGTAATACAAAGGGTTGAGGCTGGCTCACACTATAAAATACAATGTATACCGAGGTCACTGTGTTGCACGATACCCTTCGTGCCAAAAAACAAACAGAGAATTTACACGACTGGATACAGCCCTCTAAGTATGCATATACTACTAAATGTACTACTAAACTAAAAAAGAAATAACTGATATGGCTAGTTTTACTGCGAGTGAAAAAAAATTTGTTGGAGAATATATCTGAAAGTTCATATGCAGGTGGGCTAATAGTATTGGGGTATACAGCAATGCCAAATGCGTTTGGGGGGGTCACCTTCCTCAGTAGTATACACCGCTACTGAGGGAGGGGACCTCCCCGAAAAGCGTTTGCCATTTCTGTATACACCAATACTATTAGACCACCTGCATATGAACTTTCAGATATATTCACCAACAATTTTTTTTTTCATTGGCAACTGCTGGAACCCCACTTCTAAGGTACCACTGTACCACGCGCGCAATCCTCAGCACGAGGACGCCACTACTCCCTGCCACCAACCACTGCTACCAACTACAGCCAATTCTGTGCCATCCTGCAGCAAGATCAGATCGCAACAAGCAGTACTCTCCGGGGCTGCAGACTAACATTTTGGGCTGGATGCATGTCCGTGCCAGTCTGCAAAGCATTAGGAAAAATGGCTCTTTACATCGCTGTACTGCTACCCAGATCGCATATCTCCTCTGAAAGCTGCGGGGACCTCGCTCTATTTGCCGGCTGTCGGGTGGTGAGTGGTGCTGCACACCAACTGTCTCATATGTTTATATATGCTTAACTTACCTATCTAATTACATCATAGACTGTATCCAGAGAGTGACTATATATCCATTTTTATGCAGCCGGTCTTTCATTGGACTTAATACTGATTTTTATCACCAACTCTCATGATTTATTGCTAATTCATATGTATGTATCTCATCTGTGGCAAGGGCCTTGCTATAGATGTTACTTTCAATTAATAGTTTAATAAATATTTTAAGTAAAACTAGCCATATAAGTTATTTATTTATTTATTTATTTTTTATTTTAGTAATACATTTAGTAGTATATGCATACTTAGAGGGCTGTATCTAGTCATGTAAATTCTCCCTCTATGATAGGATAGCAGAGTTTTAATAAACACCCCCTACCCACCCAACTGATTGCAGATTGTCATCAATCACCTGGAAAAGGTCAGCCATGTTTAACATTTTTAGCCGATAGTTGGATAAAAAAATCTTTTGTTTAGGAAAGATTTTTCATCCATGAACAATCTCTCAAGAAAGAATTTTCTAGTATTCTCAGAACGTTCCTATAAAGATCATTTTAACATTGGCCATAAATAATCAATGACACAGGGCAATCTCCAAACTGCTACTGCGAACACAGAGAAATAGGTAAACTGGTGTTTACACGATGTACAGCTGCCCAGAACTTTATGAAGCCTTGATTTATCTTTTAGGCACAGTGTGGATCATCTTTAGCAGGCAGACTGGTTATCTTGCAGGTACACCGCCCAGTCTTTCTCATGCTCTTACACTTTTCCTCATGCACATAGCACATGCTAAACTCCGCCCCACTTCCTTTGCTTTTTCTTGATATAGTTAATAGACACAGATTTTCCAGGCAGTGGACAACAGGTTACAGGGAAGGGAGACACCTAGTGTTCAAGACTTTAGAGCTGTTTTTTCAATAATGAGGAGTCATTTTAGGTAAAAGAAATGTTTTACAAGCATGAAGGGAAGAAGAGAAGTTTAAAACAACAGTGATAATTGAAAAACGTTTTTATTGTGCACACATAGTAAAGCATAAAATCGATATCACCATAGCTGTACTGACCCACATAATAAATTTATACCAATTGGGTAAAAAAAAACCAAAGGACAAAATTATAGAATCATTTCTCTTTTATTCCCCCACCACAAAAATTGTTGCTTTATTCATTCCTGTAAAGCATGCCCTCCTATGGCAATAAAAAAAAAAATACAATTAAAAACTTACAGCTCTTGGAACCTAGCAATAAAAAAACATCCTCATAGCCAAAAAAAATCTGCTTATTCAAAGGTTAATTATTCCAATGTAATTGTTCTCTCCTTTGCTTTGCACTCTCACCAAAGAAATGTGTATCCAAACTAATAGTGAACATTGATAGCAGATGGCTTCTGTACAACAACAGTATGTGGACACCTCACTAGGTTGTCATGGATTACTCTCTACTTCTGTCAATCTGCCATGAATTGTAAACCATGAGAGCTATTAGCTCAATCCTTTACATGCCATCTAATAGACAGAAGGAAGCAGTTAGCTGCTGTTGAGGTATCGGTAGGCCCCTTACCCATTGGTTTCTGTGCAGAAGAATAGGTTACACATGATACATTTGCCATGAGTAAAACTTGATATTGCATTTATGTTTATTATAACTACTTTATACTAACCATCATATATATAGTTACATAGTTAGTATGGTTGAAAAAAGACATACGTCCATCAAGTTCACCCAGGGAATTGAAGGGAAGGGTGTAAGGGGATAAGGGGAAGGGATGTAGTTTTATAATTCTGCATAAGCATTAATGTTCTTTTGTTCCAGGAATGCATCTAAAGCTGTTAATTGTTCCTGCTGTGACCAGTTCCTGAGGTAGACCGTTCCATAAATTCACAGTCCTCACGGTAAAGAAGGCGTGTCGCCCCTTGAGACTAAACTTTTTCTTCTCCAGACGGAGGGAGTGCCCCCTCGTCCTTTGGGGGGGTTTAACCTGGAACAGTTTTTCTCCATATTTTTTGTATGGGCCATTTATATACTTATATACGTTTATCATATCCCCCCTTAAACGTCTCTTCTCAAGACTAAACAATTGTAACTCCTTTAATCGCTCCTCATAGCTAAGATGTTCCATGCCCCATATTAGTTTAGTCGCGCGTCTCTGCACCCTCTCCATCTCCACAGTGCCCCTTTTATGAACAGGCGACCAAAACTGAACAGCATATTCCAGGTGAGGCCGTACCAATGCTTTATAAAGGGGGAGTATTATGTCCCTGTCCCTCGAGTCCATGCCTCTTTTGATACATGACAATATCCTGCCGGTCTTGGAAGCAGCAGCCTGACATTGCATGCTATTCTGTAGTCTGTGATCCACAAGTACACCCAGATCCTTCTCTACCAGTGACTCTGCCAGTTTAATCCCCCCTAAGACATACGATGCATGCATGTTATTAGTACCCAGATGCATAACTTTACATTTATCCACATTGAACCTCATTTGCCAAGTGGATGCCCAGACACTTAGTCTATCCAAGTCATCTTGTAACCTATACACATCCTCTATAGACTGTACTGTGCTACAAAGTTTGGTGTCATCTGCAAAGATAGAAACAGAGCTGTTAATACCATCCTCTATATCATTGATAAATAAATTAAACAACAGCGGGCCCAGTACTGAACCTTGGGGTACACCACTAATAACCGGGGACCAATCAGAGTACGAATCATTGACCACCACTCTCTGGGTACGATCCATGAGCCAGTGTTCAATCCAGTTACAAACTAACGTTTCCAAGCCCAAAGACCTTAACTTACCTGTCAGACGTCTATGAGGGACAGTATCAAACGCTTTTGCAGAATCCAGAAACACTATATCCACAGCCATTCCTCTGTCAAGGCTTCTACTCATCTCTTCATAAAAGCAAATTAGATTGGTTGGACAACTTCTATCCTTAGTAAACCCATGCTGGCTATCACTTATAATACAATTATCCCCTATGTATTCCTGTATGTAATCCCGTATAAGTCCTTCAAACAATTTACCCACAATGCACGTTAAACTTACCGGTCTATAATTGCCTGGCGAAGACCCAGAGCCCTTCTTGAAGATTGGTACCACATTTGCCTTGCGCCAGTCCCTTGGCACTATACCAGACACCAGAGAATCTCTAAATATCATGAACAAGGGTACAGATATTACTGAACTTACCTCTCTAACAACTCTTGGGTGTAGTCCATCCGGCCCTGAAGATTTGCTTACATTTATATTACTTAACTTACCTTGTACGATGTCTACATTAAGCCAGTTCAGTACATTACATGATGTGTTATCAGCACTGACCTGTCCAATGTCAGCTCCTTCTTCCATAGTATATATAGAAGTAAAGAACCCATTCAGTAGCTCCGCCTTCTCTTGATCGCACGTGACAATCTCCCCATTATCATTATTAAGGGGTCCTACATGCTCTGTCCTTGGTTTTTTTGTATTTATATATCGAAAAAAATATTTAGGATTGGTTTTGCTTTCTTTGGCCACCTGTCTCTCATTTTGAATTTTTGCTGTTTTTATTACATTTTTACAGATTTTATTAAGCTCCTTGTACTGTTTAAATGTTATAGCTGACCCATCAGATTTGAATTTTTTGAAGGCTATTTTTTTTGTTGTTTATTGCTCTTTTAACATCATTTGTCAGCCATGTAGGATTTAGTTTTAATCGTTTATATTTGTTCCCCTTTGGTATATATTTAGCTGTATAGTTATTAGAGTTGATTTAAAGATGTCCCATTTACCTTCTGTATCAGTATTTGAGAACACCTCCTCCAGTCTATGTCCTGTAGTGCAGCTCTCAGCCCAGGGAAATTTGCCTTTTTAAAGTTATATGTTTTTGCCTTCCCCGTCTGTCTTTGTTTTCTACATTTTAAGTCAAAAGTAACTATATTGTGGTCGCTATTACCAAGGTTTTCCCGCACAGTTACATTACCAACCAGCTCTGCGTTGTTGGAAATGGTCAGATCCAACAAGGCATCACTTCTTGTTGGGTCCTCCACAAACTGGCTGTTAGGATTCGGCTAGCTGGATGTGGATCCTCTGTGTCAGCGAGGGATAGGCGTGGACCGTGTCGGTGGACCGGTTCTAGGTTGCTACTGGTTTTTACCAGAGCCCGCCGCAAAGCGGGATGGTCTTGCTGCGGCGGTAGCAACCAGGTCGTATCCACCGGCAACGGCTCAACCTCGCTGACTGCTGAGAAGGCGTGGGACAGAAGGACTAGGCAGAGGCAAGGTCAGACGTAGTAGAAGGTCGTGGCAGGCGGCAAGGTTCGTAGTCAATGGAGATAGCAGAAGGTCTGGAACACAGGCTTTGGACAACACTAAACGCTTTCTCTGGCACAAGGCAACAAGATCCGGCAAGGAAGTGAAGGGGAAGTTAGGTTATATGGACAGGGAGCAGGTGGAAGCTAATTAGACTGATTGGGCCAGGCACCAATCACTGGTGCACTGGCCCTTTAAATCTTAGAGAGCTGGCGCGCGCGCGCCCTAGAGAGCGGAGCCGCGCGCGCCAGAACATGACAGCCGGGGACCAGGACGGGTAAGTCGCTCGCAAATAGCATCCCCATCGTGAATGTCAGTGCAGCGCTCCCGGTCAGCGGGTCTGACCGGGGCGCTGCAGAGAGGAGAACGCCACGAGCGCTCCGGGGAGGAGAAGGGACCCGGAGCACTTGGCGTAACAGTACCCCCCCCCTTAGGTCTCCCCCTATTTTTGTCTCCTTGTCCCTTCAAATGAGACGAGAACATAGGGGGCGCCTCTTGAGTTTCCTTCCGGAACAAAAAGAAGTCCTGGGTAGCTACATCAGCGGCCGGTAGTCCAGAAGAAGTTGGAATGGGGAGGGGGGGCAGAGGGTGAAGTTTGTCACGGGGCAGAGTGTCACCAGGACGGGGGCTATGAGGAGACACGGCACAGTCCTGATAGGCCTTGGGAAGACCAGGCACAGGTAGAGACACTGAGGCCCGACAGACGGGACTGGGAGCAGACGTGAGGCATTCCTTGCGGCAAGCAGGACCCCAATTCTTGATCTCCCCGATGGTCCAGTCAAGGGTGGGAGAATGATACTGGAGCCATGGCAGACCGAGGAGGACTTCAGAGGTGCAGTTGAGCAGGACAAAAAATGTAATTTTCTCATGATGCAGTCCAATGCTCACAAGCAAGGGCTCTGTGCGGTAACGCACAGTGCAGTCCAACTTCACTCCGTTGACCGAAGAAATGCAGAGCGGCTTGACGAGACGGGTCACCGGGATGCAGAATCTATTAACCAAAGAGGCCAGAATAAAATTTCCAGAAGAACCAGAGTCAAAGAAGGCCACGGCTGAGAAGGAGGAGTTGGCAGAAGGAGAAATCCGCACGGGCACAGTGAGACGTGGAGAAGCAGACTTCGTACCAAGAGACGCCACACCCACGTGAGCTGGGTGCGTGCGTTTCCCAGACGTGGAGGACGAATAGGGCAATCCACCAAGAAATGTTCGGTACTAGCGCAGTACAGACATAAATTTTTATCCCTACGGCGAGTCCTCTCTTCATGGGTCAGGCGAGACCGATCCACTTGCATAGCCTCCTCGGCGGGAGGCACAGGGGTAGATTGCAAAGGATACTGTGAGAGAGGTGCCCAGAGATCAAGGTCTTTTTCCTGGCGGAGCTCCTGGTGTCTTTCAGAAAAAACGCATGTCAATGCGGGTGGCCAAATGGATAAGTTCATGCAAGTTGGCAGGAATCTCTCGTGTGGCCAGCACATCCTTGATGTCACTGGATAGGCCTTTTTTAAAGGTCGCGCAGAGGGCCTCGTTATTCCAAGATAATTCGGAGGCGGGAGTACGAAATTGGATGGCGTACTCGCCTACTGAAGAATTACCCTGGACCAGGTTCAGCAGGGCAGACTCGGCAGAAGAAGCTCGGGCTGGTTCCTCAAAGACACTACGGACTTCAGCGAAGAAGGACTGGACTGTGGCTGTGGCAGGATCATTGCGGTCCCAGAGCGGTGTGGCCCAAGACAAGGCCTTTCCAGACAGAAGACTAACTACGAACGCCACCTTAGACCGTTCTGTAGGACATTGGTCCGACAACATCTCCATATGTAGGGAACATTGAGACAGGAAGCCACGGCAGAGTCTAGAGTCCCCATCAAATTTGTCCGGCAGGGACAAGTGGAGGCTAGGAGCGGCCACTCGCTGCGGAGGAGGTGCAGGAGCTGGCGGAGGAGATGGTTGCTGCTGTAGCAGTGGCAGAAGTTGCTGTAACATGGCGGTCAACTGCGACAGCTGCTGTCCTTGTTGGGCAATTTGCTGCGATTGCTGGGCGACCACCGTGGGTAGGTCAGCGAGACTTGGCAGCGGCACCTCAGCGGGATCCATGGTCGGATCTACTGTTAGGATTCGGCTAGCTGGATGTGGATCCTCTGTGTCAGCGAGGGATAGGCGTGGACCATGTCAGTGGACCGGTTCTAGGTTGCTACTGGTTTTCACCAGAGCCCGCCACAAAGCGGGATGGTCTTGCTGCGGCGGTAGCAACCAGGTCGTATCCACCGGCAACGGCTCAACCTCGCTGACTGCTGAGAAGGCGTGGGACAGAAGGACTAGGCAGAGGCAAGGTCAGACGTAGCAGAAGGTCGGGGCAGGCGCCAAGGTTCGTAGTCAATGGAGATAGCAGAAGGTCTGGAACACAGGCTTTGGACAACACTAAACGCTTTCTCTGACACAAGGCAACAATATCCGGCAAGGAAGTGCAGGGGAAGTGAGGTTAAATAGACAGGGAGCAGGTGAAAGCTAATTAGACTGATTGGGCCAGGCACCAATCACTGGTGCACTGGCCCTTTAAATCTTAGAGAGCTGGCGCGCGTGCGCCCTAGAGAGCGGAGCCGCGCGCGCCAGAACATGACAGCCGGGGACGGGGACGGGTAAGTGGCTTGGGATGCGATTCGCGAGCGGGTGCGTCCCGCTATGCGAATCGCATCCCCATCGTGAATGTCAGTGCAGCGCTCCCGGTCAGCGGGTCTGACCGGGGCGCTGCAGAGAGGAGAACGCTGCGAGCGCCTCGGGGAGGAGCAGGGACCCGGAGCACTCGGCGTAACACTGGCCCATAAAATTATCCTGCAATAAATTTAGGAATTTTCTCCCCTTTGTAGTTTTAGCCAGCCCCTGGCCCCAATCTATATCTGGATAGTTAAAATCTCCCATTATTACCACTGTACCTGCCCGGGCGGCCCTCTCTATTTGTTTATGCAGCCGACCTTCTATCTCTTCAGTGATCATAATTCTCTAGTTTCTATTTACAACAATTTCATGTTGATTGTTCTGCTGTACATATTTTTGTCATAGACAGCTATAATAAATTTAAATGACAATTCTAGCAATGATTACTTTTACAGAAGGCATTGCTGCTCTTACTCCTCTCACTCTTTGCCAGAGGGTGTGACATTTCGGTTTGCTAATTTGTTTACCATAGCTCAAAAACAGTGTTACTTATAAACTGTACATTTGAGTTTTAGAGTTAAAAATTCCATTGCATTGTGTCGTATGAGCCTTAATAAAAAGAACAAGATGGAAAAAATATGATACTACAATATAAAAACAAAGTCATACTGGTTAGTTTGGCTGCTACTGCCTGGATTCCATACATTCATTTGTCTCAGCTTGATAATGTCAAGATTCTCACAGATATCTGATCTGGGTCTGGGGCCTAGTGTTTTTCTTCTGCTGCTGCTGTTTTTCTCCACAGTTTTGCTGCTCTGCCAATAGTCATGCACAAGCTCCGGCTCTTAAAGAGAAACTGAAAGCTAGTTCACCCGTACTAAACCCAGTATACTGGGTTATAGTGTGGGCAAAGAGCTGTAAAATGAAAACGTTACTCACTGACAGGGCTGCCATCGAAATTTTGGGTCCCCTTGCAGTCTGGGCCCCCACTCCACTCCCCCCCCCCCCCAAAAAAAAAAGTACTATGCCATAAAATTGCACTGCAACTCACATTAATCTGCATTAGGTAGGCAGCAGTTCCCCCACATTAGGTAGCATAGATACCCCACATTAGGTAGCATAGATTCCCCACATTAGGCAGCATAGCATAGTTTCCCCACATTAGGTAGCATAGCATAGTTTCCTCACATTAGGTAGCATAGTTTCCCCCCATTAGTTAGCATAGTTTCCTCACATTAGGTAGCATAGTTTCCCCACATTAGGTAGCATAACATAGTTTCCACACATTAGGTAGCATAGCATAGCATAGTTTCCCCACATTAAGTAGCATAGCATAGTTTCTCCACATTAGGCAGCATAGCAAAGTTTCCCCACATTAGGTAGCGTAGCATAGATTCCCCACATTAGGTAGCATAGTATAGTTTCCCCACATTAGGTAGCATAGCATAGTTTCCCCACGTTAGGTAGCATAGCATAGTTTCCCCACATTAGGTAGCATAGCATAGTTTCCCCACATTAGGTAGCATATATTCCCCACATTAGGTAGCATAGATTCCCACATTAGGTAACATAACACACACACTCACTCACACTCTTACACTCTCACACGGCCTGCGCTACTTACATCTGCCTGCGAGGACTTCTTGGCAGAGGTGCACGCTACAAGTGACATCATCGCACGTGCCGCGCAGGATGTTGGCGCCCCGGCGAGGCTCTTGCGATGACGTCACTCACCACGCGCACCACCGATAGCAAGTCCTCACAGGCAGATGTAAGTAGTAGTTCAGTGACGGGGCTAGACTGGTTGCCCAGTCATATGTGCACCAGGTTCCGCAGTGTGTGACAGTGAGGGGGCCCGCCGCCTTTTCTGACTGATTGACTGTATTTAGTCAGTCAATCAGTCAGCGAGCAGTGTACCGTGGCAGACCCCCAGCGGTTAGTGAGTGACAGACACAGTCACTCACTTACAAGCTTAAAATGTGCATGATATGGGGGGGAAAAAAACTAGGAGTGCTTCTTAACAGGTGAAGAACTCATCATCTCTTAGATTTTACTCCCATGTTTAACCTTAAGTGAGTCTGAAGCAACCCAATGGGTCCACAGTACCTATAGGCCACACTACAGGTTATTTATGCATTTGACTAATGTGTCTTTAGTGATTCTGTAAATAGTGATTAAAGGATAAGATGGGAGGCATTAAAAACATATGGTCTGTCTATGTAAAACAAAGCCTCTAGTCTCATTATGGGATTGTTTATCCACATCCCAACAATCAAAACATGTTGTCCACTAAACAATTTCCTATGGCTAAAAGTAGAAAGTCTTACAGTCTAACTAAATACATTTTATGATTTATACCTAATTATAAATGCATTACAAAGGCTAAAATTAAATTTCATATACTAAAACAGCAGCTCAAACTTTTCACCCCAAACAAAATCATCTCATATATCTTTTATACTGTTATTATTCCTCATATTAAATTGTCTCAATTATGTCTGTCTATATTAATTCATCATAAAGTAAGTAAAATGCAATTTGTATTATTCCTTGTTAGAGCTGAAATCTGTACTGCTTTAGGATAGCAAAATATTTATAGAGATCATTCATGGAATTGTTCTAAATAAATAAGCAAAAGCGCAAATGTCTGTAAAAACATTAAATGATGTGGCAGATTTATTAATTTTGCCTAAAAAAATTGTTGTTGCCCTTAGCAACCAATCAAACCAAATTATATTTTTTTTATACTTTTTAAGTCCCCATGGGTGACTTTTATATGCAATCATTAGATTGCATTCACTCTGATACTATGCTTATTACAGAGCATAAGCCAGGCTGCATCAGTAACTCGGTGATTAGTGGTCAGTTCGGCAATTCTCGATCCATTAGTGATCTGCTAGTACAGCCTGTCTTGCAGATCAGTCAGAGCAGGCAAGAGCCACCAGGTATTGATATGACTCAAGTTCTAAGCCCCCTCTATACACCCTTAACCCCTTCCCACCTCAGGACGTATGTATATGTTTAAGTTGCTAGCTTGTTAGCGCAACTGGACGTATGCATACGTCCTAGCGATCTCCTGCTCTGCGCGATGTGCTGCAGGCGATAGTGCCTAGCACGGCATTTATGGTGTTGACAGGGGGAGGGTGCTCCCCCTGTTCACCAACGGTGGCGCCGCGATACGGCTGTAGTCTGTGCAGCTCATCAGGTCATACTGTGCTGCAGTACAAATGTATTGCAGCATAGTATAACCTATAAAAAGTGAAAAAAATAAAAGGTTCTTCAATATAAGTATAAAGCAGGGGTACTCAACTGGCGGACCACGGTCCCGATTAGGACCACATTTGCCAGTCATCCGAACCTCCGACCGGTTCCCTAAACCGCTTTCCCCACATTCATATGTATCGGTGTCTTTAAGACACGGATACAAATGAACAGCTGAGCCCTGCCAGAGCGAGGGAGCACTGCCCGGCCAGCGATTCACTAACTTCCCCCGACGTCATGGACGTCCCTGCCACAGCAGCGCCGTTACGAGGAGAGGAGTGTCTTTCTCTTCTACAGCATGTCGAGCCTCCTCTAGGGAAGGAGGCTAGGGGGGGCAGAAAAGTATGAAGGTGCATGACTAAAGGGGGGTGCAGAGGAGAAGAAGGCTGGAGGGGTAGAAAAGTGTGAAGGTGCATGACTAAAGGGGGTGCAGAAGAGAAGGAGGCTGGGGAGCAGAAAAGTATGAAGGTGATCGACTAAAGGGGTGCAAAGGAGAAGGAGGTTAGAAGGGAAGAATAGTATGAATGTGCATGACTAAAGGGGGGTGCAGAGGAGAAGGAGGCTGGGGGCAGAAAAGTATGAAGGTGATCGACTAAAGGGGTGCAGAGGAGAAGGAGGTTGGAGGGGAAGAAAAGTATGAATGTGCATGACTAAAGGGGGGTGCAGAGGAGAAGGAGGCTGGGGGCAGAAAAGTATTAAGGTGATCGACTAAAGGGGTGCAGAGGAGAAGGAGGTTGGAGGGGAAGAAAAGTATGAATGTGCATGACTAAAGGGGGGTGCAGAGGAGAAGGAGGCTGGGGGGCAGAAAAGTATGAAGGTGCATGACTAAAGGGGGTGCAGAGGAGAAGGAGGCTGGGGGGGTCAGAAAAGTATGAAGGCGCATGACTAAAGGGGGGTGCAGAGAAGAAGGAGGCTGGGGGGCAGAAAAGTATAAAAGTATGAAGGTGCTTGACTAAAGGGGGGTGCCGAGGAGAAGGAAGCTGGGGGGCAGAAAAGTATGACTGGGGTGCAGAGGAGTCTGGGGGACTTGGGGGTCTGAAGTAGGAGGGGAAAGATGGGTCTCAAAGAGTACTAAGGGGTCTGGGGGCACTTAGGTCTCATTCTCACTAGGGACATTCTGCCAGCAGAAATCCACTTGCAGCAGAATCCCATTGTTTTCCATGGGATTCTGCCGCACTGTGCATAGTGCAGGATCGCCGCAGTAGAATGGATGCCTGCCCAAAAAATGAACATTCATTATCCATTCTTTGGGCTGATTTTCACCAGACTGCATTGCCATCTATGAGATGGGACACTTTGGCAGCATCTGCTGTAAGCAGACATTCAACTGGCTGAATGTCTGCTATATGGATGACCCTTAGGGGTCTGAAGGAGGGCAGTATAGGGGTGAGATCCTGCCAAACAGAAGAAAATGTGTGGCAGGGTTATATTCTGTGCGTACAGTATATTGGCCGGGTTATAAAGATTATTGTCTTTATACAGAGGATGAGGAACCAGTGATGTTTGGGCATCAAATTCTACAGAGAGAAGATGTCCCCCAATCTGTGGCTCTCCAGCTGTGTTATAAACTACAACTCCCATAATGCCTGCAGATCTGCAGGCATGATGGGGGTTGTAGTTTTGCAAGAACTGAAGAGATGCTTCAACCGAGGGGATGTTAGACTAGGCAGCCCATTTTAGGGAGGCAGACAGAGGCACAGTTCATATAGGGGGCAGACAGAGGCACAGTTCATATAGGGGCAGATAGAGGCACAGTTCATATGGGGGCAGACAGGGGCACAGTTCATATGGGGGGCAGACAGAGGCACAGTTCATATAGGGGCAGATAGAGGCACAGTTCATATGGGGGCAGACAGAGGCACAGTTCATATGGGGGGCAGACAGAGGCACGGTTCATATAGGGGCAGACAGAGGCACAGTTCATATAGGGGGCAGACAGAGGCACAGTTCATATAGGGGGCAGACAGAGGCACAGTTCATACAGGGGCAGATATAGGCACAATTCATATAGGGGTAGACAGAGGCACAGTTCCTATAGGGGCAGACAGAGGCACAGTTCATATAGGGGCAGACAGAGGCACAGTTCATATAGGGGGCAGACAGAGGCACAGTTCATATAGGGGGCAGACAGAGGCACAGTTCATATAGGGGGCAGATATAGGCACAATTCATATAGGGGTAGACAGAGGCACAGTTCCTATAGGGGCAGACAGAGGCACAGTTCATATAGGGGCAGAGAGAGGCACAGTTCATATAGGGGGCAGACAGAGGCACAGTTAATATAGGGTGGCAGATAGAGGCACAGTTCATATAAGGGGCAGAGAGAGGCACAGTTCATATAGGGGCAGACAGAGGCACAGTTCATAAGGGGGGCAGACAGAGGCACAGTTCATATAGGGGGCAGATAGAGGCACAGTTCATATGGGGGCAGACAGAGGCACATTTCATATGGGGGGCAGACAGAGGCACAGTTCATATAGGGGCAGACAGAGGCACAGTTCATATAGGGGGCAGAAAGAGGCACAGTTCATATAGGGGGAAGACAGAGGCACAGTTCATATAGGGGGCAGATATAGGCACAATTCATATAGGGGTAGACAGAGGCACAGTTCATATAGGGGGATGACAGAGGCACAGTTCATATAGGGGGATGACAGAGGCACAGTTAATATAGGGTGGCAGATAGAGGCACAGTTCATATAGGGGCAGACAGAGGCACAGTTCATATAGGGGGCAGAAAGAGGCACAGTTCATATAGGGGGAAGATAGAGGCACTGATCATATAAGGGGGCAGACAGAGGCACAGTTCATATAGGGGCAGACAGAGGCACAGTTCATATAGGGACAGGCAGAGGCACAGTTCATATAGGGTGATGACAGAGGCACAGTTAATATAGGGTGGCAGATAGAGGCACAGTTCATATAAGGGGGCAGAGAGAGGCACAGTTCATATAGGGGCAGACAGAGGCACAGTTCATATAGGGTGCAGACAGAGGCACAGTTCATATAGGGGGCAGACAGAGGCACAGTTCATATAGGGGGAAGACAGAGGCACAGTTCATATAGGGGGCAGATATAGGCACAATTCATATAGGGGTAGACAGAGGCACAGTTCATATAGGGGGATGACAGAGGCACAGTTAATATAGGGGGAAGATAGAGGCACTGTTCATATAAGGGGGCAGACAGAGGCACAGTTCATATAGGGGCAGACAGAGGCACAGTTCATATAGGGACAGGCAGAGGCACAGTTCATATAGGGGGATGACAGAGGCACAGTTAATATAGGGTGGCAGATAGAGGCACAGTTCATATAAGGGGGCAGAGAGAGGCACAGTTCATATAGGGGCAGACAGAGGCACAGTTCATATAGGGGGCAGACAGAGGCACAGTTCATATAGGGGGCAGATAGAGGCACAGTTCATATAGGGGGCAGACAGTGGCACAGTTTATATAAGGGGGCAGATAGAGGCACAGTTCATATAGGGGGATGACAGAGGCACAGTTCATATAGGGGGATGACAGAGGCACAGTTCATATAGGGGGGCAGATAGAGGCACAGTTCATATAAGGGGGCAGAGAGAGGCACAGTTCATATAGGGGCAGACAGAGGCACAGTTCATATAGGGGGCAGACAGAGGCACAGTTCATATAGGGGGGGGGCAGATAGAGGCACAGTTCATAGAAGGGGGCCGACAGAGGCACAGTTCATAGAAGGGGGCCGACAGAGGCACAGTTCATATAAGGGGGCAGACAGAGGCACAATTCATATAGGGGGCAGACAGAGGCACAGTTCATATGGGGGCAGACAGAGGCACAATTCATATAGGGGGCAGACAGAGGCACAGTTCATATGGGGGCAGACAGAGGCACAGTTCATATAGGGAGCAGACAGAGGCACGGTTCATAGGGGGGCAGACAGAGGCACAGTTCATATAGGGGGCAGACAGAGGCACAGTTCATATAGGGGGGGCAGACAGATGCACAGATCATATGGGAGGGCTGACAAAGTGGCACAGTTCACATGGGGCAGACACAGTCTGCATGATTCACTGAGGGGGCACAGACATCTTGTTTATTGTTTTAAGGGACACAGAGGTATAATTCGGTTCAGGGCACAGTGGCCATAAAATATTTGAGGGCCCAGCATGTGGCAGCATTATCCTCAGGAGTACAGTGTGTGGCAGCATTATACTCATGGGCATGGTGTGTGGCAGCATTATACTCATGGGCACAGTGTGGGGCAGCATTATACTCAGGGGCATGGTGTGTGGCAGCATTATACTCATGGGCACGGTGTGGGGCAGCATTATACTCAGGGGCATGGTGTGTGTCCGCATTATACTCACGGGCACAGTATGTGGCAGCATTATACTCATGGGCATGGCGTGTGGCAGCATTATACTCTGGGACACGATGTATAGCAGCATTTTTTTAGGTACATAGCATGTGGCAGTATTATATTCATGGGCACAGTGTGTGGCAGAATTATACCAGAGGCACAGTGTGTGGCAGTTATATATTCAGGGGCACAGTGTGTGGCAGTTATATATTCAGGGGCACAGTGTGTGGCAGTTATATATTCAGGGGCAAAGTGTGTGGAAGTTATATATTCAGGGGCACAGTGTGTGGCAGTTATATATTCAGGGGCACAGTGTATGGAAGTTGGGGAATGATTATAACTTATTATTAGAGTAATAATAATGTTCTGTAACAGGCAGCACCTATGTCTTGCATGGCACTCCGGCCACTAGGTGTGAACCAAGTCTTAGAGTTTTGCTCGAACCTTTACCGGATGGCAGACCGGGATAAGCGGACCCCTACTAAAAATAGTTGAGTACCCCTGGTATAAAGTGTAAAAAAAAAAAAAGCCCCTTTCCCAATAAAAGCCCTGTATTATCATAAAAAAGAGACAAATCATATACATACTAGGTAATGCCGTAACACAATGTGAAAGACGTAAAAAAAAAATACAACAAAAAAGCGCAACATTTGCCAATTTTTGTGAAAATAGCAGAATAAAAAAGATCATAATGTGGCATGTATCGCAAAAATGATACCAATAAAATGTACAGCTTGTCCAGCAAAGTCCAGCCAGCCAGTTTTTCACAATACTTTCAGAAAAAGTGTTAACCAACTAAAGTTATAACCATTTAAAGAGACACATGTCAAATAAAAAAATAAAAATAAAAAAAAGAGCCTGGTCATTAAGGTAAAAAAATGTGTCTGTCCTGAAGGGGTTAACCCCATCCCGATTTATGACATACCAATACGTCATGGGTCGGGTGAGGGGGATATGATGCGGGCCTGCGGGCCAGGTCCCTGCCATAACCAGCATATCCCCGCTGCTATCAGCAGCTGACATCTGTCAGTAATTATGGATATCCGCGCTGGCCCTGATGTCCATCATTGAAATGGTTAAGTGCCGTGATCAATAGAGATCACTACATGTGAACATTAAATGCTGGTAATCCCTGGGGTCTAGGGGACTATTCTGCATCCCATCCCATAAAAAACTTAATAAAAAGGGATCCAAAAGTCATAAATATGCAAAAGTACCATTAAAAACTAAAGCTCATGGCGCAAAAAATAAACCCTAACATAGCTTCATAGGTGGAAAAATAAGAAAAGGTTTTTTTTTACCTTAAAACGAAACAAAGATTACCCAAGTTTGGAATCATTGGAATTGTACTGACCCATAAAATAAAGATAGCATGTCAGATTTACCGTATTATGACATGCCTCAATTGCGCTATTACATTTTTTTTTCTATGTAGCCTTACATATATTTTTTTCCTGGCTCCATAATCTCCATAATACATTATATGATAAAATAAAGTGCGCCAATGAAATGTACAACTTGTCTCACAAAAAAGAAGCCATAATATAACTTTGTCAGTGGGAAAAATAAAAAAGTTATCGGTCTTACACTTAGTGAAGAGCGACATTGGCCATATTCGAATTTGCGATATTTCACTTATATATAGACAAATATTCATCCTATATTTGCGAATTTTACGTATTCATTATATTCACATATTCGCATATTCGCGTATTCGAGGAAGAAAACAGTGAGGGGGTGGGCAACTTTACTATTGGTTGCTAGGAATGTTGTTGATAACCTCTGACAAGTGTATTTGCATCATTCTAATTGGCCCACAAGTGAAAAGAAGGAATATGCGAATATGCACATGTACAAATATTCACATAAGCGATGATGAATTAGCAAATTTGCAATATTTGCAATAAAAATTTGAAATACGAATATTCGCGCCCAACAATACTTACAATATGAGGAGCAAAAAAACATGAGCCAAAAAAAAAAAACATCTGCTCATAAAGGGGTTAATGGCCCAGGACATCATCCTGGATCATTAAAGGGGTATTCCGGGCTTAACTAACTTTTTACTATCCTGCCCATTATGAAGAATTATGCTAGTTCTACATTTACATTTACGCTTGCTATACCGCTCTGCCGTGGATCATCTTCTTTTTTTTCTTTATATGGTCCCCCCAACTCTAGCGTTTCCGTTTACCTATGGATGACGTTCGTCTCACAATCCTTTGCGGCTCGAGGCAGAGATGGTATCAGGGGGCTTTCCTATTTCTTGTATTTCCTCTCAAACCAGCACCCTGATGACGTTTCAGGCCCATCTGTACATTCTAACATGACTGCGTTCCCTGCGTTCTACATTCTGCAGATTGCTGAGATCACGGAGGTTCATTAGTGGGTGTGGCCTCCACATGACCTCCCTGCAATGCCTGGGCATGCTCCTGATGAGTTGGTGGATGGTCTCCTGAGGGATGTCCTTCCAGACCTGGACTAAAGCATCCACCAACTCCTGGACACTCTGTGGTGCAACGTGGCATTGGTGGATGGAGCGAGACATGATGTCCCAGATGTGCTCAATCAGATTCAGGTCTGGGGAATGGGTGGGCCAGTCCATAGCATCAATGCCTTCCTCTAGCAGGAACTGCTGACTCACTCCAGCCACATGAGGTCTAGCACTGTCTTGCATTAGGAAGAACCCAGAGGAACCCAGGGCACCACCTGCAGAACTAATCCTTTATTGGGGTGTCTTGCTTATTGCCAATAATTTCCAGCTTTTGTCGGTTCCATTTGCACAACAGCATTTGAAATTGATTGTCAATCAGTGTTGCTTCCTGAGTGGACAGTGTGATTTCACAGAAGTGTGATTGACTTAGAGTTACATTGTGTTGTTTAAGTGTTCCCTTTATTTTTTGAGCAGTGTAGTTTCATTGATAAAGATCAAAAATGGATTTGAAGATAAAATGTCTTGCTGTAAAGAAAATTAGACAAATTAGCTACTTTTTAAAGTAAATGTCAATATCATTAATACAACAATGTAGGGACAAGTCAAAAAGTCAAAACCGAGAGGGTAGCGCAGCACACAACAGAAATAGAGTCAGAACATGCATGGGTCAACACCAGGATGTCAGTAGAGATGTAGCGAATTGTTCACCGGCGAACAGTTCCCCGCGAATTTAGCATGTCCGTGTTTGCCTCGCCGGACGAACATATGTGAAGTTCGATCCGCCCCCTATACTTTAACATTGCGGTAAACTTTGACCCTGTGAGTCAGAGTCAGCAGACACATTACAGCCAATCAGCAGCAGTCCCTCCCTTCCGGACCCTCCTACCTCTTGCACAGACGCCATTTTAACCTCAGTCTGCATGCTGCAGGCTTCGGAAGTGGAGTGTCAGAGATTCTGCTCCTGCTGTATAGGGAAAGCGATAGCTAGGTTGCTGCTAGGTGGTGTATTCAGGGTCCAGTTTACTCCTAAAGCACTAGTCTAACATCTGCTTTAAGGACAACACCCAAAAAAGCCTTTTTTAGAGCTCAAATATCAGTCCGTGTCTTGCAACAGCTGGAGGCATCCTGGTTGGGAGGGAACCGCTGGTTAAAATGGGTACTCCAGTATAAAACTTAAGTTCCTTCAAGCAACTAACTACTAAATTATTCAAAGGGCTGAAAGATATCAGTCCGTGTGTTTTGCAACAGCTGGAGGCACCCTGGTTGGGGACTACTGATTAAAAGGGGAACTCCAATGGCAAGCTTTTTTTCTTTAAAGCAACTAACTACTACGGTATTCAAAGGGCTGAAATATATCAGTCCGTGTGTTTTGCAACAGCTGGAGGCACCCTGGTTGGCGACCACTGCTTAAAAGGGGAACTCCGCTGGCAAGCTTTTTTGCTCATTGTCACACTAGTGCAAATCATATTTGGTGTGACAGTTGTGCAAATTAAAAAGAACAAAACTTTTTTGGTTGTTAAATAAAACCAGTCACTGTCAGTTCACGTCACAGTTGCCAGTTTTTTTGCCTGCAGGGCAAATTGTGTCACCCTAGTGCAAATCACATTTGGTGTGACACGTGCAAATTTAAAAAAATGACAGACAGAGGAAGGCCACCCCGCAGGGGCCGTCGAGGTGCTGGGATTCCCTTTGGCCCTAGAATGGCCAGTGTTCAGAGGCCACGTACCCTGCACCCCCAAAGTTCTGAGGACTTAGTTGACTGGCTATCACAAGACACCCAATCTACTACAGATTCCGGTCGGAACCTTGACGCACCATCCTTCTCCTCCTCTAGCTTAGCTTCGGGCACCTCTCATGCTACCACTTGCCAGCCTGCCGCCACCACCAACACTAGCACCACAGCAGCTTTACTTGATCCGCCAGAGGAGTTATTTACACATCAGTTTGAAGATATGAGTGATGCGCAACCATTATTGCCAGAGGATGTAGTTAACAGGGATATGTCTCAGTCAGGCAGCATTACACACATGGACATATGGTGTGATGATGATGTTGTACCCGCTGCTGCTTCCTTTCTTGAGGTGTCAGATAGCGGTGAAGGTGTTGATGATGACGATGTGTCCGTGGATGCCACGTTGATGCCCGCTAGAAGAGAAGAAGAGGGGGAAAGTTCAGATGGGGAGACAGAGAGGAGGAGGAGACGAGTTGGAAGCAGGGGGGAGGTCGTCGCAAGAAGCTAGTGGCACAGTCAGACAGCATGCATTGGCACCCGGGGTCAGCCAGATGGGACGCCAATCAACGCATGCTGTTGCCACCACCAGAATGCCGTCATCGCAGAGCTCAGCAGTGTGGCATTTTTTTTGTGTGTCTGCCTCTGACAACAGCGAGGCAATTTGCAACCTGTGCCAGAAGTAACTGAGTCGTGGGAAGTCCAACACCCACCTAGGCACAATTGCTTTGTGAAAGCACATGATGTCACATCATAAACACCTATGGGATCAACACGTCAGTACAAGCAGCACACAAAGTCAAAGCCGCCATCCTCCTGCTGGTCCAGCATCTTCAGCCAGGTCAACCACTGCTGCCCTCCTTGCCCCCTCTCAACCATCCGCCTCTCCGTCTCTAGCCTTGAGCAGTTCCTGCTCATCTGCCCACAGTCAGGTGTCTGTCAAGGAGATGTTTGAGCAAAAGAAGCCAATGTCTCAAAGTCACCCCCTAGCCCGGCATCTGACAGCTGGCTTGTCGGAACTGCTAGCCCTCCAGCTCTTACCATACAAGGTGGTGGAGTCTGAGGCCTTTAAAAAATTTGTAGCCATTGCGACAACGCAGTGGAAGGTACCCGGCCGAAATTTTTTTGCACAAAAGGCAATCCTAAACCTTTACTCCATTGTGCAAAAGGAAATTATGGCATGTCTGGCACACAGTGTAGGGGCAAGGGTCCATCTGACCACTGATGCCTGGTCTGCAAAGCATGGTCAGGGCAGGTATATCACCTACACTGCGCATTGGGTAAACCTGGTGATGGCTGCCAAGCATGAAATGCGTGGCTCTGCAGAGGATTTGGTGACACCACCACGACTTGCAGGCAGGCCTGCTGCCACCTCCTCTACTACTCCTACTCCATACGGCAGTGTCACGCCATTTTGAATTGCCTCAAAGCGGAGAGTCACACCGCACCAGCGCACCTGTCGGCACTGAACGCACAGGTGGACCAGTGGCTGACTCCACACCAACTGGAGATCGTCAAGGTGGTTTGTGACAACTGAACAAATTTGCTGGCGGCATTGAGGTTGGGCAAGTTGACACATGTGCCGTGCATGGCACATGTGTGTAATCTGATTGTACAACGCTTTGTGCTCAAGTACCCAGGCTTACAGGATGTCTTGAAGCAGTCCAGGAAGGTGTGTGGCCATTTCAGTCGTTCCTACACGGCCATGGCGCACTTGTCAGATATCCAGCAGCGAAACATGCAAGCGAGGCGCTTGATTTGCGACAGCCCGACACATTGGAACTCAACACTCCCAATGTTCGACCGCCTGCTCCAACAAGAAAAAGCCGTCAACGAATATTTGTATGACCGGGGTGCTAGGACATCATCTGCGGAGCTGGGAATTTTTTTGCTACGTTCCTGTAGGCTCATGCGTCCTTTTGAGGAGGTGACAAACCTGGTCAGTCGCACCGAAGGCAGATATCGACACTCTGAGGAGCGATGAACCCCTTTGAACCGCTATCCCAATTTGCGCTCAAACTTCTGGCCTGTCCCGCTTCAAGTGTCCTGTCAGAAAGGACCTTCAGTGCAGCAGAAGGTATTGTCACTGAGAAGAGGAGTTACCTCTGGATTGCCTCTGCTGCTGCACTTGTTATGGTGCTGCAATTTTTCTGGCCGCTGCTACAAATGCAGCTGCGACAATACCCAATTTTTCATCCATGTGTACATGCCTAATTTTTCTGGCCTCTGCTATTGCACTTATTATGATGCTGCAATTTTTCTGGCCGCTGCTACAGCTGCGACAATACCCAATTTTTCATCCATGTGTACATGCCTAATTTTTCTGGTACCCCCTGCTGACATCTCTGTCCATTTTAGCAACTGTGGATATTAGATGTATGCTAAGGGTAGCATGGTGGCTCAGAGGTTAGCCCTGCTGCCTTGCAGTGCTGGGGCCTTGGGTTCAAATCCCACTATGTGCCGCCTCAAGGGGAGCTCTAACTATGTGCTGCCCAAAGGGGGGCTCTATTTGCTGCCTAAAGAGGGCTAAACAACTTTGAAATCACTATTGTGCCCAGAAAGAGTCCCTGTGGGTTTTAAAATTCGCCTGCCCATTAAAGTCAATGGCGGTTCGCCGGTTCACGAACACTTGCGGAAGTTCACGTTCGCGGTTCGCGAACCAAAAATTTTATGTTCGCGACATCACTAGATGTCAGTGTCAGGTCCAATTCAGCAGGCAAACAGGTAGTTAAGGAACAGGCAGAAAGTCAGGAAATCAGAAATGTAGGCAAGATATAGGGATCAAGAACGCTCGTGATGTGTTATAACCTCAATCACATGCATCTGATAACAACAGATGCCCAGCAAAATCTCCTGCTGCTGGGAGGCATGAGCATCGGCATTGGGCATGCTGGGAGTTGTAGTTTTGTAACAGTTTGAAGCACCCTGGTTGGGAAACTCGGCTTTAATCATCATTTCATAATTATTAATAGACTTTGTTCAACTCTAAAGTGTTGTTAAATGTACTTGATGGAAAGACTGAAAAATGCTAAACTATAAGAGGAAATGAGAGTACAGCAAGTAAGTACTTTTACGTTAATCCACTAGAAAGTTAATGGCATTTGTATTAAGGTTAATAGTGCAATCATAGATCATCCAGCTGTTTACCCTTAGATGCACTGCTTTGCATCAGAAGAATCCACTCCAGGTCCTGCAATTTAAAGCATTTGTTCATATGTCAAGCTGGGACAAACATGTTGCTTTCAAAATTCCTGACGCAATACTTAAAGACTAAAATGTACCAAGTACAGTGAGTAATGACCTTGTACAGAGTGCACATAAAAGACGTGGGACCAATGATGCATGCATTGTATAGATTGATGGATTACTTTGGTTTTGTATTAATGCTTATTCAGTCTTGTCAAGCTGTGTAAGTATGATCACAGTAGGTTCCGCCATGTTTTGTTCAGTAGACTAATCATCTGGTTACTGCATATCCTTTGGTAAACTGGTAATAAACATGCTATTGAATAAAGGGTATTCAGAAACATGGATTCTAACAGATTGTACGTTAATGTTGTTAATTGTTCATAATGTAATGAAATGTAACAGGAGCAGTCGCTTTATGAACAGCAGGTCCCTCTTTCTATCAGCAGCCAGGGACCCACCAATAATGGCAGACGTCAGTGATCATGCTTATGCCTGCCATTAACCTTTCAGATGCCGTGGTCAATACTGATCACAGCATCTGAAGCATAACAGGGCAGTTAGTGAGCCTTATCAGACCACTCACAGTTCAATCACGGGGGGATTGGGGCGATAAGCCAAGATGGCGGCCAGAGGTCTCCTTACCTGCCTCCTGATGCTCTGCTGTGACCAGAGAAAGTAGATTGCAGATAGTCAGTTATAGAGATGTGTTCGGCAACTGTGGTATTAGGAGACGATAATGTGGGAAGCGTGCTCCTCCTGCAGTGTGGCGGTGCTCTGGCTATAAATAGCATGCAGATATTCATCAATCATAGAAGAATGAAAGCCAGCCACTCACCCTCTCTTGTCTTCAGGATTTCTTTATTCAATATACTCACAATACATTTTGGGGAGAGGGACAAACACCGGGGGGGGGGGGGGTACAGATAGGCAACAAGCTCCGTTTCGCACGGCCTCTTGTACCTCTCCCCAGCATGTATTGTTAGTATAATGAATAAAGAAATCCTGAAAACAAGAGATGGTGAGTGGCAGGCTTTCGTTCTTCTATGATTGATGAAAATTGCAGATAGCACTGATCAGTGCTTAGCCTATGTATGGCACTGAACTGTATTAGAAAATGATTACTATAAAATTTTTATAAATAGTCCCCTATAGGGACATAAAATATGTAAAACTTGTAAAGAAAGAAAACATTTTTAAACGTGAATAAGCCACCCCCATATCCAATTTTACAAACAATAAAAAAAAGATAATTATGTTAATGATACCATACGGTAAATGGCATAAACATAAAAAATTTATAAAAAATAAAAAACAGAGTCCATAATGGTTGCTTTTTGGTCACATCACATTCCAGAAAAAAATTGGAAAAAAATGCTCACATATATCTATGAGGGATAGCCAATGTCATTGTATACATCTACCACAGTAGTGCACCCATATTCCTGTATTGTATTATTCTAATTGTTACACATCCACACCGTTTATCTGGTGTAGGATTCTATTGTGGCACTTGTAGTCCGCTGCAGGCATCCTCCATTGTATGCATTTTTATGCTGGGGATCGCCCCTAGCAACGGACTACAAGGGCAGGATCTGCTCCCCCAGTATAAATGCACAACCGCATTTGGGGTTGAGCACCTCCAGCCATTTGAAACCACGTTTCTTGTTGTTTGTTTAAATTTTATACTTGGAGGTGTGTAAACTCCAAAATTAATGCGCCTTGAATATCTTCAAGGCAGCATTAAGGTAGCACCTGTGAGGCCAGGCACCCATATTAGCCAACTCAGGTGGGGCTTGTGACTTGCCTCCCTCCTCCCATTGTATGTGTGCTCAGTCACGCTGGAGGGTATCTGGGAGGAAGTTGTGAGTCGACCGAATGCTTCCGTTATTGCCCACTGGCCCCTGTTTTGCTTATCAAGCACAGGTAGGATTAGCGTAGGTCTCGCACCATCTTGAGAAACCTTGGCGTTGGTGTGCGGGTTCTGGTGTGTCCTTCATATAAGGATACACTGGCGAATGTCTCAATTTTAACATCAGTGTTGAGGGATAGCCAATGTCATTGTATACATCTACCACAGTAGTGCACCCATATTCCTGTATTGTATTCTAACTGTTACACATCCACACCGTTTATCTGGTGTAGGATTCTATTGTGGCACTTGTAGTCCTATGCAGGCATCCTCCATTGTATGCATTTTTATGCTGGGGATCGCCCCTAGCAACGGACTACAAGGGCAGGATCTGCTCCCCCAGTATAAATGCACAACCGCATTTGGGGTTGAGCACCTCCAGCCATTTGAAACCACGTTTCTTGTTGTTTGTATGTATATGTATATATATATATATATATATATATATATATATGAAAATAAAAACTACAGAAAAAAGATTGTGATAGGGGCCAAAAGAGGACAATTTTCAACAAAATAAATTTGGTATAAAAGCAGTCCAATAATAAAAAAGCATGTAAACATGGGTATCATTTAAATTTATAGACCCACAGATTAAATAGAACATTTCAGTTTTGCACTGCATAAAAGGGAAACCCGCTAAAAGTTGCAAAATTGCATTTTTTTTATTTCCCCGCAGAATAAAAAATGTTTTGATGCACCATACATTTTATGGTAAAATGTTATGAGATAGTAAAATTTGTCACACAAAAAACAAGCCCACATATGGGTCTGAAGATGGAAAAATAAAGGAGTAGAGGAAAAGATGAAAATGCAAAAATAAAGCTAGCAGATTACTTAAAGGGGTACTACGCTCCTAGACATCTTATCCCCTATTCAATGTATAGAGGATAAGATGTCAGATCACCGCAGTCCCGCTGCTGGGGACCCCGGGGATCGCCACTGCGGCACCCCGCTATCATTGCTGCACAAAGCGAGTTCGCTCTGCACGTAATGACGGGCAATACAAGGGCCGGAGCATCGTTACATCACGGCTCCGCCCCTTGTGACATCTTGGCCCGCCCACTCAATACAAGTCTATGGGAGGGGGCGTGGTGGTCGTCACGCCCCCTGCCATAGATTTGCATTAAGGGGATGGGCCGTGATGTCACGAGGGGCGGAGCCATGATGTCATGCTGCTCCGTCCCCTGTATCACCCGTCATTGCGCACAGAGCGAACTCGCTCTGTGCGGCAATGATAGCACGGTGCCGCAGTGGCGATCCCCGGGGTCCCCAGCAGCGGGACTGCGGCGATCTGACATCTTATCCCCTATCCTTTGAATAGGGGATAAGATGTCTAGGGGCGGAGTACCCCTTTAAGGCCCAAATGGGCTGTGTGCTTAAGGGGTTAAATGTTAAAGGCCTTAAAGGGGTATTCCAGGAAAAAGAAAAATTTTTTTATATCAACTGGCTCCAGAAAGTTAAACAGATTTGTATATTACTTCTATTAAAAAAATCTTAATCCTTCCAATAATTATCAGATGCTGAAGTTGAGTTGTTCTTTTCTGTCTGGCAACAGTGCTCTCTGCAGACATCTCTGCTTGTATCGGGAACTGCACAGAGTAGAAGAGTTTTGCTATGGGAATTTGTTTCTACCCTGGACAGTTCCTGAGACAGGTGTCATCAGAGAACAACTCAACTTCAGCAGCTTATAAGTACTGAAAGGATTAATGGGGTTATCCACCATAAGATGATTTTAGTACGTACCTGGCAGACAGTAATGGACATGCTTAGGAAGGATCTGCGCTTGTCTTGGGGCTAAATGTCCTGAGATTACCATATCACTAGCTTTTTGTGAACTGTTATTTCCTGTTTGGCTTTTCATTTTTTTTAATACAAATCCCACAATTCCATTTCCCTCCCCCCCCCTCCCACCCCACCCATTGAAACATGAATGAGCTGCAGCCATCAAAAGACCTGTGGTTTTCAATCAGGGTGCCTACAGCTGTTGCATTAGATGCAGATTGATCTCTCTCCCACCAAGCGATCCCTACACCCATTGAAGCAGACAGGCTCCCTGTCATCAGCTGACTAGTGAGTCAGGTCTCGGCCGCATTGCAACCTGGGAATAATCTGACACAACAGTCATTTTGTATGCTGTTAAAAATAAATATTGGGGTGAAAATCACAGAAGAATTGTGAGAAAACTGTCACACACAGGTAAAGTAAAGTACAGCCCCTGTAGCATAGTCAATAAAAAAAAAATCCTGGAATACCCCTTTAAGAACTTTTTTATAGAAGTAATTTACACATCTGTTTAACTTTCTGGAGCCAGTTGATGTATTAAAAAAAATGTTTTTTCCTGAATAACCCCTTTAACTCCGCAACTAAGTGACATCTGGCTTTCTGTTACTTGAAATTGATGACATGGCTTTACTCCAGAAGACCCACTTTGACCATACACAAAGTTTTGACTTTACAACAACTTATATCCTTTTTTGGTGTCTAATGTACTGAAAATTGGTGTGGCCATATTGGTTTGTCAATTATGTCCCCTTCAGGTGGCGTCCTTACATTTAGATCCAGGGGGCCATTTTGAAGACAGCATGGGAGTAAGCCCTTATTTTTGTGAAACATTTATGCGTCTAATGCCTCTCAGATACCTTTTCTTCATAGGGTACTTTCCAACCTGCGTAAATTTCCTCCCTGCATAAATTGTCTACCCTAGAACCAATTTCTAACAGCCTCCATTTCATTTTACTTGTCTCCATTGAAGACTTAAAGGGGTACTCCAGTGAAAAACTTTTTTTTTTTTTTTTAAATCAACTGGTACCAGAAAGTTAAGCAGATTTGTAAATTACTTCTATTAAAAAATCTTAATCCTTCCTGTACTTATTAGCTGCTGAAAACTACAGCGGAAATGATTTTCTTTTTGAAACACAGAACTGTCTGCTGACATCATGAGCACAGTGCTCTCTGCTGACATTTATGTCCATTTTATGAACTGTCCAGAACACCATATGTTTGCTATGGGGATTTCCTTTTACCCTGGACAGTTCCTAAAAAGGGACAGAGATGCCAGCAGAGAGCACTGTGCTCGTGATTCAGCAGACAGCTCTGTGTTTCAAACGGAAAATAATTTCCACTGTAGTATTCAGCAGCTAATAAGTACAGGAAGGATTAAGATTTTTTAATAGAAGTAATTTACAAATCTGTTTAACTTTCTGGCACCAGTTGATTTAAAAAAAAATCACCGGAGTACCCCTTTAAAGACTCTCTACTTAAACGTAGTCCTCCCGGAACTCTGTGCAGCTTTGTCTTGACTGTTTTTGGGACACTGGGACCATGGGGGAGATTTATCAAAACCTGTGCAGAGGAAGTGGCCCATAGCAACCAATCAGATTGCTTCTTTCATTTTTCACAGGCCTTTTTAAAAATTAAAGAAGTGACCTGATTGGTTGCTATGGCCAACTGCACCACTCTTCCTCTTCGCAGGTTTTGATAAATCTCCCCCAATGTCCTGGGATATTCAGGCAGAGATACTATTCTAAGTTGGATTCTCTACCCTCTCAGTTGTCCTCTGACCAGGATGAGCACGACAAGCACTTGCAGTCCTTCTCACTTGATTGTCCCCTTCCTTCTAGAGAGGAGGTGGAAACCTTGACTGCTCTTCACAGTCTGTATTCCAATTCCACTGCTTCTATTAAACTCCCTCATCACACCTCGTATAAATTCCCACTACATAATGGTACCCATCAGGGTTGTCACCTGTCCCTAAATATTTTTCTTTTGTGTATTGGAATTTTCTATTCACAAATTCTTTGGGAAAGGGCCACTAATACTTCTTTTTGTACCTCCTGTAAAGACACTATGAAGTAAAACATTATTGATGGGCTGGTATCACACTGCTCCTTTGTTGCACAAACTCAATGCGGCTACCCTCCCCCCTCACCCCCCATTTAGAGGTGCAGGTGGCTATTGGGAGAGTGTTCCATATGTTCTGGACTTGTTTTTTGGATGGTTTTGGAGTGAGGTTAAGTGATTTCTTCTTGATGTTTTAGGTATATCATTACCTCTCAACCCTGTAGTCTACCTCCTTCACCCCTTCGGACTTTAGGAAAAAGCCTACATAACTTTGCTTAAACATTCTCTTGCTCTCTTTGCTACTAAGACTGTGATTGCCAAATTCTCGAAGTGTCAGACTCTCCCTTCTGTCACTGATTTATTTGCCCGGGTTTGTAAGAATAAATTTCTCCAGTACTTGACTGGGACAGGACATGATGCGAGGAGGTTGAGAAGCTCCTCCCCCCGCTTCCTGCCCCCTCCATGGACCAAACACATGCTGCTGGTCCGGGACACCGCTCAGCTGCGCTGAAAGCTGGGATGTGAGTGTGCTGGATGGCGGTGGAGCAGAGGGACCTGACCTGACACAGCAGTAGCGAGCGGGGAGCAGTGGACTGTGAGCGTAGTGGTCCCCACACGAACAACAGCACACACAGGTGCCGACAACGCTGTGATCTGGAGTGGAGGCTCAGAAGAGTGGGAGGAACCCGGATCTGTGTTGTGCTGAGAATGCAGGCAGAGTGAGAGTGTGACCCTGGAGCTACTGGAGGAAGACACACTGAGGAGGCTGATCCATGGCTGCTCCAGCGACCCAGCTGAGATTCGGGTGAGATCCTCTCATATCTGTGTTGTTATAAGGATGAAACTGCTGCCACAGTGAACAAACTGTACTAAAGAATAAGTGTGGGGGCAGGTTTTGCTCGCTTAATAATAAATCCCCCTCGTGGCGATTATAGCTGTGGAGGTGAACGCTGCCACGTTCACCTTGTATGCTTCAAGCCGATAAAGAAGGTCCTTCTGCATAAGAAATAAGAATTTATCTATAGGAACTGGATTTGGGTGGAAAACCCTAATTGGGACAGTGTATTATTTTTTTCTCTCCTGAGTATAAACGACACCTGGTGAAACCCCTGTAGCACTGCAAGAGCAGGTCTATAGTCTGCAGATAACTGAGCTTCTCCTGTGATACAACAAGCTGAAAGTGTCCGTTGGAAATATTTAGTTGGTAATCTTTTCTGAATCTCCCGGCGCAGCGCATGAAATACACGTGACTGTTCTGGGTGGGACAATATATTGACAACTGGAGGATAAGATGGCACCCAAGCTGAATAAAACACATAGCCCAACAAAGGACGCTAAAGCAGCTGGGAAAGTGGATAAATATTTTGTCTCGCCGGGGGCAGTGCCTAGAAATCGTGGACAAAATAAAACCAATGCAGAAGATCTGGGATCTGGGAAGGATGGGGGGGGGAGGTTTGGGGAACCCTGGGAAAGTTGTTTTTTTTTTTCACCCTTTTTTTTCTAAAAAAAAAAAGGATTTTTTTATTTTATTTTATTTTTATAATTTTTTTTCCTTTTCTCTTCCTTCTCACTATGGTGTTTATTGTGTTTAACTGGACTGTAAGAGAATGACCGTGGATGACTGTTAAGGCTGTGGTATGGAATGTACGAGGACTTGGGGATAAAATTAAAAGATCAGCGGTAATGGGAGTTATTATGAAGCACGCACCAGGTATAGTCGGGTTAGTTGAGACACATTTAACGAGAGAAACAGTAATGGTTTTGAATCGTAATGTTTGGGGACATTATTACCATTCTCTTCATACAGCATATTCACGGGGGGTTTCGGTGTTAATCCGTAGAAACTTAAATTGGGAATTAATTAGAAAAAGGGTAGATGATGAGGGGAGGCTTGTTTTTTTTATATGGGAGACTAGAAAATTTAAGATGTGTATTAGCATTTGCATATATACCCCCGCCTTTATCATCCGCGGTCCTTCTTAAATTATTAGATTTTTGTGTGAGTTGCGGAGAATGCCCTGTGTTTGCCATGGGGGATATGAACTGCGTCCTAGATGAGAGGTTAGATAGATGGAGGGCAAGCGGGAGTAAAGGAGAGGTGGGTTCACTCCACTGGCGAAAGTATGTAATGAACTGGGACTCAGCGATATTTGGAGGATTTACAACCCTCAAAAGAAAGAATACTCCAAAGAATGTTGGAACAAGACCTGTCAGACTATGTCCAGAATAGATATGTGTCTGGGAAATGACTCTAGTTTAAATAAGGTGATAAAAATACATTATTGGGTTAGATGTCTGTCGGACCACGCGGCTCTAGAAGTACTGATAAAAACAGAGTTCCAGAAAATTAACCCTCACTGGTTAAATTTGATAGAGAATGCCACAATAGAAAAAAACTTGAGGGAGTTTTTTGCAAACAATTGGGGCACAGCAAGTGACCCGGTTGTCTGGGAGACCTGTAAAGCTTACCTAAGAGGGGAAATAATAAGAGCAAAAAAGTGGGGAAAAAAAGAGTTTAAATCAAAAGAGGAGGGCTTAATAAGTAATCTTAGGGATACAGAGAAGGAATATACACAAAATTCATCAGAAGAGAGTAAGGAAAAATTAAATAAGCTACAAAATGAATTTAATGAATACATGTTGGAAAAGAGTAAAAATTAATTGATTGTTCAAGGCCAGCAAAGATTTGTACAGGCAGGGAAGCCTAACAAGTATTTGATGGCAATTGTCTCAAATCAACACACTAAGCAAAGAATATCTGGGATAAGGAATAAAGAAGGAGATTGGTGTATAGAAAAAAAGGAAATAATAAGGGAATTTAGAGAATATTATGAGTTATTATATAGATCTGAATATAATAAGGAAAGAAAGGAAGCGCAAAATTATTTGGACCAAATGGAACTCCCTAGACTCCCCAAAATGGAAAAACAAACCTTAGATGCTCCATTAACTAGAATACAACTGAATAAAGCGCTAGATCAGATTAGGGGTAATACAACACCTGGAAGCGATGGACTACCCTTTGAGGTATATAGAAGGTTTGGTGGAATTTTGATCCCGGCATTACATAGAGTGATTGAGACAAACATGGTGACCGGGAAATTACCGGACTCAATGCGGGAAGCGGTTATAATATTGATCCTGAAAGAGGGAAAAGATAAAGAGAATATGGGGTCGTATAGACCCATATCGTTAATAAATACGGATATAAAGATTTTCGCCAAAGCATTAGCTATTAGATTACAGAGTAATATCACAGAGTTAATTCAGGAAGATCAGTGCGGGTTTATCCCGGGAAGAATGGCCCGACACAATATATATAGAGTCCTTACGAATATAGATATGGGAAAATTACAGGGCGGGGAATCCCACTCCATCCTGTCTTTAGATGCCACTAAGGCTTTCGACAGGGTGGAGTGGGAGTTCTTGGGGGCAGTATTAGAAAAATGCGGCTTTGGGAAAACATATATAGACATGATCCGACTGTTATACTCCGAACCTAAGGCAAGAGTATCGATCAATGGGAATTTATCGTAGCAATTTTCGCTCTCAAGAGGCACCAGACAGGGATGCCCTCTCTCCCCCTCGCTGTTTGCTATGAGCATGGAACCTTTGGCTGTTAAGATCAGAGAGGAGAAGGAGATTGGCAGGTTTGGTGCAAGGGGGAGAGAGGACAAAATATCCTTATATGCAGACGATATCCTGCTTTTTTTTGGAAAAACAGTCGGATCTGACCGGAGTGATGGAGATTATCAAGGAATATTGGAGTTTCTCAGGGTTAGAAATAAACTGGTCCAAATCAGTACTCCTTCCATTGGGGGAGAATAATATATTCATAGAAAACGAAATAAAAATATTAAAAAAAGATGAGCACTTTAAATACTTAGGTATACAAATCTCAGGTAAATTAGAAGATCATTATAAATTAAACTTAGAACCCTTAATAAAGATCATAGAAAAGAAAATTAAAATATGGAGCGACTTAAAAATTTCTAAAGCAGGCAGAATGATATTAATTAAAACTATTATGTTGCCGAAAATATTATACGTATTTAGTGCTTCACCCTTTTGGTGTGATGACATTTTTTTTTAAAAGAATGCTGTCAATCTTCAATGCTTTGATATGGGGCAGAAGAAGGGTGAGGATTAAGATAGAATTGTCACGAATTGTCAGGTTGTGGATCCACTGTGTCAGCGAGGGATTGGCGTGGACCGTGCTGGTGGACCGGTTCTAAGAGGCTACTGGTGTTCACCAGAGCCCGCCGCAAAGCGGGATGGTCTTGCTGCGGCAGTAGCAACCAGGTCGTATCCTCTAGCAACGGCTCAACCTCGCTGACTGCTGAGAAGGCGTGGGACAGAAGGACTAGGCAGAGGCAAGGTCAGACGTAGCAGAAGGTCGGGGCAGGCGGCAAGGTTCGTAGTCAAGATGGATAGCAGGAGTTCAGGTAACACAGGCTTTGGACAACACTAAACGCTTTCACTGGCACAAGGCAACAAGATCCGGCAAGGGAGTGCAGGGGAAGTGATGTGATATAGCCAGGGAGCAGGTGGAAGCCAATTAAGCTAATTGGGCCAGGCACCAATCATTGGTGCACTGGCCCTTTAAGTCTCAGAGAGCTGGCGCGCGCGCGCCCTAGAGAGCGGAGCCGCGCGCGCCAGCACATGACAGCAGGGGACCGGGACGGGTAAGTGACTTGGGATGCGATTCGCGAGCGGGCGCGTCCCGCTGTGCGAATCGCATCCCCGACGGCCATGTCAGTGCAGCACTCCCGGTCAGCGGGACCGACCGGGGCGCTGCAGGGAGAGAGGTGCCGTGAGCGCTCCGGGGAGGAGCAGGGACCCGGAGCGCTCGGCGTAACAAGAATATTTATGTCTACCCAGAAGAGAAGGGGGAATGGCGTTTTCGGACGTGAAAAAGTATTTCTTAGCCGCCCAATTATACTTTATTAGGGACTGGAGAAGATCTCATATGATCTCATATGGAACGATGTAGAGGATCATATGATGATATTTACCAGTTACTGGAGTCAGGGCAATTAGAAGAGAAAGGATGGAAAAACTGTATAACAATAGCTGCCTTGAAAAGAATGTGGAAAATGGTAAAAAGGGAGGTGGGAATAACTGGGATATTGGATATAGCCCTCATTTGGAATAATAAAAACACAGTAGAGGAAATAAATAGATTAGAATTTCGAACACTAGCACAATGGGGGGTGAATAACATAGGGGATATATATAAGGAAGGGAAGATTAAAACATGGGAAGAGTTCAAAAAAAAGGGTAGAGAAGTTGGGGTTGGGACATGGTTTGAATATATGAGATTAAGAGGTATAGTAAAAGATACGGTAGATAAGGGGAAGAGAGTAGAAATAGTAAAAGGTAGTTTTTTTGATAAGATGGTGAATACAGAGAAGTGAAAAAAAGAGTTGTCAAAGATATATAGAGCACTTAATACATTTTCTATATTAAAGAGAAATCATCACAGTAGAAAAATATGGCAAAAAGAATTGGGTGAGATAGAAACACAGTGGGTAAAAATACACAAAATAATTAATTTTATTCCATTAAATGTGAATCATAGGGTGATACAGTTTAATATAGTTTATAGGCTGTACTATACACCTCTCTTTTTGCATAAAATAGGTAAAAAGAACTCGAGTGCCTGCTCACAATGTGGGCAAGAAGAGGCAGGATTGTTGCATATGCTTTGGACATGTCCAGAAATAAAGAAATTTTGGGGAAAAGTTATACAATTAGTTGAGAAAAGTTGGAAGATTAGAATAAAATTAACACCAATAGATGCGATCCTGGGAGGTGATATTGGGACAGAAATAAAAAGGTATTGGGGAAAAAAAATTTAATGGTCACTTTTTTATGCCAGCTTAATTATAGTAAAAGAGTGGATATCTGTAACAGGCCGAGTGTGCATCAATGGAGGGAGGGGTTGAGGAGGGAATATAGAATTGAGATATAGAGAACTAAAAAGCTGAGCCGCGGGGTCCGATTCCTTCTTCCTTTTTTTTATTTTTTATTTTTTATTTTTTTTCTCTTTTCTTCTTCTTCCTCTAGGGGGATAGGGGGTGGGGGAATGAGTGGGAGGAGGGTAAAAAAAAAAAAAAATAATAATAATTTGTATAAAATATTGTATTATTCTTTTTTTGTAATATGTGGTGGTAATAAATAATAAAAAAAAAAAAAAATTCTCCAGTACTTCACACCTTTAAGCAATAAGGTTGATCTGTTTTTTGTTCTGTACGGTATCTGTGGGATGTTTACATGGTGCACACTGAATATTGGTTACGTTTTCGTTGTTTCTCCTCCCCTCCCTTTTCTTCTCTGTTTTTTCCTTGTGTCTTTCATGTAAGTCTATTTTAACCAAGATGGTATCACCAGACTATTTGTATCTGTAAAAACATGTTGGGATAACATTTAGGCTTGTTTCCAGCATACTTGAACTCAACCCAAATGTCAACACAACTGATTCCACCCCTGAAGGCAACATGCATCAGTGTGTAGCATCCAGAATCCATTGTTTCTAAGTGCCAGATAGGGGAATGCAGCATGATGCGTTCGCCTGTCCAGTGCCGGTTTGGCATGTTCAACCATCCGGCGTCCAAATTAAGACACCGGTTGAATGTGAATTGTCCCTTTCAAATAAATGTCAGTTCTCCTCCAGAGCATTTTCTACAGCGCCGGAGGGAAATGATGCTGAACGCTGAACATTTCTAAAGGAGGCCTCAGCGAAGTGTTGGTACCTCTTTTTACAACCATCCTGTAGTATATTGGTTGAATGTATAGCATATGTATATGTTTACGTATGATATTGCATTTTAGCATGATCCACACTATAGACAGTGGAATAAACTACTCCTTTTTTTTAGGCATCAAAGATCAAGGAATGAAATTGCTAGAAAGGTAATAAATCTGTATATATAAAACTCAACGTGTGTATGTATGTGTGTATGTATGTGTGTATGTTCCACAAAAACTTTCAAACGGCTAAAGATATTAACATGAATCTTGGCACACATGTTACTTGTATGTCACCCCCATTTGCCAGGGGCGGGGCTTATGTTTAACGTCCCATGCAAGTCAATGGGAAATATATGTTACCGCATAACTTCCAAACGGCTGGAGATATTTCGATAATACTTGTTCACATGTTACTTATATGTCCACCTAAACTATAGGATAGTTAATTGAACCCTTAACTACCCCCATTTGTGAGGGTCGGGGTTTTGTTTAAAGTCCCATGCAAATCAATGGGAAATGTATGTTCCCATATAATTTCCGTACGGCTGGAGCTATTTCATTACCTGGTACACATATTACGAGTCGGGATATGAGGACGGGAAAGGAGGACGGGATAGGAGGACGGGATAGGAGGACGGGATAGGAGGACGGGATAGGAGGATGGGTTAGGAGGTCGGGATAGGAGGTCGAGATAGGAGGTTGAGATAGGAGGTCGAGAAAGGAGGACGGGATAGGAGGCCGGGATAGGAGGCCGGGATAGGAGCTCGATATTGAAGTACAGGATAGGAGGTGGGGATAGGAGGACTGGATAGGAGGACGGGATAGGAGGATGGGATAGGAGGTTGAGATAGGAGGATGGGATAGGAGAATGGGATAGGAAGTCGGGATAGGAAGTCGGGATAGGAGGACGGGATAGGAGGACGGGATAGGAGGTCGGGATAGGAGGTAGGGATATGAGGACGGGATAGGAGGATGATATAGGAGGTCAGGACAGGAGGTCGAGATAGGAGGACGGGATAGGAGGTACGGGTCGGGATATGAGGATGGGATGGGAGGTCGGGATAGGAGGTCGGGATAGGAGGTCGGGATAGGAGATCGGGATAGGAGGATGGGATATGAGGACGGGATAGGAGGTCGGGATAGGAGATTGGGATAGGAGGTCAGGTAGGAGGTCGGGATAGGAGGACGGGATAGGAGGACGGGATAGGAGGTCTGGATAGGAGGTTGAGATATGAGGACGGGAAAGGAGGTTGGGAAAGGAGGACGGGATAAGAGGTCGAGATAGGAGGTTGAGATAGGAGGTCGAGAAAGGAGGACGGGATAGGAGGTTGGCATAGGAGGTCGGGATAGGAGGATGGGACAGGAGGATGGTATAGGAGGTCGGGACAGGAGGTTGAGATAGGAGGACGGGATAGGAGGTCGGGATGTGGGGTTGGGATATGACAACAACATATGAGGATGGGATATGAAGTCAAAAGCTTACTCCTTTATTTATTTTCCTCCCCAACAAGGATTAGGAAGGAAAACCTGGCAACGCCAGATACTCAGCTAATCTATATACATAAAACTCAACGTTTGTGTGTGTGTGTGTACGTATGTGTGTATGTTCCACAAAAACTTCCAAACGGCTAAAGATATTAACATGAAACTTAGCACACATGTTACTTATATGTCAACAACAAACATAGGATAGGTGATTTAACCCTTACTCACCCCCATTTGCCAGGGGCAGGGTTTGTTTAAAGTCCCATTCAAGTCAATGGGAAATATATGTTACTGCATAACTTCCAAACGGCTGGAGATATTTCGAAAATATTTGGTCACATGTTACTTATATGTCCACTTAAAATATAGGATAGTTCATTTAACCCTTAACTACCCCCATTTGTGAGTGTCAGTGTTTTTGTTTAAAATCCCATGCAACACCTGGTACACATATTACAGGTCGGGATAGGAGGTCGGGATAGGACCGGGATAGGAGGACCGGGATAGGAGGTCGGGATAGGAGGACGGGATAGGAGGACTCGATAGGAGGACAGGATAGGAGGTCGTGATAGGAGGAAGGGATAGGAGGTTGGGATAGATGGACTGGATAGGAGGTCGGGATAGGAGGACGGGATAGGAGGACGGGAGGTCGGGATAGGAGAACGGAATAGGAGGATGGGATAGGAGGTCGGGGACGGGATAGGAGGTCGAGCTAGGAGGACTGGATAGGAGAACGGGATAGGAGGATGGGATATGAGGACAGGATACGAGGACGGGATACGAGGACAGGATATGTGGACGGGATATGTGGACGGGATATGAGGACGGGATATGATGACTGGATAGGAGGTTGGGATATGAGGACCGGATATGGTGTTGGGATATGACAACAATATATGAGGACGTGATATATGAGAGTGTGATTACATAGAAACATAGAATGTGTCGACAGATAAGAACCCCATCTGGCCCATCTAGTCTACTCAATATTCTAAATACTTGCTCTAATTTCCCTGGCCCTATCTTATATAAAGAATAGTCTTATGCCTATTCCAATTTTATGTAACAAGTGCACCTGACCAGTCTGTGTAGGTTGCTCTCTGTTCTGAAAAGAGTTACAGTCCATGGCCAATAGCAGCACAGGATGGTTATTTGAATTCTACTCTGCCTTCCAGCTGGTTCTACTGATTTAAATTCACTCTGCACCTTTTTGTCTAGTGTTATCGTTTAGCTCTATTCTGATATTCCTGTTATTATATGTACCTGGTTGGGTTTAGTCTGTGCCGTTTGTGTCTTGTTTAGTATTCTCTGTAGGTGTGTGTTCTCACCTCTTTCTGTGAGTCTTGAATCTTGACCCCTGTTCACACCTCTTTGTGCTCAGTGCATTTTTGTGTCCCTTCATGACTTGGAGTTTGGCTTTGTAGTTAGGTATGAGCGAATCAAATCTGACAAATCTGAATTTGTTACGAATTTCAGGAAAAATTCAATTTGCAATTAATCTGAATATTGCCGTGATTCATTGAAACAAATTGCTTCATTAAACTCCATTTAGTGAGGTCCAGGCTCCAGGGCTGGGAAATCATTCAGCAGGCACCCCATGCAAACCCCTGGGTGACCGGCGATATGCGGCGATTCCGGGTCATAAGGGTCTCCGTTAACCTGGTGACCGGGAAAATAATGGGGATCGGGGCTGTCCAAGACACCCACGATCCCCTAAAGGGATAGGAGTGAGGTAGCAGGGGTGCCAACCCTCCTATCCGTGCTATTAGTCGGTCAGAAGCGACAGACCAATAGCAGATCGGGGGCGGGGGGGTTAAATTTTGGTTCCTGCTCTGCTCACACACAGTAGTCCGGGCAGAACAGGGGAACCCTGATGTGACTGGCACTCAGTTACCGGCGGCGATCGGTGGCAGCGGCGGCGGACGGCGATTAGGTGCATCTCCCTGGTGCTGACGACGGAAGTCGGAGAGTTGTTGCCTAACAACATCTGGAGGGCTGCAGTTTGGAGACCACTATACAGTGGTCTATAAACTGTAGCTCTCCAGATGTTGTAAAACTACAACTCCCAGCATGCCCAGACAGCTGTTTGTGGTCTCTAAGCCATTTTCTGTCTTGGCATGCTGGGATTTGTAGTTTTGCGACATCTGGAGGGCCATAGTTTGGAGATCCCTGTGTGGTGGTTTTAAAACTGTGGCCCTCTAAATCTTGCAAAACTACAACTCCCAGCATGCACGAACAGCAAGCGGCTGTCTCGCCATGCTGGGAGTTGTAGTTGCGTGCCTCATGTGGTTGCATAACTACATCTCCTTCAGCGATCAGTACATGCTGGGAGTTGTAGTTTTGCAACAGCTGGAGGCACACTGGTTGGAAAATGCTGAGTTAGGTAACAGAACCTATCTGAAGATTTTCCAGCTAGTGTGCCTCCAGCTGTTGCAAAAGTACGACTCCCAACATGCATAGTCTGTCGGTGCATGCTGGGAGTTGTAGTTTTGCAACAGCTGGAGGTTTGACATCCCCCCCCCCATGTGAATGTAAAGGGTACATTCACATGGGCAGGTTTACAGTGAGTTTCCCCTTCAAATTTGAGCTGAGGCAAATTTTCCGATGCAGCGCAAACTCCTAGCGGGAAACTCACCGTAATCCCCCGCCCGTATTAATGTACCCTAGAAACACTACACAAAATAAAGGGTAACACACTACATATACACACCCTTACACTGTCCCCACCCCTTCCTCCCCAATAAAAATGAAAAACGTATTGTACGGCAGTGTTTCCAAAACAGAGCCTCCAGCTGTTGCAAAACAACAACTCCCAGCATTTTCGGACAGCCACTGACTGTCCAGGCATGCTGGGAGTTTAGCAACAGCTGGAGGCATCCTGTTTGGGAATCACTGGTGTAGAATACCCCTATGTCCACCCCTATGCAATCCCTAATTTAGTCCTCAAATGAGCATGGCGCTCTCTCACTTCATTTCAAGGAAACAGTTTAGGGACACATATGGGGTATTTAGGTACTTGGGAGCAATTTTTTTTTACAAATTTTGGGGAGCTTTTCCTCCTTTTACCTGTTATGAAAAGGAAAAGTTGGGGTCTACAGCAGCCTGTTAGTGTAAAAAAAAATAAAAAAAATTACACTAACATGCTGGTGTTACCCCATACTTTTTATTTCCACTAGAGATAAAAGGAAGAAAAAGACCCCCAAAATTGGTAACGCAATTTCTCCTGAGTACGGAAATACCCCATATGTGGGCGTAAAATGCTCTGTGGGCGCACACCAAGGCTCAGGAGTGAGAGCGCACTATGTACATTTGAGGCCTAAATTGGTAATTGGCACATGGGTGGCTGATTTTACAGTGGTTCTGACATAAACTCAAAAAAATTAATTCCCACGTGGGACCCCATTTTGGAAACTACACCCCTCACGGAATGTAACAAGGGGTATAGTGAGCCTTAACACCCCACAGGTGTTTGACAAAAAAAAATGTTTACTAAAATGCTAGTGTTACCCAAAATTTTTCATTTTCACAAGGAAGAATAGGCAAAAAAAGCCCCCCAAAATTTGTAACCCCATTCCTTCTGAGTAAGAACATACCCTATATGTGGATGTAAAGGGCTCTGTAGGCAAACTACAAAGCTCAGAAGAGAAGAAGCGCCATTGGGCTTTTGTAGAGAAAATGTGTCCGGAATTGAAGGTCCTGTGTGTTTACAAAGCCCCCATGGTGCCAGAACAGTGTACCCCCCCCCCCCCCCCCCCCACACACACACATGTGACTCCATTTTGGAAACTACACCCCTCAAGGAATGTAATAAGGGGTACAGTGAGCATTTACACCCCACAGGTGTCTGACATATTTTTGGAACAGTGGTCCTTGAAAATGAAAAATGTAATTTTTCATTTTCCACTGTTCTGGCACCACCGGGAGCTTTGTAAACGCACATGGCCCCCGACTTCCATTCCAAACAAATTCTCTCTACAAAAGCTCGATGGCGCTCCTTCTTTTGCGCCAGCAGAGCACTTGACGTCCGCACATGGGGTATTTCCATATTCAGAAGAAATGGGGTTAAAAATTTTGGCGGGCATTCTCTTCTATTACGACTTGTAAAAATGTCAAATTCGGGGAAAAATCTGCATTTTTGTGAAAAAAAAATTAACACATCCGACTTTAATGAAAAGTTGTCTAACACCTGTGGGGTGTTAAGCCTCAATGTACTTCTTGTTATGTTCCTTGAGGGGTGTAGTTTCCAAAATAGTATTCCATGTGTTTTTTTTTTTTTTTTTTTGCTGTTCTAGCACCATAGGTACTTCCTAAATGCGACATGCCCCCCAAAAACCATTTCAGCAAAATTTTGTTTCCAAAAGCCAAATGTGACTCCTTCTCTTCTGAGCATTGTAGTTTGCCCACAGAGCATTTTACGTCCTTACATGGTGTATTCCCATACTCCGAAGAAATGGGGTTACAAATTTTGGGGGACATTTTCTCCCATTACCCTTTGTAAAAATGGTAAATTTGGGGAAAAATTTGCACTTTAGAGAAAAAATGTTTTTTTCATTTACATATCCGACTAACGAAAAGTCGTCAAACACCTGTGGGGTGTTAAGGCTCACTGGACCCCTTGTTATGTGCCCTGAGGGGTGAAATTTCCAAAATAGCATGTCATGTGTGTTTTTTTTTTTTTTGCACCATAGGGCTTCCTAAATGCGTGATGCCCCCAAAAAACATTTCAGCAAAATTCACTCTCCAAAATCCCATTGTCGCTCCTTCCCTTCTGAGCCCTCTAGTGCACCCACAGAGCACTTTACATCCACATATGAGGTATTTCCTTACTCCAGAGAAATCAGGTTACAAATTTTGGGGGGCTTTATTTTGCTATTACCCCTTGTAAAAATTCTATAACTGGGTCTACAAGAACAAGTGAGAGTAAAAAAGGAAGATTTTGAATTCCCTTCTTCACTTTGCTGCTATTCCTGGGAAACCTTAAACAATGTAGCTCCAAGGAAGTCAATACTGGGCTAGCCTTTTATCCCCACCATTAAATCAATTAGTTCAAATCACTGGGGTATGACTTACAAGTTATAAAATCACAATTTATTGGGTATATTTAGATAAAACACATATAACCCCTACAAACAAACACTGAACTATTATTCACCTGTGACCGCAAAGGGAAAAACAATTTATCACAGAGAATAGAAACCAAACAAATACTAAACACCACCATATGTATTGCACATATTGTAGTCAATGATACACAGTGACTAATGCATCAAGAATAAGACCCCTTACTTAGTCAGTTCGGGTGGTCCCTTAATTATTGCACATTTCCCAGGGGCTAGATTGCACGGGATGTGAAGGGTTAATTGCTGGAGGGAAGACTAATATGTGCTATCCCTACACTTCCTATCAATCCCTCAAAGTGTAGTGCAATCATGTCCCTATTAGCACCTTCCCCTCACTGTGTGGCATGTAGCTGGGGCACTCGTCCTAATAAGGATGACCCCCATGCCTCAGGACCCTGTCCCTATGCTATAGCAGTCCTATTAAACAGTGTACACAGAGTAACGGAGAAAGTGTATTTAAAAGGAACAAAAGAACCTGATCTCCAACGCAGCGTTTCGCTCAGCTCATCAGCGAGACAGTCTAGGTCATGGTTTCCCGGCAGGGTGGAGTGGCAGTGGCAACCATTCTCACCCTTGGCGGTCTTTTTATACTTTCAAGACACTCCCTCTGATTACACTTACCTCTACGTCATGAGATTAGCACCTCCGGCAGGTGTATGGAATCCCAGGCTTCTCGTTCCGCGTGACGTCACTGGGGTTTCGGCCGCAGCTTACTGCGCCTCCCCTCAGCGACATCTAGCTAATAGCCTCCTTCGGAACGGGATCGGGACCTCCCCTTCACTGCCAGGGCTTCCCTGACACGAGGGGGGAGTGTGTGATTATGTTACTATGGGGACGTTCAGCGCGTCCCTATGTCAGAGCTTCCATATATGGTCATGCAGTGTAGAACGGTCGGTCTACAGAGCACAGAGGTGAATCCATCTCAACTCTCATAGCTCCTGTCTGTCCTCTAGCACGATATTAACCCCTGCATTGTCATACTAGGCATGTAGTTATGTATTCACCATTTAGTTTAGTAGCAGTCAGATTTTCTGCTATGGTGGAGCTCACATATCTGTATTGGAGTACCGGATACTACTAGTTGGTTAGTTTACAAACTGTCAGATATCGCATCTTATAATCCGGCAAATATGATAAACAGTGGTAATGACCAGATTATGTGTTAGAAGTAACAGTTCTCAAAGTTATACTGCAATACAATATGTTATCTGTTGGTTAACTTCCAGACTATCAGTTATATTGCTAGTTGGTTAGTTTCCAGACTGTCAGATATCGCATCTTGTAATCCGGCAAAATACGGTAAACAGTGGTAATGGCCAGATTTTGTGCTAGTAGTAACGATTCTCAGAAGTTAAAGGGTTTCTCAAATAGTTATACTGCAATGCAATATGTTATCAGTTGGTTGGCTTCCAGACTATCAGGTATCACAACCTGTAATCCGGCACATTGCGATAAGCAGTGGCATTGGCCACTTTAGTATCAATTTTCTTTGTACCTGGATGCCAATAGCCTTCATAGAAGCCATCCAATATATATGCATATACATCCCTTCCCATAGTGCAATTTTACTCTAGCAACTACATAGGAGGTTTTTGTGGGGGAAAACACCTAAAGGGAAACATTCCTGGGAAACACCTAAAAGATTAACAAACTTTCTGAATGTCATTTTGAATACTTTGAGGGGTTCAGTTTTTATAATGGGGTCATTTTTGGGTATTTCTAATATGAAGGCCTGTCAAATCCACTTCAAAACTGAACTGGTTCCTGAAAAATTCCGATTTTGAAAATTTTGTGAAAAATTGCTGCTGAAATTTGAAACCCTCTGATGTCTTCCAAAAGTAAAAACATGTCAACTTTATGATGCCAATATAAAGCAGACATATTGTATATGTGAATCAATATATAATTTATTTTGTATGTCTATTTGCCTTACAAGCAGAGAGCTTCCAAGTGCAAAATGTTTAAATGTTTTATGAAATTTTGGAATTTTTCCCCAAGAAATGATGCAAGTATCGACAAAAATTTACCACTATGTTAAAGTAGAATATGTCATGAAAAAACAATCTTGGAATCAAACTCATAAGTAAAAGCATCCCAGAGTTAGTAATACTTAAAGTGACAGTGGTAAGATGTGCAAAAAATGATCTGGTCCTTAAGGTAAAAATGGGCTTGGTCCTTAAAGGGGTATTCCGCCTCTAGACATTTTATCCCCTATCCAAAGGATAGAGAATAAGATGTCAGATCACCGCGGTCCCGCTGCTGGGGACCCCCGGGTTCCCCGCTGCGGCACTGCGCTATCTTTACAGTACAGAGCGAGTTCGCTCTGTGCGTAATGACGGGTGATACAGGGGACGGAGCCGCGTGACGTCATGGCGCCGCCCCTCGTGACATCACGGCCCGTCTCCTTAATGCAAGTCTATGGGAGGGGGCTTGACGACCACCACGCCCCCTCCCATAGACTTGTATTGAAAGGGGCGGGTCGTGACATCACGAGGGGCGGAGCCATGACGTAACGATGCTCCGGCCCCTGTACCGCCCATCATTACGTGCAGAGCGAACTCGCTCTGTGCTGTAATGATGGCGGGGTGCCGCAGGGGGGATCCCAGGGGTCCCCAGCAGCGGGACCGCGGCGATCTGACATCTTATCCCCTATCCTTTGGATAGGGGATAAAATGTCTAGGGGCGGAATACCCCTTTAAGGGGTTAAATAAAACTTTTTATGTTAATCTATTTGAAAACTTCAATTTAAGTTTAAAAAATATTTTTAATCTCTTCAATTGTGAGGCCCTGTGGTCTCATCCGGCTGCTGCCACCTCTAGGCTCTGTCATTGTGTGGCCATGTGACTCCTCGTTATATTTGGTTTTGTGGTCATACAGTATTAGTTCAAAGAAAACGCTTCGGGCACCCGGGACATTAACCTTGAATCTAATCAAAATCTTCAATTTAAATTTTTAAAAATCTCTTAAATCTTTTCAATTGTGAGGCCCTATGGTTGTCGTCATATATTACCTGTGGAATTACCACAAGAATCCAATGATCCAGGTTGGAGCGATAACAAGGAACCATAACTGATGAAATGAAACATTCGCAGTTTCACATTCGGGTGTGGTGGGGGGGACGCAGAGAGGCAGGGGTTGAAACAGGTGGTAGCTCACCTAGCGAAGGACCTCCAGCTCAATTTTTAAGATACAAGTACAAGCTTTTTCACTGCAGCAACTTCTAACAGTATGCACCCACTTATCCAAAGGCGCAGAAGCTTAATGTGCTCCTGTCCAAGTTGCTGGTACTGCAGTTCCTCCCTTTTCAAGTGGACACTCATAGCATGGGGGTGCGCTAAGAGGCAGGGGCTGGTACAGGCGGTAGCTGGCTTCGCGTTGGACCGCCAGCTCTACTTTAAGATACAACTAGGAGCTTTGCAATAGTTTACACTGCAGCACTTATACACTATTGGAGCTGGAATTACCACGGCTGCTGGCACCAGATTTTCCTTCCAATGGGTCCTCAAAAAAGTATTTAAAGTTTGCTCAATCCATTTACCAGGCTCTATCATTGTGCCGACATTTGATCTCCTCATGCTGCTGGCACATTAAACTTGTGAATCTATTCAAAATCTTCAATTTAAATTTAAAGAAATCTATGTAATCTTTTCAAGACTGAGGCCCTATGATCATCGTCATATATTACCTCTGGAATTACCACAAGAATTCAATGAAACAGGTTGGAGCAATAAAATTGAACCATAACTGATTAAATGAAACATTCGCAGTTCCACACAGAGTAAGGCCGTCAGGGGGAGGGGCACTAAGAGGCAGGAGCAGGTGGTATCTCACCTCGCGGCGGAGAAGGAGAGCCTTATGAGAAGAATAGCCTTATGCCTATCCTATGCCTAAACTTTGTCATTGTATTTGCAGCTACCACTTCTACAGGAAGGTTATTCAAAGCATCCATTACTCTCTCAATAAAGTAATACTTCCTGATATTATTGCATACACATTTGCCCCTCTATTATTAAACTATGTCCTCTTGTAGTAGTTTTTCTTTTTTTAAATATCCTCTCCTCCTTTACTGTGTTGATTCATTTTATGTATTTAAAAGTTTCTATCATATCCCCTCTATCTTGTCTTACTTTGTATTTATTACAGAATTTAACTAGCTGACATCCTGGTATTAATGGCACTTTATTTTTGATGAGTATTGTGATTGTTGAGTGAGTCTTCCTTTTTAACCTTTGACTAATAATAATTTTTAACTGTAAGAAATAAAATAATAGATTTTGTAATAGAAAAACATTTTATGGTGTCAAATCTCTGGTGTAGGTGAAAATGTTTATTTGTCATGTCTATCCATTATTTTATTTTTATTTTTTTTACTGCATTGTTTTATTATTTTTCTAAAATCCAGATTTACACTTTGAGGTTTTGAAGCTCTTTATATTTTTTCACGGCAAATGCTCATTTATATGAATACTCAATAAGTTATATTAAAAGGCAAAGCCATGAAAACTACTGATGGTAAAGTTTTGTTACTGGAGAAAGATTTAGATAACACATTTGGATGCATTAGAGTCTATCTATTGCACAATTCACAGAACAGTAATAACTTTTCACAAAAAAAAAAGAAGAAAGGAGAAAACCTATAACAACAACAAGGTTTTTTTTTTGTTATACTGTGAGTCTACTGAACACTAAGAATAAATTTACAGAATATTAGTCAGTGATGTTAGGATCAAATTACAATGAGTGGTTATTGGCCGAGCAGACCAATATCACTCTGTGTAATAAGGCTAGCGGTCACCAAATGAAAAAACAAACACTAGGGGGTGTGCGGCGGCCAATGAATGATGGAAATAAATGGCCACACAAACCTTCCATCAATCATTTGTGTAGCCCTTGCCGCATGTTGGTCAAGCCTTTTACGAGATATAATAGGGCTCTCATTATAGAAATATTGGTGTGTCATGATAAACTAGCATTTGCAGCCGTGAAAAGAAGGGCAATTTTTTTTACCCTTAAATATAAAATCTCTCGAATAAAGTGTGTAGAGCTCATTAACATTGGAGCAGAACGTAATTCTTAGTATATTCTCTCTTGAAATGTAGTCAACAGTTCTGACCAAGAAGTCCATGGTAAAGTTATATATAAAATAACTTAAAGGGGTTATCCAGGAAAAACTTTTTTTGATATATCAACTGGCTCCAGAAAGTTAAACAAATTTGTAAATTACTTCTATTAAAAAATCTTAATCCTTTCAGTACTTATGAGCTTCTGAAGTTAAGGTTCTTCTTTTCTGTCTAAGTGCTCTCTGATGACACCTGTCTCGGGAAACACCCAGTTTAGAAGCAAATCCCCAAATGTATCGCACATCCGTTAATAACTTTGGCGCAAATGCCGAAAATAACAGACCACAGCGTCTTACAGTCAGGAACGGGCGCCATTTCTCCCACGCTGCTTGCAAGGTTGCCTGTCGTCTTTTCACTTTTCTTTGTGGTAAGTTTTCATTGTCTTTTTCATCATTTCTATTTGAAGCATCGTTTTGTCCAGTTGGTTTGGTTATCGGTGTACTATGGGGCTTAAATTGGTGAATTCTGTTTATATCTTCTAGTGTCTTTCAAGAAATAGTGTTATGTCTGCGGACAGGTCATCTGATAGAGAGTGTCCCTCTCAAACAAATGCCTCCCAGGATAGTAATGTCGCCACTCGGAAGCGCAAGGTGTTTCAGAAGAAAAAGAATTTCTCTGAACAGGAGATTGAAGTGTTAGTTTCTCTCTCTCTCCAGCTATAGCTAAACTTCAACTCTCCGCATGTCTAGGTGGCCAAAGTGCATGTTGAACAAATGTTTTCTGAGAAAGGTTGGCCAAAAGCAAATACTACTCTGAGCAATTGGAGCCTTTTTCTGATTCACAAAGGATTGAAGAGTACTTCTGCTACATTTAGAGTGATTCACTTGGAAAATCACTGCCCATTGGTCTATCCAAGTTTGCGCTCCATAAAAATAAAATACAAATCTCCCAGCATGCCCAGACAAGCAAGCCCCAAATTGCCCTAATATAATGTTATGGTCAATTACAATACTAAGCTTTAAATGTGTACATATACCAGGCTTTTTCAAAAGAAGAATAGGGGTCCGGTTGCAAGAGCAGAGATTTAGAATATTTCCGAGGTGTTTTTAAGCATGGCGGTGAGATGCGCCTCGTTTGAGGTGAAAGTGAACACTTTTGCGACAATGATTAAAAGGCGCAATTAGTAAATTCACGTCCACTGCAGCAAAAGAAGCTATGCCGCGTAACAATAAGGTCCAACGTGAAAATCAGCGGAAAACTATTGTAGCACCAAAAGTCGCAAAAAAACAATTGTGGCACGTGAAAAGCGACAAACAACCGTCAAAAAACAGGGGTAAAACTAATGATAAATATTCCCCAATATGCTTAAACATATTTTGTAGCTTCTATGAGAAAACCTAACATGATCCTACAATACAGGATCTAGTGACACACATCATGTCGAAGTATAATAATTTTTCACATATAAGTTTATACAGTATATTGTGTGGGCATAAAGATAAAAAATGGATTGATAGAGATAAGACAGTAAAATGAGAATTGCCCTGCATACAGAGGATTAAAAGTAACACATCCACACCTATAGAAGCACTAAATGAAATCTGACTCTTTAGTAGCTAATACAAATCATGTATGCCTACCATGTCTTCCTATTAGACAATTTTCTACAATGTTCTAAACATGTAAAAGGATTTTATTTGGCTATTTGCATTTTTTCATAAATTTATCTTTGTACTCTTTATGGATCTTGAAGTTTGCTTTTATGTTAAATATCCAGTTATTCAGTGGATATTTGTCTTGTGGTTTGAAATCTGAAATCATTTACCTTAATATTTCTCTTTCTCTTCTGCAACGAAGAGTCTCTCTGTAAGATGTACTCTGCATCCAGGAAACCCACTTACACACAAAAACTAACACATTTATTTTGTATCATAACTCATCTAATAAGGCAGAGTTTCCTTAGCTTTAACCTGTTAAAAACAAGGGGTGTACAGGTATGCACTTGAGCCCTGGTACTTAAGGACCAAGGGCAGACCTGTACGCCCTGGATCTTTAAGCCGCTTTGAAGCGAACGCAGGAGCTGAGTTCGCTATAGAGCAGTGAGTGTTGGCTACTTCAGTAGCCTCACACTCACTGCTAATGCGGAGCAGCGGCAATCCCGCCGCTGCCCCACATTTAACCCTTTAGACACCGTGATCAAGGCCAATCACGGCAATTTAAAGTGAAAGATGCCGGCAGAACGATTCCGTAAAAAAATCTAATCCCCCTTATTTTCTCGTTTTACAAAAAAAAAAATATATATTTTTTTTTTACATATTTGGTATCACCGCATGCATAAATGTCCAAACTATTAAAATATAATGTTTATGATCTTGCACAATAAACTGCATAAACTGCATACATTTTTTAGAAAATGACAATTTTATGCATACCACTTTTGTTAAAATAGTTTGCATTTTTTTTAAAGTAGCACAATAATAGAAAAACTATATAAATTGGGTATCGTTTTAATCGCATTAAACCTACAGAATAAAGATAATCTACCATTTTTACCCCAAAAAGTTGAAAATTTGCAGTTTTCTTATAAATTTCCCAAAAATATTTTTTTGGGTTGCGTCGTACATTTTATTGTAAAATGAAAGATTTCATTACAAATTACAATTATTCACGCAAAAAAACAAGCCCTCATTTGGGTCTGTAGGTGAAAAATAAAATAGTTATGGATTTTAAAAGGATAGGAGGAAAAAACGAAAATGTTAAAATTTGCCAAAATGGGCTTTATCCTTAAAGGGGTACTCCAGTGGAACACTTTAAAAAAAAAAAATTTTATCAACTGATGCTAGAAAGTTAAACAGATTTTAAATTAGAAAGAACTCCGTCCTGCACCAAGGTATGAGGTAAAAAAAGGCTTGTCTTTATTTATTCCACTGCAGGATACATACAGATAAAGATGGCTGACGCGTTTCGCCCTTTGCAGGGCTTAATCGTAGACTAATACATCTCATAACAAACACGATTAAAATACTGAGCGGTCCGGTCACATGACCTACCGCATCATCACATTAAAATTGCATGGAAAAACTGGATACCTGGATAATACATGGATCACACCCTATTTAGAAAAACCTGAGGTGGCTGTCTACGAGCTAATTCACACCATCCTATTTGGCCGTTATTTCTGTGTGAGGATTTTATCCTAAATTTATACCGATATAGCTGTAAGCCTAACTAATTTGATAATCCCAAATATTAAATACAATTAGTATGAAACAGAAGGGCCATGTATAAAACTATATCACTTATAGGAGTGATAGAAACGCCAAAATAACTAATACTATCTGGGATCTAATTTAAGGCTATTAGGTGTTTCTGAGATAGTGCCAAACTCACTGTTATTTTTATTTTAATTTTCTGTTATTCTAAATATTAGAGCCTGTAATGATTTTACTGATAGAAATGGATTCTACACATATTCATCACACAGGATAGAGATGTGGGTGAACATAGGTAGTGCTCAGTACATATTATTTTATTCTTATATGTAAAAGTATTTATCAATCCTGAGATACTAGATTATAATGTTGGCTATAACGATATATACCTATGGTTTTATAGTTACTAATGTATATTTTTCCTAATTTCATAATTATATATATATTTTGCTATATTCATATTTTATTTATATTTTTATTATTATTATTACATTGTAACTTTAGTTTTTATTTTATCTTTATTATTATTATTATTTTAGTTTAGTTACTGTTTACCACTATACCTCCCTTATTGTTAGTGTTTCTCTATTTATTATGCGCTATAATGGTTATCTTTTACTGCCTATTATTTTATTTTAATTTTACTTTTATTATTATTGTTACCTTTTTTAATATAACTATAGCAAAACTCTTCTTTTTATATTAATGAGTAGCATTGTTAATAGGTATTACTTCGTTATATATTATTATTATTTTATTTCGTTATATTTATTTATAAATGGCAATACTCTAACAAATGCAGACCAATTTTTTTACATATATAGCCAATATAAATGGGACGATATATTTCACGGACAGGTAATTATCAAATCTAGTCTCTTATTCAGACCTTGCGGATGCCTAGTTGCTAATAGAAACATCCAAAATGTTTCCCGATTATATAACCGTCTCCTTAAATCTCCTCCCCTGGCTCCTAGTTGTATTTTTTCCACTCCTGTGACCCTCAGAAAGCTATCGTCCCCTGCGTGTACTTCTCTAAAGTATTTAGAAAGCATAGACACACTGGATACATTGTTTTTGATGTCGGCCACATGTTTACGAAACCTTGTTTTTAAAGTGTTGCCTGTACAACCTGTATATTGGATCCTACAGGCAATACAAGTGGCCACATATACGATCGATTTTGAATTACAGTTAATGTAATCTTTAATTTTATATTCTTTTCCTGTGCAACATGATATTATTTTGTTTGTTTGTTCTATAAAGTTGCAGGTAATGCATCTAGTGTGTCCACACTTCCAACACCCTGTTGTTTCCAGCCATGCTCCCCTATTTTTCTTGGGGTTGGATTGGCTTGTAAACAAACTACGTGACAATGAAGATCCCAACGTAGGGCCTCTACGGGATACTGATGTAATACCATCTTGTACTATGTTTTTCAAAATGGGGTCTATTTCTAGTACCGGGACATATTTATTAATTATACTTCTTATTTGATTGAATTGTACACTATAGGGCGTAACAAAATAAGGTTTTCTTGTACCATCATCTCTATTTTTGGATGAAATTCTACTACCTTCTCTATTTGAATATGTTGTTAACACATCTCGATCCAATTTGTCAATTCTATCCATTGAGTCTAGGAGCACTTTATCATTATAACCCCTCTCCTTAAATCTATCAACTGTTTCCTTTTTTACTTGTTCGAACCTCATCTTGTCCGAACAGTTCCTTTTGGTTCGACAGAGTTCCCCAAATGGAATATTGTTAATCACATGTCTTGGGTGGCATGATGATGCCAATAATACCGAATTCGTTGCAGTGTCCTTTCTAAAAGGGTATACTTCTATTTTACCCTCCTTACTGGTTAATGTTATATCTAAGAAATTCACAGACGACTTGCTGAAATGTGAGGTAAATCTGAGGTTTAAATTGATATCACTAATGTACTGCACAAATTCGCAAAACCGCTCCTCCGTGCCTTTCCAAATAATCAGCAAGTCGTCGATGAATCTTCCTATCCAGTGGATTTCTCCAATAAAGGGGCTATCCGGATTAAATATGAATTTCTGTTCCCAAAAGAACATGTATATGTTAGCAAATGAGGGCGAGTATTTCGCCCCCATTGAAGCTCCCCTGGTCTGAAGGAAGAAGTCACCGTCGAACATAAAATAATTGTGTTTCAACAAAAATTCTGTTGCGACGGTGAGAAATTCCCTCAGACCAGGGGAGTATTCGCTATAATTTTCCAAATGGAAATTAAGTGCCTCTAGACCCTGGGACCACGGTATTGATGGGTAGAGCCCTACCACATCGCACGTGGCCCATGAAAAAGAATTTTCCCAGTGCACCCCATTAAGTGTATTAATGACATGCTTAGTGTCCTGTAAAAATGTGGGAGTTATTTTTGTGAGTGGTTGCAAGTGATAATCCACCCACTCACCCAAACGCTCCACAAGGGATCCAATGCCCGCCACAATAGGTCTTAACGGGGGCGGGAATATACCCTTGTTGATCTTGGGGAGTGAGTGGAATATTGGGATTATAGGATTATGAACATACAGAGACTCTTCTAATTTGCAATCAATTGCACCCAAGTAAACCCCTTCTTTTAGGACTTTTTTCAGTACCTCCTGGAAGGGTCTAGTTGGGTCAGTTTTTAAACGTCTGTATGTATCCACATCTGACAAAATTTCCAAATTAAATTTTTTATACAATCCTGAATCTATCACTATGACGTTGCCCCCTTTGTCAGCATTTCTAATACAAATATGATTATTATTACTTAATTCTTTTAATGCGTCTCTTTCTTTTTTATTTAAGTTATCATACAGATTTTTTGACTCTACTTTCTCAGAGAGTTTGACTAGATCTCCACCAGATTTGTAAATTACTTCTATTAAAAATCTTATTAGCGGCTGTATACTACAGAGGAAATTCTTTTCTTTTTGGATTTATTTTCTGTCACAACCACAGTGCTCTCTGCTGACACCTCTGTCCATGTCAGGAACTGTCCAGAGCAGAGAAAATCCCCATAGCAAACATATGCTGCTCTGGACAGTTCCTAATATGAACAGAGGTGTCAGCAGAGAGCACTGTGGTCGTGAAAGAAAAGAACTTCCTCTGTAATATACAGCCACTAATAAGTACTGGAAGGATTAAGAATTTTTAATAGAAGTAATTTACAAATCTGTTTAACTTTCTTGCACAAGTTGATTAAAAAAAAAAAAAAAAGTTTTTCACCAGAGTACCCCTTTAAGGGGTTAAAAGACATCTTTACTTTCTCATATTCCATATATAACAGTTGTTTTGTAACTGAAATATTTACATCTTTATATAGCCCCCAATTCCTGCCAAACTAATTTTTCCATTCCTTTTTTTAAAACCCTTTCATTGTACTGAACATTTTTAACCTGACCATCTGGCCCTCCATGGATTTCAAAGCCACATGTATTTCCCTGAAGCCTTATCTTTTTTTTAAACTTATACAAAAGTGACAAAGAAGAGAGGCTTACAGAAATTGAATATTTAGCTATAGTAAAGGAGCCTACCCTATACAAGGCAGCATAAAACTGGTCCTATGTGCTCTCTTGGCTTAGCAGTCTACTTACAACTGTGACTGCATATAAAATTTACAAACACCTGTGGCATCACCAATTCCTACCTTAACCCATTGATCCCCAACATTGTTTAAAATATTTTTTTAACAACCATTCTTAACCCCTTGGAGACGGAGCCCATTATAACCCTAAGGACAGGAGCATTTTTTGCAAATATGACCACTGTCACTTTAAGCATTAATAACTCTGGGATGCTTTTACTTATAAATTTGATTCCGAGATAATTTTTCCGTGACATATTCTACTTTATGGTAGTGGTAAATTTTTGTTGATACTTGCATCATTTCTTGGTGAATTTGATGAAAATTTTGAAAATTTTGCATTTTTCTAACTTTGAAGCTCTCTGCTTGTAAGGAAAATAGACATTCCAAATAAATTATATATTGATTCACAAATACAATATGTCTACTTTATATTTGCATCATAAAGTTGACATGTTTTTACTTTTGGAAGACATCAGAGGGCTTCAAAGTTCAGCAGCAATTTTCCAATTTTTCACAAAATTTTCAAAATCGTAATTTTTCAGGAACCAGTTCAGTTTTGAAGTTGATTTAAAGGGCCTTCATATTAGAAATACCCCATAAATGACCCAATTATAAAACTGCACCCCTCAAAGTATCCAAAATGACACTCAGTAAGTTTGTTAACCCTTTAGGTGTTTCACAGGAATAGCAGCAAAGTGAAGGAGAAAATTCAAAATCTTCATTTTTTACACTCACATGTTCTTGTAGACCCAGTTTTTGAATTTTTACAAGTGGTAATAGGAGAAAAAGCCTCCAAAAATGTGTAACCCAATTTCTCTCGAGTAAGGAAATACCTCATATGTGTATGTCAAGTGTTCGGCAGGCGCAGTAGAGGGCTCAGAAGGGATGGAGCAACAATAGGATTTTGGAGAGTGAATTTTGCTGAAATGGTTTTTGTGGGGCATGTCACATTTAGGAAGCCCCTATGGTGCCTGAACAGCAGAAAACCCCACATGGTATACCATTTTGCAAACTACACCCCTCAAGGCACGTAACAAGGGGTCCAGTGAGCCTTTAACTTTTCGTTAAAATCGGATGTGTAAATGAAAAATAAAATGTTTTCACTTTCCAAAATTTACAATTTTTACAAAGGGTTATGGGAGAGAATGCCCCGCAAAATTTGTAACCCCATCTCTTCTGAGTATGGAAATACCCCATGTTAGGACGTAAAATGCTCTGCGGGCGAAATACAATGCTCAGAAGAGGAGGAGCGCCATTGAGCTTTTGGAAAGAGAATTCGTTTGGAATGTTAGTCAGGGGCCATGTGCGTTTACAAAGCCCCCTGTGGTGCCAGAACAGTGGACCCCCCCACCACATGTGACCCCATTTTGGAAACTACACCCCTCACAGAATTTAATAAGGGGTGCAGTGAGTATTTACCCCCCACTGGCGTTTGACAGATCTTTGGAACAGTGGACTGTGCAAATGAAAAACAATATTTTTCATTTTCACGGACCACTGTTCCAAAAATCTGTCAGACACATGTGGGGCGTAAATGCTCACTGTACCCCTTATTACATTACACGAGGCGTGTAGTTTCCAAAATGGGGTCACATGTGGGGGGGGGGTCCATTGTTCTGGCACTGTGGGGGCTTTGTAAACTCATGTGGCCTTCAATTCCGGACACATTTTCTCATCAAAATCCCAATGGCGCTCCTTCTCTTCTGAGCATTGTAGTGCGCCCGCCGAGCACTTTACATCCACATATGGGGTATGTTCTTACTCAGAGGAAATGGGGTTACACATTTTGGGGGGCTTTTTTCCTATTTTCCCTTGTCAAAATGAAAAATTTAGGGTAACACCAGCATTTTAGTGAAAACTTTTTTTTTTTTCATTTTCCCATCCAAATTTTATGAAAATTCGTCAAACACCTGTGGGGTGTTCAGGCTCACTATACCCCTTGTTACGTTCCGTGGGGGGTGTAGTTTCCAAAATGGGGGGACATGTGGGTATTTTTGTTTTTGCATTTATGACAGAACCACTGTAAAATCAGCCACCCCTGTGCAAATCACCAATTTAGGCCTCAAATGTACATAGTGCGCTCTCACTCCCGAGCCTTGTTGTGCATCCGCAGAGCGTTTTACGCACACATATGGGGTATTTCCGTACTCAGGAGAAATTGTGTTACTAATTTTAGGGGGCTTTTTTTCCTTTTACTGCTTGTGAAAATAAAAAGTATGGGGCAACACCAGCATGTTAGTGTAAACATTTTTTTTTACACTAACAGGCTGGTGTAACCCCCAACTTTTCCTTTTCATTAGGGTTAAAAGGAGAAAAAGCCCCCCCAAAATTTGTAGTGCAATTTCTCCCGATTACGGAAATACCCCATATGGGGCCCTAAACTGTTTCCTTGAAATACGACAGGGCTCCGAAGTGAGAGAGTGCCATGCGCATTTGAGGACTGAATTAGGAATTGCATAGGGGTGGACATAGGGGTATTCTACCCCAGTGATTCCCAAACAGGGTGCCTCCAGCTGTTGCTTAACTCCTAGCATGCCTGGACAGTCAGTGGCTGTCCAGAAATGCTGAGAGTTGTTGTTTTGCGACAGCTGGAGGCTCCATTTTGGAAACACTGCTGTACAATACATTTTTCATTTTTATTGGGGGGGGGGGGGGGCAGTGTAAGGGGGTGTATATGTAGTGTTTTACTCTTTATTATGTGTTAGTGTAGTGTTTTTAGGGTACATTCGCACTGGCATGTTACGGTGAGTTTCCCGCTAGGGGTTTGAGCTGCGGCGAAAAATTTGCTGCAGACCAAACTTGAAGCAGGAAACTTACTGTAAACCTGCCTGTGTGAATGTACCCTGTACGTTCACATGGGGGGACAAACCTCCAGCTGTTTCAAAACCACAACTCCCAGCATGCACTGACAGTGCATGCTGGGAGTTGTACTTTTGCAACAGCTGGAGGCACACTGGTTGGAAAACCTTCAGTTAGGTTCTGTTACCTAACAATATTTTCCAACCAGTGTGCCTCCAGCTGTTGAAAAACTACAACTCCCAGCATGTACTGACATACCGTACATGCTGGGAGTTGTACTTTTGCAACAGCTGGAGGCACACTGGTTGGAAAACCTTCAGTTAGGTTCTGTTACCTAACTCAGAATTTTCCAACCAGTGTGCCTCCAGCTGTTGCAAAACTACAACTCCCAGCATGTACTAATGGCCGAAGGGCATGCTGGGAGATGTAGATATGCAAAAGCTGGAGGTTACGCAACTACAACTCCCAGCATGGTGAGACAGCTGTTTGCTATTTGAGCATGCTGGGATTTGCAGTTTTGCAACATCTGGAGGGCTACAGTTTATAGACCACTGCACAGTGATTTCCAAACTGTGACCCCCCAGATGTTACAAAACTACAAATCCCAGCATGCCCTGACAGCAAACAGCTGTTTGAGCATTCCAGGAGTTGTAGTTTTGCAAGATCTGGAGGGATACAGTTTAGAGACCACTATATAGTGGTCTCAAACTGCAGCCCTCCAGCTCTTGCAAAACTACATATTCCAGCATGCCCAAACAGCAAACAGATGTCTGGGCATGCTGGGAGTTGTAGTTTTACAACATCTGGAGGGCTACAGTCTCAGACTGTAGCCCTCCAGATGTTGCTAGGCAACTTACTGGCTTCCGTAGGATCCAGGGAGCCGTCTTCTTCTGCCGCACGGCGAATGCGCCGATCTCCGTCGCCGCCCGCCAATCACCGTCGCCCGCAGCCTCCGGAGGGGTAAGTGGACCTTCAGCGTTCGGTCCCCGTCGTTTCCCCGTCCTGCCCCGCCTATTGTGGGTGGGCAGGATGGGGAAAACGAAAGTAAACCCCTCCGCCCCCGATCTGCTATTGGTGGTCGCGTCTAGACCACCAATAGCAGGGATAGGAGGGGTGGCACCCCTGCCACCTCACTCCTATCGCTTCAGGGGGATCGTAGTTGTCTTAGACAACCGCGATCCCCCTTCAATTTGGGTCACTGGATCACCATAGACCCGTAATGACCCGGAATCGGCGCAAATCGCAAGTGTGAATTCATTTGCGATTTGCGCCGATCGCCGACATGGGGGGGTCTAATGACCCCCCTGGGCATTTGCACGGGGTGCCTGCTAATAGATATCAGCAGTCACCCCGGTCCGAGCCCCACCCGGCACGCGGCGGGGACCGAAATTCCCACGGGCGTACGGATACGCCCTTCATCCTTAAGTACCAGGACGCAAGGGCGTATGCATATGCCCTTCGTCCTCAACAGGTTAAAGGGGTACTCCGCCCCAGACATCTTATCCCCTATCCAAAGGATAGGGGATAAGATGTCTAATAACAGGGGTCCTGTCGCTGGGGAATCCCGCAATATGTCCTGCAGCACCCACTTGTCATCAGCCTCACGGAGCGAAGACGGCAACCACACCCCCTCCCATAGACTTGCATTGAGGGGGCGGGGCATGGCATCATGAGGGGCTGAGCCGTGAAGTCGCGCAACTTCGGCCCCTGTATCATAAGTCATCAGACACGGAGCGATCTGCGCTCCGTGTGCTGCAGGAGAGATTGCAGGGATCCCCAGTGGCGGGAACCCCGCAATCAGACATCTAATTCCCTATCCTTTAGGTAGGGGATAAGATGTCTAGGGTCAGAGTACCCCGTCAATTATCTAAATTGTAACAAATGTTATTAAAAGTCTTAATTATCCCAGTGTTTCATAGAGGAGGTGACACTTCTATGAATTTCTGTTTGGTACTAATATATTATACATTTTTCTACACAGGTTTTCATGCATAACATGAAAAGGCTATAGAAAAATTGCTTATTTTCATACGTACTATGAAAATGCATACAATATTTAATGTGGAATAACCCCTTTAAGATTTCACCAAGTGCTTTGATATTTTTACATTTCAATTCCTTAAATGTAAACAGGCAATGGCTGCATAAGAGTTTGTTATTCCTCTTTGTATAATATGTTCCGTATATTCTTTTGATGCCTAGCATATGAGGCATATATCTACTTTATTTAGTATGTGATGAGTTTGATTTACTCCTATGTTCTGCACATTTGTTACTTTTAAACTCACAAAAACAGTTTTAATAAAACTAAAGAAAAGAATAAAGGGAAGTATTTTTCTTTACCAATCTAGAAGGAGATTCATCAAGTTCCATAGTAGACTTTTTTTGCGTAAAAAAAAGTTGCACATACTTGCGCACGTGCGACTTTTCCATAGATGCTGCGACTTTTAGATTTTTGCTTATTCCAAAGCACATTTATCAAATCTGCTCAAGTAGTAATAATTTTTTTTTTACTTTGCAGTGTTCATGTATTTATCAAATGCGATAGTCGCTATTTATGAAGAAAAAAAGTCACATCTCCATTTAAAAGTCGCATATGTATTCCAGGTCCAACCTGGCTTACAGAAAGTGCACACATCAGCAGAAAAGGAAATTGACACCCACTTTAACAACTGTTCTTGTTCTGCATCATGAAACAAAGCTACTACATTAATGTTAATGTTAATTATAGAAAAAATTTATTATCTAACTAATAACTCTATTAATTTTAAGGTTGAAAATACACACTGCACACCTTGTTAATTTTAGGACAAGTACATGCTGGCGTACCCACTAAATTTTAAAATTAATGATGTGGTAAAATAGAATAAGGCGCAAAATAATTGCGTCAGAATTTTTACAGACTATGTAAATAACCCATATGTGGCACAAACATTTTTCCTCAAAAAAAATAGAAACATCCATAGTAATACAGCTACATGCATATTTTGGGGTGGGTATGTGCCTGTTGGTGCTGCGCTGTCTTTGTTCCTGATGTAAACTCTGGCCTCAGCGCAGTGACGCAAGACTCCACCCACCAATGTCACAAAATGCGGGCTCAAAATTAAACAAAAAAGCCTCCAGAGTACGGATATTCATGGTGCGGCATAGTATGTTTTTGATATTTTTTCTGAGGAGGGTGGATGGGTTGTTGCGGGATAGTTGGAGTGCAGCTATTTAGTGCCAGGCACGCCAGTCAGGGTGTCACCCGATGCGGTACGCGGGTTTTCTTATGTGTGATTTATTTATCAAGGTTGTGTGACTATTTGATAAATAGGTCGCATTTAAGCAAAAATAAGTTTAAAAAAAATTGTCATATAAAAGCCATACGTTTGAAAAGAATGATACATTTCAAGTGGTTGTCAGGTCAGATCACACACCTAGACCGGCCAGCCCTGCAGGTGGCCAGGCCCAACAGGCAAATGCCTGGTGTGCCCGATGGTCAGTTCAGCCATGACTGACACACACAAACACACCACTGACACACACCATTGATACAACAAAAGCCAGTGTTTGGAGTTTACACCAGATCTAAAAAATATATAGAACAGACCACACTAGATGGAAGTGTGTCTGTATGGGGGATAATGAGGAGAGCAGGGTCCCACAATGGTGCATTAATCACCCTACAATACCCTATCGGGGAGATGTAGTGTAGACTACCCCTGCTCCCACAGGGACTGTTGGGGCACTCGCCCTAAAAAGAGCGACCCATGCCCCGGAATATCCCTTTGACTGCGCCCTATAAATCCCTGGCAATATAACACATGCCCTTGCTCTGGTATACCAGAGCAAGGGCATGTGTTATATTGCCCGGGATTTATAGGGCGCAGTCAAAGGGATATTCCGGGGCAGGGGTCGCTCTTTTTAGGGCGAGTGCCCCGACAGTCTCTTTGGGAGCAGGGGTAGTCTACACTACATCTCCCCGATAGGGTATTGTAGGGTGATTAATGCACCATTGTGGGACCCTGCTCTCCTCATTATCCCCCATACAGACACACTTCCATCTAGTGTGGTCTGTTCTATATATTTTTTAGATCTGGTGTCAACTACAACCACTGGCTTTTGTTGTGGGGCCTGTGCTAATGATTGGTTTTAGACGTGTCTGATTAAAAGTTATATTTTAAAGTGTGTACCCCTCTGTGAATTATTGTACTTTCTGGTACTTCTAGTATTCCCCTAAGTGGATTTAACTGTGAATTACACCATTGACACACACTAAGGAGGACCTTTCCTGACATTGAGGAGGGGAATAGCTGACATCAGATGCAGCGGAAGCAAAGTGATCCTGGTGATGTCAGGGAAAGTTCTTTAGGTCCCTGCAGCAGTGAGCATGCCATAAATACAAGAATGCATTTATTTACATTGCCATAGTGCCCCATTAAAAAATACTAAGTAGGACCTTCCATGACATCAAGGGTGGGGATAGCCAATGTCAGCTGTGTGTGCGTCTGCTGTCCCTGCCCCTAGGTAAGACCTTGCTTGACATCAAGGGCGGGGATAGCCAATGGCTGCTGCAGAATGATCCTGTACATTTTCCCTGTCCTTAAAGGAGTAGTCCAGTGGTGATTCAGTGGTGAGCAACTTATCCCCTATCCTAAGGATAGGGGATACGTTGCAGATCGCGGGGGGTCCGACCCCTGGGGCCCCCCGCGATCTCCTGTACGGAGCCCCGACAGCCCGCTGGAAGGGGGCGTGTCGACCTCCGCACGAGGCGGCGGCCGACACGCCCCCTCAATACAACTCTATGGCAGAGCCGAAGCGCTGCCTTCGGCAATCTCCGGCTCTGCCATAGAGATGTATTGAGGGGGAGAGCCGGGGCCCCGTACAGAGAGATCGCAGGGGGCCCCAGCGGTCGGACCCCCCGCGATCTCAAACTTATCCCCTATCCTTAGGATAGGGGATAAGTTTTTCACCACTGGACTACCCCTTTAATGTTGCGGAAGGTCCCAGTGACTAGGTCCACCTTCCTGACTATCACAGTGGACTAACAAAAATTATTTGCTGGGCCATAAGCAATCTGCAGGTCATATATTTTGCAGGTCTGCTCTATAGGGAAATTATTAACCCCTTAAGGACCAGGTTTTTTTTCTGTTTTTGCACTTACATTTTTTCCTCCTTACCTTTAAAAAATCATAACTCTTTGAATTTTGCACCTAAAAATCCATTTTATGGCTTTTTTGCACCACCAATTCTATTTTGTAATCACATCAGTCATTTTAGCAAAAAATCTACGGCGAAATGGGAAAAAAAATCATTGTGAGATAAAATTGAAAAAAAAAACACCATTTTGTAACTTTTGGGGGCTTCTGTTTCTATACCGTACATTTTTTTGTAAAAATGACACCTTCTCTGTATTCTGCATGTCCATACAATTAAAATGATACCCTACTTTTATAGGTTTAATTTTGTCGTACTTCTAAAAAAAATAATAATAACTATATGCAGGAAAATGTATTGGTTTAAAATTGTAATTTTCTGACCCGTATAACTTTTTAAATTTTCCGCATATGGGGTGTTATGATGGCTCATTTTTTGCACCGTGATCTGAAGTTTTTAGCGGTAAAATCAATTTTGTATTGACCAGACTTGTTGATCACTTTTCATTCATTTTCTCATGATATAAAAAGTGACCAAAAACGCTATTTTGGACTTTAGAATTTTTTTGCCCGTATGCCTCTGACCATGCAGTTTAATTAACGATATATTTTTATAATTCAGACATTTCCACATGCCTCCATATCACATATGTTTATTTTTATTTATTTTATTTTTTTTAAAGATAAAAGTGGGATGATTCAAACTTTCATTAGGGAATGGGTTAAATGGTCTTTATTCACTTTTTTCACTTTTTTTTTTTGCAATGTTATAGTTCCCATAGGGGGCTATAACACTGCACACACTGATCTTTTACATTGATCAATGGTTTATCATAGGAAACCATTGATCAATGATTCTGCAGCTTGACTGCTCATTCCTGCATCTCAGGCACTGAGCAGTCATTTGGCGATCGGACACCAGAAGGCAAGGTAAGGGACCCTCCTGCTGCGTCACAGCTGTTCGAGATGCCGCGATTTTGCTGCGGACATCCCGAACAGCCTCCTGTGCTAACCGGCAATGATTTACTTTCACTTTAGACCCAGCGTTCAACTTTGAACGCCACGTCTAAAGGGTTAATAGCACGCGGCACAGCGATCAGTGCCTCGCGCTATTAGTCACGGGTCCCGGACATTGTTAGAGGCCGAGCCCAACCCGCTATGACATGGTCCCGCGTTATTGAATGGGAGCAGACTCAGGGTGTACAGATACGCTTTTGGTCCTTAACAGGTTAATATTATCATTCAAATATTTCAGATCAGACTTTTATTATAAAATGTCAGCAATATTTTGTTGAAAAGCATCAAAATGTTTATATATTTGCATGTTAGAAAAGTGCGTTTTCAGGATATTACATAATACCCAGTGAAAGGGAAATTTTAATGATTTAAGTGGAAATATTGATCAAGACCTTTATGCTAAGTATTTTATACTTAGCTTTGAATATGTATGTTTTTGTCATCAGAAGTTTAACTTGCCAATGGCTGTTTTTTTCATCGCCTTGGCTTTTGGGAATATTGAGATTTGCTTATGTAAGCAGTTTCTATCTGAGAGAAATAAAGTCATCAGTATTTTTCTAGACAGTTAAGGGTTCTGCATTGAGAACACCTTAAGTAGTAATAAGTACTGCTGGATGTGTGTGACATAGGTTTTTAATTAGGTGGGGGGGGGGGGAGGGGGGCAGTCACTTTCACCTGTCACATATCCTCATGTTTTGATATAGGTCCATATAGCTTTTCTCACACTGGTCCTTCATACATTTTTCATTCACATATATCTATTCACACATTCACACATTATATTTTTGCTTGTATGTTTTTGTAGAATTCGTTGTTTTACATAGTTTTTTTTACCTACACATACTGACATACTAAGGCTCCTTTCAGATTGCCGTTAGTGCCCAGCAGTGTGACGGCCGTTAGAAGATAGCGGGAGAAAAATTTGTGCTTGCGCCATCTTTTTCTCCCGCTATCTTCCGGCTGAATAACGGCCAAAATACCGGACATCAGAGAATCCCATTCAAGTGAATGGGATCCTCTGTGCTTGTTATGCCTGTGCCTGTTATGCACCGTCACACTAACGGCCGTTAAAGGGGTACTCCCGTGGAAAACTCTTTTTTTTTTTTTAAATCAACTGGTGCCAGAAAGTTAAACAGATTTGTAAATCACTTCTATTAAAAAATCCTAATCCTTCCAGTACTTTTTATGGGCTGTATACTAAAGAGAAATCAGTCCAACAGACAATTCAGTCCAGCGATCTGCAGCAGATTCCGGGTCAATCGGGTCTCCAGTGACCCGGTGACCCGGAATTACAGGCTGTTCGGGGCCGTCTCTGACGGCCCCGAACAGCCATAGCCAGCAGGGGTGAGGTGGCACTGGTGCCACCTCACGATCGCCCTGATTCGTCGGCCGGTTTCCCGAACGACCAATCAGGGCGCCTGCTGCAGGTGTCACTCCCGCAACCGGCTCCACCGCTCTTCCGGAGGACGTGAGCGGGTGCGGGACGTACACCCCGGGAGCTGGGGACCCTGATCCCCGGTGTCAATGTTGGGATCGGGGCCCCAGGAGCGGCGCGGTGAGGGACTGACCTGATGCGGCGTGGATCGTTGGAGGTGAGTGACAGCCTCCTGCTGTTGCTTAGCAACAGTTCCCAGCATACAAAAAAGGCATGCTGGGAGCTGTAGTTATGCAACAGCAGGAGGCAGACCACCACAACTCCCAGCATGCCCTTATGGGCATGCTGGGACTTATAGTTTTGCAACAGCTGGAGGCACATTTTTTCTATGGAAAAGTGTACCTTCAGCTGTTGTGTAACTACAACTCCCAGCTTGCACAAACAGCTAAAGTGCATGCTGGGAGTTGTAGTGGTGCATCTGCTGGTTGCATAACTACAACTCCCAGCATGCCCGTTGGCTGTCGGTGACTGCTGAGAGTTGTAGTTTTGCAACAGCTGAAGGCACACTGAGTTAAGTAGCAAACCAGTGTGTCTCCAGCTGTTGCATAACTACAATCCCCAGCATCCCCAGCCAAAGTAGTATGCCTCCAGCTGTTGCATAACTACTAGACCCAGCATGCCCTTCCGCTGTCCGTACATGCTGGGGGTTGTAGCTTTTGCAACAGCTGAAGGCACACTGGTTGCAAAACACTGAGTTTGTTACCAAAGTCGGTGTTTCACAATCAGTGTGCCTCCAGCTGTTGCAAAACTACAACTCCCAGCATGCACTGATAGACCGTACATGCTGGGAGTTGTAGTTTTGCAACAGCTGGATGTACAGGGTACACTCACATGGGCGGAGGTTTACAGTAAGTATCCGGCTGCAAGTTTGAGCTGCGGCAAATTTTCTGCCGCAGCTCAAACTGCCATCGAGAAACTACTGTGAACCCCCGCCCGTGCGACTGTACCCTAAAAACACTACACTACACTAACACAAAATAAAATAAAAAGTAAAAAACACTACATATACACATATCCCTACACAGCCCCCCTCCCCTCCCCAATAAAAATGAAAAACGTCTGGTATGCCACGGTTTCCAAAACGGAGCCTCCAGCTGTTGCAAAACAACTACTCCCAGTATTACCAGACAGCCATTGACTGTTCAGGCATGCTGGGAGTTTTACAACAGCTGGAGGCACCCTGTTAGGGGTATTCTACGCCAGTGATTCCCAATGTCCACCCCTATGCAATCCCTAATTTAGGCCTCAAATGCGCATGGCGCTCTCACTTTGGAGCCCTGTCGTATTTCAAGGCAACAGTTTAGGGTCACATATGGGGTATCGCCGTACTCGGGAGAAATTGTGTTACAAATTTTGGGGGGTATTTTCTGCTTTTACCCTTTTTAAAAATGTAAAATTTTTGGGAAAAGAAGCATTTTAGGTAAAAAAAATTTATTTTACATATGCAAAAGTCGTGAAACACCTGTGGGGTATTAAGGTTCACTTAACCCCTTGTTACGTTCCCCGAGGGGTCTAGTTTCCAAAATAGTTCTGGCACCATAGGGGCTTCCTAAATGCGGCATGCCCCCAGAGCAAAATTTGCTTTCAAAAAGCCAAATGTGACTCCTTCTCTTCTGAGACCTGTAGTGCACCAGCAGAGCACTTTTCACCCCCATATGGGGTGTTTTCTGAATCGGGAGAAATTGGGCTTCAAATTTTGGGGGGTATTTTCTGCTTTAACTCTTTGTAAAAATGTAAATTTTTTGGGAAACCAAGCATTTTAGGTCAAATTATTTTTTTTTTTACATATGCAAGAGTTGTGAAACCCTTGTGGGGTATTAAGGTTCACATTACCCCTTGTTACGTTCCCCAAGGGGTCTAGTTTCCAAAATGTTAAGCCATGTGTTTTTTTTTTTGCTGTCCTGGCACCATAGGGGCTTCCTAAATGCGGCATGCCCCCAGAGCAAAATTTCCTTCAAAAAAGCCCAATGTGACTCCTTCTCTTCTGAGACCTGTAGTGCGCCAGCAGAGCACTTTTCGCCCCCATATGGGGTGTTTTCTGAATCGGGAGAAAAAATGTAAAACTTATGGGAAACCAAGCATTTTAGGGAATTTTTTTTTTTTTACATATGCAAAAGTCGTGAATCACCTGTGGGGTATTAAGGTTTACTTGTTATGTTAACCGAGGGGTCTAGTTTCCAAAATGGTATGCCATGTGTGGTTTTTTGCTGTTCTGGCACCATAGGGGCTTCCTAAAGGTGACATGCCCCCAAAAACCATTTGTCGCTCCTTCCCTTCTGAGCCCTCTACTGCGCCCGCCGAACAATTAACATAGACATATGAGGTATGTGCTTACTCGAGAAAAATTGGGTTTCAAATACAAGTAAAAATTTTCTCCTTTTTACCCCTTGCAAAAATTCAAAAATTGGGTCTACAAAAACATGCAAGTGTAAAAAATGAAGATTGGGAATTTTCTCCTTCACTTTGCTGCTATTCCTGTGAAACACCTAAAGGGTTAAAATGCTGACTGGATGTCATTTTGAATACTTTGAGGGGTGCAGTTTTTATAATGGGGTAATTTTTGGGGTATTTCTAATATGAAGACCCTTCAAATCCACTTCAAACCTGAACTGGTCCCTGAAAAATATCGAGTTTCAAAATTTTGTGAAAAATTTGAAAACTGCTGCTTAACTTTGAAGCCCTCTGGTGTCTTCCAAAAGTAAAAACATGTCAACTTTATGATGCAAACATAAAGTAGACATGTTGTATATGTGAATTTAAAAAAATTATTTGGAATATCCATTTTCCTTACAAGTAGAGAGCTTCAAAGTTAGAAAAATGCAAAATTTTCAAATTTTTCAACAAATTTTGGGATTTTTCTCCAAGAAAGGATGCAAGTTACCACAAAATTTTACCACTATGTTAAAGTGACAGTGGTCAGAATTGCAAAAAATGGCCGAGTCCTTAAGGTGAAAAAGGGCTCAGTCCTTAAGGGGTTAAAGGCAAAAAAAAAAAAAAAAAGAGAGCCTAAATGGCCGTTTGTGACAGAGCCCAGCTGCAGTGTGAAAGTAGCCTAACACATCCCTTTTCAGTGTTTTCGCATTATTGGGAGCATAGATCACTTCATCACGCCAGGCCCTGTCTCTTTTCACTACCGTTCTCCTTTTTATATTTGTTTCACAGAATCTTTTTTAGGCCCCTGTTTAGCCTTTCCTTAGAGCTTATGTATCCCCACAACACCTCATTTGGTGTGCCCTATCCATCTGCATAAATCTACCATAGAAGATGTCCATTTTTAGGAGTATTTATGTCATATGTATTTATGTAATCCTTGCTTAAAAATATTAAGCTGTAATTTATTTGGTTGATACAGACAATACAGTATGGTGTATATCAATGCTGCTGGTTGGACAATGTGGATGCTGCTTGATTCTAAATCTCCTAATTCTTAATCATCTGACAAATGTTGGGATGACAAACTGTGTGTTAAAGGAGAGGATGACTGGAATCATGCCAGAAGTGTATGTAGTGTGCCATGTAATTAAATAAATGGCAAAAAAAATTGTATTTTGCACCCTTCCCATCTGTAGGATATAAAGTGTATGATGATTACTTGTATATATAGTACTGGGGACATAGGAGGAGATTTATCAAAACCTGTGCAAAGGAAAAGTTGCCTGGTTGCCCATAGCAACCAATCAGATTGCTTCTTTCATTTTGCAGAGCCCTTGTTAAAAATGAAAGAAGCGAGCTGATTGGTTGCTATGGGCAACTGGACAACTTTTCCTCTGGACAGGTTTTGATAAATCTCCCCCCATAGTTTCCACATCACCCCTGAGGAAGACGCTTGGATGCAACGTAACACATGAGGTTTCTGTGTAGCCCTGTCCACTTTGTACAGGATACCTTGTTCTTTACCCGGTCTGGCTCACCTGTCCACCACAATTGTCTGCAACCTATATTATCTCTACTATTGATACTTAAGCTGCTATTGTTATTAGGTTAGGCCTTATTGTTGTGGATAGGGCCAGGGAAGCTGCATATTGTTTACATCATTGTTAAGGCCTGGCTGCTAGACAGTTGGGAGGGATTTGGAGGAGCATCAGTAGATGCTCCATATACCTACGTACTGATATAGCGGGAGATTTATCAAAACATGTGCAGAGGAAAAGTTGCTGAGTTGCCCATAGCAACCAATCAGAATGCTTCTTTCATTTTTGACAAGGCCTCTGCAAAATGAAAGAAGCAATTTGATTGGTTGCTATGGGCAACTCAGCAACTTTTCCTCTGGACAGGATTTGATAAATCTCCCCTACAGTTCCTACACCCGGACCTAGGCCACAGCCTACTTTATGTTTGCAGAGACAACATATTGCCATGTGTCTACACCTGGTTAGGTAGAAAAGAACTTCCAAACAGCAGAATACCAAACAGGGACTGCACCACCTGTATGTGCCCTTCCTAAACATGACCTAAACATGCAGCAGCTTCGCCGTCACCTGAGATCATCAGACCAGCAACCCTATGTCTGTTATGTTTCGCAGGTTTTCTTTCCCTACCTCGGCTACGCTCTTTTTCACTTACACTGCTACTATCCTTCTGCTCTGAACACATCAGCTCCTTCTCAACTGGTTTCCACGTCCTGTCCAACATGACATTATCCTCAACATCAAACTTCTCATCATTCATGCCACTCCTCTCTGATTGAACTTTTTGGGCTCCTTGCCATAGCCACCATAGCCTGTGGTTTTGAGAAATTTCTGTAATTTTTGTAATGTTAGTTTAGGGACTTGCCAGGTTATAATGACCCTTGACTTGGGTTGTGAGCTATTTTGGCCAAAATATCAACCAATACCTCATGTTTATTATGTTCAGTATATTTGTTTTAAGGATGTGACCTGGACATATGATGCAGGGAGAACCCAGGGTGCCAGTGCATTGTGTGGTGCACATATCATATGCTGGGCAGCCCACCTCATTAACCTCTTAAGGACATAGGACGTTCTCTAACGTCCCCACTACTTGGGCTTTAATGCCCAAAGACGTTAGAGAACGTCCTGTTGTATTTCCGATCTCTGCCGCGCGCCAGGCAGAGATCGGAACTGGATGCCTGCTGAAATCCTTCAGCAGGCATCCAGGGCAAACGCCGAGGGGGGCCATATACGGGAAATCACCCTTGCAATCTTCGGTTATACCGGGCTGATCAGGTCTCTGGGACCCGACCGCCCGGTAATTTTGCATGATTCCGGCTGTCACAGGCAGCCAGGACCATGCTGAAGACTAGGAGCGAGGTGGCAAACCTGCCACCTCCTCCGATCCCCTGCGATCCGTCGGTTAACTAACCGACCAATCGCAAGGGGGGGGGGGCGGTTACTTCCTCCTGTCCTGCCTGGCCCCTTGAAGTCCGTAGAGGACGGGAGGAAGACCGGAGGACGCGGCGGGGGACGGGGGAGTGCTGGGGACCGGCCCCGGTACTTACCTCGTCCCTGAAGATCCGGATCCCTGCGATGAAGGCGGCGGCGGCGGCGACAGGTGAGTTGATCTTCAGCCGCGGTCGGGCCCTTTACAGCAATACACGTCGCCGTAAAGCGACATGCATTGCTGTAATGGGACCCTGTAAACTGCAACTCCCAGCATGCCCAGACAGCCCTTGGCGTCTGGGCATGCTGGGAGTTGCAGTTTTGCAACATCTGGAGGTCCACAGTTTGGAGACCACTGTGCCCTTCCAGATGTTGCAAAACTACACATCCTCAGCATGCCCTTACTGTCCAGGCATGCTGGGAGTTGTAGTTCTGTAACATCTGGCCCTTCAGATGTTGCAGAACTACAACTCCCAGCATGCTTAGACAGTTTTGGCATACTGGGAGTTGTAGTTTTGCAACATCTGGAAGGGCACAGATTGGGAACCACTGTATTAGTGGTCTGCAAACTGTAGTCCTCCAGATGTTTCAAAACTACAACTCCCAGCATGCTGGGAGTTGTAGTTCGGCAACATCTGGCTCTAAAGATGTTGCCGAACTACTACTCCCAGAATGCCTGAGAATGCTGGGAGTTGTGGTTTTGCAACAACTGGAGGCACACTGGTTGGGAAACATTGTCTGTTTCCTAACTCAGTGTTTCCCAACCCGTGTGCCTCCAGCTGTTGCAAAACTATAACTACCAGCATGCACTGATAAACTGTGCATGCTGGGAGTTGTAGTTTTGTAACAGCTGGAGGTCCCCCCCCCTGTGAATGTACAGCGTACATTCACATGGGCAGGGGGCTTACAGTGAGTATCAGGCTGCAAGTTTGTGATGCAGCAAATTTTGCGCGGCAGCTCAAACTCGCAGCGGGAAACTCGCTGTAATCCCCCGCCCGTGTGACTGTACCCTAAAAACACTACACTAACACAAAAAATAAAAAGTAAAAAACACTACATATACACATACCCCTACACTGCCCCCCTCCCCAATAAAAATGAAAAACGTCTGGTACGCCACTGTTTCCAAAATGGAGCCTCCAGCTGTTGCAAAACAACAACTCCCAGTATTGCCGGACAGCCGTTGACTGTCAAAGCATGCTGGGAGTTTTGCAACAGCTGGAGGCACCCTGTTTGGGAATCACTGGCGTAGAATACCCCTATGTCCACCCCTATGCAAATTCCTAATTCAGGCCTCAAATGCGCATGGCGCTCTCTCACTTTGGAGCCCTGTCGTATTTCAAGGCAACAGTTTAGGGTCACATATGGGGTATCGCCGTACTCGGGAGAAATTGTGTTACAAATTTTGGGGGGCTTTTTCTCCTTTAACCCCTTATGAAAAGGTGAAGTTGGGGTCTACAACAGCATGTTAGTGTAAAAAAATTAATTTTTTACACTAACACGCTGGTGTTGCCCTATACTGTTCATTTTGACAAGAGGTAAAAGGGAAAAAAGCCCCCCAAAATTTGTAATGCAACTTCTCCCGACTATGGAGATACCCCATATGCGGGCGCAAAGTGCTCTGGGGGTGCACAACAAGGCCCAGAAGGGAGAGTGCACCATGTACATTTGAGGTGATTTGCACAGGGGTGGCTGATTGTTACAGCGGTTTTGACAAACGCAAAAAAAAAAAACACATGTGACCCCATTTTGGAAACTGCACCCCTCACGGAATGTAATGAGGGGTGCAGTGAGAATTTACACCCCACTGGTGTCTGACAGATCTTTGGAACAGTGGGCTGTGCAAATTAAACATTTTGTACAGCCCACTGTTCCAAAGTTCTGACAGACACCAGTGAGCGGTAAATGCTCATTGTACCCCTTGTTACGTTCCTCAAGGGGTCTAGTTTCCAAAATGGTATGCCATGTGGGGGTTATTTTGCTGTCCTGGCACCATAGGGGCTTCCTAAATGACTCCTTCTCTTCTGAGCATTGTAGTTCGCCCGTAGTGCACTTCAGGTCCACTTATGGGGTACCTTCATACTCAGAAGAGAAGGGGTTACAAATTTTGGGGGGTATTTTCTGCTATTAACCCTTGCAAAAATGTGAAATTTGGGGGGAAACACACATTTTTGTGAAAAAAAATATATATTTTTTTACATATGCAAAAGTCGTGAAACCCCTGTGGGGTATTAAGGCTGACTTTATTCCTTGTTACATTCCTCAAGGGGTCTAGTTTCCAAAATGGTATGCCATGTGAGGGTTTTTTGCTGTTGTGGCACCATAGGGGCTTCCTAAATGCGACATGCCCCCCGACCAAAATTTGCTCTCCAAAAGCCAAATATGACTCCTCTTCTGAGCATTGTAGTTCACCCGTAGTGCACTTCAGGTCCACTTATGGGGTACCTTCATACTCAGAAGAGATGGGTTACAAATTTTGGGGGGTATTTTCTGCTATTAACCCTTGCAAAAATGTGAAATTTGGGGGGAAACACACATTTTAGTGAAAAAAAAAATATTTTTTTTTACATATGCAAAAGTCGTGAAACACCTGTGGGGTATTAAGGTTCACTTTACCCCTTGTTACGTTCCCCAAGGGGTCTAGTTTCCAAAATGGTATGCCATGTGGGGATTTTTTGCTGTTCTGGTACCATAGGGGCTTCCTAAATGCAACATGCCCCCCAAAAACCATTTCAGAAAAACGTACTCTCCAAAATCCCCTTGACGCTCCTTCGCTTCTGAGCCCTCTACTGCGCCCACCGAACACTTTTCATGGACATATGAGGTATTTTCTTACTCGAGAGAAATTGGGCTACAAATGTAAGTATAGATTTTCTCCTTCTACCCCTTGTAAAAATTTAAAAAAATTGGGTCTACAAGAACATTCGAGTGTAAAAAATGGAGATTGTGCATTTTCTCCTTCACTTTGCTGCTATTCCTGTGAAACACCTAAAGGGTTAAAACACTGACTGAATGACATTTTGAATACTTTAGGGGGTGCAGTTTTTATAATGGGGTCATTTGTGGGGTATTTCTAATATGAAGACCCTTCAAATCCACTTCAAACCTGAACTGGTCCCTGAAAAATAGTGAGTTTGAAAATTTTGTGAAAAATTTGAAAATTGCTGCTGAATTTTGAAGCCCTCTGGTGCCTTCCAAAAGTAAAATCATGTCAATTTTATGATGCAAACATAAAGTAGACATATTGTATATGTGAATAAAATGTTTTTTATTTGGAATATCCATTTTCCTTAAAAGCAGAGAGCTTCAAAGTTAGAAAAATGCAAAATTTTCAATTTTTTCATCAAATTTTGGAATTTTTCACTAAGAAACGATGCAAGTATTGACAACATTTTACCAATAACATAAAGTAGAATATGTCACGAAAAAACTATCTAGGAATCAGAATGATAGGTAAAAGCATTCCAGATTTATTAATGTTTAAAGTGACAGTGGTCAGATGTTCAAAAAAACGCTCCGGTCCTAAGGTGTAAAATGGCCGGGTCCTTAATAGTGTTGCTCGCGAATATTCGCAATTCGAATATTATTCGCGAATATCGCATATTCGCGAATTCGCGAATTTCGCGAATATAGCGCTATATATTCGTAATTACGAATATTCGTTTTTTTTTTTTTTTTTTTCTTCACAGTACACATCACAGTGATCATCCCTCTCTGCTTCCAGCTTGTGTGGTGTAAAGAAGGCTGTAAAACTACTGTGTGAGACTGTCGTGCGAAAGTTCGCATATGCGAAAATTAACATATGCTAATTTTCGCATATGATAATTTTCGCATATGCGAATTTTCGCGGGTGCTAATTTTGTATGTGCAAATTTTCACATGCGTTAATTTTCGCGTATGCGAACTTTCGCATATGCGAAAATAAAACGAGGATATAACGAATATGCGAATATTCGCGAATATATGACGAATATTCGTCCATATATTCGCGAATATTCGCGAATTCGAATATGGCCTATGCCGCTCAACACTAGTCCTTAAGGGGTTATATAGTATAGGCATCACTAATAGGCTGTAAGCCAACATGGTGTACTACATATTCTTATGTAACTGGCACCCTGTGTATGCCTATTCTATGTGCAAGTGTTATCTTTCTTATGAATAGTAGGCATGTGAGTAGTTCTTCATTAGAATTTTGAACCTGTGCAACCTTTCTCATATAGCATTGTGGCTGGTCTACATCATGGTGGTAGTAAGTTTCTTACCTGCCCTTGTGCCCGTAAGTATGGCCTCTTTTCTGTGATTTTGGAGTAATTGTTGTCCAATTTTCTTAGAGTTTGTTTTATATATTAATTAGTGTTGGGCTTGCAAGATACTGAGGGCCCGTGACACAGGCTGTGTATTTTGGCCAAAATATCAACTTATATTTCATATTTATCATGTTCAGTATATTTTTTCAGGATGTGGCCTGGCCTTGTGATGCTAGGAGAGCCCAGGGTGCCAGGGCTTTGTGTTGCGTACATATCAGATGCTGAGCAGCCCCCCTAATTGAAAAGTGTGGGCATCACTAAAAGGCTTATGTTGCTGCATATTTGCTGCTGAATATTTTCCTACCCATTGAGGTCAATGAGTAACAAAATCTGCTGCGTATTTTATTACCCATTGACTTCAATGGGTATGAAAATATGCAGCAAATAATACGCAGTGAAATACAACACGTGTGAGCTTACCCTTAATTTGTTTTCCCTTTCACTCCAACCATTCTCAGAAGGATACTCTGGGCCTCATTTACTAAAGTCCAACCGACTCTTTTTCTCGGTTCTAGTCCCTAAATTTTGGTCGCAACGTCTGTGCGACTATTTATGCAACCAAATTTTACACCGCACAACCGACATTTTAGAAACCACTCGGGTGTTTTTTTTTCTCTCTGAAATGGGCGTGTTTTATGCAAAAATGGGCATTTTACCGACAAAAACAAAAAAATACTCGGAGTACTTCCAAAATCACTCGAGAAAAAGTGTGAATTTGCCTCACACAATAACCGACAGCCAAGAGGCCGAGTGAAATTCCAAAAATTAAGTGATTTCTAACATAGGGACTGTTTGCCATTGTGTTTTTTGTGAAAGTTACTTGTTTTAAAACCTGAAAACATTTTGTACAGTTCAACACTTTTATGAATAAAATATTGAATGCTTTTGTGATAGTTAATGTTTATATATTTAACACATTTGCAATATGAGATTTAAATCAATTTAACACCCAAGCTGATAAACAAGGATAATTGTTGTAATGTTTGAAAAATGATAACACATAAATACTTTTGATTCATGAAAACATTTTTAAACAAACAAGTCTAGACCATTTTGACTCACACAACTCATTTCTTTAGCTCAGAGTTTGTGCAACACAATTGACTAGTACGACACAAAAAAAACGTGCGACAGAAAAAAAAAAACAAATGTGCGACAGAATAGTAAATAAGCTTGAAAAAAAAAGACGAATGATATTGAAATCGCTCCAGAATAAACACTCCAGAATAAACACTCCACTCTTAGTAAATCAGGGCCTCTGTGTGTAGGAGTTGGAAAAAAAAACGGGTCCTACAGTGCAATCGCTTCAGGAAAGGATCAGCAAGAGGTCCAGGTGTCTTTTAAAACACTTCCAGTTTATTGTATAAGGGTGCATTCACACCACGTTTTGTACATACAGGTGCCGGATCGGGCAGGGGGAGGGGCAAACCGGGCGCTCCCGTACGGCCGGATCAGCCCGTGACTCCATTTACTTTAATGATCCGACCGGAGTCAAACGGTGACTGCGGTCGGCTCAGTTTTGACCCGTATGGGGTTTTGGACCGGACCTAAAACTGCAGTATACTACGATTTTAGGACCGGTCCAAAACCGCATTAAAGTAAATGGAGCCACGGGCTGATCCGGCCGGGGTACGGGAGCGCCCGGTTTACCCCTCCCCCCGCCGGATCCGGCACCCGTATGTACAAAACGTGGTGTGAATGCCCCCTAAGCCTGAAAACAGACAGGTTTTCAGGACATAAGCCCCTTTCTCAATGTGAACAAGGCAGACATGCAGGATATACAATGATCACTCTACCTATTGGGGAACTGGTCCCTTCTATTATGACGAGATCCAGTGGGGCACATTGATATGACATCACATGTTCAAATTTGTTAATAAATAAATGAATAAAATTGTATATGATACATGTAACATAGAAACAAGAGCAATGTAGGTATCCATGCAAGTGTTATTACATCACCTAAACGCAATAAAAGCATTTGCTTAAAAATAAAGTTAGTACAGAGCCAGCGTGTATAACATACATTGATGTCAGAGCGCTGGCAGACCGCTGATCTTTCTCTAGATCGCGCTGTGCCTCGCCAAGTTTATGCTGATTATTTAGTTCACAAATGCTGTGTTGGGTAATGTGTAACATTTAGTATTGCTAAAACAACATAATATCAGTTAAATAGTCACACCACTCCGATCAGAGTTGGCGCATGCGCAAACTGAGAATAAAAGATAACCGTGGAAATGCCGGTGACAGCTCTGCAGAGGGAGCGCGTATCTCGGCTAGTATAATGAAAGTTACTGTAAGTGGAGTTGGGAGAGAATGGAGGTTTGTATTGATGAAAAAGATGAATGAAAGGATGGCAGTTATTTATTTCCATGGTTATACAAATGGGAAGATTATGAGGAGGTATGAGTTAATGAAAAAAATACATGGAAGGATCGTTGATGATTGTGAGAGAGTGGATATAATGTTTATTAGTGGATAGTGTGGTAAGCTTTTGTGAGAATAGGGTATATGGGGTGTAGCTGTGCGGTGATGAAAGGGTGCTGGTTTAACCCTTAACTGTCGTGATGCCAGGGTGGGGGCTCCTCAATATATACTTGTCCTATCGCCACCCGTCCCAAGAACGATAGGGAGGAATAAATGATTGCCCACAACCGGACATTCAGAAAACTGTAGAAAACTTCACTGTAGATTTTATGCAGAGCGGCGGGGACAGGTGAGTACAACTTCCTATGCCAGTGGTCTTCAACCTGCGGACCTCCAGATGTTGCAAAACTACAAGTCCCAGCATGCTGGGCGTTGGCTGTCCGGGCATGCTGGGTGTTGTAGTTTTGGAACATCTGGAGGTCTGCAGATTGTACACAACTGCCCTATACTTTACATTGCACGGATCCCTCAACATACAATGGTTTCAACAAACGATTCTCCGTTTGGAACGGATTACCATCATATGTTGAGGGACAACTGTATAATACTACCACACATTGTACCCTCTGAATATACTACAACAAACTGCACCCCTAAATATAATTCTACAACACACTGCACCCTCTAAATATAATACTTCCACACTGTACTATCTGAATATAATACTACCACACACTGTATCCTCTGAATATAATTCTACCACACACTGCGCTCCTCTGAATATAATACTACCACACACTGTGCACTCTCAATATAATACCCCACACTGTGCCCTCTGAATATAATACTACCACACACTGTATCCTCTGAATATAATTCTACCACACACTGCGCTCCTCTGAATATAAAACTACCACACACTGTGTCCTCTGAATAAAATACTACCACACACTGTGCACCCTCAATATAATACCCCACGCTGTGCCCTCTGAATATAATACTACCACACACTGTATACTCTGAATATAATTCTACCACACACTGCGCTCCTCTGAATATAATACTACCACACACTGTGTCCTCTGAATATAATACTACCACACACTGTGTCCTCTGAATAAAATACTACCAAACACTGTGCACTCTCAATATAATACCCCACACTGTGCCCTCTGAATATAATACTACCACACACTGTATACTCTGAATATAATTCTACCGCACACTACGCCCTCTAAATATAATACCACCACACTGCGCACTCTGAATATAATACTGACACACACTGCATTACGAATATAATACTGTCACACACTGTACCCTCTGAATATCATTCTACCACACACTGTGCCATCTAAATATAATATAATTCATACATACACGGCAACTAAGTAAAGAAACCACGGCTGGTCCGCTATAACATAACACTACCAACAAAATAGAACCAGATCATGTAAAATGACTTTTATTAACACATATGCAAAAAATACATACAATAAAAATAATAATAAAAAGAGGATAAAATAAGGCACTACAATAGCAGTCACAGAAGATGGGAGCAGGCAAGTGGTGTAGCCCTACATGGAGTACAGGGAATAACTGGTGTACCATAGAAAGTACAAATGTAAACATGGAAGAGGTCACTGGATATTATTGAAACATGTCTATAAACATATGGGTAACAAATAATGTAACAGTGACACATCAAAGAATGTCCTAAATGGGAAAGAGTACAATAAACAGAGAGTAGCCTAGGGAGAAATGAATGAGACACCATAAAGTCCTCCTGCCATGCAGCCACACACCTACCTCCTCCTACCCCAACGTACGTTTCGCCTGTGCTTCGTCAGCACGCCCCCTGACGAAGCACAGGCAAAACGTACGTTGGGGTAGGAGGAGGTAGGTGTGTGGCTGCATGGCAGGAGGACTTTATGGTGTCTCATTCATTTCTCCCTTGGCTACTCTCTGTTTATTGTACTCTTTCCCATTTAGGACATTCTTTGATGTGTCACTGCTACATTATTTGTTACCCATATGTTTATAGACATGTTTCAATAATATCGAGTGACCTCTTCCATGTTTACATTTGTACTTTCTATGATACACCAGTTATTCCCTGTACTCCATGTAGGGCTACACCACTTGCCTGCTCCCATCTTCTGTGACTGCTATTGTAGTGCCTTATTTTATCCTCTTTTTATTATTATTTTTATTGTATGTACTTTTTTGCATATGTGTTAATAAAAGTCATTTTACATGATCTGGTTCTATTTTGTTGGTAGTGTTATCTAAATATAATACCAGCCTATCATGATAACTCACAATAATGGGGGGTAATAATACAGACAAGATGATAATAATGGGGGTGAAAATTTGTCACCCCCATTATTGTCATTGTGTCTGCATTATCACCCCCATTATTGTGAGTTATCATGACAGGCTGCACCATGCATCTCCCCCCCAGACATTCATCAACCCCCCCCCCCCCCCACTTGCTCTGCTCCGCTAATGGCTCTCCAGGCAGGGGTGCATTCCTCACTAACATGCCGGGCTGCTCTTCTAGGATGCGGCCTGCGTAAAGGACGTCAACGTTAGCACAGCGCAGCGCAGCTCCACAGCTTAGAGACTAACAAACTCCGCCCACACCGCTGACATCGCTACAGGATGTGCCGCTGGGTGGCACAGCTGAGGACTGGAGGGGGGATGGGGGTTTTACTGTGAAGATGTTGGGGCCAGGTGGCGCGAGTGCTGAGTGTAATGGCCTGGACCAGCAGCGGTGGCTAGCTGCTTTAGCGTGGGGCTAAAGGGCTAGCTGCTTTGGGCCCTCAGGACTGACAGGGCCCAGGGCAGCTGCCCCTTTTGCCCCACATTAAAGATGTCCCGGCCCATACTCACCTGTCAGACAGGCTTATTGTGCAGGTGAAACTGAGGACTTTTGCATTTTTTTGCCAGAGAAAAAAATGATGCGGTCTGAAAATGACCCTTTGAAAGTCAGTAGCAGACACTGGTCAGCTCATTGAAATAAATGGGGTACAACACGGGTACAGTGGGGATACAGCAGAAGCCAGCTTTCAAATTCTTACCCATGGATCCCGCTGCTGTATATCTTAAACCTGCAGCACTTATATTATTTTTTTGAAAGATGAGTAATAGTAAAAATAAGAGCAGTTCTTCACCATAAATCTGTTTTTGAAAAGCACATTAGTTATTTTGGGGTAACTATGGTAACAACTTTTCTGTCTGAACTAATGGCTATTTATCTCATTTTACTGCTGTATATTTCGTTGTACAGAATGCATGATTGTGCTTAGACCCCTTGTGACATCGCCATCCATCTGCACACTGCCGTCACCTGCCACAACAATTGCTGACTCCACTACGCAACCTTTGTAACATAAGAATCCAATCCAATCATACACTTATTCTGCAGGATACAGCAGACTCTGTCACCCTAATGTTCCCTTTCTATCCTTATCATTCAAACACACAGTATCTTCTAAGAGGCATGCTTGCAAATTGCCCATTGCTTTAGTGTGATTTTGGCCCATTCTTCACAAACAATCTTCAAATCTTTTGTGAATCGTGATTTTCAGTTCTTTCCTAAGATTTACAATAGGATTTAAGTCAGGGCCATTCTAGCAGCTTTATTTTCTTATGTTGAACCCATTTAAGAGTTTTCTTGGCTGTGTATTTGGGATCATTGGGGGAGATTTATCAAAACCTGTGCAAAACAAAAGTTGCCCATAGCAACCAATCAGATTGCTTTTTTTCATTTTTAACAAGACCTCTGCAAAATGAAAGAAGCCATCTAATTGGTTGTTATGGGCAACTGGGTAAGTTTTCCAATCCGTAGAAAAGAGAAAAGAAAACCAGGGCAACTCACCAAATACGTAAACTTCAAGCTTCTTTATTGATCCATGAAGGGTATAAACAGTGCAAGACACGGGTGGACAAAAAACAGGGGGACGTTCGTTCGTCCCCCTGTTTTTTGTCCACCCGTGTCTTGCACTGTTTATCCCCTTCATGGATCAATAAAGAAGCTTGAAGTTTACTTATTTGGTGAGTTGCCCTGGTTTTCTTTTCTCTTTTCTACGGATTGTTTGCATTGGACTTTGCTATTACCAGTGAGCACCATCAGACGTGGTTGAGCCAGCAGAGGCATTGGATGTCAGGTGCTAACAATTAAGTAAGCAGTGCCGAGTTTGTTCTCTCTACTATTGAATATTGGGTAAGTTTTCCTCTGCACAGGTTTTGATAAATCTCCCCCATTGTCTTGCTGAAATGTCCACCTTCTTATTATCTTAGTAGATGGCAGCAAATTTTTGACAAGAATGCCTCAGTAAATTTGCTTATTTATCCTTCAATTATGTGAAGTGAATGCCAGTACCTTTTGCTGAAAATCCCACCCACAATCCCACCCACAACTCCCAGCATGCATTGACAGCCAAAGGGCATGCTGTGAGTTGTAGTTTTGCAACAGCTGGAGGTTTGCCCCCCAACCCCCCATGTGAATGTACAGGGTGCATTCACACGGGCGGGGGTTTACAGTGAGTTTCCCGCTGCAAGTTTGAGATGCAAATTTTCCGCTGCAGCTCAAACTCCAAGCAGGAAACTCGCTGTGAACCCCTGCCGTGTGAATGTACCCTAAAAACACTACACTAAACAAAATAAAAAGTGAAACACTACTTATACACACCCTTACACAGTTACCACCCAATAAAAATGAAAAAGTCTAATATGGCACTGTTTCCAAAACAGAGCCTCCAGCTGTTGCAAAATAACAACTCTCAGTATTGCCGAACAGCCATTGACTGTCCAGGCAAGCTGGGAGTTTTGCAACAGCTGGAGGCACGCTGTTTGGGAAACACTGTCATAAGGTATTTTTGGTATCGGAGGCAAGTCTAATGTTTGCATCCGGACCCGTCCATATGCAAATCCCTAATATGAGCCTCAAATGCGCATGGCGCTCTCTCACTTTGGTATTTCAAGGCAACAGTTTAGTGCCACATATGGGGTATTTCTGTACTCGGGAGAAATTGCCTAACAAATTTTTGGGGGGCTTTTTCTCCCTTTGCTACTTATAAAAAGGTAAAGTTGGGGTCTTCACCAGCATGTTATTGTAAAAAATTGTTTATGGTGTTACCCCATAATCCCTTGCCGCAAAACGCCGTTTATAAACGGCGCTGCGGCACGGGAGGCTTATGAAGTTAGCTGAGCTCTCATCATACCCGCACAGTCCCGGTTGCTATCAGCAGCCAGGACCCGTGGCTAATGCCGGACATCACCGTTCAAGCAGATGTCTGGCAATAACTCTTTCAACTTTGATCACCACGTCCAAAGTGAAAGCTTCCAGGCAGGTCAGTTGGGGTGATCTGGACCATCGCGGTAAAATCGTGATGGCTCCATCAGCTAGGACACATCAGGAGGGTGCTTTACCTGTTTCCTGTGTGTCCGATCGGCGATTGATTGCTTTGAGCCTGAAATCCAGGCTTGAGCAATCAACCGCCGATAACACTGATGCATTGCAATGCAAAGGTGGCATTGATCAGTGTATTGGATCAATGTACTGCATGTTAATGTCCCCTATGAGGGCTATAACATTGCAAAAAAAAAAAAAAGTGAAAAAAAACCTTCCCTAATAAAAGTTTGAATCACCCCCCTTTTCCCATATAAAAAAACTGAATAAAAATAAACATATGTGGTATCGCAGCATGCGTAAATGTCCGAACTATAAAAATATATAATTAATTAAACCGTATGGTCAATGACGTACGCGCAAAAAAATTAAATTATTGAAAGGATTAAGATTTTTTATTCAAAGTAATTTACAAATCTGTTTAACTTTCTGGAGCCAATTGATCTAAAAAAAAGTTTTTCCTGCTCCTAGTTGAAGAACAATTTTAAATGTATACATTTTCCTGCATATAGTTATGATTTTTCCCTTCTGAGCCCTCTAGTGCACCAGCAGAGCACTTTACATCCATATATGAAGTATTTCCTTACTCGAGAGATATTGGGTTACAAATTTTGGGGGCTTTTTCTCCTTTTACTCCTTGTAAAATTCTATGACTGAATCTACAAGAACATGTTAGTGTAAAAAATGAAGATTTTGAATTTTTTCCTTATATTTGCGGCCATTCATGTGAAACACCTAAAAGGTTAACAAACTTTCTGAATGTCATATTGAATACTTTGAGGGGTGCAGTTTTTATAATGGGGTCATTTATTGGGTAGTTCTAAAAAGAAGGCCCTTCAAATCCACTTCAAACCTGAACAGGTCCATGAAAAATTCAAATTTTGAACATTTTGTGAACATTTTAAAAATTGCTGCTGAACTTTGAAGCCCTCTGATGTCTTCCAAAAGTAAAAACATGCCAACTTTATGATGCAAATATAAAGTAGACATATTGTATATGTGAATCAATATATAATTTATATGGTATGTCTATTTTCCTTACAAGCAGAGAGCTTCAAAGTTAGAAAAATGCAAAAATTTGAAAGGTTTGAAGTGGATTTGAAGGGCCTTCATATTATATATACCCCATAAATGCTCCCCTCAAAGTATTCAAAGTGACATTCAGAAAGTTTGTTAACCCTTTAAGTGTTTTACCTGAATAGCAGCAAATTGAAGGAAAAAATTTCAAAATCTTCATTTTTTACACTCGCAAAGTGACAGTGGTCAGATGTGCAAAAAAATGCTCTGGTCCTTAAGGTCATAATGGACTGTGTCCTTAAGGGGTTAATTACTTGGGTTGTTACCAACATTTGTTGAACATTTCATGTCAATAGCACCTTTTAAATATTTTAGTGAAAGAAAGGTGATGTGTTTAATGCTTTGTGTTGGGCCTCTGGAACTAAAACCTCTATTATAAATACACAGTTAGAGAGAGTTTATGTCACAATAAAAAAAAAAAAGCAATTCCACATTGCATTATTGGTGTCATGTATGAACGTAAGATATAAAATAACTGAAAGTGCTGCCCATTGTGGAAGACATATATTATGTAATATAATAGGGGACAAATACGGGACATATATTTAGTGGACCAACACAAGTAGTGCTGCCAAACATAACACAAACATGGTGTGAACCTAGCCTTTTGAACCTTCATAAGAACACATTCCTAAAATAAACCAGCTACTAATAAACCAACTTAGTTTAAAAAAAAAATGTATCCCTATATTTAAAAAAAAAAACATAATTTTTTATTTTTTACTATATATGTTTTTATTTATCTGTTTTTTTTTTTTCTTGGTCTAGTTATCCCCTTGTGCAAAACAAATTATGGTGGAGGAACCATGTGGTAATAGGAAATAAACATGTTATGGCACAATAGGTAATTTAGCATATATGCTAATATGCATGAAGGGTTTTCAGTAGTGTGACCTCAGTACTAAAATTTCCAGTGTACAACTTTCTTTTTCTAGGAACATATGTATTTCGCTATTGCTTAACCCCTTAAGGACTCAGCCCATTTTGGCCTTAAGGACTCAGACAATTTAATTTTTACGTTTTCATTTTTTCCTCCTCGCCTTCTAAAAATCATAACTCTTTTATATTTTCATCGCCAGACTAGTATGAGGGCTTGTTTTTTGTGCGACCAGTTGTCCTTTGTAATGACATCACTCATTATATCATAAAATGTATGGCGCAACCAAAAAACACTATTTTTGTGGGGAAATTAAAACGAAAAACGCAATTTTGCTAATTTTGGAAGGTTTTGTTTTCACGCCGTACAATTTATGGTAAAAATGACATGTGTTCTTTATTCTGAGGGTCAATACGATTAAAATGATACCCATTATTATATACTTTTATATTATTGTTGCGCTTAAAAAAAATACAAACTTTTTAACCAAATTAGTACGTTTATAATCCCTTTATTTTGATGACCTCTAACTTTTTTATTTTTCCGTATAAGCGGCGGTATGGGGGCTCATTTTTTGCGCCATGATCTGTACTTTTTTTTTGATACCACATTTGCATATAAAAAACTTTTAATAAATTTTTTATAATTTTTTTTTAATAAAATGTATAAAAAAAGTAGGAATTTTGGACTTTTTTTATTTTTTTTCGTTCACGCCGTTCACCGTACGGGATCATTAACATTTTATTTTAATAGTTCGGACATTTACGCACGCGGCGATACCAAATATGTCTATAAAAAAAGTTTTTTACGCTTTTTGGGGGTAAAATAGGAAAAAACGGACGTTTTACTTTTTTATTGTGGGAGGGGATTTTTCACTTTTTTTTTACTTTTACTTTTACATTTTTTTACATTTTTTTTTACACTTGAATAGTCCCCATAGGGGACTATTCATAGCAATACCATGATTGCTAATACTGATCTGTTCTATGTATAGGACATAGAACAGATCAGTGTTTTCGGTCATCTTCTGCTCTGGTCTGCTCGATCACAGACCAGAGCAGGAGACGCCGGGAGCCGCACGGAGGAAGGAGAGGGGACCTCCGTGCGGCGTTATGAATGATCGGATCCCCGCAGCAGCGCTGCGGGCGATCCGATCGTTCATTTAAATCGCGAACTGCCGCAGATGCCGGGATCTGTATTGATCCCGGCACCTGAGGGGTTAATGGCGGACGCCCGCGAGATCGCGGGCGTCGGCCATTGCCGGCGGGTCCCTGGCTGCGATCAGCAGCCGGGATCAGCCGCGCATGACACGGGCATCGCTCCGATGCCCGCGGTTATGCTTAGGACGTAAATGTACGTCCTGGTGCGTTAAGTACCACCTCACCAGGACGTACATTTACGTCCTGCGTCCTTAAGGGGTTAAAGGGGTTATCCAGGAAGTAACTTTTTTATATATAGCAACATGCTCCATAAAGTTAAACAGATTTGTAAATGACTTCTATTAAAAAATATTAATCCTTTCAGTACTTATGAGCTGCTGAAGTTGAGTTGTTGTTTTCTGTCTAAGTGCTCTCTGACACTAGTCTCGGGAACCGCCCAGTTTAGAAGCAAATCCCCATAGCAAACCTCTTCTACTCTGTGCAGTTCCCGAGACAAGCAGAGATGTCAGCAGAGAGCACTGTTGCCAGACAGAAAACAACAACTCAACTTCAGCAGCTGATAATTATTGAAAGGATTAAGATTTTTTATTCAAAGTAATTTACAAATCTGTTTAACTTTCTGGAGCCAATTGATATAAAAAAAACTTTTTCCTGTTCCTAGTTGAAGCAGTGTGTAACATTATACAACCACAAGCACAACCACAGCTGAGCCATATTCTGTATAATGTATGTTTTTCAAGAGAAAAACAATTTTAGAAGAGCGATTGTGTTAGTGAATATCCTCAGAATACTAGATATATCTCTTGTATGTAAACACTGACTTATAGTTTGTTTATTTTTTTCTGTTTTGTGCATACATTATTGTCTTGCGTAAATCATTTCAACATTTTTTTTTACTGATCTCTTTGTAAATGCATCTCTAGACTACATAAAAAATGTCATACAGATGTAAATACCAACAGAACACAGGAAGGGATGTCATATTTATGACTTTATGCATTAGATTTATGCATCTGTAAAGTTAAAAGCCTGGTAACAGTGGGGGTGAATGGATGAAGCCTTTCTCACAGATTGAATTTGCCAGTGCTTGTCTTGAATTACACTACAATATTAACAAAAATCCCAGTAATCAAATTGTTATGATAAAAAAGTAAAATGTCTAAGAATTACATTTCCTCATATTAAAAAGATTTATCTACAAACACCAAACACTGTGAAGAGTTTATTCTATTAAATTTATAATTCCATAAATCTGATTAGAGATGAAGAATAGTGGGATTTCACTGTGGCCCATCTACTTTTTCTCCTTCTCTGCAGTTTGAATAGTTGCTGAGGAACACTCCCTAAAAACTGAAGTCTTGTCAATGCCATTGTCAGGCAGCCTTTCCTTTGTATTTATTTGTATCAGAGTTCTTAAAGGGGTACTCTACTGCCCCAGTGTTTGGAACATTTTGTTTCGAATTCTGGATGCGGGCTGCGGAAGTTGTGATGTCATGGCCACACCCCTCATGACATCACACCAAGCCACCTCAATGCATGTCTATGGGAGGGGGCGTGGCAGCTGCCACGCCCCCTCCCATAGACTTGCATTGAGGGGGCATGGTGTGACATCACAAGTGAGTGTGGCAGTGGCATCACGGCCCCGCAGCCCGGAACCAGCGATCAGAAGGAAATGTTCCAAATGTTGGGGCAGTGGAGTAACCCTTTAAGTCCTTATCCTATGGCAAAAATGCTATTTAATTAAGGATAGAGAAGGGGCAACTAAAAGGGCTCTTTTATCATAAAAATACCTTTTTGTAATAAAGCCAGATCGACAAACATCATAGATCCAGCATCTAAAACTCTCAGCATACAGCGAATATCAACATATTTATACAGTATATCCATCCTGCAGTAGCCCCTGCAGAAAAAAATCAGCATTGCTATTAAAGGGTTCTCTGATGAAAATGATCTTATTCCTTATCCACAGGATAGGAGAAAAGTATCTGATCGTGGGGGGTCTGACCTCTAGGACCCCCATGACCTCCAGAACAGGGCCCCTGCTTGCATGCAGAGCATATGTTGTACATGACACGTGTTCCATTCACTTCTATGGAAGTGCCGGAAAGAACTGAGTACAGCACTCAGACATCTCCCGTACTCCCATAAAATGAATAGAGCTTGTGCCATCTACATTACATAGTCTAGCTGCGAGTTAAGCCCCAGTTTTGGAGAGTGCGGTTGGTCCCAGCGGTCAATCCACCACCTGCCATCAGATACTTATCCTCTATACTGTGGATAGGGGATAAGATCATTTTCACCAGACAACCTATTTGAGCCAGGGACACCAGACTAAGGCTGGTTATGTGTCCGGCATGAACCAAGCCTAAAACTCAACTCAATTGGTGCTACAACTGATGACAACGTGCATCAGTTGTCATCAGTAGTTTAGCATCCAGCTTCCATTATTTATGATTGCCGGAAGGGAGAACCCAGCAAGATGCATTTCCCTGCCGGTGATGGTCCAGCATGTCCAACCATTCAGCTTCCAAACTGAGACGCTGGATGATTGGGAATGAATGGGATCAGTTCTTGCATAATTTTACCTCTGGTGCTTTTTAGCAAGTAACGGAGGAAAAAGATGACTGACGCCAGAACATATGTGAAGGAGTCCTTTCAACTGCTCCCCACTATGGCTATTAGAGGGGTCCCAGAGCAGAGAATTCCCCCTTCTATGACATGTTATGTGTTCTCTGTGAACATACAAAAAAATCACTACTACATTAACCATTTTTTGGGCAGATTCCTATGTAAGATTATAAAGATTAAAGGAGTACTCTGGTGCAGACTACTGCTCCGTCCTGCCCAGGCTGCAAAAAAAATAAACCATCACTCACCTTCCTGGGTTCCCGCGGAGCGCCACTACAGCTGATCGGTCCTCCGGTCCATCTTCTTCATACTTCCATATGAACGAAGCATCACATGGCGCTCAGCCTATCGCCAGCCGCCAAGATGTTCTGCCTTCGGCCCATAAAAGGCTGAGCACCATGTGACGCTTCGTTCACACGGAAGTATGAAGAAGATGGACCGGAGGACTGATCAGCTGTAGTGGCGCTCCGCGGGAACCAAGGAAGGTGAGTGATGGTTTATTTTCTTTTTTTTTTAAGCCCCGGAAGGACGAGGCAGGAATACTCTTCACCAGAGTACTCTTTTAAGGTGCAATATTCATTTTGGATGCATACAGGTTACCGGTAAGTGTAGTGCTTTTACTACCATCTTGCATTCCTGACAAGTATAGGTGAAGCACGGAAATAAGTGGTAAACTGTTGTTACGCCTAGCGCTCCGGGTCCCCGCTCCTCCCCGGAGCGCTCACGGCGTCTCTCTCCCCGCAGCGCCCCGGTCAGTCCCGCTGACCGGGAGCGCTGCACTGTCATGGCCGTCGGGGATGCGATTCGCACAGCGGGACGCGCCCGCTCGCGAGTCGCATCCCAGGTCACTTACCCGTCCCGGTTCCCTGCTGTCATGTGCTGGCGCGCGCGGCTCCGCTCTCTAGGGCGCGCGCGCGCCAGCTCTCTGAGACTTAAAGGGCCAGTGCACCAATGATTGGTGCCTGGCCCAATTAGCTTAATTGGCTCCCACCTGCTCCCAGACTATATCTGCTCACTGCCCCTGCACTCCCTTGCCGGATCTTGTTGCCTTGTGCCAGTGAAAGCGTTTAGTGTGTCCAAAGCCTGTGTTACCTGAACTTCTGCTATCCATCTTGACTACGAACCTTGCCGCCTGCCCCGACCTTCTGCTACGTCTGACCTTGCCTCTGCCTAGTCCTTCTGTCCCACGCCTTCTCAGCAGTCAGCGAGGTTGAGCCGTTGCTAGTGGATACGACCTGGTTGCTACTGCCGCAGCAAGACCATCCCGCTTTGCGGCGGGCTCTGGTGAACACCAGTAGCCTCTTAGAACCGGTCCACTAGCACGGTCCACGCCAATCCCTCGCTGACACAGAGGATCCACTACCTGGAAGCCGAATCGTGATAGTAGATCCGGCCATGGATCCCGCTGAGGTGCCGCTGCCAAGTCTCGCTGACCTTCCCACGGTGGTCGCTCAGCAATCGCAGCAGATTGCCCAACAAGGACAGCAGCTGTCGCAGTTGACCGCCATGTTACAGCAACTTCTGCCTCTGCTACAGCAGCAACCATCTCCTCCGCCAGCTCCTGCACCTCCTCCGCAGCGAGTGGCCGCTCCTAGCCTCCGCTTGTCCCTGCCGGACAAATTTGATGGGGACTCTAAACTCTGCCGTGGATTTTTGTCTCAGTGTTCCCTGCATATGGAGATGTTGTCGGACTTGTTTCCTACAGAACGGTCTAAGGTGGCGTTCGTAGTAAGCCTTCTTTCAGGAAAGGCCTTGTCTTGGGCCACACCGCTCTGGGACAGCAATGATCCTGCCACAGCCACAGTCCAGTCCTTCTTCGCTGAAGTCCGGAGTGTCTTCGAGGAGCCAGCCCGAGCTTCTTCTGCCGAGACTGCCCTATTGAACCTGGTCCAGGGTAATACTTCAGTGGGCGAGTACGCCATCCAATTTCGTACTCTTGCTTCCGAGTTATCATGGAACAACGAGGCTCTCTGCGCGACCTTTAAAAAAGGCCTATCCAGTCGCATCAAGGATGTGCTGGCCGCACGAGAGATTCCTGCCAACTTCCAAGAACTCATCCATTTGGCTACCCGCATTGACATGCGTTTTTCTGAGCGACACCAAGAGCTCCGCCAGGAAAAAGACTTAGATCTCTGGGCACCTCTCCCACAGCATCCTTTGCAGTCTACGCCTGGGCCTCCCGCCGAGGAGGCCATGCAAGTGGATCGGTCTCGCCTGACCCAGGAAGAGAGGAATCGCCGTAGGGAAGAAAATCTCTGTCTGTACTGTGCCAGTACCGAGCATTTCTTGGTGGATTGCCCTATCCGTCCTCCACGTCTGGGAAACGCACGCACGCACCCAGCTCACGTGGGTGTGGCGTCTCTTGGTTCTAAGTCTGCTTCTCCACGTCTCACGGTGCCCGTGCGGATTTCTCCTTCAGCCAACTCCTCCCTCTCAGCCGTGGCCTGCTTGGACTCTGGTGCCTCTGGGAATTTTATTTTGGAGTCGTTTGTGAATAAATTCCGCATCCCGGTGACCCGTCTCGTCAAGCCGCTCTACATTTCCGCGGTCAACGGAGTCAGATTGGATTGCACCGTGCGTTACCGCACAGAACCCCTCCTGATGTGTATTGGACCCCACCACGAAAGGATTGAGTTATTCGTCCTTCCCAACTGTACCTCTGAGGTCCTCCTCGGTCTGCCATGGCTCCGGCTTCATTCTCCCACCCTTGATTGGACCACCGGGGAGATCAAGAACTGGGACTCTGCCTGCCATAGGAAGTGCCTCTCCCCCCCTCCCAGTCCCGTCAGGCAAGCCTCAGTGCCTCCTCATGGCCCCCGTCCTGGTGTCACACTGCCCCGTGCCAGGCTTCGCCCTCTGCCCTCCCTCCCCATTCCCACTCCTGCTGTACTGCCTGCCGTTGAGGAAACCCTCCATTCTTTCCCGGTGTCCTCATCCCAGGGGAGGCAGTTACCGGACAAAGAAAAGGGGAGACCTAAGGGGGGGGGGTACTGTTACGCCTAGCGCTCCGGGTCCCCGCTCCTCCCCGAAGCGCTCACGGCGTCTCTCTCCCCGCAGCGCCCCGGTCAGTCCCGCTGACCGGGAGCGCTGCACTGTCATGGCCGTCGGGGATGCGATTCGCACAGCGGGACGCGCCCGCTCGCGAGTCGCATCCCAGGTCACTTACCCGTCCCGGTCCCCTGCTGTCATGTGCTGGCGCGCGCGGCTCCGCTCTCTAGGGCGCGCGCGCGCCAGCTCTCTGAGACTTAAAGGGCCAGTGCACCAATGATTGGTGCCTGGCCCAATTAGCTTAATTGGCTCCCACCTGCTCCCAGACTATATCTGCTCACTGCCCCTGCACTCCCTTGCCGGATCTTGTTGCCTTGTGCCAGTGAAAGCGTTTAGTGTGTCCAAAGCCTGTGTTACCTGAACTTCTGCTATCCATCTTGACTACGAACCTTGCCGCCTGCCCCGACCTTCTGCTACGTCTGACCTTGCCTCTGCCTAGTCCTTCTGTCCCACGCCTTCTCAGCAGTCAGCGAGGTTGAGCCGTTGCTAGTGGATACGACCTGGTTGCTACTGCCGCAGCAAGACCATCCCGCTTTGCGGCGGGCTCTGGTGAACACCAGTAGCCTCTTAGAACCGGTCCACTAGCACGGTCCACGCCAATCCCTCGCTGACACAGAGGATCCACTACCTGGAAGCCGAATCGTGATAACTGTGTATAGTGACCATGGCCAAACACAACGTCTGGGCACCGTAAAAGGTTACAAACAAGTGGGAGAACTTCACAGCCAATATGTTTAATGTGCAACAAAATACATTTTCATTTACAACCCAGATGTCTTCAAACTTCATTAATTTCATCATTATGGTATGTATCTACAACCTATAATCGTTCGAAATAATAATACATGAAAGACACAGAAATCCTAAATATATATGTGAGAATATTTTTTATTGCAGTCACAATCAGCACAGCACTTATTATCGGTCAGAACAAAAAATCATTACATCTACTTTCAGATTTAAGTGAAAACCTCCTCAAGCATGCCCAAGTTTACTATTCCAGTATAAATCTATTTTAGATCCTGGAGAACATACAGTAGCTTGCGTAACAACAATTAAATAACCACATGCTGACTTGGACAAAAACTAGCCATAAACATCATGTCCTTTCCTGCATAGTGAAGGTAACAGTGATTTCTTACCATATTCAATGCCAAAATGAAAACAGAAAAACCTTTAGTAATAAGGTATATATGCTTCTGCAACTTTTCTAATGGCAGAGTCATACACTGAGGATTTTCTGCAGTAGAAAATCCACAGCATTTCTGTAGCTCTCCTGTGGATTTTCTGCTGCAGATGTGGGGATTAATATGCTAACTTTTAGAAATTAAAAAGTCAGGGTATTTTTAGTCCACAGTTGCGGATTTTGCTTACGATCTTAATTTTTTTTCCAGACCCTAAGCAAAATCCACAACAACTGCAGATTTATTGAAAATCTACAATAAAACTGCAGCAAGTGAGTTTCTGCTACATATACTTTTTTTTCCTTAGCATGTGTATGTGAATTTTTTTTAGATCTCATATTCTTAGCTGTTTTCTGCACAGAAATTCCATATTGCTGAATACCCTCCATTGAAAGCTGTCATATAAATAGATAGACAGATAGATAGATATATAAAAAGAAGGGATGACCGCAGCACTCAATGCGTAAAAAAGAAAAAGTGTCTTTATTCCATGAACAAAACTTGGTGCGACGTTTCGGTGTCCTCACAACACCATTCTCAAGCTAACAATAGTGATCTTTACAAAGTATATATAGGGTGAAACATGTCAAAGTTAATTACAAACAATTAAAAGTGTATACAAAATATTAAAGTGCAAACAGTGCATCTCATACAAAGTAAGGGATGTACATATAACATCCAAGTGCTGGTGCATGATTAAAATCAAATCCCCATATAGATAATATGTGGATCATACAGAGAACTGGTATTGTGGTATAATTTCATACAATCGCATAATCTGTCATTACAATACATAACAAGGGGGTGGGTCTGTGGTGTAACTCACCGGGGGGAGAACTGTCTTCCATGCATAAAGTGCAATGGCGCCGAATGCCAGAAGTGTCTGTACGTTCGCCGTGCTGTGGACCAATCAGCAGTGTCAGAGAGTAACTATGTGATCTCTGACCTCATTGATTATTTCGCCAGTCGGCTCCGTCGCTTCGCGCATGCACTCTAGTGTTCGGAGTTGTTCTGGCGGCCATCTTTGTAAAGGTAAACAGTAGTCTATGTTACACGATCCCGGTTGTCGTGGTGACAGACGCCGCCTGGTCAGGTAAAGTATGCATAGCACAACCCGACCCGACCCTGCGGTGAATATCAACCACGGCATATGGTTTCCATTATATAGAAAGAGAAGGTAAAATAAAAATAAGAAAAAAGTAAAATAAAATGAGAAAAAAAACATTTAAAATAATAAAGGAAAATAAAGAAAAAAATTTTTGTAACGAGAAAAAATGAAATTGTTGTGTTACTTCAGGTGTTTTGTGTGGATGCATATTACTTTGGTGTTTTAACCTTTTTGGCACAAAATTCAAGTGTACTTGGCACATTAACCCCACCCACTGGGGATATCCTTTTGTCCATATCTTGGACCCAGTTATGGGCAGAAATTGGGCTACTCGTCCATGGGTCACGGGGCCAATGAAGGTCTCCAATACCAATGTTCGAGAGGAATCCCCAGTCTCCTGGGTTTCCACCAAAGTGGACGGGGGTGCCAATCACACACATGGTACATCCACACTGGGGTCCCGATAGGCTTTCATTAACACCTTATGCTATCCAACACCCAGTCACCGTCTTTGAGCAAAAGAATAAGAGATGAAGATATAAATAAAAATATAAAAATATACAATAAAGCAATAAAATAGAAAATATAAGAAAATAAAAAATATAAAAAAATGATATAATCAAAATTAAAATAAAAAAATTTTAAATAAAAAAATTAAAAATGAATAATAAAAAAGAATAAAGTAAAAGTAAAAAAAGAAACCGAAAAATAGATATAAAAATAGAAATTTTTAGCCAAACCAAAAAACCCTTCGGAATAAATCAAAAAAAAAATTTGATTGAATAAAATAAAATAAAATAAGATGAAAGGCCATAAGAATAGATATCATGTATGTTACCACATGCTGTTTTATTTATACGATTGGTCCAGTGCACTGCATATTGTCCCAGAAAAAAACTTTTTGGAACTTTTTTTTTTATAAAAAGAAGAAATATTCCGACATACATAATACAGTGCTATATATATGTTCTGTGTAGAGTTAAGGCATGGAACATCATTCTCTCCCCGGATCTTGTGTTTCACCGTTGGCCCATCTATGCCCCTAAAAAATTAATAAGTGTTTAAATGGAGTACATATATGCATTATGCTCAAATTTTAGATCACTACTATTACCCTATTCTGTTTTGGGCATCCATCTGAATCTTCAGGCCAAACTGGCATTCAACCTCTTTATCACAAAACCTCTATCTGGCATTGTATATCCTGTGTGTTACTCTAAAGTCCACATTAAGACCCTTCGGCTGAAGGCTCTGTAAGTCATAAATTCACTTTTATTGGCGTCTTTTCAATTGGCTTGTACGGTCACCTCCTCTCTTGGAGGGTGGTATACAATCCACTAACATGAATCTCAAGTCCTTTTCAGAGTGTTTCGCTTCTGCAAAGTGTTTTGAGACCGGGAGATCAAGTCTCTGTTTTCTAATTCTATACCGATGCTGGTTGAACCTTGTCTTGAAGTCCCATGTGGTCTCCCCTACATAGAGGAGACCACACGGGCACTTCAAGACATAAACCACATAGGATGATGTACATGTTAAGTAATGATGTATCTTAAATTCTTGACCTGTTGTTGGATGAATAAATGCCGGACCTTTGTCCATATAAGTGCAATTTATACACTGACAGCAAGGTTAGGATCCCCTGCTCCTAACTGTCAGGTATTTCTGTGTAGGCCTTTTATTAGAGATGTCTGTTTTAACTAGCTTATCTTTTAAATTGGGAAGTCTTCTGTACAAAATTAGTGGTCTATTGGAAAACTCTGGTATGTTAGGAAAACTCCTTTGTAATATGTTCCAATTTTTATTGAGTATTTGGGCGATATTTTTGGAATGTTCGCCATATGAGGACACGAAAGCTATCCTTGCTTTCGTGCTTTTCACCTTGGAAATGTCTAAGAGCTGATTTCGGTCAGTCGCAAGTACCCTGCGTTTCCCCTCTAGTAGTAACTGTTTGGGATAACCGCGTCTGGAGAAATAATCCAGATAGATAGATAGATAGATAGATAATTCACATGTTTATTCCCTTTGTGTGTATTGGACAAAATTATTAGCACCCTTTCAAAATGTGGATAAATAAGATTGTTTCAAGCATGTGATGCTCCTTTAAACTCACCTGGGGCAAGTAACAGCTGTGGGCAATATAAAAATCACACCTTAAAGCAGATAAAAAGGAGAGAAGTTCACTTAGTCTTTGCATTGTGTGTCTGTGTGTGCCACACTAAGCATGGAAAACAGAAAGAGGAGAAGAGAACTGTCTGAGGACTTGAGAACCAAAATTGAGGAAAAATATCAACAATCTCAAGGTTACAAGTCCATCTCCAGAGATCTAGATTTGCCTTTGTCCATAGTGCGCAACATTATCAAGAAGTTTGCAACCCGTGGCAAATTGATGAAAGGTGTCAATGCAGGATAGTCCGGATGGTGGATAAGCAGCCCCAAACAAGTTCCAAAGATATTCAAGCTGTCCTGCAGGCTAAGGGAGCATCAGTGTCAGCCCAAACTATGCGTCGACATTTAAATGAAATCCAATGCTATGACAGGAGACCCAGGAGGATCCCACTGCTGACATGGAGACATAAAAAAGCAAAACTACATTATGCCAAAATAAAGTTAAGTAAGCCAAAATCCTTCTGTGAAATGTCTTGTGGACAGATCAGACCAAGATAGAGCTTTTTGGTAAAGCACATCATTCTACCGTTTACCAAAAATGGAATGAGGCCTACAAAGAAAAGAACACAGTACCTACAGTGAAATATGGTGGAGATTCAATGATGTTTTGGGGCTGTTTTGCTTCCTCTGGCACTGGATGCCTTAAATGTGTGCAAGGCATCATGAAATCTGAGGATTACCAATGGATTTTGGGTCGTACTGTTCAGCCCAATGTCAGAAAGCTGGGTTTGCATCCGAGATCTTGGGTTTTCCAGCAGGACAATGACCCCAAACATACGTCAAAAAGCACCCAGAAATGGATGGCAACAAAGCGCTGGAGAGTTCTGAAGTGGTCAGCAATGAGTCCAGATCTAAATCCCATTGAAAACCTGTGGAGAGATCTTAAAATTGCTGTTGGGAAAAGGCACCCTTCCAATAAGAGAGACCTGGAGCAGATTGCAAAGGTAGAGTGGTCCAACATTCCGGCTGAGAGGTGTAAGAAGCTTACTGATTGTTATAGGAAGCGACTGATTTCAGTTATTTTTTACAAAGGGTGTGCAACTAAATTAAGGGTGCCAATAATTTTGTCCAGCCCATTTTTGGAGTTTGGTGTGACATTATGTCCTATTTGCTTTTTTTTCCTCCTTTTTTGGTTTAGTTCAAATACACACAAAGGGAATAAACATGTGTATAGCAAAACGTGTTACTGCAATCCTTTTCCGTGAGAAATACTTCATTTTCTTGAAAAATTTCAGGGGTGCCAACATTTACGGCCATCCCTGTAGATAGATAGATGATAGATAGATAATCAGATATAGAAAAAATTATCGGAGGAGCAGCACAACTAAAGCAAAAATTTAAATTGGTGCAAGCAGCCAACCGCCTTTGGCCAGAGGTCCAAATCCAGATAAAGAAAAAAACAGCTGCAGCACTCAAAATGCGGTGAAAAACAATTAAGTGGTAGCTTTATTCCATAGTGTAATACAGATGCAACTTTTCGACTGCCTGTGCAGCCTTTTTCAAGCAAACAAAGTTACTAAAACCAGCGGTATATATAAGACCACCCCTAACATGGGGTGGAGTAACAGTGTAATTATCAATAAACAATAAATTCATATATATCATGCAGAATCATAAAGTGCCAATTTATTAAAGTGCATAGTTCAGGAACATTAAACATTGTCCAGGTTACAAAGTATTAATAAAGTGCTGTGCAAAATAAAAGTATATTAAAAAACAAACTGATGCTTGATTAATCATTGTATCATACATAATTAACAGTGGGGGCAAAGTTCACAGTAGAATCACTCACCAGATTGATATTGTAAACATGGCGATTTTTGGTCCTTACTCTCGTTTGGCACGTATCCACATTCATACACTTACAGTGTTTTTTTACTATTTGCTTTATCTTTATTCACATTCTTGTGTTCATACTTCAGAGCAATTTTTCACGACCCTGCCCACTCCTGTCTTGCTGATGCTGTCAAGTGTTGGCTGAGTAATACAGATGGTCACTGATACACATCATGCGCTAATGCACATGCGCCCGCATACAGTAAAACATTTATTCCCACACTTAAGATGACTACTGACATTAAATTTGCATCAATGCGCATGTGCCAGCCTATATGGGTGATGCAATACATTGAGATACATTGACTTGAATTGACACTTTTTATTGGTAGATACCTATTCCCATACTACACAGCCCCGCAGCTACAGTATTCTGCACACTCATCTGCCATGGAATCGCTATGTTTACAATATCAATCTGGTGAGTGTTTCTACCGTGAACTTTGCCCCCACTGTTAATTATGTATGATACAATGATTAATCAAGCTTCAGTTTGTTTTTTAATATACTTTTATTTTGCACAGCACTTTATTAATACTTTGTTACATGGACCATGTTTCATGTCCCTTAACTATGCCCTTTAATATATTGGCACTTTATGATTCTGTATGATATATATGAATTTATTGTTTATTGATAATTAGAGATGAGCGAACTTACAGTAAATTCAATTCGTCACAAACTTCTCGGCTCGGCAGTTGATGACTTTTCTTGCGTAAATTAGTTCAGCCTTCAGGTGCTCCGGTGGGCTGGAAAAGGTGGATACATTCCTAGGAAAGAGTCTCCTAGGACTGTATCCACCTTTTCCAGCCCACCGGAGCACCGGAAAGCTGAACTAATTTATGTAGGAAAAGTCATCATCGGCCGAGCCGAGAAGTTCGTGACGAATCGAATTTACTGTAAGTTCGCTCATCTCTATTGATAATTATACTGTTACTCCCCCCCATGTTAGGGGTGGTCTCATATATTCGGTTAGAAGAAACAGGCATGGTCGCACATCTACAATCTTGTATAATGATCTGATTGCTTCTCAGCATAATATCAAAAACTAACAGGTTGTTAGTATACATTTTTGATCAAAAAGTACAAGCCCACTCGCCATGTCAAGGCCACCTATTTAGAGTGGGTCCCTAACATCCCTGGCATAAAATGGCGTAGCACCGGGCGGCGACCACCACCGCCGCGACACCAGTGCCCACGGGGGGAATGACCCACTGGCAGAGCGGCCCCAATGCCACTCAAACCAGTCTATGGGTCCCCACAGACACGGCGCTACGGCAGCAACGGACGCCGCACAGCACCACACCAGTGTGAACAAGGTCCAATAGCTCACTTACCAAGCTCTCTCAGTCAGACTGGGAGGCTGCTAGGAAAGAAATGGCCCTTGTGTAGCTAACTACTACTTATTGGGCTGAGGGAGTGGGGAAGAGTGCAGCACATGTTCAAACTGCATTGCAGGCTCCAGGGCATCTAAAATTGTGGATCCACATGTCAGTACATGGGGCAAGGAACGCTGGGAAGGCAGGATGCAGCCTTTCAGCAGCCAGTCACCCCTGTGTCACAACCCTATGTAATCAGCAGCTATAATTCCGGCTCCTAACTTCATTACAATACACTGCAGAAGGATCATAGGGCGCAGAGCCTGTGTGTGTGTGTTACAGCAGAGAAAAGCGCAGTCCAGCAGCGTTTAACATCCTCCTAGTCACATCAGCATTCTTGTGGATGGAGAGCATTGTTTTTTCACTGAAAAGGATTTTTGCTGCAGGCATTAACCTCCCAGTCACTTTCTTCGGCATAGTATTACAGAGAGGGGCACATAGCTGTGTGTTGCCTCATACATTTCAACAAGCTGCCTCAACCTCATAAACCTTAGCAGAGGAGGCAGGAATAATTTTTCAGCCCTATTCAGTGTCTTTGTTCCACAAAAAATCATCTGCTGGTTATACTAGTCTGTAGACGGTAGAATAGTAATAGTAATAGTCTTTGATAGAGTGCAATTTTGTGTTTAGTACACTAATTTTTTTGGGGCTGCATCACTGTTGTGTACTGCTGGTGTTTTACAAAAATAAATTTTTTTTAAGGGTACTGTAGTGCATTTTTCTGCCCTCATAAGTGCATACTGCATACGTACATCTAAGTAGTGTACTATTTTGTACCTGTTAATCTGTCAAGGGCCTACATACTGTGAAAGGACAGACAAAAGTAATCACTGGCTGGTGTTTTGCAAAAATACAGAGTTTTTAGGCATCCTGTAGTGCATTTTTTTGCCCTCATAAGTGCATACCAAATCCAAGTAGTGTACTATTTTAAACCTGTTAATCTGTCAAGGGCCTAGATATTGTAAAAGTCCAAGCTAAAGTACACACCGGCTGGTGGTCTACTCAGATACTTTTTTAAGTGTGCTGTACCGCATTTTTCTGCACTCATAAGTGCATACCACATACCTACATCTAAGTAGTATACTATTTTGTACCTGTTAATCTGTCAAGGGCCTAGATACTGTAAAAGGACAGCCAATAGTACACACCTGCTGTTGTTCTAGACAAATACTGTTTTAAGCGTAGTGAAGCGTACTGTACTCCCCTCATATACACAATACATATGTCAGGCAGAGTAGTGCCAGGACCAGCACAGAGGAGTGGCAGAGGCCTAAATCTATCAGGCGCAGGCAGAGGTCACAGCAGAGTAGGGGTGTGTGGCAGCCGGAGTCGCAGCGAGAGGTCTGAACTCCCGGTGTCAGCTAGCAGTCGTGTCGTGACCAGCAACCCTGCAGCCGTGATTGACCAGTTCACTCAGTCATCCACTTCATCCCAAGTGGGGTTCACTCGGTCATCCACTTCCTCCCAAGTGACATCCAACACCCCCAGTCAACAGTCGGTGGGTTCCTCAGAGTTGGCATGGCCCTCATGCTCCTGCTGCCACCTCCAGGCTCTGTCATTGGGCTGCTCTATGGTCTCCTCATGCTAATGCTACCACCTCCAGGCTCTGTCATTGTGCCACCATATGGTCTCTTCATGCTGATGCTGCCACCTCCAGGCTCTCTCATTGTGCTGCTCTATGGTCTCCTCATGCTGATGCTACCACCTCCAGGCTCTCTTATTGTGCTGCCATGGATACTGCAAAACATAATTAAGGTGCTGGTCCCCAGTTTCAGAAATTCCTTGCATTAGGGTCACTTTCAGGACTCCTGATGCCACCTCCAGTCTGTGCCATTCAGCCACTATATGGTATCCTCATGCTTCAGCCACCTCCAGGCTGTGCCATTCAGACACTATATGGTCTCCTCATGCTTCAGCCACCTCCAGGCTGTGCCATTCAGTCACTGTATGGCCTCTACATGCTTCAGCCACCTCCAGGCTGTGCCATTCAGACACTATATGGTCTCACTATGCTGCCACAAACTCCAGGCAGTCATTCAGCCACTATATGGTCTCCTCATACTAATGCCACCTCCAGGCATTATCATTGTGCTGCCATGTGGCATATGACTTCTTGTTAGATTTGGTCCTTTATACCGACACGCCAGGGCCCGGGACACTAAAACTTGGGAGTTAAAAGTTCAATTTCAAAATCCTCAATTTCAATTTCAAAATCTTACATTTCTAATTTAAAATTCTTAAATTTCAATGGTCTCCTCATGCTTTTGCCAACTCCAGGCTGTGCCATTCAGACACTATATGGTCTCCTCATGCTTCAGTCACCTCCAGGCTGTGTCATTCAAACACTATATGGTCTCCATATATTGACTGTGTATTGTAGGAAACATGTGGATATCCTTGAGTTAATCTCCCTGCATTATTGCCATGTTGATACCAGACCAGTAATAAAATAAATATTGCCAAGGACTAGCAGAAACAGGGAACTGTGGATACTGTCCACCAGCTGTTGAAATTGACTGACTATCCCAGGTGGTAGATTTATCATTTTGAAGTTCCTCAGTTCCAGTAGGCTGTAAGTTGTTCATTCTTTGTTGTGGTTCTTCAGTTGCAGAATTAAGTTGTATCATGTTTTCCTGTTCCTCCGATGAGCTAATGTCACTGGAACACATAATACTCATATTGTCATCTAACAAAGTTTCCTTTTCTTCAGAGAACGTATGTATCATTTTATTATTTTGAATGTCAGGTGGTATTCTTCTGACAATTTCTGATTATAAAGCAATTTTGGAATCTGGGACAGAGGTAAAAATAAGTATTTTTAAGCATACTGTAGCACATTTTTCTGCCCTCATAAGTGCATACCACATACCTACATCTAAGTAGTGTATTATTTTGTACCTGTTAATCTGTCAAGGGTCTATATACTGTGAAAGGACAGCCAATAGTACACACCTGCTGCTGTTCTGGACAAAAACTGTTTTAAGTGAAGTGAAGCGTATTGTACTCCCCTCATATACGCAATAAGTATGTCATGCAGAGTAGTGAGAGTTCAATTTCAAAATCCTTAATTTCAATTTAAAAATCTTAAAATTTCAATGGTCTCCTCATGCTGCTGCCAACTCTAGGCTGTGCCATTCAGACACTATATTGTCTCCTCATGCTTCAGCCAACTCCAGGCTGCATTATTCAGGCAATATATGGTTTACTGATGCTGCTGGGCCTGGGCATAAAAATTTTGTTATGGTAGCACTAGCTACCAAAAATCTTCAGTTTAAATTTCAGAATTCATCTTTTAGTCTTAGGGATTGTGAAACCCTAGTGTCTACTCATGCTGCTGCCAATTCCTGGCTGTGCCATTCAGACACTATATGGTCTCCTCATGCTTCAGCCTTCTCCAGGCTGTGTCATTCAGGCAATATATGGTTTACTGATGCTGCTAGGCCTGGGTCAGGGAATAAAAAATGTTGTTATGGTAGCACTAGCTACCCAAAATCTTCCGTTTAAATTTCAGAATACTTCTTTAATTTTAGTGATTGTGAAGCCCTAGTGTCTACTCATGCTGCTGCCAACTCCTGGCTGTGTCATTCAGACACTATATGGTCTCCTCATGCTTCAGCCTACTCCAGGCTGTGTCATTCAGGCAATATATGGTTTACTGATGCTGCTGGGCCTGGGAATGAAAACTTTGTTATGGTAGCACTAGCTACCCATAATCTTCGATTTACATTTCAGAATTCATCTTTTAATCTTAGGGATTGTAAAGCCCTAGTGTCTACTCATGCTGCTGCCAACTCCAGGCTGTGCCATTCAGACCCTATATGGTCTCCTCATGCTTCAGCCAACTCCAGGCTGTGTCATTCAGCCAATATATGGTTTACTGATGCTGCTGGGCCTGGGCCTAAACATTTTTTATGGTAGCACTAGCTACCCTAAATGTTCAATTTAAATTTCCAAATTTGTCTTTTTTTCTTAGGGATTGTGAAGCCCTGGTGTCTACTCATGCTGCTGCCAATACGGGCTGTGCCATTCGGACATTATATGGTCTCCTCATGCTTCAGCCAACTCCAGGCTGTGTCATTTGGGCAATATATGGTTTACTTATGCTGCTGGGCCAGGGTCTGGGAATAAAATTTTTGTTATGGTATCACTAGCTACCCAAAATATTCTGTTTACATTTCAGAATTGATATTTTAATCTTAGGGATTGTGAAGCCCTAGTGTCTACTCATGCTGCTGCAAGCTCCAGGATTTGTCATTCAGCCACTATATGTCTCCTCATGCTTCAGCCAACACCTCCACACTGTATCATTCAGCCACTAATATGGTCTCCTCATGCTGCCAACACCTCCACGCTGTGTCATTCAGCCACTATGGTCTCCTCATACTGATGCCACTTCCAGGCTCTGTCACTGTGCTGCTCTGCGGCAGTGATTCTAAAGGCTATGCCTGTAATCTGCATGTCCTACTGAATAACAGTATTATTTTGCTACTCCAGCACAATCCATATGCATGTTAGAACACAGCAAAGTGTTCTACACCCCTATTGAGGCTCTCTGTAGACCAGAAATAGCTGTTTTTAATATAGATTCGCTGTGAATAAATTCGGATCAAATCATATTTTTTTGAAATTTTTTTTTCAAAAGTTCGCTCATCTCTACATAGCACCTTGCAAAGCCAATACATTAGTAACACCCTTCTCCCTTAATATGCCATTTATAGTTATGTACTTTAAGCCATCCCCCAGTAGAGTGCCAGTCTGTTCAGTCCATTGCACCAACACTATATCATTGCATGACAGAGAGGTGTAGTTGCTGTGCTGTGACTGTCCAGAGAGATAAGTGTAAGGAAGAACTTGTGTGAGTATTGCTGGCAAACAGCACAGCTCTAATCCTACTCCCTGAAATAGAATGAGAAATATCTGTGCACCATGGGGGGTACAATAACAGCAGTGAGAGCCCAAACTTTCGAAAATATGCTTTATTAAAGGTAGGTGTGAGAGTTAAAGGTGTACTCCACCCCTAGACGTCTTATCCCTAATCCAAAATATAGGGGATAAGGTGTCTGATCGTGGTGGTCCCGCAGCTGGGGGCGGCAGGGGTCGTGACATCATGACCACGCCCCTTATGATGCCATGCCACCCACCCTCAATGCAAGTCTATGGGAGGGGTGTGGCTACCACAACGCCCCCTCCCATAAACTTGCATTGAGGGGGTGTGGTGTGGCATCATAAGGGGCGTGGCTGTGATGTCACGACCCCCCGCCGCCCGTTCCAAGCGTTCGGAACAAAATATTCCGAACGCTGGAGCAGCGGAGTACCCCTTTAAAGTAATTTAGACTGATTTTCTTTGTCAAAAACAATAGAAGACACACAATTTAGTAAAGGTATATTCAAACATAAATGTTACAGACATTTCTGTGAGATTCTCATACATCTGAATGGTTTATGTAAATAATGCCACTGAAATGTATAGAACAGATTTTCAGTCACAGAAATTTCTGCAACAAATCTGCCAGATCTGGATCTACTCTAAAAAAAAATATTCATCTCTAATATCTATGACCTGTACAAAACAAACAGCTATTTTGTAATTATTATAATATGATCCTTAAAGAATTCCATGCAACAAAGGGTAAGACAGTGGTCAGGTCTTTTTATGAATGGAAAATGCTTTTCAGCTGTAGTAGGGATGCAGCACACTGCTATAGGAGGCAGAACTGCTGATTGGGTACCGTACGCAGTGACTGGCAGCTGCTCGAATGAATACAAATGTGATGCCACATGATCATAAATATTTATGAATGAAAGGATGATTCAATGCAAATAATTATAAATAGGTAATATTAGCAATAAATATTTGACCCTGTTCACTGTCTATACAAGGAATTATTGCATATATATAATAAAAACACATGAGATAATAAGTTCATAGATATACTGACTAGTAGCAGAGGAGGCGTACACTATTCCCCTATCCAAAAGAAGTGAGGGATAAATCACAGAGCATGTGGAACAAATACACTAATACACAATTAGTCTTGCACAACTGTTGTGGAGGCTGGCGTGAAGCCAGCCAGTGTCTTGTCATAGCAGATATCTCAGCCTCTTAATAAGGAAGGAGGGGTGAGTATATATATAAAGACAGCTAGACGTGATCCGTGTGTGAACATTGCAGGGCTCCTTGGTTATACTGAAGAAAGGGAGGGGTCAGTGTGTATTGCTGCAAGTCTCCTTGCATTTTGTCTCTAGATAGTGCACGATCTGTGCTCAGGTAAAGAGTTACTATGCGATTCTCTGTGACAGGAGACTCTGGGAAAGGTTCAGGTTTTGGAAATGTGAGTACACGGACAGGAGTGGGCTCTACAATCCCTTCTCTGTCTTCTACAATCTTGCCTAATACTAGCAGTACATCCTCCAACTCATCTGATCTGCTGTCCAGGGATGAGGAGCTGGCTAAGGTTGAAATAGCTGTGTTAGCCATTATATTTGTGGCTGCTGTACTGGGCAACTGTAGCGTCCTGCTCGGTCTCTACAAGTCTAAGAAGAAGATGTCAAGGATGCACTTATTCATCAAGCACCTGAGCTTGGCAGATCTAGTGGTGGCTTTCTTCCAGGTACTTCCACAATTGTGTTGGGAGGTCACCTACCGCTTCTATGGTCCTGACTTCTTGTGCCGAGTTATTAAACACCTTCAAGTATTTGGGATGTTTGCCTCAGCTTATATGCTGGTGGTGATGACCGCTGACCGCTACATCGCTATATGCCACCCGCTGAAAACACTTCAACAGCCCACAAAGAGATCCTACCTGATGATCAGTGGGGCATGGATCCTCAGCTTTATTCTCAGTACTCCTCAATATGGGATCTTTTATCTGAAAGAGCTGGGAGATGGAGTGTATGACTGCTGGGCTGACTTCGTCTTGAAGGATGGAGCAAAAGCTTATATCACCTGGATTACTATTAGTATCTTTGTGGTACCAGTGACTATCCTGTTGACCTGCTATGGCTTTATCTGCTACAATATCTGGAAGAACATAAAGTGCAAGACCAAGAAAGAAGAGACAGAAGGCAGGAAGGGTAACAATGGGTTACTGTCCACATCTGTAAGCAGTGTGAGGACAATCTCCAGAGCCAAGATCAGGACTGTAAAAATGACCTTTGTGATTGTATCAGCTTATATCATTTGTTATAGTCCATTCTTTGCCATCCAGCTGTGGTCTGTATATGCAGAGGACACCAACTGGACTGGTAGGTGCAATTCTCTTAATCATTTTAGTGTTTAGACTATGTAACAATAACACAAATTTACTAAAAATGATCCTTTATGTCATATATATATATATATATATATATATATATATATATATATATGAATGATGCACAGGGATGAGAGAACTCCCCACCCCCCCCCCTCCAAATCTCCATATTCTGTCAAACTGGTATTCCCTAAACACCCAGTACAATGCAGGAGGAGCTGAAAATAGTTGTATTTGCTTTAAAACATCTGGAGGTTCACAAGTCTCTCATACAGATGATATTTTCGAGCAGGGTCTGAGAGTTTACTTGCCCATTTACTGAACTTTACTTTTTGTGACAGAATCCATCTGTAGTGTTTAGAAGCTGCGACTTCTTTATTGGACGGTCCAAACAATACAGCATTTTTAGGCATTTAGTATTGTTGTTGGCAGGGTAAGAGCCCATCCATTGTAACCTTTAATTAGCTGGATGAACTCTGTGTTCGTGATTTCTTAGAATGGTGAATGTTTCCAGTCCAAGCATATTAAATGTACAATATGTTTATCAAATAATCTACTACATTTCTGCTTTGGTTTATTTGTCCTCATCCATACTATAATAAGATTAACATATTACTTTACAAAGAGAGTGGTGAGTGTCAAGTAGTGGCAGGGCAGTTATGAGAGTATGTAGGTCTATGGGGGAGATTTATCAAAACCTGTGTAGAGGATGAGTGGTGCAGTTGCTCATAGCAACCAATTAAATTGCTTCTTTCATTTGGTGGAGGTTGAGGGGTGTTGGGATGAGTGGATGCTTTAAAGAGGTACTCTTTAAAACGTATATCCCCTATTCACAAGATAAGGGATAAGTGTCCGATTAAAGGGGGTCTGACCGCTAAGACCCCTCGCGATCTCCTGCCCTGTGCACGAACACAAAGCAACCAACACTCAATGACGGTGCAGCGGTAGACACACTCCACCATATATATCTATGGGAGAGCCAGAGATACAGCGCTCATGTATCTCTGGCTCTCCCATAGAGATGCATAGCGGGAGAGTACACAGAGCAGTGCACAAGGATAATTGGGCAGGAGATGGCGAGGGGGGCAGTGGTTGGACCCTTTCACAACCAGACACCTATCCCCTATACTGTGGATAGGGGAAATGTTATTAGGCACCAGAGTACCCCTTTAAGGTATTGGGAAGGAAAGGATAAATGGATGAATATTATGGGAGTAGAAAAAAGTAGTTCCTTGTTCAGGGAAATATAGAGGGAGTGATGGGGATTAACAGGGGGCCATAATGTGCAACAAGAATGTAATAGGGAAAAAAGGAGGGGGTACTAGCATGGCAAAAGGGGACTTCCTCTTCCAAATCCCTCATCACGGCCCCTATATTTTCCTGCGTGGAAATTTTTTTTTCACTATTACCTTGACGTCTAAACCCTTGATCCAGTATACTGACAAGCAATAACATTGAATGCTCGATTTAACATATACATGTCACCAGCATTACGCCATGCCTTCTTATCATGACATTTCACATTCCTTATTTTCCCACTCTGACATGCCTTTTTGTCTAGTTAAGAAGCTATTGTACATTTCAAAACACATTATAGCTTCAAGATTTATATATTAGATAGATTTATTACTACAGACTACACTTCTATTTTCTTGCTGAGACGGATAGTTCTCCCGATTCTACTAAATGCTGCTACAAGTTGTGTAAGCTGGACGCAATCCCTACAGGATACCCTATATACCTCTATTTCTTGTTTGTTGGCATAGTGTACTATGAGCGCTCTGTTCCTTTTGTTTTAGCAACCACCAGGGACCTGCCCCATACTCTACTGTTTCATCCACAAACCCTTTTGTTACCAACACATCAAAATGTCAAGACAAAAACCTGTACCCTGATGTCACGTGAATGGAGCTTCACAAACTTTTGTAAAAAGGCCAAAAATTGCTCTTCTCTCTTTTGCCTCCTACATCTTTCACTCCTGATAGCCAGCCCACCCACTAATCATACATTCATTAAGATAAATACTTATCCCCAGAAATTATACCAATGAATCTAATATTTCTTAGTATGGAAGACTACCTAATCATAGTATACAACATATCTTACCCCAACACATCCAATTCCAAACAAACTATGTAATATAGCACTGCTATTACTACTCTTGGTGACCAAACAATCAGTTGCTCTCTTTTTTAGAGTTACTGCAAACTCTAACTCCCCCTACCACATGCTGTATCCCAAAACCATGCTGATCACACAGTACTATGGCCCAGTAACCCAAAATAACAAAAAGACCAGGAAAAAAGAAAAAGTAAGAGAGGATACAAAGGGAAAGAAAGCAGAAAACAAATATCCTTTAAAAAAAATTACACAATGAAACCATGAAGAAGTTCAATTTATGATTTCCCACTGTCACCCACAAAGGTCATTCTTTTTTCACATTTGAAAAATATGATGAATAGAAAACTCACTCTAATGCCATATTTTTCTATCCATTTCATTGGACTGCGTTTCCTAGTCATCATTTTCAACCCCATAGATAACACGGAAGAACCCATTGGACATCCCTCCTTTACCGACCTCATCTCCCATGCAACCCCCCCCCCCCCCCCCATTCCGAGAAACATCAGAACATCAAAAACATCAGCTGCAGAAAGTCTGATAGTTATACTTGCCATGAAGGAGGATCATCAAGTCCCTCTCCAATAATAAAGACAAGGGTGTGTCATAAAAGACTGGGATTAGTAAAAGTCTACATAAAGAAGCCCCCAACAAAGATTTGGACAAATAATACTATTACCCACCTCCCACAGATCCAGCACTCATCAATACACTTCACAGTACTTTCTAGCTTAGGGTACCCTGATCCCATGCTTTTGTTTCCCATTCCTGAGATATATAGATATATAGGCTGTCTGACAATTTTTTTTTTTTTTTTTACATGCAAATTTTTATGCAAATTTTCCATACATTTCACATGGAAAAAAAAGTGAATGAACATAGCGAATATGTGAATTGCACGACCATAGGACGAATAATCGTCAATATATTTGTGAAATATCGCGAATTCGAATATGGCCCCTGCTGCTCATCACTATTCAGGGAGTTTTAAAACATCAAGATTTGTTGGACTGTGAAGAATATTTAGTTGTGATGTTCTATCCTAGCAAAAAGTATTAAAGGGGTACTCTGCCCCTAGACATCTTATCCCCTATCCAAAGGATAGTGGATAAGATGTCTGATCACGGGGGTCCTGCTGTTGGGGACCCCTGCGATCTCGGTTGCGGCACCCCAGAAATCTGGTGCACGGAGCCAACTTTGCTCCGTGCCGGATGACTGGCGATGTTGGGCGGAGGCTCCTGATGTCACAGTCACTCCCCACTCCTGATGTCACAGCCACGCCTCCTCGATGCAAGTCTATGGGAGGGGGCGTGATATCTGTCACGTCCCCTCCCATAGATTTGCATTGAGGGGGCATGACCATGGCATCACGAGCCTCCGGCACTGCACCCAACACTCTAAAGGAATGCCGGGTGCAGCAGGGAGATCGGGGGTCCCCATCGGCGGAACCCCCATGATCAGACATCTTATCCCCTATCCTTTGGATAGGGGAGAAGATGTCTAGGAGCGGTGTACCCCTTTAACATGTGAAGGGCTAAGCTATACTTTGCTTTTCTATGTCTTTCATGCTATATCTACAGGTCAGAGCTTGTTTCAGGGGCACAATGGGGACCTACACAATATTTTTATGCCGATGAGTGTATAGTACTGTTGGTAAATATTATCTATAAACAATGAAACATAATATGGGATAAAAGTGTTAAATGATTAGTTTAGATCTGCTATATGAGAATGGTATCAAAGGAACATAGGATCAATTCAACATTTATTTATCCCAGGTTTTTAAGCTTTATCCAATGCATATAGAATTAAATAATAAATACTACTTACTTATTTGGCCAAAAAATTGCAGTTACTAACATTTGTAATCATTTTTAGAAAATGAAAACATGGCTATCACTGTGTCTGCCTTGTTAGCCAGCCTAAACAGCTGCTGCAACCCATGGATATATATGTTCTTCAGTGGACACCTACTACAAGATTTCATCATTAGTATTCTATGCTGCAGTAGATTGAAGAAAAATATGAACAAAGAAGATTCTGACAGCAGCACGAGAAGACAAACCTCCTTTACCAGGATCCAGTCAAGAAGTCCAACCCATAGTATGGACACCTGGAAAGAATCTCCAAAGTCCTCAAGATCTATTAAATTCTTGTCCATACAAACCCGAAATTAGAAAACAGTATCTGCCAATGTAAGGCAGTCTAGCTTACTGCCGACAAAATGATGCACTTAAGGTACACAAAATTCTGAACAATGTGATGAATATGGACAAACACACTTTATATAATGTGTAAGTTATTATTTCCTGTACTGTATGTACTGTGTGTACACCCTGCGTGTTCTTATTATGGAAAAACTCTCCAGCTATCAGTAAATGTTAGTTGTATTGCACTGTAAAATTAGAGTTGCACTTGATCAGCACATTTCTATTTCACTTAGTACAAAGTGAATAAAAGGAATTTTCCAAAGATTGGAAAAAGGGAGAAAAAAAAGGGTTGCTTGTTTTTGCTAAAATAGCACTCTGGTTAGCGATTTGTCTGACTATTTTTTGGGAAAACAGCAAACTCCTTTTTACTAATCTCAGCCCTATTAAAGAGGACCTATCAGTTATCCTGACCAGTCTGCTTAAAGAGGTACTCCACCCCAAGACATCTTATCCTATATATCCAAAGGATAGGGGAAAAGATGTCTGATCGTGGGGTCCCACCACTGGGAACCCGCCCGATCTCTGCTGTGGCACCGCAGTCATCCGGTGCACGGAGCAAACTTCACTCTGTGCCTGATTACTAGTGATGTGGCGGTGACGTCACAGCAATGCCCCACCTCGTGACGTCACGCCCTTCCCCTCAATGCAAGTCTACAGCCATCACACCCCCTCCCATAGACTTGCATTGAGGGGGCGTGGTAATGACATGATGAGGATTTGTGACCGGGACGTCACGAGCCTCCGGTGCCGCAGCCGGCATTCTTAACAAACACTGGGTGCTGCAGGGAGATCGTGGGGAGTCCCAGCGGCGGGACCCCCACGATCAGACATCTTATCCCCTATCCTTTGAATAGGGGATAAGATGGCTAGGGGTGGAGTACCCCTTTAAGTACATTCTTATATTCTCCATAAAATACCAATCCTGGAGCATATTTTTTTGTAACTCCAGTTTGTGCTGACAGTACCAGACTATACAGTGAAACAGAAAATAAACTGAATAGTCAATCAGAACAAAGATTAGGTCTCCCAGTAAATAATACAAAAATATAGACCAATCGGGAACCTCGAAAATATAACTTTTATTCTACTTCAAAAAGAAATAAAAAATTCCAAATAGTGAAAAATTGTATACGTAATTGTATTGTAAATGGTATACGGCTATTTTTTGTGAAATGTTGGCAGCAGACTTTTAATATTTTTTGATACCTTTTTCACTATTTGGAATTTTTTATTTAATTTTGAAGTAGAATAAAAGTTATATTTTAGAGGTTCCCCATTGGTCTATACTTTTGTATACAGTGAAACAGCCCTATGGCATGGTGAATGGCAACACCCAGTTGTCAATTTTTTCCTAAAACAAACATCAGGAATGCTGACAGGTCCCATGTAAGGCAAATCTGATTGAGTACATCTCTAGGGTAAATAAATGTCAGTATGGTATCAACATGAACCGTATTTCTTAGTTTTTGTAATGGAGTATTTATTGTAAACTACTCAATGTTTATCCTAAAAAATACAACGGTTTTGTATTGTTAACTGTTCTCCTTTGGTATTCAAGGTCTTTATGTTGGTTCTCCAATTCATTTAAAGAGTTTTTTGGTTTTAGGTTAATTAAAGGGGTATTCCAGGATTTTTTTATTTGACTATGCTACAGGGGCTGTAAAGTTATTGTAGTACATAATATAGTGTCTGTACCTGTGTGTGACGGTTTTCTCACAATTCTTTTGGGATTGTCACACCAATATTTATTTTTAACAGCATACAAAATGACTGTTGTCTCAGATTTTTCCCAGCTTGCAATGCAGCCGAGACCTGACTCACTAGTCAGCTGATGACAGGGAGCCTGTCTGCTTCAATGGGTGGAGGGATCAATCTGCAACTAATGCAACTAATGTAGGCACCCTGATTACCACTCTTGCCACTTGAAAACGCTGTGGAGACGGCGAAACATGTGGAGGCGGGCAATTGAGTGTGTTTTTTAACATAACAGAATGGATACAGGCATAAGGGCACTGCAGGGCCATTATACATGGATACATGGAATGTTAACTACGTTCATGAATACAGCTTATAGTATCCGCTCTGTATTATTTTAATCCTTGTTAGGGGTTTACATTTTAACAAGATATAATAAAGGTTATTTTTTAAGGGTTGGTTCTAAAAGTTTTTTTTTTACCCTGGGCTTTTGCCTTGGAGTTTGGTTATTCACCCTGATTGAGAACCACAGGTCTTTTGTTTGGTGGGGTGGCTGATGTATGGGCTGATGAAATACCAGTTCATAAAAAGCTAGCCACAGTGTTATAGTAATCTCACAACATAGCCATTTAGCCCCACAACAAGCGCAGATCCTTAATAAGCAGGTCCATTACTGTCTGCCAGGTACATACTAAAATCACCTTATGGTGGATAACCCCTTTAAGTTTCATCCCTATAATTGTCCTATAGTATTCTAAAATGATGTGTAGTTTTTTTCCCATTATTTCCAAAATATTTAATGCCTGGCAGTGAATCCAATCAGATGCTGCAAACCTATTTATTTCTGGTCTCATTTTTAGCTGAGAGTTGGACATATTTATATACAGTCTAGGCAATGCTCTGTGAGGTAAATATATCATCAGTCTGGTAGTTTGTTAAGATTTATCAGCATGGAATCCAGGCTGAGTAGTTCATAGAGCACTGCCTAGGTTGGATACAATTTACTGAGAGCAGAAATTACTATGTCAGAGTTTCCTATCACAAAGTATAAACACTAATGTTCTCCTTCACCTACACCAAGTAAATATATTCAAAATATATTTAAAGTTGTAGAACTTTTCATTTGTACGGTGGCTATTCAGATAAAGCTAGACCCCCCCCCCCCCCCATTTAACTTATATTGGAATTTTAAACCCTACTATTGTGTCTCAGACTAAGCATTATAGGGGTATTCCTATCTCATAAAATGATGGAATACCACTTATTTGTGTATGTGTATAACCCCTGGGAACACCACTGATCCTGATAAGAGCCCCTGATTCACTTTTTTGGATTTTTACTCCAGTTCCCTGCACAGAGGGTTGTCATGTCACTCTGTGAAGACAATAGCCCTGTTTCAGCATGCGGCACCTTCATTCCCAGGATTATCTGCCACCGATCATGAAATAATAGAATATCCTAGTGATATGTCATCATTTTATTACATGGTAATACCTCCAACAGCTTTAATAAATAGAGATGTTATTTCTTAGTTTTTCTAACGCATGACATTGCCAATATAGAACAAATAAGCAACCCTTAGGAGAACAGCCTGCTGTACTGCGAGTCCTGTATGATGACACAAACATTCAGTGAAGCAGCTTGATCTCTAACTGGCCATTCAGTAGCCAAAAATAGGTTACTCTATTACCTGATCCCAAGAGAAACTTGACACTAATGGAGCACCCAGTGGAGTAAGAGCTTCTTGTGATATGTCTGCTATTCATACCTTACATTCAATGACTCCTCACTTACCACAAGCAGTATCATTATTTCTAGAATCTTAGGTATATATAAATTTATGTATCTTAAAGAAACCATTTTACAGAACATGATTACAGCATAAGAGATATGACAACAGTACGTATCTATGTTTTATGCATGTCATAAAGTATTGTAGCTCATGTCAGAAAGTATTGCCCAATATCGAATCCTGGCCCTTACAATGATGCAGACACTATCTACACACATTTTGTTATTCATACTGATCAATACATGCCTACTGCTTTATCCGTGTCAGGCATTTTGGTAGTGGTGGAAAAGTGTTCACCAAGCATGTAGCCCATAACCTCCTGCTGTGTGGCTTAACACTGAAGTCCTGAGCTATTATTTATGTACTGACAATTGACATTATTGAATACATAGCAAAGAGATAGAACAGTGCTATTTGGATGTTTTATAGTACTGATGTAAAATATGATATTCATATGATATGATACTGCAATGGTCTAGCTTTGTCATTTTTCATTAAATAAATATGTCTGCTTTGTCCACATAAACCAATCAAAGTTCATCTTTCATTTTACCAGAGCAATTTGAGAAATTAAAGCTGAGCTGTGATTGGTTGCTTTGGGCAAGGCAGACACATTTTTGCAGATTGATAAATCTAGGCCAATGTATGTAAAACTACAATGTATTGACTCTTCCCATTTTATATGTCTCGAGACCATCACTCTAAGTTGTATGTTTCTCAAGGTTAGGTACTACTGGCCTACAATATAGCTTGCTGTTAAAGGCATGACATGACAACTCTATTGTGGGGGGATTCTTTTACACATTTTTTATTGCTTCCTCATGTACAAATCGGTTCTGGACAGACATGGTTCAAGAGACGCTGACAGTTCTATGTGATGCTCAGACATGAGCAAAAAGCTGATAGGAATATAAAACAATTTCTTTCTGCCTTACAGTTGATGCCTGATTGCAAATTATAAAATTATGTTTAACTAAATTCATGCCACATCCCTCCCTCACTCTTCCCTGCTTGGTTCACAGCATCAAATCATGTACACCAAATATGCAAAGCAGGGAGGGGTGGGGGAGGGAGAAGGCATGCATGCTGGAACTCAGCACGGCCTCTCTCACACATGGGCTTAGAAGGAGAACATGGCTTATAACTTTGCAAATCATCTATGAGACAGGTAGCATTTGTTATATATATATATATATATATATATATATATATATATATATATATATATTATACAGATTTGGTATTGCTGCATGCAGAAATATCCAAACTTAAAATAAAATGGTATTGATTCTGATAAAAAAATATATATATATTAAACACCAGAATTGCCGATTTTTGATACCCAACTAAACTATAGGTTTGATTTTGTTTTACTTCTGCTAAAAAATTATACCTTTTTGTATGAAAATTAGCATGTTTAAAAATTTTCTCTTCCGACCCCTATAACTTTTTATTTTTCCATATACAGGGATGTGTGAGGGCTAAGTTTTTTTCTGCCGTGATCTGTAGTTTTTATTGGTACCATTTTTGTGTTGATGGGACTTTTTGATCACTTTTAATAAGCAATACACAATTCGGCAGATTTTGGTATTTTTTTTATGTATACGCCATTGACTGTGCAGTAAAAGTAACATAACATTTTTATGGTTCAGACATTTACGTACGCGGTGATACCACACATGTTTATGTATATTTTTGTTTACATTTTTTTTTATGGAAAAAGGGGGTGATTCAAACCTTTTTAGGGAAGGAGTTGAATCACTTTTATTAACTTTTAAAAAAATGTTTTACACAGTTTTTAGTCCCCTATATGCTATGCCATAGCATAGCATTGATCAGTGTTATCGGTGCTCTGCTGCTCCAGCCTGCCATGGCTGGCTGGAGCATCAGATTACAATCGGACGGCAAGGAGGCAGTTAAGGGCCTCTCAGAAGATCGGACACCACCAGGACCACCCCATTATGGCCCGCGCTCAGCTCCTGAGTGCGCGTAATAGAATAGGAACAGGACAAGGGCATACAGGTATGCCCTTTGTCCTCAAGAGGTTAAGCTTTTTTTTTTTTCTTTTTTAAATATTAGTAACATGTAAAAAAAATTGTGTATCAATGTAATCGTGCTGACCCACAGAATTGTAAGCCCTTGAGGGCTGGACCATCTCTCCCTATATCAGTCCGCCATTTACTTTTCACAATTATTGTACTTGCGTTTGTCATATGTATTTCAACCTCTTATGTACAGTACCCTGAAACCAAGGGCGCTATAAAAAAAAATAATAATAACAATAATAATAATAATAATAAAACATTATATGTTAGTTTTGCTGTAAAGTCTACAGTGTAAAAATAAAAACCCCAAAAGTAGCGAAATTGAATTTTCTTTTAAATTTGATGCCACATGAAAATATATATATGTCATTGCAAAGTACATTTGGTCTTGCAAAAAAACAAGCCCTCATATGACTCTGTAGATGGAAAAAATGCAAAAACTGTCTCTTAAAGAGAAGGATGTGCATAATGTCCTCTGTGGTAATAGTGAACTGCACAACAAAATTTGTAAGCGGTCTTACAACTTGTGTTGTGCAGTTTGGATATCTTAGGACAGAAATAAGCATCAAATAAGAAATTTGCATCATACACAAAAGGATCTTGTGCCCATCATGGTAAAGTTAAAGAAATAACTTAAAGCATAACTCAGATGAGGCTTTGACAGCAGGAAATCTGTTGAAATCTCACAGTAACTTTGTGACCCAAGAGATGCGCGAGACTACAGTGATCAGGATACAGATTTGCCGGAAGTCCCATAGGAAAATCTGTATCCTCATAGTAGTGTCAGGTAAGTATCAGATATTCTGCCTCTGGAGTGGGATCGTAGTTATGCTTGAATTCATTTAACCAACACTGAGTAATTTCCTGTATGATACATATTATGTAAGAAATCACAATTTATAAGAAGTTTGTCAACTCAACATATTCATGAACATGTTTATATTACAAAGCACTTTTAGTGTTGGATCAAATAACTATGGTTTACTGTAAATCGGAGAATCCCAATAAGCACATATCTAGATCAAGAGTATATAATGAAAGCAGGTTAAAATGCTTATAATAATAAAAAAAAAATGCAACTAGAAAGATGAAACTAGAAGGACATGATTTAAGCTGAAGTATTAATACTGAACTCATTTAAAATCTGAATGTTGCCATATCATGTTTATGAAATATACAACCCCTTTGATTTCCTAATAGCAATACATTAGGAAATGTTTAGGGGTGTTTACATTGTGTCATAATATAATTAAATCTATTTTTCTATGCTAAATCTTTATATTTATATCACACTTTGCCAAATTATCTAAAGAGTTATATAACAGTTGAGCCAAAACAAAATGTAGCTTCACAATTTAAATAATATAATATATATAATATATACTAATTACCTCTTGTTAATTCAGCCATTAAACTTTGAATGTATTTTATTATGTCTGTATTAAATCTTTAATGTATTTGTTCACTATAGTTGTGTCTTAAATATCATATTGTGACGATGCTTAGAGAAATGTTGTGATACTTAAGTTGTGCAAAAAAAAATTGAAAAGATGAAAATTATTAACATGCCTCATTACTGTTTGAGTGACTTTGTATATGTTTTAAGAAATATGTTGAAAAAATATATCTATATATCTTAGATGATCTGTGTCTGTTAATATATCTTTTAAGTTACAGGTTCCTCAATAAAATATCAGGTTACTCCTTAGCAGAATTGTCAGGAAGTTGATGAAACTTAAAGGGGTACTCCGGTGGAAAACAAATGTTTTCAAATCAACTGGTGCAAGAAAATTATAGGGGGCCATTTATCATTGTTTGCTTTGGTAAGCAAGTTCTGAAGGCATTCTTTCTTTTGCTTAAGTTTTGCTTATTGCTACATATTTATCATACTATCACAGGGGGTTGATAAATTTGGAGCACATAAGCACAACCAAAAAGTCGCAGCTGAGACTTTTGTGAGACTTTTTTGGAACAGACTTGCAACTTTCTATAAGGGGATTTTTGCCCACATGCGACTTTCGCACATCATAAATACGTGACCACTGCAAAGTGAAAACTAAAATTTGCTTAGGTAAGGCTGTTTCTAACATTTTGCTTACCCACAAAGTCGCACAAAAGAGTGCTTAGGCACACGTGCGACTTTTTGTGCACCCGGAGTAATAAAAAAAAGCCCTAAATACCCTTATAAATGTCCACCATAAACATTTGTATATTACTTCTATTACAAAATCCTAATCCCTCCAGTACTTATCAGCTGCTGTATGCTCCAGAGGAAGTTTAGTAGTTCTTTCCAGTCGGTGCCCTTAATGCCGGCCCTGCTTAGTGCTTAGTAGAGCACTTTTTGTTGCTATGACCTGCTTCAAACATGATACATAGCCAGACACCAACCACTGGCAGCATTCCTAAGAAATCTTCATGTACAGTGGTCCCCAGTTCACTAATATTCTTTGGTTTATATCATACAACCTCCTTCTTAAAATCCCATCAAAGATTTTTGTGAGGTTCAAGTCAGGTGGCTGTGACTATCCACTCCAGAATCTTCGAGGACTTCTTCCGAAACCCAGACTTGATGGATTAGGGTAGGGTTATTGCACTCCACATGCTGCAGGTTTTCAGTGCCAGGGATAGCAAATCTGCCATAAAGTGTCATGATCACGTCACATAGGGCAGGAAAGAATAGGCCCCGAGCTTACCCAGAACCCTTTTCCCTACTTACTTGCATAGCTGCAGCTAAGCAGCAGCTCTACAACTGGGTGTCAGTCCCTCAACTGGACTAAAGTGCAGAGGCCACAAAGTCAAAACAAAAACAATAAAATAGAACTCTACTAGGTCAGTTACATAGGTCAGGATATGAAAGGTTAACAACTATAACATACAGACAAGGAGCCAGTGTGCTAAATAACGGCAGGAATGCAAAGTAGTAACAAACAGATATCAGGAAAACATAGCCGCACAGATATGGCGTAAAGACAACAACCCAAAAACCAAAGCAATAAACGGAAGGTATGAGAATATGAACGAAACAGGATAACAGGAAATATAGCAGTGAAATATACAAGGAATTAAGGTTATGAACAGACAAACAGAAGTCAGAACACTATATAGATCAAAATGGACAGATACTGGATCATAAGACTAAATACATAAACACGGAAGCATAAGCACAAAGACCAACAGGTCTGAATACAGGTACAAATGCTAGTTCACACTGGATACAGGAACCAAAACAGACACCAGGTTAGGGGCACAACAAACTATGTGGATCAGAACCTAACCATAGGAGGAACAAAAACACAGATCAGAATTCATTGGATCTAGTTCACAATAGGACAAGCAAGAAACTATTGAACAGACCTAACCAAGAGGAACAGGATTGAAACACAATTATGAATAAATACTAGTACATGATAACACAAACAAGAAAAATACAAGGAACCAGTTACTTATACACATACCTAAATAGACAGGAATAAGCCAACCAGTACAACAGATAGCTAACAAATGAACTAAGTTAAAAGTAACACAAACCGGTGAACTACAAAAGCCATGGCTAAACAAAGTTACATGTGTTCACCTGCACAGCCAAGAGTGCAAAGTACAATCAGCGGCATCTGCCAAAAGACAGAAATACCCCTCAACAGCTGCTGATTGGCCCAGAACTGTAACTCTTACCTGACCAAAGAGCAATATGCACAGCCAGGCAAGGACCGATTGTTTCACAGGGCATCAGAGAGACTCCACCATGCTTCACTGTAAGGTGTTCTTTTCAGTATATACTTCATCATCCTCCAGACGTACCACTGAGCCATAGGCCAGAGAAATTCAGAGAAGTCTATGCTTCCAAAAGAATCTCTAGGAACATTCAGTGCCATTTCTATCCTTTTTCTTGTTTGGACAAGACATTGATCTTGTAACTGGATGACTGTATTATCTTAGGCATATTTCTAACACGCCATCAAATGTCACAGTAAACAAAGTCCTAGTCTGTACAAGTATTTGGTGTGTTTATCTCAAGTACACCTGATGCAACTAGTTAAGTTCTGTTTTTGTTTTCTTTCATTTTATTTTTTATTTTATTTTTGTTTGCAAATAGCTGAAAGTATCTAAGTTTTACCCCCCAAAAACACTAAAATGCAACGGTGACTAAGCAGACTTGACTTTCTGTCCATCTGTCATAGTGTTGCCTCAAGATAGATACAATAAATAACTAATATAATTACTTACATAGTCTTTGCCAGGCATGATCCCATTAGCGAAGTCAATAAACGCTCTCCTTGTCATTTGAATTCCTTGAGACGTGTAGTAATACAACCAGCACAAAAGAACAGCTGAATATTCTATATGTAAATGATTATATTAGGAGAAGCCAGGTTAAAAAAACACAGACAAATATCAACCTGGTCAGCAACACCTGACAGCTTATATAAGCAAAATGTGAACATAGTTCAGATGAAGCAATAAAAGTGATAAATGATGGATGGAACATGGGCTGTTAACCTCTTCTCATCCCAGGATGTTTCAGTACTTTATAGTGAGCAGGACATTACAAACAAACCACAGTATTATTTCATCATGGTGATGATACTTGCACAGTGTAACTAACATATGACATCCTACTGCAATGGTCAGGTTCAGAGATAATACAGTGACCCCCCCGACCTACGATGGCCCCGACATAGGATAATTTCAACATGCGATGGCCTCTCAGAGGCCATTGCATGTTGAAGACAGCATCAACATACAATGCTTTTGTATGTCGGGGCCGTCGTATATCCGGCGCAGACTGCTTCAGCTGCCACCGGATAGCCGTTTACGGTGCCCCGTGTGGTCCGCTGACAATCACTTACCTCTCCTCGGGGCTCCGGCACGTCCTCTTCGGGATCCCCTCCATCGTCAGCACTCTCCATCATCGTCATCACGTCGCGCGCACGCTGTCCCGTCATCCAATAGGAGCGGCGTGCGTAGCGACGTGATGGCGGCGACGGAGAGCGAGGATGCCGGGGAAGCAGAGGCCTTGCCGGAGCGTCGGGGACACCCCGGGGACGCGGCGACAGCGATGGAAGGCGACATCCAGGGCAGCGGTGACGGTCCGGAGCGGCGGGGACAGGTGAGTATAACTTCCTATACCAGTGGTCTTCAACCTGCGGACCTCCAGATGTTGCAGAACTACAACTACCAGCATGCCCGGACAGCCAACGGCTGGGGTGTTGTAGTTTTGCAACATCTGGAGGTCCGCAGGTTGTAGACCACTGTCCTATACTTTACACCAACACTCAACATACAATGGTTTCAACAAACGATGGTCCGTTTGGAACGGATTACCATCGTATGTTGAGGGACCACTGTAGTAGTTTAACCCATGACACCTAACAAGGGGTTGTCTGAGATTTTACTAGCTCTTTGGATTGTGCTAAATAAAGAAATGACAAGCAATTACCTAGTGTCACCCCACGGTAAATAACCCTATACAGTAAACCCCCCACCTACGATGGCCCCGACATATGATAAAATCGACATACGATAGCCTCTCAGAGGCCATCGCATGTCGATGTCAGCATCGGTATTCGATGCTTTTATATGTCGGGGCCATCGCATTAACTGCTATCCGACAGCGCAAAATGCTTAAGCTGCTGTCGGATAGCAGTTTAAGCATCCCGGACAGGTTTGCTTACCTATTCCCGCTGCTCCGGGTCCACTGCGCGATCCTCCGGTGTCTTGCGCATCTTCTCCAGGGTCCGGGCCTCGCTTTCCGGCGTCGTTATTACATCACTACGCACGCCGCGCCGGCGCAGCAGCGTAATAATGTCACCAGAAAGGCCCGGACCCTGCAGAAGATGCGCAAGACACCGGAGGATCCCGAAGAAGACACCGGAGCAGCGGGACAGCATCGGGAGCCCCTGGGACAGCATCGGGAGCGGTGAGGACCTGGTCCGGAGCGACGGGGACAGGTGAGTACAGCTTCCTATACTTTACATTGCACGGATCCCTCAACATACAATGGATTCGACAAACGATGGGCCGTTTGGAACGAATTACCATCGTATGTTGAGGGACCACTGTACTGTGACATCACTGTTTATTAACCCTTTACTGCAACATCACTGTATATTAACCCTGTACTGTGAAATCACTGTATATTAATCCTGTGCTTTGACATTACTGTGTATATCAACCCTGTACTGTGACATCACTGTATATTAACCCTGTACTGTGATGTCACTGTCCATATTAACCCTGTATTGTGCTTCACAGTACAGGGTTAATACGCACAGTGACATCACAGTACAGGTTAACCAGAAGCAAGCCCTTTTACAGTTTAATGGTCTATTCACACGTTCAGTATTCTGTGCAGATTTGATGCGCAGGATTTTCTGCTGCAGATTTCAATGTTAACTAACTGACCGAACACAGCTTCAAATCCTGCACATCAAATCTGTGCAGAATACTGTACGTGTGAATAGACTCTAAGGGTCACAGGTGCCGTATTTTGCTGTATATTTGCTTTTACGTATTTTCCTACTCTTTGGAGTCAATAGATGACAAAATCAGCTACAAAAATATGCAGCAAAAATTAGATAGATATAAAGCTGTAGAAATACTTTAAAGCTGGATTTGCACTCTGTTGGAATCCACGTTGTTATTAATGAAAAAAGACAGTACAATTTTTTCAGAAAAATAAAGCAGAGAAACTTTGTAAGGCAATGGAAGCCAAACACATTGTTTTGATTTCATGGGTATGTGTTTAATAACCAAAACTGTAACATTATCATGTGTATTTTTTTGCTACTGCTGCTTAGGTCCAGATATGCCCTCCAACATTTCTCATTAAAAAGACCCTCAAAGAAGACAAAATGAATAAAAAAACATTGTTTTCTATGCTATGTTGAGAAAGCGGTCACATAAATAGCACAAGCACACTATTCTCCAGGGATGCCAGGTAAGGCAGATTAAGGATTTACAGTGTAATGTACAGAATTGTATACAGTGAAAGCTGTAAACAAACTGCAAGTACAAACATCTAAAATAGTAAAGAATTCCCAGGAATAAAAGTAAAAATACGGGTACATTACAAAAAAGTATGATTTCACATACTTTCTGACTAAGGCTAGAATTATATGCCAAATGTTATATCTCATTTTGATTTGTATTTGTACAAGAGACTTGGCAAATTACTTTGTTAAACAGTCTATTCTAAAAGCATCCCCGTGGGACAAATCTCTTGCTATATTTTACGTTTCCTAAAGGAGATTTTTTTGTACGGCTTAGAGGTAATGGAAATGAACAGAGGTAATGGAAATTAACATAGCTCCTAATAAGTATTTATGGCATAAAATGGTGTTCACTGTATTTGCTATTGCTGCTGCTACCTAAAGCAAATATGTAATTTTGATCATGTCAGCTAATCTCAAGGAAGCAAAGCAAGCTTCTGAGTTGATAAGATTCCAAAATATCCATTTTAATACAACCCTCACCTGCTTTTGTAAAACAAAAGGTAAAGCTTAACCCCTTAAGGACTGAGCACTTATTCACCTTAAGGACTGAGTCCTTTTTCACCTTAAGGACGCAGCACTTTTTTGCAATTCTGACCACTATCACTTTATGCATTAATAACTCTGGGATGCTTTGATCGCTTATTCTGATTCCGAGATTGTTTTTTCGTGACATATTCTACTTTAACAGAGTGGTAAATTTTCGTCATTACTTGCATCATTTCTTAATGAAAATTCTCCAAATTTCATGAAAATATTGAATTTTTCTAACTTTGAAACTCTCTGCTTGTAAGGAAAATGGATATTCCAAATAAATAATATATTGATTCACATTTACAATTAGGGATGTCCCAATACCGATATCGGTATCGGGGCCGATACTAGCCAATTGCATGGTATCGGGGACTCGTTTAATGTCCCCGATATCATGCCCGATACCTGCTGCCGCTCTGCTGCCCCGTTCTCCCATCCTCCGGTCCGTATCATGTCGTCCTATGGAGGAGCATGTGACATATACGTCACTCCGCCTCCTCCCCTGCGCACAGCGTAATGCTACAGAGGAAGCAGAGTGACATGATAGTGGAGGTAGTGGAGCGGCAGCACCCGACAGAGGAGGTGAGCTGCCTGCAAGGAGGGGGCTGCTACTAATGTTTAAAGGGGGGGGGGACTGCTGGTGTCTACCAGGGGGGCCCTGCTGCTGCTATCTAAACGGGGGGCCCCGCTGCTGTCTAAAGGGGGGCCCTGCTGCCATCTAAAGGGGGGCCCTGCTGCTGTCTAAAGGGGGGGCCCTGCTGCTGTCTAAAGGGGGAGGCCCTGCTGCTGTCTAAAGGGGGGGGCCTGCTGCTGTCTAAAGGGGGGGCCTGCTGCTGTCTAAAGGGGGGGCCTGCTGCTGTCTAAAGGGGGGGCCTGCTGCTGTCTAAAGGGGGGCCCTGCTGCTGTCTAATGGGGGCGGCAGGATACAGCAGGAGGTGAGCCCTGTTCACCTCCTACTGTTGCTTAGCAACAAGCCGCAGCATGCAAAGCCAAAGGGCATGCTGGGAGTTGTAGTTTTGCAACAGCTGGAGTTTCAACTACAACTCCCAGCATGCCCTTTGGTAGTCTGTGCATGCTGGGGGTTGTAGTTATGCAACAGCTGGAGGCCCAGCTGCTGTCTAAAGGGGGGGGCTGCTGCTGTCTAAAGGGGGTGGGCCTGCTGCTGTCTATAGGGGGCCTTGCTGCTGTCTAAAGGGGGGGCCCTGCTGCTGTCTAAAGGGGGGCCCTGCTGCTGTCTTAAACGGGGGGGGGGCCCTGCTGCTGTCTAAAGGGGGGCCCTGCTGCTGTCTTAAACGGGGGGGGGCCCTGCTGCTGTCTAAAGGGGGGCCCTGCTGCTGTCTAAAGGTGGGGGCCCTGCTGCTGTCTAAAGGGGGGCCCTGCTGCTGTCCAAAGGGGGGCCCTGCTTCTGTCTAAAGGGGGGCCCTACTGCTGTTTAAATTTGGGCCCACTGTCTAAAGGGGGGCTGTGGTCTACAGGGGGGCTGCTACTTATGTGTACAAGGAGGTGGGCCTGCAGTCTACAGGGAGGGGGTTGCTGTCTACAGGGGGGCTGCTACTAATGACTGCCGGGGGGCTGCTGCTATTGTCTGCAAGGGGATACTACCTACTTGAATTGATATGTAGATAGTGCAGATGACCTGGTTTCTACCACTGCTCACTATGTGGTCATCGGTCTCGCCGCCAATGCAAATTCCCTGTTCTGCCCAATGGAGAAGAGAGAAATCTTGGCTCATATTACAGCAGCCGCCTCCATTGTACACAACAAGGACCCACATACCATAGGGTAAGCAGCGCCAGAAACCGGGTCACCCTGGTGTCAGATTCCCTTTAAAATATAAGTGCTCGTACTTGGTATCGGCGAGTACAAGAATTAAAGTATCGGTACGTGTACTCGGTCTTAAAAAAATGGTATTGGGACATCCCTATATACAATATGTCTACTTTATATTTGCATCATAAAGTTGATATGTTTTTACTTTTGGAAGACATCAGAGGGCTTCAAAGTATAGCAGCAATTTTCCAATTTTTCACAAAATTTTCAAAATCAGAATTTTTCAGTGACCAGTTCAGTTTTGAAGTGGATTTGAGGGGTCTTCATATTAGAAATACCACATAAATGACCCCATTATAAAAACTGCACCCCCAAAGTATTCAAAATGACATTCAGAAAGTGTGTTAACCCTTTAGGTGTTTCATTGGAATAGCAGCTACATTTTTTTACAATCTCATGTTCTTGTAGACCCAGTTTTTGACATTTTACAAGGCGTAAAAGGAGAAAAAGCCCCACAAAATTTGTAACCCAATTTCTCTCGAGTAAGGAAATACCTCATAGGTGGATGTCAAGTGCTCAGAAGGGAAGGAGTGACAATGGAATTTTGGAGAGTAAGTTTTTCTGAAATGTTTTTTTTTTGGGGGGGGGGGCATGTCACATTTAGAAAGCCCATATGGTGCCAGAAAAGCCCCCCCAAAAAAGTTGTAGTTTTGCAACAGCTGGAGGCACACTGCTACAACAACTCAGCATTCCCTTTGGTAGTCTGTGCATGCTGGGAGTTGTAGTTATGCAACAGATGAATGCACATTTTTTCATAGAAAAAATGGGCCTCCAGCTGTTGCATAACTACAACCCCCAGCATGCACAGACTACCAAAGGGCATGCTGGGAGTTGTAGTTGGAACTCCAGCTGTTGCAAAACTACAACTCCCAGCATGCCCTTTGGCTTTGCATGCTGCGAGTTGTTGCTAAGCAACAGCAGGAGGTGAACAGGGCTCAGCTCCTGCTGTATCCTGCCGCCGCTGTATCCTGCCACCGGGACCGATCCTGCTGTTCCTGTCGCCGCCACCGATCCTGAGGGGACCCCCACCGGACCAGGGCAAGGTAGAAGACCCCCGCCGGTGCCGATCTCCGCTCCAATCGCCGTCCCGATCACCGCCCAGCAGGTCCGTGATTGGTCGGTCATTCCGACCGATCAATCACGTGATTGTGAGGTGGCACCCATGCCATCCTGCTGGGTAAGGGTGAATGGGGCTGTCTCGGACAGCCCCATTCACCCTTTTTTTCCGGGTCAACGGGTCACCAGAGACCTGATTGATCTGGAATAGAGGCAAATCGCAGGTCTGAATTGACCGGCGATTTGCCGTGATCGCCGACATGGGGGGGGTTTCAAGACCCCCTGGGCGATATTGCCGGGATGGCTGCTGATAGATATCTAATAGCGACATCTCTGATCTGCCATGTAATTCTGAATAACAGTATTATTTCACTAACCCACTAACATTTTTCAAAAATTCACTCATCTCTATCCTAATAATAATAATAATACATTCTCTGGAATACCTCTTTAACCCCTTGAGGACATGTTCCGTAAATGTACAGCGCTGCTTAGAAGTAGTTAGCACAAAGCGCCGTACATTTACGGCACATATTTCCTGGATCACCGCGTCTCTGGACGCGGTGATCCAGGAAATCTGCGCCGTAAATGTACAGCGATGTGCACTACTTCTTAGCAGCGCTGTACATTTACGGCGCATGTCCTTAAAGGGGTACTCCACCCCTAGACATCTAAGATGTCTGATAGCGGGGGTCCCGCCGCTGGGAACCCCGCAATATTGCATTGTTTCTTGCTCGGAAGCGCTGGAGGGTCTGGGTTGTGACCACTGGAACGGAAGTCTGTGACGTCACGACTCCGCCCCGTGTGACGTCACGTCCCGTCCCCTCAATGCAAGTCTAGGGGAGGGGGCGTGAAGGCAAGGCAAACCAAGTGAAGAACAGGGTGACACTGTCATGCCCTCCACACAAGGTATGCTGGTGGGGGAACTGAGACTTGTCCATGCAGTGGAGGCTGATGACATGGTGGATGAGGAGGCAGAGTCACATACTGTCACAGGACCAATGGCCTGAGAGCGTGGAGGCAGAATCGGCATGACCTGTCCAAGTTGCTGTTGTGGCTATGCAGGAACCACATTCATCCAGTGGGCCGTAAAGGACATGTATTGTCCCTGACCGTAGTTACAGCTTCACACGTCGGCGCTGCTGTGCCGTTTGGTACACACCGACAGACTCAAGGACTGGCCAACCTTCTGTTCCACAAAACTGTGCAGGGCTGGTACTGCCTTCTTTGCAAAGAAATGACGACATGGGACTCTCCACCTCGGCTCGGCACAAGCCATCAGTTCTCTGAAAGGTGCAGAGTCCACCACTTGAAAAAATAGGGACTGCAGAACCAGCAACTTGAACAGGAGCACATTCAGCTTCTGCACTGTTGGATGAGTGGGTGCATACTGTTGTCTCTTGGACATGGCTTCGCCGATGGATTGCTGGCGGAATGACTGACTTGAAGTAGGAGGAGCAGGAGCATCTGGAGTGACAGAAGATGGGTATGAGACATAGCTCCCTTCGGCTGAGTTGTGGAGCTTTGGCTGGCTGAAACAGGGAGCGGCGTGCCACTGGGTGAAGCAGCAGGCTGGACCACCACATTGGAGTTCTCCCAGGCCGATTTATGGAAGGTAGGCTGCTGCGAAGCAGGTGGTCTACCCTGGGCACTTTTGGCTCCAGACTTTCCAAATCTGCCACCATGCTGACTGCCAACAATGCTACTACCTTGCTGGCTCAGCTGTTGCCTCAAGGGCAACCTACAACCCTCTTCTCCTGATGATGATGAAGCCACTTCTGCACCCAACTCCCAAGTGCAATCGGCTTCATCATCATCGAGTTGTGTCTGCACATCACCGATGTCCTCCTCAGGTTCCTTAAGAGTGTCTGCTTGAGCCTGTGTGGTATTTATTTATCCACTTCTGATTAGGGGATTGTTGTAATGGTGTGTTATTGCGTGTTATTTTGCCCCTCTGCAGACATATTAAGGTGCCAGAGTCAGCACCATCAAATAACAAGCAATAACACACCATTACAACAATCCCCTAATAAGAAGTGGATAAATAAATACCACACATGGCACTGTTTTCCTATGTAATTTTAATACTATATCTGCATATATGATTATTATAGATTATGTATTTTAATATAGCAAAATAAAAGTTATATTTTATTTAGGGGGGTCCCTAGAATTGGGAATAATTTCCATCCATGCCTAGGCTTAGATGGGAGTTTGTGAATAATTATCTAAACCCTGGGAAATTTGGGGAATTTTGTGAGATTCAACACCACCTCCCACGCAACTCTCCTCATCACTACTTGCCCGCCTTGCGGAGGAAGCCGCGGATGTCTTCTCCACTTCTTGGCTGGGCAGTAGCTGCTGACTGTCCTCTAGTAGATCGTCCTCACTAAATAGTGAAGCTGAACCCACAGCATGATACTTCTGTGGGGGAGGGAACAGGATAGGACAAAGGCAATGGGAGGACACGGACTGCTCCCGTGCCTTGCCAACTGAGGGTTATGTCTGAGGAACCCACTGACTGTTGACTGGGGGTATCAGATGTCACTAGTGATGAAGTAGATCGACCAATCGATGATGGCAGATGGGTTACTGGTCGAGACACGACCGCTAGCTGATACCGGGAGCTCAGGCCTCTTGCTGCATCTAGTTCTGCCACTCACCTCTAGTCTGTTGCGACCTCTGCCTGATGAATTCAGACCTCTGCCACTCCTCTGTGCATGTCTTGGCACTTCTCTGCCTGACATACTTAGTACGTATATAAGGGGAGTACAATACGCTCCACTGCGCTTAAAACAGTATTTATCTAAAACACCAGCAGGTGTGTACTTTTGACTGGCCTTTCACAGTATCTAGGCCCTTAAGACTTTAACAGGAATAAAATAATACACCACTTAGATGTACGTACGTGGTATGCACTTATGATGGGAGGACAATGGGCTCCAGTACGCTTAAAATAGTATTTGTCTACAACACAGCAGGTGTGAACTTTTTACTAGCCTTTCACAGTATATAGGCCCTTAAGACTTTAACAGGAACAAAATGGTACACCACTTAGATGTACGTATGTGGTATGCACTTATGAGGAGAGGACAATGCACTCCAGTACGCTTAAAACAGCATTTGTCTACAACACCAGCAGGTGTGTACTTTTGCCTGGCCTTTCACAGTATCTAGGCCCTAAAGACTTTAACAGGAACAAAATGGTACAACACTTAGATGTATGCTCAGGTTACACTTAATAAAGGACATTTATCATCGTTGCTTTGGTAAGAGTTCTGTAGGCATTTTTTTCTTGCTTTTGGTTTTGCTTATGTGTGACACATTTATTATACTATCACGGTGGGTTGATAAATTTGGCTTACATAAGCAAAAACCAATAAATGACTTCAGAACACAAATTTGCAGCTTTGAAAAAAATGTGTGATATATATATGTTTTTTAAATTTTTTACCACTTTTTTTCCCCTAAATGTACTAACTCATTTTTTTTCTTCTCATTTCAGATCCGTGTATCTTGTTGATTACTTTAGATTCAGGGGAGTACAGTGATCAGCATTTTTTTTGTTTAATGTTAATATAATTAGGACTTTTGGGGGAGTGTTTTTTTGGAATCCATTTTTTTTTAACCTGTTCAGGACGCCGGGCGTATGCATACGCCCTGCATCCCGAGTCCTTAAGGAAGTGGGGCATATGCATATGCCCGTGGGAATTCCGGTCCCCGCCGCTAGCCGGTTGGGGTGCGGACCGGAATGCCTGCTGAAATCATTCAGCAGGCATCCAGGTACATCGACAAGGGGGGTCCTGAGACCCCCATGTTGGCGATCGCAGAAAATCGCATGTCAATTCAGACATGCGATTTTCTGCTATTCCGGGCTGATCGGGTCTATCACCCAGAAAATAGCGATGATCACAGTTTGGAGACCACTGTTACAGTGGTGCCCAAACGGTAGCCCTCCATATGTTGCCAAACTACAACTCTTAGCATGCCTGGACTGCCCAGGCATGCTGGGAGTTGTAGTTCTGTAACATCTGTCCCTTCAGATTTAGCAATTTTCATGACATTTTTGAAAATTGCTGCTCTACTTTGAAGCCCTCTAATTTTTTCAAAAAGCAAAAATATGTCCATTTTATGATGCCAACATAAAGTGGACATATTGCATTTGTGAATAAAAATAACATTTATTGGGAATATTCATTTTCCTTACAAGTAGAGAGCTTCAAAATTAGAAAAATGCCAAATTTTCTAAATTATCATAATAGTTTGGGATTTTTCACCAAAAAAGGATGCAAGTAACGCCGAAAATTTACCACCAAAATAAAGTAGAATATGTCACGAAAAAACAATCTCAGAATCAGAATATTCTGTAAAAGCATTTTCGCATTATTAATTTGTAAAGCGACGGTGGTCAGAATTGCGAAAAAGGGCTCAGTCCTTAAGGTGAAAAAGGGCTGCGTCCTTAAGGGGTTAAACGTATTGTTTTTTTTATTTATTTACTTGACAGGCTTGGCAGTGGAAGCTGTATTATAGACAGAATCCATTACTAAGCTGAGGCTTATTGTTAGCCCCCAAAACAGCTAGCGCTAACTCCCAATTATTACCCCGAGACCCACCGCCACAGGGGTGCCGGGAAGAACCGGTACCAACAGGCCCGGAGCGTCAAATATGGCGCTCCTGGGCCTAGGCGGTAACAGGCTGGCGTTATTTTGGCAGGGGAGGGCCAGTAACAATGGTGCTCGCCCACCCTGGTAACGTCAGGCTATTGCTGCTTGGTTGGTATTTGGCTAAAAATAAAAATAGGGGGAATCTTATCTTTTTTTTTTTGCATAAATAATTAATTGTTTAAAAAAAACGCATAGCGTTCCCCCGATTTTTATTTTCAGCCAAATACCAACCAAGCAGCAACAGCCTGACGTTACCAGGGTGAGCGAGGACCATTATTACTGGCCCTCCCCAGCCTAAATAATGCCAGCCTGTTACCGCCTACGTCCAGGAGTGCCATATTTGACACTCCAGGTCTGTTGGTACCCGGTACGCAGCGGGTACCGGGGTAATAATTGGGGGTTAGCGCTAGCTGTTTTGGGGGCTAACACTAAGCCCCGGCTTAGTAATGGATTCCGTCTATTAGACAGCTTCCACTACTAGGCCTGTCAAGTAAATAAATTTAAAAAAATTATTCCAAAAAACACTCCCCCACAAGCCCCCGTTAACCATTTTATTAACATTAAACAGATTTTTTTTTTAAAAGCTGGTCATTGAAGCAGTCCACCGAATCCGAAGTATTCCACAGGATACACAGATCTGAAATGAGAAAAAAAAAAGAAAAAAAAGTTAATGCATTTATTGTCACCCGACCGCGCATGACTACAACTCCTAATGTGCCCTTACAGTAAGGATATGCTGGGAGTTGTAGTGGTGGGGTAACAATCTCCCGTACCACATGACTAACAGGGCATGCTGGGAGTTGTAGGGGGGGGGGGGGGTGACAAGCCTGTCACCTGCCCCCTTCCGCACAACTACAACCCCCAGCATGTCCTTACAGTAAGGGCATGCTGGGAGTTGTAGTCATGTGGTGCAGGAGATTGTCACCCCCCTCCTCCACTATAACTCCCAGCTTGTCCTTACTGTAAGGGCATGCTGGGAGTTGTAGGGGGGGGTGACAAGCCTGTCACCTGCCAAGTTGGGGGAGTCCCAGGCAGCTGCAGAGTTATGTCAGGCTAGTGAGGCTAGCCCGGGCTCCTTACCACGGTGCCGCAGGATATATGAGGCAGCTGCAGACTGATGCCAGCCTGGGCTTCTTTTAACATCTAGCGGAGCCGCAGAGCTTTTAGTCCCTAATGCAATATAAAATTTTCCTCCGGGTCCCATGATTAGCTGCTCGGTCCTGGTCAATCAAGGGAACCAGCAGGAAATATGAAATGACAGTAGGGGAAAGAGAAACTCTGCGGCACCGAGGTATGTTAAAAGGAGCCCGGGCTGGCATCACTCTGCAGCTGCCCAGGTTCCTCTAATTCTATCCCCGCTACCCTAATATAATGATGGGGATGGGGACACTGCTTTACATAACCCCCACCCCCCCCCCCCCTTGTCTTCCACCCGTATATATATATATATATATATACAACTTATATGTATATTGTCCGCCCGCTACAATACTACAACTCCCAGCATGCCCTCACTGTATGGACATGCTGGGAGTTGTAGTCTTGCAACAGGTAGCAGACAGATGGGAGATGTGCGGCGCAGGCAGGTGGGAGACAAGGGGGGATGTCATTATGTTAGGGTAGCAGGGTTAGAATCAGACAGAGTCAGGCGGCTGCAGAGTGATGCCACACCGGGCTCCTTTGTACAGTTGCAATATATTTTACGATGGAGCTGTGATCACGGCTGCCAGCGGGAAATATAAAATTTGCTCTCAAATGCCGTTTTGTAAGCCAACTCTGGGCTGGCTTACATTTACACAGTTTTTGAGGGCTTGCGATTTTTTGTGCGACTTTTGCACTTGATAAATCCCTGACCACTGCAAAGTAAAAAAATATAATTTACTTTCGTACACTCTTTTGTAGCTTTTTGCTTACAGCCAAAAGTCGCACAAAAAATTGCTTAAGTGCTAATGCGACTTTTTGTGCGACTTTTGTAAGCAAAAAAAGAGCTCTAAATCCCTTGATAAATGTCCCCCAATATGCTTTTAGTGCTCTGCTCAACCTAACTGGCTGGCTACTATTAGCTTTTCAGTTGATGTACACACCAGTGCTGCAGTACACAGTTGCAACAAATGTAACTCTGCCTTTATCAGTATTTCCCAACCAGTGTGCCTCCAGCTGTTGCAAAACTACAACTCCTAGCGTGCCCGGACAGCCTTTGGAGGGCCGGACTATAGTTAAAAAAAAAAAACTATGAACAAATTCCTATGCACACTGCATATATCTTATCTTGCATATATCTTATTTTCCCCCACATTAGGTTGGCAATATAGTTACCCCCACATTAGGCTGTAGTTCCCCCACATTAGGTCCAGTATAGTCCCCCCACATTAGGTGCAGTATAGTTCCCCCACAGACATACAGCCTTCAGCCATACAGTGTATTACTGAAGGCTGTATGCCTGTGTACTGCCCCACTTCGGTGTTCCGAGCACCGCTCCTCCGGTCCGGCTATAGCAGTAGTTCCCAGGACCAGAGGAGCAGTGCTCGGAACACCGAAGGAGACGCGCCGCTGGTAACACTTACCAAGTTGACAGCGCGCGTCCTCCTCGCTGCTCCTGTCCTCCGCGATTGTTGCTATGGGCGCATGTATGGGACGTCAGTGACATCCCTGCGTGCGCTACCTCCCGGCGGTCCCCGCGTTTTTAAAGTAAACGCGGGGCCGCCGGGACTTAGAGGCATCCCTGTGTCCCGAAAGCAACTTTCGGGACACAGAGATGTCCCGCGGCAAAAACACCCGGCGGGTGTTTTTCCCACAGCACACCTTACACTATGTCACGGCACACTAGTGTGCCGTGGCACAGTGGTTGAAAAACACTGCCTTACACTATGTCACGGCACACTAGTGTGCCGTGGCACAGTGGTTGAAAAACACTGACCTAGACAAACCCTTTAAAATTTTACTGTCATCTAAAACAACTGTTCTGAAATACTGCTGTTCACCTGTGTATTTATAATACTTGCCAGTTTATGACATCTAGCAATCAGGATGTAATTACTAAAATTCGCATATATTTTAAAAATAAAAAACTGCATTTAACAGAAGCATTTCATATGACCAAATGCAACACTACCGCAGCGCAACCACAACGCAACCTCATTGTGCGTTTTACCCTAAAACGAACAAGCAGACGCACTCAGCTGAACATTGTTTCTCATAGATTTTCTATAGAATCTATCTACTGTAACAAGAAGACAGCAGGAAGAAACAGTGCTCAGCTTCCCTTCATTTGTTTTATCTCAAAAGTTCACAGCGACACTTTAAAAGATTGACATCAACTGCTGAACATTTTACAGTAAACCTGGACTGTTTTGTGTGTAACATATGTGATATTGCGCTATTTTCCTTGTGAAATTATGTTTTAACCCCTTAAGGACTCAGGGTTTTTCCGTTTTTGCACTTTCGTTTTTTCCTCCTTACATTTTAAAAAATCATAACCCTTTCAATTTTCCACCTAAAAATCCATATTATGGCTTATTTTTTGCGTCGCCAATTCTATTTTGCAGTGACATTAGTCATTTTACCCAAAAAGGCACGGCGAAACGGAAAAAAAAATCATTGTGCGACAAAATCTAAGAAAAAACGCCATTTTGTAACTTTTGAGGGCATCCGTTTCTACACAGTGCATATTTCGGTAAAAATTACACCTTATCATTATTCTGTAGGTCCATACGGTTAAAATGATACCCTACTTATATAGGTTTGATTTTGTCGCACTTCTGGAAAAAATCATAACTACATGCAGGAAAATTTATACGTTTAAAAATGTCATTTCTGACCCCCTATAACTTTTTTATTTTTCCACGTACAGGGCAGTATGAGGACTCATTTTTTGCGCCGTGATCTGAAGTTTTTATCGGTATGATTTTTGTTTTGATCGGACTTTTTGATCACTTTTATTCATTTTTTAATGGTATAAAAAGTGACCAAAATACGCTTTTTTGGACTTTGGAATTTTTTTGCGCGTATGCCATTGACCGTGCGGTTTAATTAATGATATATTTTTATAGTTTGGACATTTATGCACGCGGCGATACCACATATGTTTATTTTTTTTTACACTGTTTTATTTTTTTTTATGGGAAAAGGGGGGTGATTCAAACTTTTATTAGGGAAGGGGTTAAATGACCTTTATTAACACTTTTTTTGCACATTTTTTTTGCAGTGTTATAGGTCCCATAGGGACCTATAACACTGCACACACTGATCTCCTATGCTGATCACTGGCGTGTATTAACACGCCTGTGATCAGTGTTATCGGCGCTTGACTGCTCCTGCCTGGATCTCAGGCACGGAGCAGTCATTCGCCGATCGGACACCGAGGAGGCAGGTAAGGACCCTCCCGGTGTCCGGTCAGCTGTTCGACTGAGCAGCTGGGTCACTTTCACTTTCGCTTTAGAAGCGGCGGTCAGCTTTGACCGCCGCTTCTAAAGGGTTAATACCGCACATCGCCTCGATCGGAGATGTGTGGTATTAGCCGCGGGTCCCGGCCGTTGATGAGCGCCGGGACCGAGGCGATATGATGCGGGATCGTGGCGCGATCCCGCTTCATAACGCGGGAACCGGCGCAGGACGTAAATATACGTTCTGCGTCGTTAAGGGGTTAAAGGGGTTGCTCATATAGGACAACATCCGATTTTTGAAGCAGCTGTCCGTGGTTAAAGGAGTAGTCCGGCGCGCACTTTTCTCATTTTATCCCATCCGGGCTGCAAAATAAAAGAAAATAAACTTTCTCTTACCTGCCAAGGAGCCCCCGGAGCTCCGGTACACTCCGGTACAGGTGTTAGGTCCCCAGGCTGTATTCTTCTTACTTCCTGTTAGCCCGGCACGTCACACGAAGCTTCAGCCTATCACCGGCCGAGGCGGGACATCGCTGCGGCCGGTGATAGGCTGAAGCTCCGTGTGACGTGCCGGGCTAACAGGAAGGAAGAAGAATACAGCCCGGGGACCAAACACCTGTACCGGAGCTCCGGGGGCTCGTTGGCAGGTAAGAGAAAGTGTGTTTTCTTTTATTTTGCAGCCCGGACGGGATAAAATTAGAAAAGTGCACGCTGGACTACTCCTTTAAGCTAGTATTCAGAGGTCAACTGTAATATTTTGAAGACCAACTTTTATCACCAAGGGAGTCTCCAAAAATATGGACCCTTTCACCTGCAATAACTCTGGTGCCCTAAAACCTCTTGACAAAGCCGTATAGTACGGCGAAACATGTCGAGGGGGGCCGCGAGTAGGTTTTAAATACAGTGCACACTCTTCCCTCATAGTGCGCATACTGCAGATGCGCACGGACAGATGGAGATACAGTGACGCCAGAATGGCACTCTAACAACTAACACTATGGGAAGAGAAACACGCTGATACTTTTAACCCATTAGTTTTTTGGTGTTTTTGTGTTCAATAAAGATTATAGTATTTTAATATATGGGAAATATAGGGGATTAGTGGATCACCTCTTTGGTGATCTTTTGGTTAATTGGTTTGAAACAACCCTCCATATATTGGTCCCTAATTGGGTTATAACTCTGTAGGGTCAATATAAAGTTAAAGGGGTACTCCAGTGGAAAACTATTTTTTAAATCAACTGGTGCCAGAAAGGTACAACTGGTGCCAAACAGATTTGCAAATGATTTCTGATAAAAAATCTGAACCCCTCCAGTACTTATTAGCTGCTGTATGCTCCAGGGGAAGATCTTTTCTTTTTGAATTTCTATTCTGTCTGACCACAATGCTCTCTGCTGACACCTCTGTCCATGTCAGGAACTGTCCAGAGCAGGAGCAAATCCCGATAGCAAACCTCTCCTACTCTGGACAGTTCCTGACATGGACAGCGGTGTCAGCAGAGAGCACTGTGGTCAGACAGAAAATACATTTAAAAAGAAAAGAACTTCCTGTGGGGCATACAGCAGCTGATAAGTATCCGAAGCCTTAAACTTTTAAACAGAAGTAATTTACAAATCTGTTTAACTTTCTGGCACCAGCTGATTTAAAAAAAAAAATCCCACCAGAGTACCTTGCCTATTACATTTGCTTTCTGGCTAATAGAAGCATATGCTGTCAGGGAACTCTCCTATATGAGGTCCATTTGCCAACAGAGAACACATTGATAGTTTTATGTGGATCATCCTTTTTATCATTTCTGTTAGAGGAACTGACAGCACAAACATTAATGGTATATGACTGGTATATGCCATCAATATCCAATTTGTGTGTATCCATTCATTATGACTCTTATGACCCCTTGAATAAAGTAATAGGGGAGTTAGGACATTCATGTACTATTTTGGTTTTGCTCCAATTCTTCATTCAAGCGATCGCTTGAAGTCTTATAGAGACGCCTAGCAGAGAAAAAGACCATGAAGGAGATTTATCAAAACCTGTGCAGAGGAAAAGTAGCTGAGTTGTCCGTAGGAACCAATCAGATTGCTTCTTTCATTATTCACAGGTCTTTTAAAAAAATGAAAGGAGCGATCTGATTGATTGCTATGGGCAACTCAGCAACTTTTCCTCTGGACAGGTTTTGATAAATCTCCCCCCATATCAAGTGTACAGTGCAGAAAGCTATTTACAATGATATTTTCAAAGTAATAAACATCAATTTTCACAAGTATGCAAAAGATAGATAGATACTGATTTTGAATGAAAATTAGAGTATACACATGATCCAGAATTTAGAATGTATATTTTTTGAGGTTCCTATAAAGCACCAAACTAAATGTCAGTCCTTAAATGCATCAATAAGCCCTCTCCCTGGGGAGTCTCTGTAAACCACTGTTCAATTTGTTAGTCTGAAAGACGTATTCTTTGAGAGCTGTTTACCTTCTAAGCAAAAGAATCAATATAATGTGTTATTGTACTGACTTCTGCACAATACATGCTTTTTACTGGCACTCACGTCATCTTTATCTTTGCCAAACCTGTCCACATATGTATTTCATTATATAACAGACTGTTGAGTGAAAGGCTTTTTCTCTAATATACTGCCATTAATTTGTAAACATTTCCTACATTCGTGATAGCACAAGAATGAATTGGATAGAGATGAATAAGCTGAAGAATTCAAATCCATTCATTCTTAGTTAGCATGTTGCTAATTTTCAGGTTTTTTTTTTCAGTTTGTTTCTTAACCGCATTAAGAATCTAACAGTTTGTCTTCATTTATTACTGTTAGATTAAAAGGGAAATGAAACAGTCATTATTAAACCAATGCAGGAATATTAATACATTATTCTGTGTGAAAAACAACTTTTAAATCCCTTAAAGGGGTACTCCGCCACAAACATCTTATCCCCTATTCAAATGATAGGGGATAAGATGTTAGATCGCGGGGGTCCCGCCGTTGGGGACCCCGTGATCTATGTGCCGGCAGCAGTGGCATCAGGAACGCAGAAGCTTGCTGCTTCTGCACTTGTGACGTTACACCATGCCCCCTCCATTCATGTCAATGGGAAGAGGCGTGACGGCTATGAAATGTAGGGGGCATGGTGGCTGCATCGCCAGTCATCGGGCACAGAGCGGAGTTTGAGATGGCGCCCAAGATCGCGGGGGTCCCAGCAGCGGGACCCCCGTGATCTAACATGTTATCCCCTATACTTTAGATATGGGGAAATGTGTTTGCGGCGGAGTACACAAAGTGTATACAAGACATAGGGCCTTTAAAAATCTTTGACGCTTGTTCCTGACTCAAGCCCATGTGATGCCAAGCGACCCTTAACTAATTACAGTAGCTGTGGGCCGCCGCTAATAGCTGACATTTGGCAATCACTGCAGACAGCTATTAACCTTTTAGAGCGCCGCTGTCAAAGCTGACAGAGTCGTCTAAAGGGATATTTTAATGGTCCCTTCAGGTCTAGTGGGGTGGATCACTCCCCACACGTGTAATTGAGTGTTGAAGTAGCCGGCGGGCTTACCTCTACTTTGGTGCTCTTCTGGGATCTGTGATTGATAGATTCTGTCTGCAGCAGGCTCTATCAATTGAATGCAGAGCACACAGATCAATGCAGTTCAATAGCACTGCATAGATCTGTATAAGAAATCTAATGATTCTTCCTAAAAGTTTCCTAAGAGGACCAATAAAGGATTAAAAAAAATAAAGCTTTAACACACATTCATTTACCCATTCCTTATTAAAAATGTAAATCACCCCTACTTTTCTTTAACCCCTTAACGACGCAGGACGTATATTTACTCACTCATCAACGGCCGGGACCCGCGGCTAATACCACACATCGCTGATCGCGGCAATGTGTGGTATTAACCCTTCAGAAGCGGTGGTCAAAGCTGACCGCTGCTTCTAAAGTGAAAGTGAAACTATCCCGGCTAGTCAGGCGGGCTGTTCGGGACCGCCGCGGTGAAATCGTGGCGTCCAGAACAGCTTACAGGACCCCGGGAGGGCCCTTACCTGCCTTTTCGGTGTCCGATCGGCAAAAGACTGCTCCGTGCCTGAGATACAGGCAGGAGAAGTCAAGCTCCGATAACACTGATCACAGGCGTGTTAATACACGCCAGTGATCAGCATGAAAGATCGGTGTGTGCAGTGTTATAGGTCCCTATGGGACCTATAACACTGCAAAAAAAAGTTTAAAAAAAAGTGTTAATAAAGGTCATTTAACCCCTTCCCTAATAAAAGTTTGAATCACCCCCCTTTTCCCATAAAAAAAAATAAAACAGTGTAAATAAAAATAAACATATGTGGTATCGCCGCGTGCGTAAATGTCCAAACTATAAAAATATATGGTTAATTAAACTGCACGGTCAATGGTGTACACGTAAAAAAATTCAAAAGTCCAAAAAGGCGTATTTTGGTCACTTTTTATACCATTAAAAAATGAATAAAAAGTGATCAAAAAGTCCAATCAAAACAAAAATCATACCGATAAAAATTTCAGATCACGGCGCAAAAAATGAGTCCTCATACCGCCCGTGGAAAAATAAAAAAGTTATAGGGGTCAAAAGATGACATTTTTAAACGTATACATTTTCCTGCATGTAGTTATGATTTTTTTTAGAAGTACGACAAACTCAAACCTATATAAGTAGGGTATCATTTTAACTGTATGGACCTACAGAATAATAATAAGGTGTCATTTTTACCTAAATATACACTGCGTAGAAATGGAAGCCCCCAAAAGTTACAAAAAATAGCGTTTTTTCTTCGATTTTGTCGCACAATGATTTTTTTTCCGTTTCGCTGTGAATTTTTGGGTAAAATGACTAATGTCACTACAAATTAGAATTGGTGACACAAAAAATAAGCCATAATATGGATTTCTAGGTGGAAAATTGAAAGGGTTATGATTTTTAAAAGGTAAGGAGGAAAAAACAAAAGTGCAAAAACTGAAAAACCCTGAGTCCTTAAGGGGTTAAAAAAAAATAAGTAAACATAATAAAAAATAAACGTATTTAAAATCATCACATTTGGAATTGTCCAAACTATTAAAATATAACATTATTCATACCTATTTGAAAAATGCTAAATTTCAAATTTTTCATGTATCGACGAAAATGTACCACTATGTTAAAGTAGAATAAGTCACGAAAAAACTATCTCAGAATCAGATTCATAAGTAGAAGCATTCCAGAGTTTTTAATGCTTAAAGTGACAGTGGTCAGATGTGCAAAAAATGCTCTGGTCATTAAGTTGAAAATGAGCTTGGTCCTTAAGGGGTTAATATGGTTCAGCACTGAAGCTCCCATTGAAGTCAGCAAGGGGTTTAGGGCCGACCATATTGCCCCCTTTTTCCCCCCATTCTTTCCACAACAAAGAAAGAGCAATGGTGCTGCGCTTTACACAGGTGCGTTTTGTGCCTGTGTGAGCCTATTATAAAAAAAAAAAATTCCCACAACTCTGATCTTGTCATCTCTAACTCATTGCTTACATACCATGTCTGAGGAAGTATTTAGAGCCTTATGTAAATCTTGGTTTTGGGCTGCAAAGACTACATCAATGACATGTGACATCGACACCAAGACACTAGAAAGATAGTGGTCCCATTTTGAAAAGAAAATATTTTGGTAGACTATGAAATAAGAAATGTTATCAACTTTTAGGATAAATAATGCCTGAACATATTAATGACTGTTTGCCCTGAAATGGTTAAAGTGTTGTTCCTCATAAGGAACACGAATACCTTCCCAACAAGTGTTTGATCTCCCGCGTCCCTTTGATTTCAGAATAAACAAGTAGCATTAGTGAATAATGACATGTAAATTGATGTCACAGTTGAGGATACTCTGTCACTAGTGAACAGTAATGAATAGGTTCATACAAAGCAGTCATCTAAAGGAATAAGGTAGAACAGTAATCTCTATGATAATAATGGAAAGCATACTGACTTTAATAACAGCCACAAATGTTTGCTCTATTTGTGATCCAGACAACATTCAGTTAAGCTACTGTCGTCATAACTATGGGGTTTAATAAAGTATTTTTAATGTCAAGTGAAAACAAGCAATATACTATAATCCATCCCTAACCTTTTCTAGAATTCCATTTTACCACAACCTCTAAATAATTCATTGATAACAATGCAGTTCATGTGTATGGAAACACTCAGTTTTTTTTTTTTTTTTTTTGCGCCTAAACCAGAAGTAGATGGAGCAGAAAGTTATGACATTCTTTAGATTTTTCAGTTCCATTTTAAGGGGTTATCCAGGCAAAAACTTTTTTATATATATCAACTGGCTCCGGAAAGTTAAACAGATTTGTAAATTACTTCTATTAAAAAAAATCTTAATCCTTCCAATAGTTATTAGCTTCTGAAGTTTTCTGTCTAACTGCTCAATGATGATGTCACGTCCCGGGAGCTGTGCATGATGGGAAAATATCCCCATAGGAGCTGCACAGCTCCCGGGATGTGAGTCATCAGAAAGCAGTTAGACAGAAAACAGCAACTCAACTTCAGAAGCTAATAACTATTGGAAGGATTAAGATTTTTTAATAAAAGTAATTTACAAATCTAAAATGCAGGAAGGAGTGTGTGTGTCGGCGCACAAATAAGGGTATAGAATAATTCCACTTACAGGAGATTCTCTGACGAAGATCGGCGTTCCGATCGAAACACGTTAGATGTGTTTTGGCCCTCGAGCCCTGCTGTACACAGTGACGTCACGCACAGCATTCAGGTCACAGTTCACCATCTGAAAGCCAACAGCGTGGTAGCACCGGGGAGACGCTTTCGGCCGGAGCAGTTCTCCTGGTGCATACACCCGCTGTCAATCCCAAGCATCTCCAGCATCTTCCAGGATTACAGGACTATTTCCAGCATTATCAGTACCTCCCAGAAACCATCGGAGCGAACACATCGCCGAACTGACAGGTACAAATTCATCTGAATCTAAAGTGATCCCCTCTTTGAACTACCATGGTATCCTTGATTAATCTCTCAGCCGCACTTCCAGTTATCAATATCGCCGCTGAATTCAGGATCAACACAGTACAGTTTACATGATTGTAACTATCTTTTCAACTTAACTTAATAACGTTACATTGTTGTTACTAGTGGAGAGTGTATCTCATTATTGCAATCCTTTTTTCTTATACTAGAAACAGCACACCATTGAAGGGGATTGCCGTAACTACTAGTGTGATCTCTATTCATCATCCACTCCAGTTCTTCCTCCTGTAAGTGGAATTATTCTATACCCTTATTTGTGCGCCGACACACACACTCTTTCCTGCATTTTAGCTTATATTTTTTTGTGGGTACGGGCCAGGACCCAGAAGTGTGTGTCTGGGCAGCCATAGTAGGGATACCATTCTTGCGCTAAGTATATATTTATAATTTACAAATCTGTTTAACTTTCCGTAGCCAGTTGATATATATAAAAAAAAGTTTGGGCCTGGAATACCCCTTTAATTCCCATAAATTCAACAACAACAAAAAATCTATGGCACTCACCACTGCGCTAAATTATTTCTCTTTTTTTTTTCAAATAAAATAAAATCGTCTTTATTGTATTGCAGGTATCACATCAGTAGAAACTCAGTGTGGATTTGGATTTACATGTGTGCACTCTGTATAACAGCATTAGGAAAAGTGCCAATGTGTTTTACTCATGTCCCCAATGAATTGTCATCCACAGCGCGCTGTCCCCACATTAGGGAACTAATCATATGTGACCCGCGGGCACTGCTCTGCTGCTGCCCTTCCCTCCCCCCCTCTCCTCCCCCAAAGCAATGTCCCTGCAAGGGTTAAACGATATCTGTACCGATGAATTTTACATATTCCTGTGCCCGGGCTGTAAAAATAAGTAAAATAAACATTCATTCACCTTCCTGCGTTCCCCCGTTCCTACGGTAACGACCTCACAGTCCTCTTCTGCAATCCTCATGCTGCTTCCTGGGGATGGGAACGTCACAGAGCTATCAGCGTATCACCGGCCGCATTGATGTCCCGCCTCGGCCGGTGATAGGCTGAGTGCACTGTCATGTAAGGAGCCGGCCGGAGAGCAGCGCCTAAAGGTCACATATGATTAGTTCCCTGATGTGGGGACAGTGCGCTGCGGATGACAATTCATTGGGGGGGGGGGGAGAAGGAGAGCAGCGCCTGCGGGTCACATATGATTAGTTCCCTGATGAGGGGACAGCACGCTGCGGATAACAATTCATTGGGGGGGGGGGGAGAAGGAGAGCAGTGCCCGCAGGTCACATATGATTAGTTCCCTGATGAGGGGACAGCACGCTGCGGATAACAATTCATTCCCTGATGTGGGGATTGTGGGGTGAGAAGCTGACAGTGCGCCTGCGGGGGGAATCATGATAGCGCTGCAGCTGACATGTTACTAATTCCCCCGCCATAGGGACCGAGCGCTCGTGGGGCGAATCATGATAGCCAATTCCACTGATTCCCCCGTGGGCGCACGGTCCCCATGGCAGGGAAGGGTTTACATGTCAGCCGCAGTGCTGATACAGGGTATTCAGTACATTGTGAGCCGGGCGCAGGGCAGGCTGACAGCGGGAGGAGACATCCATCCTCCCACAACAGTTCAATGAATATTCATTACAGGGGTGGGGAAAAGGGGCAAAACCATTGCAGGAGAAAAAAAAAACAGCCTGCAGCACTGACGTCTTGTCCACAACAGTGAACAAACATGGCCGTGAGTGTGGACGACAATCAAAAGCAACCAGAAAAACTACTGAACTTCCCTCACAGAAAAGAGGTCAGTAAAAAACATATATGCTGTCGACAGATGTATAACATGTGAATTATGAAAGTGTTAAACTCGCTACAAACACGCTAGATAGCCATAAATCTGTGGTACCGGAGTACCCCTCTAAAGATGTCGGGCCAATAATATAAGATTAAATATTAAAACATATATGCTTACATAAATGTACATATAAAAAACAACAGAAGACATCCACATTTAAATGGAACAAAGGTAGAACAGATAATGTAAAAGATGATCACTTCAACATTACAAGAATACTGACATGTCAAGCTTATCATTGAGTCCAAGTGGTCCCATAGCCTCAGTTCTCAGGATCCATTTTGCTTCATGTTGGAACAGAATTTTGTGCTTGTCACCTCCATTGTATGAGCACTGTACTTTTTCTAAACCTGCAAATCTGAGAACTGTGGGATCACCTTGATGATTTTTCCTTGATGCTCAATAAGGCGTGGGGATCCTATGCCCATGTGGATAGACCTAACGTGCTCTCGCACTCTCTGGTACATAAAACATATGGTCTTTCCAATATAAAAGTATTTACATGAGCACAGGATTACATAAACCACATTTTTACTTCTACCAGTGATAAAGTGCTTAATTTTACACTCACTTCCTACAAGTTGCAAATATTTCGCTTCGGAATTGTATTGGCATCGTGCACATTGTCTGCATTTATGATTCTCTTGTGGTACAGATTTTTCCAACCAAGTGGGGCCTTTATCTCTATATTGCTCTATATTAATTCCCAATGCGTTTGCCAATGTTCCATTTCTGCTATAAGTAAATAAAGGGCGTCTACCTGCTATATTACCTACATCTGGGTCTCCTTCTATTATGTGCCAGAATTTTCATACTGCATTTTGAATCATTCTATCTACTGGGGAATGTGTGAAGGAAAACAAAAATCGGGCGAGTCGCCTAAGGAGACGCCAATAAAATTATGGCACAATGGACTCTGACTCTAGCCCGTCTGACGAACAGAGGTCCAGGCGTGATAAGCCATCTGTAATCCCTGTTGAAGGAGCATTAGGAGAGGGAGGGTGAAAAAAGTCACCAAAAACCAAGTAGTGCGGAAATGCAAACAGGTTACTTGGAGGGATTGAATAAGGGGTTGTCTCTCCCCCTCAGATCAGAATGTTGTGAATCTTACTAATGTTGAATTGCCACTGGGTGTTGTTAATTTGCTATGTAGGGGATTAACCCCTTCACGACACAGTGTTTTTCCGTTTTTGCACTTTGGTTTAAAAAACCATAACGCTTTCAATTTTGCACCGAAAAATCCACCAATTCTACTTTGTAATGACGTTAGTAATTTTCCCCAAAAATCTACAGCGAAACTGAAAAAAAATTCATTGTGCGACAAAATTGAAGAAAAAACACAATTTTTTAACTTTTGGGGGCTTCCGTTTCTACGCAGTAAATTTTTCCGTAAAAATTACACCTTCTCATTATTCTGTAGGTCCATACGGTTAAACTCATACCCTACTTACGTAGGTTTGATTTTGTCGTACTTCTGGAAAAAATCACAACTACATGCAGGGAAATTTATACGTTTAAAATTGTCATTTTCTGACCCCTATAACTTTTTTTTATTTTTCTGCGTATGGGGTGGTATGAGGGCTCATTTTTTGCATCATGATCTGAAGTTTTTAGCAGTACCATATTTGTAATGATTGGACTTTTTGATCGCTTTTTATTCATTTTTTCATGATATAAAAAGGGACCAAAAATACGCTATTTTGGACTTTGGAATTGAACGTGTGGTTTAATTAACTATATATTTTTATAATTCGGACATTTCTGCACACGGTGATACCACATATGTTTATTTTTAGTAGTAACTTTAAGCGAAAGAGCCAGCAAAGATCCCCTCTGTAAGTGCACGTGGTCAGCCAACTGGCAGGTCAGCAGTCCATAAATATGCAATCTCCACCACAGCACAAATAATCAGAGGTCCAGGATCAAGTGGAAAGGCTTCCAAGTTTATTCACACCATAAATGTGATAGCGGTGCAACGTTTCGGCAAACTGCCTTTGTCAAGCAGTTTGCCGAAACAAAACAAAGGCAGTTTGCCGAAACGTTGCACTGCTATCACATTTATGGTGTGAATAAACTTGGAAGCCTTTCCACTTGATACTGGACCTCTGATTATTTGTGCTGTGGTGGAGATTGCATATTTATGTTTATTTTTATTTACCCCGTTTTTTTTTTTTTTATGGGAAAAGGGGGGGTGATTCAAACTTTTATTAGGGGAGGGGATAAATGATCTTTATTCACTTTTTTTTAACTTTTTTTTTGCAATGTTATAGCTCCCATAGGGGGCTATAACACTGCACACACTGATCTTTTACATTGATCACTGGTTTCTCATAGGACAGCATGGAGGCTGTCCTGTAAGCTGTTCGGAATGCCATGATTTCGCCACGGCGATCCCGAACAGCTCCCTGAGCTAACCGGCATTAGTTTACTTTCACTTTAGACGCAGCATTCAACTTTGAACGCAGCATCTAAAGGGTTAATAGCGCGCGGCACCGTGATCACTGCTGCGCGCTTTTAGCCACGGGTCCCGGCCTTTGCTAGGGGCCGGGCCCGACCCGCTATGGCTCCGGGTTATATAGCCGACACCGTGGCCCCTTGTTATAGAATGGGAGCCGACCCATGATGTACATGTATGTCATGGGTCGTGAAAGGGTTAAATTTTAGCTTGAGTGAAAAATTTGACTTCACAGAGTTCCAAGTAGATGTGTTTAAAGCGGTACGAAAAATACATTTGTGCAGACACTTTAGTAAAAACAAATACGTTGAGCCCACCAGGAAAGCTGGTGAGATATACATTAAGGTGGGTCCATTGGGCTTTAGTGCATGTACAAATTTAGAAAGGGATGTCATAGAAGGTGCTGAATTATTGGTTGAATTATTTGATGAACAAGTAGATTCAAGTAGTGAACAAGCAGACAGTCTAGTTCATTTCCAAGCAGGAAATGACTCAACCTTCTGCCCCCCTATACAACAAGGGGGAACCCTAGACACATTTGTGAAGGCAGTTACAAGAGAAGTGAAGTTACTCATTTATGCGAAATCAGGTAAAAACCTAACTAGAGAGGAAGAGGAATCATTAAAATGGTTGAAGGGTCAGCTTGAGCTTTTGTTCCGCAAAGCAAACAAAGGGGGAAACCTTGTGGTGCTTACTAAAGCACAATACTTGAAGGAGGCAAATAGATTGTTAAGAGACAGAGAAGTGTATGCGAAACTCAGAAGACCCAACAAATAAATATCTGGGGTTGCTACAATCATTGTTGAGAAAACATGTAAAAAATTGAGAAATTTCCCGTAGAACGGCAGAAAAACTACTGCCTAGGTACCCTAAAAAACCTTATTCGTATTTCGTCCCCAAGATCCACAAGTCACGAGACGTCCAAAAGTCTCGGGGATTGGGTCAGTGACCGAAAGCCTGTCCAGGTATATTGATTGGCTGCTAAGACCAATACTCAACTCCCTCCCCTCTTATTTAAAAGACACGGGTGACTTTTTTAAAAATCTTTGGAAGGGGTTTCTTGGCAGAAGGGGTGTCACCTTGCCTCTGTCGACATGAAGAGTCTCTACACCCGGATCCCCCAGACATGGGGAGTCCAGGTGGTGGGGGAACTCCTTGTCGACATGGGCAAGGACCCCGCCTTGGTTAATTTTATTACTGATTCCCTATCGTTTGTTTTGTCCCACATTGCACTCAGATTTAATGATGCATGGTAAAAACAAGAGTCTGGCACAGCCATGGGGACTCCCATGGAATGTTAGTTTGCAAACCTTTTTTTAGCCGTGTTCAAGAAATATTTCATTTTCTCGGCAAGGAACCCTTTTGCAAGGTATATTCACACCTTTTTGAGGTACATGGACAACATTTTTGGTCAGGGACAGAGTCCCAATTTAACCAGTTTGTAGAGTACCTAAACTCCAATGGTGAATTCAACATGCGTTTTACATCAATATTTGGTGGAAAACAGATGGACTTTCTTGACGTGAGGGTGGAAATTAGTGAACAGGAAATTAAAACATCTAATTTTAGAAAAGTAACAGCAACAAATTAATTCTTGCACTATGAAAGATTTCACCCCCCTCACGTCAAGAAAGCAATACCGTATGGACATTTCGTCAGAATTCGAAGGATTAACAACACGGAGGACCTGTTTGAAAAACAGGCACATGAGCTAGCCGATAGATTGGTGAAACATGGCTACCCCCAAGGACAAGAGGAGAAGGCATATATGAGGGCGAAATCCTTGGATAGAGATAAACTGTTGAGAAGTAAAAGAAAACAACAAAAAATAGATAAACGATTTGTGTTTTCTTTCAAACATTCTCCGGTAGATAGAGTGGTTCAAAATGCAGTATGAAAATTCTGACACATAATAGAAGGAGACCCAGATGTAGGTAATATAGCAGGTAGACGCCCTTTATTTACTTATCACAGAAATAGAACATTGGCAAACGCATTGGGAAGTAATATAGAGCAATATAGAAATAAAGGCCCCACTTGGTTGGAAAAATCTGTACCACAAGGTAATCATATATGCAGACAATGTGCACAAATCATAAATGCAGACAATGTGCAGAATGCAAATACAATCTCGAAGCGAAATGTTTGCAATTGGGAGGAAGGGAGTGTGAAATTAAGCACTTTATCACTTGCAGGAGTAAATATGTGGTTTATGTAATCCTGTGCCCGTGTGGATATTTCTATATTGGAAAGACCATACGTTTTATGCCCCAGAGGGTGCGAGAGCACTTTGGGTCTATCCACACGGGTATAGGATCCCCACGACTTATTGAGCATGTAAGGAAAAAGCAAGGTGATCCCACAGTTCTTGGATTCGCAGGTTTAGAAAAAGTACAGTATCCATACAATGGAGGTGGCAAGCACAAAATTCTGTTGTAACATGAAGCAAAATGGATCCTGAGAACTGAGGCTATGGGACCATGAGGCTGAGGCCTGTAGAACAGACCCTTCAAACAGTCTTGCCAGCAAGCAAACAGACCTAAACATGTAGGTGTCACAGTTCAGTAGTCTTGGGTTTATCGTAACAATTCATATAAAGCAATAAGTTCTACCTGCAGCATGCAGTCTAACAGAAATGTAAACGTCCTTCACATCAGGTTCTTTACATAAACATAAACTTTTGAACCTCTCACCAAAAAACGGTGCATTTTTGCTGGAGTTTATCATATCCAACATATAACGGACAAGCTGATCTGCTTCAGGGCAACTCCCCTCAGCTGCTCTTTGACAGTGCACATACATCTGTGAGATCAGTTTAAGGACTACAACACACACCAGAACTTTAGTATGGAAGTGACTTTATCTTCAGAACCTTCCTCCAAACTACAGTCTTATGTCACTGAGGCATTAAAACCTATGTGACATATAACACCAGCTACCAATTTTTAAGGCTCAAAAAAATTACTAGCATCGAAGAACAGTTCAAAATTCAAACAAACAAATGAAATGCAAGATTTGTACAATGTGGATATCCTACCAAACCACTGGACGACGCTTAAAACCGTGCCAGAAAGATATCCAGAATGAATCTCTTCACTAAAAAATATTTCTTTAAAAGAACCAAAATAAGAGAACACACAACTGTCAGAGACCAACCAGGGGACAGGAAAGTAAACCCTAAACTGACCCTAAAACCGCTCTCCATGCCTACTTGCCCATCCACCCTAACCGGTGATTCAACAACTGGGCACCGGTCCCTTCCTGAACTAAAGTGCAGGGGCCTAATAAAAACACATAAATAAATAGTCGGTCACAAACCGGAAACATAACAGTAACATAAAACTCTATAATTTATTAAGTTCAGAGGACACAGATCAGTGAGCAGCACAGAGGACACTATCAGTGGACATGAACAGGGGACACTATAGATTATCGGACATGAACAGAGGACTCAGTAGTCGTGAACGGAGGACACTATAGATCCATGGTCGTGAACAAAGGCCAATAGAGGCAGGACAACAACATTTAGTATTTTTCCTTTAAATAACGTGCAGTTGCAGATGTAGTAAAAAAAATTTAAAAAGAAAAAGCTATCTGTGACAACTGGGTCCATAATAGAAAATGATCCCACTTTGACTGCAGTAGCAATAAAGAAACCTATTGTTTCATTCCATAGAAATAGAAGCTTGAGCAACATTTTGGTCCATAGGGAAAATGCTTCTAATCCTACATCTAGCGACTGGTTGCCCAATGTATCTCCTTAGGGGAATAATATATGTGAACATTGCTTACATTGCAAGTTCTAGGTGGTCTAATTATTAAAACATACCTGACATTTGCAAAAAGATTTTATATAATGTAGATAATACCATTATAAGTATATTTGTAATATACATTGGTTTAAAAATTGTGTATATTTTTGAGTGAAAAAATGCTTTTCCTGCAGCTATTGCCTGTGTGTTTCTGTAAGGAGACCAAATACAGGAAGTTTGGGGGCGGGACAAACAGTGCTGTGTGCAAGCTCTTGGCTTATCAATCATCCTGCTGTGTGAGCCGGGAGCATGTCACAGAGCATTAGGGCACAGAGCCCTGCTTGTCCTCAGTGTACAGAGCTCTGCTTGTCCTCAGTGTACAGAGCCCTGCTTGTCCTCAGTGTACAGAGCCCTACTTGTCCTCACTGCACAGAGCCCTGCTTGTCCTCAGTGCACAGAGCCCTGCTTGTCCTCAGTGTACAGAGCCCTGCTTGTCCTCAGTGTACAGAGGCCTGCTTGTCCTCAGTGTACAGAGCCCTGCTTGTCCTCAGTATGCAGAGCCCTGCTTGTCCTCAGTGCACAGAGCCCTGCTTGTCCTCAGTGTACAGAGCCCTGCTTGTCCTCAGTGTACAGAGCCCTACTTGTCCTCACTGCACAGAGCCCTGCTTGTCCTCACTGCACAGAGCCCTGCTTGTCCTCAGTGTACAGAGGCCTGCTTGTCCTCAGTGTACATAGCCCTGCTTGTCCTCACTGCACAGAGCCCTGCTTGTCCTCAGTGCACAGAGCCCTGCTTGTCCTCAGTTTACAGAGCCCTGCTTGTCCTCAGTGCACAGAGCCCTGCTTGTCCTCAGTGTAGAGAGCCCTGCTTGTCCTCACTGCACAGAGCCCTGCTTGTCCTCACTGCACAGAGCCCTGCTTGTCCTCAGTGTACATAGCCCTGCTTGTCCTCACTGCACAGAGCCCTGCTTGTCCTCAGTTTACAGAGCCCTGCTTGTCCTCAGTGCACAGAGCCCTGCTTGTCCTCAGTGTACAGAGCCCTGCTTGTCCTCAGTGTACAGAGCCCTACTTGTCCTCACTGCACAGAGCTCTGCTTGTCCTCTGTGCACAGAGCCCTGCTTGTCCTCAGTGTACAGAGCCCTGCTTGTCCTCAGTGTACAGAGGCCTGCTTGTCCTCAGTGTACAGAGCCCTGCTTGTCCTCAGTGTGCAGAGCCCTGCTTGTCCTCAGTGCACAGAGCCCTGCTTGTCCTCAGTGTACAGAGCCCTGCTTGTTCTCAGTGTACAGAGCCCTACTTGTCCTCACTGCACAGAGCCCTGCTTGTCCTCACTGCACAGAGCCCTGCTTGTCCTCAGTGTACAGAGGCCTACTTGTCCTCAGTGTACAGAGCCCTGCTTGTCCTCAGTGTACATAGCCCTGCTTGTTCTCAGTGCACAGAGCCCTGCTTGTCCTCAGTGTACAGAGCCCTGCTTGTCCTCAGTGAACAGAGCCCTGCTTGTCCTCAGTATACAGAGCCCTGCTTGTCCTCAGTGCACAGAGCCCTGCTTGTCCTCAGTGCACAGAGCCCTGCTTGTCCGTAGTGCTCAGAGTCCTGCTTCTCCATCCACACTCCCTGTATTTTGTCTCTGAATAGAGACACAGCTGCCGGGACAAAACAGGATTTTTTTTACCCAAAAATGTACAGATTTTAAACCAATGTATATTACAAACATATGTACAATGTTAAGATCAATGTGGCTGACAGAACGTATTTGAAATGAACATGCAGGTAAAGCAGAAATCCCTCAATTTGTTGGACTAGAAACAGTGAGATTCAGTTCTCCTGGAATTGCCCATCATAAAATACTATTAAGGATTAAAGCTAGATGGATATTGTGGGCTAAAGCATTGGAAGGGTAAGGAGTCAATGGCCGTAATGATTTAGGTGTATCTATTAAAAAAAAAATCTCTCTTGTGCTAGATTTTTGCTATATATGTTTTCTCTTTATATTCTTTGCTTTTTTTAACCTCTCCTACACTTTAGTGGGTGTTTTCTTTACTCTTTGCTATTTTGCATATTCTTACATCACACAAGGTTTGGGCTCTTAACTTCCCTCTCACTTGTTTCGCTCATTGTAGCATGACAATGCACCCTGTGATGTGAAAAACATATGTTGCTCCAGCCTCTGCTACATCCTAAACTGCCTTTGGTATATGGATTATTGAAATAAAGGACTGTTTTTAACAATGAGGTGGTAAGTGCCACTATATTATCTTCTTATGTATATTGCACTATGGTCTAAAGAAGTAGAGCATATAAAAAAAAAAATTCCTAAAGGCTTTAATACTAGTCCACACTGTGAAGTTGTAAACCAGGGAACTACAGTGTCAGCAGTTTCTGTTTATTCTTAACCTCAGATTTATAGCGTCTGAAGTAAGCCAAGGACTAAGCATCAGGACACATGTAGCATTAGGACTAAGTCACTGCTTACTGATATACACCTCTGGTCTCCATCCCCTAATTCATGTGCCAAATATTTTCCTTTAAAACTATATATCAGTCAGCTAAGCCCTACTCTTTAACATGATACCTGCAGAGTATTTAGCATTTTTAATGTGACCTGTACAATGTAAGAGATGGTGGGGCGGGGCATGGCTTGGCTGCAGAGTGATATAGTTGCTTAGTCTAAGAGCTCCAGCTTACAAGATTACAGTGACTATCACAGCAACTAGGTGATCATAAAAGAGCAAAAATGACCTCGCAAATGGCGCTGCTGGTTTCGTGCAGATGTAGGAATAAACCAAAATCCAAGGTGGAATATTGTAAAAGCTTGTGGATTTTATTGCAAATGAATAAAACCAATAAAAGCAATAAAAGAGCGATACAAGTTAAGATTACGCGTTTCGGGGGAGCCACCCCCTTCTTCAGATCAGTATGCAGACTATACAAACAGAGATTCTATAAATACTGGAAAAAAGGGCGCCAGGTATATCAGGGGGCGGAGTTATGCAAATTACATACATGTGAAACAATAGGAAAAACCACAGAAACCGAATGTAATCAAAGAATGTCCATCTTATATAGGTAACAGTGGGGACCAAATGTTATTAGACAGGGAATTCAGTGTGTGGCTCAAAGATGAGGCTGCCGATGTCTGGCAGTATCAGGCCACACATTCGGACCGCAGATGTAAACATCCGGGGTCCAGATGTGAGTCAGAACAGCTCTGACAGCGGCTGCGATGTGTAATGCGAGGGCGCGCGTCAGGGGTAGTTGCCACGGACGCGTTGCTAAAGTGTGTGCGTCACGTGGCTAGTGCGGCCAATCAGGAAGCAGTGATCACGGAGAGCTATTAGTGGTATGCTGACAGCTCCGTGCGCTGCATCTAACAGTGTGTAGCTCTGTGTAAGCTGGCGAGAACTGCAGGGGGATGGAAGAGGATATCTAGAAATTATTAAATTGATTTAAATAAGAGTGAAGTGTGTTATTTGGGGGAGAGTGATGCATGATGCAGGGGGATGGGGGGATACGGAGCATGAGAGGACTAAGAAAGGAAATAGGAGAGCGTGATGACAAATATTGGGAAGATGGGCTAGTGGTCATACCTGGGTACTGTGGACATGGGGTGGAGGTACATGGCATGTACATATTGGGTGACAGCTACTGGAGTGGGGGTACTAATTCAGGTAGCATGAATTAATATTATATTGGGGGGGCACGGGATCCGGCCAAGGAGATGTAACGTGGGTATGGAATTATGCGTGTATATACATGAGCATACGGGTAGTAATGCACATGTGTCATGAAAGACATGTGTGAGCATATGTTTGGCAGCCATATAGCAGGACAGCTGTACTAGATAGTTGTATAATTACACATATGAGTAACAATGCACATGCATCGCAAGAGATGCATGTGAGCATATGTATATGTGTAGAGCTGGACCAATGTACTACTGTGCATGTATGTGAGTGAAACCATACACATTTGAGTAACAGTGTACATGTGAGAGTGTGTTCTTGTGCATAAGGGTGATAATGCACATGTACCACAACATGCATGTGAAGGTGTAGAATAGAATGAAATGAATGGTATATTGGGGTTTGTATAGAATTTTTGATGGATGGGGTGGATAAAGTAAAATTAGTGGTAAATACAGGCGGATCAGGGTTGATTAGTCTGATGGATGCATTCGAGGGTTAAAGGTTACATTCAATCATTTCGTTGAGACCCCCTGGTGAGATGGTGCCCAGGGTATGAATCCAAAAGTTCTCACGTCTTCTGAGGGTGTTGTATCGTTGGTTGACATCCTTATTGATGTGTTCTATGGGAGTAGCCTTAATATTGCTGAAATCACCCTGGTGGTGCTCAGTGAGGTGACGCGAAATACTGTGGAGTAGGAAGCCGCGTGTGGTGTTGCTGCAGTGCTTATTCAGGCGTTCCCTAAAGCACCTTATGGTCCTACCCACGTATTGCTGTTTGCAGGAGCACTGTAAGAGGTAAATTACATACCGGGAGCCACAGTTGAGGAATGATTTGATGTTAAAGGTTTCTTTGGTAACGGAGGAGGAAAATGATTGGCAGTTGTGTGCAATGTGTGAACAACACTTGCATCGTGGAAGACCACACTTGAAGCTTCCTGTTAACGTGGAAAAATGGAAGGGTTATTGCGCAGTACCGTGGCTTTGAGTTTACTGGGAGCCATGATATTCCGTAGTGTCCGGGCTCTACGGAAGGTAAGCGGAGGTTTGGATGGAAGATTGCTTCTTAGGTAGGGATCCTGCAGTAAGACTGGCCAGTGTTTGGTGAGGATTTTCCTGATAGCGTAATGTTCTTGGCTGTATGTGGTGATAAAGTTGGAAGTCCGTTCCGTGGTAGTATTTATTGGTTCAGGTTTGGGGAGTAAGCAGGAATTTTGACTGAGGGAGAGAGCCCTATTATAGGAGGACTGCACCAACGATCTGGGATAGCCCTTTGCCTTGAACCGGGCCTTTAGAATGTTACTTTGTGATATAAAGTCACTGTCTTTTGTGCAGCTCCTTCTGATCCTCTTAAACTGTCCATATGGTACATTAGTGAGCCATTTCTTAAAATGGCCACTATCAAAGCCAAGATAGCTGTTGCTATCTACTGGTTTGAAGAAGGTTTTGGTGTAAAGTGAATGATCATCGTGTGAAACCAGTACATCCAGGAATTCTGCATTATTGCTTTAAACGGATTGGGTGAAGTGGAGTGACCAGTCATTGGAATTTAGATGAGTGATGAAGTTGTTTAGACTAGATCTGTCTCCTTTCCAGATAATAAAAATGTTGTCTATGTAGCGCCTATAAAAGATGCAATTAGAGAAAAGATGATGAGGGTACACAAAGATTTCCTCGAAGAGTCCCACGAACAGATTCGCGAAACTGGGTGCCACTTTGGACCCCATAGCGGTCCCGGTGTGCTGTATGTATAGCTGACCCAAAAGCTCAAAGTAGTTGTACATCAGGATGAAGTGGAGTCCTTGTAGAATGAAGTCCACTTGGGCCGAGGGCATAGATGGGTCTTTGGAGATGAAATGGGAAACTGCCTTAATTCCTGCTTAATTTTTGATAACGGTGTATAGTGAAGTGATGTCCAGGGTAACAAGCAGATATTCCGGTTTCCATTCAATTTCTAGGATTGATAAAGGCGGAGGAATAGTACTCCTTGACAGAGATGACTACATTGTCGAGGCCACCAGACTACTATCCGATACTGCCTACTATTTTCCCATATCACACAATCCGACCAAGGCCTTCCAGGAGGAACTCACCACTCTGGTCAATTCAGGTCTATTGCGAGGAGTATTAACAAAATCCGAAAGGGATTATATTCTCATCACAGAACCTGCTCTTCCGCTGTTCTATTACCTCTCAAAAATTCATAAAAACATCACTAACCCACCTGGTCGACCAATTATTTCTGACATTAATTCCATTTCATCGAACCTTTCACACTATATAGACTTATTCCTGCATAGCCATGTTACCACCCTCAAATCTCATCTGAAAGACACCACAGACTTTATTAAATCAATCCTGGAAATTGAATGGAAACCGGAATATCTGCTTGTTACCCTGGACATCACTTCACTATACACCGTTATCAAAAATGAAGCAGGAATTAAGGCAGTCTCCCATTTCATCTCCAAAGACCCATCTATGCCCTCGGCCCAAGTGGACTTCATTCTACAAGGACTCCACTTCATCCTGATGCACAACTACTTTGAGCTTTTGGGTCAGCTATACATACAGCACACTGGGACCGCTATGGGGTCCAAAGTGGCACCCAGTTTCGCGAATCTGTTCGTGGGACTCTTCGAGGAAATCTTTGTGTACCCTCATCATCTTTTCTCTAATTGCATCTTTTACAGGCGCTACATAGACGACATTTTTATTATCTGGAAAGGAGACAGATCTAGTCTAAACAACTTCATCACTCATCTAAATTCCAATGACTGGTCACTCCACTTCACCCAATCCGTTTACAGCAATAATGCAGAATTCCTGGATGTACTGGTTTCACACGATGGTCATTCACTTTACACCAAGACCTTCTTCAAACCAGTAGATAGCAACAGGCTTTGATAGTGGCCATTTTAAGAAATGGCTCACTAATGTACCATATGGACAGTTTAAGAGGATCAGAAGGAGCTGCACAAAAGACAGTGACTTTATATCACAAAGTAACATTCTAAAGGCCCGGTTCAAGGCAAAGGGCTATCCCAGATTGTTGGTGCAGTCCTCCTATAATAGGGCTCTCTCCCTCAGTCAAAATTCCTGCTTACTCCCCAAACCTGAACCAATAAATACTACCACGGAACGGACTTCCAACTTTATCACCACATACAGCCAAGAACATTACGCTATCAGGAAAATCCTCACCAAACACTGGCCAGTCTTACTGCAGGATCCCTACCTAAGAAGCAATCTTCCATCCAAACCTCCGCTTACCTTCCGTAGAGCCCGGACACTACGGAATATCATGGCTCCCAGTAAACTCAAAGCCACGGTACTGCGCAATAACCCTTCCATTTTTCCACGTTAACAGGAAGCTTCAAGTGTGGTCTTCCACGACACCCTCAGAAGACGTGAGAACTTTTGGATTCATACCCTGGGCACCATCTCACCAGGGGGTCTCAACGAAATGATTGAATGTAACCTTTAACCCTCGAACGCATCCATCAGACTAATCAATCCTGATCCGCCTGTATTTACCACTAATTTTACTCTATCCACCCCATCCATCAAAAATTCTATACAAACCCCAATATACCATTCATTTCATTCTATTCTACACCTTCACATGCATGTTGTGGTACATGTGCATTATCACCCTTATGCACAAGAACACACTCTCACATGTACACTGTTACTCAAATGTGTATGGTTTCACTCACATACATGCACAGTAGTACATTGGTCCAGCTCTACACATATACATATGCTCACATGCATCTCTTGCGATGCATGTGCATTGTTACTCATATGTGTAATTATACAACTATCTAGTACAGCTGTCCTGCTATATGGCTGCCAAACATATGCTCACACATGTTTTTCGTGACACATGTACATTACTACCTGTATGCTCATGTATATACACGCATAATTCCTTACCCACTTTACATCTCCTTGGCTGGATCCCGTGCCCCCCCAATATAATATATATTCATGCTACCTGAATTAGTACCCCCACTCCAGTAGCTGTCACCCAATATGTACATGCCATGTACCTCCACCCCATGTCCACAGTACCCAGGTATGACCACTAGCCCATCTTCCCAATATTTGTCATCACACTCTCCTATTTCCTTTCTTAGTCCTCTCATGCTCCGTATCCCCCCATCCCCCTGCATCATGCATCACTCTCCCCCAAATAACACACTTCACTCTTATTTAAATCAATTTAATAATTTCTAGATATCCTCTTCCATCCCCCTGCAGTTCTCGCCAGCTTACACAGAGCTACACACTGTTAGATGCAGCGCACAGAGCTGTCAGCATACCACTGACAGCTCTCCGTGATCACTGCTTCCTGATTGGCCGCACTAGCCACGTGACACGTGACACACGCACCTGAGCAACGCGTCCGTGGCAACTCCCCCCTGACGCGCGCCCTCGCATTACACATCGCAGCCGCTGTCAGAGCTGTTCTGACTCACATCTGGACCCCGGATGTTTACATCTGCGGTCCGGAGGTGTGGCCTGATACTGCCAGACATCGGCAGCCTCATCTTTGAGCCACACACTGAATTCCCTGTCTAATAACATTTGGTCCCCACTGTTACCTATATAAGATGGACATTCTTTGATTACATTCGGTTTCTGTGGTTTTTCCTATTGTTTCACATGTATGTAATTTGCATAACTCCGCCCCCTAATATACCTGGCGCCCTTTTTTCCAGTATTTATAGAATCTCTGTTTGTATAGTCTGCATACTGATCTCAAGAAGGGGGTGGCTCCCCCGAAACGCATAATCTTAACTTGTATCACTCTTTTATTGCTTTTATTGGTTTTATTCATTTGCAATAAAATCCACAAGCTTTTACAATATTTCACCTTGGATTTTGGTTTATTCCTACATCTCCACAGAACCAGCAGCGCCATTTGCAAGGTAATTTTTGCTCTTTTATGATCACCTACTCTCTCTCTCTCTCTCAAGGAGACGGTTTTTACCTCACCTGTTACCTCAGGCTCAGCAGCGGTTGCGGCTATTTTGTAACCCGTGCATTGGGTTTATATGGAAGTTTAATACTTGAGCAGGTGAGCAGTTACTACCTAAGGGGCCTGCAAGCCCCGCACCTACTTTCCTTCCTTTTCCCTCAACCACTCAACGGTATCACGCGAGGCGCCCTCTCTGGTCTCTTTTTTTCTCCCCATACAGGTTATCACAGCAACTAGGGCCTCTAACTACACCCTGAAACGACACCAACTACCTTCCCAAACCTCCTACTTTACTATGTCTACCCACTGAAGAGGTAAACCGGCTTGCAAGCCAAAGAAACTTACAGACTTCTATGCTCCCCGGGCAGGCGACTCATTCAAGATGGAACTGCAAATGCAGAAACAGCACAGCTATTGTCAACACACAGGCACAGCTCCTCGCTGCCTCCTATCTGTGACGGAGCGGCAGTCCAGTTTACCTCCGCTCATCTCCTCCTAAACATGGCGCCTATGGATCAGCTCCTAGCTCTCCTGCCTCTAGCACCCTGCTGAAGCAACATCCCAGGCTGGACTCTTCTGATGAAGGAGGTGAGCTGTGTTCTTGGGGTGAAGCCCTTTAAGCTCCAAATGAAGATTTCTTTGGAAACATCTCAGCATCAGAAGTGCCAGTGACTGAGGTCTCAAACAAATACTGCAATTGTTAAACACCTCTATATCCACTAACTTTCTGCATACTATACTACCTATCCATACTGTCATTTCAGAGGTTGAAAACAGGGTAATTCACGTTGAATGTAAGGTGGTGGAATTCACCAATCTCACAACGACTTAATTGATACCCAATATGATCTGGAAACTGATTTCCATGAATTAAAAGCAAAAGTTGCAGACCTAGAGGATTGATCAAGGCGCAACAATATTAAGTTCATACCTTAAACTGTAACAGCTAAAGATCTGTCTACATATTTAGGAGAGTTCTACTTCCAAACTCTGCCCCAAGGGACCTGCTTCTAGATAGGGCCCATAGAGTGCCCCATCTGAAACACCTGGCGGAAGTCATACCGCATGATGTCTTAGTATGGGTACACTTCTTCCACATTAAAGAAGCCCTCCTGGCTAAATCTAGGGACCAAGATGCCTTTCCTGTCTGCTTCCACACAATCTCTATGTTTACTAATTTATTGGCAGCTATGCTACAACCCAGTTACATTTGGCTTTACGCAACAAGAAGGGGATGTACAAGTGGGGATACCCAACGCATCACATTATTCAGCGGGACGATGAACTCCGCGTTATTAGATCCCTGGATGAAGGGGTCAAGAAGATGCAGACGTGGGGCATACAGGTCTACGTAACAGCCACATGGCAATCTTCTACTCTAACCAAGTCACAAGCAGATTGGACTATGGTTAGAGGGCAAAGAAGAGGTCACCCCTGATGACTACGCAGACAGTGTATAATCTCCTCTAGCTTGGCTAACAAGGAACTAGTTCTTTATTCCCCTGCAGTACCTGATGATGGAGATTACTCATCACTTTTCCTGTATTTGCTTGCTCCTTAATTTCAATGGAGCATTGTTGTTTTACCTTTTCTAGCTTGTCTTTCTTTTCCTTCCTTTCCCTTGTCTCTCTTTTCAGATATCTGCTCACGCCATGCTGCTCTTATTTGCTGCCATTCTTGCCGTTGTACTGCTCCTGATCCTCCATATACCGGCACGGCAATGATCTGTGTATGAGATCGGTATGTGCAGTGAAATAGCCACCAGGGGGGGGCTATAACACTGCAAGAAAAAAGTTAATAAAGATCATTTAAAACCTTCCCTAATAAAAGTAAGAATCACCCCCCCTTTCCCATAAAAAAAAAACTGTGTAAATAAAAATAAACATATGTGGTATCGCTGTTTGCGGAAATGTCCAAACTATAAAAATATATTTAACCACATGGTCAATGGCATAAGCGCAAAAAAATTCCAATGTCCAAAATAGCGTATTTTTAGTCACTTTTTATATCATGAAAAAATTAATAAAAAGCAATTAAAAAGTCTGATCAATATAAAAATGGTACTGATAAAAACTTCAGATCACGACACAAAAAATTAGCCCTCATACCGGCCCGTATGCAGAAAAATAAAAAAGTTATAGGGGTCAGAAGATGACAATTTTAAACATATACATTTTCCTGCATGTAGTTATGATTTTTTTTAGAAGTAATACAAAATCAAACCTTTATAAGTAGGGTATCATTTTAACCATATGGACCTACAGAATAAAGATAAGATGTAATTTTTACCGAAAAATGCACTGCGTAGAAACGGAAGCCCCCAAAATTAACAAAATGCCATTTTTTCTTCAATTTTTGCGCACAATTAATTTTTTTTCAGCTTCCCCGTGCATATTTTGGTAAAATTACTAATGTCACTGCAAAGCATAATTGGTGTCACAAAAATAAGCCATAATATGGAATTTTAGGTGCAAAATTGAAAGCGTTATGATTTTTAGAAGGTGATGAGGAAAAAAGGAAAATGCAAAAACAGAAAAACCCTACGTCCTTAAGGGGTAAAATATGGGAATAATTAAGAAGCCATCCATCAGGGACTATTGGTCCACTGATGTATTTTATAATACCCTCCTTAACCGATCCGTTATGAGAAGGACCCGCTTTGAGACTTCGCAAATGTCTCCATTACAATGACAATACCCTCTGCCCGCCCCGCAAAGACCCCAATTTTGATCATTTATACAAAATTAGACCCATAATAGATCACCTAAATTCAAAATTTTCTGAAGTATACACCCCAAATCAAAGTATAGCGGTTGACGAATCCCTCGTAAGCTTTAAAGGGATGGTTGATGTTCCGGCATTACCTCCCTAACAAGAGAGCCTGGTACCGGATCAAAATGTATAAAGTGTGTGAAAGTAACAGCGGCTACACACACTGGAAAAAAATCATCCCTTAACCCCCCTGATTGCCCCCCATCCCTGGGTATTATAGGAAAAATTGTATGGGATTTGATTTACCCTCTTCTCGACAAGGGATATCATCTGTATGCAGATCATTTTTATAATAGTATACCCCTCCTAAAGTCCCTTGCTGCAAGCTCCACAGTAGCTTGTGTATATTAGACTATTAGAAAAAACCAAAAGGGCCTCCCAAAAAGAATGCTCGCCACAACGCTACCGAAAGGGCAAAGTAGGGCAGTCTGCAGAGAGAACCTTCTCTTTCTGAAATACCAGGACAAAAGAGAGGTTTTAATTCTGTCCACAATTCATCCAGATGAAAGCAGAACTGTTCCTGTGCGGGGGTCAAGCACTGAGGTCCAGAAACCAATATCTATACTGGACTACAACCGCTACATGGGTGGGGTGGACTTCTCGGACCAAGTCATCAAACCCTACAATGCCATGAGGAAGACCAGGACATGGTATAAAAAGCTGGGAGTCCACCTCATCCAGATTGCATTTTATAATGCTTATGTAGTGGCATGGGAGGCAGCGAACAGTAGCTCTTTCCTAAACTTTCAGAAAAAAGTAATAAAGACCCTTATCTTCACCCATTCTGGAGAGGAGGCTTCCGTTTCTGGCGTAAACATCAGCCGAATTGTTCCCGGGCAACATTTCCCCTCAGAGGTCCCCTGAACAGAGAAGAAAAAGAGACCACAGAAAAAGATAGCACAGAAGAAAAAATGTCACACTGAAAATTTTATTAAATTAACCCCCCCCCCCCCAAGCTAAATTTCTAAATCTCACTATACCCCTAGATGAATACATAGAGGGATGTTCCTTTCCAATTGGCCACACTAAATTTTGTACACTAAAACAACATACACATTAGAAATTATCACTATACCACTAGATGAATATATAGAGAAATATGTATTTTTCCCCTATGATGCTCTCCTATGCAGCTTTAGGCAGTTTGTGGACAGATATGTCTCACCAGTCATCCTAGTTGTTGTATAAGCGGTTCCAACCCGCTTAGTTAGGGTCGGTTTTCCAGGAGTGACCAAGAGATGGGTGGAAGGTCACTCCTACGTACATGGTCAGGCTGGGTTCAGGCTCTATAAAGCCTGTGTCTGTAGGCCTATGTGCAACTGCTGGCGGAATGCTTAAAACCATGTTGTGAGTAGCCCATAGACAAACATGTTTCATGCACTTAGTTTATCTCTGGTATGGTGAGGGTCATTCCTTTTTTGGGTAGAGCTCAGCCGTGCAGGTTTTTATTTTGTACACTAGTTGAGTACCCGCGTTGCCTGGTTTTTCCTTCCTAATCCTTTTTGGGGAGAATAATAAACAAAGGAGGAAGCTTTTGACTTCATATGCAGTCCTCATATATTGTTGTCATATCCGAACCCCACATCCCAACCTCCTATCCTGTCCTCCTATCTCGACCTCCTGTCCCGACCTCCTATAGCGTACTCCTATCCCGACCTCCTATCCAAACCTCCTATCCCGACCTCCTATCCCGCCATCCTATCCTGACCTCCTATCTCGACCTCCTGTCCCATCCTCCTATCCCGTCCTCCTATCCCGTTCACCTATCTCGACCTCCTATCCCGTCCTCCTATCCCGTCCTCCTATCTCAACCTCCAATCCCGTCCTCCAATCTCGACCTCCTACCCCAACCTCCTATCTTGAGTTCCTATCCTGACCTCCTATCTCGACCTCCTATCCCGTCCTCCTATCCCGACCTCCTTTCCCGTCCTCATATCTCGACCTCCTATCTTGACCTGCTATGCAGACCCGATATCCCGTCCTCCTATCCTGTCCTCCTATCCCGTCCTCCTTTCCCGTCCTCATATCTCAACCTCCTATCTTGACCTCCTATCCCATCCTCCTATCTCGACCTCCTATCCTAACCTCCTATCCAGACCTCCTATCCCGTCCTCATATCCCATCCTCCTATCTTGTCCTCCTATCCCGACCTCCTATCCCGACCTCCTACCCGACCTCCAATCCCGACCTCATATCTCGTCCTCATATCGCGACCTTCTATGTCGACCTCCTATCCCGACCTCCCATCCCGTCCTCATACCCCGACTCGTAATATGTGTACCAGGTAATGAAATAGCTCCAGCCGTACAGAAATTATATGGGAACATACATTTCCCATTGATTTGCATGGGACTTTAAAAAAAGAAAAAAAAACCCTGACCCTCACAAATGGGGGTAGTTAAGGGTTAAATTAACTATCCTATATTTTAAGTGGACATATAAGTAACATGTGACCAAGTATTATCGAAATATCTCCAGCCGTTTGGAAGTTATGCAGTAACTAATACTTCCCATTGACTTGCATGGGACTTTAAACATAAGCCCCGCCCCTGGCAAATGGGGGTGAGTAAGGGTTGAATCACCTATCCTATGTTTGTTGTTGACATATAAGTAACATGTGTGCCAAGTTTCATGTTAATATCTTTAGCCGTTTGGAAGTTTTTGTGGAACATACACACATACATACATACATACATGCATACATACACACACACACGTTGAGTTTTATATATATAGATTTGGCCTGACATTAAGGCCGTTATTTTTCTGATGACATTTAAATAAACCCAAGCACAGTCTTGACTTGGACTTTACCTACAGTGTCCCTGTCTCTACACGTTGAAGTCTAGGTCATCAGCCAACGTTTGTTTCTATCCTTTCACCACAACTGAGACATTAGAAATTCTCACTATACCCCTAGATGAATACATAGAGGGATATTCCTTTACAATTGATCACACTAAATTGCAATATGTGTAAAAAGGCATACACATTAGAAATTCTCACCATACCGCTAGATGAATACTTTATGTGGTATCTTTCATCAGGAGGATGTTGTAACACTCACGGTTCAGTAGACAGGAACGCTGGGAGGTAGTGTGGCAGAGAACACGGACCGTACCAGGGAGCAGAGTCTAAGGTGCCACTGGTTTTCACCAGGCAGCACCCAGGTCGCTGCCCCTGGCATGACTCGACCACACAGGCAGCTGAGGAAATTCGAGGTACAGATGGGAAACAGCAACTCATAGTCTGGATAGGTCAGGGCAGAAGGTCAGGGCTGGCAGCAAATGTGCATAGTCAGGAACAAAGAAGGAGGTCTGTAGGCAGGCGGCACAGGAGAAGGGTCAGGAATGTAGCAAGAGGTCAGTAACAAGGTAAGGCAAAATACAGTAATGCTTTCTCAATGGCACAAGGCAACAAGGATCCGGCAGGGATGTGGGGGAGGAGCAGGAAATTATAGAGGAGACACAGGTGTTGCACATAATTATGGGCATACTGGCACTTTAAATCTTAAAGCTCCGGCGCATGCGCGCCCTAGAAGATGGGGACAGGCAAGCCAGAGTTGAGAGGCAGAAGAGGAGGCAAAGGGGAAAGAGGTGAGTGGCGGGCTGGGATACGCATATGGGCGTGTCCCGAGTTGCGAACCCCAGCCCCGCTAACAGCAGGGGAGAGCAGGGAAATGTGCTCACAGCCAGCAGTGGCAGATGGAGAGCAAACCGTAACAGATGTGTATGATGTTTGGCATATTTTACTTGCAGATGAGAAAGATTTTACCTATTATTCTGCTGCTTCAAACAGTTACTTGAGGATTGACCTCTTTCTTGTGAGTAGGTTGCTCCTCAATGTGGTCAAGTCTTCCACCATTGCCCATTTGAAGTGGTCCATTCCCACCCTCATTATTCTTGAGTTACATAAAAAAGATATCCCCCCACCCACCTATTTATGGCACTGGAATGAATTTCTTTTGATACATCTTACATACAAAGCCCAGCTATTAAAGGACCTCTCTTTCTATTTCTCAGAAAATGCTACCCCTGATATTTTAGCAACCACGATATGGAATGCCCATAAGGTGGTCATGAGAGGTTCATTTATCAAATTAGGCCATGCTTTACAAAAGGACCGCACTCCACGTCTGTCCTCTTTGCTGACAGAACAACAATTGGTGAAGGACCAGAACAAAAAAACACTATCTGTGTCTTTTGACTCGCCAGCTGCGCTCCATCCACACTAAAACTTACACACACTTTTTTGACGAGCATTTCAGAAAGATGTACAAACTTAAATCTCAGTTTCATGCCTTTGACAACAAGGTGGGCAAATTTCTGGCAGCTTGCCTGAAGTCCAAACATAATAAGTCCAAGATTCCATAGTGGAACCCCACTTCCACTTACAAACTCTTTCTTTTCAATGGATTTTATAGAAATTTCAACATAAATTGAAAAAGTCAATCAATGCAAGAAAATTACATTTTAGAAGGGACAACAAAGGAAATAAAAAACATAGAAATAGGAACAAGGTCTAGAAGCGGACTGGTGTGATGAAACTTTTTTGGGATGAGGAATACTCATGAATCAGTATATGTACTATCGAGAGGGTGGTCACGTGACGGCAGGATGTGATGCCGTCGGCTCCCGAGATGCTCGCCCGCCCGTCTGGCTACCTGATGCTCCGGTGATGGACCCGCTGCTGGCCCCTCTCCTCACCTCTGACCCGCTGCTTGAACGGCTGAAACTCCCCGTGGATATGGAGGAAGGATTGGCTTGCTCTGGGTCTCTCCCCCGGCTGGGTATGTGCTCGGGAACCGCTACGATGTCGCGCTGGCATGGCTGGGGTGGCCCCCTTTCGGCACAAGGGGTCCTCCCGAGTGATAAGAAGATGGGAGGAGGCAGGTCACATGAGCGGCCCCAAAACACGGAAGACGCCATGTACCAGCGTGTGGCTGGCTCCTTGTACCAGCGCGAGGACGCGGTCCGTGGAAGAAATCTGGGCGATAGTTAAGCCCTAGAGGTTGGTGATACTGTGGCATGATGAAGGGGGGAGAAAAGAGAAGGAAAAAATATATATAAAAAACAGTTATGGGGTTGGTGTCTACTATCAGGGCTGCGCACTAGAACTGTTCCTATTGAAGACCGTGTGCAGAATTTTTAAGGAACTCCTGACATCAGGGTATACTTTCAGAAGCTGAGGTGCTATTAGGGGGAGTTGATGAGGAAAGTTAACCCCCGCAGAAACAGAATCTTTATGAACAAATGGGAGTGGGCTGGACATGAAGCTCCTCCAGCAGTTGCTAATAAGAAACATGCTGTATGCTGGCTATAGGAGAAGTTAATGTTCTGCCCACTGGAAAATTAAACGCCTAAGGTGTCTTATATTTTTATTCCACAGAACTGTATTCCTGCTACTTTGCCGGCTTTTTTTTATAACCCGTCCTCCCCCTCTTTCCCCCTGTGTGATACATCAGAAATGTAAGTCCCTTTAGTAACAACATATATAAGCAGGCTGAGTATGAACTGTATAAAATCTGTAAGGTTAGAAAGGTTTGGGGGGGGGGGGGGAGGACGGAGAAACAATGTCCATGCAAGGAAAATGAGACTCTTTTGGAAGATACTGCTAATAAATGAAATATAGATAAAGGTGTAACAAAGGCTTGTATAAACCAACGCTTATGGGAATTCTTTGCTTATGTTGTGCACACTTCTTTCACAGCCTCTGCGTTTGGAAAGGTACTGACTTTATTCATAGAAACCCTCTTGAACCCTGTAAGACACATCAAAACTGTAAGTCAGTGACCCTCTTTGTTTTACTAAGATTTGGAAACATTCTGTGCTTCTCTTTAGATGTGGCTGCAATTAAAATACGCCTCCATATTGTTTTATATATTTAACAGCGCACAATTATATTTATGACCTATTTGACCTATTTATGATCTATATACCTATTTGAAATGCCGCCTAAACCTAACATGAGAAGATCGGGGGGCGCTGCGAATGAGAATACAAACGCTTCCAGAATGGAGAAATATTTGAAATCTCCCCTTGATACAATAAAGACTCGCACTCAAAAACAGACAGCCATTGAGACCACCGCTCATGGGTCCAGATTTTCTATACTACAGAATGAGGAAATGGAGGAGGGGGGAGAAAGTGGTCAAACAAATGCACACGTTCTGGAAACAATATTAAAAGGAGTGGAAAAATGTAATCAATCTCTTTTGGACTAAACCTCTATTGTCGGCTCGCTCAGTAGTGATGTGTCCATTATTAGGGAGAATACAAATAAAATCAAGGATAGAGTGAAGCAAATTGAGAAAGCGGCCCCTCGAATGGATAAAGAAATAGAAGACTTAAGAAAAGACTGGGAGGCTACCAATTCTGATAATAAATGGTTGAAAGATAAAGTCTCAGACCTGGAGAACAGATCTAGGCGTTGTAATTTGAGGGTTATTGGCCTCCCCGAAGGAGAGGAGACTGATAAACCTACAGTATTTGCTGAGAAATGGTTGAAAGAATTGGTTGATCCTCAGTCCTTGACAACACTATTCCATGTGGAAAGAGCTCACAGAATCCCTAGTAAAAGCCCCCAAGTAGGTTCAACTCCTAGAACATTATTACTGAAGCTCCTGTGCTCACAGGACAGAGACTTAATCTTAAAAGCATCCAGAGAAAGGGGCGAATTTCAGTATGGCAGCTCTAAAGTGTACATTTTCCCGGACTTTTCAAGGGACACGCAACGCAAAAGAATGTCATTCAACGCGGTGAAGAAAAGATTGCATGCAGCGGGAATAAGATTCTCACTCCTCTTTCCGGCCAAACTTAGGATTGTGTTTAATGATCAAGTATATTTTTTTGGCTCAGAGGGGGAAGTGCATAAATGGTTGAAGGAGAAGGGGATTCTATAATTTTGGTGGCTTAGTAATGGCCAGAGGGGGCGGGGGAATGGATAGGAGCTAAGTTTAGAATAGAGATCTGCGTAGTAGATGCGGATCAAGATGCAGGTTGGGGGGGTGGAAGGGGAGGGATGGGGGGCTGGGAAAGGGAGAGGGGATAAGCTAGGAAGGGAGGGTAGATTGCCCGCTGGGTTGTATTGGAAAGATCTAGGTAGAAAACAACAGTCTGATGGATAACAATAGGAAAATTATAATATGGAACATTAGAGGTCTAAAAAATAGATCTAAAAGAGTGGCCGTTTTTGATAGGCTAAAATAATATCTTCCCGCTATAATATGTCTACTAGAAACGCATGTGACCAGTGACTCCCTAGGGATACTTAAACGTGGCTGGGCAAGGGAAACCTACCACTCAATGTTTTCAGAATATTCATCGGGAGTAACTGTATACATTCATAAAACAGCCGACATACATGTTATCCATTCACAGTCGGACCGTAGGGGTAGGTTTATATTCTTGTACGCCAATTGGGGTGGCAGGCTAACTATTCTTGCATTTGTATATATTCCTCCCCCTTTTTCAGTAGAAACTCTCCAAGCTTTGGTCTCCTTTATAACAGATAGGGAATATCAGGATCTTTTCCTTTTTGGAGATATGAACTGTGTAATGAATAATGCACTGGATTGGCAAGGAAAGGATAGGGGGAATGGAGAGACCCCCTTATACAGATGGTGTAAAGAAATGTTTTGGGAGGATGCTTGGCGTACTCTGTATCCAAATACTAAATGTTTTTCATGTTTTAATGCCACTCATAAAACGGCTTCCCGTATAGATCATGTAATTACTAATAGCTCTGCATTGGCGTTGATTCATAAAATTTCGTACGAACCCCGCTGTATCTCGGACCACGCTATGGTAGTTTGTCATATTAAAAACAGGAGGCAAGGACTGGGATTAGGAGTATGTATATAAACTCGCCCTGGCTAAAAATTGATGATATAACTAAGGGACTGGAGATAGAAATTAGGGAATTCTGGGACATAAATGTTGGGTCTACTTCTACATTGATAGTGTTGGATACTCTTAAAGCATTCCTCAGAGGACTCTTAATAAGGAATATTGCTAGGTTCAAAAAAAACTAAAGAAAAAAAGAGAATGCTGGTGGAAGAAATAAAAAGCACAGAATTGCTTTATATTAATGATCCATGCACAGAAAACTGGAATTTATTGTATAGTAGCCAGGAAAAATATAAAGAAGTGCTCTTGGAAAAAGCCAGACACTCTATATTTTTCAAGAACCAGAGAAAATACACATAGACAGGTAGACCCAACAGAATGTTTATGAATATTATCAATCAGGAGGAGGGGAAAAGGATTTCTATTTTAAAAGATAGAGGGAGGGAAGTTAGAGACCAGGAAGGTCTAACCCAGAAAGCGATGCAATTCTTTCGGGATTTATATACTAAGGAAAGTATTAGAACAGAGGAAGAAATAGACCTGTTTCTTGACCAGATTAAACTACCAAAAATTTGCAATATAGAAAGAGGTGAATTGGAAAAAAAATATTACCCTAGAAGAAATAGGAAAAGTTTTGGACTCGTTTCCCAATAACTCGGCCCCGGGGTCGGATGGGTTAGTTTTTGATATATATAAGAAATTCAGGGATACACTATTGCCTTGCCTAAATATGGTATTTAATGAATCCTTAAGAAAAGGGGAGCTATCCCCATCGATGGCGGAAGCCATTTTAATTTTTATTCCAAAAAAGGGCAAGGGAAGTAAGGAGATGGATACATTCAGACCCATATCTCTGTTAAATACTGATCAAAAGATCTTGGCAAAGATATGGGCCTTGCGTTTACAGGGTGTTATTAAACAACTTATCGGTATAGAACAAAAGGGCTTTGTCCCTGGGAGAAACATTTATAATAATATTAGACGTTTATTTATAAACATGCAACTTGCTGGAGATGCGGATCCCCACTCCATCCTGTCACTGGATCCGCAGAAAGCGTTTGACAGGGTGGAGTGGGGATTCCTCTTTAGCATAGTAAAACGTATGAACCTGGGGATTATTTTTTGAAGAGTATTAAAACATTATACAACTCTCCTAGTGCAAGAATAAATATAAACAACGTAATCTCTCAAAATTCTGTTTCTCTACAAAGAGGGACCAGGCAAGAAAAAATCTTACTATATGCCGATGATATAGTGTTATTTATCACGGACCCAGCAAATAAAATCTTGAAAGTTATGGAGATATTGAAGGAATATGGAAGTTACTCAGGTCTCAAGATTAATTGGAAAAAATCAGGCCTTATGATCTTAACAAGGGATCGACAGTCGATACCAGGGGAAATTTATGTTCTGCAGGAAGCGGAAGCACTGGAATATCTGGGTATAAAAATTTCGAGGAACGTTGAGGACTTTGCGGGTTTAAATATCGTTCCATTAGCTCAAAAAATTAAAAATAAAATTCAAGTATGGGGGAGACTAAGGTTGAATTTTGCTGAAAGAAGCTTATTGATTAAAACGATTATATTCCCAATAGCTCTACATATCTTTAGAGCAGCGCCAATATGGCTTAGCGAACACTGGTTTAAACAGATTCAGGGGGAGATTAGTAGGTTTTTGTGGGATAAGAAACAGGTTCGCATTAAGCATAATTACTTGAGCCCTTCAATAGGTGAAGGTGGGTTTGGAGTACCAAACCTACAATTCTATTATATTGCAGCACAAATTGAATTTCTAGGTAAGGAAGAAGAAATTTAAAAAAATTACTTCTCTAAATGTGGGGGCACAGGTGGATCTCCAATAGAGATACTTGAGGGTGGTGGGTATGAATATGAGGGGATCTCAGGGATGTACACTTTTTTTTATAAAAGTATGGAGATATCTTAGACGAGTATTAAGAATAAACGGAAGTTTAAAATATACACATATCTGGAAACACTCTTTTTTTCCAGAAATAATGAAATTACAGGGTTACATAGACTGGGGAAAAAAGGGAATCACGAGAGTATATCAATTAGTAGAGGGGAAAAGAATTAAAGAGTGGGAGACACTTAGGGTAGAGTTTAAGCTTAGTTATAATTGTAGATTCGCATATGCTCAGGTAAGGAATTCATTCAAAAAGGATAAATCAAACCCAAGATGGGAAATCTGTACACATGAGCTAATGGATTTTATTTTCGATATGAATAGTGCCTCTAATAAGATTGTGGGGGAAATATATAAAGGCCTGGTAAAAGCAGATATTGTAAACAATTAACACAAAGCTAGGTCTCATTGGTCCAGAAAAGTAGGTATAATAAGTATGCAAGAATGGAGGGTTGTGTTTCAGAATACACTAAGTGCCTCCATGAACCTGAATCATAGAATTTCATTGAGTAAGCTCGCTCTGAGGGCCCATACATGCCAAAATTCTTATATCAAATAGGAAAAAAGGGTAGACTCGAATTGTCCCAAATGTAGAGGAGAAGAGGCAGATTTAATGCATATGGTATGGGGATGCCCACTGATTGCTAGATTCTGGCAGGAGATTCACCGTATAACAGAAAACAGGATGAAAAGAACGCTGAGTAAGGATGGTAGAGGAGCTATCCTGGGTATTGGCTTAATGGAAACCCCAAGGAATGACGCTATATTAAAAATATTTGGAATTGCAAAAATATTGCTATTAAGAAAATGGTTCTCCCCAGAATTTCCATCAGTTAAGGAATGGGAAACAGAGGTATCGCAGATGAAGAAGTATGAACTGATATTTTACAAAGGGAAAAAGAGCTTCCCTAGGGTATTGATGGAATGGGATAGATGGGAGGAAACATCCTAGCTGGCAATCTGGGGGGGGAGGGGGGGGTAGGTGAGAGGGGTTGAGATAGGAGTGGGTGGGGTGGTGATTTCAATAAGGGGGTTAAAAATTATATTAAAATTGTAAAATTTTACTATGCTATTGTAATTTTGTATGGATCTAAATATAAAAATAAAAAATAAAAAAAAGTATATGTACTATCCATCAGCCATGGGTGTTCTTTCTTTCTCCTGCTGTCTCTCTGACTGCTGGCCACGTTTTATAGCAAGTGAAGGAGGAGCGAGGTTCCGTGAGTCCATCAACTAGGTAGGAGGAGGTATGCCTTGTTTGTTCATAGACATTTAATGGCTTTTATATATCCACCTTTGAAATAAACATTCGTAGTTTATTTCACTTTATTTCCCAAATACACCAGTTTCCATATTTGGCATGGTTACTTTTGTTAAATATCTTTCTTTGTCCATATTTCTTAGATTTATATTTTTCCTAGAAGTGTGAATCACAATATAGACTGCTCCACCTGTATACATCTCTAGATTCAGATTCTCTCTCTTATCTATGGCTGTTATTACGGCATTGTGAAATAGCTTGTTTCACTCACAAACTCTTTCATCCCCAATCCATTGCCAATGGTTTTAGAGATTATTACTCAACACTTTATAATCTGGCACAGGACTCCAATACACCCCAACCTACCCTGTCAGATGTTTCCTCCTTCTAAGCCACTTGACGTTACCACATATCTCCCCCTCCCAATTGCTGTCCCTAAATTCCCCTATCTCCATTGAAGAGGTATCTCGTATTATCAAGACCCTCCCAGTGGGTAAATTCCCTGATGGCCCTACAACCTTCTATTATAATCTCTAATCCAGTGGTTCTTAACCTTGTTGGAGGTACTGAACCCCATCAGTTTCATATGCGCATTAACTGAACCCTTCTTAATTGGAAAAATAAAATATGAATAAAATTTTTTCAAATTCAAAACATAGGAGGTATATATTTAAGTATATATTTATACATAGGTACACAAAATGAACAAAACCATTAAAGAACAAAACCATTAAGACACATTAGGAGCAGGCAGTGTTCCCCCACATATTAGGCGCAGACAGTGTTCCCACACACATTAGGCGCAGGCAGTGTTCCCCCACACATTAGGCGCAGGCAGTGTTCCCCCACATTAGGCAGGCAGTGTTCCTCCACATTAGGCAGGCAGCGTTCCCCCACATTAGGCAGGCAGTGTTCCCCCACATTAGGCAGGCAGTGTTTCCCCACATTATTTAGGCAGTGTACCCCCCCCCCCCCCCTTCACTTACTGAATCTCAATCCCTTTTCTTTCTCCACTCCTGGAAGCTAAAACCCCTGCCTGACTTGTAGCCTTTTACATTAGCTGTCCTGTGATGTTGGTCCTTCCTCTCTCCAAGAAACCACGGGGAGACCCCATTTCTTTCCTAGCAGCCTCCCAGTCTGACTGGGAGAGCATGGTAAGTGAGCTGTAGCACCTTGTTCACACTGGTGTGGTGCTGTGCGGTGTCTTTTGCTGCCGTGGCGCCGTGTCTGTGGGGAGGTGGGACCCATAGACTGGTTTGAGTGGCATTGGGGCCGCTCTGCCAGTGGGTTGTTCCCCCTGTGGGCACTGGTGTCGCGGCGGTGGTGGTCGCCGCCCAGTGCTATGCCATTTTATGCTAGGGACGTTAGGGACCCACTCTAAATAGGTGGCCTTGACGTGGCGAGTGGGCTTTGTACTTTTTGATCAAAAGGTATACTAACAACCTGTTAGCTTTTGAAATTATGGTGAGAAGCAATTAGATCATTATACAAGATTGTAGATGTGCGACCATGTCTGTTTCTTGTACCTGAATTCAGACCCCATAAAGTGTTTCCACTGAATTCCTCCTTCCATATTATTTTATGGAACGGTCTACCTCAGGAACTGGTCACAGCAGGAACAATTAACAGCTTTAAAACAGGATTAGATACATTCCTGGAACAAAATAAGATTAATGCTTATGAAGAAATATAAAATCTCATCCCTTCCCCAATATCGCGCCACACCCCTACCCCTTAATTCCCTGGTTGAACTTGATGGACATATGTCTTTTTTCGACCGTACTAACTATGTAACTATGTAACTATATAGTGTCCAAAGCTATCCCTGAGGTGGATGTCTCTAATTGGTGTTCTCAAAGCCTGACACATGTAGCTCAACTATATGATGCTAACATTATTCATCCATTCGATAAACTCTGCTGCACCTAGTCACTACCTAAGCACGATCTCTATAAATATTTACAGGTTAGGCATTTCTTGCAAACACAACTCCTGAAAGACTGGTCATATAATGAAGACATGTTTAAAGTACTTATGCGATGACTTAAGGGACTTCGCCCTATCTATGACCAATTAAATTCTCAAGGCCCTCTGTCTATCTTTGCACCTATTAAGGCCTGTGAGAAAGATCCCTCCTGTACTTTTACTGACATCGAATGGCGTAAGGCATCTATTTTGACCCATAGAGCCTTACCATTTGTTACGCAATTGGAGGCAGCTGTTAAAACAAGATATCGGTGGTATCTTACCCAAGATAGGCTGCAAACCATATACCCCGATTGTTCCCCCTTTGTTGGAGGAAATGTGAAAACAGAGGAGCAATTTTACATACTTTGTGGTGTTGCCCTACCCTAGGGTACTACTGGCGACAGGTAAAGGAGATAATTAGTGATGTTACAGGTCTGACCGTACATTTGACACGAGCGTTAGCCCTCCTCCTTATAGGTGTACATCATATCCCATCAACACTACAAGTTATCACTAAAATCCTAGTATTGGCTAAACTAATTATTACTAGGCATTGGAATTCAGAGGCTGCTCCCACCATTGCAGAACTTATCACCTACACCTGATGCGCAGCTGGCAGCCTTGGCTAGACTCTTCACACACATCGGCTCCTCTGTGAATTGCCTAAATGTTTGCACTTTTTATTGTTTATAGCAGATATTTGTCTATAGCCTTCCTCCCTCTCCAATTGTTGCATTTCTTGTTGCCAGCCTTTTATAGCTAATAATAAGCCTCATTTTGGCATTTGACCTTACCCCACTTTATTGTGTTACTTAGAGGTCACTGTATCCCTTTGATACATTCCCAACAGTATTATTTGTGATTCTATTTACCTCTAACACAGCAGTGAATGTCACGCGAGTTTAGTGCTATCTGTGCCCTATGTTTCCAGATTATTGGTGTATGTTTTTCTGTTTTTGATTTTTTATGCTATACTACTTTTATCTTTGTTGCATTTCTTTTACAAAACGTTAATAAAACAGATTGAAATGAATGTAAGAGATGATATGTCCCTCAACACAGGGCAATTTTGATCAGGGAAAAATCACAAGACCAGGCAAAATAAGGTTAGAGACCTATAATATGTTCTGTTTAACATACATAGCTGCAAACATTCAAATAGCTTTTATTCTCTAGTAAACAGAGCTAGAACGAGGAGATACTATTTTAATAGCATATTGAACTGCATTTTCCATACCCATATAATTTCCCTATCTAAACAATTGTTTCTGCTCCTTTTTGTTTCATTCTTTTATAACAACATTGGTCTAGTAAAACCATTTCCTATTAACACAGAGAAGTGATTGACTGTATTTAGTCTGCAGATGCCTTTAAATGTCAACTGTCTGCTTAAAATAACTAGTACACTACAGGTTACAAAGTCAGGAGCTTTTCCGATTCATAATAACATTGCAAATAATCTTTCCCTATTCAGACATTAACCCCGTAAGGACTCAGGGTTTTTCCATTCTTGCACTTTCGTTTTTTCCTCCTTACATTTTAAAAATCATAACCTTTTCAATTTTGCACCTAAAATTCCATATTATGGCTTATTTTTTGTGCCACCAATTCTGCTTTGCAGTGACATTAGTCATTTTGCAACAAAAAAAAAAATCCACGGAAAAACTGGAAAAAAGTTCATTGTGCGACAAAATTTTAGAAAAAAATCAATTTTGTAAGTTTTGGGGGCTTCCGTTTCTACATAGTACATTTTTCGGTACAAATAACACCTTTCTATTATTCTGTAGATCCATACGATTAAAATGATACCCTACTTATATAGGTTTGATTTTGAAAAAAAATCATAACTACATGCAGAAAAATGAATACATTTAATACTGTCATCTTTTGACCCCTATAACTTTTTATTTTTCATCGTACAGGGCAGTATGAGGGCAAATTTTTTGCACCGTGATCTGAAGTTTTTAGCATTTTCATTTTTGTATTGATTGGACTTTTTGATCCCTTTTTATTAATTTTTTCATAATATGAAAAGTGACCAAAAATACGCAATTTTGGACTTTGGAATTTTTTAGCGCATACGCCATTGACCGTGCGGTTTAATTAACGATATATTTTTATAATACGTTTATTTTTATTTGCACGTTTTTTTTAAATGGGAAAAGGGGGTTGATTCTTACTTTTATTAGGGAAGAGGTTAAACGATCTTTGGATTTCAGGCTTGGAGCAATCAATTGCCGATCGGACGCGCAGAAGGCAGGCATCCTAGCTGAGGTGCCGGGAGTGTAATTTTGTTACTTTAGATGCGGCAATCAACCTTGAACGCCGTGTCTAAATGGTTAATTGCGCGTGGCACAATGAGCTTTCATTAGCCGCCTGGACCAACCCGCTATCACAGCATGACCCCGCGTTATAGACCGTGACCGTGTACAGGTACGCCCTGCTTCCTTAAGAGGTTAAAGGGGTACTCCGGTGGAAAACATTTTTTTTTTTTTTTTTATCAACTGGTGCCAGAAAATTTAACAGATTTGTAAATGACTTCTATTAAAAAATCTTTACCCTTCCAGTAATTTTTAGCAGCTGTATGCTACAGAGGAAATTCTTTTCTTTTTTAATTTCTTTTTTGTCTTGTACACAGTGCTCTCTGCTGACACCTGATGCCCGTATCAGAAACTGTCCATGTCAGGAGAAAATCCCAATTGCAAACCTATGCTGCTCTGGACAGTTCCTGACAAGGACAGAGGTGTCAGCAGAGCAGAGGCGGATCCAGAGCCTAGTCTCGGGAGGGGCACTATTAGAGAATTTTGTGTTGGTGGACAGAAAATAAGGTGTTACATAGTTACATAGTTAGTATGGTTGAAAAAAGACATACGTCCATCAAGTCCAACCAGGGGATTGAAGGGAAGGATGTAAGGGGATAAGGGAAAGGGATGTAGTTTTATAATTCTGCATAAGCATTAATGTTATTTTGTTCCAGGAATGTATCTAACCCTGCTTTAAAGCTGTTAATTGTTCCTGCTGTGACCAGTTCCTGAGGTAGACCGTTCCATAAATTCACAGTCCTCACGGTAAAGAAGGCGTGCCGCCCCTTTAGACTAAACCTTTTCATCTCCAGACGGAGGGAGTGCCCCCTCGTCCTTTGGGGGGGGTTTAACCTGGAACAGTTTTTCTCCATATTTTTTGTATGGGCCATTTATATACTTATATACGTTTATCATATCCCCCCCTTAAACGTCTCTTCTCAAGACTAAACAATTGTAACTCCTTTAATCGCTCCTCATAGCTAAGATGTTCCATGCCCCATATTAGTTTAGTCGCGCGTCTCTGCACCCTTTCCAACTCCGCAGTGTCCCTTTTATGAACAGGCGACCAAAACTGAACAGCATATTCCAGGTGAGGCCGTACCAATGCTTTATAAAGGGGGAGTATTATGTCCCTGCCCCTCGAGTCCATGCCTCTTTTTATACATGACAATATCCTGCCGGCTTTGGAAGCAGCAGCCTGACATTGCATGCTATTTTGTAGTCTGTGATCTACAAGTACACCCAGATCCTTCTCTACCAGTGACTCTGCCAGTTTAATCCCCCCTAAGACATACGACGCATGCAGGTTATTAGTACCCAGATGCATAACTTTACATTTATCCACATTGAACCTCATTTGCCAAGTGGATGCCCAGACACTTAGTCTATCCAAGTCATCTTGTAACTTATGCACATCCTCTATAGACTGTACCGTGCTACAAAGCTTGGTGTCATCTGCAAAGATAGAAACAGAGCTGTTAATACCATCCTCTATATCATTGATAAATAAATTAAACAGCAGCGGGCCCAGTACTGAACCTTGGGGTACACCACTAATAACCGGGGACCAATCAGAGTACGAATCATTTACCACCACTCTCTGGGTACGATCCATGAGCCAGTGTTCAATCCAGTTACAAACTAAAGTTCCCAAGCCCAAGGACCTTAACTTACCTGTCAGATGTCTGTGAGGGACAGTATCAAACGCTTTGGCAAAATCCAGAAACACTATATCCACAGCCATTCCTCTGTCAAGGCTTCTACTCACCTCTTCATAAAAGCAAATTAGATTGGTTTGACAACTTCTATCCTTAGTAAACCCATGCTGGCTATCACTTATAATACTATTATCCCCTATGTATTCCTGTATGTAATCCCTTATAAGTCCTTCAAACAATTTACCCACAATGCACGTTAGACTTACCGGTCTATAATTGCCTGGCGAAGACCTAGAGCCCTTCTTGAAGATTGGTACCACATTAGCCTTGCGCCAGTCCCTTGGCACAATACCAGACACCAGAGAATCTCTAAATATCATGAACAAGGGTACAGATATTACTGAACTTACCTCTCTAAGAACTCTTGGGTGTAGTCCATCCGGCCCTGGAGATTTGCTTACATTTACTTTACTTAACTTACCTTGTACCATCTCTACATTAAGCCAGTTCAATACATTATATGATGTGTTACCAGCACTGACCTGACCAATGTCAGCTCCTTCTTCCATAGTATATACAGAACTAAAGAACCCATTCAGTAGCTCCGCCTTCTCTTGATCGCCCGTGACAACCTCCCCATTATCATTATTAAGGGGTCCTACATGCTCTGTCCTTGGTTTTTTTGTATTTATATATCTAAAAAAATATTTAGGATTAGTTTTGCTTTCTTCGGCCACCTGTCTCTCATTTTGAATTTTTGCTGTTTTTATTACATTTTTACAGATTTTATTAAGCTCCTTGTACTGTTTAAATGTTATAGCTGACCCATCAGATTTGTATTTTTTGAAGGCAATTTTTTGTTGTTTATTGCTTTTTTAACCTCATTTGTCAGCCATGTAGGATTTAGTTTTAATCGTTTATATTTGTTCCCCTTTGGTATATATTTAGCTGTATAGTTATTTAGAGTTGATTTAAAGATGTCCCATTTACCTTCTGCATCAGCATTTGAGAACACCTCCCCCCAGTCTATGTCCTGTAGTGCAGCCCTCAACCCAGGGAAGTTTGCCTTTTTAAAGTTATATGTTTTTGCTTTCCCCGTCTGTCTTTGTTTTCTACATTTTAAGTCAAAAGTAACTATATTGTGGTCGCTATTACCAAGGTTTTCCCTCACAGTTACATTACCAACCAGCTCTGCGTTGTTGGAAATGATCAGATCCAACAAGGCATCACTTCTTGTTGGGTCCTCCACAAACTGGCCCATAAAATTATCCTGCAATAAATTTAGGAATTTTCTCCCCTTTGTAGTTTTAACCAACCCCCGGCCCCAATCTATATCTGGATAGTTAAAATCTCCCATTATTACCACTGTACCTGCCCCGGCGGCCCTCTCTATTTGTTTATACAGCCGACCTTCTATCTCTTCAGTGATATTAGGGGGTCTGTAGATTACACCAAATACAATTTTTTTCAGTATTTCCCTCCTTTTGTAATTCTACCCACAGTGATTCCACATCCTCAGAATAATCACACACTATGGCATCGTTCACACTGACTTTCATATCACTTCTTACATACAGACAGACTCCACCACCTTTTCTGTTCATTCTATCCTTGCGAAACAATGTAAACCCCTGCAGATTAACAGCCCAGTCATGCGAGGAGTCCAGCCATGTCTCAGTGACCCCAACTATATCAATTTGTTCCTCCAGTATCAAGGCCTCAAGCTCCCCCATTTTATTTGCTAGGCTTCTGGCATTTGTGAACATACACTTTACATTTCCATTAAGTTCTACACATATAGTCTCACTAATGGGATTTTCTCAGTTATTGGGGTTAATGTCATTTTTTGAGTTATAAGGGCTAATTGTACTATTTAAGTTATTGGGGCTAATGGGATTTTTTGACTTATTGGGTCTAACGTTATTATTTAAGCTATTGGGGCTAATGGGATTTTTTGCGTTATTGCGTCTAACGTTGTTATTTAAGTTATTGGGGCCAACGGGATTTTTTGAGTTAATGGGGCTTATTGTAGTTATTGAGTTATTGGGGCTAATGGAATTTTTTGAATTATTGGGATTACAATTTTTCGGGCTACATTTATTTTTACAGCTGGTTTGTAACGCATGAATCTCCTTATCCACTGTTCTTAACCTCCCCCCACAGGACTCCTCACCACCCGCCATTATGTCCTGACCCCTCTCTAACCTATCCATCCCACTGTCTGCTTTCTTTGCTTTATTATCCTCCCCCCACTCACCTAGTTTAAATACTCAGCCACCCCTTCCAGGATTCTCTCCCCCAGCACAGCAGACCCCCTTCCATTCAGGTGCAAATTATCCGTAGAATAGAGTTTGTACCCCAATGAAAAGTCAGCCCAGTGCTCTAAAAACCCAAACCCTTCCCCCTCACACCACGACTTAAGCCATGCATTTAACTCCCTAAGCTCCCGCTGTCTTTCCTGCGATGCGCATGGCACAGGAAGTATTCCAGAGAACACAACCTTAGAGGTCCTTCCCTTCAGCTTGGCACCTAGTTCCTTGTAATTATTCTTCAAGGACCTCCACCTACCATGTATTCTGTCGTTGGTTCCCACATGGACCACGACAGCTGGGTCATCCCCAGCCCCCCCTAGTAATTTGTCCACCCTTTCCACCACATGCCGAACCCTGGCACCAGGGAGACAGCAAACCATTCGGTTGAGGTGGTCTTGGCGACAAATTATTCTATCCGTCTTCCTGATTATAGAGTCCCCTACCACAACTAACTGTCTTGGCCTACCTGCGTTACCATCCCCCACACTACTAGTTGAGCTGTTCCCCCGGCTGTTAGGGAGACCAGTATCCACTAGGGTTGCCATCTCTGATACTGAGGCCCTCGCATCATCGCCCAACTTGGCAATTTTACTTGGGAGATCAGAAGCAGAAGTGACCTTCCTTTTCCTTGCCCCCTTTCCAGTCCCTCTAACTACATTAACCCAGCTCCCTAATTGGGCCTCCTGGCTAGTTTCTCCAACCTCCATTTCTACCCCACTAACTGCTTGCTCTGTAAAATTGTCAATCGCCCTCAATGTTGCATTTTGCTCCTCTAGATCTCTAATACGAGCTTCCAGGTGGGCAACATGCTCACATTTGTCACAGCGGTATTCACCCTGAAGCTGCTGCTCCAGAGATGTATACATGTGGCACAATGTGCACTGAAGAAAACCTCCAATCCTGCTGTCCATATCCTTGGTGACAAACAGCTGTTATTAACTATTAAGAAAAACTACTTTTATCAAGGGAGTGTAATACTTACAGTTACAGTGGGTCCTGCTTACAACTCCTGCTTTCTAAACTTCTGCTTATAAAACTTCTCAAATGTAACACTTAATAATACCACACTTTAGAATACAGACCCAGCTTCAGCTAGACTCAGTCAGAGCAGGGCTCACAGAGTTTCCCAGTTAGTTTTATACACCTGAGAGCAGTTAATCAATTAACCCCTCCCCCAGGTGTGCTACAGACAGGAGGAAAAAAAATAAAAAATGCAAGGGCTATGCAACCGCTGGAGACACCCTGTTTGGAAAACAATGATCCACAGTATACTTAGCACATGAACTTCTGCTTATAAAACTTCTCAAATGTAACACTTAATAATACCACACTTTAGAATACAGACCCAGCTTCAGCTAGACTCAGTCAGAGCAGGGCTCACAGAGTTTCCCAGTTAGTTTTATACACCTGAGAGCAGTTAATCAATTAACCCCTCCCCCAGGTGTGCTACAGACAGGAGGAAAAAAAAAAAAAAATGCAAGGGCTATGCAACCGCTGGAGACACCCTGTTTGGAAAACAATGATCCACAGTATACTTAGCACATGAACTTCTGCTTATAAAACTTCTCAAATGTAACACTTAATAATACCACACTTTAGAATACAGACCCAGCTTCAGCTAGACTCAGTCAGAGCAGGGCTCACAGAGTTTCCCAGTTAGTTTTATACACCTGAGAGCAGTTAATCAATTAACCCCTCCCCCAGGTGTGCTACAGACAGGAGGAAAAAAAAAAAAAAAATGCAAGGGCTATGCAACCGCTGGAGACACCCTGTTTGGAAAACAATGATCCACAGTATACTTAGCACATGAACTTCTGCTTATAAAACTTCTCAAATGTAACACTTAATAATACCACACTTTAGAATACAGACCCAGCTTCAGCTAGACTCAGTCAGAGCAGGGCTCACAGAGTTTCCCAGTTAGTTTTATACACCTGAGAGCAGTTAATCAATTAACCCCTCCCCCAGGTGTGCTACAGACAGGAGGAAAAAAAAAATGCAAGGGCTTAAGGAACTTACAATATTATTAAATGTATCCAGTATAATAATCAAACATACCAATTGCCACAGAATGGGAAAGTGCTAAAGAAGTTTTTACCATTTAAAACTACAACTCCCAGTATGACCTAAGTAGTGGTTAGGGGATGCTGGGAGTTGTTGTTTCACCCATCATTACTGCAAAACTTACCAGTGATGGGACAGTCAGGACACTACACAATGATATCTGTGACTACAGGTGACGTCTTCTCTATAGTCTTTCCTTATCTAATTCAGATGGTACATACCGCCAGGTCCAGCTAAATGTTCTCGCTACAGAACTTTGACGCCCAGACGGCTCCTCACTATGTCAGTGCATTCTGATCCTCTATATGAAAAAAGTATTATTAGAAACCTTCCAAACACTGTATCCTTTGAATATAATACTGGCGCACACCCTCTGACTATAATTCTGACACACTGTACCCACTGAATATAATACTGCCACACACACTGTACCCCTGAATATATTACTGCCACACACTGTACCCACTGAATATAATACTGCCACACACTGTACCCCCTGAATATAATACTGCCACACACTGTACCCCCTGAATATAATACTGCCACACACTGTACCCCTGAATATAATACTGCCACACACTGTACCCCTGAATATAATACTGCCACACACTGTACCCCCTGAATATAATACTGCCACACACTGTACCCCTGAATATAATACTGCCACACACTGTACCCCTGAATATAATACTGCCACACACTGTACCCCTGAATATAATACTGCCACACACTGTACCCCTGAATATATTACTGCCACACACTGTACCCACTTAATATAATACTGCCACACACTGTACCCCCTGAACATAATACTGTCACACACTGTACCCCCTGAATATAATACTGCCACACACTGTACCCCTGAATATAATACTGCCACACACTGTACCCCTGAATATAATACTGCCACACACTGTACCCCCTGAATATAATACTCCCACACACTGTAACCTCTGAATATATTACTACAACTCACTGTACCCCTGAATATAATACTGCCACACACTGTACCCCCTGAATATAATACTTCCTCACACTGTTCCCCCTGAATATAATACTGCCACACACTGTAACCTCTGAATATATTACTACAACACACTGTACGCTCTAAATATCCCTCTGGATACAATACCGTGATGTATTGTGGCTAATGAAAACCATACTACCCCAGAAATTCCTTATACTCTCTGCCCCTCATATATAGTAATAATGCCCCATCCTGTGCCCCCACATATAACTATGACCCACCCTGTTCTCCCTCATAATAATAATGCCCTCTGTCCTGTCCCCCTAGCATATAATGCCCCCCTGTGGTGTGCCCCTCACATATAATGCCCCTGTAATGTTCCCCTCACATATAATGCCCCTGTAATGTTATAATGCCCCCTGTCCTGCACCCTCAGGGGGCATTTTAAGTAATGGGCACAAGACAGGGAGGGCATTATAAGTGAGTGGCACATGACAGGGGGGCATTAAATGAGTATGCTTTAAAGTGTCCTCTTCTCACCCCTATAACCCTTTTATTTTTCCGCATACAGGACTATATGAGGGCTTATTTTTTGTGATGTGATCTGAAGTTTTTGTCAGGACCATTTTTATTTAGATTTTATTTTTTTTAGTTATTGAAGTGACCAAAAATACGCACTTCTGTACTTTGATATTTTTTCATGCTTTCACCTTTCAGTGTGCAACTTAACTATTATATTTTATTAGTTCACACATTTGTGCATGTGGTGCTACCACATATGTTTAGGGTTTATGTATAGGGTTTTCCTTACATTATTTCATTTAAAAAATAGGAACAAAGGGTGATTCAAACTTTTATTAGGCAGGGGGTAAATCACATTTATTACTTTTTTAAATGTATTTTTTTTTTTACACTTTTTTGGTCCCCATGTGTAGGCTGGCATAGGCTAGTGAGAAAAGGGACATAATACTGCAGGACTATATACATCAGCTGTGCTGTACCCACTGCCCTGGCTACTATATATATATATATATATATATATATATATATATATATATATGTGCATAAATATAGCTGCCAGGGCAGTGGGTACAGCACAGGGAAGCTGATGTATATAGCCCAACAGTATTATGTCCCTATATACGAATGTCTGTGCTGAACTGGCTAACACATACTACATATATTATATACGTGATAGGGGCCAGGCAGGGCAGAGAACATAGCACAGACATTGGCATACAGTGACATATACTGACATAACACTGCGGGCTATATACATCAGCTGTGCTGTACCCACTGCCCTGGCTACTATATATATATAGCTGCCATGGCAGTGGGTACAGCACAGATAAGCTGATGTATATAGTCCTGCAGCATTATGTCCCTATATACGTGCTGTGTGTCCTCTGAACTGGCCCATACTACATATATTATATACGTAATATGGGCCAGGCAGGGCATAGAACACAGTACAGACATTGGTTTATAGTGACATAACACTGAGGGGCTATATACATTAATTGTAGCCTTGACTACTATATACATGCATATATATATAGCAGCCAGGGCAGTGGGTACAGCACAGATAAGCTGATGTATATAGTCCTGCAGTATTATGTCCCTATATACGTGCTGTGTGTCCTCTGAACTGGCCCATACTATATATATTATATACGTAATATGGGCCAGGCAGGGCAGAGAACGCAGCACAGACATTGATATACAGTGACATAACACTGAGGGGCTATATACATTAATTGTAGCCTTGAATACTAAATACATGCATATATTTATAGCAGCCAGGGCAGTGGTACAGCACAGCTGATGTATATAGCCCCACAGTGTTTCCCAACTAGGGTGCCTCCAGCTGTTGCAAAACTACAACTCTGGTTGGCTGTCTGGGCATTGGGCATGCTGGTAGTTATAGTTTTGCAACAGCGGGAGGCACCCTGTTTGAGAAACACATCACTGTATATCAATGACTGGCCCATACTGCATATACTATATGTAGTAGGCCAGAGAGGGCACAGCAGTCACTGGTATACAGGTAGTGACTGACATGCCTGGACACTGGGACTTCACTACAGAGTTTCTCACCTCTGATGGCCGCCCTGCAGATCGGAGACTGTCAGACTGGATGGAGCTCCGCTGGTATGGAGGATACAGGCCGCAGAGGCTGTGGACAAGACAAAAAAGAAATTCAAAAAGAAAAGAATTTCCTCTGTAGCATACAGCTGCTAAAATCTACTGGAAGGGTAAAAATGTTTTAATAGAAGTCATTTACAAATCTGTTAAATTTTCTGGCACCAGTTGATTTAAAAGAAAAAATGTTTTCCACCGGAGTACCCCTTTAATGTTTCTTCTCTCCAAACAGCTTGCGGAAACCAGATCAAAAAGGGAGGGATGAGTAGAGGATTTTTTTATCATAAGTTATCTTTCATCTGCTTATCACTAAGTTCCTCAACCATTCTCAAGCAGCATCAAAGCAGTAAAGAGCTGTATTAGATAAGAAAAAAAGAATAATATATTTTCTAAGGTACAGAGCCACTCATGTCTATTGACTTCAAGGGAGTGAAGTTGAGTTGAAATATTGTCATAATCACTGTCTCCGAAGAGCAAGCAGACCTTTTTATCTAATCCCAAACTACTCCAATAAGATATAATCATATGTTTTCTTAACTTTTCTATCTGTCATACAAAAATAAGAATTATAATTTTATTGGTTAATGTCAATGCTTATTGAAAAAAAAAATCAGCCTTAAAAAATACCTATTTCACAAACTGTCCACTCTGCATACAAAAAAACTTCATGGACTGGTAAAGCTTTTTGAGATTAAGTGGCCCACATTTATCATTGTCTTTAGACTGTTTTTTGTGTCTAAAAAAAAGGGGCAAAAAAGGCGCAAGCAGGGTTTTTTGCGCCTTTTTTTGCCCCTTTTGGTTTACACATTTCTGCTGATTTTGAGTTGCAATCCACTGATTTTGAGTTGCAATCCACTGATTTTGGCAACAGATATGATATGGAAGGGATTTATCATTGCGCCTTTTTGTAAAAAGGAGCAAAAAAGGCGCAAAGCCACTGAAAAGTCTCTAAAACTACACCAGCCCAGACATGGTGTAGCTTTTTGGTGTATGTGTAGACAGAGATTTCAGAAAATGTGACCTGCACAAAATTTATCAAAGCTCTTTTACCTTTTAATAAATTTTGTGCTCCTACACATTACCAGCACACAAAAAAAGGTGTAAAAAAAATGCTTCACTTGCACTGCAATGCTAAATGTGTGCCAGTGTCTTTCAAACCTCCATGGTGACAATGCAAAACTGTTAGTTACTGGACCATCACATGATTACAGAAAAAAGTTTAAAAACAATATTTATTTAACCTCTTCAGGACACAGGGCGTATGGATACGCCCTGCATTCCGAGTCCTTAAGGACCGAGGGCGTATACATACACCCGTGGGAAATCCGGTCCCCGCCGGTTGGGGACCGGAGCCGGATGCCTGCTGAAATCATTCAGCAGGCACCCTGGCACATCGCCCAGGGGGGTCCTGAGACCCCCCCATGTCGGTGATCGGAGAAAATCGCATGTCAATTCAGACATGCGATTTTCTCCAATTCCGGGCTGATCGGGTCTCGGGTGACCCGATCACCAGGAAAATAGGGCTGATCGGAGTTGTCAGCAACACCCCCGATCAGCCTAAAGGATTGGAGTGAGATCGCAAAGCTGCGATCTACTCCTATCCCCTGCCATTACTCAGAACGGAGTTCTGACCAATGGCAGCGCAGGACAGGGGGTTGCCATGGCAACCCCCCGTTCTGCCCGCCCCTGGATGTCGAGGGGCTCTGGGAAGAAGATGGAGGCCGTACCTGCAGGAGAAGATGCCTGGGGACCTGGGATCTTCGCTGGAGCCTGCAGGATCCTGATCAGGTAGGGAATCGACAGTGGGGGGGGGGGGGGAATTGAAAGTGAAAGTAAATCGATCTTTACTGTGGCAACCACTAGGGGGGCCAAACTGCAACTCCCAGCATGCCCAGACAGCCAAAGTCTGTCTGGGCATGCTGGGAGTTGTAGTTTTGCAACATCTGGAGGGTCAAAGTTTGGAGACCACTGTTACAGTGGTGCCCAAACAGTAGCCCTCCAGATGTTGCCAAACTACAACTCTCAGCATTCCTCGACTGCCCAGGCATGCTGGGAGTTGTAGTTCTGTAACATCTATCCCTTCAGATTTAGCTATTTTCATGACATTTTTGAAAATTGCTGCTCTCCTTTGAAGCCCTCTAATTTTTTCAAAAAGCAAAAGTATGTCCATTTTATGATGCCAACATAAAGTGGACATATTTATGGACATTTATCAATGGGTTTAGTCAGGTTTTCTTTACTATAATTGTCGCAAAATTGTCGCAACTGCGACTACGTGATTTTTCGTGCGACATTTTGACTGGAAAGCGAGAAAAGCAAGTTTTCCAAAAATTTACTATGTAGTAATAATTTTAAAATGGACTACGGGTAGTCAGGTATTTATTAACTGCGACAGTCGCAACTGCGCAAAAAAAAGTCGCAACAGCGTTAAAAATTTACTAAATTTACTCCAGCTCAAACATGGAGCAGAAAAAGCTACTACCAAAGTAAAAAAGGAAAAATTGCTTACGTGAAAGAAAATTATCAACAGGCTGAAACCAGTTGATAAATAAGTCACACATAAGCAAAAAAAAGTAAGGAAAAAATTACTAAAATAAAGAATACATAAGCAAACACTGATAAATGTCCCTCATTGTGTTTGTGAAGAAAAATAAAATGTATTTGGAATATCCATTGTCCTTACAAGCAAAGAGCTTCAAAGTTAGAAAAATGCAAAATTTTAAAAATTTTCATGAAATTTGGGGATTTTTCACCAAAAAAGGATGCAATTAACGCCGAAAATTTACCACCAAAATAAAGTAGAATATGTCACGAAAAAACAATCTCAGAATCAGAATATTCGGTAAAAGCGTTTTCGCGTTATTAATTTATAAAGTGACGGTGGTCAGAATTGCGAAAAAGGGCTGCGTCCTTAAGGGGTTAATATTCTTAAAATGAGAGTACATACCTCTACAAAAACCAATAAACAACAGAAATTTTCTAAGGGTGTAAACCAATAATGTCAGTACCACCGATCAAATAAACTTTAGGGCGACAATTCTGTCTAGGCATTGGGGCTTAACCCCTTAAGGACCGAGCCCTTTTTCACCTTAAGGACCAGAGCATTTTTTGAACATCTGACCACTGTCACTTTAAATATTAATAACTCTGGAATGCTTTTAGTTATCATTCTGATTCCGAGATAGTTTTTTCGTAACATATTCTACTTTAACTTAGTGGTAAAATTTTATGGTAACTTGCATCCTTTCTTGGTGAAAAATCCCCAAATTTGATGAAAAAAATGAAAATTTTGCATTTTTCTAACTTTGAAGCTCTCTGCTTGTAAGGAAAATAGATATTCAAAATATTTTTTTTTGGGGTTCACATATACAATATGTCTACTTTATGTTTGCATCATAAAATGTATGAGTTTTTACTTTTGGAAGACACCAGAGGGCTTTAAAGTTCAGCAGCAATTTTGAAATTTTTCACAAAATTTTCAAACTCACTATTTTTCAGGGACCAGTTCAGTTTTGAAGTGGATTTGAAGAGTCTTCATATTAGAAATACCCCATAAAAGACCCCATTATAAAAACTACACCCCCAAAGTATTCAAAATGACATTCAGTAAGTGTATTAACCCTTTAGGTGTTTCACAGGAATAGCAGCAAAGTGAAGGAGAAAATTCAAAATCTTCATTTTTTTTCACTCGCATGTTCTTGTAGACCCAATTTTAGAATTTTTGCAAGGGGTAAAAAGGAGAAAATTTTTACTTGTATTTGAAACTAAATTTCTCTCGAGTAAGCACATACCTCATATGTCTATGTTAATTGTTCAGTGGGCGCAGTAGAGGGCTCAGAAGGGAAGGAGCGACAAATGGTTTTTGGGGGGCATGTCACCTTTAGGAAGCCCCTATGGTGCCAGGACAGCAAAAAAACACATGGCATACCATTTTGGAAACTAGACCCCTCAGGGAACGTAACAAGGGGTAAAGTGAACCTTAATACCCTACAGGTGATTCACGACTTTTGCATATGTAAAAAAAAAAAATTTTTAACCTAAAATGCTTGGTTTCCCAAAAATTTTACATTTTTAAAAAGGGTAATAGCAGAAAATACCCCCCAAAATTTGAAACCCAATTTCTCCCGATTCAGAAAACACCCCATATGGGGGTGATAATTGCTCTGCTGGCGCACTACAGGTCTCAGAAGAGAAGGAGTCACATTTGGCTTTTTGAAAGCAAATTTTGCTCTGGGGGCATGCCGCATTTAGGGAGCCCCTATGGTGCCAGGACAGCAAAAAAAAAAAAAAACACATGGCATACCATTTTGGAAACTAGACCCCTCGGGGAACGTAACAAGGGGTTAAGTGAACCTTTATACCCCACAAGTGTTTCATGACTTTTGTATATGTAAAAAAAAAATTTTTTTTTGCCTAAAATGCTTGTTTTCCCAAAAATTTTACATTTTTAAAAAGGGTAATAGCAGAAAATACCCCCCAAAATTTGTAACACAATTTCTCCTGAGTACGGCGATACCCCATATGTGGCCCTAAACTGTTGCCTTGAAATAGGGACTTGCATAGGGGTGGACATAGGGGTATTCTACGCCAGTGATTCCCAAACAGGGTGCCTCCAGCTGTTGTAAAACTCCCAGCATGCCTAGACAGTCAGTGGCTATCTGGCAATACTGGGAGTAGTTGTTTTGCAACAGCTGGAGGCTCCGTTCTGGAAACAGTGGCGTACCAGACGTTTTTCATTTTTATTGGGGAGGGGAGGGGGGCTGTGTAGGGATATGTGTATATGTAGTGTTTTTTACTTTTTATTTTATTTTGTGTTAGTGTAGTGTAGTGTTTTTAGGGTACAGTCACATGGGCGGGGGTTCACAGTAGTTTCTCGCTGGCAGCTTGAGCTGCAGCAGAAAATTTGCCGCACCTCAAACTTGCAGTCGGATACTTACTGTAATCCTCCGCCCATGTGAGTGTACCCTGTACGTTCACATTGGGGGGGGGGGGGGGGAACATCCTGCTGTTGCAAAACTACAACTCCCAGCATGTACGGTCTATCAGTGCATGCTGGGAGTTGTAGTTTTGCAACCGCTGGAGGCTCCGTTTTGGAAACAGTGACGTACCAGACGTTTTTCATTTTTATTGGGGAGAGGAGGGGGGCTGTGTAGGGGTATGTGCATATGTAGTGTTTTTAACTTTTTATTTTATTTTGTGTTAGTGTAGTGTAGTGTTTTTAGGGTACAGTCACACAGGCGGGGGTTTACAGTAGTTTCTCGCTGGCAGTTTGAGCAGCGGCAGAAAATGTGCCGCAGCTCAAACTTGCAGCCGGATACTTACTGTAATCCTCCGCCCATGTGAGTGTACCCTGTACGTTCACATTGGGGGAGGAACATCCAGCTGTTGCAAAACTACAACTCTCAGCATGTACGGTCTATCAGTGCATGCTGGGAGTTGTAGTTTTGCAACCGCTGGAGGCTCCGTTTTGGAAACAGTGACGTACCAGACGTTTTTCATTTTTATTGGGGAGAGGAGGGGGGGTGTAGGGGTATGTGCATATGTAGTGTTTTTTACCCTGTAAAAAACGTTACCCTGTACGTTCACATTGGGGGGGGGGGGGGAGAAACATCCAGCTGTTGCAAAATTACAACTCCCAGCATGTGCGGTCTATCAGTGCATGCTGGAAGTTGTAGTTGTGCAACAGCTGGAGACACACAGGTTGTGGAACACCGAGTTTGGTAACAAACTCAGTGTTTTGCAACCAGTGTGCCTTCAGCTGTTGCAAAAGCTACAACCCCCAGCATGTACGGACAGCGGAAGGGCATGCTGGGTCTTGTAGTTATGCAACAGCCGGAGGCATACTACTTTGGCTGGGGATGCTGGGGATTGTAGTTATGCAACAGCTGGAGACACACTGGTTTGCTACTTAACTCAGTGTGCCTTCAGCTGTTGCAAAACTACATCTCTCAGCAGTCACCGACAGCCAACGGGCATGCTGGGAGTTGTAGTTATGCAACCACCAGATGCACCACTACAACTCCCAGCATGCACTTTAGCTGATTGTGCAAGCTGGGAGTTGTAGTTATACAACAGCTGAAGGTACACTTTTCCATAGAAAAATGTGCCTCCAGCTGTTGCAAAACTACAAGTCCCAGCATGCCCTTTTTGCATGCTGGGAGCTGTTGCTAAGCAACAACAGGAGGCTGTCACTCACCTCCTGCTGCTGCTCCACGATGCCGGCGCACAGGTCAGTCCCACGCCGCCGCCGTCGCTCCTGGGGCCCCGATCCCAACTGGGACGCCGGGGATCGGGGTCCCAAGCACCCGGGGTCTTCTGCCCGCACCCGCTCACGTCCTCTGGAAGAGGGGCGGAGCGGGTTGTGGGAGTGACACCCGCAGCAGGCGCCCTGATTGGTCGGCCGGGAAACCGGCCGACGAATCAGGGTCGGTCGTGAGGTGGCACCAGTGCCACCTCACCCCTGTTGGCAATGGCTGTTCGGGGCCGTCTCTGACTGGAGACCCGATTGACCCGGAATCCGCCGCAGATCGCTGGACTGAATTGTCCAGCGATCTGCGGCAATTGCCGACATGGGGGGACATAATGACCCCCCTGGGCGATATGCCGGGATGCCTGCTGAATGATTTCAGCAGGCATCCGGCCCCGACTCCCCTCCGGCTAGAGGCGGGGGCCGAAAATTCTCAGGGCGTACGCCCTCGGTCCTTAAGGACTTGGAAACGGGGGCGTATGGATACGCCCTATGTCCTTAAGGGGTTAAAGGGGTAGTCTGGTGGAAAACCTTTTTTTTTTTTTTTTTTTTATCAACTGGTGCCAGAAAGTTAAACAGATTTGTAAATTACTTCTATTAAAAATCCTTTATCCTTCCAGTACTTATTAGTGGCTGTATACTTCAGAGGAATTTCTTTTCTTTTTGGATTTCCTTTCTGTCACAAACACAGTGCTCTCTCCTGACATCTCTGTCCATTTTAGGAAATGTCCAGAGCAGCATATGTTTGCTATGGGGATTTTCTCCTTCTCAGGACAGTTCCTAAAATGGACAGAGGTGTCAGCAGAGAGCACTGTGATCATGACAGGAAAGAAATCCAAAAAGAAAATAATTTCCTCTGTACTATACAGCCACTAATATGTACTGGAAGGATTACGATTTTTTAATAGAAGCAATTTACAAATCTGTTCAACTTTCTGGCATCAGTTGATTTAAAAAAAAAAAAAAGTTTTCCACCAGAGTACCCTTTTAAAGTATTAGTGCCTTCAGGGTATAATAGGTCCCTGTTCCCACCCCATATTAGTTGTCTCTGTTCTGAGCCACTCCCTGAGCCGCTGGGTGTAGAGATTAGATATCAGGACTTTATTATTATCATTATGTTCTTACTGTGTTATTTATTTGATCGGTGGTATTGATATTAACAGTTTACACTAATATTGTCACTGCATACTATATGATGTCACAAGCACTTACTTAATTTAACACTTTACAGGTTTTCAGTGTATAGTACCAAAGAAGAAGATATAAGGATTTGAAGAACAGGGAAAATATTTTTTGATAAATATCAATTGAGAAATGTCTTAATTTTATATCATAAATATAATTTGTCATTTTTATTGATCATTTGTTCAATGCCAAATAACCCCTATAAAATGTGATAAATTTTTTATATATTATAACTATTCTGATATATAACTTATATCTATACTTGGCTGCATACCGAATAGTCCCATATGGTAACAGATAATATACAAACCAGAATGGGAGATTCTTAATAAACATGTGTCACTTATAATAGCAAACAGAATCCGTGGGTGTGCCCCAGGGGTAACATTAAGTACTCACAAGTATATACAAATAAGTCATTATAGACGTGCATAACAAAGGATATATTTATGCATATACAGATGAAAACATACACAACCAACACGTTTCGCTACCCTGTAGCATTACAGGTAGCTCCTCAGTAGTGATGTCGCGAACATAAAATTTTCGGTTCGCGGACTGCGAACGCGAACTTCCGCCAAAGTTCGCAAACCGGCGAACCCGACGAACCGCCATTGACTTCAATGGGCAGGCGAATTTTAAAACCCACAGGGACTCTTTCTGGGCACAATAGTGATTTAAAAGTTGTTTCAAGGGGAATAACACCTGGACTGTGGCATGCCGGAGGGGGATCCATGGCAAAACTCCCATGGAAAATTACATAGTTGATGCAGAGTCTGGTTTTAATCCATAAAGGGCATAAATCACCTAACTTTCCTAAATGGTTTGGAATAACGTGCTTTAGCCCCCTTTAGGCAGCACATAGATTCCCCCATATTAGGCAGCACATAGTTAGAGCCCCCCTTTAGGCAGCACATAGATTCCCCCATGTTAGGCAGCACATAGTTAGAGCTCCCCTTTATGCAGCACATAAGATTCCCCCAAATTAGGCAGCACATAGTTAGAGCCCCCTTGAGGTAGCACATAGTGGGATTTGAACCCAAGGCCCCAGCGCTGCAAGGCAGCAGTGCTAACCTCTGAGCCACCATGCTACCCTTAGCATACATCTAATATCCACGGTTGCTAAAATGAACAGAGATGTCAGAGAGTACCAGAAAAATTAGGCATGTACACATGGATGAAAAATTGGGTATTGTCGCAGCCGCAGCTGTAGCAGCGACCAAAAAAATTGCAGCACCATAACAAGTGCAGCAGCAGAGGCCAGAAAAATTAGGCATGTACACATGGATGAAAAATTGGGTATTGTCGCAGCCGCATCTGTAGCAGCGGCCAGAAAAATTGCAGCACCAGAAAAAGTGCAGCAGCAGAGGCCAGAAAAATTAGGCATGTACACCTGGCTGGAAAATTTGGTATTGTCGCAGCTGTAGCAGCGGCCAGAAAAATTGCAGCACCATAACAAGTGCAGCAGCAGAGGCCAGAAAAATTTAGACATGTACACATGGATGAAAAATTTGGTATTGTCGCAGCACATCTGTAGCAGCGGCCAGAAAAATTGCAGCACCAGAAAAAGTGCAGCAGCAGAGGCCAGAAAAATTAGGCATGTACATCTGGCTGGAAAATTTGGTTTTGTCGCAGCTGTAGCAGCGGCCAGAAAAATTGCAGCACCATAACAAGTGCAGCAGCAGAGGCCAGAAAAATTAGGCATGTACACATGGATGAAAAATTGAGTATTGTCGTAGCCGCAGCTGTAGCAGCGGCCAGAAAAATTGCAGCACCATAACAAGTGCAGCAGCAGAGGCCAGAAAAATTAGGCATGTACACATGGATGAAAATTTGGTATTGTCACAGCGCTTGCTGTAGCAGCGACCAGAAAAATGTCTCTTTGTTTCGCCATGCAGAAAGTGCCCTAAAACATTGCGGCTTGAACCCTACTTGGTGGCGGATAAGTCAAGCAAGTCATCCGGCATTCAGAGTTCAAATACAGCAGCGTGTGGACCATTTTTAGCCCAAGGCAGCTCATCTGATCAGGCCTTGTTCAGTCAAATGTTTCGCCCAGTGTCAGTCCCTTCGGGATCCATCCCTCATTCATCTTAATAAAGGTGAGGTAATCCAGACTTTTTTGACCAAGGCCACTCCTCTTCTCAGTGACAATACCTCCTGCTGCACTGAAGGTCCTTTCTGACAGGACACTTGAAGCGGGACAGGCCAGAAGTTTGAGCGCAAATTGGGATAGCTCAGGCCACAGGTCAAGCCGGCACACCCAGTAGTCAAGGGGTTCATCACTCCTCAGAGTGTCGATATCTGCAGTTAAGGACAGGTAGTATGCTACCTGTCGGTCAAGTCGTTCTCTGATGGTGGACCCTGAAGGGCTGTGGCGATGCGTAGGACTTAAAAAGCTCTGCATGTCCTCCATCAACAGCATGTTTGTAAAGCATCCTGTCCTTGCCGGCGTGTTTGTGGGAAGAGGAGGAGGATTACTTTCCCTGTTAGATCCCTGTTGTGCTGTGACATGACCCTTATACGCTGTGTACAGCATACTTCTTAATTTATTTTGTACCTGCTGAATCCTTTCCGCCTTGCTGTAATGCGGTAACATGTCAGGCACTTTATGTTTATACCGGGGGTCTAGTAGCGTGGAAACCCAGTACAGGTCGTTCTCCTTCATCCTTTTTATACGAGGGTCCCTCAACAGGCACGACAGCATGAAATAACCCATTTGCACAAGGACAGATGCCGAGCTATTCATGTCCCCTTCCTCGTCCTCACTGATGTCAGGGAAGGTATAATCTTCTTCTCCCCAGCCACGAACAACACCATGGGAACCAGATAGGTGACAAAGAGCACCCTGGGATGCCTGCTGTGGTTGGTCTTCCTCCTCCTCTTCAAAGCCACATTCCTCCTCTGACTCCTCTTCCTCACAATCCTCTTCCAGCGTTGCCGCAGGTCCAGCAAGTGATGCTGATAAGGCTGTTTCTGGTGGTGATGGTGTCCACAACTCTTCCTCTTCACGCTCATCTACTGCCTGATCCAGCACTCTTCGCAGGGCACGCTCCAGGAAGAAAACAAACGGTATGATGTCGCTGATGGTGCCTTCGGTGCGACTGACCAGGTTTGTCACCTCCTCAAAAGGACGCATGAGCCTACAGGCATTGCGCATGAGCCTCCAGTAAGGTTGCAAAAAAATTCCCAGCTCCGCAGATGATGTCCTAGCACCCCGGTCATACAAATATTCTTTGATATTTCTTGTTGGAGCAGGCGGTCGAACATTAGGAGTGTTGAATTCCAACGTGTCATGCTATCGCAAATCAACCGCCTCACTGGCATGTTGTTTCGCCGCTGGATATCTGACAAGTGCGCCATGGCCGTGTAGGAACGCCTGAAATGGCCACACACCTTCGTGGACTGCTTCAGGACATCCTGTAAGCCTGGGTACTTGAGCACAAAGCATTGTACAATCAGATTACACACATGTGCCATGCACGGCACATGTGTCAACTTGCCCAACCTCAATGCCGCCAACAAATTTGTTCCATTAACACAAACCACCTTGCCGATCTCCGGTTGGTGCGGAGTCAGCCACTGGTCCACTTGTGCGTTCAGGGCCGACAGGAGCGCTGGTGCGGTGTGACTCTCCGCTTTGAGGCAAGTCAACCCCAAGATGGCGTGACACTGCCGTATCCGGGATGTGGAATAGCACCTGGGGAGCTGGGGGTGTGACGGTGATGTGGAGCAAGACGCAGCAGTGGAAGAGGACTCAACCGAGGATGTTATGGAAGAGGATGGAGTAGGAGGAGTAGAGGAGGTGACAGCAGGCTTGCCTGTAAGTCGTGGCAGTGTCACCAACTCCTCTGCAGAGCCACACATTCCATGCTTGGCAGCCATCACCAGGTTTACCCAATGCGCAGTGTAGGTGATATACCTGCCCTGACCATGCTTTGCAGACCAGGTATCAGTGGTCAGATGGACCCTTGCCCCTACACTGTGTGCCAGACATGCCATAATTTCCTTTTGCGCAATGGAGTAAAGGTTGGGGATTGCCTTTTGTGGAAAAAAATTTCGTCCGGGTACCTTCCACTGCGGTGTCCCAATGGCTAAAATTTTTTTAAAGGCCTCAGACTCCACCAGCTTGCATGGTAAAACAGTTCCGACAAGCCAGCTGTAAGACGCCGGGCTAGGGGGTGACTTTGAGACATTGGCTTCTTGTGCTCAAACATCTCCTTGACAGACACCTGACTGTGGGCAGATGAGCAGGAACTGCTCAAGGCGAGAGACGGAGAGGCGGATGGTTGAGAGGGGGCAAAGAGGGCAGCAGTGGTTGACCTGGCTGAAGATGCTGGACCAGGAGGAGGATGGCGGCTTTGAATTTGTGTGCTCCTTGTACTGACGTGTTGATCCCATAGGCGTTTGTGATGTGACATCATGTGCCTTCGCAAAGCAGTTGTGCCTAGGTGGGTGTTGGACTTCCCACGACTCGGTTACTTCTGGCACAGGTTGCAAATCGCCTCGCTGTTGTCAGCAAACACAGGCAAACACACACAAAAAAATGCCACACTGCTGAGCTCTGCGATGACGGCATTCTGGTGGTGGCAACAGCATGCGTTGATTGGCGTCCCGTCTGTTTGACCCCGGGTGCCGATAAATGCTGTCTGACTGTGCCACTAGCTCCTTGCGACGACCTCCCCCTGCTTCCAACTCATCTCCTCATCCTCTCTGTCTCCCCATCTGAACTTTTCCCCTCTTCTCTTCTAGCGGGCACCCACGTGGCATCCACGGACACATCGTCATCAACACCTTCACCGCTATCTGACACCTCAAGAAAGGAAGCAGCAGCGGGTACAACATCATCATCCCACCGTACGTCCATGTGTGTAATGCTGCCTGACTGAGACATATCCCTGTTAACTACATCCTCTGGCAATAATGGTTGCGCATCACTCATGTCTTCAAACTAATGTGTAAATAACTCCTCTGATGGATCAGGTAAAGCTGCTGTGGTGCTAGAGTTGGTGGTGGCGGCAGGCAGGCAAGTGGTAGCATGAGAGGTGCCCGGAGCTAAGTTAGAGGAGGAGAAGGATGGTGCGTCAAGGTTCCGAGCGGAAGCTGTAGTAGATTGGGTGTCTTGTGATAGCAAGTCAACTAAGTCCTCAGAACTTTGGGGGTTCAGGGTACGTGGCCTCTGAACACTGACCATTCTAGGGCCAAAGGGAATCCCAGCACCACGATGGCCCCTGCGGGGTGGCCTTCCTCTGCCTGTCATTTTTTTGGTTAAATTTGCACAAGTGTCACACCAAATGTGATTTGCACTAGGGTGACTCAATTTGCCCTGCAGGCAAAAAAAAACTGTCAACTGTGACAGGAACTGACAGTGAATGGTTTTATTTAACAGCCAAAAAAGGTATTTTTTGATTTGCACAACTGTCACACCAAATGTGATTTGCACCAGGGTGACACAATTTGCCCTGCAGGCAAAAAAACTGGCAACTGTGATGTGAACTGACAGTGAATGGTTTTATTTAGCAGCCAAAAAAGGTTTTTTTTTTTTATTTGCACAACTGTCACACCAAATGTGATTTGCACTAGGGTGACACAATTTGTCCTGCAGGCAAAAAAACTGGCAACTGTGACGTGAACTGACAGTGACAACTGGTTTTATTTAACAGCCAAAAAAGGTATTTTTTTTTATTTGCACAATTGTCACACCAAATATGATTTGCACTAATGTAACAATCAGCAAAAAAGCTTGCCAGTGGAGTTCCCCTTTTAAGCAGTGGTCCCCAACCAGGGTGCCTCCAGCTGCTGCAAAACACACGGACTGATATATTTCAGCCCTTTGAATACTGTAGTAGTTAGTTGCTTTAAAGAAAAAAAGCTTGTCAGCGGAGTTCCCCTTTTAAGCAGTGGTCCCCAACCAGGGTGCCTCCAGCTGTTGCAAAACACACGGACTGATATCTTTCAGCCCTTTGAATACTGTAATAGTTGCTTGAAGGAACTTAAGTTTTATACTGGAGTACCCCTTTTAACCAGCGGTTCCCTCCCAACCAGGGTGCCTCCAGCTGTTGCAACACACACAGACTGATATCTTTCAGCCCTTTGAATACTGTAGTAGTTAGTTGCTTGAAGGAACTTAAGTTTTATTCTGGAATACCCCTTTTAACCAGCAGTTCCCTCCCAACCAGGGTGCCTCGAGCTGTTGCAAGACACACGGACTGATATTTGAGCCCTAAAAGGGGCTTTTTTGGGTGTTGTCCTTAAAGCAGATGTTACACTAGTGCTTTAGGAGTAAACTGGACCTTGAATACATCACCTAGCAGCAACCTAGCTATCGCTTTCCCTATACAGAAGGAGCAGCTTCTCTGACCCTCCACTTCCTAAGCCTGCAGCATGCCGAATGAGGGTAAAATGGCGTCCGTGCAAGAGGTAGGAGTGTCTGGAAGGGACGTACTGCTGCTGATTGGCTGTAATGTGTCTGCTGACTCTGACTCACAGGGTCAAAGTTTACCGCAATGTTAAAGTATAGGGGGCGGATCGAACTTCACATGTGTTCGCCCGGCGAGGCGAACGCGAACATACTAAATTCGCCGGGAACTGTTCGCCGGCAAACAATTCGCTACATCTCTACTCCTCAGGGATATGTAGGAATACTTTAGGCATGGGTCATGCAGTGACCCGGGCACAACAGTATGTGTGCCTACACAAGTATGTAAATATAGAAGATGGTCCTCACTATGGTTAGATGAGAAGACCCATGGTGGATATATAGACAGTTGTCGGTAATTGTGGTATAGAGGGGATCTAGACTAAAAGTTAAAGAACTGGTAAGGTGTTATAAATGTAGTAGGATGATGTGCGTGTGTCAGAAATAGATAATGTAACCTTGTGGATCAGGTAGATAACCCTTCGGTATGTCTGGAATAGTAGGTCCTTGATAACATGTAAGATGACCTTGAATCTAAGGAGTAATATTATAATAAGGAGGTGAGTACAGTATAGTAACACAATGTAAAGTAGAGGCATGTGGGTAGATAACACAATATACATGTATACCTTGGAGTAACGTCTCCGGAGTAATGGCACTAGATCCGGCCGGATGCTCAATGGAGATGTCAACAATAAATGATCCTACCCTAAAATCTGATAGAGGTGGATAAGTAGTGGCAAAGGATATTTAGAGATATATAGGAATAGGATGTTAACCCAGGTATTAGTACATGTGGCCGTATGGCAAATGGTAGGTAATTATATAGATATAGGGGTAAAAGGTAGCAATGAACCTGTGTATATAAAAAAAAAAAAAAACAGTGTATAATAAGAACCATATAAGTCGTGGAAGAACCAACTATATCTAGCCCCCTGGTGAGGTAGGGGACAAGCTATACATAATTAAATCCAAATAAAACAATATACCGGTATATTAATGATAATAACTATAGGTGGCCTGCTGACAATGCAGAGATAAGTGCTACTTATACTTGGTGAACTTATTTCCCATATAGATAGTACTTGTACAATAAGGCCAGCATCCACTGCAGTTGAGAACTATGTATGTTTTCATTTCTTGCTATTTGCAGATTTGTAATACACATTTGGCAAATAAGATAAAATCCCTGGTATCTCCTTAAACAGAATTTTCCAACTCTCTTGATTGAATTTCATAGCTAAAAATAAAATAGAAATGCTTATTCTCATGTCACGTAAATGCTAGATATAAACACAGAACCTCAGTCGGGATTTTGAGCCAGAAGGATTTCAATGCCTTTTACACTGACATCCCAGGGAACAACTTTTGATACCCAGTTCTCTTGAGTTCACCTAGATTTTTAATAGTTTAAGCCCACACTACTAAAGTGTTATTTGCTGCTTCTTTTTGTTAGTGCTGCAGTCAGAAATTTTCCTGTATTCGCCTGTATCTGGAAACGGCACCATGCTTGCTGAAGGGCTGCATCTAGAGAAAAGAAAGCTAATTCTGTTTGCTAATGTTCAAAAACATCTTAAAGGATATCTATATTTTTTTGTCATAAGATTTGATCAGTGGGAGTCTGGGTGCTGAGAGTCCCAATGATCACTAAATCTTGAATATGAGCACTATGTTCCTTCATTTCTAATTGCCTCCGCTTGGAAGGTCAAGCAACTTGTGTACGGATTTATTTTTTATAAACCCATACACAAGATGCTTGACCTTCTAAGTCTCAGAGTTTCTATGTATTTGTACACGACTCACTCTGCACTCCGCGGAAAGCCAAGCTGAGCAGATAAGAAGCAAAGGGGTACATCGATCAGCCAAGCACCTCTGTCTCTTCATTTTAAGCATACCTGTCATCAAATAATATTTTGTAAACTAAATCCAATTATATTCCCTAACGACTCCTAACACCCCTCCTGCCCTCAAAAAAATGTCAGAGCTTTAAAAAGTTCTGTATACTTTTCCGTTTGCTCCAATTGTATGAGCTTCCGGCAGGAGAAAGTGGGCATTCCCCAACAGGCACAGTGTTATTGAAGCCTGTGAGAGCTGAGCCTCTCCATGCCCCGCACGCACTTCCTGAGTTTGGTCTCCTCTCAGGCCCGGAGGAGACCAAACGAAATGTTTAACTAACTGTGACGGTTCGGCAGGCTGGAGGTGGATCCTCTGTGTCAGAGAGGGTTTGGCGAGGACCGTGTCGGTGGACCGGTTCTAAGTAGCTACTGGTTTTCACCAGAGCCCGCCGCAAAGCGGGATGGTCTTGCAGCGGCGGTAGCAACCAGGTCGTATCCACCGGCAACGGCTCAACCTCTCTGACTGCTGAGATAGGCATGGTACAAGGGATAAGGCAAGAGCAAAGTCGGACGTAGCAGAAGGTCAGGGCAGGCAGCAAGGATCGTAGTCAGGGGCAACGGCAGGAGGTCTGGAACACAGGCTAGGAACACACAAGGAAAGGCTTTCTCTGGCACAAGGGCAACAAGATCCGGCCAGGGAGTGCAGGGGAAGTGAGGTATAAGTAGGGAGTGCACAGGTGGAAACTAATCAAGCTAATTGGGCCAGGCACCAATCATTGGTGCACTGGCCCTTTAAGTCTCAGAGAGCTGGCGCGCGCGCGCCCTAGAGAGCGGAGCCGCGCGCGCCAGCACATGACAGCAGGGGACCGGGACGGGTAAGTGACTTGGGACGCGATTCGCGAGCGGGCGCGCCTGTGGCGCTGCAGGGAGAGAGACGCCGTGAGCGCTCCGGGGAGGAGGGGGGACCCGGAGCGCTCGGCGTAACACTAGCGCAGGGAAAAGAACAGAGCTTTTTTCAATCCCATTAAAAACATATAAAAGTTGACAATTTTAACAGCAAGTAAATATCAAAGTGTCTTATAATTACATAAGGAACTTTGGTGACAGGTACTAAAGATCGTGAGTGTATGAGCACCTGGGTTTCTATCGCTATGACATGTTAAAAGCTTGAATATACAAATGTCTTTGCTGCATTTTTATTTTTGCCATGTTTCTTCTTTTTTCTTCTTTTGCCAAGCAAAGGTTAATGATAGATTATGCGCCCATGCTTCTTATGCTTCCAATTCGAAAGTGATGAACATCCAATGAAACTGAATTTTTGGAGAAGCACTAAAAAGTGTTTAAAGGACAGGAAAGAAAAATTTGCAAATAATTCAATTTTGGCTGGTTTGTAAATAGATATGTAGAAAATCTTTGGTAGCTGTGTGTGTTAGCATTAGGATTTTTTTATTGAACTTTTTAGGTTGCACTGTACATTTAAACTTTGTTAGAACTTTGTTTCTCCTGTTAATCCAGAGGAAAACCGGAGCAGAAGAAACCTATGAGGCATCAACGAATTATATAAAAATAAAAAAAATTTCCTTACTGATCTGTCTGGCAATCAGACTGGATTAGGGCTGACACAATTAATCAATGTAATTGATTAAAATCGATGATAGAAATAGATGTCAACAATTACAGGGCATTACAGGTGTGGCCTAACAACTAATATTATACCTACTATTACTACCTCTTTCCATAAGAACTGTGAGTCTGTGGAATAGACTTCCCAAGTAGCTGGTCACAGTAATAAAACTGATGGTTTTTCAAACATTTCTAAGAACAAAATAATGCTATTTAACCGGTTGCCGTCTGAGGATGGGCCAGCATGTTTTGGGGATTGAATCAGCGAAGGAAAAAACACATATTACCAAACTGAAGACACTACCACGGCACTTCTGGGAATATCACAACTCGGATAGTAAGCTCCTTAAGGTAAGAGGTATTGACAGGGTATACCAAGGTCCAAGGGGGGGTAATTGGAAGAAAACACTGGCCCAAAAAGAAACACAGTGGATTTTTAGACTAAAAACCATGACTCCTTTGGGATTAAATGAATATAATAGCTTTGCCTCTTTCTTATAAATTAGGCCCTTTTCACACCATGGGAGAAAGTGCATGCACTATTTCTTCCGTTCTTTCTCCCGTCACAAAACAACGTCCGTTATTAATAACGGGCTATGGCGGGTTAAAACGGATAATGTAAAACATCCCATAGACTATAATGAGATTTTGTAATGGCCGATTTTCAGGGTTTGCATAACGGAACATATAATTTCTTCAGTGTGGCCAATTGGTCACCCTCTCCCCTTTATTCTATTGTAGGCACTATATGGTCATTATTTATGTGGTGAACATACATATAAACATACATTCTATATTTTTCACACCGACTATATATATATATATATATATATATATATATATATTATTTTTTTTTTTATATGTTATCATTATTATTATTATTATTATTTATTTTCAGAAATTTTTTCACATACATTCCACGTACTTTCTTTAATAGGTGAGTGACCAATAAGATCACTATTTCCACACTCTTTGCTATTTAGTTTTGTACATATACTGCATGTATTTCTTTGCATCCAATTTCTTAGTGCGGTACACTCTTTGCTATTTAGTTTTGCACATATATACTGCATGTATTTCTTTGCATCCAATTCCTTAGTGCGGTTATTGATTTTTGGTTACGTTTATATTTTTTATGCTATTTACACACATTCCTTCACATTTATTCATTTATACACTTAAAATTTTTTATCAATTCAAGATCAATCACTCGTCATTTATTCTGGCACTGCATGACCACTTTTTGGTCATTTTGCATGTGTTTTTTTGTACCTATATACATATTTGACACCTTCACACTTAAAAATATTAAGAATGTATGAAAATGAGAAAGTGTATATTTTACAGTTTTTTTATATAGTCTTATTTTTTATTCATACGCATTTTTTTGCACTGTTATTATTTGTGCCTATTGTTTTTATGTGTACATTGTATGTTGCATGTTCACACAGCACTGTGTTTCACTTGCACTTTATGTACTGCCACACATTCATGTCTGGCCTGATATTTTTATTTTACTTTATATTATTCAAAATATTCATTCTACATGCTGTTATGTATCGTTATTTCTATTATCTGCACGATATATGGTGTGCTATTGATATTCCTGCTAAATATTCCCTATATATTGAGAAATGCCTGGCCTCTGTTTTACGCACTCCATGGTGGAGATTTATAACAGGCTGGAACCCAGCACCAACACCCTGCCCCCCCCCCCCCCACACACACACACACACACACACCCTGCCCCGTCCCTCTCTTGTCTACTATTGAGCTCGGCCCTGTACAGCAGGTTCCCGATTAATATGTGATGACGTTGGCAGACGTGTCAAGTCATTGCACATGCGTAGTCTGGACCAAGATGGCGGCTGCCACTACATCACGCTTAACATCTAGATAATCTGCATATACACATGTTTATATATGATGATTGGTAAACTTGAGTATAGAAGACCAGCTGACCATCAGTTAGACCACTCCCTGAGGAAGCCTAACAGTAATATGGCATTGGGGCTGACATCTTGTGAGGGTGTGTGGGAAGGGCTTTGTCACTGCTCTGCTAATATATTTTGGAAACTTGTCTTGGGCATTGCTTCATAGTGGATGCCTGGCAAAGTGTGGTTCCAGGTTTTGTTCGGCTCACATCTTGTTGGATCCCTTTATTTCCCCAACCTCTAGTTCCTCACATATTAATACCATGATGTTTGATCCATTATATATATATATGGATGTAAGGGTGGTACATTTGATTAATTAAAGTGTGTATTCTGCAGTATTTATGCTGTGCTACATACAGTGGGGCAAAAAAGTATTTAGTCAGCCACCAATTGTACAAGTTCTCTCACTTAAAAAGATGAGAGAGGCCTGTAATCATCATAGGTATACCTCAACTATGAGACACATAATGAGAAAAAAATATCCAAATCCATAAAATCACATTGTCTGATTTCTAAACAATTTATTTGCAAATAATGGTGGAAAATAAGTATTTGGTCAATAACAAAAGTTAATCTAAATACTTTGTTGGCAATGACAGTGATCAAACGTTTTCTGTAAGTCATCACAAGGTTTTCACATACTGTTGCTGGTGTTTTGGCCATTTCCTCCATGCAGATCTCTTCTAGAGCAGTGATGTTTTGGGGCTGATGCTAGGCAACAGGGACTGTTAACTCTCTCCAAAGCTTTTCTATGGGGTTGAGATCTGGAGACTGTCTGGGCCACTCCAGGACCCTGAAATGCTTCTTACAAAGCCACTCCTTTGTTGCCCGGGCGATGTGTTTGGGATCATTGTCATGCTGAAAGACCAAGCCACGTTTCATCTTCAATGCCCTTGCTGATGGAAGGAGGTTTTCACTCAAAATCTAATGATACATGTCCCCATTCATTCTTTTGTTTACACGGATCAGCCGTCCTGGTCCCTTGACAGAAAAACAGCCTCAAAGCATGATGTTTCCACCCCCATGCTTCACATGGTGTTCTTTGGATGCAACTCAGCATTCTTTCTCTGTGTGTAGTGTGTTACTGATGGTAGCCTTTGTTACTTTGGTCCCAGCTCTCTGCAGGTCATTCACTAGGTGTCCCCCCCCCCCCCCCCCCGTGTGGTTCTGGGATTTTTGCTCACTGTTCTTGTGATCATTTTGACACAAAGGGCATGGGGTGAGATCTTGCGTGGAGCCCCAGATCGAGGGTGTTTATCAGTGGTCTTGTATGTCTTCAATTTTCTAATAATTGCTCCCAGAGTTAATTTGTTCACACCAAGCTGCTTGCCTATTGAAGATTCAGTCTCCCAGCCTGGTGCAGGTGTACAATTTTGTTTCTGGTGTCCTTCAACTGCTCTTTGGTCTTGGCCATAGTGGAGTTTGGAGTATGACTGTGGACATTATACTTTTATACTGATAGTAAGTTCAAGCAGGTGCCATTAATACAGGTAACAAGTGGAGGAAAGAGGAGACTCTTAAAGAAGAAGTTACTGGTCTGTGAGAGCCAGAAATCTTGCTTGTTTGTAGGGGACCAAATACTTATTTTCCACCATAACTTGCAAATAAATTCTTTAAAAATCAGACAATGTGATTTTTATGGATATTTTTTTTCTCATTATGTCTCTCATAGTTGAGGTATACTTATGATGAAACTTACAGAACTCTCTCATCGTTTTAAGTGGGAGAACTTGTACAATTGGTGGCTGACTAAATACTTTGCCCCACTGTACTGGTGGTCCGATAGATTGCACTTGTATTCTGATTCATGGATTTAATGGATCAGATTATTCTGATTGTTGTTGTCCTTTTAAATTTGTTTGATCTGTGTTTTCAATAAAGATTAATCTTGATTTATATAATACATGTCTGGTATAATTTATAGGTATTTTTTTACCTGAAAAAATTTATAAAAAAAACAATCAAAAAGTCCTACCAAAACAAAGATGGTACCGATAAAAACTTCAGATCACGGCACAAAACGTACTTCCCCGTATACAGAAAAATAAAAAAAGTTATAGGGGTCAGAGGATGACAATTTTAAACATAGTAATTTTGGTGCATGTAGTTATAATTTTTTAGGTAGTAAAATAAAATAAAACCTATATAAATTAGGTATCCTTGTAACCATATGGACCTATAAAATAAAGATAAGTTGTCATTTTTACCGAAAAGCACACTGCATAGAATCAGAAGCCCCCAAAGGTTACAAAATGGCGGGGGATTTTTTCTCAACTTTGCCCAACAAATATTTTTTTTCTGGTTTCGCAATAGATTTTGTGGTGATATTATGGATATCATTACAAAGTAAAATTAGTGGCGCAAAAAACAGGCCCTCATATGGGTCTGTAGGTGGAAAATTTAAAGTATTATACATTTTTAGAAGGTGAGAGGGAAAAAACAAAAGTGCAAAAATGGAAATGGCCTGTTCCTTAACCCCTTAACGACAATGGACATAAATGTACGTCATGCTGCTGTGGTACTTAGCACACCATGACATACATTTATGCTCTGTAATGACCGCGAGTACCGGTAATGGCAGACATCAGCAATCGTGCTGATGTCTGCCATTAACCCCTCAGATGCTGTGATCAATACAGATCACAGCATCTACGGCAGTGTGGCACTTAAAATGGATAATCGGATCGCCCGGAGCGCTGCTGCGGGGATCCAATCATTCAGCATGTCGGCCGGAGGTCCCCTCACCTGCCTCTGGCCGTCTCCTGGGTTCTTCTGCTCTGGTCTGAGATCGAGCAGACCCGAGCAGAAGATCGCCAATAGCACTGATAAGTGCTATACCCTATGCCAAGGCACTGAACAGTATTCGCAATAAACTGATTGCTATAAATAGTCCCCAATGGGGACATAAAAAATCCCCTCCCCAATAAAAATGTAAATCATGCTTTTTCCCATTTTACCCCCAAAAGACATATATAAAAATAATTAATAAACATATTTGGTATTTCCGCATGTGTAAATGTCCGAACTATCAAAATATAATGTAAATTATACCGTATGGTGAACGGCGTAAACGTAAAAAAAAAAGTTTCAAATTGCTGATTTTTGCCACCTTTTATTCCCAATTTTTTTTTATAAAAAGTGATTAAAAAGTACAATATAAGCAAAAGCGATACCAATAAAAACTAAAGATCATGGTGCAAAAAATCAGCCCTCATACCATCCCGTATATGGAAAAATTAGAAAGTTATAGGTGGTCAAAATAGGGCAATTTTAAACATACTAATTTTGTTAAAATAGTTTGAGAATTTTTTTTAAGTGGTACAATAATATAAAAGAATATAACATGGGTATCATTTTAATCGTATTGACCCACAGAATAAAGAAAACGTAATTTTTAAAGTGTACAAGTGTGAAAACAAAACCTTCCAAAATTTCAAAAATTGCAGTTTTGTTTTATATTTTCCCACATAAATAATGTTTTTTGGTTGCGTCGTACATTTTTTTGTTGCGTCGTACTTTACACAACTCTTCTTTAGAATATCTAAGATCCTTCATGCTCCTCAGTTTAGTTGCTTGTCTGTACTTTTACCAAACATGAGAAACCTTTTTTATGAGCCAATGCCCATATGAGGCTACAACAATATTGTTTATAGCGGTAATATTATGTCCATGCATTTCGTAATACTTTATGATATCATACTGTTCTTGGAAGAGGATGATTGCTATTCCATTTTGGTGTGTAGTGTATGGTCTACAAGTAAATCCAGATTATGTTCTACAAGTGACTCACCCAAGTATTTTTCCCAATATGATGCATGGACATTTGTTTACATTAAACGTCATCTGCAAAAAAAGAAACAGTGCTACTTATCAAATCATTTATATTATAAATAAGTTGAATAAAAGCAGACTCAGTACTAATTCACTGGGAAAAACTGTACAGAGCAGTAATCATTTACCACAACTCTCTTGAGACAGTTTTTAATCCAGTCACAAACTACAATTTTTAAACCTTTTTTAAACCTAAATAAAACTTAATTTACCAGGCATGTATGAGAGACAGTATCAAATGCTTTAGCAAAGTCCAAAAACACTATGGGGGGGGGGGGGGGATTTATAATTTGCAGCTTTTTTACTCCATTTTTGTACCTTGCATTTTTATTCATCTGCCAATATAACATATAATAAATGTATCATATTGTTGTACAATGAATGTTGAATTTGGGGAATTATTCTATTCACTTTTTTGCCTTGAGGAGGGAAATTGCGCAAAAATTTTGTACAAGAAATAAAGAAGTCTATTTTATTAAATATCTTTTTAACAGTACAGTATAGATCCTAATACAAGTATAGCAATGCTTGACATGTTTCGTAGGGATACCCCTTAGTCATGGTCATGTGGCGTGACCCCTGAAATCAGTTAAGAATTGCATTTCTTGTATTATGAAATCTTGTGTATTGTTTAAATGGATCCTTAATAAAAGATGAAGTTTAAATATGAGACCTCCATTCTGGGTGCTGGACTTTTTCTTCTCTTGTACTGATTTCTACATGCTGGACCCGGGAGTATTTGGTGAGTATTCTTTGCTTATCTAACTTTCAAAGAAGTCACACATAACAAATGTTTCTTAAAATACATGACACTGGATAGGAGGAAGAATATGAGTAAAGCAGCAACGTTTCTGATATATAAGATGATGCGCCATGGAAAATAGCGATTGTTAGGGTAAGTTCAACCATCCTAGCATTTTGCAATGTTTTTTTCCTCTTTTTTTTATCTGTACTATACATTTTTAATCTATAGATAATTTACCCAAACTCATATTAAAACGGAAGCATCTAAGTTGATTCTTCACCTACACATTTACTGAGGAAACCCCAAATAAACCATTCCCACTTTCTTTGCTTATAAGATCAAGAGGGCAAGATTACAATTTAAGCCTGTCTAAAACACTGACATTAAGTGACAAGTTTACAATTACAAGGTAAAAGACAGGGTCTCTTTCCCACACTTTTTCAGGCTATCCTTGACCTTCCATGGGAGCTGAAAATAAACAAACCAACTATAAATCTGGGAAAGTCTCTAGACAACCTCTTCATGTGAGAAATTGTAATTGAGATCTTTGCTTCTGAATCTTTAAACATTCTCTTTCACACAAGATCTTTGCTCTTTCCCAACACAGATATTTTAATGTCAAATCCACTTTAGGTGGTCACAAGCAATGAAATTTAGATTTTACTTATCAAAGTACTACATGAAAGCTGCAATGTATAAGATATTGTAAATTATTTATCTTTTGTGTCAACCAAAATGTAGAGACCACGAAGTGCCCATCTAAACTGCAGAAAATGTTTAATAGTAATTTAATTTTATTATGCTATTGAAGTTTTGTAATACTATAACATTCTGAATACTTTAGTGAAAGTCTATTCTTATGGTTCAATAAAAGTTTTATCAACCTTCACAAAAAGTGTAATTTGTTAAAAGAGACACAATGCACACAACACAAGGATGCGGCCTAAATACTGAAATGACAATAAAACAGAAATGCCAAGCGAGGAGGGTATTATATTATAAACTGCATAAACAAAACAGAAAAATACAAAGCTACATTAAGGACAAGACCAAGAGGATAACAAAGAGCCAAAGAGGAAGAAATAAAAGTAAGAAGGGGAAGGGAAAGAGAGGATGAGTAAGGACAGTACCAGTACAGAAACATAATGCCAAAATTCATCAACAGAAGACCAGGTGAAATAGTGACAGGCAGGAAAATCTAAAAGTCTGAAAGGCAAGGGTTTCCAGGAATAGTAACCGAGCAGACCAAGTAGCAAAGAATATGGAGGGCTGCTTAGAGTCAGAGGAGCAAAGATCCTCCATCTTATGAAGGTGGTCCTGAAGGGGGAAGTGGACAACAAGGTATGATCTGCCTGATGGCTATTACAAAATTCCTCAAAGGATAACTCCGGCATATACAACTTCTCCCCTATCCTAAGTATAGAGGATAAGTGTTAGATCGCATGGGGGGCCGACCGCTGTACCGCCACAACCCCCCCCCCCAACCGCTGACCCCCCACAAACCAATACCCCACCCCACTGTCCGCCCCGGGCGATCTCATGAACGGAGCCCCAGCTCCCTGCATGAAATGAGCGTTTTATACCAAAGCACGAAGCTGCGGCCGACACTACTCCCTCCATGCAGTTCTATGGCAGAGCCGGAGATTGCCGGCAGTGGTCGAAAATGCACGTTCCATGCAGGGAGCTGTTGCTTATGATAGGGGATAAGTTGTACATCCTTGTTTTATCCTTTAAGAGTCCCCTCTTGATACATCTAATAGAGCCAGGGAATACCTATAATAGAAGGGGTAGGCATAATGGCTGTACCACATTAGTGGTTATAAAGAGAGAAGACTGCCTGGCAGGGCCCTGACATACTCCCACAATTCCACCAGAGATGGAGTATTAATCCCAGAGATGAACAGCAATGACAGTGGGGACAATAACTGCTAGAATTGGTGTAGTTTCACAGGAGTACGGTACCATTGTGTGAGAATCTTATAGTTAAGCTCCTGAATCGTACAGGACACTGAGAACGTGAGAATAAATGATTTGTGCCAGTGCTCAGCCAGGAGGTCAACACCCAATTTCTTTTCCCAGGAAGTTGCCTGCCTCACTCTGCATAATAATAATAATAATATTTATATAGCGTCAACAGATCAAGCAGCACTTTACAATTTTGGGAATAAAATTAAATACAAGTATCAGACATTACAATTTCACACACTAAATATTTAAACAGGAGGCGTGAGGGCCCTGCTCATGACAGCTTAGAGGCTATGAGGAGTAGGGTTGAGACAAAAGGCAGAAAGTGCTTTATTGATACAATGGTATTTTATGAATAGGGGAGGTTACATAAAGGATGGTGAACCAGTCACTAGCTAATCTCTGAATATCTAAAGTGCATATAGCAAAGGGAGAGACTGCCGGATGTGGCACTTTTGATGTCTCCAAAACCTGGAGGTCTAAAAAGTGTGGCAGACTGATAGTGGTGGAGACCAATTAGGGGATGTTATAGGCCTGCCTGAAGACGTGTCCTTAGGGCACCTTTCAAACTGTAGATGTTGGGTAAACGTCTGAGGGATCTAGATATAGAATTCCAGAGAACTGGTGCAGCATGAGCAATATCTTGGAGACAGGAGTGAGAGATTCAGATTATAGAAGATGTTAGTTTTAGATCATTGGCAGAGCAGAGAGACTGAAGAGGGGAAAGTTTAAAGAAGGGAAGGCCTATTAGTAAAGAGTTACAATAGTCAGGGCAAGAATGAATTGAAGCAATAAGGAAAATTTTAGTGGTTTTAATAGTTAGAAATGAGAGGATTCTGGAGATGTTTTCAGAGAGCAGGTGACAAGATTGTGAAAGGGACTGAGTATAGGGAGTGAAAAACAGATTAAAGTCTAGTATAACTCCAAGACAGCGAGCATGCTGCCGGGGAGTTATGGTAGTACTACACACCAAAATGAAATGTCAGGTTTAGGTAGATTCGTTGAAGGAGAAAATATAAGAAGTTCAGTCTTAGAAAGATCTAGTTTCAGGAGGGCATGATGCTTGAGACAGTACCCAACCACCCAAATAAATACCATTAAAATCTATATGTTTTATTTAGATCATCGTTGAAAACTATAACATACAATTAATACAGTATTCAAAAGAGATCATGAAAAGACAACATGTGACCATGCGTAATATACATATATAGCACAATAGTATTACAACAGGAGCAGGGAATGTGTCATATTAAATCATAAATGGCTCAAGCTATATCATAAGATGTATACAGCAAGGTACCAATATATCACTCCTATTGTGAAGATAGCAACCAGCCCAGTAACAAAATGTAAGGATAAAAACAATATTAGGATTCAGACCTCACGGTATAGGGGAGACTGGGAATATAAGTAAGACTGGAGATGTAGCTGGTTGTACAAAATGAATTATGCTTGATTTAGATGAAATATGACTACCTAATATCTGAGCAGGGCCCTTACAGATATAGTACATTCACTATATATTAAAATGTGGTAATATCAAATATGGTAAAATATAGTTGCATAAAATTATATGATATGATACATATATGTATCATATATGTATCATATGATATGATACACAGATAATACCACCTAGTTTTGTGTGCTCATTTAATTGTCCGGTGTAATGTGCATATATAAGTTTTCAAAGTCTTGTTAAATCCAGAAGTTGGAATACACAGTATGAATCAAGTTGTGAGCGTTGCAGGTATGGTACAGTTATTCGCCCGGCCAAATAGAAGGATATTACCCCCGAGTCAGATGAATACTGCGATGTGAAGATGATATCGCTGGGACTTGCCGACTTCATGAAAGGCTGCAGTGAGATGCTGACTCCCTTAGCTGTCAGATGGCACGGACGGTCCAGCTCAGTAGGTGAGAAGATTCCAGCAATAGTGGTGATGTGCCCTCCTTAAGGGTATGTTCACACTGTGAAATTCCGCGTTGTGAACATTACCATCAGTGTGAATGGGTCTTCCGCGAGACCTGTTCACACTGAGGAATTTTAGAGGCAGACAATTCCGCAACTGAAATTGTTCCGCGCAAAGAAAGAACATGTTCTTTCTTTGCACGGAATTCCACAAGCACTGCATAGCCGTCAATGGTGACAGCACAGTGCTGCTCGGTCCTACCGCCTAAGTATTTTCGGTGGCAGCTGCCAGACAGAATCTCCACTCGTGGAATTCTGTGACCAGAGATTCCGCAGTGTGAACATACCTTAACAGTGGTGTTCTCGTTTAGAGACTTGTATTTTGTGTGCATATCGCACCACAGTGGTCCCCAAACAGGGGGACTGCAGCACTTGCGAAAGTCAAAGTAAAACCAATGTGGTAGATTATTGCTCTTGTAGACAATGAAATAGATGGTGGTATACTGGCAAACAGGTGGAAATAGAGATAAAGGTGAGGCCAGATGCGTTTCGAGGGGGGGTCCCCCTTTATTAATGGCTGAATAGAGTTGACTTCAAGTAAGGTTGTTTTATACAGGCTATCATTTTGATTGGCATGTAGATAGTGCCAATGACAGCATGAGAAATAGGTCCTCCTTTTCAAAATTAGGAGTTGCAGGTGATGGATACTTATATAAACAAAAAAAACTTTAAACAAAAAGGAATAAAAAAAAAAACTTTAAACAAAAAGGAATATACGTGCATTTGAAATAAATATTTATTCTAAAACCAGCTAAATCTCTATACAGTGTTGATAAAATACTGATAAAAAGAGCAGGATTAAGAGTGTGATATAAACACGTGGAGAATGGGTATAAATATAATTAGGTGTATAACGGTACTGAGATGAAGCTGCAGAGAAATGAGATAGGTATCATGGAGGCTGAAACATATGAGATAAGAAATGAAAATAAATAATAAAATGGAAGATAAAAGAGAAGATAACATATGGAAAATAAAATATGGAAAATATAGAAAAAATTATAAGCAAAAATGAGTAAGTGGGAAAAATGAAAATAAAATACAGAAAATATGGCATGTCAAATGATGAACGTAACACACCTAAAAAATGGGCATATAATAACTGGATAGATGGCTTGCTGGAAGTGTGGCCCTGTGGGCTAAGACTCGGCCACTGTCCAAGCGCTGGGTAAGCAGCCAGGCATTGGTCAGAGCTCAACAGGGGTTCTCTTAAAAGAAACCGAAGATCTATAATTCTGAATTGAGGCCTTTTGGTTCAATTATTTCAAACTCATATATTTTCCTCGATTCTGATCTTGACATCTTCGCTATAAAGTCTCCTCCTCTCCAAACCTTCCTGACTATTTGGATATAAAATATTGCAACTGTGATGGGTCTTGTCTGTGATGCTTAAAGGGATTCTCCCTTGTTTATACTGTTTTTTGTTATTATGTTTGTGTGTTATGTGTGTATAAGTATGTGTTTTTTTCATGTGTGTTGTGATTATGTATATATGTATTTTCTTACCTTTTGTGAAGATCTGGAAGCTGGCCCCTTTTTCTTCCAGCGGCTTGCTGTGTACCTCGGCCTCCGCCATGTTGTGTTCGGTAAGTGGGATGTCGGGGGGTGTGTTCTTGCTTCTGTCCTTCCTATCTTCTGACGTCTGAGGCAAATCTTTTCTTCCTGTTTCTTCTGTGGCTCAGCAACGAATCTGCGGCCTCTTCCGGCGCATGCGCAGGTAGTTTTTGTTTTTTTTAGCAATAAAGATTTTTTTGTCTAATTGACAAACTGTCTGCGCATGCGCGAGTACACAAGTGCTACGGTAACATTGTAGCGTACGTTAGGTCTACGCCAATAGCGTAGCTTCGCGCAAGCGCAGACAGTTTGTCAATTAGACAAAAAAAACGTTATTGGTAAAAAAAAAAAACTACCTGCGCATGCGCCGGAAGAGGCCGCAGATTCGTCGCTGAGCCACGGTAGAAACAGGAAGAAAAGATTTGCCTCGGACGTCAGAAGATAGGAAGGACAGAAGCACTTTTGTTTTTTCCTCCTTACCTTTTAAAAATCATAACCCTTTCAATTTTCCACCTAAAAATCCATATTATGGCTTATTTTTTGTGTCACCAATTCTACTTTGCAGTGTCATTAGTCTTTTTACCCAAAAATTCACGGCGAAACGGAAAAAAATCATTGTGCGACAAAATCAAAGAAAAAACGCCATTTTGTAACTTTTGGGGGCTTCCGTTTCTACGCAGTGCATATTTCGGTAAAAATTACACCTTATCATTATTCTGTAGGTCCATACGGTTAAAATGATATCCTACTTATATAGGTTTGATTTTGTCGCACTTCTGGAAAAAATCATAACTACATGCAGGAAAATTTATACATTTAAAAATGTAATCTTCTGACCCCTATAACTTTTTTATTTTTCCACAAACAGGGTGGTATGAAAACTCATTTTCTGCACCGTGATCTGAAGTTTTTATCAGTACGATTTTTGTTTTGATCTGACTTTTTGATCACTTTTTATTCATTTTTTAATGGTATAAAAAGTGACCAAAATACGCTTTTTTGGAATTTTTTTACGTGTATGCCATTGACCGTGCGGTTTAATTAATGATATATTTTTATAGTTCGGACATTTACGCACGTGGCGATACCACATATGTTTATTTTTATTTACACTGTTTTATTTTTTTTATGGGAAAAGGGGGGTGATTCAAACTTTTATTAGGGAAGGGGTTAAATGACCTTTATTAACACTTTTTTTAACTTTTTTTTTGCAGTGTGATAGGTCCCATAGGGACCTATAACACTGCACACACTGATCTCTTACACAGATCACTGGCGTGTATTAACACGCCTGTGATCAGTGTTATCGGCTCTTGACTGCTCCTGCCTGGATCTCAGGCACGGAGAAGTCATTCGTCGATCGGACACCGAGGAGGCAGGTAAGGGCCCTCCCGTTGTCCTGTAAGCTGTTCAGGACGCCGCGGTTCGATTTCACCGCGGCAGTCCCGAACAGCCCGACTGACTAGCCGGGATACTTTCACTTTCACTTTAGAAGCAGCGGTCAGCTTTGACCGCCGCTTCTAAAGGGTTATTACCGCAATTGCCGCGATCGGCGATGTGTGGTATTAGCCGCGGGTACCGGCCGTTGATGAGCGCCGGGACTGACACGATGTGATGCAGGGGTCACAGCGCGACCCTGCTTCATATCGCGGGAGCCGGCGCAGGGCGTAAATATACGTCCTGCGTCTTTAAAGGGGGAAGGAAACTTTTTTTTTTCTTTTTAAACTAATGCCAGAAAGTTAAACAGATTTGTAAATTACTTCTATTAAAAAATCTTTACTTTTAAACTGCTGTATGCTATAGAGGAAATTCTTTTTTTTCCCTTTTTTGTCTTGTCCACAGTGCTCTATGCTGACACCTCAGGAAGTGTCCAGAGCAGCATAAGTTTTCTATGGGGATTTTCTCCTGCTCTGGACAGTTCCTGATACGGGCATAAGGTGTCAGCAGGGAGCACTGTGGACAAGACAAAAAAGAAATTCAAAAATAAAAGAATTTCCTCTGTAGCATACAGATGCTAAAAAGTACTGGAAGGGTAAAGGTGGTTTTTTAATAGAAGTAATTTACAAATCTGTTTAACTTTCTGGCACCAGTTGATTTAAATAAAAAAAAATGTTGTCCACTGTAGTACCCCTTTAAGCCATTTATGATTTAATATGACACTTTCCCTGTCCCTTTTGTAATACTATTGTGCAATATATTGCACATGGTCACATGTAGAGATGAGCGAATTTTTGGAAAAGTCGATTCGGCGAATTTCCCGAAAAAATTTGGTTCGGTCTGAACCAAATCCCTATTAAAAACAGCTATTTCTGGGCTACAGAGAGCCTCAATAGGGGTGTAGAACACTTTGCCCTGTCGTAACATGCATAGGGTGTGTGCGGTGTTTGTGAAATAATACTGTTATTCAGTATGAATTGTAGATTACCGCCATCGCTATTAGAATCACTACCGCAGAGCGTCTTGATGTAACAGCAGGGTCGGGAGACCATTTTTATTTAAATTAATTTTAATTTATTTACATTTTTTTTTAATCATTTTTTGAGGACCCATTCTTGTGAGCATCGAGCTGGCGGTCCTCCGTGAGGCGAGCTACTGCCTGACCAAGTCCCTGCCTCTCAGTGCACCCCCATGCTCTGAGTGTCCACTTGAAAAAGGAGCTCATTCAGCTTCTGCACCGTTGGATAAGTGGGCGCATAATGCTAGAAGTTGCTGCAGTGAAAAAGCTCGTACTTGTATCTTAAAATAGAGCTGGGAGTCCTCCGCACGGCGAGATACCACCTGTTCCAGCCCCTGTCTCTCAGGACCATAGGGCCTCCCAATTGAAAAGATTGAAGAGATTTAAAAAAATGTAAATTGAAGATTTTGATTAGATTCACAAATTGAATGTCCCGGGTGCCCGAAGCATTTACTTTGAACTAATACTGTATGACGACAAAACCCAATATAACAAGGAGTCACATGGCGGCACAATGACAGAGCCTAGAGGTGGCAGCAGCCCAACGGGACCATAGGGCCTCACACTTGAAAATATTAAATATATATTTTTTCATTTAAATTAAAGATTATAAATAGATAAAAATTTTTAAAGTTTAATTTAATGTCCCAACAGCATGAGGAGACATGTGGTGGCACAATGACACAGCCTGGAGATGGCAGCAGCATGAGGAGACCAAATGGCAGCACAATGGCAGAGCCTAGAGGTGCCTGCTGCGACACGCTCCTACTCTGCTTCGACCTCTGCCTGCACCTGATGAATTTATGCCCCTGCCACTCATATGTGCATGTCCTGGCACTTGTCTGCCCGTCATACTTATATGTGTATATCTTACACTTATGAGAGGAGGATAATACACTCTACTATGCTTAAAACTGTATTTGGCTGCAAAAGCAGGTGTGTAGTTTGGCTGGCCTTTCAGAGTAACAAGGCCTTAAACAGGAACAAAATCGTACACCACGTAGGTGTATGTACAGTGTACACTTATGAGAGGAGGACTATGCGCTCCACTACACTTAAAACTGGTTTAGACTACAGAAACAAGTGTGTAGGTCTGGCTGGCCTTTCACAGTAACTAGGCCCAAATAATTTTAACAGGAAAAATATAAAGGACACCACATAGGTGTACGTACAGTTTACACTTATGAGAGGAGGACTATACGCTCCGCTACAAACTGTATAAGGCTACAAAAACAAGTGTTACACTTATGAGAGGACAACACGCTCCGCTACGCAACCTGTATTAGGCACTGCAATCAGGTGACTATTGCTCTTCCTGCTCACCCTAACTGGCCCCTGTTAGCTTTAGAGTTGCAGTACACACTGTGTAGTACAGCCCAGTACAGAATTATTATGCACTAATAGCAGGTGACAATGGCTTTTAGTGCTCAGCCTAACTGGCCACTATAAGCTTTAGAGTTGCTGTACACCACACTGCAGCAGTACAGAGTCGCTGTGTAGTACACCCACTGTGAATATGTAAGACACAACCACATACGTTTTTTTTTTTTTTTGCACACTCTGTATTTGACACAGCAGCGTGCAGCTGTGTATTAGGTAGTTGTGCTGGCTATTTTTCTTTTTTGTGTTTTTGCTTTACAAGCAAGGGGGAGTGGCACCCTCTCTGGTCCTGCACCCCTCCCTGTTCACAGGAGGTTCTAAATTGGTGGTGGATCCTGCATGTCACCCAGTCAGAGGCCACATGTCCAGCAGAAGGTGAATTGATTTAGCATGTTAGGGTCCCATCCAAAATGAGGACACCTCTGCGTGGTGGATGGGGGACACGTTTTGATCAAAAAGTGTACTAAATAGCCTCCATTTTTGACCAAGAGTGCTGCTGCATTCTTTCTTTCTTTTTTGTACAACCATATACATACAGTGGAACTTTTAAAAGAACATGTTAGCAACGGGGTGGGGAAAAATGTATAAATCCCACACACCCTACTTAGGCTGGGTTCACACCACGTTTTGTAACTACGGTTCCGTATACGGCTGGGAGGAGGGGGCGGGGCTTAACCGCGGCGCCCGCACTCAGCCGTATTCGGGAACCGTATTTAATGTATGTTCATGAGCCGACCGGAGTGAACCGCAGCCTCCGGTCGGCTTCGTTTTTGGTCGTATGCGGTTTCCCGACCGCAAGCAAAAACGTGGTCGACCGCGTTTTTGCCTACGGTCGGGAAACCGTATACGGCCAAAAACGAAGCCAACCAGAGGCTGCAGTTCACTCCGGTCGGCTCATAGACATGCATTAAATACGGTTCCCGAATAAGGCTAAGTGCGGGCGTTGCGATTAAGCCCCACCCCCCCCTCCTCCCAGCCGTATACGGGAACTGTAGTTACAAAGCGTGGTGTGAACCCAGCCTTAGGCAGACACATACGAAATAGGTACAAGTGGGGCAAAAAAGTATTTAGTCAGCCACCAATTGTGAAAGTTCTCCCTCTTAAAAAGATGAGAGAGGCCTGTTATTTTCATCATAGTATACCTCAACTATGAGAGACATAATGAGAATTATTTTTTTTTTAATAAAATCACATTGTCTGATTTTTAAAGAATTTATTTGCAAATTATGGTAGAAAAGAAGTATTTGGTCACCTAAAAAAAAGCAAGATTTCTGGCTCCCACAGACCTGTTTATGAGTCTCCTCTGTACTCCACTCGTTACCTGTATTAATGGAACCTGTTTGAACTTATCAGTATAAAGACACCTGTCCAATAGTCACACTCCAAATTCCACTATGGCCAAGACCAAAGAGCTGTTGAAGGACACCAGAAACAAAATTGTAGACCTGCACCAGGCTGGGAAGACTGAATCTACAAAAGGCAAGCAGCTTGGTGTGAAGAAATCAACTGTGGGAGCAATTATTAGAAAATGGAAGACGTACAAGACCACTGATAATCTCCCTCAATCTGGGGCTCCATGCAAGATCTCACCCTGTGGTGTCAAAATGATCACAAGAACTGTGAGCAAAAATCCCAGAACCACATTGTGGGACCTAGTGAATGACCTGCAGAGAGCTGGGACCAATGTAACAAAAGCTACCCTCAGTAACACCCTATGCTGCCAGGGAGTCAAATCATGCAGTGCCAGACGTGCCCCCCTGCTTAAGCCAGTACATGTCCGGGTCCCTCTGAAGTTTGCTAAAGAGCATTTGGATGATCCAGAAGAGTATTGGGAGAATGTCATATGGTCAGATGAAACCAAAGTGGAACGTTTTGGTAAAAACTCAGCTCGTCGTCTTTGGAGGAGAAAGAATACTGAGTTGCATTCAAAGAACACCATACCTACTGTGAAGCATGGGTGGGGAAACATCATGCTTTGGGGCTATTTTTCTGATAAGAGACCAGGATGACTGATCCGTGTAAAGGAAAGAATGAATGGGGCCATGTATTGTGAGATTTTGAGTGAAAACCTCTTTCCATCAGCATGACAATGATCCCAAACAACCTGCCTGGGCAACAAAGGAGTGGCTTCGTAAGAAGCATTTCAAGATCCTGGAGTGGCCTAGCCAGTCTCCAGATCTCAACCCCATAGAAAACCTTTGGAGGGAGTTGAAAGTCTGTGTTGCCCAACAACATCCCCAAAACATCACTGCTCTAGAGGAGATCTGCATGGAGGAATGGGCCAAAATACCAGCAACAGTGTTAAAACCTTGTGAAGACTTACAGAAAACGTTTGACCTCTGTCATTGCCAACAAAGAGTATATAACAAAGCATTGAGATGAACTTTTGTTATTTACCAAATACTTATTTTCTGCCATAATATGCAAATTTTAAATTCTTTAAAAATCAGACAGTGTGATTTTATGGATTTTATTTTCTCTCATAATTTCTCTCATGGTTGAGGTATACCTATGATGAAAATTACAGGTCTCTCTCATCATTTTAAGAGGGAGAACTTGCACAATTGGTGGCTGGCTAAGTACTTTTTTGCTCCCACTGTATACAGTAATGGCAATAATAATCCCACATATCCCCTGTACAATGAACAACCATTCCTCATATGAATATAGAGCACTGTGCAAAATAATCAATCAATAAAGTGCAAATAATAATGACATTTGGATACAAAATCCAACAATCTCAACCCTCTAAAGTGCAAACAATCTACAGGGTGGGCCATTTATATGGATACACCTTTTCAAGATGGGTGGTGACCGTGGTGGCCATTTTGAAGTTGGCCATTTTGAATCCAACTTTTGTTTTTTTCAATAGGAAGAGGGTCATGTGACACATCAAACTTATTGGGAATTTCACAAGAAAAACAATGATGTGCTTGGTTTTAACGTAACTTTATTTGTTCAGGAATTATTTACAAGTTTCTGACCACTTATAAAATGTGTTCAATGTGCTGCCCATTGTGTTGGATTGTCAATGCAACATTCTTCTCCCACTCTTCACACACTGATAGCAACACCGCAGGAGAAATGCTAGCACAGGCTTCCAGTATCCATAGTTTCAGGTGCTGCACATCTTGTATCTTCACAGCATAGACAATTGCCTTCAGATGACCCCAAAGATAAAAAATCTAAGGGGGTCAGATCGGGAGACCTTGGGGGCTATTCAACTGGCCCACGATGACCAATCCACTTTCCAGGAAACTGTTCATCTAGGAATGCTCGGACCTGACACTCATAATGTGGTGGTGCACCATCTTGCTGGAAAAACTCAGGGAACGTGCCAGCTTCAGTGCATAAAGAGGGAAACACATCATCATGTAGCAATTTCGCATATCCAGTGGCCTTGAGGTTTCCATTGATGAAGAATGGCCCCATTATCTTTGTACCCCATATACCACACCATATCATCAATTTTTGTGTTCCAACACTCTTGGAGGGATCCATCCAATGTGGGTTAGTGTCAGACCAATAGCAGTGGTTTTGTTTGTTAACTTCACCATTCACATAAAAGTTTGCCTCATCACTGAACAAAGTCTTCTGCGTAAACTGAGGGTCCTGTTCCAATTTTTGTTTTTCCCATTCTGCAGCACCTGAAATTACGGATACTGGAAGCCTGTGCTAGCATTTCTCCTGCAGTGTTGCTATCAGTGTGTGAAGAGTGAGAGAAGAGGGTTGCATTGACAATCCAACACAATGGGCAGCACATTGAACACATTTTATAAGTGGTCAGAAACTTGTATGGCTGCCATTGTCACCACCCATCTTGAAAAGTTTCCCCCCTCACATATACTAATGTGCCACAAACAGGAAGTTAATATCACCAACCATTCCCATTTTATTAAGGTGTATCCATATAAATGGCCCACCCTGTAGAATCCCTTATAAAGTGTAAGTATATGTATAGTATATGCAAATGAAGTCAAATCTTTGGAGGCTAATTCAGTATACAAAGTAAATCACTGAGAATATAAGCAAAAAATCCCTAAGGTGCCAAAGACCCTTCTTCAAAGTACACAGTGGAATGCACTTTTAGGTTTGTATTTTAATTCAGATATCATATGAACTTGTCTAGGGAGATTAACAAAATAGGGGGATTGTAGTGACACCTGTGGAATAGTAAGGTTTTCCATCGTTCTGGGATTTTCTTTCCACATACCTGTCAGGGTAAAATTCTTCAATGTACTCGTCAATAGCAAGTTCGTCCTTTAGATGGAGAAAGAAATTTTTGTCTCCAGTACTCCATCTATATCCAAAATCAATGCCAAGTGTACAGAAAGGTTACATGGCAGTTTAAAGACTGGATGAGGGGGAAGAAACCTTGGAGGACATCTATCACAGGCTGCAGAAAGAGAAGAAAAGACCATGCAAAAAGCAGATTACAGAGAATAAGCATATATGTCTCCTATCCAAGTACAGTAAAATAAATAGTTCAAGGTGTTTTTTGTTTTTTTTAACAGCTTTTCTATATTTTCTCCTGAGCATATGAAGAATATATATAGTAACATTCTTAAGGGAATATGTAAAGCAGACAAATGTGATATGTATTAGAGTGAAAAGTCAGTGTAAAAGCAGAAATCTAATTTCATAGCAGAGAGAAATCTCTGGTACATTTGTCATTATGGGCAATAGGATGTTGAGTAAATACTGTCAGAGATGAAGTTTCACAAAATAAATAGTCGTACTAACAAATTAACGTGACAGTGTAGAGCTGAAATGGATAAAAGTATAAATTAAAAAGAATTGACTATAATGCAATTTTGTGATATACAACTATAATCTTAAATATTATCAACTATATACAACTATAATCTTAAATATGCTATTCCAGTTCATCCTCTCTTTTAATGTTAGGACTTCACTGTGATCTTTTAGCTCCTAACAGAGTATGAGATACTTGACAATCAGAAAATGCTTCAGCTTAGAGGCTCATCAGAACCAGTAAATGAGTGTCTGTACTTTTACATGATGAGACATAGGACTATCTCCATTGCTAATTCTGCATTCTTAACATGGTTATATGCTTCACAGTTTTTTGTGTGATAATATTAACATTCAGAAATGGGGTTTCTGAAGCTGGTGGAAAAAGCCATAGAACCCGTATCCTGGCTGTGTCTGTAAAGAGTTGTGATGTGGGTGTTAGTCTTAAAGGAGTAGTCCAGTGGTGAACAACTTATCCCCTATCCTAAGGATAGGGGATAAGTTGCAGATCGCGGGGGTCCGACCGCTGGGGCCCCCTGCGATCTCCTGTACGGGCCCCGACAGCCCGCAGGAAGGGGGTGTGTTAACCTCCGCACAAAGCGGTGGCCGACATGCCCCCTCAATACAACTCTATGGCAGAGCCGGAGCGCTGCCTTCGGCAATCTCCGGCTCTCCGGCAATCTCTGGCTCTTTTCACCACTGGACTACCCCTTTAAAAAGAAAGTTGCAGCAATTAATGAAAAAATGCAAACAGCACAGTAAGCTTAACCCTTAGAGAAGGCAGGGCATAAATGTACACCTTGGCCACCTAGTCCTTAGCGAATCATTTATACCAAGCGGTGTGTACAATCTATAAAGCAAGCGCAAGACAGCCGAGACCTCGCCACTAATGACGAACAGGGATACACTTGTATAGTCTGCCTTCTAGCAGTGGATTGCTGATAAAAACTGATCAGTGGTATGCCAATTCTTAAAGGAGTAGTGCAACAAAAAATGTCTTTCCCACATTGAGATTGGTTTAAAAAATTATATAGAAAACCCAATTAGCACCATGCCTGAATCCACAGCGGGCGCTTTAAATCAATGCACTGCGGTGGCTTTTGCGGTGCCATAGGCCGCCACCGCCGCCACCACCACCCGCTTCTCTCCCCCTACCTGTCAGGGTGGTCCGGGCCATCCATCCTCCTTTCCTGTAGTGTCCGGCGGCATTCCGGGTGGAGGGTGCACCGGTCCAGGCTGTCCTTCTTCTTCGGCGGTCATCTCCTCCACTCTGGGCTGGCTGCAGCCTAGTCCACTGCATAGACGCCGCTGCGCAGTGACGCCCGTGCGCAGCGATGCACCAGACGTCACAGCGTAGTGGCATCTACGCAGCGTACTAGGCCGGAGCCTGCCCGGAGTGGAGAAGAGGACCCCCGGAGAAGAAGGACAGCCCGGACCGGTGCACCCTCCACCCGGAATGCCGCCGGACACTACAGGATGGATGGCCCGGACCACCCCCATTACGGGTAAGTTTAATTTTTTTTTATTGACTCGGAGGGTGGGGGAGGGGTCCGACCGGTATAGCGGTATGGGCAAAAATACGGATCCGCGGATCGGGGGGACGGTCGCGGTGCGGTGGGGGCAGTGCGGGGGGCGGGGCATTATCGGCTCATCGGCAAGATAATTGCCGATACCGATAATGCCCAAAATCGTGATTATCGGCCGATAATATCGGCCATACCGATAATCGGTCGATCCCTATTTTGCACTATAAAAATTTTCTTAGTGCTTTACCTTTTCTTAGCAGTTGGTATATTTGATTATTTCACTGGCACATGTAGTCATTGGATTGGAAGTGGTGAATAATATACAGTATGTGAATCTTAAATATAAAATAACACCAAGTATGTTGCTACTTCTCAAAAAGGGATCATTTTTGGACCGCCTCATAAAAATCAACTGCTTCTTTGTATGTACCATGTGTGTATAAACATGACAGAGGTGGGCAAGATGAGAGGGCTATTATAGAGAGCTAAGGGGAAGCGATACATTCTGGGAATTGTACTACTGAGCAACTGCTCAACCAGGAGGAAGTGATTTCGGACATCATAGGGGAAAAGTTAAAAACCGACAAAAAATTTATTTTTGATGGTTCCAAAACTGGGGCAGATAGGCAATGATATATGCTGCTGCAACATTTTTATTTTTTTCTACATTGTGTCGGAATATCCATTAAGTAAACAAGTTCAAAAGGGTTAACTATATAAGCTAAACAAGGCTAGGGCCAAAACAAGATGAGCACTTCTCTTTAAAAGAGAATTTTATTAACACAATTATAATACTTTACTACGTTTATTGTTCACAAAGGAAAACAAGGGTCTAGAACAGGCGAACTTTCAGCCAGATGTCTTTGTAAAGAACACTGAACTAATTCTTGTCCAAAATTTATTAAAAGATTCTGCTAATTTATAGTGGACATGGAGATAAACAAATATTAGGACATTTTATACCAAGAATATAACAAAACACAGTCGTTGAACACAATAAATTAGCACTGAGATGGCTTACTTGATAAGGAAAGTACATAGGTCAAATATACAGTATTTATAAAAAACATGTTTCAGGTCTTTTCTAGGCCTTTTCTATTAACCCTTAATTTCAGTAAGCAAAAAGCAACATTTTAAGTATTAAAAAGAAACAACAGATTATACCCCATAAATTGAAATCTACACCAGCACAGAGCGGCAAAATTGTGTCGTTATTTATTTTTTTTTCGTCAGCTCCATTTTGGAAGTTTTGCAACAATATTTGTGTATACAAGGGGCTTGTGGGGGAAAATGCACAAGTTTTCCACTCTGTGCTGGTGCAGGGAATGATAAATTCCCTCTGAGATGTTGTTTTGGGCGAATTAATTAACATGGTATAATTAGTTAGGTAAATTTGTCTGAATGGATTGAGCACCTGTTATTCCCCTTTGAGTGCCAAGAGTGTTAAGAATTGTGAGGATAACATTTGTCCTTTGTCACTGTGATCATCACGTATTCTGCTGTAGTCACTTACGTGTAGTCAATTGTAAGTTCTGGAGTTATGATTAGTGAAACAGAAATTCCCAGCATACCCTTACCACCGCTTTGATCATACTGGAAGCTGTAGTTTCACATAATAAAAACTTCTTTAGTACTTTTCTCTTTTCCCCTTAATAGGCAATAGGTATCATTTTTGATTATAGTCAAAATAAGTGTGGGTGCTGACGGCCCCTTTTCTGCAAACTTTAATATGGCACAACATTACATAAAAAATAGGGCCTTTTTATTCTTATTTTAGGTACGTATTTTTTATGTAATTTTACGATGTTTCAACCCAGCCTACATTGTAAAATGTACTGACATATTTCTTTTTGCATGCACATTTTTCTATAAATTCAGCAAAGAAAGGCCACATTTTAATGATCTTTTTTGCTGATTACACATGGAAATTGCTTAAAAGAAATATGTCAGTACATTTTATAATGTGTGAACCTTGCCTAAGATTGCTCACAAATTGCAATCTCCCAGCAGGAAAGAATGTGGGCGTTTCCCAGCAGGAATGACATCACTGAAGCCTGCTGGGGGACCAATTCCACCCTCATATGGTTGAAGGGCTGAGATGAATAGAAGACTTCAAGCTCTGTGCAGCTTTCAGTGAGGCTCTGTGCAGCTTAAAGTGAGGCTCGTTGCAGCTGTCAATTAAGCTCAGTGTAGATATACACTTCCTGAGTTTGGTCTCCTGCCAGTCCGTGATGAGACCAAACTCACTGTATTAATTGCCTCAGGAAAGAGAACAGAGCCACCTAGTGGTCGTTTTTTTCTATTAAATTTTTAACATATTTATGTTGATAATTTTGAAAGCAAGTGAACTGGAAAGTGTCTGCTAATTACAAAAGGAACACTATATTAAATGTTTTATTTGTTAACAGGAACTCTTTAAGGACCACAGGTTTTTTCACTTTTGCACTTTCGTATTTTCCACCTCACCTAAAAATCGCTTTCAATTTTGCACCTACAGACCTATATGAGGGCTTTTTTTTTTTTTCCACCAGTTGTACTTTGTAATACATCAATCATTTCACCCAAAAATCTACGGCAAAACAAAACAAAACTGCCATTTTGGAATTTTTAGGGGCTTCCGATTCTATGCAGTGAACTTTTCTGTAAAAATGACACCATATCTTTAACCTCTTAAGGACGGAGGGCGTACCTGTATGCCCTGCGCCCGATCCCAGTCTATAATGCGGTGTCATGCCGTGACCCCGCGTTATAGGGGTCGGTCCCAGCGGCTAATGAAAGCCGGGACCCTGGGCTAATAGCATGCGGCATAGATAGATCGTTGTGACGCGTGCTGATAACCCTTCAGACGCGGCGTTCAAAGTTGATTGCTGATCGGCGATTGATTGCTCAAAGCCTGAAATCCAGGCTTGAGCAATCAACCGCCGATAACACTGATCATTGCCATGCTAATGCATGGCAGTGATCTGTGTAAAAGATCAGTGTGTGCGGTGTTATAGCCCCTAGAGGGGGCTATAACATTGCAAAAACCTAAGTGTGAAATTTTTTTTATAAAGATCATTTAACCCCTTCCCTAATAAGTAAGAATCACCCCCCTTTTCCCATAAAAAGGGTCGGTCTCGGCAGCCAATGAAAGCTGGGACCCTGGGCTAATAGCATGTGGCAACAATCGTTGTGTTGCACAATATTAACCCTTTAGATGCAGCCTTCAAAGTTGATTGCTGTGTCTAAAGTAACAAAAATACACTCCTGGCAGCACAGTCGTGCTGATCGGGACCATTGCAGTGAAATCGTGATTTCCCGATCAGCTAGAATGTGAGCGGAGGGTCCGTTACCTGCCTCCGGCGTGTCCGATCGGCGATCGATTGCTCCAAGCCTGAAATCCAGGCTTGAGCAATCGACCGCCGATAACACTGATCATTGCCATGTTAATGCATGGCAGTGATCTGTGTAGAAGATCAGTGTGTGCGGTGTTATCGCCCCTAGAGGGGGCTATAACATTGCAAAAAAATAAGTGTGAAAAAAAAGTTAATAAAGATCATTTAACCTCTTCCCTAATAAAAGTAAGAATCACCCCTCTTTAAACATTTTAAAAAAAAACCTGGGTAAATAAAATAAAAATAAACATATCTGGTATCGCCGAGTGCGGAAATGTCTGAACTATAAAAATATATCATATATTAAACCGCATGGTCAATGGCGTATGCGCCAAAAAAAAAACAATGTCCAAAATAGACTATTTTTTGTCACTTTTTACATAGAAAAATACATAAAAAGCGATCAAAAAGTCCAATCAATACTAAAATGGTAACACTAAAAACTTCAGATCACGGCACAAAAAATTAGCCCTCATACAGCCCCGTGCGCGAAAAAATAAAAAAAGTTGAGTCAAAATATGACATTTTTAAACGTATTCATTTTCGTACATGTAGTTATGATTTTTTCCAGAAGTAAGACAAAATCAAACCTATATAAGTTGGGTATCATTTAAACCTACAGAATAAAGAAAATGAGTCATTTTTAAAGAAAAATGCACTGCGTAGAAACGAAAGCCCCCAAAAGTTGCAAAATGGCATTTTGTCGCACAATAAATTTTTTCTCCATTTAGCCGTGGATTTTTTGGTAAAATGACTAATGTCACTGCAAAGTAGAATTGGTGGCGCAGAACATAAGCTATAATATGGAATTTTAGGTGCTAAATTGAAAGGGTTATGATATTTAAAAGGTAAGAAGGAAAAAATAAAAGTGCAAAAATGGAAAAACCCTGATTCCTTAAGGGGTTAATCTGTAGGTCCATACGGTTACAAGGATACTTAATTTATATAAGTTTTATTTTATTCCTACAACTACATGCACCAAAATTAGTATGTGTAAAATTGTCATCTTCTGACCCCTGTACTTTTTTATTTTTCCATATACAGGGATTTACGAGGGCTCAATTTTTTACACCATGATTTGAAGTTTTCATCGGTAGCATTTTTGTTTTGATGGGACTTTTTGATTTTTTTTATACCTTCTTTCAGGGTAAACAAAGTAACCAAAAAATACGCAATTTTAGATTTGGAATTTATTTACATGTACGCCATTGACCAAACCACGGTTTTTGGTCCTGTTCAAAAAACGCATTTTAACTGAATACGGTTATTTTAACACAGGACTCTATGAGAACTGTATGTCATTGCGGTTCTGTCCGTTTTTTTCTATATGGTTTTTAACCTTGCACATGCGCAGTACGAGCCGAAATAACCACCCACCTTCTGGAAAGAGCTGTGAAACGCCTTGAGGAACAAGCCCCAGAGAAGTAATTTCCTCTCAGAGTTTGCAGAGAAGACATCTTGCAGCACCATTTCAGCCATTTTAAGTAAGTGCCTTGCTCTACATCACTTCCTCCTTGTTGTTAACCCTTTGTTTTACCATAATTTAACCCTTTACATGATTGCATTCTATGTTTCATTTTGCATCTCATCTTTTCTTCATTTAATCAATTCAGATGTGTATATTTACTGTATTTCCAATTTTATAGACTTTTTTTGGGGTATTTTATGTTGTTAATTTAGCAGACTGTGTAGGGGTCCAGAATATAAAATGCATATATTGGATGTAATTATTTGCAAATGTTTTTACATTTTTGTAAATAAATACACCAATAATCATTGCAATTTGTAATGTCACCCTTTTTTTAAGTATGCAATTGTAGATTGGTGCAATGTTTTTTTGTTTTATTTATATTTATAAAATAAGTTATTTATGAAATACTCCCGATTTTGATGATGATGGTGTGTAAATGATTGATAATTTGACTGGCAGTCATATGGATAGGTCATTATCTAAACTTTTTAGGGTAGTTTTTGCATAACCTGTCTATTGATTAAAAATTGCACAGTTGCCTATAGCAACCGTGCAGAATGATTTAGCAAATTTACACATTCCTTGTTGAAAACAAGCATATAGGTTGCTATTGTCAAATGGACAACTTGTAAAATGGACAGGATCTTTTTGGATACTTAATGTAAAGATGTTTGGTGTACATTATATTTATATATATATATATATATATATATATATATATACATATATAAATGGGATGAGTATTTAACTCAGGGCGAGTTCCCCACTGGGCCCTTGAAAGCTCCATCACACCAGTAGTGGTGAACTCGCCCTGAGTTAAATACTCATCCCCTTTAGTTGGTCTAAGGCCCCTCATCTCAGCCAAGCCAGATCACCCTGCTCTGTACTGATGAGGGGCAAGAATGCCTCCCCTGAGAAGAATGTCCGACTGGAGGTTCTCCAGGCCCTGCGGGCTCAGCTCGCCACCACTAGGGCAGTAGTGTTGGGTGGTGACTTCAACTGCCCCATTGAGGTGGACGGGCGCAGTTCTGGCACATCCGCCAACCTGGACGTGACGTCTAAGCTGCTGATTGAGATGGTGACAGAGGCATCCTTGCAAGACGTTGTTGGGTCCATCGGGAACGGCTCCGTAAACTATACGTGGAGCCGCCCCGATGGCTCGCTCCGTTCTCGGATAGACTTCATCTTCACTTCGAGAGCAGTCAGAAAGGTGTCGTACTCTATGGTCCCCTGCTTCTTCTCTGACCACAGGGCCATTCGATTTCGGGGGACTCTGGGCCATGGTTTCCCACCTGGCCCAGGCTCCTGGAAGTTGAATTGTGCCCTGCTGGAGCAGAGGGAGGTCATGGAGGAACTTAGGGATGCGTACCTTGTATGGCGTAATGACAAATGTCTGTTTAACTGCATCAGCGATTGGTGGGAATATGTTAAAGTCGAGTTCCGTTGTTTCTTCCAGGCAGAAGGCAGACAACAGGCGTGTGCGAAGAAATGGGACTTCAGGAAACTGCAGCGCGAGCTGCGGTCCCTGCAGGACCTGCTCCAGTGTGGCTGGGACGTCAGAGAGGAGCTGGAGGAGACCAAAAAGAGCTTGAAAAGGCACTTTGAGGAGGAATCCAAGCAAATCGTCTTTCGTTCCAAAGTGAAGAACCTGGAGAAGGGTGAGAAGTGTAACTCTTTCTTTTTCAGGAAGCTCCATGCTGGCCACACGCCCCTGACTGAGCTACGAGATGAGACCGGACAGATGAGGAGGAGCAAGGAGGAAGTGATGGGGGTCGTCTCTGACTTCTACAGCAACCTCTACGCCCCCAAGTCATCCGACCTCGAAGCCACCGAGAGGTTTCTGTCAGGTATCACTAACGTTGTTGATCCCGCAGGTGCGGCGGCTATGGACGATCCCTTGACGTGGAGGAGCTGCTCTCTGACGCTAAATCCTTTAAGCCTGGCAGGACCCTGGGCAGTGACGGTCTCCTGGCCGAGCTCTATGTAGCGCTGGGTGACCTGATCTGTCCGGACCTGTTGGAGGTGTACGAGGAGATGGTGGTGGGGGGAAGAATGCCTCCGTCGTTGAGGGAAGGGATGATCACGATCTTGTATAAGCGGAAGGGGGAGAGATGTGACCTGATAAACTGGCGTCCCATCTCTCTCCTGAACGTGGACTACAAGATCCTCGCCAAGGTGCTGGCCAACAGGCTGAAATCTGTCATCGGGCAGATCGTCCATCCGGACCAGACCTGCTGCATTCCTGGTCGCAGGATTGATGACAGCCTTGCCCTTGTGAGAGACATGGTCCATTACATCCAGGACCGTCGTGGCCGCGCCGCCCTGGTCAGTTTGGTTCAGGAGAAGGCGTTTGACCGTGTCTCCTACGCATTCATGGGCAGGGCTTTGCGCAGGCTAGGTCTGGGGAAGATGTTTTGCTCCTTTGTTAACGTCATGTATTTTGACATTTACAGCACAGTGTTGGTGAACGGCTGGAAGACTAACCCCTTTTCCATCCTTTCAGGGGTTAGACAAGGCTGCCCTCTTTCACCTATTCTTTTTGTTTGTGTTATAGAGCTCTTCGCTGAGACTATCCGGCAGAATGGAGAGATCAGAGGGATCACCGCACCAGGACCAGATCGCTATGAGGTCAAGTGCTCGCTCTACATGGATGATGTGACCGCCTTCTGCGCTGACCAGCGTTCGGTGACTGCACTCGTCCAGACCTGCGAGGACTTCGGCAGAGCTTCGGGGGCAAAAGTCAACTGCGGGAAGTCGGAAGCCATGCTCTTCGGGGAATGGCTTTTTCCGCTCCCTTCCCCTTTTCTGTTAAGCCGGACTTCATTCAAATTCTTGGAGTCTGATTCGGGAAGGAAGGAGCGGCCCTTAAGTCTTGGCAAGACCGACTAGGAAAGATGAACTCTAAGATCGGACTGTGGAGCTCCAGAACGCTCTCGATTGAAGGCAAAGCACTTGTTCTGCGGAGTGAAGTTTTGCCTGTGCTCCAGTATACCGCACAGGCCTGGCCTCCCCATACCACCGTTTGCAAGGCCATCACCCGGACAGTGTTTCGCTTCATCTGGGGCAAAATGGACAGAGTCAAGAGGACTGTGATGTACAAGGAGCCCCGCAAGGGTGGGAAGGGAATACCCGATATCGCCACTCTGCTGAGGGCCTCCTTTGCATGTGTCAGCGTGCAGCGGACTCTTGTTGAAAAGACTGGCTCAGCGGGCAGGTCCATGTCTCGCTTGTTTCTCATGCCCCTCTGGAGACAGCTGGGCTGGGACAGGTGGGACAGCTCCATCCCTTACAACTGGAACGCTCCCTGGTTCTATGGGGATGTTGTCCGGTTTGTGAGGGAGCACCAGCTGGAAGGACTGAAACCTGACCTATGGAAGCTGAAGACAATCTACAAGCTCATCCGAGCTAAGGACTTGACTGAGCTGGTTCCGGGACTCCCCGCAGCCACTGCAGAGACAGTTTGGACTAATGTGGCCTCAAAGCGACTTACCAATGGACACAAGGACTTGTCGTGGATGGCCGTCAAGGGAGGACTCTCTCTCAGGTCGTTCATGCATACCCGCAACCTGTGCACAACCCGGTACTTCCCCCGATGCCTCTATGTGGAGGAAACATCTTTGCACGTGTTTTGGCAGTGCCCCTTTGCACAGGGTCTGTTGGACGCCCTGGAACATGAACTCAGAGACTCTGTACCCAGGAACTGCCTATCGTACCATTCAGTGCTTTACGGTCTGTTCCCTGGGACCCACGATGTGGAGGCCATCCAGGAGGCCTGGCGCCTTGTGAACTGTTTTAAGAATGCAGTGTGGCTTGCCAGGAACCGCCTCGTGATCAACAGGGAGAACATGTCTGTCCGGGACTGCCGCAGCTTCATCAAGAGCCTGCTTAGAGACTATTCCATCTTCGACAGCCCGGCCGTCGATGAGGAAGAAGAGAAGTGAAGAGCCCTGTCCTTCTTCCATGTCTCCTTGAAGATACAGCCCAGCAGTTTGGCCCTGTGATCTGCCCCCTCCCCACCCCCACATCGTTGCCCATACCCCCCCCCGCCACCGCCCCGATAACAGATTGTATTGTTTTGTTATTCGATCTCTTGTGCTTTTCTATTACAGGATTGAGCGGAGTGTTAGAGTAGCATGATGTGCGATGTATAGCTTCGGGAACCTTTGCTGTGTATTCTACTGTCATGCTTTGTGTGATTGTAATTTATTGTATGACTTGTAATGACTGAACGGACAATAAAGCTCTTTCAATAAACCCGAAACAGCTGTCTGCAGATGGGTAGAAACTTCCCTTTTGGGGAGTAAGTCTGGCTTGGCATTAATCCCGATCAGTTTTTTATATTCGGTAACTGGAGCTAAGCTGATACCAGGGAACATCGCCTGACGCCTGAGAAGGTGATATAATGAGCTGCTTTGCATATTCCCCTATATATATATATATATATATATATATATATATATATATACATATATATATATATTATTATTATTTTTTTTTTATTATTATTTATTTATATATATATATATATATATATTATTTTATTTTATTTTTTTTTTTTTTAAATAGGTAGATCACAATGTTATCACCCCACAGCATTTTTACAGGCAGTCCAAATGGGGTATGTATTTCTGTGTCTTTTTTTTTTTTTTTTTTTTTTTTTTTTTCCTTTTAAGGTTGTATTTACATAGCATTATTTTTTTTTTCTTTGTAGACTCCAAGCCCCCACCATCTGAATAGTCCACAGTTGTCTGTAAGTGTTTAAAAAAGTTAAAATTATAATTTTTAACTATTTTAGCATCGATACTAATTTGTGCATAATTGCTTACAGCCTTCATTGAGGATGTCCCCAATGTTTGAGGAGTTAGAGGAACCCTCACAGAAACCATCATGTAGCCAGGTATGCATATACTTTTTAATAATAATTTTTTTTTATCAGGCTTGGCTATATCTCTCTCTCTCTCTCTCTCTATCTAACTATCTATCTATATATACCTTATATACTCATCCGAGTTTTTCAGCATGGTTTTTCGTGCAGAAAACGCCTGCTTATACACGAGTGAACTCTCCGCATTTCAATCCCTTCATCAGTGGTCTTCAACATTCGGACCTCCAGATGTTGCAAAACTACAACTCCCAGCATGCCTGGACAACCGATGGCTGTCCGGGCATGCTGGGAGTTGTAGTTCTGCAACATCTGGAGGTCTGCATGTTGAAGACCACTGATGAAGGGATTGACAGGCGGGGATGATGACGAAGGCCGCAGTGATCTTCAAAACTACAACTCCCAGCATGCCTGGACAGCCGATGGCTGTCCGGGCATGCTGGGAGTTGTAGTTTTGCAACATCTGGAGGTCCGCAGGTTGAAGACCACTGAGGAAGGGATTGACAGGCGGTGATGATGAATGGGGGGGGGGATGATGACGGGGGTCTGGATGATTACATGGGGGGATGATGTTTAGTCGAGTCAATAACTTTTCCTGGGTTTTTGGGGTGAAATTAGGAGACTCGGCTTATATTTGGGTCGGCTTATAGTCGAGTATATACGGTGTGTGTGTGTGTGTGTGTGTGTGTGTGTGTGTGTGTGTGTGTGTGTATATATATATATATATATATATATATAATATGTGGGTGTATATGTATGTATATATGTGTGTGTGTGTGTATATATATATATATATATATATATAATATGTGTGTATATATGTATATATATATATATATATATATATGTGTACATAAACAATAATTCCTTCTTTACTAGAGAACAACCCAAACTCAGGAACATTCCCAACCAAAAAGTTTGAAGCGGTCCTGCAAGTCTGATGCCCCCTCCAAAGCTCCTAGCAAAGTAAGGACTTAAATTATTTTATTTATTTTTATGATGTGGTACATGAGAATCCACGGTTTTGAAGAACTGAAGGGGTTAAATCACATTTATTAACTTTTTTTTTTTTAACACTTTTTTTTTGTCCCCATAGCGAACTATTACATGCAATCCTTAGATTGCATACACTGATCAACGCTATGCCATAGCACAGCAATGATCAGTGTTATCGGTGCTCTGCAGCTCCAGCCTGCATGGCAGGCTTTGAGCAACAGAACACCGATCGGATGGCGAGGAAGCAGGTAAGGACCCTCCTGCCGTCCTCTCAGCTGGTCGGGACACGGCGATTTCACCGCGGCGGTCCCAAACAGCCCGCTAAGTTAACCGGCAAGTGTTTCTTCCCGGGTTAGACGCTGCAATCAACTTTAATTGCGGCGTCTAAAGGGTTAATACCAGACATCAGCCCGATCGGTGTCCAGTATTAGCTGCGGTCCTGGTTGCTGATAGCGCTTCACATAATGGGAGTCGGCAATGGATGTAAATATACGTCCATTGTCGTTAAGGGGTTAAAGGGGTGCTCTGGTAGAAAACATATTTTTTATTCAACTGGTGCCAGAAAGTTAAACAGATTTTTAAATGACTTCTATTTTAAAATCTTTATTCTTCCAGTACTTATCAGCTGCTGTATGCTCCAGAGGAAGTTGTGTAGTTCTTTTCCGTCTGACCACAGTGCTCTCTGCTGACACCTCTGTCCATGTCAGGAACTGTCCAGAGTACAAGCAAATCCCCATAGCAAACCTCTCCTGCTCTGGATAGTCCCTGACATGGACAAAGGTGTCAGCAGAGAGCACTGTGGTCAGACAGAAAAGAACTATACAACTTCCTGTGGAGTATACAGCAGCTGATAAGTACTTGAAGGATTAAGATTTTTAAATATCCGTTTAACTTTCTGGCAACCAGTTGAATTAAAAATATGTTTTCCACCGGAGCACCCTTTAAATATCCAATAAATACTTATTTCTGGCACCAGTTAATTTGGCTGTCAGAGTGTACACTGTTTAAAAAAGTTTTCATAATACTAACAATTGGAATTTCATACTTTTTTTTAAAACAGTGTACTGACAGCTATTTTTCCGTAGACTTTAATTGTGTGCATTATTACATAAAAAATATGCCTTCATTTACAAACCTGTTTAGTCCGCTCAGTCCTCTATCTCCTTAGGATGTTCCCATAGTGTTACCAGCTGCATACCTTCTTTAGTATGAACAACTTATGGCATGCTGTTGAGACAAACATCAGGGCAGCATTAGTCTCTCTGACACAGAACAATTATACAAAGCTTTAGAGGTGGACAAAGGTTGTTACAGGGAATAATCTTTTTCAAGGTAACACCCTGGAGCACTGCAGAAATTGCAGTTAGTCTTTATTTTTTACAGACCTACTGTCACGATCCCGGCTGGTAGGAGGTGGATCCTCTGTGCCAGAGAGGGATTGGCGTGGACCGTGCTAGTGGACCGGTTCTAAGTCACTACTGGTGTTCACCAGAGCCCGCCGCAAAGCGGGATGGTCTTGCTGCGGCGGTAGTGACCAGGTCGTATCCACTAGCAACGGCTCAACCTCTCTGACTGCTGAAGATAGGCGCGGTACAAGGGAGTAGACAAAGCAAGGTCGGACGTAGCAGAAGGTCAGGGCAGGCAGCAAGAATCGTAGTCAATAAGGCAAGCAGGAGGTCAAGTACACGGTATGGATAAACACAGTAACGCTTTCACTAGGCTCTAAGGCAACAAGATCCGGCAGGGAAGTGCAGGGACAGAGAACAGATATAGTCTGGGAGCAGGTGGAAGCCAATTAAGCTAATTGGGCCAGGCACCAATCATTGGTGCACTGGCCCTTTAAGTCTCAGGGAGCTGGCGCGCGCGCGCCCTAGAGAGCGGAGCCGCGCGCGCCAGCACATGACAGCAGGGGACCGGGACGGGTAAGTGACCTGGGATGCGATTCACGAGCGGGCGCGTCCCGCTGTGCGAATCGCATCCCCGACGGCCATGACAGTGCAGCGCTCCCGGTCAGCGGGACCGACCGGGGCGCTGCGGAGAGAGAGACGCCGTAAGCGCTCCGGGGAGGAGCGGGGACCCGGAGCGCTAGGCGTAACAGTACCCCCCCCCTTAGGTCTCCCCTTCTCTTTGTCCGGTAACTGCCTCCCCTGGGATGAGGACACCGGGAAAGAATGGAGGGTTTCCTCAACGGCAGGCAGTACAGCAGGAGTGGGAATGGGGAGGGAGGGCAGAGGGCGAGGCCTGGCACAGGGCAGTGTGACACCAGGACGGGGGCCATGGGGAGGCACCGAGGCTTGCCTGACTGGACTGGGAGGGGGGGAGAGGCACTTCTTATGGCAGGACGGCAGACCGGTTACAGGGGGAACCACAGGGTCACGGCAGGGAGTACTGGGAACCGGTTTAAGGCAGTCCTTGAAACAAGAGGAACCCCAGCTCTTGATCTCCCCTGTGGACCAATCCAGGGTTGGGGAATGGTGTTGAAGCCAGGGTAGTCCAAGGAGAATTTCGGAAGTGCAATTGGAGAGGACCAAAAACTCAATTTTTTCGTGATGAGGTCCGATGCACATTAGGAGGGGCTCCGTGCGGTAACGCACGGTGCAATCCAACCTGACTCCGTTGACCGCGGAAATGTAGAGTGGCTTGACGAGACGGGTCACCGGGATGCGGAATTTATTCACCAAGGACTCACGAATAAAATTCCCAGAGGCACCAGAGTCCAGGCAGGCCACGGCTGAAAGGGAGGAGTTGGCTGAAGGGGAAATCCGCACGGGCACCGTGAGACGTGGAGAAGCCGACTTAGAATCAAGAGACGCCACACCCACGAGAGCTGGGTGCGAGCGTGCGTTTCCCAGACGTGGAGGACGGATAGGGCAATCCACCAAGAAATGTTCGGTACTGGCACAGTACAGACAAAGATTTTCTTCCCTACGGCGATTCCTCTCCTCCTGGGTCAGGCGAGACCGATCCACTTGCATGGCCTCCTCGGCGGGAGGCCTAGGCGTAGATTGCAACGGAGACTGTGGGAGAGGTGCCCAGAGATCTAAGTCTTTTTCCTGGCGGAGCTCTTGATGTCTCTCAGAAAAACGCATGTCAATGCGAGTGGCTAGATGAATGAGTTCATGCAGGTTAGCAGGAATTTCTCGTGCGGCCAGAACATCTTTAATGTTGCTGGATAGGCCTTTTTTAAAGGTCACGCAGAGGGCCTCATTATTCCAGGATAGTTCAGAAGCAAGAGTACGGAATTGTATGGCGTGCTCGCCAACGGAAGAATTACCCTGGACCAGGTTCAGCAGGGCAGTCTCAGCAGAAGAGGCTCGGGCAGGTTCCTCAAAGACACTTCGAATTTCCGAGAAGAAGGAGTGTACAGAGGCAGTGACGGGGTCATCGCGGTCCCAGAGCGGTGTGGCCCATGACAGGGCTTTTCCAGACAGAAGGCTGACTACGAAAGCCACCTTAGACCTTTCAGTAGGAAACTGGTCCGACATCATCTCCAAGTGCAGGGAACATTGCGAAAGAAAGCCACGGCAAAACTTAGAGTCCCCATCAAATTTGACCGGCAGGGACAAGCGGAGGCTAGGAGTGGCCACTCGCTGCGGAAGGGGTGCAGGAGCTGGCGGAGGAGATGGTTGCTGCTGTAGCAGAGGCAGAAGTTGCGACTGAAGTTGTTGCACCATGGTGGACACTTCCGACAGCTGGTGGGTTAGATGGGCGATCTGTCGGGATTGCTGGGCGACCACCGTGGTGAGATCAGAGATAGCTGGCAGGGGAACCTCAGCGGGATCCATCGCCGGATCTACTGTCACGATCCCGGCTGGTAGGAGGTGGATCCTCTGTGCCAGAGAGGGATTGGCGTGGACCGTGCTAGTGGACCGGTTCTAAGTCACTACTGGTGTTCACCAGAGCCCGCCGCAAAGCGGGATGGTCTTGCTGCGGCGGTAGTGACCAGGTCGTATCCACTAGCAACGGCTCAACCTCTCTGACTGCTGAAGATAGGCGCGGTACAAGGGAGTAGACAAAGCAAGGTCGGACGTAGCAGAAGGTCGGGGCAGGCAGCAAGAATCGTAGTCAATAAGGCAAGCAGGAGGTCAAGTACACGGTATGGATAAACACAGTAACGCTTTCACTAGGCTCTAAGGCAACAAGATCCGGCAGGGAAGTGCAGGGACAGAGAACAGATATAGTCTGGGAGCAGGTGGAAGCCAATTAAGCTAATTGGGCCAGGCACCAATCATTGGTGCACTGGCCCTTTAAGTCTCAGGGAGCTGGCGCGCGCGCGCCCTAGAGAGCGGAGCCGCGCGCGCCAGCACATGACAGCAGGGGACCGGGACGGGTAAGTGACCTGGGATGCGATTCGCGAGCGGGCGCGTCCCGCTGTGCGAATCGCATCCCCGACGGCCATGACAGTGCAGCGCTCCCGGTCAGCGGGACCGACCGGGGCGCTGCGGAGAGAGAGACGCCGTAAGCGCTCCGGGGAGGAGCGGGGACCCGGAGCGCTAGGCGTAACACCTACTTAATTAGGAGAGCATGCTCCTAATTGCTGAAAGTGTATACCATTGGAAATAACCTTACCTGGCTGGGGAGGATTCTCCAATCTTGCAAAAATCTTTAAGGGGTACTCCACCCCTAGACATCTTATTCCCTATCCAAAGGATAGGGGATAAGATGTCTGATCGCGGGGGTCCCGCCGCCGGGGACCCCCGCTTTCTCACTAGCAGCATCCCGCTGTCATCAAGGCACAGAGGAAAATCTCTGTGCGGGATGACGGGGCGATATAGGGGCTGGAGCACCGTGATGGCCGCCACGCCCACTCCCATCGACTTGGGGGGTGATGTCACAGTGCTTCGGCCCCTGTATCGCCCTGTCATTACGCACAGAGATTTTCTTGTGTGCTATGATGATGGCGGGGGCTACTAGTGAGAAAGCGGGGGTCCCCAGTGGCGGGACCCCAGCGATCAGACATCTTATCCCCTATACTTTGGATAAGGGATAAGATGTCTAGGGGCGGAGTACCCTTTTAAGCCATGTTCACATGGAGTAAAATGTGCGTAATGTCCGTATGGAAAACATTTGCAGAACATTCTGCACATTTTAATAACCGAAATGCGTTGTCTCATAGACAGCAGTACAATTCTGGGCAAAATCCCCAAAAAAGAATAGACAAGTCTATTCTTGTTGCGGACACCAGAATCAAGATTTCTGCAGCAGAACATTTACCGGAAAACTTCCCACCATGTGAACAGTGCAGTAGAATCCAGTCTGCTGCAGCGAAATGTCCGTGCGGAATATTCTAGTGGAATTCTGCACGGAAATTCTGCCATGTGAACATACCCTTAAACTGAAACTTTCTGTGTTCTGCTGAAACTTGGCAAGAGACTTGGCTTCTCCATTGTTTTTGTTGTCTTAAGAGTCAGGGCTGGGACTTTGACTGTCTGCACCTGAACATAACATGATAATTCGGAATGCGCTTGGCTTCTCTAAGTGTGTCAAATTACAGGAAAGCCATTTTAAACTCCTCTCTCATTGGTACAAAACTACTGAGCTCCTCCATCACTGGGGACTATCTGACTTGGCTAGTTAGAGATGCCAGACAGCAGTAGGCTCTCCATCGCATATTTTTGGTGACATTGACCGTTGTTGCTCTCTACAGGTGGAAAGTAGGCAAACTAATCAATCAAAGATGTGGGTCAGCCATGGTTCTGTCTTCTCAAATGGTACTCCATATAACACAAAAGAAAACCACTAAAGGAGTCATTTAAAGGGGTACTCCGCCCCTAGACATCTTATCCCCTATCCAAATGATAGGGGATAAGATGTCAGATTGCCGCAGTCCCACTGCTGGGGAGCCCCGGGATCCCCGCTGCGGCACCGCGCTATCATTACTGCACAGAGCGAGTTCGCTCTGCACGTAATGACGGGCAATACAGGGGCCGGAGCATCGTTACATCACGGCTCCGCCCCTCATGATGTCACGGCACGCCCCCTCAATACATGTCCATGGGAGGGGGCGTGGCGGTCGTCACGCCCCCTGTCATAGACTTGCATTAAGGGGACGTGCCGTGATGTCACGAGGGGCGGAGCCATGATGTCACGCCGCTCTGTGCAGTAATGACCGCGGCAGTAATGTGCAGTAATGACCAGCAGCGGGACCGCGGCGATCTGACATCTTATCCCCTATCCTTTGGATAGGGGATAAGATGTCTGGGGCGGAGTACCCCTTTAAGTGACTCCTTTAGTGTTTCTTTTTGGGTTATATGTTAGATTCGGAGTTCACACTATATAGTGCCTAAACTACTATACAGGGGTTAGGTTTGTTGTACCAGTGATACATGTAGGTTTTTGTACTCAATAATTTCCCCGTTTCTTTGGCTTGTCATTTTGAATAATCAAACTACTTAGTACTACTTAGACTACCACATGCCAGCTATCCTTTTAATAGCAATTTATTAGCTGCCCTTCTCCTTTCGGCAACTAAAATGCTAATACTGCTTCATTGGCAGAAACACTCCTCCTAGACATCTTATCCCCTATCCAAAGGATAGGGGATAAGATGTCAGATCGCCACGGTCCCGCTGCTGGGGAGCCCAGGGATCCCCGCTGCGGCATCGCACTATCATTACTGCACAGAGCGAGTTCGCTCTGCACGTAATGACAGGCAATACAGGGGCCGGAGCATCGTTACGTCACGGCTCCGCCCCTCGTGACGTCACGGCACGCCCCCTCAATACATGTCTATGGGAGGGGGCGTGGCGGTCGTCACGCCCCCTGTCATAGACTTGCATTAAGGGGACGTGCAGTGATGTCACGAGGGGCAGAGCCATGACGTCACGCCGCTCTGTGCAATAATGATAGCGCGGTGCCGCAGCGGGGATCCCGGGGCTCCCAAGCAGCGGGACCGCGGCGATCTGACATCTTATCCCCTATCCTTTGGATAGGGGATAAGATGTCTGGGGCGGAGTACCCCTTTAAGTGACTCCTTTAGTGTTTCTTTTTGGGTTATATGTTAGATTCGGAGTTCACACTATATAGTGCCTAACTACTATACAGGGGTTAGGTTTGTTGTACCAGTGATACATGTAGGTTTTTGTACTCAATAATTTCCCCGTCTCTTTGGCTTGTCATTTTGGATAATCAAACTACTTAGTACTACTTAGACTACCACATGCCAGCTATCCTTTTAATAGCAATTTATTAGCTGCCCTTCTCCTTTCGGCAACTAAAATGCTAATACTGCTACATCGGCAGAAACATACTCCTCCAACAGCGCAACAATGGCTGCACAAAGTGGGACAAATATGTTATTTAGAGAAAAACACCAGTTGGGAAGGCTACTCCTATCACTATTTCCTCAAGGAAGGCCCCATCGTTTTGATTCAAAGATTCTAATGCACCTAAAACTCCCATATCCTCCATCTTTCCCTTTTTTTTCATGCATTTCTATTCCTCCCTTCCTTAAAGGGGTACAGCGGTGAAAACCTTTTTTCTTTTAAATCAACTGGTGGCAGAACATTAAATATATTTGTAAATTACTTCTATTAAGAAATCTTAATCATTCCTGTACTTATTAGCTGCTGAATACTGCAGAGGAAATTCTTTTCTTTTTGGAATGCTCTCTGATGACATCACTACCACAGTTCTCTTTGCTGACGTTATTATAATAATAATAACGCTTTATTATTGTTGTCCCCGTCACTGCAAGGCAGCAGGGCTAATCACTGAGCCACCATGCTGCCCTTAGCATACATCTGCTATGCATGGTTGCTAAAATGGACAGAGATGTCAGCAGAGAGCACTGTGTTCGTGATGTCATCAGTGTTCCAAAAAGAAAGGAATTTCCTCTGTAGCATTCAGCAGCTAATAAGTACTGGAAGGATTAAGATTTTTTAATAGAAGTAATTTACAAATATATTTAACTTTCTGCCACCAGTTGATTTAAAAGAAAAAAGGTTTTCACCGGAGTACCCCTTTAAATCCCTCTATCCCCACCCCACCCATTTTTTTTTATTCTTTATATATTTTTCTCTTTTCTTTCACCCCTCTTTTAATCTCTACTGGCTCTTATTCTTTACTGTTGATAGGAGACCCTGGTCTCCTTCCTATGGATTTTAATGCCTTGTTATTACATGAAGCCTAGCTATGGGAGGCTTATTTTACCATGTCTTCCCTGTATGCTGTTCAGCTTTTTTGGGGCTAGTATCACTGTTTGCACCCAAATCTCTTGGATACTACCTATGTTCTATTTTACTTTGTCTGTAAAAATAAAAATATTGAAAATCTGACAAAAAAAGAATTAGTTTGCTACACATTGTTACGCTATGCGCTCTGGCCTCACACGCTGGCCGTGAGCGCATGGTCCCCTTACCTTCTGCGGCCGACGGGGCTGGGACTCGCATCGCGGAACACGCCCGCATGCGAGCCCCAGCCCGTCACTCTCCGGGTGTTTTTCCTGCCTCTGCCTCTCTGCTCCCGCGCGCGTGTCCCCGTCCCTTAGGGCGTGCGTGCACTGGAGCTTTAAGATTTAAAGGGCCAGTAGGCTCATTAGTGTAATCCACCTGTGGCTTTTTTATAAATTCCTCCACCCTCCTCAGTTCTCTGCCAGATCTTTGTTGCCTTGTGCCCTAGAGAAAGCGTTACATTGTTTTGCCTTGCCGTGTACCAGATCTCCTGCTCTTTTGACTTGACCTTGCTCCTCTGCTGCCTGCCTACTGAACTCCTGCTACATCCTGACTACGCTACTGTGCCGCCTGCCCTGACCTTTTGCTATCCAGACTACGAGTTGCCTCATCCCTCCTGTGCCTCGCATCTCCTTAGCCGCCTGTGTGGTCGAGCCGTGCCAGGGGTAGTGACCTTTGTGTCGCCTGCAGCTGCAAGTCCATCCCGCTTTGCGGCAGGCTCTGGTGAAAACCAGCGGCACCTTAGATTCCGCTCCCTGGTACGGTCCAAGTCATCTGCCACACAGGTCCAGCGGATCCACATACACTGGAGTTCTTGTCTTCAGAAACGTGAGTGTTACACACATTTTACACTGTGAAAACATAATGTAGCTTAAGTGCACAAATCTAGACCATGGCCTAAAAAGAATTGTATGGTGTAAAAATCTAATTTTTTGGTGTAAAAACTCTTGAAAATGTAGCGCCAAAATTCTTTTGCAATACTTTTATGGACAAACTTGTACACCAATCATATGAATGATCTCACAAAGTTTGGAAGTAACATCCAAGTTTAGCAGTGCTGAATGTACTGAAAGTACAGAACATCCCAGCTTTCTCATGATTTCCTTAGGCTATGATCCAATATTTCAAATATTTGAGGTAATAAATAATAAAAATAAATTAAATAGCAGCAAAGTGTCAGAGGCAAATGATAAATATCCAGCAACTGTTGCGCTCGGAGCTAAACAATTGTTAAATCAATCATGGAGTAAAAACCATTGGATCTGGTAAAAACATTTGAATTCCCAAAAATAGATGAAGTAAAAATGTTTTAAACTTTTGCATGAAATTCAGAAGCAGACAACCTGCAGAAAAATGCTTAGTCCCAAAAGAATATTCTTCTGAGCACAAAAATATAATGACAGTATCGCACTCAGTGTCTAGATGGCTTCTTGTAACACAAGTCACAAAAGAAAGATGTCATGTTTCCAATTAAACAGTAATGGAATGTTTAACCCCTGGAAGGGGTATTCCAGGCAAAAACTTTTTTATATATATCAACTGGCTCCAGAAAGTTAAACAGATTTGTAAATTACTTCTATTAAAAAATCTTAATCCTTCCAATGGTTATTAGCTTCTGAAGTATTCTGTCTAACTGCTCTATGATGATGTCACGTCCCGGGAGCTGTGCATGATGGGAAAATTTCCCCGTAGGAACTGCACAGCTCCCGGGACGTGAGTCATCATTGAGCAGTTAGGCTGGGTTCACACTACGTTTTCTCCCATACGGGAGCGCATACGGCAGGGGAGAGCTAAAACCTCGCGCTCCCGTATGCCTTCGTATGCGCTCCCGTATGTCATTCATTTCAATGAGCCGGCCGGAGTGAAACGTTCGGTCCGGTCGGCTCATTTTTGCGCCGTATGCGCTTTTACAACCGGACCTAAAACTGTGGTCAACCACGGTTTGAGGTCCGGTTGTAAAAGCGCATACGGTGCAAAAATGAGCCGACCGGACCGAACGTTTCACTCCGGTCGGCTCATTGAAATGAATGACATACGGGAGCGCATACGAAGGCATACGGGAGCGCGAGGTTTTAGCTCCCCCCTGCCGTATGCGCTCCCGTATGGGAGAAAACGTAGTGTGAACCCAGCCTTAGACAGAAAAAAAACAACTCAACTTCAGAAGCTAATAACTATTGGAAGGATTAAGATTTTATAATAGAAGTAATTTACAAATCTGTTTAACTTTTTGGAGCCAGTTGATATATAAAAAAAGGTTTTTGCCTGGAATACCCCTTTATGGACTCAGGGTTTTTCCATTTTTGCATTTTCATTTTTTCCTCATCACCTTCTAAAAATCATAACGCTTTCAATTTTGCTCCTACAGACCCATATAAGGGCTTATTTTTGTGCCACCAATTGTACTTTATAATGACATGAATCATTTCACCACAAAATTTACCACGAAACCAGGAAAAAAAATTTGGGGTCAAAATCAGATCACGGCACGAAATAAGCCCTCATACAGCCCCGTACACGAAAAAATAAAAATAAGTTATAGGAGTCAAAATATGACATTTTTAAACGTATTCATTTTCGTACATGTAGTTATGATTTTTTCCAGAAGTAAGACAAAATCAAACCTATATAAGTTGGGTATCATTTTAACCTACAGAGTAAAGAAAAGGAGTAATTTTTAAAGAAAAATGCACTGCGTAGAAACGAAAGCCCCCAAAAGTTGCAAATAGGCATTTTTTCTTAAATTTTGTCGCACAATGAATTTTTTCTCCATTTAGCCGTGGATTTTTTGGTAAAATGACTAATGTCACTGCAAAGTAGAATTGGTGGCGCAGAACATAAGCTATAATATGGAATTTTAGGTGCTAAACTGAAAGGGTTATGATATTTAAAAGGTAAGAAGGAAAAAATAAAAGTGCAAAAATGGAAAAACCCTGATTCCTTAAGGGGTTAATCTGTAGGTCCATACGGTTACAAGGATACCTAATTTATATAAGTTTTATTTTATTTTACTCCTACAACTACATGCACCAAAATGAGTATGTGTAAAATTGTCATCTTCTGACCCCTGTACTTTTTTATTTTTCCATATACAGGGATTTACGAGGGCTCATTTTTTACACCATGATCTGAAGTTTTCATCTGTAGCATTTTTGTTTTGATGGGACCTTTAGATTTTTTTAATACATTTTTTAGGGTATACAAAGTAACCAAAAATACGCAATTTTAGATTTGGAATTTATTTACATGTACGCCATTGACCATGCGGATTAATTAACATTATGTACATTTACGCACGTGAAGGTACTACACATATTTATTTTTATTAACATATATATATATATTTATTTTTATTTTTATTTTATTTTTAGGGGGGGGTTGGGGGGGGGATTCAAACTTTTATTACTGAAAGGGTTAAATCACATTTATTAACTTTTTTTTTTTAACACTTTTTTTTGTCCCCATAGGGAACTATTACATGCAATCCTTAGATTGCATACACTGATCAATGCTATGCCATAGCACTGCAATGATCAGTGTTATCGGTGCTCTGCAGCTCCAGCCTGCATGGCAGGCTTTGAGCAACAGAACACCGATCGGACGGCAAGGAAGCAGGTAAGGACCCTCCTGCCGTCCTCTCAGCTGGTCGGGACACGGTGATTTAACCGCGGCGGTCCCAAACAGCCCGCTGAGTTAACCGGCAAGTGTTTCTTCCCGGGTTAGACGCCGCAATCAACTTTGATTGCGGCGTCTAAAGGGTTAATACCAGATATCAGCCCGATCGGCGATGTCCAGTATTAGCTGCGGTCCTGGTTGCTGATAGCGCTTCACATAACAGGAGTCGGCAATGGATGTAAATATACGTCCTTTGTCTTTAAGGGGTTAAAGGGGGGCTCTGGTAGAAAACATATTTTTAATTCAACTGGTGCCAGAAAGTTAAACAGATTTTTAAATGACTTCTATTTTAAAATCTTTATTCTTCCAGTACTTATCAGCTGCTGTATGCTCCAGAGGAAGTTGTGTAGTTCTTTTCCGTCTGACCACAGTGCTCTCTGCTGACACCTCTGTCCATGTCAGGAACTGTCCAGAGTACAAGCAAATCCCCATAGCAAACCTCTCCTGCTCTGGATAGTCCCTGACATGGACAAAGGTGTCAGCAGAGAGCACTGTGGTCAGACAGAAAAGAACTATACAGCTTCCTGTGGAGTATACAGCAGCTGATAAGTACTTGAAGGATTAAGATTTTTAAATATCTGTTTAACTTTCTGGCAACCAGTTGAATTAAAAATATGTTTTCCACCGGAGCACCCTTTAAATATCCAATAAATACTTATTTCTGGCACCAGTTAATTTGGCTGTCAGAGTGTACACTGTTTAAAAAAGCTTTCATAATACTAACAATTGGAATTTCATACTTTTTTTTTTAAACAGTGTACTGACAGCTATTTTTCCGTAGACTTTAATTGTGTGCATTATTACATAAAAAATATGCCTTCATTTACAAACCTGTTTAGTCCGCTCAGTCCTCTATCTCCTTAGGATGTTCCCATAGTGTTACCAGCTGCATACCTTCTTTAGTATGAACAACTTATGGCATGCTGTTGAGACAAACATCAGGGCAGCATTAGTCTCTCTGAGGCTAGGTTTCCACTTGTTTTTTTTTTTTTTTTTGTACACCTAAAAAAACGCCAGCAAAAACGCCAGAAAAACTGGCACAGGTTTTTCCTGAGTTTTGGCTGTTTTCCTGGCATTTTCCCTGGTGTGTGGAAACAGACAGTTTTGTCCCCTGTGGCAGTTTTCTCACTGCCTTCTGGGTACCACTCTGTGTGTCGGATGCTGAGCGCCCGGTTCACAGAGTGTAAGGAGGTGAGGAGTGATGTACAGTATCACTACTCACCTCCCCCGGCCGCATAGTGTACCCTTGTATACTATACAGGAGCCGGTAATCCTGTCACCAGACTGACAGGACTCCCTGCTCCTATAGCCCCTTTGGGCGGTATACAGAATATACAGCTATCTATAGATAGCTGTATATAGTATATACAGAACAGGAGGTTCCCTTATCTCACTCGTTTCTGTCACCCCGGTCCATGTAGCTCCGCCTCCTAGTGATGACATCATTAGGGGGCGGAGCTACAGACGTGATTCAGGCTAGTCTGAAGCTCTTTTCACATTGTCCGTTTTGGATAATGGGAACAGACCCTTCTGCCAGTGTTTACCCAGACAGGGAGACTCCAGCTGTTGCTAAACTAAAGCTCCCAGCATGCCCAGACAGCCAAAGGCTGTCTGGGCATGCTGGCAGTTGTAGTTTTGCCCCAATTGGAGGCTACCTGTTTAGGTAGACATTGCAGTATGGGCGCTCTCCCCTGCATAGAGCGCAAAAAATGTCCTAACCCATTTTTCTGTGTTTTTTTTCTTCTCGTTTCAGATCCGTGTATGCAGAGGATTACGGCGGATTCAATGGATTACGACGGATGAACTTTACTTTTTACATTTTAATAAAATGGTTAACGAGGGCAGTGGGGGGGGGGAGTGTTTTTTAAAGTAAAATAATTTTTCCAATGTGTTGGTCTTTTTTTAATTCAATATTCAGGCTTAGTAATGGAGGCTGTCTAATAGACCGAATCCATTACTAAGCCGGGGCTTAGGGTTAGCCCCAAAAACAGCTGGTGCTAACCCCCAATTTTTACCCCGGTACCCACCGCCACAGGGGTGTCGGGAAGAGCCGATACCAACAGGCATGGAGCGTCAAAAATGGTGCTCCTGGGCCTAGGCGGTAACAGACTGCCGTTATTTAGGCTGGGGAGGGCCAGTAACAATGGTTCTCGCCCACCCTGATAACGTCAGGCTGCTTTGTTGGTATCTGGCTGATACTGAATATACAGGGAACCCTATGTGTTGTTTTTTTTCATAAATTAAAAAAAAAAAAACAAAGGCATAGGGTTCCCCCTATTTTCAGTATCAGCCAGATACCAACCAAGCAGCAACAGCCTGACGTTACCAGGGTGGGCGAGGACCATTGCTACTGGCCCTCCCCAGCCTAAATAACGCCAGCCTGTTACCGCCTAGGCCCAGGAGCGCCATTTTTGATGCTCTGGGCCTGTTGGTACCGGCTCGTCCCAGCACCCCTGTGGCGGTGGGTACCAGGGTAATAATTGGGGGTTAGCGCTAGCTGTTTTTGGGGCTAAAACTAAGCCCCAACTTAGTAATGGATTTCGTCTATTAGACAACCTCCATAACTAAGCCTGAATATTCAATAAAAAAGAAAACACAACACATTGGAAAAATTATTTTATTTTAAAAAACACTCCCCCTTAGCCCTCGTTAACCATTTTATTACAATATAAAAAATCCAGTTAATCCGTGGTAATCCATCGAATCCGTCGTAATCCTCTGCATGCACGGATCTGAAATGAGAAGAAAAAAAACACAAAAAAAAATGGGTTAGGACATTTTCTGCACTCTCTGCAGGGGAGAGCGCCCATAATGCAATGTCTACCTAAACAGTGAGCGTCCAATTGGTGCAAAACTACAGCTCCCAGCATGCCCAGACAGCCTTTGGCTGTCTGGGCATGCAGGGAGTTGTAGTTTAGCAACAGCTGGAGTCTCGCTGTCTGGGTAGACACTGGCAGAAGGTTCTATTCCCATTATCCAAAACGGACAATGTGAACAGAGCTTCAGACTTACTAGCCTGGATCGTGTCTGTAGCTCCGCCCCTAATGAAGTCATCACTAGGGGACTTCTCCATCTTCTGTATACACTATATACAGCTATCTATAGATAGCTGTATATAGTGTATACCGCCCAAAGGGTTAACCTACACTGACAAGCAGTGTAAGATAACTCTTTCCTTGTCGGGCTGGCTTAGCGCACAGCTCAGCAAGGGGTTAAGTGAGCCAGCAATGTGAATACTATATACACATTGCAGGCTCACTGTAAGTTCTTGCTGGGCAGTAGGTATACGATGTATATCTTACTGCTAAGGATCAGCTTATCTCCCAGCTCTGTAGCCTTGAGAACAGCTGATCCCGACAGTCACTTCAGGAGGATCGCAGCGGGTGTCAGGAGAAGTGACATCCGCTGTGATCTGTACCTTACTGCAGGTACTACTACTCCCAACATGGAGCACACTCTTCTGGGAGCTGTAGTATCTGCATTAATAGACAGATTGCAGCGAGTGTCACTCCTCCTGACACCCGCTGTGATCCTCCGATATAATGTATAGATATGGGCGGCTGCTCTTCTATGGTCCCCTGCACTGCCGTATATATACACATATTCCTATTTCCCACAGAGTTGTGATTGGCTGGAACCATCTGACCAATCACAGCTCTCTGTGGGAAATATGAATATGTCTATATATACGGCAGTGCAGGGACCATAGAAGAGCGGCCGCCGCATCTATACATTATACATGAGGATTGCAACGAGCCTCGGCCATCTGTCAATTAGTACAGGTAACTACTACTCCTATCATGGAACAGTGTGCTCCATGCTGGGAGTAGTAGTACTACCTAAAAATGTAAAAAAAAATAAAAAGTGAAACACACACACACTACATTTTTATTATTATCGGCTACATTTTTAGTGCCCTACCCGCGCACATAAATTGATCCCTGTTTAAACATTAAATAACATTTTGTTATAAAAAAAAGATACATTTCGTTAAATACAATTTTTTCCATCACTACTGTATCTTTTTTTATTATTATTTTTTAATGGTACCCTACGAAATTTTAATAAAAAAGTATCTCCAACACTTTTTTGGATTGCTAAAGTCCAAAAGAGAATAAAAAACGCCTGAAAAATCGCTAAATTTAAAACCCACATGGTGTTTTTCTTAGCGTTTTTTCACTCCCATAGACTTCTATGGGAGAAAAACGCCAAGATTTTCCTGAAAAAACACCAAAGTCTCGACAAGAGGTCGTTTTTTAAAAACTGCCAAGGAGCCCAAAAACGCCAAAAGGATGAAAAAAATGCCAAACTGAAAAATGCCAAGTGGATTTGGCATTTTGCAGTTTACTATTGACTTGCAGCTAACATCTGGCCGCAGCGTTTTTTCACAAAAAAAAACAAGTAAAAAAAAAAAACAAGTGGTAACCTAGCCTGACACAGAACAATTATACAAAGCTTTAGAGGTGGACAAAGGTTGTTACAGGGAATAATCTTTTTCAAGGTAACACCCTGGAGCACTGCAGAAATTGCAGTTAGTCTTTATTTTTTACAGACCTACTTAATTAGGAGAGCATGCTCCTAATTGCTGAATGTGTATACCATTGGAAATAACCTTACCTGGCTGGGGAGGATTCTCCAATCTTGCAAAAATCTTTAAGGGGTACTCCACCCCTAGACATCTTATTCCCTATCCAAAGGATAGGGGATAAGATGTCTGATCGCGGGGGTCCCACTGCCGGGGACCCCCGCTTTCTCACAAGCAGCATCCCACTGACATCAAGGCACAGAGGAAAATCTCTGTGCGTGATGACGGGGCGATATAGGGGCTGGAGCACCGTGATGTCACGGTTCTGGCCCCTCCTGACATCATGCCTCACCCCCTTAACTTAAGTCTATGGGAGGGGGCAGCAGAAAATTTACCGCAAAAATTCCACCATGTGAACAGTGCAGTAGAATCCAGTCGGCTGCAGCGGAATGTCCGTGCGGAATATTCTGGTGGAATTCTGCACGGAAATTCTGCCATGTGAACATACCCTTAAACTGAAACTTTCTGTGTTCTGCTGAAACTTGGCAAGAGACTTGGCTTCTCCATTGTTTTTGTTGTCTTAAGAGTCAGGGCTGGGACTTTGACTGTCTGCACCTGAACATAACATGATAATTCGGAATGCGCTTGGCTTCTCTAAGTGTGTCAAATTACAGGAAAGCCATTTTAAACTCCTCTCTCATTGGTACAAGACATCTGAGCTCCTCCATCACTGGGGACTGTCTGACTTGGCTAGTTAGAGATGCCAGACAGCAGTAGGCTCTCCATCGCATATTTTTGGTGACATTGACCATTGTTGCTCTCTACAGGTGGAAAGTAGGCAAACTAATCAATCAAAGATGTGGGTCAGCCATGGTTCTGTCTTCTCAAATGATACTCCATATAACACAAAAGAAAACCACTAAAGGAGTCATTCAAGTGACTCCTTTAGTGTTTCTTTTTGGGTTATATGTTAGATTCGGAGTTCACACTATATAGTGCCTAAACTACTATACAGGGGTTAGGTTTGTTGTACCAGTGATACATGTAGGTTTTTGTACTCAATAATTTCCCCGTTTTCTTGGCTTATCATTTTGGATAATCAAACTACTTAGTACTACTTAGACTACCACATGCCAGCTATCCTTTTAATAGCAATTTATTAGCTGCCCTTCTCCTTTCGGCAACTAAAATGCTAATACTGCTACATTGGCAGAAACATACTCCTCCAACAGCGCAACAATGGCTGCACAAAGTGGGACAAGTATGTAATTTAGAGAAAATCACCAGTTGGGAAGGCTACTCCTATGACTATTTCCTCAAGGCAGGGGCCCCATCGTTTTGATTCAAAGATTCTAATGCACCTATTTCCCATTTCCTCCATCTTTCCCTTTTTTTTTACATGCATTTCCATTCCTCCCTTCCTTAAATCCCTCTATCCCCACCTCACCCATTTTTATTCTTTATGTATGTTTCTTTTTTCTTTCATCCCTCTTTTAATCTCTACTGGCTCTTATTCTTTACTGTTGATAGGAGACCCTGGTCTCCTTCCTATGGATTTTAATGCCTTGTTATTACATGAAGCCTAGCTATGGGAGGCTTATTTTACCATGTCTTCCCTGTATGCTGTTGAGCTTTTTTGGGCTAGTATCACTGTTTGCACCCAAATCTCTTGGATACTACCTATGTTCTATTTTACTTTGTCTGTAAAAAATAATAAATATTGAAAATCTGACATATAAAGAATTAGTTAGCTACACATCGTTACGCTATGCGCTCTGGCCTCACAGCCATGGCCGTGAGCGCCTGGTCCCCTTACCTTCTGCTGTCGACGGGGCTGGTCACTCACCGGGTGTTTCTCCTTCCTCTGCCTCTGCCTCTCTGCTCCGGCGCACGTTTGCACATCCCTTAGGGCGTGCGTGCACTGGAGCTTTAAGATTTAAAGGGCCAGTAAGCTCATTAGTGTAATCCACCTGTGGCTTTTTTATAAATTCCTCCACCCTCCTCAGTTCTCTGCTGGATCTTTGTTGCCTTGTGCCCTAGAGAAAGCGTTCCATTGTTTTGCCTTGCCGTGTACCAGATCTCCTGCTCTTTTGACTTGACCTTGCTCCTCTGCTGCCTGCCTACTGAACTCCTGCTACATCCTGACTACGCTACTGTGCCGCCTGCCCTGACCTTCTGCTATCCAGACTACGAGTTGCCTCATCCCTCCTGTGCCTCGCATCTCCTCAGCCGCCTGTGTGGTCGAGCCGTGCCAGGGGTAGTGACCTGGGTGTCGTCTGCAGCTGCAAGCCCATCCCGCTTTGCGGCAGGCTCTGGTGAAAACCAGCGGCACCTTAGACTCCGCTCCCTGGTACAGTCCAAGTCATCTGCCACACAGGTCTAGCGGATCCACATACACCGGAGTTCTTGTCTTCAGAAACGTGAGTGTTACACACATTTTACACTGTGTAAACATAATGTAGCTTAAGTGCACAAATCTAGACCATGGCCTAAAAAGAATTGTATGGTGTAAAAATCAAATTTTTTGGTGTAAAAAAACTCTTGAAAATGTAGCGCCAAAATTCTTTTGCAATACTTTTATGGACAAACTTGTACACCAATCATATGAATGATCTCAAAAAGTTTGGAAGTAACATCCAAGTTTAGCAGTGCTGAATGTACTGAAAGTACAGAACATCCCAGCTTTCTCATGATTTCCTTAGGCTATGATCCAATATTTTAAATATTTGAGGTCATAAATAATAAAAATAAATTAAATAGCAGCAAAGTGTCAGAGGCAAATGATAAATATCCAGCAACTGTTGCACTCTGAGCTAAACAATTGTTAAATCAATCATGGAGTAAAAACCATTGGATGTGGTTAAAACATTTGAATTCCCAAAAAGAGATGAAGTAAAAATGTTTTAAACTTTTGCATGAAATTCAGAAGCAGACAACCTGCAGAAAAATGCTTAGTCCCAAAAGAATATTCTCCTGAGCACAAAAATATAATGACAGTATCGCACTCAGTGTCTAGATGGCTTCTTGTAACACAAGTCACAAAAGAAAGATGTCATGTTTCCAATTAAACAGTAATGGAATGTTTAACCCCTTAAGGACTCAGGGTTTTTCCGTTTTTGCATTTTCATTTTTTCCTCATCACCTTCTAAAAATCATAACGCTTTAAATTTTGTCCTACAGACCCATATAAGGGCTTATTTTTTGTGCCACCAATTGTACTTTATAATGACATCAATTATTTCACCACAAAATTCACCGCGAAACCAGAAAAAAAATTGGGGGTCAAAATTGGGGGAAAAAACGGCATTTTGTAAGTTTTAGTGGCTTCCGATTCTATGCAGTGCACTTTTCGGTAAAAATGAAACCATACATTTATTCTGTAGGTCCATATGGATACAAAGATATCTAATTTATATAGGTTTTATTTTATTTTACTACTTAAAAAAATGTATAACTACATGCACCAAAATTAGTATGTATAAAATTGTCACCTTCTGACCCCTATAATTTTTTTTTTTTTCTATATTCATTTTTTGCGCAGTGATCGGAAGTTTTTATCAGTACCATTTTTGTTTTGATGGGACTTTTTGATTGCTTTTTATACATTTTTTTAGGGTATACAAAGTGACCAAAAAAACACCATTTTTTTTTTACGTGTACGCCATTGACCATGCGGTTCAGGAAACATAAATATTTTTATAGTTCGGACATTTACGCATGCGATGATGCCACATGTTTATTTTTACTTACATTATTTTTTTTTTTTTTATGGCAAAAGGGGGGTGATTCAAACTTTTATTAGGGAAGGGGTTAAATCACATTTATTAAAGGGCTACTCCGGCCATAATACATCTCATCCCCTATTCAAAGGATAGGGGATAAGATGTCTGATTGTGGGGGTCACGCCGCTGGGGACCCACGCAATCTGTTATTCAGCAACCACCTTTGCAAGCTCTCCACATCGCTGGAGGCTCAGAGTGTGCAGCACGATGACCACGGGGCCGGAGTATCATGATGTCGCAACTCCGCCCCTATGTGATGTCATGCCCCGCCCCCTCAATGAATGTCTATGGGAGGGGGTGTGACGGCCGTCACGCCTCCTCCCATGGAGCCGTCACGCCTCCTCCCATAGACTTGCATTGAGGGGGTGGGGCATGACATCACACTGGGCGGAGTTGTGACGTCACGATACTCCGGCCCCGTGGTCATCATGCTGCACACTCGGAGCCTCCAGCGCTGCGGAGAGGTCGCCAAGGTGGATGCTGAATGACAGATTGCAGGGGTCCCCAGCAGTGGGACCCCCGCAATCAGACATCTTATTCCCTATCCTTTGGAATGGGGCATAAGATATATTAGGGCCAGAGTACCCCTTTAACAATTTTTTTAACCAATTTTTTTTTGCAATGTTATAGCCCCCATAGGGGACTATAACACGTAATACCTTGATTGCAGACACTGATCAATGCTATGCCATAGCATAGCATTGATCAGTGTTATCTGTGTTCTGCTGCTCCAGCCTGGATCTCAGGTATGGAGCAGCAGAGCGACGTTCGGACGGTAGGAAGCAAGGTAAGAAGCCTCCAGCTGTCATCTCGGCTGTTCAGGACGCAGCAATTTCACCGCGGTGGTGAACAGCCCACTGAGCTAACCGGCAACAGTTTTCTCCAGTTTTAGATGCCGCGATCAACTTTGATTGTGACATCTAAAGGGTTAACCCCTTAAGGAACAAGCCCATCTTCACCTTAAAGCATACCTGTCAGAAAAATAAAAAAAACAGTTATATGTTGCTCAGCATCTCATCCTTATCATGTACATATAGTTTATATGTGCCTATGCCCAATACTTCTCTTAGAATTCACTTTATTTACTTGGAGTGATTGCAAAGTGAAAGTACTTTTCATTTACAGGCAGGGGGCAGGTCCCTTTCTGTGATAACCACTCCCCCTCCCTCTCTTTGCTCTGGGAGCAGTAACCCTTTCCTTTCTGGTTTTATGCTGTTCACAAACTTTTGTAAAACTACAGCTCCCAGCATGCCCACCCTTTTGAGTTGTAGTTTTGCAACAGCTGGAGGCATATGATTGTAGTCCCTCTGTATCACACACACACACACACACACACACACACATTCACTTCATATATTCACTGATATACACACATATATATATATATATATATATACATATATATATATATCCACACACACATACATGCAGGGATACTTACTTTCTAAACAAATACATCCTCTATTCACCGGCTGCAGTGTGTTTCTGCCCCTCTCCCCCTTCTCTTCACACAAGCAGACAGTCAGTGAGAGCCCAGCTGCAGTGTGTTCCTGCCCCTACCCCTCCCCTTCTCTTCTCACAGCAGACAAGTTACCACAGGCAGGGATGTTGCTGAGAGCAGAGCAGCTTGCTGTCAATCAGTGACACAGCAGGACTGGAATGCATTAATAACTCTGGGATGCTTTTCCTTATCATTCTGATTCCAAGATTGTTTTTTCATTACATATTCTACTTTAACATAGTGGTAAATTTCCGTCAATACTTGCATCATTTGTTGGTGAAAAATTGGAGATTTTCCTATCCTTGGTGAAGGAAAATATAGATTTTATTAAAGACAAAACGCGAGTATTATGCTTTTAAAACTTCATTTACTGATCAGCAGCAAAAGAATATTAAAGTGATTACAGAAGAAAAACTTTAAATATAATAAATGATGTAGCCAAACATGCTAGCATCTAATACCAGCCAATCAGAATATAGTGCTGGATATAACATTGGCAGTTATCAGGAACACTTCCTTCTTCTTTGCAGCGAAGGTAAAACAGTTCACAACTTGAGGAAATAGTAGACCGGAAAACTCAGGATTAACTTCTTAACAGAGGAAGATCTTCTGGAACATCGTAAAGACCACCAGGCGTGAAACTTTATCAGGAGGCTGAAAATATAAGCAAGAAAAATAATAATTATAGGGATGGGATCTTAGGGTGGGATAATACTCGCGTTTTGTCTTTAATAAAATCTATATTTTCCTTCACCAAGGATAGGAAAATCTCCAATTTTATAAAAAGACAAAACGCTCCTATTATGCTAGTTTAAAGCTAAGCGTAACATATGGTATAAGTTAACATCAAAATGCATTACCATGGAGATATAAAACATGCATTACAGAAGTGTCATAGAGACATGAGATTGGGGTTTAAAATAGAAAGTTTTAAACGTAGAGTCAGACGACCAATTAGCCGCTTTAAGAATATCCGAGAGAGTAGCACCCGATTGAAATAACTTAGTGGATACGGCTCCTCTGGTAGAATGAGCGCCAAAAGTAGATATATCAATGTCGGCCATTTCCATAGTTAATTTAACCCAGCGGGCTAAAGTAGTGGAGGAGACAGGTCTGTGAGGTCTGCAAAAGGAAATAAGAAGCTGAGAAGACGAAGAAGATCTTAAGGATTGAGTCCTTAATTCATAAGAACGTAGACAACGGACCACACAGAGTTTGTGTTGATGAGGAAAGGCAGGATAGAAGACCGAATGAAGATTAGTCTTGGTGCGACGATAAACAGTGAATATTACACCTTCGGGTGAATATTGCATCCTAGATATATCTAAAGCCCTAACATCGGAAATGCGTTTGATAGATATAAGACAAAGAAGAACAGTGAGTTTGAAGGAGAGAAATTTTAAGGATAGGGAATCATTATCTTCCCAGGATAAAAATAGATCAAGTATGAGATTGACATCCCAGGTGGAATTGTATTTGGGTAAAGGAGGGCGACGGAAACGTATGCCCTTCAAAAGTCTACACACAAGAGGAAGTTTACCTACTGGGACGAAGTCAATGAGAGGATGTGTGGCAGAAATAGCTGAACGATAAAGATTAATCGTTCTATACGCCTTTCCCGTATCAAAGGAAGCAGAAAGAAAATTTAAGATGTCAGATACAGATGCTTGTAAGGGATCCAGATCCCGTTGAGAGCACCAACGAACCCAAACTTTCCAGGCTGATCTGTAAGCAGATCTGGTACCTGGAGCCCAAGCGTCTGATAGGAGTTCCCTAGTTGTGAAAGAAAATAAAGAGGTCGTTCCGGAATTCCCGATATTAGCCAAGCAATAAGGATGAGTTGATCTGACAAGATCAGAGGGTGGGAATTGCCAAGAGGATCTTGGAGAAGATCTGGAAAGGACGGAAGAATCCGGGGGTAATCTATTAAGAGACGTAGAAGTTGAGGGAACCATGATTGAGTCGGCCACCAAGGTGTGATGAGGACCATAGTTGACTTCCGTAGCGAAGTTTGAAGAAGAACTTGAGGAATAAGATTGAAAGGAGGAAAGGCATAGAGTATTTGTGGAGGCCAAAATTGGAGGAAAGCATCTACCCCCAGAGCCTCTGGATCTGGTTTCCAACTGAAATATTGTGGTATTTGGTAATTCAGACGTGAAGCGAACATGTCGAGGAAGAGAGGGCCCCATAGTAGGTTGACATGTTTGAAAACTTCTGGATGAAGTTTCCAATCGCTGAAGTCCGTAAGGTACCGGGAGTTCCAGTCTGCGATGGAATTGGAGATTCCCGGAAGGTATTCCGCCTTCAAAGTAATGTGTCTGTCGAGACAAAAATGCCAGAAATCTTTGGCAATGTCGGCAAGGGCTTTGGAAGTTGTACCACCTAACCGATTTATATATTGGACCGCTGATATATTGTCCATGCGAAGTAAAACACAGCAATGAGATAAATTCTTCGCAAAGCTCTTTAGAGCGAAGGACCCAGCTAAAAGTTCTAAGCAGTTGATGTGTAGAGTGGCTTCGGAAGGAGACCATTTCCCTCCAGTAGAGAGGGAGTCGCATCGAGCTCCCCATCCTGACAGACTCGCATCTGATTCTATAATGATGTCTGGATTGGGGTTGAATATTGTTTTCCCATTCCATATCTGGATGTGAGAGAGCCACCAAAGAAGTTCTTCTCTGGCATCCGGGGATAGACGAATCTCGTCTGAATATCCTAGGCCTTCTCTCAGGTGCTGAATTTTTAGGCGTTGAAGGGCTCGATAATGTAGAGGAGCCGGAAAAACCGCCTGGATTGAAGCTGAAAGAAGACCTACTATCCGAGCAATAGCTCTCAAAGAAATCAGGTCCTTCTGAAGAAGTTGACGAATTTCTTTCCTTATAGTCTTCAATCTCTTGGGAGGAAGACTCAACGTGGTTGACTGAGTGTCGACCAGAAATCCCAGGAATTCTATTTCTTGAGAAGGTTGAAGAATGGATTTCGTATGGTTGATAAGAAAACCCAGGTTGGTGAGGAGAGACAGAGTCCAATCCCTGTGAGAAAGAAGAAGGGATTTGGATTGCGCCATGAGGAGAATGTCGTCTAGATAGATGATGAGACGGACACCTCGACTTCTGAGCAGAGCGACAATAGGTTTCAGAAGTTTGGTGAAACACCATGGGGCCGAGGATAGGCCGAACGGAAGGCAAGTGAATTGCCACTTCTGATTGTTCCAAAGAAATTGAAGAAAGACTTGAGAGGAAGGGTGAATTGGAACTGTTAAATAAGCGTCTTTCAGGTCTATCTTGATTAACCAATCGTCTTTTAACAGCATGTCTCTTAAGAGATGAATGCCTTCCATTTTGAAATGTCTGTACACAACAAAATTGTTGAGTAGTCTCAGATTGATTACAGGTCTGTGACCTCCGTCTTTCTTTTTTACAAGAAATAAATTGCTGAGGAAACCTGGGGCATGTACCGGAACAGACATAATAGCCTTTTTTGCAATAAGATCTTTTACCTCTGAATCGATCAGAATTTGATCTGAGGTTGAAAACGTGATGGGATGTGGAAGTGCAATTTGTACAGGTGGATACACAAATTCTATTAGAAAACCCGAGACAGTATTTAGGATCCATCAGTCGGAAGTAATCATAGTCCAATTTTTAAAAAAATGGATGATTCTTCCGCCTAATGGAATGTCTGGGAAAGAAACAGGAGGGCTTACCTGAAGATGTCTTCGCACGGGGTACTCCACGCTGTCCTCTAGCACGCCATGGTCTTGCACGATAGGGGAAGAAGGGGGTAGGGATGGATGGTGTGTTTGTATACGGTTGGTTATATTGGTTGAATTGATAGGAGCCTCTGGACATAGTCCTGGATGGGTGAGAACGGCCGGGGAAGCGGCTCCTTCCTTTCCTGGCCCTATTGAAAACCCGTTGGGAAAAAACTTTTTTAAGAGAACTTTGGGCCTTGGTAATGGAGGAGAAAAGGCCCACATATTTCCCCATGTGGTGTATAAAATCTTCCCCAAATAGCATGCCTTCAGTGGGTTTTTCAGGGTCATTTGAGGCAAGATTTGTAAGTTGGGGGTCGATTTTTAATAGAATTGAGCGTTTTCGCTCCGTGGTTAAAGAAGAATTTGCGTTTCCGAAGAAACAAATGGCACGTTGTGCCCATCCCAATAACACCTCCGTATTAACGGGTATATTAGAAGCAGAGGCTTCGTCTGCCAGGTCCAATATTTTGGTAAGAGGGCCAAGGAGGTCCATAAGTTTGTCTTGGCATGAACGAAAACTCCGGTCTACCCCCTTTTTGGGGTTCTTTCCCGATTTCATCAGGAATTTTGTTAGGATTGGGTCAAGTTCCGGAGTGAGGGATGAATTATGGGGAAGAGTTGGCCTTGGGCATTCTGATTTCAATTTATTTCTGTTGGATTTGTCCAGACCTTTATTAACCCTGCCCGAGAGAAATTTAGCTACCTTAGGCAAAGGAAGCCATTCTCCCGATCTTGGATGGTGAATCAAAGAGGGGTCAAAATAAGTCGGGTCTGAGTCGATGGCAATAAAATCATCCTGATTATCAGGGTCATCGGCAATTTCCCCACTTTCTGCCGAGGAAGAATCTGATTCTTCAATAATATTAATAACTTCTTGAGACTCATCTGAGTCATCTGAATGGGATTCGACAAAAGAGTCTGGTTTTGTCCGCTTAGCGGATTTTTTAGCCCTTTTATAAGAAACTTCCTCTTGGGCAGAGGGTATGTTGTGTTTGCTAGGAACACTGTCATGATGACCTTTCTTAGGTCTAGTCTGGTGAGTGTCTTGGCGGGCTCCTTTAGACGATTTTTTATAAGGAGCTTTGCCGTCTGAAACATGATGGCGTTTAGATATCGCTTTCTTTGGTGCCTTTGGCCAATATAGAAACAGAGGTGACAGGGGACCAATATACCTCTGACGGAGTAGTAGGTCCCGGATTTGTGGAAAGACCGGCTTGAGACAGGACCATGGCTAGTGATTTAGAAAAACTATCCTGAAGGACCGCAACAGCAGATTGGACCGCTGATTGTACCGAGCGGGATACAGAATTATCCACCATGGATTGAAAAATATCATGGTTAACATTTTCAGAGAGTAAAGATGGTGGACGAACTTCTCTAACAGTGTTTCCTTCAGAAACATCCATTATGAGATAATAGTGGTAAAAATGCAAGTTTTTAAGACAGGAGGTTAAAAATATATATAACCTGAGGGAAACAGGTAGTGGAAAATTATATATTTATCTATATCTATATATATATATACAGATAGTTATATCTTAATACCCACTAGAATTGGAAACACTGAGGTGAAATTATGTGTAAAATATATAAACTGACCAGAAAATGGCAGTAGATGATATAGTAACTAAATATGTTGTGAAAAGAATAACTAAATATATGTTTTCATGTATTAAAAGACCGGGGTATGCGGAGAGTACAATTGCCTGACGGGAATCCGACTGTCGCCTCAAACGAGTGACAGGATTCCCGCCAGAGGCAACAGGTGAGGACCACTCTGCTGCAGATCTCGCGAGACTCGTAGCCGAAATCCCGGAAGAGACAAGATGTCGGCTGTGGCGCAGTTGAAATAAGGCGTCCGCGCGCAGGAGACTGGAGCTGACCGTGGGGAGAGGATCGGAGGTGGATCGGAGGTGGATCGGAAGAGAAGGTAATCAAAATAAGTAGGGTATGAATATAAGCGTATGTTAATAACCTGGGAGGATGAACGGAATGGCGAAAGGCGCAATTAAAGGAAAAAGGATGTAAGGGACAACGGAGGCACGGATAAGCAAGGAGTAATAGACTAGTAATATTGAAAGAAAATATATATGGATAAAACTAAATACCTAAAAAGGGATATATGGGGAATAAAAGAGAAAGAAAAAATAATAATAAATGAATGAAATACAATTTATTAAAGGAAATAAACAGTATACAATTAAAATAAATAAAGGTAATACAATTCTATATATAAATATACAGAATTAATTGAAACAAGGGTAAAATAATAATATTAAAGGAGAAAAATTTTTACTCATCTGTATGTACTGCTGAGCAGCAAAAGAAGAAGGAAGTGTTCCTGATAACTGCCAATGTTATATCCAGCACTATATTCTGATTGGCTGGTATTAGATGCTAGCATGTTTGGCTACATCATTTATTATATTCAAAGTTTTTCTTCTGTAATCACTTTAATATTCTTTTGCTGCTGATCAGTAAATGAAGTTTTAAAAGCATAATAGGAGCGTTTTGTCTTTTTATAAAATTTAAAATGTCATGAAAAATTTAAACATTTAGAATTTTTCTAACTTTGAAGCTCCCTGCTTGTAAGGAAAATAGACATAACAAATAAATGATATATTGATTCACATACACAATGGGGGAGATTTCTCAAAACCTGTGCAAAGTAAAAGTTGTGAAGTTGCCCATAGCAACCAATCAGATCGCTTCTTTCATTTTTGAAAAGGCCTGTGAAAAATGAAAGTAGTGATCTGATTGGTTGCTATGGGCAACTCAGCAACTTTTCCTGTGGACAGGTTTTGATAAATCTCCCCCAATATGTCTACTTTTGCATCATAAAGTTGACATGTTGTTACTTTTGGAAGACATGAGAGGGCTTCAAAGTTCAGCAGCAATTTTCCAATTTTTTGCAAAATTTTCTAAATCTTAATTTATCAGGGACCAGTTCAGTTTTTAAGTGGATTTGAGGGGCCTTCATATTACAAATACCCCATAAATGACCCCATTATAAACTGCACTGCACCCCTCAAAGTATTCAAAATGACATTCAGAAAGTTTGCTAACCCTTTATGTGTTTCACAGGAATAGCAGCAAAGTGGAGAAAATTCAAAATCTTCATTTTTTACACTAGCATGTTCTTGTAGACCCAGTTTTTGAATTTTTACAAGGGGTAAAAGGAGAAAAAGCCCCCCAAAATGTGTAACCCAATTTCTCTGGAGTAAGGAAATACCTCATATGTGGATGTAAAGTGCACTGTGGGTGCAGTTTTCCCCCCCAAATTTAGCATAATTACAAGAGGTAATAGGAGAAAATGCCCCCCAAAATGTGTAACCCCACTTCTTCTGAGTATGGAAATACCCCATGTGTGGACATATCGCTTTTATGAAGCCCCTATGGTGCCAGAACAGCAAAAGAAAAAAAAACACATGGCATACTATTTTGGAAACTATACCCCTTAAGGAACGTAACAAGGGGTACAGTGAGCCTAAGCACCTCACAGGTGTTTGACGACTTTTCGTTAAAATCAGATGTGTAAACAAATTTATATATTTTTCACTAAAATGCAGTTTTTTTCCCAAATTTACCATTTTTACAAGAGGTAATAAGAGAAAATGTCCCCTAAAATTTGTAACCCCATTTCTACTGAGTATGTAAATACCTCATGTGTGGACGTGAAGTGCTCTGCGGACGAACTAAACTATTACGTCACTGAAAAGGCAGGAACTTTACAGGGGAAAGGGGAGAAGACATTAGAAAAGAGCAGCCCACAAAAGTTTCAACAACACTTTATTTATAAAAGAAAAAAAAACACGGACCTTGCTAAAGCTCATGGGAAATTAAGTACCACAAGGCAAAATGACCGGAAGTCAGGGAGAAAATCAAACGTGTGTGAAACGCAAACCACAGACCATGAGAGCACCAAACATGGCAGTGGACGCAACATACATTAGAAGTCAGGTAAGCATGCTGTACAGTTTAAAAAGTAAAAAAAAACGAGAATAACGCCGGAGTACCCCTTTAAGGAATGTAACAAGGGGTACAGTGAGCCTTTACACCCCACAGGTGTTTGACAAATTTCCGCTACAGTTGGCCGTGAAAATGAAAAATTTGATTTTTTTCACAAAAATTCTGGTGTTTCACTAGGGGTAATAGGAAAAAAGGCCTCCCAAAATTTGTAACCCCATTTTTGGATGTAAAGTGCTCTGCAGGTGAACTACAATGCTCAGAAGAGGCGACATTGAGCTTTTGGAGAGAGAATTTGTTTGGAATGGAAGTCGGAGACCCCCCCCCCCCACACCCACACATGTGACCCCATTTTGGAAACTACACCCCTCACAGAATTTAATAAGGGGTGCAGTGAGTATTTACACCCCACTGGCGTTTGACAGATCTTTGGAACAGTAGGTTGTGCAAATGAAAAATTAAATTTTTCATTTTCACCGACCGCTATTCCAAAAATCTGTCAGACACCTGTGGGGTGTAAATGCTCACTGCACCCCTTATCACATTCCGTGAGGGATGTAGTTTCCAAAATGGGGTCACACATGGGGGGGGGGATCCACTGTTCTGGCACTATGGGGGCTTTGTAAACACACATGTTGGAAACACACAATTTCGGACACATTCTCTCTCTCCAAAAGCCTGATGGCGCTCCTTCTCTTCTGAACATTGTAGTGCGCTCGCAGAGCACTTGACATCCACATATTGGGTATTTCCATACTCAGAAGAAATGAGGTTACACATTTTTGTTTTTTTTTCTTCCTATTTTCCCTTGTGAAAATGAAAAATGTTGGGTAACACCAGCATTTTAGTGAATTATTTGTTTCTCATTTTTACATCCAACTTTAACGAAAATTTGTCAAACACCTGTGGGGTGTTAAGGCTCACTATACCCCTTGTTACGTTCCGTGAGGGGTGTAGTTACCAAAATAGGATCACATGTGGGTATTTATTTGTTTGCGTTTATGTCGGAACTGCTGTAAAATCAGCTACCCCTGTGCATATCACCAATTTAGGCCTAAAATGTACATAGTGCACTCTCACTCCTGAGCCCTGTTGTGCGCCCGCAGAGCATTTTACGTCCACATATGGGGTATTTCCGTACTCTGGAGAAATTGCGTTACAAATTTTGGGGGTCTTTTTTTCCTTTTACCTCTTGTGAAAATGAAAAGTATGGGGCAACACCAACATGTTAGTGTAAAAAAAATAAAAATAAAATTACAATTACATGTAGACACCAACTGGTGTAGACACCAACTTTACCTTTTCATTAGGGGTAAAAGGAGAAAAAGACCCCCAAAATGTGTAGCGCAATTTCTCCTGAGTACGGAAATACCCCATATGTGGCCCTAAAGTGTTACCTTGAAATACGTCAAGGCTCCGGAGTGAGAGAGCGCCATGAGCATTTGAGGCCTAAATTAGAGATTTGCATAGGGACGGACCTGGATGCAAGCATGGCGCTTGCCTCCTCGACCAAAAATACTGTACGGCAGTGTTTCCCAAACAGGGGGCCCCCAGCTGTTGCACAACTCCCAGCATGCCTGAACAGTCAATGGCTGTCCGGCAATACTGGGATGTTACGCCGAGCGCTCCGGGTCCCCGCTCCTCCATGGAGCGCTCACAGCATTCTCCTGTTCGCAGCGCCCTGGTCAGACCCGCTGACCGGGAGCGCTGCGATAATGTCCCTAGCCGGGATGCGATTCGCGATGCGGGACGCGCCCGCTCGCGGTGCGCATCCCGACCCGCTTACCAGACTCGTTACCCGTCTGTGCTGTCCCGGCGCGTGCGGCCCCGCTCCTTAAGGCGCGCGCGCCGGCCCTCTGCGATTTAAAGGGCCAGTGCACCACTGATTGGCGCATGGTTTTAATTAGTATGTTCACCTGTGCACTTCCCTATTTTACCTCACTTCCCCTTCACTTCCTTGCCGGATCTTGTTGCCATTGTGCCATTGGACCCCATCACGAAAAGATAGAATTTCTGGCACTTTCTAACTGCACTTCTGAAATTCTTCTCGGACTGCCTTGGCTTCAACGCCATTCCCCTACCCTTGACTGGACCACCGGGGAAATCAAGAACTGGAGTACTTCTTGCTTCAAAAAATGCCTTATGTCTGCTCCCAGTCCTGCCAGTCAAAACCCTATGGCTCCTCCGATACCAGGTCTCCCCAAGGCCTATCTGGACTATGCCGATGTTTTTTGCAAAAAACAAGCAGAGACTTTGCCTCCTCACAGGCCTTATGACTGTCCTATTGATCTCCTTCCTGGTACTACTCCACCCCGGGGCAGAATTTATCCCCTGTCAGCTCCTGAAACACAAGCCATGACGGAGTACATCCAAGAAAATTTAAAAAGGGGATTTATCCGCAAGTCTTCCTCCCCTGCCGGAGCAGGTTTCTTCTTTGTCTCCAAAAAAGACGGTTCCTTACGACCATGCATTGATTACCGCGGTCTTAATAAAATCACTATAAAAAAACGCTATCCCCTGCCTCTTATCTCGGAACTCTTTGACCGCCTACGTGGGCCAACATCTTTACCAAATTGGATTTAAGAGGTGCATATAATCTCATCCGCATCAGGGAAGGGGACGAGTGGAAGACCGCATTTAACACCAGAGACGGACACTTTGAATATCTGGTTATGCCCTTTGGGCTTTGCAACGCCCCTGCTGTCTTCCAGGACTTTGTAAATGAAATTTTTCGTAATTTATTATATACCTGTGTTGTGGTCTACTTGGACGACATTTTGATTTTCTCTTCTAACCTCGAAGAACACCGCCGTCATGTCCGCCTGGTTCTTCAGAGACTCCGGGACAATCAATTATATGCCAAGATGGAGAAATGTCTCTTTGAATGCCAATCTCTTCCCTTCCTAGGATATTTAGTCTCTGGCCAGGGACTTCAAATGGACCCGGACAAACTGTCGGCCGTGTTGGATTGGCCACGCCCCTCCTGACTCCGAGCTATTCAACGTTTATTGGGGTTTGCCAATTACTACAGACAATTTATTCCACATTTTTCCACCATTGTGGCCCCAATTGTGGCCCTAACCAAGAAAAACGCCAACCCTAAGTCCTGGCCTCCTCAAGCGGACGAGGCGTTCAACCGTCTCAAAACTGCCTTTTCTTCTGCTCCCGTACTCTCCAGACCTGATCCATCGAAACCCTTCTCATTGGAGGTAGACGCCTCCTCGGTGGGAGCCAGAGCTGTACTCCTACAAAAAAAACTCTTCTGGACATAACGTTACTTGTGGTTTCTTTTCTAGGACCTTCTCTCCGGCGGAGAAAAATGACTCCATTGGTGATGGAGAACTACTGGCCATAAAACTTGCCCTCGAGGAATGGAGGGGTCCAAATACCCAATTATTATAAACACTGATCACAAGAATCTCTCTTATCACCAGTCTGCCCAACGGCTGAACCCACGCCAGGCTAGGTGGTCGTTGTTTTTTGGCCGTTTTAACTTTGAGATTCATTTTCGCCCTGCTGATAAGAACATCAGGGCTGACGCCCTCTCTCGTTCCTCGGAGGCCTCTGAAATGGAAGCCTCCCTGCAACACATTGTTCCTTCTGAGTGTCTGATCTCCGCTTCCCCAGCTTCCATCAGACAAACTCCTGCTGGAAAGACCTTCGTCCCTCCACGCCAGCGCCTCAGGATCCTCAGGTGGGGACACTCCTCACACCTCGCCGGCCATGCTGGCGTCAAAAAGTCCATCCAGCTCATCTCTCGTTTTTATTGGTGGCCTACCCTGGAAGCAGATGTTGCTGATTTTGTTCGGGCTTGTACAGTCTGTGCCCGGGACAAAACTCCTCGTCAGAAGCCTGCCGGCCTCCTTCATCCTTTGCCTGTTCCTGAGCTACCATGGTCTCAGATTGCTATGGACTTTATAACAGACCTGCCTTTATCCCATGGCAACACAGTCATTTGGGTGGTCGTTAATCGTTTCTCCAAGATGGCACATTTTATTCCACTTCCAGGTCTTCCTTCTGCGCCACAGTTGGCGAAACAATTTTTTGTGCACATTTTTCGCCTTCACGGGCTTCCCACACATATCGTCTCGGATAGAGGCGTTCAATTTGTGTCGAAATTCTGGAGGGCCCTCTGTAATCAGCTTAAAATCAAATTAAACTTCTCGTCTTCCTATCATCCCCAATCCAATGGGCAAGTGGAGAGAGTTAACCAGGTTCTCGGTGACTATTTGCGACATTTTGTTTCCTCCCGCCAAGAGGATTGGGCCGATCTTCTACCATGGGCCGAATTCTCGTACAATTTCAAAGTCTCTGAGTCCTCCGCTAAATCCCCGTTCTTTGTGGTGTACGGCCGTCACCCTCTTCCCCCCCTCCCCACTCCCACGCCTTCTGGTTTGCCTGCTGTTGATGAGGTTACCCGGGACTTCTCCACCATCTGGAAAGAGACTCAAAAATCCCTCATACAGGCCTCATCCCGGATGAAGAAGCATGCCGGCAGAAAAAGAAGAACTCCTCCTGTCTTAGCTCCTGGAGACAAAGTGTGGCTCTACGCCAAGTATATCCGCTTCCGTGTCCCCAGTTATAAACTGGGACCACGTTATCTTGGACCCTTTAAAATCAAGTGCCAAATCAATCCTGTCTCCTACAAACTCCTTCTTCCCCCTTCTCTCCGTATTCCCAATGCTTTTCATGTCTCTCTCCTTAAACCGCTTATCCTTAACCGCTTCTCTCCCAAGGTTGTTGCTCCTACTCCTGTCTCCGGGTCCTCAGATGTCTTCTCGGTTAAAGAAATTCTCGCATCTAAGACGGTCAGAGGTAAAAAAAAAATTCTTGTAGATTGGGAGAATTGCGGTCCTGAGGAGAGGTCATGGGAACCCGAGGATAACATTCTCGACAAGGACCTTATTCACAAATTTTCAGGTTCAAAAAAGAGGGGGAGACCCAAGGGGGGGGGGGGTACTGTTACGCCGAGCGCTCCGGGTCCCCGCTCCTCCCCGGAGCGCTCGCAGCGTTCTCCTGTTCACATCGCCCCGGTCAGACCCGCTGACCGGGAGCGCTGCGATAATGTCCCTAGCCGGGATGCGATTCGCGATGCGGGACATGCCCGCTCGCGGTGCGCATCCCGACCCGCTTACGAGACTCGTTCCCCGTCTGTGCTGTCCCGGCGCATGCGGCCCCGCTCCCTAGGACGCGCGCGTCGGTTCTCTGCAATTTAAAGGGCCAGTGCGCCATTGATTGGCGCATGGTTTTAATTAGTGTGTTCACCTGTGCACTTCCCTATATTACCTCACTTCCCCTTCACTTCCTTGCCGGATCTTGTTGCCATTGTGCCAGTGAAAGCGTTCCTTGTGTATCCCAATCCAGTGTTCCAGACCTCTTGCCGTTGCCCCTGACTACGATCCTTGCTGCCTGCCCTGACCTTCTGCTACGTCCGACCTTGCTGTTGCCTAATCCCTTGTACCGCGCCTATCTCAGCAGTCAGAGAGGTTGAGCCGTTGCCGGTGGATACGACCTGGTTGCTACCGCCGCTGCAAGACCATCCCGCTTTGCGGCGGGCTCTGGTGAAAACCAGTAGCAACCTAGAACCGGTCCGCCGGCACGGTCCACGCCAATCCCTCTCTGACACAGACGATCCACATCCAGCCTGCCGAATCCTGACATGGGATTTATTTTGCAACAGCTGGAGGCTCCGTTTTGGAAACTGTGTCGTACGAGACGTTTTTAATTCTTATTTGGGTTGGGGGGGCAGTGTTAGGGTGTGTATATGTAGTGTTTTTTTTACCCTTTATTTTGTGTTAATGTAGTGTATTGTAGTGTTTTTAGAGCGGGGGTTTCCCGCTGGGAGTTTCAGCTGGCACAGCTCAAACTTATCCCGGGATACCCGCTGTAAACCCCTGTTCGTGAGAGTGTACCCTGTACATTCACTTTTGGGGGGGTGCAAACCTTCAGCTGTTGCAAAACTACAACTCCCAACATGCACTGACAGACCGTACATGCTGGGAGTTGTAGTTATGCAACAGCTGGAGGCACACTGGTTGGGAAACACTAAGTTAGGTAACAGACTACCACGGTGTTTCCGCACCAGTGTACCTCCAGCTGTTGTAAAACTTCAACTCCCAGCATGCATGGTCTGTCAGTGCATGCTGGGAGTTGTAGTTTTGCAACAGCTGGAGGCACACAGAATGGGAAACACTGAGTTAGGAAACAGACAGTGTTTCCCAACCAGTGTGCCTCCAGTTGTAGCAAAACTACAACTCCCAGCATGCCTGGACAGCCGAATGGCATGCTGGGAGTTGTAGTTTTGTGACAAGTGGAGGAGAACAGTTTGAAGTTCACTGTGTAGTGGTCTTAAATGTGGTCCTCCATATATTGCAAAACTTTAACTCCAAGCATGCCCAAACTGTCCAGGCATGCTTGGAGTTGTAGTTCTGCAACATCTGGCCTATCAGATGTTGCTGAACTACAATGCTCAGCATGCCTGGACTATCTGGGCATGCTGGGAGTTGTAGTTTTAAAACATCTGGAAGTGCACAGTTTGGAGACCACTATACAGTGGTGTCCAAACTGTAGCCCTCCAGATGTTGCAAAACTACAACTCCCAGCATGCCCAGACAGTCCAGGCATGCTGAGCAATGTAGTTCTACAAAATCTGGCCATTTGGCTGTCTGGGCATGCTGGGAGTTGTAGTTGTGAAACTACAAGGCAGCAGTGATGATCACTTACCAGATCTTCACTGCTGCCTCTGTCTCCGCCACCGCCTGCATTCTGCTGCTGTGGATCCTCCCTGCCTTCCTCACTTTCACAAAACCTTCTAAAATAGGTTTTGACCAAATCAGGCGTATCTAATTTTGCTTCCCAATATCTAAAGAGGCAGTCCCCCAATACTTCGCTGCCCTTTCTCATCACTCTCCAGTAAAGATCAGATAAAGAAGAAACTGAACTGGTACAGCTAAGAAAGCCATAAAATGAATTCGAGGAGCACCCTGTTGCAACTAGTTTCGGGAGCAGAAAAAAGAGTAGCTGTGTTTATTGCAAGAAGTGAGAGAGACCTAGCTCCTCCAGAGTGCAATAGCGAGGTTTCCTTGGGTGGAACAGATGACGGACCTTTTAGATTCCGGCCTCACTCCCCATCCGGCACAACGCAATCTGTCTCCCGAAAGAAATTCTGGATGGGCCCACAAAGGCATTTCCTTACTGAGAAGAAAGGGAAGACTCATATCTTTCCTACAGGCTTTCCCAGCCGCAACAGTATCACGGATAAATAGACTACCCTTATCTTATTTTGGGAGAGCGGAGTACAAGGTGTGGAGCAATGCCGCCAAAGACCATGGGCCCACCATATCTGATTCCAAAGTAAAGTTAGAATAAGCATAAGAGCCCTTAATCCAATCTACCCTATAACGTAGTAAGCACACCAAATTATAGTGGTGAACATCTGGAAAGTTGATACCTCCCTTATCTCTTGACAGCTTCAGTTTCCAAAGAGCTATTCTGAGATGTTTAGAGGACCAAATACATTTGGTGAAAGCAGAGTTGAGTTTGGTAACATCCAGGTGCTTCAAAAGTAGTGGGATGGTTTGCATGGGATACAATAATTAAGAGAAACTCATCATTTTAAATAGGTGGCAAAGGGCTAAGAACGGTAGAGGAAGGTTAGTCCATCTTTGCAACTCCACCAAAATATTTCTGAACAGAGGAACATAATTTTGAATGTAAATAAAATTGGGGATGCAGCCTATATGGATACCCAAATACTAAATTAAAGAATATGAGACACTTTGAAGGATATAAAATATTATAGAAATCTAAATATAGTATACATCCTTTTGACTTAAGGCATATGACTATAGTCACCTCAACTGCTATAATAAAAGGTAATTTTCAGTAAATAAAGTGATTTACAAATATGTAACTGGCCACATAGACTATAAAATGTATTGAAGTTGTTTTAAACAACATTGACTTTTCAAACATTCAAATTAATGTGAACACTGTCAAATCTTTATTATTATTATTATTTTTTTTTTTTAAGGTGTAATTGAGTTCTGCAATGGAGATGTTATTTTCCAAGTGGCGCGTGCCACCATTGGACCTTACTTTTCATCTAAAATCATGTACAGAAGAGTAAAACTGCAGAGCGTGATAGGTTTAATGGGCATACGAAAACCTTAGGTCATATCCTCGTTTTATTGCATAGATTACATTTATTTTAGGCTTTATAACTTTATACGTTGCTACATTTCATTTCAAGAAAACTGGCAAAATTACACTAAAAATAAACCTAAATAGCTGTTATGTATAAAAGCTCATGGTGGCTGCCAAACTTAAAAAATACCTTTTTGTTTTTCAGTCAAGTGTCAAGTAGTGTTGAGCGGCATAGGCCATATTCGAATTCGCGAATATTCGCGAATATATGGATGAATATTCGTCATATATTCGCGGATATTCGCATATTCGTTGTAACCTCGTTTATTTTCGCATATGCGAATATTTGCGTATGCGAAAATTAACATATGTGAAAATTAGCATATACAAAATTAACATACGCGAAAATTCGCATATGTGAAAATTAGCATATGCAAATATTCGCATATGCGAAGTTTCGCACGCCAGTCCCACACAGTAGTATTACAGCCTTCTTTACACCACACAAGCTGGAAGCAGAGAGGGGTGATCACTGTGATGTGTACTGTGAAGAAAAAAAAAAAAAAAAACGAATATTCGTCATTACGAATATTTAGCGCTATATTCGCGAAATTCGCGAATTCGCGAATATGCGATATTCGCGAATAATATTCGAATTGCGAATATTCGCGAGCAACACTAGTGTCAAGGAGGCAGGGCTGAGTTTCTCAAGTGCCACAGTTTGACATATCTCCTTGAGTATTTTTACAGGATGTGTCCAGGGCTGAATGGCCAGTCATAACTGGCCTGCCTGCAGCTGCCCTGTGTAGCCCTGCTGCACCCGCGCCCTGCCTGTCAATCAACTACGCGACGTAGCAGAAAGAGGAGGTGTGGCCCGGAGCAGAGTGGACACAGGGTGTCGGCCTGACTCCCCAGGGGTGATAAAGCTAAAATTCGTAAGTATAAAGAAACCAAGAATAACTATAAATATATGCCTAGAATATACTTTTGAAGCCCTAGTGCATGGTGTACAGCTTCACAAGCATATTCTTAGTGACATTTGTGCTTTAAAGGGGTTATCCAGGAAAAAACTTTTTATATATATATATATATATATATATATATATCAACTGGCTCCAGAAAGTTAAACAGATTTGTAAATTACTTCTATTAAAAAATCTTAATCCTTTCAGTACTTATGAGCTGCTGAAGTTGAGTTGTTCTTTTCTGTCTAAGTGCTCTGTGATAACACATGTCTTGGGAACTGCCCAGTTTAGAAGCAAATCCCCATAGCAAACCTATTCTACTCTGTGCAGTTCCCGAGACAAGCAGAAATGTCAGCAGAGAGCACTGTTGCCAGACAGAAAAAACAACTCAACTTCAGCAGCTGATAATTATTGAAGGATTAAGATTTTTTTAATACAAGTTATTTACAAATCTGTTTAACTTTCTGGAGCCAGTTTTTTCCTGGAATACCCCTTTAATGAGCAGCTTTAACAAATAAAAAGTACAAATCAAATAAATGATAAACGTGTGAAATTAATATTTGGAAAATATTATTCCTAATAATGCTGAAAGCAGTTGTGATAGGAATGAATGAAAAGTAATTTGTATTTAAAGAAGCACTGCAGGATTTTTTCCTCATATCATGCACACTGACGTTCACTAATTCTACAGCACCTCTTTTTATTTCCAGTAAAGCTGAATCCATGCATTTCATAAAATGACAGTGTTTAATGTAGAAGGTTTCATGTAGAAGTGATCTATCCTGGGTCATCTGACTTCCTGAGGATGACAGGTTGACATCATCGCCTATTAGATCCATCTTGGTATTTCCCAGCTCAATCTGTATACTGCTGCTGCTATTTACTGTATATGGGATCAGGATATATACACAGTAGCTACATTGTGGACATTCCATTGTGTGAACATAGCCTCAATATGCTTTTTATATGCATTGTTTTTGCAGTACACCATATTTTATTTCCACATCTTTTGTATCTGTATCTTTAAAATGTAGTTGTATCTGTATGAGATGCTTTATGACTTTCCGACCATGGTAATATTAGTTTCCTGACAAACTGCTTTCCTCTAATGGTAGGTCGTGGTTGTATCAGCAGGGCTTCGGGTAATTTGTAATGTGTTTTATGATGATATCCGTTGCTGCTGTTTTTGTGCATACTCGTACAGTAGTTTCATTTTCACCTCCTTAGAGTGTATGGACAATTTGGTAATAGTTTAACATTAGGACACAGAAAATCCTTAGTGTCAAAAATCAATACATCCAATCTACCGAGGAATAGATAGAAAGCAGATATTGTTACAGAAGAAGTTTTAATTAGTTAGTTACAGTCAAATATCCAAGCTTTTATACCCAAAGGCAGCTTCAGCCTTCATGATCAGAGTAACATTTCACCTTTTGTAATGTTGCATTCTAATGCAAAGTCACACACATTTGATTTTGCGCACACCTATTTTTGTCCACAATTTACAAAAAAAGGGCTGTGTCACATTATTAGGTGTGTTATTGTTATATTATTTTTCCTCATTTTCTTTGTTATATTATTTGTTATATATTCATATTTTATAATACATATATATATATATAAATACATATATATATATATATATTTTTTTTTTTTTTTTTTTTTTTCCTATATTGTGTATGCAACAATTGTACTGCATTATGTTAGCTGGGAGTCTTCGCCAGAGATTATTCATATGCGGCATGGGGATGGGGGTTGTTGGATTACAGTCCTCCCTGTGATGTTTGTGGATTTTAAGTGATTTTAATTGTCGGTGAACTACTTTTTGTCCAATAAAGTTTTTCTATTTTTGGTGTGCATCTTGGTTAGTAGCCAGCTTTTCTGTCTCTTCAATTTCCATCTCGATTGATGACGGCACCAGAGGAAGATGACAGAGCAGGAACAAGAGTCAGGCTCTGTTCATATGTGCATTTTTAGCATGCTTTTTTGTTTAAACCCTTAAGGACACAGCCCATTTTGACCTTAAAGGGGTACTCCGCTGCCAGGAAAACTCTTCTGCAGAGATCAGTCAACTCCCGATATCGTCAAAGTAATAGGTTTATTACATACATCGATGTATAGGTGATCCTTACACAGAGAAAGTCGAGTAAAGAATCCCCCGAGCTAAGGCATTCAACAGCTTTTATCAAAGCAAGTAAGCAGTTACATCAGCTCATTGGTCAAGAACTTTATTGTCTGCTCAGCAGCTCAGTACATTCAGGCTTCAGTACCTTCAAGGCCACTAGCTGGTTTTAATGGGGCGTGTCACAAGAAGCAAGCGCTATATTGTGATTTATAACTATACAGTGAGAAAATAGAAACTTAAAACTTATAAAAGTAGGTACATCTCATTATTCTACTATGCAAGGTCAGTTTGCATAGTTTCAATCATCACTGGGCGCTGGCCAGAACTAAGATGAAAGTTAATTGACGCTAGGAATAAAAACCAGCCAATGGCATCTTTAGTTAGACAATATATAGATATATAAGAATACAGGGAACATAAATATCAAAATATAATTTTACCAACATTCCCTCCTCTGATATATATTTGTTCACTCCCTCATTGTTCAGCATTAGTCCCTCTCTCAGTTGGTTTCTTGGATTTCACTTCATAGAGAGGGGGTATCATCATAGATATCTTCATCCAGAAGAATAGTTTGATACATAGTCATTGCCATTGTCATTGCAGTCTCAATCAATTTTGAGATAGTCCTCGGATGCAGGGAATGCAACAACATCCACAGGTCCCCAAGATGGCCAACACAATTGCGATGGAGATGAGAGCTGACATCACCAATCCAAACCGTCTTCCAAACCATCCCTCAAGCCATTTGGTGAATGGGTCACTTATTCCTGAGTTCTCGTCCATCTCGTTTGATAATGCAGTCCTTCCTTCGTTTGCTCTGGTCACGATTCTTCCTGGGGCTGTATTGTTTGGAATAAAGGTACACTTACTGTTTAACATCTTGCAGACCCCTCCTTTTTCTGCTAGTATCATATGTAGGGCCATCCTATTTGCCAGGTCATCAATGAGCTGGGGGCCAATTGTTCTGCTAAGCCTTTGACTGCATCCCTTGTATAGTTTACAAACCTCTGTTGGTTATAGTAGATGTAATTTATCCAGTCAACATTTTAGTTTACTGTACTCCACCAAAAGAAGAGAGACTCAAACCCTGCTGCCACTTAATTTCACGCCCCCTACCATAGACTTGCATTGAGGGGGCGGGGCATGACATCACACGGAGGGCGGAGTCATGATGTAACGGTACTCCGGCCCCGTGGTAATCACGCTTCACACTCGGAGCCTCCAGCACTGTGGAGAGCTCACAAAGGTGGGTGCGGAATGACAGATTGTGGGGGTCCCCAGCGGCGGGACCCCCTGCGATCATACATCTTATCCCCTATCCTTTGCCCAGGGCCACACTTAGTCTAAAACCATCCCTGCACCAGACAACCCTCCCCTGGTGTTCGATATACCTTTTCACAAATCTTTTTTTTATCTGTCCTGGACAGCAGGTAGCATCTATTTCCAGTAGGCAATGCCCCAAGAATGCCTCTTCGGGCCACTGTGTTGCCCAGATAATACATGGTCAACAACAGTGCGTGTCTTTGACTACTGAAACCCCTAGGTTTAATACGACCGTTTGAGTATCAGTACTTCAATAAGATTGTAACACAACAAGAAAAGAGTTTGAAACAATATCAACAACCAACAGGACAGACAAAGGACAGTTAAGGATAAGAATTTACTTTACCTTATCAGATGTTGGGAGGACTGGATCTCACTGGTTCGCAACCAGATCCTGGGCAGGGAGGTTTGACTCCAACTGACCTCTTCATGGTATGGGGATTTTTATATGCCTATTGGGAGGATTTTGGGAGTGGAGAGACTTCGCCGGTTACTCACCACCTTATACAGTCGGCATTGTCTGTCCCTGAATCCAATGGCTTGGTTTCGGTATCGAAGGGCCATTAATGTCAGGAACACTCTTTTCCAGAGATCAGTCATCTCCTGATATTGTCAAGGTAATAGGTTTATTACATACATCGATGTATGGGTGATCCTTACATAGAGAAATCAAGTAAAGAATCCCCCGAGCTAAGGCATTCAACAGCTTTTATCAAAGCAAGTAAGCAGTTACATCATAACAGATAAGTTGGTAATGCCATCAGCTCATTGGTCAAGAACTTTATTGTCTGCCCAGCAGCCCAGTACATTCAGGCTTCAGTACCTTCAGGGCCACAAGCTGGCTGTGATTTTAATAGGGCGTGTCACAAGAAGCAAGCACCATATTGTGATTTATAACTACGCAGTGAGAAAATAGAAACTTAAAACTAATAAAAGTAGTTACATGTCATTATTCTACTATCCAAGGTCAGTTTGCATAGTTTCAAGCACACTGGGTGCTGGCCAGAACTAAGATGAAAGTTAATTGAAGCTAGGTATAAAAACCAGCCGATGCCATCTTTAGTTAGACAATATATAGATATATAGGAATACAGGGAACATAGATATCAAAATATAATTTTACCAACATCCACCCTTAGACATCTTATCCTCTATCCAAAAGTATAGGGGACAAGATGTCTGATTGCGGTGGTCCCACTGCTGGAAACCCCCGCGATCTCTCCTGCAACCCCCCCCCCAGTCATCTGCTGCATGGAGCAGAGTTCAATCCGTGCCTGATGACTCACGACACAGGGGCCGTAGGATTGTGACATAATTGTAATGACTGGGAGTAGGCTGGGAGTAGTAGTACCTGTACTAATAGATAAATCGCCCCGGGTGTCATCCAATGCGATTGTCCTTTATATTGCAGAGATGCAGAGCGGCTCTCTACATCACTCGCATCTCTGCTCTGAACTCTGGGCCGGCCAGTAATGTGAATAGAAATTCACATCGCTAATTCATATTTGCCGCCCAGAGTGGTGATTGGCTGGGTGTTCTAGCCAATCACCACTATCAGCGGGAAATATGAATCAGTGATGTGAAAAAAATACCATGGGGCAGATTTGGCGTTTTTCTTAGCGTTTTTGAAAAAAAATAAAAAAGTGGAAACTTAGCCTGACGGTCTCATGCTGTAGGTTGTACTGTATGCAGGAGCATGCTGTGCCAACAATGACATCATCAATTAATTATGGTGGGTGAGTTTAAAGGGGCTTATTTGAAATTTGTTAACCAACGCAACTCCAGTGATGGCTTAGTGATGGGCAGGATAAATATTAAAATACTTGCTTCACCGCCCGAGCCGTCCGAGTCCAAGACTTGTGTAAGACTGCGCCAGTCAATCTTAGTCAATTGATCACTATAGTCTTGTGCAAGTCTCAGACTCAGGTAACTCGGGCAGCAGCACAAAAAATTCACAAATATATATTCTGTCGCCTGAGCCATCAGCAAAAAACAACTGATCGCAATCACCAGTTCGAGTTCAGTAGATAAGGGATACGTTGTTTTTCGCCAGACTACCCCTTTAAGTAGTTATAGCAAACTCAGTTGTTTCAGATGTTGCTGATCCACCACAAAATCTGCAACTGTAGATTTCATATACATGGATTTCTTACCACAGTGTACGCCAGATGGGCCCATTAAGTTTCATAAACTGATATAATCAACAAGTGACTATGTTTAGTCCATTTTACGATAATCAATAGTCTTATTTACCCAAAACACAAAACTACAAGTATTCATCATAAGCTATGATAAAGCTATGTCAATGGTGAAAAAAAGTTATGGTTCTTGGAAGGAGATAAAAGTTTTTCATCATTGCGTGCCAATAACCCTAACATAGTCATATGTGCCCTTTATTTTTTATAACAAATCGTACTTTTTTCAGGGCAAATTGGTACCATATTTGGCTCACCTGACTTTAAGCAACTCTTTTTTAGGGTGTAATGAAAAAATGCTATTTATTTTTCTTTCATTCTTTATTTGTTTGTTTTGCATTTTAAGTTTACATTATTTACTGTGTGGTAAAAATAACATTATAACTTAATTCTCTGGGTCTCTAGCAAAAAGTCACAGCATCGCCAGAGGTCTACAATATAAATAGGCAGCTTCTTTATTTAACCCACCAGAAAGTGCATTTTGTGGTGGATTCAATAAAGGAGCAGTGTATTTATATTCCTGACCTCTAACTATGCTGTGACTTTTTGTTACAGATTTCATTATCTGAAGTGACATTCCAGTTTGTTATGTGCAGCGTGGTGGGTCTTCAGTGCTGGCTCGCTGTTCTATTGATTTATTCTCTGGGTCAGTTCGATTACAGCGATACCAAATTTATATATAAGTTTTACTACGTTGCATGTAAAAAACATAGAAATCCTTTTCCCTAATAATAAAAATAGCTTGCTTGCTTCTTTTTACGGAGCAGTGTTGTTTTGTGGGAAAACTTATTTTTTATCGGTACCATTTTGGAGTTCATACAATTTTTTTATTGTTTTCAGCTTTTTTTGAGAGGCAGATTAATACAATTCAGCCATTCTGGCATTTGTTTCTACAGCTTTTACCACGCAGAATAAATAATAATGTAGTTCAGGTTGATCTTCCAATTGTTCATATAATACACTGCACAACTAGTGTAGTGTATTATGCCTGTCAGCATAAATCCAGTGGCACAGCCAGATAGGTAACATACATGGCATAACTGGGAGTCTTTATTAGACTCTCAGCTGTCATGGAAACCCATCGGCACACAGCATGTTGTGGAAGTGCTGATGGGGTGACAGATACATCACAAACCACTTAGATGCTACGGTCATGATTAGACCATAGAATCAAAGGGTTTAAGCAATCAGGATCTGAGGCTTTTTTTTTTTTACCTGGCAGTTAGACGGTCACCAAAAAGAATGAAGCATATGTAAAATATATAATGAAAAGTACAACAAATGAGTATGTGTTTTCTCTTTTCTTCCCCTTTTTTCCAATGGGATCAGGAAGGAGTGTTGGGATGGTATGTGATTTTATGCTGAAGAGGTAGGGTTGGGGGGCCCCAAAAATTCCACAACTACACAACTGCATACCTACCAACTTTTCCTAGACAGCTAAAAATGGACAGCTATGGTTCATCATATAAAAGCTACATTTTTACATAGATTTTTATATTACTAATTTAAATATTATTACTTTACTTATCTCACTATTGTGTATCTGCTGTGTTCTTGTGTCTAGATCTTGTTTAGCTGGGCTACGCACAATTTTTGTAGGCTTCATATACACTTACTGGCCACTTTATTGGCTATACCAGTTTGATTGCTTTTTAACACAAATAGCTAATCAGCAGCAACTCTATGCATTTAGGCATGTGTACGTGGTTAAGACAACTTTCAAGACAAGCTCAAAATTTGCATCAGAATGGGGAAAGGAGGGGATATAAGTGACTTTGAATGGTACGGTTGTTGGTGCCAAAAGGGTTTGTCTAAGTATTTAAAAAACTGCTGGTCTACTGGGATTTTCACACACAACCATTTCTAGGGTTTACAGAAAATGGTCTCCTAACAACAGACAGTGGACAGCAGATTGCAGAGTAGTGAGACACCTAGTGTTCAAGATTTTAAAGTGATTTTTTCTGGGATTATTTTTGGTTAAGGAAGTGATTTACATATATATATATATATATATATATATATATATATATATATATATAATCTACTCTATCAGTTATACAGTGATCCCCTTTCCTCATTTTCTCCTCCTGCTCTGTCCTTCTTCATCTAATCACTTAACCCCTTCCATTCAACGATTCTGTCCTTTAACATCAGGGGTCTCTGTACTCCAAAGAAAAAGGAATCTGTGGTGTCTTAGAGTGCAGGACATATTCCTTCAGTAGAGGCACTTTCTTAAAGACACAGGAAGGAATGTATCATTATCAGTATTGCTTGAATTAAAGGGCATACATATATCATCTTATTTGTGCCCTTTACAATATATGATTGACATATGGGAGGAGTTTTTTGTACCCTCACCTATGTACATTGAGCCCTATGTTTTCTATAGGATCCCGCATATCCATAAGGTATCCGTCTGGTCTTATTAGCAATATGAGTGTGTATCTGTCTAATACCCATGTAAACTCTGTTGTTTGAGAATTCTATATCCCTACTTTATTTTCTTTGGGTTCCACATTTTTCTATTGCTGGTGGATTTTAAAGTGCAACTGTCATGGAAATTATACCCCCCAGACTAATAACATGATAGTATAGATGATGATACGTGTAATGCAGCTGTACTTTTGGCTGCTGTTTATCACTCTTTATCAGCAGGAAAATAGTTTTATTGAGCGGTCAGCAATAGTTGGATAGGCGTGGCTGGGGATCGTAATGCCCCACCTCTGCCACGCCTATCCCCTGAAAGTGAGCGCTGGACCACTGTGTGATTGACACACAGTTCCCCACCCCCCGATGTCCATGATGTGCCGGCCGGCGTGACTCCACTGAGCCTATACATATAATGTATACATATTATGTTATATGAAATACAGTGCCCTTACTCCTCTTCTTTCTTCTCATGGTGCCGGAGACGCGCTGCTTCTGCTTTCACTACAGGCAGTGAGCTCGCTCCCGTTGTCTGCCGCCAGCTCAGTGCGCCTGCGCAGTGCTAGAGGCAGGGAGCGAGCTCTCTGCCTATAGTGAAAGCAGAAGCAGTGCGTCTCCGGCACCATGAGAAGAAAGAAGAGGAGTATGGGCACTGTATTTTATATATCATAAATGTGCACATTATATGTATAGGCTCAGTGGACCCGCACATCATGGACATCGGGGGGTGGGGAACTGTGTGTCAATCACACAGTGGTCCAGGGCTCACTTACAGGGGATAGGCGTGGCGGAGGTGGGGCATCACTATCCGTCTGTTGCTGACCGCTCAATAAAACTATTTTCCTGCTGATAATGAGGGATAAACAGCAGCCAAAAGTACAGCTGCATTACACGTATCATCATCTATACTATCATGTTATTAGTCTGGGGGGTATAATTTCCATGACAGTTGCGCTTTAAGAGAACTATAAAAAAATATTGTGTTTTAAGCGACACCCCTATCATTTTTGGTTAAAATTTTTGGTTTAATATAAGAACAGTGAAGGAGTCACACCACAAAAAAACAAAAGTTTTAGATTTTAGAAAAACTGATTTTTCAAAAATGAGATTAGGCATAAATGAGTCCCTGTAAAACTGGAACGGATTACAGGGAGTCAAGGAGAAATGGGACTACTTAAAAGATGCATTATTGAAGGCAACAGAAAATTGCATTAGACTTGTCAGTAAAAACAGAAAAAGGAAAAGACCACTGTGGTACTTAGCAGATATGGCCATAATCATAAAAAACTAAAAGCTGGCATTTAGTAATTATACAACTCAATTAAACAACCCAGAGCAATGAAGATAGGGAAATCTACAAGACTAGGCAGAAAGAGGCCAAGCAAGTTATAAGAACTTTTTTTTTTTTTTTTTTAAACAAATTTTATAGAATTTTCAAAATAAACAAATAAGACAAAACAATATCAAACCATAAATGAAGACATATACATGTTCCGCAGGGCGGAGAATGTAAGAGGAACATTCACAGTGTCAATTTGGTCCATAAGTTAAGGAGATCATAGATCAAGCAGTTTGGGAAGCAGAGTATGAACAACTAGGCAAAACAAAATGGACATTCATACGGTATGATAGGGTGTAGTCACGAGGCCAGCTGGAGAGCCCCCAGCGTATTCCCCACCACCCCGAGGCAATACCATTACTTGGAAGCAAATGGACTAACTATATCCACTATTTCACTGCCGGTGTAATGAGAGACAATGAAGACTTTCCAATTATCAAAATATTTTTCAGTGTGAGTGATTTTCTGACTTTCTGAGTCTAGTCTGTCTAGGCTACAGAGTTTTTAAGTTGTGCTACTAACTCGGTCCTAGAAGGAGTGGAGGAAGACAGCCAAGAAAAAAAAACACACCGTGAAGCTACCAATAAGACTATGTGGACCATAGTGGGGATTCTCTGGGGGGCAGGGTGGCCTGGTCTGGAGGGCGCAATTGGTGAAACAATAGTGCTCTAGGGGTAAATGGTAAGGAGACCCCCCCCATACATCCCTAATGTAGGTCAGAACCATCCGCCAATATATCTCAATATGTTGACACGTCCAGACACCATGCCATAAATTAGTCAAGGGGGTAGAACATTTAGGACATTCAGTTATCCTGTCGGGGAAGTGCTGGGACGGGAGAATATTAAATCCATACAAGGCTTTGTGAGCCAGCTTAAAATAGGTTTCTCTCCAGCGTTCATTTATAATGCATTTACGAACAATATTCCATCCCCCCTAATATACATTCAGAGATGTCCTCTCCTGGGACCCAAGAGGACCAAGAAGCAAATATGGTTGTAGGATCTACCTTCAGCAGGACTGTACGTATAGAGGAATAGATTGTGGAGATAGATAGATTACGGGGACTTGAGCCTATAAGAAAGTCTAGCCCATGGTCTGTTGATTCGACCATCACGTTCCTTAACCTAGAGCTGAAAAAGGAGTATAAGCGGTTTAAGTGAAATAAATGGGAGGGCGGTAGATGATACATGGAGCACAGGGAAACCGGAGAAAACCAGCACTGATTAGTTCTATCAATAAAATGGCGAGCTGCGGATAGACCGTTAGCTTCCCAAAGGGAATATATTTGGGCAGGTACATTAATTTTTAGTTCAGGATGATGTTGTAACGGATGATATTTAGAGATCAAAAAGGGAGTTGAAACTATTTACGGACCTCCTTCCATGACGCTACCGTGTCTTTCAGCAGGATCGATCTCTTCACCAGAGGAGAAGGAGGTGTGTAGAAGAGCTGACAAACTCCAGGGGTGAGCTAGAGACGATTCCAAACCATGGACGGCATGAAAGGAGGTGCCATGCAACCTGTCTATCACAAACCTGAAAAGGCATGCTAAGTTATATCCTCGGATATTCGGGAAGTTAAGTCCGCCCTCCTGTTTACCTAACATTAATTTAGAGAGAGTAATTCTTGGCCTCCTACCCGTCCATATAAAGGTTGTGAAGGCTGAGGTTATGGATCTAACATCATCATGTTTCAGCAGGAGAGGCAATGTTTGCATAGGATAAAGAAGCCTAGCAAAGCTGATCATTTTAATCAGCTGGCACCTGCCCATAAAGGTGAGATGAATGTTGCTCCATTTTAGTAATTCTGTTTTAATTTTAGAAAATAAAGGGGGATAATTTAAGTTATAAATAGTGTTAGGGGTACGCCCTATTTTAATTTCCAGGTAAGTTATATAGGAGGAAGCAATGCACAACTCTAGACCCTCAATCATAGATATCCACCGGGGCGGAGAGGCCCCCAATGGCAGTAGTTCTGATTTAGAAACATTGACTTTGTAGCCAGAGAATTCCCCAAACTGACGTAAATGATCCAGAATCCCTTGCAACAAGGAACCCGGGTCATCCACAAAGAGCAGTACGTCATCAGCAAACATTGTTAATTTAACCGTACTCACGCCCACTCTAATACCTGAGTATAAATCGGGTGACAAGAGGGATCTAGCCAATGGTTCTATAGCAAGGTTAAAGAGGAGAGGGGAAAGGGGGCATCCCTGCCTTGTACCCTTGAATAGCGGGAGAGGTGCAGAGAGGATCCCTGGAGTATAAACCCTGGCCATCGGTGAATTATATACCCCTGCCAGATAATCACGGAAGGCACCGTGCACGCCCATTCGATCCAGAACCATACCCAGCCAGTTCCACTGCACATTGTCAAATTGTCACATTGTCAAATTGTCCAACGTTAAAAGAGCTGGACGTTCCCCTGGCTGGGGCTGGTGCTGTAGTCGATCCAAAACAGCTAATACAGTTCTGAGGTTCAAGGTTGCAGATCTGTTCCTAATAAATCCTACTTGATGGGCTCCGATAAGTCCTGGCATAAATCTCGCTAGGTGATCCGCCAGAATTTTTGATAATATTTTTATGTCCTGGTTAATCAACGAGATCGGGCGGTATGAGCCCGGATCCGTCAGGTCTTTACCCGGTTTTGGCAGAACCTTGATGTACGCCAGGGACGCCCCCTTCGGGATAGATCCCGTGGTCATGCATTCCCGGAATACATCAACCAAAATCGGAGCCACCTGGGGGAGTAATGCTTTAAAAAATTTGCTGGTATACCCGTCTGGGCCAGGGGCCTTAGATCTATGCAGGTTTTTAACAACACATTGTACCTCCTCCAGTGACACTGGGGCATTGAGTTCCATCCTCTGATCCTCCGTCAGGGAAAGAAGATTCAAGATATTAAGAAATGTCTCTCCTGCTGAAAGATCAGAGGGGGAACCCGCATAAAGGTCAGAGTAGAATTTCTCCAAAATCTTATTGATGTTATGAGGGTTGGTGTGCAATACGCCTGAATGGTCTTTTAAAGCTGCTATGTGGGACGGCGGATTCCTCCCTTTCGCCAGGTGGGCCATCAAGCGACCGGCCTTTTTCCCATGGTGGAAGAGTGTATTTTCAGAGTCCGAACGCCTGAGTCGTTCTTTTCAGTCTAGCTACAGCTCAAAGTTGGATCTAGCAGCCTTCCAACTCTCCCTGTGCTCCACTCTGGGGGATGACAAGAAAAGAGCGTATGCATCACACAGGGGTACACTTGCCTCCATGTATTGTATCAGTGAAGTACGTTTCAAACCAGAGACATGCGCTATCAACCATCCTCTAAGAACCGCTTTGCCAGTCTCCCAATATAGAAACAGGTCAGAGCAATGTGGATCATTATCTGCGGCAAACTCTACCCACCATGCCCTTAAAAGCTGTAAGAAATCGTCAGACAACGCTAAAAAGGAAGGGAACCTCCACAATATATCCGTTCCCCTAGGGCAGGATGAGTAGAGCTTCAGAACTATCGGAGAGTGAGCTAGTGCCCCAATGTCCACGGTCCGTACCCGAGAGCTCAAAGAAGTAGTAACAAGAAAGTAGTCAATTCTGGACCACGAACCATGGGCACCGGAGAAATAGGTAAATTCTCGGTCATCTGGGTGCGTCATTCTCCACGCATCCTGTAAGTTTAATTGTTCCAGAAAATGTGGGAGAACACAGTCTCTGGCTCTTACAGGAAGTGTGGTAGAATTGGTGTGTTTCCTATCTACCGTCGCATCCAAAACAGTATTGAAGTCACCCCCAATCAATATCCCTGGAGTAGAGTCCGACTGTACCCTGCGTGTAAGATCCCTAAAAAAAACCTTTATTTTCCCCGTTTGGGGCGTAAATGTTATAGATACTGAAACACTCCCCATTATGAGACAATTGGAGATGTGAGATTCTTCCATCATCAGTAGTGTGAGATAAGGTATAATTAAAGGACTTGTGAATTAGCGTTAGAACACCCGCTTTCCCCTCCTTAGCCGGGGAGCCAAATACCTGCCCTACCCACTGCTTCTGCATCCTGAAAAAATCATTATAGGCTAAATGGGTTTCCTGTAATAAAACAATATCCGGGTGAAATCTTTTAATGTGGCGTAGAAATAACCTGCGTTTATGGGGTGAGCGCAGGCCCTTTACATTCCAAGAAAGGATGTTAACCATTAAAGGGCCAATAGAGAGGTACTAACCAGAATAAAAGCTGTGGTCTGTAAACTGGTCGCTCAACAGTCCAGTTGGGAGGGGGGGCGGATGCAGCAGCAGTGCGGCAGATCTCAGAGACATAGAACCCAGCGGACACTCATGACTGACACCTGTGGAAGCTCAAATATAAATGCATCATGTAACATGTATCAGAGGAAGATAAAAAAAAACACAACATAACAACCAAGACCAAAAAGAAATCCTATATGAGAATCTCCTGGGAGACTATGGTGCAGAGGTAACCCATGTTTGGAGTAGGGACTCCCTTTTTTTGTCCGACATAAGGACAGTAAACACAATGCCCTGTATCACCCAGAAGGGGTACGCCCCCCCGCTCCCACTCAAATCATCCTACCCCGGGGATCCCAAACCTGAGCGTTATGGGAGACAAACCATCCCTTTAAGGGTCTGGAGAACAAAGTCCCACAGGTAAACCAGGAATGTCTTAGAACCAGGGTCAGGGAGAGTAATAGTAATATAAGTAGGGAACGTGGGTGAAGAGTCTCGGTGACAGTCTCTCCATAAGCAGCCGCATTCCATGAGCAAAGTTAATTGCCGAGCAGTCCGGAACACCCTCAGTTCGGAGACGAGTGATGGTCGCCATCATATCCCCGGCGTGGGGAGCGCTGTCGGCGTCTGCGGTCCCTCTGTTCCGTAGAGTGATTGGGGCCTCTTGGAGGAGACCTAGAACGGCAAGTCCCCCTAGGCGAGCGAGAACGACATCATGGAGTCGTCCTGACACGGCGTTTCTGGTCTGCAGACAGTAGCTGATCCACAGTGGCGGTAGCTGCCTCAGGAATGTTGTAAACAGAGACGGAGTCATCAGGATGAAAGACCCTTAGGGTCACGGGGAATTGAAGCTGGAACCTCTGTTTGGCCTTGAAGAGTGCAGTGCATACCGTGCTGAAAGCCCTCCTGCGCTTTGCGACATCCACTGAAAAATCTTCGAAAAGAAGCAGGCGCATGCCCTGAATCACCAACGGTTGTGTCAGTCTCCTATAAGCTCTAAGAATGGCCACCTTATCATTAAAGTCCAGGAGCTTTAGGATAACTTGGCGGGGCTTGGCGGGCTGGGTATTAGGCCCCATGCGAGACAAAGTTGTGAGGGGAGGACCAATCCTACGAGCCCTTTCCACCCGGCAGGGGTGGGATAGTCCGAGGGATTTTGGTAGGTCTCGCTCACCGAAGCGTTGTATGTCAGGGGATGCCACAGATTCTTTAACCCCTACAATCCTCAGATTATTGCATCTCGACCTATTTTCTAAGTCTTCAAGTTTATCATTCTGGACAGTTCCAATTCGACACTTCTCAAGCGATTACCAGTGAGAGCATCCCTATCCTCCACACCAGATACCCTCTGTTCCACTTCCTTAAGGCGAGCGGTATGGTCATTCACCTCCAGTTGTAAATTTTGCAATGTCCCTTTCAGGACCTCTTCCACTATTTGTCGTACAGTGGGGGTAATACGGAGAGCCATTTCAGTTGCCAATTGTTGGTAATCAATATGTAGTACATTTTCCTGAAACGCCAAGCCCAGAGGAGGCCGATGGGTATTAGAGCCCTGAGGCCATCCCCCCTGTGATTGACTGATCAGTAAAGGCGAGTTGGTGATATCAACTTGTACATCCATCTCTATCTCTGGCTGTGCAGGGGACAGTGGTGGCAGTGTCAGGGTATGCGGGGATGCAGCTGGCTGTGGGACCTGGATGCCAGGGGGCTGCTGTGATAGAGCCTGCTGCTGCCTGGACGGCGGTAGCTGAGCTGCCGGAACCTGAGCAGCATGATGCTGAGCGCAGCTGGGGTCCTTAGCTGTGGGCTGATGTGCAGGGGGCTGAGATACCTGAGGCAGAGTCCAGGTGCATTGCGGCTGTGTCCCGGGGACGTGGGCTGCTTGCTGCTGCGGCGGTATGCGCTGCGACTGCTGTGCTGCAGAAGCAGGCTCAGCGGCCATCTTCCCCCGGTCATCAGCGCTGCATGCTGGATTCGCGGGTGGCGGCGAGGCAGGCTGCCCGCTCCGCTGAACATACCAGTCCATGTTCCGACACTTCGGGGGTCACGGGAGCAGGCTGGGGAACCCGGAGCGGCGTCACTGGCAGGAATGTGGCCGGTTTTCTGAGAGCGGGAGCAGGCTCTTCCAGGCTTCTACATCAGCCGCGCCGGAGTCGGAAGTATAAGAACTTTTAAAGCACAGGCAGAAAAAAAAAAACTCTCTCAGTCTGTGAAATTAGGGGATACGACATTCTTCAGATATATAAATGAAAAAAGGAAATTAAAACAAGGAATAACTAAATTAAATTAAAAATAAAGCAATGAAGTTATGTAGAAGAGAATAAAGGGCTAGCCGACTGCCTTAATGAATACTTCTGTTCAGTTTTTACAGAAGAAAAAGATGCAAAAGGACCTCAATTAGAGAGGAAAACTAATGAATCATTTGATGCATGTGTCTTTACAGAGTAAGAGGTTCTACGTTTGCTGTCTAAAGTGAAGACAAATAAGTCACAGTGGCCTGATGGGATACACCCAAAATTATTAAAAGAGCTTAGTAGCAAAATCGTTAACAGATTTATTTAACCAATTACTGGTAACAGGAGTCGTCCCGGAAGATTGGAAATTAGCAAATGTTGTGCGCATTCACAAGGAAGATAGTAGGGAGGAATCAAGCAACTATAGGCCAGTAAGTCTGACATCAATAGTGGGGAAATTAATGGAAACCCTACTAAAGGATAGGAATGTGGAACACCTAAAATCCAATGGATTGCAAAATGAAGCACAACATGGGTTTTCTTCAGGGAGATCATGTCAAACAAATCTTATAGATTTTTTTGACTGGGTGACTAAAATAATATTAGTAAGGCTTTTGACACTGTCCCACATAGAAGTCTTATCAATAAACTGCAGTCATTGAGCTTGGACTCCCATATTGTTGAGTGGATTAGGCAGTGACAGAGGGTTGTAGTCAATGTAGTATATTCAGAGCAAGGTCTTGTTACCAGTGGGGTACCTCAGGGATCTGTACTGGGACCAATTTTGTTTAATATCTTCATTAGTGATTGCAAAAGGTCTCGATGGTAAGGTATGTCTTTTTGCTGATGACACTAAGATATGTAACAGGGTTGATGTTCATGGAGGGATATGCCAAATGAAAAATGATTTAGGAAAACTAGAAGAATGGTCAGAACTCTGGCAACTGAAATTTAATGTGGATAATTGCAAGATAATACACCTGGGGCGTAAAAACCGTCGGGCAGAATATAGAATATTTGACACAGTCCTGACCTCAGCATCTGAGAAAAGGGATTTTGGAGTAATTATTTCAGAAGACTTAAGGTAAGAAGACAATGTAATAAAGCAACAGGAAACGCTAGCAGAATGCTTGGATGTATAGGGAGAGGTATAAGCAGTAGAATAATAATTAATAATAATTTTATTTATATAGCGCCTACAGATTCCGCAGCACTTAGAAAGAGAGAAGTGCTCATGCCGCTGTAGAGAACACTGGTGAGGCGTATTGTGCGCAGTACTGGAGACCGTATCTCCAGAAAGATATAGATACTCTAGAAAGAGTTCAGAGAAGAGCTACTAAACTAGTACATGGATTGCAGGATAAAACTTACCAGGAAAGTTTAAAGGACCTTAACATGTATAGCTTGGGAGAAAGAAGAGACAGAGGGGATATAATAGAGACTTTTAAATACATAAAGGAAATCAAAACGGTACAGGAGGAGAGCATATTTATAAGAAGAAAAACTAGAGAGAGTAGTGGATGCATGGAATGTCCTTCCTGCAGAAGTGGTCGCTGCAAATACAGTGAAGGAGTTTAAACATGCATGGAATAGGCATAAAACTATCCTTCATATAAGATAGGGCCAGGGACTATTGATAGGATTCAGATTATTGGGCAGACTAGATGGGCCAAATGGTTCTTATCTGCAGACACATTCTATGTTTCTATGTTTAAAAAGGCTGTGGCTAAGCCTTGCATCAAAATGCATCACAATGGAAATGACTTTATGCTTAATGAAATAAACTTTCTGCTAACTTTGTACCAGTCTCATCCTCATGTGCAAATGTTTCTTCCAGTTTTCAAACGTGGCACTATTGCCCAGGTATATAATATTGTTAGGGTTTTCTGTTATCTTTGGGCACTTTATAAGAGTTATATCTACACTCTCCATGCCAGTGTTTTTTTCCTTTCCATAAGCTCCCTCTTGTTGCATACTGATTCTTACAATTCCTTATTTTCTTATAAAAAATTATCTTTATTTACACCTGGAAAGAACAAAGATTAGAGTGCAAAAAAAGATAAAGTTAAAACCTGAGCAATTTTTATTAGCAGCACAACTGAACAGCATACAACCCATACATAGGACCACCTTAGTAGATTTATAGAAAGCAAAAATAGATTTAACAATTCACTGTAGGGGCAAACTACTGGCATTTAATACATGAAAAGAGAAATGGAGCTGTCATATTAAAGTCGGGGGATGCTTTTCATCACTTGAATATATGCAGCTGTGGATTTTGTGTAATTTGGTAATTTTCCACTACTAATACAGTACATACTTACTGGTAAACAATGTTAATATCAATGTTTGTTTTGGAGAATTGTCTTCATTTAATTTCTACAAATAACGATTTATTTGGCTCTAATGATATTATCATACATACACAGGATGCTGATGAAAAACAAGATGACATATTCACATTTTGGATTTTTCAACATAAAAGAAAACATCTTGTACTTGAACTAAAACTACTTCCTTATTTCCAGAATAGATCTAAGCATAATATAAATGTGAACACTGCACATGCACATGCATTAAACAGATCAGCAACAATTGCTCTTTTTTAATTAAAGGGGTATTCCATTCAGCCAAAAAAAACTTTTATATTTCTGTGGCTATGGACAAAAGAAAAAAAGCTATACTTTTCTAACCCTTGGTCCCCTACTCCTGTTTAGTGTTTTGCTACCCCAGGATGCTCGTCTTTTCTGTCTGCTTCCGATATGGCTGCTTAGCCAATCCCTGACCACTGTGGTGTCCTGCCCTGAAATGTCATCTTAGAAGCAGGCAGAAAAGACAAACATTGGGGGACTGAAAGGAGATGAACAAGAGCTCCAGTAGGACCTGGGCGGGCAAGAGGTATAAATAAAATTCCCAATGTACATCACAGAATACTGCTAGACTTCATTTATATATATCAACCTGTTAATTACAGTAAGTCAAGGCACATTTGCAATATACACAGTTCACATCTACAATATGCCTTTTTTATGTTGGCATCATTTGTTAAATAGTCTTTTAAGTTTTTTAGGATGCTAGAAGGTTCAAAAGATTAGCAGATTTTTTTTTAGGTACCAGTCCATATCTGAAGTGGATTCGAGGAGCCTGTATTTTAGAATTCCCCATTTAAAAAAAAATGGACCCCTCAACGTATTCAGAATGAAAATGTATTAACCCTTTAAAAGTTTTAGAAGTTTTACAGAAATGAAAGCAAAGTGAAATATAATTATAATTTTTTTTCCAAATATTCCATTTTAATCTATGATTTTCTGTAACACAGCAGTTGTTGACAGAGAAATGCAACTGAATATTTACTCCCCTAATTCTGACATATTTAGAAATATCCTATATGTGACCTTTGTGCGCCACATGACTCAAACACTACATGGCTCAGAGGAACATATTTTGTGCCATTATATCAAGATGCAGAGGATTTGGGGAGCCAAAATATTTTTGGGAGACAAGTTGAATTTGTTATTGGTACTATTCTGGGATACTTGTCTGGTTCGGGGGCACCTTCTGACTTTGGAGGAATTTAGAGATTGTTTCCGACCTCCAGCTTCGGAATGCTTGCGAGTCACTCAGGTCTTTTAATTTCTTCGTTCTCTTTCTACTCCTCTTTTTGATGTAGCCCTTTATAGATTTGAGTGTTTAATGCTGTACTCACCTACCCAAAAGGCCTTGCTCTCTGTGATTTATGGTCATTTGAATGCCCCCTCCATCGGATGTCAAACTACCATTTATGTTGCAATACTATGTCCCCACTCGATTACGTAAGATTTTTCCGTCATCCTCACCTCAAAGTTATAAAATTTATATTATAAACATATAAAAAATACAAGATGATCCCTAACAAGCACAAATTATATATCCGTTTTGCAGTGACTGTAGGTTACCTGGCCGCATAGGAGTAGGTAACCCTGACTGCAGGGACCTAAGGGGTTAAGGCTTCTGTGGTCTGCACTCCGGGAGCGGGTGCTGTCTGATTCGGGTCTCCCTTCTCAGCTGCTGGGCGAGTTTGGTGGCCCTGTTGCTCCCCTTCCCCCTACAGGTACGGAGCAGGCTGGTTCCTCTGTCTCTGCAGGTGGTCCCCGAATCACCCGGCGGTCTCGTACTCATGCCCATCTGAGCCTGAGCCCCCCCACGTGTTACTTCTGGCGGGGACACACAGCTGTGCGCTCAGTACCGGCTAGTGGTAGTTCCAGGCTTGGTGCGGTTGCGGCCCCTCCCCTTCCGGCCCACATGCTTCTGGCCTTTTCGTGTGTCTCCCTTCCTGCTGCGGCTGTTCCCTGCTGATCTGTTAGTGTCAGCGCTGCTGTTAGTATGGGTGTCAAAGCCTCTGTGCTTTCTCAGGGTTCCTAATCTGCGGATGAGGTTCCCGAGACCCCTCCTGCCCCTGTATGTGCCACAGGGGTGTCCCCCTCTGCCCCAGCAGCCTCCCCTGTTCATGTGGAGGTGCATAGTGCTGAACCTTCTTTTGAGGATGCGCCCGAATACCAAGGGGATAGGCGTCAGCTCCCTCCTCCACTGCCCCCTCAGCCTGTGCCACCTCAGTCCCCCTTGCTACTTGGGGACAGCGTACAGCCAGTCAGTCAGCCACCACAAGACCGTGTTAACCATAGTTGCAAGGGGCGTGTCCGTGGGCGCCACTCGTGGTTGTCTTCCAGGGGTTCTGGCTGCTCTAGGCGGAGCAAGACAGCTGGGTCATCTAGAAGGTATCTCAGACGTTACTGCCAGACTTCCAGGAGCAGGGAGCGATCCCGTAGATCCTTGTCATCCTGCTGGCGGTTGCCCTCATCCTCAAGTGAGAGTTCCTGGAGCTCGGCGAGCCAGGGGACGTGAAAGGAGACGGTACCATTCCAGTTCAGCCAGGAGGTCTTCCGGCGGGGACAGTCAGCCCTGCGCGGTTTCGGATCCGGTACCAGTAGCGGTTCCGGAGCCTGTTCCTTCTACATCTTTGGCTGGACCCTCATCTTCTGCTGGTGCTCCTGCACCCACTGGTGAGTTTAACTTTGCAGTGGTCTGGGGAGCTGGGGGTGGCTCAGCGGATTTGTTACCTATTCTTCAGGCTTTGCTAGCTAGGTTGGGAGGTCAGCAAAAGATTGTGGTTGGGGCTCCAGTTAAGCGGGTATCTCCCACCAGGGCAGGCGTCCATAAGGAGGCCTTCTTTTGTGGGATCAGTCCTCTGGGTGTGCATGTTGAGGAAGCAGTTAAGGAAAAGATTCGGGGAAATCAGTATGTGGATTTGTGGTCGCTGGTCTCTGTTGATCCGCATACTATAGAGGACTAATGAGCGTAGGCCCCATACTGAGAAGTTGGTTCCCATGAGACCCCGGGTTGCCGAGACGATGGGCAATTAGTTGCAGGAGTTTGCGATGTTGGGCTGTATTATGGGTGAGAAGCATCCGGAATGCTGTTCGGAGCTTTTTGTGTACAATGTCTACAAGGCGCATGGGGGTACTGCCTGGTGACGTTACAATGAAGAATTTCATTGCCATTTGGCGTTGCAGCCCAAGGTGGATTGGGGTGTCAAGGCAACTGATGTGTGGTTGAGCTTGATGATGGCGTACAGGGTGCCATCCTTTCAGTCAGGGGCCACTGGTCAATCCGGGGTTGCCGGGCCAGTTGTCGTGCATAGGCTCGGCGTCTTTTTGTTTTACAACAAAGGGCATTGCAGGTTCCTCAACTTGTGTAAGTACAAGCATGAGTGCGGTGCGTTGCCCATGGGCTACGAAACAGTCCGTCCGGCCGCCGGCCTCTGTGTAGGGAAAGGACCCTGGTGAACGTGGCCGTGATGGGCCCGTGGTTAGATCAGTACCCCAATAGGATGGATGTTGCGGATTTGTCTGATGGTTTTGCATTTGTTTTTTTCATTCCATTTGTGTTAGGAGCTACGGTGTCTGCCCGGGAGCACCTTGAGGTGCTGCGTGACAAGATTGGTAAGGAAGTTGCCATGGGGCGGTTTATGGGTCCTTTTGTTTCCCCTCCTTTTTCTAACTTGCAGGTTTCTTGGCTTGGTGTGGTCCCAAAGAAAGAGGTGGGAAGGTTTTGCCTTATTCACCACCTTTCGTATCCGAAAGGTTCCTCGGTGAATGATGGTATCCCTAAGGAGTTCAGTACCTATTTGGAGTGGGTGGTGCGATTCGAGATGGGTAGTAGTTCTATTATATACTATTTAGATGACTTTCTGTTTGTTGCTCCTGCAGGGTCTTCCAGATGCCGTTTCTTGTTAGATTCTTTCCGTTTTCTCAAGCAGCGGTTTGGTGTTCCTTTGTCTTCCTATAAGACGGAGGGCCCAGCTACGGTTATCTCTTTCTTAGGAGTAGAGATTGATTCGGTGAATATGGTTTTCAGGCTACCGGTTGAGAAGCTGGATTGTTTGCTCCAGTTGGTGGAGAGTTTCTGTGAGGTGTGCAAGGTCACGCTCCGGCAGATGTAGGTTTTGTTGGGTCACTTGGTTCTTGCATGTCGGGTGAAGCCTATGGGTCTGTTTTTTTTCTAGATGGCTGTCTTTGGCCACGAAGGGCGTTTCTCGCTCTGGCCACCACATTCACATTTCAAAGAAAATGAGTGCTGATGAGGATCTATAATGGCCGCACTTGTTGGCAGGCGGCGGAGGTGTGTAATGTTGAAATTCAATTGTTTACCGATGCGGCCGGGTCTTGTGGTTTTGTTGTTTTTTTTTGGTGGTGAATGGTGTGCGGAGGCGTGGCCTCAGGAGTGGCAAGACCATGGTTTGTGCCGCAATCTCACTCTTTTGGAACTATTTCCTATCGTTGCTGTGGAGCTTTGGGGAGTGCGTTTTAGTAATCAACGGGTGTGTTTCTGGACAGATAATGTGAGTGTGGTGCACTGCATTAATGGTTTTTCCCTCATCTTCCCTCCCTGTTTTGTCTCTTCTCCGGCACTTGGTCCTTCATTGCTTGGAGCTGAATATTTTGTTTAGATCTCGGCATGTTCCTGGGGTTGTTATTGTTGACTCTTTCCCCTTTTCAGTTTCAGGAATTTCGGTGGCTGTGTCCGGAAGTGGCCTTGGAGGGCCTCCCCTGCCGCCCACTGGTGTGGGACCTGGTGACCGACACTTGATGCCCTTGATTGAGTCCTCTGTAGCGGCTGCCACTTGGTCCAGACACGGTAAGGCGAGGAATTAATGGTGGTCGGTGGTTGCTGGGCGTGAGTGATGAGGTCCATTTGTCTGTCACCATTGATTATTTGCTGTCTTTGCGCGCTGCGAATGTCTCCGCCTTGGTTGCGCGACGGCGCTTGGCGGGGGTCAGCTTTCATTTTAAGTTGTTGGGGGGATGTGACTAAGCGCTTTTTGATTCAGCAGGCTTTGAAGGGTTGGCATCGCATGCACATGCAGCAGGAATATCGGAGACCTGTGTCCTACTCACTGTTGGTGTCGCTGTTAGATGCTATGGGGCATTGTTGTTCCTCGCCTTTTGAATCTTTTCTTTATTCCACAGCCTTTTGCGTGACGTTTTTTGGAGCATTACAAATTGGTGAACTGGTTCTGGTGTCTAAGTCAGTTACTGGAGGTTTGTTGTGGGAGGATATGGTTTGTTCTAATGGGGTTGTTACGCCGAGCGCTCCGGGTCCCCGCTCCTCCCCGGAGCGCTCGCTACACTCTCGCTACTGCAGCGCTCCGGTCAGATCCACTGACCCGGTGCGCTGCGATTCCGCCTCCAGCCGGGATGCGATTCGCGATGCGGGTGGCGCCCGCTCGCGATGCGCACCCCGGCTCCCGTACCTGACTCGCTCTCCGTCGGTCCTGTCCCGGCGCGCTGCCCCGCTCCCTAGGGGGCGCGCGCGCCGGGTCTCTGCGATTTAAAGGGCCACTGCGCCGCTGATTGGCGCAAGTGGTTCTAATTAGTGTGTTCACCTGTGCACTCCCTATGTATACCTCACTTCCCCTGCACTCCCTCGCCGGATCTTGTTGCCATTGTGCCAGTGAAAGCGTTTCCTTGTGTGTTCCTAGCCTGTGTTCCAGACCTCCTGCCGTTGCCCCTGACTACGATCCTTGCTGCCTGCCCCGACCTTCTGCTACGTCCGACCTTGCTTCTGTCTACTCCCTTGTACCGCGCCTATCTTCAGCAGTCAGAGAGGTTGAGCCGTTGCTAGTGGATACGTCCTGGTCACTACCGCCGCAGCAAGACCATCCCGCTTTGCGGCGGGCTCTGGTGAATACCAGTAGTGACTTAGAACCGGTCCACTAGCACGGTCCACGCCAATCCCTCTCTGGCACAGAGGATCCACCTCCTGCCAGCCGGCATCGTGACAGTAGATCCGGCCATGGATCCCGCTGAAGTTCCTCTGCCAGTTGTCGCCGACCTCACCACGGTGGTCGCCCAGCAGTCACAACAGATAGCGCAACAAGGCCACCAGCTGTCTCAACTGACCGTGATGCTACAGCAGCTACTACCACAGCTTCAGCAATCATCTCCTCCGCCAGCTCCTGCACCTCCTCCGCAGCGAGTGGCCGCTTCAGGCCTACGACTATCCTTGCCGGATAAATTTGATGGGGACTCTAAATTTTGCCGTGGCTTTCTTTCTCAATGTTCCCTGCACTTGGAGATGATGTCGGACCAGTTTCCTACTGAAAGGTCTAAGGTGGCTTTCGTAGTCAGCCTTCTGTCTGGAAAAGCTCTGTCATGGGCCACACCGCTCTGGGACCGCAATGACCCCGTCACTGCCTCTGTACACTCCTTCTTCTCGGAAATTCGAAGTGTCTTTGAGGAACCTGCCCGAGCCTCTTCTGCTGAGACTGCCCTGTTGAACCTGGTCCAGGGTAATTCTTCCGTTGGCGAGTACGCCGTACAATTCCGTACTCTTGCTTCAGAACTATCCTGGAATAATGAGGCCCTCTGCGCGACCTTTAAAAAAGGCCTATCCAGCAACATTAAAGATGTTCTGGCCGCACGAGAAATCCCTGCTAACCTACATGAACTCATTCATCTAGCCACTCGCATTGACATGCGTTTTTCCGAAAGGCGTCAGGAGCTCCGCCAGGATATGGACTTTGTTCGCACGAGGCGTTTTTTCTCCCCGGCTCCTCTCTCCTCTGGTCCCCTGCAATCCGTTCCTGTGCCTCCCGCCGTGGAGGCTATGCAGGTCGACCGGTCTCGCCTGACACCTCAAGAGAGGACACGACGCCGCATGGAGAATCTCTGCCTGTACTGTGCCGGTACCGAACACTTCCTGAAGGATTGTCCTATCCGTCCTCCCCGCCTGGAAAGACGTACGCTGACTCCGCACAAAAGTGAGACAGTCCTTGATGTCAACTCTGCTTCTCCACGTCTTACTGTGCCTGTGCGGATATCTGCCTCTACCTTCTCCTTCTCTACTATGGCCTTCTTGGATTCCGGATCTGCAGGAAATTTTATTTTGGCCTCTCTCATCAACAGGTTCAACATCCCGGTGACCAGTCTCGCCAGACCCCTCTACATCAATTGTGTTAACAATCAAAGATTGGACTGTACCATACGTTTCCGCACGGAGCCCCTCCTAATGTGCATCGGACCTCATCACGAAAAAATTGAGTTTTTGGTCCTCCCCAATTGTACTTCCGAAATTCTCCTTGGACTACCCTGGCTTCAACACCATTCCCCAACCCTGGATTGGTCCACTGGGAAGATCAAGAGTTGGGGTACCTCTTGTTTCAAGGACTGCCTTAAACCGGTTCCCAGTACTCCTTGCCGTGACCCTGTGGTTCCCCCTGTAACCGGTCTCCCTAAGGCCTATATGGACTTTGCGGATGTATTTTGCAAAAAACAAGCTGAGACTCTACCTCCTCACAGGCCTTATGACTGTCCTATTGACCTCCTCCCGGGCACTACTCCACCCCGGGGCAGAATTTATCCTCTCTCCGCCCCAGAGACTCTTGCTATGTCTGAGTACATCCAGGAAAATTTAAAAAAGGGCTTTATCCGCAAATCCTCCTCTCCTGCGGGAGCCGGATTTTTCTTTGTGTCCAAAAAAGATGGCTCCCTACGTCCTTGCATTGACTACCGCGGTCTTAATAAAATCACGGTAAAGAACCGCTACCCTCTACCTCTGATCTCTGAACTCTTTGATCGCCTCCAAGGTGCCCACATCTTTACCAAACTGGACTTAAGAGGTGCTTATAATCTCATCCGCATCAGAGAGGGGGATGAATGGAAAACGGCATTTAACACTAGAGATGGACACTTTGAGTATCTGGTCATGCCCTTTGGCCTGTGCAACGCCCCTGCCATCTTCCAAGACTTTGTTAATGAAATTTTTCGTGATCTCTTATATTCCTGTGTTGTTGTGTATCTGGACGATATCCTGATTTTTTCTGCCAACCTAGAAGAACACCGCCAGCATGTCCGCATGGTTCTTCAGAGACTTCGTGACAATCAACTTTATGCCAAGATGGAGAAATGTCTATTTGAATGTCAATCTCTTCCTTTCCTAGGATACTTGGTCTCTGGCCAGGGACTACAAATGGATCCAGACAAACTCTCTGCCGTCTTAGATTGGCCACGCCCCTCCGGACTCCGTGCTATCCAACGTTTTTTGGGGTTCGCCAATTATTACAGACAATTTATTCCACATTTTTCCACCATTGTGGCTCCTATCGTGGCTTTAACCAAAAAGAATGCCAATCCTAAGTCATGGCCTCCTCAAGCGGAAGACGCCTTTAAACAGCTCAAGTCTGCCTTTTCTTCTGCTTCCGTGCTCTCCAGACCTGACCCATCTAAACCCTTCCTATTGGAGGTAGATGCCTCCTCAGTAGGAGCGGGAGCGGTCCTTCTACAAAAAAATTCTTCCGGGCATGCTGTTACTTGTGGTTTTTTTTCTAGGACCTTCTCTCCAGCGGAGAGGAACTACTCCATCGGGGATCGAGAGCTACTAGCCATTAAATTAGCACTTGAGGAATGGAGGCATCTGCTGGAGGGATCAAGATTTCCAGTTATTATTTACACCGATCACAAGAATCTCTCCTATCTCCAGTCTGCCCAACGGCTGAATCCTCGCCAGGCCAGGTGGTCTCTGTTCTTTGCCCGATTTAATTTTGAAATTCACTTTCGGCCTGCCGATAAGAACATTAGGGCCGATGCTCTCTCTCGTTCCTCGGATGCCTCGGAAGTAGAGCTCTCTCCGCAACACATCATTCCTCCTGACTGCCTGATCTCCACTTCTCCAGCCTCCATCAGGCAGACTCCTCCAGGGAAGACCTTCATCACTCCACGCCAACGCCTCGGAATCCTCAAATGGGGTCACTCCTCCCATCTCGCAGGCCATGCGGGCATCAAGAAATCCGTGCAACTCATCTCTCGTTTCTATTGGTGGCCGACTCTGGAGACGGATGTTGTTGATTTTGTGCGGGCCTGCACTGTCTGTGCCCGGGATAAGACTCCTCGCCAGAAGCCCGCTGGTCTTCTTCATCCTCTGCCTGTCCCCGAACAGCCTTGGTCTCTGATTGGTATGGACTTTATTACAGACTTACCCCCATCCCGTGGCAACACTGTTGTTTGGGTGGTCGTTGATCGATTCTCCAAGATGGCACATTTCATCCCTCTTCCTGGTCTTCCTTCTGCGCCTCAGTTGGCAAAACAATTTTTTGTACACATTTTTCGTCTTCACGGGTTGCCCACGCAGATCGTCTCGGATAGAGGCGTCCAATTCGTGTCAAAATTCTGGAGGGCTCTCTGTAAACAACTCAAGATTAAATTAAACTTTTCTTCTGCTTATCATCCTCAATCCAATGGGCAAGTAGAAAGAATTAACCAGGTCCTGGGTGATTATTTACGGCATTTTGTTTCCTCCCGCCAGGATGACTGGGCAGATCTTCTACCATGGGCCGAATTCTCGTATAACTTCAGAGTTTCTGAATCTTCTTCCAAATCCCCATTTTTCGTGGTGTACGGCCGTCACCCTCTTCCCCCCCTCCCTACTCCCTTGCCCTCTGGTTTGCCCGCTGTGGATGAAATAACTCGTGATCTTTCCACCATATGGAAAGAGACCCAAAATTCTCTCTTACAGGCTTCATCACGCATGAAGAAGTTTGCTGATAAGAAAAGAAGAGCTCCCCCCATTTTTTCTCCAGGAGACAAGGTATGGTTCTCCGCTAAATATGTCCGCTTCCGTGTTCCTAGCTACAAATTGGGACCACGCTATCTTGGTCCTTTCAAAATTTTGTGCCAGATTAATCCTGTCTCTTACAAACTTCTTCTTCCTCCTTCTCTTCGTATTCCTAATGCCTTTCACGTTTCTCTTCTTAAACCACTCATCATCAACCGTTTCTCTCCCAAACTTGTTTCTCCCACTCCTGTTTCCGGCTCCTCGGACATCTTCTCAGTAAAGGAGATACTGGCCTCCAAGAACGTCAGAGGGAAAACCTTTTTTTTGGTCGATTGGGAGGGCTGTGGTCCTGAAGAGAGATCCTGGGAACCTGAGGACAATATCCTAGACAAAAGTCTGCTCCTCAGGTTCTCAGGCTCTAAGAAGAGGGGGAGACCCAAGGGGGGGGGGGTACTGTTACGCCGAGCGCTCCGGGTCCCCGCTCCTCCCCGGAGCGCTCGCTACACTCTCGCTACTGCAGCGCTCCGGTCAGATCCACTGACCCGGTGCGCTGCGATTCCGCCTCCAGCCGGGATGCGATTCGCGATGCGGGTGGCGCCCGCTCGCGATGCGCACCCCGGCTCCCGTACCTGACTCGCTCTCCGTCGGCCCTGTCCCGGCGCGCGCGGCCCCGCTCCCTAGGGCGCGCGCGCGCCGGGTCTCTGCGATTTAAAGGGCCACTGCGCCGCTGATTGGCGCAAGTGGTTCTAATTAGTGTGTTCACCTGTGCACTCCCTATGTATACCTCACTTCCCCTGCACTCCCTCGCCGGATCTTGTTGCCATTGTGCCAGTGAAAGCGTTTCCTTGTGTGTTCCTAGCCTGTGTTCCAGACCTCCTGCCGTTGCCCCTGACTACGATCCTTGCTGCCTGCCCCGACCTTCTGCTACGTCCGACCTTGCTTCTGTCTACTCCCTTGTACCGCGCCTATCTTCAGCAGTCAGAGAGGTTGAGCCGTTGCTAGTGGATACGACCTGGTCACTACCGCCGCAGCAAGACCATCCCGCTTTGCGGCGGGCTCTGGTGAATACCAGTAGTGACTTAGAACCGGTCCACTAGCACGGTCCACGCCAATCCCTCTCTGGCACAGAGGATCCACCTCCTGCCAGCCGGCATCGTGACAGGGGTTTTGCAGCTGCACATACGGCGGTCCAAGACTGATCAGGTGGGTCAAGGTGCCTGAATTTGTTTGCAGGCTGTGGACAGGGAGGTGTGCTCCGTCTGGGTGGTTTCTGAATTTTTGAAGGTCTGGGAGTTGGGCGTTAATTTTTTTCGCGCATGTAGACGGGTCTCCTCTAACTCAATACCAATTTCTGGTGGCGTTTAAGTGCTGTTTGGGGCTGGTTGGTGCCCCGGTGTCCGCGTTCAGTACCCACTCGTTTCGGATTGGCGCAGTGACTGAGGCTTCGCGTGCGGGCCTTTCGGTGTCTTAGATTCAGCGCATTGGGCTATGGCATTCTGCTTGCTATGTGGGATATGTCCGGCCTGAATTGTTGCTCTAACCCCTTATCTTTTCTAGATCCTCCGGTGGCTATGTTGTTCTTTCAGAGACATTCATATATCTACCGGGCAGCGCAGAGGGCGAACTGTCATCCCGGTGGTAGATCCCTGGGTTTTGGCAACGTCGCTGCGCATTGGCGTGGCGTTCCAGATATGCGATGGCCACGTGTGCTGACGGAGGTGGTCGATATCGCCAGGGCGGTCCGCTCTGCAGTGATTGTGGTCGTTCATGCCGGTGGGAACAACCTTTGTTTTATGAGAGTACCGGAGTTGATCGCAAGTATAAAGGCTGATGTGGAGAGGCTTTCTGGCTTTTTTATTGATGTAGTCAGAGATAGTGCCACGTGTCACATGGCAAGGGGCCCGTGATGCTGAGGCCATTGAGCGGTCTCGCCGCTTGGTGAATTCCCGGATGGCCAGGTTATTGAGATCCAAGGATGGGGTGGTGGTCCGTCACTGGGAGCTGGAGGGTGACAACAGGAGGTTTATGATACCAGACGGGGTCCACCTCAATGAGATTGGGCTGGATATCTTTTTGTCGGGCATACAACATGGTTTGGAGCAGGCGTTATTCCTCCTCGGTGGCAGTCAGGGCACCGTGTAGGGGTAAACGGGCTCCTCGGTGGCGTGGAGAGTAATGACCTGTAAGAAAAAGGGCCGATGGCACCCATGCCCATCGGGGACCCAGCAGCTGGCATACCGATTCGGCTAAAGTAGTAGGTCAACTTGTATTGATATTATGCTCACGTTAAAGGGGTACTACCGTGGAAAACTTTTCTTTTTTAAATGAACTGGTGCCAGAAAGTTAAACAGATTAGTAAATTACTTCTATTAAAAAAATCTTAAGTAAAAAAGTAAAAAGTACTTTTAGGGTCTGTATACTACAGAGGAAATGGTTTTCTTTTTGGAACACAGAGCTCTCTGCTGACATCATGACCACAGTGCTCTCTGCTGACAACTCTGTCCATTTTAGAAACTGTCCAGAGCAGCATATGTTTGCTATGGGAATTTTCTCCTATTCTGGACAGTTCTTAAAATGGACAGAGATGTCAGCAGAGAGCACTGTGGTCATGATGTCAGCAGAGAGCTCTGTGTTCCAAAAAGAAAACCATTTCCTCTGTAGTATTCAGCAGTTAATAAGTACTGGAAGGATTAAGATTTTTTAATAGAAGTAATTCAAAAATCTTTTACAAGAAAAAATTGGGGCTCAGGGTAAATGATGTATGGACACAACTGGCTAAATATGTTAAATGATGATATTTATTATTTATAGTAATCAAATTAATTGTAAGACGTGGTAAGTACCGTGACTTACAGGGCCCTTGTGGAGCCACGGCACTCCCTACAAAAATATAGTATAGTATAATATAGATAAAATTGCAAATAAAAATAAATCAATAATATAAAATATTATTTAAAACATAATAGTACTATTGAGACCACTCAAAAAATTATGGATATCCAACAAAAGGTCCTCTTTGGAGTTTGGACCTCTTTAGATGTTAGTAACTAATAGCAACCCATGGGGCTATTTATAGCAATATAACCACAGTCTATTGAGTCTTTTGATAAATAGTTAAATAGGTCTGTATCCAGTTCGTTAAAGCATATCAGTGTAGCGCTGTTATGTCCCTTGGTAACAGAGTTAATATATCACTTGGTAGCAGAGTTGTAATAATTGCCGGCAATTGTAACAGTTAGTAGAATGATACAGTTATGCTCACCGCCCCGGGACCGGTACTTGTCAGGATGCTGTTGCTCTTTGGGGATGCTGCAATCCCTTCTGCGGCTTTTATGGATAGTTGGAGATACTGCGATCTCTCCTGCACATTCTCCTTTGCGCTTTACTGGAACAAATTCTGTTATCTCTCTCACTGCGGGAGAGGATACTGTTGGGGGACTCTGCCGTCTCCTACGGTGAAGGTGCCGTGACTGGCGGTGGGCTCCGAATATTGTAGCTCCAGCACTTCTATTCAGAGTAGTGGTCGCGTCCTCGTGGCTACAAGGCGCGCGTACGTGGCTGGCAACTGACCGGGTGAGACACCTATCGATGCGGGACTCACAAAGGTTTATGTAAGTGGTCTCAATAGTCGTATTGGGGGGGTCTGGACGCGTTTCAAGACTATACTCAGTCTTTTCCTCAGCAGCAATATAAATTATGATCACATAATTTATATTGCTGCTAAGGAAAAGACTGGTATAGTCTTGAAACGCGTCCAGCCCCCCCAATACGACTATTGAGACCACTTACATAAACCTTTGTGAGTCCCGCATCGATAGGTGTCTCACCCGGTCAGTTGCCAGCCACGTACGCTCGCCTTGTAGCCACGAGAACGCGACCGCTACTCTGAATAGAAGCGCTGGAGCTACAATATTCAGAGCCCACCGCCAGTCACGGCACTTTCACCATAGGAGACGGCAGAGTCCCCCAACAGTATCCTCTCCCGCAGTGAGAGAGATAACAGAGTTTGTTCCAGTAAAGCGCAAAGGAGAAAGTGCAGGAGACATCGCAGTATCTCCAACTATCCATAAAAGCCGCAGGAGGGATCGCAGGATCCCCAAAGAGCAACAGCATCCTGACAAGTACCGGTCCTGGGGCGGTGAGCATAACTGTATCATTCTACTAACTGTTACAATTGCCGGCAATTATTACAACTCTGCTACCAAGTGATATATTAACTCTGTTACCAAGGGACATAATAGCGCTACACTGATATGCTTTAACGAACTGGATACAGACCTATTTAACTATTTATCAAAAGACTCAATAGACTGTGGTTATATTGCTATAAATAGCCCCATGGGTTGCTATTAGTTACTAACATCTAAAGAGGTCCAAACTCCAAAGAGGACCTTTGTTGGATATCCATAATTTTTTGAGTGGTCTCAATAGTACTATTATGTTTTAAACAATATTTTATATTATTGATTTATTTTTATTTGCAATTTTATCTATGTTATACTATACTATATTTTTGTAGGGAGTGCCATGGCTCCACAAGGGCCCTGTAAGTCACGGTACTTACCACGTCTTACAATTAATTTGATTACTATAAATAATAAATATCATCATTTAACATATTTAGCCAGTTGTGTCCATACATCATTTACCCTGAGCCCCAATTCTTTCTTGTAAAATATTACCATTTTCATTCACCTTGGGTATAGGTGATATTTTTTGGGTAGCCCGGGTTGCTATTGGTTATGGTGAGGACAAAGAGCCACTCCAAATCCTCTTTTTAACCTAATTCAAAAATCTGTTTAACTTTCTGGCACCAATTGATTTAAAAAAAAAGTTTTCCACGGGAGTACCCCTTTAACTGCAATGCAGTTGTTATCTGGTTAAATATATATATATATATATATATATATATATATATATATATATATATATACAGTATATATATATATATATATATATATATATATAAAATGTTATTTATAATAAATGAGCTGTGACCACCACCCAGCCCAGTTAAAATGGAAACGTGTTATGTCTTTATTGAGATAGAAAAAGGGAGGATATATGGGTATGTTGATGGGAAAGGGGGTGTTCTATGCAGTCAGGTGAGATGGATAACGCTGTAGGTACAGATAATTTGTACCACTGCAAGTACTTTGTGGCTCTGGCAGCGCCGGGACGTTGGGACACTATGTGTCACAAAGATCACACTCTCTGTTACATAGAGAGGGAGAGCGGTGAATTGGGAAAGAGCTCGACAGCGCTGTAGATACCAGTGTCTTATTCTATTTCACCTATATAGCCCAGATGGCATGGGGCCGATATAATACCGTATTTATCGGCGTATAACACGCACTTTTTAGGCTAAAATTTTTAGCCTAAAGTCTATCTGCGTGTTATATGCCGATAAGCCGCTGAAGTTCAATGATTTAAAGCAGGCGCTTTAAATCAATGAACTGCAGCGGCTTTGTAGGTGCAGAGACCTGCCGTCGCTGCCGGCTTCTCTGCCCCTGCCTGTCCTGGGGTCTAGAGCCCTGCTGCCGGCCCTTCTTTCCCCCTGGCTATCGGTGCCGCTGCCCGTTCTCACCCCCTGGCTATCGGTGCTGCTGCCCCAGTGCCGGTGCCGACAGGCAGGGGAAGAGAAGGGGCAGCGGCACCCATTGCCGGCGCCGCTGCCCCGTTGCCTCCCCCATCCCCGGTTGTATAATTACCTGTTGCCTGTGTGCGTCCCATGCGTCGTTGCTATGCACTGCACGGCGCGGCGCAATGACGAGTGACGTCATTGCGTCTCGCAGCGCATAGCAACGACGCAGGGGACGCACACCAGAGGCCTGAAGCAGCACGGACCCGACCCCGACAACAGGTAATTATACAACCAGGGATGGGGGAGGCAACGGGGCAGCGGCGCCTGTGATTTTAAAAGCGCTCGGCAGTGCTGTAGGTCCCTTAATCCTGTCCCATTTACTTGATTTGCCCTGATGGCACAGGGCCGATGTTATAAACAAGTCACAAGTGGGATACTGTGTGGGGCTGGTACTATGTACCTCTTACCCGCTCCTGTTTAGTGCATCATCTGTGATATAAACTCATTCTGTTCGTATCAGGGAACACTTCTACTCCTTTCGTTCTGGTAAAGGTGCCCCACGTCTCATTGCAATCCTAATGTGTTGCGTTTTGCCGGAATAGAAAGGGTGGAAGCTATACCAGGTATACAAGCAGATAAGCATTTACTGCAGAGAGAAACACAGTGGATACTAAAAGCACAGGCCACAGGTGTACTTGGTCTTAATGACAGAGTGGACCTGTCAGTATGCTTTTAACTTTTGAGATTTTACCTATTGGATATGACCTACCTGGTTCCTCCCACAGATTACATTTTTAATCATATGGTGTCCCTTGTCTGTAAGGTGATTGGTTGAGCTATGTGCGCACACCTGTATTTTTACCCTTGTGTAATCCTGAAATGTTAAGGCCAGACGAAGCACGTAACCCGTGTGAAACAACGGCTGCTGTCGCCTTCCACATACCCCCCCCCCACTTTTGTCCCTCTCCACTATCTGTGTTAATGTGAGTATTTTCTGCAATAAAGAAGATTGAGAAGAAGCGGCGATTTGCCGATTACTTTTGTTCTTTGTACTTTGTTTTCTCTAGAATACCTTTGATGTATAGAAGCATAAGGAAACTGTACTGTATACATACACTTTGTTTCAAAGGTATATGGTCAAATAATGTTGTGTTTCTTCTTGTATCAGCTTTCTAATCCTTTCTAGTTCTGCAGAATCTACCTGCTGCATTGAAATAATAAAAAACACTGCTAAATTCACATGAAAACCTGCCTGTTATCTTTTTAATTTAAAATGGATTTGCTACAGATTTTCCTTGAAATGGGATTAGTCTACCAATGACAAATACATACAGCAAGTGAAATAAGTATTGAACATGTCACCATTTCTCTTACTATATATATATTTTCAAAGGTGCTATTGACATGTTGGTAACCCAAGCAATCCATACAGACAAAGAACCCAAACAAACAAAAATGCTCAGAAAGGAAGTTATGTGTAATAATGTAAAATGACACAGGGAAAAAATATTGAACGCATAAGAAAAAGAGATCCAAAAAGGCATGGAAAGCCAAGACGATAGCTAAGATCTAGAACTAAATAAAAAGCAATCCGGCCCCTTGTCAGTGCTAATTTATAAAAGCTGGTTTAATCCCAGCAGATGGCCTACAAAAAGGTCTCATTGCCTAGATGTCAAAAAAGAAACATCTCATGATGGGTAAAAACAAAGAGCTGTCTCAAGACCTTCGCAACCTGATTGTTGCAAAACATAATGTTGGTTACGGTCGCATTTCTAAGCTTCTGAATGTTCCAGTGAGTACTGTTGAGGCCTTAATACAGAAGTGGAAAGACAATCATTTCCCTGAGCCAAGGACCACTTATGGAAAGCTTAACCCCTTAAGGACTCAGCCCATTTTCACCTTAAGGATTGGAGCATGTTTTGCACATCTGACCACTGTCACTTTAAGCATTAATAACTCTGGGATGTTTTTACTTTTCATTCTGATTCCAAGACAGTTTTTTTCATAACATATTCTTCTTCATGTTAGTGGTAATTTTTTGTTGATACTTGCATCATTTCTTGGTAAAAAAAAAAAAAATCCAAAATTTGATGAAAAATTTAGCATTTTTTTTTTTTACTTTGAAACTCTCTGCTTATAAGGAAAATGGACATCCCAAATAAATTATATATTGATTCACATATACAATATGTCTACTTTATGTATGCATCATAAAGTTCACATGTTTTTTTACTTTTGGAAGATATCAGAGGCCTTCAAAGTTCAGCAGCAATTTCCCAATTTTTCAAAAAAATTTCAAAATCACAATTTTTCAGGGACTGGTTCAGTTTTGAAGTGGATTTGAAGGGCCTTCATATTAGAAATACCCCATAAATTACCCAATTATAAAAACTGCACCCCTCAAAGTATTCAAAATGACATTCAGGAAGTGTGTTAACCCTTTAGGTGTTTCACAGGAATAGCAGCAAAGTGAAGGAGAAAATTCAAAATCTTCATTTTTTTGTAGACCCAGTTTTTGAATTTTAACAAGAGGTAAAAGGAGAGAAATCACCCTAAAATTTGTAACCCAATTTCTCTCGAGTAAGGAAATATTTCATATGTGTACGTAAAGTGCTTTGTGGGTGCACTAGAGGGCTCAGAAGAAAAGGAGCGACAGTGGGATTTTGAAGAGTGAGTTTTTCTGAAATGGTTTTTGGGGGCATGTCACATTTAGGAAGCTCCTATGGTGCCAGAACAGAAAAAAAAACAACATGGTACACTATTTTGGAAACTACACCCCTCAAGGAACATAACAAGGGGTAGAGTGAGCCTTAACACCCCACAGGTGTTTGACGACTTTTCGTTAAAGTTGGATGTGTAAATGAAAATGTATTTATTTTCACTAAAATGCAGTTTTTTCCCCAAATTTTACATTATCACAAGGGGTAATAGGAGAAAATGTCCCCCAAAATTTTTAACCCCATCTCTTCTGAGTATGGAAATACCCCATGTGTGGACATCAAGTGCACTGCTGACATACTACAATGCTCAGAAGAGAAGGAGTCACATTTGGCTTTTGGAAAGCAAATTTTGCTGAAATGTTTTTTGGGGGGGCATGTCGCATTTAGTGAGCCCCTATGGTGCCAGAACAGAAAAAAAAAAAACACATGGCATACTATTTTGGAAACTACACCCCTCAAGGAACATAACAAGGGGTACAGTGAGCTTTAAGTGGTTAAAAAAAAATCCTGGAATTATCAAGTACTATTGTACGTGTTCAATATTTATTTCACCCACTGTATATGGCATATTCACAAATAATATTTCCAGGTATAAATATTTGTTGGCCTAGTGGCAAATGAACACAAATAAGTGGATACCATTTTTGTGGAAACATAGTGGACAGCTTTATCAAGGAAATACAATAGAAAAGCAGCTTGTGCCAGTGCACTGTTGTAACTGTTTTTACAAGCAGGTTTTCCTCACACATTAAACTTTGTGCATAATGTCTATTTTATTGATTGTACCCGGCTAAATAGATGAGCATTACCTGCCCACTGAGTACATCATGTGCTGTGCCATCTGGAATTGTGAAGTTAACTACTGGAAACAGAACTCTGAAGAGGAAGCTGAATTTAAGAATGAAACAATCAAGAGGGAAACAAAGAAGAAAGGTTACAGCTCTTCTCTGAGCACGGTCTTGTTTAAAGATGTGCAGCTGTAAGAAATGAATCCTCTACCCTCAGGATAGGGGATAAATGTCTAATCGCGTGAGGTCTCATCGGTTGGACCCACCACTAGAGCTGATACACAAATATGTGTATCACGGTATTTTTGCAACTTATGGCGGTTCCACGGTAAATAACGTTATTTCTCCCCCCCCCCCACCAAATCATGTGACACGCGAGCGCTGTTCTGCTTCTCTAATTATCAGCCCAGTGCTGTGCTGTCCCCATCGGGGTACTCACGTCACCCGCAAGCACTGCCCTCCTCGTCCTCCTGTTTGTTGCGGGCCGCCGACGCTGACACTCTATACTGTACGCTGTATCCCTATGCCCAGGCTGCAAAAGATAAACAAAATCAACTTTAACGCACATTCCTACGTCGGCCTCACGCTCTTCCTGGAGACTGAAACGCTGGAGAGCCGTCAGCCTATCACCGGCCACAGCGATGTTCCGGCCGGCTTCTTACATGGCAGGGGGCTCAGCCTATCACCCGCCGAGGCAGAATATCGCTGTGGCCGGTGATAGGCTGACGGCTCTCCGATGTTCCCGTCCCCAGGTAGCAGGTCCGGACCGACGGGGGGACATAGGAAGGTGCGTTAAAGTTTATTTTGTTTATCTTTTGCAGCCCGGGCATAGGGATACAGCGTACAGTATAGAGCAGTGATTCCCAACCGCGGTGCCGCAGCATACTTGTGTGCCGTTCACCACTGCACTTGGTACCGCGTGATTTTGCTGTGATCTTTTTACTTTTTTTTTAAATATCCTGCCCCGGCCTGCACGCTTATGACTGGCGGCACACTGCGCACACAGCATCCCCCTCCCCCCTGCATCCCACTGCGTCCCCCTCCCCCTGTGTCCCCCTCCCCCTTCTACTTTGCCTGCGGTGGACCTGCAAGTTGCGCAGGCCAGCTTGCTTAAGGTACCATTCCCCCCCGTCACTCATGTCCACCCCCCCTGTCATCCATGTCCGCCTTGTCCATCCCTGTCACCCATGTCCACCCCCCCTGTCACCCATGTCCACCCCCCCTGTCATCCATGTCCACCCCCACCCTCTCACCCATGTCCACCCCCCCTGTCACCCATGTCCACCCCCCCCGTCACCTATGTCCACCCCCCCTGCCACCCATGTTCACCCCCCCTGTCACCCCTGTCCACCCTCCTGTCACCCCTGTCCACCTTCCTGTCACCCCTGTCCACCCTCCTGTCACCCCTGTCACCCATGTTCACTCTCCCGTTCACCCTCCTGTCACCAATGTTCACACCCATGTTCACCCTCCTGTCAACCATGTTCACCCTCCTGTCACCCATGTTCACACCCCTGTCCACCCTCCTGTCACCCATGTTCACCCTCCTGTCATCCCTTTCACTCCCGTCCACCCTCCTGTCACTCCCATCCACCCTCCTGTCACCCATGTTCACCCTCCTGTCACCCGTCCACCTAGCTGTCACCCCTGTCCACACCAATGTTCACCATCCTGTCATCCATGTCCACCCCCCTGTCACCCCTGTTGTCACCCATGTACACCCATCTATCACCCATGTACACTCCTCTACACCCCTCTGTCAACCATGTACACTCCTCTACACCCCTCTGTAACCCATGTACACTCATCTACACTCCTCTGTCACCCATGTACACCCCTTTGTCACCCATGTACACTCATCTACACCCCTCTGTCACCCATGTACACTCCTCTACACCCCTCTGTCACCCATGTACACTCCTTTACACCCCTCTGTCACCCATGTACACCCATCTGTCACCCATGTACACTCCTCTACATCCCTCTGTCACCCATGTACACTCCTTTACACCCCTCTGTCACCCATGTACACCCATCTGTCACCCATGTACACTCCTCTACACCCCTCTGTCACCCATGTACACTCCTCTACACTCATCTGTCACCCATGTACACTCCTCTACACCCCTCTGTCACCCATGTACACTCCTCTACACCCCTCTGTCACCCATGTACACTCCTCTACACCCCTCTGTCACCCATGTACACCCATCTGTCACCCATGTACACTCCTCTACACCCCTCTGTCACCCATGTTCACTGCTCTACACCCCTCTGTCACCCATGTTCACTCATCTACACCCCTCTGTCACCCATGTTCACTCCTCTATACCCCTCTGTCACCCATGTTCACTCCTCTACACCCCTCTGTCACCCATGTTCACTCCTCTACATCCCTGTCACCCATGTTCACTCCTCTACACCCCTCTATCACCCATGTACACTCCTCTACCCCCCACTGTCACCCATGTACACTCATCTACATCCATCTGTCACCCATGTACACTCCTCTACACCCCTGTCACCTATGTTCACTCCTCTACACCCCTCTGTCACCCATGTACACCCATCTGTCACCCATGTACACTCCTCTACACCCCTCTGTCACCCATGTTCACTCCTCTACACCCCTCTGTCACCCATGTTCACTCCTCTACACCCCTCTGTCACCCATGTTCACTCCTCTACACTCCTCTGTCACCCATGTTCACTCCTCTACACCCCTCTGTCACCCATGTCCACTCCTCTACACCCCTCTGTCACCCATGTCCACTCCTCTGCACCCCTCTGTACACTCCTCTACACCCCTCTGTCACCCATGTACACCCATCTGTCACCCATGTACACTCCTCTACACCCCTCTGTCACCTATGTACACTCCGCTACACCCCTCTGTCACCCATCTACACCCATCTGTCACCCATGTACACTTCTCTACACCCCTCTGTCACCTATGTACACTCCGCTACACCCCTCTGTCACCCATGTACACTCCTCTACACCCCTCTGTCACCCATGTACACTCCTCTAAACCCCTCTGTCACCCATGTACACTCCTCTACACCCCTCTGTCACCCATGTACACTCCTCTACACCCCTCTGTCACTCATGTACACTCCTCTACATCCATCTGTCACCCATGTACACTCCTCTACACCCCTCTGTCACCCATTTACACTCCTCTACACCCCTCTGTCGCCCATGTACACTCCTCTACACCCCTCTGTCACCCATGTACACTCTTCTACACTCTTCTGGCAGGTTTAACGGTGAAGAATTGTGTGTGGAAGAAATCGTGATGATGGCCCGGACCAGATGGAGATGAGAAGGCAACGATGCAAATTAGAGAAGACGTCATTGGTGAGTTGCTGTATAAAGCAGCTTTTTAAACTACATACCCACTGATAAATAGATATAGTGCAGTGCGTTCTTTCCCCCTTTTTTTGCTCATCAACCTCAGTAGCGGTGCCCCACGGATTTTTTTTTCTTTGAGGTGTGCCCCGACCCGAAAAAGGTTGGGAAACACTGGTATAGAGTGTCAGCACTGGTGCCCCACAACAAACCGGCGGATGAGGAGGGCAGCGCTTGCGGGTGACATGTGATTAATTTCCCGATGGGGACAGCGCAGCGCTGGGCTGATAATTAATTGGGGGGGGAGGAACAGCGCTCGCGGGTCACTTATGATAAGTTCCATGATGTGGGGACAGCGCAGCGCTGGGTTGATAATTCATTCATTCCTGAGGGGGAGGGGCCCAACCGATATTGCAGAATGGGAAAAATTCATCTCGTGCAGCACAAAAATTTCGGTATGAACCTGTATACCACCCAGCATTACCCACCACCATCAGACATTTATCCCCTATCATCGGATCTCCAGGATCGGCCTTGACTCTTCACCAGGAAATGACATTTCGCCATTCTCTGTGGGCTTGGCTTGACTATGAGCTGCGCTGACGTTAGCTGCCTCAGTCTTACTAGGAGCTATATCACTCTGACAGCCTAACACAAGATGCAGCTACTAGATGGAGGTGCAGGAGGAAAGTAAAGAGATAAACAGACTGCTCTGAAGTACTGTGCAGAGGATGACATGGATGGGGAAGGAAACAGTAGGAGGGAACTTAAAAACAGGTCTGGGAGCCTCTGAGAGAGAAATGCATCATAGTAATTGTAGTCATTGAGTAGGCACAGATAAGGATGTGGATTGCATTCTGTATCTGGAAGAGACAGCAGAAGGGATTCTAAAGAAATTATTTTTTTTTTCAATAAAACCTCATGGGGAGCATGTTTTTATTTTTTATTTTTTTTTTATAGATTGCAGGACAACTTGTTTAAGTACCAATGCACTTACACTAGATTTGTAACTGTATTAAAATAATAATAATAACACTAATAATATATACAGTATCTCCCATAAGTGAGTCCACATTTTTGTAAATATTTTATTATAACAACACTGAAGAAATAACACTCTTCTTCTACAAAGTAAAGTAGTGAATGCACAGCCTGTATAACAGTGTTTAATGTTGTGTCCCCTCAAAATAACTCAACACACAGTCATTAACCCCTTAACGACCACGGACGTAAATGTACGTCCTGGTTTGGCGGGACTTCCCGCACCAGGACGTACATTTCCGTCATGTGTATGACCGCGAGCATCGGAAGGGTGCTCGCGTCATACACGGCAGGTTCCGGCTGCTAACAGCAGCCGGGGACCCGCCCGTAATGGCCGACATCCGCGATAGCGCGGATGTCCGCCATTAACCCCTCCGATGCCGTGATCAATACAGATTACGGCATCTGCGGCTTTGCGGCACTTTGATTGGATGATCGGATCGCCCGCAGCGCTGCCGCGGCGATCCGATCATCCAGCAGGACAGCCGGAGGTCCCCTTACCTAGCTCCGGCCGTCTCCCGGGGTCTTCTGCTCTGGTCTGCGATCGAGCAGACCAGAGCAGAAGATCACCGATAATACTGAGCAGTGCTGTGTCCTATGCATAGCACTGTACAGTATTAGCAACCAAAGGATTGCTATAGATAGTCCCCTATGGGGACATAAAAAGTGTAAAAAAAAAGTTGAAAAATGTAAAAATAAAAAGTAAAAAAAAGTGAAAAATCCCCTCCCCCAATAAAAATGAAAATTGTCCGTTTTTCCCATTTTACCCCCAAAAAGCGTAATTTTTTTTTTAATAAACATATTGGGTATCGCCGCGTGCGTAAATGTCCAAACTATCAAAATATAATGTTTATGATCCCGTTCGGTGAATGGCCTAAACGTAAAAAATTTAAAAAGTTCAAAAATGCTGCTTTTTTGTCACATTTTATTTTTAAAAAAATTTATAAAAAATGATCTAAGTTTTATATATGCAAATGTGGTATCTAAAAAAAGTACAGATGACGGCGCAAAAAATGAGCCCTCATACCGCCCTATATACGGAAAAATGAAAAAGTTATAGGTGGTCAAAATAGGGCGATTTTAGATTACTGATTTTGTACAAAAAGTTTTAGATTTTTTTTAAGCGGTACAAAAATATAAAAGTAGCTAGCCATGGGTATCATTTTAATCGTATTGACCCACAGAATAAAGAACACGTCATTATTACCGTAAAGTGTACAGTGTGAAAACAAAACCCTCCAAAATGTGTAAAATTTTGGTTTTCATTTAAATTTCCTCCCTAAAAATTTTTTGGGGGGGTTCGCCGTTCATTTTATGGTAAAATGAGAGGTTTCATTACAAAGTAAAATTGGTCACGCAAAAAACAAGCCCTTATATGGGTCTGTAGATGGAAATATAAAAGAGTTATGGATTTTAGAAGACGAGGAGGAAAAAACGAAAACACAAAAATAAAATTGGCCTGGTCCTTAAGGTGAAAATGGGCTTGGGCATTAAGGGGTTAAAGTCTAAACCTTGGCAAAAAAAAAATAACCAAATTGGGCCCAAAGTGTAAATATTTTGAGTGGCCACCAATTATTCTTCAGCACTGCCTTAAGCCTCTTGGGCATGGAGTTTACCAGAGCTTCAAAGGTTGCCACTAAAGTATTCTTCTGTTCAAGGATGCCCAACAGGTGCTCAATAACGTTTAGTTCTGCAGACATGCTTGGCCAGTCCGTCACCTTTATCCTCAGATTCTTTAGCAAGGCAGTGTGGCCCAATCTCCGATAGGAGGGGTTCATGCTGTGCTTCAGTATGTAACAGTACATGGCTTGACACCATCTAAACCAAATACGTTTATCTTGGTCTCATTGGACTACAGGACATGGTTCCAGTAACCTATGACCTTAGTCTGCTTCACTTTAGCAGACTGTTTGCAGGCTTTTTTGTGCTTCATCTTTAGAAGAGGCTTCCTTGATGCAGTGTGGGGTGTATGGTCTGAGCCCTGGCAGGCTGCATTTTCATGTTGGCACATGAAAATATATAATAAAATATTTACAAAAACGTGAAGGTTGTACTCACTTATGTAAGATACTATACATAAATATAAACATAAATAAATATATATGTCACATGCATATATACTAAAAAAAATCCTCTCATTTCTATCTAGGATTTTATTTATTTATTTATTCAGGGGAAATGTTCTTCCTTTTTTTGATCGGTGGGGGTTTTAACAATTAAAACCCCCTTCAATCAGCTTGTTATTGCCAATCCTGTGGATAGAGAATAACTTTGAAAAAGCGTAGGGTATAAACACTTCTTTATCTTCCTGTGGTGCTGGCTGTTCTGCTCAGGTCTTTGCTCCTCAGTTTTTAAAGCTTTCACTTCCCCTAGTGGTTATTTTGTATATTGCTTTGGCAAGAAATGACTTGCTTTATCAAGATTTATGAATATTTCTAGTCTTCACTTGCAGTTGCTTGGCGTTTAGCAAGCGCTTGTATGTCTGCATCAGTTCCTGTCCCCATGGGGGTAGATAATTTAAATCCTAGATCATATAGATCAATATATATATATATATATATATATATATATATATATTTTTTTTTTTTTTTTGGGGGGGGGAGACTGTAGAAGGAAACTAAACTAGACTACCCAGAGAAAACATGGAGAGAACATACAAATGTTTAAATTCAGCAAGTTAAAGGTTGGACAGGCCTACCAACTTTTGGTCCGACAAAAAATACCCCAGTGGAGAAATGGGTAAGTTTCGAACTATAAACAACACAAAATCCCTAACCAGGATCCCTACGCTATCTCTATATCCCCAAACTAAAACTTACCTTTTATTTGTGTTTTAGAAACAGTACCAGTATAATCAAAAATGAAAAACACCAGTGTTGCCAGTCACTGATAGCTTTGTTATATCACTGTATTTGCTATCATTTGAGCTCACAACCCATAGACATAGAAAACATGTTTTTACAATATATATTACCACTTTTTGCTGCAGTCTAAACAACAGATGATAAAATTGGACGCACAACACAGGAATATTAAAAGCTCAGACAAATAGCCCCCTAACATGTTTTGCTCCTCATAGCTTCATCAGAGGTCTGGTCTCATGGCCATTTATTAAGCTCTGAGGAGCAAAACACATTTACCTATATCTATAAGCCAGGAGCCCAAGTGATAGAAAATACAGTGATATAACATAGCTATATCAGTCACTGGTGACACTGGAGTTCTTAATTTCTGATTATGTCAAATGTATTGGCCTGGGTTATGGCGTAAACAAGGGCTTCACAATTTTTTCACCTTTCCAGATTCTTCATTTTGGTAACACAGGGGTATTTTTCATTTGGATACATTTTTTATGAGAGGGGTGTTTAAGACATTTAAAGGTAAATTTAAAGGTTCAGGAGGACTTCAATCTACCTCGAACTTCTTATATATATATATATATATATATATATATATATATACACGAAGTAAACAGCAAAAATCACCGCAAGGTAAATGACTCAATGTTCCTAAATAGAGGTGCCAGCGGATCGCGGAGATGGAGGATGCACAGCGTTCAGAGGCTATTACCGGCAATTTTGCACACTAAGCGCTTCTTCCAGCCTGAGTGAGTATGGAAATACCCTATATGTGGGTGTAAAGTGCTCTGCAAGCGCACTACAGGGCTCTGAAGAGAAGGAGCGCCATTGGGCTTTTGGAGAGAGAATTTGGTTGCAATAGAAGTCGAGGGCCATGTGCATTTACAAAGCCCCCATGCTGCCAGAGTGAGAATTTGGCTAGAATTGAAGGCCATGTGCATTTACAAAGCCCCCATGCTGCCAGAACATTGGACCCCCCCACATGTGACCCCATTTTGGAACCTACACCCCTCACGTAATGTAATAAGGGGTGCAGTGAGTATTTACACCCCAATGTTGTCTGACAGATCTTTGGAACAGTGGGCTGTGCAATTGAAAAATAAAATCTGTCAGACACCTGTGGAGTGTAAATGCTCACTGCAACCCTTAATACATTCCGCGAGGGGTGTAGTTTCCAAAATGGGGTTACATGTGGGGGGGGGGGGGGGGAGTACACTGTTCTGGCAGCATGGGGGCTTTGTAAATGCACATGGCCTTCAATTCTAGCCAAATTCTCTCTCCAAAAGCTCAATGGTGCTCCTTCTCTTCTGAGTCCTGTGGTGCACCCGCAGAGCACTTTACATCCATGTATGGGGTATTTCCATGCTCAGAAGAAATGGTGTTACATTTACAATTGTGGGTGGTTTTTTCTCCTATTACCCCTTGTGAAAAAAATAACACCAGCATTTTAGAGAAAAAATTTGATTTTTCAGCCACCCCTGTACAAATCACCAATTTAGGCCTCAAATGTACATGGTGCGCTCTCACTCCTAAGCCCTGTTGTGCGCCCACAGAGCACTTTACGTCCAAATATGGGGCATTTCCATACTCAGAAGGAATTGTGTTAAAAATTTTGGGTGTCTTTTTTTCCTTTTACCTCTTGTAAAAATGAAAAGTGTGGTGAAACACCAGCATGTTAGTGTACAAAAATGTAATTTTTGTAATTGTACACCCCAACTTTACCTTTTCATAAAGGGTAAAAGGAGAAAAAGCCTGCCAAAATTTGTAACACAATTTCTCCCAAGTATGGAAATACCTCATATGTGGCCCTAAACTGTTGCCTTGAAAAACGACAGGGCTCCGAAGTGAGAGAGGGCCCTGCACATTTGAGGCCTAAATTAGGGATTTGCATAGGGGTGGACCCATGGTGTGTATATGTAGTGCTATACCCTTTATACTGTGTAGTGTAGTGTAGTGTAGTGTTTTTAGGGTACAGTCACACGGGCGGGGGTTTACAGCAAGTTTCTCGCTGGGAGTTTGCCCTGCGGCGGAAAATTTGCTGCAGCTCAAACTTAAGGCAGGAAACTTGCTGTAAACCCCCGCCCATGTGAATGTACCCTGTACATTCACATGGGGGAGGGGGCTAACCTTCAACTGTTGCAAAACTACAACTCCTAGCATACACTGGACAGTCTTGGCATGCTGGGAGTTGTAGTTTTGCAACATCTGGAAGTGCACAGTTTAGAGACCACTAAACAGTGGTCACCAAAGTGTAATCCTCGAGCCTTTGGCTGTCTGGGCATGCTGGGAGTTGTAGTTGTGAAACTACAAGGCAGCAGTGAAGATCCCTTACCAGATCTTCACAGCTGCCACTGTCTCCGCCGCTGATGCCGCCCGTCCTCACCGCCGATCCTCCCCACCGCCTGCCGCCGGTCCTCCCTGCCTCAACAGAAGGCAGCCGTCGCCACCATCTTCCCCCACTCTGCCCGGACTTCCAGGGGTGGGCAGAGTGGGGGATCTCACCTTTAACCCCCTTCCCCCCACCCTGCCCTGCGATTGGCCGGTCAGTCCTGGCAAATCGTAGAGGCTAGGAGGAGGTGGCACCCCTGCCATCTCGCTCCTAAACTTTAGAATTATCGGGGCTGTCTCGGACAGCCCCGATCATCCCTATTTTTCCGGGCGATCGGGTCACCAGAGACTCGATCAGCCTGGAAAAAACGTGATTTGCCGGTCAGAATTGACCGGCGAATCACGGCGATCGCCGACAAGAGGGGTCTCACGACTCCCCTGGGCGATATGCCGGGATGGCTGCTGATAGATATCAGCAGTCATCCCGTTCCGATTACCACGTCCGGAGACGCGGTGATCAAGGAACGCAGTGCTGTAAATATACAGCATTGTGTGCTAAGTAGAGCCGTACATATGTGGCGCTCATCCTTAAGGGGTTAAGCAGTCTTTTTTTTTTTTTGCTGGGGATGTAAATTTTTTTGTGATTGGGAGAACAAAATATATATCTTAGAAACCTAAGTAAAGGTTACTCATATGATTTGGCATAAGATTTCTCTATAGAAAATTATGAGTTTGTGGTGGTATAATTGTAATGACATTGAAAGGTCAGACATGATGACCAAACATGATGTAAACATAGCCCCACTTCAAGCAATGTTACCCAGAAAATAGCCCACAAAGACAAACTGGCACTATCCTTGTCCATCAACCTGGATACAATTGCTGGATGCAATCTTATAAATCTAGAAATGATGTAACAATTTTTTTTTTTTTTTTTATAAATGCACTTATAAACATCATGAATATCTATATTTAAGATAGATAGATAAATAGACAATACAATGGCTGTACTGACACCTAGTGCCCAGTTTTAAACATGGTATTTGTCTTCTCACGGATGTACAGAATACTTTCCAGTTCTACCTTAAGTTCATTTTTACTACCTTTACTATTTAGCACAATAAATTATGCCTTTAGGATAGCTGGTAGATAGATAGATGGATAGATGAACAAAGGAACATACAGACAGACTAAGGGTGCATTCACATTACGTTTGTGAATCTCATTCATTTATATGCGGCGACAGGAATCGGAGAGTGACTCCGGTCAGCTCCTTTTTGCCTCGTATGCGGTATTGTGGCCGGACTGAAAACCGTGGTATGCTACGGTTTTCTTTCTGGCCACAAAACCGGATACGGGGCAAAAATGAGCAGAACGAGTCACTATCCGACTCCATTGGGCACATTTAAATCAACTAGATTCAGTGCCAGTCCGGCTAGGATACAGGAGCGCACGGTTTTAAAATTTCCCAACTAGATCCGGCAGCCAAATCTCGCAAACGTTGTGTGAATGCACCCGAATAGATATTTTACACAATTTGACATAGTGAATGTTTGTGGAATCTGGATCTAGCATTCGTCAGTAAAGCTCAGCAAAACCAGCAGATAAGCTTGTCACACATAACAAACATCCATTGCTGGTAATAATGTTTTAAGCTCACACCCACTTGCTTTATTGCAATATTACACATGTTGTGGGGTAGTAAAAAGTCACAGTGCCTCTGTCACTTCATTTATAGAGGTTAAACTGCAGACACAGTGTTGCAGGGTTAGTGTCTCTATGCAGGGCATACATTTTTGGTGGAAAGTGTCATCAAACATATTGGACCAATAAAATGTCTCCCTGCAGAGCACCCAATGGGCGGCCATTAAGTTCTGAATTACACAAATTCTCACCAAACAAAATTGTCCTGGTTCCCCTGATGTGCTGCGCAGGTCCATATGCGCTAGCACATAAACTACTTTCCTGACCTTGGGAGGGTATGTGCATGCGTCATTGCGCTAACAGTCCAGTGCGTATGTCCGTATGCGTGATTATCTCTGCGCCGGGACTTAGAATCAAAGCAGAGATGCGCTGTAGAAGCTGCGCAACAACTTAGACACCAGTATGTCTAAACTTCAAGAAGGGGAAGAGCAGTGAAGGGTGCGCAAGAACCTGGACTTCTCTACACATCGGGACAAAGATGCGCAGTAAGGGCAACGCAAGGACTTAGACAACACAGTGTCCTATCCCTTCATTTCTAAATGTAATTCTTGTTTATGTACACTCCCAAATTACAGTATAAGAACACAGGTAAGTATTATAATAAAGCTTAAAAAAGTTAAACTATACAAATGGCCATGGTTGTTGTTACGCCGAGCGCTCCGGGTCCCCGCTCCTCCCCGGAGCGCTCGCTACACTCTCCTCACTGCAGCGCTCCGGTCAGATCCACTGACCCGAGGCGCTGCGATACCGCCTCCAGCCGGGATGCGATTCGCGATGCGGGTAGCGCCCGCTCGCGATGCGCACCCCGGCTCCCGTACCTGACTCGCTCCCCGTCGGTCCTGTCCCGGCGCGCGCGGCCCCGCTCCTTAGGGCGCGCGCGCGCCGGGTCTTTGCGATTTAAAGGGCCACTGCGCCGCTGATTGGCGCAGTGGTTCCAATTAGTCTGATCACCTGTGCACTTCCCTATATCACCTCACTTCCCCTGCACTTCCTTGCCGGATCTTGTTGCCATCGTGCCAGTGAAAGCGTTTCCTTGTGTGTTCCTAGCCTGTGTTCCAGACCTCCTGCCGTTGCCCCTGACTACGATCCTTGCTGCCTGCCCCGACCTTCTGCTACGTCCGACCTTGCTTCTGTCTACTCCCTTGTACCGCGCCTATCTTCAGCAGCCAGAGAGGTGAGCCGTTGCTAGTGGATACGACCTGGTCACTACCGCCGCAGCAAGACCATCCCGCTTTGCGGCGGGCTCTGGTGAAAACCAGTAGTGACTTAGAACCGGTCCACTAGCACGGTCCTCGCCATCCCTCTCTGGCACAGAGGATCCACCTCCTGCCAGCCGGCATCGTGACAGTTGTACAGAATGATTCCTTAACCCCTTAAGGATGCAGGGTTTTTCTGCTTTGGCATTTTTATTTTTTCCTCATCCCCTTCTAAAAATCATTACACTTTCAATTTTGCACCTAAAATTCCATATTATGGCTTTTTTTTTTGAGCCACTAATTCTACTTTGCAGTGACATTAATCATTTTACCAAAAAATTCACAGTGAAGCGGGAAAAAAATTCATTGTGCGACAAAATTGAAGAAAAAATTCCATTTAGTAATTTTTGGGGGCTTCCGTTTCTATGCAGTGCATTTTTCGGAAAAAATTACATCTTACCTTTATTCTGTAGGTCCATACGGTTAAAATGATACCCTACTTATATAGCTTTGATTTTGTCGTACTTCTAAAAAAAATCATAACTACATACAGGAAAATTTATACGTTTAAAATTGTCATCTTCTGACCCCTATAACTTTTTTATTTTTCCGCGTACGGGGAGGTATGAGGGCTCCTTTTTTGCCCCGTGATCTGAAGTTTTTATCGGTACCACTTTTAAATTGATTAGACTTTTTGATCGCTTTTTATTAATTTTTTCATTATATAAAAAGTTACCAAAAATACGCTATTTTGGACTTTTTTGCGCGTACGCCATTGACCGTGCGGTTTAATCAACTATATATTTTTATAGTTCGGACATTTCCACACACAGCTTTACCACATGTTTATTTTTATTTACACCGTTTTTTTTTTTTTTTTAAAGGGGGGTGATTCTTACTTTTATTAGGGAAGGTGTTAAATGGGCACTGTCAGATACAAAACCTTTTGATATGTTGTAAAGCATGAAAAACCAATAGGTTTTACAATTGCTTTCATTAGAAAATTTTCAGTATTTCATATTGAAAAAGCCAGTCAAACAACTGCCCCCCCCTGCCTGCTTGGACACATACTAGTCCTGCTGTGTCCATGCATCATCACCTATGTCATGGACACACTTCCTTGATTGACAGCTGTGAGCGCAGGGCTCACAGCTGGAGGAAAAATCCTCCCACTGTCAACTTGTGTCCCGCTACTGTCAGTGAGGACAGGCTGGGAGTTGTAGTTTTGCTAATGCTAGGGGAGATGTGTACAGACAGCATACTGAGGGAGGGGGCGGAGACCTGAACAGTGAGGCCACGCCCCTCCCTTTGAAAGGAATTCAGACTAGTGAGCTAAATTAAAAGTGTAATAAAAAAATAAATAAAGGCGCTAGACACATAAATTAGATGCACATGGTCAGGATTAGGAACTGAGTGATATATTTAAAAAAAAGAATTTAGTTGGATCTGACGGGTATGCTTTAAATGATCTTTAACCCCTTCCCGCAAATGGACGTGTATACACGTCCATTTTTTCTGTGACTTAACGCAAATGGACATGTATACACGTCCAATACATTTTCTATCACCATGTCCGTTGGCATGGTGATAGAAACGTCATCTCAGCTGTCCTGGACAGCTGACCAATGACACTATGCAGCTGGGGACCAATCAGACTGGTCCCCTGCTGCAGATCATTGTCATTAGTCAGTCAGTTAGTGACTGACTAATGACAAGGGCTTGCGGGGTTTCGGGCTGATCAGGTCTCTGGTGACCCGATCGCCCGGAAAATAACTATGATCGGAGCAGTCAGAGACTGCTCCGATCATCCTGAAGGGATAGGACAGAGGTGGCAGCTGCCACCTCGCTCCTAAACCCCTGCCATTGGTCGTTAGGACTAGCGACCAATGGCAGGAGGGGGCGGGAGTTTAAAGGTGAAATCCCCGCTCTGCCCCGTCCCTGGATGTCGGGGCAGAACGGGGGGAAGATGGCGGAAGGTCCCGGGACCAGCGATCATGTCCCGGGGCCAGCGATCGCAGCAGGAGCCGCGGCGGTACCGGACAGACAGCGCGGGATCAGCGGAGGCAGTGGTGCAGTGGTGTCCAAACTGTGCTCTTACAGATGTTGCAAAACTACAACTCCCAGCATGCCCAGACAATCCAGGCATGCTGGGAGTTGTAGTTCTGTAACATGTGGCCCTTCAGATTTTGCAGCACTACAACTCCCAGCATGCCTGGACAGTCTGGGCATGCTTGGAGTTGAAGTTTTGCAACATTTGGAGGGCTACAGCTTGGACACCACTGCACAGTGGTCACCAAACTGTGACCCTCCAGATGTTGCAAAACTAACTCCCAACATGTCTTTCGGCGGTCTGGGCATGCTGGGAGTTGTAGTTTTGCACCAGCTGGAGGCACCCTTTTTGGGAAACACTGAGTTAAGTAACAAACTCAGTGTTTTGCAACCAGTGTGCCTCCAGCTGTTGCATAACTACAACCCCCAGCATGCACGGACAGCCAGAGGGCATGCTGGGAGTGTTAGTAGTATGCCTCCAGCTGTTGCATAACTACAAGTCCCAGCATGCCCTCAGTTGTCACTGCATGCTGAGAGTTGTAGTTTTTGCAACGGCTGAAGGATCACTGGTTGCGAAGTTTGTTACCTAACTCGGTGTTTCGCAACCAGTGTGTCTCCAGCTGTTTCAAACTACAACTCCCAGCATGCACTGATAGACTGTACATGCAGGGAGTTGTAGTTTTGCAACAGCTGGAGGCACACTGGTTGCGAAACACTGAGTTAAGTAACAAACTGTGTTTTGCAACCAGTGTGCCTTTAGCTGTTGCATAACTTCAACCCACAGCATGCACGGACAGCCAAAGGGCATGCTGGTTGTGGTAGTTTTGCAGCAGCTGGAGGTTTGACACCCCCCCCATGTGAATGTACGGGGTACATTCACACGGGCGGGGGTCCACAGCGAACTTCATGATACAAGTTTGAGATGCAGCAAGTTTTCCGCCGCAGCTCAAACTCTCAGCGGAAAGCTCGCTGTAGACCCCGGTTGTGTGAGTGTACCCTAAAAACACTACACTATACTACATTACACAAAATAAAAAGTAAAACACTACATATACACATACCCCTACACAGCCCCCCCACCAAATAAGAATAAAAAATTCTTGTATCACACTGTTTCCAAAACGGAGAATCCAGGTGTTGCAAGACAACTCGCAGTATTGTCGGACAGCGATTGACTTTCCAGGCATGCTGGAAGTTTTGCAACAGCTGGAGGCACCCTGTTTGGGAAACCCTGCCATAGAGTATTTTTGGTATCGGAGGCAAGTGTAATTCTTGCATCCGGTTCCGTCCTCATAATTTATTTGGAATGCCTATTTTCCTTACAAGCAGAGAGCTTCAAAGTTAAAAAATTGCTAAATTTTCAAATTTTTCATGAAATTTTGGAATTTTTCACCAAGAAAGGATGCAAGTATCAACGAAATGTTACCGCTATGTTAAAGTAGAATATGTCACAAAAAAACAATCTCGGAATCAAATTCATGAGTAAAAGCATCCCAGAGTTATTAATGCTTAAAGTGACAGTGGTCAGATGTGCAAAAAACGCTCTGGTCCTTAAAGTGAAAATGGGCTTGGTCCTTAAGGGGTTAAGCTCCATTTTTGCGCCGTCATCTGTACTTTTTATTGATACACCATTTGCATATATAAAACTTTTAGATCACTTTTTATAAAAAAAAATTTGGGGAATAAAATGTGACCAAAAAGCGCCATTTTTGGACAAAATTTTTTGTTTTTATTGGGGGAGGGGATTTTTCACTTTTTTATTTTTAAATTTTTCAGCTTTTTTATTTTACACTTTTGGTGTCCCCATAGGGGACTATCAATAGCAATCAGCGGAAGATAGCCGATAATACTGTTCAGTGCTATGCATAGGGCATAGCACTGATCAGTATTATCGGCTGTCACGATGCCGGCTGGCAGGTAGTGGATCCTCTGTGCCAGAGAGGGATTGGCGTGGACCGTGCTAGTGGATCGGTTCTAAGTCACTACTGGTTTTCACCAGAGCCCGCCGCAAAGCGGGATGGTCTTGCTGCGGCGGTAGTGACCAGGTCGTATCCACTAGCAACGGCTCACCTCTCTGGCTGCTGAAGATAGGCGCGGTACAAGGGAGTAGACAGAAGCAAGGTCGGACGTAGCAGAAGGTCGGGGCAGGCAGCAAGGATCGTAGTCAGGGGCAACGGCAGGAGGTCTGGAACACGGGCTAGGAACACACAAGGAAACGCTTTCACTGGCACGATGGCAACAAGATCCGGCAGGGAAGTGCAAGGGAAGTGAGGTGATATAGGGAAGTGCACAGGTGATCAGACTAATTGGAACCACTGCGCCAATCAGCGGCGCAGTGGCCCTTTAAATCGCAAAGACCCGGCGCGCGCGCGCCCTAAGGAGCGGGGCCACGCGCGCCGGGACAGGACCGACGGAGAGCGAGTCAGGTACGGGAGCCGGGGTGCGCATCGCGAGCGGGCGCTACCCGCATCGCGAATCGCATCCCGGCCGGAGGCAGTATCGCAGCGCCCCGGGTCAGTGGATCTGACCGGAGCGCTGCAGTGAGGAGAGTGTAGCGAGCGCTCCGGGGAGGAGCGGGGACCCGGAGCGCTCGGCGTAACATCGGCTATCTTCCGCTCTGGTCGGCTCGATTTCAGACCAGAGCAGAAGACCCGAGGAGACAGCCGGAGGCAGGTGAGGGGACCTCTGGCCGCCATTACAGATGATCGGATCCCCGCGGCAGCACTGCGGGCGATCCAATCATCTATTTTAACATGCGCATTGCTGCAGATGCCGTGATCTGTATTGATCACGGCATCTGAGGGGTTATTGGCAGACATCCGCACGGATGTCAGCCATTAGCGGTGGGTCAAGCAGCCGTGACCTGCAGTGTATGATGCAAACACCGCTCCAATGCTCGCGGTCATTCACAGGACGTAAATGTATGTCCTGGTGCACTAAGTACCTCCACACCAGGACGTACATTTACGTCCGTGGACGTTAAGAGGTTAAGACTATGAATCCATTTTGCTTCCTCACTAAGCAGCTTCTTATGTAAATTGGCTCGTCTTGGGCTCAACCTGGGTTTCGCTAATCCATAGAATTGAAGGGTGGAGATATCCCCTTCATGGACAGAGACAAAATGTTGTGCTAGAGGTGTGTTAGCTCTAGTTCGAATAGTACTAATATGTTTGGATATCTGTCTTCTGAACTGTTGCATTGTTCTCCCTACATAGATTTGTGAACAGCCATACTATGCAATATATATAATTCCTGTAGTCTGAGAGTTGATGAAGTCTCTGATTGTATTTAAGCGTCCATCACTGGGATTAACAAATTCTTTCGTTTTGGGTACAAACTGACAAAATGAAAAATTTCCACATGGATAGGATCCAGTCATCAATGTTTGTAACCATGTTCCATTTGAAGTATTAGAAAAATGGCTTTTCAGAAGGTGCCCTCTAAAATTCATACCCCGCCTTTATGTAACCGAAGGATAGGGCATAAGAATGTTTCTCAGATCCGTGTCAGCCAACAAGAATGGCCAGTATTTCTGTAAAATATTCATAACTTGATGGTTATTTCTGTCATAGGTCCCTATACATCTGACTGTTTTAATTGGGGAGGATGAGGTCGATATTTTGTTCTTCAATAATTCACTCCTGGGAGTATCTCTGGTCCTGGCGAAGGCCCTATGCAGAACCTTTTTCGGGTATCCTCTAGATAAGAATCTCTGGTAAAGCAGCTTAATTTCTTCTAGAAAAGCATCATTGGAGGAACAATTCCTTTTGGCCCTCAGGTGTTGCCCAATGGGAATATCATTCTTGAGGGGGGCCGGATGAAAACTTCTCCATTCCAGGAAACTGTTTGTTGACGTTGGTTTACGATAAATTCTCGTTTGAATGCTGCCCCTCGGGTCCAAGGTAATTTCTAAATCAAGAAAGTTTAAAGTGGATTTGTGTATTTCTTGTGTTAAGTGCATTCCTATGTCGTTGGTGTTAGGAATAGAAACAAATTCCTGAAATTGTGCAAAGGTGCCATCCCAAAATAACAAAACATTGTCAATAAATCTACCCCAAAATAAAATGTGGCATGTGTAATTTTGTAAGGTGTCTGGAAAAACAATCATGTCTTCCCACCACCCTAAGAATAGATTTGCGAAATTAGGTGTGCATGCCGTGACCATTGCTGTGCCTTTCCATTGCAAATAATAGTGACTGTCAAAAATAAAATAATTAAAGTGTAAAATAGATATTACAAAATTGTTGTGATCCATGTACTGTGTACATCTGGTGGATAAAAAATCTAGAACTGCCTCCAAACAGAAATCATATATGTCAGGATCTGGGCTGGTAGCAGGTAGCGGAGGCTGGTGGTGGATCCGCTGTGCCAGAGAGGTAATGACGTGGGCCGTACCAGGGGAACGGAGTCTAAGGAGTTACTGGTTTTCACCAGAGCCTGCCGCAAAGCGGGATGGACTTGCTGCGGCAGGTAACCCCCTGGTCGTTCCTCCCAGTAGCGACTCAACCTCTCTGGCTGCTGAGATAAAGCAAGGTACAAGAGGATCAGGCAAAGGCGTAGTCGGACGAAGCAAATGGTCAGGGCAAGCAGCAACGGTTCACAGGCGGTAGTCAGTAGCAACGGGTACGGCAACAGGCAGGGAACACAGGAACAAAGAACGCTTTATCTAAGGCACAAGGCAACAAAGATCCGGCCGGAGGCTGTACGAGGAGATGGTACTTATAGGCAGTGCACAGGTGAGGCCTAATTAAGTCCAAGCAGCACTGCCTCTCACAAACCTTAACCCTTAATTAACCACATTGGACCAGGCACCAATCACCGGTGTACTGGCCCTTTAGATCTAAGAGTCCCGGGCCCTAGAGAGCGGGGGCACACACGGAGTGGGGACCGGAGCGCTCGGCGTTACAATATTGAATATTCGTATACAATGCCTGCACATCAAGGCTAGCAATTGAGAGACAGCATCCCGAGTATCCTTAATAAGCGAAGGTAAAGCATGAACAAATGGGGCTAAGATCTGATCAACGTACAAACTGATGCCCTCCGTGAGATTCTCATTCTCTGAAACGATCAGTAGGCCAGGAATAGATGTCTTGCGTTTATGAATTTTAGGCAATGCATAAAACGTTGCTAGGATGGGTTTTGGATTAAATATCAAATTAAACTCATCCTCCGTGATTAACACATTTTCTCTGGCCTCTGTTAGAATTGCTTTCTGCTGGGATACATAATTTTCAGTGGATTGCGGTCTAGTCTTTCATATGTTTGAGGATCTTTTAGTAATCTTAGGGCCATAACTCTATACTTATCGTTATTCATAATCACGTTTCCCTTTATCAGAGGGCTTTATGTTTATTTATTTGTTTTGTTCTAATTCTTTCAATGCTTTTACTTCATCTTGTGTGAGATTGCCCTGTACTCTGTTATTCTTCAAGTGAGTCAGTTCATATGTTCCCATCTTGACAAAGGTCTCGATATTGTTGTATTGACTGAAGGGAGGTGTCAATTTGGATTTGGGTTTTAGATTGGAAAAAGGTGGATCCATATTTCTCATTCCCATAATATTTTCATCCAAATGATTTTGCAGATCTGTAATAGCTTGTTCCTCATGCTCAGCCAAAAAGTGGGGATTACATTCCCTCAATTTATGCATCTTATGAAATGCCAGTTTCCTGACAAATACATTTATGTCCTTGATCCAAACAAAAGGAGCATAGGATGGTGTAGGGAGAAAGGTTAAACCCTTTTTCAAAATCATTAATTGCATTGATGTAAATTAGTAAAATGATCCCTATTTACCTCGGTTGTGGGAGATAACCCCACTTGTCTCGATCTCGTAGTTGTACCCCTCCCACTAAAAAGGGAGTAGCTTGTGTGTGGGCAACTGTCTGTTCAGTGGTTAAAATTGGGGCTGCTGTAGTATTTATTTGTTGTTGCACCAGAGGTGTAAACTGGGCTAAGGAAGAGTAAGATGAAGTAGGTAAGGGTGTCTCCAAGGATATATTTTCATCTGCATGTTGTAGAATCACATTGGGATGACATCTGGGCTGTGACAATGTTCATGGATAAATAGGTGGAGCAATGGATGTTTGAGGACGTGCTTGGGTATTGTTCTGACATGGTTGTCTATTATTGTTCTTGCATTTGTTTTTATACGGCAATTTAACCGATTGATTAATATGCTGTCCTTAAGTACTTGGTGTTTCGTCAGATTCAGACACTTCAGACTCAGATATATCTGTGTACTGATTGTAATAATTTGCTTGAGGTCGTTTGATATATATCTGACCTGTATAAAAATCCCTTCTTTCTCATATATTTTTTATGTTTTCTTTCTTTTATGTCGGAGTGAACATTTTCGATGTGTTTCTGTAACCTTTCTTCTAGATTGGTAAACTCCTGATGACTCTTACATTCTCTATCTATCCCTCCAGTTGTGTACTGATGTTTGTGAAGACACTTTTGTGTGCCAGAAGAAATTCAAGCAGACATAGGGAATTTTGTGTTAGTAATTGTTGCCACCCCTGCATAAATTCCACGTCTTTCTGATGTGAGTTGGTGTACAACCATGAACATTTGTATAGTTTAACCTTTTTAAGCTTTATTATAATGCTTACTTGTGTTCTTATACTGTAATTTGGGAGAGTACATAAAAAAGAATTACATTTAGAAATGAAGGGTTAGGACACTGTAGTGTCTAAGTCCTTGCGCAGCCCTTACTGCGAATCAACGTTCTGATTCAGTAATTCTGGCGTAGAGAAGTCCAAGTTCTTGCGCAGCCTTCACTGCGCATCTCCGACTTGAAGTTTAGATGTACTGGTGTCTAAGTTCTTGTGCAGGTTCTATGGCGCATCCCAGCTTTGATTCCAATTCCTGGCGCAGTGGTCATCACACATACGGACATGCCCACTGGACTGTTGGGGCTATGGCGCATGTACATACCCTCCCGAGGTCCAGACAGTAGTTTATGTGCTAGAGCATATGGATCTGCGCAGTACATCAGGGGAACCAGGATGATTTTGATTGGTGAGAATTTGTGTCACTCAGGACTTAATGGCCACACATTGGGAGCCATTTTATTGGTTCAATATGTTTGATGACACTTTCCACCTTCTGGTTATTGGCTGAATTTCCACCCTGTTTAATTGGCTTATACATGTGTCAACTGGTAGTTGGCCACAATGATTGGTTAGATTGATATTCTACTTGAATTCGCTCATTTCCTTTTCCTGTGAAATCACAATAGGAGGTGTTAAAACCCCTGCTCTGGCAATTTTCCACTCAGTGCCTGCTTGCCTCTTTATAAAGCTACATCCTGTAGCAAAACATGTCGAGGGAAGCAGAGTAAAAACTTTTAAATGTGCTAATCTATAGCAGATGGTGTACTGCAGACACCTCAGTAGGGAATCACTTTGAACCAATTTGTATAGACCAGCTGGTCTATGTGATTATCTAATAACCTCTGGGACATAAGGTATAATAATTTTAAATAATTTAGTGTGTGGTGTTAAGAAAGATTGCACTTTCTAATCACAATTTATTAGGTATATGGGAACGTAGGGTTTTAGTGGATCACCTGTTGGTGATCTAGAGGATTATTATGGTTATTGGCACATAAGGCTCATCAGCCAATAGGTAAAGGTGTTGTAGCCCTGGGATATTGCGGACCCCCAGGCCATGCTTCTCTGACACTCGGGGATGCTCTAAAGAACAATAAAGCCACCAAATGCATGGAGAAACATATGCCTTGCATTTGGACCCTGCCACATAAAGTAACAGATGCACTTTAATGATATATTCTCCACGTACAGTATCCTGTGCATGTTTTGATGGAGTTGAAGCTGCAGATTTGATGCTGTGTTCAGTCAATTAGTTAAGATTAAAATCTGCAGCTTCAAATCCTGCACATCAAATATGCAAAGGACACTGTACATGTGAATAGACTCTAAAAAAGTATTTAGGATTTTAATTTAATTTAAACATTTTTTATATAATGCAAGGGCAGCTGGAGAAAAGATTAAAAAAAAAGTCATGCTCTAGTCCTCCACAAGTGCTCTTGCTACTCCTTCCAATCCCCTACTGCTTGTCTCTTCCTACTACTTTCAAGACAACATGTTGGAGCAGGACCTGCCTGTGCAGCCAATTACTGGCCGCAGCAGTGTCTCGTCTCAGGAAGTGATTGACTAAGCCAGCAAGTCCTGCTCTACCGCATCATCTCGGAAGCAATAAATCTTCACCCCTGATTGGACACTTAGAGTTGTGCTGTGACTTTTTTGTAGTGCTGCTCCAGCCTTGGCATGCTGGCTAGTTGCTTGCATAGCACAGGACGTTGTCAAGTGTTGACCTTTCCTCAGGACTTCATCTCAGAAGTAGGAAGAAGCTAGCCAATTAGATCTCACATCATTTAATACCCAAGTAACTTTTTACCTTTTTTCATTACAGTATTTAAATAACTATAACTTTAGTTTTTATTAATGTAGCTATATGCTTGTTGCAGGGACAGTTGTTTATTCCCAATAGAATTTATAATGTGTGTATAAATAAATATATATATATATATATATATACATATATATATATATATATATGTTACGCCGAGCGCTCCGGGTCCCCGCTCCTCCCCGGAGCGCTCACTACACTCTCGCTCCCGCAGCGCCCCGGTCAGATCCACTGACCGGGTGCGCTGCGATACTGCCTCCAGCCGGGATGCGATTCGCGATGCGGGTTGCGCCCGCTCGCGATGCGCACCCCGGCTCCCGTACCTGACTCGCTCTCCGTCGGTCCTGTCCCGGCGCGCGCGGCCCCGCTCCCTAGGGCGCGCGCGCGCCGGGTCTCTGCGATTTAAAGGGCCAGTGCACCAATGATGGTGCCTGGCCCAATCTTCCCAATTACCTTGATTAGTTTCCACCTGTGCACTCCCTACTTATACCTCACTTCCCTTGCACTCCCTTGCCGGATCTTGTTGCCATTGTGCCAGTGAAAGCGTTTCCTTGTATGTTCCTAGCCTGTGTTCCAGACCTCCTGCCGTTGCCCCTGACTACGATCCTTGCTGCCTGCCCCGACCTTCTGCTACGTCCGACCTTGCTTCTGTCTACTCCCTTGTACCGCGCCTATCTTCAGCAGTCAGAGAGGTTGAGCCGTTGCTAGTGGATACGACCTGGTCACTACCGCCGCAGCAAGACCATCCCGCTTTGCGGCGGGCTCTGGTGAAAACCAGTAGTGACTTAGAACCGATCCACTAGCACGGTCCACGCCAATCCCTCTCTGGCACAGAGGATCCACTACCTACCAGCCGGCATCGTGACAGTAGATCCGGCCATGGATCCCGCTGAAGTTCCTCTGCCAGTTGTCGCCGACCTCACCACGGTGGTCGCCCAGCAGTCACATCAGATAGCGCAACAAGGCCAACAGCTGTCTCAACTGACCGTGATGCTACAGCAGCTACTACCACAGCTTCAGCAATCATCTCCTCCGCCAGCTCCTGCACCTCCTCCGCAGCGAGTGGCCGCTTCTGGTCTACGACTATCCTTGCCGGATAAATTTGATGGGGACTCTAAATTCTGCCGTGGCTTTCTTTCCCAATGTTCCCTGCACTTGGAGATGATGTCGGACCAGTTTCCTACTGAAAGGTCTAAGGTGGCTTTCTTAGTCAGCCTTCTGTCTGGAAAAGCTCTGTCATGGGCCACACCGCTCTGGGACCGCAATGACCCCGTCACTGCCTCTATACACTCCTTCTTCTCGGAAATTCGAAGTGTCTTTGAGGAACCTGCCCGAGCCTCTTCTGCTGAGACTGCCCTGTTGAACCTGGTCCAGGGTAATTCTTCCGTTGGCGAGTACGCCGTACAATTCCGTACTCTTGCTTCAGAACTATCCTGGAATAATGAGGCCCTCTGCGCGACCTTTAAAAAAGGCCTATCCAGCAACATTAAAGATGTTCTGGCCGCACGAGAAATCCCTGCTAACCTACATGAACTCATTCATCTAGCCACTCGCATTGACATGCGTTTTTCCGAAAGGCGTCAGGAGCTCCGCCAGGATATGGACTTTGTTCGCACGAGGCGTTTTTTCTCCCCGGCTCCTCTCTCCTCTGGTCCCCTGCAATCCGTTCCTGTGCCTCCCGCCGTGGAGGCTATGCAGGTCGACCGGTCTCGCCTGACACCTCAAGAGAGGACACGACGCCGCATGGAGAATCTCTGCCTGTACTGTGCCAGTACCGAACACTTCCTGAAGGATTGTCCTATCCGTCCTCCCCGCCTGGAAAGACGTACGCTGACTCCGCACAAAGGTGAAACAGGCCTTGATGTCAACTCTGCTTCTCCACGTCTTACTGTGCCTGTGCGGATATCTGCCTCTGCCTTCTCCTTCTCTACTATGGCCTTCTTGGATTCCGGATCTGCAGGAAATTTTATTTTGGCCTCTCTTGTCAACAGGTTCAACATCCCGGTGACCAGTCTCGCCAGACCCCTCTACATCAATTGTGTAAACAATGAAAGATTGGACTGTACCATACGTTTCCGCACGGAGCCCCTTCTAATGTGCATCGGACCTCATCACGAGAAAATTGAATTTTTGGTCCTCCCCAATTGCACTTCCGAAATTCTCCTTGGACTACCCTGGCTTCAACTCCATTCCCCAACCCTGGATTGGTCCACTGGGGAGATCAAGAGTTGGGGGCCCTCTTGTTTCAAGGACTGCCTAAAACCGGTTCCCAGTACCCCTTGCCGTGACTCTGTGGTTCCCCCTGTAACCGGTCTCCCTAAGGCCTATATGGACTTTGCGGATGTTTTTTGCAAAAAACAAGCTGAGACTCTACCTCCTCACAGGCCTTATGATTGTCCTATTGACCTCCTCCCGGGCACTACTCCACCCCGGGGCAGAATTTATCCTCTGTCCGCCCCAGAGACTCTTGCTATGTCTGAGTACATCCAGGAAAATTTAAAAAAGGGCTTTATCCGTAAATCCTCCTCTCCTGCCGGAGCCGGATTTTTCTTTGTGTCCAAAAAAGATGGCTCTCTACGTCCTTGCATCGACTACCGCGGTCTTAATAAAATCACGGTAAAGAACCGCTACCCCCTACCTCTCATCTCTGAACTCTTTGATCGCCTCCAAGGTGCTCACATCTTTACCAAACTGGACTTAAGAGGTGCTTATAATCTCATCCGCATCAGAGAGGGGGACGAATGGAAAACGGCATTTAACACTAGAGATGGACACTTTGAGTATCTGGTCATGCCCTTTGGCCTGTGCAACGCCCCTGCCGTCTTCCAAGACTTTGTTAATGAAATTTTTTGTGATCTCTTATACTCCTGTGTTGTTGTATATCTGGACGATATCCTGATTTTTTCTGCCAATCTAGAAGAACACCGCCAGCATGTCCGTATGGTTCTTCAGAGACTTCGTGACAATCAACTTTATGCCAAGATAGAGAAATGTCTGTTTGAATGCCAATCTCTTCCTTTCCTAGGATACTTGGTCTCTGGCCAGGGACTACAAATGGATCCAGACAAACTCTCTGCCGTCTTAGATTGGCCACGCCCCTCCGGACTCCGTGCTATCCAAGGTTTTTTGGGGTTCGCCAATTATTACAGGCAATTTATTCCACATTTTTCTACCGTTGTGGCTCCTATCGTGGCTTTAACCAAAAAAAATGCCAATCCCAAGTCATGGCCTCCTCAAGCGGAAGACGCCTTTAAACGGCTCAAGTCTGCCTTTTCTTCTGCTTCCGTGCTCTCCAGACCTGACCCATCTAAACCCTTCCTATTGGAGGTTGATGCCTCCTCAGTAGGAGCTGGAGCGGTCCTTCTACAAAAAAATTCTTCCGGGCATGCTGTTACTTGTGGTTTTTTTTCTAGGACCTTCTCTCCGGCGGAGAGGAACTACTCCATCGGGGATCGAGAGCTTCTAGCCATTAAATTAGCACTTGAGGAATGGAGGCATCTGCTGGAGGGATCAAGATTTCCAGTTATTATTTACACCGATCACAAGAACCTCTCCTATCTCCAGTCTGCCCAACGGCTGAATCCTCGCCAGGCCAGGTGGTCTCTGTTCTTTGCCCGATTTAATTTTGAAATTCACTTTCGGCCTGCCGATAAGAACATTAGGGCCGATGCTCTTTCCCGTTCCTCGGATGCCTCGGAAGTTGAACTCTCTCCGCAACACATCATTCCTCCTGACTGCCTGATTTCCACTTCTCCAGCCTCCATCAGGCAAACTCCTCCAGGAAAGACCTTCGTCTCTCCACGCCAACGCCTCGGAATCCTCAAATGGGGTCACTCCTCCCATCTCGCAGGTCATGCGGGCATCAAGAAATCTGTGCAACTCATCTCTCGCTTCTATTGGTGGCAGACTCTGGAGACGGATGTCGTGGACTTTGTGCGAGCCTGCACTGTCTGTGCCCGGGATAAGACTCCTCGCCAGAAGCCCGCTGGTTTTCTTCATCCCCTGCCTGTCCCCGAACAGCCTTGGTCTCTGATTGGTATGGATTTTATTACAGACTTACCCCCATCCCGTGGCAACACTGTTGTTTGGGTGGTCGTTGATCGATTCTCCAAAATGGCACATTTCATCCCTCTTCCTGGTCTTCCTTCAGCGCCTCAGTTGGCTAAACAATTTTTTGTACACATTTTTCGTCTTCACGGGTTGCCCACGCAGATCGTCTCGGATAGAGGCGTCCAATTCGTGTCAAAATTCTGGAGGGCTCTCTGTAAACAACTCAAGATTAAATTAAACTTTTCTTCTGCATATCATCCTCAATCCAATGGACAAGTAGAAAGAATTAACCAGGTCTTGGGTGATTATTTACGACATTTTGTTTCCTCCCGCCAGGATGATTGGGCAGATCTTCTACCATGGGCCGAATTCTCGTATAACTTCAGAGTCTCTGAATCTTCCTCCAAATCCCCATTTTTCGTGGTGTACGGCCGCCACCCTCTTCCTCCCCTCCCTACCCCCTTGCCCTCTGGTCTGCCCGCTGTGGATGAAATTTCTCGTGATCTTTCCACCATATGGAAAGAGACCCAAAATTCTCTCTTACAGGCTTCATCACGCATGAAGAAGTTTGCTGATAAGAAAAGAAGAGCTCCCCCCATTTTTTCTCCTGGAGACAAGGTATGGCTCTCCGCTAAATATGTCCGCTTCCGTGTTCCCAGCTACAAATTGGGACCACGCTATCTTGGTCCTTTCAAAATTTTGCGCCAGATCAATCCTGTCTCTTATAAACTTCTTCTCCCTCCTTCTCTTCGTATTCCTAATGCCTTTCACGTTTCTCTTCTTAAACCACTCATCATCAACCGTTTCTCTCCTAAACTTATCTCTCCCACTCCTGTCTCCGGTTCTTCTGACATCTTTCCTGTAAAGGAGATACTGGCCTCCAAAAAGGTCAGAGGAAAAACCTTCTTTTTGGTTGACTGGGAGGGCTGTGGTCCTGAAGAGAGATCCTGGGAACCTGAGGACAATATCCTGGATAAAAGTCTGGTCCTCAGGTTCTCAGGCTCCAAGAAGAGGGGGAGACCCAAGGGGGGGGGTACTGTTACGCCGAGCGCTCCGGGTCCCCGCTCCTCCCCGGAGCGCTCACTACACTCTCGCTCCCGCAGCGCCCCGGTCAGATCCACTGACCGGGTGCGCTGCGATACTGCCTCCAGCCGGGATGCGATTCGCGATGCGGGATGCGCCCGCTCGCGATGCGCACCCCGGCTCCCGTACCTGACTCGCTCTCCGTCGGTCCTGTCCCGGCGCGCGCGGCCCCGCTCCCTAGGGCGCGCGCGCGCCGGGTCTCTGCGATTTAAAGGGCCAGTGCACCAATGATGGTGCCTGGCCCAATCTTCCCAATTACCTTGAATAGTTTCCACCTGTGCACTCCCTACTTATACCTCACTTCCCTTGCACTCCCTTGCCGGATCTTGTTGCCATTGTGCCAGTGAAAGCGTTTCCTTGTATGTTCCTAGCCTGTGTTCCAGACCTCCTGCCGTTGCCCCTGACTACGATCCTTGCTGCCTGCCCCGACCTTCTGCTACGTCCGACCTTGCTTCTGTCTACTCCCTTGTACCGCGCCTATCTTCAGCAGTCAGAGAGGTTGAGCCGTTGCTAGTGGATACGACCTGGTCACTACCGCCGCAGCAAGACCATCCCGCTTTGCGGCGGGCTCTGGTGAAAACCAGTAGTGACTTAGAACCGATCCACTAGCACGGTCCACGCCAATCCCTCTCTGGCACAGAGGATCCACTACCTGCCAGCCGGCATCGTGACAATATATATATATATTTATACATATATATATATATATATATATATATAACTCAACGTGTGTATGTAAGTGTGTATGTTTGTGTGTATGTATGTATGTGTGTATGTTCCAGCATCACTCCCAAACAGCTAAAGATATTAAGATATTAACATGAAACTTGGTACACATGTTGCTTATATGTCAACAACAAACATAGGATAGGTAATTTAACCCTTACCCACCCCCATTTGTGAGGGTTGGGGCTTTTGTTTAAAGTCCCATACAGGTCTATGAGAAATATAGCTCCAAACAGCTATATTTAGAGATATCTCAGGAATACTCGGTCACACGTTACTTATTTGTCCACTAATAATATAAGATAGTTAACTTAACCCTAACCTACCCTCATTTGCGAGGGTCATGGTTTTTGTTTAACCCCTAAGGACCAAGGGCGTACAGGTAATCCCTGACGTCTTGGAGCGGTACACCGGTGGCATATAGGTTTTTACCTCACCATCATGCATTGGCTGTTTGGTGTTCATTCCTCTGCTCCCATGCATTGTGCTCTCCTCGTTTTTTATTTTTCTCTCTCATGGTTTTGTGCTAGTTTCTCATGTTTTTTCCGTTTCCTGTTGTTTGTGGTATGAAGACTATGATTCCCTGGCGCCCGGGCGTCTGCATGTCCAACCCTGTTGCTATGTTCTTCCGCCCACGTGGGCCTGTCTATTCTACAAACCCACACCTATCCTTATGAATTATTCATTGCCCGCAGTTATAATTTGAATAATTTATTCTGTCCCTAATACGCCCTTTTTTTTTTTTTCTTTTATCTTTCTCCTGCTGATTGGTTTGACTTGCTTGCGATCATCATCGCTGCTTGGGCCAATCACCTTTCTGCTATGCAGGGTCACGTTGTCGCACATGCGCAGGTAACTGAATCCAGAAAGGAAAATAGTTAAAAGTGCGCATGCATCACCATCACCAGCTGATTGGAGAATAAACAACCAATGGAAAAGTGAAGGGGAACGGCAAAACAAATTAGAAAGGAGGAGCGCCGGGACAAGAAATTAATATTCAAGACACGGGTTGTTAGCGGAGAGAGAGACTGCCCGACAATCCTCGAGCCTTCGTATTGTTGTCATTCCTTTGTACATTACAAACGTTCTTGTTTGGGGAAGATTGTATCATCAATCCACGAGCCTCTTGTCATTTGTTTTTGTACGTTACTTACGCCCCTGTTAAAGGCAGATTGCTTGACATTCAACGAGCCTCATGTTGTTTCCGTTTCTATGTTTTCATGCGATTTTGTCCGAGGCAGATTGCACTGTCAGTCCACGAGCCTCATGTTTTTTCCATTTCTGCGTTTCATACAATTCTGTCCGAGGCAGATTGCACTCAGTCCACGAGCCTCATGTTGTTTCCGTTTCTGCGTTTCATACGATTCTGTCCGAGGCAGATTCAGTCCACGAGCCTCATGTTGCTGCCATCTCTATCTTTCTCTTATGTTTGTTACTATGTGTCTGATTGTGGTCTTAGTTGTAGATGTCTTAGTGTTAAGTTCTTTGATGTGGGTTCAGCTTGTTCATGTCTTGTCGTGTGTACCTGTTGGGAAATTTGCCCTTATCGGTCTTTGTAACCTGCTGGTCATGTATATTTTCTTTTGCAATAAGCCTCAGGGTGTAGCAGTAATAATCTTCTTTACACCTGCAAGTATGTGGAGACTACCTTACTGGTACACGAAACCTCAGGTTAAGTATGTTATATACTTTTATGTTTTTTCTATGCGGGTCTGTTGTTGTCACTTTATGTATGACATGGTTCAATAGGATTACTTATATGTGTAGCTCGGGACACTTTTCAAATCTTCCTCTTCTGGCACTACCTATCTAAATACCTACTGACGTTTGTGTTTTGGCCACTTTTCTAACCGATTCATTGTACCTTCTGTCTATCTAGCACTTCAACATTTGGGTAACTTGGGTTACCTCTATCCATGCACACCCTGGTAGTACCATCCTGGTAGGTGCTATGGGTCTAGTAGTGCCAAGTGGTAGGGGTTTCTCTTTGTCAGTTATCACTTAGATGTTAAGTAAGTTAAGGGCACTGTTATCGCTCTGTTCCATTGACACGTTCCAACCTCCGGCTGTTAACTGGAGTATTTTGTCTGTTATCTTGGGTTCATATGACGTAGGTTATGCTTAATCCTTAATTCATGTATTACCTAACTGAGGTATTTTTTGCCCCCTTTTCTAGAATACCCTTCACGGCCACCCAGGCACACCCCAGGCCTAATTATTCATGCAAGTGGTACCCTACTTATGGTACATATAAGAATCCGACCACAAGTGGAGGTTAGCTGAAACAGTTAACCTAATTTGTGGGAGGAGTCTGGTCTTTATATACCCACCTGATCCACACAGGTGCTGTCGCCAGCATGCAAGATGTCCCCACCCTCCCTTCCCCTTTTTTTTTTCTACAGTCACTCTCAGGGTATCCCCCTTCTCTAGGATACCCTTCACGGCCACCCAGGCACACCCCAGGCCTAATTATTCATGCAAGTGGTACCCTACTTACAGTACATATAAGAATCCGACCACAATTTGTATAATTTATTCTGTCCCTAATACGCCCTTTTTTTTTCTTTTATCTTTCTCCTGCTGATTGGTTTAACTTGCTTGCATTCGTCATCGCTGCTTGGGCCAATCACCTTTCAGCTAGGCAGGGTCACGTTGTCGCACATGCACAGGTAACTGAATCCAGAAAGGAAAATAGGCAAAAGTGCGCCTGCATCGCCATCACCGGCTAATTGGAGAATAAACAACCAATGGAAAAGTGAAGGGGAACGGCAAAACAAATTAGAAAGGAGGAGCGCCGGGACAAGAAATTAATTTTCAAGACACGGGTTGTTAGCAAAAAAAAAAAGACGGGAACGAAAAGGACGTCTACACCCAGGAAGAGTACGTCACGCACACAACATGGCCGCCGGACCCAGCAAACCAGTGGTCGCCAGCAAAAGGATCGCAATGAAACTAGAGAACTTCTGATCATACCAAAAAGGTAAGATTGCAACACAACACAATAGAATACAGAAACCAAACTCCAGGGAACATACAAAAAGTATACTAGAGCCTATATAATCGTAACACTGCATAACCAGCGGAGTACCCCTTTAAGGACCAAGGGTGTACCTGTACGCCTGTGGGAATTCCAGTCCCCGATGCTCGCAGGGCGGGGACCAAACCGGGATGCCTGCTGAAATTAGACACTCCCTTAGACACTCCCCCCCCCCCCCCGCCCCCATGTTAGCGATCGCCGCAAATCGCTGGTCAATTCAGACTGGCGATTTGAGTGATTCTGGGTCAATCGGGTCATCCTGCATTGACACCTTTCATCAATTTTTCTCTTCCGTCCATTGCCAGGGAGGTTATCTACAGTGACATGGGTTGCAAACTTCTTGAAAATGTCGCGCAAATCTAGATCTCTGCAGATGGACTTGTAACCTTGAGATTGTTGATATTTTTTCCACAATTTTGGAAACAGACAGTTCTCTTCTCCTCTTTCTGTTGTCCATGTTTAGTGTGGAACACACAGACACACAATGCAAAGATTAAGTGAACTTCTCTCCATTTTATCTGCCTTCAGGTGCAATTTTTATATTGCCCACACCTGTTACTTGCCCCAGGTGAGTTTAAAGGAGCATCACATGCTTGAAACAATCTTATTTTTCAACAATTTTGAAAGGGTGCCAATAATTTTGTCCAGCCCATTTTTGGAGTCTGGTGTCAAATTTTTTTTCCTCCCTTCTTTGTATTAGTTCCAAAACACACAAAGGGAATAAACATGTGTATAGCAAAACATGTGTTACTGCAATCCTTTTCTGTGAAAAATACTTCCTTTTCTTGAAAAATGTAAGGGGTGCCAACATTTACGGCCATGACTATATATGTGAATCAATATATAATTTATTTGGTATGTCTATATTCCTTACAAGCAGTAAAAGTAAAAAAAAATGCAAAATTTTCTAATTTTTCAAGAAATTATACAAGTATCAATGAAAATTTTTCACTATGTTAAAGTAGAATATGTTACGAGAAAACAATCTTGGGAACAAATTCATAAATAAAAGCCTCTCAGAGTTATTAATACTTAAAGTGACAGAGTGTTATGTGCAACAAATACAACATATGTGCAACAAATACTCTGGTCCTTAAGGTGAAAATGGGCTATGTCCTTAAGGGATTAAAGTCCAAAGCAAATCTATGGGAAATGTATGTTCCAGCATAACTTCTGTACGGCTGGAGATATTTTGATAATACTTGGCTACATGTTACTTATATGTGAAGGATGAGGTTTTTGTTTCAAGTCCCATGCAAGTATATAGGACTTCTGGTACCATACTCCACAATCTCCGCTCCATATCTCCTGGTGAATGCGTCAGTCCAGTAGGCAATCCCCAGCATTCCATGCCCCATCTTGCAAAGACATGCCCACTCTTTAAGCCACACCCCGTTTATTTTCAGCTTACAATATCTTTACCACAATGCAGCCCCACCTCAGGACGAGATATGAGGATTAGATATGAGAACAGCATATGGGAAAGGGATATGTGGACAGAATATGAGGTTGGGATATGAGGTCGGAATATGAGGACTGGATATGAGGTCAGGATATGGGGATAGGATATTAGAACGGGATATGGAGACGAGATATGAGGTCAGATATGGGGATGGGATATGAGGATAGGATATGAGGACGTGAAAGTCGGCAAGGATATGGGGACATGATATGAGGAGGTGATATGGGGATGGGATATGGGGATGAGATATAGGGGACGGGATATGAGGTCGGGATATGGGGACATGATATGAGGACGGGATATGAGGTCAAGATAGGAGGACAAAATATGAGGACAGGCTATGAGGTCGGAATATGAGGAGGGGATTTGGGGTCGGGATATGAGGAGGGGATATGGGGTCAGGATTTAAGGATGGGATATGAGGACAAAAGCTTCCTCATTTGTTGCTTTTCCTCCCACACAAGGATTAGGTAGGAAAAAACAGGCAACGCCGAGTACTCAGCTAGTATGTGTTTAGTATTTAGTATTTAGGAGGGAATGCAAAAAACAGCAATGATGCCACAGTCTTCTACTTTTCTTGGGTCTACATTTGTAATGTTGTAAAAATACAATTTTTTTAGGTTTAGTAATTTTGCATGATAAAATACATTTTATGGGGAAAAAATAAATTTTTGTGTTTTGTGTTGCTGCCCCAAGTTTTTTTGTTTTGCCTTTTTTTTCAGGAACATAGCCACATAACGGCTAGGGTGATAAGTTTTGTTTTTTGCTTTTTTTGTTCCATTTTGCAGTCTGTATAATTTATTGCATAATTTTTATTTATTTTTTATATAAGGGGATCGGGGTAAAAACACAAATAATAAATTCTATATATAGATGGAAAATCAAAAAATTTTGCATTATCTTGTAATACCTTTTTTTATTGGACTAACAGAATTTTGTAGAGAGAAGCTTTCAGGATTCCTTCCTTCATCAAGTCCAAAGCAAATCTAAGGGAGGAATCCTGAAAGCTTGTCTCTACAAAATTCTGTTAGTCCAATAATGGTATTACAAGAAACTGCAAGAATTTTTTGATTTTGCATCTGCATCACTGGACTAATACGGCTACTCAAATTTACTATATATATATATATATATATATATATATATATATATATATATGTATGTATATATTTAGCTGTGATAAAATTTTGCTAGTTTTAGCCTTTGAAGCATCTTGATCTACCCCCTCCAACTGCACTTGAGAAGCTTTGAGTCTAGTGCTGTTACATAATCCAACTACATTGTAAGAAACCTGTATTTCCACTTTACATGTTAAACAAACAGTACAATGCTTCATTAACAAATACGCTATTGAGAACAGATTAAACTTGTGCTCCCTTTTCTTTTCAACACAAAGAGGGAGATTCATTAAAACCTGTGTAGAGGAAACGTTGACCAGTTGCCCATAGCAACTAATCAGATCGCTTCTTTCATTTGGAAAAGGGCCTCTGAGAAATGAAAGAAGCGATCTGATTTGTTGCTATGGTCAACTGGTCAACTTTTCCTTTACACAGATTTTGATAATGTTTTCCCCAAAGAATCTGGCCAAAAACTGAAATAGAAAATTTTCTTCCAACAAATAGGTGTATTTTGTAGCCTATACGTTAACATAAAATACCTTTGTGGTCAACTATGTAGACCATAGATAAATGCTTTTGAGACAGCTTAGATGTCTTCCTTTTGAGTAGAGTCCTAAACGGTCTTGAAAGCTTGCATCTGTAAGCCAATGAAAATGATATTAAACAACCACTCAGGGTTGGTTCAGAGACATTTGGTCATTAAAGACAGATGGCTATTCGAAAAAACCTTGATAAAAAGATGTTAATACAAAAAATTACAAACTTTAAGAAACTTTAGTCTAAAAAATATTTATTTTAATGAAATAAAAGATTATTCATTAATCCCAGGTAGTACCTTCCCACATGAGCAAAGTTTCTGTACCACTGTCATAAGCTCTGAGTGAGCTCCTCTTGCTGCTTATATTTGGAGAAGGTAGCACCTTACTGACACATGAGCTTTAAAATAGGCAATGCCAGATACAATAACTTTTGATATGTTACAAAGCATGCAAAAACAATATTTTAACAATTGCTTTCATCAGAAAATTTTCAGTATTTCATACTGAAAAAGCCAGTCACAAAACTGGCCACTTGGGGTCCCCCTGCCTCCAGGGACACATACCAGTCATGCATTGTCCAGTGGTCATCGATATGTCATGGACACCATGAGTGATTGACAGGGCTGCAGGCAGGTCCAGAGCCCTCTGTGAGTCAAAGCAGAGTGAGGGGGGAGGAGTCAATACAGTGTGGAGAAGAGAGGGACACGCCCCATGCCTTTGCATGAACAGATTCCTCACTGAGCAAATGATGGCAAGTAAATAAAGGCAATTCTGAGAGAAATATAGGTCGTAGATCTGACAGAGGATGATCTGACAGGTACCTTTTAAGCATACAGTACACCAATGAGGGTTTTACCCCTAATAGCTGATGAAAGTGCCTAATAGTCAATGTCACTGAGGCTAGGATTACATATGTCTGGTATCCAGCATCTTTTCCCTCCGGCGCTGTAGAAAATCCACCTGAGGGAAATGGTTGCTAGAGCTGATCCCATACATTTGAACGCCGCACAGGGGAACACAACAAGATGCGCTCCCGTCTGGTGCCGATTAGGGGAATCAAACCATCCGGCGTCCAAACTGAGATGCTGGATGATTGGATTACGCTGACTGGCACCAGACAGGGGAGCGCATCTTGCTGTGTTCAGAAACAATGGACGCAGGATGCTACACAACTGATGACAACTGATGCATGTTGTCATCAGTTGTGGCATCAGTTGGGTCAAGATTTAGGCTGGGTTCACATATGCCGGGCACTGGAACTGTCTCAGTATTCCTCTCCTGTATGACAACGCTCTGAGTCCTTGCGGCAGCAGTGGTGGAAAGGTTAAATATTCCATCCTTTTTTATTTTAATAGTGCCCCCAGCTATTTGTAATTCTTTTGTAATCTCCAGACATCCCCATTAACACAAGATAGTAATACATCATTTTTTAATAAGGTAAAACCCAGATATTCTATCTTTAGGAAACATTTACATCTTACGCAGTGATTTCATGATATATGCCCCTTTAAGAGATCTGATTAAAGTTTAGCTCAGATTAATATCCAGAGACATAAGCAGGACTGCTGTTTTGTCAGTCTATACCCTACTCTTTGGGGGGGAAATCCTGAAATAGTATAAAAGTGAATTGCTATATGTGTAGTTACCTGATTTACAATTAAAGGATGGATTTAAGACAAGCCTACACTTTAACATGATTCATTTGAAGCCAATCCTAGAATAAAGGAGACAAGTGGCAGATGTGAACTGCAATAACCCAACCACCCACACCAAGCTGCATCCTAAGTCAACACCTAGTTCCTAAACGTAAAGCAGTCTATAAAACAATATTATTAGCTTTCTTTTATGTTTCAAGAATGGAAACAAACAATAGTCATACAAAAAGAAATATATACTTATTTCATTCTGTCACAGTTTAATCCTTGAAAATGTGCTTGGTTGCTGACTCACTAGGACAGCTGCTGTAACTTGCCTCCTTGTAAACCTCATATACCAAAGAACTCCTACCTAGAGCTATCCAGCTACAGTGGAACTATAACTTCAGACCATGGCTGTACAATATAACAAGTACTCTTATATAGAGGGATGCAGCATGGTTTCCATTTGTTCCTTTAATATATAGCCCTACATATGAATAGCCAAACTCTTAATCTGCCAAGCAGATGCTTATGACTATAGGTAGTTTTTATTGCTTTTTATAGCAGTTAATAATAAGTAGGTATTTCTTCAAACACTTCTTTATTTTTAACATATTTAAGTGCTAAATCTTTTGTGTCAGAATAAACATGCAGTTAAAGTCATAAATTTCCACATGCCCTAGCCTCATTCAGTAAAACTCAATGTTTCACAATTCTTGACATTTAATCCCAGTACACGTTCCCATTCTTAGGTCTTTTAGGGTCACTACTAGATTTCACAAAAGCTAAACGTCAGAATAATACTAGCCTATATTGTTATTTCCAGTGGCTCAGATGTTTACATATATGCAGTAAGTATTTGGTAGCACTGTTGTCTTTAAGCCATTTTGTCACAACTTTGAAAGTAAGCTTGGGGGTCATTGTAAATTTTGGAGGCCTATTGGGATCCATGCTTCACCTTTCTGGCTAATATTTTTTGATGTTGCTTTAATATCTCTTACATAATTTCCTTCCTCATATTGCTATTTTGTGAAATGCAGCAATATCTCCTGCAGTGAAGTAACATCATGATGTTACCACCACCTCCCCTGTTAACCCAACTATCTTTTTGTCAATGGAGTTAGTCCAAAGAGCAGGAATAAGGCCTTTTGACACTAGGATTTTGTGAAACACCTTTAACCCCTTAAGGACTCAGGGTTTTTCCATTTTTGCCCTTTCGTTCTTTCCTCATCACCTTCTAAATATCATGATGCTTTCAATTTTGCACCTACAGATCCATATGAGGGCTTATTTTTTGCGCCACCAATTGTACTTTGTAATGACAATTTCAACACAAAATTTAAGGCGAGACCAGAAAATAAATATTTGTGGGGTAAAATTGGAACAAAAAACACTATTTTGTAACTTTTGGGGGCTACCGATTCTACACAGTGCACTTTTCTGTAAAAATGACACCATATTGTTATTCTATAGGTCCATACTGTTACAATAATACCTCATTTATATAGGTTGTATTTTATTTTACTACTTAAAAAAATTATAACTACATGCACCAAAATTTGTATGTGTAAAATTGTCATCTTCTAACCTCTATAACTTTTTTATTTTTCTATATGCAGGGATGTATGTGGGCTCGTTTTTTGCACCATGATCTGATGTTTTTATCGGTACCATTTTTGTATTGATGGGACTTTTTGATCGCTTTTTATACATTTTTTTAGGGTATACAAAGTGACCAAAAATACAAAATTTTGGACTTAAGATTTTTTTTTTAGGTGTATGCCATTGACAATGCGGTTTAATTAACATTATATTTTTATAGTTTGGACATTTACACATGCGGCGATTCCACATGTTTATTTTTATTGTTGTTTACATATTTTTTTATTTTTAAATGGGAAAAGGGGGTTGATTCAAACTTTTATTACTGAAGGGGTTAAATCCCAATAACTTTTTATTACACTTTTTTTTTGCCCCATAGGGGACTATTACATGTAATCCTTTGATTGCATACACTGAACATTGCTATGCCATAGCATAGCATTGATCAGTGTAATCTATGCTCAATTGCTCCAGCCTGGATCTCAGGCTTGGAGCAATCAAACGCCAATCGGACAGTGAGGAGCAAGGTATGGTGCCTTCCGCTGTCCTCTCAGCTGTTCGGGAAGCAGCAATTTCACTGCTGCAGTCCCAAACAGCTCCGTTGAGCTAACCGGCAGTATTTTCTCAGGGTTTAGACGCAACTTTGATTGCGGCGTCTAAAGGGTTAATACCGTACATCAGCCTGATCGGCGATGTCCGGTATTAGCCGTGGGTCCTGGTTGCTGATAGCAACCGGGACCTGCCAGGTAAGAAGCGCGCTCAGCTTCTGGGCGCACTCCACATAACGGGAGCCAGTGCAGGCTGTAAATATACGTCCTGCGTCATTAAGGGGTTAACAACTACCGATTTATTTTGTGTACATATAGCATAACACAATAACTTTGGCACAGCTTGGAATGTTACAGCATTTTAGCCATATGAATGGTTATTTGGTCACTGTCCCTTAAAATTATGCTTTTACAGCAGATTTACTGAATTTAGGGTCCTCTGAGGTGCTTTGTAGCACATGTACATGTAATGTAAATGCAAATGTAGATAGACTTGTATGTAGAGGATAAGCGGTACACCAAGGATACATGGAAAACAAACGTAGGCTTTAATCAGTGCTGTATAGTAATGGCAGGAGAGAACAGTTACACAGCAGATGAGCAGAAAGAGCAACAGTGTTTCGCACAATCAATGTGCTTCTTACTGGCCCTGGCTTCTTAAAGTCTGTTTGATTACCTTTTACTATGGCTGAACACCCAGAGGAAGTTGGAGTGTATCCCGGATCCTCACCTGGAAACCTGTCTCCTGCAACTGGACAGATTAGTCTCCTTTCAGCTATTACTTGCTACATGGCTGTGCCGCATTGTGAATTTCTCTAGCTATTTGGCAAATGTAGACAGTCTTCGCAGTCTAATTTACTGAAACTACTGATGAGGATCTTAGGCTTACTATGGTGCAACATGTAGAATTTTTAACTCACATGACTGGTTTGTGACACGATATTCGTAGAGGCGTCTGCAGGAAAGCTTTTGATGACATGACGGTCACCAAGCACTAACTCCAACTGTAGGCCACTGAAGAGATTAGGGTTTGCAGAGAGACCCGTTCCATCATTATTCTCTCTAACAAAGATGACAACTCCTTCTTGGAGATGAAGAACTCAAGCACTTTATCCTCCCAGTGTTAACAGGTATAGAACAGTGATTTGATTGTAGACAGGATTTTTACCAAGAAATAACACGTTGCCTAAGTGTATCTATGCCTAGAAATAGCAGGGCTAGAAATGGCACTATCTGATTAGGGCCCACTACTGGGCGAGTGAGGTTGGACTAGGGACTTTTTCCACAACAATTCGTTGGTAGGATCATGTGACCAAGGCAAATATTAATGCATAAATCTGTGAGTGTCTATGATTCTGCTTTTCCTGAAATCCCAGCCAGGCAACATGGAAAGTGCTTCCCCCTTTCCGTCTACTGCTGTTCTGATCTGCTGTGTTCCAGACCTAAGTCTGTTTCCTAAATCTGCATTGAGCCTGATGCCACGGTACCTGCCTGCTTCTCAAGTGTATGATTGTCAACCATGTCTCTTTCTGCTAGCAAGCTCTAGCTGCACCTGAGATATTCAGCTCTGCTGTTTTAACAGCGCCAGCTCTTCTTAATCACTAAGTCAGCTCTGCTTCTGCTGTTGTGCTTAATCCTTCCAGCGACAGCTCACCCCACCTGCCTTTATCCCTGGTGCTCAGCACCGGGGTGTTCTGGCCTGCTTGGTCAGCTGCCACTTAGCTGTGACCACTCTTGTGGTAGTGACCTGATGTCTCCCCTGCAGCTAAGACCAGCTTCCGCATCCTGGAGCAGGATGAAGGGTTAAAACAAAGGGGAAAAATTAGATTATGCTACCAAGTTGGGTACAAAGTCAAACCATGAAGTGGCACAGCGGGTCCTCACCCTTTGGGGTGTAACAGTAGCTAAACCATTGGTACTGGGCCACCATGACCAAATATAGCTTTTTATGCCATATATATATAGGAATGGATTTAAAAAGACTTGTCCAGAGAAAAAGTTGCTGAGTTGTCCATAGTAACCAATGAGATGGCTTCTTTCATTTTTGAAAAGGCCTCTGCAAAATTAAAGAAGCAATCTGATTGGTTGCTATGGGCAACGCAGCAACTTTTCCTATGGACAGGTTTTAATAAATCTCCCTCTTAATCTTTCCTTTATACATGTTCTTGGTTCATGATCCGTTTCTAGCTTTGGCTTTAAAACTGTAACAAAGAACTGACATCATAAAATGCATGCTGTGGTAATTGCTGTGGTTTAAAGGAAATTCAGTGTCAGACTGGGCTGCTTGGAACCTATCAATGGAACTAATTCTTGGGGGCCCAGCAAACAGCTACATGCAAACCAAAGCAGTTGACAGTTGAGGACGTTGTGGCAGCACAGTAAAAAAGGTGAACTCGGATTCTTCGTGGCATGCAATCTGTGGATCAAAAGATGTGCAACCGGTACTCAGAGGTTAGCTGCCCAGTTGTTGGAGAACTAGAACTCCCAGCATATACTGACAGCTGTAGGCCTATAGGAAATGCCATAGGGTCACTGTGCTGTCCCTGTTGGACAGTGCTGTCACTGTTCCTGACCTCTCTGCTGTGCACTTAAAGTGCAATTATAGTCTAGAATGAAAAGATGGAGATATGCTGCATGCACAATGTCTTAAGTTCACGAAGCAGCAAGTAACTGTCAATAATATATTGTAGAGGACCAGGGTGATGCTGAGGAGATGGGGCCACAGAGGGGAAAAGATGGGTCCTCCTGTGTTGACACAAGATCATCTCAGTCTGCTTTACTGCTTCTGCATAGTACACTACCAATGGCAATGATGCAAGATGTGTGCATTACTCATGGGGTAATGATGCCTTCTTGTTGAATAATTAAAGAGGGCACCATTTCTTAGTTTAGTTGAGTGATTTTCCCATAACAACCAATCACAGCTCAGCTAACAAGCTCTGATAAAGTGAAACCTGAGCTGTGATTGGTTGCTGTGGGAAAATCACTCCATTCTTTCTCTCACACAGCTTGATAAATCTGGGCCGCAGTATTTCGAGTAGAGCAAAAAAGAATCTCATTAACATCTCATGTAGTAATATAGAAAAAAGAAGAAGACCGCAAACGGCGCCTCGTGCATTACCCTTAGAGTAGGTGTGGAGTAGTAAAGCCCCTTAAAAGTGGCTGCTCACCTTGGCGAAGAAGAAATAATGCATATCATCTCAATAAGAGGTATATTGGTGGAGCAGGCTGCTCAGGGTCCGCAGGGGTCAGGTAAACCTAACCTGTTGAAGCATGCGAAGAGGTAGAGAAAAAAGGACCAAAGATTTCCAGGCGCTGCTAGCTCAAAGACACCGGAGGCACTAATTATAGATGAAAGATCCTTGCAGGGATAGATGACGCGTTTCGAGGGTAACCCCCTCTTCCTCAGATCAACACTAACCAGTGATCTGAGGAAGAGGGGGTTACCCTCGAAACGCGTCATCTATACTTTTGTTTTTTTAAATAAATATGATCCCTGCAAGGATCTTTCATCTATAACTTGTGCCTCCGGTGTCTTTGAGCTAGCAGCGCCTGGAAATCTTTGGTCCTTTTTTCTCTACCTCTTCATATTTAACATCTCATGGAAAACATTAACAGAAAACCCATTAAGAAATTGATAGATGGTACGAATAACAAATCCACAGCATCTCCATTTTTGAGTTGGAAACACTGCAGGTTTACTGCATATTGACTTCAAAAGAAAAGTCAAAATCTGCAGCAGGATAGGGGATAAGATATCTGATCACGGGGGGTCCCAGCAGTATGTTTAGAATGCTGGGTTCCCGCAGCAGGGGTTGTGACATCACGCCAAGCCCCATTGTGAAGTTTAGAATGCCGGGCTCTGCAGAGATCGCAGGGGTCCCACCGCTGGGATAGGGGATAAGATGTCTAGGGGCAGAGTACCCCTTTAATGTGGTCATATCCTTAAAGGGAACCCTTCTCTAAGTTTTACCCTTCATATATAGAGTGGCAACACGTAACAGAGGTTAATATCATGTGTCATACCATGTCTGGATGTCTGCTGGCAAATTTGTAAATGTGGAGAAAACAACTTTAAAAGCTGTTACACGCAGTATGTAAATGAGACATAAATAGTCACCAGGCATGCTCAAGTAGTCACCAGGCATGTGGCATGCTGAAGAAGTCACGGCTTCCGGGCTGTAATCACGCCTATTCAGGCTCTTATCATGCCTATCCAGACATGATTGACTGCCTACCTGTGAACAATGACAACAACCCTGACTGAGCTGCTCAATGATACCTAGATAAGCATTATTTGAGCCTGAATAGGCGTGATTACTGCTCCAGTAGCCATGACTACATTAGCAGCCGCACGCCCAACTGACTGTGTGTAACATTTTATAAAAGTTGTTTTCTCCACATTTATAGATGTGGCAGCAGACATTTAGACATGGCAGGTGATATTAACCTCTATTATGTGTTGCCACTCATCATATAGTGTAAAACTAGTGATAGGTTCCCTTTTAGGGTACGTTCACACTACAGAATTCCCGCGGAATTCCACGGACGGAATTCCGCAAGTGGAATTCCGCATTGTGAACTTAACATTAGTGTGAATGGGTCTCCGCGAGACCCGTTCACACTGCGGACAATTCCGCCGCTGAAATTGTTCCACGCAAAGAAAGAACATGTTCATTCTTTGCGCGGATTCCGTGAGCACTACTGCATAGCCGTCAATGGTGACGGCTCAGTGCCCCGCGGCCCTAGCACCGAAGTATTTTCCACGGCCGCAGCCAGACGAAATCTCCACTCGTTGATTTCAGCCTAAGGGATCTGACATCGTTAGATGACAAGTATTGTAAGCAAGCAGCTGGTAAAATGGTGGTTGGGAGGTATGTATCATTGAGGCTGTGTTATCATTGGGTCTGTGTTCTGACTGAAGGCCTGACTGAAGATTCTGGAGATAAAGTCACTCCCATACTCCAGTTCTGGTGTGTGTGTTGGGACCCTGAACCTGACACAGGTGTGTGAGCTGTGCCAGAGAGCAGCACAGAGGAGTTGCTCTGAAGCAGGTCAGCTTGTCTGTGTTGTGTTGGATACTGATACACTACACACACACAAAAAATAAAAATAAAAGTGTCAAGTTCTGGGTGAAAAGCTCAGAGGTTTACATAGGTAAAATATCAGTTCATATACAAATTTTTCTTTTAATCTCTATTTATTTATTTATTTTTTTATTCTTGTATTTCACACTTTGCACACCTTATTTAACCCCTTGCCGCAAATGGATATACATTCACGTTCATTTGTGGCTCCCGAGGTATGATGCGCGCTGAGCAGGTGAGCGTGCATCATATCCGGTGGGTCCCGGTTGCCATAAGCATCCAGAACTCATGGCTAATGCCGATTATCTCCGATGGGGCCGATGTCCGGTATTAAGCCTTTAGACGTGGCAATCAAACTTGATCGCCGCATCTAAAACAAAAGTATAAATTGCCGGTTAGCTCATTGGTGCTGTTCGGGACTGCCACGGTGAAATCGCGGCATCCCGAACAGCTTGCAGGATGCGAGGAGGATCCCTACCTGCCTCCTCGCTGTCCGGTCAGCGAATGACTGCTCTGTGCCTGAGATCCAGCCAGGAGCAGTTGACACAAAATCACAAAATGGCTTTTTGTTTAAATTTTGCCTCACAAATATTTTTTTTCTGGCTTCGTAGTAGATTTTGTAGTGAAATTATTAAAGGAGAACTCCAGAATATAAAAATTGTCCTCTATACTGCCGGCAGAAAAAAAATAAAGATGTACATACCTTCCTTAGCTATACCAGGGCCTCCGGTAACCGTCTCTGGTCTCCGCCGCGATCCTCTTCCTGTTTGTCAGTGGTCGGCGAGTCATACTGCCGCTCAGCCTATCGCCAGCCGAGTCGGGACTTCACTGCGGCCGGTGATTGGCTGAGCGCAGTATGAATTGTCGACCACCGGCAACCAGGAAGAGGATCGTGGCGGAGACCAGAACAGGTTACTGGAGGCTCTGGGGGATCACATTGGTCATCATGATACACTTTCACACTGTGAATGTTATATTGATATGACTTTTTATATTTAATTTTTTTACTCTTAACATATATTGTATATAATTATATTTTTTTCAACTGTATTTGCACATTTTTTTTTGTGAGGGAGATGTAATATATTTATTATTATCTTTAATTATATGTACAGTTATTTATTGTTATATGGAAAAATTTATATTATTTATTATCTATTATTGTGAGAGGCAAACTAATGATATATCCTCCCAATTTCTGAATAGACCTATGCTGCTAGCTAATGCATTATTTGTATGCATGGTTAATTGTAATCTATTACCTTCTTGAGGCATGCCAGCACTAATGCCCAAACTAAAGATGTCTGCCATATGGTGGTGTGCTCCGTGCTCATCCTCGGGGATGACGCACCTGGGGGGTGTGTCTATGCCGTTTCAGAGACGCCGCAGTAATGCGGCCTCTCTGACCTGGCGGCTGCGCACTTCTGCCTGGCGGTCGCTTCCGGTGGATGCGCACGGAGCACCCGGTAATCTACACCACACGTGTAAGTAACAAATCTTGGGGGTTATAAAAGGTCACTTCCACACCCTCACCTCTCCTGGACAAAGCAGGTCAGCGAAACACATTAGAGGGTGAGGCAGGGGAATGCGAGTGACCAGCTGGATTCATAACACGTGTAAGTTACTGTTTAGGATGTGTGCAATTTTTCTACAGGGCAGCTTTTTGTTTGGGGTAATGACATAATAGATCCTACTGTAGGCTGGCAATTCTACTGCATATTCCTTACATATAGTCTGCCAGTTCATACAGGTACTGCACCTTCCCCATATACAGTTGGCAAGTTTACATAAACAACATCCTTATACTTGATATTTTTTTGATTGTGATACTTGTATATTCGGAAATAGTGCAATATTATGGACATCTCCATAAGAGGCCCCTACTGATGACTGGTCACACCTGTTTCCCCTCCTATGTATTTTAAATTTCTTGTGTATTTGTGTTTTTTATGGGATTCATGTGGGGTTACTGATTTTTGTCATCTATTATGTGTTAAATAAAGATTTGTATTTATATTTTTTTGGGTATGTTCTTTTTGCATGGGTGAGGTCTTTACTGTAAAGAACGTGATGTGAAAGACATTTTAGGTTTTGGTTATACCACATGCTGCAAGTGGAACTTACTGCTATGAACTATTACAATAAACCCAAGACTACTGACTACTGAACTGTGAAACCTGCCTGTATAAAAGGTCCCGTTCTTCAGTAAACATACAGTAATATTAATATTATGTCTTATTCAGGCTTCTCAGAAACACTCAATACAGAGATTATTGGAATTTCAAAATCTTGAAAGAGGATAATTGAAGGATTCATATTTCTGGGGGGTTTTTCCGCGCTATTGCAAAATTCTTAACAAGGTTATTTCACAAGAAGACAAAAGCTTTGGTGAAATTTTATTTGCAATGAATAAACATGCCCATCGTGTTAACCCCTTTACAACCAGGCTAACTAGGTCTGTATGTCATGTAAAGACCAATTCTGTGTTTTTAAATCTGGAATGTGTAACTGTATTAAAGAATAACTCTGCTAATGTTTTGCCAAGACATTACTTAAAATGCAAAAATGTATGACGTTTTTGGAAGAAAAGAAGAAAAAAAAAGATTTCTTCTTATGTGAACACTAGTATATAACTATAAATCTCAATGGCCCTGATTTACTATTGTAAACCCAAAATGTATTGTTGGGTTGTGCGTCTGATTCTGACCAGAATTTGCGCCAAAATTTAAAAAACCTGACCTACTCTCCATTTCACTTAGAAAACATGAAAAAACTACATATTTACTGAGGTTTCCACAGAAAATGTGGTGGATTTGAGCTGAGGAAAACCCGACCGATCAGAGCAATTGTAAAAAAGCAAAATGTAGGGAAACCTTTGCAAATACCAATGAAAAAAATTGCAGGGAATTAAAACCCACAAAGAAAACTCCACTCTTAGAAAATCAGGGCCAATGGGGGATATTTATCAATGTTGGTGTAAGTAGATGTTTTTTATAGATCGTTTTGGTTGGTCTAAATTTGGTGCAATTGCACCAAATATACCATACATGTGCAAGCCACATGATAAATTTTGTGCAAAGTTCTAAATCTCCACACAGTTCTATTTGTACACCTGAGCTGCACCTCACAGGAAAAGTGGAAACAGGGATTTTGTTCTATTGCTTTGAGGCTCGGACTCCATTGAGTTTTTTTGTCCACCAGCAAAAACGCTAGAAAAACTGTCACAGCTTTTTCCTGCGTTTTGGCAGTTTTTCTTGCTTTTTTGTTCATTTTTGTACCCTGTGGCCATTTTTTCACTGCTTTCAGGATACCACGCCATGGGTTGGATGTAAAGCGCACGGCCCACGGAGTGTAAGGAGGTAAGGAGTGATGTATAGCATATACATATATAGGGTGCAGAGCATCACTACTTACCTCCGCCGGCTGTATAGTATACAGGGGTGCATAGTGTATCCATGTATACTATACAGGAGCCCAGCAAGTAAAGAGTTAACCCACACTGCTGAGCAGTTCTGGGTTAAGTCTTTGTGCGCTATCCTGTATATACAACCATCTATAGATATACAAGATACAGTAGGCAGACGTCAACAATTGCAGGCTCCCTGTTTAGGAACACACTGCAATATGGGAGCACTCCCCAGGGGAGAGCGCCAAAAATGTAATAAACTTAATTTTTGGGTGATTTTTTCATTTCTTCTCAGTTCAGATATGTGATTGCAGAGGACTATGTCAGATTTGGTGGATTGCGACGATGACCAGCATTTTGTTAATTTCACTAAAAAGGGTTAACATAGGCTGTCAGGGAGCGTTTTTTTTAAATAAAACATTTTTTTCAATGTGTCGTGTTTTTTATAATTGAATTATTAGGCTTAGTAGTGGAGGCTGTCTAATAGACGGAATTCATTACTAAGCCGGGGCTTAGCGTTAACCAGCTAGCGCTAACCTTCAATTATTACCCCAGTACCCACCGCCCCAGGGGTGCCGGGAAGAGCCCCTACCAACAGGCCCGGAGCATCAAATATGGTGCTCTTGGGGCTTGGCGGTAACAGGCTGGTGTTATTTAGGCTGGGGAGGGCCAGTAACAATGGTTCTCTTCTCTATCACCTTGGTAATGTCAGGATGTTGGTATCTAGCTAATACTGAACATAGGGGGAACCACAAACGTTTTTACCTTATTTTCGGTATCAGCCAATTAAATACTAAAATCAGGAGGAGAAGTGTCCGGGCCCTCAAGAGCCGCTGCTGTTCACTGTTTTAAAGTGGCCGCGGCCGGGCTGCTGATCTTTAACAAGCAGCCGGCACTGCGGCCACTTTAAATCAGTGACCAGAACATTTAACGCCGCCAGGAGATGGGAGCTCTGATTGGTGAAAAGCTATGCGCCAATCAGAGCTCCCGTCGCCAACGATTATGAATTATGAGAGATGTATACAGGAGCCTGGAGCCAGCGGGCAGCGAAGTGTAGCCGCATGTACCGCCGGCTAACTAACTTAATAAATGTGGATCGCAGGTCTCTGGAGAATGACCGGCTGTGATCTGCACCTCAGCCCCTGGACTATAACTCCCATCATGGACGGAGTCTGTCCATGATGGGAGTAGTAGTCCTAAAAGTCCTGCAGCTGGGGGATGTGCAAGTGCCATCCCTCAGCGCTGCGGTACTACAACTACTCCCATCATGGGACAGACTCTGCCCATGATGGGAGTTATAGTCCAGGGGCTGAGGTTCAGATTGCACCGGAGATTCTCCAGAGACCAGCTGCGATCTGCATTTATTAACTGTAAAAGACAGCGGCACATGCGGCTCCACTGCGCTGGCCGCCAGCTCCTGTATACACCGCTCATAATTCATAATCCCCGCCGCCGGGAGGCAGGAGCTCTGATTGGTGAATAGCTATTCACCAATCAGAGCTCCCGTCTCTCGGGCGGGGATTATGAAATGTGACAGCTGTGTACAGGAGCCGACGGGCAGCGCAGTGAAGTCGCATGTGCCACCGGTTTTTACAGCTGATAAATGCAGATCACAGCGGGTCTCTGGAGAATGACCCTTTGCGATCTGCCCCTCAGCCCCTGGACTACTACTCCCATCATGGGCAGAGTATGTCCATGATGGGAGTAGTAGCCCTAACTGTCCCAAAATAGTAGTAGTAATATAATTCTCAGATGCTTTAGAACACTTTGGTATGTGTCCTCCGAGGTGGTGTATATTTGCGCAAGAAAAGTGCATTTGCACATTTTTTTTTTGCATTAAAAAGAAATGCAGTTAATAAATTCGATTCTACAGTAGAAAGTGCTTTATGGTAAACTTAACCATAGACATGGCTATGAAGAATTCTATCAGATTTTGCGCAAAAAACAAACGCAAAAAAAACTTGCCCAAATTTTTGCGTTAAAAATTTGACAAAAAAAGCTCTATATCTATAAAACTCAACGTGTGTGTATGTGTGTATGTATGTGTGTATGTTCCACAAAAACTTTAAAACGGCTAAAGATATTAACATGAAACTAGGCACACATGTTACTTATATGTCAACAACAAACATAGGATAGGTAATTTAACCCTTACTCACCCCCATTTGCCAGGGGCGGGGCTTATGTTTAAAGTCCCATACAAGTCTATGGGAAATATATGTTACTGCATAACTTCCAAACGGCTGGAGATATTTCGATAATTCTTGGTCACATGTTACTTATATGTCCACTTAAAATATAGGATAGTTAATTTAACCCTTAACTACCCCCATTTGTGAGGGTCAAGGTTTTTGTGAGGGTCAGGGTCCCATGCAAATCAATGGGAAATGTATGTTCCCATATAATTTCTGTATGGCTGGAGCTATTTCAATACCTGGTACACATATTACGGGTCGGGATTTGAGGACGGGATAGGAGGACAGGATAGGAGGAAGAGATAGGAGGACGGGGATAGGAGGACGGGATAGGAGGTCGAGATAGGAGGTCGAGAAAGGAGGTCGGGATAGGAGGATGGGATAGGAGGACGGGATAGGAGGTCGGGATAGGAGGTCGGGATAGGAGTACGGGATAGGAGGACGGTATAGGACGTCAGGGCAGGAGGTCGAGATAGGAGGACGGGATAGGAGGTCTGGATGTGGGGTTGGGATATGACAACAATATATGAGGACGGGATTTGAAGTCAAAAGCTTCCTCCTTTGTTTATTTTCCTCCCCAACAAGGATTAGGAAGGAAAAAACGGGCAACGCCGGGTACTTAGCTAGTCTATATATATAAAACTCAACGTGTGTGTGTGTGTGTGTATGTATGTATGTGTGTATGTTCCAGCCTCACATCCAAACGGCTAAAGATATTAACATGAAACGTGGCACACATGTACTTATACATATATGTCAACAACAAACATAGGATAGGTGATTTAACCCTTACTCACGCCCATTTGCCAGGGGCGGGGTTTATGTTTAAAGTCCCATACAAGTCAATGGGAAATATATGTTACTGCATAACTTCCAAACGGCTGGAGATATTTCGATAATACTTGGTCACATGTTACTTATATGTCCACTTAAAATATAGGATAGCTAATTTAACCCTTAACTACCCCCATTTGTGAGGGTCGGGGTTTTTGTTTAAAGTCCAATGCAAATCAATGGGAAATGTATGTTCCCACATAACTTACGTACGGCTGGAGATATTTCAATAACTGGTACACATACTACGGGTCTGGATAGGAGGTCGACATAGGAGGTCAGGATAGGAGGTTGGGATAGGAGGACGGGATAGAAGGACGGGATAGGAGGTCGTGATAGGAGGACGGGATAGGAGGTCGTGATAGGAGGTCATGATAGGAGGTCGTGATAGGAGGTCGAGATAGGAGGTCGAGATAGGAGGTCGAGATAGGAGGTCGAGAGAGGAGGTCGAGATAGGAGGTCGAGATAGGAGGACGGGATAGGAGGTTGTGATAGGAGGACGGGATAGGAGGACGGGATAGGAGGTCGGGATAGGAGGTCGGGCTAGGAGGACGGGATAGATGGACTGGATAGGAGGACGGGATAGGAGGACGGAAAAGGAGGACGGGAAAGGAGGTTGAGATATGAGGACGGGAAAGGAGGACGGGATAGGAGGATGGGATAGGAGGACGGGAAAGGAGGACAGGATAGGAGGACGGGATAGGAAGACGGGATAGGAGGATGGGAAAGGAGGACGAGATAGATGGACGGGATAGGAGGATGGGAAAGGAGGACGGGAAAGGAGGATGGGAAAGGAGGTCGAGATAGGAGGATGGGAAAGGAGGTCGAGATAGGAGGACGGGAAAGGAGGTCGAGATATGAGGACGGGATTGGAGGACGGGATAGGAGGATGGGATAGGAGGTCGGGATAGGAGGTCGGGATAGGAGGTCGAGATAGGAGGTCGAGAAAGGAGGTCGGGATAGGAGGATGGGATAGGAGGACGGGATAGGAGGTTGGGATAGGAGGTCGGGATAGGAGTACGGGATAGGAGGACGGTATAGGAGGTCGGGACAGGAGGTCGAGATAGGAGGACGGGATAGGAGGTCTGGATGTGGGGTTGGGATATGACAACAATATATGAGGACGGGATTTGAAGTCAAAAGCTTCCTCCTTTATTTATTTTCCTCCCCAACAAGGATTAGGAAGGAAAAAACGGGCAACGCCGGGTACTCAGCTAGTCTATATATATAAAACTCAACGTGTGTGTGTGTGTGTATGTATGTGTGTATGTGTGTATGTTCCAGCCTCACATCCAAACGGCTAAAGATATTAACATGAAACTTGGCACACATGTACTTATACATATATGTCAACAACAAACATAGGATAGGTGATTTAACCCTTACTCACGCCCATTTGCCAGGGGCGGGGTTTATGTTTAAAGTCCCATTCAAGTCAATGGGAAATATATGTTACTGCATAACTTCCAAACGGCTGGAGATATTTCGATAATACTTGGTCACATGTTACTTATATGTCCACTTAAAATATAGGATAGCTAATTTAACCCTTAACTACCCCCATTTGTGAGGGTCAGGGTTTTTGTTTAAAGTCCAATGCAAATCAATGGGAAATGTATGTTCCCACATAACTTACGTACGGCTGGAGATATTTCAATAACTGGTACACATACTACGGGTCTGGATAGGAGGTCGACATAGGAGGTCAGGATAGGAGATCGGGATAGGAGGACGGGATAGGAGGACGGGATAGGAGGACGGGATAGGAGGACGGGATAGAAGGACGGGATAGGAGGTCGTGATAGGAGGACGGGATAGGAGGTCGTGATAGGAGGTCGTGATAGGAGGTCGTGATAGGAGGTCGAGATAGGAGGTCGAGATAGGAGGTCGAGATAGGAGGACGGGATAGGAGGTTGTGATAGGAGGACGGGATAGGAGGACGGGATAGGAGGTCGGGATAGGAGGTCGGGCTAGGAGGACGGGATAGATGGACTGGATAGGAGGACGGGATAGGAGGACGGAAAAGGAGGACGGGAAAGGAGGTTGAGATATGAGGACGGGAAAGGAGGACGGGATAGGAGGACGGGAAAGGAGGACAGGATAGGAGGACGGGATAGGAAGACGGGATAGGAGGATGGGAAAGGAGGACGAGATAGATGGACGGGATAGGAGGATGGGAAAGGAGGACGGGAAAGGAGGATGGGAAAGGAGGTCGAGATAGGAGGATGGGAAAGGAGGTCGAGATAGGAGGACGGGAAAGGAGGACGGGAAAGGAGGTCGAGATATGAGGACGGGATAGCAGGACGGGATAGGAGGACGGGATAGGAGGATGGGATAGGAGGTCGGGATAGGAGGTCGGGATATGACAAAAATATATGAGGACGGGATATGAAGTCAAAAGCTTCCTACGAGAACAGGATATGAGGTTGGACTATGAGAACGGGATTTGGGGTAGGCATAAGAAGAGGAGATTTAGGATCAGGATATGAGGAGGGGATTTGGGGTCAGGGTATAGGACGGGATACGAGGATATGTTTCTTTTCCTCCTCCACAAGGATTAGGTAGGACAAACCGGGCAACGCTGGGTACTCAGCTAGTGTATATATATATATATATATATATATATATATATATATTATTGCTGTATATTTAGCCCAGCAGCCTGCACCTGTAAGCCAGGTCCATATAATAGTTTGGAATCTATAGTGCTGGCCAACTCATCTTTTGTTTGTATTACACATATGGGGGAGTGGCTACCTCCATGTTGGCTCTTGCACCCCACCCACCTCTATCAGGTGTATATAAGGTGTCTTGGATGTTTCAGACCCTGCAATGCCTGCTGATCTATTTATACAGAGGCATATTCATAGTGTAAGGTCCGTCCCAAAATGAGGTCACCTTACCGTGGTGGGACGGTCCAAGCTATTTGGCCGCCAAACTGCAAGCTAAGTACCTCACTATTTCATTACTTCACAATTTTATACTTTCATTTACTGCACTATAGCTGAATAGCTTCTCATGTTGTATCTATATACTCATGTTTTATCTATATCTTTGTGCTAATAGTGTGCTGCTGTATTCTTCTGTTGCTATATATATATATATATATATATATATATATATATATATATATATTAGGGCTGCACGATATGGGAAAAATGTGCGATTGCGATTTTGGTCCTAAAAATTGCGATTTCGATATGCGATGCGATATAAAAAAAATTGTGAAATCCCCCCATTTCATGTCCAATCGCCCCCATTTCACACCAACCTACCCATTTTATGCCCACCGCCCATTTCACGTATCCCCCTTGTCACATTCCCTCCCCCTTGTCACATTCCCCTCTTGTCACATTCCCCCCCTGTCACATCCCCCCATCACATTCCCCCCTTGTCACATTCTTCCCCCGTCACATTCTCCTCCCCCCTGTCACATTCTTACCCCTGTCACATTCTCCTCCCCCTTCACATTCTCCTCCCCCTGTCATTCTCCTCCCCATGTCACATTCTTCCCCGTCACATTCTCCTCCCCCCTGTCACATTCTCCCCCCCGTCACATTCTCCTCCCCCGTCACATTCTTCCCCCGTCACATTCTCCTCCCCCAGTCACATTCTCCTCCCCCCAGTCACATTCTTCCCCCCTGTCACATTCTCCTCCCCCTGTCACATTCTCCTCCCCCTTGTCACATTCTCCTCCCCCTTGTCACATTCTTCCCCCCTGTCACATTCTCCTCCCCCCTGTCCCATTCTTCCCCCCTGTCATATTCTCCTCCCCGTCCCATTCCCCTCCCCCCTGTCACATTCTTCCCCCTGTCACATTCTTCCCCCGTCACATTCTCCTCCTCCTGTCACATTCTTCCCCCCTGTCACATTCTCCTCCCCCTGTCACATTCTTCCCCCCTGTCACATTCTCCCCCCCCCCGTCACATTCTCCTCCCCCCTGTCACATTCTTCCCCCGTGGCACATTCTTCCCCCCTGTCACATTCTCCTCCCCCATCACATTCTCCTCCCCCCTGTCACATTCTTCCCCCCTGTCACATTCTCCTCCCCTGTCCCATTCTCCCCCCCTGTCACATTCTCCTCCCCCCGTCACATTCCCCTCCCCCTGTCACATTCTTCCCCCTGTCACATTCTTCCCCCGTCACATTCTCCTCCCCCTGTCACATTCTTCCCCCGTCACATTCTTCCCCCTGTCACATTCTCCTCCCCGTCACATTCTCCTCCCCCCTGTCACATTCTTCCCCCCTTGTCACATTCTTCCCCCGTCACATTCTCCTCCCCCCTGTCACATTCTTCCCTCCTGTCACATTCTCCTCCCCCGTCACATTCTCCTCCCCCCTGTCACATTCTTCCCCCCCCTGTCACATTCTCCTCCCCGTCACATTCTCCTCCCCGTCACATTCTCCTCCCCCGTCACATTCTCCTCCCCCCTGTCACATTCGTCCCCCCCTGTCACATTCTTCCCCCCTGTCACATTCTCCTCCCCCCATCACATTCTCCTCCCCCTTGTCACATTCTTGTACTGCAGAAATACACTAGGTTTCCCGGGCGGTTTTCAAATCTTCTGCGGGAAACCTAGTGTGCTTGTTGCCGAGAAAAACCTTTCTCCATCAGCCAATCACTGGCTTGACACGAGACACCACTGCGGCCAGTGATTGGCTGAAAAGGGAAAGGTCCTACTAGTTGAATGGTGAAGAGAGGACACCCCGGACCGCACGGAGGGGAACGGCATCTGCAGGGACTGGGAGTAGGTGAGCAGAAGGTTTATTTTTTTCTCCCTGCACCCTTTTACTTAGCTCAGTGTTTTTCTATCAGGGTGCCTCCAGCTGTTGTGAAACTACTACTCCCAGCATGCCCGGACAGCCTTTGCCGGTCTGGGCATGCTGAGAATTGTAGTTTTGCAACAACAGGAGGCACCCTGGTTTGGAAACACTGACTTTTAGTGCTGTATTTATCGGTGTATGACACACACTGGCGTATAACACACACACATTTTAACAGTGAAATTTAAGTTAAAAAAAATAAATGTAATATAAATTACTTGGACTAAATGCCACATCATCCCCCCAACTTTGATTTCTTCTGCACCTCAGTTTGGTCCCGTCCCCTCCAGTGTCACATCATTCCTCCCCTTTTATCAGTCCCTGTGCCACATTTACCCCTCTCATCGCCTCCCCCACATGTCTTATAATCCCCCCCTCATCATTTCCCCCTGTGTCATCATCCCCCCATCATGTTCCTCCTATGCCATTCTTCCCATGCCTCATCATTCCCACCCCATGCTTCATCATTCCCCCTTTCCCCCTGCTTTATATATATATATATATATATATATATATTTATTTATTTGTTTATTTTTCCCTACCTCCCCCCTCCTTCATCACTTCCCCCCCTCTCTCATCACTCCCCCCCCCCCCCGCTTTTTATTTATTTTTTTTATTTTTCCTACCTCCCGCCTCCCTCATCACTTCCCCCTTTTGCCCTGCTTTTTATATTTATTATTTTCCCTATCTCCCCCTCCCTCATCAATTCTCCCCCTGCTATATATATATATATATATATATTTATTTATTTTTTTCCCCTACCTCCCCCCTCCCTCATCACTTTCCCCTTTTCTCCTGCTTTTTAGATAGCTTTTTTTTTTAACTTTCCTTACTTGGCTGCGCTTCGGCAGGTCAGGTCAGGCGGCGGGTCTTGCGGGCTGTGTGGTCAGTGAAACAGATGAGTGACGTCCTCTGCCGGCTTCTCTGCGCGGCATCAGTGACGTCACTTTTCATTTCCTGCAGTCGCCGCACTCCGAACTCTGACTCGCGGCGGCTGCAGGAAATGAAAAGTGATGCCACTGATGCCGCGCAGAGGAGTCAGGACAGGACATCATTCACCTGCTTCATGACCACACAGCCCGCAAGACCCGCCGTCTGACCTGCCGAAGCGCAGCCAGGTAAGGAAAATAAAAAAAAAATAAGCACAGCGGAGTGGAGCCGCTGCTGGTCACTGATTTAAAGTGGCTAATACTTCACAAGCAGCAACTACTGCAGCCGCTTTATATCAGTGACCAGAAGATTTATCGGCATATAACATGCAGGCAGGGGTACACCGATAAATACGGGTATTTATATTTGTTTTTACCTGCTCTGGCTGGCCCCGCCATGGGAGCCCGAGCAGATAATCGCATGTTTTCCCGGGGGGCCGTATCGCTATATCGCAAAAGCAAAAATCACTATTCGAATGCTTTTGCGATATATCGTGCAGCCCTTATATATATGTTACAGTTAAAACTAGTTTTTAGACTAAATGCCTTTGTGAAAACTAGTATTGATTGCGTTTCCTAGTTAAAACCAGTTCTTACTGAATGCCTTTGTTGAAACACCAGTTTTTACTGAAAGCCTTCGTATAAACTAGAATACTTACTGAACGCCATTGTACAAACTAGAATTTTGCCTTTCTGAAAACTAGAATTTACAGGTTTTTTTTTTCTTTGCTTGAGGTTGTTTTTTGTGACATATTGTACTTTATATTAGTAGCACATTTTGTTGATACATGCAGAGCTTTTTCATTTTTCTAGATTTGGAATTCTCTTCTTGTAAGAGAGATAGTCATGCCAAATAAATCTAGTTATTAGGGATGTCCCGATACCATTTTTTCAAGACCGAGTACGAGCACCGATACATTTTTTAAGTACTCGCCGATACCAATTACGACACTGTTTTAAATGTCATCTGACAGTTTTTATTTTTTAAATGGGAAAAAGGGGGTGTTTTCAGTTTTTATTAGGGAAGGGCTTTTTTTTATTTTATTTTTTTTTATATAAAAACAAAACATAATGAATGTAAAAGTAAATCCCCCAGACAGCTGTCTCATAAATGAAAACCCTCATATAAACTACTAGCAGTTATCCAATAGGAGGCAGCAGTTCCCCCATTGTAGGCAACAGTTCCTCCATAGCAGGCAGCAATCTCAATTCCCCCCCCCCCCCCTCCCCTCTGGCATACATACCTCCTGTGGTTCTTCTTTCTTTTTCCCTTGCCCCTTGTCAGCTCCAGCGTGGTGCAGTGATTGTGGTGGTGGGGCACTGGTACTGAGGCAAGATGGCTGGCCACCATTTTAGCAGGCAACGCTACACGTTCAGTGGTGGTTATTATCTGCATGACTTACATGTACATCAGAGGTCGGGAAAACCTTCCATGACGTACATGACAGGTCAAGATTGCTGAGTGTATGGCAGTGTTTCCCAAGCAGATGTTTCAAAACTACAACTCCCAGCATGCCTGGACACCCTTTGGCTATCTGAGAATGCTAGGAGTTGTAGTTTTGCAAACACTGATATATGGACTCACTCAGCAGCTGACGTTTGGCCCACTTGTCTTTTTATTTGGGGAACAGGTCCCGAATGTTTAAATCTAGTGGCGCTCCTGGCGGTCAGCATATTACAGAAGTCAAAGCCACATATCTTGTAAAGTCCTGCACCGTAATGTAGCTCCGTAATATCCCACATCCGATCAGTTCACACTAAGCACATGTGACAGACGTGACAGAGTCTGGAGACGCCGTGGAGAACGTTCTGCTGCCTGCAACATCCTCCAGCATGACTGGTTCGGCGGTGGGTCAGTAATGGTGTGGGGTGGCATTTCTTTGGGGGGGGGGGGCACACAGCCCTCCATGTGCTTGCGAGAGGTAGCCCGACTGCCATTAGGTACCGAGATAAGATCCTCAGACCCCTTGTGAGACCAACTGTTGGTGAGGTTGGCCCTGGGTTCCTCCAAATGCAATACAATTCTAGACCTCATGTCGCTGGAGTGTGTCAACAGTTCCTGCAAGAGGAAGGCATTGATGCTATGGACTGGCCCACCCGTTCCCCAGACCTGAATCCGATTGAGCACATCTGGGACATCATGTCTCGCCCCATCCACCAACGCCACGTTGCACCACAGACTGTCCAGGAGTTGGCGGATGCTTTAGTCTAGGTCTGGGAGGACATCCCCAGGAGACCATCTGCCACCTCATCAGCAGCATGCCCAGGTGTTGTAGGGAGGTCATACGGGCACGTGGAGGCCACACTAATGAGTCTCATTTTGACTTGTTTTAAGGACATTACATCAAAGTTGGATCAGCCTGTAGTGTGGTTTTCCACTTTGATTTTGAGTGTGACTCCATATTCAGACCTCCATGGGTTGATAAATTTGATTTCCATTGATAATTTTTGTGTCAGCACATTCAACTATGTAAAGACGAAAGTATTTCATACGAGCAGTTCATTCATTCAGATCTACGATGTGTTATCTTAGTGTTCCCTAAGTGTTCCCTTTCACAAAGGCATTCAACTAAAAACTAGTTTTAACTGTAACATACATATATATATATATATATATATATATATATACACACATATATATATATATATATATATATATATATATATAGAATGTGTGTGTGTGTGTGTATGAATGTATGTTCTAACATAACTTTCAAACGGCTGGAGATATTCTGACGAAACTTGGTACACATGTATGCTACTTATACAGTATATCAACAAAAAATATAGGATGGTTTAATTAACCCTAACCCACCCCCATTTGTGAGGGTTAAAGTTTTTGTCTAAAGTCCCATGCAAGTCTATGGGACTTCCGGTACCTTACTCTACAAGCTCCTGGTGTCAGTTCAGCTTGCAAAGCCATGCACCTCTGCAAGCCACATCCTTTTTTGTTTCGGTTCAAGGCCCTTCAACCACAATGGCCCTGATTTATCAAAAATGTAGGGTTGGGTTTGTTTGTTTTTTGTTTCAACCCGACCATCTTTTTCCCTATCAATTGATTATTGTGAAACACGTTTTGTCGCCATCGGGTTTTTTTTTTGTCGCAGGCAGGTTTTTTTTTGTCTCAGCTTTCTAATTCTCGCGTTATTAGCAAATTTCCTGTCAGAAGAAATAACTAATATTTTTTTTTAGTTTAGAAAACAATGCATAATGACTATTGACATAAGAGCATGTATCGGAGAGTTTAGAAGCCTAAAAAGGGGCGTTTCCCAACCAAAACCAAGGTTTCCAACTGATTTATTAAGAAACCGACCAGACTTTTAGGGTTTCAGTGTACTTTTTTTCCCCACTGCTTGAAGCAGTGGGAAAAAAAGGACACTGAAACCCTAAAAGTATGGTCGGGTTTCTTAATAAATCAGTTGGAAACCTTGGTTTTGGTCGGGAAACGCCCCTTTTTCGGCTTGAAAAATCCCCGAGTCGGGTTCGTAGGAAAGGCTTGTCGCAGTTTGTCGCACGGTCTCTGCGCCTTGTCACAGACATCTTGCGCCAAAAAAAAAAAACCCGACAAAAACTGTCGGGTTTCCAATGATAAATGAGGGCCAATCTCTTCATCACAGCTCAGCCCCAGGTAAATGGGTAAACGTGCAAACCACACACTCTCACACAACCCCCAGGCAGTATGTGAGGATGTGCCTTTGTCCGGTTATTAACAGCAGCAAGTAAGGGGTTAAAAAATGCTGGGAACAAAGTTTACTACTATCCTAGCAGTTTTGGCAGGAGCCTGAGTGTGTATGACAGCTCCTGCTGCAATTTTGCAGATACACTGAGAGTGAGATCATCATAATGGATATATCAATCATCAGTCGTAAGGGGGTTAATATTGTGTAAATTTGAAACAGAGCCCTTGGCACCACATTTTCATCGATGCTACACTAACGGAACATCACCACCGCATTAAGATGACCCACAACCTTTGGCATTGAATAATCATTCCAGCAAATTATACAGTTTACAGAATCCATGAGGTTAGTAGGGGAATTATTTTTCATTTAGACTTCTGAATAGAAAAGGACATTGAGGTAATTGGGGTTTTCATTGTCTGGAATCTTTATTAAAATGATTTTCATTTGATATTTGACCCTGATTTGCAGATTAGTTTCTAGTTCCTCTAAGTCTCAGATGTCTCAGACTCTTTAATATTTTAAAGTATTATTTTCAGATGCAGTGATACTTTCCTCTGCTTTCTTGCTTCACACTGAGCCCATCATAGAAATACTATAGTCACAACTAGGAGGCTACATTTTGGCAGGCATTTGGCAGACCATGTTCACATTACAAATCTTGTTTGATACATACATAAAGGAACATAGCCATTAATTGTTTCCATTTATATGAGATTTAATACAAAATGAATACTGTATGTACATTTAAATTACCAATAAATACCGTATTTATCAGCGTATAACACGAACTGGCGTATAACACGCAACCTCATTTTCACAGAAAAATAAATGTAAAATAATTGACTTGGAAGCTCTGAACTAAAAGCCTCATCATCCCCCCCAACTTTAATTCCCCCTGCTCCTTAGTTTGGTGTCCCCCCTGTGCCACATCATTCCTCCCCTTTTATCAGCCCCTGTGCCACATTTATCCCCCCCCCCCCCCCCGATCCCCTGTGTGCCTCCTTTCTCCTGTGATTCCCCCTGCCTCATCATCCCCCCCTGCTCATCTTTCCCCCTGCTCATCTTTACCCCCTGATCATCATCCCCCCGCTCATCATTACCCCCCTTTGCCTCATCATCCCCCTGCTCATCATTACCCCCCTCTGCCTCATCATCCCCCCTGCTCATCATTACCCCCCTCTGCCTCATCATCCCCCCTGCTCATCAATACCCCCCTCTGCCTCATCACTCCCCCCCTCTCTTCATTTCTCCCCTGCTCATCATTACCCCCCTCTGCCTCATCATCCCCCCTGCTCATCATTACCCCCTACTGCCTCATCCATCATCCCCCCTCTGCCTCATCATCCCCCCTCTGCCTCATCATCCCCCTGCTCATAATTACCCCCTTCTGCCTCATCCATCATCCCCCCTTTGCCTCATCATCCCCCTGCTCATCATTACCCCCTTCTGCCTCATCCATCATCCCCCCTCTGCCTCATCATCCCCCCTCTGCCTCATCATCCCCCTGCTCATTATTTCCCCCCTTGCTCATAATCCCCCCCACCCTCCCTTACATAGTTAGTTAGTTAGTACGGTCGAAAAAAGACATATGTCCATCAAGTTCAACCAGGGAATTAAGGGGTAGGGGTGTGGCGCGATATTGGGGAAGGGATGAGATTTTATATTTCTTCATAAGCATTAATCTTATTTTGTTCCAGGAATGTATCTAATCCTGTTTTAAAGCTGTTAATTGTTCCTGCTGTGACCAGTTCCTGAGGTAGACCGTTCCATAAATTCACAGTCCTCACGGTAAAGAAGGCGTGTCGCCCCTTGAGACTAAACTTTTTTTTCTCCAGACGGAGGGAGTGCCCCCTCGTCCTTTGGGGGGGTTTAACCTGGAACAGTTTTTCTCCATATTTTTTGTATGGGCCATTAATATACTTATATACGTTTATCATATCACCCCTTAAACGTCTCTTCTCAAGACTAAACAATTGTAACTCCTTTAATCGCTCCTCATAGCTAAGATGTTCCAAGCCCCATATTAGTTTAGTCGCGCGTCTCTGCACCCTTTCCAACTCCGCAGTGTCCCTTTTATGGACAGGTGACCAAAACTGAACAGCATATTCCAGGTGAGGCCGTACCAATGCTTTATAAAGGGGGAGTATTATGTCCCTGTCCCTTGAGTCCATGCCTCTTTTGATACATGACAATATCCTGCCGGCTTTGGAAGCAGCAGCCTGACATTGCATGCTATTCTGTAGTCTTTGATCTACAAGTACACCCAGATCCTTCTCTACCAGTGACTCTGCCAGTTTAATCCCCCCTAAGACATACGATGCATGCAGGTTATTAGTACCCAGATGCATAACTTTACATTTATCCACATTGAACCTCATTTGCCAAGTGGATGCCCAGACACTTAGTCTATCCAAGTCATCTTGTAACTTATGCACATCCTCTATAGACTGTACCGTGCTACAAAGCTTGGTGTCATCTGCAAAGATAGAAACAGAGCTGTTAATACCATCCTCTATATCATTGATAAATAAATTAAACAACAGCGGTCCCAGTACTGAACCTTGGGGTACACCACTAATAACCGGGGACCAATCAGAGTACGAATCATTGACCACCACTCTCTGGGTACGATCCATGAGCCAGTGTTCAATCCAGTTACAAACTAAAATTTCCAAACCCAAAGACCTTAACTTACCTGTCAGACGTCTATGAGGGACAGTATCAAATGCTTTAGCAAAATCCAGAAACACTATATCCACAGCCATTCCTCTGTCAAGGCTTCTACTCACCTCTTCATAAAAGCAAATTAGCAAATTGCTTTTAATATTTTTTTATAATCCCTTACCTGCCCGCGCTCCGGCAGGCTTAGGTTAGGTGGCGGCTCTTGTGGGCTGTGCAGATAGTAAAGTATGACGAATGACGTCCCCTGCCGGCTCCTCTGTGCGGCATCAGGGATGTCACTCCTCATTCCCTGCAGCCGCCACTGGCAACTGTTCTAAAGTGGCCGTGGATGGGCTGCTGATCTTTGATAAGCAGTCGGCGCTGCGGCCACTTTAAATCAGTGACCAGCACATTTATCGGGGAATAACACGCAGGCAGGGTTTTTGTCCTAAATTTACGTTTTAAAAGTGCATGCTATATGCCAATAAATATGTACATTTAAATTACCAATAACTACTGTATGTAAATTTATATTAATATTTACATAAAAATCTGTTTTCTATTTTTCCTTTAACCCCCTAAAGGGGTACTTGCTGCTAAACATCTCATCCCCTATCCAAAGGATAGGGTATAAGATGTCTGATTGCGAGGGTCCCACTGCTGGGGCCCCCCACAATCTCCCAGAGCACCCGGCGTTCCAAACAAACGCCGGGTTCCTGCGGCAGTGGTCTTGATGTCATGACCACACCCCCATGTGACGTCATGCCATGAACCCTCCATTCATGTCTATGGGAGGGGGTGTGTCTGCCGACACGCTCCCTCCCATAGACATGAATGGAGGGGGCGTGGCGTGACATCACGACGGGGTGTGTCTGTGATGTCATGATTATGGCCTACGGCTCTGAGCGTTCTGAACAAAATGTTCAGCACTCTGGAGCACTGGAGTACCCCTTTAAATGGGTTATCCAGAAAGTTAAAAAACAGAGCTAACTTCTTTCAAATGCAGCTCCCAGTCTGTCTCCAGATTGGGTGTGGTTCTGCAGCTCAGTTCCATTGAAGTGAATAGAGCCAAGTTGTAATACCACACACAACCAGGAGACCGACGGGGAGCAGTTTTTGAAAGAAATTACCTCTGTTTTTCTATTCCTGGATTACCCCTTTAATGAAGCAGCAAATTTTACATTTTTGCGTTTTTTTTTTCCTCCTTACCTTTTAAAATCCATAACTCTTTGAATTTTCCATCTACATGGCCATATGAGGGCTTGTTGTTTGCGGGGCCAATTATTCTTTGCAAAGACATCACTCATTTTACCACAACATCTATGGTGAAACCAGAAAATTTGTGGGGTGAAACAGAAAGAAAACAAAAACGCAACTTAACAACTTTTGAGGTTTTACAATAAGAATAACATGATATTCTTATTTTGTAGATCAATACGATACGATTTATGTTTTATTTTACTACTTTTTCAGAATTTTAACTTTTGTCTAAAATTGGTCTATTTTGACCCCAATAACTTTTTTTATTTTTCAGTTATATGCGGCTGTATGAGGGCTCCTTTTTATGCTGTGATCTTTTATTTGTATTGGTCCCATGTTGGATTAATTGGGGAGTTTTGATGGCCTTTTTATTATGTGATGTGACCAAAAAAAACTAATCTGGCTTTGATATTTTTAATTTTTTCATTTAAGCCATTCACTGTGTGGGATCAAGAATGTAATATTTTATACCTTAAACAATTCGACATGCGGCAATAGAAAATATATTTCTTTTTTACATATGGGAAAAGGTGGGTGATTTAAACTTGCCATTTGGAAGGGGGTAGCTTATATGTGTAAAATGTTTATTGTATTTTTTCAACACTCTATTAGTCCCCCCCCAGGGGACATATGTCCTGCACTGATCCATCACATCTTCACATCTGTGCTCTACAGCAATAGAAGATCCCCAGTAGCCTTGGAAGCCTAAGAAACACCACCACCACCACCAGGAAAGGCAATCTGTACAACTTCACCACCAACAATCACTGTAAAGGCCATTTAGATGCCACAGTCAACTTTGACCGAGGGCATCTCAAGGGTTAAAGAGGTAATCTGGTGGAAAACTATTTTATTCATATCAACTGGTGCCAGAGTAACAGATTTGTAAATTACTTCTTTATAAAAACCCTTAACCCTTCCAGTACTTATCAGCTGCTGTATGCTACAGAAGAAGTTGTATAGTTCTCTTCTGTCTGACTACAGTGCTCTCTGCTGACACCTCTGTCCATGTCAGGAAGTGTCCAGAGCAGGATAGGTTTGCTATGGGGATTTGTTCCTGCAATTTACAGTTCCTGACACGGACAGAGGTGTCAGCAGAGAGCACTGTGGTCATACAGAAAAGAACTATACAGCTGCCTGTTTAACTTTTTGGCACCAGTTGATTTTAAGAAAAATAGTTTTCAACTGGAGTAGCCCTTTAATAGCCACATGCAGGCTATAAACTGAAGACCCTGACTAATAAAAATTAGCCAGGGGATGCTGGATATGGAGCAGGATCCTGTCAGGATCTCTTTCCATACACTGTTACTGGCCCCATGATGTATATACACAGTGTGATGGGATGAGACAGGGTTATTTGGATAAAAAGTTAGGAAAATGTTTCTTTTTCCATTTAAACTATGGAGTGAAAAACAATTGTATCATGTACCTCAGATGTAAAAATAAAACATGACCGCAAAAAATAGGGAAGATCCACTTATTATGAACACAAATACTGGGGGAGAACAGAAAAAGTGTCATTGCTTCCCAAGATAGCAAACAGTCACAGTGCAGCTTTCACTTTTTTGGTAGAGACTCATAAAAATCTGTGTAGACCAGTGTTTCCCAACCAGGGTGCCTCCAGCTGTTGCAAAACTACAACTCCCAGCATGCCCGGTCAGCCGAAGATGTGCATTTAAAAACTTTCATTATATAACTAAGGGGAGTATTGAGAAAATGTGAATTCAAATGACAGTTCCATTGTAAGTTTTAACAACGAAAATGGACGTACAGTATGGCCCTCATTTACTAAGAGTGGAGTGTAGGTTTCTTTGTGGGTTTTTATTCCCTACAATTTATTCTCCACAGTATTTACTAAGGTTTCCCTACATTTTCCACTTTCCCTACACTTTTCTTTTTTACACATGCTCTGATCTGTCTGGTTTTCCTCAGCTGAAATCCACCACATTTTATATGGAAACCTTAGTACCGTATATACTCGAGTATAAGCCGAGTTTTTCAGCACGATTTTTCGTGCTGAAAACACCCCCCTCGGCTTATACTCGAGTGAACTCTCCACCCTCAGTGGTCTTCAACCTGCGGACCTCCAGAGGTTTCAAAACTACAACTCCCAGCAAGACCGGGCAGCCATCGGCTGTCCGGGCTTGCTGGGAGTTGTAGTTTTGAAACCTCTGGAGGTCCGCAGGTTGAAGACCACTGCGGCCTTCAACATCATCCAGCCCCCTCTCACCCCCTTTAGTTCTGTACAGTACTCGCCTCCGCTCGGCGCTGGTCCGGTGCTGCAGGACTGTCCGGTGAGTGGGTCGTCGGGTGGGATAGTGGTTCCGGGCTGCTATCTTCAGCGGGGGCGCCTCTTCTCCGCGCTTCGGGCCCGGCCCCAGAATAGTCACGTTGTCTTGACGACGATGCAGAGGTACGTTCATTACCAACGTCCTTCTGCGTCATCGTCAAGGCAACGCCTCTATTCCAGGCCCGAAGCGCAGAGAAGAGGCGCCCCCGGTGAAGATAGCAGCCCGGAACCACTATCCCACCGGGCGACCCCCCCACCGGACAGTCCTGCAGCACCAGACCAGCGCCGAGCGGAGGCGAGTACTGTACAGAACTAAAGGGGGTGAGAGGGGGCTGGATGATGTCGAAGGCCGCAGTGGTCTTCAACCTGCGGACCTCCAGAGGTTTCAAAACTACAACTCCCAGCAAGCCCGGACAGCCGATGGCTGCCCGGGCTTGCTGGGAGTTGTAGTTTTGAAACCTCTGGAGGTCCGCAGGTTGAAGACTACTGAGGGCGGATAGTTCACAAGAGGATGATGGCAAGAGGATGATGACAAGGGGATGATGAAGGGGGGTGGGGATGATGACAAGGGGATGATGAAGGGGGGTGGGGATGATGACAAGGGGATGATGAAGGGGGGTGGGGATGATGACAAGGGGATGATGAAGGGGGGTGGGGATGATGACAGGGGGATGATCACAAGGGGATGATGAAGGGGGGGGTGTGGGATGATGACAAGGGGATGATGAAAGGGGGATGATGACAGGGTGATGATGATGAGGGTCTGGATGATGTATTTCCCACCCTAGGCTTATACTCGAGTCAATAACTTTTTCCTGGGATTTTGGTGTGAAATTAGGGGCCTCGGCTTATATTCGGGTCAGCTTATACTCGAGTATATACGGTAATTATGTTGGGTTTTTGTGAAAATGTCGGGAACACGCCCCCTTTCCCAGGTGGTCACGCCCTTTTTTCTGGTTTTCTTAACAAAATGGAGAGTTAGTTGGGGTTTTTCAATTCTGGCGCAAATTCTGGAGAAAAATCTGGCACAGACAGAATTTCTGGCGCAATGCGACAAAATTTGGCGCACAACCCGACAAAACATGTCGGCTTTGCAATAGTAAATGAGGGCCTATATGCGTACCAAACAACACTAAAACATACTAGAACCTATTGTTGCTAGATTTTGAACAATCAGGTCTCTAGTATATCAAGAAACAGAGAGTCACAAACTGTACAATTGGGGAGATTAATGAAAACCTCTGCACAGGAAGTTGACCAGTTGCCCATAATGACCAATCAGATCACTTCTTTCATTTTTGAAAGTGCTGCTGAAACCATCAACTGGCTCCAGAAGGTTAAACAGATTTGTAAATTACTTCTATTAAAAAATCTTAATCCTTCCAATAATTATCAGCTGCTGAAGTTGAGTTGTTCTTTTCTGTCTGGCAACAGTGCTCTCTGCTGACATCTCTGCTTGTCTCGGGAACTGCAACGAGTAGAAGAGGTTTGCTATGGGGATTTCCTTCTACTCCGGACAATTCCCGAGACAGGTGTCATCAGAGATCACTTAGACAGAAAAGAACAACTCAACATCAGCAGCTCATAAGTACTGAAAGGATTAAGATTTTTTTATAGAAGTTATTTACAAATCTGTTTAACTTTATGGAGCCAGTTGATATATAAAAGAAACTTTTTTCCTGGATAAACCCTTTAAGACCCCAGTAAGGGTATGCACATACATAGAAATCAATGGTACATTTCGTCTAAGGGTATGTTCACATGGCGGAATTTCTGCAATTCTGCAGGAATTCCGTTAAGAAGAGCTTGCTGATCATAATTGCAGAATTTAGTGGAATTTGGCTGAGTTCAGTTGTAATTTCTGTGTTCTCAGAACACAGAATGCCGCTGAAATTCAGGCCCCATTGATTTAAATGGGTCTACACAATTTGCGATCCAAACCTTTCGGTCTTATGCTTAATATATTGCTAATTACTTGTTGAAGTTTACAATTCCTTACAGTTGGCATAATGTGTACTGCTGACGATATACATTTTGTATGCTTATTCATTTTTGATCACCTTAATAATAATAAAACATTGAAACAGAACACAAAATATAACACTGGTCTAAGACTTTACTTACCTTACTACTGGGGTGACACACTGTAATAAACCTCCTCCTCATATAATTTCCTTACTACTGGGGTGACACACTGTAATAAACCTCCTCCTCATATAATTTCCTTACTACTGGGGTGACACACTGTAATAAACCTCCTCCTCATGTAATCTCCTTACTACTGGGGTGACACACTGTAATAAACCTCCTCCCCATGTAATCTCCTTACTACTGGGGTGACACACTGTAATAAACCCCCTCCTCATATAATCTCCTTACTACTGGGGTGACACACTGTAATAAACCTCCTCCTCATGTAATCTCCTTAGTACTGGGGTGACACACTGTAATAAACCTCCTTCTCATGTAATCTCCTTACTACTGGGGTGACACACTGTAACATACCCCCTCCTCATGTAATCTTCTTACTACTGGGGTGACAAACTGTACTAAACCCCCTCCTCGTGTAATCTCCTTACTACTGGGGTGACACACTGTAACAAACCTCTCTTTATGTAATCTCCTTGCTACTGGGGTGACACACTGTAATAAACCTCCTCCTCATGTAATCTCCTTACTACTGGGGTGACACACTGTAACAAACCTCTCCTTATGTAATCTCCTTGCTACTGGGGTGACACACTGTAATAAACCTCCTCCTCATGTAATCACCTTACTACTGGGGTGACATACTGGAACAAACCCCCTCCTCATGTAATCTCCTTACTACTGGGGTGACACACTGTAATAAACCTCCTCCTCATGTCATCTCCTTACTACTGGGGTGACACACTGTAATAAACCTCCTCCTCATGTAATCTCCTTACTACTGGGGTGACACACTGTAACAAACCTCCTCCTCATGTAATCTCCTTACTACTGGGGTGACACACTGTAATAAACCTCCTCCTAATATAATCTCCTTACTACTGGGGTGACACACTGTAACAAACCTCCTCCTCATGTAATCTCCTTACTACTGGGGTGACACACTGTAATAAACCTCCTCCTAATGTAATCTCCTTACTACTGGGGTGACACACTGTAATAAACCTCCTCCTCATGTAATCTCCTTACTACTGGGGTGACACACTGTAATAAACCTCCTCCTCATGTAATCTCCTTACTACTGGGGTGACACACTGTAAAAAACCTTCTCCTCATGTAATCTCCTTACAACTGGGGTGACACACTGTAATAAACCCCTCCTCATGTAATCTCCTTACTACTGGGGTGACACACTGTAAAAAACCTTCTCCTCATGTAATCTCCTTACAACTGGGGTGACACACTGTAATAAACCCCTCCTCATGTAATCTCTTAACTACTGGGGTGACACACTGTAACAACCCTCCTCCTCATGTAATCTCCTTACTACTGGGGTGACACACTGTAATAAACCCCCTCCTCATGTAATCTCCTTACTACTGGGGTGACACACTGTAACAAACCTCCTCCTCATGTAATCTCCTTACTACTGGGGTGATACACTGTAATAAACCCCCTCCTCATGTAATCTCCTTACTACTGGGGTGACACACTGTAATAAACCTCCTCCTCATGTAATCTCCTTACTACTGGGGTGACACACTGTACTAAACCTCCTCCTCATGTAATCTCCTTACTACTGGGGTGACACACTGTAACAAACCTACTCCTCATGTAATCTCCTTACGACTGGGGTGACACACTGTAACAAATCTCCTCCTCATGTAATCTCCTTACTACTGGGGTGACACACTGTAACAAATCTCCTCCTCGTGTAATCTCCTTGCTACTGGGGTGACACACTGTAACAAACCTCCTCCTCATGTAATCTCCTTACTACTGGGGTGACACACTGTAATGAACCCCCTCCTCATGTCATCTCCTTACTACTGGGGTGACACACTGTAACAAACCTCCTCCTCATGTAATCTCCTTATTACTGGGGTGACACACTGTAATAAACCCCCTCCTCATGTAATCTCCTTACTACTGGGGTGACAAACTGTAATAAACCTCCTCCTCATGTAATCTCCTTACTACTGGGGTGACACACTGTAATAAACCCCCTCCTCATGTAATCTCCTTACTACTGGGGTGACACACTGTAATAAACCTCCTTCTCATGTAATCTCCTTACTACTGGGGTGACACACTGTAACAGACCTCCTCCTCATGTAATCTCCTTACTACTGGGGTGACACACTGTAATAAACCTCCTCCTCATGTAATCTCCTTACTACAGGGGTGACACACTGTAACAAACTTCCTCCTCATGTCATCTCCTTACTACTGGGGTGACACACTGTAACAACCCTCCTCCTCATGTAATCACCTTACTACTGGGGTGACACACTGGAAAAAAAAAACCCTCCTCATGTAATCTCCTTACTACTGGGGTGACACACTGTAATAAACCTCCTCCTCATGTCATCTCCTTACTACTGGGGTGACACACTGTAATAAACCTCCTCCTAATGTAATCTCCTTACTACTGGGGTGACACACTGTAACAAACCTATTCCTCATGTAATCTCCTTACGACTGGGGTGAAACACTGTAACAAATCTCCTCCTCATGTAATCTCCTTACTACTGGGGTGACACACTGTAACAAATCTCCTCCTCATGTAATCTCCTTACTACTAGGGTGACACACTGTAACAAACCTCCTCCTCATGTAATCTCCTTACTACTGGGGTGACACACTGTAATAAACCCCCTCCTCATGTAATCTCCTTACTACTGGGGTGACACACTGTAACAAACCTCCTCCTCATGTAATCTCCTTACTACTGGGGTGACACACTGTAATAAACCCCCTCCTTATGTAATCTCCTTACTACTGTGGTGACACACTGTACTAAACCTCCTCCTCATGTAATCTCCTTACTACTGGGGTGACACACTGTAACAAACCTCCTCCTCATGTAATCTCCTTACTACTGGGGTGACACACTGTAACAAACCCCCTCCTCATGTAATCTCCTTACTACTGGGGTGGCACACTGTAATAAACCCCCTCCTCATGTCATCTCCTTACTACTGGGGTGACACACTGTAATAAACCTCCTCCTCATGTAATCTCCATACTACTGGGGTGACACACTGTAACAAACCTCCTCATGTAATCTCCTTACTAATGGGGTGACACACTGTAATAAACCCCCTTCTCATGTAATCTCCTTACTACTGGGGTGACACACTGTAATAAACCTCCTTCTCATGTAATCTCCTTACTACTGGGGTGACACACTGTAATAGACCTCCTGCTCATGTAATCTATTTACTACTGGGGTGACACACTGTAATAAACCTCCTCCTCATGTAATCTCCTTACTACTGGGATGACACACTGTAACAAACCTTCTCCTCATGTAATCTCCTTACTACTGGGGTGACACACTGTAATAAACCCCCTCCTCATGTAATCTCCTTACTACTGGGGTGACACACTGTAACAAACCTCCTCCTCATGTAATCTCCTTACGACTGGGGTGACACACTGTAACAAATCTCCTCCTCATGTAATCTCCTTACTACTGGGGTGACACACTGTAACAAATCTCCTCCTCATGTAATCTCCTTACTACTGGGGTGACACACTGTAACAAACCTCCTCCTCATGTAATCTCCTTACTACTGGGGTGACACACTGTAATAAACCCCCTCCTCATGTAATCTCCTTACTACTGGGGTGACACACTGTAACAAACCTCCTCCTCATGTAATCTCCTTACTACTGGGGTGACACACTGTAATAAACCCCCTCCTTATGTAATCTCCTTACTACTGTGGTGACACACTGTACTAAACCTCCTCCTCATGTAATCTCCTTACTACTGGGGTGACACACTGTAACAAACCTCCTCCTCATGTAATCTCCTTACTACTGGGGTGACACACTGTAACAAACCCCCTCCTCATGTAATCTCCTTACTACTGGGGTGGCACACTGTAATAAACCCCCTCCTCATGTCATCTCCTTACTACTGGGGTGACACACTGTAATAAACCTCCTCCTCATGTAATCTCCATACTACTGGGGTGACACACTGTAACAAACCTCCTCATGTAATCTCCTTACTAATGGGGTGACACACTGTAATAAACCCCCTTCTCATGTAATCTCCTTACTACTGGGGTGACACACTGTAATAAACCTCCTTCTCATGTAATCTCCTTACTACTGGGGTGACACACTGTAATAGACCTCCTGCTCATGTAATCTACTTACTACTGGGGTGACACACTGTAATAAACCTCCTCCTCATGTAATCTCCTTACTACTGGGGTGACACACTGTAACAAACCTTCTCCTCATGTAATCTCCTTACTACTGGGGTGACACACTGTAATAAACCCCCTCCTCATGTAATCTCCTTACTACTGGGGTGACACACTGTAACAAACCTCCTCCTCATGTAATCTCCTTACTACTGGGGTGACACACTGTAATAAACCCCCTCCTTATGTAATCTCCTTACTACTGTGGTGACACACTGTAACAAACCTCCTCCTCATGTAATCTCCTTACTACTGGGGTGACACACTGTAATAAACCCCCTCCTCATGTAATCTCCTTACTACTGGGGTGACACACTGTAACAAACCTCCTCCTCATGTAATCTCCTTACTACTGGGGTGACACACTGCAATAAACCCCCTCCTTATGTAATCTCCTTACTACTGGGGTGACACACTGTAATAAACCTTCTTCTCATGTAATCTCCTTACTACTGGGGTGACACACTATAACAGACCTCCTCCTCATGTAATCTCCTTACTACTGGGGTGACACACTGTAATAAACCTCCTCCTCATGTAATCTCCTTACTACTGGGGTGACACACTGTAACAAACCTCCTCCTCATGTACTCTCCTTACTACTGGGGTGACACACTGTAATAAACCTCCTCCTCATGTAATCTCCTTACTACTGGGTTGACACACTGTAACAAACCTCCTCCTCATGTAATCTCCTTACTACTGGGGTGACACACTGTAATAAACCCCCTCCTCATGTAATCTCCTTACTACTGGGGTGACACACTGTAATAAACCTCCTCCTCTTGTAATCTCCTTACTATTGGGATGACACACTGTAATAAACCTCCTCCTCATGTAATCTCCTTACTACTGGGGTGACACACTGTAATAAACCTCCTCCTCTTGTAATCTCCTTACTACTGGGGTGACACTGTACTAAACCCCCTCCTCATGTAATCTCCTTACTACTGGGGTGACACACTGTAATAAACCCCCTCCTCATGTAATCTCCTTACTACTGGGGTGGCACACTGTAATAAACCCCCTCCTCATGTAATCTCCTTACTACTGGGGTGACACACTGTAATAAACCTCCTCCTCATGTAATCTCCATACTACTGGGGTGACACACTGTAACAAACCTCCTCCTCATGTAATCTCTTTACTAATGGGGTGACACACTGTAATAAACCTTCTTCTCATGTAATCTCCTTACTACTGGGGTGACACACTGTAACAGACCTCCTCCTCATGTAATCTCCTTACTACTGGGGTGACACACTGTAACAAACCTCCTCCTCATGTAATCTCCTTACTACTGGGGTGACACACTGTAATAAACCTCCTCCTCATGTAATCTCCTTACTACTGGGTTGACACACTGTAACAAACCTCCTCCTCATGTAATCTCCTTACTACTGGGGTGACACACTGTAATAAACCCCCTCCTCATGTAATCTCCTTACTAATGGGGTGACACACTGTAATAAACCTCCTCCTCATGTAATCTCCTTACTACTGGGGTGACACACTGTACTAAACCCCCTCCTCATGTAATCTCCTTACTACTGGGGTGACACACTGTAATAAACCCCCTCCTCGTGTAATCTCCTTACTACTGGGGTGACACACTGTAATAAACCCCCTTATCGTGTATTCTCCTTACTACTGGGGTGACACACTGTAACAAACCTCCTCCTCATGTAATCTCCTTACTACTGGGGTGACACACTGTAACAAACCCCCTCCTCATGTAATCTCCTTACTACTGGGGTGACACACTGTAATAAACCTCCTCCTCATGTAATCTCCTTACTACTGGGGTGACACACTGTAATAAACCTCCAACTCATGTAATCTCCTTACTACTGGGGTGACACACTGTAACATACTTCCTCCTCATGTAATCTCCTTACTACTGGGGTGACACACTGTAATAAACCTCCTCATGTAATCTCCTTACTACTGGGGTGACACACTGTAACAAACCTCCTTCTCATGTAATCTACTTACTACTGGGGTGGCACACTGTAATAAACCTCCTCCTCATGTAATCTCCTTACTACTGGGGTGACACACTGTAATAAACCTCCGCCTCGTGTAATCTCCTTACTACTGGGGTGACACACTGTAATAAACCTCCTCCTCATGTAATCTCCTTACTACTGGGTTGACACACTGTAACAAACCTCCTCCCCATGTAATCTCCTTACTACTGGGGTGACACACTGTAATAAACCCCCTCCTCATGTAATCTCCTTACTACTGGGGTGACACACTGTAATAAACCTCCTCCTCTTGTAATCTCCTTACTACTGGGGTGACACTGTAATAAACCTCCTCCTCATGTAATCTCCTTACTACTGGGGTGACACACTGTAATAAACCTCCTCCTCTTGTAATCTCCTTACTACTGGGGTGACACACTGTACTAAACCCCCTCCTCATGTAATCTCCTTACTACTGGGGTGACACACTGTAATAAACCCCCTCCTCGTGTAATCTCCTTACTACTGGGGTGACACACTGTAACAAACCTCCTCCTCATGTAATCTCCTTACTACTGGGGTGACACACTGTAATAAACCCCCTCCTCGTGTAATCTCCTTACTACTGGGGTGACACACTGTAACAAACCTCCTCCTCATGTAATCTCCTTACTACTGGGGTGACACACTGTAACAAACCCCCTCCTCATGTAATCTCCTTACTACTGGGGTGACACACTGTAATAAACCTCCTCCTCATGTAATCTCCTTACTACTGGGGTGACACACTGTAACAAACCTCCTCCTCATATAATTACCTTCCTACTGGGGTGACCCACATTAGTGGGGGGTTATTGTGGTGCTGCTGGCTGAGCAAAAGGTTCAGATAGTGGCTGTCTAACTTTCTTGTAGAAGACAGTGGCGCCCCTATCAAGAAGGTGCTCTAGGCGGCTGCCTATAGGCAGAGCTGGCCCGGGCAGTGGACATAGGTATGGCCCCCAGTGCACAAAGGGTGCACAATTGCAGATCTATCCGGGCATGCTGGGAGTTGTAGTTCTGCAACAGCTGGAGGCACACTGGTTGTGAAACACAACCTGATGAGAGTTTCCCTGTCAGGTGTTATTTTAATATGTGTATAACTAAGCACATGTCCCTGACAGAATCCCCACACACCTGTATAAGACTCCAGTAGTGACCCTCCAGGACCTGCCTATGGACAGCACAGCGCTGAGACACCGTTACTACAGATGACACGCCACATACACGTAAATAAGCCGAGTCCTCCCTGCACCGGCTCGTGGATCACGTGACGGGGGAGCGGGTCACATGACCAAGGTTTAGCAGTGACATCGCGGAGTGCTGGGAGCCCGCAGCCCTGGAGCAGCTGTCCGCACGTTTATTTCCTTCTCCCGTAGTAGTAGCAGGTGGCGGCCGATCCATGCGGGAGGAAGGGAGCCCGGTGCCCACCTGCCACTTCTTCATGCTGCCTCCGCCAGGGTGCCGCCTCTAATATGCTCACTCGGATGAAATCTGCCGTGGCCAATTTCATGGGAGGAATCATGGCAGGCAGCTCCGGCTCCGATCATGCCAACGGCTCGGAGTTACCTATGAGGTTTCCTTACGTCAGACCGGAGTTCCTGGGGCTGTCGCAGGACGAGGTGGAATGTTCGGCCGACCATATCGCAAGACCGATCCTGATCCTGAAGGAGACTAAGAGATTGCCTTGGAGCACCGGCTACGCGGAGTGAGTAATATCCCTAAGAGAGCAGCTGTCAAGGTCATAGCCCAGGTTGGGTGACGTCACAGCTCCTGATGACGTCACTTGTTGGGCTCATGGCCTGTCAGCTGTGATAGGCTGCGGGTGTATGCTTGTTGTATTATGTGTGTACATATGGCATGGATTGTAAAGCTTGTGATATTCTTTTTGGCCCCAAACCACTCCAGCTGGATGTTAATATTGTTGTCCATTCTGTTTTTTTTTTTTTTTTTTTTTTTTTTTTTTTATATAACAATTTTTGGTGTTTCTGTTTTTTGGGGTAGTGTTTATTTTCAAAATGTCACATGTTCTAGGCTTGGCATTTTTATCCGATGTTTTCTCTATAAGCTTCACTATAGAACTTAAATCGGTTTATCCAGCTTTAAAAAATTTTGGATATATGGTTGGATTTGTGGTTAAAAGAAAAAAAAAAAAAAAAAAAAATACTCCCCTTCCCTGGCTCCCACTTAAGCGCCTTCTGGTTCCCAGCTTGTGACCGCTGTTCTTGTGGCAAGTCATCTCAGCAGGACCTGCCCGCCCAACCAATTACTGAGACTGGATACTACAGTGAGAAGTGATTGGCTGAGCAGGGACTAGAACAGTGGTCTTCAACCTGCGGACCTCCAGATGTTGCAAAACTACAACTCCCAGCCTGCTGGGAGTTGTAGTTTTGAAACATCTGGAGGTCCGCAGGTTGAAGACCACTGGACTAGATACTGCTGTTGGGGACCGGCGCAAGTGACTATCATAGCATAAGGACATGGGGGGGAGATTTGTCAAAACCTGTCCAGAGGAAAGTTACTGAGTATCCCATAGCAATCAATCTCTATGGGCAACACAGGGATTGTTAGTACATCTGAGGTGAATGAGCCGTTATTCACAGCAACCCATAAAAAAAAAAAATCCTTACTTTCTCTTAGCGGTTTACAAAATGTCTTCCGCTGGTGTTGATCCTGTCTTTGTGCTTAAATCCTGGTTTTCATCCTTTTATGGCTCCTAATTCCCTTGTTTCTGTTGCTCACACTGCATGCAGTTTACTGAGGAGGAGGGGGCGTTCTCTTGCTTGCCCTCACATCTCATGTGGGAACTTCCTTCCTCACTCCTCAGAGTTGAGAACTGGCTGCTCTGTGCACTGAGGCTCTGTGACATGCCCCCAGGCTCACATAGCAGACTGATAAGATAGGAGCATGCACAGTGCCCTACCTGTCCTGCCCACATTTCCTGTATTTTGTCCCAGCCAGGGATAAGGACAGTGTTCTGGACAGTGGAGGGACCCCTAGTGGTAAGAAGTATAGAAAATGTTTTCACCTTAAAATATACACATTATATTCAAAAACAAAAGAAGAACAAAAAAAATCAGACCAGGCTGTCTTTATCTTAACACTCCTTGGTCCAGAGTCCTCAGTACTGAGCCCACAACATCCTACCAGTCATGAGAAATTTGTGTACTGGTCCAGGGGGCTTGGGCCCACTTGGGAATATAGAGGGAGATTTATCAAAACCTGTCCAGAGGAACAGTTGCCCATAGCAACCAATCAGATCACTTCTTTCATTTTACAGAGGCATTGTTAAAAATGAAAGAAGCGATCTGATTGGTTCCTATGGGCAATTGGTCAGGTTTTGATAAATCTCCCCCATTGCAGATGCTATGGGGCCACAGGTAAGATCCTAATTTGGCAGTCCACTGATACTCAAGGCCCATCAAGGTGGTTATCAGTTCAAGCCTGGTGGAGCATTATATCTGTGGTAGCCCGTGGGGGTGTTTCGGTAGATGAGGGGTTAAGGTTAACCCTATAGTTCGTGACGCCAGGCTGAGGGCTAGTATGCTGAGGTAATTCTCCGGTCTATCTCCGCCCTTCCCAGTAACAATGGGTGCATGCATAAAATGACTGAAGGTCCACAAGGTAGTTGAACTTGAACTTGGATAACTTTACTTAAATGCTTGCAGTACATCCAATGAACAGTAACAGTCTCCAAAATACAGTCTCTATATAGTTCAATGACTGACAGTTGTTGCGGACCTTGACTTCTGATATAGTCTGCGAATTTAGGGTAATTTGCAAAGATCCGTCTGGATTTAGGGGATAGATAAGGTCCGGTGATCCTGCAGAGTGCTTAGGGATTGATACACTCACGATTCTGAATAGATCAGCCGTTGCCGCAAGGCTCGGGCCTAACTCACTGCGGAAGACAGCTGCGCAGATCCTGCTAGTTTGACAGCCCGGGAACAAGAGAGCGAGAGACAGCAATGGCCGCTGCTCCCTTATATGGGCAGGGGCAGGGCCGTTTCTACTGGAGTGATGGGTGAAATACGTCACAGGGACCTCCAAAGGTCCTTTAGCCTAAAAACCATAGAGTTTACCTGATCACGTGACCCGCAGGTCCTGCTACACTCCGTACAGGTAATTAACCGTTTATATACATTTGACCAATCATATTTATATAAATCCTAAATAACTGCTAGATAAGTAATACCTAGATGAGAGGTGACAAGGGGTGGACTAGCTACGAAGAACCCCGACGTCCTAGGGACTCTGGCTATGGGGGCTTCTACACAGGTACCGTATAGGATGCGGTACCGGGACACCACATATCGTATATACATAGCTGGGAAAGCACCCCCACCCATAGGTGTTCTCTCCCTGTCGGGCTCACAGCTCCTTTCTCACAAGATTCTAATTGAGAATTTATTGGATGTTTATATGTTAGAAATGAGTTTTCCTCCAGAATTACTGTTTTTAGTGCTTCTGGGGAAATGTTGGTCTGTGATTCAGCACCCAACAGAGAACGCTGCAGGTCACAATACCTTTCTGTATTATGGGCCAAAATACACAAAGTCTGAATGAGGCTTTAGTCACGCTTGAGAAGATGGCCTTCTTCCACAATGCAAACTACTTCAGGAGGCACAGTTGGGAGGGTTGGCAGGAAAAACCTGCAGAATAGAAATTGGTGAAGTAAAAGGTGCATCACCTAGGCTTTTATTCAAAAGTATAGAATACGGAGTAAAAATCAGCAATATATTGTAATTACATCTTTTTAGTAGTTTTCTACATGATCCCGCACCACTTCCCTAAATGTGATGTTTATAGCTTATTGCCTGGACAGTGGTCTTCAAACACTGGACCTGAAGTAACCAAAAAACTACAACTCCAGGCATGTCCGGGCATGGTATGGAGGTCCACAGTGGAGCCCTGCATTGGAATCGGGATTCTGCTGGTGATTCAACGTAGTCCTGGAAACGTCTGAAATGGCACAAGGGGGTAATGAAATGGCACAGAGGGTACTATCTCTAGAAGCTGTAACAAATTGTTTGCGGGGGCGGGGGCGGGACACACGTTGCGGGAGCAGGTGACAGTGGAGCGCACACCTTGCGGGATCGGATGGTAATGGTTAGAAATCCGGGGAGCACAATATTAACTGCAGAGGAGAGAACAGGTGGAGGAGAACAACCTGAAATAGATGTCAGCAATGCATGATGGGAATTGTAGCCTGCTTCCCATAAGGTCTGCTGCCAAAGCCATTGTTAATGGATTTTTCCAGTGTAGACTGGTGCAGTCTTCTTCCTGGTTGCTGGTGGTCGACACGTCAGCTAATCGATGGCCACAGTAATAGGCTGAGCTGCAGTGTGACATATTAAGCAATGGCACCAGAAAGAAGACATGTGTTTAGGTTCTAGGAATAGTGTTATACTACTGCATTGTGTGCATTGTCCCTGCAGTAGAGACGAGTGAAGTTACAGTGATTCAATTCATCACGAACTTCTCGGCTCGGCAGTTGCTGTCTTTAGCCTGCATAAATGAGTTCAGTTTTCAGGTGCTCTGGTGGGCTGGAAAAGGTGGATACAGATACAGTCCCTGGAGAGAGTCTCCAGCCCACCGGAGCACCTGAAAGCTGAATTAATTTATGCAGACTAAAGTCAGCAACCGCCGAGCCGAGAAGTTCATGACGTATCGAATCACTGTAACTTCGCTCATCTCTACTCTGCAGTCTTCTTCCAAGTTTTTTGTGAAATGCACCCTTTTAAAAAAAACTATTCTGACAACGCCTTTTAGATCCATTTATACATGACTTTTGGTAAACAACCCCACTGGTTGTGTCTCCTATTCTTTATTCTTCCACATTAAAAATGCCTGCTCAGCCGCTCACTGGAAACAGTGGTGACCTCCCTTAGCCATTGAGTGAATAAGTATTTTTATCATGTAGGTGCCAATTTTTGTGTGCACCCTGATACTTTGTGCAACACCTTAACATTTTCCAGCACTTTTTAAAGTGGTGGTCCAGTCAAAAGCAACTTCTCTCCCATCCACAAGGGCCCCCTCGTGATCTCCTGAACAAACTCTGGTTCTCTGAGGGGAGCACATGCTAGAGATTGTATGGGCTCCATTTATTCTTTATAAAAGACCCGAGTGCTGTCCTCAGACTGCTGAGACCCCCGGGATCAGACACTTATCCCCTATCCTGTGAATAGGGGATGAGTTGTTTTTCGCTGGACTACCCCTTTTTAAATAGCTTTTTTTTTTTTTTTTTTTTTTAGTAATACTTGAAGGGAACCTGTCACATTGAAAATTCAGTCTAATCTGCTGGCGGTCAATGGGGGAGAAGTATTAAAACCTGTGCAAAGGAAAAATTGCCCAGTTGCCCATAGCAACCAGTCATATTGGGGGAGATTTATCAAAACCTGTGCAGAGGAAGAGTGGTGCAGTTGCCCATAGCAACCAATCAGATTGCTTCTTTCATTTTCCACAGGCCTCTAAAGAGGCCTGTGGAAAATGAAAGAAGCAATCTGATTGGTTGCTATGGGCAACTGCACCACTCTTCCTCTGCACAGGTTTTGATAAATCTCCCCCCATTGTTTCTTTCAATTTGCAGAGGCCTTGTTAAAAATGAAAGAAGCGATCTGAATGGTTGCTATGGGCAACTGGGAAACTTTTCCTCTGGACAGGTTTTTATAAATCTCCTCCAATGAGTAGGACCACCTACCTGACTAATGGGCAGAGATTTAAAGGACAAGTTCTGGAACTTTTCTTTCCAAAATGCTCAGCTTGGCTTCTGATTTCTAACAGATCTGATTTGGTTTATAAGGTGACAGGTTCCATTGAAGTTCTGCTCACTGTAATAACTTATACATGCTACCAATGCTGTAAAACCTATATTGAGACAGTCCATGAAATGCCCCCGATCAGATTCCACGGAACAAATGGTGTACATTAATACAAGACTATAGTAGCCAAAATACATATCAGTAGATTACGCAATAACATATCTTCTATCCACACACTTTACAGTCATTGCCTTTCCTGCTTTTCAAATACTCCAGACATAATTTAACTGCCTTTACCATTAAAGGGTACCTCTCATCAAATAAACTTTTGATATATTTTAGATTAATGAATGTTGAATAACTTTCCAATAGCATGTTAATGAAAAATATGCTTCTTTCTATTGTATTTTTCCCGATCAGTCCTGTCAGCAAGCATTTCTGACTCATGCTGGAGTCCTAAACACTCAGAGCTGCCAGCCTGCTTTGTTCACAGCCAAACAGGCTGTGAACAAAGCAGGCTGGCAGCTCTGAGTGTTCTCCTTTGTGAACAAAGCAGACTGGCAGCTCGTAGTGTTTAGGACTCCAGCATGAGTCTGAAATGCTTGCTGCCAGGACTGGTAGGGAGACCTCTAGTGGTCATTTCTTCAAAGTGGAAAATTAAATAGAAAGAAGCATATTTTTTAATAACATGCAATTGTGAAGTTATTCTGCATACATTAATCTATAATATATCAAAAAGTTTTTTTGATGAGAGGTACCCTTTAAGTGACACCTCAGGGGTGTGGAAATAAAAAAAAAAAACTACTTGTCCAAGGGACTAAAGCGGAACACAATCTACTTGTCCCTCAAGAAAATCCACTTGTCCTGGTAGATAAAATAATTTCAACCAAAATAGTACTATTCCCCCCCACTAGACCACCAGGGATGGTTATAAGATCCCTTTAGACACTGCTGTCAACTTAGACAGCGGTGATCTAATGGTTTAATAGCGGCCACGGCGATCGCAGCATGCCAGACTATTAGCGGCGGGAGAGCTGTAGCTCCTTTTACACTTGAGGCAACCACAGAAAATTGTGCCCCCCCCCCCATCTGACCCCTATAACGCCAATTTTTCCATATACAGGGATGAGGGTAATCTTGTGTGACATGATCTGTTGTTATTATCGGAACTTTTATTAGGAAAGGGGCTTATTCACATATATACGCACTTCTTAAAATATTTTAATCGCTATTTTTCAGTCTTAATAGGGACTTATATATGGAGTCTTTTGCTTGGAAAACACTGAACAACGCTGTGTTACTGGGGGGGGGTTCTGCTTCTCCAGTTTATTTGCTTCATTTTATTTACTCTAATTTGTGTCAGAAAATGCTGGAAGTTGCATTTAGTTACTAGATAACTACAACACCCAGCATGCCCTGATACAGCATGTTGCACTGTATAGTAGGACAGTAAGGTTATTGTGTAACATGCTGGGAGTTGTAGTTTTGGTTCGTGTCAGCTGCAGAGCCATAGGCTGTGTCAAGGAATACTGGGAATTACAGTTAGTAACAACAACTCCCAGCATGCCCTGATGCAGCCTATAGCTCTGCAGCTGACCCGAACCAAAACTACAACTCTCAGCATGTTACACATTATAGTTCTACGGTTTAGGTTATGGTGCACCATGCTGGAAGTTGTAGTTTTTGTTCGGGCGTGTTTTCGTGCCTCCGTGGGGCTTTTGGTCGTCGGGTGAGTATGAAGGGGGTGGGATTCTGGGGGTGCAATTTAGTGCGGGTGGCCAGAATCCACTAAAAATCAATTTTTTAAAAATTAGCACAACTGGCAGAAGCACTTGTCAGTCCGCCCCTGTACAAAGCATACATGCATATGCACATATCAAACATACACATATACCGGGTCACTGTCCCCTATATTATACATTACATACATACATACACCCGCCACTGCTTCCCCCCCCCCCCCCCCATTACATACACACATCACACATATATTATACACACATCATAAATACACATACACTCACTCCATATACACCATACATATGCACACATCATACATACACCTGCCACTGCCCCCTATATCATACACACATCACACATACACCATACACATATCATATATACACATGACACATACACCATACATATGCACACATCATACATGCACCTGCCTCTGCCCCCTATATCATACATTACATACACACATCACACATACACCATACACATATCATATATACACATGACACATACACCATACATATGCACACATCATACATACACCTGCCTCTGCCCCCAATATCATACATTACATACACACATATATACACATGACACATACATCATACATATGCACACATCATACATACACTCGCCACTGATACACCCCCCTAATCATACATTACATACATATACAACCACCCTTCCCGCTGCCTGCATGCTCGGCCTCCTCATCTGAGCCGGTGTGAGGTGAAATCCCCAGCCCGTGCAGTGCAGTCTCCTCACACATGTCCTCTCCCCGCTCTGTATTTTCCCTGTGAATACTTGAAACCTTCCCGTGATAAATAAGGTCATGTGTAGACAGAGCAGGGGGGAGGAAGAGACTGTGTGTGGGGGAGGGAGGAGCTGTGGACGTCCTCATTCTCCCCCTGTCGTCTTGTATTATGCAAAGCTGCGCTCTCCATCCCGCGTGAGGGGGGATGAGGGGGCGTGGCTTAATCATCTCCGGCAGACGTGAGACCTCGGGCTCTGCCCTCGCTCCTGAGATCCCCTCACACCGGCTGGGGGGCACTGAGCAGCGGCCCCCGGCTACTGAAATCAGCTGGGGGCCGCCACTGCCCCCTCCATACACTCTGAGCGCCGGTGTGAGGTGCAGACTTGCATCGGCTCCTGCACCTCACACCGGCATTAAAGAAAAATAAGGGAGAAGTCTGTCTGTCCCTGCTTGCCCGATACAGGGCTAAATCTATAAACAAATTCACCTGCCCGGCGCCCAAAACTACTTATCCCAGGCGTTGCGCGATAGGATTTCCACATCCCTGCACCTTTTTATTATTCACTTGAATACCCTTTTTTTTTTTCCATTGTTTGGTATTCTAGCACTATTTAATGGGGTTTCTTGTGTTCAGATGAATATGGGTTTATAGGCAGACTAGGGATTGACCGATTATCGGATTGGCCGATATCGGCCGATATTCACGATTTTCTAAGTTATCGTTATCGGCATCTAACCATAATGCGGGCACTTTAAATAAATGAACTGCAGCGGTTTTTGCGGGGCCAGAGACAGCAGGAAGAAAGATCTTTTCCTCTATCTTTGGTGGCACAAGTGCGGCGAGTGGAGTGCTGCATTGAATCTCAAATTTTTTTAAATTTTTTTTTTGGTATCCGAGGGAGACCACTGGGAACTAGACCCCTAACTCTAAGCTTGCACCCAGACTTTATGGACAGTCACTGAGGAGTGCTGCTGTCTTTGTCATATATATCTCAAGTTTTGAATATCTCACAGAGCACCATAAAATCAATCATCAGTTAATAAAAAGAATCATGGCCAGGCTGTTAAATCAAACTGAAAATTCCCTTTCACACTATATGTTTCTCCGTTTTAAAGTCCCGTTACAATGTCCCATTAAGAAAACCTTTAAAAATGGCCATTAAAAAATCCCATTTAAGTCTATGGGATTTTTTGATTATCCATTATCACCCGTTATAGCCTGTTATAAATAACGGACGTTATTTGTGTCGGGAGAAAAAATGTTACATAACACTAATTTTTCTCCCGTCACAAATAACGTCAGTTATTCATAACGGGCCATAACGGGTAATCAAAAAATCCCTTGTGATGTCACGCCCCTCCCTTAGACTTGCATTGAGGGGGCGGGGCATGATGTCATGAGGTGGCAGGGCTATGACCTCACGAGCTCTCGGCTCCAGCGTTCGAAACAGTTTGTTCCAAACGGTGAGCAGCGGAGTACCCCTTTAAGCGTCATACCGGTGTCAACTTTTTTGTTCTTATTGTTTGTTTCACAATGAAAGATATCTTACAGGTATTTCACAGTATGGTCACCAAAATACTTCCGCTATATGAGAAAATACTATACAGTGGGCCTTAAATACATAAACACCAAACACTATAGACCAGAGTACAAAAATAGTAGCGAATAGTAAATCTTTATTGAAACATGATCTAAAACCAGATAAAATACATATATTGAGAGGTAAAACGGTAGTACAGTAAGATAGCAAGGTAGGAGATTATATGAATATGCAGGATATGATTACAAGTGTATATAGCAAATGGTTCAGGATGCCGCTCTGACATGCATATTGGATTAAGTATAAGATTAGCGGTACAACAGTAAATAGCTAAGCATGAGAAAGAAAATGGCATAAAACAAGCATACAATAGTACAGATAGATGATACCTAGTAGATGGTAATGCAGAACTCCTCAGCTCAGCCCCAAACGCGTTTTCGCACCTGCTTTGTCAGGGGGCGTGTACTACCGTTTTACCTCTCAATATATGTATTTTATCTGGTTTTATATCTCATGTTTCAATAAAGATTTATTATTTGTTCCTATTTTTGTACTCTGGTCTATAGTGTTTGGTGTTTAGGTATTTCACAGTACTATTGATCAAATGGTAAAGGTCTATGTAAATCTATTTGAAATCCAGTACCGTAGCAAAATGGCGAAAAGTCCAAGGAGGTAAATAAGCAAGGCACTGTATACCCTTATTTGTTTTTATTAGGTAGCCTACCTCTGTTTACTCATGTTGGAAGTTTAGAAAGGTTTGCAATTTTTTATATTTTTTTATAAACTGAGCTTAAAAAAAAGACATTGTACAAAAAAAAATAATACATTTGGGTAAATAGTTTTTTCCTATAGTAATTATTGCTAACCTTTTTTTTTGTAAAACAGCAACATGCAGTGCTGTACAGAAGTCAATAGCACATGTTGTAAGGCTATATAACCCTCAGAAAGCAGTCAAGCCGATACTGCAGAGCGCCTTTAGTTAGGTTTTTGAGATCAACAAGGTACGTGATTGTTGTAAGACCGTTACATTTATATGCTTGTCAATAGCCTTATTTTATGTTTTTGTTTTATATTGACATGTCCAAAATTGAGAATGCTTCTTGTCAGAGTAGCACAGTAAGGCAGCACAATATTTCTTTTGTAATGTACTACATAAATCTTCTGCGCCTAGGGGCATGTATTCTGGTCTATTTGCATACCCTGTATTTCTTGGTCCTGACAGCTTGCAATGAATCAGGTAGGCAATGAAATTCTTGCATTCACTGGTTTAAGTCTAATTGAATGTGTTCTGCATTCTGGTTGGGTTATATTAAGCTTATATTACAAGTGATAGATACATTTTACATCCAGATAAATGACAAGGAAAAAAAGTGTTAATGTCTCATAAAGGAAACAAATAATATCTAGAGAAGATTCTTTTTTTGGCCTAGTTAAATATTGCTGCTTTTAATGTATTGTACAACTCTTCTCCAAGGATTGTGCACATGCACTCATTTCAGACAGCCTGCATGGCATGAATGTGCTTTGCATGGTGCTTAAAGGGGTTATCCAGGAAAAAAACTTTTTTTTATATATATCAACTGGCTCCAAAAAGTTAAACAGATTTGTAAATTACTTCTATTAAAAAATCTTCATCCTTTCAGTACTTATGCGCTTCTGAAGTTGAGTTGTTCTTTTCTGTCTAAGTACTCTCTGATGAAACGTGTCTCAGGAACCGCCCAGTTTAAAAGCAAATCCCCATAGCAAACCTCTTCTACTCTGTGCAGTTCCCGAGACAAGCAGAGATGTCAGCAGAGAGCACTGTTGCCAGACAGAAAACAACAACTTCAGCAGCTGATAATTATTGAAAGGATTAAGATTTTTTTAATAGAAGTAATTTACAAATTTGTATAGAAAAATATTGCCCGGACCTTCCAAGGTAGTGTGATTAATTAAATAAAAAATGGATAACTGGGTCGTACTCCAATAATAATTCAAAATGATTATTTATTTAAAATGTATAGTGCATTACTCCGCACAGGGCCCTTGTGAGAAAAACACATATAGTAAATGTACAAGATTAAACAATCTTAAAATGTAAAAATATGCAAATATCAAAATGACACTGGCATATGAAATAGCTCTATGTGGACAAATTAATCTGATATCTTTGTGGTATTAAAGAGATACGGTATAAGTGTCCTTTTGTATGACAATTGTATATCAAATTGGATACTTTGTTACCGGTCCTGGATGGTGTGGCTCTGACAGCTCTCGCTGGGGCAATATAGTTGTTCCTGTGCCTAGATATATCACAGTCAGCGGTCTTAGATGGTGCTGTGGCTTTAACTCTCAGGGTCCAGATATTACACGGAGGTGGTCGTCCCAGGCTGGTGGCGCTGGCAGGCGCCGATGGTAAATTCGCCGGGAGACCGTGCGCTGGCAGGCGCCGATGGTATGCTTGTCAGGAGACCAAGCGCTGGCAGGCCAGAGCACCATCTAAGACCGCTGACTGTGATATCTAGGCACAGGAACAACTATATTGCCCCAGCGAGAGCTGTCAGAGCCACACCATCCAGGACCGGTAACAAAGTATCCAATTTGATATACAATTGTCATACAAAAGGACACTTATACCGTATCTCTTTAATACCACAAAGATATCAGTTTAATTTGTCCACATAGAGCTATTTCATATGCCAGTGTCATTTTAATATTTGCATATTTTTACATTTTAAGATTGTTTATCTTGTACATTTACTATATGTGTTTTTCTCACAAGGGCCCTGTGCGGAGTAATGCACTATACATTTTAAATAAATAATCATTTTGAATTATTATTGGAGTACGACCCAGTTATCCATTTTTTATTTAATTAATCACACTACCTTGGAAGGTCCGGGCAATATTTTTCTATACATATTTTGCATTATTTTGCAACTGTGGTATAGTTGCATGCCCTGTTGACCTCAGTTAGTGTTTTATATATTAATTGTGAGCTGCACTTGCACTTTTTCCATTTCTTCTAATTTACAAATTTGTTTAACTTTCTGGAGCTAGTTGATATTAAGAAAAAAGTTTTTTTTTCCTTATCTCCTATCCAAAGGGGATAAGATGTCTGATCGCAGGGGTCCTGCCGCTGGGACCCCCGCGATCTCTCCTGCAGCACCCCCTGTCATCTGCTGCACGGAGCTAATGTCAAAAGGGGGTGGGTCTTTGTTATGGCCCGCCCCCCAATACAAGTCTACGCTATGGCCACGCCCCCTCCCTTAGACTGGTATTAGGGGGCGGTTTGTGGCATCACGATACTCTGGCCCCATATCGCCCGTCATCAGGCACAGAGCGAAACTCGCTCCATGCAGCAGATGATGGGGTGCTGCAGGAGAGATTACGGGGTTCTCCAGCGGCGGGACCCCCGCGATCAGACATCTTATCCCCTATCCTTTGAATAGGAAATAAGATGTCTAGGGGCGGAGTACCCCTTTAAGCATTTAAGGGTAACTCTTACGGTTTTTTGTCTTATTTTTAACTATCATGCAGCACACAGCACAATAATAATCTGTCTAAGGGTAGGGTCACATGTAACGGATCCACTGATGACCGACCCCAGAGGGAGCCCTCTGCCTGTGCCCGTGTGTCAGCTCGTAGCAGCAATCCGCTGCTCTAAGCACACACATACAGGGGTCTGCGCGACTTTAGTAAACTGGATGCGCAGTTTTCTCTCAGGCATCGTGGCCACTCTTTGCCTAGCACGGAGCAGAGGAGTTACCGCGATGTCAGAGAGTTCAGTTGCTGGCGGCCTTCTCACCAGTGGAGGAACGCCTGGGAACTGAGCTCTGGTAAGTATGTAGGTATGGATGTGTAGTTATCAAGAGCCAGACAGTTCCTTATAATTGTGAAAATAACACGAGTGGCTGTTTTTGCTTGGATAGTGTTAGAGCAGTGGTGCGTATTTCTCCAGACATTTCTTATTTTTTTTATTTATTTTTTTTTTTCTCATAGGATATTACATTTTCAAGTCTTTTTTTTATTATTATTTTTTTTTTAAAGAGGCTATCTAGCAATACAAAACTAATTTCTTCCAAAAACAGTACCACACCTGTCCGCAGGTTGTGTGTGGTATTACAGTTTAGCTCCATTCACTTCATTGGAACTGAGCTGCAAAACCAAGACAAATGTGGTGCAGTTTTTAAAGAGATCAGCCCTGTATTTCTAGTGCTGGATAACCCCTTTAAAGGGGTACTTTAGTGGAAAACAATTGTTTTCTAATCAACTGGTGCCAGAAAGTTAAACAGATTTGTTTAACTTTCTGGCACCATTAAAAATCTTAATCCTTCCAGTACTTATAAGCTGCTGTATACTACAGAGAAAGTCCTTTTCTTTTTAAATTTCCTTTCTGTCTGACCACAGTGCTCTCTGCTGACACCTCTGTCCATGTCAGGAACTGTTCAGAGCAGGAGAAAATCCCCATAGCACAGTGTTTCCTAACCAGGGTGCCTTCAGATGTTGCAAAACTACAACTCCCAGAATGCATGGACAGCCTTTGGCTGTCCAGGCATTCTGGGAGTTGTAGTTTTGCAACACCTGGAGACACCCTGGTTGGGAAACACTGTCATAACAAACTTCCAAACCTGATACAATTCCTGACACAGACAGAGGTGTCAGCAGAGAGCACTGTGGTCAGACAGAGAACTATACAACTACCTCTGGAGCATACAGCAGCTGATAAGTACTGCGTGACACCATCATATCCATACGGCCCCAAATCTCTGGGGAATGTTTCCAGCACATTGTAGAACATATGCCATGAAGAATGAAGGCAAAGGGTGGGGTTCAATAACCCAATAAAGGTACTTAATAAAGTGTTCAGGGAATACATATTTCATTCTCATTCTTTATTATGTATCTATGCTCGTGTTATACAGCTCTTTTGTACAACATACTGTACTTCCCCTATTTTTTTCCATTTACTAAACAGTCGTCCATTGCTTGCAGCATCTTTTCAGATCTGCATTTTCATGTTTTTAAATAGCTCACTTTCTCCCTTTTGTTTCCTTCATTACTTATTGTATCTACATTGTGCTTGGAAAGGCAAACGATTATTACAAATTCAAGTAGGCTACAGAAGAATTTCCATAAGAGATCCTTGCATATCAATACCTTAGTTTACTTTATACCTTTAGTGAGCGATTAAAGGGGTATTCCGGGTTTATACATTGGATATCCTTTTGGATAGGGGATAAGATGTATGATTGCAGGGGTCCCGCCACTGGGGACCCCCGCGATCTCTGTGCAGCCCCCAACATTCGGTGCCAGGCGCTGCTTCCGAGACGGGGACGTGACGTCACGGTCACGCCCTGTCCATTCATGTCTATGGGAGAGTTCGTGACATCCTCTCCCATAGACATGAATCGAGGGGGCGTGATGTCCCGTCCCTGTCTCGGAAGCAGCGCCTGGCACAGAATGCTGGGGGCTGCACAGAGGTTGCAGGGGTCCCCAGTGGCGGGACCCCTGCAATCATACATCTTATCCCCTATCCTTTGGATAGAGGATAAGATGTACAGTCATGGCCATAAATGTTGGCACCTCTGACATTTTTCAAGAAAATTAAGTATTTCTCTCAGAAAAGGATTGCAGTAACACATGTTTTGCTATACACTTGTTTATTCCCTTTGTGTGTATTGGAACTAAACCAAAAAAAGGAGGAAAAAAAGCTAATTGGACATAATGTCACACCAAACTCCAAAAATGGGCTGGACAAAATTATTGGCACCCTGAAAGCAGATAAAAAGGAGATAAGTTCACATAGTCTTTGCATTGTGTGTCTGTGTGTGCCACACTAAGCATGGACAACAGAAAGAGGAGAAGAGAACTGTGAGGACTTGAGAACCAAGATTGTGGAAAAATATCAACAATCTCAAGGTTAAAAGTCTATCTTCAGAGATCTAGATTTGTCAACGCAGGATAGTCCAGATGGTGGATAAGCAGCCCCAAACAAATTCCAATGATGTTCAAGCTGTCCTGCAGGCTCAGGGAGCACCAGTGTCAGCGCGAACTATCTGTCGACATTTAAATAAAATGAAAAGCTATGGCAGGAGACCCAGGAGGACCCCACTGCTGACACAGAGACATAAAAAAGCAAGACTGCATTTTGCCAAAATGAACGTAAGTAAGCCAAAATCCTTCTGGGAAAACGTCTTGTGGACAGATGAGACCAAGATAGAGCTTTTTGGTGAAGCACATCATTCTACTGTTTACTGAAAACGGAATGAGGCCTACAAAGAAAGGAACACAATGCCTACAATGAAATATGGGGGAGGTTCAATGATGTTTTGGGGTTGTTTTGCTGCCTCTGGCACTGGGTGCCTTGATTGTGCGCAAGGCATCATGAAATCTGAGGATTACCAACGGATTTTGGGTCGCACTGTACAGCCTGTTTCAGAAAGCTGGGTTTTTTGGGTCTTCCAGCAGGACAATGACCCCAAACATACATCAAAAAGCACCCAGAAATTGATGGCAACAAAGCGCTGGAGAGTTCTGAAGTGGCCAGCAATGAGTCCAGATCTAAATCCCATTGAACACCTGTGGAGAGATCTTAAAATTTCTATTGGGAAAAGGTACCCTCCCAATAAGGGAGACCTGGAGCAGTTTGCAAAGGAAGAGTGGTCCAACATTCCGTCTGAGAGGTGTAAGAAGCTTATTGATGGTTATAGGAAGCAAATTATTTCAGTTATTTTTTCCAAAGGGTGTGCAACCAAATATTAAGTTAAGGGTGCCAATAATTTTGTCCAGACCATTTTTGGAGTTTGGCGTGACATTATGTCCAATTTGCTTTTTTTCCTTCCCTTTTTTGGTTTAATTCCAATACACACAAAGGGGGACATGTATCATTATTTGTGTTTGGTAGAAGCAGTTTACCCCTTTTCCCGAATTCTAAATTATGAGCAGAAGCGCTAAATTTATCAATCAAGTACAATGAGCTTCATAAATTTGGGGTAAATATAGTAATCTCCTCAATCCACTCTTTGGAAAATAGAATCGATGATTTAGAGCATCTTGCTACGTTAAGTCCAAGATGGCTTATATTTGCGCCAAAAAAACAGCACTTGCGGCAAAATTTTTGGTGTAAAGGAAAAGTACGCAGGTAATAAATCCATGTGTACTATAGATGTCACTCCAAGGTACCCTGATACAGCCACATCTGGAGGACATGCTCTACCAAAACGTGCGCAAAAAAATGCGCAAAAAAAAAGGGCTTGCGCAAAATTTTGCACAAAAAAATACACACAAAACAGGGGTAAAATCTTTGATACATGTCCCCCAAAGAGAATAAACATGTGTATAGCAAAACATGTGTTACTGCAATCCTTTTCTGTGAGAAATACTTAATTTTCTTGAAAAATTTCAGGGGTGCCAGCATTTTCGGCCGTGACTGTATAAACCTGGAATACCCCTTTAAAGATAGTGTGCAGTATGACTAGGGGCTGGTATTGAAGGCTGTGTTGTTAGAATAAGTTGCATGTCCTTTGATATTACTTGGACCAGATCTTTGCTGCTTTTATATACTCATTTTAAAAGAGTATCTGTCTTATAATGGTACATGCTTTACATTACCTGAGGGCTTCGTATTCAGTTCGGAACTAAAAAATAGGGCAATGTAATTTAAAAGAACATTTGCTATTTAGAGACTCTTTGCCGGTAGCTTGCTTCTCTATCAGATATGTCTTCTGCCCAGTCTCTGTGACTCAGCCTGAACACAATGATTCAGTCTCTGTAAACAGTTAAGAATAAATGCACAACAACAGTTGGATGTTTAAAGGGATTTTCTGGGACTTTAATATAGATGGAAATTGTGTAACAGCTCAAATAAACCATGCATAGCCTAATCCTAAAATCATACTCCCATCCACCTGTTCCTAACCCTTTGCTAAGCTATCAACTGTATATGATGTATAATAACTGATATCATGCAAATATCTTTGCAGTATTGAAGTGTGAATTAAAGAGCATTACGGCTCATTCACAACACCATTCGCCCTTTCTTTGTCACTTATCCATCAGATTCTTGTCAAGATAGGAAGCCAACATATACCTGCGTGTGCTGGTTTTAGCCCTGTTGATTTTAAAGGGGTACTCGGGTGGAAAACAATTTTTTTCATATTAAATGGCTCCAGAAAGTTAAACAGATTTGTAAATTATTTCTATAAAAAAATCTGAATCCTTCCAGTACTTATCTGCTGATGTATACTACAGAGGAAGTTGTATAGTTCATTTGTCTGACCACAGTGCTCTCTGCTGACACCTCTGTCCATGTCAGGAACTGTACAGAGTAGGAGCAACAACACGGACAGAGGTGACTACATTCAGATTATTTTCTGTACATATACATTTACTGTGTGAGACCCCAAAGCATAGTGCCATTAGTTTAATTGTCTGCAATATTTATAAGGGCCTAATCCAGGGGTACTTTTAGCAGGGGTCATCTTTTGCAGGTCTGCCATCCGCTGAAGGTCCGAGGTAAACGCTAAGACCTGGTTCACACCTAGCGGCCGCAGTGCTGTGCCAGAATTAGGAGCTGCCTGTTGTAAAACATAATTAGAACTTAAGTCATAATCGTTCTCCAACTGCCACACACTGTGCCCCTGGTATAATACTGTCACACACTGTGCCCCTGGTATAATACTGTCACACACTGTGCCCCTGGTATAATACTGTCACACACTGTGCCCCTGGTATAATACTGTCGCACACTGTGCCCCTGGTATAATACTGTCGCACACTATGCCCCTGGTATAATACTGTCGCACACTGTGCCCCTGGTATAATACTGTCGCACACTGTGCCCCTGGTATAATACTGTCGCACACTGTGCCCCTGGTATACTGTCGCACACTGTGCCCCTGGTATACTGTCGCACACTGTGCCCCTGGTATAATACTGCCGCACACTGTGCCCCTGGTATAATACTGCCGCACACTGTGCCCCTGGTATACTGTCGCACACTGTGCCCCTGGTATAATACTGCCGCACACTGTGCCCCTGGTATAATACTGCCGCACACTGTGCCCCTGGTATACTGTCGCACACTGTGCCCCTGGTATACTGTCGCACACTGTGCCCCTGGTATAATACTGCCGCACACTGTGCCCCTGGTATAATACTGCCGCACACTGTGCCCCTGCTATAATACTGCCGCACACTGTGCCCCTGCTATAATACTTCCACACACTGTGCCCCTGCTATAATACTGCCACACACTGTGCCCCTGCTATAATACTGCCACACACTGTGCCCCTGCTATAATACTGCCACACACTGTGCCCCTGCTATAATACTGCCACACACTGTGCCCCTGCTATAATACTGCCACACACTGTAACCCTGCTATAATACTGCCACACACTGTGCCCCTGCTATAATACTGCCACACACTGTGCCCCTGGTATAATACTGCCACACACTGTGCCCCTGGTATAATACTGCCACACACTGTGCCCCTGGTATCATACTGTCACACACTGTGCCCCTGGTATCATACTGTCACACACTGTGCCCCTGGTATCATACTGTCACACACTGTGCCCCTAATATACTGTCACACACTGTGCCCCTAATATCATACTGTCACACACTGTGCCCCTGGTATCATACTGTCACACACTGTGCCCCTGGTATCATACTGTCACATGCTAAATAGCATGCTGTCAAACACTATGCCCTTGATAGAATACTGCCGCAAATTGTGCCCCTGAGTATAAAACTACCACATGTAGGGCCCCCAAAATATTATATTGCCACTGTGCCCTGAATCGAATTATACCTCTGTGTCCCTAAAAACAATGAATGAGGTGCACCTCCCCATATGAACTCTCCAGCTGTTGCAAAACTAAAACTGCCATCATGCAGACAGAAGAGCATGATGGGAGCCGTAGTTTTGAAACAATTTCAAGAGATAAAGGTTGGGAAATTCCTGTAATACACATACTTCTAGGGAGCAAAAATAGGCCCAGGCATATTCGACTTCCGAAGACTCCTGTGTCATTTTTACTTCTTTCACTTTTATGCCCCCCTCCGACCCCTTTATCCCTTTCTGCCCTAACACAACTACCCCGGACGGGCCCGGTCCTGCTGCTTCTCTGTCCCAGTCCCGTGCTGCTCCACTGCTCTGGCTTCTTCTTGGCATGTCTGGCCAGAGCAGATGATGCAGGTAGTGCTAATCGCGCTGCTTGCAACAGAGGAGAAGCGCTAGCCGGGCAGGGAAAACAGTGGTCCCTCGCCCCGGAAGCGCTCAGCTATTCAATTGTATTGATGTCTTAAAGATACCAATGCATATGAATGCCAGGACAGCGGCTGCCACCTCTGGCCGGTTCCCTTAACCAGCCGGAGGTCCGGATGACTAGCGGCCGCGGTCCGCATCTGGACCGCGGTCCACCAGTTGAGTACCGCTGGCCTAGACTATCAACAGAGAGAGTGGGAGAGGGAGAGAGCGCTCAGGTTTATACCCTGTTGACAGTGGTGACCACCTTTTGGACTGTCAAAGTCACCATTGTCCATTATTAAGGCTATTCCACACTGCTGTTGTGACCCGCCTGTATCGGGTCCGACACAGACGGATCTCATTGATTATAATGGGGTCAGTTGTTTTACAGGATTAAAGGGGTTATCCACCATAAGGTGATTTCAGTACGTACCTGGCAGACAGTAATGGACATTCTTGGGAAGGATCTGCTCATGTCCTGGGGCTAAATGACTATGTTGTGAGATTACGATAATACTGTGGCTAGCTTTTTGTGAACTGGCATTTCCTTTTTGAGTTTTCTTCTTTGCCTACAAATCCCATAATTCCATTTCTCCTCGCCCCCTCACACACATCAGCCACCCCACCCATTAAAACATAAATGAGCTGCATCCATTCAAAAGACCTGTGGTTTTCAATCAGGGTGCCCACAGCTGTTGCATTAGTTGCCGATTGATCTCTCTCCCACCAAGTGAACCCTCCACCCATTGAAGCAGACAGGCTCCCTGTCATCAGCTGACTAGTGAGTCAGGTCTCGGCCGCATTGCAAGCTGGGAAAAATCTGTCATTTTGTATGCTGTTAAAAATAAATATTGGGATAAAAAATCGCATAAAAATTGTGTGAAAACCGTCACACACACAGGTACAGACACTATATTATGAACTACACTAACTTTACAGCCCCTGTAGCATAGTCAAATTAAAAATAATTCCTGAAATACCCCTTTAGGGTACGTTCACACGTGTTGATTTTCAGAGCGTATTTTGCTGCGGATCCGCTGCTGAAGGACCTCATATATGCTGCCTTTATATGTGCCTGCTCGGAGCGGCAATACGCCGCTACGAGCAGACACACTGCGATGTGCGAGTCGCCGCACGCATGCGCAGTATACTCGCACATTGCAGCAGCTCTCGGCCTAGCTCATTGAGCAGGGGAAGCGGGGCGACTCGCACATCGCAGTGTGTCTGCTCAGAGCTGTATCTTGCCGCTCCGAGCAGGCATATTTAAGGGCACCATACAGTGGTCCTTCAGCGGCGGATCTTCAGCATAAAATACACTGTGTAAATCCGCATGTGTGAACGTAACCTGAAAGCAGGAGAGAGAGACTGTGCATGCACTTATTTTTCTCCCGCTATACTCCCGTCATTTTGCAACGCCCGGTGCACTGCCGGGCCACAGCGGTAGTGTGAAAGTAGCCTAAGCCTAGGTTCACATCTGAGACAGTTGCACAATAGAAACCAATGGATCCTGACTGATTCCTTTGATATTTTATAGGGTTTATCTGGTGTTTTTTTTTTTTTTTTTTGCAGTATTTTCTTTCTCAGCTATGCCCCACTAATTTAACAGATTCTTTTAAGGGAACTTTCTGGATGGAGCTCCAACACAGATATTAACCTAGCTTAAATGGTGGAGACACTCTAGGTTATCATTATGATATCGGGCACTGGAGCTAGTGGAAATGGTATTGAGAAAATGGAGTTAGGATTTGATTTGTCACGAACTTCTCGGCTCGGCAGTTGATGACTTATCCTGCATAAGTGAGTTCAGCTTTCCGGTGCTCCCGTGGCCTGGAAAAGGTGGATACATTCCTAGGAGACTCTATCCTAGGACTGTATCCACCTTTTCCAGCCCACCGGAGCACCTGAAAGCTGAACTAATTTATGCAGGATAAGTCATCAACTGCCGAGCCGAGAAGTTTGTGACGAATCGAATTTACTGTAAGTTCGCTCATCTCTAGAAGCGACCAATAAGTGTGGTGTGAAGAGTCCTGGGGGTTATCAGGTTTGTAGATTTGGAACACATACAATTCTATTTTATAAATGAATCCGAACAAATAATTTTTTAGAATATTTAGACTACTAACAAATACCACAGCTTGTAAAGCTTCCCTTATTTTTACAGATAAATGTGTAATCTAGCGCATTGTCGATTAGTGTTCACACTGAAGCCATTTTCCAAGCTAACAGATTGCATAATTACCAGCTTTGATGGCTGCGCAGTGGTTACATACTGCACCTGGATGTGCTTCGAAGTCTGACTTTTCCTTCTACATTGCCTTTCAGTTTGTTGGTGCCAACCGATTGAAAAAGCCATTAAAATGCCACAACCATAAAAGCTATTTCAGAGCGTCGGACAAGGAATCTAAATAAAGGGCTCTTTTACCCCTTAAGGACCACAGGTTTTCAGTTTTGTGCTTTCGTATTTTCCACCTCACCTTCTAAAAATCATAGCGACTTTAATTTTCCACCTACAGACCCATATGAGGGCTTTTTTTTGTGTGCCACCAATTGTACTTTGTAATTACATCAATCATTTCACCACAAAATAACTATTTGTACAAAAATTTGTATGTTTTAAAATGTCCTCTTCTGACCCCTATAACTACCGTATATACTCGAGTATAGGCCGAGTTTTTCAGCACGATTTTTCGTGCTGAAAACACCCCCCTCGGCTTATACTCGAGTGAACTCCCCCACCCGCAGTGGTCTTCAACCTGCGGACCTCCAGAGGTTTCAAAACTACAACTCCCAGCAAGCCCGGGCAGCCATCGGCTGTCCGGGCTTGCTGGGAGTTGTAGTTTTGAAACCTCCGGAGGTCCGCAGGTTGAAGACCACTGCGGCCTTCAACATCATCCAGCCCCCTCTCACCCCCTTTAGTTCTGAGTACTCACCTCCGCTCGGCGCTGGTCCGGTCCTGCAGGGCTGTCCGGTGAGGAGGTGGTCCGGTGAGGAGGTGGTCCGGGCTGCTATCTTCACCGGGGAGGCCTCTTCTAAGCGCTTCGGGCCCGGCCTCAGAATAGTCACGTTGCCTTGACAACGACGCAGATACGTCGTTGTTAAGGCAACGGCTCTATTCCGGGCCGGAAGCGCGGAGAAGAGGCGCCCCCGGTGAAGATAGCAGCCCGGACCACCTCCTCACCGGACCACCTCCTTACCGGACAGCCCTGCAGGACCGGACCAGCGCCGAGCGGAGGTGAGTACTCAGAACTAAAGGGGGTGAGAGGGGGCTGGATGATGTTGAAGGCCGCAGTGGTCTTCAACCTGCGGACCTCCGGAGGTTTCAAAACTACAACTCCCAGCAAGCCCGGACAGCCGATGGCTGCCCGGGCTTGCTGGGAGTTGTAGTTTTGAAACCTCTGGAGGTCCGCAGGTTGAAGGCCGCAGTGGTCTTCAACCTGCGGACCTCCGGAGGTTTCAAAACTACAACTCCCAGCAAGCCCGGACAGCCGATGGCTGCCCGGGCTTGCTGGGAGTTGTAGTTTTGAAACCTCTGGAGGTCCGCAGGTTGAAGACCACTGAGGGCGAATGATGAGAAGAGGATGATGAAGGGGGGGGGGTGTGGGGATGATGAAGGGGGGGGTGTGGGATGATTACAAGGGGATGATGAAGGGGGGATGTGTGGGATGATAAGGGGATGTGTGGGATGATGACAAGGGGATGATGAAGGGGGGATGTGTGGGATGATGACAAGGGGATGATGAAGGGGGGATGTGTGGGATGATGACAAGGGGATGATGAAGGGGGGATGTGTGGGATAAGGGGATGTGTGGGATGATGACAAGGGGATGATGAAGGGGGATGTGTGGGATAAGGGGATGTGTGGGATGATGACAAGGGGATGATGAAGGGGGGATGTGTGGAATGATGACAAGGGGATGATGAAGGGGGGATGTGTGGGATGATAAGGGGATGTGTGGGATGATGACAAGGGGATGATGAAGGGGGGATGTGTGGGATGATAAGGGGATGTGTGGGATGATGACAAGGGGATGATGAAGGGGGGATGTGTGGGATGATGACAAGGGGATGATGAGGATGTTAATGACGGGTCTGGATGATGACAGGGGGGGATGAGGTATTTCCCACCCTAGGCTTATACTCGAGTCAATAACTTTTCCTGGGATTTTGGGCTGAAATTAGGGGTCTCGGCTTATACTCGGGTCGGCTTATACTCGAGTATATACGGTACTTTATTTTTCCGTATACGAGCCTGTATGAAGGCTCATATTTTTGTGCCGTGATCGGAAGTTTTTATCGTTACCATTTTTGCTTTGATGGGACTTTTTGATCACTTTTTATACCTTTTTATTTTTATTTTTTTTCGCCATTGACCATGCAGTTTAATTAACATTATATTTGTATATTTTGGACATTTACGCATTTGGCGGTATCACATGTGTGTTTTTGTTTACATATTGTTTTTATGGTAAAAGGGGGGTGCTTCAAAGTTTTATTAGGGAAGGGGTTAAATCATATTTATTAACTTTTTTATTTATTTATTTATTTTTTACACTTTTCTTTAGTCCCCATCCTTAGATTGCATTAACTAAACAATGCTATGCCATAGCATAGCATAGCATAGCATTGATCAGTGTTATCGGTGCTCAACTGCTCCAGCCTGCTGAGGCTGACTGGAGCATCGTGGGACAGAACAGATAGCTGGGTCACGAGCAGAGGTCCTCTTACCTGCCTCCGGCGTGTCCCCTCGGTGATTGATTGCACAAGCCTGAGATGCAGGCTTGAGCAATCGACCGCGGATAACGCTGATCATTGCAAAGCTATGGCTTTGCAGTGAACAGTGCTGGCAATCGGTGTGTGCAGTGTTATAGGTCCCTATGGAAGCTATAACACTGCAAAAAAAAAAGTGTAAAAAAAAAGTTAATGTGATTTAACCCTTTTCTTAATAAAAGTTCAAATCACCCCCCTTTTCCCATAAAAAAAAAAACACCATGTAAATAAAAATAAATATAAACATATGTGGTATCGCCGCATGTGTAAATGTCCGAACTATAAAAATATATCATTAATTAAACCGCACGGTCAATGGCGTATGCGCAAAAAAATTCCAAAGTCCAAAATAACGTATTTTTGGTCACTTTTTATATCATGAAAAAATGAATAAAAAGCGATCAAAAAGTCCGATCAATACAAAAATGGTACCTCTAAAAACTTCAGATCACGGCGCAAAAAAATGAGTCCTCATACCACCCTGTACGTGGAAAAATAAAAAAGTTATAGGGGTCAGAAGATGACCATTTTAAACGTATAACTGCATGTAGTTATGATTTTTTTCAGAAGTACGACAAAATCAAACCTATATAAGTAGGGTATCATTTTAACCGTATGGACCTACAGAATAATGATAAGGTGTCATTTTTACCGAAAAATATACTGTGTAGAAACGGAAGCCCCCAAAAGTTACAAAATGGCGTTTTTTCTTCAATTTCGTCGCACAATGATTTTTTTTCCGTTTCGCAGTAGATTTTTGGGTAAAATGACTGATGTCACTGCAAAGTAGAATTGGTGGCGCAAAAAATAAGCCATCATATGGATTTTTAGGTGCATAATTGAAACGGTTATGATTTTTAAAAGGTGAGGAGGAAAAAACTAAAGTGCAAAAATGGAAAAACCCGTGGTCCTTAAGGGGTTAAGGACGCAGCCCATTTTTGCCTAAAAGGGGTACTCCGCTAGAAAACAAATTCAAGATTTTTTTTTTTTAAATCAACTGGTGCGAGAAAGTTAAGCAGATGGGTAAATTACTTACTATAAAAAAGATATATATATTAATCCTTCCAGTACTTATCAGCTGCTGTATGCTCCACAGGAAGTTAGTTTCTTTTTGAATTTCCTTTCTGTCTGACCACAGTACTCTCTGCTGACACCTCTGTCCATTTTAGTTCCTGACATGGACAGAGGTGTCAGCAGAGAGCACTGTCAGAAAGAAAGGAAATTCAAAAAGACAAGAACTTCCTGTGGAGCATACAGCAGCTGATAAGTACTGGAAGGATTAAGATTCTTTCAAAGAAGTAATTTACAAATCTGTTTAACTTTCTGGCACCAGTTGATTTAAAAAAAAGGGGAAAAAAAAAAAAAAAGAGAAAAAAAAGTTTTCCAGCAGAGTACCCCTTTAACCCCTTAAGCCCATTTTCACCTTAAGGACTGTTTTTTTTTTGCATTTTCATTTTTTCATTCTAAAAATCAGAACGCTTTCAATTTTGCACCTACAGACCCATATAAGGGCTTGTTTTTTGTGTCACCAATTGTACTTTGTAATGACATCACTTATTTTATAATATAACCGGCGGCGAAACTTATTTTTATTTGTGGAGTGAAATAAAAAAAAAATGTTTAACTTTTGGGGGCTCCTGTTTCTATGCAGTGCACTTTTAGGTAAAAATTACACCTTTTTCTTTGTTCTGTAGGTCCATATGGTTATGAGGATACCCAATTTATGTAGGTTTTATTTTAATACTTAAAAAAATATATATAAACAACATGCACCAAAATTAGTATGTTTAAAATTGGCATCTTCTGACCCCCTATAACTTTTTTTTTTTTTTTCCACCTATGGGGCGGTATGAGGGAAAATATTTAGCTCCATCGTCTGTAGTTTTTATCAATACCATTTTTGTTTTGATGGGACTTTTTGATCACTTTTTATTAATATTTTTATGGTATATGAAGTGACCAAAAATGCACAATTTTGGACTTTGGTATTTTCTTACGTGTACGCCATCGACAGTGTGGTTTAGCTAACCTTATATTTTAATAGTTTGGACATGTACGCACGTGGCGATACCACATATGATTATTTTTATTTTTTATTACATTATTTTATTTAAAAAATGGGAAAAGGGGGTGACTTAAAATTTTAACAGGGAAGGGGGTTAATTAACTTTTAGTCAATTTTTTACAACATGCAATCTTATGATTTCTTACAATGATCAATGCTTTGCCATAGCATTGATCAGTGTTACCGGTGCTTTGCTGCTCCTGTCTGCTGAGCAGGCATGGAGCAGTAGATCGCTGATCGGACAACAGAGAGGCAGGTAAGCACCCTCCCATCGTCCGGTAAGCTGATCGGGACATTGCGATTTTGTCGCCATAGTCCCGATCAGCTCTGCTGTGCTGCTGGGATTCTTTCACTTTAGATGCCGTGATCAACTTTGATTGTGGCGTCTAGAGGGTTAATGTCGGGCATTGGCCCGCTCAGCCATGCCCGGCATTAGCCGTGGGTCCTGGCTGCCCGTAGCAACCGGGACCCACCGGGTTTAACCCTTTCTTCGCTGGTGAGAATGGTTTAAACCTGTTAAACAAGACCATGGCGTACAGGAGGCAATACCTTGCAATCTTTTGATTGCATACACTGTCCAATGCTGAGCTTTGGCTCAGCATTAAGCAGTGTTATCGGTGCTCTGCTGCTCCAGCCTGCGGAGGCAGAAGACAGCAGAGGATTACCGACTGGATGGCGAGGAGGCAGGTAAGGGCCCTCCCGCCATCCTCTCAGCTGATCGGGACATCAAGATTTCATTGCAATGGTCCCGATTAGTTCCACTGAGCTGCCGGGATCGTTTTAGTTTCATTTTAGACACTGCAATCAAGTTTAATCGCAGTGTTTAAATGGTTAATCCCGGGCATCGACCGGACCGATGATGCCCGGCATTAACCCTGGTTCCTGGCTGCTGATAGCAGTCTAAACCCTCCCGATTTGAAGCACGCTCAGCATGTGAGCATGCTTTAAACACCGGTAACGGGACCAGGCGTACGGGTACGCCACTGGTCCTTCTTAGGTGGACCTGCACATTGCTGGACACTTTCTATATCAGCTGGTGCTGTAAGAGAAGTTCTGTTTCGTTCATATGTTGGGAGTTTTCCCAAACGTATACATCCAACCTATGCCATTATGTAGCCATACATTGGGATTTGTTTGTCATTGGCCGCAATAGAACACAATCCTAAGGTATAATAATCACTGTATTATGTGCTTTCATATACAGAAAAAAGGGGCTCATGGCTATGTTTGGATGTGTGAACAGAACCCAAAAGTCATAGTTCTTCATTTTGGTAAACATAGTTAATCTTTTATGTTCTGTCCACTGAATATGATCTTTATTGGTGGGACAGGCACTTTACTGGAAATCTGACTGCTGATCACCCGCACTAACCTGAATATACATATTTGTAGTACAGGTGATCTGCAGGATCTTGCTGCGCATTTTCTGCAGCTGATTTTACTACTTATTGAAGTCAGTGGGTAGCAAAATCGGTTGCAGGAAATACTATACTGTGCATGTGAATGCATCCTGAAAGTATGTCGGTCCAGCATTTCCAGAGTTATCAATCAGATTTTATTCTGCAGCATTCAATGTAAAATAAATGACTGAACACCGCTTCAAATCCTGCATCAAATATGCACAGGATACTGTACATGTGAATAGACCCTTAAAAGGTTTTTAAAAAGAAATCCTTAATGGAGTAGTCTCATGGATAAAAACTTGTCCCATATCCGCAGAATAGGGGATAAGTTTTAGATTGCGAGGGGTTTGAGCGCTGGGGCCCTGCAATCTCCAGTATGGATCCCCAGCTCTTCCCCTGGAGCAACGCATCACGATCTCCGCCCAAAGCGTCTCTCCCATACAGATATATATGCGCCGGACTCCATACAGGAGATCATGTGGGACCCCAGCTCTCTGACCCTCCACGATCCAAAACGTATCCACCATCTGCAGGATAGGGGACAAGTTTTTATCCATGAGATGTTTTTTTTTTAATTTAAAATCCTGCCACTCGCCTCCATTCCTGTAAGCCAGTGTTTTTCCAAACAGTGGGCCTCCAGCTGTTACAAAATTACAACTGCCACAAGCGCACGGCATTCAGTGCTTATACTTTGTCAAATAAACTGTTTTTTTCTTCTAATGCTCAAAATGCCAGAATCTTGGGCATTGTTCTCTTCCGCTCCCCTGAAGCTACTTTCACAAACCGAACAGGATGCACATAGTAACGTATGAGTCCTTATTTACCAATCCTCTCAATAATCACAATGAATAGAAATGACATGATGCAGAAATGTCTTTCTTGATATCACGTAACAATACGTGGTTAAAGAAGAGGTAATACTTATACATAGTCACACTATAAGCACAACTGCCTCCGGTATTGTTCTTTACGGCTCGGTTAACTGTGGTGCAAATTGTATAAAAGCAGGAAGAGTCATTGTGATCCTGGAGCTGGTGCTGGGGAAGCACATCCCTCCAAATCCCCCCTGCGGCATCTGATGATCTGATAACAGCTGATTAGAGAGCTAAACTTATCTCGCAGATCATCAATGATCTTTAGCCGCTGCTCAGCAGTGTGTGACATACACAGGGAAGCCACTTTCCTTTAGCCGGAATGTATTCTTGGCCTTGGAATTCTTTTATTAGGAAGGATGGACTGTTTTTTACATAATTCCGATATTAGTGTCAGCATGTCTCATGTCTCTAGTCTTTGATTCTATTTGCTGCTGGTAGTATACATTTATTATACTATTTCTTTCTAATACTCTACATAGGATTGCAGTGTGCCTGACTAAATATGGATTATATTGTAGACAGTAGGTACTGACAAACATCTCATTCTGCTTTCAAGCTCAAGTTGAAGGGAATGTATCGCTTAGATTTATTTTTACTGATAAAAGCCAGATTTGTTATTTTATTTCATTTTTATTAGGTTTCTATTTTATTTTATTTGTAATACATTATCATAGGGGGGAGTCGGCGTGCCTGAGCTGTTTTTAATAAATAACATTGTTTTACTAGTATTTTACATTAAAAAAAAGGTGACCAATCCTTGATACCTTTTTTATATATGTAATTTTATACCCCCAAAACCACGAATAATTGCTCTGTTCTGACACTGAGATTATTTATCTATTTATCCATCCATCATTTCACACATAAACTCTATATATATATTGTCATATATTTGCCCTGCTCTGCTCTACTGACATCTACGCAGTCACTACCGTTCTACCTAAAAAAGAATGTTTACCACTTTAGTCCTATGCATCCCGGTATTCCTGGAGGGACAAATGGCCACATTACAGTCCACTCATAATAAATCGCTGCTGATATCAGATAGCGATCTCCCGTCCACAATCTCAGCCGGCCTTCCCGCACCTTCAAAGCACGGATGCTGTTTTCAGCCGCCTGGAATCCATGTGGCCCCATGCTGAATCAATCCATGTTAATACCGCCCGCACAATCATCAGGATTCCAGCACAAATTTACTAACACTTGAAATGATGCATTGATTATGCAACACTGTGTATATGCTTTTAATACATTACTGTGTTATTCTATTTGATTAATTTTATTTTATCTAGATATTATATTTATGTTTGCAGGTTTCCCCCCCCCCCCCTTGTATAAGATCACTGGACAGTCTGGATCACATGACCTGACGTAGACACTTTTATATCTCCAGACCCTGTTCTTTGTATGGGACATATTTGTAAGCCTGCTTTGTGAAAAGATCATTCTACAGGGAAGGGGAGGCTGAGCACTTGTTGTCTTCTATCTACTTGCGTCACCTTCCACTGCAGTGCTGTACAGATCACTTTCCAACCGATGGAACAGGAAGTCTCAGCTTAGTGCCAAGGATAGAAATTGTAAGATTTCAGAATTAGAGAAAACCTCACTTAAAGAGGTACTCCGCCCCCAGTAATCTTATCCCCTATGCAAAGGATAGGTTTCCCTGGGGCCGGACCCCCCGTGATCTCCAGCCCAGATTCAGGCGGCCATGGTCGTGACGTCACATCCCCTCCATTCATGTCTATGGGAGGGGTCAATAGGTAATTTTCTAACACGCTTACTTAAAGGGGACCTGCAGGCTATTATTCACCCCCTAAACAGAAGTGATCAAGCAGCCTTTTTGAAATTCGGCATCTTAAAGTGGACCTGTGAGCAGAAAAACAGTGGTGCACCTAAGCACATGGCTAAGTAGTAGGGCTTGTCATTTTACTCTTATATTCCTCTCTGTTGGCAAGATAGAAGCTATTTTTATATTATGCAAAGAAGGCTAAAGTGCCCAAGAAGCATTCCTTTGCATGGTAAGAGTCCAGGTAAGACATTCTTTTTTATTTCCATGCCCACAGCTGTCAGTAAAACAAGGTATGCAGATGCAAGTGGGCCAGGGGCCAGTGATAAAGCTGGACGTATCTAGACCCATGCTTTGTAGGGGAATGCCCCCTAGGCACTTGAGCCCAGTTGGCATAATAAAAAAAAACAGTATATCTTGCTGGTGCAGTGGACTATTTAAAAAAAAAAAATAAAATCTATCCATCTAGGTCTATTTCTTTGGATTTATTCCCCAGTAAAATGGTTTGCTACACCTTTTGAATTGAATATTACCTCAATGATTACAACCATTAGTACATTAGAGCCCAGCAGCAAGGCAGCGAGCTGTACAGTTTAGGGGAGGTTTTGACAGTATGCAGTGTTTTCAAGCTTGTTGGACAGGAGTAGCTACCTTTTGTGGTGTGAACACTGTTTGATTTAATGTTTGTTAGTGTTTATTGAGACATGTAAAGGCATACATTGCAAATGGCAATAAAAAAGTTATACATTTGTTATCACATCACATATTGTTAATACAGCATGGAGTAAGGTTCATGGAAGACAGGATTTCTCTTTTTTAATAGTGGACACACGGGCAGAGTTTTTAGTGCTTTTGATGTTGCCAGCTTTGATTTGTAGAGAAAACCCTTTTAACAGAATGCCCACTTCTTTGAGAGTATAAGTTGATATTTTGGCCAAAATACGCAAGCTCAAACCAACGACGCAAGCTCAAACACACGTCAAGGATCCTCAGTCTCTTGCGAGTCCCTACAGTAACATAAAAAAAAAAAAATCAAAAATGGGACAAAAATTACTCAAAGTATGATAAGAAAGAGGCCACTTGCTGGTTACTGGCACAAGGGCAGGTTAGGAACAGTCCTGAACTTTCTCCATTTGTAGACAATTTGTCTAACCATGGATTAAAGAGGTACTCCGCCTCTAGATATTGTATATCCTATCCAAAGGATCAGGTATAAGATGTCCAATCGTGGGGTATGGGGGGGTCCGTCCGCTGGCACCCCCTGTGATCTCAGGGCTGGTTCCCCGGCTATCTGAACTTTTAGGTTCAGAATGCCGAGTTCACACAGCCGGTATCGTGATGTCATGCTACGCCACCTCCATTCATGTCTGTGGGAGAAGGCATGACTGCTGCGGTCGCTCGTCATGGCCCCTCCTATACATGAATGGAGGGGGCATGGCGTGATGTCACAACCACAGCCACCCGAACCCGGCATTCTGAACATAAATGTTTCTCCTTACACTGTGGATGTTTACTAAATGTGCTCAATAAAATATTAGTTTAGCTAGATTACATTAGTCTATAATACTTGCTTAAAATGTGGTCTGGTGGTCTTTATAATAGCATGCATGCAGAAATCCAGGTAATTCACAAGGCTTTACTTATGTTTTCTTGTAACTCTTATCTCCGTTTTAGCGTTTCACACAAGCATTTCACATACGCCTTTTTGCATTTGTATTATGGACGCAAGCCCTGGCCTTACTGCGTTTCTAATAAGTCAGTTCGGGTCATCAGAAATACTAAGTCTGGGGAAGATTTATCAAAACTTGTGCAAAGGAAAAGTTGTCCATAGCAACCAATCAGATTGCTTCTTTCATTTTGCAGAGGCCTTGTTAAAAATGAAAGAAGCGAGCTGATTGGTTGCTATGGGCAGCTGGTCAACTTTGCCTCTGGACAGGTTTTGATAAATTTCCCCATCTATGTTCTTGCAGTACAGTTTTATGTATTTACCAATTTTTCAGTCAAAAGCGGCTAGAATTTTAATGCGGTGCTTATACTCCTTTTTGGATTGTTCTCCTGGTTTTGACAAAAAAAACATAAAAATCTGAACACAAATGGAAAACTTCACTACAAATGAGAACTGTCCTAATACTTCTGTATGAGTTTTTATTTTATTTTACGGCTGGGTCATTGCTGACTTCTATTTTTTGAGCTGCCTCTAGTCCTATGGAAGATTTCTCTAAGCTGTGTGATTGATATACAGTGTATTAATATAAAGCGAAGGCGCATCAGATCACATTTATTTTGAGTGCATGCTATTTAGTTGTGACGTGATAGTAAATAATTTATGTTATGGCAAAGCAGTTTGACTTGAAAGCAATTGTGGTTATAAAAACATAGCCCATATGACTGTGGGATCTACAATACGATTTGAGGTGTTCTCTACATAAGTATTGTTCTTCTTCTCACCTACATTTAAAACTTATTCAGATTTTTATGTTTTAATGTGTTTTTATAGAATAGAATACCGTACACTTTTTTTTAATATACATATATTTACAACTGTACTTGCATAACTTTACTATGTCAGCACATTAGTTCATGTCTATAAAAAAAATAGTGTGCCTGGATTAGCCCTCTGTACTGCATACAAAGAGCTCAGAATCAGACAGATAGTCTTTTTGGAGACATAGGCCCTTATTTACTATTCTAAACCCGAATTATTTTGTCTGCGTCATGATGCGACATTTTTTCCCGACGGACCTGATGTGGATTCTCCCAAACCCGAAAAAGGTTCGTAACCCGACATTTCCGAGCTTTCCCACATATTTATAAAGGTTTCCAACCCAAATTTGTTGAATTGTTGTGGATTTTTTCCCGACAACTCAGAGGAGTTGGAAACCAAAACCAACAAGAACCACGTGCGACAAACAGGATGCGACATAATAATACATACCAGGGGAAAAAAGCAGTCGGGTAAGAAAGCAAGATAGACTTACAACCTGATTATCTAAGTAAATGAGGGCCATAATGTGGCCCGTGGTATTAAACTCCTGCTCAAGTGTCAAAGAGGTTGTGCTCATCTGCAGGATGCACACCTCTTCCTCTGCCATTCTGACGTGAATGATGTACAGAACTCTTCTTCCAGCCCTGTGCTACATGTCAATATGTAAATGCAGGAGGGATGGGGAGGGAGAAGGCTTGCATCCTTTGGCTCAGCACAAACTCTTTCATACTTGAGCTCTGCGCATGATCTACAGCCGACAGACTCTTTAATACAGACAGCAGCAGTCCCTTTCAGTCCCTGCAGATGCATCTCAAATGCATTTTTGTCAGTGTGTTTCCTGTGTATGGTGTGTATTTTTTATACATAGTTAGGTTTAATTTGGTGTTTGTCTGGTGATGTACTTTTATGTTTAAAAGTGGCAAGGTGTACTGTAGAAAGTTGCAGCTTAGCCAATCACTGGATGAGGCGGGTCACCACAGTGCCGGCGATTGACGAGTGGTCGAAATGTAGAGCAGAGATTTGTACACCTTGGCACTTTTAAAAATAAAAGTCCACCATCAGACCTATAATAAAGTTAGGCATAAAGTCAGGCTACTTTCACACTACAGTTGTTCCACCCGTTATTCTTCAATAACGGGTCGGCAAATAACGGATGGAATAACAGTGTTTTTTGAGAACATTCGTCACCCATAGACTTCAATGTTAAAATAAAAACATCCCTTATTCCACCGTTATTTGTGAAAGGCCAAAAAATGTGTGCATGGGACGTTATTTCTCCCGTCACAAATAACATCCGTTAGTCATAATGGGCTATAAATGGTAACCGCAGATGATCAAAAAATCCCATAGTCATAATTGTGTTTTTTGACAGCAGTTTTTAGGACTTTGTGACAGTAGATTGTAACGTGTGTTTTTACAGGATGCAAACGGTATTGTCAAAGCAGCCTTAACTGTTTAAAAAATAAATATAATAAATTTGAGATGTCTCTACAGTGACTGACAAACTCGATGAGATGCTGCTGTAGATATTAGGATCGACCGATTGTCTGTTTGGCCGATATTATCGGCTGATATTCACCATTTTGGACATTATCAGTATCGGCAATAACCTTGCTGATATGCCGATAATGCCCCGCCCCCCGGACAGTGGCTTTTGCGGGGCCAGAGACCGCCGCCACCACCCGCATCTCTCCCCCTGCCTCTCCTGGGGTCCTCCTGAGTCCAATCACCACCGCCGCTGCCCCCCCTGCCTGTTCTCTGGCCAAAGACCGCCACAACCAGCATCTCTCCCCCTGCCGGTCCTGAGTCCAACCACCACCGCTACCCCATTGCCTCCCCCATCCCCGGTTTTCTGATTTCCTGTTCCCGGGGTCTGCGCTACTTCTGGCTCCTGTGGTGTGCTGCGCTGTTGCTGTGCACTGCGCAATGACGAGTGACGTCCTTAACGCGACGTCACAGTCAGTGCGCACAGTGACAGCTCAGGACGCCGCCAGAGCCAGAAGTAGCGCGGACCCCAGGAACAGGTATTTATAGAACCGGGGATGGGGGAGGCAATGGGGCAGCGGCGGTGGTTGGACTCAGGGCCGGCAAGGGGAGAGAAGCGGGTGGCAGTGGTCTCTGGCCAGAGGACAGGCAGGGGGGGCAGCAGTGGTGGTGGATGGACTCAGGAGGACCCCAGGACAGACAGGGGGAGAGATGTGGGTGGCGGTGGCGGTCTCTGGCCCCGCAAAAGCCACTGCAGTGCATTGATTTAAAGTGCCCGCTTTATATCATTGATCTACAGCAGCTTCTGCGGGGGGGGGGGGGGGGGGGGGGGGTTGTTGGAGAAATAGCCGATAACTTATACCAGAATATTGGTATAAGTTATCGGCTATCTGCCTCAAAGGTCACAGATTATCGGTATCTGCCCTAAAAAATCAATCGTGCTCATGTGTTAAAAAAGAGTTGTGCTCCGTTGCAGACCTCCGCCACTCCTACCTGTCTTTACTGATTGACATGCAGGGTTCAGTGCCCTGTATGCCAATCAAGGCAAGTTCCTTTTCCACCTCCAGGCAAGTTTTGTATAACCCAGTGCCCAGCTAGCCTAAGAAACAGCTGCTTGACGCTTCATGTTGTTCTGTAGTCTATGATCTGGAAAAAAAACACCCAAATCCTCCTCAGCAAGTCTTCCAGTTCCCGCCCCCCCCCCCCCCCCCTCCCTGATATATGATGCATGTACAGAAAGTACGAAGTACAGCATCACATAAAACTTATTTGAATCCTCTAAAATTAAGACTTAACTGAAGCCTTGAAAATATAAATTGCTACCTGTCCTATTTGTGTAGATGGATTTTAGAGGAATGTAATAAAAAGTTTTATAGGGCGCTGCACTTTTTTAATTTATTTTTTGCTATTTACCTGGGGTGAGAGTCAACACCCTCTTGGTAACCACTGTTGGTGAGCTTGACTTTCTGCTATTTGTTTGTATGTAGATTGTTGGTACCCAAATGCACATCTTCACATGTTTCCACACTAAGCTTCATTTTCCCAGTTGATGCCAAAACAAGTTAGCTTGTAAGTCATGGTCATCTATATTCACAGCCACTCCTCTGTCCAGGCTTCTACTTACATATTTATAAAAGCAAATCAGGTTGGTTTGATAACCTGTTCCTCTGCATAGAGGGAACCTGGCATCAGATTTTTCCCTCTATAACTGTTGACTACACAATATATAGGGTAAAATAAGCTTTTTCACCATTTCCTGAAGTCCTCCAGCTCAGCAGCAGTAGTGAGCAAAATATGTTTCAAAAGTCTATCGCACCATTTGGTAATGAGGCACACGTAGTTATCGTAATGTGTGGGATCTTGTAGTCAAGGCGCTCATGCACCACTGACGTCAGCGCTATTCACTGGAATCTTGTGCGGGCCCAGAAGCAGCAATTATTCCTGGGATGAAGCGGCTGATTCAATGAGATCGGAGTAGCAGAGATTTCAGCCTGCAGGTCCGTGGCTACTTCCATGATCCCACACGCCATAATGACTACTTGCACCTCATTACCATAGAGTGCAGGAGACTTTTAAAACATATTATTTTCACTATCGCTGACGGCCTGGAGAAAATCAGGATATGGTGGGAAAGCTTATTTTACCCTATATAACGTGTTGCAAACTGTTTTTATATATAGGATAAAATCTGATGACGGGTTTCCTTTTAAATCCCTTTCCAACAGTAGATATTTGGGTGCATTCACCCCATGTGTAGATAATGTGGTCACCGGTGAAGAAATGCAACAACCAGCTGCAACCATATCCCTGCCGGACACTGCCCGCATCTCATTAATTTGAATGAGCTGACCGGAGTCAGATAGTGACTCTGGTCGGCTAATTTTTGCCCTGTATCTGGTTTTGTAGCCGGACTGAAAACCGTGGTATGCCGTGGTTTTAAGTCTGGTAACAAACCCAGATACAGTGCAAAAATTAGCCCATTGGAGGCACTATCTGACTGGTCGGCTCATTTCAATCAGTGAGATGCGGGCCGGGTCCAGCGGGGATACGGTAGCTGGCATTTTTGACATTTCCTCGCCGCACCCGATGACCGTATTAGCTAAACGGGGTGTGAATGTACCCTTAAGCTTACTCATGTCATTACTTGGGGAACATATAGAGCCTGTTTTTGAAAATGTGCACGACATTTGCCTTTTACCTGGCTATTGCACTACACTGAACAACCATGGGTCATTGAGGTGTCTAGGTTAGAAGTAATAGGGGGAAATAGAGAATAGCCATGTTTAGAACTAGGATTAAATGGGGACCAAGAATATGAGCGGATTCTGCAGGGGACTTAAAATGATGTCATACTGGACACTAGGACGAAGAGGGCCAGATACAGGCAACCAACCAGGAATAAGTTAGGTAGCCATCCTGGGGACTAGACATGAGATGGGAAGCCTTGCTGAGGACTAGGCATATGGGGAGCTATGTTGGCAACTATTCATGAGATGGCAAGACACGGAGCCATGCTGGCCACTAGACGTGATACAGGGAGCCACGAAGGCCACTAGGAATGACATAAGAAGCCATACTGGCCACTAGGCATGGCACGATTAGCAATGCTGGCCACTGGACTTGACATTGGGAGACATGCAGGCCACTAGGCATGACATGGGGAGCCATGGTGAGGGCCAGGTATGAGAAGGAAATTGAGAGCTGTGCTAGATACCAGTAATAAAAAGGGGTACCATGTTGGGGACCAAGAATGAAAAGGGGACAATGCTGGGGACTAGTAATTTAAGGGAAAACTGTCAGCCTGTTCACCCACCCTAAAACCAACACACTGGGTTATAGTGTGGGTAAACAGGAGTCACTTACTTCAATATGTCCAGTAGCTCCTGAGATGTCCCCTAGAAGATCCTCTGCTAAAGTCTGGGAATTGCGCATAGGGGGCGGGGCTCTACTTTACTAGGATGGCAAAGTCACAGACAATGAATATGTAAATTGAGACAGCAAAGCCCCGCCCCCTGTGCACAATTCACAGACTTAAGCAGAGGATCTTCTGCGGGACATATCTCAGGACCTACTGGACATATTTAAAGGAAAACTGTCAGAATAGTCACCTGCACAAACCAGTGGTACTGCCTGGTAGTGCGGGTGACGCTAAGAAAAACGATGCTTACATTGCCTGGATCCGTTGCTCTGTTCATCTGATATCTCCTCCTTTCTGAATATGTAAATTAGCATTAAGTGGCACGGGCGGGGTTATGATTCAGCCTTCGGGCACTGTGACATCAGCGCTGTTTCTTCGGCTCTCGGCCCAGCTAATCAATATTCACTTCCTCCCTCCGCCTCTCGCCCTCCTCCCCGCTCTGTAATTGTGTTTACTGCGCAAGTGTAGCATCCTGGCTACACCCAGAAGCGGCCTAAGCGCGGTTATGGAGCCTGTTATGAAGCCGATCTGAGGCTGCTTCCGGTTGTAGCAGGAAGCTGCACATGCGCAGTAAATGTAATTACAGAGCTGAGAGGAGGGGGAGAGGCGGAGGGAGGCAGTGAATAATGATTGGCCGGGCCGAGAGCCAAAGAAACAGCGCTGACCTCGCAGTGCCCGAAGGCTGAATCGTAACCCCGCCCGTGCCACTTACTGCTAATTTGCATATTCAGATAGAAGGAGATACCTTCTATGAAGCAATGAATCCAGGCATTGTAAGCATTGTTTTTCTCAGCGTCACTTGCACTACCAGGCAGTACCACTGGTTTGTGCGGGTGACTATTCTGACAGTTTTCTTTTAAGTAAGTGACCCCTCGTTGGGCTCCTGTTCACCCACACTATAACCCAGTGTATTGGGTTCAGTGTTGGTGAACAGACTGACAGTTTTCCTTTTAACACATGATTTTCTCGACTTTCTTAATTTTTGCTAACACAATTTAAAACTGCATTCTGTATACTTGGGTTGATCAACTTTCTCCCCTTTTGCAGTTCAAGCAGAACCATGGGTAGTTAACATCTCTCCCTTAATCTAGTTTGGCCGTTACCCATTATCTCCTCATTGTCAATATTAGAGGGTTGTATGTGTTACACCAAAACTAATTGAACTATTTTATTACGAGACAAACTTAAATTTTCTATTTAGATAAATTGTGGGGTTTTCCTGTATTGTATTGATAATTCTTTAGTTTCTTTGTTATTGCTGTATATAATTAGCTGTCTTTCTTATCAGTTTTACAGCTTTCCAATTTGCATCATATTTAAAGTCTCTGACTTCTTGCTTGTTATGAATAATTCAGTCATTTCTGTTGTGGTTTTTCAGTGCTGGGAAGAGTGTTCTGTTGGTAACCTTCCTTACCATGGCTGGGGCTACACATTGTACTGTGTCAGTAGAACAGCTGAACGTGCTGCAGTCACAGCCCATAGGATTGTGTTACGTTTCATTTAAATATAATGATATAGAGATTTTCATGTTCATGTTGTAGTAAAAGATATCAATAAAGAGTGAAAAAGTAATATGCACAATTTTATACCAAGAGGTGCTAAATGCCAGGAAAAGTTGCCCATAACAAGTCGAAGCAATGGCAACTTGTGTGGCGGGAAATAAATCTAAATCTGTGGGGCAAGAACTGTATTCTACTGTCTCCATAAACCCTATAGTCGTTGAATGGAGCAGATGCCCTAATCCCCAGGTGTGCACTGATTTTGGAACACATGCTATTTATCGATGTCTGACTAGCACAAGATAAGGCATAAATGTCACATTGCGGGGGTCTGACCACGGGGATCCTCTGTGATATTGAAAACTGGGACAGCTGTGCTGGAATGAAACAAATAGTATTGCAGGACTAGTGTTTGTGAGTGTGCATGATATGGGCAAAAAAATCTGAGTGTTTCGGCTCTGTTGCAAGCAGGCAAAGCTGCTGTCAGATGGTGGCCAGAGATCAGGGAGTGGCTGTGACATGATAGCCGCCCTGTTTAGTTTTTGCTTGCTTGTGTGTGGGATTCCAGCTCTCCTTTGCAAAGGCCATTTTGAATTGAAAGCAGCAACTTAATCTTTTTATGAGCAACGACTCCACTTTTCCCTTTTTTTTTTTTTTTTTTTTTTTTTTTACAAATCTCCCTCTAGTTGTTTACATTTCTTAAAAATATCTACATTTCATGAAGGCATTTCATATACAGAAAATCAGAACAAATGGCTCATAGTCTATTGTGCATAAATAGTGTTAGGAACACAATAGCGAAATCACATCTGTTCCTGAAGGAAGAATGCATACAGCCTTCCACTGTATTTTGGTGGTGCGCCTATTATTTTGTTTGTTTGTCATTTTAATTCTTTTGCATAATTGCATCTGCGTGTCCTGAAAGGCCACGGAATCTAGAACTTGGGATAGTCTGGGCCGTGTAGCTGTCAGCTCAGTTAGATTCATGCTCATGCGGAGTGACCCTACCTCACAAGAAATTATACAGCAGTGAGGGTTCTGTCTACCGTGAAGGTCTTTTCTCTGCGTGCAATTTAATAACACATTTTCAGTTCCAGAAATTAGTTTGCTATTTTAATCTTCAATATGAGGTTTACTGATCTACATTTTAGATAGTTTAAACATTGGAGGGGTTTAAATTATAATTGTAAACAAATTTGGCTTGAAATATTTTAGATTCATGCAGAACTGCTTGAATTGTCTCTTTTTATAATTCGTGAGAAAATAGTAGGGAGATATTATTATTTACAATGATTTAAATGGACAGATTAAAAAAAGGGATACTAGATGTTCTTAACCCCTAGAGGACAGAGGAAATACATGTACGCCCTTGCTACCAGGTACTTGGCACACCATGACATACATAGATGCCATGGTCACTACTGATTACAGAATCTGAGGCATTAGGGGGCTTACAGAAACTCATCAGACCACCCGGAGCACGATCGTGGGGTTCCAATGAGTCAAGATGGCGGCCAGAGCTCTGCTTGCCTGCTCCACAGCTACGGCCGCCCTTTTGGTAGACTATACAAGGTAATCGCTGATATCACTGATCAGTGCTATGCCTATTGCACTGAACATTAATAGCAATCAATACATTACTATAAATGGCCTCCTGTGGAGATTTAAGTAATAAAAAAGAAAAGTTTAATAAATGTAAATAAGTCCCTTCCCCAATCAAAAATAAACCACCCCTTTTCCTATTTTACAAATAAAAAAGGGAAAAAAAAAATATAAAATCAGAAAGATTGGAAAATTGTGTTTGATTTATTTTTTATTTTATTTCAATTTCTCCACTAAATAATTTTTTGTGGGTTGCGCCATACATTTTAAGGTAAAAGGTGTGATTACAATGTACAGTTGGTTGCACTAAAAACAAGCCCTCATATGACTTTGTGATTTGAGAGTTATGCCTCTTAAGAGGGCTGTGTCCTAAAACTAAAGCATGGCAGCTTGAAAGAATTTAAAACATATAGGGGGAGATTTATCAAAACCTGTCCAGAAGAAAAGTTGCCCAGTTGCCCATAGCAATCAATCAGATCACTTCTTTCATTTTTAACAAGGCCTGTGCAAAATGAAAGAAGTGATCTGATTGGTTGCTATGAGCAACTGGGTAAGGCTGGGTTCACACTACTTTTGGTAACTATGGTTCCCGCATACGGTTGGGAGGGGGGGGGGGTCGACCGCGTTTTTGCCTATGGTCGGGAAACCGCATACGGCCGAAAAAGCAGCCGACCGGAGGCTGCGGTTCACTCCGGTCGGCTCATAGACATGCATTAAATACGGTTCCCGTATACGGCTGAGTGCGGGCGCCTCGATTAAGCTCCCCCCAACTGTATACGGGAACCGTAGTTACAAAACGTAGTGTGAACCCAGCCTAACTTTCCCTTTGTACAGTGATCCTTCAACTTACAATAGCCTCAACATACCATAGTTTCAACATACAATGGTCTTTTCTGGACAATTGTAACTTGAAACCTGACTACATACAATGTATGGACAGTCCAGATCAATGTCAGTGTCAATGGCCGGAAAAACTGACCAATTAGAATGGACATTTTACTTGAAAAACCGTGTATTACTGAAGTGCATGCACTGACTGGCTGTCTAGTAGTGCCCCCTACAGTACAGGGAGGTACTACATGTTCTGTACTACTTTTAATCTGTGCCAGGGTTAGCTGCTCCTTTGGACACCAAGTAAGGGGCGGCTCCATTTGACTTTTTAGGACATTGGGGGAGATTTATCAAAACCTGTACAGAGGAAAAGTTGCCCAGTTGCCCATAGCAACCAATCAGATCGCGTCTTTCATTTTGCAGAGGCCTTGTTAAAAATGAAAGAAGCGATTTGATTGGTTGCTATGGGCAACTGGGCAACTTTTACTCTAGACAGGTTTTGATAAATCTCCCCCATTGTGTACTGTACAGGACCCTGAAGAAGCTCCTGTCCTCTACATAGACTAGTGTTTCCCAACGAGGGTGCCTCCAGCTGTTGCAAAACTACAACTCCCAGCATGCCCGGACAGCCTTTGGCTGTCCGGGCATGCTGGGTGTTGTAGTTTTGCAACAGCTGTAGGCACCCTGGTTAGGAAACACTGAAATAGACAGAAATAGAGTGAAATAGACTGAATAGACAGTGATTTACAGCTCCCAGCAGATATTACTTACTTTTATATGTAAGGATTTGCTTTATCTGTAATAGTTATCTACTTTTTTTTTTTTTACTAGTTATCTACTTATTTACTATGGTTTCAACATACAATGGTCGTCCCAGCACCAATTAAAGGGGTATTCCAGGCCAAAACTTTTTTTATATATATCAACTGGCTCCGGAAAGTTAAACAGATTTGTAAATTACTTCTATTAAAAAAATCTTAATCCTTCCAATAGTTATTAGCTTCTGAAGTTGAGTTGCCGTTTTCTGTCTAACTGCTTTCTGATGACTCGCGTCCCAGGAGCTGTGCAGCTCCTATGGGGATATTTTCCCATCATGCATAGCTCCCGGGACGTGACATCATCATTGAGCAGTTAGACAGAAATCTTCAGAAGCTAATAACTATTGGAAGGATTAAGATTTTTTAATAGAAGTAATTTACAAATCTGTTTAACTTTCCGGAGCCAGTTGATATATAAAAAAAAGTTTTTGCCTGGAATACCCCTTTAATATTGTAACTTGAGGGACCACTGTACAGGTTTTGATAAATCTCCCCCATAGTTGTCTGTAAGTATATAAGATAATGGCTTGCCTGGGGGAAGCTTTTGTAAGCTGTTGTGAAGGTCCTTGTATCTTAAACCCATGAAGTGCTCTGACAAGTGTTTGTTTTGTTGAAACATTCAGCGTTCAGTTTCTATTTTCTGTATTCTTAGAGTTAGGAGACAATGTTCCGACTATGCGAGTGGACAGGGAAGTAAATTTGTATATCCCGATCCTGAGGAAATGAAACAAGATCTGTCATGAGAGAGCATCTTCATTTGCTAGGGAAATGTTTTCACAAAATGACCGCATCACTCAGCAAACACTAAGATATATGCGGACTGGATATATAGAATATTAGGCCTAAGGCCCAACGTCTTAGTGTTAGGTCCCATCTTATACAAGGCCTCCTCGCAGTGGCGGTCGGGAGACACAATTAGATGAAAATCTGCGCCAAGAGCCTAGTTTTTAAATGTATTATAAATATAACAATAATGCAGTTTAACATATTCCATATAGTCAGTGTATTCATATCTTAGCATTTTCTATGATTAGCGTGCTACAGTGATTTTTTTTTCTCCTTTATTTATTGTTGTCCTTAGTGGGATTTGAACCCAAGGCCCCAGCACTGCAAGGCAGCAGTGCTAACCACTAAGCCACCATGCTGCCCTTAGCATACATCTGCTATGCATGGTTGCTAAAATGGACAGAGATGTCAGCAGAGAGCAATGTGCTCGTGATGTCATCAGTGTTCCAAAAAGAAAGGAATTTCCTCTGTAGCATTCAGCAGCTAATAAGTACTGGAAGGATTAAGATTTTTTAATAGAAGTAATTTACAAATATGTTTAACTTTCTGGCACCAGTTGATTTAAAAAAGAAAAAAAAAATGTTTTTCCACCAGAGTACCCCTGTTGTCCGACCCTTTGTTCTTATTGAAATAGACCATCATTTGTAATTCTACTCTTTCCTTTAGTTGTTTCCTTCACCCTTGTTTTGCCTCCATGCCCCTGGTCATCCTCTGTTGCTGCTTTCCTGATGTGTGCTTGTTTATTTACTTAACCTCCCTGGCGGTATGATTCTGTCTGGAAATTTGTACCAAAAGCGGTACAATTTTTTGCACTGAATTCCACATCTCCTCCATCACATTCCCCCTCCCTTGTCACATTCCTCCCACCCCCCCCCCCCCCCCCGGCACATTCTCCCCCCTCCTTGTCACATTCTCCCCTCTCCTTGTCACATTCCCCCCCTCTGTCACATTCCCCCCCTCTGTCACATTCCCCCCTCTGTCACATCCCCTCCCCTGTCACATTCCCCCCCTGTCACATTCCCCCCGTCACATTCTCCCCCCCCCCCCATTCCCCCCCTGTCACATTCTCCCCCCCCCCCTGTCACATTCCTCCCCCCCCCCCCCCCCCCTGTCACATTCCCCCCCCTCTGTCACATTCATCCCCCCTTCTCACCTTGTCTTGTCCTGCAGCAGAATACACTGGGTTTGCCGGGCAGATTTCATACCTAGTGTATTTGCTGCAGAACAAGCCCTTTCCCCTTCAGCCAATCACAGGCTTTACACCACTGCGGCCTGTGATTGGCTGAAAAGTGAAAGGTCCTGTAAGATGAATAGAGCAGGGACCAGAGTGCACGGAGGGGAACGACATCTGCAGGGACCGGGATTAGGTGAGCAAAAGTTTTTTTTTATTTTACTCCTTTTTCCTTTTACGCTTAGCTCAGTGTTTTTCTAACAGGGTGCCTCCAGCTGTTGTGAAACTACTACTCCCAGCATGCCCGGACAGCCTTTGGCTGTTCGGGCATGCTGAGCGTTGTAGTTTTGCAACAGCTGGAGGCCCCCTGGTAGGGAAACACTGACTTTTAGTATTTTTCTTTACCTGCTCTGTCCGGTCCCAGCAACGGGAGCCGACCAGAGCAGGTAATCGCATGTTTTCCCGGGGGGGCCGCATCGCTATATCGCATTGCTTTCGCGATATATCGTGCAGCCCGGCCGGGAACTTTGCAATTCTACCCCGAGCGTGACTCGGGGTTACCTGGCAGGGAAAATTTAACCCCGAGTCACGCTCGGGATTACCGCTCAGGAGGTTAAAGAACTTCCTGTTGATGTCATATCTAAGTTGCAGGGATCGGCTGACATCACAGCCTCCTCCTCCATCCCAACTGGATACTCAGGAAATCATATGATCCCAAGATTGTGATCAGTGTATGATTATGGAGGGCACCCATTGCGATCATATGCCTATGATCCTATCTTGTAGATAATTGTAAATGGTAGGACAACTAAGGTTTGGAGGCTGTGACTATGACATATCCCGTCGGGTAGCCTTGTGTGTCTGCTCATTGCAGAATCCGCAGATTTCCCGCAGCCTATAATACTCTGTGGATGCACTAAGAAAAGACAAAAAGGGTGAAAATTTTGTTTAACCCCTCAAGGACCAAGGACGTATGAGTACGTCCTTGGTCCCGCTCCCGTGATATAACGCGGGGTCCCACGGTGACCCTGCATCATATCACGGCGGGCCTGGCGTCATAGTGAAGTTGGGACCCACCGCTAATAGCGCGCGGCACTGATCGCGGTGCCGCGCGCTATTAACCCTTTAGCCTCAAAGCTAAGCCATGCAGCTAAAAGTGAAAGTAAAAAGTGCCGGTTAGCTCAGTGGGCTGTTCGGGATAGCCGCGGCGAAAAATCCTGGCATCCCGAACAGCTTACAGGACAGCCGGAGGGTCCCTACCTGCCTCCTCGCTGTCCAATCGCCGAATGACTGCTCAGTGCCTGAGATCCAGGCATGAGCAGTCAAGCGGCAGAATCATCGATCACTGGTTTCCTATGAGAAACCAGTGATCAATGATAAAGATCAGTGTGTGCAGTGTTATAGGTCCCTATGGGAGCTATAACACTGCAAAAAAAAGGGGGAAAAAAGGGAATAAAGATCATTTAACCCCTCCCCTATTAAAAGTTTGAATCGCCCCCCTTTTCCCATAAAAAAAAAAACACAATGAAAATAAAAATAAACACATATGGTATCGCCGCGTGCAGAAATGTCCGAATTATAAAAATATATAATTAATTAAACCGCACGGTCAATGGCGTACGCGCAATAAAATTCCAAAGTCCAAAATAGTGCATTTTTGGTCACTTTTTATATCATGAAAAAATCTATAAAAAGCAATCAAGAAGTCCTATCAATGCAAAAATAGTACCGTTAAAAACTTCAGATCACGGCACAAAAAAATGAGCCCTCATACCGCCCCATACACGGAAAAATAAAAGTTATAGGGGTCAGAAGATGACAATTTTAAACGTATTAATTTTCCTGCATGAAGTTATGCTTTTTTCCAGAAGTACGACAAAATCAAACCTATATAAGTAGGGTATCATTTTAACCGTATGGACCTACAGAATAAATATCAGGTGTCATTTTTACCGAAAAATTTACTACGTAGAAACGGAAGCCCCCAAAAGTTACACAACGGCAGGTTTTTTTTTTTCCAATTTTGTCTCACAATGATTTTTTTTCCGTTTCACCGTAGATTTTTGGGCAAAATGGCTGACGTCATTACAAAGTAGAATTGGTGGCGCAAAAAATAAGCAATCATATGGATTTTTAGGTGCAAAATTGAAAGAGTTATGATTTTTTAAAGGCAAGGAGCAAAAAACGAAAGTGCAAAAAACAGAAACCCCCCCCAGTCTTTAAGGGGTTAAAGGGGTACTCCACCCCTAGACATCTTATACCCTATCCAAAGGACAGTCTCTAATAGGTACTGGAAGGATTAAGATTTTTTAATAGAAGTAATTTACAAATCTGTTTAACTTTCTTGCACCAGTTGATTTAAAAAAAAAAAAAAAAAAAAAAAAGTTTTCCACCGGAGTACCCCGTTAAATAAGCAACTGACTGGGAACTGACTGTTTCCTGTTGGCGTTTGTGCCCTTACACGCTCTTTGTTTTTGTGGGTTTTCCGCTGCGTATTTGAAAGGGGCAGGCTCTTCTTGGCTGTCCATAGCAGATTGTCCGTGGCGGAATTTACGCTGTGGAAAATCCGCCGCAGTCCCTACTGACTTCAATGGGGCTTGCGGCGGATTTTCCACAGCGTAAATTCCTCTGTGGAAAATCTGCTGCGGATAGCAGAGTAGAGCCCACACCCTTTCAAATACGCAGAAAACCGGCAAAAACTACAAGTCCCACACATCTCCTACACATCAGCCACACCACCCATTGAAACACACCTGTGATCCTTTCCATGCAATAGACCAATGTTTTAAACCAGGGTGCCTCCAGCTGTTGCAAAACAAACATTTTTGCAGAATGATCCCTCCCACAGGTTGCTCCACCTATTGAAACAAAGGCAGACTCCTTCTAAACACCTGACTAGTGCTGTAATGTTTTGGTCCGCACTGCAACCTGGGAAAACCTGAGACAAAAGCCATTTTGTATGCTGCTAAAAATAAACATCAGGGCAAAAATCACAGAACAATGAAACACAGGTACAGACACTATATTATGAACTATATTAACTTAACAGCCCCTGAAGTACAGTCATTGTGAACAAACCAAAGTCAGAAGTGGATCCAGATAGAGATGAGTGAAGTTACAGTAATCCGATTTGTCACGAACCTCGCGGTTTGGCAGTTGATGACTTACCCTGCATAAATAAGTTCAGCGTTCAGGTGCGCCGGTGGGCTGGAAAAGGTGGATACAGACTTGGAAACTCTCCTAGGACTGTATCCACCTTTTCCAGCCCACCGGAGCACCTGAAAGCTGAACTAATTTATGCAGGCCAAAGTCAGCAACTGCCGAGCCGCGAAGTTCATGACGAATCGAATCACTGTAACTTCACTCATCTCTAGATCCAGTGGCAAGGAGAAATAGAAGTCCTTCCTTTATATTTCCCATTCCTTTTAAATCCGATTTTGGCTTTGGCGAAAAAAAGAAAAACTGAATGAAAAACTGCAGTTCAAAGTGAGAAAGATTTCCTACAAGGATTGTAAGGCTCGGTTCACACTGCCTATTTGTCTCCGTTTGACTCTTTCCATTACGCTTTTGTGTAAATAAAATTAATAATAAAAATAAAGTATAAATACAATATATACTATCAGTTTTTAGAAAGTTCTCATGTATTTTTTTCCCCTTTGTCCAGTGCAGATGAACCTGATGTTGGGTCTATATGTTCTTTACATACTGGCTGGCATAAAACACTAGGTTGATAAAAAGCTATCACTAGAAACTAAAAATGACTATTAGTGGGTACCTCTGTATGAGGCTGGGTTAACATTACAGTTTTACAGTATGTCACACTTAGACATCAGCAACGTGTCAAAATGGGATGCTGATGTATATGTGCTTGTACTTGCATGGGCCCCATAGGCTCTAATGGCCCAGAATGTAGTCAACTAGTGACCATGTTGGGATCATTTTCTGAGTGAATACGTGTATTTTCCAGGAGTCTAGCACACTGCCCTTTTAACTCTGATCGATGTGTAAGTTCAGGAAATGACTTGAACATAGTTAATAGTTGACAACACTCTGGGCCATTGAAGCCAAGGGGCCTATGCCAGTATAAGCACGTTGGGGCACCCATCCCGTATTGACTTGATGTTAATGTATACTTACCACATACTGTCAAATCGTAATGTGAACCCAGCTTGAATGAAAAAGTTAAACTTTAATATTGCTTCCTGACTTTCTGATTTCATTATTTTATTACTAAATTGGGCTTCTACTCGTGACCTATGCCACCATATGGCTGTATAGTAGCGTAGGTCAGGGATATCTGTATTATTTATTTACTGTACTGGTAATGGATGCCCTTATGAGTAGATTCTCATAAAATCCTTTGTGTGATAATACTATTTTCAGACACGTTACCTACATATCCTTGTAAGTGTACGGTATATGTTAAAACTCAGTGTGACTCATTTGAGTGATGTTTGCCAACCTTTTCCCACCAGCTCGGCCTGCCTTATGGCATAACAGAATGGCTTCATGTTATCTTTTTGTATATGAATGCTTCTCCAAAAGGCTGTACTGTGTGTCATTCTCACGTTCCACTATTTTTGTTTCAGGCTACTGTTTGTATGTTTTGCGGTATTGCTATATCTTGTTCAATACTGTTTTCACAAATCCTTCATACTCCCTGATGAACAATCTCTGCCAGGACAGCTTACAATGCCGTGCATGAAACTGGTCTGGTGGTTACCTAGCAACCAGACCCACCACTAGAAGCGACCGCACTAGTTCTATATGTCCTGGTAGCCTGTAACATGGACAAGTTACACACCACTAGTACTTACTTTGTACTATAGTAACACCAGTGTCATGTTAAATGTTTTCGTGCTGGACTGTCCTTAAAAAAAAAAAAATGATGTCTTGACTGCACATAGTTAAAATGTGAAAGTATACTGCTCAATAATCTGGTTAAAAATACGACTGTGCAGTTCCAGGCTTGGCCTCTGTTCATACTAGAATAATTTGTTCTATATATAGCAGAATTCATTGTGCTGAGATGGAGCTTTTTCAATATAGATCCCCTGATGAACCCATTGGAATTCATGTGGGGGGGGGGATGCATAGACATTCTCATATTTTTTTAGGGCGGGTACAGCATTGCAGATTTAGCTATTCTTACCATCAAAAGTACCACAAATAAACATTAATGGAATTAAGATGTCAACAGAGCCTTGGAGAAAGGAAAGGGCTTCTACTCCTACTTCACCTGTGCTGATCCCTGTCGGTATCCCTCATCTGTGACCCTAGGGACCCTAACTATGTAATATTTGTTCTTAACATTGTATGTTTGTACCTTGGTCTTCATGTCTTGAACCCAAAATTATAAATCCTCAACTACTGACTTTACGACCACATTTCTATCTTTTCAGTTGTTCAATATCTGTTTTTCTGCCTCTCTATTTATTCTATGGTCAATAACAGTTCTAACAGACTTGGGTTGTCAGCTAACATCATATTACAAACAGTTCATACAGCATGTAAAGTTATAAAAAAAAATGTTTTATATAGTACATACACTGATAAGCCATACCATTAATCCAAGCCAAATATGATAGTTTTCTATTGTGCTGCCATAACTGCTCCAACCATTCGAGGCATAGACTCAACAAGACCACTGGCGCCAAGATGTTAGATCCTTTAAAAAGAACCTGTCACCAAAGTTTTTTTTTTATCCTATATAACAAGTGGCGACACATAATAGAGGTTAATAGGAAGGGGGCTACCTCTATCCTCCATTAGCACCCTGAGAAGTAGACAGTGTTCTGACTACAGAAGCCGATCATTGTGTGCAGATAACTATCATGTATGCTATTAAAGAGTACCTGTCATCAAACCATATTTTCTAAACTGACTCAGATTATATTCCCTAACTACTCCCAACACCCCTCCTGCCCTTAAAAAAAAATTCTGAGCTTTAAAAAGCTCTGTATCCTACCTTTCCCCTTGCTCACATTGTCTGAGCTCCCGGAAGGAGAAAGTGGGCGTTTCCAAGCAGATGCAACATCACTGAAGCCTGTGAGAGCTGTTCCTCACCATGCCCCGCACGCACTTCCTGAGTTTGGTCTCCTGCCAGGCCAGGAGAAGACCAAACTAACTGTTTGACTTGCTGCAGGGAACAGAGCCACCTAGTGGGCGTTTGGTCAATCACATTAAAAACATATAAAGGTTGAGAATTTTAATAGCAAGTAAATAGAAAAGTTTCTTATAATTACATAAGGAACAATATATTCAAAGTTTAGTTTGTTGACAGGTATTATTATTTAATGTATATTTTTGTATCTTAGAAATGTTCGGTATGCATGAGCTTACATCATGAGCTTACAGTTTAACATCATCGGTGACCTGTGACTTTATTTTAGTCTGGTCTTACTGTAAACATTGGTCATAAGTGTCTGACTGCTGGGTCCTTACCACTGGGACCCCCACTAATCACTAAAATGGCAGTCCCTAACCCCATTCCTCCTTACTGCATGACTGCAATGAAAAGAAGCTTGAGGAAAGTAGTAGTTAACCATACCTGCTACCATGCTATTTAGTGTCTGTGGAGCTGACGGGTGCAGCTGATGGCTGTACCTAGCTGTCTCCATCAGTCCCATGTAGGTGAATATAGCTGTAATGCACATGCGTGACCGCCACTAAACTTCACCTCACTATGACCATGCAGTGACCACCTCACTGTTTTAGTGATCACTGGAGCCCCAAGAATTTAGACATTCTATAAATAGGTCATACATATTTGTTGTGAATCAATGTCTTTTAGACACATGGCATTTCTTTAATAAAATCATTTTTCTTCTCTTTTTTTTTTTTTCTTATATCTGTGGTCTACAGGGTGATAAATGCGGGCAAGAGTACACACAATGAAGATCAGGCAAGCTGTGAAATTATGTTTGTGAAGAAGAAAACTGGAGTACAGTCCACTCCCAACAAATCCTCAAACAAGCGAAGATCATCTCTACCAAATGGAGAAGGCCTACAACTGAAGGAAAACACGGTAGTCACATTGGGCTGAATATTTTTATCTGTTCAATTGCTATATATTTTAAGCCTTGTTATAATGGAAACCTGGCATTTCTGCGCTCATTCAACTTGAAGGGGTATTCTGGGCTTAACCTCTTAAGGACCAAGGATGTACCGGTACGTCCTGAGTCCTTTCCCTTGCTATAATGCGGGGCCACGGCGTAGCGGGTCGGGCCCGGCCTCTAACAACGGCCGTGACCCGTGGCTAATAGCATCATTGCCGCGCCCTATTAACCTTTTAGATGCGGCGTTCAAAGTTGAACGCCGCATCTAAAGTGAAAGTAAATCACTGCCAGCTAGCTCAGGGAGCTGTTCGGGATCGCCGCGGCGAAATCGTGGCATCCCGAACAGCTGTGGGACACGAGGAGGGTCTCCTACCTGCCTCCTCGCTGTCCGATCGCCGAATGACTGCTCAGTGCCTGAGATCCAGGCATGAGCAGTCAAGCGGCAGAATCATTGATCACTGGTTTCCTATGAGAAACCAATGATCAATGTAGAAGATCAGTGTGTGCAGTGTTATAGGTCCCTATGGGAGCTATAACACTGCAAAAAAAAAAAAAGTGAATAAAGATCATTTAATCCCTTCCCTAATAAAAGTTTGAATCACCCCCATTTTCCCATAAAAAAAAAAAAAAAACCAGTGTAAATAAAAATAAACATATGTGGTATCGCCGCGTGCGGAGATGTCCGAATTATAAAAATATATAATTACCGCACAGTCAATGGCGTACGCGCAAAAAAATTCCAAAGTCCAAAATAGTGTCTTTTTGGTCACTTTTTATGTCATGAAAAAATGAATAAAAAGCGATCAACAAGTCCGATCAATACAAAAATGGTACCGCTAAAAACTTCAGACCACGGCGCAAAAAATGAGCCCTCATACCGCCCCATATACGAAAAAATAAAAAAGCTATAGGGGTCAGAAGATGACAATTTTAAACGTATACATTTTCCTGCATGTAGTTATGATTTTTTTCAGAAGTACGACAAAATCAAACCTATATAAGTAAGGTATTATTTTAATTGTATGGACCTAGAGAATAAAGAGAAGGTGTAGAAACAGAAGCCACCAAAAGTTACGAAATGGCGTTTTTTTTCTTAAATTTTGTCTCACAATGATTTTTTTTTTTTCGTTTCGCTGTACATTTTTGGGTAAAATGACTGATGTAATTTCAAAGTAGAATTGGGGGCACAAAAAATAAGCCATAATATGGATTTTTAGGTGCAAAATTGAAAGCGGTTATGATTTTGTAAAGGTGAGGAGGAAAAAAATGAAAGTGCAAAAGCGGAAAAAAAACCCTGATCCTTAAGGGGTTAACTATGAGGAAATACAAGAAGAAATACAAGAAATAGCCAAGCCCCCTAATACCAGCTGCCACCTGGAGCCGCAAAGGATTTTGAGACTAACGTCATCCATACCTAAACGGAAACACTAGACCTGAGGGGACCATAAAAGAAGAAGACGATCCACGGCAGAGCGGTATAGCAAGTACATGTAGAACTAGCATAATTCTTCATAATTGGCAGGATAGTTATAAGTTAGTTAGGCCGGAATACCCCTTTAACTCTAAGGCTGGGTTCAAGCATAGTACTTTGGTCAGCAGTATTTTTGTCAGATCAGTATTTTTTGCCCCAAAAAAAACAGGAAAAGGTTTTCTCGGTCTGTTCAACTCTTGGTACAGACCAAAATACTACATACGGACTCTGCTTTACTGTCTTCCATATATCCAGAAATATGTTGGGGACAGATGGAAGAAAATATTCACATAGATTCAGACCACACTGAGTAGACACAAAAATAGAGACCACACGTGGAGCCATAATGACCAAGCTATTTTTTCCCTCTTTGCCATATTCCAAAATTCACTTATTTTTCCATCAAAAGTAAGTTATTTTTTTCAGGACAAAATGGTCTAAAAGAAGAACAGTCTTTCTTTCCTATAGCAACTAATCAGTGCTCAGCTTTCATATATCCAGAACCATTTAAAAAATGAAAGCTTATCTGTGATTGTTTGAACCCTGTATGTCAATTAGTCGATGCATGAGGGAGGGAGGAGGCTTGCTGCTTTTTCTCAGCACCACAAGTTTGACTCTTAAAGGGGTACTCCGGCCCTAAGACATCTTATCCCCTATCCAAAGGATAGGGGATAAGATGCCTGATCGCAGGGTTCCGCCTCTGGGGACCCCCGCAATTTTCATGCAGCACCCCCCTATCATCAGCCTCCGGAGAGAACATCGCTCCGTGTCTGATGAATCACGATCACGGGGCTGGAGTATAGTGACGTCACGGCTCCGCCCCCTCAATGCAAGCCTATGGGAGGGAGCGTCACAGCTCCGGCCCTGTGATCGTGACTCATCAGACCCAGAGCAGTGTTCGCTCCGGAGGCTGATGATAGCGGGGTGAGGCATGAAAGATTGCGGGGGTCCCCAGTGGATAGGGATAAGATGTCTTTGGGCTGGTTTACCCCTTTTAAACTGCTAACAAAAGCACAGCAGCTTACAAACAGCGATTAGAAAAATTAAAAGCACAGTTAATTTTATCCCACTGGTACCTACCTATCTGCTGGGATCTGTGACTCCATACCTGGTACAGAGCTGACAGATTCCCTTTAACTGTTAGTAAACATCCGATTGTAGAGAGTTCAGATACCTAGTGGCCAAGACTTTAACCCCTTAAAGACCACGGACATAAATGTACATCCTGGTGCGGCGGTACTTCACACACCAGGATGTACATTTACGTCCTATACATGACCGCGAGCATCGGAGCGATGATCGGGTCATGTGAGGCAGGTCCCGGCTTCTGATTGCAGCCAGGGACCCGCTGGTAATGGCCGACATCCGCGATCGCGCGGATGTCAGCCATTAACTCCTCAGATCAATACAGATGATGGCATCTGCGGAAGAGCGGCTACATTTTATGTTGATCTGATCGGCCGCAGGGATCAGATCAGCTAACATGGCGGATGGAGGTCCCCTCACCTGCCTCCGACGCCTTCCTGGCTTCTCCTGCTCTGGTCTGAGATCGAGCAGACCAGAGCAGAAGATAGCCAATAAAACTGATCTATGCATAACACTGAACAGTATTTGCAATCAGCTGTTTGCTATAAATAGTCCCCTATGTGAAAAATCCCCTCCCCCAATAAAAATGTAAAATGTCCCTTTTTCCCATTTTACCGCCAAAAAGTGTAAAAAATAAATAAAAAATATTTGCTATCGCCGCGTGCGTAAATGTCCGAACTATTAAAATATAATATTAATGGTCCCGTATGGTGATCGGCATGAATGTAAAAAAAAAAATCCAAAATTGCTGCTTTTTTTTATCACTTTTTATTTAAAAATACATTGATAAAAAAATGTATACATTTTATATACACAAATGTAGTATCAATAAAAAGAACAGATCACGGCACAAAAAATTAGCCCTCATAACGCCGCTTATACGGAAAAAGTTTATAGGTCGTCAAAATAGAGGGATTTTAAACGTACTAATTTGGTTAAAAAGTTTTTGTTTTTTTGGGTTTTTTTTTGCGCAGAAAAGTACGTAATCATGGGTATCATTTTAATCGTATTGACCCACAGAATAAAGAACACGTAATTTTTACCGTAAATTGTGTGGTGTGAAACCGAAACCTTCCAAAATTTGCTAAATTGCGGTTTTCTTTTTAATTACCCCACACAAATAGTATTTGTTTGAAATGTTAGACCATTTAAGCCTATTACAGCATACTTCAAGTAGCCACATAGGCACAAAAAGGCACACTACGGTTTTAGGTCCGGTGGGAAAACCGCATACAGGGCAAAAATGAGCCGACCGGAGTCAGCATTTCACACCGGTCGGCTCATTGAAATGAATTACATACGGGCAGCATATGGCAGGGATACGGGAGCGCCCGGTTTTAGTTCCCCCCAGCCGTATGCGGTCCTGTATGGCTAAAAACGTGGTGTGAACCCAGCCTAACACGAGCTTTGACTGAGCCCCCTTTCACACTGCCGTTGTGACCCCGGCAGGCAACGGACGTCAAGAAAGGAGAGGAGAATAACGGGAGAAAAATGAGTGCTTGCAACGTGTTTTACTCCTGCTACAAAAACAGTGCCCCACGAACCCCATTATAGTCAATGAAATCCATCGGGACCCGTTGTTGCCCGTTGTGCCCCATCCCAATAACAGACGTTAAAGGCCAAAAAAAAATTTAAAAAAAGAGAGTAACGGTCGTTTTCGGACGGGGCACAACGGCTGTGTGAAAGTAGCCTTATAGTTATGGATCTGCTGTAATTGTGAGCGCTCTTTCTGCTTTTACCTACCCCTCAGGGTCTTTTCACGTGGCCGAATTTCCACTTGCGGAATTCCGCCTTAAATTAAGGCCCATAGACTTCTATGTGAATCCACACTCCCATTCACACTTCTGAATTTCCGCTTGCGGAATTCCGCAAGGGGAAATTCAGAAATGTGAATGGGAGTGTGGATTTCCATTGAAGTCTATGGGCTTTAATTTAAGTCGGAAATTCTGCCGTGTGAATAGACCCTCAGCAGCTTGTCTGTCACTGCCGTGAGGGGCGAAATGGAAAGTAGGAGAGCTTCCTTACTGAATACACCAGACACATAACCGAGAGCTTTTTCGAAGCTCCTATTAGCCAAATGGCAGATGTCACAGTATGGACTTGTAGGATAGCATATTCAGTTGTCCGACCCATTTATTGTTGCTTTATAATATGATTGTTTATAACCGACTATTTCTTTTGTTCTTAGGAAGCTGATGGAATCACATTTCAGTACTGGGCACTGTTTGATGGACATGCAGGAGCTGGAGCTGCTGTTGTAGCATCTAAGCTTCTTCATCACCACATTGTAGAACAACTACAGGACATTATAGATATCTTGAAGAACTCAGCAGTTTTACCTCCCACCTGTCTGGGAGAGGATCCCGAAACAACATCCACCAATAGTAGGACTCTGACTAGGGCTGCATCATTACGTGGCGCTGCAGGGGCACCAGGCTCGCCAAGCACACCCCAGACCCGATTCTTTACAGAGAAAAAAGTTCCACACGAGTGTCTTGTCATTGGAGCTCTTGAAAATGCATTTAAGGAAATGGTAAGGGAAATGCACAAACATACTAGTAAACTGAACTTTTCTGGTAATTACTTTATCCAAACTTTGGTGTATCCTATTGTACGAAATGATCATGAAACTTGGGGTTTCCTATTAATATCAGTCTAATGCATTGTATGAAATGAAACTTATTTCTAACTTACAAGCAATATATACCTCTTCCTCCCACATATGCCTACTTTGCTTTGCCCTGTTGCCTGTGCCTGCTTTGCTTTACCCTGTTTCCCTGGGGAATGACCGCCTTCTAGCATCAACTAAGGTGGTCACGCCTACCCAGTTAAAGGGGTACTCCGCCCCTAGACATCTTATCCCCTATCCAAAGGATATGGGATAAGATGTCAGATCGCCGGGGACCCCCGCAATATAGCAAGCAGCACCCACCTGTAACTGCTTCCGGAAACGCTGGAGGCTCTCAGGCTAATTCCTCCCGACCACGGGGAAGGAAGTTCGTGATGTTACGACTCCGCCCCCGTGTGACGTCACGCCCTGACCCCTCAATGCAAGTGTATGGAAGGGGGCATCAGGGTGCTGCCTGCTATATTACGGAGGTCCCCAGCGACGGGACCCCGGCGATCTGACATCTTATCCCCTATCCTTTGTATAGGGGATAAGATGTCTAGGGGTGGAGTACCCCTTTAAACTGCAATCTTCTGGCCAATCCTGAAAGTTTTGAGCTGTAATTGGTTTCTATGGGAAAATGTCTTCAGATTTTGTCTCTGACAGATTAATAAATCTGGACTAAAGTTTTTATTAACACATGTTATCATCAGGACATTTGGGTATACAAGACTATTAATATACAAAACAAGGTTTCCTGACCTATATTAACACATAAGATAAAAAATACAGGACAGAGCCTCCATATAATTAACATGTACATTCAGATAACTAAAGCAGTAGGACAAAACTGTAGTCCTAAGGATAATGCAACATCAGTCATGGGTCATAGATAAGGGATATCATGGGTAGTATTATATACAGATTAGGGAATGTCAGCGCTAGATCCATAAGCAAATAGTCTACTCAATCCCCAGGATGCAGCATGCAATGAAACAAGTAAATGTAACAGAGACACATGTAGGTATGTCAAATAGCAGGAAAAATAAATATACTTTACCCAGATATATAGAGTTATTAAGTGAGAAAACTCCCTTTCAGCAGCAAGGACAGATACAGAGTTCTCAGTAACTTTTTGTGTTCTGTATAGTATATTTTATTTTTACTGCTATTTACCATACCTATGTATTGTGTACATTGTATTATCCTTGGAACTACAGTTTTGCCATCTGGATGTACTTTGTTATTATGTGGAGGCTCTATTCTGTATGTTTTGTCTTGTGTTATTACATGTCAGGTAACTTTGATTTGTATACTAACACCAGGGTATATTTATTTCTTTAGGATCAATTGCTCATTCATATTTCCAACCGATCCTAATGATAACCTTAATCAATAGATAAGATATAACACAGTATGGCTATGCATTTGTAGAAGTAGGAGGTAAACCTCAGAGGTGTATGTCTGGGAATACACCCGACATATACCTCCATACATATAGCAGTAGTATGAATAAAGCAAAACTTTCAAAACTTTTCTTATAGATGACAACCTTTTTAGATGTGCATAGTTGGGTAATAAAAATCCTTGCCGCGCCGCCAGTTGCACCTTTCACATTGCACTTCCCATGATGCACAAACATAATACCAGTATCAGCATCAGAACTGTGGCTGCTACTCCCCTGTGCCATTTAATTCCCCCTTCACCACCCTCATGTGCCATTTCAAACCACCCATCACCCCCCCTTGTGCTACTACTTTACCGCTCTTGATTCCCCCCAATATTACTTAATTCCTACCCCCTTGAGCCCCCCCTATACCACATCATTTCCCCCTCTATCCCCTCCCGTGCAATTTCACTCCCTCGTTCATCACTCCCTGTGCCACATCTTTCCTCCCTTGCTCCTCCCCTGTGCTATGTCATCCCCCTTTCTTGACCACCCTTGTGCCATATTATTACCCCCTTTTTCACCTTCTGTCCTACATTACCCCCCTTGATTCCCTTGTGCCATTTTAACCCCCCTTATCACCTCCTGTACCACATCACCCCCCCATTCCCCTTGTGCCATTCCCCCTTTATCCCCCCTGTGCCATTTTAATTTCCCCCATTTATTACCCCTGTGCCACATCATTACTCCCCTTTATCACCCCCTGTGCCACATTACCCACCTTGATCCCCCATGTGCCATTTTAACCACCCTCATCACCTCCTGTACCAAGCCACTTCCCCCTTTATCTCCCCTGTGCCATTTCAGTTCCCCCCTTTATCATCCACTGTGCCATTTTACCCCCTGTGCCATTTCAGTTCCCCCCCCCTTTATCACCCCAGTGCCACATCATTACCCAACTTCATCCCCTCCTGTGCCATTTCAGTATTCCCCTTTATCACCCCCTGTGCCATTTTTCCCCCCCTGTGTCATAAAAACGCACCCCCCCCCCTCCTCTGATCCCCTGCTGTGCATTTCTCACCTTGCCTGTGTCCCCTGGTGCGCTCCAGCAGGCTCAGGTGCAGGGGCTCTGCGTCGCTCTATCTCTCTAGGCCTCCTGACTCACAGGGGATTTCTTTTCTGATCAGAGTCATTATTAACTTTTCCTTTTCTTCGCTATTAAGCCTAGACCCCCATTACTTGTCTCCCCAGAACCTGCCAGACAAACATTATAAGGATCCTTTACCCAGTACAATGTCCAACTCTTTATAAACTCCCCACACATTGCCCCATACAGTAATAATTCCCCCTCTGTGCACCCATGTAGTAGCAGACGGCATTCCATCCTGCTTCCATACTGAAGTAGGCCCCTCTGCCCCTATATTGTTGTAAGCCCCCTCTGTGCCCCCATATAGTTGTAGGCCCCCACACTATTGTAGGCATCCTCTGTGCTGCCATATATTTGTAGGGCCCCATACAGTTGTATACTGCTTCAGTGCTCCACGCACCTCTGGTCTGGGGACCTACTTCTATGGCCTATAGCAATAGGTTTCCGGTCTGAAGGAGCAGTGGAGCACCAAAGCGGACACTGTAGTGACCGTCCACAGCAGCCTGGTGCCAACGCATCTTCTCTGCTGTCCTCCTGCTACGCTCCTCAGGGCAGCAAAATCAGCTAGTACCAGCAGGCAATCGCCATTATAGATTTTTTTATGAGTATTCTCCAGGTGAGCTGCTAAGTACCCCTTGGGGTACTTGTACCCCAGGTTGGAAACTGTTGCACTAGTGTGTCACAGCACCCAGTTTGGAAAAGCCTGGAATGGAGCCTTCTGTAAAAAGTCCTAAAAATAAAAGTGTGTTGCTTTTATCATTTGCTTGGTGGACAGCAGGTGGCAGTGTTGTGCAGGAAATCATATTACCTTGTACCTTCATGGTTCTGTTCTAAAATGTCAGGTTGTGTGCTAGGATTCGGCATAGTTATAAGGGTACATCTTTTTATAGTAATAGAGGGGACAATCTTTTCCTTCTGTCTTTCTTCCTCGATTACTCCATCTCTCTTCCTTACTTCTCGTACCATAAGATGTACTCAGTTTTATCATCAATGGATAATTTAAATAGAAGTTTACCAGATGCACTACATACCAAACTACAAAAGTTCCTGCACACACGTTTAATAGTTCACCCATACATACAAGTCTACAACCATATAATATCTATAGATAACCATCATATAGAGGAAGAATTAATAATTTCTTTAGCCCTAGTTTAAAGAGTACCTGTCATCAAAAAATCTTTTTGATATGTTCTTCAGGAATGTCTCCTTTAAAGGAGAACTACGGTATTGAAAAATGTATCCCATATCCTAAGGATAGGGGATAAGTTTCAGATCGCGGGGGGTCTGACCGCTGGGGCCCCCCGCGATCTCCCGTACGGGGCCCCGGCTCTCTGGTTAGAGAGCGCGTGTCGACCACCGCACGAAGCAGCGGCCGACACGCCCCCTCCATACACTGCTATGGGAGAGCCGGAAATTGCCGAAGGCAGCGCTTCGACTCTCCCATAGCAGTAAATGGAGGGTGCGTGTCAGCCGCCGCCTCGTGCGGTGGTCGACACGCGCTCTCTATGCAGAGAGCCGGGGCCCCGTACGGTCGGATCTGAAAATTTTCAATCCCGTAGTTCTCCTTTAACAACTTTCAAAACGCATGTAATTAGAATTTTTTATTTTTTTTTTTATCTAAAATATGACCACTAGGGGTCTCCCTACATGCACGTCTCCCAGATTTCGGACTCATGCTGGCCTGGCACGAGCCCGAAATCTCAGTACCGGGGACACTGACAAGCGCAGCTCCCTGCCTGTCAATCAGACAGGCGGGAGCAAGCGCTGTGCCTGCTGCACAGCAGAGAGCAGCTCCTTACTGGCCGGCCGCGTAATCAGGCTCTGCCCCCTGAGATGGAGAGCTGGCGTGCGCTGGCCAGATGTCAGTGTAGCACAGCTCTGCTATACAGAAGGATCGGGTCTGCCTTTCCCCTAGCCTGATAGAGGTCTTCCTTAAACAAAGTAAGTGCAAAGAGATAGATAGAGGTGCTTTAGGGATAGAAGGGCGGAAGCAGCCCGGGCAGGCTTCAGCTGACTACAAGCCTGCCGGGCCACTCCCCCTTCCTCTCTCACAGACTTCACAGAGATGAGCAGCTATACAGCGAAAGATTAAGGTAGGAAAAGGGTTTTTTGTTTAAAAAAATAAATAAATGAATTAGCGTTAGGAAGAGTCAGGGACACATGGGGGAGGGGAAGAATTAGAGACAGTTTATAGGTACTCTTTAAAGGCGTACTCCGGTGAAAACATTTTTTCTTTTAAATATACTGGTGGCAGAAAGTTGAACATATTTGTAAATTACTTCTATTAAAAAATCTTAATCCTTCCAGTACTTATTAGCTGCTGGATGCTACAGAGGAAATTCCTTTCTTTTTGGAACACTGATGACATCACGAGCACAGTGCTCTCTGCTGACATCTCTGTCCATTTTAGCAACCATGCATAACAGCTGTATGATAACGTCAGCAGAGAGCACTGTGCTCGTGATGTCATCAGAGAGCATTCCAAAAAGAAAAGAATTTCCTCTGTAGTATTCAGCAGCTAATAAGTACAGGAAGGATTAAGATTTTTTAATAGAAGTAATTTACAAATATGTTTAACTTTCTGCCACCAGTTGATTTAAAAGAAAAAAGTTTTTCACCGGAGTACCCCTTTAATGGTGTTGCCAGTTTATAAAAAATAAAGCCCTGGCCCTAAAACGTTGCATGGACTTTAGTTACTGTTTTCATTCCTGTTTTTTCCCAGATGTCATATTTTATTTTTTTTTTTTAAAGAAATCTCGAGTGCTCCCCATATAATTGATATCACTTTCTACCTTTTAATCTTGCCGTTCCCTTTTATTGAGGAAATCGGCTTTTATCAGTTAATGACATTACGTTGGTTTTTTGGGATATTTTTTTTTTTTTTTGTCCAATAATCATGCAATCATCTTCCAGAGAAAAGCCATTGAGACTGATCCCATCAGATTTCCGTCAGCAGCCGGTTTATTGCCTTTATACCTCTCTTTCAACAAAGAATGTTCTTAAAGTCTGACTATTGTGCCAGGAATTCAGGTGGCTAAGATCTAAGAAGATAAGATGACTTTTATCTGAGCAAGAAATAGAAACAAAGCAGGTGTCTAGTTTTTTATTACATGAATGACTACCTGTCCTAGATTGGTATTGTGAACATTATAGATCTAAAGATGCCCATATATTTAACCCCTTGAGAACACAGCGCGAGAATGAGGCAAATCTTTCACTCTTCACATTGTAAGAGACACAACTCTTATTTTTCCATCCAGAGACCCTTGTTTTTTACTATACTTTGTAAAGACTCCTTTCATTTTACCTTAAAATGTACAGCAAAACCAAAATAATAATTTAAGGCATCAAGAAGGGGGGGCGGAAACACAATTTTGCCACTTTTGGGAGGGTTTGTTTCAAGCATTGCACTTTTACAATAAAATGACACTAACTAAGAGTGGAGTTTAGTTTTCTTTGTGGGGTTTTTCCCTGACAGGTATTTTTCTGTGTATTTACGAATGTGCTTTTTTAACACATGCTCTGAGCTGTTGGTTTTTCCAGAGTTAAAATCCATCAAATTTTATGTGGGAACAAGAAGTTAATTTGTAGATTTTTCAGAGACACGACCCTTTTCCCAGTGGTTACGCTCCTTTTAGTAGGGTTTTTTTGATTTTTTTGTTGCCAAATCTGGCACAGGACATGTGCGCCACAGAAACCCCAGAAAATCGACTCGGAAAAGCCTTAGTAAATGAGGCCCAGTATCTTTATTCTGTTTGACCGGATATTTTCTTGCAGTGTGATGCGTAGTTTTTATTTGTACCATTTTAGTTTTGGATGGAGCTTTTTAATTTTTAATTTTCCTTGCATGGCATCCTGTGCTGCACTTGGACTACTCAAGGATGCCAAGAATGGTTGGTCAAAAGCAATGTGTTAAAGGGGTACTCAACTGCCCCAGCATTTGGAGAATTTTGTACAGCACGCTGGGTGCGGGCTGCGGGGATTGTGACGTCCCATCACGCCCCCTCAATGCAAGTCTATGGGAGGTGGCGTAGTTGCCGCCATGCCCCCTCTCAGAGACTTGCATTGAGAGGGAATGGAGTGACATCATGAGGGGCGTGGCGGTGACATCACAACCCCCGCACCCAGTGTTTGGAACAAAATGTTCCGAGCGCTGGGGCAGTGGAGTACTCCTTTAACCCTTTTCCTAATGTCAATGGGCACCTTAACCCAGAAATATACTGGGTGATTTAAAGAGGACTTATGGCCAACCCCTCAAACATTAGATTGCATTATTATTAAATATGGTAGGATGCCCTGGTCACACACCTTTTTACAGTTTCTTGATATGCTCTTCTGTTCCTGAGATGTGTGGGTTTAAAGTTTGTCTGACAATTCGGAAATCTGTCAGATGGGCGTGAACTTAATTTCAGTAATTGGTATGAATATCATGTGATGGGCAGGATTATACAGTCAGGAAGTATGTATTAGGCATACAGGCCCCCTTAATGTAAATCATGTATAACCAATGACTGTATAATCCTGCCCATAACAAATTGGTGCCAGAAAGTTAAACAGATTTGTAAATTACTTTTATTAAAAAACTTTATCCTTCTAATACTTTATCCTTCTAGTATTCTACAGAGGAAATTCTTTGCTTTTTGAATTTCTTTTTTTTTTTGTCTTGTCCAGAGTGCCCTCTGGTGACACCTGATGTCCGAATCAGGAACTGTCCAGAGCAGGAGAAAATCCCCATAGCAAACCTATGCTGCTCTGGACAGTTCCTGATACGGGCATCGGGTGTCAGCAGAGAGCACTGTGGACAAGACAAAAAATAAATTCAAAAAGCAAAGAATTTCCTCTGTAGCATACAGCTGCTAATAAGTACTGGAAGAATAAAGATTTTTTAATAGAAGTAATTTACAAATCTCTTTAACTTTCTTGCATCAGTTCATAAAAAAAAAAAAAAAAGAGTACTCCTTTTAAATAACATTTCGTTGTCAGTGTAGCATGGGGTGTATGATAAGAGAGGTACATTTAGTGTTTAGGGCTTAACCTCTCAGTTTCAGTGAGAAGAAATCCTAATACTACAGCATACATCTCCTCAAGTGGTCTTATGACTGAAAAGGTGTAAATCCCCCACAGCCAGGTTTCAAAATCTATAATATAGCCATAACAGGGAAAAATGTAAATTCCCTGTTATTATAAGTGTTATAAAACGCGTAATATATGTAGAAATAGCAACTTTTTTTTCTACCTATTTACAGTAAATTACCCTTTTATCGTTTAGTGCTTACTCTACGTTTGGTACCTATTGTTAATTTGTCCATTAATGGACACTAGGTGGCACCTGCGAGCTGATTTTGTATTCCATTTTACTATACTTTTATTGCACTTAAGAGTTGCGTAAGATTAGAGGTGACAGCTTTTGCTTTAGTCAATATATTATTGTTATTAATGGTAGACTAAACAATTGTCAATAAATCAATTGACAGGCTGAAACAATTGGCTGTGTTATACCATGTCTCTGCAAAGAATGTATAACATTTAAAACTGCTGCTCTTGAGAACCACGTTTTCCGGTGCAGTATCTGGTTGCAATGGACAATATATATTTTTTTCTTTACGAAGTTTCCCCAAATGCCTCCATTAGTTCTGTTTGTTCGCTGCTGTTTTCTTTGTTTCCTTGTTTGATCTTTTACTTTTAATCAAAGCACATAAAGGAAAAGTAATCCTGGGCTTAATGAAAGCATAAACAGTGAAAGTATGAAAACCATCATAAAGGTAATTTATTGCGTGCAATTAAACCTCCATTAAACAGAAGTGGTATGAAATTTCCAATAGGGCTGGAAAATGTTCCATAAAAAAAACAATTTATATGAATCAAGTTCATTTACGATGGTACCATGTTTCTAAAGACTATTTAAATATATTCCAAAGGCATGTTTTCAATGACTCGATACATTGTAAAGGCCGTACTGTTCTGCAGATAGCTGAATCAGTGTGTGAAACAGAAGGGACGCATAGGGAATCTGCCTTGATAAACAGTATTATAGGTAATTTTAGGCAATATCCTTAGACTATCCTTAGATGCTTTACACATATTCTGAAACTTACTGAATATCAATAGTAAGATCCTGGAAATGACTTATGGACTATGTTATAGCAACATTTAAAGACTACCTGTCATCTAACTCAGATTATATTCACTAACTACTCCTAACTGCCCTAAAGAAAAAATTCCAACCATAAAAAAATCTCTGTATCATACTTTTCCCCTTGCTCACATTGTGTGAGCTCCTGGCAGGAGAAAGAGCTGTGACTCTCCATGCCTGGCACACACTTCATAAGTTTGGACTTCTGCAAGTGAGGGCGGAGACCAAATTAACTGTTCGGGAACAGAACAGAGCCACCTAGTGGCTGTTTTTTTTTCAATCACATTAAAAACATATAAAGGTTGAGCATTTGAACAGAAAGTAAATGGCAAAGTATAATAACATAAGGAACAATATATTACAAGTTTAGTTTGGTGACAGGTACTCTTTAACCTGTTAAGGACCCAGGGCCTACCTGTACGTCCTGAGTCCGCTCCCGATCTATAACGCGGGGCCATGGCGTGGCTAATAGCACGCGGCATTGATCGCGGTGCCGCACTCTATTAACCCTTTAGACGCGGCATTCAAAGTTGAACACCGCGTCTAAAATGAAAGTGAAAACATGCCGGTTAGCTCAGGGAGCTGTTCGGGATAGCCGCGGCAAAATCGCGGCATCCCGAACAGCTTACAGGACAGCCGGAGGATCCCTACCTGCCTCCTCGCTGTCCTATTGCCGAATGACTGCTCAGTGCCTGAGATCCAGGCATGAGCAGTCAAGCAGCAGAATCATCGATCACTGGTTTCTTATGAGAAACCATTGAACAATGTAATAGATCAGTGTGTGCAGTGTTATAGGTCCCTATGGGAGCTATAACACTGCAAAAAAAGTGGGAAAAAATTAATAAAGATAGTTTAACCCCTTCCCTAATAAAAGTTTGAATCACCCCCCTTTTCCCATAAAAAAAAAGTGTAAATAAAAATAAACATATGTGGTATCACCGCGTGCGGAAATCCGAATTATAAAAATATATCATTAATTAAACCGCACGGTCAAAGGCGTGCGCGCAAAAAATTCCAAAGTCCAAAATAGTTCATTTTTGGTCACTTTTTATATCTTGAAAAAATGAATCAATATGATCAATAAGTCCTATCAATGCAAAAATGGTACCGCTAAAAACTTCAAATCACGGCGCAAAAAATGAGCCCTCATACCGCCCCATACGCGGAAAAATAAAAAAGTTATAGGGGTCAGAAGATGACAATTTTAAACGTATACATTTTCCTGCATGTAGATATGATTTTTTCCAGAAGTACGACAAAATCAAACCTATATAAGTAGGGTATCATTTTAATCGTATGGATCTACAGAATAAAGACAATGGGGGAGATTTATCAAAGGATTTAGACTGGTTTTTCCTGTCTAAATTTGTCTCGCAGAAAGTCGCAGTCTAAATATGTGCGACTTTTCTGCGACTTTTGCTATAGAGGATTTTTAGGACATGATGCATTCTAGTCTATTTTAGATGGAAATGCATTGGAAAATGCATTGGTGCTGAATTTATCAAGTGCGACTTTTGTGCGACAAGTCGCATCTGCCCAAAATACGCTGAAATGTCAGACCATGTTGGAGCAGGTCTAAATGCAGTTTAAGCTGTAGACCCTGAAGTCTGAGCACAGAATTTATCAAGGGCTGTGAGACCTTTGATAAATTAGGAGCACAATAGACAGGAGACTACCACATACGCTGGTCTATAAGCATACCCAGAATAGACTAGATTAGTAAATGTCCCCCAATGTGTCATTTTTACCGAAAAATGTACTGTGTAGAAACGGAAGCGTTTTTTTTTTTTCAATTTTGTCGCACAATGATTTTTTTTTTCTGTTTCGCCGTAGATTTTTGGGTAAAATGACTGACGTCATTACAAAGTAGAATTGGTGGCGCAAAAAATAAGCCACCATATGGATTTTTAGGTGAAAAATTGAGAGTTCTGATTTTTTAACGGTAAGAAGGAAAAAACGGAAAAACCCCGGGTCCTTAAGGAGTTAAAGGGGCATTTAATATCAACTGGCTCCAGAAAATTAAACAGATTTGTAAATTACTTCTATTAAAAAATCTAAATACTACCAGTACTTATCAGCTGCTGAAGTTGAGTTATTTTCTGTCTGACAACAGTGCTCTCTGCTGACATCTCGGTCTGTCTCAGGAACTGTTAAGAGCATAAGAGGTTTGCTATGGGGATTTGCTCCTTCTCTGGACAGTTCATGAGCCAGACAGAGGTGTCAGCAGAGAGCACTGTTGTCAGACAGAAAAGAACAACTCAACTTCAGCAGATGATAAGTACTGGAAGGATTAAGATGTTTTAATAGAAGTAATTTACAAATCTGTTTTAACTTTCTGGAGCCAGTTGATATGAAAAAAAAAAAAAAGTTTTCTTCGCGGAATACCCCTTTAAATGCTTCTACTAAAGAATATAGAATATTTTGAAATATGGCACCTTATGGAGCTTCATAGTTTGGAACATCCGATCTAGGATTCTCTAGTGTGGACCTGCAGACGTGGGTGGTACTTTAGCCATAGCAAGTCCCATTACCTTGGATGTTTAGGTGCCCACTCAGGCAAATAACAAGTAAGTGAGGTTTGGTTTACTATGTGGCTTGTCGGTCTGATTTATGGTGTATGATGTAATCCTTTAATTATCACTATCAATCCTGCTGTTTTGGTCTGCAGTCACTAAGTAATGAGGACCCTATGATTTCTAGCTGCACCCTTGCCTGCAGGGGACACTGCGTACCAGCTCTGGGAACCTGTTAATCCCTTCATGCTGCCCTTTGAGAGTGCCACATAAGGTATTGACAGACACGCTGATTTCAGAGGTGTGAGTATGCGGGAGTCACGGGAAACCAGCACTTTGAGGCAGAAGTCTGAAATAATTCTGGGGTGCAGGCTCTTCCTTTTGAAAGCTTTTTTTTCTATGCACATTATTAAGGCAAAAGCTGACAATCATTTTTGGGGAAGTATGCATTTTGTGATTACATAGTACTCCTGCCTTAAAGTACTGGTATCGCACTGTGATTTTCTAAACTGCTGAAATTAGCTTGACTGTCACTGTTATATAGCAGACAGGTTCCCTCTAAAGGAGAACTTAAGTTTTTTTTATGTTTTCTTTTTAAATATATATATATATATATATATATATATATATATATATATATATATATATATAATATATAATTTTTTTTTTTTTTTTTTTTTTCGAGTATAAGCCGACCCGAATATAAGCCGAGGCCCCTAATTTCACCCTAAAAACCCAGGAAAAGTTATTGACTCGACTATAAGCCTAGGGTGGGAAATACATCATCCCCCCATGTCATCATCCAGACACCTGTTATCATCACCGCCTATAAATCCCTTCATCAGTGGTCTTCTACCTGCGGACCTCCAGAAATTGCAAAACTACAACTCCCAGCATGCCCGGACAGCCATCGGCTGTCCAGGAATGCTGGAAGTTGTAGTTTTGAAACCTCTGGAGGTCCGCAGGATGAAGGCCACTGCGGCCTTCGTCATCATCCCCCCCCCCCCCTTCATCATCACCCCCTGTCAATCCCTTCATCAGTGGTCTTCAACCTGCGGACCTCCAGAGGTTTCAAAACTACAACACCCAGCATGCCCGGACAGCCGATGGCTGTCCGGGCATGCTGGGAGTTGTAGTTTTGCAACCTCTGGAGGTCCGCAGGTTGAAGACCACTGATGAAGGGATTGACAGGGGGAGAGTTGACTCGAGTATAAGCCGAGGGGGGTGTTTTCAGCACGAAAAATCATGCTGAAAAACTCTGCTTATACTCGAGTATTTACGGTAAATATCTACTTACCTTTAGCACTCCTGCTTCAGTACCCCGCAGCGTTACTGTCTTCTGAGGAAGCATCTGGGCCCAGTGTGTCATTCTTCAGCTCATTGAATCCCTGGCCACATCAATGTCCTGTCTCGGTCAGCGATTCGATGAACTGCAGTAGGACACAATGGACCCAGGTGCTCACTGCGGCTGATTGGAGCCGGACACTGGAGGCACTGCGGGAGCGCTGGAGAAAAGTAGATGTTTTATTTGTTTTTTAGATCTCGCACAATGGGCATAATTAAAAAAAAAATTCTACCAGAGTTCCCCTTTGAGGGCTGAGGGTGATGACCTCTGATGTGTACCTTCTTTTTTTTTGGACATTTACTATACAGTTTTTTTGTTTTTGGTAGTGTTCACCCATTGTATCCCATTTTGGATTGCATGCAGAGTTAAAGGGGTACTCCGGTGGAATTTATTTTTATTAATTTTTTTATTAACTGGTGCCAGAAAGTTAAACAGATTTGTAAATTACTTCTATTTAAAAATCTTAATCCTTCCAGTACTTATCAGCTGCTGTATACAACAAAGAAAGTTCTTTTCTTTTTTAATTTCTTTTCAGTCTGACCACAGTGCTCTCTGCTGACACCTCTGTCCATTTCAGGAACTGTCCAGAGCAGAAGCAATTCTCCATAGCAAACCTATCCTGCTCTGGACAGTTCCTGACATGAACAGAGGTGTCAGCAGAGAGCACTGTGGGCAGACAGAAAATAAATAAAAAAAAAAAAAGAACTTTCTTTGTATTATACAGCAGCTGATAAGTACTGGAAGGATTAAGGTTTTTAAATACCGTATATACTCGAGTATAAGCCGAGTTTTTCAGCACGATTTTTCGTGCTGAAAACACCCCCCTCGGCTTATACTCGAGTGAACTCTCCACCCGCAGTGGTCTTCAACCTGCGGACCTCCAGAGGTTTCAAAACTACAACTCCCAGCAAGCCCGGGCAGCCATCGGCTGTTGGGAGTTGTAGTTTTGAAACCTCCGGAGGTCTGCAGGTTGAAGACCACTGCGGCCTTCGACATCATCCAGCCCCCTCTCACCCCCTTTAGTTCTGTACAGTACTCGCCTCCGCTCGGCGCTGGTCCAGGGCTGCAGGACTGTCCGGAGAGGAGGTGGTCCGGTAGGATAGTGTTTCCGGGCTGCTATCTTCACCGGGGAGGCCTCTTCTAAGCGCTTCGGGCCCGGCCCCAGAATAGTCACGTTGCCTTGACAACGACGTAGAGGTACGTTCATTGCCAACGTACTTCTGCGTCATCGTCCAGGCAACGCCTCTATTCCGGGCCCGCAGCACGGAGAAGAGGCGCCCCCAGTGAAGATAGCAGCCCGGAACCACTATCCCACCGGACCACCTCCTCACCGGACAGCCCTGCAGCACCGGACAGTCCTGCAGCACCAGACCAGCGCCGAGCGGAGGTGAGTACTGTACAGAACTAAAGGGGGTGAGAGGGGGCTGGATGATGTCGAAGGCCGCAGTGGTCTTCAACCTGCGGACCTCCGGAGGTTTCAAAACTACAACTCCCAGCAAGCCCGGACAGCCGATGGCTGCCCGGGCTTTCTGGGAGTTGTAGTTTTGAAACCTCTGGAGGTCCGCAGGTTGAAGACCACTGAGGGTGGATGATGACAAGAGGATGATGAAGGGGGGGTGTGGGATGATGAAGGGGGGTGGGGATGATGAAGGGGGGGGTTTGGGATGATTACAAGGGGATGATGAAGGGGGGTGGGGATGATGACAAGGGGATGATGAAGGGGGGTGGGGATGATGACAAGGGGATGATGAGTAGTGCACCCTCCTGCACCCCCCCCCCCCTCCAGGAGGCAGAGTAGTGCACCCTCCTGCACCCCCCCCCCCTCCAGGAGGCAGAGTAGTGCACCCTCCTGCACCCCCCCTCCAGGAGGCAGAGTAGTGCACCCTCCTGCACCCCCCCCCCCCCCTCCAGGAGGCAGAGTAGTGCACCCCCCCCCCCCTCCAGGAGGCAGAGTAGTGCACCCTCCTGCACCCCCCCCCCCCTCCAGGAGGCAGAGTAGTGCACCCTCCTGCACCCCCCCCCCCCTCCAGGAGGCAGAGTAGTGCACCCACCTGCACACCCCCCCCCCCTTCCAGGAGGCAGAGTAGTGCACCCTCCTGCACCGGCCCCCTCCAGGAGGCAGAGTACTGCACCCCCCCCCCTCCAGGAGGCAGAGTAGTGCACCCTCCTGCACCCCCCCCCCTCCAGGAGGCAGAGTAGTGCACCCTCCTGCACCCCCCCCCCCCCTCCAGGAGGCAGAGTAGTGCACCCCCTCTCCAGGAGGCAGAGTAGTGCACCCCCCTCCCCCCCCCCCCCAAGCAAAGCGGCAGGATCATTGTGGCATCCTTTTATACCCTCCCCTTCAGGTAGGAGGAGGAGCTTCAGCTGTTGCAAGGTGTGCAAATAGGGAGAGGTTAAACAAAGATGAATATAACGGACGTTAATAATAAGGTATTAACGGATAATAACGGATAAACATTTATCCATTTAATTAACGGACGTTAGAAATCTATTCATCCGTTATAATAGTTTTATTCATCCATTATATAACGTACGTTAAATCAGTATAGAATTGAATATAACGTATGTTTTATAACGGATTTATGAACCATAGTGTGAAAGTAGCCTAATACAGTATGTTATATTTTTCTCTGTATGTCTGACTTTTGTATGGCAAGCTGTACTTTTTATTGTTCTATTTTGATATAGATGGGACTTTCTGATTTACTTTTTTATTTCATGTTTTGTGGGAGGTAACAAAAAAAAAAAAAAAAACACAGTTCTGGCATTTTCGTTTACTTAATTGACCGTGCGGTTTAATTAACGATATATTTTTTATAATTCGGTCATTTCTGCACACGGCGATATCACATATGTTTATTTTTATTTACACAGTTTAGTTTTTTTTTTTAAATGGGAAAAGGGGGGTGATTCAAACTTTTATTAGGGAAGAGGTTAAATGATCTTTATTCACTTTTTTTTTCCACTTTTTTTTGCAATGTTATAGCTCCCATAGGGGGCTATAACACTGCATACACTGATCTTTTACATTGATCACTGGTTTCTCATAGGAAACCATTGATCAATGATTCTGCCGCTTGACTGCTCATGCCTGGATCTCAGGCGCTGAGCAGTCATTCGGCAATCGGACAGCAAGGAGGAAGGTAGGGGACCCTGTCCTGCAGCTATTCGGGATGCCACGATTTCGCCGCGGCGATCCCCAGCAGCCCCCTGAGCTAACTGGCATTAGTTTACTTTCACTTTAGACGCGGTGTTCAACTTTAAACGCCGCGTCTAAAGGGTTAATAGCGCGCGGCACCGCGATCAGTGCCGCACACTATTAGCCACGGTTCTAACAACGTCCGGGCCCGACCCGCTATGACGCGGGGCCATGGCGTAGCCCCGTGTTATAGAAAGGGAGTGGGCGGAGAGCGTACAGGTACGCCCTTCGTCCCCAACAGGTTAAAACATTTTTTACAGTGGAGTACCCCTTTAAGCATTCCATACTATGTCCATAGTGCTAGAAATACACAGCACTCGCCACTATTTTAATCTAATAATTTATTTTACTTCATGCAGGTTACAGGGTGGAATTGCCAATGTCCGTATAACATCATCCCAAGCTCTGTCAAGGCTTTCACAAAGTATGAGATGACATTACTGTTGGCCATTCCATTCTGTAACACATATCTAATTTATATGCTATAAGCCTTATATAATGGGGAAAACATTTAAAGTTTTTTTTATAATTTTTTTTTAAACCTGTCTCTGTGTATATTTATAATTATTACTGTCTTATACTTTAACTTTAATTCTATCCTTAGGATCTGCAAATTGAGCGAGAAAAGAGCACTTACAATATATCTGGAGGCTGCACGGCACTTATTGTTGTATACTTACTGGGGAAAATTTATGTCGCCAATGCTGGGGACAGCAGGTAATAGTATCTCACATTTATTGAGCTATTTACATTTAGTAATAAGTACACACCCACCCGCCACCATGTTGTCAGTCTGCCAGTTTGTCAATTATTGTAAAATAACCATTTTTTTTTTTTAATAGTCACGGCTAATGGTAACTAGATTTTCATTAGCAGCTGTATCTATTTAGAGTGCTTGGTCGTGGGTGGACTTGTTATATAAATGTGTGTAATTGAAGGGTTTGTGAGGGTTGTGTTTTTTGTTTTATTTTTTATTTTACCTTGTTAGAATTACTGCTGAGACCATCTGTTTTAATAGTCATCAGCTATATTTAGTACTATTTAGTACTATTTAATCACCCCCTTTTTTTTGTTTTCTTCATCGTTGATCTCTTTTGATTGATCTAGAGCAGTTTTTCCCAAACGCGGTCCTCAAGTACCCCCAACAGATCTATTTTCGGGATTTCCTTAGTCTTTCACAGGTTATATAATTATGGTCAGGGAATCAGGTATCACCACAGTTATATCACCTGTGAAAGACTAAGGAAATCCAGAAAACATGACCTGTTGGGGATGCTTAACCCCTTAAGGACTCAGCCCATTTTGGCCTTAAGGACTCAGACAATTTAATTTTTACGTTTTCATTTTTTCCTCCTCGCCTTCTAAAAATCATAACTCTTTTATATTTTCATCCACAGACTAGTATGAGGGCTTGTTTTTTGCGCGACCAGTTGTCCTTTGTAATGACATAACTCATTATATCATAAAATGTATGGCGCAACCAAAAAACACTATTTTTGTGGGGAAATTAAAACAAAAAACGCAATTTTGCTAATTTTGGAAGGTTTTGTTTTCATGCCGTACAATTTCTGGTAAAAATGACGTGTGTTCTTTATTCTGAGGGTCAATACGATTAAAATGATACCCATTATTACATACTTTTATATTATTGTTGCGCTTAAAAAAAATCACAAACTTTTTAACCAAATTAGTACGTTTATAATCCCTTTATTTTGATGACCTATAACTTTTTTATTTTTCCGTATAAGTGGCGGTATGGGGGCTCATTTTTTGCGCCATGATCTGTTCTTTTTTTTGATACCACATTTGCATATAAAAAACTTTTAATACATTTTTTATAATTTTTTTTTTAATAAAATGTATTAAAAAAGTAGGAATTTTGGACTTTTTTTTTTTTTTTTGTTCGCGCCGTTAACCGTACGGGATCATTAACATTTTATTTTAATAGTTCGGACATTTACGCACGCGGCGATACCAAATATGTCTATAAAAAAAAATTTAAGCTTTTTGGGGGTAAAATAGGAAAAAACGTACGTTTTACTTTTTTATTGGGGGAGGGGATTTTTCACTTATTTTTTACTTTTACTTTTACATTTTTTTTACATTTTTTTTTACACTTGAATAGTCCCCATAGGGGACTATTCATAGCAATACCATGATTGCTAATACTGATCTGTTCTATGTATAGGACATAGAACAGATCAGTATTATCGGTCATCTCCTGCTCTGGTCTGCTCGATCACAGACCAGAGCAGGAGATGCCGGGAGCCGCACGGAGGAAGGAGAGGGGACCTCCGTGTGGCGTTATGAATGATCGGATCCCCGCAGCAGCGCTGCGGGCGATCCGATCATTCATTCAAATCGCGCACTGCCGCAGATGCCGGGATCTGTATTGATCCCGGGACCTGAGGGGTTAATGGCGGACGCCCGCGAGATCGCGGGCGTCGGCCATTGCCGGCGGGTCCCTGGCTGCGATCAGCAGCCGGGATCAGCCGCGCATGACACGGGCATCGCTCCGATGCCCGCGGTTATGCTTAGGACGTAAATGTACGTCCTGGTGCGTTAAGTACCACCGCACCAGGACGTACATTTACGTCCTGCGTCCTTAAGGGGTTAAGGACCACGTTTGGGAAACACTGATCTAGAGCTACAGGCAATACAGACCAGTTCTTGGAGCAGTCATCTATTTTTATATATATATATTTTTTTTATATTTTGTTAAATTTTAATTAAGATCATATTGTTTAGTTACTTGGATGGAGAGTGGTTATCGCAATCCTTGCATGAAAAGTATCGGCAAAAAGATATGATTCAAATAAACTAGCCAACTAAGCTGACCCTTTTCTGTAATCCTGGGACCATTGTGTTGAAAAGTCTACCCTACTCCAGGTCACAAAGTGGTACTAGGAAAAGGTCGGAGTGAAGGGTTTTTAAGGTCTTCAGTGAGAACTTGGTTTTCATTGTGCAGTTGGTGCTTCAATATAGAGTGGAATTCTGTAGTTTTACATTCTTGTGTAGTTCTGCATGCTAATGCAAATCCGTAATGGAGAAGGATGGTAGAGATGAAGAACAATGTGCAGAAGAAACAAAGCTTGTCTAAAGAAGATGCCTTCTGTATTGATAGATATAGTGGGACATGTACAGGGCTACTTTAAAGTAAACGCATAACTTATCAGCAGTTCCCTTATAATATACTTTTGGCACTCAAATTGTATTAGTGATTTTTTAGAAAAGCCTGTTATTAGAGAAGCTATAAGGAAATTTAGCTCACTGTAGACTTTTCATAAAGGGTTATTTTCCCAGGAAAAGCTGTAGCCAGCCAGACCTATTCCTGGCAACAGCCGCTGCAGGCAAAATGTAGTATTCCATGGTGTCCATTCAAAATCTGCCCATCTGTGGGCTGCTCTAACAGAAGGGCACACTATTTGCATTAATATAAGGGGGTCCTAAGCAGGAGCAGTTCATTTACCACAGCCATATGCCCTAATAGGTCGTATGGGCAGGGGTTATTTTCTTAAAGGAGAACTACGGGATTGAACATTTTAACCCCCTTTCCTAAGGATAGGGGATAAGTTTCAGATCGCGGGGGGTCCGACCGCTGGGCCCCCCCACGATCTCCCGTATGGGGCCGCGGCTCTCTGCATAGAGAGCGTGTGTCGACCACCGCACGAGGCGGCGGCTGACACGCACCCTCCATTTACTGCTATGGGAGAGCCGAAGCGCTGCCTTCGGCAATTTCCGGCTCTCCCATAGCAGTGTATGGAGGGGGCGTGTCGGCCGCTGCTTCGTGCGGTGGTCAACACGCACTCTATGCCCAGAGAGCCGGGGCCCCTTACGGGAGATCGCGGGGGGCCCCAGCGGTCGGACCCCCCGCGATCTGAAACTTATCCCCTATCCTTAGGATAGGGGATACATTTTTCAATCCCGTAGTTCTACTTTAACTTTTGGTTTTGAAGTGCAGTGTTCAGCACACATATAATAGAGGTTTCTTTTGGGTGACCTATATAGTGTTTATTTGTCTATGTACTGTAAGTGTTTGTGTGGTGTGTATATACACATTTACATAGATATACACATTTTTATATCTATACTGTAATATCCTAAGAAAAGAATCCAATAGACTTTCGCCACCATTCTTAAGAACGAAAGCAATGAAGTATAACTGCAGAGATTTCTGCATGCTGTACAAGGACAAGATATTGAAGCATTATAGTTCCATAATATATTTTTTTAATTATACATTGTCATTTCCCATGATGCACCAGGAAGGTCACTTATTCCTTGTCTTTTAATTGTAAGCTGAGCGTGGTAGCTTTACAAACTGTGAAAGATGTAGCAACTAAATATCTGTAAAGCTGACAACTATCTTGGCTGTGTGTCATGTAAATGAATGTGTTGGATGACTACTAATTTAGTCTTACATCTGCTGCTGCCTATTCCTTGCATTCCAATGAGGAAAGCTCTGTTGTTATATCCACCACTATCTTAACTCCGTAACCACTCTTGCATTATAATCTACGATATTCTTATTTTGGAGTTACACATTGGTTAACACAAGAAGTGTTCATAATACATAGGATATCGTATGCCCTTATTGACCTTCCAACAACAAAAGGGGTGTTAGGAGCTAGTTTACTGTCCTTTTATGTGTCAAGGACATCCTCTGCAGTCTGTATTCTGTGCACCTAAACAATTGCATTATAGATGGATAGATTCCGAAAGCATTTTCAAACCTTAGCTGTGTGCACAGCAGCATCAATCTACTGAGAAGTACATTTATAACTATATTATGCAGTATGAATGCAAGGTAGGTTACTCTGAATGACCTATATGAGAATAAATGCATTGCTTTAGTAAGAATAAATAGAAACATAGAATGTGTCGGCAGATAAGAACCATTTGGCCCATCTAGTCTGCCCAATAATCTGAATACTATGAATAGTCCCTGGCCCTATCTTATATGAAGGATAGCCTTATGCCTATCCCATGCATGTTTAAACTCCTTCACTGTATTTGCAGCGACCACTTCTGCAGGAAGGCTATTCCATGCATCCACTACTCTCTCAGTAAAGTATTACTTCCTGATATTACTGCATAAACCTTTGCCCCTCTAATTTAAAACTATGTCCTCTTGTGGTAGTTTTTCTTCTTTTAAATATGCTCTCCTCCTTTACCATGTTGATTCCCTTTATGTATTCAAAAGTCTCTATCATATCCCCTCTGTCTCTTCTTTCTTCCAATCTATGCATGTTAAGGTCCTTTTAACCTTTCTTGGTAAGTTTTGTCCTGCAATCCATGTACTAGTTTAGTAGCTCTTCTCTGAACTCTCTCTGGAGTATCTATATCCTTCTATAGATACGGCCTCCAGTACTGCGCACAATACTCCAAGTGAGGTCTCACCAGTGTTCTGTACAGCGGCATGAGCACTTCTCTCTTTCTACTGCTTATACCTCTCCCTATACACCCAAGCATTCTGCTAGCGTTTCCTGCTGCTCTATTACATTGTCTTCCTACCTTTTAGTCTTCTGAAATAATTACTCCTAAATCCCTTTCCTCAGATATTGAGGTCAGGACTGTGTCAAATATTCTATACAGTGGTCCCTCAACATACGATGGTAATTCGTTCCAAACGACCCATTGTTTGTCGAATCCATCGTATGTTGAGTTATTCGTGCAATGTAAAAAGTGCATTTATTACTCACCTGTCCCCGCCGCTCCGGACCGTGTTCTCACTGCTCCCGATGCTGTCCCAGGGGCTCCCGATGCTGTCCCGCTGCTCCGGCGTCTTCTTCGTGATCCTCCGGCTTCTTCCGCATCTTCTCCAGGGTCCGGGCCTTGCTTTCTGGTGACGTTATTACACTGCTGTGCCGGCACGGCGTGCGTAGTGGTGTGATAACGACGCCGGACCCTGGAGAAGATACAGAAGGAGGATCCCGAAGTGGACCAGGAGCAGCGTGGATAGGTAAGTGAACCTGTCCGGGATGCTTAAACTGCTGTCCGACAGCAGCTTAAGCATTTTGCGCTGTCGGATAGCAGTTAATGCGATGGCCCCGACATATAAAAGCATCGTATATCGATGCTGACATCGACATGCGATGGCCTCTGAGAGGCCATCGTATGTCGATTTGATCATATGTCGGGGCCATCGCATGTCGGGGGGTTACTGTATTCTGCCTGAGGGTTTTTACGCCCCAGGTGCATTATCTTGCACTTATCCAAATTAAATTTCAGTTGCCAGAGTTCTGGCCATTCTTCTAGTTTTCCTAAATCCTTTTCCATTTGGCATATCCCTCCAGGAACATCAACCCTGTTACATATATTTGTGTCATCAGCAAAAAGACATACCTTACCATCGAGACCTTTTGAGATATCACTAATGAAGATATTAAATAAAATTGGTCCCAGTACAGATCCCTGAGGTACCCCACTGGTGACAAGACCTTGCTCTGAATATTCTACATTGACTACAACCCTCGGTTGTCTGTTACTCAGCCACTGCCTAATCCACTCAACAATATGGGAGTCCAAACTCAATGACTGTAGTTTATTGATAAGTCTTCTATGTGGGACAGTGTCAAAAGCCTTACTAAAATCTAGATATGCGATGTCTACTGCCCCTCCGCCATCTATTGTTTTAGTCACCCAGTCAAAAAATTCTATAAGATTTGTTTGACATGATCTCCCTGAAGTAAACCCATGTTGTTTTTCATCTTGCAATCCCATGGGATTTTAGATGTTCCACAATCCTATCCTTTAGTAGGGTTTCCATTAATTTCCCCACTATTGATGTCAGACTTACTGGCCTATAGTTGATTGATTCCTCCCTACTACCTTTCTTCTGAATGGGCACTACATTTCCTAATTTCCAATCTTCCGGGACGACTCCTGTTACCATTGATTGGTTAAATAAATCTGTTAACTGTTTTGCTAGCTCACCACTAAGCTCTTTTAATAATTTCGGGTGTATCCCATCAGGCCCCTGTGATTTATTTGTCTTCACTTTAGACAGCAAACGTAGAACCTCTTCCTCTGTGAAGACACATGCATCAAACGACTCCTTAGTTTTCCTCTCTAATGGTCCTTTTCCTTCTTTTTCTTCTGTAAAAACTGAACAGAAGTATTCATTAAGGCAGTCGGCTAGCCCCTTATTCTCTTCTACATACCTTCCTTCCTTTGTCTTTAATTTAGTTATTCCTTGTTTTAATTTCCTTTTTTCATTTATATATCTGAAGAATGTCTTATCCCCTTTTTTCACTGACTGAGCTAGTTTTTCTTCTGCCTGCGCTTTAGAAGTTCTTATAGCATATATCCTGCAGCCAGAGCCATCATTGGAGTTGGTGATTTAAAGGGGTGTTCCAATATGCTGCTGGGGAAAAAAAAGAAACATAACAAAAAGGCATACTTATGTAGCCCCTGTTCCCCACTTGTCCCCCACAGCCTCCATATGCCTCTGTCCGGTCCCCTGATTTTTTTCTTTATTTCAAGACAAAAGACCTACCCTACCAATCACTGGCTGAGATGGGACACCTCTGTGTCTAGTGATTGGCTGAGTGGGCAGGTCCTACACTAAGCGCTTGTCTCGGAAACAGGAAGAGGAGAGAAGCTAAATGGACCAGACAGAGGCGGACAAGGGCAAGGCAAGTATGCCTTTTCTATTTTTTCCATACCCCAGCAGCATATTGTATTTTATCAAACACTGGAATACCATTTAAGAAGATTTCTGCATGTGACATGTAGCACAGACTTTGTAGGGGATGACAGACAGGCCCACTCTAAAGCTATGTTCATATGGGAAAAGTTTTCCATTCATCTGCAGGAAATCCACTTGAAATCCACTTCCCATTACTTTCAAATGGAACCTGCACTGTAGTGTGGTGTTTTCCAATGTGCATTTAAAATCTGTATGGCAGGACAAGAAAGTGAAAATCACTTCTTGATGCAAATTTAAAGGGGTAATCTTGTATCATAATATTTTATACAAATAAAACTGACCACAAGATATATAAAAGAGTGACTTCAGCATGCTTTTGCGTCATTTTCTCCTGACAGGAAGTTGTGTAGTCCTTTCATTGTCGGTGTGGTGTTGTCTTCAGCTCCTCCGAAACCCCACCCCCTGGTAACGTAATTACCTCCTACCAGCCATTACAGACTTCAAACAATAAACACTACCGTTTTTGCAGACTTAGCTGGGGAGATTTATCAAACTTATGCAGACAAATTGCCCATTGCAACCAATCCGATCGCTTTATTAAAAGAAGGGATCTGATTGGTTGCTATGGGCAACTGTGCAACTTTTCAATCTCATCTGTGTAGAGAGGGAGGCTGCTCGGTTCTGCAGCAACTCTGGGTGAATAACTGGCAGGAGTGCTGTGGGAGTGAGGACTGTAATAAAAAGCTAATTGAACTATTGCATTCTGTGAATTGTAGTTCTACTTCAGGTTTCTGTTGAGGAATAAGAAACAGATTTTTCTTCTGAATACACCCTAACTATATTTATATAGTTTGTGTGTAATGTGAGCGTTGTGATTCACATGCGCTGGATGACGTGGCATGTCCAGGTCACATGACCACTATGATACGGCATGTGAAGTAAAAAAAAGTGCCAAAATCCAAGTTACGCTGAATTTCCAATGTAAGTATTTAGATTGACATTGCAGAAGATGCAAATTCCTTAGGATCTGTCAGGTAAGTATTCAAATTAGAAGTGTTAGCCATAGACAAGAGAAAAAGGACGCCTGGATAATTCTTACTATAATACATTATGAGAAATCATAACATTAACATCCTAATAATAGATCAGTCCCAAATTAAAAACATAACAGTAAGTTAGCAATAAAGAACAAATAATGACAAATAATAAAAACTCTAAACCATAACAAAGTCATAACTACTATTAAAAGAACCAAATAAGTATACAACTATACTATCGTCACAAGGCAAATACAGAGAAAGTGGGAAAATAATAAAGGAGCATAGCTATTGTTCTCATTAAGCCCATGGCAAAGCAAAGCAAAATGACGGCTCTCCTCGGCTGAATGCTTACACCTGCGCCTGGATTAGCCGGCAGTGTTCCCGGTTCAAGCAATGCAGAAAGAAGAGATTTCCAGCGCAGGATAAATGCAACAGGTTCTTTATTACGGATCACATGGAAGGCACCGGTAACACCTAAGTGTGATTAATTCTTGTGGGGGAACGCGGCAGATAGTTTTTTGAACACTAACCGTGCCTTGTCGATTCGATCCAAATCGTGAAGCGGTTGAGCGACCCCATCGCCTGGTGCCTCCGTAGACCCCGACATCTGTGTTGTAACTTCCATGTATATTATCGATCCTTAAAGCAGTATCCTGTATAGCGGAGGTGTTACCTGTGCATTCCATGTGATCCGTAATAAAGAACCTGTTGCATTTATCCTGCGCTGGAAATCTCTTCTTTCCTCATTAAGCCCATGGAGTACATTTGCATTTAATTGGTAAATCCACCATGCCTCTCCAGTTTACCCCAGTTGCCTCCCCTTGGGCTCACCAACACTTTATCAATCCCTCTTACCTTCAACAGTTTTGCATTACAGTTGTGAAACCATTTGAAATTCTGGGGTATGGTTTTTAGTCTCTGAAGATATTCCTCTACATTTGTCACTGCCATAATCCCAATAATGTGCTCCCAAACTCTTCTCCTCTTCAGTTCTCTGGATGTCTGCCCTATATAGATTGCTACAAGGGCAGTAGGCAAAATAAATTGCCCCCCTAAGTACAGCAATTTATAGAGTGCGTTATTTTGTATTCTTTGTTACGAGCAGAGTTCCAAACTACATCTGTATCAATGTTACAGCATGCAACAAAAGTCTCACACAGCTTACACCCTAACAAGGTCCCAGTAACATGAACCACATGCCATCTGGGACACTAAGAAATAGCTGCTCCCTGATCAAATCAACATGACCCCAAGCTACAATGTAGCTACAATGAAGTTTAGAGGGGTACGGCTACCATATATTATGCAACCCCACACCATAAATCTAATCTCTGAAGAGGATAGACCTCCATTCTAGCCTCCATTGCTATCTTGCTTTACACCTTGATAGCATTTGAGAGCTGTGTGTTGTGCGGTAATAACTCAATTATGAATTGTGGTCATAAAAATATTATGAATCAATGCAATTCACATCTGAGTCCGACTATTTCCTCAGAAATCAACAAGTACTTTTTATGGTGGGATGATATTAACGCTTATGGATGTAGTTTTGCAATATACAATGATACACAGGTATTATAAAAGTATGCAAATTTATTGGTTATAAGGTTAATTAAACATTGCAAGCTTGTTAATTGACTACATATAGTAGAATAATACATGTGAGTAGTAAGTAACTTGGTACAGTGAAACAAAAGCTACTAGGTTAGGAATATCATATAAGAAAAAGGTTACATCATGATATTAAAATGGGCAATATCTATTCATAGACATATCAATATGGAATGCTAAATACAATCCCCGCCCACTTCTAACCAACTACAAATCACATGAATCCATGAATGGGCAAATCATCTAAGGATATAAACATGGAAGAATACTTCCACCCTGTTCTGGACTATTTTTCTATACATGACTTTGGTAACATTATTAAGACAAATAGCAGAGTTTTATGATCTCGCTAGACTATATTTTAGAATGAAGAACTTGAAGCAAGTTTCCTGTGTGGTAAATATACTTATAACACTTAGTTTGACGAGTAGGAATTCTATCAATATGTCTAAGCAATTATTTAATGCTTTGATAGATTTTAGTTTTACAATCTTTTTATTGGGTTTTCAAAACATGCTTTGATAGATTGAGTCTTGATTCTTCTGCAGGTAGAATGAAGTCTCACAATATCCTAAAACTATAATCTAAATATGAAGATAATTAATTATTTTATTTAATTAATTTATTCGCCAATCTAAATGGTATAAGTCCATCCACATTATCCAGATTGGTCTTAATTAAATGGAATATCATTTTTGTATCTCTTACCAAGTCTATGTAAGAACCTTACTTCTGGTCCTAGGAAAATTGAACGGTCCATCGCATCGTCATGGATAGCCATTGGTCTGGTACCATGTGATCAGTCCGCTTGCTGGAATCTCACATGGCTTTTCCACCTGGTTGGGCCTCTTTCCTGTGTCTTTGTGTGTTCTCTAGAGCACAGTCCAGTACAGTCCCTAACATCTGGTTTACCAGACTTTTTAATTAGACACACCCTCCTAAATTGGAATTCCCCAATGAATGTAGGCTGCCTGTGTAAATATGTAATGACATCACTATAATACCCAGAATGCATTGAGCATATCATTCATAATGCCTTTCCTGTCAGTGTAATGTCAACTACCCATACACAAGGGGGTGCTATTGTATAAGCAATTAGCATCATTACCATTAAGGGTTAACTGTCAATAACTGGTCTTAAACCCACATTCCACACTTGACGTGTGGAGCCATAATTAACAATTCAGGGATTATTTTTTACATCTATAAATAATTAAAACCTGGAACACCTGTAGTAGCTGGACATCTGCCTCATAGCCCAATGTCATGCAAGTGCCTTCTGATGGTTTGTGTAGGTTTGACACCCCAGACTTGGAATGTGATGTCCAATTTTACTCTCAGTACAGAATGGCTCACTACTCGTCATTCATACTTGCAGAGGTTTACCTCTTGCTGTCATTCCAGTCCATTGTTGGTCTCCCAACCATATAAAACACAATATTGACTAGTACTGACATCTCAGCCTACAAGTGTGGGGATCTGCTGGAGTGATAAACAAAAGTCTCATTTCAAGGATTCTGCCCCTCTTAGTTGGTGCAAACTGCCAGGTAGATGAACTGAAGGCATAATGTAATTACAGTGGTCCCTCAACTTACATTACATCTCAACATACAATAGTTTCAACATACAATGGTCTTTTCTGGACCAATGTAACTTGAAACCTGACTACATACAATGCTACGGACAGTGCAGATCTGCGAAACAGGTCAATGGCTGGAGGAACCGACCAATCGCAATGGGCATTTTACTAGTAAAACACTTGTATTACTGAAGTGCATGCACTGACTGGCTGTCTAGTAGTGCCTCCCTACAGTACAGGGTGGTACTACATGTTCTGCACTACTCTGTTCATATAAGAGACAAAACAAACAAAAACAGTTCTCAAATACAGCATACAAGGTCCGTAGACCTGGATAGATATAAATGATGGGCAAAGAATATGAACAGGACATCAACATATCAATATATGTAGGATTTAACCAGCTAAAATAGCCAATCAATATGCAAGAAGCAAGTATAGGCAATCGAGCCCCCCATAGGGTGGCACATATAAGGAAACCAATCACTATGCAATACATACAGAGCTGCCAACTGCCCACAAACACAGGAAGGAGGGGGGGAGGGGAATACAGAGGACCACAAGACCAACACAAAAAACATAGCACAAGACCCAAAAGGAATAATAGGAAAAGAGGGCGGGGGGGTGTATGGAAAAAGAGAAGAAGAAAGAAAAGAGAAGGGAAGAAACAAAGCTGTCAAGTTCACTGAAGTGAAAGCAGTCCCAGGGTTCCCATGCTGATAGAAATGCAGGTGTAGAGTTATTCAAAGAGGCTGTAAGAGATTCTAGTGAGATCTCACGTATGTGGGCCAGCAAGTCAAGCTCAGAAGGAGGCAAGGTTCGCTTACAACATTTAGCTATGAGGGTCTTGGAAGCTAACACTATATGCATGAAAAGCTTAAATGACTTCTTGGGTAAAGCCCAGAAAGACAGGTGCAGAAGGTAATGAAGGGGGTCTAAGAGAATTGAAACACCCAAGACATCAGTAATCAATCATTGTACCAAGTGCCAATAACCCAATATGTGGTGGCAAGACCAGAAGATATGAAACACCGTCCTTAATCGAACACCACAGCGCCAGCACTCAGGGGGAATAGTAGGATTCAGTCTATTTAGGAGTTCTGGGGTGTGATACCACCCCGTTAACATTTTATATTGAGTTTCCTTATACAGTAGAACATGCATATAGAGGCCTTAGAAGCCTGGTCCCAAATAGTCCGCCACTGCTGGATAGAAATGGTAGTGTTCAAAACATCCTCCCACCGACTCATATAGCGATGGGAGGGAGAGTCACCATCCAAAGGATGAAGAAGGAGTGAGTAAATATCGGAGAGAAGTCCCCGTGCCTGAGGTCCATTATGACATAGCCATTCAAAACCCGTTGGCTGAGAAACAACCACAGAGTTAAGTGAGGAAGATATATAATGCCTCAATTGCAAATAATGGAACCGTTCAGATAGGGGGAGCTCCCTGCAGGCAACCAGTTGATCCAAGGACAAGAGAGATCAGGAGAGGGGATCCACTACATCAGCCAAACAAAAAAGACCCAGGGAACCCCACTTTCTCACTATACCCGAGGACAGACCAGAGGAGAAATCCGGGTGGTACAGAAAAGACCGCATAGGTGACAAGGGGAAGAACAGACCAAATTTCCTGCAGCAGTAACCCCACACATATATAGAGAAAGACATAGGACCCAACAAAGAAGGAGAGGACAGGTCAGGGGGAGGAATACACCAGAGGAGAGTATTTTGATGAATTGGTGCCAACCATCATTTTCCACTTCCATCCAGTGACTATATGCATGATACGTAGACCATGTTGCCAGGTGTCTAAGGTGGGCCGCCCAATAATATTTCGCAACATCAGGAACAGTCAAACTACCCAGGGACCGACTAGCCCATCATTACAGACATCGAGAGGCAATGGGGAATGGAAGATAGCCGATTAGAAAGAGCATAGAGGGGTACACGGTCCAACAGCATCTCAAAATAATAAAGCAATTTAGGGAGGATTGTCATTTTGACCTCCACAATTCCCCCCCAAAAAACTAAATATATTGCGACCGAGGAAGGAAGTTAGTAGAATAAAGGGAGGAATAGGAAGGGGAAAGAAGAACACCCAGGTATTTAATTGCAGTATGAGACCATTTAAAAGAATTATTAGCGCGTAAGAGAGTACAAAGGTGCAAGGGGAGGTTAAGTGGGAGAGCTTCAGTTTTAGACAGGTTAACCTTATACCCAGAAACCACCCCATAATCATAGAGAACCCTATAGAGGCAAGGAAGAGAAAGCAAAGGACGAGAGAGGGTAAGCAGAACATTGCCTGCAAACAGACAAATCTTACATTCTCTGTCATGAAGGGCAATGCCAGTGATGTCCGGGTCCCCCCAAATCATAGCAGCAAGGGGTTCAATTCATAATGCAAAATTTGCTTTCAATCTGGCCTTTGTACCATTTAGGCCCCTCCCACATGCAACAGATTCTGGAAAATTTGATAGTTTGCAGATATTAGCAACCCCTTTATGGCTTTTCCTCCTTGAGGTTGCAGTTTTAATGTTGAAAAATATATGTTCTGAGTATTAATTTAGACATATGGTATGAGGCAGACACAGATGCTGTGTAGGAGGAAAGCATAAGATTGCTGCTGTCTAAACAGGCAGCTTAAGATATTGTTTTGGGAGAAAATTAGAAAATCTCAAGATCATTTCATTTATAGCTTTGTTTAGGACCTTTACAACTTCATGATTGTTTTCCTAAAAAAATATAAATTCTAAAAATCGGTCCACAAATAATGTTGTCAAGGGCAAAATCCTTTGTTGTAAGCATCAAACCGTAGCAAGAGTTACGTAGAAATTGTATTGTGAAGATATCTGTTCTAATCCTACTCACAAGGCCAATGGTTTGTCGTGTGATGTGAAGCCCTGTTTCCTCACTGCCATTACTGGTGGTGGGCATGAAGATGTTCCTCTGGCTGTACACTTCACTCCCCTGTTGCTGTGATCTCTGTCCAGTTTCACTTGATGGGCTCCATCGTAATTCTATAGAGCTCTTCTAGTGAAACTGGACTGCAGGGAGGTGAATTGCACAGCTGTGTGCTTTTCCCTACTCGTTCTAAAGATGCCATGAGACCCCGACTAATCAAAATACCTGACTATTCTTTTTAAATAATAGGTACACATTCATTTATAAACATAAAGTTGTGTTAATTAAATAATAAGCCTTAAAGGGGTATTCCGGCGCTAAGACATCTTTGGATAGGGGATAAGATGCCTGATCGCGGGGGTCCCGCCGCTGGGGACCCCCGTGATCTTCCACGCCGCACCCCGTTAGTATCAGCCCCCGGAGCGTGCTCACTCCGGGTCTGATTACTGGCGATCACGGGGACGGAGCATAGTGATGTCACAGCTCCGCCCCGCGTGACAGCTGTTACGCTCCCTCCATAGGCTTGCATTGAGGGGCGGAGCGTGACATCACACGGGGGTGGAGCCGTGACGTCACTATGCTCCATCCCTGTGATCGCCAGTAATCAGACCCGGAGCAAGCACGCTCCGGGGGCTTATTCTAACGGGGTGGAGCGTGGAAGATCACGGGGGTCCCCAGCGGCGGGACCCCCGCGATCAGGCATCTTATCCCCTATCCTATGGATAGGGGATAAGATGTCTTAGCGCCAGAGTACCCCTTTAATAAAAGTTTTAGCTTGTGAAATATTACATCTTTTTTTCGCATGTATTCTACAAGAGAAATTTTTACATTTAAAAGTTCTCAGGGTATTGTTGGGAACATAAACGCTTGTAGTCACCTGCTGCTGATCCTCCAGTGCTGTTCCCACTGACACACAAGAGGAAACTGATATCAGAGAATGGTATCACTGGAATGGCACCAGCAGGGGATTAGCGCCAGGTGACTATGAGTTAGAACAGCTCCCTGAACACTTATAAATGTTAAATAGATCTTCTGAAATACCCCTTTTAAAACAATTGTTGTCCTTCCTCCAAGATTGTATAGGTTTTTAAATATTTTATTGTAAATAATCAGTCATTTATTGGTGTGGAAATATAATGGAAAGCATTTTCTTGTTAAATAAACAAGTTTTTGTATAGTTTACCCTTTAATGGTCTATTCACACGTACAGTATTCTGCACAGATTTGATGCGCAGATTTGACGTGCAGGATTTTCTGCTGCAGATTTTAATGTGAACTGAACACCGCTTGAAATTCTGCGCATCAAATCTGTGCAGAATACTGTATGTGTGAATAGACCCTAAGGGTGTATTCACACGTACAGTATCCGGAGTATATTTAATCCACATAATTTTAAGCAGTGTTCAGTTATTTCGTTTACATTGAAATCAGTGGCTTCATATCCTGTGCATCAAATATGCGCAGGATACTGTACGTGTGAATAGACCCTAAAGGGGTTATCCAGCTATTAAAAACAAATCCCCTATCTGACCTCTGGAACCACCTACAATCTCAGGAACAGAGTTCAAATCTCAATGCTCCGGCCCCTTCTTCTGAGACGTACTTGTCCTGAAAGAGATGGCCTATCCAATTATTTGTCCTGCCTCCATGGGCCATAATTTCTGAGAGGAGTACATCTCAGAAGGTGGGGGTAGGAGTTTTTAGCAGGGAGAATCATGTCCTTTCCTGGAGATCTGCTCAATATCCTCTATCCTCGTGATATAGGATACTTTTTAATTACAGGATAACTCCTTAAACAGATTTTCAGTTTATTGGTCAAATGTGTTTTAGAGCATTTTGCCATACTTTGTGCATCTTTGCTACAATAAGTAGACTACACACAGTATAGGTAAATGGAGAAGATAGTGGAGCATGAATGAAATAATTCCTTTAGGATATTATATTATCTGTCCTGTTATGGTTTGCAGAGCTTCTAAATTGTACCCAGTAAAAAGAGCCAGGTTTATCTGTCATAGGTACAATTGTCTCTTTAAAGCTGGATTTTCACCTTAATGACTTAGTGATGTTTATGTAATACTAGCTGAGTACCCGACGTTGCCCGGTTTTTCCTTCCTAATCCTTGTTGGAGAGGAAAATAAACAAAGGAGGAAGCTTTGGACTTCATATCCTGTCGTCATATATTGTTGTCATATCCCAACCCCACATCCAGACCTCCTATCCCATCCTCATATCTCGACCCTCACAAATGGGGTAGTTAAGGGTTAAATTAACTATCCTATATTTTAAATGGACATATAAGTAACATGTGACCCAAGTATTATCGAAATATCTCCAGCTGTTTGGAAGTTATGCAGTAACATTTAATTCCCATAGATTTGAATGGGACTTTAAACAAAAACCCCGACCCTGGCAATTGGGGGTAAGTAAGGGTTAAATCACCTATCCTATGTTTGTTGTTGACATATAAGTAACATGTGTGCCAAGTTTCATGTTAATATCTTTAGCTGTTTGGACGTGATGCTGGAACATGCAAACATACATACACACATTAAGTTTTATATATATATATATATATATATATATATATATATATATATATATATATATATAGATTAAACTTTTTGTCAAATAAATCTTTTTTTTGTTTATTTGTTAAGGGCCATAATTATCCGAAATGGAGAAATCATTCCTATGTCTTCAGAGTTTACACCAGAATCGGAGCGTCAGAGACTTCAGTACCTAGTAAGTCAGACAAAATGTTACTATGAACTACTGTAGTATTGTTTTTCAAGGTAAAAGAAGAGTTTTGAGGAATATGAGACTATCATCTAGTTTTAAAATGCATATTTATCCAAAATAATGAAAAAGCCAGCAAGCCTTGCATTGTAACTATACTTTCTACTAACCATAGAAGGGATTCTTACATGGTTGTTTCAGCAATTTGTCAGCACAGTTAAGTGGTGTCAGTTGTTGGTTGTCTAGCTTTAAATGAGCTCTATTGTTTCAAACTACTTCCCTCTGTGTTTTTTACCATATTTGTAACACAATTTTTTGACTCCTAACCCCAGAAAAGAAAAACTAACGTGTAGGTAAATAGGTCTTGCTTCCCAACAACCTGCTGTTACTGACAACAATGCCTGCAGAGAGGAATCCGTCTGAAGAATGAACAAGTTTATTCTTTTGGTGGTGGAATTTCAGCGGCGGACGCTCAAATTGCAAAGTGTGCACTGTTCAGAGGAAACCCATTGCCAGCAATGGAACTCTGCTGCACCGAAATATCTGACCAAAATTCCTAAGCAGAATTCCGGTTGGAAATTCCATAGTGTGAACCTAACCTAAGACGTAACCCATAAAATCCAAATCCACAATCGTTCCACCAAGGAGGATAATGGAGCGCTGCCCACGACTTCTTGAATAATAGTATTTATTTGAAAAGGATTATAAAAACGTACTGCTGCAGCCTTGTATTAATGCCCTTGTACATGTTGTGCCGGCATTAGCACAACCACCCGAGGTGAGTCCGTTCTTGGCTCACCTTTTCAATTTGCTATTAGCTTTTGGAGGATATTGCACAAGGAAGCGCCTCTTGTTCTTTTATTTAAGACTTAACCCAGGTACTGGGGATGGTGCAGAGCCAGTACTTTGCACAGGAGAGAAAGAGAGCCTAGGTTGGGTAGCTGCAGTCTGGCTTCCACTTATCTCTCACAAGTCACAACCTATAGTTATATGTAAACATTAGGGCTTTTGTTACTGTATGTTCACAGTGCAGCCTCCTGAATTGAATGTAATTTTTCCCTTCGCTCTACCTTTAGTCTGCAGATTTGTCATTTTCCTCATTATAATTATCTTCAGCAGCAATTCAGTGTTTATTGTACCCCCTTTCAAGCTGTACTGTTGCAGTTTGTGTACTTTGTGATCTATTAGACGTATACTAGCATAGCACCAGCCCATTAAGTGCAGTGTACTTTCATAAGCATAACCGAGAGAAGTGCTGACCTATGATTAGCCAGATATGCATCTCTTATTATAATAGTCTCCCAAGTACATTTTTACAGGCAGGTCCCATAAAGAAAGAAATGAGCAGCGGTGCACATGTGCAGTTTTCCACTCATTTCTTACGGGAGACTGGGTTTCTTGTTTTCAAGTTCATGGGATGGGGTTTGATCCTGTGGCTAGGGTATAACTTTTTTAGATTGGAAAACCCCTTTAATTCTTACACATTCAGAATCGGCCCTATATGAAAAATTATGTAAGTATATGAGTCTACTACACCCCTTTATAACTTGTGGATCTTGTTAAAAATGCAACAGTTATTAGGCTGAACAGTGTGGGTATTAAGGTTATTATCATCACACTACACATTCTTGATGATGGATCTTGTGGTAGACAAGATGCTAAATGCTAACCACTAGACAGTATAGAGCACCTATTCAGTAGATGTGTATCTTGGACGTAATGGACAAAGGAAGTTAAGTTGTAGGGTAGGCTATGTTACTCAATGGATGACAGGTCTGGGGACTATTCTGTCTGACAGGAAATAGCTTCTTCTTCTTATTCTTCTTTTTAGGCTAAGTTTGGTTATTATTTTGAGCCAAAACCAGGAGTTGAACCAACACAGAGCTATAATGCAAAGATTTGCACATTTTCTGTATTTTGGAAATACTCCCGGTTTTGTCTTAAAATGCTACATTTAAACCCATCCAATGAGGCTGAATCCTGGCACACAAACCATTCACTTTTACAAGAGATATTGTCCATGCATTATTTGCACATAAGGATTTATTTGCACAAGTTTTACTTTGTGGCAGAAGGTTCTGATTTATTACTGGATACATAATACAACACGGAAGACTACAATCACAGAAAACCATTATCAATGTATCTCAGGGGAATTGGGTTGATAATGCTGGCAGTTAAGGGTTAAAGTTTGAAGATCTCAAGTCTTTGAAGGGACATTGTATAGATTCCTAGGATGCATCTGTGAATAATTGAAACCTAACCATTTTAAATCCAATTCTAAAAAAGCTGTATGTAGGGCATGACTTTCTGGGAAAGATGTGGGCTGAATGCAGTATTACACAGCTTTTCATTTCATTCTGCCACCTGAGGCACAGAAAACACAAAACGTAATCTTACAATGCCAGCAAATGTCATGCATTAGCAAAGGGCCACTTTCTATGTCCTTGGATCATTCCTTTGCCATCAGCATATGCTGCATATTCTTCTTAATGTTCTACATTGTAATATGCCTTCTGTACAGACACATTTCTGACTTGTACACATTTCGGTCTTGTACACGCTTCGACATGTCATATGGCCAACAAAGAAGTTATAAATGGGCTTTTCCCCCCTAGTGCATGTATGAGCTTGAATTAAAAACGCTGCATCCGGCGATATGAAATACCTCCTGGAAAGTAGGAATTTACCTCCCACTGAGATATTTGCATATTTGTCATTTTTTCATCTCGTCTTTCTCTTGTTTGCTCTTTATATTGACAGGGAACTGCTAACTGTATTTGCATTCCCTCCAGTAAATCGTGTTATGGTGTAATGAGCTCAGGGGAAGAGGAGCAAAAAAAAATTATAAAATCCATAAGTCTCAATAAGAAGCAATCCATACAAAGAAAGCACCGCACTCACCGGGAAATCCATGCAGACTTTCTTTATTCCATACAAAGAGAGGGTGGGTGAACACGGCCATACCGAGCAGGCGGCTGAGACGCCGGAGGCGTCTCAGCCGCCTGCTTGGTATGGCCGTGTTCACCCACTTTCTCTTTTATATGGAATAAAGAAAATCTGCATAGATTTCCCGGTGAGTGCGGTGCTTTCTTTGTATGGATTTATGCTAAGCATTTTGTGCCCTTCCACTTTGCACCACCGGACCCCAGCAGTATGTGTTGTCTCCGCTATATTCGGTGCAACATGCTATATTTGTGGCTAGTGAGTTACACCTTTGCCATGCCGGACAGTACGCATCTGCACCTTTCTTACACATACACTCAATAACAAATAACTTAGCAATGTCGGATCTGGTGCACGCCTTGTTGATAACAGGCCTTTTTTAAGTTATAATGGGGTTTCTTAGGTTTCACTGAGTTGTCTGTCACACGCAGCACGATTTTCCCAATAAAAAAGAAACCTATATCATTTATGTGTGAAGACCGCCTTACACTAAGGCTGGGTTCACACCACATTTTTGCCATACTGTTTTCAATCAGTTTTTCTAAAGAAAAGTATGGCAAAAAGAAAAAAAAAATGGATGGAACAGTATGGGGAAAAAGTAAACAGTATGCGTTTTTAAACCATATACTGTTTTTAAACGTGCATACGGTTCCGTCCGTTTTTATTTTGAAAAAACTAAACATAAGTTTTTGAAAATGTTGTCCATTTTTAATAGGAGGGGTGTTGGGTGGGAACTTTAGGATGCAAAGTAAAAACCGTATACGTTTTCCTGTATGGAATCGTATACATGTGCGTTTCCCATTGACGTCCATGTTAAAAAAAAAAAAAAAAAGTGTGCGGTTGCAGTACAGTTTTTAAACCGGAGTCAAAACCGTGGTTGACCACGGTTTTGTCTCCCGTTTGAAAACCGTACTGCAACCGCATGTTTTTTTATAACATGGACGTCAATTGGAAATGCACATGTATATACTGTTAACTTTTTCCTATACAGTTTCACCCGTTTTTTTTTTTGTTTGTTTTTTCCATACAGTTTTATTTAGAAAAACTGATTGAAAACAGTGTGTCAAAATCGTGGTGTGAACCCAGCCTAAGCAATTATTGGTAAAACAGACCAATTTTTGTAAGATGACAAGCAAGAAAACCCTTGTTCATTGGCTGATCGCTGGGATGGCGCAGCCCTAAAAATCATTGTAAGCTGGCCACAGATGTCCCTGTGTTAACAGGAGATGTCCGCCCGACAGTGATGTAGGTAAATGGCCACATGAATGATCCAGTTCATGCAGTCCTACAAATGCAATAATTGGGCCATTTAAAAGGCTTCTTTTATTAAGTGCTAATCCACTAGATTGGTGCTCGTATCAAGCACGGGTCTGCCCATCTAAAGGGTCCCTAAGATAGACAAGGCGGGGACAGTTATTGTTTCAGCCCTAAGAATGATGAACATTTCCTTGTCTGCCCGCCAGTGAAATTAAGACAAGAACTTTCTGTACAGCGTATTGTAAAGGAATCACATTTTAAAAAGTTATAAAAAATATTTTTCATTATGACATTATTATAGAGAAGTGGAGAGGTTCCTTAAATCTTACCCTGTGGTATAAATGATCCTGGATGGGCACATGGGCACGCCATTGACATACATAGTGGGAAAGTGATGTGAGTTGCACATGCGGTTGGAACGTTTTTATACAGAATTAGTCTACGATCTGTTCCTCTTTACTAAATAGAGACATGTTTGATAGTAGCTTTTTTTAATTTTTATTCTTTTTACTTTTTTGCACACCAGGAGGCAGAACAGTTTTCTACTGTTTTATATGTGTATTACTGTGTTAAACACTAAATACATTTAGTAAACACATTTCTCTATCGGGAATGCAGTGAATCAATCCAGGATCTACTATGTTGCTGTTTATGTCAAGATTCATATCGAAGTCCTGATTTCCTGCTATCATTTCCAGGAGCTAAAATAACACATACGATTGATTATATAAGCTATTCATGCTCGGCTGGGTATGCAGAACCGAATGTCTCACTAATCTTTATAATGTACATTACATGGAATTCAGTCTGTGAAGATCCCTCTTCTTCTTCTTTTTTGCTATGTTTTAGGCTTTTCTGCAGCCACATCTACTCGGAAATGAGTTCACGCACTTAGAATTTCCAAGAAGAGTGCAACGTAAGGAACTGGGCAAGATGATGCTTTACAGGGATTTTAATATGACTGGCTGGTGAGATATTTTATATTTCAACTCTAAGTCACATTGTACAAAGTTGATGGATAAATTAATAATTTGGCTAGGACAGAGAAAAACTTCTATGTTGTTCATAAGTACGTGTATATATGTGTGTGTGTGTGTGTGTGTATGTATGTATATATATATATATATATATATATATATATATATATATATATATATAATCGTATATACTCGAGTATAAGCAGAGTTTTTCAGCACGATTTTTCATGCTGAAAACGCCCCCCTCGGCTTATACTCGAGTGAACTCCGCCTGTCGATCCCTTCTCAGTGGTCTTCAACCTGCGGACCTCCAGATGTTGCAAAACTACAACTCCCAGCATGCCCGGACAGCCATCGGCTGTCCGGGCATGCTGGGAGTTGTAGATTTGCAACATCTGGAGGTCCGCAGGTTGAAGACCACCGATGAAGGGATTGACAGGCGATGATAATGAAGGGGGGGATTATGACGGGGTCTGGATCATGACGAAGGCCGCAGTGGTCTTCAACCGGGCATGCTGGGAGTTATAGTTTTGCAACATCTGGAGGTCCGCAGGTTGAAGACCACTGATGAAGGGATTGACAGGGGGTGATGATGAGGGGGGGGGATGATGATGGGGGTCTGGATGATGACATGGGGTGATGATGTATTTCCCACCCTAGGCTTATAGTCGAGTCGATAACTTTTCCTGGGTTTTTGGGGTAAAATTAGGGGCCTCGGCTTATACTCGAGTATATACGGTAGATAGATAGATATAGATAGATAGATATAGATAGATAGATATAGATAGATAGATATAGATAGATAGATATATATATATATATATATATATATATATATATATATATACAGTGGTCCCTCAAGTTACAATATTAATTGGTTCCAGGACGACCATTGTATGTTGAATCCATTGTATGTTGAGACCATAACTCTATGGAAACCTGGTAATTTGTTCTGAAGCCCCAAAATATCATCCAAAAATAGGGAAAAAAAAAAGTGAGGATTAAAGAACAATAAGTAGATAACTAATACAGATAAAGCAAATCCTTACATATAAAAGTAAGAAAGATCTGCTGGGAGCTGTAAATCACTGTCTATGTCAGTGTTTCCCAACCAGGGTGCATCCAGCTGTTGCAAAACTAAACTCCCAGCATGCCCGGACAGCCGTTGGCTGTCCGGGCATGCTGAGAGTTGTAGTTTTGCAACAGCTGGAGGCACCCTGGTTGGGTAACAATGGTTTATATAGAGGACAGGAGCTTCTTCAGGGTCCTATACAGTACACCCAGTGTCCCAAATGGAGCCGCCCTTACTTGGTGTCCAAAACGAGCAGCTAACCCTGCCACAGGTAAGGAGTAGTACAGAACTTGTAGTTCCTCCCTGTACTGTAGGGGGCGCTACCAGACACCAGTCAGTGCATGCACTTCAGTAATAAAGGTGATTTACCAGTGAATGCCCATTCTAATTGGTCAGTTCCTCCAGATCTGGACTGTCTGTACATTGTATGTTGAGTCTGGTTTCAAGTTACAATGGTCCAGAAAAGACCATTGTATGTTGAAACTATTGTATGTTGAGGCCATTGTAAGTTGAGGGATCACTGTATAATATTTATATTATATTGTACACTTTTAAGAAAGAGCAAACAGCAGGAAGTTGTGGATTCCTAGATTTTCAAAACCTTTTGAAATGACAAGTACACTTTAAAATGTCTTTATCATTTTAGTTATTGTCAAAAGCAATGCTAATTTATTGACATATGTTGTGACTTTTTTTTTTTTTAATAAAGGAGATTAGTTTATTGCAAAATGAAGGCTATTTGGATTGGCAAGAAGCGCTGTCAGGTATTTTGCAGGAAATGTAGTTGCATGGGGCTGATCATGTGGCAGTTCCATAGTCTCTCTGCTCTTACAGTAAAGAATCCCTGTTTGTGATGATGGTGAAACCTTTTCTCTAGATGTAGAGGATGCCCCCTTGTCATAATAATCGGCCGAGGTATAGATAAATCTCTGTACTGTCCATTCATATAGTACAGTATGATTAAATCCCCCCCCCCCCCCCCCCAAGATGTCTTTTCTCCATACTAAAAAGTCCCAAACTTGATAACCTGTCTTGGTCCTTTAATCCTCCCATACCATCAATTATCTTTGTCACCCTTCTTCACCCTCTCCAGTTCAGGCATGTGCCCAGAATTGAGTACAATATCCGAACAGGGGTCTTACTAGTGTTTTTATACAGAGGCAATACTATGTTGATGTCACAAGCCTCTATGCCTTGTCTGATGAATCCCATCACTCTTTTTGCTTTTGCAGCTGCTGCCTGGCACTATCCCCAAGTCCTTTTCAGTAGTAGTCTAACCCAGTGTTTTACCCACTATTTAGCACATACAGTTTTTGGCTTTAGCCCAAGTGCATATTCTTACATCCAGGTGGTGTGGATCTTTAATAGTGTTGAGCGGCATAGGCCATATTCGAATTCGCGAATATATGGACGAATATTCGTCATATATTCGCAAATATTCGCATATTCGTAATATTCTCGTTTTATTTTCGCATATGCGAAAATTTGCATATGCGAAAATTAGCATATACAAAATTAGCATAAGCGAAAATTCGCATATACGAAAATTAGCATATGCGAAAATTTGCACACCAGTCTCACACAGTAGTATTAGAGCCTTCTTTACACCACACAAGCTGGAAGCAGAGAGGGATGATCACTGTGATGTGTACTGTGAAAAAAAATATATATATATAAAAGAATATTCGTAATTACGAATATATAGTGATACATTTGCGAATATTCGCGAATATGCGATATTCGCGAATAAAATTCGCATTGCGAATATTCGCGAGCAACACTAATCTTTAATATGGCACCAAGAGAATGATGTTGACCCATTCTGTACTGTAATTCAATATGCCTCCGACCACTGGGCCCCCTACAGATCACCAGAATGGGGGAGAAAATTCAGCTTTAAAATGAATAGAGTGCACTGTGCATTCACGACTAGTGCTCCATATATTCTCTAAGGGGCTTCTAAGCATGGCCAAGCTTAGTGCTGGGCAGTGTTTGGAAGCTCTCAGAGAAAGTGAATGGGTGCATTCATTACAGGGAACATTTTACCTCTATTCTTGTGATCAGTAGGGGTCCCAGCTTCTGAAGACGAAAAATCAGCAAATTAAAAAAAAAAATGTCTTCCTTCCGTCCCCATTACGATGCCGGTTTCAGCCCTAAGTGACTAGCCTATTCACAAAGGAAGTTGCAATCTTTATGTTCCTTTATGAGACGCTCAATGTGAGTTTATTGGAGCTACTTGTAGAAGGTGACTTCTGGCACACACAGCAAGCAGGGCGTGAATTACCTAGTTACTTTGGAGTATAGCAGACTGGCAGAAAAATAGCTGGCAGCCATTAACCTTTACCATGCTTATGCCGGGAGGGACAAAAGTTTTCTCCAAATTGCTTCTTTTTATTGCGTGCAATAGGAGAAACGTTTGCCTATAGAATGCATAACTATGTTAATGATGCATTTGTTCTCTAACATACCTTTTAAAATGTTATCATTTGGATATTTGTTAAGGTAATGGTTATGTTGTGTATTCGTTCCACTTGATTGACTAGTTTGTATTATTTTAGTCTCATTTTAATACAAAGCTGTTAAATATTTCAAATATGAAATGAATATTCATAAATAGCTTTTATCGATAGGGTGAAAATGCTCCTCTTAACTTCCTTCCCTGAAGAGATGTGTCAGGATGATATACCTCGAAGCATGTTTGATTTGATTGCATTTAATTAAATGTATTAGTATGCAAGAATATATTTTTCTTTCATTGGCGCTTTGTTGAGTTTTGGAGTTCTGCCAAGTGCATAAGCATTAGGGAATTGCTTTATTTCCCTCTTCCAGCTAAGAAGGTCTTTCACTCTCCAAGGATCTGATTAAAAGAAACTTCACTTTCAATGCATTTCAGATGCCTCGCAGTGACCTTTTCTTTGTGAGAGTCTCTGGTTTTTCTTTACAGAAACAAAAAGTGCTTATTAATCTCTGCCAGAATTAGAAAACAAGGAGACAAAAAATGATTAGCTGGATTTCACTTGTGACTTCCAAATCATATGTAATGAAGCGAGAAGGGTGGCGGTCTCACTGAGGATTTATTATGCTTTTAATGTTTTAATAAAAGAGTCTGAAAAGTTGAGATGAAAAAGAGGAATTGCACTGCATTCTGTATTGACCCACTTCGTCCGCAAGTAATTGATCCAAATTAATAGGATACGTGAATAACGTAACTTCCAAAAATGTTCCTTCAACTTCTTTAAAGGGGTTTTATGGTTTTGTAAAATAAAGGTTATACTTTGTGTAGGGAGGAGTTTTCCCATATACCGTATATACTCGAGTATAAGCCGACCCGAATATAAGCCGAGGCCCCTAATTTTACCCCAAAGACTCAGGAAAAGTTATTGACTCGACTATAAGCCTAGGGTGGGAAATACATCATCCCCCCTGTCATCATTTAGACCCCCGTCATTAACACCTCCGTCATCATTACCGTGTCATCATCCAGACCCCCGTCATTAACACCCTCATCATCACCCTGTCATCATCCCCCCTTCATCACCGCCTGTCATAATCCCCCCCTTCATCATCCCCCCTTCATCATCACCGCCTGTCATCATCCCACCCCCCCATCATCACTGCCTGTCATCATCCCACACCCCCCCCTTCATCATCACCGCCTGTCATCATCCCACACAGCCCCCCTTCATCATCCCCTTGTCATTATCCCCCCCCCCCCCCCTTCATCATCACCGCTTGTCAATGTCTGATTTAACAGTGGTTTTCAACCTGCGGACCTCCAGATGTTTCAAAACTACAACTCCCAGCAAGCCTTGGCAGCCATCGGCTGTCCGGGCTTGCTGGGAGTTGTAGTTCTGAAACATCTGGAGGTCCGCAAGTTGCAGAACACTGCGGCCTTCGACATCATCCAGCCCCCCCCACCCTCTCACCCCCTCCACTCGGTGGGACGTTAGGGTGTGCTGGTCCGGGCCACCTGTGCTGTCCATCTTCACCGGGGGGCCTCTTCTCCGCGCTTCGGGCCCGGAATAGAGACATTGCCTTGACAACGACGCACAGGGACGTTGCTCATGAACGTGACTATTCCGGGGCCGGGCCCGAAGCGCGGAGAAGAGGCCCCCCCCCGGTGAAGATGGACAGCACAGATTGCCCGGACCAGCGCACCCTAACGTCCCACCGAGCGGAGAGGGTGGGAGGGGGGCTGGATGATGTCAAAGGCTGCAGTGGTCTTCAACCTGCGGACCTCCAGATGTTTCAAAACTACAACTCCCAGCAAGCCCGGACAGCCGATGGCTTGTGCTCCAACCTCGAAGAGGAAGCCTCTAAAGTTTGGTGGGTGCTTCGTCATCGTACACATCGTCCTTTACCAAAGCCATTCAAGCCTTTGTGGCTAGTGACCTCCTTCTCTGGTTCCCCTTGGAGGCAGTCACCTCAGGCCGGCACGTCTCCTGCATCAGTTACTTAGGAACAAAAGTAGATGGTTGTCCCTCTGCATTTAATGGTGAATTATAGAGTGGAGATGTTTCTGTGCTAAGAAGCTGTTAAAAAAATGTATTCCAGTTCGAGTTCTGGGACTGGTATCCATTTCTGCCTATGTAATGCTGGTGGCTGGATTCAATAAGTATCATTAGTAGAAATCACGAACTGAAAGGGGTTAATGAGATTTATCAGTGTTATCTGACAGCATCAAGGCTCCCATATACATTTAAACATATGTCAGCTTAACCCAAGGATTTAGGTGGGATTGGTCAGCCTTCTAACATGAATACATGATACATGGTTGACTGGTCCCACTGAAATCCTTGATGTTGGTTAAGAGAAGGATTGGGCATGTTAGATTTACACTGCCTGATCCTTTTATTCTTGGGGACCCAAGCCACCAGAGGAGTATGACAGTGACTTATCCCTCTTCCGCCCCCGACATTTTGAACACATGAATACACGGCTAAGCCAAAAATTTTGTATGGAGGATAAGGAGAAATGGTGGTTTGACAAATAAGCCTTTTGCTGCAGCTATCTTATGTATAGGTCTCCTCTTAAAACATACTGCTCTATTCAAGTTTATTCGTAATATGTATAGGATTTTTTTTCCCCAATAATTACTACATAAACCAAAAGGTTAGAAAAACTTACAAATGCTAAATTTTGCTTTGAAGTCGGGGAAAGGCCAGGTCTCTTCTGCTTGAGACTCTTTCCTCCCACACTCCAAGACTTACCTACATAATTCATATAAAGTTGACCTTTATAAGATTGAAAATTGGATTCTGAGTGATTACAGCACGAGTCCTATATAGCATGAGAACTGTCAGGGTAATTTTAGTCAAATTTATTCATAAATCCATTAATACATTTTTAGTTAGTGGAAATGGTAAAACATGTGATTCCATCACTTACAAACAGTGACACAGCGCTTACATAAATAATACTGGTCATACCTTCAGTTATGTACATTTACACTTTAATTTGCAAAAAATAACTTTATTGTTGCCCTGAAGTTTCAGAGGTTTGGTCAATAGACAAGTAGCGTTCAGCTTCCTGCACTGAGCCCTGCTAAAATTAGTGCATGTGTGGTAAGTGAAGTCCATCCCAGACCGAATGCTGGTGGGGCTTCAAAGCAGAGAGGTGTTTCAGCCCAAGGGCACAAGTGTCTTTGACACTTCACGGTCACAATAAAGTAATCTTTTCCATTATACATAACTAATAGTATGCAAAACAAGAGAAAGAAACTGAGCCACCAAACAATATACATAAGAAGAAGTTATATTAACATCCTGGCCACGATAAATTCCAAAAAAGGAACAGAAATAAAGTGCTAAAATCAGTAGGCATTAGGTAAGTACAGATTACATGTAAAAAAATAAATAAATAAAAAAAGCACACTCCCAAACATGATCATACCACAGTAATCCTCCACTCCACCTGATAACCCCTTTAACTTGTTATTGCTGATTATATTATTGATGATTATATTATCACTCATTTTGTGTACTATCGTGCTAATGTAAATTATAATATTAATTGGATGAATAATAATAAATTAAGTTGTAGCCTTATGGGATATTTAACATACATGTTCCAGCAACCAGGATTTATCATTGTTTCTCTATGCTGTGGCAGTTCTGTACTTTCTCTTGAAATTTTGTTCAGATATTTAAAAAAAAAAAAAAAAATCCCTAGAGCTTAGTTAAACGTTCCTATCTACCTGTTTTACTCTTCACTTCTCTTTAATGCTTTGTAGAACAAAGAATTTTTGATTGAGGCAGAATGAATTTTACTCAAGGACAAACAGAGCAAACTGGTAACCTTCAATGGAGACGGCAATGCTTAAAAGTCAGCTCAAGGTTATGTAATTTATGAGCTTTTTAATGTTTGCTCCTCAGCATTTGTTAGCTGTCACTTGAAAAGCTGCTCAGATATTTCAGTGAGCAAAGATCCCGAGGTTAACTGTTTAGCCTGATTGTTAAAATTCATGTACAGTAATTTTACTGGGAACTATGTTAGAATATAGAATTGTTGCTCTACATAAAGATGGCCTAGGCTATAAGAAGATTGCCAAGACTGAAACTGATCTGCAGCACAGTGGGCAAGACCATACAGCGGTTTCACAGGACTGGTTCCACTCAGAACAGTCCTCGTCATCAAAGTTGAGTGCACGTGCTGATTGTCATATCCAGAGGTTTGGTAAATAGAGGTATGAGTACTGCCAGCATTGCTGCAGAGGTTGAAGGGATGGAGTGGTCAGCCTATCAGTGCTCAGACTGCACACTGCATCAAACTGTTCTGCATGTCTGTTGTCTCAGAAGGAAGACTCTAAAGATGATGCAGAAGAAAGCCCACAAGAAGTTTACTAAAAAACAAGCAGATTAAGGACATGGATTACTGGAACCATGTCCTGTGGCCTGGTGAGACCAAAATAAATTCATTCGGTTTATTTGGTGTGAAGCAAGTGTGGCTGCAAGCAATTGAGGTGTACAAAGACAAGTGTGTCTTGTCTACAGTCAAGCATGGTGATGGGAGTGTCATGGTCTTGAGCTGCATGAGTGCTGCTGATACTGGGAAGCTACAGTTCATTAGTGAACCTTGAATATTAACATGTACTGTGACATATTGAAGCAGAGCATGATCGTCTCCCTTCTGAAACTGGACCACAAGGCAGTATTCCAACAGGATAATGACCCCAAACACATCTCCAAGATGACCACTGCCTTACTAAAGAAACTGAGGGTAAAGGTGATGGACTGGCCAAGCATGTTTACAGTCTTAAACCATATTAAGGTGGGGGAGTGTAAGGTCTCTTACATCCACCATCTCCATGATGTCATCATTGAGGAGTGGAAGAGGACTCTAGTGGCAACCTGTGAAGCTCTGGTGAACTCCCTGCCAAAGTGGCTTATGGCAGTTCTGTAAAATAATAGTGGACGCAAAATATTGACACTTGGGCCCAATATTTTCACTTACGGGTGTACAGGTGACTTTTGTTGCCAAGATTTAGACGTTAGTGGCCATGTGGTGAGTTTTTTTGAGAGGGCAACAATATTAAACACTGTTATTTAGGCTGTGCACTTACATTGCTGCAGCTTGTAATTTCTTCAGTGTTGTTGCATACAAAGATATAATAATAAAAATATGAGGGGTGTACTTCCTTATGTGAGATACTGTAGATATAATGATGTGTCCCCTAAGTTGTATGACGTTAGGAATATTGGGGAAGATTTATCAAAACCTGTGCAGAGGAAAAGTTGCCAATGGCAACCAATCAGATTTCTTCTTTAATGTTTAACAGGGCCTCTGCAAGATGAAAGAAACAATCTGATTGGTTGCTATGGGCAACTAGGCAATTTTTCCTCTGCACAGGTATTGATAAATCTCCCCCATACTGAAAATAGTTGCTTTCTTTCAGAAAAAGCACAGCTCCTATGCATAGGTTGTGTTGGATATTGCTGGTCCGCGTGATTTACTTCAGTTGGGGCAGTACCAACATTGCCTGGGGGTAACAGTGTAACAGTTTCTTGGAGAAAGCAGTCATGTTCTTCAGATGTCAGTGGAGTGATTTTTGCCTTTTTAGTCACAATATTTTGCTGTTAAAATATTTTCCATCATTATACTTTCTGCATCTTGCATTACCATATATTTCTCACATAGGACATTCGCTGATTCTTTTTTTTTCGCTCACTAACACTTATTGATTGAATTACAAGTATTTATGTTCAGTAAATAGATGATCATTTAAATATTAGATTAGTTACTTATGACCAGCCAAGCTTGCTATGGTATTACCTGTTGGGCCTTGAAAAAGGAAAATGTCAACATGGAAGCCAGAAATATCTTTTTATTTAAACACCTTAAGGGTAGGATCAAACGTAACGGATCGGCAACGTAATGTACACTGGAGATCCACCACTGACCCAACCCATAATGTGCCTCCAGCTGTTGCCACCCCCTAGCCCTGCCTCACCCCGCCCCCTGGCCTGCTCTGTTCACACGGCAGAATTTCTGAGGGAGCAACATCTGCTGCGGAAATCCTGATTCCGACATCCGCAAAAACATTGAACATGTACATATCTGAGTGGTCCTAGCGCCTGCATATTCTGCTGGTGCTCCACTGTCAGTGGAAAGTCCGCACCATGTGAACATAGTCTTACACTGATTGTCAGGAGCCTAGAGCTGAGTGATCTCAGAGACCACTACATCTGCATCCAGCAGGACACAGATGCAGTTGAAAGAAGTGGTGACCTGAGATCTGGTCACTGAACAGGAGACTGAGCTTGCGCTGGATGCCCAGGGCTTCTTGCAAGAAATTTAGTTTTATAGTACATTTCTGAACTTTAACCCCTTAAGGACAATGACCGTATATTTACATCCATTGCCTGCTCCAGTTATATGAAGCGCGCTCAGGAGCTGAGCGAGTGTCACACCCAGTGGGTCCTGGTTGCTTTCAGCAACCAGAACCCGCGGCTAATATTGGACATCACCCATCGGGCTGATGTCCGGTATTTACCCTTTAGACTCTGCGATCGAAGTTGATTGCAGCGACTAAAACGGGAGAAAAGTCATCCCGGCTAGCTCAGCAGGCTGTTTGGGACCGCCACAGTGAAATCGCGGCGTCCCGAACAGCTGAGAGGATGGCGGGAGGGCCCTTACCTGCCCCCTCTCAGTCCGATCTGTCCCTCAATGCTCCAGTCAGGCATGCCAGGCTGGAGCAGTCGAGCACAGATAACACTGAACAATGCTATTCTATGGCAGGGCGGGGCTATGATGTCACGACATTGTTAATTTCTTGCCATCAACAAACTTCAAGAGGAAAATTTCAAGTGAGCTGTTTCTTTTCTTAATATTTAATTCTTTTTTTTCTTAGGGCTTACAAGACCATTCAAGAGGAAGATTTAAAGTTTCCTTTAATATATGGAGAAGGAAAAAAGGTAATTGTTTTATCATTTATGTAGTAGATCCAGAAGCTAAATCTGCCATCTACATGCTTAAAAAAAATGCATCAATCCCCTATTTTTTTGCTGTTGGCTGTTAAGGCATGCTGGGAGTTGTAGTTTTGCAATATCTGGATGATCACAGTTTGGTGACCACTGCTTAATACCAGCGACATTATCTGTTCACTTGGTAGTGTAATAGTATTGGTCACCTTCACATGCAATAGTCCCTGTTTAAGTGTTGTTTAACTGGGGTTAGTGGTGCAGATTGTCTGCTGCAAGCATCAGCTGTGATGAACCTTCTTGCTGGATCTGACATGATTCAGGCTCTGTCCGTCTTCTGAGTCACCACTTCTTCTGAATCCATGAGTTATTTTCCACTTATTAGCGATGTCTCAAGGGTTCTTAGAATTCATTTATTATTGAAATATTACAGATACAGTGAAAATTTCTTCAGAACATACACCTAAGGCTGTTCACACATCATAAAATGCGTCCGTAAAATAGGAATTAAATATATCCGCATTTTCAATCTAAAGATGTGCCCTATGAAAGTCTACAAAATAGTGACTGCACACACAGTTTACCAAAAATAGTGTCTGCACACACAGTTTACCAAAAATAGTGGCTGCACACACAGTACCAAAAATAGTGGCTGCACACACAGTTTACCAAAAATAGTGGCTGCACACACAGTTTACAATAAAAATTGGCTGCACACACAGTTGACCAAAAATAGTGGCTGCACACAGTTTACCAAAAATTGTGGCTGCACACACAGTTTACCAAAAATAGTGGCTGCACAGACAGTTTACAATAAAAAGTGGCTGCACATAGTTTTAAAAAAGCAATTCCAACACTGGAATGTTTCCGCTTTTTAATAGTGTGTGCACATGAAGCCACTTTTCCAAAGACTTTCATTGTGCACCTCATTAGATTAAAATACGGACATATTATATGGACTTATTTTGCTATTCATTTTACAATGTGTGAACATAGCCTTTCTGTTGCTTCTGACAGTTCACCTCCAATCTGCTTTTCTTGATTACAAATATTATTAACCCCTTAGGGACCATGGGCATATGTGTACGCCCCTGCTCGCTGGTACTTAAGGACCAAGGGCGTACCTGTACGCCCGTGGGAATTTCCGGGCGACCGACCAATAGGGGAGGGGGGGGGGGTTAAAGTTCGGTTCCCCTGCTCTGCCCACCCACTGTAGTCCGGGAAGAGCAGGGGAACCGTTGGTGACCGGCTTCGGAGGTCACTTACCATCGGCGGCCGCAACCGACAGCGATGACATGCGGCTGGCTCCCTGGTGCAGACTATGGAAGCTGGTGATTTGCCTAGCAACATCTGGAGGGCTACAGTTTGAGACCACTATACAGTGGTCTCTAAAAGGTGGCCCTCTAGATCTTGCAAAATTACAACTCCCAGCATGCCCACACAGCAGTTTGCTGTCTGGGCATGCTGGGATTTGTATTTTTGTCAACATCTGGAGGGCCACAGTTTGGAGATCACTGTGCATTGGTCTCTAAACTGTGGCCCTTCAGATCTTGCAAAACTACAGCTCCCAGCATGCCCAAACAGCTGTTACTGCATGCTGGGAGTTGTAGTTGCGTACCTCCAGCTGTTAAGTAGCTGTTGGGAGCTGTAGTTTTGCAACAGCTGGAGGCCCACTGGTTGGAAATCACTGAGTTAGGTAACAGACCTTAACTGAAGGTTTTCCAACCAGTGTGCCTCCAGTTGTTGCAAAAGTACAGCTCCCAGCATGCACGGTCTGTCAGTGCATGCTGGGAGTTGTAGTTTTGCAACAGCTGGAGATTTGCCCGTACATTCACACAGGCGGCTTTACAGTGAGTTTCCTGCTTCAAGTTTGAGCTGCAGCAAATTTTCTGCCGCAGCGGGAAACTCAACATAAACCTGCCCGGGTGAATGTACCCTAAGGGTAAAATACTACATATACATACCCTTACACTGTCCCCTCCCAATAAAAATGAAAACGTATCATACGGCAGTGTTTCCAAAACTGAGCCTCCAGCAACAACTCACAGCATTTCCGGACAGCCACTGACTGTCCAGGCATTCTGGGAGTTTAGCAACATCTGGAAGCATCCTGTTTGGGAATCACTGTCATGGAATACCCCTATGTCCACCCATATGCAATCCCTAATTTAGTCCTTAAATGCGCATGGCACTCTCTCTCACTTCGGAGCCCTGTCGTATTTCAAGGAAACAGTTTAGGGCCACATATGGGGTATTTCCGTACTCGGGAGCAATTGCACTAAAAATTTTGGGGGGCTTTTTCTCCTTTTACCCCTTATGAAAAGGAAAAGTTGGCATGTACACCAACCTGTTAGTGTAAAAAAAAATTAAAATTTTTACACTAACATGCTGGTGTTGCCCCATACTTTTATTTATTTTTGCAAGAAGTGAAAGGGAAAAAAAAAAAGACCCCCAAAAATTGTAACGCAAATTTTAACCCCTCAAGGACGAAGGGTGTACAGGTATGCCCTTGCATCCTTGTACTTAAGAGCGCAGAGCATAATTGCCTGGTCCCAATACTGGGGTTTGAAGCTTGCTCACGGGTCCTGATCAGCTGAGTGGACGGCGGGAGGGCCCTTACCTGCCTCATCACCGTTCGATCGGTGCTCTGAGGCACTGGCCAGCTATGGCAAGCTGGAGCAGCAGAGCGCCGATAACACTGATCAATACGATGCTATTGCATAGCATTGAACAGTGTATGCAATCAAAAGATTGCATGGTATAGCATCCCATGGGGACAAAAAAAAAAGTAAAATGTTTAATAAAAAAAAAGTTAATAAGTGAATTAACCCCTTCTCTAATAAAAGTCTAAATCAAACCCCTTTTCCCATTTTTTTAAAATTAAATAATGTATTAAAAAATAAACATAATCAGTTGTGGTACCGCTGTGTGCGTAAATGTCCTAACTATTAAAATGAGGTTAGTTAAACCGAATGGTCGATGGCATAAATGTAAAAAAAATAAAAAATTAAATACCAAAGTCCAAAACTGTGCATTTTTGGTGACTTCGTATACCATAAAAAAAATAAATAGCAAACAGAAAGTCCTTTCCAACAAAAATTATACCAATAAAAACTACAGACCACGGAGAAAAAAATTTGCCCTAATATAGCCCCATTATCAGGAAAAATAAAAAAGTTATAGGGGTCAGAAGATTGAATTTACTAATTGAGTGCATGTAGTTATAATTTTTTTAAAGTAGTAAAATAAAATAAAACCTACATATATTGAGTATCCTTGTAACCGGGTGGAATGAGAATGAGAGCAGCAAACCAGGACAAGAGCGTTCAGCTGCAAGCTTCTCCTTTCTAGCAGAGACCCCGACTGATCAAAACTTTTGACATATCTCTGTGACATGTCAAAAGTTTTTTTTTTCAAATGACAGGGACAATTTTAAATTGAGATGTGATGCCAAGTGATTTGTCTGGGAGGTGGTCTCCTGTCTTCTCCCTGCCTGGCCCAGCCTGATTTACAGGTCTCTCCCCATAAACACATAGGGGCAGACTTTTCAATTAAACACTAAAACGTAATTGTTACTGACAAAGGTTCCTGTTGGGATTTCATGCTGCTTGTGGTTTAAATAGAATATTATCCTGTCAGACTTCCTTTAATTTAGCCTTCAAATCCACCACGTCAGCCTGATTTAGAGTCTGTGGAATATACTGGAAAGGCAAGATTAACCTATTCTGTTCCTCTCTATTATAAAACTGTAGCTTAAATGAGCACTGTCAGATTCAAAAACTTTTTATATGTTGTACATCTTGACAAAACCTTTAATCTTTCCAATATACTTCATAAGAAAATGTTATTTCCTTTTTAGAGAAATCATGGCTTATAAAATTGTGGCTTTGTCCAAGCTGAAGCACAGGCAATGACAAAGTCCAGTAAGTGAGGGTGGGCTAGCATTCCTCTGTCTGATAGGACTCCTCTGTGCTCTCTCCTGTCTGATAGCACTCCTCTGTGCTCTCTCCTGTCTGATAGCACTCCTCTGTGCTCTCTCCTGTCTGATAGCACTCCTCTGTGCTCTCTCCTGTCTGATAGCACTCCTCTGTGCTCTCTCCTGTCTGATAGCACTCCTCTGTGCTCTCTCCTGTCTGATAGCACTCCTCTGTGCTAGCACTCCTCTGTGCTCTCTCCTGTCTGATAGCACTCCTCTGTGCTCTCTCCTGTCTGAAAGCACTCCTCTGTGCTCTCTCCTGTCTGATAGCACTCCTCTGTGCTCTCTCCTGTCTGATAGCACTCCTTTGTACTCTCTCCTGTCTGATAGCACTCCTCTGTGCTCTCTCCTGTCTGATAGCACTCCTCTGTGCTCTCTCCTGTCTGATAGCACTCCTGTGCTCTCTTCTGTCTGATAGCACTCCTCTGTGCTCTCTCCTGTCTGATAGCACTCCTCTGTGCTCTCTCCTGTCTGATAGCACTCCTCTGTGCTAGCACTCCTCTGTGCTCTCTCCTGTCTGATAGCACTCCTCTGTGCTCTCTCCTGTCTGATAGCACTCCTCTGTGCTCTCTCCTGTCAGCACTCCTTTGTGCTCTCTCCTGTCTGATAGCACTCCTCTGTGCTCTCTCCTGTCTGATAGCACCCCTCTGTGCTCTCTCCGGTCTGATAGCACTCCTATGTGCTCTCTCCTGTCTGATAGCACTCCTATGTGCTCTCTCCTGTCTGATAGCACTCCTCTGTGCTCTCCCCAGTCTGATAGCACTCCTCTGTGCTCTCCCCAGTCTGATAGCACTCCTCTGTGCTCTCCCCAGTCTAATAGCAGTCCTCTGTGCTCTCTCCTGTCTGATAGTACTCCTCTGTGCTCTCTCCTGTCTGATAGTACTCCTCTGTGCTCTCTCCTGTCTGATAGTACTCCTCTGTGCTCTCTCCTGTCTGATAGTACTCCTCTGTGCTCTCTCCTGTCTGATAGTACTCCTCTGTGCTCTCTCCTGTCTGATAGTACTTCTCTGTGCTCTCTCCTGTCTAATAGCACCACTCCTCTGTGCTCTTTCCTGTCTGATAGCACTCCTCTGTGCTCTCTCCTTTCTGATAGCACTCCTCTGTTTTCTTCTGACAGGAGAGAGCACAGAGGAGTGCTAGCAGACAGGAGAGAGCACAGAGGAGTGCTAGCAGACAATAAAGGGCACAGTGGAATGTTGCTATCAGACAGGAGAGAGCACAGGGGAATCCTATCAGACAGGAAAAAGCACAGAGTGCTATAAGACAGGAGAGAGCAGAGAGTAGTCCTATTAGAGAGAAGAGAGCACAGATGAGTCCTATCAGAGAGAAGAGAGCTCAGGGGAGTTGCTAGCCCACCCTCCCTTACTGGACTTTGTCCATGCCTGTGCTTCAGCTTGGACAAAGCCATGATTTTATAAGCCATGATTTGAATAAAAAGGAAATAAGATTTTCTTATGAAGTATATTGTAAAGATTAATGTTTTGCCAAGATGTAAAACATCTAAAAAGTTTTTGTATTGACTGTGCCCATGTAACAGAATTCTAAACTGCCATTACTATACTGCACTTGTATACAGTAGCTGTTTATGGGCCTCATAGCTGCACTGTCCCTCCCTGCTCCCTATCTCTAGATAGCGATACAAGGTAGAGAGCAGCAGGTACGGCATCCGATAAAGCTATTGACAGATACACAGCATCTGCCTTACATCAGCTTTCTTAGGCCCCTTTCACACTATAAAGTTGCTCCGTTAAGACCCGTTATAAACCTCTGTTAGAAAAGCCTTAAGAACTTATTTTAAACGGCAGTTACAAAATCCCATGGGATTTTTGATTATCCGTTATGACCCGTTATAGCCCGTCATGAATAACAGACATTATTTGTGACTGAATAAAAAACTGCACATGCACAAATTTTTTTTCCTGTCACATAAACGGGTAAATTAACGGCCGTTATTTTTAACCTAGAAGTCTATGGCAAACGGATGAGCCTTTATGTCATCCGTTTGCACCTGGTTTATAATATCCGTTATTACTTCTGAGCATGCTCAGAAGAGGTGACTGTCACGTATAGCCCTCACGACCTGGCGTACGGACACGTCCACGCCTCTCAGAGAAGAGTGAGCGGACAAAAGAACCACAAAACCAGCAGAATATTTACTCTAATATTCTAACTCTAAGCTGCCACCGTGGCACGTTCACTCTCGGCTCCCTTGTGCACGCTCTGCTCCCTTATGAGCCAGTGACACAACTTAAATACACACTGTTTGTAGGTCCCCGTGTCTTTCCTGCACATGTGACCTCGGCTGGGAAGGTATAGGGGTACTCTGCTTCCACGCTCACTTTCACACACACTTGCCACAATAGGCCCTAAAAATGAGCTACACACACCCCAAAACCAGTCCACATGCCCACACACCAATGCGCTGCCACCATCTATCAGTAGGCCGATAGAACGCCTCCGTTCATACACAGATTCTTGCACTCTGCACTTTGACACCAAAACTATGGTAACGGCACGAGCCACACTTATACACTAATACAACTATATAAGCTATAGGGCTATAGGTTCGTTAGAGCATACAAGGCTACGCATTAGTTATGGCTTTAATGTACATAAAGGGTACAGTACTTAATTACAAAAAGGAGTTTAAAAAAAGACATACAAAATGTGCAAAACAGTTATACAAAATAAAAGGGGAATAAAAATCAGAAGAGTTCCATACTTAACGTCGTTGAGTAAAGTCCTAATCCGTCCTGGGGCCAAGGAAGAAAATAGTGGCACAAGTCCATTCAGAATGGGCCCCAAACTTGTAACAAATAGCTTGTGTTGGACCACCACTTTTATGGGTTGGTTATGGAGGGTTGGGTTAGAAGGGAGGTCTCCAGTTTCTTCTTAGCCCACATCATCCCACCTCCCAAATGTCCCAACCTCCTCTCAAACCCAGATTGATAGTCCATAAATCATAACTCCCATTGTACACAACAGATGTGACATAGATGGCAGTACACTTATTGATATGGTGACATTATAACGCACATTTTGATAGGATACATGAAAGGGTTATACATAGGTATAGGATACATACAGCTTAGGGATACCTACAGCTTAATCTATGGGTACAATGGGGTCATGTTTGGGGTCTAAATAAAGCCTAATATTCGGGGATTCTGGGGGATATATGATTCTGGGGGATATATAACTATGGCTACTAAGGGGAGCCCTGGAAAACATATTTCTACAACTGGGACATTTTTCACTGTTTAAAAGGTAAACCTTTTGTTCGAGTTGGCACCAAACTGGCTGGGTTAACTGTGCATATCCTATCAGCAAACTAGCTGTCTTGAGGCTCCCCACAGCTAGGGGCCAAGGGATATGTAAAGTAATCAACAACACCAACAGGGAGATAAAAGAATACAGAAGTGACAACATATGGAGGGGGATAAGATAAAACAGAACAGGGTGTATACAACCAAAGGAAAATAATCAAAGTTCAAGAGGATATATACATTTCAAACAGGGTCCCAGACAGTAAGGAGACAGAGATTATCCACCATAGTTTTCCTAAAAATGATCCTCAGCCTATATTCACTACAGTGACATCAGGAGACTCCTGCAATGCTGAGGGACTACTACTACTCCCATCATGGAACAGACTTGTTTCCATGATGGGAGTAATAATTCCCCGACTGCGGGAGTCTGCCAGTGGCTTGGGAAGCTATATTATTGTTTGTACTGCTACCCCCCATCATGAAACAGACTCTGTTCCATGATGGGGGTTGTATTACAGGAGCTGAGGGATTGATCGCAGCGGGTCTCACTTATCAGAAGTTATTAAACAGGGGAGCGGGCAACATGCTCCACTCCCCTGCGATGTACAATGTATCTTACTTTCATTTTTAAATTCCCTGCTGGAAGCCCTGAATGGCCAGTACTGATGAGCCATTCAGGGCTCCTGGCAGGTTTTTCAAATAGAAGCGCTGCGGCGGGGAAAGATATATAGAATTGCTGGGGGGGGGGGGGTGTATATGTCTAGCCCCTGCAGCGCTTCTATATATCTTGCCCCCTGCTGCGCATTTATATAGGTATTATCCCCCACAGCGCATGTATATATATTTCCCCCCCGCAGCGAAATGCATAGATATATATTTTCCCCTTGCAGCGCTATCATAAGCCCCCGACAGCGCTATGAATGAAAAGTATTCTATTAGCAGCTCTTCGGGCTATTTGTCTTTCATAGCGCTGTGGTGGCATATGTACATAGAAGCACTGTGGGGGCCAAATAACACTATGTATCTGGCCCCCTTCTATAATCATATGCCTCCACAGTGCTATGAATGAAAAATATTCTAAAAGCAGCGCATCTGGCCGGCCCAATGCGCTGCTGATAGAATACTTTTCATTCATAGCGCTGTGAATGCATATGATTATAGAAGCGCTGTGGGGGCCAGACATATGGATATATGTCTAACCCCCGCAGTGCATCTATATACAGGGGGGTAATCATACATATACACATAGAGGGAATAAGGGGACGCACTGAAGATTAAAAACCTTGCCGGGAGCCTTGAATGGCCCCTCCATACCGGCCATTCAGGGCTCCCAGCGGGGAATTTAAAAGTGAAGGTAAAATGCACCGTACATCGCAGGGGAGTGGAGCATGCTGCCCGCTCCCCTGTTTAATAACTTCTAATCGCATAGAGTCTCAAGTGAGACCCGATGCGATCAATCCCTCAGCCCCTGTACTACAACCCCCATCATGGAACAGAGTCTGTTCCATTATGGTAGTAGTAGTCCCGGCAGTGGGAGTCTGTAGGCAGAGGTGTTAAAACGGCCGTACATGAGGGATGTTATAACGGGTCTTAACGCATGAATATGCTCGTTATTTTGACGGACGTTATTCAGCCTTTCGCACCCGTTATTTTATCCGTCATTATACATCCGTTTGTGCACAGAAAATGGATGTTTGATACCAGATGAATACTCATAGTGTGAAAGGAGCCGTTTTTTCCCAAAGCAACGTTTAGTAAGATTGTGGCAAAAAAAAGTGTATGCAGTTTTTCGTGTGCTTTTTGTTTTTTTTTCTTTAACTCCACCCTTATAGCGTAATGTAACCATGATCTAAAGAACCAAATACACAGAACTCTGAAACGACTAACTTTTATAGTTCAGGATATCAATTGTACAATACATTTGTTATATACATTGCTCAAAATCATTCTGAATATCTTGAAACAAATGTAAAACTGAAATGAAAGTCAAATTGGTCTCCTGACAGAAGTCTTATTATAGTTGAGCCAGTTCTGGCTTTTGTTATGTGGATGGATTTAGGATTATATTGTGTTATATGTGGCATAACTTGGCAAATGCTGCAAAATACAATTTAGTTTACATGATGTTTACTTTTCTGTTGAAAAGTTTAAACCTGTCTGCATATTTTATAATAGAAGCTCTCATAAGAGACAGGGCCAAAGCTAAGATATTCCTGCCTACTTGCGTACCCACCCTAGGTAGCAGGTCCGTAACCACAGTAACTGTCCCTACTTACAATAATTGAGGGCAGTCCAGTCAAAATAATAAACTATAATGCAGACGGAGGTTGGGACGCAGAATGGAATCACCCAGACTAACAGAAAAATTACTAAACAGACACACAATAAGTATTTCACCAACAGAGATGCATAGCCGGGCACAGTCTAGATTATAATAGCCTAGGATACTTCTGTCCGGTGTAGTATCCGAGCAACTGGTCTGACTACGGTGCTCACAGCGAAGTCATAGCATGAACTGATTCACCATAAAGAACGAGACCTGGAGCACTCACCTCAGACACCAATAGATGCAAACAAAATCTTCTTTATTGGCAATGCAGGTAAAGCAACATAGCAGGGAGGTGGATAGTTGACACGAGGATGGGTGCGTTCAGTCGGTGGGCAACTGTCCGTATCGCGTGCCTTGCGCTTCGTCAGGCCCCTGACAATAAAGAAGATTTTGTTTGCATCTATTGGTGTCCGAGTTGAGTGCTCCAGGTATCGTTCTTTATGGTGAATCAGTTCATACACAAAATAAGTCGCTGTCCACAGTCCAAGTCGATGCCAAGAGGTTACAGATAAGCCAATTCGCAAAGCCAGTAAAAGAGTCAGAGAGCAGAGCCAAAGTTGCAAAATGCCAAAAATAACAGATACAATATAAATGCAAGCTAGGAGTTTACAAAGCTCGATAGCAGGCAAGGATTGGGAGTAGACTTCCAGCTTATGTAGGCCCAGACTAGGTGCTCACATCAAGGTCTGCTGACCAGTCCAGACGGCTGGGCGTAGCCCAAAACAAAAAAAAGAGAGCTGTCAGAACCTTTTAACCCCATGGGTTCTCACAGTACCGCCCTTTTAGGAGGGGCCACTGGACCCTTCACAACCTGAGGGTAAAGAGGTACGGATGAATAATCAATTTCTACATCAGTGCCCTCATCCTCATTGTCACACCACTTATTGGGGTCCTCACAATCATCTTCATTTTTTTCAGACTCCAAATCCACATGATTATTTTCCAAACATTTATTGCTTAAGATATCACAACACACAGATTTAGTCAGAGGCTGCTGTAAAACTGGTTCTAAGACAGTCTCAGGTATAACATCAGTTTGCACTGAAGATGAAACCATGCCCCCCAGAAGAATTTTGCCAGGCGTAGTTCTCTGAGGGACATGACATACCTGTGCACCCAAGTGGCCTCCCCGATTACCACTTGGACGCGGATGCTTGGTACACGATCCAATGAAATGACTGTCTTCTCCACAGTAAAAACACAGGCCATAGGGTTGATAAAACTTCCTGCGTTCTTCAGGGGTACGAATGGACCCTATCTGCATAGGTTCATCCTCTGGCACAGATTTAAAGATGGAAGAAGAATCAAGCAGGGCAAGTGAGACAGAGGGTGAAGAACACTTCTGTTTGCGTTCTCGCAAACATCTATCCAAACACCCTTGACCAAGCCATGACTTTAGCTGTGTGTCAGGAGAGGGTTAAGTTACAAGCATGCCCTTTTAAGGTGACAGATAACCCTAGTCTGAACTGACAAATCAAGGCTGGAGTATTCCAGTTGGTGGCCACACACCACTTTTTATAAATCCGCACAGTACTTCTCTACTGGTCTGCGAACTTGCTTTAATGTTCCCAGTTGACTCTCAGCGTACGCAGCACTGTCCGGTTCAGCGTACAAGAGACCCAATCCCGCAAATGCAGTGTCTACTGAGGACAACTCCAGAGCATCAGGACCAAGAAAAAATATCCATTCCTGGGACCACCTTGCAAAAGAGACATAATAATACCCACTCTTTGGGCCTCAGTACCAGATGTGTAAGTCCTTAACCTGAAGTAAAATTTGCAGCTCTCACAAAAGGTTTTGAACATTTTTGCGGTTACCAGAATATCAGTCAGGGAGACTAACTTGTGGCTCCACAGAAGCAGGAACAGATGACACCTGAGTTTGGACAGACTCCAGCTCTTGAATTCTGGCTAGCAAGCTCTAAACTAACTGCTCCTGATCTTGCAAAGTCAAGGTCTGGACTAATACCGACTGAGACTGACAAGACTCATATTTCTAAATCATGGGCCAGCTTAGTTAAGCCCTGCATTTGCTCCACCAAAGCAGACATAGCTTCCATTATGCAGGAACGAGGCAAATGTAGGTATGTGGGCCTGCTATAATATCGTCTGGGCAGAGGAGGAGTGCACACAAGTCCTGCCCACTCCCCCTATCCATGCTTACTTGCGTACCCGCCCTAGGTAGAGGGTCCGTAACCACGGTGATGGTCCCTACTTATAATTGAGGGCAGTCCAGTCAAAATAAAAAAACTATAATGCAGACGGAGGTCGGGGCACAGAATGTTATCACTCAGACTAACATAAATATAACTAAATATACACACAATAAGTCACTGGGTGTAGCCCAAAACAAAACAGAGAGAGCTGTCCGAATCGTTTAACCCCATGGGTTCTGACACCATGGTTTCAAAAGCAGCTGTAAACAGGAATGGGGAAAATAACTTAAATGGCTCAATGTAAATGAAAAATGTAATAAATAAATAAATAAAAAGTTGCACATTTGCTCAAAATGTTTTTTGTTGATTTAAACATTGCTGAACAATATTACACCCTGAAAACACTGTAGATTACATGCACTGTACATTGTTATATGATTTTTTTTTTTTACATATAATTTTACAACAAATTTGCTGATTTTAAAGTTCCTTTTTTAATACAATATAACTTTACTTTGGATGTAGGCCCGTGTGATGGCAACAATTGGTGTAACCAGAGGACTTGGTGATCATGATTTGAAAGTCCATGATTCGAATATTTATATTAAACCATTTCTGTCTTCAGTTCCTGAGGTAAGGAATGTTATTTTTATGTATTTTGGTCTAAGACAATAAAATTCTAAATATTAATCTTCAATCCAGAATATTCCTATAGCTTCTCTACTACGGAATGTCACTTTGTGAATTTTTCTAAAAGGCAGTTTGATCTTTGCTCCCACCATTGAAACGCCCTTTATCTCCTAACCATAAAATAGTGTATTATAACAGAGGGTCTGACTGCTAAAACTCCTTGAGATCTTGAAAATGGGGTCCTAAGTCTCCCCTTCAAACAGAATAATAGACACACATGTGCACCACTGCTCCTTTCATTGTCTGTAGAAGCTGCCATAGATAAGAGTACTGTACTCTTTATGGCAACTGCCATAGACAGTGAATAGAATTGTGCCATGCTATTTAGATGGGAGACTTCCCATTCTTAAAAATTCTGGGGTGTCGGCCATCAGATCCTGCCACGATCGTACAATATTACACTTCTATCCAGTAAACAGGGTAGGGGATAAGTCATAATGGTGGGGCACTCCCTTAACCCCTTAAGGACTCAGCCCATTTTGGCCTTAAGGACTCAGACAATTTAATTTTTACGTTTTCATTTTTTCCTCCTCGCCTTCTAAAAATCATAACTCTTTTATATTTTCATCCACAAACTAGTATGAGGGCTTGTTTTTTGCGCGACCAGTTGTCCTTTGTAATGACATCACTCATTATATCATAAAATGTATGGCGCAACCAAAAAACACTATTTCTGTGGGGAAATTAAAACGAAAAACGCAATTTTGCTAATTTTGGAAGGTTTCGTTTTCACGCCGTACAATTTATGGTAAAAATGACGTGTGTTCTTTATTCTGAGGGTCAATACGATTAAAATGATACCCATTATTATATACTTTTATATTATTGTTGCGCTTAAAAAAAATCACAAACTTTTTAACCAAATTAGTACGTTTATAATCCCTTTATTTTGATGACCTATAACTTTTTTATTTTTCCGTATAAGCGGCGGTATGGGGGCTCATTTTTTGCGCCATGATCTGTACTTTTTTTTTATACCACATTTGCATATAAAAAACTTTTAATACATTTTTTATAATTTTTTTTTAAATAAAATGTATTAAAAAAGTAGGAATTTTGGACTTTTAAAATTTTTTTTCGTTCACGCTGTTCACCGTACGGGATCATTAACATTTTATTTTAATAGTTCGGACATTTACGCACGCGGCGATACCAAATATGTCTATAAAAAATGTTTTTTACGCTTTTTGGGGGTAAAATAGGAAAAAACGGACGTTTTACTTTTTTATTGGGGGAGGGGATTTTTCACTTTTTTTTTACTTTTACATTTTTTTTTACACTTGAATAGTCCCCATAGGGGACTATTCATAGCAATACCATGATTGCTAATACTGATCTGTTCTATGTATAGGACATAGAACAGATCAGTGTTTTCGGTCATCTTCTGCTCTGGTCTGCTCGATCACAGACCAGAGCAGGAGACGCCGGGAGCCGCATGGAGGAAGGAGAGGGGACCTCCGTGCGGCGTTATGAATGATCGGATCCCCGCAGCAGCGCTGCGGGCGATCCGATCGTTCATTTTAATCGCGAACTCCCGCAGATGCCGGGATCTGTATTGATCCCGGCACCTGAGGGGTTAATGGCGGACGCCCGCGAGATCGCGGGCGTCGGCCATTGCCGGCGGGTCCCTGGCTGCGATCAGCAGCCGGGATCAGCCGCGCATGACACGGGCATCGCTCCGATGCCCGCGGTTATGCTTAGGACGTAAATGTACGTCCTGGTGCGTTAAGTACCACCTCACCAGGACGTACATTTACGTCCTGCGTCCTTAAGGGGTTAAAGGGGTACTCCCGTGGAAAACTTTTTTTTTTTTTTTTTTTTTTTTTTTTTTTTAAATCAACTGGTGCCAGAAAGTTCAACAGATTTGTAAATTACTTCTATTAAAAAATCTTAACCCTTCCAGTACTTTTTAGGGGCTGTATACTAAAGAGAAATCCAAAAAAGAAATGCATTTTCTGTGATGTCCTGACCACAGTGCTCTCTGCTGACCTCTGCTGTCCATTTTAGGAACTGTCCAGAGCAGGAGAAAATCCCCATAGCAAACATATGCTTCTCTGGACAGTTCCCAAAATGGACAGCAGAGGTCAGCAGAAAGCACTGTGGTCAGGACCTCACAGGAAATGCATTTCTTTTTTGGATACAGCCCCTAAAAAGTTCTGGAAGGATTAAGATTTTTTAATAGAAGTGATTTACAAATCTGTTTAACTTTCTGGCACCAGTTGATTCAAAAAAAAAGTTTTCCATGGGAGTACCCCTTTAAGTCTTGGAGTAAGCAAGATTAGAATTAGCAGCAGTACATCCTTTATACTTGGAATTACTATTGAATAATACAGCAGTTTTTTACTCGACAATGTGCATAAAAACACCTTTTCTCTTTTAAATGTCTTAACTGCTCATCTAAAAATCTAAAAAATGCTTTTCGGATGTGAACCATACTCTATAATACTATAATGTTTGCTGGAGGAGATTCATAAAAGTTAATGGAAAGGTAAATTGGAAAACAACCATACTAACTCTGCTTATTTATGATACCTGCAGGGCCTCATGCATAAAAAGTGTTGTAACAAACTTTCAGTGTTTTTATAACATCAGATCACAGTTTTTTTTTTATACCAGAACAAATATTAAATTATTGACATTGATGGAAGCTTAAATGATCTAATGCAAATTTATAATAAAGTGGTATTGTAAAAAATGGTGTTTTCACCCTCATCTCAAGTTTATTTTCCTTATAGCTGTTTTTATAGGGCAGGAGACTATATACCATTGACTCCCAAAGTCGGCAGCATTGCTGGAATGATCCAGGGGGGCAGTATTAGCCACAGATGCAATTGGGGAGCATTGAACAAAAATTAGGGGGTGGTGGAAGTGTAAAGGAAAGAGAGAAGGGAAAAAATATTACATTTGGAATGTTTCTGAATTGTTTGACAAAAGTGCAAAAAATATTGCTACAGGAGGCCTAAAAGGAACACATATATTTACCACGTCCCGCCCCCCTTCCTGGGACCGCTATGATACTATTCCATTACCCATCGTTAGCAGGATGCTGTTGCAGTCAGTGACTGGCTGAGCGGGCTGTTACTGTAGAGCTTTTCTTGGAAATACGAAGTATCCGGAGCTGCGGAGGACTGGATAACATCCAGTCCATACCCCAGCAACATAATTATTATTATTTATATATATTTTTTTTTTTTCAGAAGACCCCTTCAGTCTGCTAGAGGCAGATATGGCTGCAGTTATAGGGTTACTCAGAGTTTCTCACTACAAATACATAGCCAGCAGCAGTCACCGCACACCACACAGAGGAGAAAGCCGTAATAAGCCTTACTTCTGTTAAGGTTGCTTCTAGCTTCCACTTCTGCAGCTCCCTTATATACTAAACGTCTTTTAGTATTACTGCTACTATAATAACGTACACAATGATGTAAGCTAGCAGCACCTGGAGGTACATGTCATCTTTGCGCTTTTGATGAATTATGTACTGATTGTATGGTTGAGGGGGTTTATTCTCCCTGTTGGGTAACCTTTGTATTTATTTTATATACAAAAGACCTGTTAAATAAAACATTTGTTTAGAAAAAAAAAATCATTATCTTCCCTATGTTATATACTGTACATTCACATTATCCTGAGTCAGAGTGGACCTTCCCAACTTGGAAGCAGGAAGTCTCACAGAGCTCAAAATAGTAAGACCTCACTGCTGCCTGAAGAGTGCTTAACTTCAGTCTCCCTTTCTTAAAAGGCAAGAACTTTTATTATTAAAGAAAGTCTATCTGTAGATTTAGGCTACCCAAACCACCGGCAGCATTAAATCCCCACAGGTTCCCTCATTACCAACAACAAGTTATACTGTAAAGCACTGCGGCTTGAAACCGAGCTGTGGACTTGGGGAAGTTTCTGGGAGACAGTCTTCCTAGCTTCTCTCTAACTGGTTCTGCTTGAATAAAAGCTGAGAGAGACAGGCTGGGACAAATCTGGAGAGACCACCTCCTAGACACTTCCCGGTGTCACAGCTGCGCTTTAAACTAAGTTCTTTTTTGTAAGGCTGCAGCATGTCATAGCATAATTTAGTTGCTAGTAATAAAACAGGCTGCCAGGATTTTATGTTGCCTGTGGGTTTAATTTTCCTCAATATATATATTTTAGAGAGGTATTGTATTCCTTTTCCTATTACTTCATTAAAGGGGTACTGCAGTGGAAAACAATTTATTTTTAATCAACTGGTGCCAGAAAGTTAAACAGATTTGTAAATTATTTCTATAAAAAAATCTTAATCCTTCCTGTACTTGCTGCTGTATGCTACAGAGAAAGTTATTTTCTTTTTGAATTTCTTTTCTGTCTGACCACGGTGCTCTCTGCTGACACCTCTGTCCATGTCAGAAACTGTCCAGAACAGGATAGGTTTGCTATGGGGATTTGCTCCTGCTCTGGACAGTTCCTGACATGGACAGAGGTGTCAGCAGAGAGCACCATGGACAGACAGACAAAAGAAATTTAAAAAGAAAATAATTTCCTTTGTAGCATACAGCAGCTGTAGAAGTACAAGAAGGATTAAGATTTTTTTAATAGAAGAAATTTACAAATCTGTTTAACTTTCTGGTACGCGTTGATTTAAAATAAATTGTTTTCCACCGGAGTACCCTTTTAAGGTTTATTTAAGCTCTAGCCACCAAGCTGATATAAGGATCTGCTGCCATTTTTTTTTCAACGCAAACAATGTTTTAAATTTCAGTAAAAATATTTAGCCTTATTTTTAAAAAAAGATGTAAAATTTTGGTTTTCAGCAAGTGTGGACTGTTTCCCTCAAAATGTGTTGGGGAATACATTTATAGATGTTATGCCTACATTTGTCCAATCCCAAAAATAAGTCCCATCACACTCACTAATGTATAAACTCATAGACTGTATAGAATAATACAGTGATACAGTGACGTAATAATACTACTATACAAGTACTAAGTAACTCCACCACGATCAAATATTTCCACCACAGAGTGATTGATACTACAATCAAGTGACTGAATTATGCATATATAGTGTGTCTCAAAAATACTACTATATAATGACTGAATCTTACAGCCATTTAGCGACTGAATAATGCCACATACTGTGACTATATAAAGGCCAGATACTGCAGATCATACAGCTTTGAGCAGGAGCAGTCATAAGTAGAATGGGCAATAATGTAATCTGGGAACTGATTTTGTATTCGCTAATAGTAGTTATGTGCTTTCCCTGTCTTCTCTGCTCTGCACAGATAGCATAATGATGTCTTCCAAATCTATAGTATTTAAAGGGGTACTCCGGTGCTTACACACAGGGCCGGATTAAGAGCATCATGGGCCTGGTGCTGAGAATTTTTCTGGGCCTTTTTATGAAAATATTTACGTAATATATAAAATGAAAACGCAAAGCAATTTTATTACTCGGCCGCACAAAGATATCAGTGACTACAGCACTGATGGGACAGTCAGGAGAATACACAGTGATTTAAGTGACTGACAGGCAGGGCTGGACTGGGACCAAAAATAGGCCCGGGCATTTTAAAATAAGCAGCCCATTTTTATGGTGGGGGTCAGGCTGCTGGGACCCCCACCAATCCCCTCGGTTCAAGTGGCTCTCCAGCTGTTGCTAAGCTGCAACTCCCATCATGTCTGAAGAGACTCAGGAATTAAGGAAGTTGCCGTTTTGAAACAGCTGCAGAGCCACAGAATGGGGTAAATTGTCACCCATCACTAAGGAACTTGCAAGTGACTCCAGAGCTGATGGGACAGTCAGGAGAACACACAATTATTTCAGTGACCTGAGTGATGTCTTCTCTGTTGTCTTTCCTTTCCTTCTTTATCTGGTCCAGACGCCAGGAATTCTTCCAGCTCCATCTTCTCTGCAGAGTCTGATGCCCGGACATCATAGGCTCCTCACATTGTCAGCAGATCCTCATCCTCTATATAAAGACAATATTCATAATAACACATTATAATTCTGCCAAATACTGTACCACCTGAATATAATACTGCCACGCACTCTACCCTCTAAATATATTATTGCTACACACTGTACCCCCTGAATATAATACTGCCATACACTGTACCCTCTAAATATATTATTTCCACACACTGTACCCCCGAATATAATACTGCCACACACTTTACCCCTCGAATATAATACTGCCATACACTGCATACCCTTCATCCCATCCTCTGTCTTATCAACACCCCCACCCCATGCTTGGTTAGCTTATCACCCCAATGCCCCCTCCCCTCCGCCACATCCTCGCTATTCTCATCACTCCATACACCCCACCCATCCTTGGCTCTTCACTCCCGCACTCCATATTATTCCCCCCCATCCTCAGTCTCATCATTGCAAACCCCCCCCCCCCCCGTCCTCAGTCTCATCATTGCAAACCCCCCCCCCCCCCCCGCACCTCATCCTCAGACTCCTCATCATCATCATTGAACCCCCCCCACCCCATCCTCAGTCTCCTCATCATTCCACCCTCATCATCATCATTGCACCCCCCCCCACACCCCATTCTCAGTCTCCTCATCATTCCACCCTCCTCCTCATCATCATCATTGCACCCCCCACACACCCCATCCTCAGTCTCCTCATCATTGCACGCCCCCCAGCTTCCCCTCCTCCTCATTATCATTCCATCCCCCCCAAAACCCCATCCTCAGTCTCCTCATCATTCCACCCTCCTTCTCCTCCTCATCATTCCACCCTCCTCCTCATCATTGCACCCCACAGCATCCCCTCCTCCTCCTCATCGCATTCCCCCCCACCCCATCCTCAGTCTCCTCATCATTGCAACCGCCCCCCAGCCCCATCCTCAGTCTCTTCATCATTGCAACCCCCCCAGCACACCCCTCCACCTCATTATCAATGCAATCCCCCCCCCCGTTCCCTGTCCTCAATCTTCTGCTCATTAATATTACATCACCCCAGCACCCGATCCTCGGTCTCCTTACCTTCCTGGAGATCGGCGCTGCTGCAGTGTGAGGATGCGGGGAAGGCTGCTGCTCTTGTCAGTCTCGCGTTGCAGGGGTCAGAGGCTGTGACACTTCATACAGAGGCTTGGCACACACGTGCATGCCTACGCGGTGCACGTCTACGTCAATCCAACCCGGAAATGATTTTTAAATAGCCCGCGCCGTTTGCAGGTAATAGTGCTGGCAGCGGTGGGCCCGGGCCGCACCCGAGGTCCCTGCCTGTTGCTGCAGCATGTAGCATAGTGTAGTGGCAGGGAGGGGGGCCGCTCCATCAGCCCCTACATTAATCCGGCCCTGCTTACACATCTTATCCCCTATCCAAAGGATAGGGGATAAGATGCCTGACCGCGGGGGTCCTGCCGCTGGGGACCCCCAGGATCTTGCACGCGGCACCCCGTTTGTAATCAGTCCCCGGAGCTGTCACGCCCCCTCCCGTAGGCTTGCATTGAGGGGTGGAGCGTGACGTCACACGGGGCGGAGGCGTGACGTCACACGCCGTCGCCGGGGACTGATTACAAACGGGGTGCCGCGTGCAAGATCACGGGGGTCCCCAGTGGCGGGTCTCCCGCGATCACTCATCTTATCCCCTATCCTTTGGATAGGGGATAAGATGTCTAAGCACCGGAGTACCCCTTTAAGTGCACCTCCTAAACCATGCATTGACTCTCACCTGCCATGTCTCCACTGTCTAGTACGGTTGCAGCCCATGCTTTCTTCTGCAGCCTTTTTTGACCTTTGAAGGGAAAATAGTACCATATGTTTATTCACCTCCACCACCCCCAATTTAGTGCCGCCCTAGGCATTTGGCCTTTATTATATAGGGGGAAATATGGCCCTGCCTGTGAAGTATTGTTGCTGAAATTCATCCAGGTAAAGTAAAGATAGGTGGACAGTGACTTAGTGATAATAAAACTGAACAATTCTATTCTAGGAAATCGGCTAAAATAATCCTATTTCAAAGCAATTAAAACTGTCCCATCAGTAATGGGGAAAAAACAAACACATTTTGTTCCATTCTGAAATCTCTTTGGAAAAAATGAACTACTATCATCAGGGATATAATAACATGAGGTACTTATTATTTACATGTAAGATTAACATTCTCAGAATACGCTTTAGGATGTTTGTGTTTGAAGTTGGAGATGGTTGATCCCACCTGGAAAAATACTGAAAGCAGCATTCACTGCACAGATGGAGCGCAGACATGGCATGGGAATTGAAAGACAAAAGGTATTGAAAGGCAGGAGACCTTAGAGCGGAGAATAAAAGAAAAGGGGATCTGCTTGCAATCAAATCACTTTTCCTAAGTTCCTGTATCTGTTTTGTGGACAACCTATCACTTAAATGGGCCTGAAATGTAGCCTTAAGTGTTCTCACGTTCCTTAATTCTTCTACAAATTGCATGAACATTCTTCAATCCAGGTAAACTGCTGCATCGAGCGAGCCAGTATTACAATGTTTATATCCAACTATAATTGTTCCCTATGGGAACTCTGCTGTCAGAGCCCGAGACGTAAAACCTCAGAGTAACTTCAAGAAAATAGGTTCACTTTTCTTTACATTTATAGGTACGCATGAGAATAAAGCCTTCTGTAGAAATGCACAAAACACAGAAAAGAAATTGACATTGGCAAGAAAGAGTTGTCGGTGGCTGTCCATAGATACAGTAAAGTGATTATCCACTAGCTACTAGCAGTTTAGCTACATGCAACATATTTCCCACAATGTATATTTTCTTATGGAAATAATAGATTTTTTTTCCGGGGGGGGGGATATTGTTTTGTGTATATTACCTTATTTTACAAATGATTGAATCAGTGTTACTAACTTGCTGGAATGCTGGGAGTTCTAGTTTTGCAACAGCTCGAGGCACACTGGTTAAAAACATTGCTTTAGAGCAAGCCAGGATATTACTAAGGCATGAGTCCAGAGTGAAAGAGTGAACGGTCTTCTATACGAATAATGTTATCTTATGCAAAGGATATGGCTATAAAGCATATACACATGGCTAAAGAGATGTTTCTGTAACTTTCAAATTGTTGACTATATAAGGGTTAAATTGCAAAAAGAACATAAGGTCCAGGACCATGCCAAAATGTTAGATTAACCTTAAATGGGCATTGCCACTTAGAAAAACTTGTCAAAAGATTTGATTGGTAGTGGTTTCTGAGTGTTTAGACCTCCTCCGATCAGGAGAACTAGGCGCGTTCACTGAGCACTATGTCAATCTCCCAACACATTATCCTGAGTGGTGGTGGTCTAAACATTCAGACCTCCACCGATCAAAATGTTTTGTAGTGACAGGTACAAGTTAAAGGAGTACTCTGCTGCTCAGCATTTGGAACAAACTTCAGAATGCTGGTGCCGATGTCGGGAGCTCGTGACATCTTAGCCCCGCCCCCTCATGTCATGCCCCACCCCCTCAATGTAAGTCTATGGGAGGGGCGTGACGGATGTCACGCCTCCTCCCATAGACTTGCATTGAGGCGGCAGGGTTTGACGTTGTGATGGGGTGGGGCTATGACGTCACGAGCTCCTGGTGCCGGCTCCAGCTTTCTGAACAGTTTGTTCCAAACACTGAGCAGCAGAGTACTCCTTTAAAGAAGATGTCCAAGCAGTTTTTCCCCTATCTGCAGGACCTCCCTTATGGGTAACTCTGTGTCTTCCCATAGAGATGAATAAAGGGGGTGTGTTTGTACCAGCTGACCTGCTGGGTACGTGCTCTAGCAGCGCAGAGCTGGGACCAGACCTCCTCCGAACAGGAGAACAAACTGACACATTATCCTGATTTGGTGGTGGTCTAAACACTCAGACCTCCACCGATCAAAATGTTTTGTAGTGACAGGTACAAGTTAAAGGGGTACTCCGCCACTCAGCATTTGGAACAAACTTCAGAACGCTGGCACCGGTGCCGGGAGCTTGTGACATCATAGCCCTGCCCCCTCATGACATCACGCCATCCCCTTTGTAAGTCTATGGGAGGGGGCGCGACGAAGATGAATAAAGGGGGTGTGTTTTTACCAGCTGACCTGCTGGGTACGTGCTCTAACAGCACAGAGCTGGGGGCCAAGCCGGGGGCCCTGTACAGACATTTCTATTAAATAAATTGCTTAGCACGGGACATCTTCTTTAAGTTTTTGTCTGAAAGTATGTTTTTAGTGTGTGTAACGCTTCAGCAATATGATCATGGTTACCTGTTGTAAGCTTTTCATCAGTTACCTAAAAATGATCTTAACTCCCTTACTTAAATCCCTTACATTAAGTTGTTGTCCATATAAAACCTACTGCAGTATATTGTGGTATTTATTTTAAAAGCTATTACACTAAAGTAGTATACTGTAAAAGTAACTTGAATAGGTCTGGACTTATGTGCCGCATGTACAGCTGCAGTATATTCTCGGATCTCCTCTCTGTTCCCCCACAGTGTACAGAGCGCAAATGAAGCTTGAAATAAGGTATTTGATCCTTATGCTAAACAGCGAGCCCATTCACATGGACTGGATAGCAAAATGCACGCAAAGTAGTTATTCCTGGAGCTTTTTATTTGTTCAGTAAATCTGATCCCCCTGTAGATGAATATTGGCTGATGCTCTATGATTGAACACATAGGAAATATTACCATGACATGTATAAGTTATTATGTATGACTAGCTATATTAATAGACTGGAACACACAACCCCTTCTTAGTTAGTAGCTTCTAGAAAAAATTTAATATACAGGACTTTAATATGTATGGAACACCAGAAGTGATTTAGCTTGGTCATTGGATGTATCTATCATTTTTATGTAACAAATAAAGAGCCTGTGCTTCAAGAAAGTGGGTCATGCTGAAGACCCTGCCCCCCTAATACATCTTGTTAGTTTTTCCATTGTGCCTGCACAACCAATTTTTTATTGTCTCGATGCCTCTAAGGTGAAAACTGAAGCAACTTTTCAATAGATATTTATTTAGAAAATTCTAATCAGTTTATATCTGCAGGTCCTATGCAGACCAATGCATCTCATTGGTAATGGACAGTGAAAAAACTCTGTATAGTATGACTTAACAGTGACATGTTCTTGCAGGCTGCCTTGGGGCATTGGAAAATGTTGGTTGTGAAGGTGGGCATAGCCTTCAAATGTTTGAGTATAAATATGAGCCCCTTAATATACCATAGATCTCCTGCAAAGTTGCACTGTTATGTGTTTTATCCTGGGTTCTCTCATATAGACCCTCAAGGTACATATCAGCCAAACAAGCATTGGTATAATTAAAAATCGCTTAGACATTCATAGTCAGGACAAATGCATATAAGGCTGGTTCATAGTGCCATTTTGTATACTTTAAACACTTTAGGGTAATATGCTAAACGCCACATGGTAACAGGCTAAACTAGATGGATGTAAGTCCTTTTTTCAGCCTTACAAACTACGGTATGTATTTATGTAAAATCGCCTTTTGACATTAGAAAGTATTATGCACCACAACTTTTCATTTAAAAACATTTATTTAAAATGTAAATGTTATTATAGTTTACAAATTGTATATCTATGTACAAATACATTTTTATAAAAAAAAAATTTTAAGAAATACATTGGCTAACAAATATTTTTTAAATACACATATCCACGCATCAAGCCAAAAAAGGTTAAATATGCACTTTTATAAAATTTTATAGCCAAAAAGTTTTAGATGAAGACTATAGTTTTGTAGACTCGAGCGTCTGAAGGCAAAAGGTTTTACAACAGTGGTGTAAACGAGATACAAAGATATTTTCCGAGAAGCCTATACTAATGTCCACACAAGTGTCTAGGCCGAATGTTTTACAACATTGATGTATCATAGAAAATTTAAAAGGATCAAGAATTCATAACTAATGAACACCAAAGGGTCTCTAGGTCAAAAGTTTTACAAAAGTGGTGTAGTGTAGACAATTGAAACAAGAATATTTTCCAAGAAGCCTATACCAATGTAGACCAAATTATCCCTAGGCCAAAAGTTTTACAACATTGCTGTAACGTAGAGCAATTGAAAGACTACAATTTTCCAAGAAGCCTAAACTAATGTAGACCCAATTGTCTCTAGGCCAAAGTTTTACAACATTACTGTATTTTCATTCAATATAGTTTGAAGAGAATACAATATATGTGTCGATCGCTGTGGTAAACAGTAATCCTTCTATAGAGTGGAGGGTGTCGGGCAGTAGATTTTGGGGGGTCTCAGCGGTTGAACTTCCTGCAATCAGACACTTATCCCCTATTCTGAGGTTAGAGGATAAGAGGTTCTGTATCGGAGTACCCCTTTAACAAAATAACAACATTGTTGGTGGTCTGTTGTTAAATAGGCACTGTCATTTGCAAAAAACTTTTATATAATGTAGATAATAACATAAAATGTATATTTGTAATGTACATTGGTTAAAAACTTCTTTTTTATTGGTTGAAAAAATGCTGTCTTGTTCCTGTAGCTTTTGCCTTTGTGTCTTGGCTGGAACAAAATAAAGGATGTGAGGGCGAGATTAGCAGGGCTCTGTGCACTAAGGGTGACATTCCCCCGGCTCACACAACAGGCTGATTGACAAGCTGGGAGCCTGCACAGAGCCCTGCTTGTCCCGCCCACACTTCCTGTATTTGGACCAAGCTGAGAGACACAGGCAATAAATGCAGAGACAAGACAGTATTTTTTACACCCAAGAATATACACTTTTGTAGCCAATATATATTATAAATAGACATATAATGTTATTATTCACTTTGTATAAAATATTTTTGCAAATGACAGTGCCCATTTCAGTATTCTCTCTGAGACTTCCCGATAATCAGGCATATCCCTATCATCTGCCCCCAACAGGGTTATAAGATTTGGTTGTGCCTCCAGAAAATCTAGAAGAGGATGGGAAGTTGATGAGAAAGGGGTTTGAGGCAGGGGAGGGTTTTCTATAGCAGGTGTGGAAGCAGGTACTTAGGAAGGATATTCACAATGGGTAATAGAGAAAGAAGAGGAAGTAGATTAAGATCAAGGGTAAACTGAAACCGACAGTGTCTGAAAGCCAAATTGTACACTGGCTATTTCTGTAGGCCCTGGACAGATGTGATGTATGCATGGTGGTTTGTGGAGAGGGTTAATGTGATGAAGGAAATATGTGTGATTGAGGGAAAACCAAATAAATTGGTGTAGTGCCGGAAGGCATAGGAGAAACACATTGCTGTGAAAGAATTAAATAAGATTGTGGAAATTGGGTAAAAGAAAAGAGCACAAAAATAGGCAGAGGCCTGATGAGAAAAAATAGACGAGAAGGAGAAGGTAGAGAAGAATGACTAAAATGAGAGAAAGTGGGGGAAAGGAAGTGGTTGGGGGATGGTATTAAATTTCAGTGACATAATCATAAACTTTCTGTTCAGGGGCCATTTGTTCCATCAGGGGGACTAACTACAAGAAGAACAATTTACTCTTATTAATTGATTTCAGCAACTCCTTCCCCTTCTATAGCTGGAAATGTAACCCTACATTATCTTTAAATGACGTAAATAGATTTTTCCTTTTCTGAAAGTCATCACTAATTAAAGCTTACAGAGCATCGTAACCCACCAGACCCCTCTGAGTGGGCCTATTCATTATCAACATTCTAGTACAGTAAAATATCCCTTAGCGGACACCTCCCAATAGCGGACAGTTTTTTATTCTCCGGCAGAGTCCCATAAGACTTAATGTATTTGCACTCTCCGAATAGGGGACATATCATTTCTGCTTGATCCCCCCCCCCCCTGTGACATTTTATTCCCCTTTTATTACCCTCTGTGAAAATTCATCACCCCCTCTTTACTTTTATCCCTGTGTGCCACTTTATTCCCTCTGTGCCCTGTGTTAAATCACCCTACCTTACCTCTTGTGCCACATCCTCCTCCTCTGTTGTTGTTGTTACCTGGCCAGCAGGTGCAGGGGCTCTAAGCGGATCCGACGTTCTCCTGGTGTCCTCTGCTCTGCACTCACTGATAGGCTGTAAGCAGCGCCAGCTGCCAACAATGACAAGTGACGCTCTTGGCGTCGCTCGTCAGTTCTCACAGCCGCTGCTTCTCTCAGTAAATGCAGTGCAGAGGATGTCGGGAGAATTTCAAACCTGCTGAGAGCCCCTGCACCTGAGCCTGCTGGCCAGGTAAGAACAACAACAGGGGATGGAGGGAAGAGGAGGGATGATCTGGCACAAGGGAAAAAGGGGGATTGAAATAGCACAGAGGAGGATAAAGGGGGGGAATGAAATGGCACAGAGGGTGGTAAAGAGGGGGTAATGAATTTGCACAGAGGATAATAAAGGGGGAATAAAATGACACTGGGAGGATTAAGAGCAAATGAAGTGGCACATGGTGAATAAAGTGCCACAGGGGGTTCAAGGGGGTAGGAATGAAGTGGGAATAAGAAGAGGAATAAATGGTACAGGGAGTGATTAGGGGCGATTAAACAGCACTGAGAGATTCTACTGTAATATCGCTTTTTATTGTGTTTTATAGGTAATTATACTCTGGACTATTCAGTCATTTCAAAAGATTTTTGAGCCTTTTTTCCCAATAAGGGACATCTCTCAATAGCGGACAGGTTTTACAAGAACACCTACAGAAGTGACAGCAAAGCTGATATTTGTTTTATAAAAAGAAAAAAAATCTGAAATATATTTGTCACTAACAAATTGATAAATCAGGGCAAATGTCACCAAGTTTTGTACCTGTTCCGTTATTTATATCCACTCCTGAGTTTGGCCTGCAAATATTGATGTAGAATACAGAGCCATGTTAAATACTGCCAAATACATGGCAAATACTGCCATATGAAACTAGCCCTAGAGAGATTACAGAGAGGGAAGTGATCAACTTTGTCAGGTTTGTCATATATTAACCCTAAGGCAGAAAAACCATCTAACAAAGTCAGTTTGAGAGACTGGTGGGGATCTCCTTAAATTAGACACATCATTATCCCAGACAGAGGCAAAAATAATGATTCTGTAAAGATTATAAAGGCCTTTCTATCCCCCAAAAAGCAGTCAGGGAGTGTAATATGGGGCTCTAGAGGGAAGAGTCGCTGGCATCGGAGACTGTGAGGTATCCTAATGTTGCACTTGTTACACCACATTCTAGACTAGCTGGGTTAACTCTTGCATCTGATCCACCAAAGCATGCTTTTTTGGAACAAATGTAATCAGAAAAAACTTTGGTCAGGCACATGATTGTGTACTGAGAACCCAAACCACTGTTCCTACCTATTTGGATTGTCCACCCTAACTGGTGGCCCCCAACTGGGCAACAGTCCATACACTAGAATTTCTAAGAAAAAAGTTTAGAGAGAAACAAGCCAAGGGCTAGAGATCTGCATCAGAAACAAGTCAGAATCCAAAACTGTACCAAAAAACAAGCTGGTACTGTCAATCCATATACATAATCCAAGGGAAGAAGTCAGAGAACAGGCCGGGATCAGGGATCCAGGTAGCAATAGTAGAGCAGATAGAACACTAATGCCTGCAGAGGCGGAGATAGGCCAACCAGTCCTATCAGCAAGTGATGCTTCAGTTAGTGACACACAGAGACCTGAAAAGCTGCGGGAGCAAGAAAGTTAAGGGATTGCAGTTATAGGGGAAGAAGGCTGGTGTTTTTCTACAAACCTCTGCAGACGAGCAATGATATATCTGCAAACTGCATGTTAACAGTGGCACAGACATGTTTAAGTAGTGTAGAAAACATTGTGGAAAGTCCAGAGGTATAATTTTATGCTCCTGGACCCCAGTGCAAAATTTGTTCCACGGCCCCTTTGCTATGTTTGCGCGCCTTCAAGTGACGCCCCTGGGAAAGCCTTTTACGATATTCCTTACATGTGAAATTATGTCATTAAACCAAAAGCAAATACCATAATTCCAGGAATTCTGCTTTTCAGGCAAATATTTAAAAATTGCAAGAAAAAAAGCATGGTTTGTTTTATAATCATTTCCTTTTTACAGAGAGTGAAGAATGCGGAGAGTATATTAAAACATCCCAGCCATGCGCTTATGCAAAATCCAGTACATGTTTAGACCAGTCTGTGGACCACAGATGTATTGCTTAACTGAAAGGATTACCCAGCATGTCTGACCAGGCGTACCATTTCCAAATTGTAATACTGAATATAATTTTCCCTTGGCTGCCTTTGCTAAAGCCGTCATGCTTCTTTTAAATTACTGCCGTTCCTTAGGTTAATTAAAGTGCTCGGCAAGCACTGTCTGATGGCTGTAAGGTTTAGCAGGGAATTCAAGTAGTGTGCAGTGACAGCTGGAATGCCAGCCTAGAGGATACTCAGTGGTTCAACAAAAGATTCATTTAGAAATGTTGCTTGATCCACAGTACAGGCCAGAGACTAGCTCTGGATTGTGTAAAGTCCACTAGTCAGTTCTTTATACTAAAAGCATACCATGCTTGCTCTTTGTCTAATTCTAGTACACTTTCCAAAAAAAAAAAAGCATGAAATGTGCAAACAGACCTACAATGTAACAATAACAATGAGGACAGAACCATCCTTTTAGATACTATCATGGCTTCATACCTTCACTGACCGCCATCCTAAATGGTATAAAGGTATTTGGATTTCATGCCTGAGAAATGTCCTTCAACCAGCATTGGTTCCTGCCCAGATGTATACACTGATAAAAAAAATAAAGGGAATACTAAGATAACACATCCTAGATCTGAATGAACTAATCGTATTAAATACTTTTCGTCTTTACATAGTTGAATGTGCTGACAACAAAATCACACAAAAATAATCAATGGAAATCAAATTTATCAACCCATGGATGTCTAGATATGGAGTCACAATCAAAATCAAAGTGGAAAACCACACTACAGGCTGATCCGACTTTGATGTAATGTCCTTAAAACAAATCAAAATGAGGCTCAGTAGTGTGTGTGGCCTCCACGTGCCCATATGACCTCCCTACAATGCCTGGGCATGCTCCTGATAAGGTGGCAGATGGTTTCCTGAGGGATGTCCTCCTAGACTAAAGTATCTGCCAACTCCTGGACAGTCTGTGGTGCAACGTGGCGTTGGTGGATGGAGCGAGACATGATGTCCCATCATAAGACATGATGTGCTCAGTCTGATTCAGGTCTGGGGAACGGGTGGGCCAGTCCATAGCATCAATGCCTTCCTCTTGCAGGAACTGCTGACACACTCCAGCCACATGAGGTTTAGCATTGTCTTGCATTAGGAGAAACCCAGGGCCAACTGCACCAGCATGTGCTCTCACAAGGGGTCTGAGGATCTCATCTCGGTACCTAATGGCAGTCAGGCTACCTCTGGCAAGCACATGGAGGGTTGTGTGGCCCCCCAAAGAAATGCCACCCCACACCATTACTGACCCACCGCCAAACCGGTCATGCTGGAGGATGTTGCAGGCAGCAGAACGTTCTCCACGTTGTCTCCAGACTCACGTGCTCACTTCTGTCACGTGCACAATGTGAACCTGCTTTCATCTGTGAAGAGCACAGGACACCAGTGGCGAATTTGCCAATCTTGATCTGGCAAATGCCAAACATCCTGCACGGTGTTGGGCTGTAAGCACAACCCCCACCTGTGGACGTCGGGCCCTCATACCATCCTCATGCAGTCTGTTTCATACCGTTTGAGTGGACACATGCACATTTGTGGCCTGCTGAAGGTCATTTTTGCAGGGCTCTGGAAGTGCTTCTCCTTGCACAAAGGCGGTGGTAGCAGTCCTGCTGCTGTGTTGTTGCCCTCCTACGGCCTCCTCCACATCTCCTGATGTACTGACCTGTCTCCTAGTAGCGCCTCCATGATATGGACACTACGCTGACAGACACAGTAAACCTTCTTGACACATCTCGCATTGATGTGCCATCTAGGGGTGTGAATCGACAAGAATTTGGCGATTCGATTCGAATCGCCATACCAGTGTGGCGATTCGATATATCCCGATATTTCGCGATACCGTCTAGGTGACGATACATCGCGATATATCCCGATTCTGTCTAAAAAACTATGTCTTACACTTTTATTAAAACTTTATTTTTATTTTATTTTTTTATACACTTTATTAGTCTTTTAGGAATCATTAGATTCCTCAGACAGATGAATAGAGTTCTATTGAACTCCATTTATCTGCGATCCATTGATAGAGCCTGGTCCAGCCAGGCTCTATCAATGACAGAGCCACGGAGAGCAGGGAAGCAGAGGTAAGCCCTCCAGCTACCTCCACAATGGATCGCCCGCCCCCGAATGGCGGTGCTCTGGGAGGTGATCTAGCCCACTAGGGAGCATACACATGTCCCTTTAGACGCCGCTGTCAGCTTTGACAGCGGCGATCTAAAGGGTTAATAGCCAGCCGCGGCGATTGCCGCATGCTGGCTATTAGCGGCGGCCCCCGGCTACGAGTCGGGAGCCCGCTCCATACACACTGCAGAGCACCGCATGCTGGATATTAGCGGCGGTGATGCATCAGTGGCCCCCGGATACTGAAATCAGCCGGGGGCCACAGAGTATGGAGCGGGCACGAGTCGGAGCCCGCTCCGTACACCCAGAGCGCCGCCGCGTCAGATCCGGCTGACAAAATGTGGAACTTGTATCTCCTGATGCCCGGGACATGCTGTTCCGGGCATCAGGAGATACAAATTCCACATCCCTAAAAGAATCGATTAAAAAATATTTTTTATTTTCAGTATCGGCAAGTGAAAAATCGCGATAATCGCGGGAATCGATTTTTTTCTTACATCCCTAGTGCCATCCTGGATGAGCTTCACTACCTGAGCCACTTGTGTGGTTTGTAGACTCCTTCTCATGCTACCACTAGAGTGAAAGCACTACCAGCATTCAAAAGTGACCAAAACATCAGCCAGGAAGCATAGGAACTGAGAAGTGGTCTGTGGTCACCACCTGAAGAACCACTCTTTTATTGGGGTGTCTTGCTAATTGCCTATAATTTCCACCTGTTGTCTGTTCCATTTGCACAACAGCATGTGAAATTGATTGTCAATCAGTGTTGCTTCCTGAGTGGACAGTGTGATTTCACAGAAGTGTGATTGACTTGGAGTTACATTGTGTTGTTTAAGTGTTCCCTTTATTTTTTTGAGCAGTGTATATTACCAAATGTAATGTTGCCAAAGAAAGAATGCTTACCCTTTTGGGGTGTATGGCTCTGCTTATTAAATCCCTAGTCATGTTCTAAGGTTACTTAAATCAAACTTTGACCTGAAGGGAAAGCTAAAGGTGGCATAAGAGAAAGCTTTCCAAAATTCTCAGTGGAGCATGAATGTCCTTTACATCTCCACACACCTTTAACCTCAAAACAGCTGTTTACAGATGTAACTTCCTTATCTGGGGGAGTTTCTGGTTTGGCTAATAAGTTTATTATTTTTTCTAACAAGATATATTACAAAGTTTCTTATATTCACTTGTACTATTGATCTATGCAATGTTTGTCCAGTGCCGTTTTAAAGGCATTATGGTATATCACTAGCATGAAGGTAGGGTATGAAACGCACAAGATTACATTAATGGATTTTTTTTTCAGGTACGAGTTTATGACCTTTTGCAATATGAACACGGTGCAGATGATGTGCTGGTCTTGGCAACAGATGGCCTTTGGGATGTCTTACTAAATGAAGAAGTGTCTGAAGCTCTTACAAATTTCCTAGCATGCTGTGATCCTGATGACCCTCACAGGTGTGAATTAGATGCTCTGCTGTATAATTTCCATTTATAATGCAGAACAATGGATTTCATATTTATAAACATGTATCATAATGAACCACTTTTTCTTTTTCAAAAATTAAATTTACATTAGATGGTCTTTTTTTTTTTTTTAGCGAGAACATTTTTTTTTTCTACAGCCCTAGCATTAGATCAAGTTTTTAGGACACTAGAATACCCCTATAACTTTATTTACACAGTAATTTATTCTAGGTCATTATAGTAGGTTCTATATTAATACCTTCTTTAAATGCACTTTATTTATTAGTTACATTTTTTGGGGCTCATTTACTGCTGTTATTGGGCCCTGCAGTTATGATACACAGCCATTTTTCATTGTCTTTATTTCAGGAGGCAGGTATAGAGCTTGGCAGTAGTACACACGCCTAGTTCACCAATATCTTAATAAATGTATTTATATTGTATCCATTTATGTTACTTATTTAAATAGAATAACATCCAATTTACTTACTATATACCATTACCTAATATCACATATTTATTTTTTTATATTTTTATTTTTACACTTATTTTTCTCCACAAATTTCACTCATATATATCTTTTTGTTTTCTCACTTTGTCTATATACTCCTGGGGTGTGGGAGTTTATCTTAGTAACCTCGGTTATATTTAGATTAAGCAAGCTGCACCCCCCCCCCCCCCCCCCCCCCCCCATACCTACATATTACAACAAGCCTAACATTGAATGACCATTTCTTGTCTTGTTTAGTAAGGCCCCCCGTACACCCTAGACATGTTAGCCGAACCAGCTGATTTCAACCATACTGGTCAACCATCTAATGTTTACGGCAGTCTCAAGACTCTCAAACAGTAAATATTGGGGGAGTGAAGGATCGGGCAATTTTATCTGCCCAGTCCTTTTGTTTTTAGGGAGATAAGCTGAAGCCAGAGAAGTCTAAATGACTATGTATGGGGGATTGGCAGAGAGTGCTGTCAGCAGAAGACAGTCCATTTTGTTATCCACCACCATACTGTAGAAACACTATTTAACAATAAATAATCTTGCCTTTAATCCATCAAAGTGCTTATATGATCAATACAAGACAAAGTCCCTAGAAAGTCACACAAGTAGTATTTATGTCCAAGGAAGTAAGTGTTATGTAATTTTGTGTTCCTTTCTTTTGGCAGGTACACGCTGGCTGCTCAGGACCTGGTGATGCGTGCTAGAGGTGTCCTGAAAGACAGAGGTTGGAGAATATCCAATGACAGGCTGGGGTCAGGAGATGACATCTCGGTGTACGTCATCCCATTAATACATGGCAATAAACTGACATGAAGGAAGCAACTTCAAGTGCAGGGAATGTTTAATTTGTACTGTTAATATGTTGGGATAAATAACATATGTAGAAATGTCACTACTGAAATAAGGCAGCACAATCCCCTTAGTTGTGCATTTGGGACCTCAGAGCATATGTAAATGCTGCTACTGTCATATGATTTCTTGTGTTGTCCTCTGAAGACCCGAAACCTGTTTTTATTATGTTGTCATGTAGTCGTCAAGATTAAAGTACTGTCAGTAAAAAGTGCTTATTTGCACAGAAGTTCCAGATCTAGACCTCTCCAATAAGTTTACCTTCAGTTATAAATCGGAATTCATAGTATGCTGTTAGATTGCTATTATTCATCATTTGTTTCTGTGTGATATACCAGCAAGGTTTCCATAGGTTCATTAACCAGCTAAAAATAGGGGACCTTTGGCTAGGGTTTAAAATATAAAATATAGATCTATCCATGAGGAGCTCTAAATGAAGAATGTAATTTGCTATATTGTTTTATATAATGTAGATAATGATATTATATGTACATTTGTAATAAACATTGGTTAAAAAAATGTTTTGGGGTGAAAAAATCCTGGCTTGTCCAAGCAGCTATTGCCTATGTGTCTGTGCAAATACAAAATACAGGAAGTGAGAGCGGACAAGCAGGACTCTGTGACACATCTCTGGCTCACACAGCAGGCTGATTGACATGCCACAGGCATTCACAGGGTCCTGCTTGTCCCGCCCACACTTCCTGTATTTTGTATCTGCACAGAGACACACAGGCAAAAGCAGCAGAGACAAGCCAATATTTTATCACCCACAAATATACATATTTTGTAACCATTGTATATTACAAATATTCATATATTGTCATTATCTAAATTATATATAAAAAAAAAAGATTTTGCAAATGACAGGTACACTTTAAATGGGTACACCACCCCTAGACATCTTATCCCCTATCCAAAGGAAAGGGGATAAGATGTCTGATCGCGTGGGTCCCGCCACTGGGGATCCCCTCAAAATAGCATGCGGCACCCGCCTGTTTCTGCTCCGGAAGCGCTGGAGGGTCTGGGTCCCGACCGCCGACTCCGCCCCCGTGTGACGTCACGCCCCGTCCCCTCAATGCAAGTCTATGGGAGCGGGCGTGATGTCACGCCCCCTCCCATAGACTTGCATTGAGGGGACGGGGCGTGACGTCACACGGGGGCGGAGTCGTGACGTCACGGACTTCCGATCCGGTGGTCGGGACCCAGACACTCCAGTGCTCCATGCTATTTTGCGGGGGTCCCCAGCGGCGGGACCCACACGATCAGACATCTTATCCCCTATCCTTTGGATAGGGGATAAGATGTCTAGGGGTGGAGTACCCCTTTAAGAGTTCACTGTTCACAGTTTGTAAAGTTTTTGCAGAAACAAAAAGGGTGACTACCCAACAGCATTTACTGGCTGATGTCCATGTTGCATGCTGCAATGGATTAAAATGATCTCTCATCCAGAAGCAAGAAAACAGACTTTTAAGCCTCTTAAAGATAGCTACCCTATAAGTCAAACTGTTCAACCCGGATCTTGAATAAAAGTCATACAGCTCATATAAACAAAAAGTAAAAGTATGGCAACACATTACCAAATTTTACCAAATAATAAGTACTTTACATTCCATGATTTTGGGCGAAGTTTAATTTTTACAGTATTTACTCTGTGGTAAAAACTTTACATTCCTAACTTTATTCTGAAGGTTCATATAGTTTATGTTTTACTACTTAAAAAGTAGTCCTATTTTAATTTTGCATAAGCTGAACTATTTGAGAGCTTATTATGTTGCAGAGTGAGTTTTACTGATACTATTTTGGGGGTATTTACAGCAATTCTGACATACAAGAGCCCTGTACTGCGGTATCTTCAGCACCCCATAGAGAATGCACGGAGCATGCAATGACCCTGCACTCCATGCAGCTGGAAGATTCTGGGTCCTGTTCTAGAGATGTCAGGGGTCTCAGAGCTGGAACCCCTTTGGTCAGACACTTATGCCCTATCCTGTGTATAGGGGATAAGTTGTTAAATGCGTTGTTAAGTTGTTGTCTTTAGCGGGTCAGGCATTGACATACAACATAGCTGCCTATAGGTAGCTTTTAGAAAGACTGTTTTCTTTCTTCTGGAGAACTAGTTTGCATACCAGTTGTCAATAGCATTGTTCCAGATGATAAAATGGATTCTCCATCTCCAGGTTTCCATTAGCTGCACACAACCGGTGCTGCAAATCTGTTATGGCTTGCAGAATGAGCGGCACCATAGAACCTAGGGAGATGAGTGTAATTTCCTACACTTCATCCAAAACATGCAGGCCAGTCATTGGACAGTCCGTAAAATATGCAGAACCAAATGATAAAGCTGACAAAAAAATGTATAACCAGATCCTCTGTCTTTCAGTCAAAGATCATTTGTACTTACATTCCTTAAATCCAAATGTGCATGCATTTAAATGGAGGAAGGGGATGTGACTACCATACCCATCATTCTGCCCCCAGGGATCACAATTAACAACTCTATGTAAATGAAGTCTTTCTTTTTAACATCTATTATTTTCTTTAGCGTACAGATGGAACTGTTTTATGTGAAGCAGATGATGTAGCACACAAGCACTGCAGAACAATTGCTACTTTGCAACTATCTGGCTCCATTAAATGCTACCTAGGGTGTTTTTTGTCATTGGAAAGAACTTCTGACATTTTTAGTTACAAATGACACTAAGGACCATTATAATGTGCCATCAGTTTAAGTTAATGGTCCCTAGTGAAACGTGTATAGATTATAAATGATATCTAAAGAAGAATCGTATCTGTATTAGTAGTGTTTAGTGTTCTGATGTTTTGCATTTTCCCCCCTGTAACCTGTATATTTAGAACAGTTGTTCGAGTCCTTAACACCAACAAACGGCATTATGTAAGAACTTTCAGTCAATCCTCCTATTGTTTGTGCCTAAGGAGTTTATTTATGCTGCATGCTAAATCAGGTTTGAAGATTGTGGTTGGTGAATTTCTATCCTCATCTATTCACAGTATAGAAAGAGAGCCATTTAATGTTCACGTACAAGCTGATAAATCCGAGTCATTCAGAGGACATAAGAAATGTGCCATCAAGCTCACCGATTCGCGACAGTACCACTGCAGCCAAGTTTAGCTTCCAGCCTAGACAGGGCTACATAATCACATTAGATTTATATTGCACTAAACATATCTTTGGCTCCAGATAAATTAAATTCATCTGACAGATTACAGTAAGCAGCATTTCATCAATACCGGTAGCGCTCTATTCATTTTATTCACGTTAAAATGTTCATCCACTATGTGACTAAATTTCCTTAAAGGGGCATTCCAGTGGAAAACATTTTTTTTCATATTAACTGGCTCCTGAAAGTTAAACAGATTTGTAAATGGACTTCTATTTTAAAAAACTTTATTCTTCCAGTACTTATCAGCTGCTGTATGATACAGAGGAAGTTGAGTTTTTTTTTCTGTCTGACCATAATGCTCTCTGCTGCCACCTTTGTCCATGTTAGGAACTGTCCAGAGTAGAAGCAAATCCCCATAAATCCCCATATCAGTTCCTGACATGGACAGAGGTGTCCGCAGAGAGCACTGTGGTCAGACAGAAAAGAACAACTCAACTTCCTCTGGAGCATACAGCAGCTGATAAGTACTCGAAGGGTTAAGATTTTTTTTAAAGAAGTAATTTACAGATCTGTGTAACTTTCTGGCACCAGTTTATTTAAAAAAAAAAAAAAAAAAAAAGGTTTTTCATAGGCCCCATTTTAAAGAAACAAATTTTCTAGAATGCAAAGTTTAAGTTGTTTTAAATATGCTGGCCTATTCTGGAATTGCTGGCATCCTTTTATGGCTGTATTATGAACAGGCTGTGCTAAGGGACTGGTAAAAGACCCCCATACACATTAAAAATTAGTTGACCAGTTTCCGTGTGACTTTAGTAGTCAACACTGTGAAAGGGGGTGCACATAGGTAGGAGCAAATCTGTTAAATGACATTATACAGGTCTCGGCACTCACCAGTGGTATGCGATGGATAGGTTTATTTAGTGCCACATCTTGACAGGTAAAGATACAGGATCCATTTTGCAAAAAAATGCCACCCTCGGCTATCTGATATTAGAAGGTCGAAACGTGTCCTGTACCTTTTTAACCGGTAATGATGTGGAATAGATAAATGCAATGCAATGGATAAATAAACCTATCCATTGCATACCACTAGTGAGTGCCGAGACGTGTATATTGTCAATCTCCGAAGACCTTGCAGACTATCTAATATGAGTGGGGGTGTTCCAACTTTCCTCCAACATTTAGATTTGGATTTCAACTGCTCTATTCTTTTGTTGAGCAGAGTCGGAAATAGTCTGTGTGATTTTAGAGCTTGATTAGATTTGTTTGCTTGTTTTTTCTCTCTCATAATGACCAGTGTGTCAGAAGTTTGTCAGCTACATTTGAACAATGAAGTTTATGTACAGTTTATATGGGGGCTTTATTATATAAAAAGTTTTCAAACTTCCGTTATTTTTTTTGTTTTATAGAGGACCACTCCAGTAGGCACTCCAGACATGTCTTGTTTATATAAAACATCCTGTAATATAAAAAAATGTCATCTTTATTTTTAAACTCTATGGAGAAATTATAAGGCTTGTACGCTAGATTTCTATTATACAAAAGTTGCACATTTTGGGCATTCTTCATTTTAAGCAAATAATCGCAGACAATAGTTGCCTGCACCTCTTAATACATTTGGTGTAAGTTATTCTGGTATTGTTGAACTTAAAGGGATTATCCAGGAATCAAAAAACAAACCTAATTTCTTACAAAGACCGCTCCCTGTCTGTCTCCAGGTTGGGTGTGGTATTACAACGTGGTTATATTCACTTCAACGGAACTGAGCTGAGCAGAACCACATCCAACCTGGAGACAGACAGGGTGCAGTCTTTGAAAGAAATTGTCTCTGCTTTTCGATTTCTGGATAACCCCTTTAAGACCAAATCCCTATGTGTTGTAGCTGTTTCTCCAGGAAATGTATAACTAAATTGACAACTGGGTGTTACGAATGGGGGCATATTTCTCCACAATGTGACACTGATGGTCCTGATTGAAATGTCCCAGACTGTAGAGAAACACCCCTTTGACAAAGGGAAAGGTAACACCCAGTTGTCAATTTTTTCATACATTTTCTAGAATTTATAAGAAGAACATCACAGAAAATAGTAAGATTTATCTATGGAATACAATTATTTACTTATACAGAGAGTATGTTTCCTGTATTAAATGATAAGTTATATATCAGGGACAATATGTTGCACAAATTATAAAAAGAGATCTGTAATTACCAGCATCAGACTTATGCTCCTGATAATTGATGGACTCTTCTTTATTACTGAATTCCCATAGTCAGACAATGCAGTGGCTATGGGGCCATTGGAGAGAGGGGCCCAGGCCTGGTTTGATTGGTTCCTTGTGGGTCTAGTCTGTCTGTTGCATTGTATGTTGAATGGGGTTTCAAGTTGCAATGGTCCCGGAGCAACCTTGTATGTTGATGCCATTATAACTTGAGGGATGACTGTATTTTAATAAAATGAAACTACATTAGTGGACATCTGCTAGATTGGCCACATTATTTATGTGCATATTTAATTTTATTGTGCGTACAATGATTAACCAGGAACTGAACATGCTATTTATCTGATCAGCCTGTGTTGGCTTCAAATAATAATTTGTATGCACTTCTGTACTGTAGAATACTTTCTAGATACTATTTGTAGGAATATTACTAAAAGTAGTGTTCCTCTAGATTTATATCGGTGAAATTTAAGGTTTGCACCTTATTGCTGTGTTATAGAAATACCGGCATGGCAGATGAGTTTTATTATCCAACTATGGGTAATTTCTTGCCCATTGTAAAAGTGGACCAAGATGGTTAACCAGAAAAAAATAGTTCCCTTTTAATGTTTGCCGATGCTGATTGAGTTAAAAGGAATCTGCGCCTGACCATATATACCCCTTACCCACATTTAATGTATGTTTTACATTTTCCTTTATTGGAAAGATCATATAATCTACTGTACATGTTTAAGCCAGCTGCATAATGAATTCCAAGAATGAGTTAAATGTGCTCTAGTTCTAGGGCTGGCCTGTCTTGATGGAATTAGGGTGAGGCATTTATCTTCCTTTGTAATGTTCTTGAATGCATTGTTGTCTTATTGATCTCTGTTCAGCATCAGAAGACATTTATCTCTTGTATTTGATAAGTCTTCTCCACCCAATGTGATTTCTCTTATAATATGTGGTTATTTCATCCATAACTGCCTTCTACTCATAGCAAAGATTCCAATTTATGCATAACCTGGAATTGAGCATTCACTGGTGCATATATATTGAGTGATTATGAGAGCTGCTATTTTTTTAACTTCTAAAAAAAAACACTTCAGGCATTTCCAGGTCATAGCTGACACTATACTGTACAGAGTACAAGGAATTTGATTTTAGGATATACATCAATCCGCTATAACATTAACACTACCCTATTTCACCGTCAAACAGCTCTGACCTGTCTAAAGGTAAAAACTCCACAAGACCTCCACAAGGGTACATTCACACATACAGGATCCTGCGCAGATTTGATGCGCAGGATTTGTAACTGCAGATTAGAAGCTCAGTCATTTAGTTTACATGGAAATCTGCAGCAGAAAATCCTGTGCATCAAAACCTGCGCATCGAATCTGCGTACGTGTGCACCTAAAAGTCCTTAAGTCCTACATTTTTCAAATTCGAGCCTCTGAGGATTAGATTTTTTTCCATACCCGTCCCACAGATGTTCAATAGGATTGACATCTAGAAAATGTGGAGGGTATGTTAACATCTGAACAATTTTTGCTATGTGGCAGAAGAGTTCACTGCCATTAGGAAATACCATTGCCATTTAGAGGTGTACTTGGTCTTCAGAAATGTAGGTGGTACCTGTCAAACTAACACGAATACCAGGACCCATGGTTTCTAAGCAGAACATGCCCTGGAGCATCACACAGCCTTTGCCAGCTTCACTTCTTCTCATCCTGATGCCATCCGTACGCATTATGCAAAGGAAAATATTATTTATCAGACAAGGCCACCTTCTTTTATTGCTTTTATTCTGACACGCATGTGGCTAGTGTAGATGTTTAGAGCTGTTCAAGGTGCACCATTTGTATTAAAAGACATGTGCTAGGCTTCATTCCTTGTGTACAGTGAGTCTTGGGCACCCACCATTTTGTTGCCTGTTTACCAGTTATCCTTCCATAGAACTCTCTTTGGTAGGTATTAACCACTTTGTACTGTAAACACCATAAATAACAATTTGGCCCTTGTCAAGCTCACTCAAATCATTACACGTGACTATTGTTTCTGTTTTCAACACTAGACAAGATCAACTACTGGAACCAGCTTCTCACCTGCTGCCTCTTATGTTCCAGCCCTTGACAAGAGCCATTATAACAAAATAATAAATCAAATGTTACTATATTTAGCTAGCAGTGGTTTTAATGTTATGGCTGATTTGGTGTATTGTACAAATTTTCTTAGAATATGATTACTAGCGCATGAAGATCAAAGTGCTTTATTTATGGGTTTTTGTTTAGTTAAAAGGGGTACTCCATTGCTTAGCGTTTGGAACAAACTGTTCCGAACGCTGGAGGCGGGAGCTTGTGATGTCATAGCCCCCCTCATGATGTCACGCCCCTCCCCCTCAATACAAGTCTGAGAGGGGGCGTGACAGCTGTCACGCCCCTCCCATAGACTTGCATTGAGGGGGAGGGGCGTGTCATCATGAGGGGGCGGGGCTATGAAGTCACGAGCTCCCAGCTCCAACGTTCGGAACAGTTTGTTCCAAACGCTGAGCAGTGGAGTACCCCTTTAAGCTTTTAAGCTGGTCATTGAAGGCCTGGCAATTTAGCAAATAGGATAAAAAAAAATTGCATGTAAAACTTGAATGAGATTTTTTTCACCTACAGGAAAAATTTCTGAAACTACTACAGAGATCATTTTCATTGCAATTTAATACTCAAGAATTCCCAGAGTGAATTAATGCTCAGTCTTGCACATTTTTGCGAATATGTTGTTATATGAGAAAACGTCTACATAAATAATATCTGTGCGTATATATGTGGATCCAATGATAGTTCTAATGTTCCGTTAAATTAAGCTATTTATGCGTCTCTGTCATCGTGTGTGCTCTACTTATAAAACTGGAAAAAAAAAAATCATCTTCTCAGTGCCATGGTGCAACACTGTGAAGACCTGAGTAGATTTGCATGCTTACTGTATTATTGTTAAATTAAACACTGGACATGATTCCAAATAGGTGCCATATATTTGCCCTTCTTTTAAGATCTCTCGTCACTAAGTATAGGTCAACTGTGGTATTCTAGCAGCCTTAAAGGGGTACTCCCTCCCTAGACATCTTATCCCCTATCCAAAGGATAGGGGATAAGATGTCTGATCGCGAAGGTCCCGCCGCTGGGGACCCCCGCATTATTGCATGCGGCACCCACCTGTGTTCTCACCGGAACCGCCCCCTCCCATAGACATGCATTGAGGGGACGGGCATGACATTACACGGGGCGGAGTCCTGATGTAACGGACTGTCGTGACTCAGACACTCCAGCGGTTCCGGTGAGAACACAGGTGGGTGCCGCATGCAATAATGCGGGGGTCCCCAAAGGATAGGGGATAAGATGTCTAGGGTGGGAGTACCCCTTTTAAGTTGGCCATACACATCACAGTGTCAGCCAAACAAAGTGGGGCCGCTGACCATGTATATGGTGACCTTCACCCTACTCTACCCTAGCAGATGTCAGGTGAGAGAAGGATCAGGCAAGTAGATTGTAACATGCCTGATCCTTTTGTTCTACAATAAGCTTCAGGCACTGTAGAGACTGTTTATCCACAACATAACCTTTCCCTTAGCTATTGCAGTGTTACAACAACAAACTGGAAGACCATCTAAGGCAAATTCCTTAAATCTGTTAATCTGACAGTATATCTGGGAAGTAAACCCACAAGTACACAATGTGCATATAGACTAGGTAAGAGAATGTTAAAATCACATCAGCCAAATTACTGTTTATAAGCAAGAAGGTATCAGATTGGCTCAGCGCCACTTCTCACAATGTTCCAACAGTATTTGAGGATCTGATATTTGTTTAATATTGCGGCATCGTTTTAACTGGACAGAAATTCCAACAAGTTTCCCCATTTTTTTGTTTCCAGGCCTGTTTATTTAGTGGAGTATGTAGAATTCCTTTCTGTGTTGATTTGATAATCATGTGGCATTTTAAGGATTCTTCTGTATGACTGCATTGCTCATACTTTTTTTTCCATTTGCTCTTATGTTTTACTTTGCTTGACCAAAAATATAGATGGTGGTTGTATTTTCAATGAAGTCTATTTGTAAATGTTGTATTATGTACCAAATGGATCTAAATGAATGAACTAATGTTCCAGCCTCTTTTGTGACTGTGACATGTTAGTTTTTTTTGTAGCCTGGAAAAAAAAAAAAGTTTAGTACTTGATTATATATTTTGTGTTTAGAAATGTATTTAAAGTCATGCAATTACAACAGGAAGAGTAAAATATATCAAAGTTTAAAAAAAATATCTGTAAAATATAAAAGTATATAGCTGAACATTCTCTGCCTACTTTCTTTATTTCTGAATTGTGTTTTATGTATTCATTTGTAAGAGGTGAAACAATAATGGTGAACAGGATGAAGATTGAAGAAAGTAATTGCTGAAATCTACACAGTCAACACAAATCGTATTTCTTTACAAGTAAAATATATGTATAGGACAGAACATAATCAATCCATAGTTTACACATTAAACGAACATATATTTCTAGAGGGGGAAAAATACTGTATTGTTTTTGTACTAGATGTTAATAGGCATCAACCCAAGTGTTTTTTTTTTTTTGTTTGTTTTTTGTTAACCTTTTCATTAAAGTTTTCCGACATTCTTTCCAAACAGCACAAAAAGGCATACTTAATCAATGCCCAACAGAGCACAGCAAAATTGAAAAGCCTTATTATATGTACGACCATTAATATAGGGAAACAATTACTGTATACAGTCATGGCCATAAAGGTTGGTACCCCTGAAATCTTTCTAGAAAATGAAGTATTTCTCACAGAAAAGGATTGCAGTACCACATGTTTTGCTATGCACATGTTTATTCCCTTTGTGTGTATTGGAACTAAACCAAAAAAGGGAGGAAAAAAAGCAAATTGGACATAATATTCACACCAAACTGCAAAAATGGGCCGGACAAAATTATTGCCACCCTTAAAGGAAACCTGTCACATGTTTGCTCCCGCACTATCCACAGGCACTGATGGATAGTGCGGGATACGCTGATTCCAATGAGCCCTACCTTGCCCGGATCCGCCCAGCCGTTCGCCCGCAATCGTAGTTTTACTATATGTGGAAATCTGGCCGTAATTGGCACGGGCAGGACTTCTGCAGCTTAACTGGCACTGACGTTAGCGCCGCTTATGAATATTCATCCCCCCTCCCTCCAGCTCTCACTGGAGGGAGGTGGGATGAATATTCATAAGCGGCGCTGATGTCTGTGCCAGTTAAGCTGTAGTAGCCCTGCCCGTGCCAGTTACAGCCAGATTTCCACATATAATAAAACTACGATTGCGGGTGAACCGCCGGGCAGATTCGGGCAAGGTAGGGCTCATTGGAATCAGCGTCTCCTGCACTATCCATTATTATTAATATTTGGTTGCACACCCTTTGGAAAAAATAACTGAAACCAGTCGCTTCCCATAGCAATCAATAAGCTTCTTACACCTCTCAGCTGGAATGTTGGACCACTCTTCCTTTGCAAGCTGCTCCAGGTCTACAAAGATCATGCCAGCGATCCGTAGAACCTCCATTACATCTCAGGCAATGGGTGATTTATGCATGTCTGTATTTTTGCCAATCCAAGCAGAATCTTGTCCTTAATTTTAATATATTGGCTAATAGCCTCCAATTTTGAAAAGAGTCTTGCCGATCAGAACACCCTAGACTCTTCACATCACTTTCCATATTCTCAGAGGCTTTTTCAGAAATGAACATACTTTTTAATGGAATAAAGGATTCGTTAATGTTCCTTGTTGCGCCAGGTAGCGCTGATTTAATCCGGGTTCCAGGACTCCCATCCTGTATGGGTTTGCCTCGTTTACATCCAACTTGTGGATTCTGCCTCTCTATAATTTGAAAGATTCTGGCAGAAGTATGATGTTATGATGTCCTGAGACATGGAATTCTGAAGCCACCCTGGGTAGAAAGGATGGGTCTAGCCTGCAGATAATCCCATCTTCCAGGATCCTAAAATATGGTTCCTTAATAGATGGGGCATGCATCTCATTTGCCCATTAAGCTGAATTTACCACACTTAATAGTGATGTTTTCCAGGGAAGAAGACGTATATGAGGGTCATTGATTGGCTCAAATGGATTAAGGGATAGAACTTTCAGGACTATGGTTAGGCCCCAAGATAGAAATCTGGTTTTCTTTTTTTTTATATATATATATATATATATATATATATATATATACATTTGCAAAAAAAATCTAAAATTCTGGGGTATTAAAGGGGTACTCTGGCGCTTAGACATCTTATCCCCTATCCAAAGCATAGGGGATAAGATGCCTGATCGTGGGAGCCCCGCCGCTGGGGACCCCCGTGATCTTGCACGCAGCACCCCGTTTATAATCAGTCCCTGGAGTGTGTTTGGCGGGACCCCCACGATCAGGCGTCTTATCCCCTATCCTTTGCATAGGGGATAAGATGTCTAAACGCCGGAGTACCCCCTTTAAGTGCAGAATGATGAAATTTAGATTTTTTTTTTTTTTTTAAAGCTACCCATTTGAAAGTCTCGATTAGGAAGCAAACAGTAGTTGTGGGGTACTAGGGCTAGATATGTTTTTTTTCTTTCTATGTTCCCCACCCCAAAACTATTTTTATTCATTATTATTTTTTATTTTTTTTAAAGGCTGGATAACCCCTTTTAAAGCCTGGAAATTCAAGGGCTGTTTTCTCCATATCTGTGTTTGATTTTGGAATGTATGGTATGCATGCTTTAGGTATTTCCATGTATATTAGTAAAAGGTAGCTTTCTATTTTTGCTCAGCTCTATAATTTGTTAGTGTCAGCATAAGACCTCAAACAGCAAAAATGCAGGAAATGTATAAATAAACTACAAGTGAAGTAACACCTGATAACTGGATGGATTTGCTATAATCTTGCCTATTTCTAAACTTTATGACTGGCTATAAAAAGCAAATCCACTAATTGTGGAGAAACTCCTTGCGCGGCTAACTTTGGATATTGTCTGGAATATGGTATGATTTTCCTGTTCATTATTTATCATTTTAAGTTCCCACCACCTTGAGATAAAAGCAATGATTTTTTTGACTTCCAGAGCTGCCTGCAAATCAGATTTTTTTTTTTCTCAGTTACATTAAGGCACAATATATATTTTTTTCTTTGATCATTAAAGCAGAGGCACAGTAATGGGAACACCATTATCACTTAGCTATGCAATTTTATTGATGAATATAGTTGAGCTATATCACATTATCAAGCATTCCTATATATTTTTCATTGATAAATGATTGCCCTCTATATCACAGGAAAAAATACACATGAAGGCATTGCCTTATTTTATTAACAGACTTAACCAAAATGGCTGTACCATGTGGAAAACATAAAGTAAGGTAAATATTAAACAATTCCAAGTAAAGTCGAAAAAATAAGTTAGAAACTATCATTGTTAGAAGGCAAATTCCATTCACCACAAGTGTTTAATCTATATATATATATATATATATATATATATATATATATATATATATAAAACTCAGTGTGTGTGTGTGTGTGTGTATATATGAGCACTGAAAAATAGATAAATATATAAGGTCTCCCAAATTTAATACAAAAAAATTGACCAATAGCCCCTTAAGGACCAGGCCCATTTTGGCCTTAAGGACCAGACCAATTTTATTTTTGCATTTTCGTTTTTTCCTCCTCGCCTTCTAAAAATCATAACTATTTTATATTTCCATCCACAGACCCATATGAGGGCTTGTTTTTTTGCGTCACCAATTGTACTTTGTAATTACATCACTTATTTAACCATAAAATGTACGGCACAACCAAACTCATATTATTTATGTGGGAACATTGAAAAGAAAACCGCAATTTAGCAAATTTTGGAAGGTTTTGTTTTCACGCTGTACACTTTCCGGTAAAAATGGCATGTTTTCTTTATTCTGTGGGTCAATACGATTAAAATGATACCCATGATTATATACTTTTCTATAATTGTACCGCCTAAAAAAAATCTCAAACCATTTTAACAAAATTAGTATGTCTGAAATTGACCAATTTTGACCACCTATAACTTTCTAATTTAAATTTTTTCGTATATGGGGTGGTATGAGAGCTCATTTTTTGCACCATGATCTGTAGTTTTTATCAGTATCACTTTTGCTTAGGTTTTACTTTTTATTAATTTTTTTGGGAATAAAATGTGACAAAAAAGCAGCAATTTGGGACTTTTTTATTTTTTTACATTTACGCCGTTCACCGTACGGGATGATTAACAATATATTTTAATAGTTCAGACTTTTACGCACGCGGAGATACCAAATATATGTGTTAATTATTTATTTTTATGCTTTTTTGGGGGGTAAAATGGGAAAAACGGACGTTTTACTTTTTAATGGGGGAGGGGATTTTTCACATTTTTTTACTTTTTTATTTTACATTTTTTTACTTTTTTTTACACATTTTATGTCCCCATAGGGGACTATTCATTGCAATCAGTTGATTGCTAATACTGTGCAGTGCTATGTATAGGACACAGCACTGCTCAGTATTATCGGTCATTTTCTGCTCTGGTCTGCTCAATCTCAGACCAGAGCAGAAGGCCGCGGGCGATCCAATCATCCATTGAAAGTACCGCACTGCTGCAGATGCCGTGATCTGTATTGATCACGGCATTGGAGGGGTTAATGGCGGACATCCGCGCAATTGCGGATGTCCACCATTACCGGCAGGTCCCTGGCTGCTGATAGCAGCCGGGCATGACGCGAGCACCGCTTCGGTGCTCACGATCATGTCGGCGCGTAAATGTACGTCATGGTGCGTTAAGTACCACGTCACCATGACGTACATTTACGTCCATTGTCGTTAAGGGGATAGGGAACCTCTAAAAAATAGCTTTTATTAAAATGTGTGTGTGTGTGTGTGTGTGTGTATGTTCCAACATCACGTCCAAACGGCTGAAGATATTAACATGAAACATGGCACATATGTTACTTATATGTCAACAACAAACATAGGATAGGTGATTTAACCCTTACTCACCCCCATTTGCCAAGGTCTGGGTTTTTGTTTAAAGTCCCGTACAAGTCTATGGGAAATATATGTTACTGCAAAACTTACAAACGGCTGGAGATATTTTGATAATACTTGGTCACATGTTACTTATATGTCCACTTAAAATATGAGAGAGTTTATTTAACCCTTAACTACCCCCATTTGTGAGGGTCGGGGTTTTTTGTTTAAAGTCCCATGCAAATCAATGGGAAATGTATGTTCCCACATAACTTCCGTACGGCTGGAGATATTTCAATAATACCTGGTACATATATTACTTATATGTCAAATAAAAATATGTGATAGTTAAATTAACCCTTACCTACACTCTTATATAAAAGATGGGTTTTTGTTTCAAGTCCCATGCAAGTATATGGGACTTCCAGTACCTTACTCCACAAGCTCCGCATCTCCTGGTGAATGTGTCAATCCAGCTTGCAAGCCACACCCCCTCTCACAAAGAGGAGGTCGGGATAGGAGGATGGGATATGAGAACGAGATATGAGGATGGGATAGGAGGACGGGATAAAAGGTCTAGATATAAGGTCGGGATATGAGGATGAGATATGAGGACCGTATATGAGGACGCGATAGGAGGTAGAGATATGAGGACGGGATAGGAGGTCGAGATATGAGGACAGAATATGTGGTCGCGATAGGAGGTCTGGATATAAGGTCGAGATATGAGGTTGGGATAGGAGGGCCACATATGAGGATGCGATAGGAGGTTGAGATATGAGGACGGGATAGGAGGTCAGAATATGAGGTCGAGATATGAGGACGGGATATGAGGTTGAGATATGAGGATGGGATAGGAGGTCAGGATATGAGGACGGGACATGAGGTTGAGATATGAGGATGGGAAAGGAGGTCGAGATATGAGGTTGGGATATGAGGTTGAGATATGAGGACGGGATATGGGGTTGGGATATGACAACAATATATAGGGATGGGATATGAAGTCAAAAGCTTTTTCCTTTGTTGATTTTCCTCCCCAACAAGGATTAGGAAGGAAAAACCGGGCAGGGCCGGCCTTAGGGGTGTGCGAGCTGTGCGGCCGCACAGGGCGCCATAGCAACAGGGGCGCCGGGCGGCCGACACAACTCGCAGTGTAACAGGCCGGCCGAAGATGGGGAGAAGCCATAGGTGTGCGCACGGGGTGTGCCGGGTGTGCCTGGGCACACCCTAATCAAGCCCGGGGGGATCCGCGGCCGCCACTAAGCAGCCCGCAGGGGCCGCCGTCACATTCTGGACATCCCTGTGTCCCAAAAGATCTTTTCGGGACACAAGGATGTCTCGTTAGCTCTTTGCGGCACCCCCCCCACGTTAACTTTAAAAACGCAGGGGCCGCCTGGAGATAGGGCACGCAGGTACGTCACTGACATCCTGTGCGTGCGCCCATAGCAACAGCAGAGCGGAGTGCGCGCGCGCATGGTAAGTTACCTGTATGTTGTACGTCATCTTCAGTGTTCCGACCACCACTCCTCTGGTCCCAGGACCTACTGCTATGGTCTATAGGCCATAGCAGTAGATCGTGACCCCAGAGCGGTGGTCGGAACACTGAAGTGGGGCAGTACACAGACATACAGCCTCCAGCCATACACTGTATATGGATGGCTGGAGGCTGTATGTCTGTGGGGGAACATACTGCCCCTAATGTGGGGGAACTGTACTGCGTACCTAATGTGGGGGAACTGTACTGCACCTAATGTGGGGAGCTATACTGCACCTAATGTGGAGAACTATAGTGCACCTAATGTGGGGGAACTATACTGCACCTAATGTGGAGAACTATAGTGCCCCTAATGTGGGGAACTATACTGCCAACCTAATGTGGAGAGCTATACTGCACCTAATGTGGGGGAACTATACTGCACCTAATGTGGGGGACTATACTGCACCTAATGTGGGGGACTATACTGCACCTAATGTAGGGAGCTATACTGCACCTAATGTGGGGAAGTATACTGCACCTAATGTGGGGAACTATATGGCACCTAATGTGGGGGAACTATACTGCACCTAATGTGGGGAACTATAATGCACCTAATGTGGGGAACTATACTGCACCTAATGTGGGGGAACCATACTGCATCTGATTAAGGGGGGTAGGGGACTGATTAAGGGGGCAGGGGACTGATTAAGTATTTTAAAAAAAAAACATTGTTACAAAGATTTTTTTTCCCTCTTTTTGTATGTTTATGGGGTAATGGGGGGGGGGGGGGGGGCACCACAAGGTTAGCCTGCACAGGGCGCCTGAACACCTAAGGCCGCCCCTGATGCCGGGTACTCAGCTAGTGTGCTATAAAATATTCTCTTTATTTATTTAAATACTTCCTGGAAAGGAAAAAGAAGTTAATATAGCTTGCTGCATTGCCCGTCTTGCTGCAGGAGATGGGCTTCATAGACTTACGATAGCCCCATCTCCTGCAGGAAGAGAAGCACTCATAATGATCGGTGAGGATCTGAACACCTTAAACTGACAGCTTAAAACTTTTGATATGTCTTTGTGACAAGTTTTTTTTCTCAAATGAAAGGTACACTTTAAGCTGAACTTATTGCACAAACTTCATTCATTATAATGTAATATCAACTAGTAATCAAAAGAAACTCAGATATTCTAAGCTTTTTTTTAAGGGGGGAAATTATCAACTTATTTAAGTATATAAATGGGCAATACAAAAAAAAAATCAAAAGACATTGGGGACATTTATCATTGTTGCTTTGGTAAGCAAGTTCTGTAGGCATTTCTTTTATTGCTTTGGTTTTTGCTTATGTATGACATATTTATTATACTATCACAGGAAGTTGATAAATTTGGCCCACATAAACAAAAAACAATAAATCACTTTAGAATACCATTTTTTTAGCACACATAAGCAAAAACCAATAAATGACTTCAAAACACCAATTTGTAACCCCACCTCAAGTCGCAGCTGTGAAACAAATGTGCGATACACACACACACACACACACACACACATATATATATATATATATATATGTGTGTGTGTGTTTATTACATTTTTTTAACCATTTTTTTCCCCCTAAATGTACTAACCCATTATTTGTTTGTTTTTTCTTCTCATTTCAGATCCATGTATCCTGTGGACTACTTCGGATTTGGTGGAGTACGATGACCCACGTTTTTTGGCTTAATATTAATAAAATGGTTAACAAGGGCTTGTGGGGGAGTGTTTTTTGAAGTAAAAGTTTTTTAAACGTGTTATGTTTTTTGTTTTTTTTATTTTACTTTACAGGCTTAGAAGTGGAAGCTGTTGCTGCTTGGTTGGTTTCTGACTGAGAGTAAAAATAGGTAACCCCACGTTTTTTCATAATCAATTAAATATAAAAAAAAAAAAACACATAGGGTTCCCCCCCCCCCTATTTTCAGGATATCAGCCAGATACCAAGCAGCAACAGCCTGATGTTACCAGGGTGGGCGAGGACCATTGTTACTGGCCCTCCCCAGCCTAAATAACGCCAGCCTGTTACCGCCTAGGCCCAGGAGCGCCATTTATGATACTGGCTCTTCCCGGCACCCCTGTGGCGGTGGGTACTGGGGTAATAATTGGGGGTTAGCGCTAGCTGTTTTTGTGGCTGACGCTAAGCCCCGGCTTAGTAATGGATTTGTCTATAAGACGGCTTCACTACTAAGCCTGTAAAGAAGTAAAAAAAAAAAAATGCTGGTCACTATACTCCTCCGAATCCGAAGTAGTCCACAGAATATACGAATCTGAAATAAGAAAAAAAACATGGAAAATAGGTTAGTACATTTATAGTCACGCTCGCACATCTCCTGCCTGTGCCGCATGACTACAACTCCCAGCATGTCCTTACTGCAAGAGTATGCTGGGAGTTGTAGTCATGTGATGGGGGCGAGTGATAAGCTTGTCACTTTCCCTGCTGTACGACTACAACTCCCAGCATGCTCTTGCAGTAAGGACATGCCGGGAATTGTAGTTGTGCTGCGTGGGCGGGCAGGGCCGGACTGGGGATAAAAACCAGCCCTGGAAATAACTGCATACCAGCCCCACGTATCAACAGGTGCAGCCGTAACGTAAATGACAGAAGCCTAGTAAATCAAAAAACAAACTTTTACTACACAGGTTTAACCCCTTAGGAATGGACCCATTTTTTAAATGGGTACTCCGGTGGAAACCATTTTTTTAATCTACTGCCTCCAGAAAGTTAAACAAATTTGTAAATTACTTCTATTGAAAAATCTTGATCCTTCCAGTACTTATCAGCTGCTGTATGCTCCGCCGGAAGTTGTGTAGTTATTTTCTGTCTGACCACAGTGCTCTCTGCTGGCACCTCTGTCTGTGTCAGGAACTGTCCAGAGCAGGATAGGTTTGCTATGGGCATTTATTCCTACTCTGGACAGCTCCTGGCATGGACAAAGGTGTCAGCAGTGAGCACTGTGGTCAGACTGGAAAGAATTACACACCTTCCTCTGTAGCATACAGCAGCTAATAAATACTGGAAGGATTAAAAAATGTTAATAAAAGTAATTTACAAATCTGTAAACATGTTTTCCACCAGAGTATCCCTTTAACCCCTTAACCTCTTGGGGATGCAGGGCATATGCATACGCCCTGCATCCCCGATCCTTAAGGACTTAGGGTGTACCTGTACGCCCTGGTCCCATTTACCGGGTTTAAACCGTTCTCACCGGCAGAGAACGGGTTAATCCCGGTTGCTATGGGCATTCAGGACCCATGGCTAATGCCGGGAACGATCGGGCCGATGCCCGGCCGGCATTAACCCAACTTTGATTGCGGCGTCTAAAACGAAAGTAAAAGAATCCGGGCAGCTCAGCGGAGCTGATCGGGACATAATCGTGATGTCCCGATGAGCTTATCGGACAACGGGAGGGTCCTCGCCTGCCTCTCCGTTGTCCGATCGGCGATCTACTGCTCTATGCCTGCGCAGCAGGCAGGAGCAGCAGAGCGCCGGTTACACTGATCAGTGCTTTGCAATGGCAGAGCACTGCTCAGTGTATGCAGTCAGAACATTGCATGTTTTAGCCACCTATGGGAGGCTTAAAAAAAATTCATATAAGTTAATTAACCCCTTCCCTATTAAAAGTTTAAATCACCCCCCTTTTTCATTTTTTAAATAAAATAATGAAATAAAGAATAAAAATAATCATATATGGTATCGCCGTGTGTGTAAATGTCCGAACTATTAAAATATTAGGTTAGCTAAACCACAAGGTCGATGGCGTACTCATAAAAAAATACCAAAGTCCAAAATTGTGCATTTTTGGTCACGTCATATACCATACAAATATTAATAAAAAGTGATCAAAAAGTCCCATCAAAACAAAAATGGTACCTATAAAAACTACGAGGACGGCGCAAAGAAATGAGCCCACATACCGCCCTGTACACAGAAAAAGAAAAAAGTTATAGGGGTCATAAAATGCCAATTTTAAACATACTAATTTTGGTGCATGTCGTTTATAATTTTTTAAAGTATTAAAATAAAATAAAACATACATAAATTGGGTATCCTTGTAACTATATGGACCTACAGAATAAAGATAAGGTGTCATTTTTACCAAATATTGCACTGCGTAGAAACGGAGGTCCCCAAATTTACAAAATGGTGTTTTTTTTTTTTTGTTTTTTTTTACTTTCACCCCAAAAATAATTTTCTTTTGGTTTCGCCACAGGTTACATGATAAAATAAGTGATGTCATTGCAAAGTACTATTGGTGACGCAAAAACAAGCCCTTATATGGGTCTGTAGGTGCAAAATTGATTTTTAGAAAGGAAGGAGGAAAAATGCGAAAACGAAAATTTGCTGAGTCCTTAAAGTGGTACTCCGGTGATAAACTTATTTATTTATTTTTTTAATCAACTGGTGCCAGAAAGTTAAACTGATTTGTAAATTACTTCTATAAAAAAATCTTAATCCTTCTAGTACTTATTAGCTGCTGAACACTACAGAGGAATCTTTTTGGAACACAGAGCTCTTTTACTCTTCATCCGGACCATTGAGTGAGGGCTCATTTTTTGCGGGACAAGCTGTACTTTTCATTGGTATAATTTTTGCGTTGCATTCTACCTTTTTTTTTTATTCCGCTATTTTCACCAAAATTGACAAATTTTGCGCTTTTTTGTTGCTTTTTTTTTTTACAGCGTTCACCATGTGGGATAATTTACCGTTCACCATGCGGGATAATTTACCTTATAGCTTTATAGTACACATCATTACAGACGTGGCTATTCCTAGTATGTATATGATGTGTTTTTGTTTTTTTATGATAATACAGGGCTTTTATTGGGAAAGGGACATTTATTTAATTTTTTTTACACTTCATACTTTTATTGAAGAACCTTTTTGTTATTTTATTTTTCACTTTTTATAGGTTATACTATGCTGCAATACATTAGTACTGCAGCACAGTATAACCTGATGAGCTGCTCACACTACAGCCTGTGCGATCCAGCCTGTGGCTGGATCTCACAGGGCTTAGTAGCTGGCCTCCTGCAGCCATAGCAACCAACGGTGACCCGCGATCATCTTGCGGCTCCGCCGTTGGTGAACAGCGGAAGATAGCAAACTGTATCCTCTCTATGAGAAGCAGAGAACAGGGATGTTGAAAACTGTGTCCCCGCTGCTGCAGCTCGCTCCCACTACTGCTGTAAAACTGTGAACCCGATCCCCATGGCTTTCATCAGCCTGGGAATGTAGAAATGTGTGTCCCCGCTGCTGGCTCTCTCCATCCCTGATCCCTACGGCAGGGATGTTTTTCAAATCTGTGTCTTGGGGTGCATAGGCAGGGGAGAGCACTATCCATCACCGCTCTTCCCTGCCTCTGATTACCACTTGTTCTAAATCAGTGTACCCATGCCTCACTGTGAGCCGCAGCAGCAGGGACACAGTTTTCAACATCCCTGTTCTCCGCTTCTGTCCCGATCTCACAGTTTTTGACATCTCTGTCCTGTCCCAATCTCTCTGCTTTCATGGCGAGGATACAGTTTGCTTGATCCGGCTGTGAGAGCGCAGAGATTGGGGTTTAGTGAAATGTGTCCAGGGAGCTGGTGCCAAATACTGAGCTGAGCGAGACTGCACCCCCCCCCCCCCCCAACAACCAATAGTATGGGGCAGGTGTGCGTGTCTCAGCCAATCACAGTGGCTTTTCTGACTCAGCATTTGTTATCAGCTGCTTGGACACATTTCTCTACAGGGAACAGTTTTCTTCACTACTGTTATGAAGAATTGTGTGTCTTGAAGAGTTCTGTGTCCACAGACACAGTTCTCTGCAAACGGCGCACTCTCATGTTCTCAGCTTTTCCCGATCTCTGTGCTTACTCTGGCAGATGTCAGAGCAGAGTTCTCTGCAACCCCTCCACTCTCATGTACTCAGCTTTTCCCCAGCTTTTCCTGATCCTCTGTGCCCAGCTTTTTCCGATCTCTGTGCTCGCTCTGGCCGTGAGAGATCAGGGGAACAATTCTCTGCAGCCTCCCTCCCTCCTTCCCCTTCAGACAACCAGCAGCACAGCAGCAGGATATGTCCTTTATCATGTCCCCGATCTCTATGCTCGCTCTGGCAGCTGTCGGGAACATTTCTTTTCAGTGTCTTCTTGCACCAAAATGTACATTAGCATTTCTGCAATGTGTGGCCATACCCTTAGGGTAGTGGTCTCTAAATTGTTGCCCTTCAGTTGTTGCAAAACTACAACTCCCAGCATGTCCAGACAGCAGGTCTGTGTAAGACATTAGAATTCTAGAGGCATGTTAAGCAATTTGTAATTGGCAGGCATCCATTGCCAATGAACTAATAGTTTGAATTTTATATCAGACAGGAGGCTCACATTATTTGCATATTCTTTCTTTTACTGGGAATATAGCAGCAACATTAAACGTTTTATCACATAAATAAGAGAAAAAACTTTGATAACAGCTTGGTACAGGTATCACACATAAACATGCTACAGGTGAACAGGTAGCCAATAGGAATCCCAGGTATGCTATATAAGGACCTGACGATTGTAGCTCCTCCTCTTTCTTTGCTGCTGGGATTACAGATAAGTTCTATGTTTTTTAATGTGGCTAATTATTCTTCAATTATTCTTCAATTATTCTTCAATTAAACTCACTTTTCTTACATGCTGTCCTTTCTGGGACGTCTTATATATAATACTTTCTTCCTTACTTTACCATACCTTCCTTATACGTGGGCATAGGTTGCTTATCCTACCTTCTCAGGTTTTCCTATATATTCTCTATACATATATATATATATTTACATTACTTCCTTACTTTTCTCTTCATTCGCATTCGCGTTGTATTCGCGCCATTAGCGAGGCCGCATCTCGCGCTCCTCGCTCGCGCTGTTCACTCGCGCCGTCCTCTGCATCTGTGACGTAGCTCCCTTCTCAGTTATCGCGAGATCTCGTTCAGTTGGTGATCAACTGGCCGTTCCCGCCCTCTCCTCATTCGCTGAGGAGAAAGTCAGTCAGTCCGGACCTCCACCATTGGCCTAAGGCTATTCTGACTGAATTTTCCATATTATACAGTACTGTACTGCCACCCGGTGTCCTTTTCAGGACACTGTCGTCCATTTATCTCAAATTTATTTAATTTAATTTAATAACTTAATATTTGCTCAGGTTTTCTCCTCATAATAATAGCCTAATAATACCATAGCATTATACATATTACTTAATATATTTTATATTTACACCATCCTATTATTACTTATCAGTTATAATTAATTAATTTACCTATATATTTTAAAAGATTTCATATATTTACACTATGTCCTGTGAACAACTTTCAAATAAAGATCCTAAGGGTTCTTTACCACATGATATACAGGACTTAATTGACCAATCAGTAGCCAAATCTGTTAAAAGTGCAGTAACTGAGGCAATGTCCTCTATGCAGGATGCTATGGCTTTGTCTGTGGCACGTTCAATCACACAGCTTTCCGCTCAAAAACCTCATTCAGAAGGCGCACCTAAAAAACGCCCCCATAAGAGACCTCTCACATCAGACGACCCTTCCACTGTTCCTCATAATAAGGGTCAGGATCAATTATCAGGCATGCATTCATCTTGCTGCCAACATTCAGATGCTTCCACATCGCATCCTCAACCCTCTTCCCGGGAGGAAGATATTAATTTACGGGGTGAGAGGGCCTCAAAACGTACAAAGCCTAACTCCTTTAAGGAAACTAATGATTCCGACTCAGAGTATGATTCGGAGGATTGTGATAAGGCAGAACCCTCTTATGATAATATAGAATCTGAGGGTGATGACAATAACTTTGAGGAAACCCAAACTTCTGCCACTACTATTTATGATTCATTGGGGTTGCCTTATTTTGATCCCTCACAAATATCACACCCCAGATCGGGTGAATGGTCCACCAACCCTCAGGTTGACAAGTTCATCTCATACTGGCTAAAAAAGGGCTTAGATAAAAAACAGAGGAACAAGTTACGGGCAGAATGCCCAAGACCCACTCTTACAGTAGATACTGCACAAACTCCAGAAATTGACCCTGTCCTCATAAAATATATACAAAAATCCGGCAAGAACCCTAAAAATGGTGTGGACCGGAGTTTTAAATCATGTCAAGACAAATTTTTGGACCTCTTAGGCCCTATAGCCAAAATAATTGATATCACTGAGGAAGCTGCCGCCTCAGGTACTCCAATTGACATCCCTACCTTGAGGGGTTGGACCCAACGGGCCATGTGCCTATATGGCAATGTAAATCAGGCCTTCTGTACGGAACGAAGACGTTCCATACTTATGAAACTAGACCCTCAATTGGCCAACTTGGCTTCCTCAGAAGCCTCCAAACCAACAGAAGGTCTGTTATTCGGGGATAGTTTTGTTAAGGAAATCTCCAAGTACGTGGGTCTTTTCTCCAGCCTAGATAAAGCCCAAACGTCTTTAAAAAAGGTATTTTCGAACAAGATTTTTGGGAGGGCTGGGAAAAGTAGGGGCCGTTTTCCCAGCCGGGCCAATCAATACCGAACCCAATATAGAGGCCCCCAACCTCAACCTGACAGGTCCAACTTCACCCCTCCAGTTGTCCAACCACAACCATTCTTTCCAACCCGGGCACGGCCATGGAGGGCAAGAGGCCAGAGAGGCACATACAGATCCAGATCTGCAGGTAAGTCACCTCAATTTTTCCCATCCTCCAGTGGGTGGAAGACTCCTTCTTTTTTCCCAGAAATGGGAGGAGGTGTCTTCCGACCAGTGGATTCTGTCTACTGTGAAAGGCTATATAATAGAATTCATGTCTCTCCCAATACAATCTCATCTTCCTCATCCTATCCACTTCTCAAAAGAGGATCAGATCCTGGTAGACTCAGAGATAATAGAACTTTCCTCAAAAAATGCAATAGTTCAAGTACCCCTCAATTCTCCAGGGTTCATAAGCAATCTGTTCTTAGTAAAGAAAAAAGATGGAGGTCACAGACCTGTCATAAATCTCAAAATACTGAACAATTTTGTTCAATATCGCCATTTCAAGATGGAAGGTATCCATCTACTAAAGGATCTTCTCCTTCAAGACGATTGGTTGATCAAGATCGACCTGAAAGACGCCTATCTAACAGTCCCTATCCATCTATCCTCTCAACAATTCCTCCAATTTCTTTGGAAAGGCAAGAAATGGCAGTTCACCTGCCTTCCTTTTGGTCTGTCGTCGGCCCCTTGGTGCTTTACCAAACTAATGAAACCTGCCATTGCTGCGCTCAGATCCCGAGGTGTGCGTCTAATTATTTACTTAGACGACATTCTCATTATGGCGTCCTCTCGTACTCAGGCTTACACCCATATGGAGTGGACTCTGTCACTTTTATCTTATCTAGGCTTTTTGATCAATTACGACAAATCTATCCTTTCCCCATCTCAAGAACTGGAATTTTTAGGATTCCTGATCAATACCAAATCTGCTCTTTTAAGCCTTCCTCCAAAGAAACTGAAGACAATACGGAAAGAAATTCATTCCTTATTGAACAAAGATCTTATATCCCTTCGGGCCATAGCTCGTATAGTAGGTCTTTTATCGGCCTCAATTCAGGCAATCTTTCCGGCTCCGTTACACTACAGAGCCCTTCAGCGATTGAAGATTCAACACCTTCAAGACGGTCTAGGGTACTCGAGCGAGATCCCTCTCTCTTCAGAAGCCAGAGAAGAATTGATATGGTGGCTCCATCATATCCAGGAATGGAACGGGAAAACAGTTTTTCTCTCCAGACCGGATGTGATTTTGGAATCAGACGCCAGTCTATTAGGTTGGGGAGCTCGGATGGGATCTCTTTCGACAGGGGGCAAATGGTCCCCGTCGGAATCCCTTTTGCATATCAACTATCTGGAACTCAAAGCGGGATTTTTTGCTCTCAAAAGTTTTACAAAACATATGTCTCACTGCTGCGTTCTCCTTCATATGGACAACATAACTGCTGTCCAATACGTAAATCGCTTAGGAGGGACAAAATCAGAAACTCTTGCCAACCTAACAAAGGAACTCTGGCATTTCTGTCTGGACAGAGACATTATCCTAAAATCGGAATACCTTCCAGGTTTATCCAATACTGTAGCAGATTGGAATTCGCGTCATCTTACAGATTACAGCGATTGGAAGTTGGATTCTGCAGTATTTCACCAAATCAATCTTCTTTGGGGTCCCCTTCACCTGGATCTATTTGCATCCAGGCTCAATCGTCAACTCCCACTGTTCTTCAGCTGGCGTCCGGACCCAGAAGCGTCAGGGGTAGATGCTCTCTTGCAAATTTGGCCTACACAGACTCTTTATGCTTTTCCCCCATTCAATCTGATATCCAGAGTGCTAATTCAGACTCTCATCCAGAAGTCGACCATAGTTCTAATCACTCCTTGTTGGCCGACTCAATCCTGGTTTCCCCAGATCCTGAGCATGTTACTGGACTTTCCGAGAATCATTCCATCCTTCCAGGATCTCCTCCTGGACCCTGCCAACAATCCACACCCTCTGATTGTATCCCATCAACTTCCTCTGGTTGCTTGGTTAATTTCGGGCCGAACTCATTTGACTCGGAATTTTCTCTCTCAACTAGAGCTCTTCTCTCAGAGGCCTGGGCTCCAGGTACCAGGACTGCTTACCGATCAGCCTGGAAACTTTGGGTTGATTGGTGCACACACAGGGATTTGGATCCCGTACGTGCACCTATCTCCCATATCTTAAACTATCTTTCCAAATCCTTTGATGATGGAAAAGCTTATCGTACTATCAATATTTATCGTTCAGCTATTTCCTTTTATCATGAACCCATTAATTCTATTCCTGTTGGTCAAAATTCTTTGGTATGTAAACTACTTAAAGGTATTCGCCTCAAACGTCCTCCTCAACCCAAGTACCAATCTACTTGGGACTTTAATCTGATTCTTGACTTGTTTCTCTCTTGGGAAGATAATGAACTTCTGTCCCTTACACACTTAACTCTTAAACTTACCACACTATTATGTCTAATTTCCATCAAAAGAGTTTCCGATGTTAAGGCACTTGATATCTCTCATCGTCAATATTCTCCCCATGGGGTACTATTCAGGATTCGAAAAAGAACAAAAACTAATATTCAGGAAGTATTTTATCCTGCTTTTCCACATCATGATAAACTCTGTGTTGTCAGATGTCTTAAATCTTACGAGTCCAGGACAAGTTCTTTCAGACCTCCCTCTGCTACTCAACTGCTTATTTCATTCCGTAAACCGCATAATCCAGTTTCCCCAGCCTCCATAGCTAGGTGGATTAGGCAGGTCATGTCTCTCGCTAACATCGATATCTCTCTTTTCGGAGCTCATTCTACTAGAGGAGCTGTTTCTACTAAGCTGATCGTATCAGGAGGTTCTCTTTCAGATCTTCTCAAAGCTGCAGACTGGTCTTCAGAATCTACATTTAAAACCTTTTATTTCAGACCTGTATCTCATGTTTCCTTGTCTTTACTCAGATAACTGTATATAGCATATCATTGTTTATATCAAGCTTTAAACTTGCAAATAATGTGAGCCTCCTGTCTGATATAAAATTGAAGATTTTCCTAACCCTTATGACGGAAAATATAGATTTTATGAAAGACAGGAGGCGAGCATTATCCCTCCCTACCCACCCTTTAACATTTTATGTTTTCTCTTTCAGCTTACTAATACTTACAGATTTTGGGAAAATCTCGCCTCCTTTACATATTCCTGGATCATCTCCATGTTCCTGTGTCAAGCATTTCTTCACCTTCTTCGTTGATAGTTACCTTCCAACATCCTTGTTTCTTCATTCCTGAGAGGACGTCTTCCGGAATTCACTTCTTTCCTACAGTTCCAGTTACTTCTGACAATTTTTTGTGATTTATTGTATGAACGTATATCACCAAAGAAAGAGGAGGAGCTACAATCGTCAGGTCCTTATATAGCATACCTGGGATTCCTATTGGCTACCTGTTCACCTGTAGCATGTTTATGTGTGATACCTGTACCAAGCTGTTATCAAAGTTTTTTCTCTTATTTATGTGATAAAACGTTTAATGTTGCTGCTATATTCCCAGTAAAAGAAAGAATATGCAAATAATGCTCGCCTCCTGTCTTTCATAAAATCTATATTTTCCGTCATAAGGGTTAGGAAAATCTTCAATTGTCAGCCATGAGATATCTTTCTTGACACACTTTCATAGTAAAGTGTATGCATACCCTAGCATACATTGCTGGGATACTTCACATTGATTATCAATGTAGGCTGTGGTATTTGTTTGCCTTAGGACATATTTATTTAAGGATAGGTTTAAGACAAATGGCTCTTGCAAGAATTCTAAGGTATTGTAGATTATTTGCCTAATGAAGCTACAATGCCTTGAAAGTTTTAAAAGAGACTTGTTAATTTCATTCCTTTACTTAGTTTTAGAATACAATGAACACTCCACTTGCAACGTCATTCTTGTATAATGTACATTCATAATTTTTGTAATTCTTTCATAAACCTCCACTAGTCTTCTATGTAAAAAATCCCCACCTTCCTAAAAAAAATTGCCCACTAAAGTTAAATAAATAAAGGCCCTTGTACATTGGCGGAAAGAGGCACATGGCTCTTAGTCTAAGTTTCCACTTGTTTTTTTTTCTGGCAGTTTTTGGAAAACTGACACAGCGGTTTTTGAGCCAAAGTCAGAAGTGGATCCATAAGGGAGAAGTGTAAGTTCTTCCTTTATATGTCCTATTCCTTTCGAATACATTTCTGGCTTTAGCTCAAAAACTGCAGTGACAGTTTTCCAAAAAATTGCCAGGAAAAAAAACAAGTGGAAACTTAGCCTTATGGCTCAAACAATCGTAGGCTGTGCTGCTTTGATGATACTTTGCATGGCCCTTTAACTTCATCTTTGTCAGCTGCCCATCACTCATTTACACACGGAGATATGTGGCCAGTCATTTAAATGGTTGCACAAAAGATGCATTCAGCGAATGAACAAGCATTTTCTTGTTTGTCAGCTGATTGTTGACTCTTTACGCAACCGGTTATCAGGAACGAGCATCCTTATGCAATTGTCCCCTGTAAAAGGGTCTTTGAACATAACACAATCTTAATAGCCTTATCCAAACAATCACATAACAAATGTATCTACATAAAAAAGCCTAGGTTATTTTTATATAAACAACAATATATTGTATTCCATGATACATTTTCTTTAACATAAGACACTTACGAGAACTTGCAAATAATAAATTTGCCATTCCTGGCACACAAAGCTGTAAACATAATGACAGCTCATCCATATATGAGCTTGCTACATGGCTTTATAAATCAGTTTATTCAATCACACAAGACTGTATATTTGATCTAGCTAAATACACATCTTTTTTTCACTTATCTTAATATAACCTCTGAGGCATCTTGGCAGGAAATTATTTTTGTATTTAGATAAAATCTTGTTTATTTAGATTTTTTTTTATTTCACATCAGTTGTGTTCCATTGCATATGTTAATGTGACTGTTCTACCTACTTTTCTAGATATCTCTATAACACAGGGGTTAAACTGTCTGACTGTAAGATTAGATATTCCGGAGATGCAGATGCTCCATCTGCACTGCTACCAGACACTATTTACAGCAGAGGTTAGGCTAGTGATTGCCGGCATGGAAAACTAATTTCTCACTCCGGTTTTATTTACACTTTTATTAAAGAGGCTTTCACTCAATTCAGAATGGCAGCTAATGTCCACGCTCAACATTTGGCTGTAAGCCAGACAAATTTCCATGCCAATGAAAGTAGTCTGCTTCAATTTTAACCTTTCCAGGTTTCTTCGTTTTGCACTTCCATTTGCATGAAGGTGAAAAATTATTATTGAGTGTTGGAAGGTATCATCGAGGGCAAAGAATTGGAAAATCTGTCTTTTCGGATAAGAACTTGTCTAGTGCTGTTGGGAACAATATTGTACAGATATCTTAACAGAAAAGGCTAATTTATGTTTTCCCTATTGCTATGTTGCAGACATCTATAATTATTTTGGAGTCTGTATAACATATTTACAGTTTGCAATTTATATTTTAATTATAAAATTTGTGTTCGTTTTTTCCCCCAAAAATTACAGTTATACATATTAAATAGGATTTGTGTCACATTATTAATATTTTGCCGTTACTACTGTATTACAAAACACTTTTGTTAGAAAGCAAACGTTTTAAATATTCATATACTCATGAAACATGTTTGGTTACTAATCAAATGCTATTTGTCTGAAATTATCAATGGAAATCAAATTTATGAACCCATGGAGGTCTGGATATGGAGTCACACTCAAAATCAAAGTGGAAAACCACACTACAGGCTGATCCAACTTTAATGTAATGTCCTTACAACAAGTCAAAATGAGACTCAGTAATGTATGTGGCCTCCACGTGCCTGTATGACCTCCCTACAATGTCTGGCCATGCTCCTGATGAGGTGGTGGATGGTCTCCTGAGGGATGTCCTCCCAGACCTGGACTAAAGCATCTGCCAACTCCTGGACAGTCTGGTGTGTTGGTGGATGGAGCAATACATGATGTCCCAGATGTGCTAAAACGTTGAAAATGTTGCAGGCAGCAAAATGTTCTCCACGGCGTCTCCAGACTCTGTCACGTCTGTCACATGTGCTCAGTGTGAACCTGCTTTCATCTGTGAAGAGCACAGGGTGCCACAGGCGAATTTGCCAATCTTGGTGTTCTCTGGCAAATGCCAACCGTCATGCACAGTGTTGGGCTATAAGCACAACCCCCACCTGTGGACGTTGGGCCCTCATACCACCCTCATGGAGTCTGCATCTGACCGTTTGAGTTGACACATGCACATTTGTGGTCTGCTGGAGGTCATTTTGCAGGGCTCTGGCAGTGCTCCTCCTTGCACAAAGGCGGAGGTAGTGGCCCTGCTGGGTTGTTGTCCTCCTATGGCCTCCTCCACGTCTCCTGATGTACTGGCCTGTCTCCTGGTAACGCCTCCATGCTCTGGACACTACGCTGACAGACACAGCAAACCCTCTTGTCACAGCTCGCATTGATGTGCCATCCTGGATGAGCTGCACTACCTGAGCCACTTGTGTGGGCTGTAGACTCCGTATCATGCTACCACTAGAGTGAAAGCACCACCAGTATTTAAAAGTGACAAAAACATAAGCCAGGAAGCATAGAAACTGAGAAGTGGTCTGTGGTCACCAACTGCAGAGCCACTCCTTTATTGGGGTGTCTTGTTAATCGCCTATAATTTCGACCTGTTGTCTGTTCCATTTGCACAACAGCATGTGAAATTGATTGTCAATCAGTGTTGCTTCCTGAGTGGACAGTGTGATTTCACAGAAGTGTAATTGACTTGGAGTTACATTGTGTTGTTTAAGTGTTCCATATATATATATATATATATATATATATATATATACACTAAACAACATGGTTCTTATTTATATAATCCCTCTAATTTCTACTGCATATTTTGATCAACAATTTACCCAGTCCCTACTAAAGCTAATAGCGTTTGTTTGTGTTTTCCTTCTTATTAACCCCTTAACGACGCAGGACGTATATTTACATCCTGCGCCGGCTCCCGTGATATGAAGCGGGATCGCGCCGCGATCCCGCATCATATCGCGTCGGTCCCGGCACTCATCAACGGCCGGGACCCGCGGCTAATACCACACATCGCCGATAGCGGCGATGTGTGGTATTAACCCTTTAGAAGCGGCGGTCAAAGCTGACCGCCACTTCTAAAGTGAAAGTAAAAGTGACCCGGCTGCTCAGTCGGGCTGTTCGGGACCGCCGCGGTGAAATCGCGGCGTCCCGAACAGCTTGCAGGACACCGGGAGGGCCCTTACCTGCCTCCTCGGTGTCCGATCGGCGAATGACTGCTCCGTGCCTGAGATCCAGGCAGGAGCAGTCAAGCGCCGATAACACTGATCACAGGCGTGTTAATACACGCCAGTGATCTGTGCAAGAGATCAGTGTGTGCAGTGTTATAGGTCCCTATGGGACCTATAACACTGCAAAAAAAAAGTTAAAAAAAGTGTTAATAAAGGTCATTTAACCCCTTCCCTAATAAAAGTTTGAATCACCCCCCTTTTCCCATAAAAAAAATAAATAAACATATGTGGTATCGCCGCGTGCGTAAATGTCCGAACTTTAAAAATATATCATTAATTAAACTGCACGGTCAATGGCGTACGCGCAAAAAAAATCCAAAGTCAAAAAAGCGCATTTTTGGTCACTTTTTATATCATTAAAAAGTGATCAAAAAGTCCGATCAAAACAAAAATTCTACCGATAAAAACTTCAGATCACGGCACAAAAAATGAGTCCTCATACCGCCCTGTACGTGGAAAAATAAAAAGTTATAGGGGTCAGAAGACATTTTTAAACGTATAAATTTTCCTGCATGTAGTTATGATTTTTTCCAGAAGTGCGACAAAATCAACCCTATATAAGTAGGGGATCATTTTAACCGTATGGACCTACAGAATAATGATAAGGTGTAATTTTTACCGACATATGCCCTGCGTAGAAACGGAAGCCCCCAAAAGTTACAAAATAGCGTTTTTTCTTCGATTTTGTCGCACAATGATTTTTTTTTTTCATTTCGCCGTGCATTTTTGGGTAAAATGACTAATGTCACTGCAAAGTAGAATTGGTGACGCAAAAAATAAGCCATAATATGGATTTTTAGGTGGAAAATTGAAAGGGTTATGATTTTTAAAAGGTAAGGAGGAAAAAACGAAAGTGCAAAAACTGAAAAACCCTGAGTCCTTAAGGAGTTAATTATTATGGTGTACTTTCCCTAATAATTTTGATGCATGCGCAGAGTAACACAATAATAAAACCACTTCATACACAGAACTTCTGACTCCCAAAAGGGACTTGTCTTGTGAGGAAAGACGGAGATGTGTTTCCTTAGTGGTAAAGAGCCTAGGAATGAAACAGAAGTCGTTTCTGTTTTGTTTAAAGGGTCTTTGAAGCAAAAATTCCTTCAGAACAACAAAATAATATTTAGATTTTAAGATAAATTCAAAAGTTCAGTTTAACACCAGAGAAGGCACCATGTTTAAAAAGTAGCTAACATAAAAAAATATTTGCATTCCCATAATAAAAAAGACAAACATATAAAAATCAAGACAAAACAGTAATAAAAAAAACTAATAAAAAATAGGCCCATGCATTCCTAATTCTGTAAAGAACATCTTTCCTATAAAACTCAGCTTGTTAGACCAACTTTTTGATGGATTCACAAAAAACCTTAAAGCAACAGTTTAGTGTAGATGATAAATCTGTCAGTTTCTTTGTATTTAAAAAAATAAAAAATAAAGTTGGCATGCCCCTTTTTAAGATACCAATTTGAAAAGGTCGGTTTGCTCTGTTAAATTTATTTATTTATATTTTTGCCCACAAGACAAAATCTACCATGCACATCAAAATCTGCCTCACAAACTGACTAAAAAAAGTTTCCCTTTAGTAAATCAGTGTCTAGCAGGGATATACTTTGTGGGGGTGGGGACTACCTAATGGATACCACTAGGGCGGTATTTTTTTTTTTTTGTATTTACAGTTATTTAAAAATATGCTGATATCACCAGATATTCCAAATATAATGTTAATACAATGTCACCTGCTCTTTCTGTTCAATAGCTTTCCCATTGTAAATAGTAAATCTAGATTGCCTAGTGTCTCCTCTGAGAAGAGAAGTTGAAGCTTTAGAGGAAGCCTCTAAATTACACCAAGGATTTCCCGCATAAACATTGCAGAGAGAGAAGCAAGACTAAGCATGTGTGTCCATTTAAAGGAAACCCGTCACCAGTTTTATGCTGCCTAAACTATGTGCATCATAAAACTAGTGCAGGCAGCGTCATCTTAACATGATATGATTTACTCTGAAATACCTGGGCCTTTCAGAGAAATTATAGTTTAAAAATAATCCACCAGGACGACCCCCACTGACTACTTCCCAAACACATTTTTAAACTATGATTTCTCAGAAATGCCTGGGCATATTTAGAGTAAAACATAGTGTGTCGGGATAATGCTGCTTGCACCAGTTTTGGCTACCTATGGTTCAGGCAGCATAAAGCTGGTGACAGATTTCCTTTAAGTTTAAACATAAAAGTATCGGGTCTGGATTTAACCATAAACTTTATTTTTTTAATGGGAAATAATGATTGTCCCTAATCTTTTTTAAAGGTGGATGGACACCCAGCAGCATAACTGTTAGAATAAAATCAATTTTTTCCACAAACAATTTATTCATCTAAAAATTCATTTAAAAATGAACACAAATAAGAAAGAGCTTAAAATTACTGTCAAATGTATTGATCAAAGTCATCAAATTCTATGTAATGGGAATTGAAGAGGCAATTATATGAAAGTATTTACTTACTTAGATGCAGGTATAATTGCAGTTTATTAAAACATGAATAGGCTGCTGATTACAATCCACAATATACTTAAACACTACTAATTGTACAACCTTTCAAGGTCATCTTTCAGCTCAACACAAAAGCTTGGGTCTCTGAGTTTTTGCCTTTTTCCTAAAGCAAAGTCAGTAAACCTCCCCTTGGGACCATACCTTCCTAAAATACAAACCTTTACCATTTACATTCTTATCTTTGCTATCCAAGTCTTTGTTTCCAATCTTTTAACCAATTGCTGATCCATGAAATTACTTTTTCACCATCTCCAAGAAGTTTAGTTTTGAAAGGCATTATCGAAGGCTACGGCTTAAAGTTTTGTTGACACTAATAGGCAAAGTAATAGCCTACTGCTTGCTCAAAGTGTTAAAAAAATGTTAACCCTTATGTTGCAGCCACATTGCTAAATTTTCTGAAGGCATCTGACTGCAATTGGCACAAGGAAAGCACTGTTTGACAGGGAAAAATGTATTCTTCCATTAAAAACATGGCAAAAACTGTAATGTTTCAAAATAATTGTGGCTACTCCACTCCAATACACTATATAATATAACATGTACTGAGATGTAAATAAAAAACTGCAACCCCCCCCCCCCTCTAAAAACTATTGACACAGAATTTTTCCAAGATATTTGTAACAACCCAAGTAGTCTATAGATAAAAAGAAACCAAAACAAATTAGCTCAGAAATAAAGTTGTGTGTAATAATGTGTTATGATACAGGGAAAAAGTATTGAACACACTTACTGATATTTATTTAATACTATGTACAAAAGCCTTTGTTGGTAACGGCTTCAAGACGCCTCCTGAATGACGAAACAAGTGACATGCATTGATCTGGTGTGATTTTGACCCATTCTTCCACACAGTCTTCAAATCTGGAAGGTTCTGTGGGCCTCTTATATGAATCATGATGTTCAGTTCTTTCAATGGAATATAAGTCAGCTGATTGTCTGGGCCATTCTAGCAGCTTTCTTTTCTTTTTAAAAACCATTTGACAGTTTCCTTGGCTGTGTGTTTGGGATCATTGTCTTGCTAAAATGTCCACTCTCGTTTCATCTTCATCATCTTGGCAGATGGCAGCAGATTTTTGTCAAGAACTTCTCAGTTAATTTGCCCATTCATTCTTTCTTTATTTATGTGAAGTTTGCCAGAACCATTTGCTACAAAGCAGCCCCACACCAAGATGTTCCCCCCTCTAAACTTCACTTTTGGTATGGTGTTTTAAGGTTGATGTGCAATGCCATTTCTCATCCAAACATGGTGTGTATTATGGCATCCAAACAGATTTATTTTGCTGCCATCCAACTACACTATATTCTTTCAGTATTTTACTGGCTTTTCCAAATGTTGTGCAGAAAACTTTAAACAAGCTTCAGCATGCTTTTGATTCAGTCTTACATGGTGAGCGTGCATGCAGGTCATGGCAGCAGAGTGCATAACTTATTGTTATAACCCTACCCCTTCAACCAATTCCATCACCAAATCCTCTTCAGGTCCCACTTCCTCATCCAACTCCTCTTCAACAGTTCATAGTTGGATCTTTTCCTGACCCTGACAAAAGAAATGTCCTGACCCTGTATCTGCTTTTTCTACACTGATTTGGTATTGTTGAAGTGGAGTGGTCCTTTTGGTTATAAACTCACAATATCCCTATATCAGCTCTTTTCCCTAAAATGGCCACTGTAACTTTTCTTGTGCCTCTGACCCACCCCTAGACATCCTCCTGGTTGGGAGATGTATGCAAAGTATTATTGGCTAACCTGAGGTCATGTGATTCTCCTACTTGCAAGGTACCCTGACATCATTTTTATTTCTGCTATTCTCACATGGTGCCAACATCATGTGTTCCTTCTTCCTATTCTTACATGGCACCTACGCCATATTACCAGGTTCGGCCAAAGCAAACCAACCAATATTTGCCCTTGCGCTGAAGCAAATATTTCCTGAAGTTCTGACTGATTTAAAAAAATGGAAAAATAGCATTCCTACTAGGCTAGGAAGAATATTTAGAATAAGGCAGAATAAATAGAGATAAATAAGAAAGAAAGGAAGTGTCTGATAATAAGAAATAAAATACAATTACATTTATTGAATAATACTGTGTAGTCTGGGGCAGGGCCCTTGCCGCAGACAGCTAACTGAAATAGAATGGTAAAAGTTAGTTATAAACATTTAAAAGATGACGTTAAAATGGTATTGCACTTAAACGGTGGGACAATGGTGGGGGTTTATAGTCCAATGTTTGTAATAGGATATGTCCAATAAACAGTTTTTGCAGCACTGGAGGCTCGCAGTTACGAGCTCACTGACTATACTTGTATGCTCAGTAGCGCTAAAGATCTATCCTCTATATCCGATGGCACGGGGACAAAGTACAAGAGGAAAAATAGATCAAAGTTAGGCACTTAGTGCCTCTTACCGGCTCTGGCGAAAGCAGTCATATGCGCATAGCAGCGCTTAAAGGTGATCCGGATTGATGCCTCAGCTCCGGCAGTACAGGGAAGGTGTAAGAGAGGTGAAAATGTCCGGTACAGATGGTTATTGCGTAGTCCGCTGGAAAAGGTAATGTTCGTTTCTAGCGTGTGGCAGCGCTGGAGGTCTTTGGTGTGGGATCCCTCTCTACCCCGACGGCGTGGAGTGAAGCTGAGAGGGCAGTAAAAGACCAATAGTGGTAGACATATAATCCAAATAGTCCTGACTTCTTGTGCAAAGGCAGTCTTGGACCAGACGTGTTTCAGGGAGCAGCATCCCCTTTTTCAATGGTGGATATGCAAAGACTGTGTGACACTGTAATACTGCTTATTCAAAAGAACAAAAATGGTCAAATTTTTATAATTTTGTAACTATAAAACAACCATTTTCCATATATTGTTATATTTTTTAAAGTAGCCAAAACTATTATATGCTTAGCCTCCTAAATATTTCTGAAAAAATAATTCTTGTGTTATCTTTTGTACAGATAGCCTGCTAGTTGTATTTTATGACATGGGTGTACAAACAATAACAAGGTTCTGTAAATACTGAATTACTCCCACTTTTAAAAGGGGTATTTAAGATTTTTTTTATTTGACTGTGCTACAGGGACTGTAAAGTTAGTGTAGTTTATAATATAATGTTTTTTTGATGGCTGGTCTCGCAATTCTTATGTGATCTTTGCCTCAATGTTTCTTTTTATCAGCATACAAAATGTCTCAGCTTTTGCCATTTCCCCACTAGTAGCAACAGTCTGCTGTGCTTGGTCAATCTCTTTTTCTCCTCCTCTTCCTGACACCGGCAGAGGGGTAGATTTAGCATCTTACTCTAGCTGACAAATGGGGTAAGTAGCCCCCAAATTTGTAACTCATAGCTATGCAACATTCACTAGGTAGGGAAGCAGCACATCCAAAAGTAAAACAGTATGAAGTGGTGCACGCAGAGTCCGGTCCCAGGTCAGGGGTCCATATAAATGCAGAAAATCAAAATATCCGCAGCACACTGATTCCAAAGAAGTTCAAAAATGTATTTAAAAAACGTGAGTGTCAATAGCAAGAAGTGAGCTGATTGGTTGCTATGGACAACTTTTTCCTCTGCATAGTTGTCCATAGTGGACAGCGCCATACCTTAGGAAAACTGTTTACTCTATGCATGCTTGTACTCCTTCTTCCCCCAGTGTGAGGGAGCTGCTTAGTGAAAAAAAAGTTTGGGGCAGTAATCCATTGATCCAGGGCATAAGCACCAGATTGTAATGCCCAGTGATGCCCGTGTTATGGTGAAAAAGCGATTCTATTAAAAAATATAATTCCACAAATAATCTACAGTCACTTTCTGCCAAACGATAACTTAGTCATGGCCGTAAATGTTGGCACCCCTGAAATTTCTCACAGAAAGGAATTGCAGTAACACATGTTTTGCTATACACATGTTTATTCCCTTTGTGTGTATTGGAACTAAACCCAAAAAGGGGGAAAAAAGCTAATTGGACATAATGTCGCACGAAACTCCAACAATGGGCTGGACAAAATTATTTGTACCCTTAACCTAATATTTGGGTGCACACCCTTTGGAAAAAATAACTGAAATCAGTCGCTTCCTATAACCATCAATAAGCTTCTTACACCTTTCAGCCGGAGTGTTGGACCACTCTTCCTTTGTAAACTGCTCCAGGTTTCTCTTATTGGAAGGGCGCCTTTTCCCAACAGCAATTTTAAGATCTCTCCACAATGGGATTTAGACCTGGACTCATTGTTGGCCACTTCAGAACTCTCCAGTGCTTTGTTGCCATCCATGTATGGGTGCTTTTTGATGCATGTTTGGGGTTATTGTCCTGCTGGAAGACCCAAGATCTCGGACGCAAACCCAGCTTTCTGACACTAGGCTGTACAGTGCGACCCAAAATCCATTGGTAATCCTCAGATTTCATGATGCCTTGCACACATTCAAGGCACCCAGTGCCAGAGGAAGCAAAACAACCCCAAAATATAATTGAACCTCCACCATATTTCACTGTAGGTACTGTGTTCTTTTCTTTGAAGGCCTCATGCCGTTTTTCGGTAAACAGTAGAATCATGTGCTTTACCAAAAAGCTGTATCTTGTTCTCATCTGTCCACAAGATGTTTTCCCAGAAGGATTTTGGCTTACTCAAGCTAATTTTGGCAAAATTTAGTCTTGCTTTTTTATGTCTCTGTGTCAGCAGTGGGGTCCTCCTGGGTCTCCTGCCATAGCGTTTAATTTCATTTAAATGTTGACGGATAGTTTGTGCTGACACTGATGCTCCCTCAGCCTGCAGAAAACTTGTTTTGGGCTGCTTATCCACCATCCGGACTATCCTGCGTTGACACCTTTCATAAAATTTTCTCTTCCGTCCACGCCCAGGGAGATTACATACAGTGCCATGGGTTGCAAACTTCTTGATAATGTTGCGCACTGTGGACAAAGGCAAATCTAGATCTCTGGAGATGGACTTTTAACCTTGAGATTGTTGATATTTTTCCACAATTTTGGATCTTAAGTCCTCGGACAGTTCTCTTCTCCTCTTTCTGTTGTCCATGCTTAGTGTGGAACACACAGACACACAATGCAAAGACTAAGTGAACTTCTCTCCTTTTTACCTGCTTTCAGGTGTGGTTTTTATATTGCCCACACCTGTTACTTGCCCCAGGTGAGTTTAAAGGAGCGTCACATGCTTGAAACAATCTTATTTTTCCACAATTTTGAAAGGGTGCTAATAATTTTGTCCAGCCCATTTTTGGAGTTTGGTGTGACATTATGTCCAATTTGCCTTTTTTCCTCAATTTTTTGGTTTAGTTCCAATACACACAAAAGGAATAAACATGTGTATAGCAGAACATGTGCTACTGCAATCCTTTTCTGTGAGAAATATTTCTGATCCTAGCCACAGTGTCTACCGGGTCACAAGAAAAAGGAAGACAGGCAGTCCCTTGCTTGAGTTCCCTGGAGTACGATTGGGCACCTTTTAGTGTGGAACATCAAGGTGCATGTGTTATAACTATATTCTGTATGCAGGCAGTCATTTTTTCTATTCTCGTTCCAAAGGGAAATCATTTTACCCTTAAGGCTTTTATAATTGGTTTTCTTGTTATGTAGTATATTTACTCACCTGTAAGTGTGACCTCCAGCATGTGGGCCATATGCACTAACACAGACATGTCAATTTGTTTCAAAACTAAATTTTTTACAAAAAGTTTTATATATTTTTTTTAACTAGTAAAATACTAAACCTATATATATTGGGTATCGTTATCGTATGGTTCAAGATAAAGATGCCTTGATAATTTGTGCACTGTGTAGAAACTATACCCTCTAAAAGTCTCATAATGGCATTTTTTTTTTATTTTGCGCCACAAATTTTTTTGGGGGGGGGCTTTAACGTACATTTTGTGGTAAAAATGAGTGATGAAATTACAAAGTAAAATTAGTCCCACAAACAACAAGCCCTATAGATGGAAAATTGATGCAAATTGTAAAAAATAAAAACACAAAAAAAGTTAATCATTAGGATTTAAAGTCCTTGAGTCAATTACACAGTAAAGTGTAATTTGTAGTACTATTTCTTCAAAAATACATTATCTAGTATTTTAATTTTGTTCTTCACAATACTGTTGCATCAAGTTCCATATGCTTACTGTACAGAAACGTTTTCTATGCTATGTTCAGGGAAAACAATAAAATAGAACTATTACAATGTTAGTGGAAAAACTACAAAGTATTCTTACTTAAAAATATTGACATCATAGTATGTAAAAGCCAGGTCTATACTTTTATGACATTCAAGTGGAAAGCTATTTTACCAGTATGGAGTATGATTAAAATATAAAGAAACAGTTAGGCATGGGATCAAATAAGTCTAGAAAGAATTGCTCCCATTTATTATAATTGACTAGCAATCTACCTATCAAACGCAAAGGATTTTAGACTGATTACTTTTCGTCTAGGATCAGTAAATGATATCATAAGGGTGATTTATCTTTACAGAGCACTTGAAGGGATGGCTAAAGTTACTTATTGTTGCAGATAAAACCCTCAGAAATACATTAGAGAGCTCTGCAGATTCCAGACATTGATTTTTTTTCCTAATCCATTTAGTAGATTTAAGCATATTAAGTATTTTTTAATTAATTGAAAGAACAAATGAGCATGAGGTGAGAGGCAGCAATGACAAGACAACTACGAACATATATATTATATATCTATACCTTAAGAGTCACATATTTTAATGGCGCCATTTAACATATACTGAGTAAATTAAGAAACAAAATGCAGGATACTAAAACGCAGGAGCTCCTTTGGGCTCAAGGGTGTGGTGACGGGTCTGTTTCATGATATCCTCGATTGGTCATGCTACAATGCTGCACACGGCACAAAGTTAAGTAGACTCGGTCTCCACAGGAAGCAAAAAGCTGAATCACTGGAGAAATCATACAAAAACATTCAGTCCATTGCTTTTTTAAGTCCTAAGGGACCTTTAATCTGCAACTTAGAGATCCAATGGGCTTCAGCTTGTAACAGTCTGGTATACATATCCATTACTAGAATGGGTTTTCTTAAAGTCATAATGACAAAGCATCGAAGAACATTTGACGATCCTTTATTGTCTTGTTGGGCTATTCTGGGGACCCCTAAGCCCAGTCTGCTAAACCAAAGATGTTCCTTTAGTCTCATGAAAAGGGGTCTGATAGTAGAACACACATAGAAGTGTCCACAAGGGCATGTCAAACAATAGACCACATATGTGTGAGGCAAGTCACAAAGTCTTTTACATGGATGGATGTACCCCTATCCACATAGTTTTAACTGGTCAGGAGAAACTTACACTGGGCAGTAATCATATTAAGCTAGGTTCTTTGCTGCTTTTTCTGAATAGTTTTAAATTTGCTCCTCACAAGTTGATTCTTTGTAGATCTGCTCCTTTTGTTTGTAACCAAGGGTTTATTAACTGCAACATTTCTAAGTGCAGAATCCTCTTCTTTTATGTGCCAGCGTAAGTCCTAAGATGGACTTACACATTTTATAGGCGATATCATTGTATTTCAGGTTTTCTTTTTTCAGGTCAATAGCGGCTGGTTCGAACAAAGCAATGGCATAGCGATGGGCAGTCCAGTGTCTTCTACGTATGCCATATCTACCTAGGATACCTAGAGGCTAAATTGATTTATAATAGCAACAATCCCTTTCGTAATATAGAGTGGCAATTGACTTTCAAAATTTTATTCATCTTGTTCTCATCGTTAAAATTGAACATGTTCTTTACATATATATATATTTTCAGCCCTTTACATCTCACATTCTTAGATGTTGTGGCCACTTGTACAGTAAGAACCAAAGGGTACAGAAAGTCTACAGCTCCTGTGATGTACCTGCATTCTAATTTGTTTTACTCCAACTACACTAGCCATTCCCTACAGCCAGTTCTTCTGCCTACAGAAAAGTAACAGTGATCCTTCTGATTTTAAAGATCCTGCTGACTTTAAAGAACAAGGGTACCCAGCGCATGTATTACAAAATGCACTAGAAAGAACAGAATCCCAGTCCAGATCTGATTTAATTAAATAAAAACAAATGCAATTATGAACCAACTGCTGAACGTTTTATGTTTTCCTTTAAATACAATGATATGTTCTCTGAAACGCTTAAGTCCAGCTTTAGACACATAATAGAAGAAGATCCGGCACTTAGAAAAAAGGCAGTTAATAAACCCTTGGTTACATACAGAAGGAGCATGTCTACAAAGAATCAACTTGTGAGGAGCAAATTTAAAACCACTTAGAAGAAAGACTTCTGTGTGGTTCTGCTATCAGACTCCTATTCATGAGACTAAGGGGACAACTTGGCTCAGCAGATTGGGTTTAGGGGTCCCCAGAATAGCCCAGCATGTCCATGAGGTAATTTCATTAAGTTTTGATTACCAGTTACCATGACCACAGACCTCGTTAGCTGTTGCACTCATGGGGGACCGAGTATATTTAACTCTGGGCCATGTGCTGGCGTGACCAAGCGGTGATACTGCGAAACAGACCTGCCGCTGCTCCTTCAAACTTTAGGTAGCTCCTACATTTTAGTCTCCTTGCTCTTGATGTATCTTGCACCATGATGTCTCGCTAAAGTTACATCTACATTTGCATTCAAAGTGCTACTTTCTTCAACATATCTCCTGAACCTCGCTTTCTGAACATTATAGTGCCTTTACATTGCATTGTACTGCAAGTCCCATCCTGCCACAGAGAGTAATCTATAAGCCCCAGTTGCTGTTACCCCAGTGCCAAGAAGCTTTTGTGCCTCTGCTGACAATAGTAGGATTACATTGATACCAAATATGTATGTGTCTGTGTGTGTATATATATATATATATTTTTTATCTTTAAAAGCTTAACGGAACGCTTTAGTTAGTCCCCACTTGAACATATTTTCCCTTATTCATCACAGTGCAATACTTGATATGATTATACGGTTCTCCTATAATCTCCATTTCTGGCAGGTATCAGCTATTTTAAACACACATTTGCCATGTCTCTGCGTATGAGCACATGCCATATTTTCCCTGGCCATATCCACAGTACATGTACAATGGATATGGCCAAGGGGCTAAAGGAGTATCCGGATCTTGTTTAGAGGTTTTCTAAGCCAACCTCCAGCCCACCTGTGGCTTCTAAAGGTGGTGGTAAAGAGACAATGTATTACTGCCGTTATCCTAAAGGTAGAGAACCAGTGCCCATATAATCAGAGCAAAATCACAGTTGAAGTGAATAACATTGATTATCATGTAACACTGAAAAAAAGAACAGAAAAAATGTACTCACCTGAGCAAACCCCCAGTCTTCATTGATGTACAATTCTTGGTCAACTCTTCACACATAGGAAATGCTCACACAGCTAATTACTAGCTATAACAGTAATCTGCCTTAGACAGGGATAGGCTGAGCAGGCACTTCCTATGTAGGGAGGAGACCAGAAGCACTCAGATGCAGGGATTGGTACAGTCAGAGCCACACCAATAAGTAATAGTACATTTCCCATCATGTGCCATTTAAGAATAAAATTAAAGCTGCAGAGTACCTCTTTAACCTCCAAATGACCGCCAATATGTCTTTTTTACAGTGGTCTTTACATGTCCTTATTCTAGCCTGCTTTCATGGCAGAGCTACAATAAGGGTATGTTCACACTGTGGAATTCTGCGAGTAGAATTCCACTCAGTGAACAGTACCGTTAGTGTGAATGGGTCTTCTGTGAGACCCGTTCACACTGCAGAATTTCACCGGCGGACAATTCCGTCGCTGAAATTGTTTTGCGCAAAGAAAGAACATGTTCATTCTTTGCATGGAATTCCGCAAGTACTGCATAGCCGTCAATGGTGATGGCGCAGTGCCCCGTGGTCCTACCGTCAGCGGAGATTGCGCAGTGTGAACATACCCTAAGGCAGAGCAGCGTTCCCATACAGAAATTGATGGAGCTTGGCCGTCAATATACCTTATTCTCCAGGTAGTTTAACCCTTCACATGCCACGGTCAAATCAAGAACTCTGCATGTGAAGAATACCGCTTACCTGCAGCAGTAGCCCTGACCCCTGCAATCCTAGCTCCCTTTTTGTGGCAGCCGGGGGTCTTGTGGCAGCCCAGTCTTCAAATCTTGAAAGTTCCGTGGGCCTCTTCTATGAATCATGATCTTCAGTTCTTTCAATAGATTTTCAATGGGATTTAAGTCAGGTGATTGTCTGGGCGATGTCCGGTATTAGCCGCGGGTCCTGGCTGCTCATAGCAACCGAGACCCCGCAGATACGAAGCGTGCTCAGCTCCTGAGTGCACTTCACATACCGGGAGCCGTCCACGAGTGTAAATATGTGCTTGTGGTCGTTAAGGGGTTAAAATCACACACTTGACCACCTATAACTTCATTTTTCCGTATACGTGGCTGTAGTTCTGTATTTTTTAAAGGTACCACTTTTGCGTATATGTAACTTTTTAATCTCTTTTTATAATTTTTTGGGGGAATGTGATGTGACAAAGCATCAATTTTGGACTTTTTTTTACGCTTATGCCGTTCACGCATGTGGCAATACCAAGTATGTTAAAAACATTTTTTTTATGCTTTTTGGGATAAAATAGGAAAAAGGGGCCATTTACATTTTTATTGAGAGCAGAGCTTTTTCAACATTTTTTTTTTTACACTTTTTATGTCCCCATAAATTTTAAGCAGTCATTAGATTGCATAGCACTGATCAGTATTATCACCGATTATCTTCTCTGGTCTGCTCGATGTCAGACCAGAGAGGAAGACCCCGGGATGACGGCCGGACCAGGTCTGGCCGCCATGTTGGATGATCAGATCCGCGTGGCAAGGCAGTGGGTGATCCGATCATTCAAACGCCCATTGTCACGTGTCATGGCATCTGAGGGGTTAATGGCAGACATCTGCACGATCGCTGATGTCTGCCATTACAGGCAGGTCCCTGGCTGCTAATAGCAGTCGGGACCTGCTGTGCATGATGCGAGCACTGGTCAGGTGTTCGCGTTATGTAGAGGACGTAAATGTATGTCCTGGTGAGTTAAGTAGCAGCGAATCAGGACTTACATTTACATCCATTGTCGTTTATCCCTTGGGGACAGAGCCCATTATGACCCTAAGGACAGGAGAATTTATTTCAAATCTAACCTGTATCACTTTATACATCAATAACTCTGGGATGCTTTTACTTATATATTTGATTCCGAGATAGTTTTTTCGTTCCATATTCGACTTTTTGTTAGTGGTAAATTTTTGTCGATACTTGCATCATTTTGTGGTGAAAAATTTGAAGCTCTTTGCTTGTAAGGAAAAGGGACATGTCAAATAAATGACATTGATTCACATATACAATATGTTAGCTTTATGTTTGCATCATAAAGTTGACATGTTTTTACTTTTTGTAGGCATCAGAGGGCTTCAAAATATAGCAGCAATTTTCCAATTTTTCCCGAAAATTTCAAAATCTGAATTTTTCAGGGACCAGTTAAGTTTAGAAGTGAATTTGAGCTTCTTTATATTGGAAATCCCCTATGATGGACGCCATTATGAAAACTGCACCCCTCAAAGTATTCAAAATGACATTCAGAAAGTTTAACCCTTTAGGTGTTTCATAGCAGCAAAATGTAGAAGTTAAATCAAAATCCCACTTTTTTACACTAACATGTTATTGTAGCCCCACTGTTTTCATTTGTACAAGTGGTAAAAGGGCCCCCCAAAACTTGTAATTAATTTTCTCTTGAAAATACTTCATATGTGGATGTAAAGTGTTCTGTGGGTGCACTAGAGGGCTCAGAAGGGAAGGATCGACAATGGGATTTTGGAGAGCGAATTTTGCTGAAATGGTTTTTGGGGGGCATGTCACATTTAGGAAGCCCCCATGATGTCAGAACAGTAAAAAAAAAAAAACACATTGCATACTATTTTGGAAACTACACCCCTCAAGTAACGTAACAAGCAGTAAATTGAGTCGTTATGCCCCACAGGTGATTGACGAACTTTTGTTAAAGTGGGACGTGAAAATGAAAAATTTGATTTTTAACACTAAAATGCTGGTGTTACCCAAAGGGGTAACAGGAGAAAAAGCCCCCAAAAATGTGTAACCCCATTTCTTCTGAGTATGGAAAGACCCCATATGTGGATGTAAAGTGCTCTGCGGGCGCACTACAATGCTCAGAAGAGAAGGAGCGCCATTGGACTTTTGAAGAAAGAATTTGATTGGAATGGAAGTCGGGGGCCATGTGCGTTAACAAAGTCAGAACAAGTGCCAGAACAGTGGAACCCCCCCCCCCACGTGTGACACCATTTTGAAAACTATACCCCTCGTGAAATGTAATAAGGGGTGCAGTGAGCATTTACACCACACTGGCGTTTGACAGATCGTGGGAACAGTGGGCTGTGCAAATGAAAAATTAAATTTTTCATTTTCACAGACCACTGTTCCAAAAATCTGTCAGACACCTGTGGGGTGAAAATGCTCACTGCACCCCTTATTACATTATGTGAGGGGTGTAGTTTCCAAAATGTTGTCACATGTGGGGGGGTCCGTTGTTCTGGCACTATGGGGGCTTTGTAAACGCACATGGGATTCAATTCCAGCCAAATACTCTCTCCAAAAGCCCAATGGCGCTCCTTCTCTTCTGAGCCTTGTAGTTTGCCAGCAGAGTACTTTACCTCCACATATGGGGTAATTCCATACTCAGAAGAAATGGGGTTACAAATTTTGGTAGGCTCCTTTCCTATTACCCCTTGTGAAAATAAAAAATTGGGGGTAAAACCAGCCTTTCAGGGGAATTTTTTTTATTTTCACGTCCAAGTTTAACGAAAATTCGTCAAAGACCTGTGTGGTGTTAAGGCTCACTATACCCCTTGTTACATTCCTTGAGGGGTGTAATTTCCAAAATGGGGTCAAACATGGGTGTTTTTTTTTTTGGGATTCATGTCAGAAATGCTGTAACTATCAACTACCCCTGTGCAAATCACCAATTTAGGCCTTAAATGTACATAGTGCACTCCCACTCCTGAGCCTTGTAATACGTCCGCAGAGCATTTTACGCCCACATATGGGGTATTTCCGTACTCTTTTTCTCCTTTTACCTCTTGTGAAAATAAAAAGTATGGGGCAACACCAGCATGTTAGTGTAATTTTTTTTTTTTTTTACACTAACATGCTGGTGTATCCCCTAACCTAAGGGGTAAAAGGAGAAAAATCCCCCCAAAATTTGTAACGCAATTTCTCCTGAGTACGGAAATACCCCATATGTGGCCCTAAACTGTTGCCTTGAAATATGACAGGGCTCCAAAGCAAGAGAGCACCATGCTTGATACAGTTAAACAACATTAAATGCCGATTGTAGTACATTGTCAGATACCCTTTTCTAAGTTATCAATGATTTAGTAGTTTAACCTCTTAAGGACCCAGGGTTTTTCCGTTTTTGCATTTTCATTTTTCCCTCATCACCTTTTAAAAATCATAACGCTTTCAATTTTGCACATAAAATTCCATATGATGACTTATTTTTTGTGCCACCAAGTCATTAGTTATTTTACCCAAAAATCCATGGCGAAACAGAAAAAAAATTTAATTTAAGAAAAAAATGCCATTTTGTAACTTTTGGGGGCCTCCATTTCTACGCAGTGCATCTTTATTTTGTAGGTCCATATGGTTAAAATGATTCCCTACTTATATAGGTTTGATTTTGTCATACTTCTGAAAAAAATCATAACTAATGCAGGAAAATGTATACGTAAACAAATTCTCATCTTCTGACCCCTATAACTTTTTTATTTTTCCGCGTACGGGCCGGTATGAGGCTAATTTTTTGCGCCGTGATCTGAAGTTTTTAGCGGTACCATTTTTGTATTGACCGGACTTTTTGATCGCGATAGTAACGGGAGAATTTGTGCATGCACTATTTCTTCCGTTCATTCGCCCGTCACAAAATAACATTATTAATAACGAGCAATATCGGGTTAAAATGGCTCTTAGAAAAAACCCATAGACTAAAATGGGATTTTCTAACGGCCGTTAGGGATTTTTTAACGTCCGATTTTCAAGATTATGACGGACATTTATATCGGAGGTATTTTTATAGTGTGAAAGCAGCCTTAACTACCCCCATTTGTGAGTGTCAGGGTTTTTGTTTAAAGTCCCATGCAAATCTATGGGAAATGTATGGAAATGACAGGATATGAGGATGAGACATGAGGTCGGGATATGAGGATGAGATAGGAGGACGGGATATGGGGTCGGGTTATGAGGTTGAGATAGGAGGATTGGATAGGAGGTCGAGATAGAAGGTCATGATAGGAGGTCGAGAAAGAAGGTCGTGGTAGGAGGTCAAGATATGAGGACAGGATATGAGGTTGAGATATGGGGATATAGGGTTGGCATATGAGGATGGGATATGGGGTTGGGATATGAAGTCAGAAGCTTCCTCCTTTGTTGATTTTCCTCCCCAACAAGGATAAGAAAGGAAAAACCTGGCAAAGAGGGGTACTCAGCTAGTTTATTAATAAAGTGTGTACTGGGGGCTGCCATTACTGTAGCCTCTTTGTGGTGTGTCACTTCCCAAAACCTACACAGTTGCTTTATGGCAGGCATAGGGCATAAGTTAAAGGGGTACTCCGGTGAAAACCTTTTTTCTTTTAAATCAACTGGTGGCAGAAAGTTAAACATATTTGTAAATTACTTCTATTAAAAAATCTTAATCCTTCCAGTACTTATTAGCTGCTGAATGCTACAGAGGAAATTCCTTTCTTTTTGGAACACTGATGACATCACGAGCACAGTGCTCTCTGCTGACATCTCTGTCCATTTTAGCAACCATGCATAGCTGATGCATAGCTGATGTATGCTAAGGGCAGCATGGTGGCTTAGTGGTTAGCACTGCTGCCTTGCAGTGCTGAGGACTTAGGTTCAAATTCCACTAAGGACAACAATAAATAAAGCGGTATTATTATTATAATAACGTCAGCAGAGAGAACTGTGCTTGTGATGTCATCAGAGAGCATTCCAAAAAGAAAATAATTTCCTCTCTAGTATTCAGCAGCTAATAAGTACAGGAAGGATTAAGATTTTTCAATAGAAGTCATTTACAAATATGTTTATCTTTCTGCCACCAGTTGATTTAAAAGAAAAAAGGTTTTCACCGGAGTACCCCCTTTAAAACGATTTTTTGCTATTGCACTCCTTATGGTAAATTAAAAAAAAATCTTTCTTATGTACTTTCAAAAAAAAATATATATATGAAGTTTTCTATGTGAAAAAGCTGCCACTAGGTGACACCCTACTTGTCCAGAGCACATTCCCCCAGAGCTTTAGTGTCAGATGGTCTCAGAGTTTTATGCTGGTATAGTATGCAGAGGGAAAACAGAGGAACGGAGCACAGCGCTCCGGAGCTGTATCTAAAGCACTGTAGATACATGGCTCTAAGCCCACTCTTGGAGCGCTGCGCTCTCTGATGCGGCCCATGCCTGCCTTTGTTTCCCCATTGGCCCAGTCGGAACACATAAACGTGGCACCTAGCGACGCGTCCTAGGCAACCAGCTCCCTTCTAGCAGCAGTTTTTTTTTTTTTAGTAAAGACAGCGCTGCAGAATGATGCCGAATGGCAGTCTCTATTCACCTTTTGAATAGATCAGATATTAATGTGCCTATATCCATCATGGCTGTATTGTGGAACATATTGTTTATTTCACATAAAAGGTATGTTGTACTCATTCTATTCTTGTAAGGTATGGACTTAACCTTTGGGCCACTCCCACCAGCCCCTTGGTGCTAATTCACACTGTATTTAAGTTTGTAATGCATACTTTACTGGTATATTGATCTAAGGAAGAGGGGGCACCCTCGAAACACATCATCTCTTAATATTTTCTGCACAATTAACATGATCCTGCAGTGGAAAGCTTCCTCTGGCTCCGGATGTCTTGAGTTGGCAGCACCAGGTATCCAAGGTCCTTTTCTCCATTTTCCCTCTGCATATTAAGAGGATAACATGAGCAGCCAATGCAGAACCACATGACGAAGCACCATAAGCGAAACGTATGTTGGCGTAAGTGCTGGTAGGTGGGGATTCCGCATTGGCTGCTGCTGTTATCCTCTTGATATGGTACTGTTTATTTTCATGGGTATATATATTATAGGCTGTCTTTATAGGGGCTCCATATTAATGATGTTCCATGCATGTTTTGTACCTTCATCATATGTATTAAGTTTTTAATACCAATGTTAGCATCCCCACCTCTTGCACATCATCCAGCCATGTACCTTCATCTTTTAAGCTGTTTTATATGTATGTTTAATAAAGATTCATGTTTTTGTACTTTTGCTGTCCGCACATTCCTTTTTGGAGTTAGTATTATTTAGTTCAAACTATCACTTTGTGTAACTTATAAGTTGATAGTATTTTGTGACAAGTGAATTTTTAATATTTCCAAAAAAATGAGAATGTGAAAAACTTATTTAACAAAAATCGCATTTGGTGACATTCCCGGAATGATAAGGGTTACTTACTTAATCACTAATAACTGTGACTCATTTCCTGCCATGTGAACTGCAAAGTCAATTAGGTCACAACAAGCCCACACAAATGCCCTTTACATTTACCATCACCCAGTCTGTACAAGATCTTAAGTGCAAAACACCCTGGTATCTATCAATTTGTTGAAATTACAATTTTTTTCTATGAACAGAGCCATATGAGGAATTTTTATGTTGGACCAGTTGTACTTTGCAAAATATTTTATTTTACCATAAAACAGTGTGTGGCAACCTAAATTTTTTTTTTCATGGGGGAGCGGTTTACTAGTGAACTTTGCAGTAAAACTGGCATGTAATCTTTATTCTGTTGTCAATATGATTCAAATGATACCTATTGTTAGATGATCTGGCTCTGCAGGCTGGACATGGTGATTGGCCATCCTGCACACCGAAGGCCGGTAAGATTCCTCTGGCACCCATCTCCGCTCATCGGACCCCTGCGATTGCATATCCAGGGGCCAAGCAGTCTAGCACAACCAACCGGAACCCCCATTTAGACTATTGCTAGTACAGATGACAGGACAGCACTCACCATACAACCAGGCCTGTGGAGTCGGTAGATAAATGTTCCGACTCCATCGTTTTTTTTTTTACTTCCGACTCCGACGTATTAATATGCAAATGTATTTATAAACACTTACAGTTGAATCCAAGAAGCTGTTCCACCAAGTTCTTCTAAGCTCTTCTAGCAGAGAGAGGTAGTTGGGCAGAAGCTGCTGCCTTCTCCTTTTTGTGTGCTGATCTGCTGCTGAAGATAGGGCAGCGGGAGGATCCAGGAAGGGGCATTTATTATAAAACATTATTTCCCTAGTAGAATCCCATAGTCATGTTTAACCCCATTTTGGCCTTAAGGACTCAGACAATTAAATTTTTACGTTTTCATTTTTTCCTCCTCGCCTTCTAAAAATCATAACTCTTTTATATTTTCATCCACAGACTAGTATGAGGGCTTGTTTTTTGCGCGACCAGTTGTCCTTTGTAATGACATAACTCATTATATCATAAAATGTATGGGAAATTAAAACGAAAAACGCAATTTTGCTAATTTTGGAAGATTTCGTTTTCACGCCGTACAATTTATGGTAACAATGACGTGTGTTCTTTATTCTGAGGGTCAATACGATTAAAATGATACCCATTATTACACACTTTTATATTATTGTTGCGCTTAAAAAAAATCATAAACTTTTTAACCAAATTAGTACGTTCATAATCCCTTTATTTTGATGACCTATAACTTTTTTATTTTTCCGTATAAGCGGCGGTATGGGGGCTCATTTTTTGCGCCATGATCTGTACTTTTTTTTGATACCACATTTGCATATAAAAAACTTTTAATATATTTTTTATATTTTTTTTTTAATAAAATGTATTAAAAAAGTAGGAATTTTGGACTTTATTTTTTTTTTCGTTCACGCCGTTAACCGTACGGGATCATTAACATTTTATTTTAATAGTTCGGACATTTACGCACGCGGCGATACCAAATATGTCTATAAAAAATTTTTTTTACGCTTTTTGGGGGTAAAATAGGAAAAAACGGACGTTTTACTTTTTTATTGGGGGAGGGGATTTCTCACTTTTTTTTTACTTTTAAATTTTTTTTTTACACTTGAATAGTCCCCATAGGGGACTATTCATTGCAATACCATGATTGCTAATACTGATCTGTTCTATGTATAGGATATAGAACAGATCAGTGTTTTCGGTGATCTTCTGCTCTGGTCTGCTCGATCACAGACCAGAGCAGGAGACGCCGGGAGCCGTACGGAGGAAGGAGAGGGGACCTCCGTGTGGCGTTATGAATGATCGGATCCCCGCAGCAGCGCTGCGGGCGATCCGATCATTCATTCAAATCGCGCACTGCCGCAGATGCCGGGATCTGTATTGATCCTGGCACCTGAGGGGTTAATGGCGAACGCCCGTGAGATCGCGGGAGTCGGCCATTGCCGGCGGGTCCCTGGCTGCGATCAGCAGTCGGGATCAGCCGCGCATGAAACGGGCATCGCTCCGATGCCCGCGGTTATGCTTAGGACGTAAATGTACGTCCTGGTGCGTTAAGTACCACCGCACCAGGACGTACATTTACGTCCTGCATCGTTAAGGGGTTAAAGTTTAAGTTAACAATCTGAGTTTACAAGTTTTTATAGCCTTAGCTGAATGGCAGCAGTTTTTCCAATGGATTACAGCTTCAGTCTTGAACTATTGACCCTCCATTCCCTTCACTTATACAAGTGTCTAGTCCTGCAAAACACATATTTGCCACTCCTAATTGTGCGTTGCATGCCATATAGTGAAGCACTTGAAAAGCATGCTTCTTCACAGTCACTTAATGTGTTCATTTTGCAGTTACGTGAGGCACTGCATGCATTAGTCTTTATTCTTACAGTAGAGAAGTCATTAATTATAACTTTTTGTGAATTGGGACATTTAAACTTTTTTTTATTCCAATCTAAATTTAGTAGGAGTCGGAGTATTGTTCGCCGACCAACTCCAGGTACCCAAAATTTCATCCGACTCCACAGAACTGCATACAACGTGGCTTTATTCAGGCGTTCCAATGGTGGCAAGCGGGTGCAGAAGTGGAGGCGGGGGCAGGACCGGAACAGACTGTTTTACGCTTTCACAGCGCTTCCTCAAGCCGGTATGATACTGGCTTGAGGAAGCGCTGTGAAAGCATGAAACAGTCTGTCCCGGTCCTGCCCCCCCACCTCCACTACTGCACCCGTTTGCCACCATTGGAACGCCTGAATAAAGCCACGTTGTATGGCGAGTGCTGTCCTGTACTAGCATTCGCATTGAACTTTATCGGGCATTGCACCACCGTTATCAACTGCAGTCTGGGTGTCACTATAACACTCCTTTGTTACTCACATCCACACAGCCTGTCCTGCACGTGCCAGACCATCTTCTCTCCCTTCAGTTTATCCCATTTAGACTATAGATGCGTTGATCACAGGGTTAACAACAGACATCAGCATGATCCACTGATGTCAGTACGTTCCTAGCTGCTGTTGGCAGCTGGAACTCACCCACTACTCCCTGCAGTTTCATACATTTACAGCGTGTGTCCTTAAGTTATGTGAGTGATGAGCAGAAAGCCTTGATTTACCTTTGTGGATTGTATACAGCAGGCACACTGGCTCAGAAGTCTAATTAGTTTCAGCTCCTTAGCAGTATTTTCCATCAGACATCACCAAGGGCAAAAGTTGATTGCAATCCTGAGAAAAGGTCATCAATACCAGTCCCAACACCCCTGCCAATAAGCTGTAGGAAAGCGCTACCAAACTCCAGCAAGTATCACATAACCTCCAGTCTTTAGAGACAGCATCATATATACTGTGGTGGTTGGACATGTTACTACAGATCAAGCCCACTCATTTCACCTGGAATGCATTACGTTGCATCATTGTTATGACAATAAAACACTTAAACAGTGTATTTATACCACACACTTAAATATTGATGCTCTAAAATCTGCTACATATTTATGCAATAGGTACATTAATGCCTATATTTTAAACTTTATATTGTAGGTAAAAACTTCTTCAAATTATTAACCTGTTGGGGACTGAGGGTGTACCTGTACGCCCTTCACCCACTCCATTTCTATAACACGGGGCCACGCCGTGGCCCTGCGTCATAGCGGGTCGGGCCCGGCCTCTAACAACGGTCGGTACCCATGGCTAATGGCGCACAGCACTGATCGCGGTGCCGCACACTATTAACCCTTTAGACACGACGTTCAAAGTTGAACGCCATGTCTAAAGTGAAAGTTAACTAATGTGGCATCCCGAACAGCTGTAGGACAGCAGGAGGGTCCTCTTACCTGCCTCCTGGTGTCAGATCGCCAAATGACTGCTCACTGCCTGAGATCCAGGCATGAGCAGTCAAGCAGCAGAATCATTAGTCAATGGTTTCCTATGAGAAACCATTGATCAATGTAAAAGATCAGTGTGTGCAGTGTTATAGCCCCTATGGGAGCTATAACAGCAAAAAAAAAAGTTAAAAGATCATTTAACCACTTCCCTAATAACCCCTGAATCAACCCCCTTTTCCCATAAAAAAAAAAAAACCCTGTAAATAAAAATAAACATGTGATATTGCTGCATGCGGAAATGTCCGAATTATAAAAATATATAGTTATACTGCACGGTCAATGGTGTACGCACAAAAAAATTCCAAAGTCCATCATAGCGCATTTTTGGTCACTTTATATCATGAAAAAAAATGAATAAAAAGCGATCAAAAAGTCTGATCAATACAAAAATGGTACCGCTAAAAACTTCAGATCACTGTGCAAAAAATGAGCCCTCATTCTGGCCCGTACGCGGAAAAATAAAGTTATAAGAGTCAGAAGATGACAATCTTAAATGTATAAATTTTCCTGCATGTGATGTTTTTTCCCAGAAGTACGACAAAATCAAATCCATATAAGTAAGGTACCATTTTAATCTCATGGACCTACAGAAGAGAAGGTGTCATTTTTACGGAAAAATGTACTGTGTAGAAACGAAAGCCCCCAAAATTTACAAAATGGTGTTTTTTCTTCAATTTTGTCACACAATGTTTTTTTTTTCCCGTTTCGCTGTAGATTTTTGGGTAAAATGACTGATATTACAAAGTAGAATTGGTGGCACAAATAATAAGCCATCATATGGTTTTTTGGTGTAAAATTGAAAGGGTTATGATTTTTAAAAAGGTAAGGAGCAAAAAACTAAAGTGAAAAATGGAAAAACCCTCCGTCCCCAAGGGGTTAAACTAAATTCACGCACAGCCAATCACCAAGTGTGAAACAGCGCACATTTTACCATGGTTTAGCAATGAGCTTACTGGTTAATAAAACCTGTGGTGATGTAGTATTGCCACTCACACGATTTATATGTGAACCCAGTCAACAACGCCTGCAATAAACTTTGTTGCAGCTGTCAATAATAAAAAGAGTCAGAAAATATAAAATTATTTTGTTAAAAGTATAAATTTATTTTTAGATAAGTGGTTGATATGTGGTGACGGTGCAGGCTGAATGATAGTTGCCAGTGCACTGTAAGTATTTCACATATCCAAGCAGCTGTAATGAAGGATGAGAATTCTCATACATTAGACCTGTTCTAAATCTTGCACCCCCCTAGAAACCAGCAGTAGTTAATATGACAAAGAACTATCACCAGCATTCCCCAATTATGAACCATAAGAGAAGCCCCCCCTGTGTTATTGTCTCCATCTGCAGCTCAGCCCCAGCACTAGCAAGGCAGTAGCTTGCGCAGTTATCTCCACAGCGGGCAATGTGACAACCCGACCAACAGCACAAACTACTACCTCAGCCAGGACTGGAGCACATGGCAGCTTCACAAAGCGCGTTCTCTCCTTCCACCCCGGATCTCCATAGCCAAATCATTGAGTAAAATCCACAGGAGACACGTGCTGCTGCCGCCACTGCCTTGGTCCTTTATCTGGAAGAGAGAGATTGCTGTAAGGTGCCCCCTCCCATCCCCCCGGTGTGACCTACACTTGTCACATTGCTGCTGCTTCATACAATACTGTACCGTCACTCCTGAGATGTGTGCACCATACAGACACTGCTGCTCCCAAGATTTACCTTCTAGTGTTTTTTAGGAATTACTGTAGCATCTCCTACTGGGAGACCGTACCAATAGCACGCAGCCCTCACAGAAAGGCTTTGCTCTCATCATCACAGGCATAGCACAGACCTATTCTGCAGCAGTGTACAGAGAGTGCCCTTTCAGCAGGGTGCACACTAATATCCTACACATATACTGGGATCAACTTCATAGGAACCAAATTAATCTACCCCCCTCCCCATCAAGAGAAGTGTCGGTATACCCTCCTAATCCAGGCACCTGATCACATATCACCCTATGAAGAACTTGCACACAATATACCATCTAATACCATTGGTCTCCAAACTGTGGACATCCAGATGTTGCAAAACTTAAACTGCCAGCATGCCCGGACAGCCATTGGCTTGGTCTATAACATGCCCCTTTATCTTTCCAGGCTGTTTGCCCCAATATACACTGCCTCTTCACATATCCAGGCTGTGTGCCCCCAGATCCTATGACCCTTCACCTATCCAGGCTGTGTGCCCCCAGATCCTATGACCCTTCACCTATCCAGGCTGTGTGCCCCCAGATCCTATGACCCTTCACCTATCCAGGCTGTGTGCCCCCAGATCCTATGACCCTTCACCTATCCAGGCTGTGTGCCCCCAGATCCTATGACCCTTCACCTATCCAGGCTGTGTGCCCCCAGATCCTATGACCCTTCACCTATCCAGGCTGTGTGCCCCCAGATCCTATGACCCTTCACCTATCCAGGCTGTGTGCCCCCAGATCCTATGACCCTTCACCTATCCTGCCTGTGTGCCCCCAGATCCTATGACCCTTCACCTATCCTGCCTGTGTGCCCCCAGATCCTATGACCCTTCACCTATCCTGCCTGTGTGCCCCCAGATCCTATGACCCTTCACCTATCCTGCCTGTGTGCCCCCCAGATCCTATGACCCTTCACCTATCCTGCCTGTGTGCCCCCAGATCCCAAGACCCTCTACCTATCCTGCCTGTGTATCCCCAGCACCCAAGACCCTCTATCTGTCAAGGCTGTTTTCCCCAGGACCCAAGACCCTCTATCTGTCAAGGCTGTTTTCCCCAGGACCCATGCCCATTCAATCTATCCAGGCTATGTACCCCTAAATCCCATGCCCTTCATTCACCCAGGCTGTACACCACCAGACATCATGCCCCCTCATCATTCCAGACTGTGTACACCCAAGCCACGTGCCCTTCCTGCCCTCTTCACACTCCTATATACCCTCCCCTAGATGAACAGCACCCTACAGCCCCCCACCCATAGCATCCCCCAAAAAGGCCACGTGCAGACGCCACCCCCCGCACACTGCAGTGCTGCTGTCGCCCTCCAGAGGAGAGGAGCCGGTACTACCCCGTGCACCGCACCCCGGACGTGGAGGAATAGGAACTTACAATGAAGCAGATGTCACCCTTCAGGACACCGAGAAACCATAACCATGCAGGAGGCGGCGGGGACATGTCTCCCATCTCCCGTGGAGACAACAGGCAGCTCCGGTCCATGTGGTCGCCGCGGCCTTCTCCCCGCCCCTCGTGGATGTCTGTACAGACGTGACGGACAAAGCGCGTCTCCTCCCCGGCTCTACTTCAGTGTCCTGACCCGAACGGTGCTCCTCTCCCCGCCCTGCCCCTCCGTACATGTGGCTCTCCTCCCGGGACCACCGACCACCAGCCCCGACGCTCTCCCTCTGCCTCTCCCGGCTCTTGCAGTTTGCATGAAATTCGCGGGAAGCGTCAGTCTGGGCGGGAACTGGCAGCCAAGGCAAACCCTGTGCTGAGGGCTGTCGGGAAATGTAGTCTGCTGCCTCAGTGCAGGCTGATGATAAAGATCACTACAGTACATCAGCTGCTGTGTGTATATATACTGCTGTGTGTACATGCTGTGTATATATACTGCTGTGTGTACATATACTGCTGTGTGTATATGCTGCTGTGCGTATATACTTCTGTGTGTATATACTGCTGTGCGTATATGCTGCTGTGTGTACATGCTGCTGTGTGTACATGCTGCTGTGTGTATATATTGCTGTGTGTATATATTGCTGTGTGTATATACTGCTGTGTGTATATACTGCTGTGTGTACATACTGCTGTGTGTATATGCTGCTGTGTACATATACTGTGTGTGTATATGCTGCTGTGTGTACATGCTGTGTGTATATATACTGCTGTGTGTACATGCTGCTGTGTGTACATGCTGTGTACATATACTGCTGTGTGTACATATACTGCTGTGTGTATATGCTGCTGTGCGTATATACTTCTGTGTGTATATACTGCTGTGCATATATGCTGCTGTGTGTACATGCTGTGTGTATATACTGCTGTGTATATATATTGCTGTGTATATATATTGCTGTGTGTATATATTGCTGTGTGTATATATTGCTGTGTGTATATACTGCTGTGTATATATATTGCTGTGTATATATATTGCTGTGTGTATATATTGCTGTGTGTATATATTGCTGTGTGTACATGCTGCTGTGTGTATATATTGCTGTGTGTATATATTGCTGTGTGTATATATTGCTGTGTGTATATACTGCTGTGTGTACATATTGCTGTGTGTACATACTGCTGTGTGTATATGCTGCTGTGTACATATACTGTGTGTGTATATGCTGCTGTGTGTACATGCTGTGTGTATATATACTGCTGTGTGTACATGCTGCTGTGTGTACATGCTGTGTATATATACTGCTGTGTGTACATATACTGCTGTGTGTATATATACTGCTGTGTGTATATGCTGCTGTGCGTATATACTTCTGTGTGTATATACTGCTGTGCATATATGCTGCTGTGTGTACATGCTGTGTGTATATACTGCTGTGTATATATATTGCTGTGTATATATATTGCTGTGTGTATATATTGCTGTGTGTATATACTGCTGTGTGTACATATTGCTGTGTGTACATACTGCTGTGTGTATATGCTGCTGTGTACATATACTGTGTGTGTATATGCTGCTGTGTGTACATGCTGTGTGTATATATACTGCTGTGTGTACATGCTGCTGTGTGTACATGCTGTGTATATATACTGCTGTGTGTACATATACTGCTGTGTGTATATGCTGCTGTGCGTATATACTTCTGTGTGTATATACTGCTGTGCATATATGCTGCTGTGTGTACATGCTGTGTGTATATACTGCTGTGTATATATGCTGTGTGTGTATATGCTGCTGTGTGTATATATTGCTGTGTGTATATGCTGCTGTGTGTACATGCTGTGCGTATATACTGCTGTGTATATATGCTGTGTGTGTATATGCTGCTGTGTGTATATATATTGCTGTGTGTATATACTGCTGTGTGTGTATATACTGCTGTGTGTGTATATGCTGCTGTGTGTATATATTGCTGTGTGTATATATTGCTGTGTGTATATACTGCTGTGTGTATATATTGCTGTGTGTACATGCTGCTGTGTGTATATATTGCTGTGTGTATATATTGCTGTGTGTATATATTGCTGTGTGTATATACTGCTGTGTGTACATACTGCTGTGTGTACATGCTGCTGTGTACATATACTGTGTGTGTATATGCTGCTGTGTGTATATATTGCTGTGTGTATATATTGCTGTGTGTATATACTGCTGTGTGTACATACTGCTGTGTGTATATGCTGCTGTGTACATATACTGTGTGTATATGCTGCTGTGTGTATATATTGCTGTGTGTATATATTGCTGTGTGTATATACTGCTGTGTGTACATATTGCTGTGTGTACATACTGCTGTGTGTATATGCTGCTGTGTACATATACTGTGTGTGTATATGCTGCTGTGTGTATATATTGCTGTGTGTATATATTGCTGTGTGTATATACTGCTGTGTGTACATATTGCTGTGTGTACATATTGCTGTGTGTACATGCTGCTGTGTGTATATATTGCTGTGTGTATATATTGCTGTGTGTATATATTGCTGTGTGTATATACTGCTGTGTGTACATATTGCTGTGTGTACATACTGCTGTGTACATATACTGTGTGTATATGCTGCTGTGTACATATACTGTGTGTATATGCTGCTGTGTGTATATATTGCTGTGTGTATATATTGCTGTGTGTATATATTGCTGTGTGTATATATTGCTGTGTGTATATATTGCTGTGTGTATATATTGCTGTGTGTACATACTGCTGTGTGTATATGCTGCTGTGTACATATACTGTGTGTGTATATGCTGCTGTGTGTATATATTGCTGTGTATATATTGCTGTGTGTATATACTGCTGTGTGTACATATTGCTGTGTACATACTGCTGTGTGTATATGCTGCTGTGTACATATACTGTGTGTGTATATGCTGCTGTGTGTATATATTGCTGTGTGTATATATTGCTGTGTGTATATATTGCTGTGTGTACATATTGCTGTGTGTACATATTGCTGTGTGTACATATTGCTGTGTGTACATGCTGCTGTGTACATGCTGCTGTGTACATATACTGTGTGTGTATATGCTGCTGTGTGTATATATTGCTGTGTGTACATATTGCTGTGTGTATATATACTGCTGTGTGTATATGCTGCTGTGTACATATACTGTGTGTGTATATGCTGCTGTGTATATATATATATACTGCTGTGTGTATAGCCAAAATTTTTTTACTTTTCTCTACTTTACCCACGTACACTATATGGATAAAAGTACAGGGATCCCTCAACTTACAATGGCCTCAACATACAATAGTTTCAACATACAATGGTCTTTTCTGGACCATTGTAACTTGAAACGAGACTCAACATACAATGCTACAGACCGTGCAGATCTGTGAAACGTGTAACAACTGGAGGAACTGACCAATCAGGATGGGCATTCACTGGTAAATCACCTTTATTACTGAAGTGCATGCACTGACTGGTGTCTGGTAGCGCCCCCTACAGTACAGGGAGGAACTACAAGTTCTGTAATAATCCTTACCTGTTCCAGGGTTAGCTGCTCCTTTTGGACACCAAATAAGGGTGGCTCTATTTGGGACACTGGGTGTACTGTATAGGACCCTGAAGAAGCTCCTGTCCTCTACATAAACCCTTGTTTCCCAACTAGGGTGCCTCCAGCTGTTGCAAAACTACAACTCCCAGCATGCCCGGACAGCCAACGGCTGTCCGGGCATGCTGGGGGTTGTAGTTTTGTAACAGCTGGAGGCTCCCTGCTTGGGAAACACTGACATAGACAGTGATTTACAGCTCCCAGCAGCTCTTTCTTACATTTATATGTTAGGATTTGCTTTATCTGTATTAGTTATCTACTTATTGTTCTTTAATTCTCACTTTTTCCTATTTTTGGATGACATGTTGGTGGCTTCAGAACCAATTACCAGGTTTCCATAGAGTAATGGTCTCAACATACAATGGTTTCAACATACAATGGTCGTCCTGGAACCAATTAATATTGTAACTTGAGGGACCACTGTATAAGGGCACCTTCACATTACACCTACAGGAGTTTAGGACTTCCCATTCTAAATCCATAAGAAATAATATGGAGTTGGTTCACCCCTTGGCAGTTCTAACAGCTTCCATTCTTCTGAAAATATTTTCTCCAAGACTTTAGGGTGCATTCACAACACAATTACATTCGGTTGCCATATAAGATTTTCAATGTGAAAACAGTTTGAAAGAACCATATTCATTGACATCCCATTCAGAACCGTACACAACTAGATGTATCCGGTCGTGTACGGTTTTGATCTTGTACCTTTTTTTCCTGTGCACAAAACTGTGGTCTACTACGGTTTTGGGTACTGGACTGTCCGGTTCTGAGATGTTTAATGATGTTGTAAAAACCCTATACAGTTTTTATTACATTGTACTCGATGCAAACCGCATTAAAATACGGTGGTGTCAGTTTTTTGTTTCCCGTTTAGGTAAACAAAAAACTGATACGGCAGCTGTATGTAAGAAACGTGATGTGAATGTAGCGTAAGAGTGTGTCTGTGAGAATTTTTGTTCACTCGCCCAGAAGAGTATTTTTGAGGTCAGACATTAAAGGGGTACTCCGGCCCTAAGACATCTTATCCCCGATCGCGGGGGTCCCGCCACTGAGGACCCCCGCAATCTCTCATGCTGCACCCACCTGTGTCAGCTTCACGCAGCGCTGGAGGCTCTGGGTCTGAAGCCTCACGACCACGGGGCCGGAGTATTGTGACGTCACAACCCCTCCCATAGACTTGCATTGAGGGGGTGGGGCATCACATGGGGTGGAGTCGTGACGTCATGATACTCCAGCCCCGTGGTCGTGAGGCTTCAGACCCAGAGCCTCCAGCGCTGCGTAAAGCTGACACAGGTGGGTGCTACATGAGAGATTGCGGGGTCCCCAGCGGCGGGACCCCCCCGATCAGACATCTTATCTCCTATACTTTGGATAGGGGATAAGATGTCTTAGAGCCAGAGTACCCCTTTAATGTTTAATATGAGGGCCTAGCCCATAATCTCCATTCTAGTTTATCCTATAGGTGTATGATGGGGTTTAGGTCTGGGCTTTGTCCGGGTCAGACAAAAGCTTCTACACCAGTGTTTCCCCACCAGGGTGCCTCCAGCTGTTCCAAAACTACAAGTCCCAGCAAGCCTGTACAGCTGCGCATTTTGCTGCCCAATGGATAGAAAATATGCAGCAAAATACGCCACATGTGGTCCTACCCTTAAGATTAATTAACATTAAAGGGGTACTACCGTGGAAAACTTTTTTTTTTAATCAACTGGTGCCAGAAAGTTAAACAGATTTGTAAATCACTTCTATTAAAAAAATCTTAATCCTTCCAGTACTTTTTAGGGGCTGTATACTAAAGAGAAATCCAAAAAGAAATGCATTTCCTGTGATGTCCTGACCACAGTGCTCTCTGCTGACCTCTGCTGTCCATATTAGGAACTGTCCAGAGAAGCATATGTTTGCTATGGGGATTTTCTCCAGTTCCTAAAATGGACAGCAGAGGTCAGCAGAGAGCACTGTGGTCAGGACATCACAGGAAATGCATTTCTTTTTTGGATTTCTCTTTAGTATACAGCAGCTGATGAGTACTGGAAGGATTAAGATTTTTTTAATAGAAGTGATTTACAAATCTGTTTAACTTTCTGGCACCAGTTGATTTAAAAAATAAAAAAGTTTTCCACGGTAGTACCCCTTTAAGATTTCCCTTCATTTAAACTAAGGGGCCTAGGCCAAACCCTGGAAAAACAACCCAACTAGGGCCTGATTGGCCATCTGGCATTTAAATCACTTTGACGGGATCACCAACACAATGTGAACCTAGCCGGACATATCCGTTTGCATCCGGCTGAAAACGGTAGGCCAACATATATACGGTAAGAGAAAGCAGAGCAGTCCACTGAAAATAGCACATCCGACCCAAACAGTGACTCTGTTCGGGCCATTGAAATGCATGGCAACTGCTGCTCACCATCAAGTAGATGTCCACATCCCGTTTTCACCAGGATGCCGACGGATAGGTCTGATGAAATCACTAAGGCTGGGTTCACACTACGATTTGAAGTACGGTTCCCGTATACGGCTGGGAGGAGCTTAATCGTGGCACCCGCACTCAGCTGTATACGGGAACCGTAGTTAATGTATGTCTATGAGCCGACCGGACTGAACCGCAGCCTCCGGTCGGCTGCTTTTTCGGCCGTATGCGGTTTCCCAACCGCAGGCAAAAACGTGGTCGACCACGTTTTTGCCTGCGGTCGGGAAACCGCATACGGCCGAAAAAGCAGCCGACCGGAGGCTGCGGTTCAGTCCGGTCGGCTCATAGACATACATTAACTACGGTTCCCGAATACGGCTGAGTGCGGGCGCCGCGATTAAGCCCTGCCCACCCCTCCTCCCAGCCGTATACGGGAACCGTAATTCAAATCGTAGTGTGAACCCAGCCTTACCCAGTGTGAACCTTGCCTTTTCCAATGGCTGTAGAGACGTCCACTGTGGATGACACAGCTCTGCGGCCTACATAGGACTGAGCATCACTATGAACAATATTACAACAGAGCAAGTATCCAACAAACACTCCACCAGTTGCTGCCATAGCGTAATAAATTGTAATTTTGTAATTTATCAAAATAAATGTTACACAAGGTATAAATAATTATTATTATAATATAATTTTTATGATGTATTAATTATAATTATTTATACATCTATTTTCAGACCTTGAACAACATTAGTATCCTTTTCTTTTCATATATTCTTATCACATAGGGTATAGGTGAATTTTTGGTAGTCTCGGTCACATAGGGGGAGGTAAAGTTGACCAGTTGCCCTTAGCAACTGGCAAGATTTTGTATTTTATTTTTCAGAGGCCTTTCCTAAAATCAAAGATGCAATCTAATTGGTTGCTAAGGGCTACTGGTAACTTTTTCTCAGGTTTTGATAAATCACCCATAGAGTTTCGTTTAGTCAGAGTGAGTCTACTGGAAACACAATTGTTCAAAGCTAATACAGATAGGCTAGGGTCAAACACAGCGCATACGCAGTGCGAGGGATCTACCTGGCAGCGGGATATATGCTGTGTATGCGCTAGGAGCTGACATACAGGGCTTTCCCTGCCACAGCCATATGTGTGCAGTGAGGTTCAGGGGCTGTGCGTCACAGTTATGTCGGTGCACCGCGCCCGCTGCCCGGCAGATTTCTTCCATACATAGCCCTAGGGCTAAGTTTCCACTTGGTTTATTTTCTGGCAGTTTTTGGAATACTGTCACTGCAGTTTTTGAGCCAAAGCCAGAAATGTGTTCATAAGGAATAGGACATATAAAGGAAGGTTATATGCAAGGTTGACCGGCACTACGCGGTAAGAAGGAGAAGGAGAGTGGGGGGTGGATATATCCTGCAATGCGGATGTGTGGTGGTGCTCTGGTATACACAGTGGTGCAATATTCATAACCAAGCAAAGATAAAAAGAGAGGCAACTCACCGAACTCACGTCGTCTGACTTCTTTATTGCATGTAATACATAAAATCATAGGGAGGGGACATACATAGGGGGGATACCAACAGGCGACAAGCTCTGTTTTGCACTGATCAGTGCTTCATCCGGCCATGGCGAAACGGAGCTTGTCGCCTGTTGGTATCCCCCCTGTATATGTCCCCTCCCTATGATTTTATGTGAGTATTACATGCAATAAAGAAGTCGGACGACGTGAGTTCGGTGAGTTGCCGGTCTCTTTTTATCTTTACTTGGTCATATAAAGGAAGAACTTATACTTTTCCTCCCTTATGGATCCACTTCTGACTTTGGCTCAAAAACTGCAGTGGCAGAATTCCAAAAACTGCCAGAAAAAAACCAAGTGGAAACTTAGCCTAAATCTATTCTAGTGTGATGTTATATGATAACTAGAACAAGTACCTAAAAAATTTAAAAAGCTATTTTTTTTATTTACTATATTAAGAAACTACAAGCCTGATATTTCAGAAAAAAATGAATACACTGAAAACGATACATGAATGAGCTAAGAACTGATAAACTGTGTCTGCTCCTACAAGTAAGATTCCCCTGACCAAAACGGCTGCTCGTATTAATGTACACTTATTGGGTGGTCAGACTGAATTAAATATGAAGTTGTAGATTCATTTAGTAGGGAAAGGCAAGTGCAACATCACATTACATAAATTCCATTACATCCCAGAAGCAGTATTATCAGTTAATGGTAAATGCAATAAATATAAATAATAATAATATAAATAATATATTCACAGCAGACTTTACAATTCCTCTGAACTGTAGATAGTACGGACAGAATCAATCTAAAATCAGATAAAATTGCCAATGCTTACATTTCATGGGAAACAGATGTCTCTATTGAGGAGTTTAAATATGAATTCCACCATCCATATTTGCATGCTAACGGGAATACAGGGGACAGCTGTTGTGATTCAGGTTGATAAGAAACAGACTGATAATGATGTATGAAGGGCACATTCCCACATGCAGAATTTTATTTGTGTGTTACTTTGCAGCTCAAAGAAAGTCCATCTGTACAAGCAAAAAAAAATAAAAAAATTTGGAATTTTTTCCCCCTTTTTTTTGTACATTCTTATGGAGGCTGCCATCTTGCCTGAGCTTATTTTAACAGCATTTAGAGAGATGCTTTACTGCAGACCCCATGAATATGGGCAACATCAGACAGGATCTGTCCCATTCACATGGATGGAAAAGGTGTCTGGGTGTGCTCGGTGAGCTTTAACCCCTTAAGGACGCAGCCCTTTTTCACCTTAAGGACTGAGCCCTTTTTCGCAATTCTGACCACCGTCACTTTACGAATTAATAACGCGAAAACGCTTTTACCGAATATTCTGATTCTGAGATTGTTTTTTCGTGACATATTCTACTTTATTTTGGTGGTAAATTTTCGGCATTAATTGCATCCTTTTTTGGTGAAAAATCCCAAAATTTCATGAAAATTTAGAACATTTTGCATTTTTCTAACTTTGAAGCTCTCTAATTGTAAGGAAAATGGATATTCCCAAATAAATTTTATTTTTATTCACAAACACAATATGTCCACTTTATGTTGGCCTCATAAAATGGACATACTTTTCTTTTTGAAAAAATTAGAGAGCTTCAAAGTAGAGCAGCAATTTTCAAAAAGGTCATGAAAATTGCTAAATCTGAAGGGACAGATGTTACAGAACTACAACTCCCAGCATGCCTGGGCAGTCAAGGCATGCTGAGAGTTGTAGTTTGGCAACATCTGGAGGGATACTGTTTGGGCACCACTGTAACAGTGGTCTCCAAACTGTGACCCTCCAGATGTTGCAAAACTACAACTCCCAGCATGCCCAGACAGCCTTTGGCTGTCTGGGCATGCTGGGAGTTGCAGTTTGGCCCCCCTAGTGGTTGCCACAGTAAAGATCGATTTACTTTCACTTTCAATTCACCCCCCCCACTGTCGATTCCCTACCTGATCAGGATCCAGCAGGCTCCAGCGAAGATCCCAGGTCCCCAGGCATCTTCTCCTGCAGGTACGGCCTCCATCTTCTTCCCAGAGCCCCTCGACATCCAGGGGCGGGCAGAACGGGGGGTGGCCATGGCAACCCCCTGTCCTTCGATGCCATTGGTCAGAACTCCGTTCTGACTAATGCCTGGGGAAAGGAGTAGATCGCAGCTTTGCGACCTCACTCCTATCCTTTAGGCTGATCGGGGCTGTTGCTGACAGCTCCGATCAGCCCTATTTTCCGGTCTCAGGACCCCCCTGGGCGATGTGCCAGGGTGCCTGCTGAATGATTGCAGCAGGCATCCGGCTCCGGTCCCCAACCAGCTAGCGGTGGGGACCGGATTTCCCACGGGCGTATGGATAAGCCCTCGGTCCTTAAGGACTCGGAATGCAGGGTGTATCCATATACCCTGTGTCCTGAAGAGGTTAAAGAGGGGGAGGCTGAGCTCTGAGCTTCAGCTATTATAAAGATCCATGGGCTCCAATTTATCAAACTGTGAAAGAAAAAAATGATGAGTGATTTTCCCACAACAACCAATCACAGCTCAGCTTTCACTTTACCAGAGTTCGTTAGCTGAGCTGTGATTGGTTGTTGGTGGGAAAATTACTTTATTTTGTCTCTCACACAGTTTAATCAACCTGTGGCCGTGTCTTATCTACTCTTGACACTTTTTTATGTTAATGCAGTGCAGATCACTTTTCAGCAGCATCCTTCTTATTGTCATAGACATAACAAGACATATATTATTCACAGACCAGACAGATGACCGGTTCAACTAGAGTTACTTTGCAAAAAGAAGGGCTGTCTTTGTGGCAACAGTATAAAACTTAACCTTTCATTATTACTTTGTAAAAATACATACACCAATATTTACGACACATACAAAAGGATAAACTTGTTCTTATGGGTTCAGAACCAATCAATCAAATAAGAACTAAGAAATAAGGGAGCCCTAGTCACATATACCAGTATGCTCCCATAACAATTAGTCTCACAATGCCCAGTAAGTTATTATACAGACACATTGCATCCCATTAGTAGGGGACCCATGCATCAACCCCTGTCCCAATGATGAGGGACTAATGTTTAACCCCTTAAGGACCAAGCCCATTTTCACCATAAGGACCAGGCCAATTTTTTTTTTTGCGTTTTCGTTTTTTCCTCCTTGCCTTCTAAAATCCATAACTCCTTTATATTTCCATCTACAGACCCATATAAGGGCTTGTTTTTTGCGTGACCAATTGTACTTTGTAATGAAACCTCTCATTTTACCATAAAATGTACGGCGAACCCAAAAAAAAAATTAATGAAAAATTTAAATGAATACCAAAATTTGCACATTTTGGAGGGGTTCGTTTCCACACTGTACAATTTACGGTAAAAATGATATGTGTTCATTATTCTGTAGGTCAATATGATTAAAATGATATCCATGGCTAGATACTTTTATATTTTTGTACTGCTTAATAAAAATCTAAAACTTTTTGTACAAAATCAGTAATCTAAAATCGCCCTATTTTGACCACCTATAACTTTTTCATTTTTCCGTATATAGGGTGGTATGAGGGCTAATTTTTTGCGCCGTCATCTGTACTTTTTTTTTAGATACCACAATTGCATATATAAAACTTTTAGATCATTTTTTATAAAAAAAAAAATTTCTTTATAAAATGTGACAAAAAAAGCAGCATTTTTGGACTTTTTTTTTATTTTTTACATTTACGCCATTCACCATACGGAATCATTAACATTATATTTTGATAGTTTGAACATTTACGCGCGCGCCGATACCAAATATGTTTATTAAAAAAAAATTACGCTTTTTGGGGGTAAAATGGGAAAAACTGTCAATTTTCATTTTTATTGGGGGAGGGGATTTTTCACTTTTTTTAAAACTTTTTTCAACTTTTTTTTACGCTTTTTATGTCCCCATAGGGACTATCTATAGCAATCCTTTGATTGCTAATACTGTGCAGTGCTATGTATAGGACACAGCACTGCTCAGTATTATCGTTGATCTTCTGCTCTGGTCTGCTCGATCTCAGACCAGAGCAGAAGACCCCGGGAGACGGCTGGAGCCAGGTAAGGAGACCTCCAGCCGCCATGCTGGATGATCGGATAGCCGCAGCAGCGCTGCGGGCGATCCGATCATCCATTCAAAATACTGCAATGCCGCAGATGCCGTGATCTGTATTGATCACGGCATCTGAGGGGTTAATGGCGGACATCCGCGCAATCGCAGATGTCGGCCATTATGGGCGGGTCCCCTGCTGCTGCTAGCAGCCGGGACCTGCCGTGTATGACGCGAGCACCGTTCCGATGCTCACGGTCATACAGAGAACATAAATGTACATCCTGGTGCGCAAAGTCCCGCCAAACCAGGACGCGTTTCACCCGGATGGTGCCAGGATCCTCAGGGGACCGACTGGGACTGCCACAAACAATAACTTAGGAACCCATATGAAATCATAGTGCTGGCCTTAACAATTTTGCAGATATATATCAAACATTTCGGGCAAGTACTCAATGGTAATTCTATATATAAATATAGATAGTAAAATGAAAACTGTTATATGTTTAACCTTCTTCCAGCATAACATGTACACACAGCGTTCTTAAGCTCAGAAGCAGAGCTAAAACAATTGTGGTGGGAGCCGGCTTGTCATACACAGCTGAGTACCCACCGCAACTGTCAGGGGCAGAGTGGAGCGGAGCTCATATCTGGACAGTTAACCCTGTAGATGGTGCGGTCAGTGCAACTGCTGCATCTACAGGGCTGACAGAGGGAGGGGGTTCCCATGAGAGTACACCCCTCACATTTTTGTAAATATTTTATTATATATTTTCATGTGACAACACTGAAGAAATAACACTCTGCTACTGTAAAGTAGTGAGTGCACAGGCTGTATAAAAACGACAGAAAATGTTGTTGTGGCACTCAAAGCCAAAATTGCAGATTTGTAGGACAGGAGTCGCCGTAATATTGTAAGATATTCCGGCTTGTGTACTGCACACCATCCTGCACACCTCAGGAACTTGAAGTGGACTGTACCCACAGAGTCCCCAAACATCTGGAGGACTCTGTTCCCCGGGATGTTCTAGCCAGAAAACATTTCTTTGGGGTCAAAGAACGCCTCATGGAATTTACTAGAGAAATGATGGACTTCCAGCACCTTACCATTGCATATCTGTGTATGCAGACTTACCTGCAACTACTCTACAAGCCCGCAAGGCCCTGATACCTATCACCATGGCCTTTAGGTCTGTTAAACGCCTCTACAGGTGGGGCTTCCCCACCCGCCTCCTGATCTGGCGTAATGACTATATGCATATTGTGCGCTCTCTTGATGAAGGAACTGCCCTATTGAAATCCTGGAACCTCACTCCGACATATCTGACCTGTGTCAATAAGCAGGACAGAGACTGGTCGGTTAATTGAAGAATTGACCTGACTTTCCCCTGGCAGTGGATTTCCACTTTTCACGCTGTGCAGGCCCTGTTGATGGACTCTTTCTCCTCAGCCTCAGAGTGGACTCTAACCCCCACTCACCTATGGTTGGCATCATCACGGGGATATCAACCCTATTTCTCAATATGTTGCTAACACTGTTTTGTTTATTGTATTCTCTTGTTTTTGTTCCTTTTAGTGGCTCAATCTCCATACCATGTCCTTTGGGCACTCTGTGCCTTACTTTGACGGGCGCACACTGGCTGGGAGGTGTGTCCCATCTGTTGTTTACATTTTTTTTTCCCAACCCATTTCTATCATAATTTTTCCTTTTCCAGTATGGTAATAACTGTTGTCAGCCTAAATGTGAATGGACTTAGTGCACCCCACAGAAGGTCCTTTTTCTGGAAGGAAGCACACTTTCTTAAAGGAAATGTAGTTTGTGCCCAGGAAACGCACCTACTGTCCAAAGATGCTGATAGATTGCATAATCCTGCTTATCCACATATTTTTCATTCTCATTACAGCTGGAAGTCCAGAGGGGTTATGATCGCTGTCAAAGATACAGTTGCCTTCACACTGCCACTTCTGATCCAATGGGATGTTATTTAATTCTTCGCTGTACCATCAATGCAACTGACCTCACAATTGTCTCTGTGTATGCTCCCAATGCGGGCCAAATACGTTTCCAAAATAGCTTGTTGAGAATAGTTCACAGATCTCTATAGGGCTCCCTAGTTGTTTGTGGGGATTGTATCACTATATCAGATAGCTCCCTAGACTCTACTTCCTCCTCTTGCTTTTCCACATCTACACTTTCCACTTTTCTATGGGAACAGAAGTTATATGACATCTGGAGGATCCAACACTCCATCGGGCGTTCATAATTCCTATTCCCGTATAGATATGTTTCTATTAGACCGCACTCTGCTCACCCACTCTGTCAAGACCACGATCGAACCTATTAAATGGTCTGATCACGCAGCCATAACGTTGCAACTACGAGACGTATCTTCCTCCCCTCCCATATACAATTGGCACAGTAATCCCTTTCTATAGTCCCTACCTCAATATGCTGAATATCTCACAAATGAGCTCACTGATTACTTCTCTCATAACACCTACTCTGTCCAAAATCCAATTACAGTCTGGAACTGCCACAAAGCTGTTATCAGAGGCTCCTTCATTAAGTATGGATCAATACTAAAAAAGCAGCGCAGCTGTCAAATTTACGACTTATTGCAAACTATACATACAGCGGAGTTAGCCAGCAAAACTGCTCCTTCTGCGGATACTGCAGCGGTGGTCTCTGCCCATAGGAGAGACCTACGGTGCCTCTTGCTAACAACACATGAAAAATCATACCACAAACTTCAAGTAAGATAATATTCACAAAACTGGCAAACTTCTTGCTCACCGCTTGAAAAAAAAGGCAACAAAAATCGCGCACTACATACTTGATGCATCCGGTAACACAGGAAAAATTATTCACTCCGTCAGATATTACCAATGGTTTCCAAACATTTTATTCTCACCTCTGTAACCTTCAAGACTCTGTATCTGACCCTCCTGACTAAACCTCTCTCTCACAAGACTCTCTCTCCCAATTAAACCTCCCCTCCCTATCTCCCGCACAAATCGCCTCCCTAAACACTGAATTCACCTTAGCAGAAATAACTAAAGTGATTGACTCACTTCCCCCTGATAAAGCTCCCGGCCCAGATGGATTTGTTAATTCATATTACAAAAACTTTAAAAGACATTCTAGCTCCCCATTTACTAGATTTCTGTTAACACGCTGCAAAATTAGGTGAACTTCCCCGAGAAAATCTACAAGCAATGATCGTGACCCTGCCCAAGACTGGGAAAACACCTGACCATCCCCAGAATTTCCGGCCCATTTCCTTGTTAAATCAAGACCTCAAAATGTTTGCTAAATTATTGGCCACTCGAGTATCCCTGTTCCTTCCCTCCCTGATCTACTCGGATCAATCTGGATTTGTGCTTCTGACAATACCAGACACTTGCTGAACATACTCTTTGATTTTGGCACTGGATGCAGAGAAGTCGTTTAACCACCTCCGATGGTCGTACGCCTTCTTGGTACTAAAACATATGGGATTCTCTGGCATGATTATTTCAGAACTCTTATCTCTTTATTCCTGCCCATCTGCCCATGTCCTTGCCAACGAAGCACTCTCCGACCCTTTCTCATGTCCTCTATTCCCCCTCCTCTATATATTATCAGTGGAATCACTAGCACAGAAGTTAAGAAACCAAAATATCGGGAGTCTCCATCGGACACGCCAAACATGTCATATCGTTATATGCAGATGACGTGATCCTTTGTTTAACCAACCCTGATATATCGCTGCCGGCAGTCATGGATGATATAGCCTCCTTTGGCATCCTTTCCTACTATCACCTCAATGCAGCTAAAACACAGGCTTTACCCATTAACCTCCCTCCCAAAGTCTTATCATCCTTTCACTCCTCTTTCTTTTGACTGGTAGACAGATAGCCTTCAATATTTAGGCATTACTTTGACGTACCAACAAACTTCTATTTCATGCCATCTATGAACCCCTTTTGCTTTCCCTATCTAAGGAAAAAGAAAGACTTACCAAATTTGAGCTGTCCTGGGTAGGCAGGATAGCCACTTTCAAAATGTTTCTGCTTCCTAAGCTTTTATACCTTTTTCGCACCTTGCCAATCTGTCTTCCAAACCCCTTTATCCTTAAAGCTCAAGCACTTCTCACGTCTCTTACATGGGGGGGTGGCAGACCTAGACTATCTGCGGCTATTCTCAGCAAAGCGAAACTAGCAGGTGGACTAGGTTCCCCTGACCTGAAACATTACTATAATGCTAATCTTGTTAAAGTACTGGTGGCGCACTCTGTTGGATCTCCCCTGGGTGAATAATGAAAATTATTCTGTTACGCCATATAAAATTAAAGATAATCTCTTTCTTCCCTTTTGGGAGTTGCCCAGCCCTGCATTTCATAACCCCTTAGTTAAAGCATCCTGCCTGGAGAGACTTAATTAAAACTTCTTCTCCAACAGCTCTCCCTCTAGGAGATATACCACTCTCCCTTATCCAAGCGTCAGTCCCTGACTTGGAGGGATGGATATCCCGTGGCATCACACACACACACGTCTTTTATATGAATCATCCACGTTGAAATAACTGAAACAATTCCAAACATTGAAAGACAACTACTTAATACCCCAAGGTGACTTTTATAAATATCTACAAGTCCGTCACTTTCTATCTAGTTTAACCCCTACACAAACGCCAGCAGATGGTTCAGTATTCCGTTTCTTACCCCTTCCATTGAAGAGCCTGAAACCGATATACCGCAACATCACTCATCCAGACATTTTTGTCAAAACACACCTGGGAAAAAAAAACATCTTTTACTGGGGAAAAGATCTAGGATGCACATTTTCTACGGCAGACTGGCAACACACCTTCAAATCCCTTCATGCAGCATTTCAATGCTCCTCACATGTAGAATCCGCATTTAAAAATATACTTTGGTGGTACTACACACCACAGGCCGCATTTACCCGGAGTCATCTCCCCTATGTTGGCGCGGATGCGGAGCACATGGAACTCTGTACCATATACTGTGGTCTTGCCCTATGGTTAAAACCCTTCTGGACTTCCTGCAAAACTTTCACACAACACACACTAGTATGTTCTGTACTCTGGTCCCCACAGTCTGTTTTACTATTTTTGGAACTTCAAGCCCTCCCGCGTTCAGCGAGAGACCTGTTCTGTCTAATATGCATCCTAGCTAAGATCCTGTTGGTTAACAATTGGCAAACAACATCGATTCCTTCCATATCTCAACTCCATAACAAATTAAAAATGAAATACTACCCTCTCTTATGAAAAGATTATCGCTTTAGGCGCAAACAGATATTTGAACTTTACCTATCACTGGAACAAATGGTTGTCTTCCCCGTACTGTGTGGACATTTGACCTCTTACATATTCTTGTTTTCCAATAATAGCTCTTAATTGTTGTCTATGTAATATCACCTTCGAAGGTTATGACTATTAGCCCCATTCACTGCTTAGGAATATTGAACCTTATGTACAACTCTATTTTAGTGACATCAGATAATGCCTACTTCTGTCCCTATATTGCAACAATACACATATGGAGACCGTGCTACACACTTTTCTACTTGGTCTTGTACTGCCACTTTGTTCCTATGGTTATTGTTCAGGTTTATGTTACTTGGATAAAATATATTATATATATATATATATATATATATATATACACATAGCACTGATCTGTGTATTCACACAGCATATCTAAATTGTTTCTCACTTCAAATTAGATATAAAGCACTGATGAATGGTGAGAAATTTAAAACTTCACTTTTATTGTATTCCCATAAAAAGTACTAGTGAACCTCTTGAAAAAATAATAAATATTTTGTGCAAAAATATTCGTCCGCCACCTTATTGCTGGAAGATAAAGTTCATATATAAAAAACGTCAATCCTTTCTTTCATAGGTACAGATGTATACACCCCAAAAACGCACTATTGTTGTAAATCTCTGTACATATCAGTTTTGGTGATTGAGCAAATATTTCCATATACAAATCAACCTGCTGCTTGCTGTGTGCATATTGGTTATCTCATCCAAGCAATGTCACTTTGGTAATTGTCCACGTTTGTAGTTATACAGCAGTCACATAACCACATGTAGTGTTGCAGTTATTGAACCTCACAGATAATATTGTAATCCATGTGCCCCATACCAGGTATATATCTCCATGCCCTGCTGGACATTATAACATGCTAGTTGTCCATATCTCCAATAGTCCACACATATTAAAGATTCAGTCAGTGTGCTAGCATCCCTATGTGAGGCAAATGTTCATACAGGTGTGTTGTGCAGTGGTATGAAATTGAAAAAAAAACTGTGATCCCGAACTTGCTTCAGCGTCACTGGATTATATAGCAGTCCTCGCCATGGTTCAGATCACCTCTGGTAACTCGTTTGGGTATCCTGGATGAAGTCATGCATTCGGATGCTTGACCATTTGGATTTATGTCGTGATGCATGTGTAAAAAGTTTGATTTCAGAAAATTTAATTTCTAGTTTCTAAAGATTCTTTCGGCTGTCAGTTTCATATTGCTGATACAGCTCTGATTACGGCCACCATCAGAGCTGTATCGGAAATATGCAAATGACAGTCAAAAGCTGTATTACTTTGATTCCTGATGAAATCTACAGCAGGAAACGCATTGAATCAAATTTTCTGAAATCAAACTTTTTACACATGCATCACGACATAAATCCTATATGGCCAAGCATCCGAATGCATGACTTCATCCAGGATACCCAAATGAGTTACCGGAGGTGATCTGAACCACGGCGAGGACTGCTGTATAATCCAGGGACGCCGACGCTGAAGCAAGTTCGTGATCACAGGTTATATTATTTCATACTGCTGTACAACACACCTGTATGAACAGTTACCTCACATAGGGATGCTAGCACACTGATTGAATCTTTAATGTGTGTGGACTATTGGAGATATGGACAACTAGCATGTTATAATGTCCAGCATGGAGATATATACCTGGTATGGGGCACATGGATTACAATATTATCTGTGAGGTTCAATAACTGCAACACTACATGTGTATGTGACTGCTGTATAACTACAAACGTGGACAATTACCAAAGTGACATTGCTTGGATGAGATAATCAATATGCACACAGCAAGCAGCGGGTTGATTTGTATATGGAAATATTTACTCAATCACCAAAACTGATGTGTACAGAGATTTACAACAACAGTGCGTCTTTGGGGTGTATACATCTGTACCTATGAAAGAAAGGATTGCCGTTTGTTATGTATGAACTTTATCTTTCAGCAATAAGGTGGCGGCCAAATATTTTTGCCAAAATATTTATTATTTTTTCAAGAGGTTCCCTAGTACTTTTTATGGGAATACAATAAAAGTGAAGTTTAAAATTTCTCACAATTCATCAGTGATATATATATACCGTATATATATATAAGCCGTAACACTCTATATGACTATTTTGGGCATATTTATATGCACTAATGTATCTAATGTTCCTTTTGTTTTTATTGTTAAAATGATGAAACTCTTCAATAAAAAAAACTAAACATGGAAAAAAAAAGAGATTTTTGCAAAGAGCAGCTGTTTAGGAGCGACCCGTCTGCTTTACTTAAGAGACAAGAGCCTGAAAATAGTTTTTCGTAGGAAAGCATTGTAGAAACTTATACTATTTAGGGGGGTTGCTCTAGCACTTCTCAGAGGTGCATTCTGGTCTAAAGCATTTGACTGTGAAGCAAGAGGCACCATCTTTGCAGATAGCCCACATTTTTGGGCCTTGTGGTGGGGGGCATAATGGAAGCAGACTTTAGAGCGGTCCCAAACAGTGGAAAGGGGTTTGGGAGCTGGGGAGCCCTGATAGGAGTGGGGAGGGATGCAGGAACAAGAGGCTGAAGATAAAAAGGTGATGATCAGATGATTGTCGGATGTCACAGCAGGTATTCTAGCAAAAGGAAAGGCAGTATAATGGGGTCTACAGTGGAAAAGCAGGTAAAGCAGGCGGTATAGACACAGAACTCTCCCCTTTACAAGGCATTTTTGTTTTTTTAAGGGGTTATTCAAGGACATAAACACAGAGATATTTCCTTCAAAAACAGCACCACCCCTGTTCTAAGGTTGTGTGTGGTATTACAACTTGGTTCCATTCACCTCAAAAGGAACGGAGTTGAAATACCACACACAATCTAAGGGCTGTGGTGTTTCTATTCCAGGATAACTCCTTTAAGTACCATATTGCAATATTCTGTTTTAAACAGCCACAGAGTGAAATTTTTCTATTATTACAAATAAAATCACATAAGCTATGAATTGAAAGAGACTGCAGGTGACATGCCATACAATTGAGAATACTGAAGTATCTTTTGTTATAATCATGTCTGCAAGTAAACACTGCAACAAAATCCACAACCACATACATTCACATTATCTTGTGATCTCTGCCATACCTTAAAAGTGTTATTATGCCACAAAAAACATATCCCCTATAGTATAGGGAATAAATGTTTAACCCCGAGTGGACGGACTCCCCCTGGGATCTTAAAGGAGAACTGTAGTGCAATATAACTTATCCCCTATCCTTTGGATAGGGGATAAGTTGTAGATGGTGGGGGGTCCAACCGCTGGGGCCCCCTGCAATCTCCTGTACGGGGCCACAGCAGTCTGCTAGAAGGGAACATTCCGTCCCCGCATTACGTGGCGGCTGACAGGTCCCCTCCATGTATCCCATAGAGATACAGGAGGTGGTGTGTCTGCTGCAGCTTCCTTCTGGGGAAGACAAAGCACTTCCTGCAGACTGCCACTGCCCCGTACAGGAGATTGTGGGAGGCCCCAGAGGTCGGACCCCTGCAATCTGTAACTTATCCCCTATCCAAAGGATAGGGGCTAAGTTATATTGCACTGCAGATCCTGAACCCCCCACCCCCAACCCCAGGGATCATTAATACCCAGACCTCTGATGAAGCTCTGATGACTGAAACATGTGTCAGGTGGGCTATGTGTCTAAGCTTTCAATAAGCTTGTGTTGCCGGTCTATTTTCATCATTCTGTTGTTTGGACTGCAGCTAAAAATGGTGATATGATGTTAAAGTACATTGTCTATGGGCTGCGAGGCCAAGTGATAGCTTTGTTATATCAATATATTTGCTACCAGTGACTTGGGACACTGGAGTTTTAAATTTTTTGCTATACCAGTACTGTTTCTAAAACACAAATAAAAGTTCTATTTTAGGGTGGGGATATAAAGAAAGGGTATTAATGATTCCTGATTAGGGATCTTGTGCTAGTATTGACATCCCTGTACACTCGGCATTGGACTACAAGCATATAAGTAGCTGCTAAGGACAGTGATTTGCTGCAGCATCCCAGAAAACCCTTTTTAAGTGTCTGCTGGACATATCCTGAGGTCCAAAGTGTCCGACTGAGCTCAGAATAACTCATCTGACTTTTGCTTGACTGACATGGTGAAATCTGGCCTATATGCCAAAATGCAGTGAACTGCTGGATGTACATTGTGAATTTCCTGCTGTGGACACTGAATTCATTCTGAGAATGTGCCTATCCTCATCTAACTAGATTTGCAAAGGTTGGTGAATAACATAGGAAGAGTTATTCATATCAGTCATATGCTTGGTTAGTCAGAACTGTGCTACAGTGTGATGGCATTGGTTAACAGTGGTCAATCCAATCGGATGACCCACAAACCATTTTTCTAAATGTTTATATATAAAAAAAAGGAAAATAATGAAAAGAAATACTAACAGGAAATAGTAAAAGAATACTGGACATTAGAAAAGAGGAAATATTCACATATTCAGAGATAAAGATACTATAATGCACCAGCTAAGTGTAGAAAGCGTCTTTCTAATAAACTTTACAGACTAGCGAATCCTCTTATGGCATACTGCCAGCACCAATGTTTTTAAATAATGGGACAATGTATTACAGAACTGTACCATTTATTTTACACACAAATATGACAGTTCTCTCGGTTTACAAAGGCTAACAAAAATATGGAATGTTATAGTATCGTTTTGCATAAAATTAAGTACGTGTTGTACTTTCCCAGGGTTTCTTCCACCAGTCTAACGTGTTGACTGAATGGGGTTATTCTTTTGTTTCATTTTTTTGTTATAATTTTACCACAGTCAGATCAATCCTCACCCATTCAGTCTGTGAAACAAATGATGCACTTAATTTATATTCAGAAGGCCCACAATGCTACTCACACAGGGACATTTATTGAGGTGCAAGTTTGTTTTCATGAATGGCTGAGCTCATTATTATTGTAGTTAAAAGGTGGCCACAAGCTAGGTGGCCGGTCAGTTTAGTTCATCAAATGTGTCCTTCAGAAAAAAAAGAATTTCACTTAGGAGGAAACATTCATCTGCAGTACACTCTGTGTCATGTACAATCATTCCCAGCAGTCACGACTCTCCATTCTGCACTTTAGCTGTTGGTGATTGCATGAAGTCCTTAAATGGGACCAGAGCTTCTTTCAGAGCTGAACACACTTCAGAGGATGAACATGTGATGCATTCCACTAATGTCGGGTAAAGGGAAATCACCTGGGCCCAGGTGTTATCATCCACTGCAACAAAGAATAAGAATGACATAAGACAACGCAAGCCATGTCTACATGCTTACTAGAGATGAGCGAACTTACAGTAAATTCGATTCGTCACGAACTTCTCGGCTCGGCAGTTGATGACTTTTCCTACATAAATTAGTTCAGCTTTCCGGTGCTCCGGTGGGCTGGAAAAGGTGGATACGGTCCTAGGAGACTCTTTCCTAGGAATGTATCCACCTTTTCCAGCCCACCGGAGCACCTGAAGGCTGAACTAATTTACGCAGGAAAAGTCATCAACTGCCGAACCGAGAAGTTCGTGACGAATCGAATTTACTGTAAGTTCGCTCATCTCTAATGCTTACCATACAGGGTACTGGGAAATGTTCCATTTTACTGTGAACTTGAATAAACAAATATATTAATTATCATATAAACCTAAGGTTACAATGAAGATCTTTCTCTCTAGAGTACCAGGCTTAAAGGTGTACTCCGGTGGAAAACTTTTTTTTTTTCTAAATGAACTGTTGCCAGAAAGTTAAACAGATTTGTAAATTACTTCTATAAAAAAATCTTTACCTTTCCAGTACTTTTTAGCAGCTGTATGCTACAGAGGAAATTCTTTACTTTTTGAATTTCTTTTTTGTGTTGTCCACAGTGTCTCTGCTGATAACTCTGTCCGTGTCAGGAACTGTGCAGAGTAGCATAGGTTTGCTATGGGGATTTTCTCCTGCTCTGGACAGTTCCTGATACGGGCATCAGGTGTCAGCAGAGAGCACTGTGGACAACACAAAAAAAAATAAAAAAAATAAAGATTTTCCTCTGTAAAAAACAGCTGCTAAAAAGTACTGAAAGGATTAAGATTTTTTAATAGAAGTCATTTACAAATCTGTTTAACTTTCTGGCACCAGTTCATAAAAAAAAAAAAAAAAAAAAAGTTTTCCACCGGAGTACCCCTTTAACCCATACATTTGCTGGACATTCTATTAATCTCAATGGGCACCATAAAATGCCCTTTTCCCTTGTGATGGCTCTGGAGGGGAATGGTGTATTTGCTCTCAGGTTCCTATGCAGAATACATAGAATATGATATGCAGGGTGTGACTTTTCATCAACTTATTTTTTATTTTTTTTTATATCAGAGACAACCCTTTCCAGTAGATTTTTTTCCAGGTCATTGCAGGAGAAATGTAGAATTACATTGCAGCCATGAATGGCCATCTATGTAAAACAAGAATGGCTTGTGTTAGCCATGATGGGAGCTGCTTTTATGGACAAAGAATGTCATTTATTTTTAGGTTTGTATACAGAAAGATATACTTAAAACTATTCTGTTGAGTAATGAAGGGGGTAAGGGACGATAGGGAAGAGAAAAATAAGCTAAATAATTAAAGAAAACTATTTAAAGTAGAAAACAAACAAAATGTTCTTTGATATCCACCTATTCAATGTTATTCAACAAAGTAATCTGCAGTGTTAAATACAGTAGGTATATGCGTAACAGAAATAGAAGAAAAAATTAACAGGAAAGAAGGAAGAAGTGAACAAACTGACTGCACAAATTCTTTAGCACCACCATAATGGTTTAATGAAAATTTTAATGTCATTTAATGGTTTAATGTCATTTTAAAGCAAAAAATGTTACCAGGCTACTCTGCTGTCGGTTTTCTCCTTTCTCTTACATTTCCAGTAAATAAAACTCTCAATACGCCTAAAAATAAAATCCTACAGCATCTAAATATAGTCATTGTATGAGCTCTGAAAGGCTCCAGGATCCAATCAACATCAAAATGTTATAAAAAAAAAAAAACATGAAACTCATTTCACATTTACCAATAAAGTAAATACGGTGAAAATGAGTTTACACGTACATTTTATGAAACTGAATAGTAATCAATAGTCTGAAGTGTAGGTGTATTTTTATTTATTTGTGTGTGGCATCCTGATGGCTTTCCTGGTTGGTAACCACCTGAATAGGTGATGCCACTTAATTTTTTATGTATTATAGATTCTAAATTACCATAAAAAAATGTGCAATGTGGATTTCCTATTGAAACCAACGGGAACTAGTTTGTGGGTAACTTTTACACAGGTTTCAGCATGGTTAAAGTTTCATTGTGTGAACATACAGATCTTCTTCTGGAAACCAAAATGACACTTCTTTTGCTTCCATGTGGTGACTGGGGTCTATGAATGGGGAGCTCAGCACTCATCAATGTCCAAACGCCCCTTAGAGAAAGAATTCAATTCTGGCCGTGCACATGTGTTGCACTTCATACATTTGGGTCACAAATTTCCTGTTCTCAGGATTAGTAGGGGTCTTAAGGGTTAGACTGCAGACTACTTGGGCAGAATACCACTTTATACCACTCACTTCACTTCACATACACTTTATTTTAAAAAGTCATCATAGAAGCAGTGCGCCCCAAGCTGAGATAAGTTCTTTCATCAGTTTCTGCGCATTTGTAATGGATCTTTTTTCATTTCAGACTTTATATCTGCCCATAATTTCTCTATTGGATTGACTTCAATACCATGATCCTAATGAACTTTATGATCCTTGTGACATGGGGCACCATCATGCCTGAAGATAAAGTCCCCTGTCTCTGTAAATCCCTTCTTCTGTTTCCAGTCATGCGGCTGAGGGATCAGACGTTGTTCTACGTCAGACTTGTAAAGTCTGCTTCATATTATCCTGCATAATGTAGAGCCTGCCTGTCCTGAATATGCTCATGACACTCTTGATTCAGAGTTGATGATGCAGTCGTTCCTTATTTTTTCTCCATGTTGTCATCTGACATATTGTACTTGTTGCTCAGAACATTGGATGATGCTCTTGAAACCTGGACATTACGCATACTCTAAATAAGTAACCAAAAATGCAGAAATATGTATTTTTTATCATAACCAAACCAAAGGCCTTTAATTGTTTAGTCACTTGCTGCTTCCTCAAAAGTCTGTGGGCTTTAAAGGGGTACTCTTAGACATCTTATCCCCTATACAAAAGGATAGAGGATGAGATGTCTGATTGCGGGGGTCCCCCACGATCAGACATCTTATCCCCTAACTACTTCCTTGCGTTAATCAACCAGGGATTCAGACATTAACCCCTTTACTGCCCTATACCACCATAGATGCACATACTAACCTTCTGTGTGCTAAAAGCAGATGCAGCTTAACACTATTGCTGTTATGTTCCTTATCGTGCTGCATTATTATTTATTTGATGTTGTTTTGTGTTGCTTGGCTTAGAGAGAAGAGTGTCCAGGTCCTAAACTACACCACTCACTTGCTATATTGCCCTAGAGAGAAAATGCCTGCAATGCAGTGGAAAGTTATAAATGGGTCGTGTTCAGTGGCCTTGTGAAGTTTCCTGGAAGGACAGAGGACTCAAACTGAATTTAGGCAACAAGGCCTAAAGGCTTTAGCTATGCTCCTGCATCTGGTAAAATCTGGTCTAATATTGTATGTACAAGAAAAAAATAATGTAAAAACCTTAGGTGATTTTGATATTTACAATTTATCTTCTGAACTTGCTGGATGCATGTGAGTCTCTCCATTTTCTTCTATCCTCATGGCAGTGTAGGAGTTAAATACATCAGCAAAATCCCAGGAATCCATAAAAGCATATATCTTTAATTAGTCACCACTTGCTGGCTACTGGAACCCTGCCTAAAGTTGCTTCCCTGCCCTGCATGAGTGTATAAATGGTTAACTGTTCATTGTGCAACACTTATTTCGCCTATTTGAAACTATTGCATCACTGTTCTCTGCACTATAAGTGATCCGCTCTTACCAATTGTTTTAAACATCCTCAGAAAGTTACAGACAATAAAACTTAAAATGTGGGCATTTACAGAAGATACTACGTTAAAGGACATCTGCAACAAAATACAACTTGTCTCCTATCCACAGGATAGGTGATGAGTATTTGATCGTGCGCGGGGGAGGGAGTGTTCCGACCGCTGGGACCCCCCACGATCTCCTGTGCAGGAGGCGTGTTGGCCGACAGACACGCTTCCTCCATGTAGTTCTATGGGAGCATCGGGGAGGCAGCGTTTGTGCCTCCCCACCTCTTCCATAGAACTGTATGGGGAGGGGGCGGGTAGGGGCGTACCGTCGACGCTACGCGCATTAGCCGCTCACATAGAGCGGCAATGTGTGGGCCCCATGTGGGAGATAGCGATGGGTCCCAGCGGTCGGACCCCCTGCGATCAGACACTTATCCCTTATCCTGTGGATAGGGGAAACGTTGTCTTTTGCTGCCGATGTCCTTTAATTAATAGACATGAAGCATAGGGGACGGTATGCACAGACATTATAAGTCAACTAATCTGCACATTACATGAGGACTTGCACAGGTATTATGTCAGCCATTGTGACTAAACAGCAGAACCATTGCTTTCCTGTCTGTCCTAGTTCGGAAGTCACCCAAAATCCATTTGGTTTGAGGGGGGGGGGGGGGGGGTCTTAGTACTGTTTTAGTTACTGTTTTCTGGTTGTACTTGTTGAACTGATGCTCCATACTACAATTCCTAAAATGCATTGCTTTACCTCAGCTCTTCACACCTTGCCTGCTCCCCGCCTACAGCACTCCTGCCAGTTTCCTACCCTAAGCTGTGGCAGAGCATCATTATTTTACCCATTTTACCATAAATGTCCCAATAAAGATATTTATATGTACGTGTGTATATGACAGGGAGATGGTGATGTAGGGTGTAGGTGCTGATCAGAGGTGGTGGCATAATTCAGGGTACAAGGCTAGAGCTCAGAGACCAGATTGAGCCAAGCCTCCTGAGACAGCAAAATATATGTTGTCTGGGGAAAGAGGGAGGAGCTGGGGGGCTGGAGACAATACCACAGTGAAAACAAAAGAACTACACAACTTCCCATCATAGGTCATCACGCAAAAACATACTGAAGCCAGTACCATTTGTGATAACACTATATTAGTAAATTATATATCTTGGGGTGATAATCTTGTTTAGATACAATTTTCTGAATTTGGAATACTCCCTCAAGTTCTAGTCAAGTGACCAGCATCCCAGGTTCCACTATTGCAAATGGGATGAACCTTTCATACTAAATGTCCAGAGTTCTGTGTACTTAGTGCATATTTGACCACAAATGTCAGCAGGTAGCATGACTGGAATTTTAGGTATGTTTTCGCTCCTCTTCCCATCCTCTAGATAGAACAGTCAGTAGTTTTGAGGGGTCAAACACTCTGAAAGATTCATTTTAAAAGCTTATAATGCACAATCCTGCTCTAGAACTCATGTCTTAACTCGTACTGAATCTGCTGGAAAAGACATGTCCTTCGTGCCTTATAATGTGGGCCTGTAGTGGGTAACTGGATTCCATAAAAATACTGAGTCATATAGTTCCAACATATTATATACTGAAAAACTGAGCCACACACAAATAAAATTAAAAAAAAAACAAACAAACAGTGGCTTTGCTTTTTGAATACCTTCACATTACTTTATGAAAATACATGCGCTGCGGAATCTGTAGGCACTATATAAATTAGGGATCGACCGATTATCGGTATGGCCGATATTATCGGCCGATAATCACGATTTTGGGCATTATCGGTATCGGCAATTACCTTGCCGATAATGCCCCGCCCCCCGCACCGCCCCCACCACACCACGACCGCCCCCCCCGATCCGCCGCCCCGCACAATGACCGCCCCCCCCCCCGTAGAGCTGGGCGGTATACCGGTATGGATTTTTGCCCATACCGCTATACCGGTCGGGCCCCTCCCCCACCCTCCGAGTCAATAAAAAAAATAATAATAATTAAACTTACCCGTAATGGGGGTGGTCCGGGCCATCCATCCTGTAGTGTCCGGCAGCATTCCGGGTGGAGGGTGAACTGGTCCGGGCTGTCCTTCTTCTCCGGGGGTCCTCTTCTCCACTCCGGGCAGGCTCCGGCCTAGTACGCTGCATAGACGCTGCTGCGCCGTGACGTCAGGTGCGTCGCTGCGCACGGTCGTCACTGCGCAGCGGCGTCTATGCAGCGTACTAGGCCAGAGCCTGCCCGGAGTGGAGAAGATGACCGCCGGAGAAGAAGGACAGCCCGGACCGGTTCACCCTCCACCCGGAATGCCGCCGGACACTACAGGAAGTATGGATGGATGTCCCGGACCACCCGGACAGGTAGGGGGAGAGAAGCGGGTGGTGGTGGCGGCGGCCTATGGCACCGCAAAAGCCACCGCTGTGCATTGATTTAAAGCGCCCGCTTTAAATCAATGTTCTGCAGCGGTGTCAAGGGGGGATAAATAGCCGATAACTTATACCGGAATATCGGTATAAGTTATCGGCTATCGGCCCTAACCTCCACCGATTATCGGTATCGGCCCTAAAAAAACGATATCGGTCGATCCCTAATATAAATAAATAAATAAATAAATGAAAAACTATTCAGTTAGTTAGGGAATTCTGTATAGTAAACATGTTAAAAAAGATGTTTTCACAGCACATTAAACTCCAAAAGTATCAAATGAAAAGAAGATAGCGGAGCACTCACCAGGTCAGTAAAAGGCTTCTTTATTGATCATGTTGATCAGTCGGGATACATGCAGGGGAGGATGGAATGGATGCTGGGGTACAGGGAACGGCGCTGGACCGTTTACGTGCCGGAGCGCTTTGTCAGGCCGGTGCTTAGCACCGGCCTGATGAAGCGCTCCTACGCGTAAATGGTCCGTCGCCGTTCCCTGTACCCCCCGCGTCCATTCCATCCTCCCCTGAATGTATCCCGACTGATCAACATGATCAATAAAGAAGCCTTTTACTGACCTGGTGAGTGCTCCGCTATCTTCTTTTCATTTGATGTCATTAGCTGTATATGCTTGGCGTGGTAGCACTGAAGAGGTTGAAGTTACTGGTTTCCAGGGACTGTGTGGATTGGGTGTCCAGCCATTTGAGTTCTATGCAATGTAAGGAAAGGGGCTGAGATCTATCTTCTATGTGTATGTAAATTCCAAAAGTAGTTTATTTCTATTTTTTAAGTTGTAAGTAAAACCAAATAGTGCTGAATTCTCGTAAATAGTGGGAGTCTGTAACTTGTGTGGCACTGAATACCAATACTTAAGTGGGGGGTAAGAAAAATAGCATGTTATAAGTCATGCACTATGGTGACCCTGTCATCTATCTCCGAGGGAAAGGCTTGATGAATACTTTGCCTGAGGATGTATGAGTCAACAACCTTGAAGGTCACACAACCTCAATACTGCTTCATCCAATCCTTCCACTTAATTCAAGCGTCTTCATTCCTAGTCCATTTATTTTACTTTTCATGGTTTTTATTTTAATAAGCTGATCCACAAGAAGATAACTATATTTCATAACAGAGAAAATAGGTTGTTTAGATTAATTCAGATGGCTGCTGGAATGATTGAAAAGAATTACTATTATATCCCGAAGTTATATGCTGTCAAAATTACACATTACCAGGATGCAATGCAATTTAAAAGAGTTTTTCAGCTTCAGTGTACAAATCCCCCTACCTCATAACATCCCGTCAGGTAAATCCAGACGAAGACTATTTACACAGTATCTTACTGGGATGTCGGCCAAATTCCAAAAGAAACCTAACATAGCTACTCTTTGGCCTCCAATTTCTATTTCTCCTCTATATATACGGTATACATGGAACTTTATCCAAGAACAAACTAATACAGCAACTGCTGCTCAACTTCATATGGATAAAAATTAGCTTTTTGTACAAAAGAAAGTGAACAGGTGGAGAACTGGTGGGAGAAGAACATTATATGGATTTTCAAGGCACATACAAGAGGAAAGAGCAGGGTGGCACCACCCGTAATCGGTAGTCAGAATAACCCAAAAAAATATATAGTAATAATTACTCCGTATGTGGGCTTGGAGTGGCGGGGATATTAGGGGCGCACATAAGACAGGAAAAAAAGCATTCCAAAAATAGAAAACATGAAAAGAGAAGGCCAGAGGAAGTGGGATACCGTGAAATGGGCCTGTCACCATCACCCCACGCAGCTCTCGCGTTTTTCATTTCCCCTTTCAGCCGCCGGCCAGCCAGTTTTAAAATGAATTAATAAAGTCTTTGTTTTATAGACGAGTGCCATAGACCTCTTTTCATGTTTTCTATTATATGTATTTTTCTGTATAGACAGGTGGAAGTTAGGCTCTTTTTACACTGTGTTTTGTGCAGTTATTACTGCCTCATATACTTTCATTTTACTGGATGCCTCTGTATATAATACAACATTTATAACTAGAGATGAGCGAAGTTACAGTAATTCGATTCGTCACGAACTTCTCGAATCAGCGGGTGCTGACTTTAGTCTGCACAAATGAGTTCAGCTTTCAGGTGCTCCGGTGGGCTGGAGACTCTCTCCTAGGACTGTATACACCTTTTCCAGCCCACCAGAACACCTGAAAGCTGAACTCATTTATGCAGGCTAAAGTCAGCCCCCACGCCGAGTCGAGAAGTTCGTGACGAATCGAATCTCTGTAACTTTGCTCATTTCTATTTATAACGATTGCACAATGTTGGTTAGAAATAAGTGGTCGCTAGGGGCCTGACCACTGCCTCCCTCACAATCCTAAAAACAACGCCATTAGTCCCCCATCTGAATGGACTAGCACTCATGTGTGTACATTATAGCTCCAAAATAATATAATATATAGTCATGAATGTGGATTTTCAGCCCGCCGTTTTTGTTATGATAATTAGTTAAACTAAAGACTATAATAATAATTTAAAAATATTGGAACATTTAAACAGTGCTACTTACCATTTTCAGGGTGAGTTTTCTTAAGTGAGTCTATTAGAGTGCTTACAGCTTTTAAGACAAATATGATCTCTGTTACACGCTGCCTGAAAGATGTAAATATAAACCTCTATTAGTTAAAATGAACTCTCCAGAATGTATTACAGTGCATGTACTGTGTGATAGAAATTCAGATATTTATATATATGTAAATTGTTGGAGCTTGTACTGTTCATAGCCAACTTTTTTCTGAGGGAACTTAAGCATTTATTTTTACAGAAAATCCCCAAATAAGTAGATGCCTAATTACCTTTTCTTCTAAGTAATCTTGTAAGTGTATGAATCTCTAACTATAGAAAAGTATTTATATTCATAGTCAGCTTTAGATGCCAACACATATAGAAATCCTCTAATTGTATATGTATAAATATAAATTAAAGACTATGAACACTTTTGCACAGCATAAATACTTCCTTTAAATTTATTATAGTGCAATAAACATTGGGGGAGGTTTATCAAAACCTGTCTAGAGGAAGTAGCTGAGTTGCCCATAGCAAACAATCAGATTGCTTCTTTCATTTTTGAAAAATATATTTGATAAATGAAAGAAGCAATCTGATTGGTTGCTATGTGCAACTCAGCAACTTTTTCTCTGGACGGGTTTTGACAAATCTCCCCATTGTATCTACAGGAATTTAAAGGAGTAGTCCAGTGGTGAACCCAGTGGTGAACAACTTATCCCCTATCCTAAGGTATAGAGCGAAAGCAAGCAAGAGAGGCTGTAGAAGAGAAACAAAGCAATTTTTATTAAAAGGGTAGTCCAGTGGTGAAAAACGTATCCCCTATCCTAAGGATAGGGGATAAGTTTGAGATCGCGGGGGGTCCGACCGCTGGGGCCCCTGCGATCTCCTGTACGGAGCCCCGACAGCCCGCGGGAAGGGGGCGTGTTGACCTCCGCACGAAGCGGCAGCCGACACGCCCCCTCAATACAACTCTATGGCAGAGCCGAAGCACTGCCTTCAGCAATCTCCGGCTCTGCACTAGAGATGTATTGAGGGGGCGTGTCGGCGCACGGCTTCGTGCGGAGGTCGACACCCGCTATCTGGCTCGAGAGCCAGGCCCCCGTACAGAGAGATCGCAGGGGGCCCCAGCGGTCGGACCCCCCGCGATCTCAAACTTATCCCCTATCCTTAGGATAGGGGATACGTTTTTCACCACTGGACTACCCCTTTAATAAAAATTGCTTTGTTTCTCTTCTACAGCCTCTCTATACCTGCACTCAGCCTAAATGATTCCTCTCCTGCAGACTGTTTTGTATCTGCTTTACTTTCTATCGACAGCCTGTGTGGGCTGTCCTCCTAGGATTCTCTCCTCACTATCCACAATCTGGGCTGGGGTTTAATTCCCTCCTTGGCCCTGCTGCCATCTCCAAAACTGAGAGAGCAGAAAGGCTGACTGGTTATCAGTGTTCATAGCCCTTAAATGTATGTATTTATTGAAACATCCAAGGTTAAAATGTTACATTGTTATATCTACTGCAGGATCTCAAGAGGCATTGCCTGACTTCTCTGTTAAAAGGGTATTTTAATGATTTAAACGTATCACTGTATGCGTGCTGCCATCCCATACATTTGGAGGACATTTGTCCTTCTTTTTCGACCAGAGATCAGATTAGTTACAGGGAATAACTTTTGATCATTCACCACTCTCTCAGGACCTGCATTTACTATAACACAGGATGAGTTCCTTTTAACCACATTAGCCTCACAAAGCCTTCTGCTATCTAGCAGTTGATCATCATTCTGTCTACATATCACTCTATAGTTTAATCCTGTACTACGCAAAGGGTTTGTCCTGGATCAGTAAACCATGGCTTTCTCCCATAAATAGCATCACACCTGTCCTCAGGTTGTGTGTAGTACTGCATCTCAGTTTTACAAACATCAATGGATCTGACCAATAATACCAGTTACTGCCCATGGGCAAGTGTGATGCTGTTGCTTAAAGAAAGCTGCTGCGCTTTACTAATTCAGGACAACTACTTTAACTTACATACAAATGTTGGTTTTCCCACAAAAAAAAAATTCTCATCTGTACACAGGGTAGTTAATAAACATGTGATCACTGGGGGTATGATTGAACTTTCAGAGATCTCAAGAACGACAATCCCAGATTGCCCTTTGAGAATAAAGAGACAGTGCGCTTGTGTGACCACTGTTCCATTCTCTGTTATGGGACTGGTGGACTTCCCGCTCGGTATTCAGTCACAAGACTGACAACCAAATGATGCATTGGTCACACAAGTGCACTACTGCTCCATTCACAAGAGGCACTTAAGGACTTTTGTTCTCCTGATTGCCATGGGTCTAACTGTTGTTCCCCCAGCTATCACACATTTATCACCTATTCTGTGGATAGGTTATAAATAACTGTAGAGGACTAGCCCCTGTAAACAAGAAATTATGCATTTACAAAATATATTATACATGTAGTTTATTGTTCGTTTATGTTCCTGAGTTTACTAATTTAAAGGGGTACCCCGCTGCTCAACTGTTCCAAAAACTGGAGCCGGGAGCTCATGATGTCATAGCCCGGCCCCTCATGACATCACGCCCTGCCCCCTCAATGCAAGTCTATGGGAGGGGGTGTGACGACTGTCACGCCCCCTCCCATAGACTTGCATTGAGGGGGCGGGGCTATGACGTCACGAGCTCCCGGCGCCGGCTACAGCGTTTGGAACAGTTTGTTCCAAACGCTGAGCAGCGGAGTACCCCTTTAATGACTGCCAAAAGAATAGATAGATAGATAACCTCAATTAGACCCCACAAGATGTAATACACTAACCAAACCAGCAGTCTACCTTTGGTATAAGGTCTACTTCGCAGGACTATTGTTTAATGAAGGCAAAGTTCAGTGTAGTAACCGTATGCAAGGTCTCTATGGGCTCCACTCTCCAAACCATTCCGGCACAGACAATATATTAGCTTTAGAAGTTTCTCATTGTTAGACTCTAATTAGGTATTAGCTCACTGGTCTGAAGGCTAGAAAACTTTTTTGTGGATGGTGTTATTGTCTTTCAATGTTTGCACAAGGGAATACATCAAAATGAACATCTCTGCTGCATAATTTATCTCCAGGATACGTCTTGAGTACCCATAGTAGAAATGCATATTAAAACCCATACATACCTTGGCAGAGGACATTTCCCGCTCAGCCTTTCATCATCTATGTAGCGATAAAGGACATCTTGGGATCTCTTCAATAGCACAGAAAGTGCCATTCTGGAAATATATCCTTCCTGTGGTGTTGTTACTTTATTGCTAAATGAGAATTGAAGCAATGTCTCAAAGCACACTTTTGAAAACTCTTCTCGCATCCTAATGTCTATTTCAGCTTCTGCAAGACAGGCACAAAGGATTTAGTGGCAGTCACAAACTAAAACCAACTCACGACCTACAATTATAAACAAAAATCAATTACTTTTGCACTACAGGCTGAGAGTACTAGAAAGGAATAGCAATGGGGTTATCACACTGTGAAAAGAATTCAGACAACCCAGCCCTTGGAAAAACAAACAGAATGTGGTTGAAAATCAAACATTCTTCCTGATTAACATTTCTAAACATGTTTGCTACAAGGTATCGAGAAAATACGCTATTTCATTCCCTGTATTGAGAAGCATCAAACAGGGTTATTATAATAGGAAAGGACAATTGGAGGAGGGAATAATTAATTGTTAGGCACAGTTATATACAAATTCCTCCAAACTGGGAAAAGCAGTACAGAGCAGCGGCCAGAATTAAATAAAGGATGATGAAGAGCGGGTGCTTGATTCCCTTTGCAAATAGGTTCATATCACACTGTTGTAATAAAGAAGAAAAGTAAAAGTCATTAACCACTTATTGAAGTCTTAAAAATGATGTCTGGTGGCAAGAAATGTATCCCCTATCCACAGGATGGGGGATAAATGTCTGATTGAGGGGTCTGACCGCTCGGACCCCCTGCGATCTTCTGTATGGGGTCCCGGTTCTGGTAAAGAGAGTTTCATACTCAGCACGTCAGCTATTTGAAACACGCCACCTCTGCTTATCTCTATGGGAGAAGTGGAGACATGCAAACGCTGTGTCTCCACCTCTCCTTTAGCGATGAATGAAGGGGGAGAGTTTCCACCAGCTGATGTGCTGGGTGTGAAACGCATTTCCTTGAGTAGAGCCAGGTCCCAGTAGGGGAGATCGCGGGGGGTCCCGGCAGTCAGAACCCCCGCAATCGGACATTTATCCCCTATCCTGCGGATAGGTTATACATTTCTTACCGCTGGACATCTTCTTAAATCTTAACTTTCTTCTTAATTCTAAACACTGTGGGTAGGCATAGTTTGTCTAGGGCGCTCAGAGCCAAAAGCAGCTGGCAGAGCGGTTAGATGAAGTAAGTCATCATGCACATAACTGCTGTGGTTACCTCTGAGCGCCCTAAACTCATCTAACTTTGCCTCCCCACAGCATTTTGGATCACAATGGAAACCAAGAAGACTTCAATAAGCGGTTAGTGACTCTTCCTTTTCTTCTTTATTACTACATACAGGGATATGTCACAGCTATAAGGAAATGGAACAAATAACATAAGGAATACAGGCATAATTTATTGGTAAATTTAGAGAAATGTAGTTCAGTAACAGCTGAACAAAAAGCAGCAATTTCAATAACCTGTATCCTATCGATAGCAAGGCATTTGGCCTGGTATGTCTAGTATTTCCCACTAAGGTTTATGTATTCTCTTGAAGACTTGAAGTGATATTTCTGTGACATACATGTATAAAGTACGCATAGGAAAAAGTCATCAAAGGTGGGGGATGCCCACTGGACCCCTCAATTGATTAATAGAATGAGGGTCTCTTGTTCATAGCTATGGACATGATGATTCAATGTATTATAGTCTTGCTTTGTACTTTTATGGTTCATCATCATCTTATTTATTAAAATCGTATCCATGTTTCTCTTCTACCACCTGCCTGTTTTTAAATAGAGTGCTGGCTGCTGTCTTATTTCTTATTCACTCGCAAATCTGTCAGAAAAAGCCTGACAGGCTCAGTCTTCGGCCTTTATCTGTCCTCTCCTGAAATTTATTATAAGATGATTTATGACAAGATCAAATTTCTGTTTAGAAAAAAATATTTTTGTACTAAAACAGGTACAAAGAAAGAATAAAAAATGGTTTCAAAAAGTGTCATAACCAATAAAGCTCTAAGGAGAATGCACATGGCACACTTCAAAAAGCCTATGCTGGTGTTCTTCTTGTATTGCTTAGTTCCAGGGAAACAATAATTAAACTGAAGCCAGTGCTGTGGCCCCCAAAGAATATGTCATAAATGATTATCACTAAATTACCCATTGAAATGGGTAGCCTTATGAAGACAATCCCGGTCTATACAGTATATTCTGTTAACGCATATGGACCCCTTCCTACAAGCCAGAGTGGAGAGTTGCTGTGTAAGCGCAACTCCACTTGAAAAAAACTGTGCACAGAGCCCTGCTTGTCTTCACTGTCGAGAGCCCTGCTTGTCTTCAGTGTACAGAGACCTGCTTGTCCTCAGTGTACAGAGACCTGCTTGTCCTCAGTGTACAGAGCCCCGCTTGTCCTCAGTGTACAGAGCCCCGCTTGTCCTCAGTGCACAGAGCCCCGCTTGTCCTCAGTGCACAGAGCCCCGCTTGTCCTCAGTGCACAGAGCCCCGCTTGTCCTCAGTGCACAGAGCCCCGCTTGTCCTCAGTGCACAGAGCCCCGCTTGTCCTCAGTGCACAGAGCCCCGCTTGTCCTCAGTGCACAGAGCCCCGCTTGTCCTCAGTGCACAGAGCCCCGCTTGTCCTCAGTGCACAGAGCCCCGCTTGTCCTCAGTGCACAGAGCCCCGCTTGTCCTCAGTGCACAGAGCCCCGCTTGTCCTCAGTGCACAGAGCCCCGCTTGTCCTCAGTGCACAGAGCCCCGCTTGTCCTCAGTGCACAGAGCCCCGCTTGTCCTCAGTGCACAGAGCCCCGCTTGTCCTCAGTATACAGAGCCCTGCTTGTTCTCAGTATACAGAGCCCTGCTTGTCCTCAGTATACAGAGCCCTGCTTGTCCTCAGTGTACAGAGCCCTGCTTGTCCTCAGTGTACAGAGCCCTGCTTGTCCTCAGTATACAGAGCCCTGCTTGTCCTCAGTGTACAGAGCCCTGCTCTTCCTCACTGCACAGAGCCCTGCTTGTCCACCCACACTTCTTGTATTTGGACTCCTCACAGAGACACACAGTCAACAGCTGCAGTGACAAAAACAAACATTTTATAACCAATGTATATCACAAATATACATATAATGGTATTATCTACATCATATGAAAAGTTTTTGTTGTCAGGTACACTTTAATAAAAGTAGATATTATTCCGTGATATTTGATGGGAAAAAGAAAAAGGGAGTGAGGAAAAACACGTCAAGAAGAATCTTTGCGTGGAATAGTAGTTTCTCATATGACCAAATTGATATATTAAAGGTTGCAATTTTAACCTTTATTATTACCCTTGTTCTGTTTTTACTGGACAGGTCGTCCTTAGTCACTTTAGATTTGGACATTTTTCCATCTTTAGTCATATGTTCCTCTTACATGTACAGAACAATGTTGTATGTGATCCCTGTTTCTGGGCTGAGACATTTTTCTAACTCTTTAATGAGGAACAAACTATAAGTCTGTAATAAGACAATTCACTCCTTTGTGCTCCCTGACTGGAATAACATAAAAAATAAATAAAATAATATGGGTCATGTTTATCTTCTCCTCAGGGCAGATAAAACCTCTCTTGTTCTACAGTGATAAAAGTAAGCTTATTATATTTCAAGCAATTAAAGGAGTAAGAGATAGATATTAAAAATCCTACTGCAATATTCCCATTATCTACTTTAATATCTGGAAAAAATGTTTATACTTATTTAAAGTAGTTATACTAGAGTCTAGCTTTTTGCTTGTGTGATAGTACATTTCAAGATTTAATGTTAAACATATTTAGGAAATGTTGGTGATTTTCTTTTTCATTTTATTATCTAGATTAATAAAAGAGGATCTATGGCCAACCCCCTTAAAAAAGAAATTATATGGTCTTAAATTTTACGGTGTTAATAGCTTAGGGTGCCCTTATTACACAACTTTTTACAGGTTCTTCATACACCCTTACGTTCCCGAGATATGTTGGTTAATAGTTTGACTGACAATTAAGGGAATGAGTCAGACGGGCGTGAACTTCATTTTAATAATGTGAGTGACGGTCAGGTGATGGGCGGGATTATACAGTCAGGGGATGCCTATTACACACTCTCTGACTGTATAATCCCGCCATTCACCTGATATTTACTCCCATTATTAAAATTAGGTTCAAACCCATTAGACTGATTCCTGAATTGTCAGACAAAATATAAATCCACATATCTCAAGAATGGAAGAGCATGTCATTTCTTACATACTGTTGTCAATTTTGTCATCATGGGGGACTGAATGCAGATTGATTGTGGGGAGGGACTTATTTTTTTACCTTAGCTCAAAAAACTAATGTGAAAAGGGTGAAAGGGTCTGAAAAATGTCTGAATGCATTGTATCTCTATATACTGCTGATTATAGCTTAGGCAAGATGGCTGCCTGCATAATGTACTACAGTAAAATTAGAAAACTTTAAACAAAAAATTTAAAAACAAACAAACATGTTTCAGTGTCCAGAAAAATCTAGGCAATTCATTCACATTAAGTTAGCTACTTCTGACTTTATGGATTGGCGATATTCCCAGAAGCTTTGCTTCCAGAGCAGAACACAGTGCCTCAGAAATAGACTGGAATGGACAATGTTCTGATGATTTACTCTTCACATACACCATTGTGTCTGAACTAAAGACATTTTCTTAAGAGTAAAAAAAAAAAAAAAAAAAAAAAGCATGAAAGTAATGACGAAAGTTTTTCAATCAAGTTTTAGCCACTTTGGGCACCAGATTTTGAGATTTTTTCCTCTTTGTATACTGGTTCCTGTCTCTTGGTTCCGCTCTTGTGAAAACGAATAGTTGTCTGACTCATTGATGCAGTGCATACCTCTATATTCCCATCCACACTATCTAAGACTGTTTCCAATGCCATTTGTGCCGAAAACCATACCGCAGTCACTCTAGCAGTGTGGCATAGCCCAGTGCACACTACATCTTCTCCCATCCACCACTGCCTATTCTTTCTGCAAAAGGCTGTTGGTAGTATGCATGCACCAAAGTATATGCCCCAGAAAAGCACAGAGAGAATGACATCAGGAGAGGAAAAGCTTTCAAGAGGACAAACTGAAAAGCTAAATCCCCCTGGTTAGCAGAGCGACAATGCTATAACATAGAAGAGAGGGGGGTGGGATTCACACAGATTTTCACTATATCGTGAATTTTGAAAATAGAAACTACTGAACAAAAGGTATGTAATAGACTGTATAGCTTCAAATGATAAGGCATACCCTTTCAATCAAATATACTATTACCAGTTTGAAAGTTTTAATTATTGCTTCCCCATATAAACAATTGTGGGAAGTGGTAATCTGATACTTCCCTTCAAAGATTGTGTTGATGCCATCAAGCCATAACCGTCACCCCTGTGGCATTAACAGTCTGGTGACATCAAGGTCGGCCTGCCTAAAAGGCAAGTGTACCCCTTTTTATTTTTTTACATCTAAAAATATGTGCTATTATAAAACATAATGGTAAAAAATGACTCCACTCTATTGGTTACATGGAAGATCTTTTTTAGGTACATTTATAGATCTGCAGAGACAGTACAGCAGGTTTTTGTGCGTTTCAGCACTGGAAATAATGAGAGATTATTTCTTGAGAAACCTCATGTATTAGAGCCTCCAGAAAAACCCAGGAGATGCATACAGAGCCTTATCTATGTGTATCATGTGCCTTATATAATGAGGCATAAATCTAATGAGCAGAGATACCAGCTCCCCTTCTTCACATCACTGGTCTCATGCCGGGGTGACAGAAAGGGGAGAGGGAAGCAGGGACCAAGCAGACATGCTTTCAGAGCCTGTGACATGAGGTCATAGCTTACAAGGTAAACAGCACAGTTGATATTGAAGATCTCTACATTGTGGTTAATAGCATTATATTAGAAAGTTGCTTTATTATACTTTTTGACACCATACACAGGGTGTTTCTTTCATACATTCCTTTTAAATAAAGACACTGAAATGCTAAATTGTGTTATATGTTTACTCTAATTTTCCAAGTATCATCTTTCAAACCATCAAAGACCTTTCAAAGTGATAAACATACAATAGAATAGAACCTTTGGAAGTGGGCGGCTTCTTTTTCTCACAGTTGTAAAAGATACAAGCATATGGAATGAAACTGTTACAGAAAGATTGTGGAGTTAATGTACACATCTACATGAAAAGCAGATACAATGCCCTATTAAACAGTTGTTGCAATTCCTACAAATACAGCTCTGGATTCATCACAGAAGCACAAAGGAAGTGAAAGCAGAAGATGATTTTGTATAATTATGGCTTAACTAACATCATGCTGAACATTCATCTGGAGGTATGGAAAATGAGCTCTGGGAGACTATTTTATCTCACTGAATGGAATGCAGGAATGGAAGGTTTCTCTGGAAACATATGTGAATTCTCACAGTTCAGACAGTTTATACCGCTGCACACACAGATACATAACTCACAATAAGCACATAACACAAACATCCTCTTTGCCGTCTTGTCTGGTAAGTGGAGCTGCACGAACACAGAATGAAATTCCAAATCAAACAATAGCCTAACCCCTGTTACTAATCTCATGTCCATTTCCATGGCTTGTTCTGGGATATTTACATGTGTCAGTAGAGTGGAAAGACCATGTATATTTTATGTAAATGATGTTAAACCAGGTGCTGCATGTCCCCATTTTATATAATCCAGGTGCATCTACAGATTTGTAAGTAAAATAACTATACAGAAAAACATGTTTAAATGTGAGAAGCCTGAGGGGAAAAAAACCATAAGATGTAACTCCAGTCTTATAGTGTCATAAAGACACAAAACTGTGGCTAGCAATATAGAAAATGGAGCCATGTGTCGTATAAAATACATAAAGAAATTCCATTTCCTTATCCTGCCCCAAATTACAATTAAAGGGGTACTCCACTTGAAAACATTTATTTTTTAATCAACTGGTGCCAAAAATTAAACAGATTTGTAAATTACTTCTATTTAAAAATATTTACCCTTACAGTACTTATAAGCTGCTTTATACTAAAGAGGAAGTTCTTTCCTTTTTGAACTTCCTTTCTGTCTGACCACAAGTGCTCTCTGCTGACAACTCTGTCCATTTTAGGAAATGTCCAGTGTAGGAGTAAATCCCCATAGCAAACCTATCCTGCTCCGGACAGTTCCTGACATAGATAGAGGTGTCAGCAGAGAGCACTGTGGTCAGACAAAAAGGAAGTTAAAAAAAGAGAAGAACTTCCTCTGTAGTATACAGCAGCTGATAACTACTGGACGGGTTAAGATTTTTAAATAGAAGTAATTTACAAATCTGTTTAACTTTCTAACATCAGTTGATTAAAAAAAAAATGTTTTCCAGCAGAGTACCACTTTAAAACTAAGCTTCAGAATTCCTCCATGTGTCTCAGTCCATTACGCCCTCCGTCTTCCCACTACATTATCATTCCTGTCTCTAACTGTAAGATAAGGAGACCTCCCCCGCAAACTTGATTTGAGGAACTAAAAGTAAAAAAAAAAAGAGTAAGATGTTTTATCCAGGTCTTTATTACGGATCAAGATAATGGCTGATCATTAAAGGGGTACTCCACTGGAATTTTTTATTTTATTTTAATCAACTGGTGCCAGAAAGTTAACCAGATTTGTAAATCACTTCTATTAAAAAATCTTAATCCTTCCAGTACTTCTCAGCAGCTGTTATGATACACAGGAAGTTTTTTGTTTTTTTAATTTCCTTTGTGCCTGACCACAGTGCTCTCTGCTGACACATCTGTCCATTTTAGGAACTGTCCAGAGTAGGAGCAAATCCCCATTGAAAACCTCTCCTGCTCTGGACAGTTCCTCAAATGGACAGATGTGTTAGCAGAGAGCACTGTGGCCAGACAGAAAGGAAATTCAAAAAGAAAAGAACTTCCTGTGGATTATAACAGCAGCTGATAAGTACTGGAGGGATTAAGATTGTTTTATAGAAGTAATTAACAAAACTGGTTGACTATCTGGCAGTTGATAAAAAAAAAAATCAACTCCCGACACCCACGCTGATCAGCTGACTGAAGAGGACTTGGAGCTAACCTCTGTTTATATCTGCAAACAACATACTGTATATAGCAAGTTATTAACCCCCACAGCCCATTTTGGCCTTTTTTTTTATCAACTGGTGCCAGAAAGTTAGAGATTTGTAAATGACTTTTCTTAAAAATGTTTTATTCTTCCAGTACTTATTAGTGACTGTATATTACAGAGAAAGTTCTCGTGTTTTTGGATTTCTTTATTTATTTATTTTTTGTCCACAGTGCTCTCTTCTGACACCTCTGTCTGTATCAGGAACTGTCCAGAGCAGCATAGGTTTGCTATGGGAATTTGCTCCTGTTCTGGACAGTTCCTGACATGGACAGAGGTGTCAGCAGAGAGCACCGTGGACAGGGAAAAAAAAAAAAAACAAGAAATCCAAAAAGAAAATAACTTTTTCTGTAGTATATAGCAGCCAATAAGTACTAGAAGGATAAAGATTTTTTAATTTACAAATCTGTTTAACTTTCTGGCATCAGTTGATTAAAAACAAAATGTTTTCCACCAGAGTACTCCTTTAAATGGGCACTGTCACCAACTTTATTTTTTGATATGTTGTAGTACTTATGTACTACAACATCTCTCTAATATACTTTTATTATTTTTTCTTTCATTTAAAAGGTTTAATTTACATTTAAAAACCGGCCACTAGGGGTCACTCTCCTAGTGGCCGGCTGCAGCCTGGCGTGACGTCACGCCTGAAAAAGGACTGATTTTGGAGTGGCAATCAGTCCTTTTTCAGTTAGGCTGCACTTGCTCCCTGCCTGTCAAACAGATAGGTGGGAGCGAGCGCATTGGCTCCCCGGCCACTGGCTGGGAGGCCACTCCTCCCGCACATCGCCACCGCCGCCTCTGTCCCTGCATGCCCGCTGCCAGACTCTGCAGTAACTGAAAGTGTAATGAGGGAACGGGGTATGCGGGGCGGGGGGGGGGGGAGGGGAGGAGGAGGTAACGGGCTAGCGCCGTAGCGGGGGGACGGGGGAACGGCTAGTGCCGCTTGTAACTAACTAATAGTTTATCTACACAGGGTGCCTCCAGCTGTTTCAATACTACAACTCCCAGCATGCCCTGACAGCCAATAGATGTCAGGGCAAGCTGGGAGTTGTAGTGGTGAAACAGCTGGAGGCACCCTGTGTAGATGAACTAAGGGCGGAAGTCCCCCCCAGCAGGCATCAGTGATGTGGTGCCTGCTGGGGAAGTCTGCCTGGTAGTGAGCACACTGCCAGGCAGACAAAAAGCATTTTTAATATAGTAAAAATAAAAATTAAAAGCAGGGAGGGGGTTAGGGATAGATGTGCAATAGGCAGGGACAGAAAAAAAAAAATAGGATGGTGGGAGCAACCCTTTAAGGACACAGACAATTTTATTTTTGCGTTTTAGTTTTTTCCATCTCTCCTTCTAAAATCCAGGCTAGTTTTTTATTAATTTTGCAATTGATGTGACCAAAAAGCAGAAATTTTGACTTTTTTTTAATGTTTACGCCGTTCACTGTAGGGGATTATTAACATTATATTTTTACAGTCTGGACATTTACGCACGCAGTGATACTAAATATGTTTATTATTTATAATTTTTTACGCTTTTTTAAATTAAAATGGTGAAAAGGAATAGTGAATTAAAACTTTATTGGGGAGGGGCTTTTTCAAATTTTTTTTTGCTTTTTTAAAAGCTTTTTTTTAACATTTATTTTACACTTTTTTAGTCCCCATAGGCATAGCATTGATCAGTATTATCAGTGATCTTCTGATCTCGTCTGCTGGAAGGCAGATCAGAGCAGAAGACCCCGGGAGACGGACAGAGGCAGGTGAGGGGACCTCCGTTTCCCATCTTGGCTGATCTGATCCCTGCAGCAGTGCCTCAGGCGATCAGATCAGCCATATTAAGTGCCGCACTGTTGCAGATGCCATGATCTGTATTGATCACGGTATCTGAAGGGTTAATGGCAGACATCAGGGCGATCGCTTATTTCCGCCATTACCGGTGGGTCCGCGGTTGCTGACAGCCGTCAAGAACCGCCGTGCATAAAGAGAGTGCAGCTCCTGCGCTCGCTTTACAGCCGCGCCATAAATGTATGGTGCTGCGTGCAAAGTATCTCTCAGCAGCGCCGTACATTTACGGCGCATGTCCTTAAGGGGTTAAGAAGGCAACAGAACCTTGTCATGCCACTATAAATAGTACAGAAGGCAACTGCCCCATCAAACACCTAAATGGGTGGGGTGCTGGGAGTCAGAACTCCAACAATCTAAAAGAACCCTGACAACCTCTGTGAAAGTTAAAACTCATAATAAGTTCATCTGGGGTTCAGTTGTAGATTTTGGGGGGAGGGTCTTACCTGGTCCCCAAATGATAATGAAAAAAATCAAGGACAAGGTTCTAAATACACACAGCTAGAGTACAATTTGACTCACAGAAACAAAAACTACTAAGAAAAGTCACTTCCTTTACGTTGCTTTTGCTTTATACTGTAGTTTATGTATATTAAACAGGGAATTCTAAAAATCCTACACAGATGCAGTATAATCAAAAACTCACACAATGAGTCACAACGTCACACCCTTGCCTGGAAAGCCACTCTTGTGAAATCGACTTGTCGATTCCCAGAGTAGTTTATTGTTTTTTTTTTAGTGGGAAAAGCACATCAAGCTTATTTTATTTAAAGTGGACCTGCCATAAGGTCTAAAGCATTTTGCCTTGCACTGTGCTTGATACACTATGCAAAAAGAAAAGTAACATAAATAAGAGGGTGCTGTCTTCCAAGCAGTACAAATTATTTCACATGAGCATGTTGGCATGCTTCCCTACATATAAGTTCAAGGTAAGAATACCGGGATCAGCCATAGCGAGCAGTGTAGATTAAAAATAAAACTCTGTAGATGATCTATAGGGGACATCCAACCACATCACCAAATCAATCTTACTCTGTCCTTTCTCTTCCTCATATATAGCCCATAGATGTTTTTCTACATTAAGTATAGGCAGAGAATTGGGTAAAAAAATGCAATGACCGTATTTTCCAGCGTATAAGATATACGGGGATATATAGGGATATACTCGCCGTATAAGACTACCCCTCTACCGCGATACGGTACCTTATCATTGTTCCACACTAGGTTGTCAGCATAGTTCCCCCACACTAGGTAGGCAGCATAGTTCCCCTCACATTAGGATGTCAGCATAGTTCCCCCACATTAGGTTGTCAGCATAGTTCCCCCACACTAGGTAGGCAGCATAGTTCCCCCCACACTAGGTTGTCAGCATAGTTCCCCCACATTAGGTTGTCAGCGAAGTTGCCCCACATTAGGTTGTCAGCATAGTTCCCCCACATTAGGTTGTCAGCATAGTTCCCCCACATTAGGTTGTCAGCATAGTTCCCCCACATTAGGTTGTCAGCATAGTTCCCCCACATTAGGTTGTCAGCATAGTTCCCCCACATTAGGTTGTCAGCATAGTTACCCCACATTAGGTTGGCAGCATTGTTCCCCCCACTTTAGGTTGTCAGCATAGTTCCCCCACATTAGGTTGTAGTTCCCCACATTAGGTTAGCAGTATAGTTTCCCCCACATTAGGTTTTAGTTCCCCCACATTAGGTAGGCAGTGGACCACACAGACATACAGCCTTCAGCCATATACAGTGTATAGCTGGTGGCTGCATGCCTGTGTACTGCCCCACTTCGGTGCTCCGACCACCGCTCCTCCGGTCCGGGGTCACGATCTACTGCTACTTACTTACCATGCACGTGCATCCTCACTGCTCCTCTCTGCTGTTGCAATGAGCGCACGCACGGGACGTCAGTGACGTCCCTGCGTGCGCCAACTCCCAGCGGCCCCTGCGTTTTTAAAGTTAACGCAGGGCTGCAGAAAGGTAACCGGGACATCCTTGTATCCCGAAAAGATCTTTCAGGACAAAGGGATGTCCCGAATGTGATGGGGGAAGTTAAACTCGGCCGGGATGCCCGGGGTACAGATAATCCATACCCTGGGCATCCCGGCCGACTGCAGCACCTGGCGTATAAGACGACCCCTAACTTTTGAGAACATTTTACAGGGTTAAAAAGTCGTCTTATACACTGGAAAATACGGTTGTCACGGATCGGCAGGCTGGAGGTGGATCCTCTGTGTCAGAGAGGGTTTGGCGTGGACCGTGTTGGTGGACCGGTTCTAAGTAGCTACTGGTTTTCACCAGAGCCCGCCGCAAAGCGGGATGGTCTTGCAGCGGCGGTAGCAACCAGGTCGTATCCACCGGCAACGGCTCAACCTCTCTGACTGCTGAGATAGGCATGGTACAAGGGATAAGGCAAGAGCAAGGTCGGACGTAGCAGAAGGTCAGGGCAGGCAGCAAGGATCGTAGTCAGGGGCAACGGCAGGAGGTCTGGAACACAGGCTAGGAACACACAAGGGAACGCTTTCACTAGGCACAAGGGCAACAAGATCCGGCAAGGGAGTGCAGGGGAAGTGAGGTATAAGTAGGGAGTGCACAGGTGGAAACTAATCAGGAAGATTGGGCCAGGCACCATCATTGGTGCACTGGCCCTTTAAATCTCAGAGAGCTGGCGCGCGTGCGCCCTAGAGAGCGTAGCCGCGCGCGCCAGAGCATGACAGCCGGGGACCGGGACAGGTAAGTGACTTGGGACGCGATTCGCACGCGGGCGCGTCCCGCTGTGCGAATCGCATCCCCGACGGCCATGTCAGTGCAGCGCTCCCGGTCAGCGGGACCGACCGGGGCGCTGCAGGGAGAGAGACGCCGTGAGCGCTCCGGGGAGGAGCGGGGACCCGAAGCGCTCGGCGTAACAACGGTATATATTATGAAGATAAATGTGTAAATCTACTGACTTTTGACAATTATAGTTAAAGTAAAGCTTAAAAGTTTTAGTAAACTTACCAGTAAATGAAGAAGACTGGGAGTGAATGGAGCCTTTATTAAGCATGGTCATGATTTTACCAACAAAGTCCTTAGGAATAAAGTTGGCATATGGCAGTATCTCTGAACTGATCAACTGAACAACCTAAAACCAAGAGCAACAATTCAGAAATCAGGTGCCTGTGACAATCACAAAACATATAGAAATTAAAGGGACCCTGTTATTTGCAAAGACCTTTGACATGACACTGACATGTCAAAAATTTTGATTGGTAGGGGTCTGGGTGTTTGGACCCCACCGATCACTAGAACGAGCTGGTAAAGGTGCACTGCTGAGCACTTCACTCCCTGTCTTGCTGGGATCTCCATCTTGCTGCAGGGCATGAGCTCCATAGACTTACAATGGAGCCCATCTGCTGCAGTGACATGGGAAGTGAAGTGCTTCTACTGGCTTGTTCTAGAGATGAGCCAGACCATGACGCCAGTGTTTACCAACACACATACATGTGCCATATTGTCAGTGCAAGATACTGTTGTATTTTCTTCGTGACTTGAATAGGACAAAATTGCAGTATTTGGCACTGCCGCTAGTAAAAGTACAGTACATGCAGGTAAACATTGAAGAGGCTGGACCCTTCAAACAGCAGTCAGTCCACCGCAGATCAAATTTTCTCAGATCTATTTCTCTTGATCATCTTTGAGGTGTTTCTACACCTTGACTGGAGTCACTTGTGTTAAAATCAGTAGACTGGTTAGGATTCAGTAAGACACACCCCTGTGAGTTAAAAGCTGACAATGTATATCAGAGCAAAAACCAAACCATGAGGGTGTAAAGAACTGCCCTTAGAGCTTAGAGGCAGGATTGAGACATAGAGCTGAGGAACGGTACAAAAAAACGTCTGCTGCACTGAAAGTTTCCAAGAGCAAAGTGGCTTCTATACTTATTAAATAGAAGAAGTTTGGAACAACCAGGACTGTCCCACCAAATTGTCCCCCCACCAAGCAAATTCACTGTGGATTTAGGGCCTTAATAAGAGAGGTGACCAAGAACCCAATGGTTAACTTGTCTGAGCCCAAAAGATCTTATGTGCAGATGGGAGAAACCTTCAGAAGGTCAACCATCCTTACAGCACTCTATCAATCTGGACTTTATAGCAAAGTGGCCTAAAAGAAGCCTCTCCTCAGTAAATGACACACAAAAGTTCTGGTTTTTCCAAAAAAGAACTCAAAGGACTCTCATACTGTAAGGAACAAGATTCTTTGGTCTGATGAAACCAAGATTGAATTGCCTAGCCTTAAAAGGGTACTCTGTCTCTAGACATTTTATCCCCTATCCAGAGGATAGGGGATAAGATGACTGATTGCGGGGGTCCTACCGCTGGGGACCCCCACAATCTCCCTCCTGCACCCGACATTCATTGAGAGCATCAGGTGCAGCGCCGGAGGCTCGTGACATCACGGCCACGCCCCATCAATACAAGTCTATGGGAGGGGGCATGACAAATGTCACGCCCCCTCCCATAGACTTGCATTGAGGGAACGTGCCCGTGACGTCACAAGCCTTCGTCCCACATCGCCAGTCATGAAGCCCGGCATGAAGCGAAGTTTGCTCAGTGCACCGGATGTCTGGGGTGCAGCAGCTGAGATCACAGGAGTCCCCACGATCAGACATCTTATCCCATATCCTTTGGATCGGAGATAAGATGTCTAGGGGTGGAGTACCCCTTTAATTCAACATTACGTCTGGAAGAAATCAGGCACTGCTCATCACATGCGCAATACCATCCCTAGTGTGAAGCCTGGTGGTGACAGCATCATGCTATGGGGTATTTTTTAATGGCTGGAACTGAAAGACTGGTCAGGGTTGAGAAAAACCAGAATGAAGCAAAATACAGCGATATTCTTAATAAAAACCTGCCAGTGGTTCACCTTCCAAAAAAATCTACGGATCTTAAGCAAACAGTCAGTACAACATAGAAGTCATTTAGGGAAAACTCTGTGAATGTCCTTAAAGCGTACCCGTCATATATCACTCAGTACCTAATCCTGACCATGTACATATATTTTTATGTGTCTAGCACCTTTATTTATTTTTTTATTACATTTTTAGTTTAGCTCACTAGTCTGAATTCCTCTCAAAGGGAGGGGGTGTGGCCTCACTGTGCAGGTCTCCTCCCCCTCCCTCAGTATGTTGTCTGCTCACATCTTCCCTAGCATTAGCAAAACTACAACTCCCAGCTTGTCCTCACTGACAGTAGCGGGACACAAGCTGACAGTGGGAGGATTTTTCCTGCGTCCTGCGTTAACAGCTGTCAATCAAGGAAGCGTGTCCATGACATAGGTGATGATGCATGGACACAGCAGGACTAGTATGTGTCCAAGCAGGCAGGGGGGGTAGTTGTTTGACTGGCTTTTTCAGTAGGAAATACTGAAAATTTTCTAATGAAAGCAATTGTAAAACCTATTGGTTTTTCATGCTTTACAACATATCATAAGTTTTTGTAGTTGACAGTGCCTATTTAAGTGGCCCAGCCAGAGCCCTGACATAAACATAGTCAAACATCTCTAGAAAGACGTGAAAAATGGCTTCCACCGATTGTCTCATCAGACAAATGACAGAATATCCCCTAATCCAGGTTTGCAAACCTTGTGGCATCATACCCCAGAAGACTGGAGGCATGTGCTCCCTGCCAGAAGACTGGAAGAGGGTAGGAATAAACCCTTATGCAGTCTCCTGCTCATCAATAAGAAATTAGATTATAAATTATATGATGCACATCATAACCCAGTTCTCGTACGGTTATTGCTTAATTCATTGAAGATCTATATTTGTTCATGAAATTTTGTATGAGCTTGCTTGAGTTACCAGCAGGAGAATATTGGCATTTTTCTTTCCCCTCCTCACACAGATGGTATTACAAAGAGCGCTCTCTCTTCTTGCTCCACTCACCTCTACATCAATACTCTCATTTCTTTGAAACTCTTCAATTGAAAGATTATCTGGAGGTGAGCTAGAAAAAGAAAACAGGGGGAAAACAGTATTACTCTGGCAGCAGTTCCAGGAAGTAAAATGATGCTTTGTATGGAATAACATTTCAAAGTTATGCATACGTAGAAGGTCTCTGGATTCTGATTCAACCCTTTGTGTGAACATCATTTCACATGCCCTGCTTTACCTCTCTTAACATACAAGATATTAAAATCCGAGAAAAGGAAGTCTAGTAATACTGGCCTGCTAAGGGACCCCACGCTTAAGTTCTTCTAGAATAACAGAGCCCACCTTGCAGAAGGCCACAGGTTACATAACTAGCCCTTTTTTAGAGAATGACACTATTTTACTCTATTGCAGTGAAGGAGGATAGAGAATTCTGCATTAATGAATAATGCAAAACATATGGAGTGAAAAACATCTGCAAAGTGCACAAAACGCTTACTATACATCTAAAAATTACTAAAATGCTGACTAAATGCTGTTCTTCATGAAATGCAGGCAAACATTTTTAAATAAGTATGCATGCTCTTACCCACTGAGGACAGTTAAAGGGGTACTACGCCCCTAGACATCTTATCCCCTATGCAAAGGATAGGGGATAAGATGTCTGATTGGGGGGGTCCACTGCTGGGGACCCCCGCGATCTCCCTGCTGCACAGACATTCGTTTAGAGCGTCGAGTGCAGGGCCGGAGGCTCGTGACATCACGGCCGTGCCCCACTCGTGATGCCCCCTCCCATAGACTTGAATTTAGGGGGCGTGGCCGGTACGTCAGCCAACTATCTACGGAGGATGGCAGCCTGTTGACTCTCCACTGACAGATGACGTCTATAAAGTAAAGGGTCAGGAGTGTTGGATTTTTGCAGCTCAACTTTTTTGTTCTGGGAGGGAAAAATTTGGTGCCAGAGCTGTCTGGATATAGCTTACCCCTCTTTTCCCCAAAGACTAAAAATGAAGGTTCAGCCAATTCATGTGTATGAGAAGGTTGTGAGAGATAACTGTAGGCCAAATAATAAAATAACAATTTTATACTGCAAAATGAGCGTGGGATCTTTATTATTTTTCACTTCAATGGCAAGGTCTTTTCTTCATTACTTTTGACTGAAAAACCACAACTGGAAAATTCACTAAAACCTGAATGTGTGGACATCCCTTTAAGGAGGGTCCAAACCAGAGTGTGAATGTATACTGATAATCATTTAATGTCAGAAATACAAAAAAATCAATACTAGACATTTACATCCTAAAATAAACTAAAATCTACATACCGATGGTGGCACGTACAGACTTAACATCTACCCCAGTGTTTCCCAGCCAGCGTGCCTTCAGCTGTTGCAAAACTACAACTCCCAGCATGCCCGGACAGCCAACGGCTGTCCGGGCATGCTGGGAGCTGTAGTTTTGCAACAGCTGGAGGCACACTGGTTGGGAAACACTGATCTACCCGTACTAGCATACTTTACCTCTTTGTAAATAAGAAGTCTTCAAAAGAGTTTGCTAGTTCAGGCCACATGCTATCAAATTTTCCAGAAGACGCATGTTGCCGTGCTACAGGTAACCCAACTGAAAGCACCTTCAATAGGGAGGATACTGCCAATTTCCATGTGCTTTCTGATGGACACGCATACTTCAGGCTCAATGGCACCCTAAGAGTCTGAAAAGAAAAAGGGGAAATGTGCTTAATGCTTAGGTAGAAAATTGCGCAATATGAAAATATAGGTTATAAAACTTCCATCCAAGTTGCTAGCTAGTTAGCGCAACTAGACGTATCCATATGTCCTAGCGATCTCCTTCACAGCGTGATGCACTGCAGGAGATTGCTGGTGGGGCCCAGCTGTCCGGGATCATGGTCTCAGCAGCATTACCCTATAGATCTATGGGGTTGACAGGGGGATGGGGCTCCCCCTGTCCGCCAACGGAAATCGCAGGAGGCAAGCCGATAACCTCCTGTCTGCCTAGTACGGCAGCCTGTGAGGTCCAGCCATAGGCTGTTAGTCAGTGTAGTACTGACAAATATATTGTTCTGCAAAACAAATGTACTGCAGCATTGTAAAACCTGTAAAAATAGTGAAAATAAAAAAATAAAAAGGTTCTTAAATAGATTAATAAAGGGACAAAAAAAATTAATAAATGCGCCTTTCCCAATAAAACCCTATAATAATCACCCAAAAAATAAAAACGCCCAAACCTATACATAATAGGTATTGCCACGTCCCTTATGACTTGTACAATAAAACAATAATGTTATTCATCCCGCACGGTGAACGCTGTATATAAATAAAAAAATTAAATAAAAACGCTCATTTTGGTACAAAATGTGGAATAAAAAAAAGATAGCATGAATGGCAAAAATAGTACCATTAAAAAGTACAGCTTGTCCTGCAAAAAATAAGTCCTCACACCAAAAAAGGGGAAAAAAGATTTTGTTGAGAAAAGAAAAAAAAGAACATAAAAAAGCTATGTAAATCGGGTAGCACCATTATCGTACTGACCCACAGAATAAAAATAACACTTTACCATACAGTGAAGGCCATAAAAAAGTTTTTTTAAAAACACACCAAAAATTTTCCAATATTTCACAATATTTTGGGGTTTTCACAAAAAATGCTGCATGAATCAACAAAGATTTACCACTAATATAAAGTACAATAGGTCACGAAAAAACAATCACAGAATCGCGTCGCTAAGTAAAAGCATTTGACTTAAAGAGACAGGACAGATTTGAAAAATTGGGCCGTGTGTCACTGAGGTAAAAACAGGCGGTGTCCTTAAAGGGTTAAACAACTTCTCACATGTTATAGCAACATATCAGAAATTTTGATCAATGAGTGTCTTGACACCTAGTCTCTGGACTTTCTGTAAATCCACATACCACACTCTAAGCAGCGCCAAGCAGTAATGGGGCTCAAACAGACACAGTGCTCATTTGAGCGCTATCACTTCTTCATTTTAGCAATCGCTGGTTGTCTCAGCACATTCACTTGGAACCTAGTTTGCCCATGCTCTGTCCTTAACATAACCCTACTTCTTCATACAGGTTCACAGGACCTGGTACCTTTGGATTATCCATTTAGAATTCCTAGAACACGGACTCCTTCTATTTAAGCTGAACTGGGTAACACCAACCAGTGACTTACTATTACTTTCTTTTTTCCTATCATCCCTCCCCCTTTCTTTCCTGTCCTTGTGTCTCTTCAGGGAGAAAAAAACCCATTAATATTCTCTTTACTGTTGTTGACATCCTCTGGTCAGCCTGTGTGCTGATTCGACGCACAAAATTTTACTTATTTAAAAAAATAAATTAAAAAAAACCTCATAAATAAGTGTTATATATATATATATATATATAAAAAAAATATATATATATATATATATATATATATATATATAAATAAAAAAATATATGTTCTCTGTGAATAGGCTCATCTCGTACTTTAGAATAGCTTGACATTTGGAAGTTGTTTATACTGCCATCTGGTGGTTAAGACTTCTTACATCTGAAACGCTGTTTATTTTCTTCATGTTAAATATGTAGATTGAGTTATTCTGAATACAATTTTCTTATAAATTTGGAAAGGTTCACATGCAGTTATGGACTGTACATACTGTCTGGACAGCAGCAGACGCAGGCACCTTTGGAATACTATCAGAGTGATTCGGATCTTAGAAGTATATAAGGGAGTTACTACTTATGCACTCCATTTCTAATATATAAACAGTCACGGCCGTAAATGTTGGCACCCCTGAAATTTTTCTAGAAAATTAAGTATTTCTCACAGAAAAGGATTGCAGTAACACGTTTTGCTATACACATGTTTATTCCCTTTTGAGTGTATAGGAACTAAACCAAAAAAGGGAGGAAAAAAAGCAAATTGGACATAATGTCACACCAAACTCCAAAAATGAGCTGGACAAAATTATTGGCACCCTTTCAAAATTGTGGAAAAATAAAATTGTTTCAAGCATGTGATGCTCTTTTAAACTCACCTGGGGCAAGTAACAGGAGAGAAGTTCACTTAGTCTTTGCATTGTGTGAGCCACACTAAGCATGGACAACAGAAAGAAGAGAACTGTCTGAGGACTTGAGAACCAAAATTGTGGAAAAATATCAACAATCTCAAGGTTACAAGTCCATGTCCAGAGATCTAGATTTGCCTTTGTCCACAGTGTGCACCATTATCAACCCATGGCACTGTAGCTAATCTCCCTGGGCGTGGACAGAAGAGAAAAATTGATGAAAGGTGTCAATGAAGGATAGTCAGGATGGTGGATAAGCAGCCCCAAACAAGTTCCAAAGATATTCAAGCTGTCCTGCAGGCTCAGGAAGCATCAGTGTCAGTGCGAACTATCCATCGACATTCAAATGAAATGAAATGAAATGCTATGGCAGGAGACCCAGGAGGACCCCACTGCTGACACAGAGACATAAAAAATCAAGATTACATTTTGCCAAAATGAACTTGAGTAAGCCAAAATCCTTCTGGGAAAATGTCTTGTGGACAGATGAGACCAAGATAGAGCTTTTTTGGTAAAGCACATCATTCTACTGTTTACCAAAAACGGAATGAGGCCTACAAAGAAAAGAACACAGTGCCTACAGTGAAATATGGTGGAGGTTCAATTTTGTTTTGTTAAGGGTGCCAATAATTTTGTCCACACCATTTTTGGAGTTTGGTGTGACATTATCTCCAATTTGCTTTTTTCCTCCCTTTTTTTGGTTTAGTTATAATACACACAAAGGGAATAAACATGTGTATAGCAGAACATGTGCTACTGCAATCCTTTTCTGTGAGAAATACATGTACATGACTGTACATGTTAGTTCACTAAAGCAAGCTTTTAGCTGAAAAATCTATACTGTCTCCTTCAGTGCAAGTTTAATGTTTTTCAATGAACTTGTCAAAAAATGTAATAAAAAAGGTACATGGCTGGAAAAATCTCCCATAATATAAAATAATTCCCCTTAAAAGTGGGGGTTCTCCTTCCCCCACCTGCAATCAGGGGTTATAGGCACATAAAGCCACTTCTAGTCAGCATGGAGGGTCCATATATACCAAAGGAGGAGCTGCACTTACAGATCTTGAATTTTTTGGCTCATAAATAAGGGGTTGCCAATCTGGCACCCCAATCTGCTAGTGCAGTATACCACATATACTTGCTTACTTGGTGGGGACTACTGGAATTCTCATAGATTGCTAGAATAAAGACCAGTTAGACCAGTGTTTCACAAGCAGGGTGCCTTCAGCTGGTTCAAAACTACAACTCCCAGCATGCCCGGACAGCCTTTGGTTGTCTGGGCATGCTGGGAGTTGTAGTTTTGCAACAGGTGGAGGCACCCTGGTTGGGAAACACTGCATTAGACCTAAGTAAGACAACATCATACATACCCGAATAATATTTTGGAGAACCTTCTCATTCACCACAGCTTTATGACATGCTGTTTTCTGGTACAAGTCAACCATGACTTCCAAGGATTTTTCAGCAAAAGGTACGTAATTTAAGGCGACCCACTCTGCCTGAAACAAAAACACTATACATGAGATTGACTTCAACAAGGAACACCACTTGCATTGACAGGAACTAGACATGTTCCGCATGCTTGGTGATCTTGCTGGGAGTCATCCGAAAATTTTTAAAGGAAAGCAGAAACAAGCACTTTGCATGCCCAAAGAAAAAGTAGGAAATATGTCCATAACAAGGAAATACTGTTGTCAGTTTTCCAGTGTACAGAAGGAGGAGTTCATGATTATTACTAGTTTCATTATTCATTTTTATTTTTGTCAGGACAGGGCAATTTTTAAGGAAAGGTCACTCACCGGTGCAAAAAGTTGGATCTATTGTGATTCCATTTTGTCGCAGAATAAACAGAACGAGAGAAGTTAAATTCAGATAGATTCATAGACATATACATGTTAATTTTAGATGAGCGTGTAACGCACAAGCATTAAGGGCATGTTCACACAGGGCACATATGCTTCCATTCAGAAAATCTGTAGCGTTTATAGTAGCAGCAATGCGGATACTACGCACTGCTGAAAAAAATCTGTGCAAATACACTGCAGATTTGTTGCCGATTTTCTTATGTATTTTGTTGCAGAAATGCTGCAGGATCCATAGCATAATTCACAACTGTGAGCATTGACTTTTTTTACTTTACATGTTCACAATATAAATATAGTTGAGCAAAGCATCAAACCTGCAGCAAATACGATAAGTGTAAACGTATCCTTACACATTTCACAATAAAATCTGGTGTGGATTTGCCGCTGCAGATTTCCCTGCAGTTTTTTCAACTACAAATCCAGATGCAAAATCTGCAGCATTTCTGTCCTATCTGGACGTGCCCTTAAGGTGTTAAATTATCATTGCGCCAATTAATTCAATCATCGTCTTCTTTTTATCAAGTAATTAATTGTAGTGACTGGAATTAAAGTCAAGACGGGTTATGTGGCTCAACCAAGCGTGGCAACAGAATGTCTTATACAAAGCTGCCACAAAAATAAGATCTTCTTCTGAAACCCACAAAACAGCTCCTTCCGCTTCATGTTTGTCTTTTTAAACACCCCACATAGATCTAGTAAGAACCATGCTGGATAATGAAACATTAGATTTTATGCCATGTGCAATGTGTCCAATACAGTTATTATCTTAACAGTGGTAAAATGCAGGAGGCAATTGGCTGTCATCACGTAAACAGAATTTATGTGAATTGGTATACAAACAACGTGGATCTGTATAAAAAGGTACTGACTCACATAGCTTAAAGTAAGAGGCACTGAAATGTTCTTGAACATTGGAATATATGCCTTAAAGGGAATCAGATGGTTTCACAATTGTGTAATAAAACTTTGGCTAGTAAGCCGAGCAAAAGGAGATTTTTTTGTACTCACCGTAAAATCTCTCGCAGCTTTCATTGGGGACACAGACACTGATGAGTATATGCTCTTGCCACTAGGGAAAAAAAAAAAGTTGGCTCCACGCACCCCTCCCCCCCCCCCCCCCCCCCCCCCGCGTAAAAGGGGATTAGCAATGGTACACCGGGTACCGTATGAGCATGCTAAACACCTCCCCACGGTAATGTGAGAACATACCTGGTGACAACATAAAACCCAGGAACTTTGTGAAAACATACAGAGGAATGGAGAAGTCATCTGTGTCCTGAAGGGATCTGCACCCTGGACACGTGATGGGCAAAAACATTACTACAAATGCAAGTAAGGTGCATATGTATCAGCATAAAGCTAAAAGAGGTCCATCCCCAATGGGATGAAACCTTAGAACAGAAGCCAGATGCTGAAAACCCTGAGCAATCTCCTGACTGAAGGCATTAGGGAGCTGTTGAACACACTGTGTTGTCCTATCATGCCCCATTTTAAAATAGAGGCAGCCAGCCGCAGCAGAAGTGTGAAAATACAACCCCATGAATGCTCCATGTACACCCCCTGAAGGTGGTTGCCATACGAGCAGAGCGTCCACAGCATATGTAGGGACCCAGAGACTGGTACCTCACAATGGCAGTGGGGAACCAGGAAGCAGTTACGCAAAACAGCAGACGTAGAACAGGTGGCTGGAGGTAGTGAAACAGACAGAACACCTAACGGTGTGCCAGAACAATGCTGGTAGCAGACCAATGGCACACTCTCTGTGAAAGGGGAACAGTGATAGCCACTGTTTCTGCGAAGGCCCAATGAACCTGCAGAAAACACCTACATCCTACTCCGTGACGGTGCTACAGACGGCACGCCATAGAAGGCACCAGAACTGCAGACACAGATGACTGATGTAGGATGCACGTGGTTCAGGAACTTACTTAGAAAAGGACAAGGAAAACACAGAGTCCCCTTTTCGGAACCGCACACTGAAGGCGGGTTACCAGACTTCAGCTGCGGGAGCAGCAGGTATGGGGCAGGTGACTTGGTAGATCAGGAAGCCGTGCAGACAATCGTCTGGCTTACTGGTATAGGAATTCCTGGAACACATAAGGTGACTCATCCAGACACCTCACATGGACAGTGGAATACCAGAACTTCAGCTGTGGTATGGCAGGTATGAAGTGGGTGACCTGAATGTGGTAGGTGACCCGGTGGAGTGAGAAACCATGCAGACCCCGGTCTAGCTGACTGGTATAGGGTCCCGTGATACCAACAAGTCCACATTTGCGGGTACCTCACACTGAAGTTGGGGCAGTGGACTGAGCTTGCGGAAGATATATGATGGATGGCGTATCAGTGTAGGAAACCATGGAGACCAATGGTTAGCTAACTGGTGTAGGGTCCAGTGCATGCAGGGACACCCCTCTAGACACCTCACCTGATAAGTGAGGTACGGGAACTCCAGCCCTGCAGACCAGTGTCTGGTTAAGTGGTATGGGGTCCATTGGATATGTCGAAGACCACGCAGACCACCGTCTGGCTTACTGGTATAGGGTCCATTGTATATGCTGGAAACCACACAGACCACTGTCTGGCTTACTGGTATAGGGCCACACAGCCCACTGGTTGGCCAACTGGAACAGAGGCCATGCACACGCAGGGTCACTCCTTCGGAAAACGCGCAAAAGTAGTGGGGTACCAGAACCCAGATGAGACATGCAAATGTGATTGGTGGTGGGGGGAGCCACGCAGACAATGGTCCGGCCTATTGGTATAGGGGTCCTGGCACCCACAAACCTCATCCAACCATGGGATACTGGAACTCTAGCAGCAGGTGCGGTGGTGGCAGAAACCCAACTGAATGAACTCATATGGAGGGACTGGAAATCGGCCCCGGGTGCAGCGGACATGGCATAGTCATAGAATGTATCCCCAGTATGTCCCAAGGGAACATGCATCCTTGGCAATGACCTGCCATGGCGGGTCACAGAGAGAAAATGGAGGTTTAGGGGCAAAAGAAGTCCCAATGTTCAGAAACAGAGGGAAGGACCATAACTTCGTCCCTAAGGGAGTAACCCGTGGAACCTTGTGGACCCGAGGTAAAAGTCATATGGGGGGGGGGGGGGGATTTATCAAAGGATTTAGTTTTTTTTTTCACATAACTTTGGCACAATGTCTTTTTGCGCCAACGTTTGGCGCATTCTCTCCACTGTCATTTTTACAACTTTCTTAAAATCACACGGTCGTGTGTGTGATTTTAACTTTAGACAGTAATTCATCATTTGCGCCAATCGATCTTTGGCGCAATTTTGCGCCTTTAGGGTTTTTTTGGCCGCAATTCACCGCCAAGAAATTTTGCACATGGAAAACACACATAGCAATGTCAGAACATGTAAAACAAAGGCAAATTCCAATTTTTAAACAGGGATCAATTTATGTGTGCGGGGAAAACACTAAAAATGTAGTCGACAATAATAAAAATGTAGTGTGTGCGTGTTTTTCACTTTTTTAAAAACATTTTTTAGGTAGTACTACTACTCCCAGCATAGAACACACTGTTCCATGATGGGAGTAGTAGTACCTGTACTAATAGACAGATCGCCCGCTGCGATCTTTCTGTATAATGTATAGATGCGGCGGCTGCTCTTCTATGGTCCCCTGCACTGACCCTATGGTCCCCTGCACTGACGTATATATATGGTTCCAGCCAATCACAGCTCTCAGCTCTCTGTGAGAAATAGGAATATGTGTATATATACGGCCGTGCAGGGGACCATAGAAGAGTGGCCGCCTGCATCTCTACAGTATACAGGAGGATCACAACGGGTGTCAGGAGTGACACCCGCTGTGATCTTTCCATAACTGCAGGTAATACTACTCCCAACATGGAGTACACTCTGCCTCATGCTGGGAGCTGTAGTACCTGCATTAATAGACAGATCGCAGCGGATGTCAGAACTTACACTCGCTGTGATCTGTCTATTAATGCAGATCCTACAGCTCCCAGCATAGAGCAGAGTGTGCTCCATGTTGGGAGTAGTAGTGCCTGCTTAAGGACACATCACAGTGGATGTCACTACTGACACCCGCTGTGATCGTCCTGTCTATAGCAGAGATGCAGAGCGGCTGTATACATCGCTCGCATACCTGCTCTGCACTATACTCGTTTAATAAAATGTTTTACCTCACTGCAGCATCCTTTTTTCTTTTTTTGGTACCCAACAAATTTTGGGCACAAAAAAAAAATAAAAAAATGCCAAAAGGTGACAAAAAGGCAATTTCCACACAAATGAAAAAACGCCAGATGCAGGACATTGCACTGGCGATTTTTCAGGCGTTTTTTCATGCGTTTTATTAATCCCTAAAAACGCAGGACAAAAAGCCAAGTGGAAACTTAGCCAAAGGCAAATTCCACACAAAGGTAAAAACGCCAGAAAAAACGCCAAAACACAGGGAAAAACTGCGCCTAGCCTCGAGTTGAAAATAAAAACTATTTCACATGGTGGCTATAAACCCCACAAAAGAAAATAACTCACGTCGCTTGCTGATATACTGCAGGAGGGACTCCGAAATAGCAGTTCTACAGGGTCCTCTGTGGTGGTAAGTTCTGTGTTAAAGGCGCTGTGAACAGCTGATTTCAACATTTGAGCCAAAATTACTAACAACTTGCACCAAATGATAAATTTGGTGCATGTCCACGAAAACCAAAGTGAAAAAAAAAAAAAAGGGTAAAAACAAACTGTCAACAGGAAAAATTGATAAATACCCCCATGGAGTACAAAAGTACTACCAAAATTGTGCCAAAATTAAATCGACCCCCCAACTTCAGTTGGAAGGGTCCCCTCCTAGATATAGGGAGAAGAGACTGCAAAGATGCAATTCATAAAAGTGACACCAGAGGGAGCTCATTGGGGGCAAAAATTATATATACATACATACACACACATTTTATTTCCATGGCTACAAGGCCAAGGAGAAGATCCATGCTGAGGACAGTGTCAGCAGGTCTGCCTCTCCCCTATACACTCCCACTTGCTCTGCTGCCGGAAGGCGTGTGTCGGGGCGGAGACCCTTGTAGCGCACACACAAGGGGACAAGCAGGAGGGAGGGAACAGAAGGAGACCCCCGTTCCCGAGCTGCGGAAGAAGGGAGGGAGAAAAAGAATTGAGACCCCCGTTCCTGCGATACGGAGAGGGGAGAGGGTAGCAATGTGTCTACTCCCCCTCAGCCAAAATGGGTAGAGGTAGAGGGGAAGGAGAGCGGTGCTATGCGTGCAATAATGGCCACCGGCTTACAGTATAAGCCCGACGGCAGAGCAGCGGGGGAGAGGGAAGGAATTACCCCAGCTAGCAAAAGCGCTCCAGAGAAGCGCCGGTGGATGGCGAGAGAGAGAGAGATCGCAGGAGGATGCTGGAAAGGGCCAGCGGCTGCACAGTGAGCAAATGCGGTGTGCTGATTAATTCTGCCGGAGAAGCCGGAAGATAAGACTGTGGCCATCCGCGCTGTTTGGCATTATAGCTGTAGGGGTAGAGGAGCACTGCCGTCCCTCCGGCAGAGTAACTGCATGTAACAGGGATGGGTGCCGGAGAAGAGGAGCTGCACAGGAAGCCCCTTACATATCGCCGGGAACCGAGCCCCCCATGTAGTGTCCCTCAACCCCTTGAGTACTGGACCACCGCCATTCTGGTTTGGGCTTTCTGGGAGAGGGGGAGGGGGTCATACTTACCCAAAGACTCCAGATACTCACCCTGAAGTCTTCAACCAGATTATGGCCACGCTGCATCATACCAGGCTAAGATAGCAGGGCGAGCAGGGGCAGTGGGGGACCCGGACCCAAGGTACAACCTCCAGGCGCTGGCCGTTGGCGAGAAGGAGTTAACAGTACATACTCTATTGTCTGTGCCCCTTTGTTGCATATGGGGGAACAGGTAGCGCCATGCTCTTGAACCCCCACCTGAAAATGAGAAACAAATGGGAGGAAAAAAGCTAACTAAACAGCCCTTACTAGAAAATAATAAAAAAGACCAGGTCTGGGGATCTCCCAGACCTGTGTCTTGCCTCCTACTGACACTAACTAAAACTGATTACCTAATTTCCAGAGGGCGGGTATATCCGGCAAGGGAGGAGCCGACTTTTTTTTCCTAGTGTCAGCGCCTCCTAGTGGCAAGAGCATATACCCATCAGTGTCTGTGTCCCCCAATGAAGAGCGACCGAGAAATGTAATTTACATATATGCAAATGATAAACCCAAAGAGAAAATGTCCCAGTGTATAGTGTAATTTGCTGATGCAAGCATTCAAAAATGCATAATGTGCATAATGGACAAAACTAGTATTTTAACAATACAAAAGAAAAAAAAACAAAAGACAAAAATACATTCCATAATCGTAAACAATAAAAACACAAAATAAAGAAACCCTGCTCACAACAGACAAAGATTGTGAAATCTCTGGCTAAATATACATGGTGAAAAAGTTTGCGAAAAGGCATGCACCTCAACATGAGAGCCCACAAGGAAAATAAATAAAACATGTGTATGCCCCACAAGAGCCATATATACAAAAAGTAAGAATGATGTATAGTCTAAATAAACATTTAAAAAAACAGAGACCTGCCAAACCTGACAGGTACTTTGTACAAACAGCAGCTTTGTCGAGGGATGATGGTCAATTAAAAATATAGCCCTTACCTCTCACCATAAAATTGTTCTTTAATCTATCGGCATTATGTTCTAGAACAGGAAAAGCTGAGAAGATTGAAAAGATTCAGAATAAATGGCCCTAATGTGCAGCTTCTGTGCTATGGGTGATGGAATTGCTGGCCACTTAACGCAGTTCACAAACCTAAGGGTATGCTTGTGAAGGTTCTTTTAACCCCTACTTGATGCTCAGTGTAGCAAAAAGCTGCACCACCACATTTCATTTGGTGCACACAGTGTTAGGACCCGGCCTCCTAGGCCCCAGCAAATGCAAAAAAAATAAATAAAGAATAGTGTAGAAAAATACAGCAGCACCATCTTCAAGTGTGCTGCAAAAGGCAAAAACAAAAAGTGTTTTGGTAGTGCAATACTTAATGGGGTACTCTCAGTGTTTGGTACAAATTGTTCTGAACGCTGGAGTCGGGAGCTTGAGAAGTCATAGCCCCGCTTCCTCATGACCTCACACCCCGCCCCTCAATGCAAGCCTATGGGAGGGGGCGTGATGGCTGTTACGCCCCCTCCCATAGAATTACATTGAAGGGGTGGGGCTTGATGTCATGAGGGGGCGGGGCTATGACCTCACGAGCTACCGGTGCCGGCTCCAGCATTCGGAACAGTTTGGTCCAAACGCTGAGCAGTGAAGTACCCTTTTAAAGGCATTTCTCTTTTTTGCCCTGTGATTAGTTATACTATGTGAAACCATCTGATAGATTCCCTTTAATATAGCTACTAAATGGCTTGTGCTATGCCCTTTTAGGGCACATGGATTTCATAGGTAGTGTTCCCTGCGTTAAACCCTCTATGGGCCAGAACATATTGCTACCAGCAAGCAGCAGGTAGCCATGTTATTATACATAAAGAGAAATGGAGCAGCAGACTGTATCCTCCACTAGTAATAGAATCTATTTGCTGGATGTCTCAAGAGTAGCCATCAGATTCAGAAGGGGGGGGGGGGGGCTGCAGTGAAAAAACTCTTACACAGAGCTAAGAATTTTATAATATGTTTGTGACACTGATGGTGTGGTGTAATGGAAACACTCAGGCAGGCAAATGATGGTTTATTGCTGAACATTTGCCATTTGCAGCAAGGAGAGCAGTGACCAGGCACCAATCATCAACAGAGTGACAATATAATACATACCTGATTGTATTTGGCATTAGCAATGTGCTTTGTTTCTAGTTTGCCATACTGAGGAGGTTTACAAGAAAACTGTACAAATGCAGACAGCTGGTCAAAAATGGCAGGATACATTATCTGCATATTTTCTGGTCCTACACAGATGGCCTAGAAGGAGAGAAAAAAAAAGACACAAATAGGTATAAATGTAAAACTTCACCTTAGAGCATTTCTCCATGGTAAATACTGATTGCAAAAAACAAACAAACGAAAAAAAAAAGTAAAAAATCACATTCATAATCATTCTAAAAAATAAATAAATAAATTGAAACCAATAATGCAGTCTTGAATAAAACATTTCTATAGCTGTGTATGCAGTTCCTATGCCTAGCTATGTATTTCCCTAGGAACAGACTACAAAATAAAGGTGATCCTGTAGTTATACTATCTTCCATCTGTCCCCTTTTTCTTGATAACCAACCAGGTCTGTGTAAAGAAGAAGTAGGGGACAGATGTGAGTGTGAACACACCCTTTCCTAAGTAAAAATTCTGCGAGGAACATAGGAGGAAACTGGGTTTTATTTATTTTTATTTTTTTTGCTGGACTACAACCACCAATTGGAATTTCCCTTTTTATTTTTTTTGTGCGGAATTTCCGCGCAAATTCAGTGCGGAAACTATTTCAAGCAGAATTTTTTTTTACCATAGACTACAATGGACTTCTGCTCGTGTATTCCGCAAGAAGAATGAACATGTTCTTTCTTCTAGCGGAATTTACGCAGTGTGAACAGTGCAGAGTAAAATACATTGAAGTCAATGGCAAAGCAGATGCTAATTATTTCTAAGCGGAGAATTCAAGAGGAATTACTCGAGTAAATCCCTCTCGAATTACTCAGTGTGAACGCACCGCACCCTAAGGCGACATAGGATTTGCTTATTTTTTGTAATTATGGAGACACAAAGATCTGCACAGACAAGACAATAAGTTTTTCGACACAATGAAAATAAAAATGCAGTTGTCGCACAGTGAACAAAGCCTTTTACAATGATCATATCTAGGAGGTAGCAAAATTAGTCAAATACTAAAAAAAGGGAGTTGCCAACTGGTGACAAAGTGAAATATATGAGCAGATGTGGTTTCTACGTATACAAACAGGCAAAACCAGTCTCACATTTAAATTAAAATAAATGTAGCTTATTAAGAATTTTTTTTTTATCTTTCAATGTCAGCTTTCAGCGTTGGATGATTGAAAATTGTATGTGGTGTCAGGTAAAAAAAAAAAGAAAAGAAAAGCCAAAAATGTGAAAGTGAAGACGAGACTGACAGTCACCTTTTGTAGGACATCCAAAGCTGTAAGCACAGATTCCTGCAGGCTTGTCAACACTGCTTCAGTATAAGAAGGGAGGATGAAAGGAGAGGCATCCGAGCTTATAGGCACTGACACAGCCCCGTGTAATATAACCCCAAGCTTTTGTAGGTCATCCATGTTAAAAGCAGTTTTGATGTGCTGATAAAGAGCTGGGAAAATCTGAATTAAAGCTGTGAGGAACGGCTGACTTGGGATAAAAGTTAGTTTGTCACATGTCGTTGGAGGCTTTGTACTTTCTGAACCGATCCTATACCAGGTGTTCCACGCAGCCCACCACAGAGCTGAGTCTTCAATCTCATCCATGGCTATGGGCTGCTCAGTGCTATTACATCTGTTAAGTCTCTCCAGCGCAGAGTCCGCTCTTGTCAGTGGTCTACCTGGCCCAGCAGCTGTAACTGGCCCAATAAGAGCAGGTACAGTTACTGAAATGCCAGGCAGCGACTCTGGTCTCTCCATTTCTCTGGTTGGGCTAACAATCTGCAATATTTCCTGTAAGCTTTTGAGTGCAGCTAAGGAAACTTCATTGTTCTTGCTGAGAGCTGCCGACTGAATGTGATCCAGAAGAACATCCCAAGCCTTTGAAAAGTCACCTACATCAGGAAGCAATAAAGAGGAAAGTAATCAAAATCTATGACATTTCAAGTACTGGAATATTGATCATGCTCAAAAAGACTGTCAAAGGGTTTGGAGGGCAGCATAACCTAGTGTCAGAGAAGCGGAGCAGAATAGTGTATTAGGTACTTACAACACTTTATGCAGCTGTTCTACTGATATCCTCTTAAATATCATGGACATCAAGCACTATACACTAGTCCTCTTCATTATGTGCATGCACTCAGGCCCACTGAATGACAGCTTTCTGCCTATACCAGTGTTCCCCAACCAGGGTGCCTCAAGCTGTGGCCAAACTGCAACTCCCAGCATGCCCGGACAGCCAAAGGCTGTCCGGGCATGCTGGGAGTTGTAGTTTGGCCATAGCTGGAGGCACCCTGGTTGGCAAACACTGGCCTATACTGTGCATAAGCAGACTGCTGTCAATGAGCGGCACCTCACAGCACTTTCGGCATGTTAGGATAACAGGAGAAAGGCCCCACAGGACGATGTACTGTTACACATAAAAGAAGGTTATCAATGACAGCCTTACATCCCTGTGTAACAGAAGGGATCACATTATTATTTGCTATTAGAAGGTTTAGTAATTCAGTTACTGTTTATAGTAACGTATGTTAAAATGAAACTGTGTGGTACCTTAACCCCCTTAAAGGAAAACCGTCAGCTTGCTCCCCCCGCACTAACCAGCAGTACTGGCTGGTAGTGCGGGGGATGCTGATCAGTTTGATGAATACCATGCCCGGATCTGCCCAGCCGTTCGCCCGTTATCTTCTTTTTTTTTTTTTTTATATATGCAAATTAGCTGCTAACTGGCACGGGAGGGGTTACTGCCTTCATCTGGCACTGTGACGTAACTACCGCCCGGCCCGCAGCACCGCCCGGCTTATGAATATTCATATGTTCTTCCTTATCTCCCTCTCTCCCCGCTGATTTCAGGACTCCACTGCGCATGTGCTGGCTTCCTGTCTACACCCGGAAGCCGCTTCAGCGCAGCGGAGCCCTGAAATCAGCAGGGAGGAGAGGGAGATGATAAGGAAGAACATATGAATATTCATAAGCCGAGCGATGCTGCAGGCCGGGCGGCGGTTACGTCACAGTGCCAGATGAAGGCAGTAACCCTGCCCGTGCCAGTTAGCAGCTAGTTTGCATATCAAGAAGAAAGAAGATAACTGGCGAACAGCGCTGCGGATACGGGCATGGAATGCATCAAACTGATCATCGTCTCCCGCACTACCAGCCAGTAATGCTGGTTAGTGTGGGGGGAACAAGCTGACAGTTTTCCTTTAAGGACTCAGCATTTTTCAATTTTTGCATTTTCGTTTTTTCCTCCTCACCTTTTAAAAATCATAACCCTTAATTTTCCACCAAAAAATCCATATTATGGCTTATTTTTTTGTGCGACAAAATTGAAGAAAAAAACGCCATTTTGTAACTGTTGGGGGCTTCAGTTTCTACGCAGGGCTTTTTTAGGCAAAAAGGACACCTTATCTTTATTCTGTAGGTCCATACGATTAAAATGATACCCTACTTATATAGGTTTGATTTTGTCGTACTTCTGGAAAAAATCATAACTACATGCAGGAAAATTTGTATGTTTAAAAATGTCATCTTCTGACCCCTATAACTTTTTTTTTTCCGCATATGGGGATGTATGAGGGCAAATTTTTTTGTGCCGTGATCTCAAGTTTTTATCGGTACCATTTTTATTTTGATCGGACTTTTTGATCGCTTTTTATTCATTTTTTAATGGTATAAAAAGTGACCAAAAATACCCTATTTTAAACTTTGGAATATTTTTACGTGTACGCCATTGACCGTGCGATCTAATTAACAATATATTTTTTTTATAGTTTGGACATTTACGCACGCGGCGATACCACATATGTTTAGAGTTATTTTTATTTACATAGTTTTGTTTTTTTATCGGAAAAGGGGGGGTGATTCTGACTTTGATTAGGGAAGGGGTTAAATCACATTTATTAACACTTTTTGTTTGCAATGTTATAGCTCCCATAGGGGACTATAACATTGCACACACTGATTTCCTACACTGTTCACGGCCATGCATTGACATAGCATTGATCAGTGTTCTCGCCGCTCGACTGCTCCTGCCAGGATCTCAGGCACGGAGCAGTCATTTGGCGATCAGACACGCAGGAGGCAGGTAGGGATCCTCCTTGCATCCTGCAAGCTGTTCGGGAAGCCGCGATTTCACTTCAGCGGTCTTGAACAGCCCGACTGAGCTGCCGGGATGCTTTCAGTTTCACTTCAGATGTGGCAGTCAACTTTGATCGCCGCGTCTGAAGGGTTAATACCGGGCATCACCATGATGAGTATTAGCAGCGGGTCCCGGCCATTGATGGACGCTAGGACCGACCCAATATGACGCAAGGTCACCGCGTTAAGGAGTTAAAGGGGAACTTTGGTGGAAACAAGTGGAAAACAAATGTTTTCATATCAACTGGTGCCAGAAAGTTAAACAGATTTGTAAATTACTTCTATTTCAAAATCTTAAACCTTCCAGTACTTATCAGCTGCTGTATGCTACAGAGAAATTTGTGAAGTTACCTTCACCATCCCCGGGGAACATTTTTGCCCCAGGGATGGTGAAGATATTAAGTTCTAAAGTTCCCCCCGGCCGCTCTGCAAGTAGTCCCCTGGGGGGGGACTCATACTTACCAGCACCCGTCACACCGGCCGTAGCCCCACCCAGTCGGCTTGATTGACGGCTTGCGTCATCGCTCTGCACCCTAAGCAGACGGAGGAGAGCGGTGACGTGAGCCGTCAATCAAGATTTCCTTATAATTTTTTTATAAGGAAATTTAAACGAAAATCACAAATTGGCAAATTTGGGGGCATTTTGTCTTTACGTTGTACACTTTATGATAAAAATTACGTTTTCTTCATTTTGTGGGTCAATAAGATAAAAATTATACCCATGGTTACATACATCTCTATTATTGTACTGCTTTTAAAAAATCTCAAACTTTTTTTTTCCCCACAAAATCAGTTTAATTTTGCCCTATTTTGACCACCTCTAACAAATTTTTCTGCATTCGGGGATGTGTGAGGGCTCAGTTTTTGTGGCATGATCTGTATTTTTTTTTTTTTAGGTACCACTCTTGCGTATATTTGGCTTTTTAATCGCTTTTTATAAAACATTTTTGCAATGTGATGTCACCAAAAAGAAGACTATATATATATATTTTAACATTTATGCCATTCACCTTATTGGATCCTTAGCATTATATTTTTATAGTTCGGACACTTATGCACACAGCGATACCAAACGTTTATTATTTATAATTTTTTATGCTTTTTGGATTAAAATGGAGAAAAGGGGTGATTTAAATCTTTATTGGTGGAGGGGCTTTTTCCAATGTTTTTCCCATTTAAAAAAAATAAATACAATTTTTACATTTATTTTACACTTTTTAAGTCCCCATAGGGGACTATTTATAGCAATCATAAGATTGCTAATACTGTTCAGTGCTATACATAGGCATAGCACTGATCAGGGTTATCGGAAATCTTCTCTGGTCTGCTCGATGTCAGACGCCGGGGGACGGACGGACGCAACGCCGGGGGACGGACGTACTGCTGTAGATGCCGTGATCTGTATTCATCACAGCATCTGAGGGGTTAATGGCGGACATCAGCGCGATTGCTGATGTCCGCCTTTACAGACGGCTCCGTGGCTGCTGACACCCACCTTGCATATAGCTCGCTTCATAGCCGTGCCGTAAACATACAGCGCTGTGCACAAAGTTATTAGCTGCAGTATCGTACATTTACGGCGCATGTCCTTAAGGGTTTAATGGGAGTTACAGAAAACACTGCCAGCTCCTGAGTAACATAAATAGTGTAGCTTTCCAATCACCCCCACCTGCATCTATCAGAAATAAAAGGTGCTGTCAAGTGTGGTTTCTAACCGCTCTGCTGAGCGTGAACTGTGACTTATCACGAAGTGCCAGAGCCGTATCTTTCTGTGTGGTCCGCATCTATCAGACACTTATGGCATATCTTGTGGATATACCATAAATGTCCCAGATCGGATGGGAATACCCCTCCAAGCCAGTCTGGACACTAGATAGAACCAGAAAGGTTGCCTGGTAACAACCACTGATCATATCAGCTAAAGTTTTTACATCTATACACGTTTAAAAAGAAGATCTGTAGCAGGAAAAAACAAAGTCATCACTGATCACCTCCTGCTGCTGCCACTATTCAATGCTCATGTATTATCAAAGAAACACAGAAAATTAAGGAGTCTCTCCAATGTTAATATTCTGCCCAATCTTTTTTACTGGCATGGAGAGCTAAAAATGCAGGGGTTGTATCCTAATTATTCGGACGCATGCACAATGCATGTCATCTGTACCACCCATTGTGCAGCCTTGCATCTCCATGTTGGATCTGAATATCCGGCAGAAGAGTAACATTGGAAGGACACTAAATGTTACAGTTCCATACCAGGTCCTCCATAGCACATTGCAGCTCATCTCCCCTCTGGCCTATTGCTAAATGTACCAACAAGTGAATCCCCCCTGTATTACTTCAGAAAGTCTTAATAAGGTACTTGAAATTTGAAAATAGAAAGCAAAAGATGTATTCTTTCAAGATGGTAAAATAGAATCTGTTCTTACCTAATGGCTGTAAGAGGTATCGTCTAGTGTTAAATATTCGGGCTACCCCTGCAAGAGTTAGTACCCAGGTTTCTGCCCATTGTTTCTCTGCTGTGTCTCTTGAGTGGTGTATGAGGATGTTACCACCTCCCGATTCAATCTTCTCTTTATCAGCTGTTGTAGAAGACTCTCTAACTTGATCTAAAAGGTGGAACAGAACCTAGAGCAAGTAAAGAAAACAGATAAAAATATGTTCTTTAATACAGAGATAAGATAGTTATTAAGGTATAAAGGTATTATGTTGGCATGTACAACACTATGGTAAGGCATGTAGTATAATGCATTAGTTAAATATCTTTATTTTAAATCAATTGAAATCAATTTAAATAATCAGAAAAAAAACTGCTAATGCCAAGTAAATATTATGGAGTGGCACACATTAGGATGAGTATTTTTAACAGACTAACAAGGGTACTGAGCTGATCCAAAACGTATATAAATTACTCTTTAGTGAACCCCTGCCTATAAAGTGCACTGTAATACCTTCCAAATGACAGTATGCCATGTCTGATGCTGCAGTAAAGTTCCATGAGCTCCAACTGTAGAGAACAATGTCTGGCCAGCACTCTTTCTGACTGCAGGTCGTGTGTCAACACAAAGTTCTCCCAGTTTGGCGTAAAGACACAGCCACAGGCAATCGAATGGGGGTGCAGGGTGGAATGGTCGATTTAAAGCCACTCCTTTCTGTTTTGCCTGCATCTGGAGTAATTCTTCCTCTCTGTTTAACTCTTTTTCTATAGTTTCTCCTCGTTGGAAGAAGTAATCTGAGATGTTCCACTGAAAAACAAAACCACAGTACCTTAAGATGGTAAGAGAAAAACTTAAAAATGTACTTGGTCATTACAAAAAAGAAATTTCACATGTCCTAGGTATACAGATTACAACTTCTTCAACCACATGATAAACCAAAGCGCCATGACTTTTGCATTGACATGCAGAGCCAATTGGTAGTGGATGAATTTGCCTACAGGTTGGTGTCCAGCGATGAGGTGACCTTTCATTGCAGTGGGAAAATTAACCCCTTAAGGACTCAGCCCATTTTGACCTTAAGGACTTAGACAATTTTATTTTTACGTTTTCGTTTTTTCCTTCTTGCCTTCAAAAAAATCATAACTCTTTTATATTTTCATCCACAGACTAGTATGAGGGCTTGTTTTTTGCGTGACCAGTTGTCAGTTGTAATGACATCACTCACTTTATCATAAAATGTATGGCGCAACCAAAAAAATACTATTTTGGAAGGTTTTGATTTCACGCCATACAATTTACGGTAAAAATGACATGTGTTCTTTATTCTTTGGGTCAATACAATTAAAATGATACTCATGATAATAACTTTTCTATTACTGTTGCGCTTAAAAAAATCGCAAACTTTTTAACCAAATTAGTACATTTAAAATTCCCTCTCATTTGAAGTATGAGGGCAAATTTTTTGCGCTGTGATCTGTACTTTTTATCGATACCATATTTGTATATATAAAACTTTTAATACATTTTTTATAAATTTTTTGGGGAATAAAATGTTCTAAAAAAAAAAAAAAAAAAAGCTGCAATTTTGGACTTTTTTTTTCTTTTTACATTCACGCCGCTCACCATACAGTATCATTAACATTATATTTGAATAATTTGGATATTTACGTATGCGGCGATACCAAATATGGTTATACATTTTTATTTTTTCACTTTTTGGGGGTGAAATGGGGAAAATGGGGCAATTTACATTTTTATTGGGGGGATTTTTAACTTTTTTTTATTATTACTTTTTTTTCTTTTATTTTTTACACTTTAATAGTCCCAATAGGGGACTATTTATAGCAATCATTTGATTGCTAATACTGTTCAGTGCTCTGCATAGGGCATAGCACTTATCAGCATTATCTGTCATCTTCTGCTCTTATTTGCTCGATCTCAGACCAGAGCAGAAGACCCGTGGAAGGCAGCGGAGGCAGGTGAGGGGACCTCCCTCTGCCGTTCTGGATGATCGGATCTCCGCGGCAGTGCTGCGGGCGATCCGATCATCCATTTTAGAGCAGATGCCGTGATCTGTATTGATCACGGCATCTGAGGGGTTAATGGCAGACATCCGCGCGATCATGGATGTCGGCCATTACCGGCGGGCCCTTGGCTGCTATCAGCAGCAGGAACCTGCTGCACAAGACCCGAGCATCGCTCCGATGCTTGCGGTTATGTAAGGACATAAATGTACGTTCTTGTGCGTTAAGTACCACCTCACCAGGACGTACATTTATGTTCTGTGCCTTTATCGGGCACAAAGGACTCCCCCAAACACGTGCAATGAGCAGGTGCAAAGTCTATAATCTCTTCTTTTGCGCCGAGGATACTGTCACTGGCCACTCCTACCTAGACATGTTAAAGGAATGGCTTATGCCAAAGAGGGAGCTCTGTCAAAAATAGCAGGATGGTGCACTTCTGAATTTCCACATTTGGATAAGTGTATCTGCATGTGTCTGGACAGAACTAGACTACTGTCTAACATTTGCAGTGCAGTATAAATAAAACTTGGATAGATAGTGAGTCTGTGTGTGTTAATACGTTTTTGTTATGTTCTCTCGGTTATGAATATCGCACTATCATCCTTTTTTATTGACCCTGTATTTGGAGATGATGAAATACACACCACTGAACGGTAAGAAAGTAACTGTACGGAGACAAACAATGACGAACGATATACAAAGCCCACTCACCAGCAAACCGATAGATGTCAAACTAATATTCAACTCCTGATTCTGAAGTCCAAAGCTTCCAGCTACCTCTACAACTATCTGCAGACATGTGCAAGGCATTGTGGGAAGAAAGTCTGTCACAACCAACTGAAGGCACTGGAAAGCAGTCCGTATTAAAGATTCCCTTAAAAAAGATGAAGGATGTATAAGAAAATGCTTGGTGTGATAGTAAAAAATCTGATTGTTTCTCTCCTTACGCTCACCCCTGATCATTTCTTATTGCTCCAATAACTCCTAAAACCAGTGGCCATCCAGGCCCGAGACTATCTCCTTGGTTTTGCAAAATCTGTAAAACGCATTCCAACTGCTTGTGGCGGATATCATGGTGATTGATAGCAGAAAGCTCCTTCAAGGGATTCAGGAGAAGCAATTGCAGCCTCTAAGAGAGAAAACAAGGCTTCAATGACACATTAAATAAACATTACTTCAACTACAAAGATAAGGTAAGTTACCTATCAGTTACATAGGAGCAGTGTAGGTGACTGAACTGCACCACAGGTGCACAACAGCAATGGGATACCTGGTTTTGAGAAAGTTCTGGCTCATGCTTAAAAGCCAGTCCTGATTTTATTAGAGATGTTAATGCTTCCGCTCCCCATTCTCTCATTCTAGAGTTTGGATGCTGGCAAACCTGTGAAAGACATTAAATAAAATAAAATAAGAACTCTATTACTTACGAAAAGGTAGCAATGTACTAAAAATGAAGGAAATGTTACAAATTTCTCATTTCAGGTGTCCCATGCATAAAGGGACTACAGTATATGCAGGATGAGAATGTCACAAGCTCCATCCTGGTCTCAAGTCATTGAGCTTCCAAACACTAGTTTTCAATTTCTCAGAGTGGTCTCTCCACAGGTCCGTCTCCTGGGAACCAATGATGAGGCGGTCCAAGGCACACATTGTTCTCTCGGCTGGTTCTGGTTTCTGCCAGGAAAGTGTTTCGTCATGACATTGAAGTCGGTAGACCAGACTAGCCTGTCTCAATGGTTAAAACTGTAAACTCTTTTGTTCCAATGTACACTGCTCAAAAACCTAAAGGGAGCACTAAGATAACACATCTTTGATATGAATGAACTAAATGTATGAAATACTTGTCTTTCCATAGTTGAATGTGCTGACAACAAAATCACACAAAAATTATCAATGGAAATCAAATGTATCAACCCATGGAGGTCTGGATATGGAGTCACACTCAAAATCAAAGTGGAAAACCACACTACAGACTGATCCAACTTTGATGCAATGTCCTTAAAACAAGTCAAAATGAGGCTCAGTAGTGTGTGTGGCCTCCACGTGCCCGTATGACCTCCCTACAATATCTGGGCATTCTCCTGATGAGGTGGCAGATGGTCTCCTGAGGGATGTCCTTCCAGACCTCCTGGACAGTCTGTGGTGCAACATGGCATTTGTGGATGGAGTGAGACATGATGTCCCAGATGTGCTCAATCGGATTCAGGTCTGGGGAACGGGCGGGCCAATCCATAGCATCAATGCCTTCCTCTTGCAGTAACTGCAGACACATTCCAGCCACATGAGGTCTAGCATTGTCTTGCATTAGGAGGAACCCAGGGCCAACTGCACCAGCATATGGTTTTACAAGGGGTCTGAGGATCTCATCTCGGTACCTAATGGAAGTCAGGCTACCTCTGGCAAGCACATGGAGGGCTGTGCGGCCCCCCAAAGAAATGCCACCCCACACCATTACTGACCCACCACCAAACGGGTCATGCTGGAGGATGTTGCAGGCAGCAGAACGTTCTCCACGGCATCTTCAGACTCTGTCACGTCTGTCACATGTGCTCAGTGTGAACCAGCTTTCATCTGTGAAGAGCACAGGGCGCCAGTGGCGAATTTGCCAATCTTGGTGTTCTCTGGCAAATGCCAAATGTCCTGCACGGTGTTGGGCTGTAAGCTCAACCCCCACCTGTGGACGTCGATCCCTCATACCACCCTCATAGAGTCTGTTCCTGACCGTTTGAGTGGACACATGCACATTTGTGGCTTGCTGGAGGACATTTTGCAGGGCTCTGGCAGTGCTTCTTCTTGCACAAAGGCAGATGTAGCAGTCCTGCTGCTGGGTTGTTGCCCTCCTACAGCCTCCTCCACATCTTCTGATGTACTGGCCTGTCTCCTGGTAGCGCCTCCATGCTCTGGACACTACGCTGACAGACACAGCAAACCTTCTTGCCACAGCTCGCATTGATGTCCCATTCTGGATGAGCTGCACTACCTGAGCCACTTGTGTTGGTTATAGACTCTGTATCATGCTACCACTAGATTGAAAGCACCGCCAGCATTAAAAAGTGACCAAATCATCAGCCAGGAAGCATAGGAACTGAGAAGTGGTCTGTGGTCACCACCTGCAGAACCACTCCTTTATTGGGGAGTCTTGCTGATTGCCTATGATTTCCACCTGTTGTCTGTTCCATTTGCACAATAGCATGTGAAATTGATTGTTGCTTCCTGAGTGGACAGTGTGATTTCACAGAAGTGTGATTGACTTGGAGTTACATTGTGTTGTTTAAGTGTTCCCTTTATTTTTTTTTGAGCAGTGTATAAAATTGACAATATTTGGGACAGGTAAAAAAAACTGTGATCTTATTTCTACATAAGATAATTGTGGTTCAAATAGACTGTGGATAGTGGATGCATGGGGTAATGTTGTGTGTGTACTGCCGTTTTGTTTTTTGCGCTATGCACACGGAGTGTAGTGCTCTGTGTTTGCCATGTTCTTAGCATAAAAATATAAAAAGGCTATTAAAAAGAAATTATAAGAATATGTATGCAACACTAATTAGTCGTGCTTTACGATTCAATGGCATAAAATTTTTTTTTTTTTAACCCATTACTAGTTCACCATGCCCTCTGGCTTTTCACAAATACTGTGGCACACTTTATATGAAGTAAAGAGATATTTTCTTAACTAACCCTCTATTGCACAGAGGAGTACACATTACCTTTACCAAAACTTATCATATCCTACATTCATATATGGAGGTCTGACCACAGAAACATCAATACCGCCATATGTGGCTTTACCTTTAGGCACAAACACATATACAAAACAGAGACACACACAAAAGCAGTTACAACACAGTCACAATCTACACATTTCATGAAATAATAACAAGTACCGTATTTTTCGTCCTATAGGACGCAAATAAAGATTTTGAACCCAATAGTGGTCTTCATCCTGCGGACCTCCAGATGTTGCAAAACTACAACTCCCAGCATGCCCGGACAGCCGTTGGCTGTCCGGGCCTGCTAGGAGTTGTAGTTTTGCAACATCTGGAGGTCCGCAGATTGAAGACCACTGCATAGGAGGTAATACTCACGTGTCCCCGCCGCTCCGGACCCGTCACCGCTGCCATGGATGTCGCTCCATCGCTGTCGCCGTGTCCCCCGTTGCTCTGCTGCTAGCCTGCTGCTGAACGTCTCTGCTGCCGGCCGGGTATCCTCGCTCTCCGTCGCCGTCATCACGTCGTTACGCACGCCGACGCACGTACGCGACAACGTGATGACGAGGAAGGAGAGCGCCGGCCATACAGGGGATCCCTGAACGGAGAAGACACCGAGGAGGCAGGTAAGGTCCCTCCCGGTGTCCTGTAAGCACTATCCCGGCTATTCAGTCGGGCTGTTCGGGACCGCCGCAGTGAAATCGCGGCGGTCCCGAACAGCCCGACTGAACAGCCGGGTTAGTGTCACTTTCCCTTCAGACGCGGCGGTCAGCTTTGATCGCCGCGTCTGAAGGGTTAATACAGGGCATCACCGCGATCGGTGATGTCCTGTATTAGCCGCAGGTCCCGGCCGTTGATGGTCGCAGGGACCGCCGCGATAGGGGTGTATTCGCCGTATAAGACGCACCGACTTTTCCCCCCCAGTTTTGGGGAAGAAAAAGTGCGTCTTATACGTCGAAAAATACGGTACATCATCAATATTCTAGTATTACTAAACTGCAAAACCTGATAATCTGCCTCAATGGATTTATGCTGGGAAAGTAACAAATGGTGCAGAAAATGTCATGGAGACAAAAGATGTACATTTTGCAAAACTTTGTGAAGAGACAATGGAAAAAGATTTCAACGTAGCTAAATAACATTAAATGCGTTTCTTTCTCTGTTTTGCATTACAAATTTTGTAATACTTTATTCCTTTAACCCACATACATGGTGTGGATTCAAAACAATTCAGTAGGTTTTATTATGTTTTACAGACATAAGCTATTAATTAAAGGAAATCTGTCCTCAGTTTCACCTACTCTAACCTGTCGATACCTGATCCCGCTTGGTGCTCCAATTTTTTTCTGCTATCTTCTTTGCTATCTTCCATTCCAGGGCCTTCATGGAGCATGGGCGGAGCTTCATGACCCCACCGCTGCTGTTTGTTAGCAGCAGGACCCAGCAGAGTGACGTCATGAAGCTCCGTCCATGCTCCATGTTGGACCCAGAATGGAAAATACCGAAAAAGATAGCAGGAGAACCGATGACAGAATTCCTTTAAATCATAAAGCACGAAATAAGCACAAAGGTCTAACACTGAATTTATACCTAAAATAACATTTCGTTTTCTGCACATCTGAGGATGGTCCAACACACAGAAACAATGGCATAGATTTATCAATCTGTCAGAGGACAGAAATGGTCTAGTTTTGCCCAAACAACCAATGACAGCTCAGCTCCCATAAACTCTGGTAAAAGTAAAGCTGAGTTGTGATTGGTTGTTATAGGAAAGCTAGAGAGTTTTTGTCCTCAGGCAGACTGATAAATCTGGGCCATGTTGCTTAATGCAAAAACTGTATTTCAACTGTGTTTTCAATTTTTTTTCAAAAAGTACCATAAAAAGTCTCCCAGTCTCACAGAAATAGATCACACAAGACCTCAAAAATTACATAACGGTAACAGAGTCTGTAAAAGCAATAAACAAAAAAAAACATGCAACATACAAGAAAACAGACAAACATGTAGCAGATTATACATATAAGGTGCATGCAGTGCAAACGTACCTTCTGATCAGGACAAGAGCAAGCAAAGGAAAAAGACAACAGCTCATGAAAACAGAGAACAGGAAACAACATGAATACAAGGTGCACAGTTATAACATGAAGAGTATCTACAATCCTAAGTCATAAGAACATAGTGAAATAAGACAAACTACGGTATGTTTTCAGAGTTTTTTGGGCTGTACAATTCAAAACGATTGTGCTCAGACTTATTGATGGAGGCGCAAATAAGAAAAACTGCACAGATGATTATACAATAGAATGAAATTATACATGACAGTACACATTTAGACATAAATGTTAAATTTAAAAAGTGGAAAAATATAAAAGCTAAAACGGCCGAACAATATATTTAAAAAAAAAAAAAGGGAAAAATTCTTAATAAAACAAATGTTTCTTAGTTCTACTGGCAAAAATTGCAGCATCAATCCATAAAATTATTCATTATGTCATAAATCACTAAAGGGGAAAAAAAAATTTACAGCAATAAACTGAAAAATATTTTAAGCTTCAGGATAGACTTTACCTCTATTAAATGTCCTGTCAATGGCCTCCACAAGATTTCAATTCGGTGCATATTCACTAATCCTGTTTCCAGTAACTTAGCAACAGCAAAAAGAGATGGTTCCTAATAATGAAAAAGTTCAAGAGTGAGACAAGATGTAATGCAGAAATCTTACTGCCCCCCATGTCCCATTTATATGGTAAGGTGGGTTCACAGAGCATTATGTCGTAATTATGTACAAAAAAAAGAAAGATTCTGATGTATACTGCGGGGCACAGCCGGGTGCTTCTTCCACTTTAATGTATAGTAAGCTAGTGAATATGTACAGGCCAGTTCTGGCTCCTACAAGTTTATTAGGTTATTTTATTTAATTCACATTGATGTACTTGCAGCAGACATCACAAAAATAACGTACACACCAGTTGACTTCATTCAGGCCATAAAAATGTGTGGACTCACTGCGCCTTGGTATATGTAGGCATCCCTTTTTTGACAGGACACCAACGTATGGCTGGGATGCACAGCAATAACGCTGTGAGAGCTAAGCCTTACAGAGGTTTTCCATGATGTTTTACGATTGATGGCCTACTCATAGGAGGTGTCAGCACCCTGCACTGCACGGTGAACAGGGCCAGAAGCCTTGCACTGTTTAATGTAGTGGTGGCGTCGGGTAACTGCAGCTCAGCTCCTATTCAGTTCAATGAGAGCAGAGTTGCAGTTACCTGGTGCCACCACTATACAATGAACGATGCAGGGCTTCCAGCCTCATTCACTATGTTGCACGGGGTGTCTGAGTACCAGATTTCGGCACCCATGCAAACAGCAATAAATGGACTGTCCTGTGAACAGGCCTTCAGTCATAAAGTCCTTAAAAACCCCTTTAAGAAAACAGATATAACTGTCAAGATCCTAATGCTACATTCAAGGAGGTGACGAAGTAGAAAGGAATTACTTTGGTGCTGGACACCTGGAATAAGCCGGACCACAAGAGTAAAACCAGGTCTGTTTAATGTGCAAAGATGCAACGCGTTTCGCTGTGCATGCGCTGTCTCTAGGAGGTGTGACACTATGGTAATAAAAAAAAGTCGGCTCCTCCCAGCAGGATATACCCGCCTTCAGGCTCTGAGCTAATCAGTTTAAGTTCCAGAGCAATAGGAGGAGACCAACAGGTCAAAGAAAAACCCCAAACTGTCCGAGAACCAGAAGAAAAAAACATAACTGAACACACCCTCTGACAGAGAACCAAAGGAAAATCCCAAAAAGGGCGGGAGCTGTGTCCCCCAATGGATCCTCCGAGAAAGAGATTTTACGGTAAGTAAACAAAAATCTCCTTTTCTCTATTGGCTCCATTGGGGGACACAGACCGTGGGACGTACCAAAGCCGTCCCTTGAGTGGGCAGATAAGCAGTCAGGCAGACAGCCAATCCACTGCCGCCTGCAACACTTTACGACCCAGACTAGCATCAGCCGATGCAAAAGGACGGGAGGACAATGTCCTCATTGAGATGAAAGGCAGAGACCACCTTAGGCAAAAAGGAAGGATCTTGCCGGAAAACAACCTTGTCCTGGTGGATCACCAGAAACGGGGCACGGCAGGAAAGAGCTGCCAATTCAGACACCCTCTGGATGGAGGTGATAGCAACAAGAAACGCCACTTTCCAAGAAAGGAGGCGGAGAGACACCTCTCTAAGGGGCTCAAAGGGTGCACCCTGGAGGGCACTCAGAACCAAATTCAAGTCCCAAGGGGGAGAGGGTGACCAATAAGGAGGAACAGCGTGCGCCACTCCTTGAAGGAAGGTCAGGACATGAGAATTAGAAGCCAGGGGCCACTGGAAAAGAACAGCAAGGGCCGAAACCTGACCTTTAAGTGAACTGAGAGACAAACCCAGTTCCAACCCCGACTGTAAAAAGGAGAGAGGACGGGGAACCGAGAAGGTTACCGGGGAGAAGTCCTGAGCTTCACACCAACGAAAATGAGACCGACCAAGTACGGTGGTAAATTCTTGCGGAGGAGAGCTTACGAGCCCTGAGCATGGTGTGAATGACTTAAGAAGAGAACTGGCGGGCCCTCAAAACCGCGGTCTCAACCGCCACGCCGTCAAATGCAGCGACTGTAAATTGGGGTGGCAAAGAGGACCCTGAGAGAGCAGGTCTGGACGGAGCGGAAGGCGCAGTGGAGAGTCATCCAGGACTATGTCGGCGTACCACGACCTTCGGGGCCAAACTGGAGCTACCAGAATGGAGGGGACGTCCTCTGCTTTGAGCTTCCTCAGCACCCTGGGAAGGGGAGGGAACAGATAGGGCAGGGCAAACCCCGCCCAAGGAATCACTAGGGCGTCCACGGCCAGAGCCTGAGGGTCCCGGGACTTGAACACAAAAGGAAGGATCTTCCGATTGTGCCGGGACGCGAAGAGATCCACGTCCGGAATGCCCCAGAGGTCGCAGAGCGGTCGAAGACCTCTTGATGTAGAGACCACTCGCCGGGGTCGGGTGAGGACCGACTGAGGAAGTTCGCTTCCCAGTTCAGCACTCCCGGAATGTGAATCGACGAAATGGCCGGAACCTTGCTTTCCGCCCAGGTGAGAATCTTGGTCACCTCGGCCATGGCTGCGGAGCTGCGAGTGCCGCCCTGTCGATTTATGTCTGACTGAACGCGGACAGGACGGGACTGAAGACGGGACTCCCAATGAAGAAGACAAAGAAGAATCGCCCGTAATTCCAATATGTTTATCGGAAGAAGGGTCTCCCGGGGAGACCAGAGTCCCTGAACCGTCCAATCCCTGAACAGGCCGCCCCAGCCCGACAGGCTGGCATCCGTTGTAACAACCTGCCAGTGAAGGGGAAGAAATGACCGCCCTTGGAGAAGAAGGGGGAGCGGAGCCACCAGAGCAGAGACTGACGGACCCTGCGAGGGAGAACAATCTGACGATCGAGGGACAGAGGAGACATGTTCCATCGAGAGAGAATCACCAGTTGAAGGGGGCGGTAATGAAACTGGGCAAAGGGTACGGCCTCCATAGTTGCCACCATCCGACCCAGGACTTCCATACAAGTGCGGATGGGGACTGAGAACTGGGCCCAAAGAGAGTGGACCCCTGACCGAAGCGCCAGACGTTTGTCCGGCGGGAGACAAATTCGGGCAGAGGCCGTGTCGAATCGAAGTCCCAGGAAGGTTAGAGACTGGGTGGGACGGAGGACTGACTTGTCCCGGTTGACCATCCACCTGAAGCGATCCAGAGTGTGGAGAGTGACATCCAGATTCTGGGCTCTGGTTGGATCCTTGATGAGAAGGTCGTCCAGATAGGGTATCACCGAGATTCCCCTCGACCGTAACATGCCCATCACTGGCGCAAGGAAGACCCGAGGAGCCGTGGCTAGACCAAAGGGGAGGGCTACGAATTGAAAGTGCCCCTCCGGAACCGCAAAGCGGAGGTACCGATGATGGCCTGGAAATATTGGCACATGGAGGTAGGCATCCTTGATGTCCACCGATGAAAGGAACTCCCCTTGTTCCAGGGACGCCACCACCGAACGGAGAGATTCCATTCGGAAGTGGCGGATAAGAAGAAGACGGTTGAGACGCTTGAGGTCTAGGATTGGTCGCACAGAACCGTCCTTCTTGGGGACCACAAACAGATTTGAATAGAAACCCCGAAACCGTTCCCCTGGAGGAACGGAAACAATAACCCCCTGGAGAAGCAGAGATTGGAGAGACGCTCGAAATTGTTTCGCCAGAGGAGGAGACCGGGGGGCCCGGGATCGAAAAAAGCAATCCCTCGGTAGGGAGGCGAATTCGATTTGGTAACCGTTGGACACCACGTCCCTGCCCCAAGAGTCCTGAATGTGTGAGGTCCAGATGTCTCGAAAAAGCAAGAGACAACCTCCCACCGGAGAAGAAACCGCGGGTGGGGGCCTCACTTCATGCAGAAGTGGGTTTGCAGTTGCCTGATTTGGGCACAAAATGGCCGGACCGGTTGGAGTCCGACTTCCAAGACGGGCGCGCCCGGAACGAGGGAGCCTTCTTGTCCAGCGAGGGCGCCTGCCCGGACCCTTTGCTGGAGCCAGAGGTCCGAAAGGAAAAGGACTTCCTTTGGGAAGTAGGGCGAGCCTTATTTTGAGGTAACAAGGAACTCTTACCTCCAGTTGCCTCAGAGATAATCTCATCAAGGCGTTTGCCAAAAAGATGGCCACCCGTAAAGGGAAGCTCAGTGAGAGACCTTTTGGAAGCGGCATCCGCATTCCAAGCTTTAAGCCACATAGAGCGGCGGACTGCCGCTAGGTGACCCACAGCATAGGCAGAACAACGGGCTGATTGCATGGAAGCTGCGCACAGGACGTCCCCAGCTTTAGAGCATTGGAGAGCCAGAGCAGATAGATCCCGCTAAGATATCCTGATGGAGCTTTTGGCACCACTCCGACAGAGCCTTGGAAACCCATGTCGAGGCGAAGATGGGAAGAAGAGAAGAGCCAGCTGCTTCAGAGGCAAACTTCGCTAAGGATTCTACCTTTTTGTCCGTGGGATCCTTGAGGGCAGCGGCATCTGCCAGAGGCAGTGTAGTCGCCTTAGAGATCCGGGAGATAGGTGGATCCACTGAGGGAGGGGAAACCACCTTAGTGACAAAGTCCTTGTCAAATGGATAACATTTTTGAATGGTCTTGATTCCCGGGAACCTCTTGACTGGATGTTTACATGCAGAACCTTTGAGGTGCTGGCTTAGCACGATGAAAGGATACTCCTGGATTGACATCCGAAGATCCTGGGTCCTCCAAGTGAAAGGTGTCTCTTATGGCTGTCACCAATGAGTTCACCGTTGCAATTGAGTCCGAGCGGTCCTCTGAGTCAGATGCCGGCTCGGAAGCCTCGTCCACCAGTAGAATGTGAATGAGTAGAGGCAGTCCTGGAGGGGGGGCGACCCTGACCGGGTACGCAGCTCTGGCGGCGACTCTGAGAACGTCCTCTGGAGGAGTGACGTTTGTGCCGAGATGACAGGGGGGGGCGGGACGCACGAGGGGAACGCTCACGTCTATCTGAAGACTCAATGGAAGAGTCAGACGAGGCACCCCTAGGATGCTTGTGAGAGCGTGAAGTATGTGGAAGACCCCTTCAAGGCGGACACCACTTTCCGGGAGGCCTCAGCCACCGAACGGGAGACTTGGGTCAAGTCAGCCATATACTGGGTCAGGGAAGAAACCCATGCTGGTGGAGCGGCTGAACCCACCGATAACGAAAGGGCATCAGGGGGCACCAGGGGGTCTGGGGAGCAGTAGAGGAGGCAGGGCAAGTGGGCTCGGTAGAGCCAGGCATTTTGGTACTACAGTGCTTACAGACAAAATAAGTCACTGACGTTCCAGGTTTCTGTTTAGAGGGAGGAACAGACATTATGTAGAGACATTATGAGAAAAAAAGACGGGAACTTTCTCACCCTAGTCTGTGTGCCCTTTCAGCTGCAGTGAGGAGAACGGCTCCGTGCAGCTAGTGAGAGAAACAGGCCAGCCAATAGTAGAGGGGGGCGTGCCTGCAGCAGAGGCACTAACTAATTGGCCCCCTTCTGGCTGAAAATCGCGCCCACGGCGCTGATTGGAGGCTATTTCGCGCCTCAGAAGAGCTCAGACAGCCCTGTGGGCAGAGCTAAAAACAGGCCGAGAAGGAGCTGTAATGGCGCCCGCTCTTTGTCCCGAGCGCACATGTCAGTCGCATATGCGCTCGGGGGAACAGAGCGGGCGGCTAATACGCCGGCAGAGACTGCCGGAGAAAGCGAATGTAAGCCGGCGCTGAGAGTGCCCGGCCCGTAACAGCGCCGCGGCTGTCAGCCGTATATAAGGCGCTGCCGGCGAAAGCGAAAGTAAGCCGGCGCTGAGAGCGACCGGCCCGTACCAGCACCGTGGCTGTCAGCCGCGTATAAGGCGCTGTTCACAGTAACACACACACATAGTGCAAAAAATAAGGTACATGCCCCCTCAGATGCCACTGCTCCCCCAGAATAAAGTGCAGAATAAAAGTCCATCCCCAGTAAGCCAGCCTCATAACCTGAAAAGGTGGGCCAAAAACAGGGGGTCTCCAGCAGTTGCAAGTCTGCACCTGAGGAGAAAGAGGGAAAGTACTTACCTCAGTCAGAAGAACTTACCTAATGGAGTCTTCAGTGAAGTCTTCAGTCAGCTTTAGTTACCTGCATCACGCCTGGCTGCTATGCGCGAGCGAGGCAAACAAGCAAATAGGGGCACCCGGACCCATGAGGTACCAACCCAGGCGCTGACCGTTGGCGAGGGGGGGGTGAACAGCGCATATACGCAATGTCTGTGCCCCCTTACTCACAATGGGGAAACAGGGAATCGGAGTCCCTGAGTCCCCAACTGAAAACAGAAAAGAAAAGGAATAAAAAACTAACACGTCCCTATACTAGGAAAACAAAAAATCAGAAGACCTGGTCTGGAGAATTCCAGACCATGTCCACCTCCTTCAGACACTAAGCTTAAACTGATTAGCTCAGAGCCTGAAGGCGGGTATATCCTGCTGGGAGGAGCCGACTTTTTTTTATTACCATAGTGTCACACCTCCTAGAGACAGCAGCATACACCCACGGTCTGTGTCCCCCAATGGAGCCGATAGAGAAATTGGGGTTATCTAATAGAAAGAATAAAAATTATGAACATTTTCCTCTATGTCGATTCTTTTAGTCTGAGTATTACCAGTTTTATAATATAACAGAACAAGAAGAAATCATCTTTCATCCGGTTTAAAGGGGAAAAAAAGGTAACAGCTTTGATATCAATGCTAAAGTGATAGAATATTATAACATAAACTAGAACTTTGAACACAAGTAGCACTGTAATTCTATAAAGACAAGCTCTGAGCTTCTTTAGTGATGCCAAATGCTGTCATAAGGGAAGAGGAGGGAACCTGACAGTTTAGTAGATCAATGATTTCAAACCAGCAGCTACTATTACAATAAAGTCTTGTTTCAAAGAACAGAAAAAAGCAATTAGACCATTCACAAATACGCTTATATTCATCAGAAATTCCTGAGATATATACATATATATATATTTTTTTAAATCTATATATTGCCGCACTATACGGTTAACCTTACTGCGGCTGCTGAAGAAGACATGCATGGCTAGATGCAACTGCAACCCAATAACAGGTTATTGTCTGTGATTTTCAGAAACTGGATCCCTGCTGCTCACCTTATTGACCTGCTGGCTTCAATTTAAAGGGGTTATGCAGTAACAGAAAAACTGCTAATTTCTTTCAAAAACCACTCCGTCTATCTCCAGTTTGGGTGTGGTTCTGCAGCTTAGTTCCATTGAAGTAAATGGAGCCAAGTTGTAATACCACACCCAACCTGGAGACAGATGTGGAGCTGTTTATGAAAGAAATTAGCTCTGTTTTTCTATTCCTGGATAACCTCTTTAACTACTTCCGGACCAGGCTTCCTCACCCTGCCTTTCTGACCAGACATATTTTCAGATTTTTTTCGAAAAATGCAGATATAAATCTATAAAGAATCTTCTCGCTTGGTTATTCAAGTAACCTTTGTGCTGTTTTTTTCTCTCATACACAAGGCTTTATTTTTATGTCATTTTTATCTTAGTAAATGTAAAAATAATTAATAAAATTAAAGAAAAATAAGGGTCTGCTTTAATCTTTTTTTTTTATTTAATTTTTTTTATTATTATTAATAACACAAAAGTGATGCTAAAATAATGTTTTATATTGCTTCCTTTTCTCCCATTACAGTCATTAGTATATACTGGTGCAGGGATAGGAGCATATTTACTTTTTTTTTTTTTTTTTTTTTTTTTTTTTACTTTTTCATATAAGTACAATTATTTAACATTTAGTTTCCCCCTCTAAGGTCCTAAAAGATGGGGGGGACATTTTCTCACTAAACCTGACAAGGCACAGAGTGGCACCAGAGTCTGCACTGTATAGAGACATTAACATTGTATAAAATTGAGAACAGGTGTGGTCTAGGAATCATGACATGTTATACCCTCATCTGCCTATTATATATGGATAATGGCTCTTCTAATAGATTATGTTGTATTCAACACACATTTATTCAAATAATGACTCTTTTCTCTGCATCTCCCATGTATTCCATAAAACAGGCTGTATATATATCTATATACTAGCTGAGTACCAGGCGTTGCCCGGTTTTTCCTTCCTCATCCTTGTTGGGGAGGAAAATCAAGCTGACTTCATATGACTTCATATCCTGACCTCCTATCCCGTCCTCCTATCCCGTCCTCATATCTCGACCTCCTATTCCATCCTCATATCCTGACCTCCTATCCCGTCCTCCTATCTTGACCTCATATCCTGTTCTCGTATCCGGACCTCCTCTCTTTGTAAGAGTGGATGTGGCTTGCAAGCCGGATTGACACATTCACCAGGAAATGCAGAGCGGAGCTTGTGGAGTAAGGTACTGGAAGTCCCATATACTCACATGGGACCTGAAACAAAAACCCATCTTTTATGTAAGGGTGTAAGGGTATTATTGAATTATCTCCAGCCGTACGGAAGTTATGTGGGAACATACATTTCCCACTGATGTGCATGGGACTTTAAACAAAAACCCCAACCCTCACAAATGGGGGTAGTTAACCCCTTCCCGACCTATGACATACCTGTACGTCATGGGTGGCAAGGTGTTCCCGACCCATGACATACAGGTACGTCATGGATATTACTGCCGCTACTCGCGGCATCCCGCAGCGCCCGGAAAGATGGTGGCTATCACTGATAGCCAGCCATCTTACCGTGCGACCACGGGGGGTTTCATCCCCCACCCCCCCCAGCGATCGCTGCTATCAGCTGGTCAAATCTGACTAGCTGATAGCAGCGTTTCGCTATGAAAATACTTAGCAGCGCGGTGTGTGAGTCCGGATCACGGGGATCGGGACTCACACACCGCTCTGCTAAGTGTCCCTGACCCGTCCCCCGGCGTCACTTACCCGTCGGAGCGGTGTCCCGAGCGGTCCCGGCGTCCTCCATGCGGTCCCGGCGTCCTCCGTGCGGTCCCGGCTGCGCTGCGTCCCGGCGGTGAGTTTCCGGCAGCAGTGCAGCATCTTCATTGGCAGCAGTGAGATCGCCGTAAAGCGATCTCACCGCTGCCTCTGGGAGTTTCAAAACTGCAACTCCCAGCATGTCCAGACACAGCCTTTGGCTTTCTGGGCATGCTGGGAGTTGTAGTTTTGCAACATCTGGAGGTCCACAGTTTGGAGACCACTGTATAATGGTCTCCAATCTGTGCTCTTCCAGATGTTGCAAAACTACAAATCTCAGCATGCTCAGTCTGTCCAGGCATGCTGGGAGTTGTAGTTCTCTAACATCTGGAAGAGCACAGATTGGAGACCATTATACAGTGGTCTCCAAACTGTGGACCTCCAGATGTTGCAAAACTACAACTCCCAGCATGCCCAGACTGCCCAGGCATGCTGGAAGTTGTAGTTCAGCAACATCTGATCCTTCAGATATTGCCGAACTACAACTTCCAGCATGCCTTGGCAGTCTGGGCATGCTGGGAGTTGTAGTTTTGCAACATCTGGAGGCACACTAGTTGGGAAACATTGTCCGTTTCCTACCTCAGTGCCTCCAGCTGTTGCAATTGTTGCAAAACTATAACTCCCAGCATGCACTGACAGACCATGCATGCTGGGAGTTGTAGTTTTGCAACAGCTGGAGGCACACTGGTTTGGAAACACTAAGTTTGGTTGCAAAACACTTGAAAGTTTATTACTTAACTTAGTGTTTCCAAACCAGTGTTCCTCCAGCTGTTGCAAAACTACAACTCCCAGCATGCACGGACAGCCAAAGGGCATGCTCGGAGTTTGCAACAGCTGGATGTTTGCCCCCTCCCCCCAATGTGAATGTACAGGGTACACTCACATGGGCGGAGGTTTACAGTGAGTGCCGCAAGTTTGAGATGGCGCAAATTTTGCGCTGCAGCTCAAACTTCCAGCGGCAAACTTGCTGTGAACCTCTGCCCATGTGACTGTACCCTAAAAACACTACACTACACTAACACTAACCTAAAATAAAAAGTAAAAAACACTACATATACACATACCCCTACACAGCCCCCCTCCCCCCAAAAAATGAAAAACGTCTGGTACGCTACTGTTTCCAAAACGGAGCCTCCAGCTGTTGCAAAATAATAACTCCCAGTATTGCCGGACAGCCATTGACTGTCCAGGCATGCTGGGAGTTTTGCAACAGCTGGAGGCACCCTGTTTGGGAATCACTGGCGTAGAATACCCCTATGTCCACCCCTATGCAAATCCCTAATTCAGGCCTCAAATGCGCATGGCGCTCTCTCACTTTGGAGCCCTGTCGTATTTCAGGGCAACAGTTTAGGGCCACATATGGGGTATCGCCGTACTCGGGAGAAATTGCCTTACAAATTTTGGGGGGCTTTTTCTTCTTTAACCCCTTATGAAAAGGTGAAGTTGGGGTCTACACCAGCATGTTAGTGTAAAAAAATAATTTTTTTACACTGACATGCTGGTGTTGCCCTATACTTTTCATTTTCACAAGAGATAAAAGGGAAAAAAGACCCTCTAAATTTGTAACGCAATTTCTCCTGAGTACGGAGATACCCCATATGTGGGCGCAAAGTGCTCTGGGGGCGCACAACAAGGCCCAGAAGGGAGAGTGCACCATGTACATTTGAGGCGATTTGCACAGGGGTGGCTGATTGTTACAGCAGTTCTGACAAACACAAAACAATAAATATCCATATGTGACCCCATTTTGGAAACTACACCCCTCACGGAATGTAATAAGGGGTGCAGTGAGCATTTACACCCCACTGGTGTATGACAGATTTTTGGAACAGTGGTCTGTGAAAATGAAAAATAAAATTTTTGATTTGTACAGTCCACCGTTTCAAATATCTGTCAAACGCCAGTGGGGTGTAAATGCTCACTGCACCCCTTATTACATTCCATGAGGGGTATAGTTTCCAAAATGGGGTCACATGTGGGGGGGTCCACTGTTCTGGCACCATAGGGGCTTCCTAAATGGGACATGCCCCCCAAAAACCCTTTCAGAAAAACTCACTCTCCAAAATCCCATTGTCGCTCCTTCCCTTCTGAGCCCTCTACTGCGCCCACCGAACATTTTACATACGCATATGAGGTATTTCCTTACTCGAGAGAAATTGGGTTACAAATTTTAGGGTGATTTCTCTCCTTTTACCCCTTGTAAAAATTAAAAAATTGGGTCTACAAGAAAATGCGAGTGTAAAAAATGAAGATTTAGAATTTTCTCCTTCACTTTGCTGCTATTCCTGTGAAACACCTAAAGGGTTAAAACACTTACTGAATGTCATTTTGAATACTTTGGGGGGTGCAGTTTTTATAATGGGGTCATTTATGGGGTATTTCTAATATGAAGATCCTTAAAATCCACTTCCAACCTGAACTGGGCCCTGAAAAATTAAGATTTTGAAAATCTTGAGAAAAATTGGAAAATTGCTGCGGAACTTTGAAGCCCTCTGGTGTCTTCCAAAAGTAAAAACTTGTCAATTTTTTAATGCAAACACAAAGTAGACATATTGTATATGTGAATCAATATGTAATTTATTTGGAATATCCATTTTCCTTTCAAGCAGAGACTTTCAAAGTTAGAAAAATGCTAAATTTTCAAAATTTTCATGAAATTTTTAGATTTTTTACCAAGAAAGGATACAAATATCAGTGAAATTTTACCGATAAAATAAAGTAGAATATGTCACGAAAAAACAATCTCGGAATCAGAATGATAAGTAAAAGCATTCCAAAGTTATTAATGTTTAAAGTGACAGTGGTCAGATTTTCAAAAAATGCCCAGGTCATGAAGGTGAAAATGGGCTGGGTCATGAAGGGGTTAAAGGGGAATTCCAGGCCAAAACTTTTTTTTATATATATCAACTGGCTCGGGAAAGTTAAACAGATTTGTAAATTACTTCTATTAAAAAATCTTAATCCTTCCAATAGTTATTAGCTTCTGAAGTTGAGTTGTTTTCTGTCTAACTGCTCTCTGATGACTCACGTCCCGGGAGCTGTGCAGTTCCTATGGGGATATTCTCCCATCATGCACAGCTCCCGGGACGTGACATCATCATTGAGCAGTTAGACAGAAAACTTCAGAAGTTAATAACTATTGGAAGGATTAAGATTTTTTAATAGAATTAATTTACAAATCTGTTTAACTTTCCGGAGCCAGTTGATATATATAAAAAAAGGTTTTGCCTGGAATACCCCTTTAAGGGTTAAATGAACTATCCTATATTTTAAGTGGACATATAAGTAACATGTGACCAAGTATTATCGAAATATCTCCAGCCGTTTGGAAGTTATCCAGTAACATATATTTCTCATAGACTTGCAAGACTTTAAACAAAAACCCCACCCCTGGCAAATAGGGGTGAGTAAGGGCTAAATTACCTATCCTATGTTTGTTGTTGACATATAAGTAACATATGTGCCAAGTTTCATGTTAAAGGACAACTGTAGTGGTCAAAAATCCCTGCCCAAATGTTCCCCAAACAAAAGTTATACAATTCAGTCAATTAGTCCTATTTACCTATATGCAGCCGTTTCTGAGATATTAGAGTTGCCAGCATAGCCCAGTAGTCCTGCGTCCGTCCCCTATTCATTACATTGCAGCCGCCATCTTGGGGACGGAGATCTCTTCCTCCCAGCAGTGTTTGTGCTCCCCCTAGCCTCCGTCAGGTCCTCCCTGCTTATGCATATGCATGAGCGGGTGCTTTCTGAGGCAGCCATAGGCTCATCCTCAGAAACGCCCCTATCTGTAAGATTGAAGCAGGGGGAGAATGAGGACGTCCACAGCTCCTCCCCCCTCCCCTGCTCTGTCTACATAGGACCTCACTTATCACGGGGAGGATTCAAGTCTTCATGGGGGAAACACAGAGCAAACCACAGAGCAGGGAGGGGAGGACGTGTGTGTGAAGGAGACATATTACACTGCACGGGCTGGTGGTGTATAGACTACAGGGAATAAATATCATACTGGGGGGGGGGGGGGGGGGACTACTGAATGACACATGCTGGGAGTTGTAGTCCCTGTTATGTGTGTGTGTATGCCAGTGTTTCCCAACCAGGGAATGCTGGGAGTAGTAGTTTTGCAACATCTGGAGGCACCCTGGTTGGGAAACACTGGTGTATGAACTACAACTCCCAGGAGACTACAGAGATACAATAGAGGTGTTTGTGAACTACAACTCCCAGGAGACTACAGAGATACAATAGAGGTGTTGGTGAACTACAACCCCCAGGAAACTACAGAGATACAAGAGGTGTTGGTGACATACAACTCCCAGGAGACTACAGAGATACAATAGAGGTGTTGGTGAACTACAACTCCCAGGAGACTACAGAGATACAATAGAGGTGTTGGTGACATACAACTCCCAGGAGACTACAGAGATACAATAGAGGTGTTGGTGAACTACAACTCCCAGCCAGGAGACTACAGAGATACAATACAGGTGTTGGTGAACTACAACTCCCAGCCAGGAGACTACAGAGATACAATATAGGTGTTGATGAACTACAACTCCCAGGAGACTACAGAGATACAATAGAGGTGTTGGTGAACTACAACTCCCAGCCAGGAGACTACAGAGATACAATATAGGTGTTGATGAACTACAACCCCCAGGAGACTACAGAGATACAATATAGGTGTTGGTGAACTACAACTCCCAGGAGACTACAGAGATACAATATAGGTGTTGGTGAACTACAACCCCCCAGCCAGGAGACTACAGAGATACAATATAGGTGTTGATGAACTACAACCCCCAGGAGACTACAGAGATACAATATAGGTGTTGGTGAACTACAACACCCAGGAGACTACAGAGATACAATAGAGGTGTTGGTGAACTACAACTCCCAGGAGACTCCTGATACAATAGAGGTGTTGGTGAACTACAACACCCAGGAGACTACAGAGGTACAATAGAGGTGTTGGTGAACTACAACTCCCAGGAGACTACAGAGATACAATAGAGGTGTTGGTGAACTACAACTCCTTTATACACTCAAACAGCAGAAAGCTGACACGGCATGCTTGGAAGTATAGTCTTACAACAGCTGGAGTCACCTCTGCAACTCCAAGCATGCACATACAGCAGAAAGCTGACAGGGCATGCTGGGATTTGTAGTCTTGCAACAGCTGGAGGCACCACTGGAATTCCCAGCATGCCCGAACAGCATATAAAATAACTGGGCATGCTTGGAGTTGTAGTTGTGAAAAAGATGGAGGGACCAATATCAGGACAGTTTTATAGACAAACAATTATGGTTTTTTTTTACCATTTTTACTTTCACTCTCCACTCTCCAGAGCCCACACTACAGTCAGCACGGAGGCAGCTGCTTCATCACTGGACAGGAGCCAGCATGGGGAGGGGGAGATGAGCAGAAGGGGAGGGTGTATGCATAGGGAAGGGAGATGTGGGCGTTACAATATAATAATTTGCTTGGGGGGATAGAACAGGGGGAGGGCAACAGCTTACAGGAATTAAGCACAAGGCATGATGGGAGATGTAGTTTTATTTTCACTTCTCCTCCGTAATTCGTGTGCTGATAACGGGAGAAAGACTGGGCCAATTTTGATGGGGGAGACATCGTTGGAAAGGTCTTTCAAAGACCTATTAAATGAGGTAAAAAAAAGTTTTTTTGCCCAGCACTGCAGATGTCCTTTAATATCTTCAGCCGTTTGGACGTGATGCTGGAACATACACACACACATAGTTATATATATATATATATATATATATATATATATATAGGCCTACCATATGTACTACATAAAGCTGTAATCGTCACCTATATATGCCGAAGTAAGTTAACAATGTCTTACCTTGCTGTTTCCATAGGCCATGTCCATAGCCTCCAGAGACAATGAGCAAAGTGCATTAATGAGGTGATGGAGAGACACGTCATCCAGGTATCTGCAAAAACAGTTGATTATAAGAAAACCGCATCTGTTTTAATTTTTATATGTATACCTGGCATATTAGTCTCAGCAATATGCCTGGACAGCCAACGTCTGGGAGTTGTAGTTTTGTAACAGATGGAGGTCCACAGTTTGGAGACCACTGTACAAGAATGAACACATTTCCTAACTACCAACCAATCACTTTCAGCATAATCTGAATTAGTATAAAATGCCCCTACAGAAATAAAATGCTTTCTACTCAAACACATGCTCTCTGATACAAAACTGAATGAAGTCACCCATGAGTGTAAAGTGGTAGTGAATATTTTTATATGAATGCCCTTTCAGAAAAGGGGCATTGGGGCTAAATATAATTTACTGGTATAATTTAAGTTCTATTTGTTTTTATCAAAAGTGCAAAAATTGTGACATGTTAGAAATTTACATTGGTAGAGACCAAGGTGCTGAGACTTCCACAGATGGCTAAAACAAACAGGCATTCAGCCTATTCATTTCCACAGGGTGATCGGATTTAGAGAAAGTCTACAAGGATTTTTTTAGTCATCCTTTAAATCACATATCTTGATTTGCGAACTAAAAAAATGGTCTTACTGCGAGCTTTCGAACAGTCGTGAAAGAATTGTGGAGATAACAGGCAGGTCCGTCATAACTGCAGTGGTCAAAACCTAAAAGAACGAAATTCATGTTGTATTAAGATGGAACTTCCATTAACATTATAAATAGATGCAAATATTATAAAGATGATACTTACTGTGCTAGGGCCTTCAACTGCCCTCCCAGGTTTTAATGCACCACCGCTGCTGGGTTTTAAGCCAAGGATCCACACCAAGTGCTAAGTAAAAATAAGGGCGTATATTAATATACAGTCACAAAGAAGAAAAAATATATAGGAAGAAATTCACGGCCATAAATAAATAAAATGTATGTGAATAAATATATCTATACACACACTATATAAAAAAATTGTATTAGGACACAACACTTAAAGCGGTTTTCTAACTATAAGGATTTTCTTAATGCCCCCAAAGTACAAGTGTTCAAGGGATCAGATTCCTTTAAAATGGCAGAGGCGGGGAATCATGGAAGGAGAGTATGGCTATTTGCATCTTTTTACAGCTCCCAGGAGCATTTGAAAATAAAATCTTTCTGCCCAGAAAACCCCTTAAAGGGGTACTCTGCTGCTCAGCGTTTGGAACAAACTGTTCCGAACGCTGGAGCCGGCTCCGGGAGCTCGTGACGTCCCAGCCCTACCCCCTCATGACATCACCCCCCCTCAATGCAAGTCTATGGGAGGGGGCGTGACAGCCGCCACGCCCCCTCCCATAGACTTGCATTGAGGGGGTGGGATGTGATGTCATGAGGGGGGCTGGGCTATGACGGCATGAGCTCCCGGCGCCGGCTCCAGCATTCGGAACAGTTTGCTCTAAACGCTAAGCAGTGGAGTACCCCTTTAAATCATTTAAAAAGTGGGTGGGGCTTAACTGGAAACTGGCAGAGACACTACTGCCTGGAATATTTATTAGAATTTATGCCAGTAACTGCTCATAGCTTGTGTGGATTTCTGAAGCTGCCACATGGGCACCACAGATGTTCCAGATTTACTGCGATGCCAAAACCTCTTGATAAATACAGTACATCTCATACTTACCAGTCTAAATAAATCCTTCCCAAAAATGTTAAAGGGGTAAGTCATATTTAATAATGAAGCATATCCTCTCATGACTAAAGAGCTCCAGATTCAACCACTAATACTGTCCCAGTCCTTATAAAATTCACAGTACTTTCTAAAGTATTGGAGGCAAAATCATACACTAGTAATGGTGTCGTGATTGTTTCAGTACACAAAAAGCAGATCAAATGTTCTATAATAAATGGGCACTATCAGAAAAAAAAAAAGTTTCAATGGGTTTTGGTGTTCAAACCCTGACCTATCACTAGATTGAGCCAGGAGAAGTGTGTGCCAAGAGCGTTCTTTCTTCATCTCTACCACATGACCGACATGGTCCCACACTGCAAGTCTAAAGAACCAACTCAGTCCCATATACAGAGAGTGGGGAGAGAAGCGTTCAGCAGCAGATTGATCTCTTTGCTCATTAAAGTGATTGGATGGGGACTGCACACTCAAGGAAAGATCAAAAGTGTATTTAAGCAATAGGTACACTTTATATCCATTTCTTACGATAGACCCACTTTAATATCTACCATAATAGAAAAAAATTGACAATAATAAATGGTTCATATTACAGTGATATTCAAATATTTCTGGTATTAGAAAATGTTGTTGTAGTGTAAGCTTTGTACACTGCTCAAAAAAACTTAAGGGAACACTTAAACAACACCATGTAATTCCAAGTCAATGACACTTCTGTGAAATCACACTGTCCACTCAGGAAGCAACACTGATTGACAATCAATTACACATGCTGTTGTGCAAATGGAACAGACAACAAGTGGAAATTATAGTCAATTAGCAAGACATCCCCAATAAAGGAGTGGTTCTGCAGGTGGTGACCACAGACCACTTCTCAGTTCCTATGCTTCCTGGCTGATGTTTTGGTCACTTTTTAATGCTGGCGGTGCTTTCACTCTAGTGGAAGCATGAGACGGAGTCTACAAACCACACAAGTGGCTCAGGTAGTGCAGCTCATCCAGGATGGCACATCAATGCGAGCTGTCGCAAGAAGGTTTACTGTGTCTGTCAGCGTAGTGTCCAGAGCATGGAGTTGCTACCAGGAGAAAGGCCAGTACATCAGGAGACGTGGATGTACAACCCAGCAGCAGGACCGCTACCTCAGCCTTTGTGCAAGGAGGAGCAGGAGGAGCACAGGCCACAAATGTGCATGTGTCCGCTTACCTGGTCAGAAACAGACTCCATGAGGGTGGTATGAGGGCCCGACGTCCACAGGTGGGGGTTGTGCTTACAGCCCAACACCGTGCAGGACGTTTGGCATTTGCCAGAGAACACCAAGATTGGCAAATTTGCCACTGGCACCCTGTGCTCTGTCTGGAGACGCCGTGGAGAACATTCTGCTGCCTGCAACATCCTCCAGCATGACCGGTTTGGCGGTGTGTCAGTAATGGTGTGGGGTGGCATTTCTTTGGGGGGCCCTCCATGTGCTTGCCTGAGGTAGCCTGACTGCCATTAGGTACCGAGATGAGTTCCTCAGACCCCTTGTGAGACCATATGCTGATGCGGTTGGCCCTGGGTTCCTCCTAATGCAAGACAATGCTAGACCTCATGTGGCTGGAATGTGTCAGCAGTTCCTGCAAGAGGAAGGCATTGATGCAATGGACTGGGGCCCATTTCCCAGACCTGAATTCGATTGAGCACATCTGGGACATCATGTCTTGCTCCATCCACCATCGCCACGTTGCACCACAGACTGTCCAGGAGTTGGCGGATGCCTTAATCCAGGTCTGGGAGGACATCCCTCAGGAGACCATCTCATCAGGAGCATGCCCAGGCGTTGTAGGGAGGTCATACGGGCACGTGGAGGCCACACACTAAGGAGCCTCATTTTGACTTGTTTTAAGGACATTATATCAAAGTTGGATCAGCCTGTTATGTGGTTTTCCACTTTGATTTTGAGTGTGACTCCATATCCAGACCTCCATGGGTTGATAAATTTGATTTCCATTGATAATTTTTTTGTGATTTTGTTGTCAGCACATTCAACTATGTAAAGACGAAAGTATTTCATACGATTAGTTCATTCATTCATTCATTCATATCAAGGATGTGTTATCTTAGTGTTCCCTTTATTTATTTGAGCAGTGTATCATTATTGTATTTGATAAGCTTCTTTTATTTTAAAAACCATGTCAAGCTGGCTAATACTGTATTATAAGAAAATACCTGAAGAGTTGCAAGCACGAGTTGCCAAGATGTCCCCAGATTCCCACCATGACAATGTGCCAAATTAAGCAGGGTTCGCATACACTGTATATTCTTAGCAGTCAGCTAGAAGAAAAATAAAACAAAATAAAAAAAATAAAAAATGTAACCGTTATGTGCTTTACTCAAAATAAATAAATAAAAGAGCAATTTCATTTGCGGTACCATGACGGTTCCTTGTGGCTGCAGAGCTAGAGGCTGCCCAACGGCTACTACTTGCTGGTGAGAGTCGCTTGATGGGCTGATCATCTGCACACTTTGCCCCTGAATAGAATAAGCTGCAGGGAAACAAAACAAAACAAAAAAAACCAGAAAAGATATGTATAGAAAAAGATAACAATACGCACAAAAAATGAGTCTCAAGAAACACAACAGATAACACAGTTCGCTACAGACACCACTTTTTCATAGACCAGTTTATTTTTTGTAGAAAAGCCCCACGTGTATACTTGTACAAACACCATTATATTTCACCCCTTAACGACGAGTGCCGTAAATGTACGTCCTGGTGAGGTGGTACTTAATGCACCAGGACATACATTTACGTCCTAAGCATAATTGCAAGCATCTGAGCGATGCCCGGATCATGCGCGATCCGGATGTCTGCCATTAAGCCCTCAGATGCCGTGATCAATACAGATCACGGCATCTGCAGCATCGCGTTCACTAAAATGGATGATCGGATTGCCCGCAGCGCTGCTGCGGCGATCCGATCATCCAGCACGGCAGACGGAGGTCCCCTCACCTGGCTCCGCTGTCTTCCCGGCGTCTTCTGCTATGATCTGCCTTCCCGCAGACCAGAGCAGAGGATGACCGATAATACTGATCAGTGCTGTGTCCTATACATAGCACTGAACAGTATTAGCAATCGAGTGATTGCTATAAATAGTCCCCTATGGGGACTATTAAAGTGTAAAAATTTAAAGTAAAAGTAAAAAAAATGTGAAAAACCCCCTCCCCAATAAAAACGTCAATTGTCCCATTTTCCCTATTTCAGCCCCAAAAAGTGTTAAAAAAATATTTTATATACATATTTGGTATCGCCGCGTGCATAAATATCTGAATTATTAAAATAAAATGTTAATGATACCATACGGTGAACGGCGTGAACGTAAAAATTAAAAAATAGTCCAAAATAACATTTTATTCCCAAAAAAATTTATAAAAAATTGATTAAAAGTTCTATATAAGCAAATATGGTATAAATAAAAAGCACAGATCACAAAATTTTATTGTCTGCGTCCTTAAGGCCCAAATGGGCTGCATCCTTAAGGGGTTAAGGGTATACACTCCTGTGAAAGCACTGGCACTTAAATAAAGTGGGCAGCATAAAATAATGCATTCTAGGCTTAGCACAACATGTATTGTTCCCACAGTGTTACTTTACAGCCATCAAATATAAATTTTGGAGTTGAGAAGTATCAGATGGGGTTCAACACTGATAAATGTAAGGTTATGCACATGATCAGGGAAGATCCATGCCAAGATTACTAGATGGGAAAACAATGGGTAAAACAAACACTGTGAATAGGAACTCACTAAAAGAGTTAACCCCCTTAACCCCTCAAAGACGAAGCCCATTTTGACCTTAAGGACCAGACATATTTTCATTTTTGTTTTTTTCCTCCTCTCCTTTTAAAATCCATAACTCTTATTTTTTCACCTACAGACCCATATAGGGGCTTTTTTTTTTTTTTTTTTTTTTTTGCAAGATCAATTTTACTTTGTAATGACCTCTTTCATTTTACCATAAGATGTACCATGAAACCAACAAATTAATATTTGCGGGCAGAAATTTATAAGAAAACAGCAATTTAGCAACTTTTGAGGGGTTTGGTTTTTACACAGTGCACTTTATGGTAAAAAATGATACATTATCTTTATTCTGTAGGTCAATGCCATTAAAACGATACCCAATTTATATTGTTTTTCTATTATTATAATTATAAAAAAATGCAAACATGCATATGCATAAAAATGCAACATTCATATGCATAAACTGTCCTTTTCTGACCCCTATAACTTCTTTATTTTTCCATATACGGGGATGTAGGAGGGCAAATTTTTTGCTCCATGATCTGTAGTTTTTACTTGTACCATTTTTGCTTTGATGTGACTTTGATAGCTTTTAAAAAATTTCTCTGATAAATGATGTGATTAAAAATCAGCATGTTGGGTGTTTGATATTTTTTGCGTTTATGACGTTTACTGTGTTGGATCATGAACATTACATTTTAATAGTTTGGACATCTAAACATGAAGCGATAACAAATATGTTACCTTTTTTTTTTCAAAATGGGAAAATAAGGGTAATTAATTTTTTTTTTTAGGGGAGGGAGTTCTATATATCTTTTTATTTTATTTTTTTACACATCTTAAGTCAGCATAGGGGACTTTGATGTGCAATCATTCGATTGCTTTCACTCTATAATGCTACAATGGGGCAAAAAAGTATTTAGTCAGCCACCAATTGTGCATGTTCTCCCACTTAAAAAGATAAGAGAGGCCTGTAATTTTTATCATAGGTATACTTCACCTATGAGAGACATAATGAGAAAAAAATCCATAAAATCACATTGTCTGATTTTTAAAGAATTTATTTGCAAATTATGGTGGAAAATAAGTATTTGGTCAATAACAAAAATTAATCTCAATATTTTGTTAGACACCCTTTGTTGGCAATGACAGCGGTCAAATGTTTTCTGTAAGTCTTCACAAGGTTTTCACACACTGTTGCTGGTATTTTGGCCCATTCCTACATGCAGATCTCCTCTAGAGCAGTGATATTTTGGGGCTGTCACTGGGCAACACGAACTTTCAACTCCCTCCAAAGGTTTTCTATGGGGTCAAGATCTGAAGACTGGCTAGGCCCCTCTAGGACCTTGAAATGCTTCTTACGAAGCCACTCCTTCATTGCCAGGGCAGTGTATTTGGGATCAATGTCATGCTGAACAACTCCTCTTCGCCACATTTCATCTTCAATGCCCTTGCTGATGGAAGGAGGTTTTCACTAAAAATCTCACAATACATGGCCCCATTCATTCGTTCCTTTACACGGAACAGTCGTCCTGGTCCCTTTGAAGAAAAACAGCCCCAAAGCATGATGTTTCCACCCTCCATGCTTCACAGTAGGTATGGTGTTCTTTGGATGCAACTCAGCATCCTTTCTCCTCCAAACATGATGAGTAGAGTTTTTACCAAAAAGTTCTACTTTGGTTTCATCTGACCATATGACATTCTCCCAATACTCTTCTGGATCATCCAAATGCTCTCTTGCAAACTTCAGATGGGCCCGGACATGTACTGGCTTAAGAAGGGGGACAAGTGGCTCTGGGATTTTTGCTCACCGTTCTTGTGATCCTTTTGACACCACGGGGTGAGATCTTGCATGGAGCCCCAGATCAAGGGAGATTATCAGTGGTCTTGTATGTCTTCCATTTTCTAATAATTGCTCCCACAATTGATTTCTTCACACCAAGCTGCTTGTCTATTGCAGATTCAGTCTTCACAGCCTGGTGCAGGTCTGCAATTTGTTTCTGGTGTGCTTTGACAGCTCTTTGGTCTTGGCCATAGTGGAGTTTGGAGTGTGATTGTTTGAGGTTCCGGACAGGTATCTTTTATACTGATAACAAGTTAAAACAGGTGCCATTAATACAGCTAACGAGTGGAGGACAGACTCTTAAAGAAGTTACAGGTCTGTGAGAGCCAGAAATCTTGCTTGTTTGTAGGTGACCAAATACTTATTTTCCACCATAAATTGGAAATAAATTCTTTAAAAATCAGACAATGGGATTTTATGGATTTTTTTTTCTCATTATGTCTCTCATAGGTGAAGTATACCTATGATAAAAATGACAGGCCTCTCCCATCTTTTTAAGTGGATTTCTTATTAAGTTTCACATCGTTTAGGTATACCTATGATGAAAATTACAGATAGTGAAAGCAGTTGGCTGGCAGCCATTACACAGAGCTGCACTGACTTCTGGGAGTTGTAGTCTGTGCTGCAAACAAGGAAAAATTATTTAGGAGACATCAGGGGCCATAGGAGCTGCAAACACCAAATGGATAACTGCAGAGGACACCAAACAGGTAATGTGGTGGCTTTGGGGAAAGTTTCTTAACTTCCCTTGAGTACCCCTTTAACACACATTGCACTGTACATGTACTGCGATGTGCGTTAAGGCACAGGGCAGCTGCTATGTACATGTCGAAAAGGAGTTAAAAAGGGCCTGAGTGTTTCTCACAGGTGTAACAATGATCTATGTTATAGATATCTGTTTTTTGGAGAAGGGTCAATGATTCAGGCATATATTCTCAGACTATTCAGGAAGAGGAGAAAAGTGGCTTCCACATGTTAAAGGTTTTTGCCTTCCTTCAGATAAACACTGCAGAATAAAATGATTAAAGGAGATGTCCAGCGCAGACTTTTTCTATTCCATCCTGCCCGGGCTGCAAAAAAAGACAAAACAAACTTTCACTTACCTCCATATGTTCCCCCGGAGCTCCGCAACAGCTGATCGGTCGGCCGGGCTGTTTACTTCCTACTTCCTTTAGCCCGGTACGTCACACGGCGCTTAAGCCTATCACCGGCCGAGGTGGGACATCACTGCGGCCGGTGATAGGCTGAAGCGCCGTGTGACGTACCGGGCTAAAGGAAGTAGGAAGTAAACATAGCCCGGCCGACCGATCAGCTGTTGCGGAGCTCCGGGGGAACACATGGAGGTAAGTGAAAGTTTGTTTTGTCTTTTTTTGCCGCCGGGCAGGATGGAATAGAAAAAGTCTGTGCCGGACATCTCCTTTAAATGAACAAATGTCTTACAAGCTATGTTACTTCAAACATAATACATTTATTATTTCAACATATTTTCAAGCAATGGCCATAAATGCCTGCTGCCACTCAGTTCACTCAAAGGGCAAGGGATCTCCGTTCTTATAATCACTGGGCTCCCTGCAGTTGAACGCCAGCTAGTTATCAATTATCTTGTGAGCAGATGATAACTACTGACCAAGACAGGACTCTTATCCTGGAATTATTTAAACTAGACCATAAGTAAAATAGCTTACATTTGTTGGTCAAAGCAGCAGATGAACTGTTCAATACAGTGAGGGCATAGTGTGGCGGTAAGGAGCCTTTACAAATGGCAGTGATGAAGGCATCTCTTGGTGTGACAAGTGCCAGTTTTCCACACAGAGCTGCCATAGTCATTTCAGCCTTCAATATGTTTTCTGTTGCAGTTTCGTCAGTACTGAAAGTGAAAAGACAAATATGCATTATTCTACATTACAACCTTTCTAATAAAGCCATCTTTAAAAAAAAGTTATCTGGCGGGAAGCTTTTTAAACTATGCCCATTCGCGGATCTCGTCCCAGTGCGACTCTCTCATCTTCTTGGACCCAATTCGTACCAGTGCAGTTCAGCAAATCGCTGGATGTGGGGGGGGGGGGGGGGGGGGGGGTCCGCCGGGGCAAGTGATTGGCTGATGGGCAGTGTGATATATTTAGCCCCGACTCCAGGAAGAAGACCACACTGGGACAGAAGCAGCAATAGCGGAGGCACCAGGAAAGCACAAGAGGTGAGTAGTGGTTCGTTTTTTTTATATCTTACAGAATGGACATAGTAAAAATAACCCATTTAAAGCCAAGTAAAGACATGGTATTTTGGTCAGTATTTGGGTTCCACTCCTGGTTTTGACTAATCAAAATACCATGTTTACACCCAGCCTAAAGATAATTTCTTACTATTATAAGTAATATAAATTGATGCAATGAGCAGTAACAAAATTCTCTACATGCAATTTGATGTGGTACTAAAACTTTGTGACCCCAGCAGTCAGTAAAACTACCTCCAACATCTCTAGTCTATTAGGATGGGGAAATAAAATCAAAGGCGTTCATAAACCTGTCAGCTAAATTTGTATGAAAGTGCAGCATATTACAGCTACAGGTTCATACTGCTGCAGCACATCTTGCTATTATATAAACATTCTAGTAGCCAAATACAGTGCAACATTTTTGTGCTAATTTGAATGTAGCTGTAGCGTGCTGCCCATAGTAGCATATTTAGCTGACAGATCTGCTTTAAAATGATTGTTTCCTAATCAGAGTTTTTGATTTGCATGAAAAAAATCTGAATATCCAACTTTAATTTATTTAATCATACCATATAAAATATGAATTCATCAAAAAACTGCAAACTGACACAGGAAATAAAATAATTTAAATGCAAAGCTACTCTTCGTACCTTGCATCCAGGAGCAAGGAGAGGGCTGCAAGAAGTCCACACCAACAGGCATTGATCATCTCTTCCCAGACTGTTCTACCAACTTAAAAGAAATACAATTTTAAGCACTTTTTAAAATTACCTGTTATTTGAAAGAAAATAGCTATGTGCTTTGTGATAGCCCAGCTTCAAACGTCTGGATCTTCTGCGAATTTTCCACAGTGAAAAACCTGTAGCATACCCCATTAAAGTCAATGTAATCTGCTGCGTCTTAAAGAGGTACTCCACTGCTCAGCGTTTGGAACAAACTGTTCCGAACGCTGGAGCTGGCACCGGGAGCTCATGATGTCATAGCCCCGCCCCTCATTATGCCACGCCCCATCTTCTCAATGCAAATCTATGGGAGGGGGTGTGACAGCCACCATGCGCCCTCCCATAGACTTGCATTGAGGGGGCAGGGCATGACGTCATGAGGGGACGGGGCTATGACGTCACAAGTTCCCGGTGCCAGCGTTTGGAACAGCGGAGTACCCCTATAAACCCGCGGTGAGAAACTTGCAGGCGGTCTGGACATGTGAATGTACCCTAAAAAAGCTCTCAATGATAACCTAAATAAAGTATCACCTAGATTTTTATTTTTTTACTAATTAAAATTGGATACTGATAAAGTTGAAGACAAGATAACCTGGTTCTTCCTCGGGTGGATCTGATGCAGCTCTGGCATCTTTCTGTTCAATGGTATGTGACGGAGGCTCCTCTGCTGAAATTTGAGAGTCTGTTTCAGCCTGACCGATCTCTCCTTCAATCATGGTAGTGATGCCTCTCACCAGATCTAGCAAGCAGTGGAATGCAACAGACATAGCATAGCCCTCTGGGATAGTAGGAGGTTCCACTTTGTCTAGCATTTCCAGACTGCAAAAGAGAAGATATAACACAAATCGAATCACTGCCATAAAGCTGCTATCAAACATTCCTGAAAATGCCAAGCTCCCATGGAGAAAAGGAACAAGCATGTTGAAATCCAACATTTAAGATAATTTTGCTCTCAAAGGCAACAATGACTTCTCCCAAAGACATTAAAGTCTAGTTGACAGACATGTATGGCAGGCTTGTAGTTCTACCTAAACATATGTGTCCCATCTGTGTTTGTTTAAATAAAACAGGACTCTATGAAAAGCCTTTATTGTCCTTTAGATTCAGAAATTTTATTGTAACTATCTACTGTTAATAATGCTTCAGTTAAACTCCAATAAGTACTGATATAAACTATTCCCCTGACCCTTTACTAAACAAGTGTGTTATCAATATTAGATCGATGGAGGGGGGCGAAGGGTCGACTCCTAGCACTCCCACCGATTAACTGAAGGTGCCCTTCAAAGTTTACATTGGCTTCAGTGCGATTTGTGCGATATTGTGCAATTGATGTTGCTACATACTGTATGTTGTCCTGTTAATTTGAATGGGCCAATAAGCAGTACCTTGCAACATTGCATTTGCAATGTATGAACCGCATTTAAGCCAAAGTAAACACAAAAGAAGCTGCAGCATTCCTTCGAGGGCCACAACTCCATCAAACAGCTTATCAGTTGGGTGTACAAGGAATCGACCCTTCTAATACTGAAGGGAGAACGACCCCTAAAAATTGGCGGTGATAGGGGAGCGAGAAGGGTAAGTATAGTGTTTTTTTCTACTTAACTGCCCTGAGCACAGTAAGAGAAAAATGTCCCTTTCTATTTCAAATTCACTTACTAAGTTGCTTTAGCACTGCCTTGAACAGAGATGGTCATGATCGGAATCCAGGTGCCTCGGTATTCAAAAGCAGGAAGCACACTTACATTACCAGCTGCTGCTGCCATCCCTGATGTGGCCTGATTTGTGGCAGGGGCACCAGAGCTAGCTCCAACTGCAAATAAAGCAAATGTTTTAACACACTATAAAGTACAGTCATGGCCGTAAATGTTGGCACCACTGAAATTTTTCCAGAAAATGAAGTATTCTTCATAGAAAAGGATTGCAGTAACACATGTTTTGCTATACACATGTTTATTCCCTTTGCATCTATTGGACCTAAGCCAAAAAAGGGAGGAAAAAAAGCAAATTGGACATAATGTCACACCAAACTCCAAAAATGCTCTGGACAAAATTATTGGCACCCTTAACTTAATATTTGGTTGCACACCCTTTGGAAAAAATAACTGAAATCAGTCGCTTCCTATAACCATCAATAAGCTTCTTACACCTCTCAGCCGGAATGTTGGACCACTCTTCCTTTGCAAACTGCTCGCGGTCTCTCTTATTGGAAGGGCGCCTTTTCCCAACAGCAATTTTAAGATCTCTCCACAGGTGTTCAATGGGATTTGGATCTGGACTCATTGCTGGCCACTTCAGAACTCTCCAGCACTTTGTTGCCAACCATTTCTGGGTGCTTTTTGACATACATTTGGGGTCATTGTCCTGATGGAAGACCCAAGATCTCGGACGCAAACCCAGCTTTCTGACACTGGGCTGTACAGTGCGACCCAAAATCCGTTGGTAATCCTCAGATTTCATGATGCCTTGCACACATTCAAGGCACCCAGTGCCAGAAAAACAAACCCAAAACATCATTGAACCTCCACCATATTTCACAGGAGAAGAACAAAGTTAATAATTGCTTAGCGCTTAGAAGAGAAACAAGTCAAACTTGCGCATTACAAAACTACGCACACGTAGATTAACACACACACACACACGTGTCACTAATAATTAATCGATAATGTGGGTGGTAATTTAAGTGAATTCTGAAGTCTTTATAAACCCCTGTAGAATGTTGTAATAAAGGAAGGAAGTATTTCTGTACTGAACTATGTGTCAGTGTGTTATTCACTTCGATGCATGCATCAAATAATAATTGATTTCAGAAGGGAACAGATATCCACTAGGTCCTGAAAGAAAGATCTACTTCATAGGTACTGTGTTCTTTTGTTTGTTGGCCTCATTCCATTTTTGGTAAACAGTAGAATGATGTGCTTCACCAAAAAGCTCTATCTTGGTCTCATCCGTCCACAAGACGTTTTCCCAGAAGGATTTTGGCTTACTCAAGTTCATTATGGCAAAATGTAGTCTTGCTTTTTAGGTCTCTGTGTCAGCAGTGGGGTCCTCCTGGGTCTCCTCCATAGCGTTTCATTTCATTTAAATGTTGACAGATAGTTTGCGCTGATACTGATGCTCCCTGAGCCTGCAGGACAGCTTGAATATCTTTGGAACTTGTTTGGAGCTGCTTATCCATCATCCAGACAATCCTGCGTTGACACCATTCATCAATTTTTCTCTTCCGTCCACGCCCAGGGAGATTAGCTACAGAGCCATGGGTTGCAAACTTCTTGATAATGTTGCACACTGTGGACAAAGGCAAATCTAGATCTCTGGAGATGGACTTGTAACCTTGAGATTGTTGATATTTTTCCACAATTTTGGTTCTCAAGTCCTCAGACAGTTCTCTTCTCTTTCTGTTGTCAATGCTTAGTGTGACACACACAGACAAACAATGCAAAAACTAAGTGAACTTCTCTTCTTTTTATCTGCTTTCAGGTGTGATTTTTATACTACCCACACCTGTTACTTGCCCCAGGTGAGTTTAAAGGAGCATCACATGCTTGAAACAATCTTATTTTTCCACAATTTTGAAAGGGTGCCAATAATTTTGTCCAGCCCATTTTTGGAGTTTGGTGTGACATTATGTCCAATTAGTTTTTTTTTCTTCCCTTTTTTGGTTTAGTTCCAATACACACAAAGAGAATAAACATGTGTATAGCAAAACATGTGTTACTGCAATCCTTTTCTGAGAGAAACACTTTATTTTCTAGAAAAATTTCAGGGGTGCCAACATTTACAGCCATAACTGTATGTAGGAAATACTAATACATGTTACAGTCTGCCAAAAAAAAAAAAAAAAACATATACAACAAATAACCAGAAATACTCATAGTTTGATGTTTATGATAAAAAGGGAGAAAGGTAGACATAGCAAGATAAGAAAAAAATTACCATTGGGCATGGACGTTGTAGAAGAAATTCCAGTACTTGGTATAAGGAAGAGTGACTGAATAAAGGACCCCAAAGCATTAACAATGTCCCGGAAAACTTTAGTGGAGTGTTGTTTCATGTCATAGGACTGGCAGAAAGACCTGAATATTAAAATGAATTATGGTTAATTGAAATCAATTTGTACACAAACATCAATGTAACTGCTATAAGCACATCAAGAAATATGCTACGTCTCTCCTTTATGTAACAAGGAAGTCTGGATGTGCTTGGGATCTAGAACAATTTCCAGTAATAATCATTTACTAAAAATACACTGTTAAGTGAAATAAAACTGAATAATTAAGGTAATTACAAAACAAGATCATACCAATTGCATAACCAACCTAAAAAACATAAAACAAAGTACCTGAGCAGCTGGGGCTGTACACACAGTCGGTGTATAGACTCCACAGCCACAGCCCGTAGCCACTGTGGTTTATCAGCATCCAGAAATTTTACTAGTAGTGATAGAAAGATCTCACACTCAGTCACCTACAAAGAAAACTGGATTTAGTCAATAATTCTTGCACACTGTAGTCCCCCCCTAACTTATACAAAGCATGTACTGTAAATACAATGAGACTCTGTTATGTATGTTGACTTTAGCTGGATAAAACACGATACAGATAGAGGATACATTTAAATATATTAAACCAATAGATTGCTTTGGAAAGGTAGCTGGCATGGAAGACATAGTTCCAAATATTACTGCATGAAGCCTTCTTTCTGATAGACATTTATTTGATGTGTGCCTACACCATTGATTTTCTCTTCTGTAATGCCTAAGACAAATTTAGCTATGTAGGATTTTGAAGAGATAGTTTGAGATATTAAACTTTCCAGTAAAAGAACCACATCTGTCTACAAGCTGGATCTAGAATTACAGTTTGGCCTTATTTGCTTAGAACGGGCTGCAATACCAGACACATCCATCCCATGGACAGATGTGGCATTGCTTCTGCAAAAAAAAAAAAGCAGCACATTTTTTCAGAGGGGGCATTCACATCATGATTTCCCTAAATGTTTATGGTATACGTTAGCATCCTGTCAAAAAAGGGATACCAGCTGATACTTGGTACATACTGGCTGCGGCCCCCTTTAAGGGCTTGAATGTAGTCAACTAGTGACTAGGTTCTGGACACATTTCCTGCACACATACTATTTAGTAACTCAAAAGTGTGGCACAGGCACAGTTCTTTAAACTAACTTTAAAACCATGAAAAATAAATGTAATATCTTACCAAAAGGCCATAAAATTGCCTAATAAGCACAGTCACAACCCGGAGCAGTCTCATACAGATTGGAAAATAGGGTTTCTCAACAGGAGCCGGAGAAGAATTACTACTGGAGCCTTGTCTGAATTTAATATTTGGTGAAAAGAGTTTAATCACAAGGGGGCACACACGCTCCTTCAACAGGAAACTAAATTCTTGGTGCTGTAAAAAAAATTACAAAAAAAGAAATAAAAAGAATAAAAAAAACAAACAGAATAGTAGACTTGATCACTATGTTTATGTAAGGATTTTGTTACCTGCAAGAAAACTTGTGGAAAGTCATTGAGGACCGATTCTAGTAGTTCCAAACCAAATGTCCTCGTCATCTCTGTCATTCCTACTAGCCAATAGGGGGCATCAGCATTAACCAGCTGACACAAGTCCTGAGGAGATCAGAGAAAGCCATTAATGGGCAGAAAAGAAACCTAAAAGGAGTCTAAGAACTACCAAGGCAAAAATTCTAACAAGCACTATTAACCCCTTCATGACCCAGCCCATTTTCACCTTCATGACCTGGGCATTTTTTGAAAATCTGACCACTGTCACTTTAAACATTAATAACTTTGGAATGCTTTTACTTATCATTCTGGTTCCGAGATTGTTTTTTCGTGACATATTCTACTTTATTTTATCGGTAAAATTTCACTGATATTTGTATCCTTTCTTGGTAAAAAATCTAAAAATTTCATGAAAATTTTGAAAATTTAGCATTTTTCTAACTTTGAAAGTCTCTGCTTGAAAGGAAAATGGATATTCCAAATAAATTACATATTGATTCACATATACAATATGTCTACTTTGTGTTTGCATTAAAAAATTGACAAGTTTTTACTTTTGGAAGACATCAGAGGGCTTCAAAGTTCCGCAGCAATTTTCCAATTTTTCTCAAGATTTTCAAAATCGTAATTTTTCAGGGCCCAGTTCAGGTTGGAAGTGGATTTTAAGGATCTTCATATTAGAAATACCCCATAAATGACCCCATTATAAAAACTGCACCCCGAAAGTATTCAAAATGACATTCAGTAAGTGTTTTAACCCTTTAGGTGTTTCACAGGAATAGCAGCAAAGTGAAGGAGAAAATTCTAAATCTTCATTTTTTACACTCGCATTTTCTTGTAGATCCAATTTTTTAATTTTTACAAGAGGTAAAAGGAGAGAAATCACCCTAAAATTTGTAACCCAATTTCTCTCGAGTAAGGAAATACCTCATATGCGTATGTAAAATGTTCGGTGGGCGCAGTAGAGGGCTCAGAAGGGAAGGAGCGACAATGGGATTTTGGAGAGTGAGTTTTTCTGAAAGGGTTTTTGGGGGGCATGTCCCATTTAGGAAGCCCCTATGGTGCCAGAACAGCGGACCCCCCCACATGTGACCCCATTTTGGAAACTATACCCCTCATGGAATGTAATAAGGGGTGCAGTGAGCATTTACACCCCACTGGCGTTTGACAGATATTTGAAACGGTGGACTGTGCAAATCAAAAATTTTATTTTTCATTTTCACAGACCACTGTTCCAAAAATCTGTCATACACCAGTGGGGTGTAAATGCTCACTGCACCCCTTATTACATTCCGTGAGGGGTATAGTTTCCAAAATGGGGTCACATATGGATATTTATTGTTTTGCGTTTGTCAGAACTGCTGTAACAATCAGCCACCCCTGTGCCAATCGCCTCAAATGTACATGGTGCACTCTCCCTTCTGGGCCTTGTTGTGCGCCCCCAGAGCACTTTGTGCCCACATATGGGGTATCTCCGTACTCAGGAGAAATTGCATTACAAATTTAGAGGGTCTTTTTTCCCTTTTACCTCTTGTGAAAATGAAAAGTATAGGGCAACACCAGCATGTCAGTGTAAAAAAATTATTTTTTTACACTAACATGCTGGTGTAGACCCCAACTTCACCTTTTCATAAGGGGTTAAAGAAGAAAAAGCCCCCCAAAATGTGTAAGGCAATTTCTCCCGAGTACGGCGATACCCCATATGTGTCCCAAAACTGTTGCCCTGAAATACGACAGGGCTCCAAAGTGAGAGAGCGCCATGCGCATTTGAGGCCTGAATTAGGGATTTGCATAGGGGTGGACATAGGGGTATTCTACGCCAGTGATTCCCAAACAGGGTGCCTCCAGCTGTTGCAAAACTCCCAGCATGCCTGGACAGTCAATGGCTGTCCGGCAATACTGGGAGTTATTATTTTGCAACAGCTGGAGGCTCCGTTTTGGAAACAGTAGCGTACCAGACGTTTTTCATTTTTTGGGGGGAGGGGGGCTGTGTAGGGGTATGTGTATATGTAGTGTTTTTTACTTTTTATTTTAGGTTAGTGTTAGTGTAGTGTTTTTAGGGTACAGTCACATGGGCAGAGGTTCACAGCCAGTTTGCCGCTGGAAATTTGAGCTGCAGCGCAAAATTTGCGCCATCTCAAACTTGCAGCACTCACTGTAAACCTCCGCCGATGTGAGTGCACCCTGTACATTCACATTGGGGGGAGGGGGCAAACATCCAGCTGTTGCAAACTCCGAGCATGCCCTTTGGCTGTCCGTGCATGCTGGGAGTTGTAGTTTTGCAACAGCTGGAGGAACACTGGTTTGGAAACACTAAGTTAAGTAATAAACTTTCAAGTGTTTTGCAACCAAACTTAGTGTTTCCAAACCAGTGTGCCTCCAGCTGTTGCAAAACTACAACTCCCAGCATGCATGGTCTGTCAGTGCATGCTGGGAGTTATAGTTTTGCAACAATTGCAACAGCTGGAGGCACTGAGGTAGGAAACGGACAATGTTTCCCAACTAGTGTGCCTCCAAATGTTGCAAAACTACAACTCCCAGCATGCCCAGACTGCCAAGGCATGCTGGAAGTTGTAGTTCGGCAATATCTGAAGGATCAGATGTTGCCGAACTACAACTTCCAGCATGCCTGGGCAGTCTGGGCATGCTGGGAGTTGTAGTTTTGCAACATCTGGAGGTCCACAGTTTGGAGACCACTGTATAATGGTCTCCAATCTGTGCTCTTCAAGATGTTAGAGAACTACAACTCCCAGCATGCCTGGACAGACTGAGCATGCTGAGATTTGTAGTTTTGCAACATCTGGAAGAGCACAGATTGGAGACCATTACACAGTGGTCTCCAAACTGTGGACCTCCAGATGTTGCAAAACTACAACTCCCAGCATGCCCAGAAAGCCAAAGGCTGTCTGGGCATGCTGGGAGTTGCAGTTTTGAAACTCTCAGAGGCAGCAGTGAGATCGCTTTACGGCGATCTCACTGCTGCCAATGAAGATGCTGCACTGCTACTGCAAACTCACCACCGGGGACGCAGCGCAGCCGGGACCGCATGGAGGACGTCGGGACCGCACGGAGGACGCCGGGACCGCTCGGGACACCGCATGGCCGGGTAAGTGACGCCGGGGGATGGGTCAGGGACACTTAGCAGAGCGGTGTGTGTCCCGATCCCCGTGATCCGGACTCACACACCGCGCTGCTAAGTATTTTCATAGCGAAACGCTGCTATCAGCTAGTCAGATTTGACCAGCTGATAGCAGCGATCGCTGGGGGGGGTGGGGGACGAAACCCCCCGTGGTCGCACGGTAAGATGGCTGGCTATCAGTGATAGCCACCATCTTTCCGGGCGCTGCGGGATGCCGCGAGTAGCGGCAGTAATGTCCATGACGTACCTGTATGTCATGGGTCGGGAACACCTTGCCACCCATGACGTACAGGTATGTCATAGGTCGGGAAGGGGTTAAAGGGGTACTCCGGTAAAAATCTTTTTTTTTTTTTTCTTCTAAAATTAACTGGTGCCAGAAAGTTAAACATATTTGTAAATTACTTCTATTAAAAAATCTTAATCCTTCCTGTACTTATTAGCTGCTGAATACTACAGTGGAAATTCTTTTCCGTTTGAAACACAGAGCTGTCTGCTGAGATCATGAGCACAGTGCTTTCTGCTGACTTCCCTGTCCATTTTTAGGAACTGTCCAGGGTAAAAGGAAATCCCCATAGAAAACATATGCTGTTCTGGACAGTTCATAAAATGGACAAAGATGTCAGCAGAGAGCACTGTGCTCATGATGTCTGCAGACAGCTCTGTGTTTCAAAAAGAAAATAATTTCTGCTGTAGTATTCAGCAGCTAGTAAGAACAGGAAGGAATAAGATTTTTTAATAGAAGTAATTTACAAATCTGTTTAACTTTTTGGCACCAGTTGATTTAAAAAAAAAAAAAAAAAGTTTTTCACCGGAGTACCCCTATAATGACACCAGCTTCAGTAAGCTTTTCGCAACATAGGGACATGACTAGAAGCCAACAACAAATCCTTGTTATAACTTCATACCTGAAACAGCATATACGCATCTTTAGCACACGGCTTCAAAGTGCTGACAGATCTTCTATTGCTGTTTCCAGTGACAGGCACAGGCTGCTCCACAACATCTGCACATAATAAAGTGATAGATTATAATCTTACAATGTCTGGATAACTGATTTTTTTTAACTGGCATAATCTGTTTTCATACTACTAAAATGTAACATCTGGATACCATTAAAAGAGAACCACCAAATATATCACTTGACACATAAGTAAGAACATGGTCTTGGAATATTTCTCAGATCAATTAATGGATTGTTAACCTTGACTTGCCCATCTGTGCTGATAGAAAAAAGTCAGAGATTTTTTCAGGTATGTTGGGAGGTCTTCCAAGGTCAAGTGCTAGAAGCAGTTTTCACTTCTACTAGCTATATTTTTAATTTAAGTAGTTTTCCAACTTTACAATTAAAGGCTTTACAATTATAATGGTACACATTTTTTTTCCACAGGTCTGTATTAACAATTGTGTTTGCTTTCTCTTCTATAACCTCTTGATGTGTCACATTCAGAGCAACGTCCATCAGAGAAGCTGCTCTGTCAGGTCTCATCTTTGCTCTTCTGAAGAAACTTTTGAGCTGATTTTGAGCAAATGAAAGGTAAACAGAGTCATAAATCAGCTTAGAAGTTCCATCAGGAGAGGAATTAAAGCATATTGCCATTTAGTAAAACATTTGACATGTTGTACCGACACGTCAAGTTTAGATGACAGTGGGTCTCACTCCTGAGGCCCTCTACAACTGTGAATTATTACAGTGTTAACGCACATGGCAATGTGCTTTACTCCTTGGCCGGCTGCCTGATGTGCTTCATTTTAGTCTATGATTGGCTATAACTCACAATCGCAGCTAGTCTCCCTCCTGAGACCTGGTGGAATCTAAACTTTTGACATGTCTGGATTAATAAATGTCAGTATCACTTTAAAGAGGTATTGCGATCTTCCCATTAAAGAACATTGTAATGCATGTCAAAATACAAATTTTTTCATATACCGTATATACTCGAGTATAAGCCGAGCTTTTCAGCACGATTTTTGCCATTTAGTAAAAATTTAGTCTTAGGTAGACATTCTGACAGTATGAAAGACACCATAAACATGCAAGTAACAGTAATACCAAGGTACAGGAGCATCCTTAAAATAAAAGGATTCTAATTTAAATGTTATGTAAATGTTTTCATAATCTAACAGAGAAATGTATTATGCATCTGTGGGACAACCAGTTAAAGAAAAAACATATATAGCGCTGACTTACAAGTAGATTTCTATTTGTTAACCACCACAAGTATTGTCAGTGAAAGCAAGACCATTGGGATTACCAATTAAATTAAAATCCTGGAAACATGGTAGAAATCATTAACTAAAAAGTGGCGGGCCAAACCGAGTATGAGGAGAATCACTTCCTGTGAAGTATGGACCAAATCAATGTGCACAGCCCGGATTTACCTTTGTGCCTCTCATCTTCAGCCACCATTCTCTCAAACACCACAGTGACTACTTGCCGCACTGTTGCTGCAGCCGTGTTATTTGTTATGTTGTCTTTAGTAAAGTGCAGTCTGAAGCAAAGGACGATGGCCTGCAAAATATATAGCAGATGGAATCATAGTAAATCCAATAAGAGGGTGATTACAGCTGGACTGTTTACTGTTAAGATTGTTAAGCACTAAGCCTTAAAATGGGATTTTAAAATATGGTTGTAGCTACTCAATCTAAAAATCATAAACTTTCTTTACCTATACTTACCGTACCTTTTGAACTCTATTTTGTTCCTTTGCAACTGGAACATCTGTAGGTCTTTGTTTGGAATCCTAATGACCACAGTGACAGCGGGGCCAATTGATGCTGACTGTAGTGATAGCTCATCCAAAATGGCATCTTGCAGCATCAGTTAGCCGTCACGGTCATGACATGGCATCACATTATGCAGGATTCCAAACTGAGCGCAATGGAGATCTCAAGGTAACAGCAAGAGAGAAACACATCGGAACTGCAAAGGCATATTAAGTATTTCTATATTTTAGGTCCAAACAACCATATTTTAAAATGCTAGTAAACATGTAGTTAATGTACTTTGCAGAAAAATATGATGTAACAGTCTTTATTGGAGGACCTGCCACTCATCAGGCAATGTACAGGCCACTGATACTTATCCATGGGCATAATGCACATCATGGCCTCAGTGCTATGAGCTTCCAAAAGGAATCCATTCATTTAATTATTACTGAACTTCTCGGCTACAGTAATGTCTCCCAACTTCTTCATTAAATAGATCTATTACCTTTGATAAGGCGTCATCATGAACCACTGTGTTAGTTGTTAGGAGAACCAAAACGGTCTGCAGAAGCTTTAATTCTTCTAGTCCATTCTCCATCAGCTGCCATAACATGTTAATAATATTGCCAGCAGCTGCCTTTGGAGACAAAGAGAAAAATATATAACTAAATGTAGTTTATGACCATCAATATTTAAAGTGATCTACAGTATTTTAAGGGTGTTCAGACATTTAAAAAATTTTGAAATTTGCATTTGTGTACCTTGCTGAAAATCAACAGCTGAAGCCACAGAAAACACACAGATTTCTTGTGATGAAATCTACTGAAGAAACCAGCAAAACAAATCCACCATGTATAGCGCTGTAAATATTTATTCGCCCAATTAACCCCTTTTACAAACAGCTACTGAAAAGCTTAATAATCACTCTACTCCTTATTTTGTAGTGTTTGGGAGATTTATCAAAACCTGTGGAGAGGAAAAGTTGACCAGTTGCCCATAGCAACCAATCAGATCGCTTCTTTCATTTTGCAGAGGCCTTATTAAGAATGAAAGAAGCGAGCTGATTGGTTGCTATGGGCAACTTTTCCTCTGTACAGGTTTTGATAAATTTCCCCCATTGATCCTAGATACAATCAACGCACATGTTCCATCATGTGGTAACATATTCCTCAAATATCTGTTAACCTTCTCTAGGATTGGTTACCTAAATTCTAGATTCCTAGGTCTTGGTAATGTATATAAAGGCAAGTAATCCTCTTCCCCGTACATGAGCGAAAAAAATAAATAAAAATACTAAGACTAGGTGCACATTTCTGTTGTGCTAGTCCAGTTTTTTTTTTTTTGGGAGCAGAACGGCCCCAAAACGTGTCAGATGATTAGATCCTGACAGATCCCATTGACTTGAATGGGGTCCACAGGGGATCCCGTAGTTTGCATGCACTATTTTTTTCTCCACTAAACTCCATTCATTATGACGGACTTGTTGATGGAGCTCTGTGAACAAGCATTAAGTTATTTTTTCAGCATTAGGACATCAAGCTCTGTACAATCAATGAACATCCAGTGGGCACTCAATGATATGATGGCAGCAGAATTGTGAAAACATCTCTGGGTGACTATACAAATATTATAATATATTAAATATTAAATGTAGATATATCTAGAAAGAAAAAAAAAAGGTTCAACGATAAACAAGTGTAAATCTAAAATAAACACAAAATGTTATTTTTACCCAGAAACATTAATTTCTTAGGCTTGGTTCACACCTGCTTTAACTTGTATATGATCTGCTCTGTCACTAATGCAAAAAAATTTATACAAAAATGTAAATTTATAGGGGCTAATGGGCTTTTGTCATGTTGTCTGGCCTTTCACAGGACAACACAGCCCTGAATTTTTCACATCACCTGAGCTTTTAACAAAGGAGTGAACCCAACTGGTTGTGTCACAATGCTGTATAAATAATGTAGGTTTTCCCTATGGTGAAGAGGGGACCCTGGCAGTCTGTACTCCTCATACCTCTGACACAACTTCATGTGACATCTGTCTCTGGATAGCAGCAAGGCAAAGCTGTGTGATTTTCGGTTCTTTTGTTCCACAGCCCATGAGAAAAGGTTGGACTACTTCTGAACTGTTCTCCTTCAATGCTTCAGGAATAAAAAGAAAAAAAAAAAAAGAAAAAGAAAATAAGAATATTACTATTTATTCAGAGATGCCAATGTACAGTTGACAGCAGTACAAAACAATTTCAATGATCTCAAAGTGTAATATAGTTTTAAAGAAACTGGTGCCCCTTGGTTGTCTTTTTTGAGCTACTCTAAGTCTTTTATCCTCCTTTTCAGTATTTATAGTCTGCTCTGTTTCTTGTTCTCCTGCATGAGATACTGATGCAAACTAATTCTCCTCCAGAAGTAAAAAAAAAAAATAAAAAATAACTCATGCCACCTAAATCATGGTCCAACCCATAACAGAGCCTTGAGCCATGAAGTGAGGTACTGTAGACTGCTGTCAGTACTAAGTAGAGTACTGTGGGCCTACTTGTCCTCATTGAAGAGATTAGGGATGTCCCGATACCATTTTTTTAAGACCGAGTACCAATACTTTTTCTTAAGTACTCGCCGATACCAATTACCGATACTTTTTTCAATGTCATGTGACAGGTTTTTTTTTTCCCTTAAGGGTACTTTCATACAGGCGGATCCACAGCGTATTTTATGCTGCAGATCTGCGGCTGAAGGACTGCTATGCGGTGCCTTTTTGATGTGCCTGCTCGGAGCGACATCACGCTGCTATGAGCAGAGAGCAGACACACTGCGATGTGCGAGTAGCAGTTTGAAAACAACAACTCCCAGCATGTTCGGACAGCTTTTGGCTGTACAGGCATGCTGAAAGTTGTAGTTTTGCAACAGCTGCTTGGGAAATACTGCTGTAATAATAATAAATAATACATATATAAATAAGCATTTACTATGCTCCTCCCTGGATGACAGCAGCTTGAAGGCTTTAAACAGCAGGACACTAAACAGTTTGTCATATTTTGCACAACAGTTCCTCAAAGATCCTGCTGGATCATTGAGGGTCCCAGATGTCGGAATTCTACTGAACATTCATTAAGAAATGGCAAAGCCTAGGAACATGCCCTCACTTGTTAAGACAGGAAGATCCCTTTAATGAATCACTGGATTTGTGGTCATGAACCATAAGTAATGATTATAAAATAGGGTGGAATAATTTAGAGTTATATGCTCACTTAAAGTGAACCTCCAACTGTGATGAACATCAGCTAGGGATCTTTGTAATATATCAGTTACCCTTGTATTTTTTTTCCCACTTATTTATCTGGTTTTGATTTCTCCTGGAAACCATCCACAAGCAGACAACCTGCTGCTGACAGGTAATGTGGCAGCCTATAGTGGATATAAAAGGCTGTTTCATGAAGACATCTGCTAAGAGTCTCCCTCTATAGGCAAAACGAAGAGTCGCTCCTGTTGTGTTAAAGAGGTGCTCCACTGCTCAGCGTTTGGAACAAACTGTTCCGAAAGCTGGAGCCGGGAGCTCGTGACGTCCTAGCCCCGCCCCCTCATGATGTCAGCTATATTAAAAGTTTCTAACAAAACCATATGAGTCTGTTGAGAATTACCTGTTAGTATATCAGTGTTCCGTGCAGCTATGTTTTTTACCTTCACTATCCCGGATTCTGCAGCCTGGAATATATAAAGCAAGATATAATAAACTCAGGTTTCATTCTGGAGAACACATTGAAAGTGTGTTGGACTAGTAAAACACTAAAATCCCTGGAAAAAATGATGGAATCCTCAAACTAAGTTCACATTGCCCTCGAGTTCTGTCTGCAAATCTGTCAAAACGACAAGAGTTCAGTGGAGAAAAAAAAAAGTGCATGCACAATTTTTTTCCGCTAAATGACAAAATCCATGATGGATCTCATTTAAAGGGGTACTCCACTGTTAGGGGATAAGGTGTCTGATCGCAGGGGGCCCGCCACTGGGGACCCCTGCAATCCCCCCTGCAACAGCCCAGAGCTAAGTTTTCTCCGAGGCCGATGACGGGCGGTGCAGGGGATGGGGCATTGTGACGTCACGGCCTGCCCCCTTGTGAACTCATGTGCGCCCCCCTCAATGCAAGTCTATTGAAGGGGCGTCACAATGCCCCGTCCCCTGCACCGCCCATCATCAGCCTAGGAGAAAACTTAGCTCCAGGCTGCTGAGGTAACGGGCTGCTGCAGGGGGGTCCCCAGCGGCGGGCCCCCCGTGATCAGACATCTTATTCCCTATCCTTTGGATAGGGGAAAAGATGTCTAACAGCGGAGTACCCCTTTAAAAAAAATGAGATCTGTCGGGACCCAATTGAGTCAGTTGTGCTCTGGCTCGTTTTGGGGGCCACAAAAAGATCCCAATGGACGGAGCACAATGGCAATGTGAACTTAGCCTTAGAGAATGTCTACCCAGGTTTTTCTTTGTAGCAAAACACACAAATCACAGATATAATACAAAACAATGTTTAATAACTGAACGTTATATCTTGTGAAAAGGTAATTCTTGTAATTTATGGCATAAAATAAAAAAATAAAATTCTGCCTCAGGACAACGTCCTGAGACATAGATTTAACCAATAAAAAGCAGGACAAACTTTCTAAATGAGCTCATGACAGATGAGCTTTGTAATGGACCACACTTATTTATTTTTTACTTACCATCCAAATCTCTCACTAAGGTTGGATCACGCACTGCGAGGAATCCACTGGGAAGCGAGAAATCCGCTGCGTATGTGATATGAGAAGACATACGCAGCCCTGTGTGCGCAATAAGGTTTGGAGGCGGACCCGCCACCAAACCTTACTTGACACACAGGGCGTGGAAGGAAGCGTGTGTGTTTTCTCACAGCATATACGCAGCGTGAAATATGCTGTGTATGCCCTATGTGTGACCCTACCTTTAGGCTAGGATTCCACTTGTTTTTTTTCCAGCTTTTTGTTCAACGAAAAAAAACGCTCTGAAAAAAATGCCCAAAAATACGCCACTGCAATTTCCTACGTCTGAAGTTTTTGCATTTGAGTTGAAATTGCATTTTTAGCCCCTTTTTTAGGCGTTTTTTTCTAAATGTGTTGGGTACAAAAAAAAATAAAGGATGCAGTAGGGATGGGAAAAAATGTATTAGGAGATTTTGTATTTTTTTTTATAATGAACTTTAAATTATTTGTAATAAAGTGTGTATGTGTGTTTCACTTTTTTTTCCTCTATTTTTTTTTGTTACATTTTTTAGGTAGTACTACTACTCCCAGCATGATGAGAGTAGTAGTACCTGTACTAATAGTCATATTGCCCCGGGTGTCAATCCTGACACCCGATGCGATCGTCCATAATATAGCAGAGAGGCGGAGCGGCTTTCTCCTGGGCTCCGCATCTCTGCTCTGTACTCCGGCCAGAGATATGAATAGGACATCACTCATTCATATTTTTCGCCCAGAGTGGGGATTGGCAGGATGGTTGCAGCCAATCACAGTTCTCAGAGGGAAATATAAATGAGTGATGTTCTATTCATATCACTGGCCGGAGTACAGAGCAGAGATGCGGAGCGCAGGAGAAAGCCTGCAATAGAAAGGACAATCGCAGTGGGTGTCAGGAGTGACACTTGCTGTGATCTTTCCTTAACTGCAGGTACTACTACTCCCATCATGGAGCACACTCTGTTCCATGTTGGGAGCTGTAGTACCTGTAGTTAAGGAAAGATCACAGTGGATGTCACTCCTGACACCCGCTGTGATCCTCCTGCATAATGTATAGATGTGGTCGGACGCTCTTCTGTGGTCCCCTGCACTGACATATATATACACCTATTCATATTTCCCACAGAGAGTTGTGATTGGCTGGAACCATCTGGCCAATCACAGCTCTCTGCGGGAAATATGAATAGGTGTATATATATACACTTCAGTGCAGGGGACCATAGAAGAGCGGTCGGCCGCATCTATAAATTATACATGAGGATCACAGGGGACCTGGGACGGTCTGTCAATTAGTACATGTACTACTACTCCCATCATGGAACAGTGTGTTCCATGCTGGGAGTAGTAGTACCACCTAAAAAATATAGGAAACAAAGTTAAGAACACACACACACTACATTTTTATTATTGTCAGCTTTATTTTTAGTGCCCTGCCCGCACACATAAATTGATCCCTGTTTAAAAAAAAAATATAAAGTTATATGTTAAAAAAAGATAAATTTCGTTAAATACAAATTTTTCCATCACTACTGAATCTTTTTTTTTTTTTTTTTAATGGTACCCTCTGAAATTTTATTAAAAAAAATGGTATCTCCATCACTTTTTTGGATCGCTAAAGTCCAAAAGAGAATAAAAACCGCCTGCACAAACGCCAAAGTTAAAACCCACATGGCATATTTCTTTGTGTTTTTTTTACTCCCATAGACTTCTATGGGAGAAAAACGCCACAGTTTCAGGGGAAAAAAGGCCATAGGCTCAATATGCTGCGATTTACCAAAACCTCCAAGTAGCTGAAAAGATGCCAAAAAGAGTGAAAAAACGCAAAAAGGTTTAAAAAAAAAAAATAATTAAATGCCAAACTGAAAAACGCCAAGTGGAAAAAGAATTTTGCGATTTCTCATTGATTTACAGCTAACATCTGGCCGCAGCATTTTTTGGCCAAATTGGTGTTTTTCTTGGCGTTTTTCCCAAAGAAAACAAAAAAATAAACTAGTGGAATTCCAGCCTTATAGCGCAATGACATCTGGACTGCTTGCAGGGCCGTATTTATGTGTTTGGTACTCTTCTCTGTGAAAAAAAATGCATGATCATCCTAAAAAATGGCTTTATCTTCAGCAAACCTATTTTCTATTGATAGAATAATAAAGTGCCCAAAAATTGTATGTACCTGCGCATACAGCCTAAAAAAATGTATTACACTTATGGATTATTAACATTTTAATCTCAATTTTTGTCTGTCTACACACAGTGGCATTTTTTTAAAGGGGTATTCCAGACACACACACATTATATATATATATATATATATATATATATATATATATATATATATATATATATATTAAGGATCAACCGATTATCAGTATGGCCGATATTATTGGCCGATAATCACGATTTTGGGCATTATCGGTATCGGCAATTACCTTGCCGATAAGCCGATAATGCCCCGCCCCCCGCACCGCCACCGCCCCCCCCCGATCCGCCACCCCGCACCGCGACCGCCCCCTGTAGTGCTGGGCGGTATACCGGTATGGATTTTTGCCCATACCGCTATAACGGTCGGGCCCCTCCCCCACCCTACTTACCCGTAATGGGGGTGGTCCGGGCCATCCATCCTGTAGTATCCGGCGGCATTCCGGGTGGAGGGTGAACCGGTCCGGGCTGTCCTTCTTCTCCGGGGGTCCTCTTCTCCACTCCGGGCAGGCTCCGGCCTAGTACACTGCATAGACGCCGCTACGCCGTGACGTCAGGTGCGTCGCTGCGCACGGGCATCACTGCGCAGCGGTGTCTATGCAGTGTACTAGGCCTGAGCCTGCCCGGAGTGGAGAAGAGGACCCCCGGAGAAGGACAGCCCGGACCGGTTCACCCTCACCCGGAATGCCGCCGGACACTACAGGAAGGGAGGATGGATGGCCCGGACCACCCTGACAGGTATGGGGAGAGAAGCGGGTGGTGGTGGTGGTGGCGGCGGCAGCGGCCTATGGCACCGCAAAAGCCACCGAAGTGCATTGATTTAAAGCGCCCGCTTTAAATCAATGCTCTGCAGCGGTGTCGAGGGGGATAAATAGCCGATAACTTATACCAGAATATCGGTATAAGTTATCGGCTATCGGCCCTAACCTCCACCGATTATCGGTATCGGCCCTAAAAAAACGATAATCGGTCGATCCCTAATATATATATATATATATATATATATATATATATATATATATATATATACACACACACACACATTGCTTAGGCCGCATATATATATATATATATATATATATATATATATATATATTGCTATGCCGAAGAAACACAATACCACTTTGGTTCTCTCATACAGATGCATGAGAGTGAAAGGCAACCCCTGCTCCATGCAAAAGGAGAGCCACAGCGCCTTGCAGGAGATTGCGAGGGGTCTCAGCGATCAGACCCTTATCCCCTATCCTTTTGATGGAGGATACATACTCCTAAACTGGAATACCCCTTTAATCATTTAATTAAAAAAAAAAAAAAAAAAAAAAAAAAAAGAGCATACTTACCCATCTTACTCCCTTGTGCTCTCCTGTGATGACTTCCAAATCTCCACTGATCACACTGGCTGATACTGCAGAGTTGAACTTGTCTTGGCATTAAAAGGGGTTATCCAGGAAATGAAAAACAGAGGTTGGGTGTGGTACTGCAGCTAATTTCCATGGAAGTGATTGGAGCCAAGTTGTAATACCACACCACAAGTGGATACAGAGAGGAACCGGTCTTTGAAAGAATTTTTTAAATCCTGGATAACCCCTTTAACAACCCACTCATCCAATCATTGAATGAACAGGACACAGCTGCACTCAGTGGTTGATATAGCAGACCGTCACTGCCAAGACAAGTCCATCTTAAAAGAAGCCAGCATAACCAGTGGGGAGCCGGAAGTAGTCACTAAAACAAGCTAAAGATTTCTGAATGATGGGGGTGTCGCTAGAACAAGTCAGTAAAAGCACTCACCTGAGTGTTCTTTCCCAGCCATCTCCTCACTGCCTCACACACCCCAAATGATCAAAACTTTTGACATGGCTCTGTGATTTCAGCATATCCTTATACAATAAGTTAAAAGCTAGAAACTGTATAACTGTATATCCCACAGAAATATAAGTCTGAGACTTCTATGAAATAGCATTAGAAATAGTTACAACTGAGATTAACACAACCCTTTTTTTATCCCAATTTAATTTCGACATTTTTTTTTTCTATTTTTGCTGAGAGACAGCTGCTATCTACAATCCATTTAGACAGTTTTCAGACCAGTTCCTTTTTTTCTACATTTATAAAGTCCTTCCTTTATATTTCCTATTCCTTTTGAATACTCTTAGGGCTTAAGCTCAAAAACTGCAGTGGGAGTTTTCCCAAAAAGCGACGGGAAAAAAACCTGTGTGGAAACCTAGCCCTGGAAGGTTAAAAAAAATTCCTGCTAAACGTACCAAAGAACACAGCTGCCTCCATATTTCTTAAATGGAAGAAGTTGAAAACTAAACAAAAAACACCTAAAAGGACTCTCAGACTTTGAGTAAGACTGGATGGGATTGAAGGAAATCTTACTGGAGTAAAGTACAGGGATATTGTCAATAAAAACCTGATCCAGAATGGTCTGGACCATACAATGGGCCAAAGGTTCACCTTCCAACAAAAGAATGACCCTAAGCACAGAGCCAAGACAACACAGGAGAAGCTTAGGGACAACTTTGTGAATGTCCTTGAGGTGCCCAGCCAGAGCCCCAATGCAACATCTCTAGAGGGACCTGAAAATGGCTTTCACCGATGGTCCCCATCCAACCTGACAGCCCTTGAGAGGATCTGCAGAGAAGAATGGCAGAAAAAAAAACAAATCCTGGTGTGCAAACCTTGAGGCATTATCCCTAAGAAGACTCGAGGCTGTAATCTCTGCCAAAGGTTATTCAAATCAGTACTAAGTAAAGGGTCTGAATACTTATGCCAATGCAATATTTTAGTTTTTCCTTTTCAACAATATTTTTTTTTTTTTTTTTTTTTAAGTTTTAACTTTCTGATTAGACTGTCATGGGGAACGGAGAACAGAACAATGAGGGAAACTTATAAACTCTTTATTTAACCTCTTGGGGACACAGGGCATATGCATACGCCCTGCATCCACGATCCTTAAGGACTCAGGACGTACCTGTACGCCCTGAGCCTGGTCCCGGTGTTTAAAACGGGGTCACGCCGTGACCCCGCATCGCACCGGGCCGGTCCCGGCTGCTAGTCATAGCAGGGACCCTGGGCTAACAGCGCGTCTGAAAGTGAAAGTAAACGCTTCCCGGCAGCTCAGTCGGGCTGATCGGGACATCGCGATAAAATCTGTCTCCGCGGCATCCGATCAGGGTTTGATTGCTCCAAGCCTGAGCTACAGGCTTGAGCAATCGAGCCCCTATCTCACTGATCCGTGCAAAGCTATGGCTTTGCAGGGATCAGCATAAGAGATCAGTGTGTGCAGTGTTATAGGTCCCTATGGAACAAAGGTCATTTAACCCCTTCCCTAATAAAAGTTTGAATCACCCCCCTTTTCCCATAAAAAATAAAAATAAATAAAATAATAAAAATAAACATATGTGGTATCGTTGCGTGCGGAAATATCGAACTATAAAAATATATCGTTAATTAAATCGCACGGTCAATGGCATACGTGCAAAAAAAAATCCAAAGTCCAAAATAGCATATTTTTGGTCACTTTTTATATCATGAAAAAATGAATAAAAAGCGATCAAAAAGTCCGATCAATACAAAAATGGTACCGATAAAAACTTCAGAACACGGTGCAAAAAAATTAGCCCCATACCGGCCCGTATGCGGAAAAATACAAACGTTATAGGGGTTAGAAGATGAGAATATTTAACATAGAAATTTTCCTGCATGTAGTTATGATTTTTTTTCCGAAGTACGAGAATATAGAACCTATATAAGTAGGGTATCATTTTAACCGTATGGACTTACAGAAAAAAGATAAGGTGTTATTTTTACCAAAAAATGCACTGCGTAGAAACCTAAGGGGTTAAACACAAAGTCACAACATAACAAAATGTGAAAAAAGTAAAAGGGTCAGATGACTTTTGGAATGCTATGTACATATTTACTGTGCATTTCTTTGCAAAAAATGATCAAGAACTACCAGTTCATTTACACTCTCTAAGAAGCTGGTATACAGTGGGGATCAAATGTTTGGGCACCCCAGGTAAAAATTTGTATTAATGTGCATAAAGAAGCCAAGGAAAGATGGAAAAATCTCTAAAAGGCATCAAATTACAGATTATACATTCTTATAATATGTCAACAAAAGTTAGATTTTATTTACATCATTTACACTTTCAAAATAACAGAAAACACGAAAATGGCCTCTGCAAAAGTTTGGGCACCCTGCAGACATTATTATATGCACTGCCCCCTTTGCAAAGCTGAGACCTGCCAGTGTCATGGATTGTTCTCAATCATCATCTGGGAAGACCAGGTGATGTCAATCTCAAAGGTTTTAAATGCCCAGACTCATCTGACCTTGCCCCAACAATCAGCACCATAGGTTCTTCTAAGCAGTTGTCTAGAAATGTGAAACTGAAAATAGTTGACGCTCACAAAGCTGGAGAAGGCTATAAGAAGATAGCAAAATGTTTTCAGATGTCAATATCCTCTGTTCGGAATGTAATTAAGAAATGGGAACAGTGGAAGTTAAAGCAAGATCTGGAAGACCAAGAAAAATATCAGACAGAACAGCTCACAGGATTGTGAGAAAAACAATTCAAAACCAACGTTTGACTGCACAATCCCTCCAGAAAGATCTGGCAGACACTGGAGTTGTGGTACACTATTCCACTATAAAGAGATACTTGTACAAATATGGTCTTCATGGAAGAGTCATCAGAAGAAAACCTCTTCTACGTCCTCACCACAAAAATCAGCGTTAGAACTTTGCAAATGAACATATAGACAAGCCTGATGCATTTTGGAAACAAGTTCTGTGGACCGATTAGGTTAAAATTTAACTTTTTGACCGGAAGGAGCAAAGGTACGTTTGGAGCAGAAGGGGAACAGAATTTAATGAAAAGAACCTCTGTCCAACTGTTAAGCATGGGGGTGGATCAATCATGCTTTAGGGTTGTATTGCAGCCAGTGGCACAGGGAACATCTCACGAGTAGAAGGAAAAATGGATTCAATAACATTTTAGCAAATTTTGGATGCTAACTTGATGCCATCTGTGAAAAAGCTGAAGTTAAAGAGAGGATGGCTTCTGCAAATTGATAATGATCCTAAACACACCTCAAAATCCATGGGGATTACATCAAGAGACATAAATTGAAGGTTTTGCCATGGCCTTCACAATCTCCTGACCTCAACATAATTGAAAATCTATGGATAGACCTTAAAGGGGTACTCCGGTGGTCAACGTGTTTTTCCATTTTTGACGTACCCTATTTGTTTTGTTTCATTTCTATTCTTGTTGTTTAGGCTACTCTATTTCCGTTCTTTGTTGTCTTTTGTCTTTGTTTTCCTATCTTTGCTTCTATTTCCTGTTTCTTGCTGTACTGAAAACTACAAATCCCAGCATGCCACATGCTTTGCTGGTTTGGGGCGGCTCTTTTTTTTTTGTTCCGCCCTCAGGGGTGTGGAAATTTTATAAACAACTACTTGTCCACGGGACTAAAATGGAGCAAAATATACTTGTCCCTCATGACGATCCACTTGTCCCGGCCAATTTTCGCTTTTACACACTAATTTTTTCCTCCTCGCCCTATAATACCTACTATAATGATACCTTTTAATTTTTCAATAACATTCTCTGAACCAAAAAATATATATATATTTGGGGTAGTGAAATTGAAATAGTAAAAGATAATTTAGCAGATTTGGTGGTTTTCTTTTCTGCGCCATTTACCTTGTGGTTGAGGTAACATGTTAGTTTGATACTTTAGGCCGACTGATTACAGCAATACCAGATTTGTATCGTTTACGTCATGTTTTACTAATTCTGAACGATTTCAAATTTTTTTAATTGCCATTTTTTAACCCCTGTAGCTTTATTTTTTTCCGCATACCAGGCTGTATGAGGGCTCATGTTTTGCACCATAATCTGTTTTTTTGTATCGGTACCATTTTGGTATTGATCTGACTTTTTAATCACTTTTATAACTTTTTTTTTATGGGATATTATAAAAATTGCAAATCTGTGGTTTGGTATTTTTTTACATTTACCGTACGGGATACATAATGTTATATTTTAATAGGTTGTACAATTACGCACGAAGCGATACCAAATATGTTTATTTTTATTATGTTTGCATGTTTTTATATAGGAAAAGGGGGTGATTTGAACTTTTAACAAGGAAGGGGTAAATGCAGCGGTCTTCAAACTGTGGCCCTCCAGATGTTGCAAAACTACAACTCCCAGCATGCCCGGACAGCCAACGGCTGTCCTGGCATGCTGGGAATTGTAGTTTTGGAACATCTGGAGGGGCACAGTTTGAAGACCACTATGTTAATGTGTCTTTCAAACTTTTATTAAAACTTTTTTATTCTTTTTTTTACACTTTATTAGACTTATAGGAGGAATCATTAGATTCCTCAGACAGATGAATAGAGTTTTATTGAACTCTATTGATCTGTGTGCTCTGTGACCCATTGATAGAGCCTGACTGAACCAGGCTCTATCAATGACAGAGCCGGGACAGGAGGAAGCAGAGGTAAGTCCTCCGGCTACCTCTATAGTGGATCGCCCCCCTGCGATCGCTCTGCGGGGGGGGGGGGGGGCGATCCACCCCACTAGCCCACCAGGGAGCATGCTGGCTATTAGCGGCAGCCCCCGGCTACTGAGAACAGCCGGGGGCTGCAGAGTATGGAGCGGGCAGGAATCCCGAGCCCGCTCCATACATACTGCAGAGCACCGCAGGCATCTCCCCGTGCAGACGTGCCTCCTCCCCTCAGCTCTCCGAAGCTACAGCTGGGGGGAGTGAAGGCAGAGGACGCAGGTCTGCACGGGGAGCAAGAAGCCACACCCCCTCATCTCCCCCCGCACGTCTGCAGAGCAGGGGAGATAATACATACACAGCTTCTCATCTCCCCTGCTCTGCTTCCGAGGATACAGTTTTTTATTGTCGGAGGCGGCAGAGTATGGAGCAGGCAGGAGTCGGCAGCCCGCTCCATACAGACTGCAGATCGCCACCGCACTTGTCAGGTCCGGCCCTGCTTGCCCGAAGCTGGGCTAAGGGCCGGACAAATTCACCTGCCCGGCGCCCAAAACTGCTAGTCCCGGGCGTCGGGCGATAGGAATTCCACATCCCTGCGCCCTTCACCCACCCTACTATTTTCCCGGGTCAGCCCCCTTATACACAGCACACTAATATAATCAGCCCTGGTTGAGATACATTGGCATATACAGACACACCTCTATAGGGCATATACCAGTGTTTCCCAACCAGGGTGCCTCCAGGTGTTGCAAAACTACTACTATCAGCATGCCTGGACAGCCAAAAGCTGTCTGGGCATGCTGGGAGTTGTAGTTTTGATACAACTGAAGACAACCTGGGTGGGAAACAATGCACTTTGTAATATACTGAATAGGCTAGGCCAGTGTTTCCCAATCAGTGTGCCTCCAACTGTTGCAAAACTACAACTCCCAGCATGCTCAAAGGCTGTAATGGAATGCTGGGAGTTGTAGTTTTACAACAGCTGGAGGCACACTGGTTTGGAAACACTGGTGTAACATGATGTGTATGCTGAATAGGCTAGGACAGTGTTTCCCAACCAGTGTGCCTCCAGCTGTTGCAAAACTACAACTCCCAGCATGCCCAAAGTCTGTCCAGGCATGCTGGGAGTTGTAGTTTTGATACAGCTGGAGGCAGACTGGTTTGTAAACACTAGCATACACACACATAACAGGGACTACAACTCCCAGCATGTGTCATTCAGGAGTCCCCCTCCTTCACACATAGAAATTCCCCTGCAGTCTATACATCTCCAGCCTGTGCACCTTGTTATCCTCCCCTTCACATAACACTCTTATCTTCTCTGTCTTCTTTCAGTGCAGACCTGCGTCCTCAGAAGACAAAGCAGGGGGGAGGGGAGATGAGGAGCTGTGTAGGAGCTTCTTGCTCTCATGCACACCTGTGACCACCAGGAGGGGGAGATAAGGGGGCGTGGCCTATATCTGTCATCCAGTTTTGAAAGAACAGAGAAAAAAAAAAAAAACATGACATCTTGTCCACAGCCTAATCCTAACATGTGGACAACAGTCAGAGATCCAACACAGAACTACAGAACTTCCTGGCCCACAAACAGGTAAGAAAAAAAGACACATGTTACACAAATATATAATACATGTCAATTGCAAAAAACATGAACATTAAAAGAAGATGCAATATAGCCAAAAATGTTAACCACCGGAGTACCCCTTTAAAAGAGCAGTGCGTGACAGACAGCCCAGAAATCTCAAAGAACTGGAAGACTTTTGTAAGGAAGAATGGGCAAAGATACCTCAAACAAGAATTGAAAGACTCTTGGCTGGCTACAAAAAGCGTTTACAAGCTGTGATACTTGCCAAAGGGGGCAGTACAAGATATTAACTCTGCAGGGTGCCCAAACTTTTGCAGACGCCATTTTTTTGTTTTCTGTTATTTTGAAAGTGTAAATGATGGAAATAAAATCTAACTTTTGCTGACATATTATAAGAATGTCTATTCTGTAATTTGATGCCTTTTGGAGATTTTTCCATCTTTCCTTGGCTTCTTTATGCACATTAATACAAATTTTTACCTGGGTGCCCAAACTTTTGATCCCCACTGTACTTTCCTTTGACCAGTTCAACATTGGCAATTATTATTCTTTTTAATCCTCAAATAATGTCAAGAAATACGTCATAGGCTGTGAAATCTAGGAAAATCCTTTTCCTTATGGTTATTACAAAAAAAAAAAAAAAAGTATGTATTGTTCAGACCTGCAAACTGAGCCAGACAGTATGTTGCACAGTGGACACCAACAGATCCCCTTGACTTTAATGTTTTCCATCTGGTGTCTGTTTATTAAGTGGGATCTGACCCGATGAGACCTGATAAGGTCCTTCATCCTGCAATGGACCTCCCTGGCATATGTGACCATAGCCTTTCACTGACATATAAACCAGTCCCTTGTGCTGTTCTCTGGTTGAGTACATGTTCTTTATATATATATATATATATATTCATATGTCTATATAAACAACATGTACAACATGTATATGTCAGTGAAAGGCTATGGTCACATATGTGAACACAGTCAAAGAAAGAGGTTATTGCCAGCTCACAGACTTGAAGCCATGCACTCAAGTTGAAGTTTGGAAGCCAGGAGATGCCGAGCCGTAACCCCGGTACAGATGCAATGCAAGAAAAAATTCCAACCAGGAAAAATGGTTTCCAGCTCCCAAACAATAGTCCGTTAAAAGTCCAAAATTTAATTAATCCATAAAAAAATCAGCATGGTAGAACAAAAAACACCCAGTGGATTAAAAACACAACTCCGACGCGTTTCGGACCATTATGTCCTTAATCATGGCACAAAGGAATGACGATTAAACTGTCAGGGAGGTCCATTGCAGGATGAAGGTGCGTATCCAATCTATTTAGGTAGGTGACTAAGCTTAAAGGGGTACTCCGCCCCTAGAAATCTTGGTTAGGTGATAAGACGTCTGACTGCAGGGGGGGTGCGGCCGCTGGGTGCAACCACAGCCACCAGGCCTTCTCCCATAGACATGAATGGAGGGGGCGTGACATCACAACAACAGCCGCCAGGCCTTCTCCCATAGACATGAATGGAGGGGGCGTGACATCACAACAACAGCCGCCAGGCCTTCTCCCATAGACATGAATGGAGGGGGTGTGGCATCACAACCACCACCGCCAGGCCTTCTCCCATAGACATGAATGGAGGGGGCGTGACGTCACAACCACAGCCTCCAGGCCTTCTCCCATAGACATGAATGGAGGGGGCGTGACGTCACAACCACAGCCTCCAGGCCTTCTCCCATAGACATGAATGGAGGGGGCATGACGTCACAACCACAGCTGCCAGGCCTTCTCCCATAGACATGAATGGAGGGGGCGTGACATCACAACCACAGCCGCTAGGCCTTCTCCCATAGACATGAATGGAGGGGGCGTGACGTCACAACCACAGTTGCCAGGCCTTCTCCCATAGACATGAATGGAGGGGGCGTGACGTCACAACCACAGCTGCCAGGCCTTCTCACATAGACATGAATGGAGGGGGCGTGACGTCACAACCACAGCTGCCAGGCCTTCTCCCATAGACATGAATGGAGGGGGCATGACGTCACAACCACAGCTGCTAGGCCTTCTCCCATAGACATGAATGGAGGGGGCGTGACGTCACAACCACAGCTGCTAGGCCTTCTCCCATAGACATGAATGGAGGGGGCGTGACGTCACAACCACAGCCGCTAGGCCTTCTCCCATAGACATGAATGGAGGGGGCGTGACGTCACAACCACAGCCGCCAGGCCTTCTCCCATAGACATGAATGGAGGGGGCGTGACGTCACAGCCACCCAAAACCGGCGTTTTGAACATAAATGTTCAGAAGGCTGGGTTGCCAGGCCCGAAATCGAGGGGGGACCCAGCGGCTGGACTCACACGATCAGACATCTTATCCCCCCTTTTTAAAGGAGAGCTAAAAAGGTAGGCAAGTAGCAACTTATTCTCAGCTCCTGAGCCTAGTGCAATTATATAACAATATCAGTGCTATGGGACTTTGCCTTGTTTTTATGAAGGTATGTTAAGTTGGCCTTCACTCCCTTTTAGAGAGCTTTAAACTGTTTACAAGAGTAAAAGTCTCTCAACTACATAATGTCATACTGTAATAATCTCCTTAGGATATGATGGCATGATGTCTTTTATATATATAATATATATCTTATAAAAATGAATATACATTTTTATTACCATATTGTATAACATAAGGAACACACCTGAACTAGACCTGGGCGAAATCCAATTGCAAGGTTGTGGCCTCAATGAAAGTAGAAAAATAAACAAAACTAAACCCATAATGCAGTTTTTTAATTATACAAACAAGAAAATCTGTTGTACTTTGTCATTTAAACTGGGGTGGGAAACGTCCAACATCATATGGTCTGCCCGGCCAAGGCAATAGACCAGTGGTTCCTAACCAGGGTGTCTTAACGTGGATTCTCACTGCATTCCATTGGGGAAGATGGCAACAGGATGCGCTATGACGCCTGTGGCTGAGCACCAACATAGCTGTCCTAGCACGTCCTAGGCTGTGAAGTCACTAGGGCCATGAGTGTCTTATCCTCCAGGATGCACAATGAGTGACGTCATCACGCACAGTGGTGACTGCAGGGGAGCTGAAAAGGTTTGGGGGAGGGGGGGGGGTCTGTGTTACCTACAGAAGGCAAACATCCTACAGCAGTTCTACCTACAGAGACAAGTTACCTTCAAGGAGGTCCTACCTACAGGGGGCAAGCTACAAAAGGTGAGGGGAACTAGCTAGAGGCGCAAGCTACCTTTAGAATGACCGATGTGAACCAAAGATCAATAATTAGCAAGATACTAAAAACAATTAGTGAGCTATGGACATCAGGAACCACCCTTGGATGCAGTATAGATTATAAAGCAGAATTTTTTGTAGTCTCTTATATAATACCAACCTGAAAGCTGCATAAACCATATAAAAAAAATATATATTTCATTTATTTTTTAATAATTTTTTTCTATTTAAAAACTTTAAATTTACAGAGTCAAGAAGGCCAACAGCAAGCACATACTGTATATAAAAATGAATCTGGATATTTTTCTTAAGGATGTTGGAGCTATTCTGATCAAGAAGTGATTTCAAGCAAGGCCTATTGCTGGCTTTCCATGGTAACTGGCTTGAATGCTCTCAGTTTGGAAATGACTTGTTTTCTCTTGTAAGCAGAAGAATTGGGATGCTTGTTCTCTTATTCAAACATACAGGAGTTATGCCAAAAAAAACAAAAACACACAAATGACTTGTACCAGCCTCTACAGTTACACATAAATGGTCACCGCAAGTGGAGCTTCCCAGATATTCTCAATGTGCTGCTCATCTCGGTGACAAAGTAGCAATATCACTGTTCAGTATTTCTGAATTATGCCGAAAGCTGTAACTCAGAGTAAGGCTGCATTCACACCACGTTTTTGCAATACAGTTCTGTATCAGGTTTTTGATGAAAAACGGATTCCTCAAAAACTAACTAAACTGTATCAAAATGTGTGTACAAATTTTAACCCGTATAAGGTTTGAAAAATGATGTCCGGTTGCATCCGTTTTTTAACTTTTCACTCCATTATAAATAAAGTTTCACTTGTTTGATTGAAATTCTAAGAAAAAAAAAACTGTGCAAAGTCAAAAACTGTATGGTGCAAACGGGACAGAACCGTACGCACATACGGTTCTGTAAGGTTCCCATGTTTTTAAAAAACGTATACGGTTTAATACGTTTTTTTCACTCTGACCAAAAACCATGATAGGCTACGGTTTTGGGTAGGGGGGGGGGGAAAAAAACACAAAGCAAAACGGATGCAACCAGATGAATCGTTTGACATACGGTTTAAAATGGAGAGTCAATGTATACGGCTTTAATACGGTTCCGTACGGTTTTCACATTGAGAATGTATACGAAAACTGTATTGCAAAAATGTGGTGTGAATGCACCCTTATCAATACTCTGGTATTAAAGTTACAGGCGCTTAGTTGGCTTTTGAGTTCTGAATGTTGTCTCACTGCAAAATATCAACATTGACATGCAGCAGAAGTGTGGAGAGGACGGAGAGCATACATAGGGGCAGCTCACACAGGCTGTAGATAGGGAGGAAAGAACACAGATGCACCCACAGCAAACTGTAGACTCCAGAACACACAGACACATTCAGCATGTATCATTATGAGTACACATCCACATGAGAAAAGTCTGAACCTAGCCACTGGCTAAAAACTGAATATCAGGAATGAGGATTGCAGTGTTTTTGCTTTTCTTTGCAGTGTTTGGCAGAGGTATGTATACATGAGGGAACATACCGTATATACTCGAGTATAAGCTGACCCGAATATAAGCCAAGGCCCCTAATTTTACCCCAAAAACCCAGGAAAAGTTATTGATTCGACTATAAGCCTAGGGTGGGGAATACATCATCCCTCCCATGTCATCATCCAGACCCCCGTCATCATCACCGCCTGTCAATCCCTTCATCAGTAGTCTTCAACCTGCGGACCTCCAGATGTTGCAAAACGGGCATGCTGGGTGTTGTAGTTTTGAAACCTCTGGAGGTCAACAGGTTGAAGACCACTGCGGCCTTCATCGTCATCCAGCCCCCCCCCCCTTTGTTTTGTACTCACCTCCCCTCGGCGGGAAGTTAGGGTGAGCTGGTCCTGGCCATCTATGCTTCAGAGTCCGTCCGGTGGGGATGGTTAGTCGTTGCGGGCTGTCCATTTTCTCCGCGCTTCGGGCCCGGACTAGTGATGTTGCCTTGACGACGACGCACAGGGACGTTGCGCATTAACGTCCCTTTGCGTCGTCGTCAAGGCAACGTCACTACTCCGGGGCCGGGCCCAAAGCACGGAGAAGAGGCCCCCCCCCCCGGTGAAAATGGACAGCCCGCAACGACTAATCTTCCCCACCGGAAGTTCCCTGCAGCATAGATGGCCCGGACCAGCTCACCCTAATTTCCCGCTGACGGAAACCATCCCGACAGAAGCCATAATCACACCTTTTTGGCTTCCTTAAGAAGATCGGGGTCAATGAAGATTTCTCAATGCAAACTGCAAATGGTTAAAGGGGTATTCCAGGAAAAAACTTTTTTTTATATATCAACTGGCTCCAGAAAGTTAAACAGATTTGTAAATAACTTCTATTAAAAAATCTTAATCCTTCCAGTACTTATGAGCTTCTGAAGTTAAGGTTGTTCTTTTCTGTCTGAGAGTTCTCTGATGACACGTGTCTCGGGAAACGCCCAGTTTAGAAGCAAATTCCCATAGCAAACCTCTTCTAAACTGGTCGTTTCCCGAGACACGTGTCATCAGAGAACTCTCAGACAGAAAAGAACAACCTTAACTTCAGAAGCTCATAAGTACTGGAAGGATTAAGATTTTTTAATAGAAGTAATTTACAAATCTGTTTAACTTTCTGGAGCCAGTTGATATAGAAAAAAAAAGTTTTTTCCTGGAATACCCCTTTAAGCCTTATTGCAACATTTTTAACTCACAACAACCCCTAACATACATCAAAAGCATTTCTTCCAATTCAAAAGGTGCATAATGATTTGTTTTATCATGAAGGAATTGTATTTTTGGGGTCATTTTGCGATGTGTATATATTTAAATTGTATGTTAAACTTATAGGACCAGATTTATTTTAATCTGTCCAATTTGTTCTTCGCAAACAACTGCAGCTCTGCTTTTATTTTACAGAACAAGATAAGGAATAAATGTTGAACTGTGATGGGTTGGTATGGATAAAGCAGACAGTTTTTGTCTTGTACAGATTGATAAATCTGGGCCATAATGTATAAGGGCACATGAACACTGTGGAATATCTGCACTGACACATTCTAGGAGGAGATTCAGGTGCAGCAGCTTACTTTAGGGGTACTCCACTGCCCCAGTGTCCAGAACATTTTGTTCCGAATGCTGGGTGCGGGCTATGGGGGTTGTGACGTAATGCACACCCCCCCCTAGTGATGCCATGCCATGTCCCCTCAATGCAAGTCTATGGGAGGGGGCGTGGCAGCCACCACGCCCCCTCCCATAGACTTGCATTGAGGGGACGTGGAAAGGCATCACTAGGGGGGCTTGGCCGTGACATCACAACCCCCATAGTCTGCACCACGCGTTCGGAACAAAATATTTTGGATGCTGGGGAGTGGAGTACCCCTTTAAGTTGCATTGCAGTCAATGGGGATGGCGCATGTCAACGGAGTCATAGCATCGACTCATTACGGCTGCACATGGAGTGTCCGCTGGGAACCTTACTGTAGCAAACAGTGTCAGTCCGGACACACCGAATGTCTGCCCGGATATTTAATAGTGTCCATGAGCCCTCAGCTTTGATATGGAGCCAAAGGTGGTAGCCACAAAGAACAAAACGTATACTATAGTCAGCTGCTAGTTACAAAAGGATAGCGAAGGTCATGTCAGGAGGCATAGTCTGTTCCAATGAACATGGCAGTGACAAGGTGGAATTAAAGCTGCCTCAGCTAAGGAATATTTGCCTCTTCAGCAACATGTTACAGAAACTGTTCAGGGGCCCCTCCAATGTAGTCATCACAATTCAGTCTGAAAAAGTGTTCAATCTCCTGGCACCAACAGTATCCTCCTGCCATGACAGGTTCCCTAAGCTAGGCTGGCCTTAAAGGGGTACTCCACTGGAAATTTTTTTTTTTTTTTTTTTAAATGGTGCCAGAAAGTTAAACAGATTTGTAAATTACTTCTATTTAAAAATCTTAATCCTTCCAGTACTTATCAGCTGCAGTATGTTCCACAGGAAGTTCTTTTATTTTTTTAAATTTCCTTTCTGTCTGACCACAGTGCTCTCTGCTGACACCTCTGTCCATTTTAGGAACTGTCCAGAGTAGAAGCAAATCCCCATAGCAAACCTCTCCTGCTCTGGACAGTTCCTGACATGGAAAGAGGTGTCAGCAGAGAGCACTGTGGTCAAGCAGAAAGGAAATTCAAAAAGAAAAGAACTTCCTGTGGAGCAAACAGCAGTTGATAAGTACTGTAAGTGTTAAGATTTTTTAATAGAAGTAATTTTTTAACTTTCTGGCACCAGTTGATTAAAATTTTTTTTTTCCAAGGGGAGCACCCCTTTAAAGAGAGGAGTGTAATGCCTGTTTTTTTCTTTATACACTGTAGCTCTCTTATTCCTGAAATACAAAAAAGGCATTTAACTAATAAAAAAAATATCCTTCTCTTACAACAGCAAGAAAAGAGAATTACCTTTCCACTAAACATAAGCAGAAAACCAGATTAGGAACTGAATAGGCCACCCCGAGGCAAAGCAAGAGAACAAGGGCAGAGTCATTGACACCCTTCACTGCAATTCTTTCCTCAGCTTCTGTCTATAGAACAAAGGATAAACTCAAAACGCAATGGAACAAAATTGAAGCGACACTTTCGTCAGAAAGTTGTATTTTTAAATGGGTTGCCGTGCAGAAAAAAAGAAAAAAAAAACAATAATAATACTAATAATTCTATGCCTTTCTATATACTAAAAACAAAGACAACAAAGTCACCTGAAATCACTAGACTGAGGGGGCAGACCTTACAACATAACATACCAAATATAATTACAATCAGGATCAAGGGGATCACAGAAGGATCCAGGCGCAGATAGGACAACAGATGCAGGGGATCAGGGGAGGAGAATATATTGCATTTTTTGTTTTAAGTGCAAAAGAAGACATATAAACGCACACACATATATTTGCTGCAGAGGTTTAATGCAAATAATGCTAATAAAGGAGGAAAAAAACTCTTGTGCAGGAAGCAGATGACTTTGTATAGTGGTTGTGCCAGTTTACTGCATTTCAGTTTCCATTGAAGTGAATGGGAGTTGCAGGAACCCAGCATGTCCACTACAAAATGTATGGCGCTGTCTGCTTCCGGTGCTGGTCACTATGTAGAGCTGATTTGCAATGCTGCCAAGAGTTACCACCCCACTGATCAGATATTGATGGACTATCCTGAGGATAAAACATCATTCAACAAGTATCAGAAAACCCAGTAAAACATAGGGAATTTCATACATGCAGGAAATACTACAGAAATAAAGCAAAATGCATTCACAATAAGTCACCAGACTAGGTATAAAAATATTAGTTTAATAGTTACTACTTATGAAAATAGAATTTGTGATAATATAAAGACTCGTGTAACAGGTGGCTATCATACTGGAAAACAAAATATTATGGCTATCAAGTTTTATATATAGTTATGGTTGTGTATTGCAAAACCACATAAAATATGGAGCAATAATACAGCAGAGGCTTTGTAGAAACCTCTTATCTTTTCTTTAAAATGGACACTGTCCAATACAAAAACTTGTTATATGTTGTACATCTTGGCAAAACATAACCTTTCTAATAAACTTCATAAGAAAATTTTATTTCCTATTTATAGAAATCATGGCTTTGTCGGAGCTGAAGCACAGGCATGGAAAAAGTCTAGTAAAGGAGGGTGGCCTATCAGACAGAAGGGAGCACAGAGGAGTGCTATCAGACAGGAGAGAGCACAGAGGAGTGCTATCAGACAGGAGAGAGCGCAGAGGAGTGCTATCAGACAGGAGAGAGCACAGAGGAGTGCCATCAGACAGGAGAGAGCACAGAGGAGTGCCATCAGACAGGAGAGAGCACAGAGGAGTGCCATCAGACAGGAGAGAGCGCAGAGGAGTACTATCAGACAGGAGAGAGCACAGAGGAGTGCTATCAGACAGGAGAGAGCACAGAGGAGTCTTATCAGACAGGAGAGAGCACAGAGGAGTCCTATCAGACAGGAGAGAGCACAGAGGAGTACTATCAGACAAGAGAGCACAGAGGAGTACTATCAGACAAGAGAGCACAGAGGAGTACTATCAGACAGGAGAGAGCACAGAGGAGTACTATGAGACAGGAGAGAGCACAGAGGAGTGTTATCAGACAGGAGAGAGCACAGAGGAGTGCTATCAGACAAGAGAGCACAGAGGAGTACTATCAGACAGGAGAGAGCACAGAGGAGTGCTATCAGACAAGAGAGAGCACAGAGGAGTACTATGAGACAGGAGAGAGAGCACAGAGGAGTACTATGAGACAGGAGAGAGAGCACAGAGGAGTACTATGAGACAGGAGAGAGCACAGAGGAGTGCTATCAGACAAGAGAGCACAGAGGAGTACCATCAGACAGGAGAGAGCACAGAGGAGTACTATGAGACAGGAGAGAGCACAGAGGAGTGCTATCAGACAGTAGAGAGCACAGAGGAGTGCTATCAGACAAGAGAGAGCACAGAGGAGTACTATAAGACAGGAGAGAGCACAGAGGAGTACTATGAGACAGGAGAGAGCACAGAGGAGTGCTATCAGACAGGAGAGAGCACAGAGGAGTGCTACCAGACAGGAGAGAGAGCAGAGGAGTCCTATCAGACAGGAGAGAGCACAGAGGAGTGCTATCAGACAGGAGAGAGCACAGAGGAGTGCTACCAGACAGGAGAGAGAGCAGAGGAGTCCTATCAGACAGGAGAGAGCACAGAGGAGTCCTATCAGACAGGAGAGAGCACAGAGGAGTCCTATCAGACAAGAGAGCACAGAGGAGTGCTATCAGACAAGAGAGCACAGAGGAGTACTATCAGACAGGAGAGAGCACAGAGGAGTACTATGAGACAGGAGAGAGCACAGAGGAGTGTTATCAGACAGGAGAGAGCACAGAGGAGTGCTATCAGACAAGAGAGCACAGAGGAGTACTATCAGACAGGAGAGAGCACAGAGGAGTACTATGAGACAGGAGAAAGCACAGAGGAGTGCTATCAGACAGGAGAGAGCACAGAGGAGTGCTATCAGACAAGAGAGAGCACAGAGGAGTACTATGAGACAGGAGAGAGAGCACAGAGGAGTACTATGAGACAGGAGAGAGAGCACAGAGGAGTACTATGAGACAGGAGAGAGCACAGAGGAGTGCTATCAGACAAGAGAGCACAGAGGAGTACCATCAGACAGGAGAGAGCACAGAGGAGTACTATGAGACAGGAGAGAGCACAGAGGAGTGCTATCAGACAGTAGAGAGCACAGAGGAGTGCTATCAGACAAGAGAGAGCACAGAGGAGTACTATGAGACAGGAGAGAGCACAGAGGAGTACTATGAGACAGGAGAGAGCACAGCGGAGTGCTATCAGACAGGAGAGAGCACAGAGGAGTGCTACCAGACAGGAGAGAGAGCAGAGGAGTCCTATCAGACAGGAGAGAGCACAGAGGAGTGCTATCAGACAGGAGAGAGCACAGAGGAGTGCTACCAGACAGGAGAGAGCACAGAGGAGTGCCTGTGCTTCAGCTTGGACAAAGACATGATTTCTATAAAAAGATAATAACATTTTCTTATGAAGTATATTAGAAAGGGTAATGTTTTGCCAAGATATACAACACATAAAAAGCTTTTGTATCTGACTGTGCCCATTAAAGGGGTACTCCGGGGAACTAAACCCATAGCTCATCCTTTCCTTTTCCCCAACCTAAGTCTTTAGTATAAATATCATTAATTATCTATATAGTGCAGTTTCCTTGTTACAGCTGTCACTTACTTGCAAGAAGTGAGTGACAGCCTTTCAGCCACTCTGTCTTGACTTACTCATTGCCCCACCTTTCAGGACAATCCCACATGACCTCTCTTGTCTGGCTTCACAGCGACCCAACCCCCCCCCCCCCCCCCCCCCTCCAGTGTCACGAGAGAAGCTGACAAGGAGAAAACGAAACAACATCCTAGCACAGGAGACAAATCTGGAGATGCTGGGCTATGTCTCATGAAGATTTTGAAGGAGATTTACTAGAACCTGTCCAGAGGAAAAGTTGCTGAGCTGTCCATAGCAACCAATCAGATCGCTTCTTTCATTTTCTGAGGCCTTGTCAAAAATGAAAGAAGCGATGTGATTGGTTGCTATGGGCAACTCAGCAACTTTTCCTCTGGACAAGTTTTGATAAATCTCCCCGTTCTCTTCAGACTGCTGCCATTGAGAGGATGACATGATTTATTGCTGGGGAAGGTATATGCAATAAAGTGTAAATTAGGGATCGACCAATGTCGTTTTTTAGGGCGATACCGATAATCTGTGGAGGTTAGGGCCGATAGCCGATAACTTATACCGATATTCCGGTATAAGTTATCAGCTATTTACCCCCCCCCCCCACACCGCTGCAGATCATTGATTTAAAGCGGGCACTTTAAATCAATGAACTGCAGTGGCTTTTGCGGTGCCATAGACCACCGCCGCCACCCGCTTCTCTCCCCCTGCCTGTCCGGGGGTCCTGAGTCCTATCACCACCAACCTACCGCTGCACCGCACCGTGTCACACCGCCCTGGCCCCGTTGCCACCCCCATCCACGGTTTTATAATTACCTGTTCCCGGGGCCCGGAGCCACTCTACATCCGGCTCCGGTGGCGTCCTCCTGAGCTGTCACTGTGCGCACTGATGGTGACGTCACGTCACTCGTCATTGCGCACAGCGTAACGCAGGACGCAGCAGGAGCCAGAATTAGCGTTGACCCCGGCTCCCGGGAACAGGTAATTATACAACCGGGGATGGGGGAGGCAATGGGGCCGGGGCGGTGCGGTGTGTGACGCAGTGCGGTGGTGGTGGGGGAGGTCGCGGTGCGGTGGGGGCGGTGCAGGGGGCGGGGCATTATCGGCATATCGGCAAGGTAATTGCCCATACCGATAATGCCCAAAATCATGATTATCGGCCAAACCGATAATCGGTCGATCCCTAGTGTAAATGTAAAACTAGTTTGTGTCAGCCGCACTGACTGCTGGGAGTTGTAGTTTTACAGACAAGCATGGGGGAGACTAAATAGAAAAAGTCTCAGAGGACACCAGGGGCCACAGGAGTGGGCGGAATTTAAAGTAAACTGCACAGGGGACACAGACAAGGTACTGTGGAGGCTTTGGGGCATTTGTTTTTTCTTTAGTTCCCTGGAGTACCCCTTTAAGGTCACATTCACTCAGAGATTCTATCTGAAGTGGTACTAGGACCGCATGGAAACGTGATCTGAATAGGTGGCAATGCATTTCCAAGCACATTTTGCCAAAAGAAAAAACATGGGTGGAGTCTGTGGTCCTCAATTTCGGCAGCGGAACATTCTTACCTTCCTTGCTCTTGCGCCACAAGTATCACAGAGCTGTGTTTCAGGTTTGGGGATATAACACGCCCGAATCATACCAGGCCTGGCATCAGCATTTGACTTGATGAACAGATATATAAAATACATGCTTCCGGACAATCAATTTAATGTCGCAGTGGAAAGAAGTAACCCTTTAAACAGCTATTTAAACTGAGAAGTGGAGATGCCTTTGGGGCTCTCTCTATAGTTATCTGTATGTTCAAACTATGGAAATTCAGGAAGAATCTAACACAAGGAAATTTTGCACGGATTCTGCTTACTGCAGCCTCCTAGTGAGTTATGCTGCTCCATTCACACGTCAGAAATTCTGCAGCATTAATTCTGATGAGAAACTGGACTCCAGCGATAGACTGAACAAATGTAATCTCCTGGCAGCATCCGTCAGAGAAGTGCCGTTCCTCAATGGGACACGGAAAATTTATACGAATTTAAGTGCCGATTCCGGAAAATTTTCAACAGCGCGGATCCACAATGAAGATTTAGAGAAGAATTTCCTCACACCCTAAGGGAGTCACTGGCATATCTCCATGGCTCTCATATATGCCTGAGGTGTAGGTCTGGGGTATAGAGAATAGGACAGAGGTCTCATATTTTGTTTGTCCTGAGAATCTCCACTCTCATTCATGGGGCCCTGAATCCCACTGGCTGTTGTTGACCCCTATATCACATCTATAATAGTGCACATGAAGGACCCATAGAGAAGTACACCCCATCCACACAATACATGCCACCTATCAGCCGGGCATCATTAACCCGAGGAGGCACCCAAATCTCCTGCCATGAGCCATCCATACCTCTTTGACAGGAGGGAACTTCTTCTTGCACTCCATGGACAGACCCCGCAGGTCACTCTGCATGTTCTCCAGGAGCTTCTTGATGGCCTCGGGGCTGCTGGTGGAGGAGGACATGTTTGCAGTGGACGAGCTCGGGGAGGCAGGGAAAAGCGGGGCTGTGAGCTGTGTCCGGAGGGAAGCGGTTCGGCCGCCTAGAACATGTCCCCGGCCGAGCACAGAGCTGTCAGCCCCTCGGCTCGGCCATCAGCCGGACTCCCAGAATCCCCTGCTCTCCGCACTGACACGTAACAGCCGCTTCCGTAAACACAAGCTGAGAGAACATCCGCGCAGGCGCAGTGTGAGCTTCCCGGAGAATTGTATTCGTCACTTAGTCCCGTGTGATGTCAGTGAGGAATGAATGTCCACCATACCTGCCTGTGTTCTACAATCCATACCTGCCTGTGTGTTCTACAATCCATACCTGCCTTTGTGTTCTACAATCTATACCTCACTGTGTTCTACAATCCATACCTCACTGTGTTCTACAATCCATACCTCACTGTGTTCTACAATCCATACCTCACTATGTTCTACAATCCATACCTCACTGTGTTCTACAATCTATACCTCACTGTGTTCTACAATCCATACCTGCCTGTGTGTTCTACAATCCATACCTCACTGTGTTCTACTATCCATACCTCACTGTGTTCTACAATCTATACCTCACTGTGTTCTACAATCCATACCTGCCTGTGTGTTCTACAATCCATACCTCACTGTGTTCTACAATCCATACCTCACTGTGTTCTACAATCCATACCTGCCTGTGTTCTACAATCCATACCTCACTGTGTTCTACAATCCATACCTGCCTGTGTGTTCTACAATCCATACCTGCCTGTGTGTTCTACAATCCATACCTCACTGTGTTCTACAATCCATACCTCACTGTGTTCTACAATCCATACCTCACTGTGTTCTACAATCCATACCTGCCTGTGTGTTCTACAATCCATACCTCACTGTGTTCTACAATCCATACCTGCCTGTGTGTTCTACAATCCATACCTGCCTGTGTGTTCTACAATCCATACCTCACTGTGTTCTACAATCCATACCTGCCTGTGTGTTCTACAATCCATACCTGCCTGTGTGTTCTACAATCCATACCTCACTGTGTTCTACAATCCATACCTGCCTGTGTGTTCTACAATCCATACCTGCCTGTGTGTTCTACAATCCATACCTCACTGTGTTCTACAATCCATACCTGCCTGTGTGTTCTACAATCCATACCTGCCTGTGTGTTCTACAATCCATACCTCACTGTGTTCTACAATCCATACCTGCCTGTGTGTTCTACAATCCATACCTGCCTGTGTGTTCTACAATCCATAACTCACTGTATTCTACAATCCATACCTGCCTGTGTGTTCTACAATCCATACCTGCCTGTGTGTTCTACAATCCATACCTCACTGTGTTCTACAATCCATACCTCACTGTGTGTTCTACAATCCATACCTGCCTGTGTGTTCTACAATCCATACCTCACTGTGTGTTCTACAATCCATACCTCACTATGTTCTACAATCCATACCTCACTGTGTTCTACAATCCATACCTCACTGTGTTCTACAATCCATACCTCACTGTGTGTTCTACAATCCATACCTCACTATGTTCTACAATCTATACCTCACTATGTTCTACAATCCATACCTCACTGTGCTCTACAATCCATACCTCACTGTGTTCTACAATCCATACCTCACTGTGTTCTACAATCTATACCTCACTGTGTTCTACAATCCATACCTGCCTGTGTGTTCTACAATCCATACCTCACTGTGTTCTACTATCCATACCTCACTGTGTTCTACAATCTATACCTCACTGTGTTCTACAATCCATACCTGCCTGTGTGTTCTACAATCCATACCTCACTGTGTTCTACAATCCATACCTCACTGTGTTCTACAATCCATACCTGCCTGTGTTCTACAATCCATACCTCACTGTGTTCTACAATCCATACCTGCCTGTGTGTTCTACAATCCATACCTGCCTGTGTGTTCTACAATCCATACCTCACTGTGTTCTACAATCCATACCTCACTGTGTTCTACAATCCATACCTCACTGTGTTCTACAATCCATACCTGCCTGTGTGTTCTACAATCCATACCTGCCTGTGTGTTCTACAATCCATACCTCACTGTGTTCTACAATCCATACCTGCCTGTGTGTTCTACAATCCATACCTGCCTGTGTGTTCTACAATCCATACCTCACTGTGTTCTACAATCCATACCTGCCTGTGTGTTCTACAATCCATACCTGCCTGTGTGTTCTACAATCCATACCTCACTGTGTTCTACAATCCATACCTGCCTGTGTGTTCTACAATCCATACCTGCCTGTGTGTTCTACAATCCATACCTCACTGTGTTCTACAATCCATACCTGCCTGTGTGTTCTACAATCCATACCTGCCTGTGTGTTCTACAATCCATACCTCACTGTGTTCTACAATCCATACCTGCCTGTGTGTTCTACAATCCATACCTGCCTGTGTGTTCTACAATCCATAACTCACTGTATTCTACAATCCATACCTGCCTGTGTGTTCTACAATCCATACCTGCCTGTGTGTTCTACAATCCATACCTCACTGTGTTCTACAATCCATACCTCACTGTGTGTTCTACAATCCATACCTGCCTGTGTGTTCTACAATCCATACCTCACTGTGTGTTCTACAATCCATACCTCACTATGTTCTACAATCCATACCTCACTGTGTTCTACAATCCATACCTCACTGTGTTCTACAATCCATACCTCACTGTGTGTTCTACAATCCATACCTCACTATGTTCTACAATCTATACCTCACTATGTTCTACAATCCATACCTCACTGTGCTCTACAATCCATACCTCACTGTGTTCTACAATCCATACCTCACTGTGTTCTACAATCTATACCTCACTGTGTTCTACAATCCATACCTGCCTGTGTGTTCTACAATCCATACCTCACTGTGTTCTACTATCCATACCTCACTGTGTTCTACAATCTATACCTCACTGTGTTCTACAATCCATACCTGCCTGTGTGTTCTACAATCCATACCTCACTGTGTTCTACAATCCATACCTCACTGTGTTCTACAATCCATACCTGCCTGTGTTCTACAATCCATACCTCACTGTGTTCTACAATCCATACCTGCCTGTGTGTTCTACAATCCATACCTGCCTGTGTGTTCTACAATCCATACCTCACTGTGTTCTACAATCCATACCTCACTGTGTTCTACAATCCATACCTCACTGTGTTCTACAATCCATACCTGCCTGTGTGTTCTACAATCCATACCTGCCTGTGTGTTCTACAATCCATACCTCACTGTGTTCTACAATCCATACCTGCCTGTGTGTTCTACAATCCATACCTGCCTGTGTGTTCTACAATCCATACCTCACTGTGTTCTACAATCCATACCTGCCTGTGTGTTCTACAATCCATACCTGCCTGTGTGTTCTACAATCCATACCTCACTGTGTTCTACAATCCATACCTGCCTGTGTGTTCTACAATCCATACCTGCCTGTGTGTTCTACAATCCATACCTCACTGTGTTCTACAATCCATACCTGCCTGTGTGTTCTACAATCCATACCTGCCTGTGTGTTCTACAATCCATACCTCACTGTGTTCTACAATCCATACCTGCCTGTGTGTTCTACAATCCATACCTGCCTGTGTGTTCTACAATCCATAACTCACTGTATTCTACAATCCATACCTGCCTGTGTGTTCTACAATCCATACCTGCCTGTGTGTTCTACAATCCATACCTCACTGTGTTCTACAATCCATACCTCACTGTGTGTTCTACAATCCATACCTGCCTGTGTGTTCTACAATCCATACCTCACTGTGTGTTCTACAATCCATACCTCACTATGTTCTACAATCCATACCTCACTGTGTTCTACAATCCATACCTCACTGTGTTCTACAATCCATACCTCACTGTGTGTTCTACAATCCATACCTCACTATGTTCTACAATCTATACCTCACTATGTTCTACAATCCATACCTCACTGTGCTCTACAATCCATACCTCACTGTGTTCTACAATCCATACCTCACTGTGTTCTACAATCCATACCTCACTGTGTGTTCTACAATCCATACCTCACTATGTTCTACAATCTATACATCACTATGTTCTACAATCCATACCTCACTGTGCTCTACAATCCATACCTCACTGTGTTCTACAATCCATACCTCACTGTGTTCTACAATCCATACCTCACTGTGTTCTACAATCCATACCTCACTGTGTTCTACAATCCATACCTGCCTGTGTGTTCTACAATCCATACCTCACTGTGTTCTACAATCCATACCTCACTGTGTTCTACAATCCATACCTCACTGTGTTCTACAATCCATACCTCACTGTGTTCTACAATCCATACCTCACTGTGTTCTACAATCTATACCTCACTGTGTTCTACAATCCATACCTCACTGTGTGTTCTACAATCCATACCTCACTATGTTCTACAATCTATACCTCACTATGTTCTACAATCCATACCTGCCTGTGTGTTCTACAATCCATACCTCACTGTGTTCTACAATCCATACCTGCCTGTGTGTTCTTCAATCCATACCTGCCTGTGTGTTCTACGATCCATACCTCACTGTGTTCTACAATCCATACCTCACTGTGTTCTACAATCCATACCTGCCTGTGTGTTCTACAATCCATACCTCACTGTGTTCTACAATCCATACCTGCCTGTGTGTTCTACAATCCATACCTGCCTGTGTGTTCTACAATCCATACCTCACTGTGTTCTACAATCCATACCTGCCTGTGTGTTCTACAATCCATACCTCACTGTGTTCTACAATCCATACCTCACTGTGTTCTACAATCTATACCTCACTGTGTTCTACAATCCATACCTCACTGTGTTCTACAATCCATACCTGCCTGTGTGTTCTACAATCCATACCTCACTGTGTTCTACAATCCATACCTCACTGTGTTCTACAATCCATACCTCACTGTGTTCTACAATCCATACCTCACTGTGTTCTACAATCCATACCTCACTGTGTTCTACAATCTATACCTCACTGTGTTCTACAATCCATACCTCACTGTGTTCTACAATCCATACCTCACTGTGTTCTACAATCCATACCTCACTGTGTTCTACAATCCATACCTCACTGTGTTCTACAATCCATACCTCACTGTGTTCTACAATCCATACCTCACTGTGTTCTACAATCTATACCTCACTGTGTTCTACAATCCATACCTCACTGTGTTCTACAATCCATACCTGCCTGTGTGTTCTACAATCCATACCTCACTGTGTTCTACAATCCATACCTGCCTGTGTGTTCTACAATCTATACCTCACTGTGTTCTACAATCCATACCTCACTGTGTTCTACAATCTATACCTCACTGTGTTCTACAATCCATACCTCACTGTGTTCTACAATCCATACCTGCCTGTGTGTTCTACAATCCATACCTCACTGTGTTCTACAATCCATACCTCACTGTGTTCTACAATCCATACCTCACTGTGTTCTACAATCCATACCTCACTGTGTTCTACAATCCATACCTCACTGTGTTCTACAATCTATACCTCACTGTGTTCTACAATCCATACCTCACTGTGTGTTCTACAATCCATACCTCACTATGTTCTACAATCTATACCTCACTATGTTCTACAATCCATACCTCACTGTGCTCTACAATCCATACCTCACTGTGTTCTACAATCCATACCTCACTGTGTTCTACAATCCATACCTCACTGTGTGTTCTACAATCCATACCTCACTGTGTTCTACAATCCATACCTCACTATGTTCTACAATCTATACCTCACTATGTTCTACAATCCATACCTCACTGTGCTCTACAATCCATACCTCACTGTGTTCTACAATCCATACCTCACTGTGTTCTACAATCCATACCTCACTGTGTGTTCTACAATCCATACCTCACTGTGTTCTACAATCTATACCTCACTGTGTTCTACAATCCATACCTGCCTGTGTGTTCTACAATCCATACCTCACTGTGTTCTACAATCCATACCTCACTGTGTTCTACAATCTATACCTCACTGTGTTCTACAATCCATACCTGCCTGTGTGTTCTACAATCCATACCTCACTGTGTTCTACAATCCATACCTCACTGTGTTCTACAATCCATACCTGCCTGTGTTCTACAATCCATACCTCACTGTGTTCTACAATCCATACCTGCCTGTGTGTTCTACAATCCATACCTCACTGTGTTCTACAATCCATACCTCACTGTGTTCTACAATCCATACCTCACTGTGTTCTACAATCCATACCTCACTGTGTTCTACAATCCATACCTCACTGTGTTCTACAATCCATACCTCACTGTGTTCTACAATCCATACCTGCCTGTGTGTTCTACAATCCATACCTCACTGTGTTCTACAATCCATACCTGCCTGTGTGTTCTACAATCCATACCTGCCTGTGTGTTCTACAATCCATACCTCACTGTGTTCTACAATCCATACCTGCCTGTGTGTTCTACAATCCATACCTGCCTGTGTGTTCTACAATCCATACCTCACTGTGTTCTACAATCCATACCTGCCTGTGTGTTCTACAATCCATACCTCACTGTGTTCTACAATCCATACCTGCCTGTGTGTTCTACAATCCATACCTGCCTGTGTGTTCTACAATCCATACCTCACTGTGTTCTACAATCCATACCTGCCTGTGTGTTCTACAATCCATACCTGCCTGTGTGTTCTACAATCCATAACTCACTGTATTCTACAATCCATACCTGCCTGTGTGTTCTACAATCCATACCTGCCTGTGTGTTCTACAATCCATACCTCACTGTGTTCTACAATCCATACCTCACTGTATGTTCTACAATCCATACCTGCCTGTGTGTTCTACAATCCATACCTCACTGTGTGTTCTACAATCCATACCTCACTATGTTCTACAATCCATACCTCACTGTGTTCTACAATCCATACCTCACTGTGTTCTACAATCCATACCTCACTGTGTGTTCTACAATCCATACCTCACTATGTTCTACAATCTATACCTCACTATGTTCTACAATCCATACCTCACTGTGCTCTACAATCCATACCTCACTGTGTTCTACAATCCATACCTCACTGTGTTCTACAATCCATACCTCACTGTGTGTTCTACAATCCATACCTCACTATGTTCTACAATCTATACATCACTATGTTCTACAATCCATACCTCACTGTGCTCTACAATCCATACCTCACTGTGTTCTACAATCCATACCTCACTGTGTTCTACAATCCATACCTCACTGTGTTCTACAATCCATACCTCACTGTGTTCTACAATCCATACCTGCCTGTGTGTTCTACAATCCATACCTCACTGTGTTCTACAATCCATACCTCACTGTGTTCTACAATCCATACCTCACTGTGTTCTACAATCCATACCTCACTGTGTTCTACAATCCATACCTCACTGTGTTCTACAATCTATACCTCACTGTGTTCTACAATCCATACCTCACTGTGTGTTCTACAATCCATACCTCACTATGTTCTACAATCTATACCTCACTATGTTCTACAATCCATACCTCACTGTGCTCTACAATCCATACCTCACTGTGTTCTACAATCCATACCTCACTGTGTTCTACAATCCATACCTCACTGTGTGTTCTACAATCCATACCTCACTGTGTTCTACAATCCATACCTCACTGTGTTCTACAATCCATACCTGCCTGTGTGTTCTACAATCCATACCTCACTGTGTTCTACAATCCATACCTGCCTGTGTGTTCTTCAATCCATACCTGCCTGTGTGTTCTACAATCCATACCTCACTGTGTTCTACAATCCATACCTCACTGTGTTCTACAATCCATACCTGCCTGTGTGTTCTACAATCCATACCTCACTGTGTTCTACAATCCATACCTGCCTGTGTGTTCTACAATCCATACCTGCCTGTGTGTTCTACAATCCATACCTCACTGTGTTCTACAATCCATACCTGCCTGTGTGTTCTACAATCTATACCTCACTGTGTTCTACAATCCATACCTCACTGTGTTCTACAATCTATACCTCACTGTGTTCTACAATCCATACCTCACTGTGTTCTACAATCCATACCTCACTGTGTTCTACAATCCATACCTCACTGTGTTCTACAATCCATACCTGCCTGTGTTCTACAATCCATACCTGCCTGTGTGTTCTACAATCCATACCTGCCTGTGTGTTCTACAATCCATACCTCACTGTGTTCTACAATCTATACCTCACTGTGTTCTACAATCCATACCTCACTGTGTTCTACAATCCATACCTCACTGTGTTCTACAATCCATACCTGCCTGTGTGTTCTTCAATCCATACCTGCCTGTGTGTTCTACAATCCATACCTCACTGTGTTCTACAATCCATACCTCACTGTGTGTTCTACAATCCATACCTCACTGTGTTCTACAATCCATACCTGCCTGTGTGTTCTACAATCCATACCTCACTGTGTTCTACAATCCATACCTCACTGTGTTCTACAATCCATACCTCACTGTGTTCTACAATCCATACCTGCCTGTGTGTTCTACAATCCATACCTCACTGTGTTCTACAATCCATACCTCACTGTGTTCTACAATCCATACCTCACTGTGTTCTACAATCCATACCTCACTGTGTTCTACAATCCATACCTCACTGTGTTCTACAATCCATACCTGCCTGTGTGTTCTACAATCCATACCTCACTGTGTTCTACAATCCATACCTGCCTGTGTGTTCTACAATCCATACCTGCCTTTGTGTTCTACAATCTATACCTCACTGTGTTCTACAATCCATACCTCACTGTGTTCTACAATCTATACCTCACTGTGTTCTACAATCCATACCTGCCTGTGTGTTCTACAATCCATACCTCACTGTGTTCTACAATCCATACCTCACTGTGTTCTACAATCTATACCTCACTGTGTTCTACAATCCATACCTGCCTGTGTGTTCTACAATCCATACCTCACTGTGTTCTACAATCCATACCTCACTGTGTTCTACAATCCATACCTGCCTGTGTTCTACAATCCATACCTCACTGTGTTCTACAATCCATACCTGCCTGTGTGTTCTACAATCCATACCTCACTGTGTTCTACAATCCATACCTCACTGTGTTCTACAATCCATACCTCACTGTGTTCTACAATCCATACCTCACTGTGTTCTACAATCCATACCTCACTGTGTTCTACAATCCATACCTCACTGTGTTCTACAATCCATACCTGCCTGTGTGTTCTACAATCCATACCTCACTGTGTTCTACAATCCATACCTGCCTGTGTGTTCTACAATCCATACCTGCCTGTGTGTTCTACAATCCATACCTCACTGTGTTCTACAATCCATACCTGCCTGTGTGTTCTACAATCCATACCTGCCTGTGTGTTCTACAATCCATACCTCACTGTGTTCTACAATCCATACCTGCCTGTGTGTTCTACAATCCATACCTCACTGTGTTCTACAATCCATACCTGCCTGTGTGTTCTACAATCCATACCTGCCTGTGTGTTCTACAATCCATACCTCACTGTGTTCTACAATCCATACCTGCCTGTGTGTTCTACAATCCATACCTGCCTGTGTGTTCTACAATCCATAACTCACTGTATTCTACAATCCATACCTGCCTGTGTGTTCTACAATCCATACCTGCCTGTGTGTTCTACAATCCATACCTCACTGTGTTCTACAATCCATACCTCACTGTGTGTTCTACAATCCATACCTGCCTGTGTGTTCTACAATCCATACCTCACTGTGTGTTCTACAATCCATACCTCACTATGTTCTACAATCCATACCTCACTGTGTTCTACAATCCATACCTCACTGTGTTCTACAATCCATACCTCACTGTGTGTTCTACAATCCATACCTCACTATGTTCTACAATCTATACCTCACTATGTTCTACAATCCATACCTCACTGTGCTCTACAATCCATACCTCACTGTGTTCTACAATCCATACCTCACTGTGTTCTACAATCCATACCTCACTGTGTGTTCTACAATCCATACCTCACTATGTTCTACAATCTATACATCACTATGTTCTACAATCCATACCTCACTGTGCTCTACAATCCATACCTCACTGTGTTCTACAATCCATACCTCACTGTGTTCTACAATCCATACCTCACTGTGTTCTACAATCCATACCTCACTGTGTTCTACAATCCATACCTGCCTGTGTGTTCTACAATCCATACCTCACTGTGTTCTACAATCCATACCTCACTGTGTTCTACAATCCATACCTCACTGTGTTCTACAATCCATACCTCACTGTGTTCTACAATCCATACCTCACTGTGTTCTACAATCTATACCTCACTGTGTTCTACAATCCATACCTCACTGTGTGTTCTACAATCCATACCTCACTATGTTCTACAATCTATACCTCACTATGTTCTACAATCCATACCTGCCTGTGTGTTCTACAATCCATACCTCACTGTGTTCTACAATCCATACCTGCCTGTGTGTTCTTCAATCCATACCTGCCTGTGTGTTCTACAATCCATACCTCACTGTGTTCTACAATCCATACCTCACTGTGTTCTACAATCCATACCTGCCTGTGTGTTCTACAATCCATACCTCACTGTGTTCTACAATCCATACCTGCCTGTGTGTTCTACAATCCATACCTGCCTGTGTGTTCTACAATCCATACCTCACTGTGTTCTACAATCCATACCTGCCTGTGTGTTCTACAATCTATACCTCACTGTGTTCTACAATCCATACCTCACTGTGTTCTACAATCTATACCTCACTGTGTTCTACAATCCATACCTCACTGTGTTCTACAATCCATACCTGCCTGTGTGTTCTACAATCCATACCTCACTGTGTTCTACAATCCATACCTCACTGTGTTCTACAATCCATACCTCACTGTGTTCTACAATCCATACCTCACTGTGTTCTACAATCCATACCTCACTGTGTTCTACAATCTATACCTCACTGTGTTCTACAATCCATACCTCACTGTGTTCTACAATCCATACCTCACTGTGTTCTACAATCCATACCTCACTGTGTTCTACAATCCATACCTCACTGTGTTCTACAATCCATACCTCACTGTGTTCTACAATCCATACCTCACTGTGTTCTACAATCTATACCTCACTGTGTTCTACAATCCATACCTCACTGTGTTCTACAATCCATACCTGCCTGTGTGTTCTACAATCCATACCTCACTGTGTTCTACAATCCATACCTGCCTGTGTGTTCTACAATCTATACCTCACTGTGTTCTACAATCCATACCTCACTGTGTTCTACAATCTATACCTCACTGTGTTCTACAATCCATACCTCACTGTGTTCTACAATCCATACCTGCCTGTGTGTTCTACAATCCATACCTCACTGTGTTCTACAATCCATACCTCACTGTGTTCTACAATCCATACCTCACTGTGTTCTACAATCCATACCTCACTGTGTTCTACAATCCATACCTCACTGTGTTCTACAATCTATACCTCACTGTGTTCTACAATCCATACCTCACTGTGTGTTCTACAATCCATACCTCACTATGTTCTACAATCTATACCTCACTATGTTCTACAATCCATACCTCACTGTGCTCTACAATCCATACCTCACTGTGTTCTACAATCCATACCTCACTGTGTTCTACAATCCATACCTCACTGTGTGTTCTACAATCCATACCTCACTGTGTTCTACAATCCATACCTCACTATGTTCTACAATCTATACCTCACTATGTTCTACAATCCATACCTCACTGTGCTCTACAATCCATACCTCACTGTGTTCTACAATCCATACCTCACTGTGTTCTACAATCCATACCTCACTGTGTGTTCTACAATCCATACCTCACTGTGTTCTACAATCTATACCTCACTGTGTTCTACAATCCATACCTGCCTGTGTGTTCTACAATCCATACCTCACTGTGTTCTACAATCCATACCTCACTGTGTTCTACAATCTATACCTCACTGTGTTCTACAATCCATACCTGCCTGTGTGTTCTACAATCCATACCTCACTGTGTTCTACAATCCATACCTCACTGTGTTCTACAATCCATACCTGCCTGTGTTCTACAATCCATACCTCACTGTGTTCTACAATCCATACCTGCCTGTGTGTTCTACAATCCATACCTCACTGTGTTCTACAATCCATACCTCACTGTGTTCTACAATCCATACCTCACTGTGTTCTACAATCCATACCTCACTGTGTTCTACAATCCATACCTCACTGTGTTCTACAATCCATACCTCACTGTGTTCTACAATCCATACCTGCCTGTGTGTTCTACAATCCATACCTCACTGTGTTCTACAATCCATACCTGCCTGTGTGTTCTACAATCCATACCTGCCTGTGTGTTCTACAATCCATACCTCACTGTGTTCTACAATCCATACCTGCCTGTGTGTTCTACAATCCATACCTGCCTGTGTGTTCTACAATCCATACCTCACTGTGTTCTACAATCCATACCTGCCTGTGTGTTCTACAATCCATACCTCACTGTGTTCTACAATCCATACCTGCCTGTGTGTTCTACAATCCATACCTGCCTGTGTGTTCTACAATCCATACCTCACTGTGTTCTACAATCCATACCTGCCTGTGTGTTCTACAATCCATACCTGCCTGTGTGTTCTACAATCCATAACTCACTGTATTCTACAATCCATACCTGCCTGTGTGTTCTACAATCCATACCTGCCTGTGTGTTCTACAATCCATACCTCACTGTGTTCTACAATCCATACCTCACTGTATGTTCTACAATCCATACCTGCCTGTGTGTTCTACAATCCATACCTCACTGTGTGTTCTACAATCCATACCTCACTATGTTCTACAATCCATACCTCACTGTGTTCTACAATCCATACCTCACTGTGTTCTACAATCCATACCTCACTGTGTGTTCTACAATCCATACCTCACTATGTTCTACAATCTATACCTCACTATGTTCTACAATCCATACCTCACTGTGCTCTACAATCCATACCTCACTGTGTTCTACAATCCATACCTCACTGTGTTCTACAATCCATACCTCACTGTGTGTTCTACAATCCATACCTCACTATGTTCTACAATCTATACATCACTATGTTCTACAATCCATACCTCACTGTGCTCTACAATCCATACCTCACTGTGTTCTACAATCCATACCTCACTGTGTTCTACAATCCATACCTCACTGTGTTCTACAATCCATACCTCACTGTGTTCTACAATCCATACCTGCCTGTGTGTTCTACAATCCATACCTCACTGTGTTCTACAATCCATACCTCACTGTGTTCTACAATCCATACCTCACTGTGTTCTACAATCCATACCTCACTGTGTTCTACAATCCATACCTCACTGTGTTCTACAATCTATACCTCACTGTGTTCTACAATCCATACCTCACTGTGTGTTCTACAATCCATACCTCACTATGTTCTACAATCTATACCTCACTATGTTCTACAATCCATACCTCACTGTGCTCTACAATCCATACCTCACTGTGTTCTACAATCCATACCTCACTGTGTTCTACAATCCATACCTCACTGTGTGTTCTACAATCCATACCTCACTGTGTTCTACAATCCATACCTCACTGTGTTCTACAATCCATACCTGCCTGTGTGTTCTACAATCCATACCTCACTGTGTTCTACAATCCATACCTGCCTGTGTGTTCTTCAATCCATACCTGCCTGTGTGTTCTACAATCCATACCTCACTGTGTTCTACAATCCATACCTCACTGTGTTCTACAATCCATACCTGCCTGTGTGTTCTACAATCCATACCTCACTGTGTTCTACAATCCATACCTGCCTGTGTGTTCTACAATCCATACCTGCCTGTGTGTTCTACAATCCATACCTCACTGTGTTCTACAATCCATACCTGCCTGTGTGTTCTACAATCTATACCTCACTGTGTTCTACAATCCATACCTCACTGTGTTCTACAATCTATACCTCACTGTGTTCTACAATCCATACCTCACTGTGTTCTACAATCCATACCTCACTGTGTTCTACAATCCATACCTCACTGTGTTCTACAATCCATACCTGCCTGTGTTCTACAATCCATACCTGCCTGTGTGTTCTACAATCCATACCTGCCTGTGTGTTCTACAATCCATACCTCACTGTGTTCTACAATCTATACCTCACTGTGTTCTACAATCCATACCTCACTGTGTTCTACAATCCATACCTCACTGTGTTCTACAATCCATACCTGCCTGTGTGTTCTTCAATCCATACCTGCCTGTGTGTTCTACAATCCATACCTCACTGTGTTCTACAATCCATACCTCACTGTGTGTTCTACAATCCATACCTCACTGTGTTCTACAATCCATACCTGCCTGTGTGTTCTACAATCCATACCTCACTGTGTTCTACAATCCATACCTCACTGTGTTCTACAATCCATACCTCACTGTGTTCTACAATCCATACCTGCCTGTGTGTTCTACAATCCATACCTCACTGTGTTCTACAATCCATACCTCACTGTGTTCTACAATCCATACCTCACTGTGTTCTACAATCCATACCTCACTGTGTTCTACAATCCATACCTCACTGTGTTCTACAATCCATACCTCACTGTGTTCTACAATCCATACCTGCCTGTGTGTTCTACAATCCATACCTCACTGTGTTCTACAATCCATACCTGCCTGTGTGTTCTACAATCCATACCTGCCTGTGTGTTCTACAATCCATACCTCACTGTGTTCTACAATCCATACCTGCCTGTGTGTTCTACAATCCATACCTGCCTGTGTGTTCTACAATCCATACCTCACTGTGTTCTACAATCCATACCTGCCTGTGTGTTCTACAATCCATACCTCACTGTGTTCTACAATCCATACCTGCCTGTGTGTTCTACAATCCATACCTGCCTGTGTGTTCTACAATCCATACCTCACTGTGTTCTACAATCCATACCTGCCTGTGTGTTCTACAATCCATACCTGCCTGTGTGTTCTACAATCCATAACTCACTGTATTCTACAATCCATACCTGCCTGTGTGTTCTACAATCCATAGCTGCCTGTGTGTTCTACAATCCATACCTCACTGTGTTCTACAATCCATACCTCACTGTGTGTTCTACAATCCATACCTGCCTGTGTGTTCTACAATCCATACCTCACTGTGTGTTCTACAATCCATACCTCACTATGTTCTACAATCCATACCTCACTGTGTTCTACAATCCATACCTCACTGTGTTCTACAATCCATACCTCACTGTGTGTTCTACAATCCATACCTCACTATGTTCTACAATCTATACCTCACTATGTTCTACAATCCATACCTCACTGTGCTCTACAATCCATACCTCACTGTGTTCTACAATCCATACCTCACTGTGTTCTACAATCCATACCTCACTGTGTGTTCTACAATCCATACCTCACTATGTTCTACAATCTATACATCACTATGTTCTACAATCCATACCTCACTGTGCTCTACAATCCATACCTCACTGTGTTCTACAATCCATACCTCACTGTGTTCTACAATCCATACCTCACTGTGTTCTACAATCCATACCTCACTGTGTTCTACAATCCATACCTGCCTGTGTGTTCTACAATCCATACCTCACTGTGTTCTACAATCCATACCTCACTGTGTTCTACAATCCATACCTCACTGTGTTCTACAATCCATACCTCACTGTGTTCTACAATCCATACCTCACTGTGTTCTACAATCTATACCTCACTGTGTTCTACAATCCATACCTCACTGTGAGTTCTACAATCCATACCTCACTATGTTCTACAATCTATACCTCACTATGTTCTACAATCCATACCTCACTGTGCTCTACAATCCATACCTCACTGTGTTCTACAATCCATACCTCACTGTGTTCTACAATCCATACCTCACTGTGTGTTCTACAATCCATACCTCACTGTGTTCTACAATCCATACCTCACTGTGTTCTACAATCCATACCTGCCTGTGTGTTCTACAATCCATACCTCACTGTGTTCTACAATCCATACCTGCCTGTGTGTTCTTCAATCCATACCTGCCTGTGTGTTCTACAATCCATACCTCACTGTGTTCTACAATCCATACCTCACTGTGTTCTACAATCCATACCTGCCTGTGTGTTCTACAATCCATACCTCACTGTGTTCTACAATCCATACCTGCCTGTGTGTTCTACAATCCATACCTGCCTGTGTGTTCTACAATCCATACCTCACTGTGTTCTACAATCCATACCTGCCTGTGTGTTCTACAATCTATACCTCACTGTGTTCTACAATCCATACCTCACTGTGTTCTACAATCTATACCTCACTGTGTTCTACAATCCATACCTCACTGTGTTCTACAATCCATACCTCACTGTGTTCTACAATCCATACCTCACTGTGTTCTACAATCCATACCTGCCTGTGTTCTACAATCCATACCTGCCTGTGTGTTCTACAATCCATACCTGCCTGTGTGTTCTACAATCCATACCTCACTGTGTTCTACAATCTATACCTCACTGTGTTCTACAATCCATACCTCACTGTGTTCTACAATCCATACCTCACTGTGTTCTACAATCCATACCTGCCTGTGTGTTCTTCAATCCATACCTGCCTGTGTGTTCTACAATCCATACCTCACTGTGTTCTACAATCCATACATCACTGTGTGTTCTACAATCCATACCTCACTGTGTTCTACAATCCATACCTGCCTGTGTGTTCTACAATCCATACCTCACTGTGTTCTACAATCCATACCTCACTGTGTTCTACAATCCATACCTCACTGTGTTCTACAATCCATACCTGCCTGTGTGTTCTACAATCCATACCTCACTGTGTTCTACATTCCATACCTCACTGTGTTCTACAATCCATACCTCACTGTGTTCTACAATCCATACCTCACTGTGTTCTACAATCCATACCTCACTGTGTTCTACAATCCATACCTCACTGTGTTCTACAATCCATACCTGCCTGTGTGTTCTACAATCCATACCTCACTGTGTGTTCTACAATCCATACCTCACTATGTTCTACAATCTATACCTCACTGTGTTCTACAATCCATACCTGCCTGTGTGTTCTACAATCCATACATGCCTGTGTGTTCTACAATCCATACCTCACTGTGTTCTACAATCCATACCTGCCTGTGTGTTCTACAATCCATACCTGCCTGTGTGTTCTACAATCCATACCTCACTGTGTTCTACAATCCATACCTGCCTGTGTGTTCTACAATCCATACCTCACTGTGTTCTACAATCCATACCTGCCTGTGTGTTCTACAATCCATACCTGCCTGTGTGTTCTACAATCCATACCTCACTGTGTTCTACAATCCATACCTGCCTGTGTGTTCTACAATCCATACCTGCCTGTGTGTTCTACAATCCATAACTCACTGTATTCTACAATCCATACCTGCCTGTGTGTTCTACAATCCATACCTGCCTGTGTGTTCTACAATCCATACCTCACTGTGTTCTACAATCCATACCTCACTGTGTGTTCTACAATCCATACCTGCCTGTGTGTTCTACAATCCATACCTCACTGTGTGTTCTACAATCCATACCTCACTATGTTCTACAATCCATACCTCACTGTGTTCTACAATCCATACCTCACTGTGTTCTACAATCCATACCTCACTGTGTGTTCTACAATCCATACCTCACTATGTTCTACAATCTATACCTCACTATGTTCTACAATCCATACCTCACTGTGCTCTACAATCCATACCTCACTGTGTTCTACAATCCATACCTCACTGTGTTCTACAATCCATACCTCACTGTGTGTTCTACAATCCATACCTCACTATGTTCTACAATCTATACATCACTATGTTCTACAATCCATACCTCACTGTGCTCTACAATCCATACCTCACTGTGTTCTACAATCCATACCTCACTGTGTTCTACAATCCATACCTCACTGTGTTCTACAATCCATACCTCACTGTGTTCTACAATCCATACCTGCCTGTGTGTTCTACAATCCATACCTCACTGTGTTCTACAATCCATACCTCACTGTGTTCTACAATCCATACCTCACTGTGTTCTACAATCCATACCTCACTGTGTTCTACAATCCATACCTCACTGTGTTCTACAATCTATACCTCACTGTGTTCTACAATCCATACCTCACTGTGTGTTCTACAATCCATACCTCACTATGTTCTACAATCTATACCTCACTATGTTCTACAATCCATACCTCACTGTGCTCTACAATCCATACCTCACTGTGTTCTACAATCCATACCTCACTGTGTTCTACAATCCATACCTCACTGTGTGTTCTACAATCCATACCTCACTGTGTTCTACAATCCATACCTCACTGTGTTCTACAATCCATACCTGCCTGTGTGTTCTACAATCCATACCTCACTGTGTTCTACAATCCATACCTGCCTGTGTGTTCTTCAATCCATACCTGCCTGTGTGTTCTACAATCCATACCTCACTGTGTTCTACAATCCATACCTCACTGTGTTCTACAATCCATACCTGCCTGTGTGTTCTACAATCCATACCTCACTGTGTTCTACAATCCATACCTGCCTGTGTGTTCTACAATCCATACCTGCCTGTGTGTTCTACAATCCATACCTCACTGTGCTCTACAATCCATACCTGCCTGTGTGTTCTACAATCCATACCTCACTGTGTTCTACAATCCATACCTGCCTGTGTGTTCTACAATCCATACCTGCCTGTGTGTTCTACAATCCATACCTGCCTGTGTGTTCTACAATCCATACCTCACTGTGTTCTACAATCCATACCTGCCTGTGTGTTCTACAATCCATACCTGCCTGTGTGTTCTACAATCCATACCTCACTGTGTTCTACAATCCATACCTGCCTGTGTGTTCTACAATCCATACCTGCCTGTGTGTTCTACAATCCATACCTCACTGTGTTCTACAATCCATACCTCACTGTGTGTTCTACAATCCATACCTGCCTGTGTGTTCTACAATCCATACCTCACTGTGTGTTCTACAATCCATACCTCACTATGTTCTACAATCCATACCTCACTGTGTTCTACAATCCATACCTCACTGTGTTCTACAATCCATACCTCACTGTGTGTTCTACAATCCGTACCTCACTATGTTCTACAATCTATACCTCACTATGTTCTACAATCCATACCTCACTGTGCTCTACAATCCATACCTCACTGTATTCTACAATCCATACCTCACTGTGTTCTACAATCCATACCTCACTGTGTGTTCTACAATCCATACCTCACTATGTTCTACAATCTATACCTCACTATGTTCTACAATCCATACCTCACTGTGCTCTACAATCCATACCTCACTGTGTTCTAAAATCCATACCTCACTGTGTTCTACAATCCATACGTCACTGTGTTCTACAATCCATACCTCACTGTGTTCTACAATCCATACGTCACTGTGTTCTACAATCCATACCTCACTGTGTTCTACAATCCATACCTGCCTGTGTGTTCTACAATCCATACCTCACTGTGTTCTACAATCCATACCTCACTGTGTTCTACAATCCATACCTCACTGTGTTCTACAATCCATACCTCACTGTGTTCTACAATCCATACCTCACTGTGTTCTACAATCTATACCTCACTGTGTTCTACAATCCATACCTCACTGTGTGTTCTACAATCCATACCTCACTATGTTCTACAATCTATACCTCACTATGTTCTACAATCCATACCTCACTGTGCTCTACAATCCATACCTCACTGTGTTCTACAATCCATACCTCACTGTGTTCTACAATCCATACCTCACTGTGTGTTCTACAATCCATACCTCACTGTGTTCTACAATCCATACCTCACTATGTTCTACAATCTATACCTCACTATGTTCTACAATCCATACCTCACTGTGCTCTACAATCCATACCTCACTGTGTTCTACAATCCATACCTCACTGTGTTCTACAATCCATACCTCACTGTGTGTTCTACAATCCATACCTCACTGTGTTCTACAATCTATACCTCACTGTGTTCTACAATCCATACCTGCCTGTGTGTTCTACAATCCATACCTCACTGTGTTCTACAATCCATACCTCACTGTGTTCTACAATCTATACCTCACTGTGTTCTACAATCCATACCTGCCTGTGTGTTCTACAATCCATACCTCACTGTGTTCTACAATCCATACCTCACTGTGTTCTACAATCCATACCTGCCTGTGTTCTACAATCCATACCTCACTGTGTTCTACAATCCATACCTGCCTGTGTGTTCTACAATCCATACCTCACTGTGTTCTACAATCCATACCTCACTGTGTTCTACAATCCATACCTCACTGTGTTCTACAATCCATACCTCACTGTGTTCTACAATCCATACCTCACTGTGTTCTACAATCCATACCTCACTGTGTTCTACAATCCATACCTGCCTGTGTGTTCTACAATCCATACCTCACTGTGTTCTACAATCCATACCTGCCTGTGTGTTCTACAATCCATACCTGCCTGTGTGTTCTACAATCCATACCTCACTGTGTTCTACAATCCATACCTGCCTGTGTGTTCTACAATCCATACCTGCCTGTGTGTTCTACAATCCATAACTCACTGTATTCTACAATCCATACCTGCCTGTGTGTTCTACAATCCATACCTGCCTGTGTGTTCTACAATCCATACCTCACTGTGTTCTACAATCCATACCTCACTGTATGTTCTACAATCCATACCTGCCTGTGTGTTCTACAATCCATACCTCACTGTGTGTTCTACAATCCATACCTCACTATGTTCTACAATCCATACCTCACTGTGTTCTACAATCCATACCTCACTGTGTTCTACAATCCATACCTCACTGTGTGTTCTACAATCCATACCTCACTATGTTCTACAATCTATACCTCACTATGTTCTACAATCCATACCTCACTGTGCTCTACAATCCATACCTCACTGTGTTCTACAATCCATACCTCACTGTGTTCTACAATCCATACCTCACTGTGTGTTCTACAATCCATACCTCACTATGTTCTACAATCTATACATCACTATGTTCTACAATCCATACCTCACTGTGCTCTACAATCCATACCTCACTGTGTTCTACAATCCATACCTCACTGTGTTCTACAATCCATACCTCACTGTGTTCTACAATCCATACCTCACTGTGTTCTACAATCCATACCTGCCTGTGTGTTCTACAATCCATACCTCACTGTGTTCTACAATCCATACCTCACTGTGTTCTACAATCCATACCTCACTGTGTTCTACAATCCATACCTCACTGTGTTCTACAATCCATACCTCACTGTGTTCTACAATCTATACCTCACTGTGTTCTACAATCCATACCTCACTGTGTGTTCTACAATCCATACCTCACTATGTTCTACAATCTATACCTCACTATGTTCTACAATCCATACCTCACTGTGCTCTACAATCCATACCTCACTGTGTTCTACAATCCATACCTCACTGTGTTCTACAATCCATACCTCACTGTGTGTTCTACAATCCATACCTCACTGTGTTCTACAATCCATACCTCACTGTGTTCTACAATCCATACCTGCCTGTGTGTTCTACAATCCATACCTCACTGTGTTCTACAATCCATACCTGCCTGTGTGTTCTTCAATCCATACCTGCCTGTGTGTTCTACAATCCATACCTCACTGTGTTCTACAATCCATACCTCACTGTGTTCTACAATCCATACCTGCCTGTGTGTTCTACAATCCATACCTCACTGTGTTCTACAATCCATACCTGCCTGTGTGTTCTACAATCCATACCTGCCTGTGTGTTCTACAATCCATACCTCACTGTGTTCTACAATCCATACCTGCCTGTGTGTTCTACAATCTATACCTCACTGTGTTCTACAATCCATACCTCACTGTGTTCTACAATCTATACCTCACTGTGTTCTACAATCCATACCTCACTGTGTTCTACAATCCATACCTCACTGTGTTCTACAATCCATACCTCACTGTGTTCTACAATCCATACCTGCCTGTGTTCTACAATCCATACCTGCCTGTGTGTTCTACAATCCATACCTGCCTGTGTGTTCTACAATCCATACCTCACTGTGTTCTACAATCTATACCTCACTGTGTTCTACAATCCATACCTCACTGTGTTCTACAATCCATACCTCACTGTGTTCTACAATCCATACCTGCCTGTGTGTTCTTCAATCCATACCTGCCTGTGTGTTCTACAATCCATACCTCACTGTGTTCTACAATCCATACCTCACTGTGTGTTCTACAATCCATACCTCACTGTGTTCTACAATCCATACCTGCCTGTGTGTTCTACAATCCATACCTCACTGTGTTCTACAATCCATACCTCACTGTGTTCTACAATCCATACCTCACTGTGTTCTACAATCCATACCTGCCTGTGTGTTCTACAATCCATACCTCACTGTGTTCTACAATCCATACCTCACTGTGTTCTACAATCCATACCTCACTGTGTTCTACAATCCATACCTCACTGTGTTCTACAATCCATACCTCACTGTGTTCTACAATCCATACCTCACTGTGTTCTACAATCCATACCTGCCTGTGTGTTCTACAATCCATACCTCACTGTGTTCTACAATCCATACCTGCCTGTGTGTTCTACAATCCATACCTGCCTGTGTGTTCTACAATCCATACCTCACTGTGTTCTACAATCCATACCTGCCTGTGTGTTCTACAATCCATACCTGCCTGTGTGTTCTACAATCCATACCTCACTGTGTTCTACAATCCATACCTGCCTGTGTGTTCTACAATCCATACCTCACTGTGTTCTACAATCCATACCTGCCTGTGTGTTCTACAATCCATACCTGCCTGTGTGTTCTACAATCCATACCTCACTGTGTTCTACAATCCATACCTGCCTGTGTGTTCTACAATCCATACCTGCCTGTGTGTTCTACAATCCATAACTCACTGTATTCTACAATCCATACCTGCCTGTGTGTTCTACAATCCATAGCTGCCTGTGTGTTCTACAATCCATACCTCACTGTGTTCTACAATCCATACCTCACTGTGTGTTCTACAATCCATACCTGCCTGTGTGTTCTACAATCCATACCTCACTGTGTGTTCTACAATCCATACCTCACTATGTTCTACAATCCATACCTCACTGTGTTCTACAATCCATACCTCACTGTGTTCTACAATCCATACCTCACTGTGTGTTCTACAATCCATACCTCACTATGTTCTACAATCTATACCTCACTATGTTCTACAATCCATACCTCACTGTGCTCTACAATCCATACCTCACTGTGTTCTACAATCCATACCTCACTGTGTTCTACAATCCATACCTCACTGTGTGTTCTACAATCCATACCTCACTATGTTCTACAATCTATACATCACTATGTTCTACAATCCATACCTCACTGTGCTCTACAATCCATACCTCACTGTGTTCTACAATCCATACCTCACTGTGTTCTACAATCCATACCTCACTGTGTTCTACAATCCATACCTCACTGTGTTCTACAATCCATACCTGCCTGTGTGTTCTACAATCCATACCTCACTGTGTTCTACAATCCATACCTCACTGTGTTCTACAATCCATACCTCACTGTGTTCTACAATCCATACCTCACTGTGTTCTACAATCCATACCTCACTGTGTTCTACAATCTATACCTCACTGTGTTCTACAATCCATACCTCACTGTGAGTTCTACAATCCATACCTCACTATGTTCTACAATCTATACCTCACTATGTTCTACAATCCATACCTCACTGTGCTCTACAATCCATACCTCACTGTGTTCTACAATCCATACCTCACTGTGTTCTACAATCCATACCTCACTGTGTGTTCTACAATCCATACCTCACTGTGTTCTACAATCCATACCTCACTGTGTTCTACAATCCATACCTGCCTGTGTGTTCTACAATCCATACCTCACTGTGTTCTACAATCCATACCTGCCTGTGTGTTCTTCAATCCATACCTGCCTGTGTGTTCTACAATCCATACCTCACTGTGTTCTACAATCCATACCTCACTGTGTTCTACAATCCATACCTGCCTGTGTGTTCTACAATCCATACCTCACTGTGTTCTACAATCCATACCTGCCTGTGTGTTCTACAATCCATACCTGCCTGTGTGTTCTACAATCCATACCTCACTGTGTTCTACAATCCATACCTGCCTGTGTGTTCTACAATCTATACCTCACTGTGTTCTACAATCCATACCTCACTGTGTTCTACAATCTATACCTCACTGTGTTCTACAATCCATACCTCACTGTGTTCTACAATCCATACCTCACTGTGTTCTACAATCCATACCTCACTGTGTTCTACAATCCATACCTGCCTGTGTTCTACAATCCATACCTGCCTGTGTGTTCTACAATCCATACCTGCCTGTGTGTTCTACAATCCATACCTCACTGTGTTCTACAATCTATACCTCACTGTGTTCTACAATCCATACCTCACTGTGTTCTACAATCCATACCTCACTGTGTTCTACAATCCATACCTGCCTGTGTGTTCTTCAATCCATACCTGCCTGTGTGTTCTACAATCCATACCTCACTGTGTTCTACAATCCATACCTCACTGTGTGTTCTACAATCCATACCTCACTGTGTTCTACAATCCATACCTGCCTGTGTGTTCTACAATCCATACCTCACTGTGTTCTACAATCCATACCTCACTGTGTTCTACAATCCATACCTCACTGTGTTCTACAATCCATACCTGCCTGTGTGTTCTACAATCCATACCTCACTGTGTTCTACATTCCATACCTCACTGTGTTCTACAATCCATACCTCACTGTGTTCTACAATCCATACCTCACTGTGTTCTACAATCCATACCTCACTGTGTTCTACAATCCATACCTCACTGTGTTCTACAATCCATACCTGCCTGTGTGTTCTACAATCCATACCTCACTGTGTGTTCTACAATCCATACCTCACTATGTTCTACAATCTATACCTCACTGTGTTCTACAATCCATACCTGCCTGTGTGTTCTACAATCCATACATGCCTGTGTGTTCTACAATCCATACCTCACTGTGTTCTACAATCCATACCTGCCTGTGTGTTCTACAATCCATACCTGCCTGTGTGTTCTACAATCCATACCTCACTGTGTTCTACAATCCATACCTGCCTGTGTGTTCTACAATCCATACCTCACTGTGTTCTACAATCCATACCTGCCTGTGTGTTCTACAATCCATACCTGCCTGTGTGTTCTACAATCCATACCTCACTGTGTTCTACAATCCATACCTGCCTGTGTGTTCTACAATCCATACCTGCCTGTGTGTTCTACAATCCATAACTCACTGTATTCTACAATCCATACCTGCCTGTGTGTTCTACAATCCATACCTGCCTGTGTGTTCTACAATCCATACCTCACTGTGTTCTACAATCCATACCTCACTGTGTGTTCTACAATCCATACCTGCCTGTGTGTTCTACAATCCATACCTCACTGTGTGTTCTACAATCCATACCTCACTATGTTCTACAATCCATACCTCACTGTGTTCTACAATCCATACCTCACTGTGTTCTACAATCCATACCTCACTGTGTGTTCTACAATCCATACCTCACTATGTTCTACAATCTATACCTCACTATGTTCTACAATCCATACCTCACTGTGCTCTACAATCCATACCTCACTGTGTTCTACAATCCATACCTCACTGTGTTCTACAATCCATACCTCACTGTGTGTTCTACAATCCATACCTCACTATGTTCTACAATCTATACATCACTATGTTCTACAATCCATACCTCACTGTGCTCTACAATCCATACCTCACTGTGTTCTACAATCCATACCTCACTGTGTTCTACAATCCATACCTCACTGTGTTCTACAATCCATACCTCACTGTGTTCTACAATCCATACCTGCCTGTGTGTTCTACAATCCATACCTCACTGTGTTCTACAATCCATACCTCACTGTGTTCTACAATCCATACCTCACTGTGTTCTACAATCCATACCTCACTGTGTTCTACAATCCATACCTCACTGTGTTCTACAATCTATACCTCACTGTGTTCTACAATCCATACCTCACTGTGTGTTCTACAATCCATACCTCACTATGTTCTACAATCTATACCTCACTATGTTCTACAATCCATACCTCACTGTGCTCTACAATCCATACCTCACTGTGTTCTACAATCCATACCTCACTGTGTTCTACAATCCATACCTCACTGTGTGTTCTACAATCCATACCTCACTGTGTTCTACAATCCATACCTCACTGTGTTCTACAATCCATACCTGCCTGTGTGTTCTACAATCCATACCTCACTGTGTTCTACAATCCATACCTGCCTGTGTGTTCTTCAATCCATACCTGCCTGTGTGTTCTACAATCCATACCTCACTGTGTTCTACAATCCATACCTCACTGTGTTCTACAATCCATACCTGCCTGTGTGTTCTACAATCCATACCTCACTGTGTTCTACAATCCATACCTGCCTGTGTGTTCTACAATCCATACCTGCCTGTGTGTTCTACAATCCATACCTCACTGTGTTCTACAATCCATACCTGCCTGTGTGTTCTACAATCCATACCTCACTGTGTTCTACAATCCATACCTGCCTGTGTGTTCTACAATCCATACCTGCCTGTGTGTTCTACAATCCATACCTGCCTGTGTGTTCTACAATCCATACCTCACTGTGTTCTACAATCCATACCTGCCTGTGTGTTCTACAATCCATACCTGCCTGTGTGTTCTACAATCCATACCTCACTGTGTTCTACAATCCATACCTGCCTGTGTGTTCTACAATCCATACCTGCCTGTGTGTTCTACAATCCATACCTCACTGTGTTCTACAATCCATACCTCACTGTGTGTTCTACAATCCATACCTGCCTGTGTGTTCTACAATCCATACCTCACTGTGTGTTCTACAATCCATACCTCACTATGTTCTACAATCCATACCTCACTGTGTTCTACAATCCATACCTCACTGTGTTCTACAATCCATACCTCACTGTGTGTTCTACAATCCGTACCTCACTATGTTCTACAATCTATACCTCACTATGTTCTACAATCCATACCTCACTGTGCTCTACAATCCATACCTCACTGTATTCTACAATCCATACCTCACTGTGTTCTACAATCCATACCTCACTGTGTGTTCTACAATCCATACCTCACTATGTTCTACAATCTATACCTCACTATGTTCTACAATCCATACCTCACTGTGCTCTACAATCCATACCTCACTGTGTTCTACAATCCATACCTCACTGTGTTCTACAATCCATACGTCACTGTGTTCTACAATCCATACCTCACTGTGTTCTACAATCCATACGTCACTGTGTTCTACAATCCATACCTCACTGTGTTCTACAATCCATACCTGCCTGTGTGTTCTACAATCCATACCTCACTGTGTTCTACAATCCATACCTCACTGTGTTCTACAATCCATACCTCACTGTGTTCTACAATCCATACCTCACTGTGTTCTACAATCCATACCTCACTGTGTTCTACAATCTATACCTCACTGTGTTCTACAATCCATACCTCACTGTGTGTTCTACAATCCATACCTCACTATGTTCTACAATCTATACCTCACTATGTTCTACAATCCATACCTCACTGTGCTCTACAATCCATACCTCACTGTGTTCTACAATCCATACCTCACTGTGTTCTACAATCCATACCTCACTGTGTGTTCTACAATCCATACCTCACTGTGTTCTACAATCCATACCTCACTGTGTTCTACAATCCATACCTGCCTGTGTGTTCTACAATCTATACCTCACTGTGTTCTACAATCCATACCTCACTGTGTTCTACAATCCATACCTCACTGTGTTCTACAATCCATACCTCACTGTGTTCTACAATCCATACCTGCCTGTGTGTTGTCACGATGCCGGCTGGCAGGTAGTGGATCCTCTGTGCCAGAGAGGGATTGGCGTGGACCGTGCTAGTGGATCGGTTCTAAGTCACTATTGGTTTTCACCAGAGCCCGCCGCAAAGCGGGATGGTCTTGCTGCGGCGGTAGTGACCAGGTCGTATCCACTAGCAACGGCTCAACCTCTCTGACTGCTGAAGATAGGCGCGGTACAAGGGAGTAGACAGAAGCAAGGTCGGACGTAGCAGAAGGTCGGGGCAGGCAGCAAGGATCATAGTCGGGGGCAACGGCAGGAGGTCTGGAACACAGGCTAGGAACACACAAGGAAACGCTTTCACTGGCACAATGGCAACAAGATCCGGCGAGGGAGTGAAGGGGAAGTGAGGTATAAATAGGGAGTGCACAGGTGAACACACTAATTGGAACCACTGCGCCAATCAGCGGCGCAGTGGCCCTTTAAATCGCAGAGACCCGGCGCGCGCGCGCCCTAGGGAGCGGGGCCGCGCGCGGGGACAGGACAGACGGGGAGCGAGTCAGGTACGGGAGCCGGGATGCGCATCGCGAGCGGGCGCTACCCGCATCGCGAATCGCATCCCGGCTGGAGACGGTATCGCAGCGCACCGGGTCAGTGGAGCTGCCCGGAGCGCTGCGGTAGCGAGAGAGAAGCGAGCGCTCCGGGGAGGAGCGGGGACCCGGAGCGCTCGGCGTAACAGTACCCCCCCCCCTTGGGTCTCCCCCTCTTCTTAGAACCTGAGAACCTGAGGAGCAGACTTTTGTCTAGGATGTTGTCCTCAGGTTCCCAGGATCTCTCTTCAGGTCCACAGCCCTCCCAATCCACCAAAAAGAACCTTTTTCCTCTGACCGTCTTGGAGGCCAGTATCTCTTTCACTGAGAAGACGTCAGAAGAACCGGAGACAGGAGTGGGAGAAACTAACTTGGGAGAGAAACGGTTGATGATGAGTGGTTTAAGAAGAGAGACATGAAAGGCATTAGGAATACGGAGAGAAGGAGGAAGAAGAAGTTTGTAAGAGACAGGATTAATTTGGCACAAGACTTTGAAAGGACCAAGATAGCGTGGACCCAGTTTGTAACTGGGGACACGAAAGCGGACATATTTAGCGGAGAGCCATACCTTGTCTCCGGGAGCAAAAATGGGGGGAGCTCTTCTTTTCTTATCGGCAAACTTTTTCATGCGAGATGAAGCCTGTAAAAGAGAATCTTGGGTCTCTTTCCATATGGTGGAAAGATCACGAGTCACTTCATCTACAGCGGGCAAACCAGAGGGCAAGGGAGTAGGGAGGGGGGGAAGAGGGTGACGGCCGTACACCACGAAAAATGGGGATTTGGAGGAAGATTCAGAGACTCTAAAGTTATACGAGAATTCGGCCCATGGTAGAAGATCTGCCCAATCATCCTGGCGGGAGGAAACAAAATGTCGTAAATAATCACCCAAGACCTGGTTAATTCTTTCTACTTGTCCATTGGATTGAGGATGATATGCAGAAGAAAAGTTTAATTTAATCTTGAGTTGTTTACAGAGAACCCTCCAGAATTTTGACACGAATTGGACGCCTCTATCCGAGACTATGTGTGTGGGCAACCCGTGAAGACGAAAAATGTGTACAAAAAATTGTTTAGCCAACTGAGGGGCTGAAGGAAGACCAGGAAGAGGGATGAAATGTGCCATCTTGGAGAATCGATCAACGACCACCCAAACAACAGTGTTGCCACGGGATGGGGGTAGGTCTGTAATAAAATCCATACCAATCAGAGACCAAGGCTGTTCGGGGACAGGCAGAGGATGAAGAAAACCAGCGGGCTTCTGGCGAGGAGTCTTATCCCGGGCACAGACAGTGCAGGCTCGCACAAAGTCCACGACATCCGTCTCCAGAGTCGGCCACCAATAGAAGCGAGAGATGAGTTGCACAGATTTCTTGATGCCTGCATGACCTGCGAGATGGGAGGAGTGACCCCATTTGAGGATTCCGAGGCGTTGGCGTGGAGAGACGAAGGTCTTTCCTGGAGGAGTTTGCCTGATGGAGGCTGGAGAAGTGGAAATCAGGCAGTCAGGAGGAATGATGTGTTGCGGAGAGAGTTTAACTTCAGAGGCATCCGAGGAACGAGAGAGAGCATCGGCCCTAATGTTCTTATCGGCAGGCCGAAAGTGAATTTCAAAATTAAATCGGGCAAAGAACAGAGACCACCTGGCCTGGCGAGGATTCAGCCGTTGGGCAGACTGGAGATAGGAGAGGTTCTTGTGATCGGTGTAAATAATAACTGGAAATCTTGATCCCTCCAGCAGATGCCTCCATTCCTCAAGTGCTAATTTAATGGCTAGAAGCTCTCGATCCCCGATGGAGTAGTTCCTCTCCGCCGGAGAGAAGGTCCTAGAAAAAAACCCACAAGTAACAGCATGCCCGGAAGAATTTTTTTGTAGAAGGACCGCTCCAGCTCCTACAGAGGAGGCATCAACCTCCAATAGGAAGGGTTTAGATGGGTCAGGTCTGGAGAGCACGGGAGCCGAAGAAAAGGCAGACTTGAGCCGTTTAAAGGCGTCTTCCGCTTGAGGAGGCCAAGACTTGGGATTGGCATTTTTTTTGGTTAAAGCCACGATAGGGGCCACAACGGTAGAAAAATGTGGAATAAATTGCCTGTAATAATTGGCGAACCCCAAAAAACGTTGGATAGCACGGAGTCCGGAGGGGCGTGGCCAATCTAAGACGGCAGAGAGTTTGTCTGGATCCATTTGTAGTCCCTGGCCAGAGACCAAGTATCCTAGGAAAGGAAGAGATTGGCATTCAAACAGACATTTCTCTATCTTGGCATAAAGTTGATTGTCACGAAGTCTCTGAAGAACCATACGGACATGCTGGCGGTGTTCTTCTAGATTGGCAGAAAAAATCAGGATATCGTCCAGATATACAACAACACAGGAGTATAAGAGATCACGAAAAATTTCATTAACAAAGTCTTGGAAGACGGCAGGGGCGTTGCACAGGCCAAAGGGCATGACCAGATACTCAAAGTGTCCATCTCTAGTGTTAAATGCCGTTTTCCATTCATCCCCCTCTCTGATGCGGATGAGATTATAAGCACCTCTTAAGTCCAGTTTGGTAAAGATGTGGGCACCTTGGAGGCGATCAAAGAGTTCAGAGATGAGGGGTAGGGGGTAGCGGTTCTTTACCGTGATTTTATTAAGACCGCGGTAGTCAATGCAAGGACGTAGAGAGCCATCTTTTTTGGACACAAAGAAAAATCCGGCTCCGGCAGGAGAGGAGGATTTACGGATAAAGCCTTTTTTTAAATTTTCCTGGATGTACTCCGACATAGCAAGAGTCTCTGGGGCGGACAGAGGATAGATTCTGCCCCGGGGTGGAGTAGTGCCCGGGAGGAGGTCAATAGGACAATCATAAGGCCTGTGAGGAGGTAGAGTCTCAGCTTGTTTTTTGCAAAAAACATCCGCAAAGTCCATATAGGCCTTAGGGAGACCGGTTACAGGGGGAACCACAGAGTCACGGCAAGGGGTACTGGGAACCGGTTTTAGGCAGTCCTTGAAACAAGAGGGCCCCCAACTCTTGATCTCCCCAGTGGACCAATCCAGGGTTGGGGAATGGAGTTGAAGCCAGGGTAGTCCAAGGAGGATTTCGGAAGTGCAATTGGGGAGGACCAAAAATTCAATCTTCTCGTGATGAGGTCCGATGCACATTAGAAGGGGCTCCGTACGGAAACGTATGGTACAGTCCAATCTTTCATTGTTTACACAATTGATGTAGAGGGGTCTGGCGAGACTGGTCACTGGGATGTTGAACCTGTTGACGAGAGAGGCCAAAATAAAATTTCCTGCAGATCCGGAATCCAAGAAGGCCATAGTAGAGAAGGAGAAGGCAGAGGCAGATATCCGCACAGGCACAGTAAGACGTGGAGAAGCAGAGTAGACATCAAGGACTGTCTCACCTTTGTGCGGAGTCAGCGTACGTCTTTCCAGGCGGGGTGGACGGATAGGACAATCCTTCAGGAAGTGTTCGGTACTGGCACAGTACAGGCAGAGATTCTCCATGCGGCGTCGTGTCCTCTCTTGAGGTGTCAGGCGAGACCGGTCGACCTGCATAGCCTCCACGGCGGGAGGCACAGGAACGGATTGCAGGGGACCAGAGGAGAGAGGAGCCGGGGAGAAAAAACGCCTTGAGCGAACAAAGTCCATATCCTGGCGGAGCTCCTGACGCCTTTCGGAAAAACGCATGTCAATGCGAGTGGCAAGATGGATGAGTTCATGTAGGTTAGCAGGGATTTCTCGTGCGGCCAGAACATCTTTAATGTTGCTGGATAGGCCTTTTTTAAAGGTCGCGCAGAGGGCCTCATTATTCCAGGATAATTCTGAAGCAAGAGTACGGAATTGTACGGCGTACTCGCCAACGGAAGAATTACCCTGGACCAGGTTCAACAGGGCAGTCTCAGCAGAAGAGGCTCGGGCAGGTTCCTCAAAGACACTACGAATTTCCGAGAAGAAGGAGTGTATAGAGGCAGTGACGGGGTCATTGCGGTCCCAGAGCGGTGTGGCCCATGACAGAGCTTTTCCAGACAGAAGGCTGACTACGAAAGCCACCTTAGACCTTTCAGTAGGAAACTGGTCCGACATCATCTCCAAGTGCAGGGAACATTGGGAAAGAAAGCCACGGCAGAATTTAGAGTCCCCATCAAATTTATCCGGCAAGGATAGTCGTAGACCAGAAGCGGCCACTCGCTGCGGAGGAGGTGCAGGAGCTGGCGGAGGAGATGATTGCTGAAGCTGTGGTAGTAGCTGCTGTAGCATCACGGTCAGTTGAGACAGCTGTTGGCCTTGTTGCGCTATCTGTTGTGACTGCTGGGCGACCACCGTAGTGAGGTCGGCGACAACTGGCAGAGGAACTTCAGCGGAATCCATGGCCGGATCTACTGTCACGATGCCGGCTGGCAGGTAGTGGATCCTCTGTGCCAGAGAGGGATTGGCGTGGACCGTGCTAGTGGATCGGTTCTAAGTCACTACTGGTTTTCACCAGAGCCCGCCGCAAAGCGGGATGGTCTTGCTGCGGCGGTAGTGACCAGGTCGTATCCACTAGCAACGGCTCAACCTCTCTGACTGCTGAAGATAGGCGCGGTACAAGGGAGTAGACAGAAGCAAGGTCGGACGTAGCAGAAGGTCGGGGCAGGCAGCAAGGATCGTAGTCGGGGGCAACGGCAGGAGGTCTGGAACACAGGCTAGGAACAAACAAGGAAACGCTTTCACTGGCACAATGGCAACAAGATCCGGCGAGGGAGTGAAGGGGAAGTGAGGTATAAATAGGGAGTGCACAGGTGAACACACTAATTGGAACCACTGCGCCAATCAGCGGCGCAGTGGCCCTTTAAATCGCAGAGACCCGGCGCGCGCGCGCCCTAGGGAGCGGGGCCGCGCGCGCCGGGACAGGACAGACGGGGAGCGAGTCAGGTATGGGAGCCGGGATGCGCATCGCGAGCGGGCGCTACCCGCATCGCGAATCGCATCCCGGCTGGAGACGGTATCGCAGCGCACCGGGTCAGTGGAGCTGCCCGGAGCGCTGCGGTAGCGAGAGAGAAGCGAGCGCTCCGGGGAGGAGCGGGGACCCGGAGCGCTCGGCGTAACATGTGTTCTACAATCCATACCTCACTGTGTTCTACAATCCATACCTCACTGTGTTCTACAATCCATACCTCACTGTGTTCTACAATCCATACCTCACTGTGTTCTACAATCCATACCTCACTGTGTTCTACAATCTATGCCTCACTGTGTTCTACAATCCATACCTCACTGTGTGTTCTACAATCCATACCTCACTATGTTCTACAATCTATACCTCACTATGTTCTACAATCCATACCTCACTGTGCTCTACAATCCATATCTCACTGTGTTCTACAATCCATACCTCACTGTGTTCTACAATCCATACCTCACTGTGTGTTCTACAATCCATACCTCACTGTGTTCTACAATCCATACCTCGCTGTGTTCTACAATCCATACCTGCCTGTGTGTTCTACAATCTATACCTCACTGTGTTCTACAATCCATACCTCACTGTGTTCTACAATCCATACCTCACTGTGTTCTACAATCCATACCTCACTGTGTTCTACAATCCATACCTCACTGTGTTCTACAATCCATACCTCACTGTGTTCTACAATCCATACCTGCCTGTGTGTTCTACAATCCATACCTGCCTGTGTGTTCTACAATCCATACCTCACTGTGTTCTACAATCCATACCTCACTGTGTTCTACAATCCATACCTCACTGTGTTCTACAATCCATACCTCACTGTGTTCTACAATCCATACCTCACTGTGTTCTACAATCCATACCTGCCTGTGTGTTCTACAATCCATACCTGCCTGTGTGTTCTACAATCCATACCTGCCTGTGTGTTCTACAATCCATACCTGCCTGTGTGTTCTACAATCCATACCTCACTGTGTTCTACAATCCATACCTCACTGTGTTCTACAATCCATACCTCACTGTGTTCTACAATCCATACCTCACTGTGTTCTACAATCCATACCTCACTGTGTGTTCTACAATCCATACCTCACTGTGTTCTACAATCCATACCTCACTGTGTTCTACAATCCATACCTGCCTGTGTGTTCTACAATCCATACCTGCCTGTGTGTTCTACAATCCATACCTCACTGTGTTCTACAATCCATACCTCACTGTGTTCTACAATCCATACCTCACTGTGTTCTACAATCCATACCTCACTGTGTTCTACAATCCATACCTCACTGTGTTCTACAATCCATACCTGCCTGTGTGTTCTACAATCCATACCTGCCTGTGTGTTCTACAATCCATACCTGCCTGTGTGTTCTACAATCCATACCTGCCTGTGTGTTCTACAATCCATACCTCACTGTGTTCTACAATCCATACCTCACTGTGTTCTACAATCCATACCTCACTGTGTTCTACAATCCATACCTCACTGTGTTCTACAATCCATACCTCACTGTGTGTTCTACAATCCATACCTCACTATGTTCTACAATCCATACCTCACTGTGTTCTACAATCCATACCTGCCTGTGTGTTCTACAATCCATACCTCACTGTGTTCTACAATCCATACCTCACTGTGTTCCACAATCCATACCTCACTGTGTTCCACAATCCATACCTCACTGTGTTCTACAATCCATACCTCACTGTGTTCTACAATCCATACCTCACTGTGTTCTACAATCCATACCTCACTGTGTTCTACAATCCATACCTCACTGTGTTCTACAATCCATACCTGCCTGTGTGTTCTACAATCCATACCTCACTGTGTGTTCTACAATCCATACCTCACTGTGTGTTCTACAATCCATACCTCACTGTGTTCTACAATCCATACCTGCCTGTGTGTTCTACAATCCATACCTCACTGTGTGTTCTACAATCCATACCTGCCTGTGTGTTCTACAATCCATACCTCACTGTGTGTTCTACAATCCATACCTCACTGTGTTCTACAATCCATACCTCACTGTGTGTTCTACAATCCATACCTCACTGTGTTCTACAATCCATACCTCACTGTGTTCTACAATCCATACCTCACTGTGTTCTACAATCCATACCTCACTGTATTCTACAATCCATACCTCACTGTGTTCTACAATCCATACCTCACTGTGTGTTCTACAATCCATACCTCACTGTGTTCTACAATCCATACCTCACTGTGTTCTACAATCCATACCTCACTGTATTCTACAATCCATACCTCACTGTGTTCTACAATCCATACCTCACTGTGTTCTACAATCCATACCTGCCTGTGTGTTCTACAATCCATACCTCACTGTGTTCTACAATCCATACCTCACTGTGTTCTACAATCCATACCTCACTGTGTTCTACAATCTATACCTCACTGTGTTCTACAATCCATACCTCACTGTATTCTACAATCCATACCTCACTGTGTTCTACAATCCATACCTCACTGTGTGTTCTACAATCCATACCTCACTGTTGTTACGCCTAGCGCTCCGGGTCCCCGCTCCTCCCCGGAGCGCTCACGGCGTCCTTCTCCCTGCAGCTCCCCGGTCAGCGCTGACCGGGAGCGCTGCTCTGCCATGGCCGTTGGGGATGCGATTCGCACAGCGGGACGCGCCCGCTTGCGAGTCGCATCCCAGGTCACTTACCCGTTCCCGTCTCCTGCGATCATGTGCTGGCGCGCGCGGCTCCGCTCTCTAGGGCGCGCGCGCGCCAGCTCCCTGAGACTTAAAGGGCCAGTGCACCAATGATTGGTGCCTGGCCCAATTAGCTTAATTGGTTCCCACCTGTTCCCTGGCTATATCTAGTCTCCTCCCTTGCACTCCCTTGCCGGATCTTGTTGCCTTAGTGCCAGTGAAAGCGTTTTGTATGTTTATACCCTGTGTACCAGAACTACTGCTATCTCCCCTGACTACGAACCTTGCCGCCTGCCCCCGACCTTCTGCTACGTCCGACTTTGCTTCTGCCTACTCCCTTGTACCTCGCCTATCTTCAGCAGCCAGAGAGGTGCCGTTGCTAGTGGATACGACCTGGTCACTACCGCCGCAGCAAGACCATCCCGCTTTGCGGCGGGCTCTGGTGAAAACCTGTAGTGGCTTAGAACCGGTCCACTAGCGCGGTCCTCGCCATCCCTCTCTGGCACAGAGGATCCACTACCTGCCAGCCGGCATCGTGACAGTAGATCCGGCCATGGATCCCGCTGAGGTTCCCCTGCCAGCTGTCTCTGATATCGCCCGACAGGTCGCCCTTCTAACCCACCAGCTGTCGGAAGTGTCCACCATTGTGCGCCAACTTCAGTCGCAATCTTCTCCTCCGCCAGCTCCTGCACCTCCTCCGCAGCGAGTGGCCACTCCTAGCCTCCGCCTGTCCTTGCCGGACAAATTTAATGGGGACTCTAAGTTTTGCCGTGGCTTTCTTTCCCAATGTTCCCTGCATCTGGAGATGATGTCGGATCAGTTTCCTACTGAAAGGTCTAAGGTGGCTTTCGTAGTCAGCCTTCTGTCTGGAAAAGCCCTGTCATGGGCCACACCGCTCTGGGACCGTGATGACCCCGTCACTGCCTCTGTACACTCCTTCTTCTCGGAAATTCGAAGTGTCTTTGAGGAACCTGCCCGAGCCTCTTCTGCTGAGACTGCCCTGCTGAACCTGGTCCAGGGTAATTCCTCCGTTGGCGAGTACGCCATACAATTCCGTACTCTTGCTTCTGAACTATCCTGGAATAATGAGGCTCTCTGCGCGACCTTTAAAAAAGGCCTATCCAGCAACATTAAAGATGTTCTGGCCGCACGAGAGACTCCTGCTAACCTGCATGAACTCATTCATCTAGCCACTCGCATTGACATGCGTTTTTCTGAGAGGCATCAAGAGCTCCGCCAGGAAAGAGACTTGGATCTCTGGACACCTCTCCCACAGTCTCCACTGCAATCTGCGCCTAGGCCTCCCGCCGAGGAGGCCATGCAAGTGGATCGGTCTCGCCTGACCCTGGAAGAGAGGAATCGCCGTAAGGAAGAGAATCTTTGTCTATACTGTGCCAGTACTGAGCATTTTTTGGTGGATTGCCCAATCCGTCCTCCACGTCTGGGAAACGCACGCTCGCACCCAGCTCTCGTGGGTGTGGCGTCTCTTGATGCCAAGTCGGCTTCTCCACGTCTCACGGTACCTGTTCGGATTTCCACTTCAGCCAGCTCTCCCCTCTCAGCCGTGGCCTGCCTGGACTCTGGAGCTTCTGGGAATTTTATTCGGGAATCCTTAGTGAATAAATTCCGCATTCCAGTGACCCGTCTTGTGAAGCCACTCCACGTTTCCGCGGTCAACGGAGCCAGGTTGGATTGTACCATACGCTTCCGCACGGAGCCCCTTCTAATGAGCATCGGATCTCATCACGAGAGGATTGAACTTTTGGTCCTCCCCAATTGCACCTCGGAAATTCTCCTTGGACTTCCCTGGCTTCAACTTCATTCCCCAACCCTGGATTGGTCCACTGGGGAGATCAAGAGTTGGGGGCCCTCTTGTTCCAAGGACTGTCTAAGACCGGTTCCCAGTAACCCTTGCCGTGACTCTGTGGTTCCTCCTGTATCCGCTCCCCCTAAGGTCATTAAGGACTCTGCCTGCCTCAGGAAATGCCTCTCCCCCCCTCCCAGTCCCATCAGGCAAACCTCTGTGTCCCCTCATGGCCCTCGTCTTGGTGTCACACTGCCCCGTGCCAGGTCTCGCCCTCTGCCCTCTCTCCCCATTCCTACTCCTGCGGTTCTGCCTGCCGTTGAGGAGTCCCTCCATCCTTTCCCGGTGTCCTCATCCCAGGGGAGGCAGTTACCCGATAAAGAGAAGGGGAGACCTAAGGGGGGGGGTACTGTTACGCCTAGCGCTCCGGGTCCCCGCTCCTCCCCGGAGCGCTCACGGCGTCCTTCTCCCTGCAGCTCCCCGGTCAGCGCTGACCGGGAGCGCTGCTCTGCCATGGCCGTTGGGGATGCGATTCGCACAGCGGGACGCGCCCGCTTGCGAGTCGCATCCCAGGTCACTTACCCGTTCCCGTCTCCTGCGATCATGTGCTGGCGCGCGCGGCTCCGCTCTCTAGGGCGCGCGCGCGCCAGCTCCCTGAGACTTAAAGGGCCAGTGCACCAATGATTGGTGCCTGGCCCAATTAGCTTAATTGGTTCCCACCTGTTCCCTGGCTATATCTAGTCTCCTCCCTTGCACTCCCTTGCCGGATCTTGTTGCCTTAGTGCCAGTGAAAGCGTTTTGTATGTTTATACCCTGTGTACCAGAACTACTGCTATCTCCCCTGACTACGAACCTTGCCGCCTGCCCCCGACCTTCTGCTACGTCCGACTTTGCTTCTGCCTACTCCCTTGTACCTCGCCTATCTTCAGCAGCCAGAGAGGTGCCGTTGCTAGTGGATACGACCTGGTCACTACCGCCGCAGCAAGACCATCCCGCTTTGCGGCGGGCTCTGGTGAAAACCTGTAGTGGCTTAGAACCGGTCCACTAGCGCGGTCCTCGCCATCCCTCTCTGGCACAGAGGATCCACTACCTGCCAGCCGGCATCGTGACAACTGTGTTCTACAATCCATACCTCACTGTATTCTACAATCCATACCTCACTGTGTGTTCTACAATCCATACCTGCCTGTGTGTTCTACAATCCATACCTCACTGTGTGTTCTACAATCCATACCTCACTGTGTTCTACAATCCATACCTCACTGTGTGTTCTACAATCCATACCTCACTGTGTTCTACAATCCATACCTCACTGTGTTCTACAATCCATACCTCACTGTATTCTACAATCCATACCTCACTGTGTTCTACAATCCATACCTCACTGTGTGTTCTACAATCCATACCTCACTGTGTTCTACAATCCATACCTCACTGTGTTCTACAATCCATACCTCACTGTATTCTACAATCCATACCTCACTGTGTTCTACAATCCATACCTCACTGTGTTCTACAATCCATACCTGCCTGTGTGTTCTACAATCCATACCTCACTGTGTTCTACAATCCATACCTCACTGTGTTCTACAATCCATACCTCACTGTGTTCTACAATCTATACCTCACTGTGTTCTACAATCCATACCTCACTGTATTCTACAATCCATACCTCACTGTGTTCTACAATCCATACCTCACTGTGTGTTCTACAATCCATACCTCACTGTGTTCTACAATCCATACCTCACTGTATTCTACAATCCATACCTCACTGTGTGTTCTACAATCCATACCTGCCTGTGTGTTCTACAATCCATACCTCACTGTGTGTTCTACAATCCATACCTCACTGTGTTCTACAATCCATACCTCACTGTGTGTTCTACAATCCATACCTCACTGTGTTCTACAATCCATACCTCACTGTGTTCTACAATCCATACCTCACTGTATTCTACAATCCATACCTCACTGTGTGTTCTACAATCCATACCTCACTGTGTGTTCTACAATCCATACCTCACTGTGTTCTACAATCCATACCTCACTGTGTTCTACAATCCATACCTCACTGTATTCTACAATCCATACCTCACTGTGTTCTACAATCCATACCTCACTGTGTTCTACAATCCATACCTCACTGTGTTCTACAATCCATACCTCACTGTGTTCTACAATCCATACCTGCCTGTGTGTTCTACAATCCATACCTGCCTGTGTGTTCTACAATCCATACCTCACTGTGTTCTACAATCCATACCTCACTGTGTTCTACAATCCATACCTCACTGTGTTCTACAATCCATACCTCACTGTGTTCTACAATCCATACCTGCCTGTGTGTTCTACAATCCATACCTGCCTGTGTGTTCTACAATCCATACCTGCCTGTGTGTTCTACAATCCATACCTGCCTGTGTGTTCTACAATCCATACCTCACTGTGTTCTACAATCCATACCTCACTGTGTTCTACAATCCATACCTCACTGTGTTCTACAATCCATACCTCACTGTGTTCTACAATCCATACCTCACTGTGTGTTCTACAATCCATACCTCACTGTGTTCTACAATCCATACCTCACTGTGTTCTACAATCCATACCTGCCTGTGTGTTCTACAATCCATACCTGCCTGTGTGTTCTACAATCCATACCTCACTGTGTTCTACAATCCATACCTCACTGTGTTCTACAATCCATACCTCACTGTGTTCTACCATCCATACCTCACTGTGTTCTACAATCCATACCTCACTGTGTTCTACAATCCATACCTGCCTGTGTGTTCTACAATCCATACCTGCCTGTGTGTTCTACAATCCATACCTGCCTGTGTGTTCTACAATCCATACCTGCCTGTGTGTTCTACAATCCATACCTCACTGTGTTCTACAATCCATACCTCACTGTGTTCTACAATCCATACCTCACTGTGTTCTACAATCCATACCTCACTGTGTTCTACAATCCATACCTCACTGTGTGTTCTACAATCCATACCTCACTATGTTCTACAATCCATACCTCACTGTGTTCTACAATCCATACCTGCCTGTGTGTTCTACAATCCATACCTCACTGTGTTCTACAATCCATACCTCACTGTGTTCCACAATCCATACCTCACTGTGTTCCACAATCCATACCTCACTGTGTTCTACAATCCATACCTCACTGTGTTCTACAATCCATACCTCACTGTGTTCTACAATCCATACCTCACTGTGTTCTACAATCCATACCTCACTGTGTTCTACAATCCATACCTCACTGTGTTCTACAATCCATACCTCACTGTGTTCTACAATCCATACCTGCCTGTGTGTTCTACAATCCATACCTCACTGTGTGTTCTACAATCCATACCTCACTGTGTGTTCTACAATCCATACCTCACTGTGTTCTACAATCCATACCTGCCTGTGTGTTCTACAATCCATACCTCACTGTGTGTTCTACATTCCATACCTGCCTGTGTGTTCTACAATCCATACCTCACTGTGTGTTCTACAATCCATACCTCACTGTGTTCTACAATCCATACCTCACTGTGTGTTCTACAATCCATACCTCACTGTGTTCTACAATCCATACCTCACTGTGTTCTACAATCCATACCTCACTGTGTTCTACAATCCATACCTCACTGTATTCTACAATCCATACCTCACTGTGTTCTACAATCCATACCTCACTGTGTGTTCTACAATCCATACCTCACTGTGTTCTACAATCCATACCTCACTGTGTTCTACAATCCATACCTCACTGTATTCTACAATCCATACCTCACTGTGTTCTACAATCCATACCTCACTGTGTTCTACAATCCATACCTGCCTGTGTGTTCTACAATCCATACCTCACTGTGTTCTACAATCCATACCTCACTGTGTTCTACAATCCATACCTCACTGTGTTCTACAATCTATACCTCACTGTGTTCTACAATCCATACCTCACTGTATTCTACAATCCATACCTCACTGTGTTCTACAATCCATACCTCACTGTGTGTTCTACAATCCATACCTCACTGTGTTCTACAATCCATACCTCACTGTATTCTACAATCCATACCTCACTGTGTGTTCTACAATCCATACCTGCCTGTGTGTTCTACAATCCATACCTCACTGTGTGTTCTACAATCCATACCTCACTGTGTTCTACAATCCATACCTCACTGTGTGTTCTACAATCCATACCTCACTGTGTTCTACAATCCATACCTGCCTGTGTGTTCTACAATCCATACCTCACTGTGTGTTCTACAATCCATACCTCACTGTGTGTTCTACAATCCATACCTCACTGTGTTCTACAATCCATACCTGCCTGTGTGTTCTACAATCCATACCTCACTGTGTGTTCTACATTCCATACCTGCCTGTGTGTTCTACAATCCATACCTCACTGTGTGTTCTACAATCCATACCTCACTGTGTTCTACAATCCATACCTCACTGTGTGTTCTACAATCCATACCTCACTGTGTTCTACAATCCATACCTCACTGTGTTCTACAATCCATACCTCACTGTGTTCTACAATCCATACCTCACTGTATTCTACAATCCATACCTCACTGTGTTCTACAATCCATACCTCACTGTGTGTTCTACAATCCATACCTCACTGTGTTCTACAATCCATACCTCACTGTGTTCTACAATCCATACCTCACTGTATTCTACAATCCATACCTCACTGTGTTCTACAATCCATACCTCACTGTGTTCTACAATCCATACCTGCCTGTGTGTTCTACAATCCATACCTCACTGTGTTCTACAATCCATACCTCACTGTGTTCTACAATCCATACCTCACTGTGTTCTACAATCTATACCTCACTGTGTTCTACAATCCATACCTCACTGTATTCTACAATCCATACCTCACTGTGTTCTACAATCCATACCTCACTGTGTGTTCTACAATCCATACCTCACTGTGTTCTACAATCCATACCTCACTGTATTCTACAATCCATACCTCACTGTGTGTTCTACAATCCATACCTGCCTGTGTGTTCTACAATCCATACCTCACTGTGTGTTCTACAATCCATACCTCACTGTGTTCTACAATCCATACCTCACTGTGTGTTCTACAATCCATACCTCACTGTGTTCTACAATCCATACCTCACTGTGTTCTACAATCCATACCTCACTGTATTCTACAATCCATACCTCACTGTGTGTTCTACAATCCATACCTCACTGTGTGTTCTACAATCCATACCTCACTGTGTTCTACAATCCATACCTCACTGTGTTCTACAATCCATACCTCACTGTATTCTACAATCCATACCTCACTGTGTTCTACAATCCATACCTCACTGTGTTCTACAATCCATACCTGCCTGTATGTTCTACAATCCATACCTCACTGTGTTCTACAATCCATACCTCACTGTGTTCTACAATCCATACCTCACTGTGTTCTACAATCTATACCTCACTGTGTTCTACAATCCATACCTCACTGTATTCTACAATCCATACCTCACTGTGTTCTACAATCCATACCTCACTGTGTGTTCTACAATCCATACCTCACTGTGTTCTACAATCCATACCTCACTGTGTTCTACAATCCATACCTCACTGTATTCTACAATCCATACCTCACTGTGTTCTACAATCCATACCTCACTGTGTTCTACAATCCATACCTGCCTGTGTGTTCTACAATCCATACCTCACTGTGTTCTACAATCCATACCTCACTGTGTTCTACAATCCATACCTCACTGTGTTCTACAATCCATACCTCACTGTGTTCTACAATCCATACCTCACTGTGTTCTACAATCCATACCTCACTGTGTGTTCTACAATCTATACCTCACTGTGTTCTACAATCCATACCTCACTGTGTGTTCTACAATCCATACCTCACTATGTTCTACAATCTATACCTCACTATGTTCTACAATCCATACCTCACTGTGTTCTACAATCCATACCTCACTGTGTTCTACAATCCATACCTCACTGTGTTCTACAATCTATACCTCACTGTGTTCTACAATCCATACCTCACTGTGTTCTACAATCCATACCTCACTGTGTTCTACAATCCATACCTCACTGTGTTCTACAATCCATACCTGCCTGTGTGTTCTACAATCCATACCTGCCTGTGTGTTCTACAATCCATACCTGCCTGTGTGTTCTACAATCCATACCTCACTGTGTTCTACAATCCATACCTGCCTGTGTGTTCTACAATCCATACCTGCCTGTGTGTTCTACAATCTATACCTCACTGTGTTCTACAATCCATACCTCACTGTGTGTTCTACAATCCATACCTCACTGTGTTCTACAATCCATACCTCACTGTGTTCTACAATCCATACCTGCCTGTGTGTTCTACAATCCATACCTCACTGTGTTCTACAATCCATACCTCACTGTGTTCTACAATCCATACCTCACTGTGTTCTACAATCCATACCTGCCTGTGTGTTCTACAATCCATACCTCACTGTGTTCTACAATCCATACCTCACTGTGTTCTACAATCCATACCTCACTGTGTTCTACAATCCATACCTCACTGTGTTCTACAATCCATACCTCACTGTGTTCTACAATCCATACCTCACTGTGTGTTCTACAATCTATACCTCACTGTGTTCTACAATCCATACCTCACTGTGTGTTCTACAATCCATACCTCACTATGTTCTACAATCTATACCTCACTATGTTCTACAATCCATACCTCACTGTGCTCTACAATCCATACCTCACTGTGTTCTACAATCCATACCTCACTGTGTTCTACAATCCATACCTCACTGTGTTCTACAATCCATACCTCACTGTGTGTTCTACAATCCATACCTCACTGTGTTCTACAATCCATACCTCACTGTGTTCTACAATCCATACCTCACTGTGTTCTACAATCCATACCTCACTATGTTCTACAATCCATACCTCACTGTGTTCTACAATCCATACCTCAACACAGTGAGGTATTGATTGTAGAACACAGTGAGGTATGGATTGTAGAACCCAGTGAGGTATGGATTGTAGAGCACAGTGAGGTATGGATTGTAGAGCACAGTGAGGTATGGATTGTAGAACACACTGTGATGTATAGATTTTAGAACACAGTGAGGTATGAGAGGTTTGAGAAGGGAAACATGAAAGGAGTTAGGAATACGAAGAGAAGGAGGAAGATGAAGCTTGTAGGAGACAGAGTTGATTTGACTTTTGACTTTAAATGGTCCAAGGTAACGTGGACCCAGCTTGTAGCTAGGAACACGAAACCGGATATATTTGGCAGAGAGCCACACTTTGTCACCAGGAGCGAAGACAGGAGGAGTTCTTCTCTTTTTATCTGCATGTCTCTTCATATGAGACGAGGCCAGTAGGAGCGACTTTTGAGTCTCCTTCCAGATAACAGAGAAGTCCCGGGTTACTTCATCTACGGCAGGAACTCCAGAAGAAGTGGGAATGGGGAAGGGGGGCAGAGGGTGACGGCCGTACACCACAAAGAATGGGGATTTGGCAGAGGATTCAGAATTTTTGAAATTGTATGAGAATTCAGCCCAGGGCAGAAGGTCGACCCAATCATCTTGGCGGGAGGAGACAAAATGTCGAAAGTAGTCACCAAGAATCTGGTTTACTCTTTCCACTTGTCCATTGGATTGGGGGTAATAGGAGGACGAGAAATTTAATTTGATCTTTATTTGATTACAGAGAGCTCTCCAAAATTTTGACACAAATTGAATGCCTCTATCCGAGACGATATGCGTGGGAAGCCCGTGAAGACGAAAAATGTGCAGAAATAATTGCTTCACCAACTGTGGCGCAGAAGGAAGGCCTGGAAGCGGAATGAAGTGAGCCATTTTGGAAAAACGATCAACGACCACCCAGTTGACGGTGTTGCCATGGGATACGGGAAGATCAGTAATGAAATCCATGGCAATTTGGGACCATGGTTGCTCAGGGAAGGGCAAAGGAAGGAGGAGTCCAGCAGGCTTCTGGCGAGGGGTCTTATCCCGGGCACAAACAGTACAGGCCCGAACAAAATCAGTAACGTCACCCTCTAGTGTAGGCCACCAATACAGACGGGAGATGAGCTGAATGGACTTTTTAATGCCAGCATGACCAGCCAGGTGAGAGGAATGACCCCATTTGAGGATCTTAAGGCGAAGGCATGGAGGAACAAAAGTCTTTCCAGGGGGGGTTCGCACCAGTGCAGCTGGAGCAGAGGAGACCAGGCACTCAGTCGGTACGATATGCTGCAGAGGGGCTTCAGACTCGGAGGCATCAGAGGAACGAGGAAGGACGTCAGCTCTGACATTCTTGTCAGCGGGACGGAAGTGTATCTTAAAGTTGAAGCGGGCAAAAAACAACGACCATCTAGCCTGGTGAGGAGATTCAGACGCTGAGCGGACTGGAGGTAAGAGAGATTCTTGTGGTCAGTGTAAATGACAATGGGGTGTTTGGAACCCTCCAATAGATGTCTCCACTCCTCGAGTGCTAACTTGATGGCCAGAAGTTCACGATCTCCAATAGAGTAGTTCTTTTCTGCCGGAGAGAAAGTCTTTGAAAAAAACCCACAAGTAATGTTACGTCCGGTAGCGTTTTTTTGCAGAAGTATGGCTCCGGCTCCGACTGAGGAAGCGTCTACTTCCAGGAAGAATGGTTTAAACGGATCAGGTCTGGACAGAACTGATGCAGAGGCGAAGGCAGCTTTGAGGCGATTGAAGGCCTCATCCGCTTGTGGAGGCCACGACATAGGATTAGCATTCTTCCTGGTCAGAGCCACAATAGGGGCCACTATGGTGGAGAAGTGGGGAATAAACTGTTGGTAATAGTTGGCGAATCCCAGGAAGCATTGGATAGCGCGGAGTCCAGAAGGGCATGGCCAATCCAAAACCGCCGACAGTTTATCTGGATCCATTTGAAGCCCTTGGCCACAGACTAGATAACCTAGGAAAGGAAGACTGTTGCATTCAAAGAGACATTTCTCAAATTTAGCGTACAGGTGGTTTTCACGGAGTCTTTGGAGCACTTGACGGACATGACGACTGTGTTCCTCTAAGTGAGAGGAAAAAATCAAGATGTCATCCAAGTAAACCACAACACAGGTATACAATAAGTCCCGAAAGATCTCATTAACAAATTCCTGGAAGACTGCAGGGGCATTGCAGAGCCCAAAAGGCATAACTAGATATTCAAAATGTCTATCTCTGGTATTGAAAGCGGTCTTCCACTCATCACCTTTACGGATGCGAATAAGATTATACGCGCCCCTTAAGTCCAGTTTGGTGAAGATACTTGCTCCGCGTAGACGGTGAAAGAGTTTGGAGATCAAAGGCAGGGGATAGCGGTTTTTCATGGTAATTTTATTTAAACCGCGGTAGTCAATACATGGTCGTAAGTATCCATCCTTTTTAGAAACAAAGAAGAACCCCGCTCCAGCAGGGGATGAGGATTTCCGAATAAAACCACTCTTTAGGTTCTCCTGGATATACTCCGACATGGCTTGAGTCTCTGGGGCTGACAGAGGGTAAATCCTGCCACGGGGCGGAGTGGTACCAGGAAGGAGGTCAATGGGACAATCATAAGGTCTATGAGGAGGTAAGATCTCTGCTTGCTTTTTGCAGAATACATCTGAAAAGTCCTGGTAAGCCTTGGGAAGTCCCGGTAAAGATGAAGCCTCAGGGGTTTGACAAGTGGGAGCAGATCTGAGACATCGCATGAGACAAGAAGGACCCCAACTTTTGATCTCCCCGGTGGTCCAGTCGAGGGTAGGAGCATGATGCTGGAGCCATGGTAGGCCGAGAAGAACTTCAGAGGTGCAGTTAGGCAGGACGAAAAATAAAATTTTTTCATGGTGAAGTCCAATGCTCATGGGCAGGGGTTCAGTGCGGTAGCGCACAGTGCAGTCCAATTTCTCTCCGTTTACAGAAGAGATAAAGAGCGGCTTGACGAGACGGGTTACTGGAATACTGAACCTATTAATGAAAGATGCCAAGATAAAGTTTCCTGCAGAACCTGAGTCCAAGAAGGCCACTGCTGAGAAGGAGGAGTTGGCGGAAGGAGAAATCCGCACAGGTACAGTCAGACGTGGAGAGGCAGAATTCACACCAAGAGTCGATTCACCCTTGTGAAGTAGGTGCGTGCGTTTCTCCTGACGCGGAGGGCGGATAGGACAGTCTTTTAGGAAGTGTTCAGCACAGTACAGGCACAAATTCTCATTACGGCGGCGAGTCCTCTCTTGTAGGGTCAGGCGAGACCGATCCACTTGCATAGCCTCCTCAGCTGAAGGCACAGGAACAGATTGCAAAGGACGTTGGAAGAGAGGAGCCGGGGAGAAAAACCGCCTGGTGCGAACAAGATCCTTTTTCTGTCGAAGTTCCTGGGGTCTTTCCGAGAAACGCATGTCAATGTGGGTGGCCAAATGGATTAGTTTAGACAGATTAGCAGGAATTTCTCGTGCGGCCAGGACATCCTTGATGTTACTGGATAAGCCTTTCTTGAAGGTCGCGCAGAGGGCCTCATTATCCAGGATAGCTCAGAGGGGAGGGTACGGAACTGGATGGCGTATTCACCCACAGAAGAACTCCCTTGGATGAGGTTCAGCAAAGCAGTCTCGGCTGAGGAAGCCCGGCTGACTCCTCAAAAACACTACGTACTTCTGAGAAGAAGGACTGGATGGTAGCGGTGGCGGGATCGTTGTGGTCCCAAAGCGGTGTGGCCCATGACAAGGCCTTTCCAGACAGGAGACTGACCACGAAAGCCACCTTAGACCGTTCGGTAGGGAATTGGTCCGACATCATCTCCAGGTGTAGGGAACACTGGGACAGGAATCCACGGCACTGTTTAGAGTCCCCATCAAACTTGTCCGGTAGAGACAGACGGAAGCTGGGAGCAGCCACTCGCTGCAGAGGAGATTCAGGAGCTGGCGGAGGAGATGATTGCTGTAGTTGCGGCAGAAGCTGTTGCAGCATAACGGTCAGTTGAGTCAGCTGCTGTCCTTGTTGCGCGATCTGTTGTGATTGCTGGGCGACCACGGTGGTTAGGTCAGCGACACTTGACAGCAGGACCTCAGCGAGATCCATGGCCAGATCTACCGTCAGGATCCGGACTGGTATGCAGCGAGGACACTGGAGGTGGATCCTCTGTGTCACTGAAGTGATGGCGTGGGCTGTACCAGGGGAACGGAATCTAAGGGCTTACTGGTTTTTACCAGAGCCCGCCGCAAAGCGGGAAGGACTTGCAGCGGCAGGTAACCCCCAGGTCGTTTCACCCGATAGCGACTCAACCCCACTGACAGCTGAGACAGGCGCAGTACACAGGGACAAGGCAAGAGCAAGGTCGGACGTAGCAGAAGGTCAGGGCTGGCAGCAAAGGGTCGTAGTCAGGGGCAACGGCAAGGGTCTGGATATACAGGCTTGGGATACACAAAACGCTTTCTCAGGGCACTAAGGCAACAAGATCCGGCAGGGACAGGAAGGGGAAGTGGGTTTTTATATCAATGGGAGTGATTGACACTGATTGGGCCAGGCACTAATTAGTGGTGCACTGGCCCTTTAAATCTCAGAGAGCCGGCGCGCGCCCTAGAGAGCGGGGCCGAGCGCGCCGGGACGTGACAGCCGGGGAACGGGACTAGGTGAGTGGATTGGGATGCGACCCGCGGGCGGGCGCGTCCCGCTACGCGGATCGCATCCCCGCCGGCAGTGACAGTGCAGCACTCCCAGTCAGCGGGTCTGACCGGGGCGCTGCAGAGAGGAGAACGCAGAGAGCGCTCCGGGGAGGAGCAGGGACCCGGAGCGCTCGGCGTAACAATCTGAAGTGAATGGAGGCTGAGCGCAATATCTGAAGTGAATGGAGGCTGAGCGCAATATCTGAAGTGAATGGAGGCTGAGCGCAATATTTGAAGTGAATGGAGGCTGAGCGCAATATTTGAAGTGAATGGAGGTTGAGTGCAATATTTGAAGTGAATGGAGGCTCAGTGCAATATTTGAAGTGAATGGAGGCTGAGCGCAATATTTGAAGTGAATGGAGGTTGATCGCAATATCTGAAGTGAATGGAGGCTGAGCGCAGCAGGAGGAAGTCGGCATTTTACAGCAAGCCTGATATCACTGAAGCCTGCTTGGGGACCACTTTCGCCCTCACATCTTTGCAGTGCTGTGATGAATAGAAGACCTCAGGCTCTGTGCAGCTTTCAGTGAGGCTCAGTGCAGCTTTCAGTCTGTGCAGCTTTTAGTGAGGCTCTGTGCTACCTGATGGCCAATTTATTATTATTATTATTGTTTAAAGGTGTAAAACAAAATAGAGAAACGTAAACATTCACACATCCACAATTTACCACAGCCGCACATCCACAATTTGTATTTTGATCTACTTGCTTTTCCGCATAATTTCAAAAACTAATAGGTTGTTAGTATACATTTTGATCAGAAAGTACAAGCCCACTTGCCACGTCAAGGCCACCTAGTCAGAGTGGGTCCCTAACCTAACACTGGCGTAGAGCTGGACGGCGACCACCGCCTCCATGACACCAAGCCCCTTAAAGGGGTAGTCCACCCCTAGACGTCTTATCCCTTGTCCAAAGGAGTTGTTTGGAAGTTGTCTGATCGCGGGGGTCCCGCAGCTTGGAACCCCCGCGATCTCTCTTGCAGCTCGTCCTGAACAAAAAATCCCCCCCCCTCTATCAAAGTGTTATATTAAAACTTCACTTTTAATAATGAATTATTATTAAAGGTCCAACAAAAAGTGCATTGAAAGCTGCAGCACAATCCCAGTAAAATATATAGGCTCTCCTAGACAGAGTATGCAACCAGTGTAACCAGCGTCTGCAGTACACTGTACAAGTTGGGAATAAGGTTGCTATTTAAAATATCACACAGTTTTGTCTCCCCTACATGTTTCGGGGTAACAACCATGTCCTCAAGGGTTAAGAGAAAAATGGCCACACTTGGGTCACACCACTTCTATAACCCTATCTGAGACCTCCCACTAGATAATAACCAAACAACTCATCCAACAAAAGAATGCTCATGTGCTAAACCAATCAGACAGTACCTTATTATAGGTCAATAGAAGTATATAATTGAGTAGAGGGGGGGGGGGGGGGAGCGGCGGGGGACATAAGCGGAAGGGAGGAAGATGATGGGCCGGGGCAGCGTAGCCAGCCAGCTCCCAGAAATACTAAACTACACTGTAATTTCATATTTCCCGGCCGGTGCTGGGATTGTCCGAGACCAAACGGCCAATCACAGCACCGCCCGGGAAATATGAAATGACAGTGTAGTTTAATATTCCTGGGAGCCGGACGGCTGCACAACCCGGCCACCCGCCCGCAACTACCACCGGCCCGCTAGCCATTACGACTACAATTCCCAGCATGTCCTCACTGTTAGGGCATGCTGGGAGTTGTAGTCTTGCAACAGCTAACGGGCAGGTTATAGGTGCGGGCGGGTGGAAGGTGAGCGGCTGGTGCCTCCAGCTGTTGCTAAACTACAACTCCCATGACAGGAATTGCAGTTTAGGAACGGGGTGCCTCCAGCTGTTGCTAAACTGCAACTCCCATGACGGGAGTTGTAGTTTACATTAGAAGTGCCTCCAGCTGTTGCTAAACTACAAATCCCATGACGGGAGTTGTAGTTTAGGAACAGGGTGCCTCCAGCTGTTGCTAAATTACAACTTCCATGACAGGAGCCTCCAGCTGTTGCTAAACTACAACACCCATGACGGGAGTTGTAGTTTAGAAACAGCGAGACTCCAGCTGTTGCTAAATTATTAGTTATATCTTTCCCAGACAGGCTGTCTGGAAATGATGAGAGTTGTGGTTTAGAAACAGCTGGAGGCTCCCTGTTTGGAAACGCTGGTTTATGGGCGTTTTCCCTAAGGGAGGGCACCATATATGTACTAACCAATTTTCCATGTTTCTTTCTTCTCATTTCAGATCCGTGTATGCAGAGGACTTCTTCAGAATCGGTGGACTATGTCGATGACCAGCGTTTTTTTGTTTAAAATTCATAAAATAGTTAACGAGGGCTTGTGTGGGAGTGTTTCTTGGAATAAAAGTTTTTAAAAAGTGTTGTTTTTTCTATTATTTACTTTACAGGCTTAGTGGTGGAAGCTGTCTGATAGACAGAGTCCTTTACTAAGCTGGGCTTAGTGTTAGCCACAAAAACTGCTAGCGCTAACCCTCAATTATTAACCCGGTACCCTCCGCCACAGAAATATTGGGAAGAGCCGGTACCAACAGGCCGGGAGCTTCTAATATGGTGCTCCTGGGCCTAGGAGGTAACAGGCTGGCAATATTTAGGCTGGGGAGGGCCAGTAACAATGGTCCTCACCCACCCTGGTAACGTCAAGCTGTTGCTGCTTAGTTGGTATTTGGCTGATAATAAAAATAGGGGGAACCCTATGCATTTTTTATTTTTTATATTTATGCAAAATATGTGTGGGGGTTTCCCATATTTTCAGTATCAGTCAGATAACATCCAAGCAGCAACAGCCTGACATTACCAGTGCTCCTTGGGTGCACTAGAGGGCTCAGAAGAAAAGGAGCAACAATGGGATTTTGGAGAGTGAATTTTGCTGAAATGGTTTTTGGGTGGCATGTCACATCTAGGAAGCCCCTATGGTGCCAGAACAGAAAAAGAAAAACACATGGCATACTATTTTTGGAAACTGCACCCCGAAAGGAATGTAAAGAGGGGTACAGTGCGCCCTAACATCCCACAGGTGTTTGACGACTTTTAGTTAAAGTCGGATGTGTAAATAAAAAATAAAAAAAAAATTTTCACTAAAATGCTGGTTTTTCCCCATATTTTACATTTTTACAAGGGGTAATAGGAGAAAATAGCCTCCAAAATTTGTAACCCCATTTCTTCTGAGTATGGCAATACCCCATGTGTGGATGTCAAGTGCTCTGCTGGCGCACTACAATACTCAGAAGAGGAGGAGCGCCATTGAGCTTATGGAGAGAGAATTTGTTTGGAATGGAAGTCGGGGCCATGAGCATTTACAAAGCCCCCCGTGGTGCCAGAACAGTGGACCCCCCCCCCACACATGTAATCCCATTTTGGAAACTACACCCCTCATTGAGTTTAATAAGGGGTGCAGTGAGCATTTACACCCCACTGGCGTTTGACAGATCTTTGGAACAGTGGGCTGTGCAAATGAAAAATTTTATTTTTCATTTTCACGGACCACTGTTCCAAAAATCTGTCAGACACCTGTGGGGCGTAAATGCTCACTGTACCCCTTATTAAACTCAATGAGGGGTGTAGTTTCCAAAATGGGATTACATGTGGGGGGGGGGGGTCCACTGTTCTGGCACCACGGGGGGCTTTGTAAATGCTCATGGCCCACATATGGGTCACAGGACCCCCCCTTGGCGATGTGCCGGGATGCCTGCTGTACGCCCTCAGTCCTTAAAGGGGTACTCTGCCCCTAGACATCTTATCCCCTATCCAAAGGATAGGGGATAAGATGTCAGATCGCCGGGGTCCCGCTGCTGGGGACCCCGGGGATCACTGCTGCAGCACCCCGCTATCATTACTGCGCAGAGCGAGATCGCTCTGCACGTAATGACTGGCAATACAGGGGCCGGAGCATCGTTACGTCACGACTCCGCCCATCGTGACGTCACGGCCCGCCCCCGTCAATACAAGTCAATGGGAAGGGGGCGTGGTGGTCGCCACGCCCCCTGCCATAGACTTGCATTAAGGGGACGGGCCGTGATGTCATGAGGGGCGGAGCCATGACATCACGCTGCTCCGGCCCCTGTATCGCCCGTCATTACGCACAGAGCGAACTCGCTCTGTGCAGTAATGATGGCGGGGTGCCACAGCGGCGATCCCCGGGGTCCCCAGCAGCGGGACCGTGGCGATCTAACATCTTATCCCCTATCCTTTGGATAGGGAATAAGATGCCAGGGGCGGAGTACCCCTTTAAGGACTCTGAAACCGGGGCGTACGGGTACACCCTCCATCCTTAAGGGGTTAAGAAAGTGAGGAGAAAATAAAACTAAATAAAAAAAATAACCCTGTGTCCTAAAGGGGTTAAAATAAAAATAATAATAAATATACATATAGTTCAGATTTACTTACCAAAATCGCTTCTTTCCATGAGTCCGTAGGCAGCACAGGTTAACAATAGGGTATACTTATTATTCCTACTACTAGGCAGAAAAAACAAAAACTAATTAGAGCAGTAATTAAATAATTAACTAATTAATGACTCTACAATCATAGACCACACCCTCCAAATAGAGGCATATATACCCCCCAAGAACAAATCCACACCGTGTTTGAATGCAGCAATATATTTATTGGGGGGGGGGCCTGTGCTGCCTACGGACACATGGAAAGAAGAGATTTCGGTAAGTAAATCTGAACTTTTCATATCGTCCTACGGCAGCACAGGTTAACAATAGGGATGTAAAGCACTAATCAACTGTGAGGGATTTCAGCAGCCGCTACTTCCAGCATTCTCCTGCCAAAGGACGCCTCCTTATTGGTGATCACATCCAGCTTGTAATGGTAAATGAATGTGTTGGGAGTAGACCACGTGGCTGCATGACAGATTTGATCCCAGGACACTTGGGCCAATGCCGCCCAGGAAGTAGACGTTGATCTTGTTGAATGAGCTCTTATCCCTTCTGGAAGAGGGAGATTCTCCGAAATATAAGCCATGGAGATAGTTTCCTTAATCCATCTTGCGAGGGATGCTTTAGAGGCTTGCTTGCTCTTGTTAGGGCCTTGGAATTGTACAAACAAAGAATTTGTTCTTCTGAAATCTTTCACTATATTGATGTAGAAAAGCACCGCTCTAGGCGATGTAATCTTTGTTGCTGGTCCCCTTGAGGATTTTCGTATAGATTGGGAAGAAAAACCTCCTGATTGATATTTTCTACCGATGGTATTTTAGGTAAAAAAGAAGGATCAGTTCGTAGTATCAAGCAATTTTGAGTGATCCTTAAATAGGGCTCTTTACAGGATAGCGCTTGAATTTCACCCACACGCTTGGCAGTGGAAACTGCTACTAAAAATATTGTCTTTAAGGAAAGCAACTTTAAAGATGCTTATTCCAGAGGTTCAAAAGGTGATTTGGACAGAGCTTCAAGAACTACGAATAAGTCCCAAGATGCCACTGGTATCTTAACCGAAGGCCGAAGATTTTTTATAGCTCTAAAAAACCTGCTGACCAAGGTACAGTTGGAAAATTTACCTTCAAAAAGATGATTGATTGCAGAAAAATGCACTTTGAGGGTATTCCACTTCAGAGCCTTCTCAAAGCCTTCTTGGAGGAACTTCAAAATGTCCTTCAAGGTTGGAGCAGAAATATCTTTGAGACTACACCAGGACAAAAACTTTTTTGACACGTTGTCATATACTTTGTGTGACACTCACCAGAGAGGACTGGAGGTGGATCCGCTGAGCACCGCGTGGCAGATGTAGAGAGCCGCACCAGGGAGCGGAATCTTAGACGCCGCTGGTCTTCACCAGAGCCCGCCGCGAAGCAGGATGGACTTGCTGCGGCAGGCGACGTCCAGGTCACTACCGCTGGTGCGACTCGACCACGCGGGCAGCCGAGGTGGTACTTGGCACCGAGAGGAGTCACCGAGAGGTAGGAAGCGGGCAACCGGTCGGGCTGGTGGTAGGTCGTGGACTGGTTCAACCTAAGGTTTGAGGCAGGAGACTGGGTGCGTAATCAGGGACGTAGCAGTAGGTCAAGGGCTGGCAGCAAAGGTACGAAGTCAGGGACGTAGCTAAAGGTCAGGTAGCACAGGTAGTCAAAACAATAGTGGTACGCTTTCTCTAGGGCAATAGCACAAATATCCGGCAGGGAACAAGGGAAGTGACATGCTTAAATAAGGTGGGACCAACCAGGTGACAAATAGAAAGGGCACTGCCCCTTTAAATCTCACAGAGTGGTGCGCGCGCCCTGGGGGAGAGACGCGCGCGCACCAGCACTGCAGGAGGATGCACGGGAGATTCGCCGAGAGAAGCCCAAGGACGCGGCTCCCGTGCGAGCGGGGCGAGGAGGCTGCCCAGCGGGAGTGACAGAGGAGGAAGGTAAGTGGCGGGGAGGAGAATGCCGGGGCACGGGCACACAGGAGTGGGGGAGAAGGCGCAGACGGCCCCGCGCAGGGCACCGGGACACGGCGCGGGCCGTGACACTTTGATGGTAGCTGGTCTGTGAGAAGCAGCTAAGATATCAACCACTTCATCAGCAAACCCCCTAGCAGTTAGGGATGGCCCGATACCTTCCATGCTGTTAGCTGGTAATTCTTCGGGTTCTGGTGGCACATCCCTTGCTGTGACAGTAGATCCTGTCTGTAGGGAATTTCAAGATAAGATCCTCTCGAAAGTTCCCACACGTACTGAAACCAAGCTATCCTGGGCCAGAAGGGGAGGATTATAATGGCTGATGCTCGATCTTCCTTGATTTTCCTCAGCACCTGAGCTACCAACTGGAGAGGGGGAAAAACGTAGATAAACTTGTCTTTCCAAGAAATTGAAAGACCGTTTAAAAAATAATCCGGATTGTCCCTCTTGTTGAGGGAACAAAATATTGGCAACTTCTTGTTGGCTTTGGTTGCCATAACATCTATGACTGGAGACCCCATCCTGGCTGTGATCCACTTGAATGACTCCAGATGAAGGCTCCATTCTGACTGATTTACTTGATGTCTGCTCAGCCAGTCTGCTTTCCAATTGTTCTCCCCTCTGATGTGAACCGCCCTGATCTCTTTCAGGTTGTGTTCTGCCCAACACATCATTGCTTGACATTCTTCTATCAACAATGGAGACCTGGTTCCTCCTTGCTTGTTGATATAAAAGACCGTCACAAGATTGTCCCACTGGAACTTTTTGACCTTTCAGTGATTTGGAGAAATGGATGAGCGCCAGGTGGACCGCCTTCATTTCCCTCAGATTGGAGGAGCATCGGCTCTCTTGAAGAGACCATCTCTTCTGAACCCAACGAGACCCTAGGTGAGCTCCCCAGCCGGACCGAGAGGCGTCTGTAGTCAGAATCAGTTGGGGAGTATTGTATAGAGACTTCCCGCAAGCAATGTTGCTCTTGTTCAGCCACCAGACCAGGCTCAGTTTGGTGTCTCTGGACAGAACTAGTGGAGAATCCAAGATCGAACGTAGACCGTTCCATTGTGCGAGGATATTCAATTGCAAGCTCCTTGAGTGAGCTCTGGCCCAGGGCACTGCTTCCAATGGCCTAGCACTCTCATACCTCCTCTGATTCACACAATCTAGAAGATCTTGTATTCCTGACATAAGCCTGATCGTCCTCTCCTGTGACAAGAAGCTCTTCATCTGACAAGAGTCTATCAGGAAGCCTAGAAACGTGCATCTTACGGATGGTTCTAACATAGATTTTTTGGAAATTCACAATAAAACCGTGTTGTTCCAGAGTATTGATGGTCAACTGAAGATGTTGATGAAGGAGGACTGGAGATGCTGCCTTAAATACTCTGGACGCTGAGGAGATCCCGAAGGGGAGACACATGAACTGTAGGTGAACTATTTTCCTCCCCTCCCGGATGGCCACTCTCAAGTACTTGCGGTGGGATTGCCTGATTGGCACGTGCAAGTATGCGTCCTTCAAGTCCAGGGTTACTGCAACTTCTCCTTCCTGGAGAAAAGATGTAACAGACCTGATCGTCTCCATTCGGAAGTGCTTCTTCTTGATGTATTTGTTCAAATAAGACAGGTCTATAACGAGCCACCAAGTCCCTTCTTTCTTTGGGACGGCGAATATTCTTGAATAAACACCCAGGCCTCTCTGATGATAGGGTACTTTCTCCAGAGCTCCCTTCTTGATAAACTCTTCTACCAGGGACTTGAGATGAGATTTTCCTGGATTGATGAATTGATGCGAGGGGGGAAGCCTTGAGAATTCTATGCAGTAGCCTTTTGAGACTATCGATCTTACCCAGGCATCTGAGGTAGTGGCTATCCAGGCAGGGGCAAAATGCAGTAGTCTTGCCCCTACCGGAATGCTTCTGGCATCAAAAACCCTGTTCCTTATTGTGCTTCTTTTTAGGCTGTGCAGCTTGACCTTCCCTTCTGCCTCTAAATCTCCAATGCCTCCCCTGCTGTCTTGCTCTCCTGATGAACGGGGATCTTCTTTGCGGATTCCTGGATGAACGAAACTTCGACCTTTTATATAATAACGGAAAAGCCAGACCTTTGGATCTATTCATGGATTTAAGGATTTTCTTCAGCTGTGATCCAAATAACTTTCGACCTTTAAAGGGCAAGGTACAAAAATGATTTTTTGATGGAACATCACCTCCCCACTCCTTAATCCATAATGCTCTACGAGCATTCGTAGAAAGAGCCAGAATCTTTGAACTAGCTTTCAGGCAGTCTAACGGAAAGTCACTGAGAAACTCCGACACCCTTTTCATCTCAGACATACTGCTTAGGAGATCGTCCCTCGGGATTCCTCTGGCGATGTCTTTTGCCAATTGGCTGAGCCAAAGTCTTAAGGCACGAGCCACAGGTACAGTGGCCAGGGAAGCCTTACAAGAACTAGCTGCCGCTGAGTACACCTTCTTCAGATTTACTTCCGCTCTGCGGTCCATGGGATCTTTGAGAAGAGAAGACTCCTCAGACGGAAACCAAGATTTCTTAGACAAGCATGCCACAGCCATGTCCACTTTAGGAGGATCCACCCAAGGAGCTGACACTTTGGGGTCAATTTTATATGTAGCTTTAAACCTTGATCCCACATCCATCTTCTTCTCAGGTTTTTTCAAGCCATCCCGTAACATCTCTTGAAGTAGCGGATGGGTGGGAAGATACAAATTTTCCTCTTTGGGAAAATAAAACAACGCCTCTTTAAGAGGCATGCCTTTAGTAGAAGAATCATCTTCCACTGTTGCCTTTACTGCCTCCATGAGAGAAACCAATTTATCTTTATTCAAAAGGCAAAAATCCTCCGGATCTTTTAGAGGATCCGCATAATCTGAACTAGATACAACTTCACCCTCTGACAAGTCATCTGAAGATGACTCCGACGAGGAACTTTCATGACGACTAGGTCTTTTCTGTTTATCGCTTTTAGGGCGATGTGAAGAGAATAATTCAGACATTTGGGATTTAATCCACCCGAATAGCTCCTTTGCCTCAGAATGGATGCTAGATCCTGCTGTAGGTCTGCAAAGCTGACATACATCCTCTTCACAAGAGTCGGGCAAAGGCTGAAGGCATTTAATACAATCCCTGTGCCTCTCTTTTCTCTTTCTTTTCCCAGATTCCTTAACTGGCCATCTGAAAAACACATAATAACAAGGAAACTGTGTAGGAGTTCTCCTGGATTATAGTATTCCTGCCCAGCAGGACTAACTCATACCTTCAGTATCACCTGGAGGTGCTAACCCGGCAGAGTGCAGGTAGACACCTAGCTGCTGGGCTTTAAACAGCTTATGGAACAGGCTAAAGCCACGCCCCTTCACCTGTCCCCCAATCAGAGCCCGCCTCTAGGACTGCCCCTTTACGTAGCAGGACCTAGATGCCCCAGTTGCTAATAATACAACAAAATATGCATGTTTTTAAGCTCAGCAAAGTATAGCTTTCTGTCAGAACTTTGATCAGAAGTTTTCTGGCGCTTCTAACCGGCCTCTGACAGAACAGATTCGTCACCGGAAGTGACGTCAGACGCCACCGGGACTCGACTCACAACATGCCAAACGTAGCTTACCTAACGGCACCCCGCCATAAGCATCGGCGATTCTTAAGGCATCCTGTCGGTCCCGCACTCTCGTGTGGTGTAGGAGAGGCCGGAACGAGCGGACCAATTTCCTCTGCTCCCGATATCAGGACTGCCGCTGACGCACCGGACCGGAGTCGTTGTGCATACCGCCGGTAAGACAACGCCACTCCAGAGTACTGCACCGCAGCCCTTGCCGGAGGGGAGCCCGCACCTCCAAACAGTAGTTCTCTCACCCTAAGGGAGTGAAGGGGCTAAAGGTATCCACACAGAAACTTCCACCTATAGAAGAAACAAAAAAACACGGTGTGGATTTGTTCTTGGGGGGTATATATGCCTCTATTGGAGGGTGTGGTCTATGATTGTAGAGTCATTAATTAGTTAATTATTTAATTACTGCTCTAATTAGTTTTTGTTTCTTCTAGTAGTAGGAATAATAAGTATACCCTATTGTTAACCTGTGCTGCCGTAGGACGATTGTCAGGATCCGGGTTGGCGGAGGGTGAGGACACTGGAAGTGGATCCTCTGTACCAGACAGGTGAAGGCGTGGGCCGTACCAGGGAAACGGAGTCTAAGGGGTTACTGGTATTCACCAGAGCCCGCCGCAAAGCGGGATGGACTTGCTGCGGCAGGTAACCCCCAGGTAGTTTCACCCGGTAGCGACTCAACCTCTCTGGCGGCTGAGATGGCGCGGTACAAAAGGACAAGGCAAGGCAAGGTCAGACGTAGCAGGAAGGTCAGGGCAGGCGGCAAGGTTTGTAGTCAGGGGCAACAGCAGAGATTCTGGAAACACAGGCAAGGACACACTGGAACGCTGGCACTAGGCAACAAGATCCGGCAGGGACAGGAAGGGGAAGTGATGTTTTATAGGAAAACAGTGATTGGACTAGATTGGGCCAGGCACCAATTAGTGGTGCACTGGCCCTTTAAATTTCAGAGAGCCGGTGCGCGCACGCCCTAGAGAGCAGGGCCGCGCGCCGGGCTGGGACAGAGGAAGGACGGAGCAGGTGAGAAGAGACATGGGATGCGATCCGTGAGTGGGCAAGTCCCGTCCCGCGGATCGCATCCCCTCCGGTGACAGGGTAGCAGCGCTCTCGGTCAGCAGCGCCGACCGGAGCGCTGCAAGCAGAGTAACGCTGCGAGCGCTCCGGGGAAGCAGCGGGACCCGGAGCGCTCGGCGTTACAACGATATGGAAATATATGTATATATTTATATATATATATATATATATATATATATATACATATATATATATATATCACACATTTTTTACACAGGAGAGGAGGTGGTGTTACAAAGTGGTGTTCTGGTTTTTCTTATGTGTGCTAAAAAAAAAGGTATTCAAACGTGATTTATTGGTTTTTGCTTATGTAAGCCAAATTTATCAACCCCTGTGATAGTATGATAAATATGTCACACATAAGCAAAAACCAAAGCAAGAGAAAAATATCTACAGAACTTGCCGGTAGGAGGAGCACTGCCAGAGCCCTGGAAAATGTCCTCCAGTAGGCCACAAATGTGCATGTGTCCACTCAAACGATCAGAAACAGACTCCATGAGGGTGGCATGAGGGCCCGACGACCACAGGTGGAGGTTGTGCTTACAGCCCAACACCGTGCAGGACGTTTGGCATTTGCCAGAGAACACCAAGATTGGCAAATTCACCTCTGGCACCCTGTGCTCTTCACAGATGAAAGCAGGTTCACACTGAGCACATGTGACAGAGTCTGGAGACGCTGTGGAGAACATTCAGTAATGGTGTTGGGTGGCATTTCTTTGGGGGCCGCACAGCCCTCCATGTGCTTGCCAGAGGTAGCCTGACTGCCATTAGTTACCAAGATGAAATCCTCAGACCCCTTGTGAGACCATATGCTCGTATGGTTGGCCCTGGGTTCCTCCTAATGCAAGACAATGCTAGACCTCATGTGGCTGGAGTATGTCAGCATTGATGTAATGGACTGGCCCGCCCGTTCCCCAGACCTGAATCCGATTGTGCACATCTGGGACATCATGTCTTTAGTCCAGGTCTGGGAGGACATCCCTCAGGAGATCATCCGCCACCTCATCAGGAGTATGCCCAAGCGTTGTAGGGAGGTCATACGGGCACGTGGAGGCCACACACAATACTGAGTCTCATTTTGACTTGTTTTAAGGACATTACATGAAAGTTGGATCAGCCTGTAGTGTGGTTTTTCACTTTGATTTTGAGTGTGACTCCATATCTGTTACGCCGAGCGCTCCGGGTCCCCGCTCCTCCCCGGAGCGCTCGCTACACTCTCGCTACTGCAGCGCTCCGGTCAGATCCACTGACCCGGTGCGCTGCGATACCGCCTCCAGCCGGGATGCGATTCGCGATGCGGGTGGCGCCCGCTCGCGATGCGCATCCCGGCTCCCGTACCTGACTCGCTCTCCGTCGGTCCTGTCCCGGCGCGTGCGGCCCCGCTCCCTAGGGCGCGCGCGCGCCGGGTCTCTGCGATTTAAAGGGCCACTGCGCCGCTGATTGGCGCAAGTGGTTCTAATCAGTGTGTTCACCTGTGCACTCCCTATGTATACCTCACTTCCCCTGCACTCCCTCGCCGGATCTTGTTGCCATTGTGCCAGTGAAAGCGTTTCCTTGTGTGTTCCTAGCCTGTGTTCCAGACCTCCTGCCGTTGCCCCTGACTACGATCCTTGCTGCCTGCCCCGACCTTCTGCTACGTCCGACCTTGCTTCTGTCTACTCCCTTGTACCGCGCCTATCTTCAGCAGTCAGAGAGGTTGAGCCGTTGCTAGTGGATACGACCTGGTCACTACCGCCGCAGCAAGACCATCCCGCTTTGCGGCGGGCTCTGGTGAAAACCAGTAGTGACTTAGAACCGGTCCACTAGCACGGTCCACGCCAATCCCTCTCTGGCACAGAGGATCCACCTCCTGCCAGCCGGCATCGTGACAATATCCAGACCTCCATGGGTTGATAAATTTGATTTCCATTGATAATTTTTGTGTGATTTTGTTGTCAGCACATTCAACTATGTAAAGACGAAAGTATTTCATACGATTAGTTAATTCATTCAGATCTAGGATGTGTTACCTTAGTGTTCCCTTAATTCTTTTAGAGCAGTGTATATTATATTAACCCCTTAAGGACCCAGCCATTTTACACCTTAGGACCCGGCCATTTTTTGCACATCTGACCACTGTCACTTTAAACATTAATAACTCTGGAATGCTTTTAGTTATCATTCTGATTCCAAGATTGTTTTTTCGTGACATATTCTACTTTAACATGGTGGTAAAATTTTGTGGAAACTTGCATCCTTTCTTGGTGAAAAATCCCCAAATTTGATGAAAAATTAGAAAATGTAGCATTTTTCTAACTTTGAAGCTCTCTGCTTGTAAGGAAAATGAATATTCCAAATAATTTTTTTTATTCACATCTGCAATATGTCTACTTTATGTTTGCATCATAAAATTGATGAGTTTTTACTTTTGGAAGACATCAGAGGGCTTCAAAGTTCAGCAACAATTTTCTAATTTTTCACAACATTTTCAAACTCACTATTTTTCAGGGACCAGTTCAGGTTTGAAGTGGATTTGAAGGGTCTTCAGATAAGAAATACCCCATAAATGACCCCATTATAAAAACTGCACCCCCCAAAGTATTCAAAATGACATTCAGTCAGCATTTTAACCCTTAAGGTGTTTTACAGGAATAGCAGCAAAGTGAAGGAGAAAATTCACAATCTTCATTTTTTACACTCGCGTGTTCTTGTAGACCCAATTTTAGAATTTTTACAAGGGGTAAAAGGAGAAAATGTATACTTATATTTGTAGCCCAATTTCTCTCGAGTAAGCACATACCTCATATGTCTATGTAAATTGTTCGACGGGCGCAGTAGAGGGCTCAGAAGCGAAGGAGCGACAAGGGGATTTTGGAGAGTCCGTTTTTCTGAAATGGTTTTTGGGGGGCATGTCGCATTTAGGAAGCCCCTATGGTGCCAGAACAGCAAAAAAAACACATGCCATACCATTTTGGAAACTAGACTCCTTGAGGAATGTAACAAGGAATTAAGTGAGCCTTAATACCCCACAGGTGTTTCACGACTTTTGCATATGTAAAAAAATAATAATAATTTTCCACAAAAATGTGTGTTTCCCCCCAAATTTCACATTTTTGCAAGGGTTAATAGCAGAAAATACCCCCCAAAATGTGTAACCCCATCTCTTCTGAGTATGGTGGTACCCCATAAGTTGACCTGAAGTGCACTACGGGCGAACTACAACACTCAGAAGAGAAGGAGTAATATTTGGCTTTTTGAGAGCAAATTTTGCTCGGGGGGCATGTCACATTTAGGAAGCCCCTATGGTGCCAGAACAGCAAAAAAAAAACACATGGCATACCATTTTGGAAACAAGACCCCTTGAGGAACGTAACAAGGAATAAAGTGAGCCTTAATACCCCACAGGGGTTTCACAACTTTTGCATATGTAAAAAAAAATTAGTTTTTTTCACTAAAATGTGTGTTTCCCCCCAAATTTCACATTTTTGCAAGGGTTAATAGCAGAAAATACCCCCCAAAATTTGTAACCCCATCTCTTCTGAGTACGGAGGTACCCCATAAGTTGACCTGAAGTGCACTATGGGCGAACTACAATGCTCAGAAGAGAAGGAGTAATATTTGGCTTTTTGAGAGCAAATTTTGCTCGGGGGGGCATGTCGCATTTAGGAAGCCCCTATGGTGCCAGAACAGCAAAAAAAAAAAACACATGGCATACCATTTTGTTATCATTCTGATTCCAAGATTGTTTTTTCGTGACATATTCTACTTTAACATGGTGGTAAAATTTTGTGGAAACTTGCATCCTTTCTTGGTGAAAAATCCCCAAATTTGATGAAAAATTAGAAAATTTAGCATTTTTCTAACTTTGAAGCTCTCTGCTTGTAAGGAAAAAGAATATTCCAAATAATTTTTTTTATTCATATCTGCAATATGTCTACTTTATATTTGCATCATAAAATTGATGAGTTTTTACTTTTGGAAGACATCAGAGGGCTTCAAAGTTCAGCAGCAATTTTCAAATTTTTCACAACATTTTCAAACTCACTATTTTTCAGGGACCAGTTCAGGTTTGAAGTGGATTTGAAGGGTCTTCAGATAAGAAATACCCCATAAATGACCCCATTATAAAAACTGCACCCCCCAAAGTATTCAAAATGACATTCAGTCAGCATTTTAACCCTTTAGGTGTTTTACAGGAATAGCAGCAAAGTGAAGGAGAAAATTCACAATCTTCATTTTTTACACTCGCATGTTCTTGTAGACCCAATTTTTGAATTTTTACAAGGGGTAAAAGGAGAAAATGTATACTTATATTTGTAGCCCAATTTCTCTTGAGTAAGCACATACCTCATATGTCTATGTAAATTGTTCGGTGGGCGCAGTAGAGGGCTCAGAAGCGAAGGAGCGACAAGGGGATTTTGGAGAGTACGTTTTTCTGAAATGGTTTTTGGGGGGCATGTCGCATTTAGGAAGCCCCTATGGTGCCAGAACAGCAAAAAAACACATGCCATACCATTTTGGAAACTAGACTCCTTGAGGAATGTAACAAGGAATTAAGTGAGCCTTAATACCCCACAGGTGTTTCACGACTTTTGCATATGTAAAAAAATTATAATTTTCCACAAAAATGTGTGTTTCCCCCCAAATTTCACATTTTTGCAAGGGTTAATAGCAGAAAACACCCCCCAAAATGTGTAACCCCATCTCTTCTGAGTATGGTGGTACCCCATAAGTTGACCTGAAGTGCACTACGGGCGAACTACAACACTCAGAAGAGAAGGAGTAATATTTGGCTTTTTGAGAGCAAATTTTGCTCGGGGGGCATGTCACATTTAGGAAGCCCCCATGGTGCCAGAACAGCAAAAAAAAAACACATGGCATACCATTTTGGAAACAAGACCCCTTGAGGAACGTAACAAGGAATAAAGTGAGCCTTAATACCCCACAGGGGTTTCACAACTTTTGCATATGTAAAAAAAAATTAGTTTTTTTCACTAAAATGTGTGTTTCCCCCCAAATTTCACATTTTTGCAAGGGTTAATAGCAGAAAATACCCCCCAAAATTTGTAACCCCATCTCTTCTGAGTACGGAGGTACCCCATAAGTTGACCTGAAGTGCACTATGGGCGAACTACAATGCTCAGAAGAGAAGGAGTAATATTTGGCTTTTTGAGAGCAAATTTTGCTCGGGGGGCATGTCGCATTTAGGAAGCCCCTATGGTGCCAGAACAGCAAAAAAAAAAAAACACATGGCATACCATTTTGGAAACTAGACCCCTTGAGGAACATAACAAGGAATAAAGTGAGCCTTAATACCCCACAGGGGTTTCACGACTTTTGCATATGTAAAAAAATATATTTTTTTTCACTAAAATGTGTGTTTCCCCCCAAATTTCACATTTTTGCAAGGGTTAATAGCAGAAAATACCCCCCAAAATTTGTAACCCCATCTATTCTGAGTACGGAGGTACCCCATAAGTTGACCTGAAGTGCACTACGGGCGAACTACAATGCTCAGAAGAGAAGGAGTAATATTTGGCTTTTTGAGAGCAAATTTTGCTCGGGGGGCATGTCGCATTTAGGAAGCCCCTATGGTGCCAGAACAGCAAAAAAAAAAAAAAATACATGGCATACCATTTTGGAAACTAGACCCCTTGAGGAACGTAACAAGGAATAAAGTGAGCCTTAATACCCCACAGGGGTTTCACAACTTTTGCATATGTAAAAAAATATATATTTTTTTCACAAAAATGTGTGTTTCCCCCCAAATTTCACATTTTTGCAAGGGTTAATAGCAGAAAATACCCCCCAAAATGTCTACCCCATCTCTTCTGAGTATGGAGGTACCCCATAAGTTGACCTGCGGTGCACTACGGGCGAACTACAATGCTCAGAAGAGAAGGATTCACATTTGCAAACTTTGCTGAAATGGGGGGGGGGGGACATGTGGCATTTAGGAAGCCCCTATGGTGCCAGGACAGCAAAAAAAAAACACATGGCATACCATTTTGGAAACTAGACCCCTCGGGGAACGCATCAAGGGGTAGAGTGAGCCTTAATAACCCTCAGGGGTTTCACGACTTTTGCATATGTAAAAAAAAAAAAAGAAAATTTCACTAAAAAAGTATGTTTTCACCAACATTTTACATTTTTACAAGGGTTAATAGCAGAAAAGACCCCCCACAATTTGTAAATACATTTCTTTGGAGTAAGGACATACCTTATATTTTGACGATTTTGGCTTGGTGGATGCACAGAGGGTCTTCCTGGAGTGGGAGGGCAGTCAGGGTCCTTGAGCTTCATATGGAGCCAGGATGTGGGACCCCCCCCCCTCAAGGACTGTTAATGGGGGGAGCACTGAGCCCTAAAATAGGGGAACACTATGGGGGACAACGGGCCGTAACTGGGGTAGACAGGTGGGGTACAGAGGCCCGTAATATGGGGTACAGTGGGCCAGAAAATTATAAAACATAATAAAACAGGATACGTTCCCAGAATGATGACCCAGAGCATAGCCAAAACTAAAAAAAAAATATGCCCGCCCCAAACCCTATGCTCTGAGTCATCATTCTGGGAATGTGATGTGTGTGGCCGTCCCTAACCTGTTGCCTTAAATGCGCACCCGCTCAGGTGGAGAGAGAGCGCTGCACATTTGAGGCAACATAAAAAAGTCCCCAATGATAGTGACTCAGTGACCTATGACCTATTTCTGAAAAAACACCCCCAGAGGTCTTATCAGGTTTTGTTTTTTTTTTCAGTTTTTTTGGGCAATTTAGTGGTTTATGGGAGTTAAAATTTGGAATGTACTCTGGACTTTGTACATTGGTCAAATTATGGAAAATTAAAATGTAAAGGGAAAATTTTGTGCTCCATGGAAGTGTGATACTCCCTTAAGCAGCCTATGCAGAGGCCCGGATTATCTGGGCATGTTACATACATAGTTACATAGTTAGTACGGTCGAAAAAAGACATATGTCCATCAAGTTCAACCAGGGAATTAAGGGGTAGGGGTGTGGCGCGATATTGGGGAAGGGATGGGATTTTATATTTCTTCATAAGCATTAATGTTATTAATGTGTCACACTGATACGTGGTGTCCTTCCATCTTTCCTTCTTGTGACACACTCTGCATCTTTTCTGGGATCGTCCCGACTTTCCACTGTGGGGGATCACACCTGGAAAGTGCTGGCCTGGGACGATCCTGGCGTCTACAACTCCAGACCCTTGGGAAGTCCGGCCTGATCTTTCCCGGTCGCCAAAGATCAGAAACCTTAGGACTTCTTCTTGGTACTGGAGGAATGTCCCTGTGTTGCCAGCGTACTGGGATAGTACAAAAGCGTTGTACATGGCAACCTGTACCATGTAGACCGCAACATTTTTGTACCATGCCCGTGTTTTCCGCATGGCGTTGTATGGCTTGAGGACTTGATCTGAGAGATCAACTCCCCCCATATACCGATTGTAGTCCAGAATACAATCGGGCTTGAGGACCGGTCCCACGGTACCTCGCACAGGGAAAGGGGTGCTGCCATTCCCATGAATAGTGGTGAGCATAAGGACATCCCTCTTATCCTTATACTTCACCAACAACAGGTTATCATGGGTCAGGGCAAGGGACTCACCCTTGGGGATAGGCGTCTTGACCAAATTTAGAGGGAGGCCTCTCTGGTTCCTCCGCACAGTCCCACAAGCAGACGTGGATCTGGCGGAAAGGGATTTGAACAGAGGGATTCTGGTATAAAAGTTGTCCACGTACACGTGGTAACCCTTATCCAGCAATGGGTGCACAAGGTCCCAAACGATTTTCCCGCTAACACCCTGAGTGGGGGAACAATCTGGGGGTTCAATACGGGAATCTCGTCCCTCATACACTCTAAACCTGCAAGTGTACCCGGAGGTACTCTCGCAGAGTTTATAGAGCTTGACGCCATACCGCGCCCTCTTCGAGGGAATATACTGGCGGAAGATGAGTCTCCCCTTAAAACTGATGAGAGACTCATCTACCGAGAGGTCCCTGAGCGGTACATAGGCCTCCAAAAATTTGGCCCCAAAGTGATCGATGACCGGCCTCACTTTGTAAAGCCGGTCATAGGTGGGATCACCTTGGGGCGGACATGGCGCATTATCTGCATAATGCAGGCATTTCCGAATGGCCTCGAACCGCTTCCGTGTCATCACCATACTGTAAAGCGGGGTCTGGTAGAGGACGTCCCCGCTCCAGTAATGACGAGCACTTGGTTTTTTGTCCAGGCCCATATGTAGCATGAGGCCCCAAAATGTCCTCATTTCCGCTGCATCAGTGGCGCGCCATTCATTGGACCTGGCCAAAAATGAATCTGGGTGGTGGGCAATGAACTGCTGGGCATACAAGTTTGTTTGCTCCACCATTAGATTGACCAGGCTGTCACTGAAAAAAAACTATAAAAAGTCCAGATCAGTGAAGCCAGCCGTGTCAATCCGGATTTCTGAGTCGCCAACAAACTCAGGAATCCGTGGTTGATAACCCTCTGGGGGGCTCCAGACAGGGTCATCGGAAGGGGGCTCCGATGCACTTGTCTGAGGGGCTGGACTCCTATTACGAGCAGCATTGCCACTTGATTTTTTTTTTTTTACTTTTATGTTACTTTTACTTTCAGTTTACCTACCTTTCCCTAAGGAACACACTTTCCCTGCACTAGGGGGGCAATCGTCTTCTGTGAGGGGGCTCTGGAGCACAGAGGGGGGATCCCGGTCCTCTTCACACAGCTTTGCCTGCTGACTGAACTCAGCGAGCGCGCAGAGCTGCGTGAGAGGTCCGTTAACCCCTCCTCTGCCGCGCTGCTATTGGTCGGACGATCGCCCCCAGCAACCAAAGGTGATTGGCGGTGTATCGTACACCGCTGATCACCTTCTTGTTTGCGGGTCATCGGGTCACAAGTGACCCGAATACCCGGAATCGGAGCAGATCGCTTGCGTGATTTTGCAAGCGATCTGTGACGATCGCCGATATGTGGGGGTCCCAGGACCCCCCTCGGCGTCTGCCCTGGATCCCTGCTGAAGGATTTCAGCAGAGATCCGCTTCCAATCTCCGCCGGGTGAGCGGCGGAGACCAGGAAAAGACCATGACGTATGCATACGTCATGGGTCCTTAAGACCCAGGGTGTGATGACGTATGCATACGTCATGGGTCCTTAAGGGGTTAAAGGTCAAAATAGATAATAAAAAAAAAAAACAAGGTGTTCTAATATAAATGGTTAATATTCTAATGAGAGTAGTATATTAACCCCTTAAGGACAGACCCATTTTTTAATTCAATGACCTGGCTCTTTTTTTTTATTTATTTCACATGTATCTCTTTAAATGGTAATAACTTTAGAATGCTTTTTCTGAGCAGAGCGATTCTAAGATTGTTTTTTCATGACATATTGTACTTTATATAAGTGGTGCATTTTTGTTAACACCTGCAGCATTTTTTGTGAAAAACTTCAAAATATTGTGAAAAACATCAACATTTCTGGCGTTTTTATTTCTTATGGTATACACTGTGCAGTAAAAGTGATGTTATATTTATTCTGTGGTCCAGTATGATTATGGCAATACCCATTTTATATAGCTTTCTATGTTCTTTTTCTTTTTCTGAGCAAAATTCTTTTTCTGCCATTCATTTTCCAACAGCCGTAACTTTTTTATTTTTCGTCCGACGCCATTGAGTAAGGGTTTATTTTTTGCAGGATGAGCTGTACTTTTTATTGGTATCATTTTTGTGCTACGTGCTACCTTTTATCTTTTTTATTCCGCTATTTGTACCAAAATTGGTGAATTTTGCGCTTTTTTTAATGTTTTTTTTCTTGCACTGTTCACCGTGCGGGATACTTTACATTATAGTTGTTACGCCGAGCGCTCCGGGTCCCTGCTCCTCCCCGGAGCGCTCGCGGCGTTCTCTTCTCTACAGCGCCCCGGTCAGACCCGCTGACCGGGAGCGCTGCACTGACATTAACGTTCTGGCGTGCGCGGCTCCGCTCCCTAGGGCGCGCGCGCGCCAGCTCTCTAAGATTTAAAGGGCCAGTGCACCAATGATTGGTGACTGGCCCAATCAGTCTAATTAGCTTCCACCTGCTCCCTGTCCATATAACCTCACTTCCTCTTCCCTTCCTTGCCGGATCTTGTTGCCTTGTGCCAGAGAAAGCGTTTAGTGTTGTCCAAAGCCTGTGTTCCAGATCTTCTGCTATTGCCGTTGACTACGAACCTTGCCGCCTGCCCCGACCTTCTGCTACGTCTGACTTTGCCTCTGTCTAGTCCTTCTGTCCCACGCCTTCTCAGCAGTCAGCGAGGTTGAGCCGTTGCCGGTGGATACGACCTGGTTGCTACCGCCGCAGCAAGACCATCCCACTTTGCGGCGGGCTCTGGTGAATACCAGTAGCAACCTAGAACCGGTCCACCGACACGGTCCACGCCAATCCCTCGCTGACACAGAGGATCCACATCCAGCAAGCCGAATCATAACAATAGTTTTATAGTACATGTCATTACAGACGTGGCAATACCTATTATGTATATGATTTGTGTTTTTGATCTTTTTTGGTGTTAATACAGGGCTTTTATTGGGAAAGTGGTATTTCTTTAATTTTTTTTATACTTCATACTTTTATTGAAGAACTTTTTATTTAATTTTTTTACACTTTTTTTTATAGGTTATACTATGCTGCAATACATTTGTACTGCAGCACAGTATGACCTGATGAGTTGCACACACTACAGCCTGTGCGATCCAGCCTCTGACTCATGATCTGAACTCCTGCTGCCATAGCAACTAACGGCGACCCGCGATCGTATCGCTGTGTCACCGTTGGTGAACAGGGGGAGAGCGCTCCCCCTGTCAACACCATAGATGCCGTGATCAGGATTGATCACGGCATCTAGGGGGTTAATGCTGCCGAGACCGGCGTGATCGCGGCTCCGGCAGCTGCGGTTAATCACAGCCGGGTCCCGTCGCCGACCTCCTGCGCTGCCCGCGGCAGTGCCGGAGATCGCTAGGACGTATGCATACGTCCAAATGCGTGAACGTGTCGGATGCCTGGACGTATGCATACGTCCTATAGCTGGAAGGGGTTAATCATAAACACAAAAAACATTATTATGTACAAGACAGTGTGCTGGATCTCATATCATAGCTAGATTGTTATTATGAACAATGAAGGTGACATAACCGCTCAGGTAAGCATAGTCAGATCCATCTATACTGGAATAGTGGCCACTCAAGAGCCGAAGTGTGGGGTTTGGTGCATTTATTTGTGATATATCCCTTCCCCACCTTGGGGCATTTTGTGGTTTAGAATTATTTTGAGGGGACACAACATTAAACACTGTGCTGTGCAATCTCTACTTTACATTGTAGCAGAGTGTCATTTCTTCAGTGTTGTCACATGAAAATATATAATAAAATATTTACAAAAATGTGCGTGGTGTACTCACTTATGTAAGATACTGTACATCGCTGCTCACCAGTAGTGCATGCAGGATTTTCACAATGGTTGGAGTACAGAAGCATAAAATAATACCTCCACTTCAGGATGAGATAGTACTTCCACAGTGACTAATATCATAATACTGATACTATAAAAAAAAAAAAAACAGTATACACAGACCAATATCACCATAAACTAATGATACTGCCACATCATGACCACTATATTACCACCACATAGTGACTGTATAATGCCACCATACTGATACTGAATAAAAGCCACTATTACCCAATTACCCCACATAAGGTGAACACATAGAAGGACATTTATCATTCTTTTCAAACGTATGGCTTTTATTTGACCATTTTTGTTACTTTCTTTTGCTTACGTGCGACCTATTTATCAAATAGTCACACAACCTTCATAAATAAATCGCACGTAAGCAAAACCCGGGAAACCCGCTTACAAAAGCATTTTTTTAAAAGTTTTCCCTTATGTTAATGGCCGAAGTTCTTTATCTACCCTTTTTTTCCAGTATCGTTGCTAGAGAGTGACGGGGAGGGGGGTGCGGACAGTGCCACACCAACAGGCACATAAACGTGAAGCCACAACAGAGAAGCAAAAAAATGGCTCGGTATGTTACCCACCCCAAATTGTGCATGAAGCTGTATTACTATGGATGCTTCTTTTTTTTTAAGGAAAAATTTTAGTGCCACATATGGGTTATTTACGTAGTCTGTAAAAATTCTTACACAATTATTTTGTGCCTTGTTCTACTTTAATAACTCTACTGAAATCTACCAATGAGGCCACAGAAAAACGCATTAAGCTAAAATGTATAATTTTATTATTAAAGATAATAAGAAAAACAATGCCTCACAATACAGTGCTCAAAAAGGTGTCAGATATAGCACTGAATAATGAACACAAAACCAAGGGAGGGGGTTTGGGGTACAGGTGAAAAACCTGACCTGACCAACCCTACCTAGTCTAACCCCTTGCCCTCACTACAATAAGTGTGGACAGGGAGTAGGGATAATATAAGTCACATAAACATTAAGAATAAATAAACAATGCAATGACTTAATATGTATATATTCTTACTCCTAATGACCTACGCGTTTCACCCTTACTTATAGTTAGGGGTTCATCAGGGCTCAGGGGAGCAGTCAACATATCACAACAGATAGTAATCAAAAAAACACTAAATATAAAAAGTGATAAATAAACAAGTGAAGCACACGTGATACAAAAGCATAATAGCCGCACATTGATACTGAGTATATGATAAATAGATATATGAGAAGTAGATAAATCATTCCAAACTGGCCACAATGGTAGAAATGTGGATCCTTAATTGTACTATGAGTAGATGAAGAATACGTCCCATTGTCCAAAGCAAGTACTGTGAAAATAAGATCACAAGACCACCTGTCAATGTCCCATACTTTAACAAAAATAATAACAACAAATACATAAAATGTATATAATAATGTGTACCTCCAAATGTAATTAGGTATGCATGAAATAGCCCAACGTCGTATTACAGATATAACACCCCAGGGATCACTGTTTGCCACACCCTGGGTTAATGAAAATGCTAGGACCTGATAAATAAATACACCAAAATTAACTTAGGTAAAAAAGCCAAAAATTCATAATAACACCAAAAAATAGATAATGAGCCAGTCTTACCCATGTATGATGGATAATGGACTAAGAACTGATGACTGGTGTGGCACACCAAATGCAATGATACAAAATATTAGGCCAGAGATACTATAAAGATAAAGACATAAGAATATGTCACTGTCTAGACTATGTGGACATGAGCATAAGCAATATGGGCAAATACAAGGTAGAGCTTACCCCCTGACCAGATGATGCAAAGCGTCAGGACGAATCAAGGTGGATTGTGAATAGATTAGGAACACTTCCAACAGAGCACTAGAAATAATAATAAATAAAGCACCATGTGACCAACAGGTGTTATTACTACCGTACCACTAATGCCCCTATAGTGCGAACAAATATAGTGTAATATATATATTGCCTACCCTAATACAGGATGCTTAGAGCGTCAGGCAGCCCAAGATACATGATGAATATGATGATAAGGAAACCTGGTGTCACCTCCCTAATGTGGGGGCTTCAGAGGAGACGATAACTCCTACAATGGGATAATGTAAGGGGAATATAGTTACCAAAGGTACAGGTCACATAATGTATGCAAAACGATGCAGCCACAGTGCACTTACCCAGTCCCTGATGTCCCTTGTGTGGACTCAGTATGCGGCGTCAACACTGAACGCCGCGAGTCTGATTAAAAAGCCGCGGGACCGGAAACGGAAGTGACAGAAGGTATGTCACTGCGCATGTCCAGGGTTAGTGGAACGCAATGCGCTTCAGACGGCGCATGAGTGGTTAGGCAAACCCCAAAGCGAGGCTTGGATGTAGTGCATGTCACCCCGCGCATGCGCCCTTTACAGATATCAGGAAATCAATATGTGGGACGTATTAGAGGATGAAATCTTGACTCATAGCCAAGGATGATGTACATATATAAAAAATTATAAATGTACATAAACTGGGCCAAAGTGGAAATATTGATAGAGTATGATGAGTACGATCTAAGAATGGTAACATAAGATAAGATGAAGCAAACAATATACAGTAAATAATAGATGTATAATTATAAATAAATAAATAAATGGCAGGTGGGTATAGACACTCAAACTAATCGGAAGGTGTATGACATTAGAGGTGGAAAATGTTATATTTTATACTACATAAGAAATAGCCATAACTACATCAAATGAAAGGACAAAAAGATAGTTGGTCATTAAGACCATAGGGGGTGGTAGTCTTTAGCCGGTATATCCAGCGTGTTTTGGCTTGTAATAATCTTTTGTCCAGGTCACCGCCCCTAATGTCGGGTTTGAGAACTTCAATGACCTGGAAGTCTAAATTAAAGGGGGTGTCCACATGATGCCTGAGCATATGAAGCGACACCGGTTTCTCCCTCCTATGTCTGATGTCACTTATGTGTTCGAGTACCCTACTACTTACCTCCCTCATGGTCTTGCCAACATAGCTTAAAGGGCAGGGACAAGTGGCCAAGTAGATGACCTTACTTGTCTTGCAGTTCGCATAGTCATAGCACTTGTAGATCTTATTAGTGCTGGGGCTAAGGAATTCTTTGGAAACACGCATGTATTTACATGCCTTACATGATCCACATTTAAATGATCCGGATATTTTGCGGTCAAGCCAAGTTCCTGGACCTCTTGGGGGAGTGTACAAACTGTGTACCAAAAAATCCCCCAGATTTTTTCCCCTCCTATATGTGATTCTGGGTGTCTCTTCCACTAAAGAGCCTACTACCGGGTCCGTCTTGAGAATAGGCCAGTGGTTAGTCAAAATTTGACGTATCTCCTTAGCCGCTGCATCAAATGTGCCAATGATTCGAGTTGGGAGGACTTTGTCCACTGCCTTAGGTTTAGAAAGTAAGAGTGTAGATCTGTCCACATGTTTTGTTTCTGTATATGCCTTTTTGAGAACCCTATTAGGGTATCCTCTGTGTTGAAATCTGCTGCGTAACTCCTTAGCCTCATGATGGAAAACTTGTTCCGAGGAGCAGTTCCTTTTAAGTCTCAGGTACTGTCCCTTAGGGATCCCATTTCTAAGGGAAAAAGGATGGTGACTGGACCACATGAGTAGGCTATTACCAGCTGTGGGTTTGTTCTACTTTAACACAACATAAATTTAAAAATTTAGTGGGTACGCCAGAATGTACGTGTCCTAAAATGAACAAGGTGTGCAGTGTGTATTTTCAACCTTAAAATTAATAGTTCTTAATTTTATAATTATTTTTTTCTATAATTATCATTAACATTAATGTAGTAGCTGTTATGATTCGGCTAGCTGGATGTGGATCCTCTGTGTCAGCGAGGGATTGGCGTGGACCGTGTCGGTGGACCGGTTCTAGGTTGCTACTGGTATTCACCAGAGCCCGCCGCAAAGCGGGATGGTCTTGCTGCGGCGGTAGCAACCAGGTCGTATCCTTCGGCAACGGCTCAACCTCGCTGACTGCTGAGAAGGCGTGGGACAGAAGGATTAGGCAGAGGCAAGGTCAGACGTAGCAGAAGGTCGGGGCAGGCGGCAAGGTTCGTAGTCAATAGCAATAGCAAGAGGTCAGGTACACTGGTAAGGCAAACACTGAAACACTTTCTCTGGCACAAAGGCAACAAGATCCGGCAAGGAAGTGAAGGGGAAGTGAGGTTAAATAGACTGGGAGCAGGTGGAGGCTAATTAGACTGATTGGGCCAGGCACCAATCATTGGTGCACTGGCCCTTTAAATCTTAGAGAGCTGGCACGCGCGCGCCCTAAGGAGCGGAGCCACGCGCGCCAGGACGAGACAGCCGGGGACCGGGACAGGTGAGTGACTTGGGATGCGATTCACGAGCGGGCGCGTCCCGCTAAGCGAATCGCATCCCACCGGCAGTGTCAGTGCAGCGCTCCCGGTCAGCGGGTCTGACCGGGGCGCTGCAGAGAGAGGAACGCCGCGAGCGCTCCGGGGAGGAGCAGGGACCCGGAGCGCTCGGCGTAACAGTACCCCCCCTTAGGTCTCCCCCTCTTTTTGTCCGGACGTAGCTCCACATGGGACGAGGACATTGGGAGCGATTGTAGAGTCCTGGGTATGTTCATCAACGGCAGGCAGTTCAGAAGGAGTGGGAATGGGGAGGGGGGCAGAGGGTGAAGCTTGGCACGGGGCAGAGTGATACCAGGACGGGGGCTATGAGGAGGCACGGCATAGTCCTAATAGGCCTTGGGGAGACCAGGTATAGGAGGAGACATAGGGGTTTGACAGGCAGGACTGAGAGCAGACGTGAGGCATTTTTGATCTCCCCGGTGGTCCAGTCAAGGGTAGGAGAGTGGCGTTGGAGCCATGGCAGACCAAGGAGGACTTCAGAGGTGCAGTTGGGCAAAACAAAAAGTTCAATTTTTTCGTGATACAGTCCAATGCTCATGAGCAGGGGTTCTGTGCGGTAACGCACAGTGCAGTCCAATTTCACTCCGTTGACCGAGGAAATGTAGAGCGGCTTGGCGAGACGGGTCACAGGGATGTTGAACTTATTAACAAAAGAGGCCAAAATGAAATTTCCCGCAGAACCAGAGTCCAAGAAGGCCATAGCTGAGAAGGAGGAGTTAGCAGAAGGAGAAATCCGTACAGGCACAGTGAAACGTGGAGAAGCAGACTTCACACCAAGAGACGCCACTCCCACGTGAGCTGGGTGCGTGCGTGCGTTTCCCAGACGTGGAGGACGAATAGGGCAATCCACCAAGAAATGTTCGGTACTAGCGCAGTACAGACATAAATTTTTATCTCTGCGGCGAGTCCTCTCTTCATGGGTCAGGCGAGACCGATCCACTTGCATAGCCTCCTCGGCGGGAGGCACAGGGGTAGATTGCAAAGGATACTGTGAGAGAGGTGCCCAGACATCAAGGTCTTTTTCCTGGCGGAGCTCCTGGCGTCTTTCAGAAAAACGCATGTCAATGCGGGTGGCCAAATGGATAAGTTCATGCAGGTTGGCAGGAATTTCTCGTGCGGCCAGCACATCTTTGATGTTACTGGATAGGCCTTTTTTAAAGGTCGCGCAGAGGGCCTCGTTATTCCAAGACAATTCGGAGGTGAGAGTACGAAATTGGATGGCGTACTCGCCTACTGAAGAATTACCCTGGACCAGGTTCAGCAGGGCAGTCTCGGCAGAAGAAGCTCGGGCTGGTTCCTTGAAGACACTTCGAATCTCAGCGAAAAAGGGCTGTACGGAGGCAGTGACAGGATCATTGCGGTCCCAGAGCGGTGTGGCCCATGACAGGGCCTTTCCAGAGAGGAGACTGACCACGAAAGCCACCTTCGACCGTTCTGTAGGAAATTGGTGCGACAACATCTCCAAATGTAGGGAGCATTGTGACAGGAAACCTCGGCAAAGTCTAGAGTCCCCATCAAATTTGTCCGGCAGGGACAAGCGGAGGCCAGGAGCAGGCACTCGCTGCGGAGGAGATGCAGGAGCTGGCGGAGGAGATGGTTGCTGCTGTAGCTGTGGCAGAAGTTGCTGTAGCATGGCGGTCAACTGCGACAGCTGCTGTCCTTGTTGGGCGAACTGTTGTCCAAGTTGCTCTATCTGTTGGGACTGCTGGGCAACCACCGTGGTAAGGTCAGCGACAACTGGCAGTGGGATCTCAGCGGGATCCATGGCCGGATCTACTGTTATGATTCGGCTAGCTGGATGTGGATCTTCTGTGTCAGCGAGGGATTGGCGTGGACCGTCTCGGGGGACCGGTTCTAGGTTGCTACTGATATTCACCAGAGCCAGCCGCAAAGCGGGATGGTCTTGCTGCAGCGGTAGCAACCAGGTCGTATCCACTGGCAACGGCTCAACCTCGCTGACTGCTGAGAAGGCGTGGGACAGAAGGATTAGGCAGAGGCAAGGTCAGACGTAGCAGAAGGTCGGGGCAGGCGGCAAGGTTCGTAGTCAATAGCAATAGCAAGAGGTCAGGTACACTGGTAAGGCAAATACTGAACCGCTTTCTCTGGCACAAAGGCAACAAGATCCGGCAAGGAAGTGAAGGGGAAGTGAGGTTAAATAGACAGGGAGCAGGTGGAGGCTAATAAGACTGATTGGGCCAGGCACCAATCATTGGTACACTGGCCCTTTAAATCTTAGAGAGCTGGCGCGCGCGCACCCTAAGGAGCGGACGCCAGGACGAGACAGCCGAGGACCGGGACAGGTGAGTGACTTGGGATGCGATCCGCGAGCGGCAGTGTCAGTGCAGCGCTCCCGGTCAGCGGGTCTGACCGGGGCGCTGCAGAGAGAGGAACGCCGCCAGCGCTCCGGGGAGGAGCAGGGACCCGGAGCGCTCGGCGTAACAGTAGCTTTATTTCATGATGCAGAACAAGAACAGTTGTTAAAGTGGGTGTCAATTTCCTTTTTTTCCTTTGTAAGCCAGGTTGGACCTGGAATACATATGCGACTTTTAAATGGAGATGCGACTTAATAAATAGCGAGTATTACTATGTGAGCAGATTTCAGAAATGTGCTTTTGAATAACCAAAAATCAAAAAGTCACAGCATGTATGGAAAAGTCGCACATGCGCAAGTACGTGTGACTTTTTTACACAAAGAAAATCTACTACGGAGCATGATAAATCTCCTTCATAGTGGTAGAAACCAGCTGTACACAGGCTCTGAAGGCCATATAAGTGATCATAGTGCAGTTACCGTATTTATCGGGGTATACCACGCACCGGCCTATAACACGCACACTCATTTTACCAAGGATATTTGGGTAAAAAAAGTTTTTTACCCAAATATCCATGGTAAAATGAGGGTGCGTGTGTGCGCGCGTGTATACCCCGATACACCCCCAGGAAAGGCAGGGGAGAGAGGCCGTCGCTGCCCGCTTCTCTCCCCCTGCCTTTCCTGGGGTCTAGAGCCCTGCTGCCGCCGCTTCTCTCCCGCTGGCTATCTGCGCCGCTTCCCGTTCTCTCCCCCTGACTATCGGTGCCGCTGCCCCGTTGCCTCCCCCCATCCCCGGTTGCATAATTACCTGTTGCCGGGGTCGGGTCCGCGCTGCTTCAGGCCTCCGGTGTGCGTCACCTGCGTCGTTGCTATGCACTGTGCGGCGCACTGACGTCATGCACCGCGCCGTGCAGCGCATAGCAACGACGCAGGGGACGCACACCGGAGGCCTGAAGCAGCACGGACCCGACCCCGGCAACAGGTAATTATGCAACCAGGGATGGGGAAGGCAACGGGGCAGCGGCGCCGGCAATGGGTGCCGCTGCCCCTTCTCTCCCCCTGTCTGTCAGCGCCGCTGCCCCATTGCCGGCGCAGCTTCTCTCCCCCTGGCTATCGGCGCCGGCAATGGGGCGCCGGCACCGATAGTCAGGGGGAGAGAAGGGCCGGCAGCAGGGCTCTAGACCCCAGGGCAGGCAGAGAAGCCGGCAGCGCTGGCTGTCTCTGCACCTGCAAAGCCGCTGCAGTTCATTGATTTAAAGCGCCCGCTTTAAATCATTGAACTGCAGCGGATTATCGGCGTATAACACGCACATAGACTTTAGGCTAAAAATTTTAGCCTAAAAAGTGCGTGTTATACGCCGATAAATACGGTACATCCAGTCATCCAGTTACTGACATGGAGTAGTTCCCTTTCCTTTTCTTGTCTATCTGGCTCAGACCGCCATGAAGACTTCTTCCAACCATGACTAATTTTGGCAGAATCTGCCAGGAAAACATATTAGGCTTTGACCTTTTCCAGAATATTTCCAACTTTTTCCTTACCCTCAGAGCCCCAAATAATGGATAGTATGGATTGGGTAGTGGTGGTGGGTAGGTAATCTAGCTTCTTGATACCTCCAGTAGATAATTTCCCCCCATTAGGTCTAAGGCCCTAGTATGTGTTGGGTTGGGCCTCCAGCCCCCAGCCTCCCCCTTCTATATAAGAAGCTGTAGTGTGTACAGAAAAAGTAGTTTGCGGTGATTAGATGTTTCCAGCTACCGCATAATGTGATGTCAGCGAATACATTCTGCACATTTCTTGGATTGATACGTCGTCCCATCAACCTGGAGGTGCTCAATGTGGGCAGCTGCCTGGATACAGATATCACTAGTGCCAAGTCACATAGCGGGTCACTACAGCGCCTCCAGAATTACAGTTCTGCATTATTTTTAACCCCTTTTTGCACCCAATGAAAAGACTTTAGTGGACTTTTGCGCCTTCACATAAAATGCTAAATCTCAGAATCTATAAAATCAACATAAATCTCCTTTACTGATAAAAGATGACTGAAATGTCACCCGGGTGCCAGAAAATTTAACAGGGGTACTGACCACTGTGTCTGGCCTGCAGGGTGCTGTGTGGTACCGAAGGGGAGCAGCAGAAACTGAACCTGAAGGGACCTTTTAGTGAAAGACAGGGGGCGCCCCCTAAGGATCAGCTACCCTGTACGTCTTCTCCCTGACCATCTTTTGATGAACCTTTCCTGTCCTGCAGCTTCTCACCTGCAAGTCCTATAAACATCCACCTACCAGAGACTCCTCATCCTTTCCTCTGTATGGACCCCTCCTTCTGATTCTGATTTAATAGGTGCCCTCCCTGCACCCCACATAGACTGTCCTGTTCCCCATTATACATGCCCTCCTCCCTTGTTATAGACACCCTCCTTACCTTCTGTTTCCCTTTATAAATGGCCGCACCCTTATAGACTCTTCCACTCCTTCTGTTCCCCCTTAAATACCCATCTTCTCCTTATGTCACCAGTTAAAAGAGTACTGCAGCCATAGAAAACTTATGACCTATCCTCAGTATAGGGGATAAGTGTCTGATCGCGGAGGGTTCGACCTTTAGGACTCCCCGCAATCTCTCATACGGGGCCCTGGAACTGCTGCGGCTCTGCACGGTTAATGTTTGTTTTGTCGGCCTCATTAAGAGGATGACAGACCCGCCCCCTGCATTCAGCTCTATGGGTGAGGCGGGGGTTGCACGAACGCTGCATCTCCGCCTCTCCCATAGCGATACATGGAGGGGGCATATAGACCGTGGCATCATGCTGCAGCCGATACGCCTCCTGCATGGGGAGAGCCGAGGCAGAGCCAGGGCCCCATACAGTAGATTGCAGGGATCCCAGCGGTCAGACCCCCGTGATCAGACACTTAGGGGATGAGGGGGATAGGGGATAAGTGTTCTGTGGCTGCAGATCTCCTTTAACCCCTTAAAGGGGTACTCCGGTGCTAAACATCTTATCCCCTATCAAAAGGAAAGGGGATAAGATATTAGATTGCGGGGATCCCACCACTGGGGACCCCCACGATCTTTCTTGCATCACCCCCGTTATTCATCTGCACAGAGCAAGGATCGCTCTGTGGCTAATGACGGGCGGTGCAGAGGAGGGAGTATCGTGACATCATGGCTCCCCCCATCGTGACGTCACATCCCTGTCCCCTCCATGCAAGTCTGTGGGAGGGGGCGTGACAGCCGCCACACCTCTTCCCATAGACTTACATTGAGGGGCCGGGGTGTGACGTCACGATACTCCGTCCTCTGCACCACCCGTCATTAGCCACAGAGCGATCCTCGCTCTGTGCAGATGAATAATGGGGGTGCTGCAGGAGAGATCGCGGGGGTCCCCAGTGGCAAGATCCCCGCGATCTTACATCTTATCCATTGTCCTTTTGATGAGGGATAAGATGTTTAGCGCCGGAGTACCTCTTTAACGATGCAGGACGTATATTTATGTCCTGTGCTGTCTCCCGTTATCCTGCTATCAGCAACCAAGACCCACGGCTAATACCGCATATCACCGATCAAGCTTATGTCTGGTATTAACCCTTTAGACGCTGCAATCAAAGTTGATTGCAGCGTCTATAACGGGAGAAAACAGTTGCCGGTTAGCTCAGTGGGCTGTTCAGGATCACCGCAGTGAAATGGCGGCATCCCGAACAGCTGAGAGGACACTTACCTTGCTTCCCGCTGTTCGATCATTGCTCTGCTGCTCCATGCCTGACATCCAGGCTGGAGCAGCAAAGCCCCGATAACACTGATCTATGCTATGCTATGACATAGCATTGAACAGTGTATGCAATCCAATGATTGCATGTAATAGTCCCCTATAGGGACTAAAAAAAAGTGTAAAAAAAAAAGAAAAAAAAAAAGTTAATAAATGTGATTTAACCCCTTCAGTAATAAAAGTTTGAATCACCCCCCTTTTCCCATATAAAAATGTCAATAAAAAAAAATATGTGGTATCGCTGCGTGCGTAAATGTCTGAGCTATAAAAATATAATGGTAATTAAACCGCACGGTCAATGGCGAACATGTAAAAAAATTCCAAATTCCAAAATTGCATATTTTTGGTCACTTTGTATACCCAAAGAAAATGTATAAAAAGTGATCAAAAAGGGAAAACAAAAATGGTACTGATAAAAACTTCAGCTCACGGCACAAAAAAGAAGATGTCAGAAGATGACAATTTTACACATACAAATTTTGGTGCATGTAGTTATAATTTTTTTTACCGTAAGTAGTAAAATAAAATAAAACCTATATAATTTAGGTATCCTTGTAACCATATGAGCAGGAAGGAAAAAACAGGCTCCAACCGAGGGCGCTATTCCTGCAATTGCTGTTTTAGAGCCTGATTGGTAAGGCCTTACCAATCAGACTCTAAAACAGCAATTGCAGGAATAGCGCCCTTGGTTGGAGCCTGTTTTTTCCTTTCTGCTCATCACGATACCGGACCTCCTGCCAGAGTCTCCGGTCAAAGCTCCATCGGCCTGCCATTCCTAAAAAGACCACCCCATTACCAGGGGTTATATGATCGTTATCTGCATCCATCAGTTGAGAGTCTCCCAGACAGCTGCTCACCTATCTCCTGTTCACTCGCAGGATTGTACGAGGCGCTGCCCTCCTTTTTTCTTTTTATTCCTCTCTTTACTGTAACCATATGGACCTACAGAATAAAGATATGGTGTCATTTTTACCGATTACTGGTTTCGTTGTAAATTTTTTGGTGAAATTATTGATGTCTTTACAAAGTAAAATTGGTGGCGCAAAAAATAAGCCCTCATATGGGTCTGTAGGTGCAAAATTGAAAGCGTTATGATTTTTAGAAGGAGATGAGTAAAAAACGAAAATGCAAAAAGGAAAAATCCTGCATCCTTAATAGGTTAAAGGTGTTATCAAGCAGCTTGGGGGAGGGCGGTATTCAAAAGTATGCCCATTGTGTGGGATATAACAAAATAAACCTTAAAGTACTCCGGTGAAAACCTTTTTTTCTTTTAAATCAACTGGTGGCAGAAAGTTAAACATATTTGTAAATTACTTCTATTAAAAAATATTAATCCTTCCTGTACTTATTAGCTGCTGAATACTACAGAGGAAATTCTTTTCTTTTTGAAATGCTCTCTGATGACATCATGAGCACAGTTCTCTCTGCTGACTTTATTATAATAATAATGCTTTTTTAATTGTTGTCCTTAGTGGGATTTGAACCCAAATCCCCAGCACTGCAAGACAGCAGTGCTAACCACTAAGCCACCATGCTGCCCTTAGCATACATCTGCTATGCATCTGCTATGCATCTGCTATGCATGGTTGCTAAAATGGACAGAGATGTCAGCAGAGAGCACTGTGCTTGTGATGTCATCAGTGTTCCAAATAGAAAGGAATTTCCTCTGTAGCATTCAGCAGCTAATAAGTACTGGAAGGATTAAGATTTTTTAATAGAAGTAATTTACAAATATGTTTAACTTTCTGCCACCAGTTGATTTACAAGAAAAAAGGTTTTCACTGGAGTACCCCTTTAACCTACTTCCGGGGACTCCTTTTACTTTCTTAGAGGGTAAGCTAGGCAGGCGTGAGGCCCCATGTGGTTACCTAACTTGCCTAATTGTAGTGCCACCTCTGGCCGACTGCATGGATCAGCATATGCATTGCACTGATCTCTGTAAGGCTGGGTTCACACCACGTTTTCTTAAATACGGTTCCCGTATACGGTTGGGAGGAGTGGGGCGGGGCTTAATCGCGGCGCCCGCACTCAGCCGTATTCGGGAACCGTATTCAAGTCTATGAGCCGACCGGAGTGAACCACAGCCTCCGGTCGGCTTCGTTTTCGGCCGTATGCGGTTTCCCGACCGCAGGCAAAAACGTGGTCGACCACGTTTTTGCCTGCGGTCGGGAAACCGCATACGGCCGAAAACGAAGCCGACCGGAGGCTGCGGTTCACTCCGGTCGGCTCATAGACTTGCATTAAATACGGTTCCCGAATACGGCTGAGTGCGGGCGCCGCGATTAAGCCCCGCCCCCCTCCTCCCAACCGTATACGGGAACCGTATTTAAGAAAACGTGGTGTGAACCCAGCCTAAGTAAAGGAATGATTGCTTACAAAAGTATCCTAGAGGGAATGAAAAAGTGTAAAAACAAAGTAAAAAAAAACATAAAAAATGATTTTGAAAAATATAAAAAAAATCTCTTCCCTAATAGAAATTCAAATCACCCCTTTTCCATTTTTCAAATAAAGTAAAAAAACAAACCAAAAAAAACATATGTCGTATCACTGCGTGTGGAAATTTCTGAACTATTAACTTATATTGTTCCTGATTTTACCCGGTCATTGGCGTAAATGGAAAAATAAATAAATAAAATAAAGCCACAGCTTGCACACCTCCTCATTCCTCTCAGCCCCTACTTGACGGACACAGAGACCTTTACATCCGTGGAAGGTGAGGGTGAGCAGGGAAGCATGCCAGGCTGTGGCATTTGAGCAACTTAGCTCCTCCTTCTTGACACTTGACTGGCAACTGCAATCAGCTCCAGGAAAGATACAGTTTGAATTCCCGGAGGGGGAAAATTCTGTCCCTGGTCACGTGATGACCACAAAAATCTGTGTTTTCCAACCAGAGGGCCTCCAGCTGTTACAAAACTACAATTCCCAGAAACACTGACATAAGTGCTCGGTTTTACAGCTGTGACACTGACATCAGTCTAAGGCTAGGTTCACACTATGAAATTTCCACCTACAATTCCGCTTTAAAATTGCAGGCAGAAATTCTGCTTACTAGAATGTATAGTATGGTATAGAATGGGTTTTTGTTCACAAATTCACACTTCAGAATTTGTGAACAGAAAATCCGCTTTATAATTTCCACCTGAAGAATGGCGTTGCTCATTCTTCAGGCGGAAATACTCACGGAACACATTGCAGTCTATTGAAGACTGCAGTGTCCGCATGGTCCTAGCGCCGTCTGATTCAGTCGGCGCTGGCCGCACTCAGAATCTCCAGGTGAAAATTTTCTGTCCGGAGATTCCGCAGTGTGAACCTAGGCTAAGGGGGCATTCACACCACATTTTTGATGAAAAACGGATTCCTCAAAACCGGACTAAACTGTATGAAAGCGTGTGTACAAATTTTAACCCGTACAAGGTTAAAAACCGTATACGGTTTGAAAAATTATGTCCCGTTGCATAAGTTTTTAACTTTTCACTCCATTATGAATAAAGTTTCACTTGTTTGATTGAAATCCCACGGAAAAAAACTATGCAAAGTCAAAAACCGTATGGTGCAAACTGGATGGAAACATACACACATACGGTTCTGTAAGGTTGACATTGACTCCCATGTTAAAAAAAAAACGCATACGGTTTCATACGATTTTTCCCCTGGTTCAAAAACCGTGATAGGCTACGGTTTTGGGTACGGGGAAAAAACAGACAAAACAGTACAAGACAAAAAACTGATGCATCTTTTGGCATACGGTTTTCAATGGAGAGTCAATGCATACGGTTTTCAATACGGTTCAATACGGTTCCGTACATCTGAATATGGTCCGGTCCGGTCTGTATACCAGTGTTTTCCACTGTTGCAGAACTACAAGTCCCATCATGCCCTAAAACTTGGAGACTGTCATAGCATGATGGGGATTGTAGTTTTGCAACAGTGGAAAACACTGGTATACAGACCGGACCATATTCAGATGTCTGGTTGTATATAAGGTCTGGAACCTAAAGCTTATAAACCGTTAACCCGCTAAATTCTCGCAGTCTCACGACCGATCAGCTGTGATATACATTGCCCTATAAAAAAAATCTGTTGGTATGGCACAGCAGTGTTCCCTTCCCTTAAGCAAAATGGCGCCGCCAAGTACGGAAAGACACTCCCTCTGCGTATTACGTAACACGTCACTGCACGCAGAGCGCGCTGGCCCCTGATGAGTGGGTGCGGAGAACCCGTACTTCCTTTTCTCGCTGCTGCCCATCACGGAGAGGTGAGGCTCTGGAGCTCTTAGGCCAGAACGTGTAGATTGTGTAGTGTGTGCCGCCCGGTAACCGCATTGTTCCTGTTCTCTCCCCGCAGGAACATGCCGGCTAAAGGTCCGCTGCAGTCCGTCCAGGTTTTCGGACGCAAGGTTAGTGTGTGTTGTGAGGAACCGTGTGCTGAAGCCTCGTGTGCGTCCCTGCGGCTGGAGGCCATGTGTGCTAACCGGATAGGGACGTGCGAATGATTCCAGGTACACACTACTGCTCACCATCCGGTGTATGTGTCCTAGAGCCTGTATGGATGATCAGACAAGAAGCTGCCATTGCTTGGTCTATGCCGATCTATTGACTGCCTCAATGTTTTCTCAACCAGGGTGCCTCCAGCTGTTGCAAAACTACAACTCCCAGCATGCCTGGACAGCCAAAGGCTCTGTACATGCTGTGAGATGTAGATTTGCAACAACTGGAGGCACCCTGGTTGGGAAACACTAGACTACCTCCTCACTATCATCTACTCCAGAATTTCCCAACATTTAGTTCCCTGGTCCCTCCTTTCTCCGCTGCTCCCATCAGATACGGAGATGAGCAGCAGGGAATGGAATGGCATGTCCCTGCTGTGAGGGGGGAATCATACATATACTGTATTTCGCCCTATAGGACGCACCGGCGTGTAAGATGCACCCAATTTATAGGTGCAAAATCTAAAAAAAATAAAGATTTTGAACCCAATAGTGGTCTTCAGTCTGCGGACCTCCAGATGTTGCCAAACTACAACTCCCAGCATACCCGGACAGCCCGGACAGTCCGCATATTTAAGACCACTGCATAGGAGGTAATACTAAAGTGTCACCGCCGCTCCGGACCCGTCACCGCTGCCCTGGATGTCGCTCCATCGCTGTCGCCGTGTCCCCGTCGCTCCGTAACATCTCTGCTGCCGGCCAGGTATCCTCGCTCTCCGTCGCCGCCATCACGTCGTGACGCGCGTATGTGATGACGAGGAAGGAGAGCGCCGGCCATACAAGGGATCCCTGAACGGAGAAGACACCGAGGAGGCAGGTAAGGTCCCTCCCAGTGTCCTGTAAGCACTAACCCGGCTATTCAGTCGGGCTGTTCGGGACCCACCTTGGCGGTCCCGAACAGCCCGACTGAACAGCCGGATTAGTGTCACTTTCCCTTCAGGCGCGGTGGTCAGCTTTGATCGCCGCGTCTGAAGGGTTAATACAGGGCATCACCGCGATCGGTGATGTACTGTATTAGCCGCGGGTCCCGGCCGTTGATGGCCGCACTGACCGCCACGATAGGGGTGTATTCGCCGTATAAGACGCACCGACTTTTTTCCCCCCCAAAGAAAAAGTGCGTCTTATACGGCGAAAAATACGGTACACATGGGGAATGTGATTATACAGTAAGGAACCCCACCAAGAACCCTGAATGGCTCCTCCGTAACGGCCTTTCAGGGCTCCTGTTGTGTAATTTAAAAATGAAAGTAAAAATACACCGTACATCGCAGGGGAGTGGAGCATGCCGCCCGCTCCCTTGTTTATTGTACTACAACCCCCATCATGGAACATTCTGTTCCATGATGGGGGTAGTAGTAAAAATACTAATGTAGCCTACCCAGCCAGCGGTAGACTCCCAAAGCCTGGGAACTATTACACTCATTATGGAAACAAATGTGTTCCATGATGGGAGTAGTAGTAGTAGTCCCAGCTGTGGGAGTCTGTAGGCAGAGGTGTTAAAACGGCCGTACATGAGGGATGTTATAACGGGTCTTAACGAATGAATATGCCCGTTATATTGATGTTGTTCAGCCGTTAGCACCCGTTATTTCAGCCGTTATTATACATCCGTTTTTACACAGAAAACGGAGGTTTAGTATCTGATGAATGCTCATAGTGTGAAAGGAGCCTAACTCTTCAGTGTCTTAGGACTCATGGGGAATAGTCATGTGACATTTATCTCCAATGCTTTTCATGCCCTGAGTTTAGATGAATGGTCCTGTGCAGGTTTCCTTTACACTGTTTTCTATAGAACAATAAGGGTCATCTATGAGCATTATGGTGACAGATTAGACTTTGTGATAACATTCCCAACATACTTATCCATGATGGTCTACTGTGGTCAAGTGAGGTTTCTGTTGATCCCCGCTGTCACCCAGGGTACCAAAGAGTGGTTGGGTTAGGATTGTATTTGCTGCATAAATCAATATAATACAATAGCTTAATCTAAGAAAACCCATAATGTATAAAAAAAAATGTGTGAACAAATCATAAGGGCTTATTCACTCTGGGTGTTCTGGATGGAGATTTCATCTGTAGTTGGCACTGGCTCTATGAGCACTCTGAAATGCATTGCAGTCTGTGCAGATCTAAGCAGATTATGTTGAAAGAATAAACTTGTTCAAGTCTGGGGTCTGGCATTTCCACTGTGGAAATTCCATTGTGTGAATGGCACCGCAGAATCCCATTGAAAACAATAGGAGGCTGCTGCACTGTATTTTTTGACACAGAACTCTGCTTAGAAGATATGTAGTGTAAATATAGCCCTAACTAAAGCCTCTTAGGCATACAAGATCTACTTATGGCAGGCATGGGGGCATTCAGTACCCTGCGATTGTCTTGGAGCCGTACTCCTGACAGTTGCCGGGCCTGTTGGTTTACGCTCTGCATGTTGCTATCACTTGATTAAGTGAAGGGTTAAGTTGCTGGGATCAGCCTAAAGTCTGATGCCAGCAGGTATTTGCTATAAGATAAAATTGCATCTACCTCGTTTAATAAACTACATTATTAAACTGCATTATAAGTCCGTCTTGGTGATGTGATACAGAACTAAGACAGAGGGGATATTAATCAAAGGATTTAGACTGGTTTTTCTTGTCTAAATTTGTCATACAGAAAGTCGCAGTCTAAATATGTGACTTTTGCTCTAGAGGATTTTTAGAACATGATGCATTCTAGTCTATTGTACACGGAAATACATTGGTGCAGAATTTATCAAAAGCGACTTTTCAGCGACAAGTCGCATCGGCTGAAAGTACGCCGAAATGTCAGACCATGCCGGAAAAGGTTTAAATACAGTCTAAAGCATAGATCTCAGTCTGTGCACAGAATTTATCAAGGACTGTGCGACTTATGATAAATTAGGCGCACAATAGACCAGCCTAACCCTCTGTAGTTTGGTCTATATTGATGCAGGACATAGACAGCTTAGATAAATATCCCCCAGAATGTGCACTTTTCCTGGCCCATTCTCGTTGTCGGTCAGTCAGAAAACTCACTAATCATAACTTTTGATACTAAAAGTGCAGAACGTTACATCTATGCATTAATTGTATTATGCCACTAGCATCAAGGACCTGTGGCACAAGCACAAAATGTACTAGTTTATTTTTTTTATAACACTTAAGACCTGTTGGGAATGTCTCAATCCTGCAAGGATGCACCTTTCCCAAATATAAAGCATTGTAAGCTTGTACCCCTCCCCAAATAGGATGGATCGATCGAAGTTTACTCCCACGCTTTGAAAATGTGTAAACGCTGCTTATTATTTTCAGAAAACAGCAACTGCGGTCGCCCACTGCAAGAGAGGTAATGGCCTCATTAAAGTGAATGGAAGACCCCTGGAGATGATTGAACCTGCAACTCTGCAGTACAAGGTAAGTCCACCCTCCATGCCTCAGTCATTAGAGCTTTGTTAGTATGCAGATCAAGGGCTGATTCTGCCGGGATGCACAATATTGTGTGATGTCTGTATTGGGATGAAGATGCTGTGGAAGTCTTTTTAGTAATAGGAGTATATTGGAGTTTATACTTTCCAGGCTCTACTGTGCTTCCTACCAGTAAGGATGCATACACACAGTTTTGTGCAGTCATGTCCAGTGGGAGAATTTAAAAACTGCCTTCTGCTGGATCCATGCAGTTGGCTGGTGACTGGGATCAGCTCATGGTCTGACCGTATGCTGCTTTTGACCCCGACTGAAAACCACAGCAAATCAGGGTTTATCACCTTTAGGGTTAATCAATGTTTAGCAATCTGCATATACAGTCTGCCTAAGGCAGACTGTTTAAGATTATCTACACAGGGTGGCAATGAATGCTAGTGCTCAGGGGGACTTTGACCACCATCTTAGCTGGTCCTGCAACCAGCAACCCAAATGCACAGGCTTTGCATGTATTTAAAATTTTGGATTGCTGTGATCAACTTTGATCTTGACACGTAAAGGTTTAGTTCAGTATGTCAACATGACTGCTGATGTCGGGCATCACGGGTAAGTCCTAACTTTTACCAGTCATTACTTGTTTGTTATAAAGCACGTGTTCAGTTCCTGAGTTCATTTCATACTCCCGGACTGTGACCAAAGCATACATTTATGCCTGTGTCAAGGGATACATTCACACATAGGGGGAGATTTATCAAACTGTGAGAGAGAAAAATAGAGATTTTCCCACAGCAACCAATCACAGCTCAGGTAATGAGCTCTGGTAAAGTGAAAGCTGAGCTGTGATTGTCTGCTGTGGAAAAATCCCTCTACTTTGTTTTTTTATATTTTTTTTTTTCAGTAAAAAAAAAAAATCTGAGCCATAGTGTTTGCTGTGGATTAGAAGCTGCAGATCTGATGCTGTGTAAATTAATGTAACCAAGTGATTAAACAGACTTTCATATCCCCAGTAAACTTGTCACTTGTGAATGTACCCTAAAGTGTAACTGTCACTTCAGAAAATTTGACACCTATCAAAAGTGTTTTTTTTTTTTTTTTTTTATTATTGGTAGGGGTCCAGCTACTTCGACCCCCACTGGTCACAAGAATAAAAGGGAGAAGTGTATCTTCACACCCAGACCCCAACTGCTCAAAACTTTGTCTCTAACATGTCCAAATGTTTTCTGAAATGAAAGGGATGTTTCTCCCCCCCCCCCCCCCCCCCCTTTGTCAGGTGCTTATCTCTGAACGGTTATGCAAATAGTTAAAGGACAAGTTCAACTTTTTGTTCAGTGTTTCTATGATTTATAGATAAAAGTTGAGGCTTGTGCTAAAGTTAATCTGTGAGACCGTCTGCATGGCATGAGCTGCTTACAGATAATGATGCAATAACACAAGTTACTTCTAGAAAGCTGATGGCCTTTGGAGAAATTACAAGGTTTTATCCTGCTGGACTGACCTGCAGAGACGCAATGCTGAGGCGCTTCAGCAGCTCAACCCATCTCCTTGACACTTCACCCTGGAATAGAAACCTATATTTATAACCTCTCCAATGGCAGCCAGGTAACTTATGTTACTGCATCATTATCTTTCAGCCCTTGTCTGCAGCTTGTAATGTGCAGATGGGCTGACAGCTATGGGCATTCACAAACATTGATAGGATGCCCTCAGTGTCTGCCAGAAGCCCGGCTGACTCTTGAATGAAGGTTGGTGGTGCTCTAACACCGCCATCCCCAACCTTAAGCTGTTCTGTAATCTAAGTGGGCCATTGCTTTACAAAAAGGGATGAGGGGTGAGTGGTCGAGAGTAAAACCCATTTAAGTAGCTCCCTAAAACTGTTATGTTGCTGTTTAAGGAAATGTTATGATAAAGTTTCTTAATCAGGTGCTTGCAGCCATAGTTGGTCCCCAGCAGGTTTCGGACAACTTGTCAAAACTTGTGGTCATTTTACAAATGTTATTTCTCCGTAATGCATATAATTTTTTCACTGATTAAATGTTCCGTATAGTAATTAGAACTTTTCCCTTAGCTGCTGGAGCCTGTTCTTCTCTTGGGCAAGGAGCGATTTGCTGGGGTTGACATCAGAGTCCGTGTGAAGGGTGGTGGACACGTTGCACAAGTCTATGGTAAGCCGAAACGGAACTATTGTCCTGCTTTCCTATTTAAATTTCGAAGTCTATTTTGGCAGAATCTATATTTTGACATTATGGTAATGGAAACTTTGTCTTTTACAGCCATCCGTCAGGCCATTTCCAAGTCACTTGTAGCTTATTACCAGAAGTGTAAGTTTTTGTTTCTAACATACAATATGAGCAAATGTACATATAAGCTCTGTTGGCTGATTCTTTAAAAATGACAGGATTTCAATGGAGGAAAAAATCTTGTCAGGTTTTTTACTCTGCTAAAATCCTGAACAATAGCAGACTCTGAATCTGGTCCATTGACTTCTAATGGAAACCCAATGGGTCCTGTGATCAGCGTTTATAAGGCTGGGATTACATATATCCCGCGTATGTAAATCCAGCCTAAATCTTGACTCAACTGATGACTACATGCATCAGTTGTGGTCAGTTGTTTAGCATCTGGCGTTTATTATTTCTGAACGCCGGACGGGGGAACACAGCAGACACCAGATGAATATGAACTGTCCATTAAAAATTAGTTTCCCTCAGGCACGTTATTTTTACAATGCCTGAGGGAAAAGATGCTGGATATATGTATTTGTAGCCTAATGGAGCTCAGTAATGTTAATGTGAACATAGCCTAACAAAGTACAGTTGTAGCTGCATGGCTATGTTTAGAATTGTTTATGCTATTTAATCAGTGCAGCATGTGATGAAGTTGAGCAAATAGCTAATGTGTTAAAATCTGCTCTTGAGAAATGTAATGCATAGGTCTGGTCTAAACATATTTTTACTTATTCAGATGTTGATGAGGCCTCCAAGAAGGAAATCAAAGATATTCTCATTCAGTATGACAGGACTCTTCTAGTTGCAGATCCTCGTCGTTGCGAGTCCAAGAAGTTTGGTGGACCTGGAGCCCGTGCTCGCTACCAGAAGTCTTACCGTTAATCACATTGTACGTTTTCTTTCAATAAACATTTTGAAAACTTCAGTTTGTAGTTGTGTAGTTTAGCTCTACTTATAAACAAAATGTAATAGAGCCGGTTTCATAGATGTGCAGTATTTCTCATTTTATTATGCAAATCTTCATTTGGTCATACACTAAACCCTTTAACTCCTCGCCAGGCGGTGATTGGACCGGGATGACTGCTGATATCTATCAGCAGGCATCCCGTGCCAATGCCTAGGGGGGGTCCTGAGACCCACTACGGTGGTCTCCAAACTGTAGCCCTCCAGATGTTGCAAAACTACATTTCCCAGCATGACTAGTCAGGGATGCTGGGCGTGTAGTTCAACAATATCTGGCCCTTACTCCCAGCATGCCTGAACAGTCTCGGCATGCTTGGAGTTGTAGTTTTGCAACATCTGGAGGGCTACAGTTTGGAGACAACTACTTAACGGTCTCCAAACTGTTCTTCCCTAGTTGTTCCATAACTACAGCTCCCAGCATGCCCAGACTGTCCAGGCATGCTGGGAGTTGTAGTTCTGCAACATCTGAAGGGCCAGATATTGAAGAACTACACTCCCAGCATCCCTGACTGTCTGGCCATGCTGGGAATTGTAGTTTTGCAACAGCTGTATGCACACTGGTTGGGAAACGCTGACCTAGAGTCTGTTTTGTAGCTCAGTGATCCCAACCCGTGTGCCTCCAGCTGTTGTAAAACTACAACTCCTAGAATGCACTAACAGACTGTACATGCTGGGAGTTGTAGTTTTGCAACAGCTGAAGGCACACTGGTTGGAATCACAGAGCTAGTCTGTTTCTTAACTCAGTGGTTCCCCACCAGTGTTCCTACAGCTGTTGCAAAACTACAACTCCGAGCATGTATTGAATGTCAGTGCATGCTGGGAGTTGTAGTTTTGCCACAGCTGAAGGTTTAGGGTGCCCCCCCAATGTGACTGTACATGGTACATTCACACCGGCGGGTTTACACAGGGTTTCCTTATACAAGTTTGAGCTGCGGCAAATTTTCCGCCGCAGCTCAAACTCCCAGCGTAAAAATCACTGTGAATGTACTCTAAAAAAAAAAAAAAAAACACTACACTAACACAAAATAAAAAGCAAGACACTACATACACCCCCCCCCCTTACAAGTCAACCCCCCCTAATAAATGGAAAATGTCTCATACAGCAGTGTTTCATAAACGGAGCCTCCAGCTGTTGCAAAACTACCAGTATTTCTGGACAGCCATTGACTGTCCTGGCAGGCTGGGAGCCTTGCAACAGCTGGAGACACCCTGTTTGGGAAACACTGCTTTAGGGTTTTGGTGGAGACAAGTCCCATCCTTGTAACCGGGTCTGCCCCTATTGCAAATTCCTCATTTAGGCCTCAAATGTGCATGACGCTCACACTTGAGCCCTGTCATATTTCAAGGCAACAGTTTAGGGTCACATATGGGGTATTTCTGTACTCAGGAGAAATGGTTACAAATTTTGAGGGATTTTTATCCTTTTACCCATTATGAAAAGGAAAAGTTAGGGGCTACACCAGCATGTTAGTGTAAAAAAAATTAAAATTTTTACACTAACATGCTGGTGTTGCCCCATACTTTTCATTTTCACAAGAGGTAAAAGGAGAAAAAGACCCCCAAATTCTCTAACGCAATTTCTTCAGAGTACGGAAATACCCCATATGTTGGAAGTAAAATGCTCTGCGGACGAACTACATGGCTCAGGAGTGAGAGCGCGCCATGTACATTTGAAGTCTAAGTTGGTGATTTGCACAGGGGTGGCTGGTAGTAACAGCGGTTCTGACATGAATGCAAAAAATTTTTGGAAACTACACCCCTCACAGAACAGAACATAAAAGGTATAGTGAACCTTAAAGGGGTACTCCGGTGAAAATCTTTTAAAACTGGTGGCAGAAAGTTAAACATATTTGTAAATTACTTCTATTAAAAAATCTTAATCCTTCCAGTACTTATTAGCTGCTGAATGCTACAGAGGAAATTCCTTTCTTTTTGGAACACTGATGACATCACGAACACAGTGCTCTCTGCTGACATCTGTCCATTTTAGCAACCGTGCATAGCAGATGTATGCTAAGGGCCGTATGGTGGCTTAGTGGTTAGCACTGCTGCCTTGCAGTGCTGGGGCCTTGGGTTCAAATTCCACTAAGGACATTATTATTATAACTTCAGCAAAGAGCACTGTACTCGTGATGTCATCAGAGAGCATTCCAAAAAGAAAATAATTTCCTCTGTAGTATTCAGCAGCTAATAAGTACAGGAAGGATTAAGGTTTTTTAATAGAATTTACAAATCTGTTTAACTTTCCGGAGCCAGTTGATTTAAATGAAAAAAAGGTTTTCACCGGGGTACCCCTTTAACACCCCACAGGTCTCTGACAAATTTTCGTTAAAGTTGGACTTGAAAATTACTTTTTTTTTTTTTTCCCTTAAATGCTGGTGTTACCCTAAATTTTTCATTTTCACAAGGAGTAATAGAAGAAATGGTTACACATTTTGGGAGGTTTTTCCTGAGTTAGAACATACCCTATATGTGGATGTAAAGTGCTCTGTGGGCGAACTACAATGCTCAGAAGAGAAGGGTGCCATTGGGCTTTTTAAAGAGAAGTTAGGCAGGAATTGAAGGCTAGGTGCGTTAACAAAGCCCCCATGGTCCACTGTTCTGGCACCATGGGGGGGCTTTGTAAACACACATGGCCCCCAACTTCCATTCCAAACAAATTCTCTCTAAAAGCTCAATGGCGCTCCTTCTCTTCTGAACATTGTAGTTCGCCCACAGAGCACTTTACATCCACATATGGGATATTTCCATAATCAGAAGAAATGGGGTTAAAAATTTTTGGGGGCTTTTTTCTCCTATTACCCCTTGTGAGAATGAAAAATTTGGGGTAACACCAGCATTTTGAGCTTAAATAAATAAAAAAAAATGTTTACATCCCAATTTTACAAAAGTTTGTCAATCACCTGTGGGGGGTGTTGAGGCTCACTGTACCCCTTGTTACATTCCTTAAGGGGTGTAGTTCCAATGTAGTATGCCATGTGTTTTTTTTTGTTTTTTTTTTACTTTTCTGGCATCATGGGGGCTTCCTAAATGCGACATGCCCCCCAAAAACTATTTCAGCAACATTCGCTCTGCAAAATGCCATTGTCACTCCTTCCCTTCTGAGCCCTCTAGTGCACCCACGAAGCACTTTACATTCACATATGAGGTACATCCTTACTCGAGAGAAAATGAATTACAAGTTTTAGGGGGTCTTTTTTACCTTTTACCCCTTGTAAAAATGGGTCTACAATAACATTTTAGTGTAAAAAAATTTAGATTTTGATTTTCCTCCATTTTGCTGCTATTCCTGTGAAACACCTAAAGGGTTAACAATCTTTTTGAATGTCATTTTGAATACTTAGAGGGGTGCCGTTTTCATTATGGGGTCCATTATAGGGAATTTCCAACATAAAGACCCTCAAATTCACTTCTAAACTTAACTGGTCCTTGAAATTCTGATTTTGACAATTTTTGGAAAAATTTGAAAATTGCTGCTATACTTTGAAGCCCTCTGATGTATTAAAAAAGTTAAAACATGTCTACTTTGATGCAAACATAAAGTAGGCGTATTGTATATGTGAATTGATATGTCCTTTTTCCTTAAAAGCAGAGAGCTTTCATGTTAGAAAAATTCAAAATTTTCTAATTTTCCCTGAAATTTTTGAATTTTTCAAAGAAATTATGCAAGTATCGACCTAAATTTACCACTAACATAAAGTAGAATGTTACAAAAACAATCTCGTAATCAAATTTATAAGTAAAAGCATCCCAGATTTAGTAATGCATAAAGTGATAGTGGTCAGATTTGCAAAAAATGCTCCTGTGCTTAGGGTTATAATGGGCTCTGTCCCCAAGTGGTTATGGACCACAGGTTTTTCAGTTTTTGCACTTTCATTTTTTTTCCTCATCAGCTTCTAAAAATCATAACACTTTTAAATTTTGTACCTACAGACTCGTGATGGCTAATTTTTTTGCTCCACCAATTGTACTTTGTAATGACATCAATCATTTCACCATAAAATTTACGGTGAACCCAGAAAAAATTACTTGTGGGGCAAAATTGGGGGGGAAAAATGCCATTTTGTAGTTTTGGGGGCTTCCGATTCTACCTAGTGCACTTCTCTGTAAAAATTTACACCATGCAGTCACCCCCCCAACATACGATAATTTCAACATGCGATGGCGTCTCAGAGGCAATCGCATGTTGAAGGCAGCGTCAACATACGATGCTTTTGTATGTCGGGGCCATCGCATAAACGGCTATCCGGATAGCCGTTTACGGTGCCCCCATGTGCTCCGGTGATGGTCTCCTACCTATCCTCGGGGCTCTGGAGTGTCCTCTTTGGGATTCCCTGCATCGCCGGTGCTTTCCTTCATCGTCATCATGTCGCCGCGCACGCCGCTTTGTCATCCAATAGGAGCGGCATGCGTAGTGACGTGATGGCGGGGACAGAGAACGAGGATCCCGGGGAAGCAGAGACGTCGAGCGCCAGGGACACAGCGATGGAGGGCGACATCCAGGGTAGCGGTGACAGCCCGGAATGGCGAGGACAGGTGAGTACAACTTTCTATACTTTTCATTGCACGAATGCCTCAACATATGATGGTTCATTTGGAACGGATTACCATCGTATGTTGAGGGACCACTGTAGGTCCATATGTTTACAATGATACCCAATTTAGGCTGGGTTCACACTGTTTTCTCCCATACAGGAGCGCATACGGCAGGGGGGAGCTAAGTCCTCGTACTCTTGTATGCGCTCCTGTATGTCATTCATTTCAATGAGCCGGCCGGAGTGAAACGTTCGGTCGGCTCATTTTTGCGCTGTATGCGCTTTTTCCCCGGACCTAAAACTGTGGTCAACCACGGTTTTAGGACCGGTTGTAAAAGTGCATACAGCGCAAAAATGAGCCGACCGAACATTTCACTCTGGCCGGCTCATTGAAATGAATGATACGGGAGCGCATACGGGTGTGTGAGGTTTCAGCTCCCCCCTGCCATATGCACTTCCGTATGGGAGAAAACGTAGTGTTAATCCAGCCTTATACAGTTTTTCTTTATTAATATTCTTAGGGTTAATAGCCGGCCTTGGCGATTGCCGCATGTAGACTATTGATGCCAGCCCTCAGCTACAATTATCACCCACGCCATTCCCCGTTAATTAAAAACATGTGACAAATACGTCCCTTGGTCCTCAAAGGGTTAAACCATTAAAGGAGTACTCCAGTGCAGGAAAACTTATCTACTATCCTAGTGGATAAGTTTTAGCACGCAGAGGGTCCGACTGCTGGGACCCACATGATCTCCTGCTCGGCACCCTGGCATTCCCCAGGAAGGAAGCATGTCGACCCTTGCATAAAGCAGCGCCAACACGCCCCCTCCATCTATGGGATAGCTGGAGATACCTGAACACTGTATCTCCGATTATCCCATAGAGATTCATGGAGGTGGGGTCGTCACACCCCAACCTGGGGACTGCTGGGGTGCTGTGCAGGAGTCCAGCAGCAGCTGGACGCACAGCTATCTAAAACTTATTCCCTAATAGGCATAGCATTTACAGTGAATGCAATCTAGTGATTGTATAGAAGTCCCCTATGTTTTTAACATCATTTAAACCCTCCTTTTAATAACATTTGGTATTGGTGCGTGCATAATTGCCCAAACTATTTACATATAACTTTTATGATCTCACACAGTAAACAGCATAAACTGGACTTTGGTCATGTCAGAAAAAAATGGTACCGATAAAAGCTACAGATCACGGCACAAAAATTAGCCCATCCCTGTATACAGAAAAAGTTATAGGGGTCAGAAAAGGACTATTAAAAAGTCACTTATTTTATATTCTGCATCGAAACAAAAAAAAATTATTTGTGGGGTGAAATAAAAAAAAATCCATTTTGTAACTTGGGGCCTCCCGTTTCTACTCACTGCACTTTTGGGTAAAAAGAACATATTATCTTCAGTAGATCCATAGAGTTACAAGGATACCCAATTTTAAATGGGTTTTATTTTAATACTTTAAAAAAAATTATAAACTACATACACCAAAATTAGTATGTTTAAAATTGGCATCTTCTGACCCCTATAACTTTTTTATTTTTCCGTATATGAGGGCTAATTTTTTATGCAGCGTCTCTAGTTTTTTATTGGTACCATTTGTTTTGATGGGACTTTTTGATCGCATTTTAATACACTGCTCAAAAAAATAAAGGGAATTTATCAACCCCATGGAGGTCTGGATATGGAGTCACACTCAAAATCAAAGTGGAAAACCACACTACAGGTTGATCTAACTTTGTAATGTCCTTAAAATGAGGCTCAGTAGTGTGTGGCCTCTATGTGCCCGTATGACCTCCCTACAATACCTGGGCATGCTCCTCATGAGGTGGCGGATGGTCTGAGGTATGTCTTCCTAGACCTGAACTAAAGAGTCTGCCTGGACAGTCTGTGGTGCAATGTGTGGTGGTAGATGGAGTGAGACATGATGTCCCAGATGTGCTCAATCGGATTCAGGTCTGGGGAATGGGTGGGCCAGTCCATAGCATCAATGCCTTCCCCTCCAATTGCATAAGCATATGGTCTCACAAGGGGTCTGAGAATCTCATCTCAGTACCTAATGGCAGTCATGCTACCTCTGGTAAGCACATGGAGGGCTGTTCGTGCCCCCCCTAAAGAAATACCACCCCACACGATTACTGACCCACTGCTTAACTGGTCATGCTGGATGATGTTGCAGGTAGCAGAACGTTCTCCACGGCGTCCCCTGACTCTGTCACTTGCTCAGTGTGAAACAGCTCTCATCTGTGAAGAGCACAGGGCCCCAGTGGCGAATTTGCCAATCTTTGTGTTCTCTGGCAAATGCCAAACGTCCTGCACAGTGTTGGGCTATAAGCACAACCCCACCTGTGGACGTCTGGCCCTCATACCACCCTCATGGAGTCTGTTTCTGACCGTATGAGTGGACACATGCACATTTGTGGCCTGCTGGCAGTCTTTTTGCAGAGCACTGGCAGTTCTCCTCCTGCTCCTCCTTGCACAAAGGCGGAGGTAGCAGTCCTGCTGCTGGGTTGTTGCCCTCCTACGGCCTCCTCTATGTCTCCTGATGCACTGGTCTGTGTCCTGGTAGCGCCTCCATTCTCTGGACACTACGCTGACAGACACTGCAAATCTTCTTGCCACAGCTCGCATTGATGTGTCTTCCTGGATGAGCTGCACTACCTGAGCTACTTGTGTGGGTTGTGGACTCCGTCTCATGCTATCAGTAGAGTGAAAGCATCGCCAGCATTCATAAGTGACCAAAACATCAGCCAGGAAGCATAGGAATTGAGAAATGGTCTGTGGTCACTACCTGCAGAACCATTCTTTTATTGGGGGTGTCTTGCTAATTGCCTATATTTTCCACCTTTTGTCTGTTCCATTTGCATAACTGCATATGAAATTGATTGTCAATCAGTGTTGCTTACTGAGTGGACAGTGTGACTTCACAGAAGTGTGATAATTGGAGTTACATTGTGTTGTTTAACCCCTAAAGGACTGAGCCCTTTTTCACCTTAAGGACTCAGCCCTTTTTTGCAATTCTGACCACTATCACTTTATGCATTATTAACTCTGGGATGCTTTTACCGATTATTCTGATTCCGAGTGTTTGTTTTTTCATGACATATTCTACTTTAACACAGTGGTAAATTTTCGTTGTTACTTGCATCCTTTCTTGGTGAAAAATCCCCAAATTTCATGCAAATTTAGCATTTTTCTAACTTTGAAACTCTCTGCTTGTAAGAAAAATGGATATTCCAAAGTAATTGTAGAAAAAGCCTCCCAAAATGTGTAACCCCATTTCTTCTGAGTATGAAAATACCCCATATGTGGATGTAAAATGCTCTGTGGGCAAACTACAATGCTCAGAAGAGAAGGAGCGCCATTGAGCGTTTGGTGAGAGAATTTGGTTGGAATAGAAGTTGGGGGCCATGTGTGTTTACAAAGCCCCCTCTGGTGCCAGAACAGTGGAACCCTCCCACATGTGACCCCATTTTTGAAACTAAACCCCTCACAGAATTTAATAAGGGGTGCAGTGAACATTTACATGCCACTGGTGTTTGACAGATCTTTGGAACAGTGGGCTGTGCAAATGAAAAATGAAATTTTTCATTTTCACGGACCACTGTTCCAAAAAATCTGTCAGACACCTGTGGGGTGTAAATGCTCACTGTACCCCTTATTACATTACGTGAGGGGTGTAGTTTCCAAAACGGGGTCACATGTGGGGGGGGGGGCACTGTACTGGCACCATGGGGGCTTTGTAAACGCACATGGCCTTCAATTCCAGCCTAATTCTCTCTCAAAAAGCCCAATGGTGTCCCTTATTTTCTGAGCATTGTAATTCGCCCGCAGAGCATTTTATATCCCCATATGGGGTGTGTTCTTACTCAGAAGAAATGGGGCTACAAATTTTGGGGGGGCTTTTTTTCCTATTCTCCCTTGTGAAAATGAAAAATATAGGGTAACACCAGCATTTTAGTGAATTTTTTTTCATTTTCACATCCAACTTTAACGAAAATTTGTCAAACACCTGTGGGGTGTTAAGACGCACTATACCTCTTGTTACGTTCTGTGAGGGGTGTAGTTTCCAAAATGGGGTCATACGTGGGTATTTATTTATTTTTTCGTTTGTCAGAACCGCTGTAAAATCAGCCACCCCTGTGCAAATCACCAATTTAGACCTCAAATGTACATAGTGCGCTCCTGAGCCTTGTTGTGCGTCCGCAGAGCATTTTACGCCCACATATGGGGTATTTCAGTACTCGGGAGAAATTGCGTTACAAATTTTGGGAGTCTTTTTTTCCCTTTTACCGCTTGTGAAAATGAAAAGTATAGGGCAACACCAGTATGTTATTGTAAAAATGTATGTTTTTTACACTAACATGCTGGTGTTGACCCCAACTTTACCTTTTCATAAGGGGTAAAAGGAGAAAAGCCCTCCAAAATTTGTAACGCAATTTCTCCCGAGTACGGAGATACCCCATATGTGGCCCTAAGTTGTTTCCTTGAAATACGATAGGGCTCCGAAGTGAGAGAGCGCCATGCGCATTTGAGGCCTAAATTGGGGATTAGAATCCGCCACAAAAATACCCCACGGCAGTGTTTCCCAAACCGGGTGTCTCCAGCTGTTGCACAACTCCCAGCATGCCTGGACAGTCAGTGGCTGTCCGGCAATACTGGGAGTTGTTGTTTTTCAACAGCTGTAGGCTCTGTTTTGGAAACAGTGCCGTACAAGACTTTTTTTTTATGGGGGGGGGGGGGGCTGCTGACAACGACTGTTTAGGGGTATGTCTATATGTAGTGTTTTACTTTTTATTTTGTGTAGGTGTAGTGTAATGTTTTTAGGATACATTCACACGATTGGGTTTACAGTGAGTTTGAGCTGCGGCGGAAAATTTGCCGCATCTCAAACTTGCAGCAGAAAACCTTTAGCTGTTGTACAACTCCCAGCATAAACTGACAGACCATACATGCTGGGAGTTGTAGTTATGCAACAGCTGGAGGCCCATTGGTTGTGAAACACTGAGCTTTTGTAACTTAACTCACTGTTTCGCAACCAGTGTGCCTCCAGCTGTTGCAAAACTACAACTCCCAGCATGTACAGTCTCTCAGTGCATGCTGGGAGTTGTATTTTTGCAACAGCTGGAGGCACAATGGTTGCGAAAAACTGAGTTAGGTAACAAACTCGGTTTCCCAACCAATGTGTCTCCAGCTGTTGCAAAACTGCAACAATCAGCATGCATTGACAGTCGAAGGGCATGCTGGGAGTTGTAGTTTTGCAACAGCTGGAGGCACACTGTTACAACTCCCAGCATGCCCTTTGGTAGTCTGTGCATGCTGGAAGTTGTAGTTATGCAACAGCTGAATGCACATTTTTTCATAGAAAAAATGTGCCTCCAGCTGTTGCAAAACTACAACCCCCAGCATGCACAGACTACCAAAGGGCATGTTGGGAGTTGTAGTTTTGCAACAGCTGGAGTTCCAACTACAACTCCCAGCATGCTCTTTGGCTTTGCATGCTGTGAGTTGTTGTAAGCAACAGTAGGAGGTGAACAGGCCTCACTTCCTGTTGGATCTTTCTGCTGGGACCGCCGCGCTGCTGTCACCGATCCTACTGCTCCTGTCGCCGCCACACGAGGGGACCCCCGCCAGACCAGGGCAAAGTAGGAGACCCCCGCCGGCGCTGATCTCCACTCCGATCTCCGTACCGATCACCGCCCAGCAGGTCCGTGATTGATCGGTCGTTCCACCCGTGCCGCCTCACTACTGCTGGGTAAGGGTGAATGGGGCTGTCTGACAGCCCCATTCACCCTTTTTTTCCAGGTCACCAGAGACCCGATTGACCCGGAATAGCGTAAAATCGCGGTCTGAATTGACCGATGATTTGGCGCGATCGCCGACATGGGGGGGGGGGGACCCCCCCCTGGGCGATATGTCGGGATGGCTGCTGATAGATATCAGCAGCCATCCCGTTCCAATCACTGTGTCCGGAGACACGGTGATCCAGGAAAGCTGCGCCGTAAATGTACTTAAAAGTTCTTAGCAGCGCCGTGCATTTACGGCGCTTGTCCTTAAGGGGTTAGGTGTTTTTTTGTTTTTTTTTTGAGCAGTGTATGTTTATGGTATATGAAGTGACCAAAAATGCACTATTTTGGACATTTACGCACACAGCGATACCACGTATGATTTTTATTTACATTTTATTTTAAAAATTGGAAAAGGGGGGTGATTTAAACCCCTGTCCACCACCCCCCGTCACCCATGTCCACCCCCCCCTGTCACCCATGTCCAACCCCCTCTGCCCCCGTCACCCATGTCCACTCCCCCCGTCACCCATGTCCACCCCCCCTGTCACCCATGTCCACCCCCCCTGTCACCCATGTCCACCCCCCCGTCACCCATGTCCACCCCCCCCCCGTCACCCATGTCCACCCCCCCCTGTCACCCATGTCCACCCCCTGTCACCCATGTCCACCCCCCCTGCCCCTGTCACCCATGTCCACCCCCCCTGCCCCTGTCACCCATGTCCACCCCCCCTGCCCCTGTCACCCATGTCCACCCCCCCTGCCCCTGTCACCCATGTCCACCCCCCCGTCACCCATGTCCACCCCCCCATCACGCATGTCCACCCCCCCCGTCACCCATGTCCACCCCCCCCGTCACCCATGTCCACCCCCCCGTCACCCATGTCAACCCCCCCATCACCCATGTACACCCCCCCGTCACCCATGTCCACCCCCCCATCACCCATGTCCACCCCCCCCGTCACCCATGTCCACACCCATGTTCATCCTCCTGTCATCCCTGTCACACATGTCCACTCCCCCCCCAATCACTCATGTCCACCCCCCCCCTCTCACACATGTCCACCCTCCTATCATCCCTGTCACCCATGTCCACCCCCCCGTCACCCATGTCCACCCCCCCCCGTCACCCATGTCCACCCCCCCCGTCACCCATGTCCACCCCCCCCCGTCACCCATGTCCACCCCCCCCGTCACCCATGTCCACCCCCCCCGTCACCCATGTCCACCCCCCCCGTCACCCATGTCCACCCCCCCCGTCACCCATGTCCACCCCCCCCGTCACCCATGTCCACCTCCCCGTCACCCATGTCCACCTCCCTGTCACCCATGTCCACCCCCCCCCCCGTCACCCATGTTCACCCTCCTGTCATCCCTGTCACCCATGTCCACTCCCCCCAATCACTCATGTCCACCCCCCCCTCTCACACATGTCCACTCTCCTATCATCCCTGTCACCCATGTCCACCCCCCCTCTCACCCATGTCCACCCTCCTGTCATCCATGTCCGCCTTGTCCACTCCCCTGTCCATCCCTGTCACTCATGTTTACCCCCCGTCTACTCCGTAGTCTACCCTGTCACCCATATCCACCCTCCTGTTCACCCATCTGTCCCTTTGTCACCCCAGTCCACCCCTCTTTCCCTCCTGTCCCTCTTTTACCCCCTTGTCCACCCCTCTGACCCCCTGTTTCCCATGTCCACCTTCCTGTCATTCATGTCCATCCCCCCATCCAACCCTCTGTCACACCTATCACCCATGTTCACACTCCATTGTCCACCCCTCTGACCACATCCTTGTCACCCATGTCCACCCCCTATTCACCCCTCTGTCACCCCCTATGCCCCCGTCACCCATATTTACACTTCTACACCCATCTGTCACCCTTGTACACCTCCCTACTCCCCTCTGTACACTCCTCTACACCCTTCTGTCACCCATGTACACCCATCTATCACCCATGTAAACTCCTCTACACCCCTCTGTCACCCATGTACACTCCTCTACACCCCTCTGTACACTCCTCTACACCCCCCGTCACCCATGTCCACCCCCCCCGTCACCCATGTCCACCCCCCCCGTCACCCATGTCCACCCCCCGTCACCCATGTCCACCCCCCGTCACCCATGTCCACCCCCCCGTCACCCATGTCCACCCCCCCGTCACCCATGTCCACCCCCCCCGTCACCCATGTCCACCCCCCCCCGTCACCCATGTCCACCCCCCCGTCACCCATGTCCACACCCCCCCGTCACCCATGTCCACCCCCCCCGTCACCCATGTCCACCCCCCCCCCGTCACCCATGTCCACCCCCCCCCGTCACCCATGTCCACCCCCCCCCGTCACCCATGTCCACCTCCCCGTCACCCATGTCCACCCCCCCCGTCACCCATGTCCACACCCATGTTCACCCTCCTGTCATCCCTGTCACCCATGTCCACTCCCCCCCAATCACTCATGTCCACCCCCCCCTCTCACACATGTCCACCCTCCTATCATCCCTGTCACCCATGTCCACCCCCCCTCTCACCCATGTCCACCCTCCTGTCATCCATGTCCGCCTTGTCCACTCCCCTGTCCATCCCTGTCACTCATGTTTACCCCCGTCTACTCCGTAGTCTACCCTGTCACCCATATCCACCCTCCTGTTCACCCATCTGTCCCTTTGTCACCCCAGTCCACCCCTCTTTCCCTCCTGTCCCTCTTTTACCCCCTTGTCCACCCCTCTGACCCCCTGTTTCCCATGTCCACCTTCCTGTCATTCATGTCCATCCCCCCATCCAACCCTCTGTCACACCTATCACCCATGTTCACACTCCATTGTCCACCCCTCTGACCACATCCTTGTCACCCATGTCCACCCCCTATTCACCCCTCTGTCACCCCCTATGCCCCCGTCACCCATATTTACACTTCTACACCCATCTGTCACCCTTGTACACCTCCCTACTCCCCTCTGTACACTCCTCTACACCCTTCTGTCACCCATGTACACCCATCTATCACCCATGTAAACTCCTCTACACCCCTCTGTCACCCATGTACACTCCTCTACACCCCTCTGTACACTCCTCTACACCCCCCGTCACCCATGTCCACCCCCCGTCACCCATGTCCACCCCCCGTCACCCATGTCCACCCCCCCGTCACCCATGTCCACCCCCCCGTCACCCATGTCCACCCCCCCGTCACCCATGTCCACCCCCCCCCGTCACCCATGTCCACCCCCCCCGTCACCCATGTCCACCCCCCCCGTCACCCATGTCCACCTCCCCGTCACCCATGTCCACCTCCCCGTCACCCATGTCCACCTCCCCGTCACCCATGTCCACCTCCCCGTCACCCATGTCCACCTCCCCGTCACCCATGTCCACCCCCCCCGTCACCCATGTCCACACCCATGTTCACCCTCCTGTCATCCCTGTCACCCATGTCCACTCCCCCCCAATCACTCATGTCCACCCCCCCCTCTCACACATGTCCACCCTCCTATCATCCCTGTCACCCATGTCCACCCCCCCTCTCACCCATGTCCACCCTCCTGTCATCCATGTCCGCCTTGTCCACTCCCCTGTCCATCCCTGTCACTCATGTTTACCCCCCGTCTACTCCGTAGTCTACCCTGTCACCCATATCCACCCTCCTGTTCACCCATCTGTCCCTTTGTCACCCCAGTCCACCCCTCTTTCCCTCCTGTCCCTCTTTTACCCCCTTGTCCACCCCTCTGACCCCCTGTTTCCCATGTCCACCTTCCTGTCATTCATGTCCATCCCCCCATCCAACCCTCTGTCACACCTATCACCCATGTTCACACTCCATTGTCCACCCCTCTGACCACATCCTTGTAACCCATGTCCACCCCCTATTCACCCCTCTGTCACCCCCTATGCCCCCGTCACCCATATTTACACTTCTACACCCATCTGTCACCCTTGTACACCTCCCTACTCCCCTCTGTACACTCCTCTACACCCTTCTGTCACCCATGTACACCCATCTATCACCCATGTAAACTCCTCTACACCCCTCTGTCACCCATGTACACTCCTCTACACCCCTCTGTACACTCCTCTACACCCCCCGTCACCCATGTCCACCCCCCGTCACCCATGTCCACCCCCCGTCACCCATGTCCACCCCCCCGTCACCCATGTCCACCCCCCCGTCACCCATGTCCACCCCCCCGTCACCCATGTCCACCCCCCCGTCACCCATGTCCACCCCCCCCCCCCCCGTCACCCATGTCCACCCCCCCCGTCACCCATGTCCACCCCCCCGTCACCCATGTCCACCCCCCCCGTCACCCATGTCCACCCCCCCCGTCACCCATGTCCACCTCCCCGTCACCCATGTCCACCTCCCCGTCACCCATGTCCACCCCCCCCCGTCACCCATGTCCACACCCATGTTCACCCTCCTGTCATCCCTGTCACCCATGTCCACTCCCCCCCAATCACTCATGTCCACCCCCCCCTCTCACACATGTCCACCCTCCTATCATCCCTGTCACCCATGTCCACCCCCCCTCTCACCCATGTCCACCCTCCTGTCATCCATGTCCGCCTTGTCCACTCCCCTGTCCATCCCTGTCACTCATGTTTACCCCCCGTCTACTCCGTAGTCTACCCTGTCACCCATATCCACCCTCCTGTTCACCCATCTGTCCCTTTGTCACCCCAGTCCACCCCTCTTTCCCTCCTGTCCCTCTTTTACCCCCTTGTCCACCCCTCTGACCCCCTGTTTCCCATGTCCACCTTCCTGTCATTCATGTCCATCCCCCCATCCAACCCTCTGTCACACCTATCACCCATGTTCACACTCCATTGTCCACCCCTCTGACCACATCCTTGTCACCCATGTCCACCCCCTATTCACCCCTCTGTCACCCCCTATGCCCCCGTCACCCATATTTACACTTCTACACCCATCTGTCACCCTTGTACACCTCCCTACTCCCCTCTGTACACTCCTCTACACCCTTCTGTCACCCATGTACACCCATCTATCACCCATGTACACTCCTCTACACCCCTCTGTCACCCATGTACACTCCTCTACACCCCTCTGTCACCCATGTACACTCCTCTACACCCGTCTGTACACTCCCTTACACCCCTCTGTAACCCATGTACACTCCTCCACACCCCTCTGTCTCTCATGTACACTCCTCTATACCTCTCTGTCACCCATGTACACTCCTCTACACCCCTCTGTACACTCCTACACCCCTCTGTCACCCATGCACACTCCTCTATACCCCTCTTTCACCCATGTACACTCCTCTACACCCCTCTTTCACCCATGTACACTCCTCTACACCCCTCTATACCCCTCTGTCACCCATGTACACTCCTCCATACCCCTCTGTCACCCATGTACACTCCTCTACACCCCTCTGTCACCCATGTACACTCCTCTACACCCCTCTGTCACCCATGTACACTCCTCTACACCCCTCTGTCACCCATGTTTACTCCTCTACACCCCTCTGTCACCCATGTACACTCCTCTATACCCATCTGTCACCCATGTACACTCCTCTATACCCATCTGTCACCCATGTACACTCCTCTACACCCCTTTGTCACCCATGTTCACTCCTCTAAACCCCTCTGTCACCCATGTAGATCCATCTGTCACCCATGTTCACCCATCTGTCACCCATGATCACTCCTCTACACCCCTCTGTCACCCATGTTCACTCCTCTACACCCCTCTGTCACCCATGTACACTCCTCTACACCCATCTGTCACCCATGTACACTCCTCTATACCCATCTGTCACCCATGTACACTCCTCTACACCCCTCTGTCACCCATGTCCACTCCTCTACACACCTCTGTCACCCATGTCCACTCCTCTACACCCCTTTGTCACCCATGTCCACTCCTCTACACCCCTTTGTCACCCATGTCCACTCCTCTACACCCCTTTGTCACCCATGTCCACTCCTCTACACCCCTTTGTTACCCATGTCCACTCCTCTACACCCCTCTGTCACCCATGTAAAAAAAAAAAGTGCGGAGCCTAATAGATTTGTTTTGCAGGTTTAACGGTGAAGAATTGTGTGTGGAAGAAATCGTGATGATGGCCCGGACCAGATGGAGAAGAGAAGGCAACAATACAAATTAGAGAAGACGTCATTGGTGAGTTGCTGTATAAAGCAGGACTCTCAGCTACAGACCTACTGATAAATAGATATAGTGCAGTGCGTTTTTTTCCCTTTTTTTTTTGCTCGTCAACCTCGGTAGCGGTACCCCGCGGGAATTTTTTTTTCCCGAGGTGTGCCCCGACCCGGTCTGTACTCCGGTGAAAACCTTTTTTCTTTTAAATGGTGGCAGAAAGTTAAACATATTTGTAAATTACTTCTATTAAAAAATCTTAATCCTTCCTGTACTTATTAGCTGCTGAATACTACAGAGGAAATTATTTTCTTTTTGGAATGCTCTCTGATGACATCACGAGCACAGTTCTCTCTGCTGACGTTATTATAATAATGCTTTATTTATTGTTGTTCTTAGCGGGATTTGAACCCAAGTCCCCAGCACTGCAAGGAAGCAGTGCTAACCACTGAGCCACCATGCTGCCCTTAGCATACATCTGCTATGCTTCTGCTATGCATGGTTGCTAAAATGGACAGAGATGTCAGCAGAGAGCACTGTGTTCGTGATGTCATCAGTGTTCCAAAAAGAAAGGAATTTCCTCTGTAGCATTTAGCAGCTAATAAGTACTGGAAGGATTATGTTTTTTTAATAGAAGGAATTTACAAATATGTTTAACTTTCTGCCACCAGTTGATTTAAAAGAAAAAAGGTTTTCACCGGAGTACCCCTTTAAGACTAACAAAATATGCAGAAAAAAATCCACTTTATTAACCCCTTAAGGAGGCTGCCTGTATTTACCTTAATGACCAAGCTCAATTTTTCAAATCTGGCCTGTGTCTCTTTAACCCCTTAAAGGGGTTATCCACCATAAGGTGATTTTAGTACGTACCTGCCAGACAGTAATGGACATGCTTAGGAAGAGTCTGCACTTGTCTTGGGGCTAAATGGCTATTTTGTGAGATTACCATAATACCACACATCAGCCACCCTACCCATTGAAACAAAAGACCTATGGTTTTCAATCAGGGTGCTTACAGCTGTTGCATTAGTTGCAGAGCGATCGCTCCACCCACTGAGGCAGACAGGCTCCCTGTCATCAGCTGATTAGTGAGGTCAGGTCTCGGCTGAAATGCAACCTGGGAAAAATCTGAGACATCAGTCATTTTCTATGCTGATAAAAATAAATATTGGGGTGAAAATCACATAAAAATTGTGAGAAAACCATCACACACAGGTACAGACACTATATTATGAACTACACTAACTTTACAGCCCCTGTAGCATAGTCAAATAAAAAAAAATTCTGGAATACCCCTTTAAGGACCAGAGTTTTTTTTGTTTTTGCACTTTTGTATTTTCCACCTCACCTTCTAAAAGTCAGAACGCTTTAAATTTTGCACCTACAGACTCATATGAGGGCTTGTTTTTTGTGCCACCAATTGTACTTTGTAATGACATCAATCATTTCACACAAAAATGTATGGCTAAACCCCAAAAAAAATTTGTGGGGCAAAATTGGAAAAAAAAGGCTACTTCGTGCTTCAGATTATACGTAATGCACTTTTCAGTAAAAATTACACCATATATTTATTCTGTAGGTCCATACGGTTACAATGATACCCAATTTATATAGTTTTTTATTTTACTACTTTAAAAAAAATTTAACTACATGCACCAACATTAGTATGTTTAAAATTGTCATCTTCTGACCCTTTTTTTTCCCCTGCATACGAGGCGGTATGAGGGCTTATTTTTTGTGCCGTGATCTGAAGTTTTTATCGGTACCATGATTGTTTTGATGGCACTTTTGGATCGCTTTTTATACATTTTTTTAGGGTATGCAAAGTTACAAAAAAAATAGTCAATTTTGGAATTTTTTTACATGTACGCCATTGACCGTGCGGTTTAGGTAACATTATATTTTTTATAGTTCGGACATTTACGCACGTGGCGATACCACATATGTTTAATTTTATTTTTGTATATTTTTTTATGGGAAAAGGGGGTGATTCAAACTTCAGGAAGGGGTTAAATTACATTTATTCCCTTTTTTTTTTTAAACTTTATTTTTAGCCCCATACTATTACATACAATACTTAGATTGCATACACTGAACAATGCTATGCCATAGCATAGCATTGATCAGTGTTATCTGCGCTCGATTTTTCAAGCCTGTATCTCATTCTCAAATGCCGATCAGACAACCGGAAGGAAGGTAAGTACCACTGTGGTCCCGAACAGCTCCGCTGATCTAACCAGCAGTATTTTCTCCCAGTTTAGACGCCATGATCAACTTTGATTGGGGCATCTAAAGGGTTAATACCGGACATCGGCCGATCGGTGATGTTCTGTATTAGCTGCAGGTTCTGGCTGCTGATAGCAACTGGGACCCCACAGGTACGAAGCGCGTTCAGCTCCTGAGCGTGCTTCACATACTGGGAACCTAAATATATTCGCGTGGTTGTCAAGTGGTAATACCTCTGACACGCTTTTACTTAGCAACGCGCTTCTGAGATTGTTTTTTTTCCGTGACATATTGTACTTTATATTAATGGTAATTTTTGGTTTATTCATGCAGCATTCACTGTATGATAAAAAATTTTATTCTGTGGGTCGGTACGATTATGGCGATACCCAGTTTATATAGCTTTATTATGTTTTTTCCTTTTCTCTACAAAATCCTTTTTCCCCTTTTTTTTTTGTGTTATCTTGTTCTGACAGCCATAACTTTTTAAGTTTTTGTCCAACGCCATTGTGTGAGGGCTTATTTTTTGTGGGACAAGCTGTACTTTTTTTTTGGTACCATTTTTGCGATTCATGCTACCTTTTGATCTTAATCAAAATTAGCATTTTTTGCTTTTATTTATTTATTTTTAACTCTGTGTTCACCATGTAGGATAGATACCATTATCAGTTTATTGTGCAAGTCATAACAGACGTAGCAATACCTATTATGTTTTTTAATTTTTTGGGTGATACTATAGGGTTTTATTGGGAAAGGGTAATTTTTTTTTGCACTTAATTTATTTAAAAACCTTTTATTTTTTACTTTTTACGGGTTATTTTGTGCTGCAGGACTGATTACAGCATCTATGGGGTTAATGTTGCCGAGACCGGCATGATTTTTAGTCACATGACATCTCAAAAAAAGTGACTAAAATGTCACAAATACTCAAATCATGGCAAGAAAAATTAGCCCTCATACAGCCCCAAATACAGAAGAATAAGAAAGTTAGAGGGGTCAGCAATGCAAGACAGCAACACGCAGCACTTATCTCAACCACTTTTAGTTTCAGTGTAAAATTTACTCTGCTGAGGTAATTTTACCTAGCTGTCTATTGCTCAGACAAATTTATCATATGCTGGGCACCATTTCATAAATTTAACGCACGTCGGCAATTTCACAGCAGAAAATTGTGAAACACGTCTACCACAGACAGTTATGATGAATTCCTCCCATCATGTTTGGCACATGCATCTAATCTCATATCTGATACTAACCCCTTGGTGGCTTGAACTATGGACCATGGAGTCTTCCAGCATCTGATGCTTGTGCACCCACTACCACCACGGCCGGGGTTCTGTTTGTCTGCAGCAGATAAGTAGCAGGGATTACACACTCCTCCATTATCATGGCTCTTGGCATTTTGTTAATTGCCTAAGTTGGTATACTGTCTGGTTACCTCCAAGGGGAGGGGTGTCTTTTTCTGCAGGCACAGGTGTGTGTACACACTATCATGTGCACGGACATACACACCTAGAGAGCCTTTTATCTATTCACTAGCCTATATAAGGGGCTAGGAGCCTAACATCAGTATTAACATCATTTATCCTAGACATATATATATGGTCTTGTATTCTCATAAAAAAGGGTTCTTCCTTCCAACAGTGCTCCACATAGCTGTGGCAATCTTACCACCACATTATCTGTATTATCTACATTCGAGGGCCTAATTGATTTTGGATTGCTTATCATCCTGATAGTAATGTTATACACCTTGCATGTATTATCTTGTATAACATATACAGGGTACAGCAAGCTATTTACTGCGCAACATGTTTACCATGAATGTTATCATACTTCATCACATTGGTTTATATTAGAACTCTCTACTGTTGGCATTCTGAATATAAGGCAAGGTCTGACCAATATCAGCCTTATATATCTAGCTAGCATCAGTGAGGGACCCTCACGGGGTTTTATCCACAGTTGTTTTGTTGGTTCTCTGATGAATCTGTCAACACCGGACGGTGGAAACACGTCGGAATTGCTATTGGGATCTATATGATTTTAGATCATTCTCTGGTATTTGACTAAGTACCAGCGAACTACGGTTTTTATATCACTAGTTATCACTTGTTATCACTAGTTTTTTTGGTATCTTTGAATGTCCTGGCGGTCGCGGACTGTGGATACACTCTAGGCTATCAACCTGTATCTTTTTCTACCCTGTTGTTTGTTGTTTTCTTCACTCACTTATGTAGGTCAGGGAACAGCACCATGGTTGATGCCACCCTGTTAAGGAGGTGGGTCCCTCAAAAGGCAGGAACAGAGGGATGGGGCATCTAGAATTAGAGTGCACTTATGCTTACCCCCCACCATTCCTGTTTCCTGACCATTAATACTCTGGTTAAGTATCCATCCATACTACCATGGGACTAGTTAATATATACCCACGATCATATCTAACATCCTTATCACAATACAGGTGCATGCTCCACGGTCCGTGACCCCGGGACATTTCATTGTTTTGGTGTGAAGTGTTCACCATTTCTTTATCACACTTTGTACATTGTTTTGCTATTTTTAGTTGAGGATCATTAAAGGTTATGTTTTAGCGCATTTTAGCAGAAGCGGGCAGGATCATGTTGCAGGAGCAAAACACACCTTGTGGGAGCGGGTGGCAATGGTCAAAAATGCAGTGGGAGCAGGATTTCAAAAAACAGTCCCGCGCAGGGCTCTAGTCTCTACCACCTCTACCACCAGGCATGCACACTGTATCAGTCAGTTGCCACCCATTGCCCAAACCAGTCAGCCTAGGCGAAGAGGGTCCCTCGACCACCACCAGCCCACCATTCCAAACGAATCAGCTGCCACCACCAGGTGTCCACCCCATAGTTATCGTATGAGTCAGCCTGGAGAGAGGGTGCAATATCTGCCTACTGAGGGCATTTACCTAAAGGGGGGTTACCACCTGGGGGTTTCTCCTTACTTATTGGAGGCTTCTACCTGATAAAAAGTTTGCATTTCTATTGGGGGCTTCTACCTAATGAGGGGCATCATCTATCTACTGGAGATTTATACCTGATGGAGGAGTTTATCTACCAAATTGGGGTGGGGGCGATTCCTTAACAACTGGGGGCTTCTACCTAATGGAGGGACTTATCTACCTACTGGTGGCTTCTACCTAATCCATCTGATGGTAGTGTATGCTCTATTTAAAAAAAAATGTGTGTCTCTTTTATGCACGGTTTTAACCCCTTAAGGACCCAGCCATTTTACACCTTAGGACCCGGCCATTTTTTGCACATCTGACCACTGTCACTTTAAACATTAAGAACTCTGGAATGCTTTTAGTTATCATTCTGATTCCGAGATTATTTTTTCGTGACATATTCTACTTTAACTTAGTGGTAAAATTTTTTGGTAACTTGCATCCTTTCTTGGTGAAAAATCCCAAAATTTGATGAAAAATTTGAAAATTTTGCATTTTTCTAACTTTGAAGCTCTCTGCTTGTAATGAAAATGGATATTCCAAATATTATTTTATTTTATTCACATATACAATATGTCTACTTTATATTTGCATCATAAAAGTGACAAGTTTTTACTTTTGGAAGACATCAGAGGGCTTCAAAGTTCAGCAGCAATTTTCCAATTTTTCACAAAATTTCCAAAATCACAATTTTTCAGGGACCAGTTCAGGTTTGAAGTGGATTTGAAGGGTCTTCATCTTAGAAATACCCCACAAATGACCCCATTATAAAAACTGCACCCCCCAAAGTATTCAAAATGACATTCAGTCAGCATTTTAACTCTTTAGGTGTTTCACAGGAATAGCAGCAAAGTGAAGGAGAAAATTCACAATCTTCATTTTTTACACTCACATGTTCTTGTAGACCCAATTTTTTAATTTTTACAAGGGGTAAAAGGAGAAAATGTATACTTATATTTGTAGCCCAATTTCTCTCGAGTAAGCACATACCTCATATGTCTATGTAAAGGGCGCAGTAGAGGGCTCAGAAGGGAAGGAGCGACAAGGGGATTTTGGAGCGTACGTTTTTCTGAAATGGTTTTTGGGGGGCATGTTGCATTTAGGAAGCCCCTATGGTGCCAGAACAGGAAAAAATACCCACATGGCATACCATTTTGGAAACTATACCCCTTGAGGAACGTAACAAGGAATAAAGTGAGCCTTAATACCCCACAGGTGTTTCACGACTTTTGCATATGTAAAAAAAATTTAAAAAAATTTCACTAAAATGTGTGTTTCCCCCCCAAATTTCACATTTTTGCAAGGGTTAATAGCAGAAAATACCCCCAAAATTTGTAACCCCATCTATTCTGAGTATGGAGGTACCCCATAAGTTGACATGAAGTGCACTATGGGCGAACTACAATGCTCAGAAGAGAAGGAGTCATATTTGGCTTTTTGAGAGCAAATTTTGGATGGGGGCGTGTCGCATTTAGGAAGCCCCTATGGTGCCAGGACAGCAAAAAATACCCACATGCCATACCATTTTGGAAACTAGACCCCTTGAGGAACGTAACAAGGAATAAAGTGAGCCTTAATACCCCACAGGGGTTTCACGACTTTTGCATACGTAAAAAAAAAATTTTTTTTTCACTAAAATGTTTCCCCCCCCCAAATTTCACATTTTTGCAAGGGTTAATAGCAGAAAATACCCCCCAAAATATGTAACCCCATCTCTTCCGAGTATGGAGGTACCCCATAAGTTGACCTGAAGCGCACTAGGGGCGAACTACAATGCTCAGAAGAGAAGGAGTCATATTTGGCTTTTTGAGAGCAAATTTTGCTCGGGGGGCTTGTCGCATTTAGGAAGCCCCAAATAGTGCCAGAACAGCAAAATAACCCCCACATGGCATACCATTTTGGAAGCTAGACCCCATGAGGAACGTAACAAGGGGTACAGTGAGCATTTACCCCCCACTGGTGTCTGTCAGATCTTTGGAACAGTGGGCTGTACAAAATTTTTAATTTGCGCAGCCCACTGTTCCAAAGATCTGTCAGACACCAGTGGGATGTAGATTCTCACTGCACCCCTCATTACATTCCGTGAGGGGTGTAGTTTCCGAAATGGGGTCGCATGTGGGGTTTTTGTGTTTTTTGCGTTTGTCAAAACCGCTGTAACAATCAGCCACCCCTGTGCAAATCACCTCAAATGTACATGGTGCACTCTCCCTTCTGGGCCTTGTTGTGCGCCCCCAGAGCACTTTGCGCCCACATATGGGGTATCTCCGTACTCGGGAGAAATTGCATTACAAATTTTGGGGGGCTTTTTTTCCCTTTTACCTCTTGTCAAAATGAAAAGTATAGGGCAACACCAGCATGTTAGTGTAAAAAATTTATTTTTTTACACTAACATGCTGGTGTAGACCCCAACTTCACCTTTTCATAAGGGGTGAAAGGAGAAAAAGCCCCCCAAAATTTGTAAGGCAATTTCTCCCGAGTACGGCGATACCCCATATGTGACCCTAAACTGTTGCCTTGAAATACGACAGGGCTCCAAAGTGAGAGAGCGCCATGCGCATTTGAGGCCTGAATTAGGGATTTGCATAGGGGTGGACATAGGGGTATTCTACGCCAATGATTCCCAAACAGGGTGCCTCCAGCTGTTGCAAAACTCCCAGCATGCTTGGACAGTCAACGGCTGTCCGGCAATACTGGGAGTTGTTGTTTTGCAACAGCTGGAGGCTCCATTTTGAAAACAGTGGCGTACCAGACTTTTTTCATTTTTATTGGGGAGGGGAGGGGGGCTGTGTAGGGGTATGTGTATATGTAGTGTTTTTTACTTTTTATTTTATTTTGTGTTAGTGTAGTGTAGTGTTTTTAGGGTACAGTCACACGGGCAGGGGGGGTTACAGCGATTTTCCCACTGCGAGTTTGAGCTGCCGCGCAAAATTTGCTGCATCGCAAACTTGCAGCCTGATACTCACTGGAAGCCCCCTGTCCATGTGAATGTATCCTGTACATTCACAAGGGGGGGACCTCCAGCTGTTGCAAAACTACAACTCCCAGCATGCACAGTCTATCAGTGCATGCTGGTAGTTATAGTTTTGCAACAGCTGGAGGCACACGGGTTGGGAAACACTGAGTTAGGAAACAGACAATGTTTCCCAACCAGTGTGCCTCCAGTTGTTGCAAAACCACAACTCCCAGCATTCTCAGGCATTCTGGAAGTAGTAGTTCGGCAGCATCTTTAGAGCCAGATGTTGCCGAACTATAACTCCCAGCATGCTTGGAGTTGTAGTTTGCAACATCTGGAGGACTACAGTTTGCAGTCCACTAATACAGTGGTTCCCAATCTGTGCCCTTCCAGATGTTGCAAAACTACAACTCCCAGTATGCCAAAACTGTCCAGGCATGCTGGGAGTTGTAGTTCTGCAACATCTGAAGGGCCAGATGTTACAGAACTACAACTCCCAGCATGCCTGGTCAGTAAGGGCATGCTGAGAATGTGTAGTTTTGCAACATCTGGAAGGGCACAGTGGTCTCCAAACTGTGGACCTCCAGATGTTGCAAAACTGCAACTCCCAGCATGCCCAGATGCCAAGGGCTGTCTGGGCATGCTGGGAGTTGTAGTTTACAGGGTCCCAATACAGCAATGCATGTCGCTTTACGGCGACGTGCATTGCTGTAAAGGGCCCTACCGCGGCTGAAGATCTACTCACCTGTCGCCGCCGCCGCCATCTTCCCCGCCGGGATCCGGGTCTTCAGGGACGAGGTAAGTACCGGGGCCGGTCCCCAGCACTCCCCCGTCCCCCGCCGCGTCCTCCAGTCTTCCTCCCGTCCTCTCCGGACTTCCAGGGGCCGGGCAGGACGGGAGGAAGTAACCGCCCCCCCCCCTGCGATTGGTCGGTTAACTAACCGACAGATCTCAGGGTATAGGAGGAGGTGGCCGGCTTGCCACCTCGCTCCTATGCTTTAGCATGGTCCTGGCTGTCTGTCTGTGACAGCCGGGATCATGCGAAATTACCGGGCGGTCGGGTCCAAGAGACCCGATCAGCCCGGTATCGCCGCAGATCGCAAGGGCCTAAATGGACCCCCTCGGCGTTTGCCCTGGATCCCTGCTGAAGGATTTCAGCAGGGATCCGCTTCCGATCTCCGCCGGGTGAGCGGCGGAGACCAGGAAAAGACATGACGTATGCATACGTCATGGGTCCTTAAGACCCAGGGTGTGATGAAGAGGTTAAATATGCACAGAACCTACCCCAGTCTTGGGATATCCACCAGTGGTTTTACGTCATAAAACATACGGTAACTTTTTTGTTATATAAAGTGCAAGGTGAGCGTTGACTAAACATTTGAGACTGCAGTTTTATTTCAGTTCCATTACACCAAGAAGGTGGAATTATGCACCTGTCCTATAGCATTACACATTATTTGGGTGGTCAAAATGCATTCCTTCAAGAAAATGTAAAAAAAAGACAGGGCGACATTGTCAAAATCTCACAAGTCAGAAGCTGATCTGGGGTTCTTAAGATTTTTTGGAGTCTTAAAGGATAAGAGGCTTAACTGAAAGTATTACTTCCAAGAAGACAAAAGTATGCCAAGACGTGTGCTCTCTAAATCAATACGAATTGTGTCTCAACTTTAACTGCAGGCCAACAACTCTAGGTCTTTCTTTCTCACAAGACGTAAATGCAGCCATTGTGTACATATAGACAGTACTTGTGTTTCACTCACTACTCTCTTCTCAGCATCTCAGTTTAAAGTTACCTTTTAATTTATTCTTCATTAAAAATAGAACCAATCATCTATTATTACAGGAATAAACAAGCCTTCTTTTCTTGTATGCCAAGTTTCTGTGAAGAAGAGCAATTACTGTATATGTTGAATGATATTGTGCCACTGTAAAGAGTCAATAGATAGAGAAAGGCATTTCTGGAGTCCAGTGAGCTGGATAGGGCTGTCCCAATTGCCAAGACTAGCATTTACTTTTCGGTAAAAACAGCTTTTATCCCCTTAACTTTAATGCATATGCACTGACATATATCAGGCTATCAGAAAGTATTATATAAGAGCTGACAGCCTAAATTGTTAAGTACTTATATTATCAATAATACACTCCTCAATTGGTAAGTCTATGTTGTTACAGGAAAACACTGTAAAATAATTTAGCAAGCAAATAATCACGTAAAAGAAGACATCTTATTCCCTATCCAAAGGACTCCCGCGATCTTGGCTACGACACCCCAGACATCCGGTGCACGGAGCGTACTTTGTGACTGGCGATGCTGCGGGGCAGAGGCTCGTGACCTCACGCCCACGCCCCCTCAATGCAAGTCTTTGGGAGGGGGCGTGATGGCCGTCATGCCTGCTCCCATACACTTGCATTGAGGGGGGCGTGGCTGTGACATCACGAGCCCCCGACACTGCAACCGACGCTCTAAACGAACACTAGGTACAACAGAGAGATCAGACATCTTGTCAATAGTTACAGAACATGAAAGCAATCCTGCACTCACCGCAGTAGTATAGGTCATCCGGCTCCTTCCCAGGACCTCCAATAGACGGACAGGCAAGGCTGATGTGAGGATACGGTCAGCAGAGGTGACTGCGCGAAACTGCCGGCATTCGCCTCTGAGCGCCCCACGCCAGCCTTGCCTGTCCGTCTGTTGAGAAGGAGCCGGATGATCTATGCTGCTGCGGTGAGTGCAGGATTGCTTTCATGTTCTGTAATTATTGATTCTTATGGATGCTGTTTATCACTGTTCCTAGCACCATCGCTGGTCGTTTATCTTGAATACCCAAAGTGCCGATCCAGTGTCCATAGACAGGTGCTGCTATTGTATACGGGTTGCAGTGCCGCTCTGCTATCTAGTTTGTGATCAGACATCTAATCTCCTATCCTTTGGATAGGGGATAAGATGTCTAGGGGCGGAGTACCCCTTTAAGTAGAACCAAACTTACTGCCTAAATACATATGTACTTACTTTTTCTTTCTTTTTTGTTTGTTTAAATAGGGCACAGACAGTTTTTTTTTTGCCTATTACATTTGTTTTCTCATCTGGCTTGTTTTTTGCGGAACCAATTGTACTTTGTAATCTCACCCTTCAATTTTTATAATTTTTTTTGTTTATGCAGTTCACCATCAATAATGTCACATTTTAATCATTTAAACAATTCTGCGTGTGCCGATCCCATGTTTGTTTTTTTTTACTTTTTTTTTTTAAAAAAAGGGGAAATTTGGATTTTTCGTATGGGGCTAGATTTCAAAAAAATATTTTTTTTAAAAAACATTTTCAACTTTTTAACAGTTTTTTTTTATTCCCATAAGGGACTTGTTTGAGCAGTACTATAGTAGTATATTGATTCATTCTATCAGTGATATATCGGTTTAGCCGGCCAATAACAGACTGTACTAATAGCTTAGTCAAGGCAGCCACTGAAGTCTAGTACAGGCCTCAGGCTGCCATGACAATGGATCAGCTCCCTGCTATCACATCATGGGTAGCTGATTCAATTCCTGAAGCATCAGCTGTTACAGCGGCCTTTTAAACAGTTAATAATCGTCAGTGAACATTATTTTGTAATACATGAATTACAATGTGCTGTACAAGCCCCCAAAGGGGACAAAAAAATGTAAGAATTTTTTTCTCTATTATAAAAATAAAATCCCTATATTAACCCCTTAAGGACCCAGCCCATTTTCACCTTAAGGACCCGGCAGTTTTTTGCACATCTGACCACTGTCACTTTAAGCCTTATTAACTCTGGGATGCTTTTACCTTTCATTCTGATTCCAATATTGTTTTTTCGTGACATATTCTGCTTTATGTTAGTGGAAAAATTTCATCGATACTTGCATCATTACTTGGTGAAAAATTCCAAAATTTTAAGAAAAAATTTAAAATTTTGCATTTTTTTTTACTTTGAATCTCTCTGCTTATAAGGAAAATGGATATTCCAAATAAATTATATATTGATTCACTTATACAATATGTCTACTTTCTGTTTGCATCATAAAGTTGACATGTTTTTACTTTTGGAAGACATCAGAGGGCTTCAAAGTTCAGCAGCAATTTTCCATTTTTTCACAAAATTTTCTAAATCGAAAATATTCAGGGACCAGTTCAGTTTTGAAGTGGATTTGAAGGGCCTTCATATTAGAAATACCCCACAAATGACCCGATTATAAAAACTGAACCCCTCAAAGTATTCAAAATGACATTCAAAAAGTTTGTTAACCCTTTAGGTGTCTAACAGGAATAGCAGAAAATTGAAGGAGAAAATTCACCCATATGAATCGTGCTCTGTTCAGATTAGATATCAGCCTAATAGGCTGATATCTAATCTGAACAGAGCACGATTCATATGCACACCTAGACTGAAGCCGGCCCAGAACTCTGTGCACTACTTGCTGCATTCATCAAACATCCTCTCTCACTGAGCGCATTACCAACTTGCTGCCTGCAATACCAGAACTCAGCCACTATCTCTCCAGCGAGGGTCCGACATACATCCAGGTATTTGCCGATACCACGGACCGCTCCCGAGAGAGTCTCCTGCCGGAGCCCTTTATCCATCTAGGCTCTCATGCTGGGATTGCTGCAGCAATACAAGAATTCCATCTATCGGCCCGTCGCAGTACGGGACCAGCAGCCAGGGTGAGGTTGAACTTTGCATTTGTTTAACAACTGTGGGCAGCTTTTTCTACATCAGTCCATTAAGTGACTTTGCCTTTTCCATTACAAGTGCCGAACTATCAGCCTTTTTTGTTCATCACAAGTGCCAGACTGTCACGATTCGGCTCACAGGTTGTGGATCCACTGTGTCAGCGAGGGATTGGCGTGGACCGTGCTGGTGGACCGGTTCTAAGAGGCTACTGGTGTTCACCAGAGCCCGCCGCAAAGCGGGATGGTCTTGCTGCGGCAGTAGCAACCAGGTCGTATCCACTAGCAACGGCTCAACCTCGCTGACTGCTGAGAAGGCGTGGGACAGGAGGACTAGGCAGAGGCAAGGTCAGACGTAGCAGAAGGTCGGGGCAGGCGGCAAGGTTCGTAGACAAGATGGATAGCAGGAGTTCAGGTAACACAGGCTTGGACAACACTAAACGCTTTCACTGGCACAAGGCAACAAGATCCGGCAAGGGAGTGCAGGGACAGTGAGCAGATATAGCCAGGGAGCAGGTGGAAGCCAATAAAGCTAATTGGGCCAGGCACCAATCATTGGTGCACTGGCCCTTTAAGTCTCAGAGAGCTGGCGCACGTGCGCCAGCACATGACAGCAGAGGACCGGGACGGGTAAGTGACTTGGGATGCGATTCGCGAGCGGGCGCGTCCCGCTGTGCGAATCGCATCCCCGACGGCCATGTCAGTGCAGCGCTCCCGGTCTGCGGGACTGACCGGGGTGCTGCAGGGAGAGAGACGCCGTGAGCGCTCCGGGGAGGAGCAGGGACCCGGAGCGCTCGGCGTAACAGTACCCCCCCCCTTAGGTCTCCCCCTTTTTTTGTCCGACAACTGCTTTACCTGGGACGAGGACACCGGGAGTGAATGGAGGGTTTCCTCAAAGGCAGGCAGTACAGCAGGAGTGGGAATGGGGAGGGAGGGCAGAGGGTGAAGCTTGGCACGGGGCAGGGTGACACAAGGACGGGGGCCATGAGGAGGCACTGAGGCTTGCCTGACGGGACTGGGAGGGGGGGAGAGGCATCTCTTTTGGCAAGCAGAGTCCCAGTTCTTGATCTCCCCGGTGGTCCAGTCAAGGGTGGGAGAATGAAGCTGGAGCCATGGCAGACCGAGGAGGACCTCAGAGGTGCAGTTGGGGAGGACGAAAAATTCAATCCTTTCGTGGTGGGGTCCAATGCACATTAAGAGGGGTTTTGTGCGGTAACGCACGGTGCAATCCAATCTGACTCCGTTGACCGCGGAAATGTAGAGCGGCTTGACGAGACGGGTCACCGGGATGCAGAATTTATTCACCAAAGACTCCAAAATGAAATTCCCAGAGGCACCAGAGTCCAAGCAGGCCACGGCTGAGAGGGAGGAGTTGGCTGAAGGAGAAATCCGCACGGGCACCGTGAGACGTGGAGAAGCAGACTTTGAACCAAGAGACGCCACACCCACGTGAGCTGGGTGCGTGCGTGCGTTTCCCAGACGTGGAGGACGAATAGGGCAATCCACCAAGAAATGCTCGGTACTGGCACAGTACAGACAAAGATTTTCTTCCCTACGGCGATTCCTCTCTTCCTGGGTCAGGCGAGACCGATCCACTTGCATGGCCTACTCGGCGGGAGGCCCAGGCGTAGACTGCAAAGGATGCTGTGGGAGAGGTGCCCAGAGATCTAAGTCTTTTTCCTGGCGGAGCTCCTGATGTCTCTCAGAAAAACGCATGTCAATGCGGGTGGCCAAATGGATAAGTTCTTGCAGGTTGGCAGGAATCTCTCGTGCGGCCAGCACATCCTTGATGCTACTGGATAGGCCTTTTTTAAAGCTCGCGCAGAGAGCCTCGTTATTCCATGATAATTCGGAAGCAAGAGTACGAAATTGAATGGCGTACTCGCCCACTGAAGAATTACCCTGGACCAGGTTCAGCAGGGCAGTCTCGGCAGAGGAAGCTCGGGCTGGTTCCTCGAAGACACTACGGACTTCAGCGAAGAAGGACTGGACTGTGGCTGTGGCAGGATCATTGCGGTCCCAGAGCGGTGTGGCCCAAGACAAGGCCTTTCCTGAAAGAAGGCTCACTACGAACGCCACCTTAGACCGTTCTGTAGGAAACAAGTCCGACAACATCTCCATATGCAGGGAACATTGAGACAGAAATCCACGGCAGAGTCTAGAGTCCCCATCAAATTTGTCCGGCAGGGACAAGCGGAGGCTAGGAGCGGCCACTCGCTGCGGAGGAGGTGCAGGAGCTGGCGGAGGAGATGGTTGCTGCTGTAGCAGAGGCAGAAGTTGCTGTAACGTGGCGGTCAACTGCGACAGCTGCTGTCCTTGTTGGGCAATCTGCTGCGATTGCTGAGCGACCACCGTGGTAAGGTCAGCGAGACTTGGCAGCGGCACCTCAGCGGGATCCATGGCCGGATCTACTGTCACGATTCGGCTCACAGGTTGTGGATCCACTGTGTCAGCGAGGGATTGGCGTGGACCGTGCTGGTGGACCGGTTCTAAGAGGCTACTGGTGTTCACCAGAGCCCGCCGCAAAGCGGGATGGTCTTGCTGCGGCAGTAGCAACCAGGTCGTATCCACTAGCAACGGCTCAACCTCGCTGACTGCTGAGAAGGCGTGGGACAGGAGGACTAGGCAGAGGCAAGGTCAGACGTAGCAGAAGGTCGGGGCAGGCGGCAAGGTTCGTAGACAAGATGGATAGCAGGAGTTCAGGTAACACAGGCTTGGACAACACTAAACGCTTTCACTGGCACAAGGCAACAAGATCCGGCAAGGGAGTGCAGGGACAGTGAGCAGATATAGCCAGGGAGCAGGTGGAAGCCAATAAAGCTAATTGGGCCAGGCACCAATCATTGGTGCACTGGCCCTTTAAGTCTGAGAGCTGGCGCGCGCGCGCCCTAGAGAGCGGAGCCGCGCGCGCCAGCACATGACAGCAGGGGACCGGGACGGGTAAGTGACTTGGGATGCGATTCGCGAGCGGGCGCGTCCCGCTGTGCGAATCGCATCCCCGACGGCCATGTCAGTGCAGCGCTCCCGGTCAGCGGGACTGACCGGGGCGCTGCAGGGAGAGAGACGCCGTGAGCGCTCCGGGGAGGAGCAGGGACCCGGAGCGCTCGGCGTAACACAGACTAATAGTCAATTCCGGATCATTGATATATGCCGTTGAAAAATTGAATTTATTTTTAACATCTATAGAATATTCTATATTAGGTGGTTGCTATATATATATTTTCTAATTCTGTCATTAGGGTCCAATGACAGTTTATGATAACATTGACATTGCTCTGATATTTTTAACCATTTAGGTTTTTTACACAATACTGTTTTAATAAAATCTGCATTTTTTTCAAAACTTTATGTCTCAAACAATTATTCACTGTGTACCCTAGGGTAGTATTCTTGAGGTGTGGTTAATTTTTGTTTTAGATTTGTAAATTACTTCTATTAAAAAATCTTAATCCTTTCAGTACTTATGAGCTTCTGAAGTTTAGGTTGTTCTTTTCTGTCTAAGTAATCTCTGATGACACGTGTCTCGGGAACCATTTAGAAAAGGTTTGCTATGGGAATTTGCTTCTAAACTGGGCAGTTCCCGAGACACGTGTCATCAGAGATTACTTAGACAGAAAAGAACAACCTTAACTTCAGAAGCTCATAAGTACTGAAAGGATTAAGATTTTTTAATAGAAGTAATTTACAAATCTGTTTAGCTTTCTGGAGCCATTTGACATATATAAAAAAGTTTTTTCCTGGAATACCCCTTTAAGTACCAGGTAGCGCAGGCGTTTTTTTAATTTTTATTTTATTTTTGCACTTTCGCTTTTTCCACCTCAACTTCTAAAAATCATAACACTTTCAATTTGGACTCATTGCTGGCCACTTCAGAACTTTTCAGCACTTTGTTGCCATCCATTTCTGGGTGTCTTTTGATGTATGTTTGGGGTCATTGTCCTGCTGGAAGACCCAAGATCTTGGACGCAAACCCAGCTTTCTGACACTGGACAATACAGTGCAACCCAAAATCTGTTGGTAATCCTCAGATTTCATGATGCCTTGCACACATTAAGGCATCCAGTGCCAGAGGCAGCAAAACAACCCCAAAACATAATTGAACCTCCACCATATTTCACTGTAGGTACTGTGTTCTTTTCTTTGTAGGCCTCATTCCGTTTTCGGTAAACAGTAGAATGATGTGCTTTACCAAAAAGCTCTATCTTGGTCTCATCTGTCGACAAGACGTTTTCCCAGGAGGATTTTGGCTTACTCAAGTTCATTTTGGCAAAATGTAGTCTTGCTTTTTTATGTTTCTGTGTCAGCAGTGGGGTCCTCCTGGGTCTCCTCCATAGCGTTTTATTTCATTTAAATGTGGACAGATAGTTTGCGCTGACACTGATGCTCCTTGAGCCTGCAGGACAGCTTGAATATCTTTAGGACTTGTTTGGGGCTGCTTATCCACCATCCGGACTATCCTGCGTTATCACCTTTCATCAATTTTTCTCTTCCGTCCACGCCCAGGGAGATTAGCTACAGTGCTATGGGTTGCAAACTTCTTCATAATGTTGCACATTGTGGACAAAGGCAAATCTAGATCTCTGGAGATGGACTTGTAACCTTGAGATTGTTGATATTTTTCCACAATTTTGGTTCTCCAGTCCTCACAGTTCTCTTCTCCTCTTTCTGCTGTCCATGCTTAGTGTGGCACACACAGGCACACAATGCAAAGACTATGTGAACTTCTCTCCTTTTTATCTACTTTCAGGTGTGATTTTTTATATTGCCCACACCTGTTACTTGCCTCAGGGGAGTTTAAAGGAGCATCATATGCTTGAAACAATCTTATTTATCCACAATGTGGAAAGGGTGCCAATAATTTTGCCCAGTCCATTTTTGGAGTTTGGTGTGACATTATCTCCAATTTGCTTTTTTCCTCCCTTTTTTGGTTTAGTTCCAATACACACAAAGGGAATAAACATGTGTATAGCAAAACTTGTTACTGCAATCCTTTTCTGTGAGAAATACTTGATTTTCTTGAAAAATATCAGGGGTGCCAACATTTACGGCCGTGACTGTATTTAAAATTGTCCTCTTCTGACCCCTATAACTTTTTACTTTTCTGTATACGAGGATGTGTGGGGGCTCATTTTTTTTATCGTGATCTCTAGTTTTTATCGGTACTGTGTACTTGTTTTGATGGGACTTTTTGATCGCTTTTTCTACATTTTTTTAGGGTATATAATTTATAATAATATGCAATTTTGGACTTTGGTATTTTTTTTACGTATACCCCATTGACCATGCGGTTTAATTGTTGCATTTTTATAGTTTGGAAATTAACATAAACGGCTATAGGACATATCTTTATGCTTATATTTGTTACTTTTATTAGGGAAGGGATTAAATCACATTTATTAACTTTTTAAAAAAAAATTTCGGATACATTCGGTATTCAGGTGTCCGGGGGCTAATTTTTTCGGATACATTCGGTATTCGGGTGTCTGGGTTTGATTTTTTTCGGATACATGCGTATTCGGGTGGGTTTGATTTTTCGTATACATTCGGTATTCGGGTTCATTCGGGTAAATCTTTTTTAAGCAGGGGACCATTATCGGGAGTGTGTGCAGGAAAAGAGTGCAGCCGCAGAGATCGGAACATTGGAAGACAAGTAAGATAATATAATTTTATGTGATTTATATTAATACGTAATGTTGAATGAATGAATGAGTAAATGAATGAATGCTGTATGAATGATTGATGTGTTTGATCGATGTGCTTGATTGTCGGGTGATTTATGTATAACATGAAGTTATACATAAATCACCCGACAATCAAACGCATCGATCAAACTGTTCCAAAAATACAACACCCACCCAGCATGCGGCTGTCTGGGCATGCTGGGAGTTGTAGTTTTGCAACAGCTGGAGGTATACTTTGACAAACACAAGCATTCGCGCAATGCTTTTTAATTCATTTTCAAATTCCGCTGGCTTTTGTCAGAAATGGGTTTCCAGGTCAATGACATGCATAGTAATTGCCGTGGGAACATTTTTCATTCATGAAACTGCAGGCTTAATTGGATAATTGCAGTGTAGAACGCTTAGGACACCAAACATTCTACACTGCAATTATCCAATTAAGCCTGCAGTTTTATGAATGAATGAATGCTGTATGAATGATTGATGTGTTTGATCGTCGGGTGATTGAGGTCAATGATATGCATAGTAATTGCCGTGGGAACATTTTTCATTCATAAAACCGCAGACTTAATTGGATAATTGCCGTGTAGAACGCTTAGGACACCAAACATTCTACACTGCAATTATCCAATTAAGCCTGCAGTTTTATGAATGAAAAATGTTCCCACGGCAATTACTATGCATGTCATTGACCTGGTCACCCATTTCTGACAAAAGCCAGCGGAATTTGAAAATGAATTAAAAAGCATTGCGCAAATGCGTGTGTTTGCCAAAGTGTGCCTCCAGCTGTTGCAAAACTACAACTCCCAGCATGCCCAGACCGCCACATGCTGGGTGGGTGTTGTAGTTTTGCAACAACTGGAGGCACCCTAGTAACAGTAAAACAGTAACTAACAGTCAGAAACAGTGTAGCGCAAGGAACAATAAAAAAATTAGAAAGAATTCTTTACTTTAGTTTTTTTACCGCATGCATTCGGTAAATAATGAATGCATTTGTTTTCGGATAATGAATGCATTCGTTTTTTACCGCATGCATTCGGTAAATAATTAATGCATTTGTTTTCGGATAACGAATGCATTCGTTTTTTTTACCGCATGCATTCGGAGAATAATGAATGCATTCGTTATGTTGCTATTCGTTTTATCGTTGCTATTCGGAAATATTCAAAAAAAATTTCGTGCATTCGGAACGGCCCGAATGCACGAAAACGGCAAAATTCGGTAACTTTGACATTCGTGCCTAACCGAATTGCACATGTCTAATCGGTGATGTCCGGCATTAACCACGGGTCCCAGCGGCTGATAACACCACGGTATGACGTGGGCTTAGCTCCTGACTCCCCGTTATAGAAGCTGTTTTCTCATTTTTTAAATAAAAAGATCAAACTTAAAAAAACACATTTCTCACCCCCCATGGTACCAATGAAAATTAGAGATCCCTGAGTGAAAAAGAGCACTCACACAGCTCCACAGTTAAAACAAAAAGGTTATAGGAGTTAGAATATGGCAATACAAAACAATATTTAAAAAAGTTTTTTTTAAAGCAATGTATCATCAGAAAATTATTGTATACATCAAGTTTTTTTTTTTATGAATTTGGTGATGCTTTTTCGAATTTTCCATTTTACCGATATATTATAAATTTGATAAAATAATCCTGAAATCTTGCTATGCAAAAGAAGCAGGGCTTAAATGCACCAAAATTGTGCCAAATTTTGTCACACATTTTAGTGTAAAAAGTAAGACAAATAATAAATAAACTTAGACTAGCCAGTCTAAAGATGCACAAGATTTCCAAGCAGCATCAGCCACCGTTATAAATCTAGTATCTTCTTAGGCTATGTCCACACATTGTTTTTTTAGGCATATTTCATTTGTAAAAATATGTCCACAAAATCATGTAAAATGCATCCCAAAATCGCATACAAATTGCACCCACATTATTTTCCTTTTTAATGTGCGCAGACAATGACTTTCCCTTAGACTTACATAGAGCACATTTATGTTAAAAAAATGTGGACACAATTTTTCGGATGCACTTTTACAAATGAAATGCATCTGAACATAACTTTAGACTGTCTAGTCTAAAACTATACTGTTTAGTAATTGGACAGTTTTTATATATCTTTTCAAAATGTATCTAATAATTGAATGCCAACTGTATGTAACTTGGGGGATTTATCATTGTCTGTATTAGGCTAGATTTCCACACGGTTTCTTTCTGGAATTTTTGGAAAACTGTCTCTACAGTTTTTGAGCCAAAGCCAGAAGTGTTTTCAAAAGAAAAGGGGATAAGATGTTTGCGACGGAGTACCCCTTTAACTTTTAATAATTATTATAACCAAACAACAACCCCCCACGCTACAGCACCTGTCCGCTCTCCCGTATCGCTCCGGTGATCTGATGTATATCTGAAATAAAGAATGAAGTTTTAAGCCGCAACTACATGGTGAGTGCTCCGTTCTTGTTCTTTGGTTATAATACAGACTGTCTTACATTCCAAGTGAAGCACCACCTATTTGCTAAGCACCTGCATCAGGATCACGATACACCGCAAGACAAATAGTGGGACATTTATCAAAAGGTTGCAGCAGTGCCAAGGATTTTTTTCTTTTTTTTGTGTACTTTTAATAATTATTACCTAAAACCATATTTATAAAACGGCCCAAACAATAGTGATATACACAAATAACAGTGCTATCCAGTGATAGTAATGTGTGTAGACAGGGTTGGAATGGACAGGTGCAGGAGCCCAAATATCACAGGGATGGAGGGGCTGTATATTCTAAATACACCCTACACTCTCCTCTATTATGCCTTTCTTGGTAAGTGTTGCATTGCTCCATAAAGGGTGGCCCCACACTAGAACCTGTTCCTATTGCACCCTATAGGGTTGCCATCCATGGCAGTAGTAGGCCAGCTGCCAAGTACGGCAGCCTGTAAGGTCCAGCCAAAGGCAGGATTTCACAGACACAGACTGAGTGTCAGTGTAATACTGAAAAATATGCTGTGCTACAGTACAGATATACTGCAGTATAGTACAGGGTGGGCCATTTATAGGGATACACCTTAATAAAATGGGAATGGTTGGTGATATTAACTTCCTGTTTATGGCACATTAGTATATGTGAGGGGGGAAACCTTTCAAGATGGGTGGTGACATTGGCAGCCATTTTGAAGTCGGCCATTGTGAATCCAACTTTTGTTTTTTCAATAGGAAGAGGGTTATGTGACACTTTTATTTTTGCACCCTCAAGTCCAGAGGCAGCACAGATGGGATATTTGTCGCCCAGACTCCACCCTAGGACCACTTACCTAGCATTATAAATTAAGAAATTAGCACACATAATTTGTGACCTCATAAGGACCCTCTCCTAGAGCTCACACTTGTGTAATAAAATAGAGACGTGTGAAAAATAGTTTACTGTGAGGGTATGTGTGCTGCCTTTCGATTCGAGGAAAGCAAATTGTGTCATTCCTTATCGTCCTCAGGCAACACAGATGGGATTTAACTAGCAAAACCAAAAAGAAGGGTACATTTTAACAACAGATAAGGACCCTGTTGTCATAAACTAAACTCCTAACAGGGTAATAGCATGAAAAATAATTTAGACCCTCTCTGCTAGGCGCAACTAAGCCGAACTGTCAAAATGACTCCTGCTGGAAAAATAGAGAAGTTCCTTCTGATGCAGGAGTTCTGGAGATTTAAAATGTTCTTGCTTCTCCAGAGAAATCATGGAAGCCTTAAACCTATTCTGGGCCACAATTAAACAAGGTGCTCAGTCTGAACCATCAAAGTTGTTGATCAGTAGCTGAATAGCGCACTTCCCATACGTCGCACATGATTGTAGAGACGTACTTAAGAAGTTAATTGTAATTGAAGGATCACTACAACAGCAACTGCATCAAGAAGGTTCTTCAAGTCAAAAGAGACTTCTTTCAGACCCCCAACACATTTGTAGTTAGTTTCTTATGTCTCTGGTTTAACAATTCAGAAGGCCATTCTATTGTAGACCATAATATACCTGTGACGAAGACTGATGTTGTTAGGTATTGTATTTCTGTAAAGATCAGGGCTTCATTTTAGAGGGTTAGCCCAAAAGCTGTCCGATCCCAGAAGTTGGTGCTTGTTTCCTGTATATGCTGGGTCAGGACCCTTGAATCGACTAGTTTGGATGTGTAACAATACCTTATTTATCGGCATATAACATGCACTGGCGTATAACACGCACCCTCATTTTCACAGGAAAATTTGAGGAAAAATATAAGTGATAAGCCTATTTGGCTATATTTGTGGGAGGGGCATGGAATAATTTGCATGCCCCCTGGCACACAGGTGCAGGTGTATTTGGGGGAGGGGTGTTGGATATTTAATGTACACCACCTGTCCACAGATGCATGTGTTGCGTTCGGCGGTGTCACAGTTTACTGTGCACTGCAGGTAGTCCGTACATCCCCTCAAGTGGTATGGAAATGTAAGTAGTAGAGATTTGCTGGTGAGATCATGACTACATTCGGTAAGTGCCGGTATCCGGCGTTGCGGGTTTTATAAATTCCGCATGTTCGCCATTCCTTATCACGGTGGGCCGGGGGCAGTGGGTATGCAGCGCTGCCGAGTGAGGCAGCATTGGTTATGGGGTGCTGACGGCTGCGGCGGCTCATGGGCAATACGTGGTGCTCAACGGTAGCTCCTTGTCACGGTGGGCTGGGGGTTGGGGTCTGCAGCGGTTAAGCGCTGCAGCGTTGATTATGGGGTGCTGGCGGCTGATGGGTAAGAAAAAACGTTTTACAGTACATTCTTTTCCGTATTATACACAAGATGTACAGTGGTGGCTCGGCACGACACATATACTCGTAATGGCATGTGAAACGGGTACGGTGGCAGCATGGTATACAGTCCATGTTATCACAATGTTACAGGTGTAGTTTTGTAGACGGCACAAGCGCACTATGTTATATACAGAGGGTATGGGCATAGGCACGCATTCAGTACATACGTCTCGTAGCAACACATGCGGTCCATGCGGTACTATTAATAAGTGGCAATACGGTCTTATTTTGTTAGTTATAGTACGTTGGTGTTCAAGAATACTTATCTACACATGGAATAATTATTATAGCAGTCTTAAGGCATATTTTCTTGGTAGCATCCACAGGATGTTAATTTCCTTTTTAAGCTTCACACGTTTTAATGTTTTCAGTGCGTTTACCTTGGTAGATATGTTATAACATTGCGGTACATACGTTTGTAGCATTGGAGCACACACGTTTCATCACATTAACAACACACGTCTGTCATGGTCATTGTGTATGCGTTTGCATAGCTTTGGTTGCATATAGTCTTGTCACCGTTTTTCTGTGGGTATACGTATTTAGTCTACAATAGAGCTGTCAAACGCAGAGGGTATAACATTGTTGTTTAGTAGCTGCACTGTGTTATGTCATAGCCGTTATACCAATGCCTTATGGCATTTCATACTCGGCACACGTGTGGGTGGCAGCAATGCTGACCACACCCATGATGTCTAGGTCGTGCATATGCCTATGGCATCATATGGTTGGTTCATGGACGCCTGTGATATACGGTCGGTACTCTCATGGCATCTATCTGATACGCCAGGGGCTTCATTGTGCATACACTTATGATATTCATACTACTCTGGGTGTTCGAACTGTTCACACGCTTGTTCATATTATTCTCATGTTCAGGACAGGCATACGGTCATACTTTTATAGCAATCATACTCTCCATAAGCTATTGATATCTATACTGTTCACATGTTTCATGGCATACATACTGTTCATACGATCATGGCTGCATACGATTAATTCGCTTGGGGCCGCATACTGGTTACACTGTTGATGGTCACACCGTCTTAGGCTCACTTCAGTCCTACTTTTCATACGCTCTGGGCATGTATACGTTGATGGCATTTATACTGTTCATTAGCCCACAGTATTCATATTGTTCGCATGCTCATAGTACTGGTTATTACACGTTCGGGCCATTGATACTGTTCATACACTGATGACAGTCATGTTTTTCAGGCATGTTTAGTGTTGACATGATTCTCATGCTCATGATATGCGTGTCATAGCCTCATAGTAACTGATACTGTTTCATACATTCATGGCATTTTCACTGTCCATACACTGGTGGCTTTTATAATACCCACATTCTCTTGGCTATCATACAGATCGTATACTCACGGCACTCATTTGTTATACGATATTATTGAAACCCTCGTGGTATACACACTGTTCATATGTTCTCAGCAGTTACTGGTCACGTACCCGTGGCATTCGGACTGTTCATATTCATGGCGGTTATACGGTCTTGCAATCAGGGTATTTTCACTCTTGCATACGCTCCCGTTCTTCATACACTCACAGTTTTCAGGTGGCTTGTATACTCGTGGTATGGTATGCTGCGCATGCACTTGTTCCAGTACGCTGGGTATATTGTTGCGCATTGCATCATACAGTTATACGCTCATAGTATTACGGTTGTTTCCCATAATACCTGCCATGTCGGCAGGTGGTCGGTCAACATGGTTAATCATTTCTGACACATATTCAGAACATCAGCATCAAGACACATAGGTGGTGTATACCCTTTATATCTGCCTCGACTGCAGAGGGATACATTGCGTAGTTGTTGCTACTGACATGTTTTCAGAGTGACAGCATCACGACACATAGGCGGTTGTATACCCAGAATACCTGCCATGTCTGCAGGGGAATACATTGCATAGTTGTTTGTTACTGACATGTTTCCAGAGCAACAACATTACGTCACATAGGCGGTTGTATACCCTTTGTACCTGCCACGTCTGCAGGGGGATACACCGCGCTGTTGTGGTTACTGACACATCTTCAGAGCGACAACATTTCGACACATAAGTGGTGTATCCTTCGTACCTGCCACATTGGCAGGGGGATTCATTGCATATTCATTGGTACTGGCGCATATTCAGAGCAACATCATCAGGCCATAGGTGGTGGTTTATCTTTCGTACTTGTCATCTCTGCAGGGGGGTGCGCAGTTGTTGTTACTGACACGTCTCCAGAGCGAAAACATCACGAAACACAGGCGGTGGTATACCCATTATACCTGCCACCTGGAGTTCAGTTCGAGACAGAGGTTCAGCGGTATAAGGTGGGGCCAGTGTCCAGGAGGGGGTTATTTGAGGGTAGTCGATGGCATACTGTCTGCGCATAATCCTGTCCTGTCTACAGACACGATGGCGATGCAAGGTTTCAATTACCCGCAACAGGCCATCGGTTCGGAGTACAGTGGGTGGGTAGTTCATGGTATGGCTGTTGGACAGTTCAGGTTGTATTCAGGTAAGTCTCGAGTTTAGTTCTGGTTATACGTAAAATTGCACATCATGGGCAAGGTCTGTCATGGGGTCAGTTAACCGTATGTCAATTGGCCAACAGTTTGGGTTTGGCCTCTAAAATAGGGAGTGGATAGGGTAGGTTAGGCCTTATAGGCAGCTATCAGTTCTCTTGGTTCAATGATACATGTTAGGGTATGTAGCTTGTATGCTAGCATGGTCCAGAGTCAGCGCTGGTTGTTCGGCAGTGTAGGTTAGTGGTTACAACTATCCATCACTAGGTAGAACCTTTGTTCAATTAGTTGGTTGATTCTACTGTCGCAGGGGCTGTATTAGGCTTCAGGGGCAGTGAAGTTAGAGACTGAGGTTGTTTAGGAGGTCATGCAATCTACTACTTAACCTGCCTAGTCAGGTGATTTGCCCGCTAAAGGGCTGCCCTTGGTCATGTCTATGGGCACAGTTAATCGTTGTTGTTAGGTCAACCTTTCATGCAGGACCATAGGACCTCGGTGAAGTGAACACGAGGGGAAGTTTGCTCTGACTACGTTACAGTTTGTTCTCACATAAGGTCCTTGAGCACCACTTGGGGAGGTAATAATCGGGAAATTTCAGGTCACTCTTTGCTCGTTTGGGCAGCATCGGCAGCGTCACGACACAAGATTCCTCCGCACATTATACAGAAGTTAGGCATATGGAAGCCAGGCTTCTATGCTACCTATGTCCCACTTAGTATTGTAATGCCAACAAATAATTTTTTTCCTACATGGGTTTTGTGTTTTGCCCACTTAAGGCTAACCCTTGGTCGCGGTTTTTGGGTACAGTTCAACCGCTTTACTATACAGTGTTATATATATGTGTTAATTAGTTTTGTTACAGGGACCACCGAAGAAGTATTATCTACTGGTGTAGGTAAGTCTTGCCAGTCACGTAAGGAGCCCTGACCACAAGTGATAAGCCTATTTGGCTGTATTTGTGGGAGGGACGTGGAATAATTTGCACGCCCCCCGGCACACAGGTGCAGGCGTATTTGGGGGAGGGGCGTTGGATGTTTAACATACGCACCCTATCCACAGGTGCGTGCATTGTGTTCGGCGAAACCCACCCTTCCCCCTCCTTCTTCTTTATCAATTAATGGGATATGACCACGGTCGCGGTTTTTGGGTACAGTTCAACCGCTTTACTAAACAGTGTTATATATGTATTTGTTAATTAGTTTCATTACTGGGACCACCAAAGAAGTATTATCTACTGGTGTAGGTAAATCTCGCCGGTCATGTAAGGAGCCCTGGCCCCAAATGTAAAATAAATGATTATGAACTAAATGCCTCATCATCCCCCCAACTTTGATTCCCCTTGACCCTCAGTTTGGTGTCCCCGTCTCCCCCCTCCATGCCACATCATTCCTCCCCTTTTATCAGCCCCTGTGCCACATTTATCCCCTGCTGATCCCCTGTGTGCCTCCTTTCCCCCACTCATTATTCCCCCCTAGCACATCATTCCCCCAGCGCATAATTTCCCCCCTGCTCATCATCCCCCCTGCTTACAATCCCCCTTGCTCATAATTCCCCCCTTGCTCATAATTCCCCCCTTGCTCATAATTACCCCCTTGCTCATAATGCCCCCTTGCTCATAATTCCCCCTTGCTCATAATCTCCCCTTGCTTATCATTACCCCCTCTTCTTCATAATCCCCCTGCTTATCATTACCCCCTATGCCTCATCATCCCCCCCTACTCACAATCCCCTCTGCTCATTATTCCCCCCCCCCCCGCTCATTATACCTCCCCTCTCCCCCTGCTTTTAATATATTTGTAATGTCTACCTGGCTGCTCTCCAGCAGGCTTAGGTTAGGCAGCGGGTCTTGAGGGCTGTGTGGATAGCAAAGTATGACGAGTGACGTCCCCTGCTGGCTCCTCTGCGCGGTGTCAGGGATGTCACTCCTCATTCCCTGCAGCCGCCGCTGGTCAAAAAATGTGATGTTATGTTGAAAAATGCACAATAATAATATATTTAAACTTGGTGTTCTCTGGACTGTGTTGTCAGAGAACCTTATCTAAGAAAGCTATGTAAAATTAAATTCAAGTTGGAACCAGTCAGCATGGCTCCTAGGGCAAAACAAAAGTCTTTAATTTAGAGATGATTCCTGTGCAAAAGTAAAAGTAGTTAAAAAGAAGATATTTGCCACTCCTCATTGTCTACATTGTGGAATCCTTCTTGCTTTGTGACAGCTGTCTCAGATTTTGAGTATTGTTGTTCTTGCTGCTCCTTGTTCTTACTGTATGACTTATATTACTCCCTTGCTTGTTTGTTGATGACAGTATTGGTTTGTACAGAACCCATCACATCTCTAAAAACCATCTTCTTGTGTAGATGATTGTTCATCTCTCATCCGGTCTGTATCCTGTATCTTGTCTCCCACGTCTCTGATGTCCATTGTCTCCCATGTCTCTGAGTACAAATGTACTCTCATCCATTTACCAATTACTAATTTTACCTGTAGTATAATTTTCCTGATCTCCAATTGTGTCTTTTGACATCTTTCTGTTCTGATTTGTATCACATCACAAAGGTATTTAAATTGTCTTTAGATTTCTGCCAATCTTCAGTAGCTAATGTAGATTATACATTCAATAACCTTCAGTCTTAGTATTGTTATAGTCAGATTGCTTTGTAAGAAGTAAATATTTAGTAACTAAATGTGCAAAGCACATTCATTAGATATCCATGTAAAAAGTGTGCAGATACAAATATATGTGGTCATAAATGAGAATGCATATCTCTAGAAATTAGATGTAATTTTAGAGTGGTTTGTATAGATAAAAGTTCATATTTCCATTTTTATTTCTGACTGTAAGGTATATGCGAAAAGGAAAAATCTACCAATACTTGTAACATCCTCGCCAGTATAGGGTGAACAAATGATTTAACTCCTTAAAGCGGTACTCCGCCCCTAGACATCTCATCCCCTACCCAAAGGATAGGGGATAAGATGTTAGATAGCCACGGTCCCGCTGCTGGGGACCCCGGGGATCGCTGCTGCAGCACCCCGCTATCATTACTGCACAGAGCGACATCGCTCTGCACGTAATGACGGGCAATACAGGGGCCGGAGCATCGTTAGGTCATGGCCCCGCCCCTCGTGACGTCACGGCCCGCCCCCGTCAATACAAGTCTATGGGAAGGGGGCGTGGCGGTCGTCACACCCCTGCAATAGACTTGCATTAAGGGGACAGGCCGTGATGTCATGAGGGGCGGAGCCATGACGTCACGCTGCTCCGGCCCCTGTATCGCCCGACATTACGCACAGAGCGAACTTGCTCTGTGCAGTAATGATGGCGGGGTGCCGCAGCGGCGATCCCCGGGGTCCCCAGCAGCAGGATCGCGGCGATCTAACATCTTATCCCCTATCTTTTGGATAGGGGATAAGATGCCAGGGGCGGAGTACCCCTTTAAGGATGCAGGGTTTTTCTGTTTTTAAACTTAATTTTTTCCTCATCACCTTCTAAAAATCATAACGCTTTCAATTTTGCACATAAAATTCCATATGATGGCTTATTTCTTGCACCACCAATTCTACTTTGCAGTGACTTCAGTCATTTCACACAAAAATCCACGGCGAAACGGAAAAAAAATTCATTGTGCGACAAAATTGAAGAAAAAAATTTCATTTTGCAACTTTTGGGGGCTTCCGTTTCTACACAGTTCATTTTTCGGTAAAAATAACACCTTATCTTTATTCTGTAGGTCCATACAGTTAAAATGATACCCTACTTATATAGGTTTAATTTTGTCGCACTTCGGAAAAAAATAACTACATGCAGGAAAATTTATATGTAAAAAATTCTCATGTTCTAACCCCTATAACTTTTTTATTTTTCTGTGTACAGGCCGGTATGAGGGCTCATTTTTTGCACCGTATTCTGAAGTTTTTATCGGTACCATTTTTGTATTGATTGGACTTTTTGATCACTTTTTGTTCATTAAAACAAAATTTAATTTAATTTAATTAATTATATATTTTTATAGTTCAGACATTTTCGCACGTGGCGATACCACATATGTTTATTTTTATTTACACAGTTTTTTTTTTATGGGAAAAGGAGGGTGATTAAAACTTTTATTAGGGAGGGGTTAAATGACCTTTGTTAACTTTTTTCCACTTTTTTTTTTGCAGTGCTATAGCTCCCATAGGGACCTATAACACTGCACACACTGATCTCCTATGCTGATCCCTGCAAAGCCATAGCTTTGCACGGATCAGTGAGATAGGGGCTTGATTGCTCAAGCCTGTAGCTCAGGCTTGGAGCAATCAATCGACGATCGGACGCTGCGGAGACAGGTAAGGAGACCTCCGCCTGCGTCCCAGCTGATCGGAACATCGCGATTTTATCGCGATGTCCCGATCAGCCGACTGAGCTGCCGGGAAGCGTTTACTTTTGCTTTCAGATGCCGCGGCCAACTTTGATCACCGCGTCTGAAGAGTTAACAGCGCGCGGCACAATGATCGATGCCGCGCGCTGTTAGCCCAGGGTCCTGGCTATGATTAGCAGCTGGGACCGACCCAGTGTGATGCGGGGTCACAGCGTGACCCCGTTTTAAACATCGGGACCGGACGTAGGGCGTACAGGTACGCCCTACGTCCTTAAGGAGTTAAGTCTCAGTCATCTTCGTAAGTGTATGAGGAAATCATTACAACCGAACCTATGGGTGCACACCACAGAGTTGTTTTATTAAAAGTCCAAGTTGTAGAATATACTAGAGCATTATGACAGCACTCCAGCCCTTTATTACTCTCCCTGCCTGGTCTCACCACTGCATCCCAGTGAGGAGCTGCAGCTCTGATGAATTTCATTTACTTCTACTCTAGCTCCCATATTCCTGCATGGCATGCAGCATCCAGCTCTGGCTCTACAGTGGTGCCAGGATGCCAAAGCAATCAATGCCAAAGATAGTGTCAAGCTTGGCACCCTACAGTATATAAAGAGGAATCATCCTGTCATGCTTTGCATGGTAATTGAAATACATTGCTTTACTGGCTTCTGCCCCTGTGTATTGCAATAATCTTGGTACTGACCTTAGCTTTGTTCCTGACCTTGGTTCTGTATTATTCTTTGGATTGTTTGCCTAGTACATGTAGTTCTACTCCTGTGTATGACTATGCTTTTGCCTTGCACTCAGGCATTTAATTACTATGCTACTACTGCATCAGCATCACAGCGGTATGAGGGAACCTTGTACTCAGATATGTTATTAAAACTTCACTTTTAATATAGCTATTAAAAACAACAAAATAACCAATTATATCTCACTCGTGCACAAAAAATATAATTACGGACCGCCACCAATTGTTGTAGATATAGCTTGTTACTGCATAAATATCCACTTATGGACAGTCCTTTAAATTATTGTTTGGAGTACTGTCAGCAATAATTCACTATAGGGTTCTAATCCACAGCCGTTTGTCCATTTCAAGGATTGTAAAGTGCCTCTGTAATATTCGCACTAATTCCCTCGGCCACAAAAAGTGCTGATATGCGCTCAATCAGTGCTAACATGCTATGTTCTCCTTACAGTAGATAAGGTGCTTAATAGTTCAGAGTTCATCAAGGTGATCTGTACTTTTCACTCCATAAGATTCTCCATTTACAATCTCCTTGCAGTAACACCTAGATAGTGCACTTAATATAGCAGCATTTCGTTATTGCACTCATCACTATTGGCAACAACAATTTCATGTCCTACTGGACTCAGGATTGACACAGTCTCATTAGCAGCATCTGAAAATAGCACTTAGTATAGCAGCATGTCGACATTGCATTTATCCATCAAACAGTACACCTTCAGAGCAGCAATCCCAATATAGCAGTATATAGATATTGCACTTATCCATTAGTCCTTCAGAACAGCAATAATCATCCTATAAGCAGCTGGATAGTGAGACTAATCCTGTAGCAGAGTCTCTATCATTGCACTTGCCCTATTTGCATAAACAGTACTCCTAGTCAGACAACGCATCAGTGTTGATCCATGACTTATTTACGTATCTGTCGCATGTCCAGACAGGGGTCCTACGCGTCTCCTTTGCCATCAGTCATCAGGGACCGGCGTCTTGGCATATTGCAGTGTGCCCGAATCTCTCTGTGCGTCTCTGGTGGCGGCCGTACACTGAAAAATCTGTTTGCGCTGTTTTTTTGTATAGCCCATAGCTCATCCCCCGCAGTCACATGACTCCCTCGACCCAGGTACTGCGCATCATAGACGCGCCGCTCACCTGCGCCGAGGTTTCAGAGTATCCAGCTCCGGGGGAGGGTTTGATGTATGTCAGGTAGCGCTTCACGCCTCGTTCTGACATCTGGCAGTCTTGACAACCACTCGTTTGTATTCCAAGCCTCGATACTGATGCCAATCAAGACAGCTTCTCTGATCAGGTAGATATTATGTACAATTGTTTACTACTGCATCAGCACTACAGCTGCCTCCAAGGCCAGCAACAACCATGTAAGACATACTGACCCCTGATGATTCAAGTTGTCGCTCAAAATTTGGAGGCATCTTATAACTAACTGTATCAAGATGGCCTCTCGACTGTGTCTTCCTACAGGTCACATTCCCAAAATTTTTTATGGGTTTTCTGGGCTAATTTCTACTTTATTAACCAAATAAATTATACATTTCTAATTAGAACACTTAAATGTTTTGTCACTTGTTGCCTGACTACTGGGACCCACACTGATCATGAGGATGAGGTCTAAAGTTCCACATGTAAATGTAGCAGCTACTTTTAACTCTAAAGGACCGATAAAGACAACGGAGCACTGTACTTGGCTTCTCTTTGGCAGTTCCATAGGCTTTAAATGGGGTGGCTCTAATTGTCATGATTCGTGTGGGTTCTAATGTCAAAAGGTGAATGTTTTTCTTGGTCTCTTTCAAACCCTTTCCTGGAAATGCTACAAGCCAGCAACATTAAGAAAAAATAAGTTCTCCTCTTAAAATAGAATTTTCACTAGAAAAGCTAAGTATGTACCATCCTCTCACCAAATTGTGCTAAGAAGTGCTTTTATGGCTATGTTCACACTGAAGAATTCCTGCACTGAATTTTGCATGAAAATCCTGCAGTAAATTCTGCATAAATAATTGCTCATTCACTTTAGTTGAATTTCTGAAAACATGTGCAGATATTCTGCAAATTTGCATGTTCTATCGGTGCTATGACCTCACTCTCTGACAAGTATTAGTTCATGTGAAGCCTTGTCATGGGGCACCCTCAAGCTGGAGAAGCACAAGTGCCAGAGACTTTAAAGGCCTGAACAAAGTCATTAGCTATGTTCGGGCCATTAAAGTCTATGAGACCCATTCCTCTCCATGCACAGATATGTCAGCATGTCATTTTGACAGGATGTTGACGTATCTGTGCAACAAAGAGGTAAATCATGTTGCGAACATACTCTTACAAGTCATAAATGATCTGCTGCCTAAACAGGTCAGAACCAAACACTATTGTATTGTATTTGTTTAAAAAAATAATTCTGGCTCCTAATACTGTATGGTGACGGGCAGTAGTTTTGCAACAGCTGGATGTCCCCCCCAATGTGAACGTACAGGGTACACTCACATGGGCGGAGGATTACAGTAAGTATCCGGCTGCAAGTTTGAGCTGCGTCAAATTTTCTGCCGTAGCTCAAACTGCCAGCGAGAAACTACTGTGAACCCCCGCCCGTGTGACTGTACCCTAAAAACACTACACTACACTAACACACAATAAAATAAAAAGTAAAAAACACTACGTATACACATACCCCTACACAGCCCCCCTCCCCTCCCCAATAAAAATGAAAAACGTCTGGTACGCCACTGTTTCCAAAACGGAGCCTCCAGCTGTTGCAAAACAACTACTCCCAGTATTGCCAGATAGCCGTTGACTGTCCAGGCATGCTGGGAGTTTTACAACAGCTGGAGGCACCCTGTTTGGGAATCACTGGCGTAGAATTCCCCTATGTCCACCCCTATGCAATCCCTAATTTAGGCCTCAAATGCGTATGGCGCTCTCACTTTGGAGCGCTGTCGTATTTCAAGGCAACAGTTTAGGGCCACATATGGGGTATCGCCGTACTCGGGAGAAATTGGGCTTCAAATTTTGGGGGGTATTTTCTGCTATTACCCTTTTAAAAAATGTAAAATTTTTGGGAAAACAAGCATTTTAGGTAAAAAAAATATATATTTTTTTACATATGCAAAAGTCGTGAAACACCTGTAGGGTATTAAGGTTCAAATTACCCCTTGTTACGTTCCCCGAGGGGTCTAGTTTCCAAAATGGTATGCCATGTGTTTTTTTTTTGCTGTCCTGGCACCATAGGGGCTTCCTAAATGCGGCATGCCCCCAGAGCAAAATTCGCTTTCAAAAAGCCAAATGTGACTCCTTCTTTTCTGAGACCTGTAGTGCGCCAGCAGAGCACTTTTCACACCCATATGGGGTGTTTTCTGAATCGGGAGAAATTGGGCTTCAAATTTTGGGGGGTATTTTCTGCTATAACCCTTTTTAAAATTGTAAAAATTTTGGGAAACCAAGCATTTTAGGTAAAAAAAATATATATTTTTTTACATATGCAAAAGTCGTGAAACACCTGTAGGGTATTAAGGTTCACATTACCCCTTGTTACGTTCCCCGAGGGGTCTAGTTTCCAAAATGGTATGCCATGTGTTTTTTTTTTTGCTGTTCTGGCACCATAGGGGCTTCCTAAATGCGGCATGCCCCCAGAGCAAAATTTGCTTTCAAAAAGCCAAATGTTACTCCTTCTCTTCTGAGACCTGTAGTGCGCCAGCAGAGCACTTTTCACCCCCATATGGGGTGTTTTCTAAATCGGGAGAAATTGAGCTTCAAATTTTGGGGGGTATTTTCCGCTATTACCCTTTTTAAAAATGTAAACATTTTGGGAAAACAAGCATTTTAGGTAAAAAAAAATTATTTTTTTTTACATATGCAAAAGTCGTGAAACACCTGTAGGGTATTAAGGTTCAAATTACCCCTTGTTACGTTCCCCGAGGGGTCTAGTTTCCAAAATGGTATGCCATGTGTTTTTTTTTTGCTGTCCTGGCACCATAGGGGCTTCCTAAATGCGGCATGCCCCCAGAGCAAAATTCGCTTTCAAAAAGCCAAATGTGACTCCTTCTTTTCTGAGACCTGTAGTGCGCCAGCAGAGCACTTTTCACACCCATATGGGGTGTTTTCTGAATCGGGAGAAATTGGGCTTCAAATTTTGGGGGGTATTTTCTGCTATAACCCTTTTTAAAATTGTAAAAATTTTGGGAAACCAAGCATTTTAGGTAAAAAAAATATATATTTTTTTACATATGCAAAAGTCGTGAAACACCTGTAGGGTATTAAGGTTCACATTACCCCTTGTTACGTTCCCCGAGGGGTCTAGTTTCCAAAATGGTATGCCATGTGTTTTTTTTTTTGCTGTTCTGGCACCATAGGGGCTTCCTAAATGCGGCATGCCCCCAGAGCAAAATTTGCTTTCAAAAAGCCAAATGTTACTCCTTCTCTTCTGAGACCTGTAGTGCGCCAGCAGAGCACTTTTCACCCCCATATGGGGTGTTTTCTAAATCGGGAGAAATTGAGCTTCAAATTTTGGGGGGTATTTTCCGCTATTACCCTTTTTAAAAATGTAAACATTTTGGGAAAACAAGCATTTTAGGTAAAAAAAAATTATTTTTTTTTACATATGCAAAAGTCGTGAAACACCTGTAGGGCATTAAGGTTCACGTTACCCCTTGTTACGTTCCCCGAGGGGTCTAGTTTCCAAAATGGTATGCCATGTGTTTTTTTTTTGCTGTTCTGGCACCATAGGGGCTTCCTAAATGCGGCATGCCCCCAGAGCAAAATTTGCTTTCAAAAAGCCAAATGTTACTCCTCCTCTTCTGAGACCTGTAGTGCACCAGCAGAGCACTTTTCACCCCCATGCGAGGTGTTTTCTGTATCGGGAGAAATTGGGCTTCAAATTTTGGGGGGGATTTTCTGCTATTACCCTTTTTAAAAATGTAAAATTTTTGGGAAACCAAGCATTTTAGGTAAAAAAAATATATATTTTTTTTACATATGCAAAAGTCGTGAATCACCTGTAGGATATTAAGGTTCACTTTACCCCTTGTTACGTTCCCTGAGGGGTCTAGTTTCCAAAATGGTATGCCATGTGTTTTTTTTTTGCTGTCCTGGCACCATAGGGGCTTCCTAAATGCGGCATGCCCCCCAAAAACCATTTGTCGCTCCTTCCCTTCTGAGCCCTCTACTGCGCCCGCCGAACAATTAACATAGACATATGAGGTATGTGCTTACTCGAGAGAAATTGGGTTTCAAATACAAGTAAAAATGTTCTCCTTTTTACCCCTTATAAAAATTCAAAAATTGGGTCTACAAGAACATGCGAGTGTAAAAAATGAAGATTTTGAATTTTCTCCTTCACTTTGCTGCTATTCCTGTGAAACACCTAAAGGGTTAATACACTTACTGAATGTTTTTTTTTTATACTTTAGGGGGTGTAGTTTTTATAATGGGGTCTTTTATGGGGTATTTCTAATATGAAGACCCTTCAAATCCACTTCAAAACTGAACTGGTCCCTGAAAAATAGTGAGTTTGAAAATTTTGTGAAAAATTTCAAAATTGCTACTGAACTTTGAAGCCCTATGGTGTCTTCCAAAAGTAAAAACTCATAAATTTTATGATGCAAACATAAAGTAGACATATTGTATATGTGAACCCAAAAAAAATATATTTTGAATATCCATTTTCCTTACAAGCAGAGAGCTTCAAAGTTAGAAAAATGCTAAATTTTCATTTTTTTCATCAAATTTTGGGATTTTTCACCAAGAAAGGATGCAAGTTACCATAAAATTTTACCACTAAGTTAAAGTAGAATATGTCACGAAAAAACAATCTCGGAATCAGAATGATAACTAAAAGCATTCCAGAGTTATTAATGTTTAAAGTGACAGTGGTCAGAATTGCAAAAAACGCTCCGGTCCTTAAGGTATAAAATGGCCTGGTCCTTAAGGGGTTAAGACCACTTTACTCCACTTTGAAAATTTGTGTCATGGCCTAATTTGCACATCAATTTTTACTAGCAAGTATGGAAAAAGTTTTGTAAAATCCCATCAAATTGGGCACGAAATAAGATGACCTAAACAGAATACATTAAAAATGGCAAACAAAAACTACCTACAGTTTGGGTTATTTAAAGGGGTACTCCGCCCCTAGACATCTTATCCCCTATCCAAAGGATAGGGGATAAGATGTCAGATCGCCGGGGTCCCGCTGCTGGGGACCCCGGGGATCGCCGCTCCGGTACCCCGCCATCATTACTGCACAGAGTGAGATCGCTCTGCACGTAATGACGGGCAATACAGGGGCCGGAGCATCGTTACGATACGGCTCCGCCCCTCGTGACGTCACAGTCCGCCCCCGTCAATACAAGTCTATGGGAGGGGGCGTGGCGGTCGTCACGCCCCCTGCCATAGACTTGCATTAAGGGGACGGGCCGTGATGTCATGAGGGGCGGAGCCATGACGTCACACTGCTCCGGCCCCTGTATCGCCCATCATTACGCACAGAGCGAACTCGCTCTGTGCAGTAATGATGGCGGGGTGCCGCAGCGGCGATCCCCGGGGTCCCCAGCAGCGGGACTGCGGCGATCTAACATCTTATCCCCTATCCTTTGGATAGGGGATAAGATGCCAGGGGCGGAGTACCCCTTTAAGGAATTTACTTGGTATAAATTTAAAAGACTTGTATCACCTCAGAAATCCCAATAACCCCTTGTCACATATAGACATACTATTGCATTGTGGTGTTGGTAAGGCAATAGGAATTATTAGAATGTCCAGTGGATGGCATGGACATAGTTTGACAGAGGGACGGAGCACCCAGCATAAAACTAACAAGGTAGCATTTCTATGATTAATTGTGAATTTATCTGGCACCAAAATGTTAGGAGAAGGTCATTGTAATCCCATAAATTACAAGTTTAACTCTTTGCCTCCTTTCTCCTGCCCTATAGTGCTGAGAGGCCACTGCTGTCAACATGGAACAGTATTCTTGGTCATCAACAATGTTTAGGTAAGTGGTACCAGTTCAGGTAACACCTACATGTGCCAAAACCCAAGGTAAGGTGCCTTTTGTGACTTACCTATATCCTACTGTTAATCATGGTGCTATCTTATGCCCACACAAGCTATTTATTTGCACCTGACTATCCATATAATAAAAAAAAAAACATGATTCATCAAACTATGCCATCTACTCCCATTGCTCCATGGCCATGGTTCTGATCTTCACATGCTATTTTAGGTATTGATCAGTTTGCAGAAGTGCAGTCCCAAATGCAAGTTCTGACATATTTCTATTATAGCTAGCGTTAACTTTTTGAGCTATTTCTGTCACAGTAGTTCTTCCTGTGATTGGACAAGAAAGGCTGACCTTCTTTCCCCAAAGGCAACTAATTGCTGGTTCTTCCTCCTTGGACCCCTTTTGGTAGGTACTTACAACTGCATACCAGCAACACCCCACAAGACCTCCCATTTTAGAGATGTTCTAACCTAGTTGACTAGCTATCATAATGTGGCCCCAACACTTGCCTATTCTTTTGCTTCCAACACATGACCTTCAACAACTGACTATTCACATGCTGTCTAATATATCCAACTCCTTAACAGGTACGGTTGTCACATAAGAATCAATGTTGTATACTCTGTCAGCAGTTTTAGTGTTATGGCTGATCTGTGTTTGTGCATATGTGTGTATATGTGTGTTTCCAGATTTATTTTACAGATAGATAAAAGGTTGATGTAGATACAGCAAAAAGTGTAGTTACAGTTAAGCTGTTTATTTTTGTTAACTTATATTAATGGAACTAATCTTTGTAAAGTGTTAAGTAAAAATATAAAAAAAAAATACAGAGACATCTTAATATGACACCTTATCTTATGTCATCATCCACAATAGTTATAAAAGGATAATTCCGCCTTTAGCAGATGACAACGTGCCAGTCTGCGTGAGCATGTGCAACTGATACAGACAAGGCTTTATCATGCATCACTAATGAGGAAATCTCAGCCAAGGAAGTTGCTAGCAATTTTTCTAAAGCCTCCAGAGCAACTGAAGATCAGACAGCAATGTTTTGTCCTCGCAGCCTTGAAATGGTAATAACTTGCATCCAATGAACAATCTAAAAAGCCTCCAAAGAAACTTATTTCTAAGATGCCATAATAGTAAAGGTCAGTTATTTGGATGCAGTTCTGGATACAAAGTTACACTGAGATGAACATTGTGAGAAATCTCCAATTGATGAAACCTGGGAACACTTTCTTCTTGTATACATTCCTGCTCTGCATTCTAGGTAAGGCATTGCTTTGTCTCTATCTATCCTTATTCTGATTAATAGTAAACGGGATTGAATGTTTTCTACCGTGATGTATGAGCTGCAAAACTACCATGTCCACCCTTCTATATCACTTTAAAATAAAATGTATGTGACTTCTATTTGTACATCAAATGATTTAAAGTAGAATTATATGAGATATTATCCATATATATTAATGCTAGAGCACGTGTCCTTATAGTTACAATAGGTATATTAAATATTCATGTGATGTCCTGCCTTTAAATGTGCCACTATCAGAAGTTGTATTGTCATGATAAATTGCAGGCAATGTTCTAGCGTTTCATTATTATCATATATTGTCGACACTATTTTAGAATTTCATCATGTTTTATTGGGTAAAATATCTTAAATGTAAACAGGTTAAATTCAAAATGATGTAAATCAGTTCTAACAGTCTCGATGATTGATGTTTTTGTTTTACTCTGTAGGGTTTCTCTACTTATCGTCTGGTCTAAAAACAAGAACATCCATGTAAGTTAAAATTTTTACTTAGGCAACAGGACAAAGCATTATACCATTGTCATTTTACCATGCTACTTGTCATTTTATCTGTAACAAAAGAAGAGAGCAACATCTACTGATTGTTCAGAGTAGAATCATATATCTATCATAACAACTCTGTAATAAATAAAGAAAAAAAAATTAAACAATAAATATATATATATATATATATATATATATATATATATATATATATGTGTGTGTGTGTGTGTAGTGTGAATTTTGTGAAAATATATACTGTAGGGGCTAAGCCCTACTCTGGTGCCTTAATAGAGTTAACTAATATAATGTTTGTAGAAAATAGCTGCATTTGCTTAACATTTTGTGTGACAGTGTCTATATAAAGATTTATTAATATTGGTGATTAAATATTGCTCTTTCCCTCTGTAGTTAGAGATTTGATGCATTGCATATTTCTGGGAGGATATGTAGTGTTACAGATAAGTGATATTTGCCAATAGGAAAATTTTGTGAAATAAAAGCTTATACATATGGAAAGAAAATCTCTAAGTAAATAACTTAGTATAAATAAATAAAATGCAGGGTATTTTAGATGCATTGTATGTTTCTGGGAGTACAAGAGGATATGTTGTGTTACAGATAAGTGATTCCTGCCTGATAGGCAGGAATATCATATTTGTTAAATGTTAGAAAGAAAAAAAATATACAACTTTTACATTATGGTAAGAAAATCTCTGAGTAAATAAGTCTGTATAAATGACAAAAAATGCAGGGTACTTTCCAAAGGCGAGCAGTTCATTTTCAGGCACACAGATCTATGAAGTTCTCGTCAATTGTGTAAGATGAGATTGGGCACATACAAGTTACCTTTTAAATGTTAACCCAAGAAAGGCCTCTTTGATAGGTGATGGAAATCAGAAAAAAAAACCTTTCCCCTAGGAATAGCTTATTCAGGTTGCTCCTAGACCTTTGCAAATACAACATACTTTTTGTTTTCTTCCAGAAACGGGTTTAATGCAATTCGCCAGAAAAGAGATCTCTTAACAGCAGAGGTAGGTTATATCTTCCAGAGAAAAACTTGCCTCTGAAATGAGTCTTACACTGACAATGGAGCCTTTGTCATGAGAGAAAATGGTAAAAGTGCGGGTAGGATCAATCCCCCTTGTGATACCTACTTTCCTGTGACTCTGTAGCTTTGACTGTCTCACTTACCAGGCTTGCCTGAACTCATCTCATTCTCACACAGGCTCTGCATCATCAGATAGAGAGATATTCCAATTTACTTGGCAATGAAGATTAAATAGCTTCAACAAATCCAACGTTTCCGTAAAATGCTAACTCTAGATTAGATAACCCATTGACTTCTGAATATTTAATGCTATGCAACTACATTTAGAATTTCCATAAGAATCGTTATAGTACAATGAAAAATACAGAGTATATTGGAATTTGGTGGATGTTGCTAAAATTAGGGATGACAAATAACAGCTCCCTCATATAGTGTCATACATTAATCCCTATTGACAAAACAAATAAAAACATTATTAGAGCCACTTGATATCCTGAATTGTATCCTAATTCATGTGCTGCCCATAGTATATGCTATAGACTTTATAGCTTTCCTATAGATATTTGGGCAGCAACAGTGTATATGGAATTCCTCCAGCTTTTATGCTCTTTCTTTTTGGATTTCATTATAAAAAACATGAGGCTTATTATTTCTGCAGTTTCCTAATACAATATGCAAAAACCTTCTAAACTAGATGTGTTCTTAAAGGCCGTGCTCCCTCCAGGAGACTCTTCCTCCCTTCTCTCTGGATGGATGACAGCACAGGAAAGAAGAGAAGAAACATTCCAGAAGTTTTCCTTTGGGAATGTTCCTCTTAATCCATGTGCTGGGATCCATTTCTCTTTTGGGTGAATAAGAAGTATGGATCTCCTGAGCGCTAGTAAGAATGCAATCGAAGATCCATGTCAATCTGTTAACACATGTTAATTAAGGTAAATATTGTAACAAATAAGCTACGGTTTAATATATATATATATATATATATATATAAATAAAAAAAACTGTGCATATCTGTAACATTATTATTATTAATAATAATAATTTTGTTCCTTTATTTTTAATCATTGTAAAAATCATTGTAATTATTGTATTTAATATATATACAGGTTTACACTTTGCACTCTATTAAATAGTCTATGAGATACATTGATGTAAATGATTATCATCAATCATAAGGTGAATTACAGAGATAAGAACTATTTGTAATTTGGTCTGTCTGGATTTAGCAAAGATCCAACTTTACATAGTTATTATGATGAGTTACAACAACTAAATGAAGAATGTTTACAGTGATTGTCAATGGGCTGAAGCTGATTCATTTATTGCAGTCTGACATTTGGTCATTTTTTACATACTGTGTACTAAGAAATCCAGCTTCTTTTTAAAACTTTACTGTAATGTGCTATTAAAGCTGTCCATAACTGCACCTGTATTTGTCCTTTAGGGAGCGTGACATTGTCCTTTAGGGAGCATTTACATGGCCAGTAGCTTTTAACATGTTTTACCTGTAAAACTGCACAGATAAAAGTGCATTGGAAAACCCTTTTTTCTGCTTTAATAATATTTTAATAGAATATTTTGCCCTAAGTAGCTAGAGTCAATGTGAACTGTTAGTTGATTCCAAAAGTTGCCAAGTCTCCCTGCTCATTGATTAAAACAGTGGGTGGTCAAATAGTCAGTTGTCTACTACTTAATACTGTTATGTGGGGGGACACTGTTATGAGGAGCATCTGAGGCTAACACACTATTTTATGGCACATATGTAGCTGACACATAGTCCACATAGTAGGAAAATCTGTGGCTGATATACCTGAAGTTAACACACCATTTTGATGGTCATCTGTGGCTGACAGTATTTTACAGGATTTCTTTGGTGGGCTCAGTCTGCTTTAGAGGCATCTTTATCACTTGTTACATGCACTTACTACTAGTTCTGTAAATACAATACATAGAACAAATGTACCGCCACAACATTATTGGGAACCATCCATAGGCCATCCATTAGATGGTACTTCACTTGACTCTATGGGAGGTGGAATTTATAATTTGTACCTTTTTCATCCCTTATTTCGAGCTTGCACTTTCTCCTTTCATTTGCACAATATTTATCATATTGGTGTCCAATGTATGTTAAACTTGCACATTATTTTCTATGCACTTTTTTGTTGTGTAGAATTTATGCCACCTATCGATTTGTGGAGTTTTGCAAAAAGTTTTTGATCTTTTAAAATGCGTCTAAAAACTCCGTAGGCTTAAACCATGCATTATGTTTAGGCAAAAAATGTAAATAGTGAGCCTAGCAGTAAGTCACAAAACTAAAGTAAAAATAATGGCACACATGCTTGATAAACTCCCCACTTTATATTTACATGTTGTAAGTATTGTTTCTTTCCTATGATAATAGTGATGGCAAAGTTAGAAAAGGTAGGAGCCTTTTTATAGTGGCTGCAAGGAAAAGTCTGTTTATATCTATATCCAAAATTTATTTTAGGGCCCCCACCGGCCTATTTTTTTTTTATAAGACTAAAAGTTTTTTTTATGTGGCAGTGGGATTTTTTGGACAGCTCAGGCATCTGGGCCCAGGTGCAAATGCTACCTCTGTACCCCCTATAGTAACACCCCTAACTGTATCACAGAATAACATTATTGCATTAAAACTGTACAAAAAAAATCATAGTGCGTACACCAAACCATATGACATATTGAGATCACAAGTGTGCCTGTTTTTTTTTGTTTTGTTCAACAAAATAAAATTGCATTTCTGTTATTGTTGTATTAATATTTCAATCATAGGATAATGGAGATCCATTCTCTGGAGCACGCAGGCTCCTTACGGAATCACACATTTCAAAGACAGGTAAGACATCTTATTCATTCCATTGAATTAAACAAACTTTAACTTTTTGAGATAGCATTTAAGTCATGACAAAACAAGAATGCCCGAAAGATGCCCATGAAAGGCCAAATTATGCCCCCCCCCCCTCCCAAATGGAAGTTATGGCTGAACAATTAAAGGACAGTATAGTTATTTATACTCTATTTAAGCAATACCCTACTTCAATGTCTGTGCTAGGTTTTATGCACAACTCTATAGCAAAGTGAAAATAGAACCATATTTAGCTTATAGAAATGAAAGGGGTTAACTATCCTTAAAAACTTATGGCTTTCCTTAGGATAGGCTAGCAATATTAGATAAATGCTGGTCCAACCCTCTGTTGGGAGCATGGTAGCCTTTCTTAATGTTAATATTGGTTTCTGGCTGGTTTGTAGGTTTAAACACCAAACTTTGACAATGAATCATCAACTCCTGAATGTCGGAAGGCATTAATTTAAGAATTTGTACCCTTGTTTCTAGAGTCTTGCTCACAAGGTTGTCTTAATGGAGCACTTTGTACAGAAGCCGGTTCGTGCGATTGTGAGACCTTTCAGGCACAAGGAGACAGATGCCAATATGGTATGAAAATAATATTTTTTTACTTCTCTGTATTTTTTAGACGTTTGTTTATCATCATAGTCCTTCATAGCTGAGAATATGGATTTTTGAACATGAAGAAGGGGGGGGGGGGTGATTATCAATTGATTAACCAGAAACCTGGTAAAAGGTCATACATTTTTGCACAAAAAAACAGATAAGGCCCTAACGATTGCTCAAAAAGTAGCCAAAACCTATGCAGAGACCGTTGATAAATTCCCCCCATAGTGCCTAAACTAATACTACATACAGGCATCTCTAATAACTAAAGAATTGCTGTTATCAATAATGTCTTGGAGAAAAAGCTATGTTGTTACACATAGCAACTAGATTTTACTCCATTGTCCTTGGTTGGCCAATTTCCTTGATGAAAACGATTGGGGAAGATTTATCAAAACCTGTGTAAAGGAAGAGTGGTACAGTTGACGCAAGCAACCAATCAGATCACTTCTTTCATTTTTAAAAAGGCCTCTGAAATATGAAAGATGCAATCTGATAGGTTGCTATGGGCAACTGCTTCACACTTCCTCCACACAGTTTTTGATAAATCTCCCCCATTCTGTTTATTATTGAGTAATATGCATTCACTGACCACCAGTCCTTAGAAACACTGTAAGGCCAAATGTACATGTTGTGGATCTGTCTATGGCTTTTTCACTCGTAATCTTGAAAAAGACTTTGCATGCATATTTTTCTGTGCAGATTTTTGTTATGAAGCATGTGAATATAGTGTAAACTTTTACGTGCACTTGCATTTTATGTGGAAGGTAATGAAGGGGGGTTCACAGAAGACATTGAAAACAAAACGCTGCAGTTTTTGTGGCAGTTTGTCACTTGGTTTTTGAGCCAAAGCAAAGGAAGGACTTCTACTTCTTCTTCCCAATGAATACACTTCTGACTTTGGCTCAAAAACTGCAAGTTAAGTTTGCACACGTGACAATGATGAGGATTGGACACGTGACAATTATGATTTCTGGCGTCAGGTTCATAAGGGATAGGAAAAGAGGCACTGGCCCCTTGATAAAGTTTGGGAGGAAACGTACATATGGGTGCAGAGGCAACATCATCAAAATGGGTAAGGATCGATATTTGGAGTCCTTCCTTGTGCATTGCTATTAGGCAGTAGCCCGTCCTTTTGCATCAAGGCAGATAGCACTACTGAGGTTTCCCGAAGTGGAAAATGGTACACTCATTTGTGGTGACATATTTTCTCACATTCTTAAAATGAAAGAATATGTAGATAGATGTGTACTTTATTGTGTTGATGTTAAATTTCCTGCCTCTCAGCATATCAGTAGTTTCAATGGAATTTTAAAACCTGCATTGTATGGTTATATAATTTGGTGCTCTCACTGTTGTCATTAAAGGGGTACTCCGTTGGAAAACATAAAGTTAGACAGATTTGTAAATTACTTATATTTAATAATCCTAATCCGTCCAGTACTTGTCAGCTGCTGTATGCTCCAGAGGAAGTTCATTTCTTTTTTAATTTACTTTGTCTAATCACAGTGCTCTCTTCTGACACATCTGTCCATGTCAGGAACTGTCCAGAGTAGGAGCAAATCCCCATAGCAAACCTCTTCTGCTCTGGACAGTTCCTGCCATGGACAGAGGTGTCAGCACTGTGGTCAAAGAGAAAAGAAATTCAAAATAACTTTCTTTGGATCATATAGCAGTGATAAGTACTGGAAGGATTAAGATTTTTGAATAGACATAATTTACAAATCTGTTTAACTCTCTGGCACCAGTTAAATAAAAAATGTTTTCCATGGGAGTACCCCTTTTAGCACATGAGAATCCTTTATGGTGCACAGCTATTTTTCATTCTCTCCATTTCAGGGGTAGGTGCAGTGTTGGGTTGTTTGTCAGCAGTACTCACACCTTGCCTTTCTTTTCCTAAGTTGTCTGGGCAAATGCAGGACACCTGCTCTTCTCTGCTATACCATGATATAGTGCTTGAGAAAGCGCACTGGACTAAACAGGCTGGCATGCTGCTAAGAGATGATTTATAGTGCTTTACTATAGACAGCTCATGGGTGGGAGATGGGGCTGCATGGTGCACTGGGTTTGCAAGGTGCTATGTGAGTAGAAAGGAAAACAGCAACAGGATGACAGCAAGGAAAGGATTACCTCACAAATTCTAGGTTGGCCTAAGCAGTGAACTGCTAATAACAATGATGACTAAAACAAGATGGGTGAGGGATTACATTCAGGAGGCAGCCCTGTATAGATAGTGGGAATGCAAGTATTTACACAGGGGACAGCTACTGAGAATTGTATGGGTAGGATGACATAGGAGAGCAGCCTGTATTTACCTTTTAGGCATAGTGCAAAGAAAGCCTATATTTACCTTTCTGGAGCAAAGCATGGACCATCTGGGAGAGGCAGATATTCTCAACTTGCTTTCAGGTTTTCCCCTCACTACTTCACATAGCACTAGCTAAGGCCTGCCTCCATTCCTGTGTTCTGTCTTGATGTCTTTGCTGCTAGAGATGTAACCTCCTAACAGCCAGAGGGCAGCATTTTGCAGGGAAGCGAGACCCCTAGTGGCCAAGCTTTTTTCTGAAGTAAGGAGTAATTTTTTCTAAACAAGGCAATTTACAGATATGTTAAGAATCACATCCCTCCCATAGAGGGATGTTCTTTGAAATAACAGTGACCAATAGTTTAAAATGATAGTAGTTGTAGAAGCAGTAGTGGTAGCACTGAGAGTCATATCTTGCTGCCATGGTTTTTTAAATCCATTTTCATAATTAAAGTTAATGAAAAAAAAGCTCCACATATACCAGGGATTTGTCTGTTCAAACTTTACCAGGCTCTGATATTATACAGAAATGTGCTGCATAATGTGATTCTTATTCACAATGATTGAAGTATTACTTGTCTCATTGACTTATATCTTTTGTTTTACAGAAATTAGTTTAGTTTTACATTTCATAAACAATTTTGTATAAAATAATGTATTTTAATGTATTTTCAGTGCCAAACACTGGGAAAGAAAGAGATGCAATTTGCAAAAGCTGGGGCCAATACAACTTTGAAACATTTGATGGTATCTACTTTTACTTCCCGGGAAACTGTTCATACATTTTTGCCAGAGATTGCAGCAATCCAGTGCCTCTGTATACTATATGGGTGAGTACATTTGACTACACTACACTATAGGAAATTGAAGTATAAGATGTTGCTATTTTATGCAAATTACAGTGTATTAAATCTAATGAATATCCGGTAAACTCGGATTAAACAGGCTAATTATCCACCAGATTTATCACTTTGGTTCATGCCACTTAAAGTGTTGCTAATATTTAAAATGATTTTTAAAAATCTGCATGGGGGTACTCCGGTGGAAAAAAATAAATAAATAAAAAATCAAATCAACTGGTGCCAGAAAGTTAAACAGATTTGTAAATTGTAGCCACACAAGAAAATAAAGTACGGAGCGGTCACCGTTGCAGGCAGACAGGACTAAGTGATCCAGAGACCGCATTGGTCGTCAGGCCATGGACCGCATCAAGCCCCTAGGTGCTTTGTCAGTCCGCTGAACGACGCCATCACGTATACTCCACGTCTTTATACTTCTTCCCAGGTTACGTCATGCCAGTGAAAAAAGGAAACACAAGTGAGTACTAACTATATGTGTGCCAGTGCTGACAATAGAAACAGTAAAGACAACTTGTTATGGAACAACTTCTTACTAGTGAAACTGGGATGTTATTTCATATGGATTATAATAGAGCACCTAATTCATTTTTGTCATTTAGACCTAACCGACTACTAGTGCCGACTACTTTCTTCTTTGAGATAATATAGATTTGTAAATTACTTCTATTAAAAAAATATTAATCCTTCCAGTACTTAAAGGGGTACTCCACTGCTCAGCGTTTGGAACAAACTGTTCTGAATGCTGGAGCTGTTGCCGGAAGCTCATGACTTCATAGTCCCGCCCTCTCATGATGGCAAGCCCCGCCCCCTCAATGCAAGTAATCACGCCCCCTCCCATAGACTTACATTGAGGGGGCGGAGCATGATGTAATGAGGGGGATGGATAATGGAGCTCCCGGCGCCGGCTCCAGCGTTCGGAACAGTTTGATCCAAATGCTCAGCAGCGGAGAACCCCTTTAACAGCTGCTGTATACTACAGAGGAAGTTGAGATGTTCTTTTCTGTCTGACCACAGTGCTCTCTGCTGACACCTCTGTCCATGTCAGAAAGTGTCCTATGGGGATTTGCTCCTACTCAGGACAGTTCTTGACACAGACAGAGGTGTCAGCAGAGAGCACTGTGGTCAGACAGAAAAGAACAACTCAATTTCCTCTGTAGTATACAGCAGCTGATAAGTACTGGAAGGATTATGTTTAACTTTCTGGAACCAGTTGATATGAAAAAAAAATGTTTTCCACCAGAGTGCCCCTTTAACAAAGATGACAAAATTCTATTTGAGCTCTTGTTGCCATTATTGAGCCCCTCCATGGTGCACAGCTATTTCTTTATTGTCTTCATTTTTAAGTTTGAGACCAGAGTTGAGCTGTTCGCCAGTAGTGTCCACAGTTAATTCCTCCCTTACTTGTCTGGTTATTTGCAGCACAGCATAGCACATACACTCTCTGCTATGCTTTGCTATGGTGTTGATGAAGGTGAACATGAATAAACAGGCTGGCACTGTGCTAATGGGAAGATTTACACAGTAACATACTATCAATGGTATGTGGAAGGAGCAAAGGTTAAAGGGGTACTCAAATATCAACAACTATTAGTTAAAAATATATCTTTATTAGGTAACAAAATTACAAAAAAAAGTCTTAAATATTAAAATCAGTAAACCTTTCAGGTTAAAGATTCTCAAATATCAGAGTACAGTACCCTACTGGGTCAATCCCCAACACTTTTCACCCAAAAGGGTACTCCAGCCCTAATTCATCTTATCCCCTAGCCAAAGGATAGAGGATATGATGTCTGATTGCGGGGGTCCAGCTGATGGGGACCCCCGCAATCTGTCATTCAGCACCCACTTTTGTGAGCTCTCCGCAGTGCTGATGCTCCGAGTGTGCAGCGTGACGACCACGGGGCCGGAGTATCATGACGTCACAACTCTGCTCCCTTGTGACATCATGCCCCGCCCCCTCAATGCAAGTGTATGGGAGGGGGCGTGACATCACGATACTCCGGCCCCGTGGTCATCACGCTGCACACTTGGAGCCTTCAGTGCTGCGGAGAGCTTGCAAAGGTGGGCAAAAAACCTGTTTACTAACTTCCTGTGTTCTGTATTGCTGCATCTGTAACTAGAGACAGAACTCCCCTAACAAAAGGCATTTGACAGCAAATTTCAGGGAAGTGAGACACCTAGTAGCCTAGTAGGGGGGGGGGGGGGGGGTGTAAATGGCTTTTCCTATATCAGCTTGATATCCCCTATCCATAGAATATGGGATAGAAAGCTTACTGGTGGGGTCTGACTACATTTGGAAATATAGTAATTTAGAAAGTTCAGTGGCTGCGCAGGCGCGGTGCACTCTATTCATTACATAGACTATCATATGGTGGGAAGTTGTTTATAATGACAGACACCATTTAAAAATAAAATCTGGTGCAAGTCTAAATTTTCTAGTCTAAGCTTAGACAATTTATTATTTGCCTACTTCATGCCAAAATTGTGCATTAGGATTTTGGCTCACAGTCTCATTTTTTATGGCTTACCTTCTTTTGAGATTCTACACCCATTTTCTGATCACCCAACAACCATGTCGAGCACGGTGCAAATGTGTCTAAAAAGTGTTTTGGCCTATTTCCAATAGTACATCTGTGCCATTATGTTGACATGTATAATTATTTATTAATGTGAGTGCTGTTATCAGGGAGCTTTGTATCCACAAGTCAAATCAAAACTATGGGCCTGATCTATGAATCTGTCAATTGCCAGGCACAGTATATAATATCATATACAGTATATATAATTTATATATATGATTAAAGCTATGTTTATATATATATATATATATATATATATATATATATATATATATATATATAAATGGTATTTTACATGCAGTGAAGGGAGTTACATAATGGTTTATGCATAGGTTTTAGCAAATTTTCTCGCAATTGCTTATTTGTACAAAAATGTTTTCACATTTCCTGTATTTAGCTTAAAAGTGTGTTGCGCAATGGTTTACAACTGTTTTTATACCAGTTTTCTGGTGAAAGCATTAATAATTTCTCCCCAATTACTTTTTAACCCCCTCCCACAAATGGATACCTATTAGCAACCGTGGCTAATGCTGGACATCGCAGATTGGGCCGTTGTCTGGCATTTACCCTTTAGTCAATCAAAGTTTATTGCAGCGTCTAAATACGGTAAATCCAGTGGGAGGGCCCTTACCTGCCTCTTCACCGTCCAATGAGTAGCAATGAAGCGCCAATAACACCGATCAAATCTCTTCTTTGGAGTATCATTAATCAGTGAATGCAATTTAAAGATTTCATGTATTAGTCCCCTATGGACTTAAAAAAGTGTAAAAACAAAATAAAATAAAATAAAAATAATAAATGTGCATTAACCCCATAGTTTAAATCACCCCACATTTTTAAAATAAAATAACATAAACAAAAGAAAGCATAAGCATGTATGTTGTTTTGCCGCATACGTAAATGTCTGAACTATTAAAATATAGTACTAATGGTCAATGGCGTAAGAGTAAAAAAAAAATACCAAAGTCCGGTAATGCGTATTTTTAGTCACTTCATATACCAGAAAAACATTTATAAAATGTGATCAAAAGGTCACATCGAAACATAAATGGTCCCAATAAAAACAGATCATTGCACAAAAAATGAGCCATCAAACATCCCTGTAAAAGTGTTATAGGGTGCAGAAGAGGACAATTTGATAATTTTTTTTAAAGTAGCAGAATAAAACTAAACCTATATAAATTGGGTATCATTTTAATTGTATCGACCTACCACATAAAGATAATGTGTCACTGTAACTGAAAAATATACTTACTATAAACGGAACCCTCCGAAAGTTGCAAATTGACATTTTTTTGTTTTTTTAATCTTGCCCCACAAATAAGTTTTTGTTTGTTTCACTGTAGATTTGATGGTAGAATGAATGATGTTATTACACAGCAACAATTGGTAATGCAAAAACCAGGCCTTCATATGGGTCTGTAGTTGGAAAAATAAGAGTTATGTCTATTTGAAGGTGAGGAGTTAGAAACAAACCCCCAAGAGCCATCAAAATGAAACATTGTAGGAAACATACAGAAACCAATAAGCCTGTGAAATTACAATAAATGTAACAAACCGGCTGTTAAAAAAAGATCATATATGATTATATTTATTGGACTAAACTTTTTTGACATTTTGAAATTTGATCAATGGTTGTAGTTTATTTAGTTCATTTTCAATTTTTTTGTTCAATGTTAAGAAAATTTTGTTATCATTGGGTTTAATAACATTTTATATTATTGCATAGAATGTCAGGCATGCCAGCCTCTTTGTTTCTTTTTTGACAACTTAGTCAGAAATTAGTGTACCTGTCATCAACAAAAACTTTTTATGCAATGTAGATAATACCATTATATATATATTTGTATTATACATTGGTTAAAAATGTGTATATTTTTGTCCCTGCAGCTATTGCCTGTGTGTCTCTATGAGAAGTCCAAATACAGGAAGTGTGGGTGGACAAGCAGGGCTCTGTGCACTAAGATCTGCACAGATCCCTGCTTGTCCTGCCCTCACTTCCTGTATTTGGACTCCTCACAAACAATAGCTGCAGGAACAGAATTTTCCCCCCCAAAAATATACACAATTTTTAACCAATGTATACTACAAATATACCGTATTTATCGGCGTATAACACGCACTTTTTAGGCTAAAATTTTTAGCCTAAAGTCTGTGTGCGTGTTATACGCCGATACACCCCCAGGAAAGGCAGGGGGAGAGAGGCCGTCGCTGCCCGCTTCTCTCCCTCTGCCTTTCCTGGGGTCTAGAGCGCTGCTGTCGGCCCTTTTCACCCCCTGGTTATCGGCGCCGCTGCCCGTTCTGTCCCCCTGACTATCGGTGCCGGCGCCGACAGCCAGGGGGAGAGAAGGGGCAGCGGCACCCATTGCCGGCGCCGCTGCCCCGTTGCCTCCCCCCATCCCCGGTGGCATAATTACCTGAGTCCGGTCCGCGCTGCTCCAGGCCTCCGTCGTGCGTCCCCGGCGTCATTGCTATTCGCTGAACGGCGCGGCGCATGACGTCAGAGCACCGCGCCGTGCATAGCAACGACGCTGGGGACGCACGACGGAGGCCTGGAGCAGCGCGGACCGGACTCAGGTAATTATGCCACCGGGGATGGGGGGGGGCAGCGGCGCCGGCAATGGGTGCCGCTGCCCCTTCTCTCCCCCTGGCTGTCGGTGCCGCTTCTCTCCCCCTGGCTATCGGCGCCGGCACCGATAGTCAGGGGGACAGAACGGGCAGCGGCGCCGATAACCAGGGGGTGAGAAGGGCCGACAGCAGCGCTCTAGACCCCAGGAAAGGCAGGGGGAGAGAAGCGGGCAGCGACGGCCTCTCTCCCCCTGCCTTTCCTGGGGGTATATCGGGGTATACACGCGCACACACGCACCCTCATTTTATCATGGATACTTGGGTAAATGGGGGTGCGTGTTATAGGCCGGTGCGTGGTATACCCCGATAAATACGGTACATATAATGGTATTATCTGCATTATATAAAAAGTTTTTGTTGATGACAGGTACACTTTAAGACCAAGCTTCTACAGACAATAGAAAAAAAAAATATTAAATATTTAATGTGAGTATATAGCAAATAAACTAATATGAACTCCCGAGCAGCGTGAATTGTAAAATTATGTTTAAAAATCACTCACATTAATCTCTGTTCATATATTAATGAGTTTATGCTTTTGTTTATAGGTAAGAACTAATAATCAGATTAATTAAAACAAAAATCATTTACTTTCTCCTTTGTTGTTGTAAGGTTCACAACAGTCCTAAGTGTGAGGGATCTGTGTATAATTGTCCACGCTCCATCAGTATGTTTTTCTCAAGCCAAGAGGAGATCACCGTTTCGGGTTATGAAGTGAGGAAAGGAGGTATGAGGTAAGACAGCAAAAAATGGTGAATCAATGATCATAGATTTTCTGTCTATACCCAATAAATCTAACCTGATGTTTTAACAAATTCACAATATTTACAAGTGTCATTTAAAGGGATTCAGTTATCCAGGAATAGAAAAACACAGCTACTTTCTATCGAAAAATGCTTCCTGTCTGTCTCCAGTTTGGGTGTGGTTCTGCAGCTCAGTTCCATTGAAGTAAATGAAGCCAAGTTGTAAAACCCCACCCAACCTGGAGACAGACATGGAGCTGTTTTTGAAAGAAATTAGCTGTGTTTTTCTATGCCTGGATAACCCCTTTAACCCCTTAAGGACCAAGCCCATTTTGGCCTTAAGGACCAGAGCGTTTTTTGAACATCTGACCGCTGTCATTTTAACCATTAATAACTCTGGAATGCTTTTATCTATCATTCTGATTCCAAGATTGTTTTTTCGTGACATATTCTACTTTAACATAGTGGTAACATTTTGTGGTAACTTGCATCCTTTCTTGGTGAAAAATCCCAAAATTTAATGAAAAAATTGAAAGTTTTGCATTCTTCAAACTTTGAAGCTCTCTGTTTGTAAGGAAAATGGATATAGATGAGCGAACTTACAGTAAATTCGATTCATCACAAACTTCTCGGCTCGGCAGTTGATGACTTTTCCTGCATAAATTAGTTCAGCTTTCAGGTGCTCCGGTGGGCTGGAAAAGGTGGATACAGTCCTAGGAGACTCTTTCCTAGGAATGTATCCACCTTTTCCAGCCCACCGGAGCACCTGAAGGCTGAACTAATTTACGCAGGATAAGTCATCAACTGCCGAGCCGAGAAGTTCATGACGAATCGAATTTACTGTAAGTTTGCTCATCTCTAAAAATGGGTATTCCCAATTTTTTTTTTTTTATTATTCACATATACAATATGTCTACTTTATGTTTGCATCATAAAATTGATGAGTTTTTATTTTTGGAAGACATCAGAGGGCTTCAAAGTTTAGCAGCAATTTTTCAAATTTTTCTCAAAATTTTCAAACTTGCTATTTTTCAGGGACCAGTTCAGTTTTCAAGTTGATTTGAAGGGTCTTCATATTAGAAATACCCCAGAAATTACCCCATTATAAAAACTGCACCCCCCAAAGTATTCAAAATTACATTCAGTCAGTGTTTTAACCCTTTAGATGTTTCACAGGAATAGCAGCAAAGTGAAGGAGAAAATTCAAAATCTCAATTTTTTACACTCGCATGTTCTTTTAGACCCAATTTTTGAATTTTTACAAGAGGTAAAAGGAATTTTTTTACTTGAATTTGTAGCCCAATTTCTTTCAAGTAAGTGCATACCTCTTATGTCTGTGTAAAGTGTTCGGCGGGCGCAGTAAAGGGCTCAGAAGGGAAGGAGCAACAAGGGGATTTTGGAGAGAACATTTTTCTGAAATGGTTTTTGGGGGCATGTCACCGTTAGGAAGCCCCTATGGTGCCACAAAAGCAAAAAAAAACAAACACATGGCATACCATTTTGGAAACTAGACACCTCGAGGAACGTAAAAAGGAATAAAGTGAGCCCTAATACCCCACAGGTGTTTCACAACTTTTGCATATGTAAACAAAAAATAATTTTTTTACCTAAAATGCTTGGTTTCCCAAAAATTTTACATTTTTAAAAAGGGTAATAGCAGAAATTACCCCCAAAGATTTGAAACCCAATTTCTCCCGATTCAGAAAACACCCCATATGGGCATAAGTGCTCTTTTGGCGCACTACAGGTCTCAGAAGAGAAGGAGTCACATTTAGCTTTTTCTAAGCAGATTTTGCTCTGGGGGCATGCCACATTTAGGAAGCACCTATGGTGCCAGGACAGCAAAAAAAAAAAAAAAAACACATGGCATCACATTTTGGAAACTAGACCCCTTAGGGAACGTAACAAGGGGTAAAGTGAACCTTAATACCCCACAGGGGTTTCACAACTTTTGCATATGTGAAAAAAAAATATAATAATTTTACCTAAAATGCTTGGTTTCCCAAAAATTTTACATTTTTACAAAGAGTTAAAGCAGAAAATACCCCCAAAAATTTAAAGCCCAATTTCTCCCGATTCAGAAAACACCCCATATGGGGATTAAAAGTGCTCTGTTGGCACACTACAGGTCTCAGAAGAGAAGGAGTCACATTTTGGCTTTTGGGAAGCAAATTTTGCTCTGGGGGCATCCCGCATTTAGGAAGCCCCTATGGTGCCAGGACAGCAAAAAAAAAAAAAAAACCCACATGGTATCACATTTTGGAAACTAGACCCATTGGGGAACGTAACAAGGGGTAAAGTGAACCTTAATACCCCACAGGGGTTTCACAACTTTTGCATATTTTAAAAAAATAATAATAATTTTACCTAAAATGCTTGGTTTCCCAAAAATTTTACATTTTTACAAAGGGTAAAAGCAGAAAATACCCCCCAAAATTTGAAGCCCAATTTCTCCCGATTCAGAGAAATCCCCATATGGGGGTGAAAAATGCTCTGTTGGCGCACTACAGGTCTCAGAAGAGAAGGAGTCAGATTTTGGCTTTCTGGGGGCATGCCGCATTTAGGAAGCCCCTGCGGTGCCAGGACAGCAAAGAAAAAAAAAACACATGGCATCACATTTTGGAAACTAGATCCCTTGTGGAACGTAAAAAGGGGTAAAGTGAACCTTAATACCCCACAGGGGTTTCACGATTTTTGCATATGTAAAAAAAGATAAAAAATTTACCTAAAATGCTTGGTTTCCCAAAAATATTACATTTTTACAAAGGGTTTAAGCAGAAAATACCCCCCAAAATTTGAAGACCAATTTCTCACAATTCAGAAAACACCCCATATGGGGGTGAAAAGTGCTCTGCTGGCACACTACTTCTCAGAAGAGAAGGAGTCACATTTTGGCTTTTTGGAATCAAATTTTGCTCTGGGGGCTCTGGGGGCATGTCGCATTTAGGAAGCCCCCATGGTGCCAGAACAGTGGGAACCCCCAACATGGCACTCCATTTTGGAAAATACACCCCATATCAACTCCATTTTGGGGTGTAGCAATTTTTTTGACCCTTCAGGTCTTTGAGGAAAGTCAGTAGAACTCAGCAGTGAAAATGGAGGCATATTTTGCACTTTTAGCACTTATTTTTTTCACTTTCACATAAATATGAAACTAAACCTGCCAAGGTATTCATCTAGGGGTATAATGAGAATTATTTTTAGTTTTGTTACGGGTATAGCAAGGTGGTCAAAATATAAAACTACACCAGGCAAAGTATTCATCTAGGGGTGTAATGAGAATTCTTTTTAGTTTTGTTAAGGGTTTAGCAAGGTGGTGAAAATATAAAACTACACCGGGTAGTTAAAAGTATTCAACTAGGGGATGTGACGACTCGCTTTTGCAGTGAGGTGCGGTTAGCAGTATAGAAGTACGGAGAGATAGCAATGGCTTTTCCTGATATCCAGATCAAAGCTCCTCATACAGCTTCTCCTTGCTGTGTCAGCTTTCAAAAGACAATCCCTCTCACCTGTTGATGGAGCCTAGCTTTAAGACCAATAAAAGTCGGCCTGGATTGTGGGGAATGACCCCCCACCCTACACTTAGTCATTCCCAGTAAAGCCGTCCCATGTTGGCCTTCCAGCCACACTACAGGCGTAGTATCAGGCTGCAGCGTAGCACAGATACTGGAAGAATATTCGGCTTTACTTCACCAAGGCCAGGAACCTTGGTGACACATAGCGTCCATCAATCACCATCCCTTTTACCTTCTCACAGGGTATAATGAGAATGGTTTTTAGTTTTGTTAGGGGTATAGCAAGATGGTGAAATGTAAAACTACATCGGACAAAGTATTCATCTAGGGGTATAATATGAATTTTTAGTTTTGTTAGGGATTTGCCAATTTGATTTTTGTAAATAAAATGTAATGGTGAAAAAGGGGAAATTACTGAATTGCTCACTAATCTAAAGTAATTGTAAAAATAATTAAAGGGGACAAATTTAGATATCAATAGATGTATGATAAATTCTGAAACAGTCAATGCACAGACCAGGCTTGAGGGGGCATGTCTCGCAGTGGTAATTGGTGTCTTTTCTAATGCAACGCTTGGAGCACACCCGACACCTTTTCTGTTGCCTATGCCCCGATTCTCTACGGGGAACTACCCCAGGAAAATTTTGCCCTCGTACAATTCTGTTCTCGGATCCTGTGGCTCTGCTTCCCTCCCCTCCTGATCCCCAAACAAAAAGGTCTTGATGACATTTTCCTGAAATTGCAGGTATGTGCCTGTATTTCCTGCACGTTTGTACAGCACAAATGCATTGTATATAGAAATTTGGAGGAGGTGCAGTGTCAATTTCTTATACCAGGCCCGGGTTTTGCGAAGGGCAGTGTACGGCTGCAAGACCTGATCAGACAGATCCACCCCTCCCATTAACTTATTATAGTCCTGGATACACACAGGTTTAGGGGCACTCTCTGTGGTACCACGGACTTGGACAGGGGTGGATCTGTCTGGGTGTATGGTGGTAAGTACAAGGACGTGACGCTTGTCCCGGTACTTTACAAGCATCATGTTGTCCTTGCACACAGCCTTGCTTTCCCCCTTCTTCAATTTTTGCCGTACAAAAATTTTAGGCAGATCCCTGTGGTTTCGCCTAATGGTACCACAGGCATTAGTACCCTTGGCAAGCAGGCATCTTAGTAATGGGACGCTGGTATAAAAATGATCAAGGTAGATGTTATACCCTTGATCTAGCAGGGGTGAACTAGATCCCATACTATTTTTCCTGTGGTTTTTAGTACAGGGGAACACTCTGGGGGATCAATTTTTGAGTCTTTCCCCTCATAGACTCTGAATTTGTGCGTATAGCCGGTTGCGCTCTCGCACAATTTATATAGTTTTACCCCATACCTGGCCCATTTGTTAGGCAGGTATTGCCTAAAGTGCAACCTTCCCTTGTAGTGCACAAGAGACTCGTCCACTGCAACCTCTTTTTCTGGGGTGTAAGTTTCAGAAAATTTTTGGTTCAAATAGTTAATAAGGGGCCGAATTTTAAATATACAATCAAAATTTGGATCACTGGGGAGTGGGCAATTTTCATTATTGGCATAATGCAAGAATTTGTGGAGGACTTCAAAACGAGCACTTGGCATGACAGAACGGTATAATGGAGTATGGTAAACCAAATCCTTACTCCAATATGAATGAATGGTGGGCTTTTTAATTATGCCCATGTTAAACAAAAGGGCAAAACATTGTTTGAGCTTGAGTGTATTGGTTGGCGTCCACTGGTAAGGCCTGGCATGATATTGCTGTGGATGGGCCGCAATAAATTGCTCGCCATACCGGTTTGTTTCTTCCACAATCATGCTTATCAACTCTTCTGAAAAGAAGAGCTGAAAAAAATCCGCTTCTTTTAACCCCTTGGTGTCAACATGAATGCCTGCAGTCGCCACAAACTCAGGCAAATGGGGTACAAAGTTAGAAGCCGAAGCCCACTCAGAGGTGGCACTAGGACCTTGGTCAGTACTGGTACTAGGACCTGGTTCAGTACTATGCCTAGGACGGCGGCGGGGAGGTTCCTCATCAGAATCAGTAGAGGACGAGGAAGAAGAAGAGGGCAAATAAAGCAACTCTCCACCACTGTCTGAGCCTGAGGAAGATGCCAAGAAGGCATATGCCTGCCTCCTCACTGGTGTATGTGCGACGCCTTGACATATTTGTTTTTTGATGTAGGAACACTAAAGCTATATACATTTTTTTGTATTTTTATTTTTTTATAAACATTTTTTTTTCCTTTTTTTTTTTTTTTTTTTACGGAAACAAATGTAACCGCACTACAAACAACAAAACAGTGGCAAACTGTCACCGCTGTCCTGAATCCCTAGAACTAGTATAGGTAGAAAAAAAAAAAAAAAACAACTATAACAGCACCACTGGTACTATGTCACTAATAACTAATATATATATACATATTTTTTTTTTAAACTTTTTTATATTTTTAGATTTTTTTGTAACTTTTTATTTATTTTTTTGTAACTACGGAAAAAAAAAAAAGACTTACATTTATTCACTGTAGCCTGTTCACAGATAACAGCAGCTGAATAAATGAATGAATATGAATGAATGAATCAGCAGCAGGGTAAGGGGCACTGTGACACTTCTGGGCACTGTGACACTTTTATTACTGTACTGTCACTGTTATATTCAGTGACAGTCAAGGATCTTCACTGCAGCCTGTCAGTTCACACAGGCTGCAGACTTCAGGTAGGAAGGGGCACTGGAGGGACACTGCTGGGCACTGTAACTGATGGGCACTGTGATCAGCACTATTACTGTCACTGTTATATTCAGTGACAGGGACTTATATTCTGTGACTAATCTTCACTGCAGCCTGTCACTTCACACAGGCTGCAGACTTGTACAGAACAGGGGGAGAACGGGCAGCTGCGGTAGGGGACACTGCATGGGCACAGGTTTTACAGCTGTTTTACGATTTTCTTCAGCTTTTATAAAAGCTTTTGATACACAGTAGCTGCGATCTTCCTCTGCTACAGTAACGACGGCTCCGATCGCTACTTACACAGAAATGAGAGCTTCGGAGCCCGCGTTACTGTAACAAAGAAGCTGAAACACTGTGATTGGTCCTCAGGGACCAATCACAGAGCTCCCTGCCCAGGACCAATCACAGATGGTCCTGGGATGTCAGGCAGAACTCGTCTCCTGCCGATAACCGCGGGAGTTCTGCTGGTTAACCCGTGTGATGCCGTGCATTGCCGGGTTAACTGAATGACGTCTATAGATGTCGGAATATGGGAAGGACCTGCACAATCCAACGTCTATAGACGTGATTCTGCGGGAAGGGGTTAAAGATTGGGGGGAAAATATTCTTCATTATGTTCATAAAACAGTTGTCAAGCAGAATTATCAGGTACTAGTTTATTAACAGTCCAAACTCTTATCGGTATGCATGCCAATGGCCTGTTGTCTACAAAAAGACTTTACTTTGCTGGTAAAACATGTTAGGCTTCCAAAGGAGGGTTTGTATTGAAACAGCTCAGCCTATGATGTTTTTTTCGTGTGATGTCATAATTTAGAGATTAAAAAACTTGACTTGTTTTGTATGAACCTTTCTATTTGGAGTACTCCCCTGCTGTTGGATGGTGTAACTGTTCTTTATCAAATAAAAATGGTCCCCCATACAAACCCACATTATTCTTGCAAATAATTTGCAGAAAATACATTTAACTATGGTATTCGTTCCACTGAATTTAAATCTGAATTTATTTATTTTACAAAATGAATGTATTATCTTGTTATTTCATTCCCATTTAATTCAAGCCATTTCCTATGTTCACCTTTTAAAATCTTCTTATGGTCTATTCACATGGCAGAATTTCTGCTTGTGGAATTCTGCCTCAAATTAAAGCCCACAGCAAGCGGAAATTCAGAAGTGTGAATGGGAGTGCAGAATCTCATAGAGGTCTATGGGCTTTAACCCCTTAAGGTAGCATGGTTTTTCCATTTTTGCATTTTCATTTTTTCCTCATCACCTTCTAAAAATCATAACGCTTTCAATTTTGCACCTAAAATTCCATATTATGGCTTATTTTTTGCGCCACCAATTCTACTTTGCAGTGAAATTAGTAATTTTACCAAAATATCCACGGCAAAGCAGAAAGAAAATTCATTGTGCGACAAAATTGAAGAAGAAAAAATGCCATTTCCGTTTCTACGCAGTGCATTTTTCAGTAAAAATGACATCTGACATCATTATTCTGTAGGTCCATATGGTTAAAATGATACCCTACTTATATAGGTTTGATTTTGTCATACTTCTAAAAAAAAAAAATCCTAACTACATGCAGGAAAATTCATACGTTTTAAATTGTCATCTTCTGACCCCTATAACTTTTTTTATTTTTCTGCGTACGAGCCAGTATGAGGGTTCATTTTTTGCACCGTGATCTGAAGTTTTTATCAGTACCATTTTTATATTGATTGGACTTTTTGTTCGCTTTTTATTCATTTTTTCATGATATAAAAAGTGACCAAAAATACGCTATTTTGGACTTTGGAATTTTTTGCACGTACACCATTAATCATGCGGTTTAACTAATGATATATTTTTATAGTTCGGACATTTCCACATGCGGCGATACCACATGTTTATTTTTATTTACACAACTGTCTTCCTACTACTTTTTTTAATGTGAAAAGGGGGGTGATTCCTACTTTTATTAGGGAAGGTGTTAAATGATCTTTATTAACTTTTTTTTTACACTTTTTTTTTTTTGCAGTGTTATAGCCTCCCCCTGGTGGCTCTTTCTCTGCACATACCATTCACATACACAGATCACTGCCATGCATTAACATGGCAAAGATCAGCGTAATCAGCGGTTGATTGCTCAAGCCTGGATTCCAGGCTTGGAGCAATCAATTGCCGATCGGACGCGACGGAGGCAGGTGAGGGGGCCTCCACTCACATTTTAGCTGATCGGGACATCGCGATTTCATCACGATGGTCTCAATCAGCCCGACTGAGCTGCCAGGAATCTTTTACTTTCATTTTAGACGCAAAACAATCAACTTTGAACGCCCCGTCTAAAGGGTTAATAGCGCGCGGCACAACGATTAGCCACCAGGACCGACCCGGTATGACGCAGAGTCACGGTGTGACCCCGCGTTTTATACCGGGACCGGGCGCAGGGCGTACAGGTATGCCCGGTGTCCTTAAGAGGTGGAGGTCCTTCGAGGTGGAATTCCGCGAGTGGAATTTTGCAAGCGAAAATTCTGCTGTGTGAATAGACCCTTAGAAAGTCGGTTGACAACCCATAACTTTAGTTCCGATACCCATAACTGAATGGTACACACATCTTCGTACCAAAAATTTTGCCTTAAAAATCTATGGGATTTACAAATACATTGCCAAATAGAATTGTTATTTTGGAGTTTGAGAAAACTATGTGGTTTTACTTGGGAGATATATTGGCATTTGTATTGATGCTTATACAGCTTTCACAGAAGGAGATATAAGTATTAAAAAGGCTGACAGCAGAGGATAATGCAAGGAGCAATGTTTATTTTCCACCTTTTCTAGGTTGTTGCTCCCACAGACAGTAGAAAATGTATTTATTGAGAGACTAGCTGACTATATTTTGGTGAAGACAACCTTTGGATTTTCTCTTGCCTGGGATGGAGGCTCTGGAATATACATCAAGCTAACAGAAGATCATAGAGGAAAACCCTGTGGCTTATGTGGAAACTTTAATGGCAACTGGTCAGATGATTTGATCATACAGCACAGTAAGTTCTTATTACAGCAAATCTATTTTGTGTCATATAGTTTAGTTTGAGTCCTTGGCTATAGGTATAATTTTATATCCACTAGAATTGGCATTAATGTGTTTGTGCTTTATAGCTGTCATTTAAACAATGGTTATTGTTTGATTGACACTTTAGATCACTATTAAATAAGTAGTATGATTATGCGTTATTTTTTGACATTGTAAAGGACTATTAATGTACATGAGCACTATATGGGACTGGTATTTCATCATGTGGTTATGTGATGACTGGTTCTATTAACTGGGCTGTGCATGGCAACATTACTATAAGTATTTTTTTCAAACGTACCTGTAATTTGCAAAACTTTTTAAATAATGTATATACCGTATTTATCGGGGTATATCACGCACATCACGCACCGGCCTATAACATGCACCCTCATTTTACCAAGGATATTTGGGTAAAAAAAGTTTTTTACCCAAATATCCATGATAAAATGAGGGTGCGTGTGTGCGCGTGTATACCCCGATATACCCCCAGGAAAGGCAGGGGGAGAGAGGCCGTCGCTGCCCGTTCTGTCCCCCTGACTATCGGTGCCGGCGCCGATAGCCAGGGGGAGAGAAGCGGCGCCGACAGCCAGGGGGAGAGAAGGGGCAGCGGCACCCATTTCCGGCGCCGCTGCCCCGTTGCCTCCCCCCATCCCCGGTGGCATAATTACCTGAGTCGGGTCCGCGCTGCTCCAGGCCTCCGTCGTGCGTCCCCAGCGTCGTTGCTATGCACGGCGCGGCGCTCTGATGTCATGCGCCGCGCCGTTCAGCGCATAGCAACGACGGAGGCCTGGAGCAGTGCGGACCCGACTCAGATAATTATGCCACCGGGGATGGGGGGAGGCAACGGGGCAGCGGCGCCGGCAATGGGTGCCGCTGCCCCTTCTCTCCCCCTGGCTGTCGGCGCCGCTTCTCTCCCCCTGGCTATTGGCGCCGGCACCAATAGTCAGGGGGACAGAACGGGCAGCGGCGCCGATAACCAGGGGGTGAAAAGGGCCGACAGCAGCGCTCTAGACCCCAGGAAAGGCAGGGGGAGAGAAGCGGGCAGCGACGGCCTCTCTCCCCCTGCCTTTCCTGGGGGGGGTATCGGCGTATAACACGCACACAGACTTTAGGCTAAAAATTTTAGCCTAAAAATTGCGTGTTATACGCCGATAAATACGGTAATAACATTATATGTATATCTGTGATATACATTGATTGAAAAGTGTGTGTATTTTTGGGTGAAAAAATGTTGTCTTTGAAGCTATTGCATGTGTGTCTCTGTGAGGAGACAAAGTACAGGAAGTGCAGGCAGGACAAGCAGGCAGGCTCATGGCCTGTCAATCATCCTGCTGTGTGAGACGGGGGCATGTCATAGAGCCCTGCTTGTCCTGCCCTCACTTCCTGTATTTGGTCTCCTCACAGAGAAACACAGACAATGGCTGCAGGGACAAGACAGCATTTGTTCACCCAAAAATATACACATTATTAAACTAATGTATGTTGCAAATATACCGTACTTATAATGTTATTCTCTACATTAAATATAAAAAGTTTTTGCAAATGACTGTGCCCATTTAAGTTCTATATGATAGTGTTGCGTATTCCAGTGTCATTTGGTATTTCGTGGATTACCAGCTATTTCAGTTACATGTTAAAATTTATAATTTTTCAGTTTTTTTTGCATAAAGTAAAAATATATCATTTAGGTTCAGTTTAATATTATTTGGCAGATGTAAACTTGTGAGGACTGTCTAAACAGTTAAATAATAATAATTACAGTAAACACTCATCAACCAGTCTAAAGGACAGTCACATTATAAGAGACTCATTTTGGAGACCAATGGACTAAGGACTCCCTAGTAAATAATTGTAGTAGAAAATATAGTAAGCAGTGAAGGGGATGCACCAAACATTGGGGGGGGGCTTTATTTTAGTCTGGTATTTTTATGGGCCAGCCTAAAGCATAGATGCATTGAAGTGAAATACCTTGAGTAGGCATAATAGGCATGAGTCTCTTAATAAATTTGGTGCATCTAGCAGTTAAATGGTCACTAACTTTTAACAAATGCGAAATAAATCCATAGCAATAATAATGATCATAAATCATAATAATAAACCATATCTATTTAGAGAAAAATGTCTCTTTCATGTGTCATGGTGCGACTGTGTGATAATCTTTTATCGTTACTCTATGTGTAAGCCGAGCTTTGCTTGATGTTTGTAATAAGAGCTGTTGCCTCACTGTGACATGCTGTTGATATGGAAGCCAAAAAGACCTTGTCTCACAGTGATACAAAGCAGCTGAAAGTTTATTTAGAAGTGAGAGTTACAAGTAAGAGATTTCAGAGAAATTATAGGAAACAGGTGGGATAGAAAAAATGATGTGCACAGTGGCTTTTGGAGATCTGGCGCCTTACAAGCAAATATCTGGATATTTGCCATCGGGGAGTCTCCTTACAAATGACTTACCAACATTTAAGGAGTAATGCAGTTTAGGAACATTTATCCCCTATCTAAAGGACCTCCTTTGATCTCCTGTGCAGCATATGTTCTCCATTTATCTCTATGGAAGAGCTGGAGCCATATACTTGTGTATCTCCGGCTCTCCCATAGAGATGAATAGACGGCCAACCCCCCCTCTGTGCACGTGGAAAGCCAGAAAACAGTGCAGATTTGGATGGGGAATAGATTTTCCTACACTGCAGTACCCCTTTAATGCATCTGCAGTATCCTGTCTGTGGGCTGGTGCTCGTTGTCTGTTCAGCGTGAGTCTTACCTTTGGTGTGTTCAGAAAGTTCAATAGTTTTTGGGATCACTTATACCTTGGTTGAACTTGATGGACATATGTCTTTTTTTTAAACCACACAGTCAGGCCCAAGGCCTGATTATTAAAATCCTATTTGTGTTTCATAATTATAACTGTGTGATGTATTATCCAAGACATGGGTGAGAGGTCGTTCAGACTGTGGGTTTGTGTATTGCATTTTATTGGGGGTCTGGCTGTTTGTTTACATCTCCTTTGAAGTCAAAGGCTTTTTTTGAAGTCATGCACTCTGGTCCCTCTGAAAGTGACCAGGACTATGAGGCAATAAAATCTGCCCTGCTAAAAAGTTTTAATCTGACTCCAGAGGCTTATCGGAAAAAGTTTCGGACTTTGCAACAAAGTGCCACAGAAAGCTGCACTCAACATGCAGGTCAGCTAAGAACTGCATTCAGCCAATGGACTGGGGGCCTACAAGTCACTACCTATGAGGCCCTGGAGGACTTGATGGTCCTGGATCAGTTTCTCCAAACACGGAGCTTTGAAGCCAGAGAGTGGATTTTGGACCGCAAGCCCAAGACAGCCATGGAAGCAACAGAACTTGGAGATGACTTTGCCAACAACCGGGCACCAACAGCAAAGCGTGGATCTGCACAAGCTGGAGCAAGTACCTGGAGGGGAGCCACACAACCACAGAGCACCACCAGGTCAGCCGGGAAATGCTTGCCATCATTCCCAAAAGCAACAGGAGCCACAATGGGTCAGGGGGACACCCGCCAATGTTACAGATGCAACAATATTGGGCACCTGAGTGCCTCTTGGCTGGAGGACACACAGCCGTTCTTCTGGTGTCTGGAGCGGTGGAGAAAAGAGCGGATAACCTGCAGAGTGTAACTGTGGGTGACCGGGTGACAGTGGGTTTGCGAGATTCTGGAGCCTCCTTTACCTTGGTGCGGTCTGAAGTGGTGGATACAGAGGACATCATCCCTGGAAGAACCATGGCTTTAAAAGGAATTGGAGGTGTGAGGCCTGCTGTGCCCATGGCCCATGTGTACCTGGATTGGGGTACAGGCCGAGGTTTGCGGGAGGTGGGGGTCTCTGAGGACATCCCTGTTAATGTTCTGCTGGGGAATGATTTGGGTTGGATGCTCTGTCATTATGCTCCAGAGGACACTACCTGCACACCGGATGGGCTAGGAGAGAGCCCTGTTCATTCTGAGGTACTGTGCGAGACTTTGGGAGACACTGCGAGATGTGGAAACTGGGAGGGAGTGCAGGGGATTGATAAATGTTTACCTGTGACTGAACCAGTAATGTTTTCCAAAAGTGAAATGGGGTGTATTGTAACATGTGGTGACAATGCATTGCCAATGCCAAAACCTAGTGGAGTTGGGCTAGGGGGAGGGGTTGGTGTGCCCCTGGTGACAGTTAAGGATGAGGGACCAGCAGTGAGTGATATATCCCAATCCTGTGAGCCTAAGGAGGAGGAGGGAAGGAGTGATAGCCCTGTGTATGATGCCTGTAACCTTGTTATGTCTGGAACTGAGGGAGAGGAAGGTGGAGATGCTAGTTCACCTGGGGGAAATGTGCTCCCTGATGCCCAAAGATGGGGGGAGGGAAATGAGCATTTCCAGAAAGCTCTGCGCCGTGACCCTTCCCTTGAAGGGCTGAGACAACGTGCTGACCATACAGGTGTTGACACAGATGGGCATCGGGTATATTGGGAAAATTATATCTTGTACTGGGAGTCCCTTTCCAAAGGCATGCTAGGGGCCCAGGAGAGAGAAAGGCAGTTAGTGGTTCCTAGGCAGTACAGGAAAGAGCTGCTGAGGTTGGCCCATGAGACCCCCTGGCATTACATTTGGGAGTGGCCTATGCGGTCATAGAGAAGGAATGTCTAGCTGTGGTCTGGGCTTTGCAAAATTTACAGCCATACTTGTATTTTACTGTCATAGCTGATCACAACCCTCTACATTGGTTGGACAGAGTGTCCGGTAACAAAGGCACCTTGAAACAAATGCTAAAAACATTTGTAGAATCAGAGGGCAGAGACTGGGAAAAGTATTTACCCCATCTGTTATTTGCTTACAGGGAGGTACCCCAAGAGCCTACAGGTTTCTCGCCCTTTGAGTTATTATATTGTCACAAAGTGCGGGGACCCCGGGATTTAGTTAGGGAAGAATGGGAAGGGGGGCTACCTGCCCCTGAGACTTCTGTGGTGGAGTATGTTCTGAGATTCAGGGACAGGATGCAGGCATTGAGTGGGCTGGTACAGGACAACCTCATAGCAGCACAGTCCAGGCAGAAGTACTGGTATGATCACAAAGCAAGGGACCGGGTCTATGAAGTGGGACAGAAGGTAATGGTTCTGAACCACATCAGGCAGAATAAGTTGCAGGCTGCCTGGGAGGGTCTCTTCCCCATTTTGCAGTGCCTAGAACCCACCACATATGTTGTTGCCCTTGATGAGAAAGGTCAGAGGCAGAGACAGTACCACATTAATATGGCATACTATGACCCTGAGGAGGTGGTACTCAGTGTATGTAGTGCACCAGAGGAAGGGCTGGGTAGTGATCCCCCTACTAGACCTAGTGGAGGAAGCTAAGAGCCAGGGATCCCTTCAGGATGTGGAGATCAATCCACAGCTCTCAGATGAAAGGAGGAGGCAGCTTAATCAGGTACTAGGCCCCTTCAGTGCCATCTTTGCCTGGGAATGCAGGGCCTGTGGTGTCAAGAAAAGAAATAGATGGCTAAGGGAGACAGATCTATCAGCCTGGACAGGCAAGATCTCTCTGTCCCCATCTTAAGGGGGAGGTGTCAGGCCCAAGGCCTGATTATTAAAATCCTATATGTGTATTATAATTATAACTGTGTGATGTATTATCCAAGCCATGGGTGAGAGGTCATTCAGACTGTGGGTTTGTGTATTGCATTTGATTGGGGGTCTGGCTGTTTGTTTACATCTCCTTTGAAGTCAAAGGCTTTTTTGAAGTCATGCACTCTGGTCCTATCATATAATCAAACAGATAAGGGCCAGGAAGAGAGAAGACCCCCTGGTGGGATCAGAGGGGAGGGGGAATGGAGTCTCCCTTCCAAAAAGGCAGATATATAATATTTAACAATGCTAGACTCAGGTTGTTCAAGGCTGTGCCACAAGCTGACAAGACCATCCTAAGAACAGCTGGACTCTCACTCTCATGGACTGATATCATCATGCTGTAAGAACTTCATCTTTTGTTTTCTGAACTTGTCTTGCCAAACTCTTTTATATATTTTTATACCTGTATGTCATTTGTTTCTGTATTTTTATATATTTAGCACTGTGATACCTTTTATCAGATTAAATGTTTAATTAATCAGCTCTGGTCTTTGATCTCTAAATATATGAGCTCACCTTTCTGAAGGCAGCTCTGGTGGAAACACCTTTATCTAAGGGTTAATTTGGTGACTTGCTGGGACTAGTAGTGGATACCCAGAGGTCTGGTGGCCTTAACCCTTGCACCATCACACTCTCTCTAATGTCTTGGCTGGGCTGATAGGGTGTGATCGTGACAACTGGTGGCAGCGTTGGTATATATTTAGAGATTTTTAGTGCTTGCTGGATTTTACCTGTAAGGAAATCTTAGCACTAAAAAAGAAATTGCATACATATTCTTGTGTGTATATTCCAAAGACAGAGCTCAGTGCTGGTTTAAAAGACATACAAAAAGAGTGCAAGACAGTTCTGTCCTCCCCATCTCGGATATATGGAGGCATATCGCAAGCAGTCCAAGCCTGCGCTGTAGCTAATGTGCCAAGAAAAGGACATCCCTACTGCAGGAAAGAACAAGAAACAACTTATTGCTGATCTTATGGAGTATGATGCCCATGCAGAAGTGCTGAGTGACATGAGACAAAGTCCTACAGCTGGAACTGCCATCCAAGGACTGATATCTCCTGGAGAATACAACATTACTCCCCATTAGGACAGTACTCCACATGAGGCCTTGGACTCTTATATGCGGACTGCCTTACAACACCTTGGGAATGTGGATGCCAATATGAAACTCCAACTGCTTCTCCAGTACCAAACTGCAGAGAGAGAGGCTCCGGCACGAGCCGCAGAAAGAGAGGCCCAGGCACAAGCCGCAGAGAGAGAGGCCCAGGCACAAGCCACAGAGAGAGAGGCCCAGGCACAAGCCGCAGAGAGAGAGAGGCCCAGCGAAGCAATGAACTGGGGGTTCTGAGGCTGAGAGGGGATGCTTCATCCGCACGGAGTGATGTGCAGGATCAAGGAGATCACAAACCCCGCTTGGAACATTTCCACATGTTGGAGAAAGATGGTGATCTGGATGTGTTCCTGAGGGGATTAAAAAAGGTTTGCCCGCAGTTCCATCTACCTAAGGAACAGTGGGGACGATATCTAACCCCACAGCTGCAAGGGAAAGCTCTGGATGTGTTTGCTTCGCTTCCCTCTGAAAGTGACCAGGACTATGAGGCAATAAAATCTGCCCTGCTAAAAAGTTTTAATCTGACTCCAGAGGCTTATCGGAAAAAGTTTCGGACTTTGCAACAAAGTGCCACAGAAAGCTGCACTCAACATGCAGGTCAGCTAAGAACTGCATTCAGCCAATGGACTGGGGGCCTACAAGTCACTACCTATGAGGCCCTGGAGGACTTGATGGTCCTGGATCAGTTTCTCCAAACACGGAGCTTTGAAGCCAGAGAGTGGATTTTGGACCGCAAGCCCAAGACAGCCATGGAAGCAACAGAACTTGGAGATGACTTTGCCAACAACCGGGCACCAACAGCAAAGCGTGGATCTGCACAAGCTGGAGCAAGTACCTGGAGGGGAGCCACACAACCACAGAGCACCACCAGGTCAGCCGGGAAATGCTTGCCATCATTCCCAAAAGCAACAGGAGCCACAATGGGTCAGGGGGACACCCGCCAATGTTACAGATGCAACAATATTGGGCACCTGAGTGCCTCTTGCCCCAACAAAAATAATTCTCCACCAGTAGCTGGAGGACACACAGCCGTTCTTCTGGTGTCTGGAGCGGTGGAGAAAAGAGCGGATAACCTGCAGAGTGTAACTGTGGGTGACCGGGTGACAGTGGGTTTGCGAGATTCTGGAGCCTCCTTTACCTTGGTGCGGTCTGAAGTGGTGGATACAGAGGACATCATCCCTGGAAGAACCATGGCTTTAAAAGGAATTGGAGGTGTGAGGCCTGCTGTGCCCATGGCCCGTGTGTACCTGGATTGGGGTACAGGCCGAGGTTTGCGGGAGGTGGGGGTCTCTGAGGACATCCCTGTTAATGTTCTGCTGGGGAATGATTTGGGTTGGATGCTCTGTCATTATGCTCCAGAGGACACTACCTGCACACCGGATGGGCTAGGAGAGAGCCCTGTTCATTCTGAGGTACTGTGCGAGACTTTGGGAGACACTGCGAGATGTGGAAACTGGGAGGGAGTGCAGGGGATTGATAAATGTTTACCTGTGACTGAACCAGTAATGTTTTCCAAAAGTGAAATGGGGTGTATTGTAACATGTGGTGACAATGCATTGCCAATGCCAAAACCTAGTGGAGTTGGGCTAGGGGGAGGGGTTGGTGTGCCCCTGGTGACAGTTAAGGATGAGGGACCAGCAGTGAGTGATATATCCCAATCCTGTGAGCCTAAGGAGGAGGAGGGAAGGAGTGATAGCCCTGTGTATGATGCCTGTAACCTTGTTATGTCTGGAACTGAGGGAGAGGAAGGTGGAGATGCTAGTTCACCTGGGGGAAATGTGCTCCCTGATGCCCAAAGATGGGGGGAGGGAAATGAGCATTTCCAGAAAGCTCTGCGCCGTGACCCTTCCCTTGAAGGGCTGAGACAACGTGCTGACCATACAGGTGTTGACACAGATGGGCATCGGGTATATTGGGAAAATTATATCTTGTACTGGGAGTCCCTTTCCAAAGGCATGCTAGGGGCCCAGGAGAGAGAAAGGCAGTTAGTGGTTCCTAGGCAGTACAGGAAAGAGCTGCTGAGGTTGGCCCATGAGACCCCCTGGCATTACATTTGGGAGTGGCCTATGCGGTCATAGAGAAGGAATGTCTAGCTGTGGTCTGGGCTTTGCAAAATTTACAGCCATACTTGTATTTTACTGTCATAGCTGATCACAACCCTCTACATTGGTTGGACAGAGTGTCCGGTAACAAAGGCACCTTGAAACAAATGCTAAAAACATTTGTAGAATCAGAGGGCAGAGACTGGGAAAAGTATTTACCCCATCTGTTATTTGCTTACAGGGAGGTACCCCAAGAGCCTACAGGTTTCTCGCCCTTTGAGTTATTATATGGTCACAAAGTGCGGGGACCCCGGGATTTAGTTAGGGAAGAATGGGAAGGGGGGCTACCTGCCCCTGAGACTTCTGTGGTGGAGTATGTTCTGAGATTCAGGGACAGGATGCAGGCATTGAGTGGGCTGGTACAGGGCAACCTCATAGCAGCACAGTCCAGGCAGAAGTACTGGTATGATCACAAAGCAAGGGACCGGGTCTATGAAGTGGGACAGAAGGTAATGGTTCTGAACCACATCAGGCAGAATAAGTTGCAGGCTGCCTGGGAGGGTCTCTTCCCCATTTTGCAGTGCCTAGAACCCACCACATATGTTGTTGCCCTTGATGAGAAAGGTCAGAGGCAGAGACAGTACCACATTAATATGGCATACTATGACCCTGAGGAGGTGGTACTCAGTGTATGTAGTGCACCAGAGGAAGGGCTGGGTAGTGATCCCCCTACTAGACCTAGTGGAGGAAGCTAAGAGCCAGGGATCCCTTCAGGATGTGGAGATCAATCCACAGCTCTCAGATGAAAGGAGGAGGCAGCTTAATCAGGTACTAGGCCCCTTCAGTGCCATCTTTGCCTGGGAATGCAGGGCCTGTGGTGTCAAGAAAAGAAATAGATGGCTAAGGGAGACAGATCTATCAGCCTGGACAGGCAAGATCTCTCTGTCCCCATCTTAAGGGGGAGGTGTCAGGCCCAAGGCCTGATTATTAAAATCCTATATGTGTATTATAATTATAACTGTGTGATGTATTATCCAAGCCATGGGTGAGAGGTCATTCAGACTGTGGGTTTGTGTATTGCATTTGATTGGGGGTCTGGCTGTTTGTTTACATCTCCTTTGAAGTCAAAGGCTTTTTTGAAGTCATGCACTCTGGTCCTATCATATAATCAAACAGATAAGGGGCCAGGAAGAGAGAAGACCCCCTGGTGGGATCAGAGGGGAGGGGGAATGGAGTCTCCCTTCCAAAAAGGCAGATATATAATATTTAACAATGCTAGACTCAGGTTGTTCAAGGCTGTGCCACAAGCTGACAAGACCATCCTAAGAACAGCTGGACTCTCACTCTCATGGACTGATACCATCATGCTGTAAGAACTTCATCTTTTGTTTTCTGAACTTGTCTTGCCAAACTCTTTTATATATTTTTATACCTGTATGTCATTTGTTTCTGTATTTTTATATATTTAGCACTGTGATACCTTTTATCAGATTAAATGTTTAATTAATCAGCTCTGGTCTTTGATCTCTAAATATATGAGCTCACCTTTCTGAAGGCAGCTCTGGTGGAAACACGTTTAATTTGGTGACTTGCTGGGACTAGTAGTGGATACCCAGAGGTCTGGTGGCCTTAACCCTTGCACTATCACACTCTCGCTAATGTTAAGATGCTAAGATGCTCCGTTACAAACGGACCTTAAGGGCTCTTTTTTTTCACTTTGACCGCCCTTAACGTCCGTTATTGTAATGGAGCATAATAGCGGCAGTCATAACGGGCAAAGAGGATCCCATTCACTTAAATAGGATTCCCCTAATGTCCGTTATAACTCCCGTTATTGTGGCCAAAGATAGCGGGAGAAAGAGACGTGTCATGCACAAATTTTTCTCCTGCTATCTTCCTAATGGACATCACCTACCAGGTGAAAATGGTAGTGTGAAAGAAGCCTTACTATGTAACTCTGTGCTGGCGACCATGGTGTTTGCTCCATTCCCCGCCATCTTGTGGTCGTGATGTGGCATGGGCCGTCTTCGGGAGGCCGTTAGCTGCCACACTCCCTTTTGAATATTCATGGTTGGGTTGCAGCATGCTTCCCTGTGGGTTTTTCCCTGTCCTCTTGCTGTAGTTTCATTGGATGGTGTTCTTCCAATCAGTTTCTGGAGCTAACGCAGGGGCTCTGCTTTGGACGTCAGATGGTTTATGCCGGGTAATGACGTTGCCTTGGTATTCCCTGCCATGTCATAGGTCACGTGAGCGACCCGTTTGGCGCATGCGCCTTCAGCAGTTTAGTTCGGTTTGTACAGTAGCAGTGCTGTTGCACTAGTTGGGAATGTGCCTATTGCGCATGTGTGATTCATTATACCAACACCCTGATGTCTGCTCAGGTGTTCCTAAGTGCGGATGGAGAACACCTGACGTTTGTATGTTTTTGATGTTAAAGAAAAGTTGAGCTTTACTTTTCCGGCTGAGAGATGGTTTGTTGTGTGTTTGCGTGTGATCGTGGTGCTAGGATTTGGCTGTCATTTAGTCGCGGCAAGTTATTTTTTTTCTTGACTTTTTTGCATTTTTAGAGGAAAATGTTGGGCCTCTTTGCCTTGCTCTGGTTTTACACACACCTTTTCCCAAAATCACTGCACATCTTGGGGATAGTGTTTTGCTGTTTGAATCACCAATGGTAATGTTACGTTTTAAGGGAGGGGGGGGGGTATTTGGCCTGATATTATTCGTGCTCCTATCTTGGTTGGTCCTGCAATATGTATTTGGCTTCACGCTGCAGTTTAACCAATGCACTTGACAATTGAGTGGTTGGGATAAGCACAATGATAAAACAAAAAGGGAGGAACAAAGGTGGACCTAGAGACCAAAAAAAAAAACATGGGTGCGGTTAGGCTAATGCATAGGGGCAGAGATTAAGATGACGTACTGGTCACAAGGGCCAAACAATCACCAGAAAGGGGAGTAGAACAATTAGACAATGAATGTGCAACAAGAGTTGAGAAATGTAGTTTTGCCACCAACAAGCACAGGAAATGGCAACAGAGATGCCCAAACACAACAGACAACAACGGGATGTAATGGGAGCGTGGAATAAAGGTTGAATACACAGAAAAGTAAAGGTAAAGAACACAGCAGAAGGCAAAATATGGCCCAAAAAACAGTAGGGCAGCGGAGTACCCTTTAAATGAATCTGTATGTATAAAATATCAATTTTAAAAGAATTATATTGTCTAAAACAATAAGCCTGTCCTCTGGCATGGACCTATTTATCCTGTCCTAGACCTTCACCAGCTCCGTGGGGTTGCATAAGACAAAACAAAAAAGGCTGCGTTCACACAGCCATTGTCCCCATCTAGATTTTGTCCGTTATTGCCTCCTAAACGGACCATTCTATTAACGGGTGCAAACTGATGCAAAGGGATGCTATTTAGTGTATCTGTTTGCATCAGTTTTTCATCCCTTAGTATCAGCTGCCTACAGACTCCTGCAGCTGGGACTACTACTACTCCCATCATGGAACATACTTCTTTTCATGATGGGAGTAGTAGTTCCCTGGCTGCAGGCCGCTGGGAGTCTAGATTCGCAACCCTGGCGTTTTTTTTTTTTAATAGTCATTAGAGAGGATTGTAATGTTGCACTACACTGGTGGCAAGGGAAGCATTGCAGTGCGTTACCCGGCTTCCCCCCTGCAGGGGGGCAATATACATAGCTAGCAAAGTAGGGGGCCAGACATATATCGCTATATGTCTGGCCCCCCGCTGCGCTAGCTATATATTTTGTCCCCCACAGCGATTTCTATGTCCCATCAGCGAGTGCATACATAAGTCCCTCACAGCGCATCTGTGAAGTGTACTATCAGCAGCGCATCATGCTGCTGGCTGGGGAAGGCAGCGCAATGCCACCCGCTTCCCGACCAGCAGATGCGCTGCTGATAGTATACTTCACAGATGCGCTGTGAGGGACTTATGTATGTGCTCGCTTGGGGACATATGTAAGCGCTGCAGGGGCAAGACACATAGCTAGCGCAGCGGGGGGGGGCATTATACATAGCTAGCGCAGCGGGGGGGCCAGACATATAGCACTATGTCTTGCCCCCTGCTGTGCTAGCTATGTATATTGCCCCCTGCTGCGCTACCTATAGTTCTTGCCTTCCTGCAGCGCATCAGGGCAGCCAGGGAATGCAGTGCAATGCTTCCCCGGCCGCCAGTGTAGTGCAACATTTCAATCCCTGCTAATGACTTTATAAACCCCGCGGGGGCCCTGAATGGCCCCTCGGTGCTGACCATTCAGGGCTCCAGGTGGGGTGTTTGAAAATGAAAGTAAAACACACACACACACGATCTACATCGCATGGATGTGGAGCATGTTGCCCGCTCCTCTGGTTAATAACTTTTGATCGCATCTGCTCTCAGACGTGAGACCCAGTGTGATCAATCCCTCAGCCCCTGTACTACTACCCCCAACATGGAACAGATTCTGTTCCATGATGGGGGTAGTAGTACAAGCATTAATCTAGCCTACCCAGACTCCTGCAACCTGGAACCTACTACTTCCATCATGGAACAGACTTGTTTCCTTGATGGGAGTAGAAGGTTCCAGGTTGTGGGAGTCTGGGGAGGCTAGATTAATGCTTGTACTACTGCCCCCATCATGGAACAGAATCTGTTCCATGTTGGGGGTAGTAGTAATGGGGCTGAGGGATTGATCACACTGGGTCTCACGTCTGAGTTTGCTGATTTCACTCCTTCTGAGCATGCTCAGAAGTAATAACGGTTCAAAAAGGGATATTAAAAACTGGATGCATACGGATGACATTATATGCTCATCCGTTTGCCATACACTTCAATGTTAAATTTTTAATATCCGTTTCTATTCCGTTATTTTTGACGGGAGAAAAAATACTGCATGCAACGTTTTTTTTACCCATAAAAAAAAAAACGGAACAGGAAGGAAACGGGTGCAAACGGGTGATAAAGGATTGTAAAAAAAATCCCATTGACATCAAGGGGATTATTTTACAGCTGTTTGCAACCCATTTAAAAATTATCAAACGGATTGCAGAACGGGCATGAATTTACGTGGGCAGAAGGCCGTGTGAACGAGCCCTTAGTTTGTCAGGAACTCCCTTACATCCAATCAGGCCCATGGCATTAGCATCACATGCCAAAAGTCAAAGTTGAGCAAGACCAGGGAGGAAGTGTTTTGTAGTTGTGGCTTGTGCAGAGGTGTTGGTCAGGAGTATTCTGCATGGAGCCATGGTAGCGAAGGTCAAAGACCACAGGGGCCTTAGGAAGAATCCAGGCAAAAAACAGCTCAGATTGTGTAAAGGAACAATGCTTTCCCCACCAGAGTGACTAGCAATGTGAGTGCTGCCTAAAGATGACCAAATTGCTTGCTATATGAAAAGATATCCCTCCCTGAGAACTGGAACTGTATTTTTCACAACAGGGTTTGAGCCTATTACACATGTTTGCAATTGTTCCTTGCATTTACCAAGTGTGAGGATTAGCACCTAGCTCAAACTGCTGCAGTAGTGGTAAATAGTGTTGCTCGCGAATATTCGCAATTCGAATATTATTCGCGAATATCGCATATTCGCGAATTCGCAAATTTCGCGAATATAGCGCTATATATTCGTAATTACGAATATTCGGTTTTTTTTTTCACAGTACACATCACAGTGATCACCCCTCTATGCTTCCAGCTTGTGTGGTGTAAAGAAGGCTCTAATACTACTGTGTGAGACTGGCGCGCGAATTTTCGCATATGCGAACATTTGTATATGCTAATTTTCACATATGCTCGCATACGCGAATGTTTCGCATTTGCGAAAATAAAATGAGAATATTACGAATATGCGAATATTCGCGAATATTCACGAATATTCGTCCATATATTCGCGAATATTCGCGAATTCGAATATGGCCTATGCCGCTCAACACTAGTGGTAAATAGGGATGAGCGAATCAAATTTGAGGAATCCGAATTTGTTATGAATTTCAGGAAAGATTCGATTTGCAATGAATACGAATATCGCCACGATTCGATTCCACGAATCGCTTCATTAAACTCCATTTTGTGTGGTCAGGGCATCTAAAATGGCGGATCCACATGTGAGGACATGGGGCAAGGAATCCTGGGAAGGTGGGAACAAGGGTCGGTTTATGACCCTGAATCACATGCAGCCTATCAGCAGCCACCCCTGTGATTTCACAGCCCTATATAATTGGCAGCCATCTTGCGGCCAGTCTGATCAGCATTCTATTACAGAGAAAGAGTGACAGACAGCAGTGTGTGTTGCACAGAAAAGCATTTTTACAGCAGCGATTCACCTCTCAGTCAAACCAGTGTTCTATTGCGGAGAAAGAGGGACAGAGAGCAGTGTGTGTTGCACAGAAAAGCTTTTTTACAGCAGCGATTCACCTCAAGCCCAAATCCAGCCTAGAAGCACTGATAGGGAAGTGAGTGAGAGAGAGTGCAATTTTGAGTGTAGTACACAGTGACTGGGTGCTGCAGCACTGGTGTGTACAACAACTGAAAAGCTAATAGAAGCCAGCCAGTTAGGGTGAGCAGAGCACTAAAAGCATATTGTCCTCTATTAAGTGTAACCTGTGCGTACATCTAAGTGGTGTACCATTTTGTTCCTGTGCCCTAGTCTTAAAGGGGTACTCCGCCCCTAGACATCTTATCCCCTATCCAAAGGATAGGGGATAAGATGTCAGATCGCTGCGGTGACGCTGCTGGGGATCCCCGAGATCCCCGCTGCGGCACCCCGCTATCATTACAGCACAGAGAGAGTTCGCTCTGCACGTAATGATGCGCAATACATGGGCCGGAGCATCGTTACATCACGGCTCCGCCCCTCGTGACGTCACGGTCCGCCCCTTTCAATACAAGTCTATGGGAGGGGGCGTGGCGGTCGTCACGCCCCCTGCCATAGACTTGTATTAAGGGGACGGGCCGTGATGTCACGAGCGGCGGAGCCATGACGTCACGCGGCTCCGTCCCCTGTATCGCCCGTCATTACGCACAGAGCGAACTCGCTCTGTGCTGTAATGATAGCGGGGTGCCGCAGCGGGGATCCCGGGGCTCCCCAGCAGCGGCACCGCAGCGATCTGACATCTTATCCCCTATCCTTTGGATATTGGATAAGAGGTCTAGGGGCGGAGTACCCCTTTAAGGGCCTAGATACTGTGAAAGGATAGCCAAAAGTACACACCTGCTGGTGTTGTAGACAAATACTGTTTTAAGTGTACTGGAGCTCATTGGCCTCCCCTCATAAGTGCATACCACATACACACATCTAAGTGGTGTACCATTTTGCTCCTGTTAAAGTCTCCAGCCACCTCCAGGCTGTCTCATTCTGCAACTATATTGTCTCCTCATGCTTCCGCCACCTCCAGGCTGTGTCATTCAGCCACTATATGGTCTCCTCATGCTGCCGCCAACTCCAGGCTGTGTCATTCAGCCACTATATGGTTTGCTCTTGCTGCCGCCAATTCCAGGCTGTGTCATTCAGCCACTATATGGTCTCCTCATGCTTTCGCCACTTCCAGGCTGTGTCACTGTTCTGCCATGTGGTCTCCATGCTGCTGGTACATTAAATAAAACTTTCTAGGTTCATCTATTTGAAATCTTCAATTTAAATGTTAAAAAATATCTTTATTCTTTTGAATTGTGAGGCCCTATGGTCTCGTCAGGCTGTTGCCACCCCCAGGCTGGGTGATTCAGCCACTATCTGGTCTCCTTATGCTTCCGCCACCTCCAGGCTGTGTCACTGTACTGCCATGGGGTCTCCTCATGCTGGTGGCACATTAAGTAAAACTTTTTAGGTTCATCTATTTGAAATCTTCAATTTAAATGTTTAAAAATATTATTCATCTTTTCAATTGTGAGGCCCTATGGTCTCCTCATGCTGTCGCCAACTCCAGGATGTGTCATTCTGCCACTATTTGGTCTCCTCATGCTGCCACCACCTCCACGCTGTGTCATTCAGGCACTATATATGGTCTCCTCTTGCTGCCGCCAACTACAGGCTGTGTCATTCAGCCACTATATGGTCTCCTCATACTGATGTCACTCCAGGCTCTGTCATTGTGCCGCTCTGCAGCAGTGATTCTAATAGCGACGCCTCTAATCTGTATGTCATACTGAATAACAGTATTATTTCCCTGACCAAGCACGCACCCTATGCGTGTTACAGCAATGCAAAGGGTTCACCACAAATAAATTTGGACCGAACAACATTTTTGGGGAAAATTCAGCGAATAGGACGAATTTAATTTATCAAAAATTCAATCATCTCTAGTGGTGATTATAAGGTGACAAAAGTAATGAGGGATCAGGTTACATGATGCTTATTGAAGTGTGGAGGGCAGGGGGATGAGGAGTTAACTGCAGAGTAATACAGAGAGAGAGGCAGACACACATAGACAGGGTTGAAAGCTCTTGTGTTATATCTCACCACAGTGCTGAATTCATAGCTTGCACTGCCTAATACTTCATCTTGGCCTTATATAAAATGTATAAAATAATATACCGCAGTTATTATATGCAAGTGCTTGATGCTGATACATACTCCTAACATATATTGTCTATGTATATGAAGTATCTGTACAATTATGTCATTGTCTGTACAGCAGAAGAAACTACAGAAGACATTGCTTTGTTTGCAAACAGCTGGTATATCCAAATTCCAGATGAAACAATTTGTGTACCCACAGTCTCTGAATACCCAAATCCTTGTTCTCAGGAGTCAGTCCACGAGGTAAGTTTTTGCTGGAACACAATGGAGTCATGGTTAAAGTGATCTTATTACTCAAAGCATCCAATCAGTTTAGCTTTTATTTTTACCCTGCACTAGAGAAAAGAATGTATATGAAGCAGCCCAGGGGAGTATGTGAAAGAGAACAGAGTGGAGATCCAGTGAGATGCAGATGCATGGAACTTAGGGTATTAGTCCCCCTGTTGTCATGGTCTGGATCTCAATGTTCATGGTGCCTGGGGTTCTTCCATCTGACCTCCCACACTCCTTGATAATGGGGTTGGGGTTAAGATGATGGTGGTAGTAGTCCCCTGTTGCACTTACTGTTTGTGTATGTTTCCTGGCTAATGGAGGTTATGGGGACAATGATGGCACCATTCAATTAAGTGGCCACAGACAGGGGCAGCATGCAAAAGGTAACTCTCACTGGACAAATGGATAAGTACATCCACTTTCTAAATGGAGGCACCGGCTGTGCTAAGGCTGGAACAGGTTTCACACTAAGTGCTCATTCACATACCTTTTTGTGGATACAGTAGTCGCATCCAGCGGGAGAATTTTAAAACTGGCCACTGCCGTATCCCTGCCGAACCCTTGACACACCCTCATATCTGGACTGTATGCAGTTTTGTTGCCGGACTAAAATCCCCGGTCTGCCTCGGTTTTGGCCTGGCAACAAAACTGGATACAGCCTAAAAATAAGCCAACCATTTTCACTAGCTGACTCTGTTTGGCTCCTTCAAATTAATGGGGTGCAGCACGGGTCTGGTGGGGATACGGCAACGGCCTGTTTTCTAATTCTTCCGCCCGATCCTGCTGCCAAATCCCCAAAACATGATGTGAATGCAGCTTATATCCAAATCTTTCTGTAGCTTATACTCTAGCTTTCAGTAGTCAGCTTTTCTTATATGCAGAAATATAACTTCAACTAACCTGTACATACCTGTACAGACATGGTAACAATGATACTTACTGTTCCCCGCTTCATCTATCCATTCTTCAGTAACCCTCGAGCCCCTAGTGCACGGTGATTTCCGCCTGGCATCATCATTGTAATGCCTCCACCCCTGTACTTAGCCTCCTATACTGCACAAAGCAGAATCACTAGCATATCCAAAAGACTGAGGATTTCTGAATAAGCGAGTAATGGTAAGTAACATTGTCATCAGTGTCACTCGCACTACAAGCCTGTACCAACAGATTAGTGTGGGTGATACTAATGGCAGATTTCCTTATTTAAAAAAAAAAAAAAGATGTGGAAGCTATGGGTGTGCTAGGTCAGGCCAGAAGCTGCTTTTCCTATCATCAATAGATGTGATTTATGTGTGTAGTGCTATTAACTAAAAAATGACATTTTACATTGCCAGGCATTAGAATGAGTATTAATGCTATATATTGACCTTTTTTTATTTGAAAACAGGCAATGTTTCTCAAGTGTCAAGTGCTATTACAGTTCCCTTTTCTGAGCTGCCATGAAACTATTGACCCATATTCTTTCATTGCCAGCTGCATGAATGATCTTTGCAAGTAAGTGCAATACATTTTATGTTTTTCTTCATTACTGGAGATCAGTTCAAACTATTTTGTATTATTTTCTCGGGCTTTCTATAATAGAACATATGTCTATTTTGTTAATAATGCTGTAAATGCTTATTATACTTTTTGCCCCCCTTCCCATGCAATTTTGTGTGAAATTTTTTGGCCTAAAAATGGCAGCATCTTTAATGTTATATCCAAAACAGTGTATAAAAGTTCATGTGTTTATGGTTGCATTTTTGAGGTATTGAGGTATTTGTCCGATTATTAATCAGGCGATTCACCTTTCATGTGATTCAAGGGTTAAAGGATATGGAAAAAAAAGGGCACAAACAAGTAGTGCATTTCCATTTAACTTTTGAGCGGCCTTTATTTTTTTACCTGAAAGAAAAGGCCACACAAAAAACTGCCCCCTCATTTTGCACTCCTAAGATGCAGTTTTTGTGGCTTTTTTTTAATAGTGAGTTTTACGTAAGGGCCTTTTCTTTTGCGTTTTATCCCTTGCATTTTTTCATTACAAGTAATATGATTCTTTTATCATGTGACTTAAGGAATTTTATTGAAGAATTGGGGGGGAAATAAACATCAGGAAAAAAAAAACGCCAATTTTAAATCCACATTGTGATTTTTTAGCTTTTTTCTCCCATAGAAGTCTTTGGGAGAAATAACACAAAGATTTCCTGAAAAACCGTCATACCATGCGCTTTTGGAAAACTTATCCTGAGGCTAAAAACATAACCTAACAAGGGTGAAAAAACACCAAAAGAATAAAAAAACTGCATAGTTACATAGTTCTTAAGGTTGAAAAAAGACCAGAGTCCATCAAGTTCAACCTATAACCTTATTTTGTTCCTACTTTGTTGATCCAGAAGAAGGCAAAAAACCCTCATGAGGCTGATGCCAGTTGCCTCATAGAAAGGGAAAAAAAACTCTCTTCCTGACTCCAAATATGGCAATCTGAATAAGTCCCTGGATCAACGTTCTGTCCCTATAAATTTATTATCCATAACCTGTAATGTTATTACTCTCCAGAAAATCCAGGCCTCTTTTGAACTTTTTTTTTTTTTTTTTGTCTGTGCTGGTGTAGAAACCTTCTTTCCTCCAGGTGTAGAAGATACCCCCTTGTTATAGATACAGCCCACAGTATGAATAGATCATGGGAGCGATCTCTCTTCTGCCCCTGATATATTTATACATACCGTATATACTCAAGTATAAGCCATTCCGAATATAAGCCCAGGCCCCTAATTTCACCCCAAAAACCTAGGAAAAGTTATTGACTTGACTATAAGCCTAGGGTGGGAAATTCATCATCCCCCCCTCGTCATTATCCCCTTCGTCACTATCCCCCTCGTCATTATCCCCCTCGTCATTATCCCCCTCGTCATTATCCCCCTCGTCATTATCCCCCTCGTCATTATCCCCCTCGTCATTATCCCCCTCGTCATTATCCCCCTCGTCATTATCCCCCTCGTCATTATCCCCCTCGTCATTATCCCCCTCGTCATTATCCCCCTCGTCATCATCCCCCTCGTCATCATCCCCCTCGTCATCATCCCCCTCGTCATCATCATCCCTCTCGTCATCATCATCCCACTCGTCATCATCCCCCTCGTCATCATCCCCGCCTGTCAATCCCTTCGTCATCATCCAGACCCCCCTTTTGTTTTCTACTCACTTCCCCAGTTGTTGCTTTCTCGGTGGGAAGGAAGGTTGAGCTGGTCCAGGCCGTCCATCTTCACTGGGAGGCCCTCTTCTTCGCTCTGGGCCGGCCACGGATTAGTGACGTTACATTGACGACGCGCAGGGACGTCCGTGCACAGCAGACGTCCGTGACATCTGGGGCATCCCTGCGCATAAATGTCGCTGCGCGGTGGCGTCAATGCAGAGTCACTAGTTCTGGGCCGGCACGGAGTGGAGAAGAGGGCCTCCCGGTGAAGATGGACAGCCCGGAACGACTAACCCTCCCCACCGGACGGTTCCTACAGCATAGATGGCGAAGATGGATGGCCTGGCCCATCCCCTCACAGCTATGCCAGAAGCTTTTTTTTGTTTGTTTTTGTTCACTCGAGTGTAAGCTGAGGGGGGCATTTTCAGCACGAAAAATCATGCTGAAAAACTCGGCTTATACTAGAGTATATATATATATATATATATATATATATATATATATATATATATAGTAGTTATTAAGCCTTCTTTTTTCTAAACTAAATAACCGTAATTCTTAGTCTTTCTGGGTACTGTAGTCCTCCCATTCCCTGTATTACTCTGGTTGCCCATCTTTGAACCCTCTCCAGTACTGTACACAGTATTCCATGTGTGGTCTGACTAGTGATTTGTACAGTGGTAGAATTATTTCCTTGGGCATGGGTATGCCCCTTTTGATGCATCCCATGATTTTATTTGCCCTGGCAGCAGCTGCCTAAAACTGGTCACTACAGGTAAATGTACTGTTAACTAAAACTCCTAAGTTTTTCCCCATGTCAGTCATCCCAAGTGTTCTCCCATTTAATACATACTCCCAGCCTGGATTTTTCCTCCCCATGTGCATTACCTTACATTTATCAGTGTTGAACCTCATCTGCCACTTCCCAGACCAAACCTCCATTCTAGCCAGATTCATTTGTAACAGTGCACCGTCCTCTATTGTGTTAACCACTTTACAAAGCTTAGTATCATCTGCAAAGATTGATACTTTACTATACAATCCCTCAACAAGGTCATTAATAAATATATAATAAAATTGGACCCACTAGTAACAGTCACCCACTTAGAGTATGTACCATAAATAACCACCCTCTGTTTCCTATCACTGAGCCAGTTACTCACCCACTAACACACATTCTCCCCTAGCCCAAGCATTCTCATTTTATGCACCAACCTTTTATGTGGAATTGTATTAAATGCTTTGAAAAAATCCAGATATACGACATCCAGCGATTCCCCGTGGTCCAGGCTGGAGCTCACCTCCTCATAAAAGCTGATCAGGTTAGTTTGACAGGACCGATCCCTCATAAATCCATGCTGATATGGAGTCATACATTTATTTTTGTTGAGATACTCCAAAATAGCTCTTTTAGAAAACCCTCAGTTTACATATAACGGAGGTTAAACTAACAGGCCTATAATTCCCGGGTCACTTTTTGTCCCCTTTATGAACATTGGCACCACATTTGCTATGCAACAGTCCTGGGGAACAGACCCTGTCACTATAGAGTCCTTGAATATTAGATACATTATAGGGGTCTGGCTATTACATTACTTAACTCCCTTAGAACGTGGGGGTGAGTGCCTTCTGGACGTGATGATTTGTCTATTTTGATTTACTTTAGGCAGCACTGTACTTCTGCCTGGGTTAGACAGGTGACCTGTAGTTCTTCCTGGGTTAGACAGGTGACCTGTACTGGGGGCATTAATCTTATCCTGCATGTGGGGATAATGTTTTATACTTCCCTTTTGACTCTCAGTGAACATCTGGTTGCAGCGTTTTTTGGGAAGTTAAAAAAAAAAAAAAAAGTCAATTGGAATCCCAGCTGTTGGACATTTTCACATAGCAGCATTTTAATCAGTGTTTTACATGGGGCTTTAAGGCCAAAAGTAGAATTTCATAAAGAAAAACTATGACGGAATATTTGCCCCTCTTCCATCACATCTAATTTCCTGGTACTGTAATCCACAGCTGTCACATGCACAATTCAGTTTGGAAAATCCACTCCAAATCTGACTCGTATATATTTACTCTTAGGTCAAGGCCAGATGTGGTAGATATATATATTTTATGGAACTTGCTACAAATTTTTCACATGTGAACTGTGCTGTGAATTGTACTCTTTGTATTGCAAGGGGTGACTCTGCAACCAGTTCTCAATTTGAAAATCTGTAGCATTGCCCTGTTTCCCACTACATGTGGAAAAATAATGTGCGAGTACATAATCTTGCATTCAGCTGTGGATTTAATTCAAATATGGACTAACTTTAATGCAAGTATGTCTCCCTAGACAAGATGATGAAGAAACCTACTGCCGTGTTGTAATGGAGTATGCAAGAGCATGCTCTCATTCTGGTTTTCCCATACGAGACTGGCGAGATGACTTCCCTGCATGCAGTAAGTGACTTATAATGGTTATAGTACCATTTTTATTCTGTGTTTTAAATTCTGATGTATCTACCATATAAATCTACTTGTATACAAAAATGCAAAAAAGTATAGAGAATTAGAAGTGCAAGTGTCAGACAATGATCCTCATGAATAGCATTAATATTTTACATTAATGCTTCCAAATTTTTATTTTCTCTGCCTTTCTACGATATATTAAGAAGCTGGTATCATGATGTGATTTACCAATATAAAAGTCTTCATTTTTTCAAGGCATTCTAATAAGCACCCATTATAAATAGATATTATAATAATTAAAAACTATTTAGAAATAAAAAAATATATATCCTATTATCCTTTCCCAAGATGGGACATACGATGCATAATGTGCAAAAACCATTGTGCATTAGACAGCACTATACAGATAACTGTAAATGTCTGGGCGTTAGTGAATATAATGCCCACATATATTAAGATTTTCATGTGCCAGTCTACAAAATTTGTTGAAATAATTTTTGCCAAATTTATTAAAGAGTACCTATCATCCTAACTCTCCCTAATTCCCCATCCCCATCTGTCCCTGACTCTGTCTAACACTATCCCTGTCCTTTATTTTTAATAAAAAACACTAGAAAAACCTCTTTTGAGCTATCTTCGGTAGCTCAGTAGCCTGACGTTTGTGAGAGGCAGAAGTGGGCATGGCCCGGCAGGCGCAACGTCATCTGATGCCTACCGGGGGTCGCGGACCCAATGTGTACAATAAGAAGAACATCGCTCCACTGACTCGGGCGAGCACACGCAGGTTCTCTTTGTCGGGGTTCGGAGCCTGAGGACACGACTGGCCGGCCGAGTCAGGAGCGTGCCCCTCTGAAGTGCAAGTACAGCGCTCGCTCCCGTCTGTCATTCAGATAGCTGCGCTGAGCTCTTACGAGTCCTGGCTGCAGAGTGATTTCAGACTCATGCCCTGAATCCGAAATCACTAGCCCCTAATGGAGGATTTTTCAAAGTAAAAATATACGTGAAAAGAAGCAAAAACTTTTAATAAAACCAATTGGAAAGATGTTCATTAGGGTTTGATCTGTCATATATAAAAGTTTTTTTTTTCATTAGAGGTACACTTTAAAAGGCTTTTAAAATGAATAAATATGGGAAAAGTTGAAAATCATACCCAAACTGGTGAGTGCCAAGAATTGTTCAATATGATTTGTAATTGTTTTACATAAAAATCGGGCCCAGAACTATTGGTAAATTCTCCAAACTGTGATCTTGGTAAAGGGGCATTCCCATCTGATGAAATGATCTGACCGGCGAGTGTCTGAATGCTGGTTCTCTCACTGATTACGAGAATGGGGACTAATTTGTCCTTGGAATAAATAGTGCAGTTCAGTTAGACAGTTTTCATAATTTTGCCCCTGAGGATATTAATATAATTTAACACTTTATTTCAGCTGAAAAATGTGAGAACAATTTTGTTCATCGGGACTGTATAAGCTGCTGCCCGCCAACTTGTACTTATGAAAAAGAATGTCTTGGAAGCAATCTGCACTGCCTGGATGGATGTTACTGTCCAGAAGGTAAGTACTAAAAGGATTACCACATTGCCACTGTTACAGATTCATAAAATGTACATCTTCAGTAGTGTGGTTTATATACACACATGTGCTTATGGTATTCAACAAAGCAAAAAAAGTATACCGGTCCAAATGATGATTAAAGGATACTTATGGCATCTAGCAGGAGAATATAGTCCTATTAATGTATACATCTGTACCTTTTCTGGGGTATACAACACACATAGGATTGTAGTCACTTAATGGTGATGTTTTCAGCAATTACGGCAGTAATGCTTGACTGTACATACATGATCTCTTTGGTTGCCATCTGTACCTTTTGTAATGTATCCCCTTATGATTTTCTCCATATTCTACTTCTGTGCCTTATTGGTTAATGGCTATTAAAAAGTCACTCTACCATTCACTAATATTGTGAGGATTTATTGCAATATTTCTGGACTAAGAGGATGAGGATATTCTAAAAGTTGAGGCTGTGAGCCTAGGGGTATGTTCTCATTGAGTAATGTGAACTGAATCTCCGCTTGCAGAATTACGCGAGCAGCGATTCCATCTGGAGGCCACCACTGAAATACTTAGGCGGTAGGACAGCGCGGCCCTATGCTGTCACCATTTACGGCAATGCAGGGCTCGCGGACGTCCGGGCAAAGAATAAACATGTTCTTGTTTTGCATGGATTAATTTCAGTGGACTCATTCACACTAATGTTAGGGGTTCACACTGCGGAATTCAGTATGAACATACCCTAATATTGAAGCGTACGACCCGAAACTTTAATCTAATGGACTATTTTGGCATGTAATATATTTGTGAATGGCTTCAGCAAGAAACAATATATTAGGCTGCCCATAAATCATGTCATCTGGATGCAGTAACAGTGATCAAAAACAGCTTGAAATTTCATAACAATATAATATAAAAAGGGAAATTATGATTAGCTGAATATGTCAGTGCACTTGTGAAATGGGTATCCTGAAGATGCTGATATGTTGGGCCTCGTTTGGGAACAATAAAAAACAAGAAAAAAATCAATAGATTCAATATAATTATGTTAGTTGGTAATATTTACTGGAATTCTACAGTGTAGCTATTTAATAGAGCTATTTTAAATTTTCTAACGTATACCCATGTATATGACTTTTCTGCCTTAATGGCTATTTTTTTGCTTTTTTTGAACTAGGGCTTATCTTGGACAACGGCTCCTGTGTTTCTGTTACTAGCTGCCCTTGTATTTACCATGGGACAGCTTACCCAGCAGGTTCCAAAATAGAACAAGAATGCAGCATGTGGTAATTATTGCTAAGGACATTATTACACATATTAATTTATTTCCTTTTAACTGCATCACCCACATATTTTATAATTCTGTACTCTGACACAGACTGAAATCGCATCAGTCCCTGCAGGGCATCACTGTAGGGCATCTGTTGGGCCCCCACCAATCATAAGAATGGAAGGCAAGGAGAGCTAGCATTGCTCGGCCACCATTCCTTTCACTGTCTGTAGGATTTCTAAACATTGGTGGTTTCAGATCTTGGCAATGTTTGAAAAGGCTATAGAGAATTAATACATTGGACCTTCACCAATCAGCTTGCCCCTATGCCAGGTCTTCTCAAACTTTTTCTACTCAAGCCTCACTACACAAACCAAACTGATGCCTAGTTCTCACCAGACAGACCAAGAGAATGCCTGGCCTTGCTATATGTATTGGAAGCCCACGTTAAAATGATAAATATTGCTTAGTCTACCATTCAATTGTCTACTAAATGCTGTATAACATTAAAATAAGAACAACGCGCCAATAATGTTGCTAAACCAGAGATTATTGCAGCCAGGTGAAGAACACGACAGTTTATAGTCACTTCTGTGAAAGCTACCTCTCTAGCTTATGTTACTGATTTTGCATATTACATTTTTATATTGTAGTATTTGCACTGGCGGTGTTTGGAACTGCACAGAACATGAATGTCCATGTAAGTTTTATTATATTAACTAGGATTTCTTGTATTTTTGTATTTGCATATCTTCAAATCTGTGTGTCCAGGAATACTTGTAAATTTGCTAGTTTTAAATCACTTAAGCTAGCTACTTAGACAGCTTAGTGTTTTTATTGACAAAACAAAGTGATAAACCAATCAGCTTTTACAATGCAATAACATTGACTTTTGTTCATTGTGGCCTGTGTGCATTAAAAATAAAGGCATAACACCAAAAAGTTTACGTACAAGTCAGGAAATCAGGGGCCCCATACAGCCAAAGTGTCTGTCCCCCCCAAAAAAAAAGCTGCTCAGGCCCCCACGGATAAATAGAATTAGCTTAGCGCTGTGTCCTTTTGGTTCAAGTTGTTGAAGTCGGAAGCATTGTACCTTGCAGGACTTCTGTTCCTCCTCACGGTCGGCACTGAGCTCTTTCTCCCCCGCCTCTTCACTACTTTTTTTCAACTGCATGGATCCACCTGAGATGAGGGCAGGGCACAGGGAGAGTGGGGAGGACCCTGCAGAAAGTGCAGGAGGAGGGGCAACACCCCTGTGATTTCAGTTTGGTGGGCCCTGCTCTTTTACTAGGGGACTATTCTTTTAAACTAGATAATACATTGTAGTGTGTGGAATGCTGGAGATGTCCACACAGTGGGCCTCTTTCTATATGTCATTTATCCCTGGCCTTTGACAGTAGTGCTGCCAGTGCTGACCCTGAAGAAGACACATGTCTATGGGTGTCATTTACTAAAAGGCCTGTACTCTCTATCATCCTAACCCATATGCCCTGGGTTTCTTTTGTAAACAAAAAACTGAGAGAGTTTGAGTTAGAGCTTCCATTTTAACAACATGAGAAAGATAAATCAAAGTACCATACTATAAAAAAAAATTTATGTATACCTAAAATAAACATAACACTGGGTTAGTCAATACTAAACTGCTCATATAGGTTGATAGCGCTACTCACACTGATGTCCATGCTACTTTCCTTATATACGCCCATTGGGCTGTTTCTGAAAAAGTGATTAACCGCAGCATGCAAATTATGGCGTTTGGTGCATCTGGGGCGTTACTTAGCAACTAAGCTTACCACTACACCTGCCTTTCAGCTCAGGTAAGAACCCCTCCTTATGATAATTCATGAATCTTTCTGCAGTGACGTAGCTGAACCAAACGATAAGATCTTGTGGTTGCATGGTAACAACATGGGCACGGCACCCCAACACTGTTACTGTGCAAATGCAAGATCTCAGATAGATCACTACAGGGGAGGTTCAAGAATATACATAAGTAGGGGTTCTTACTGGAGCTGACCGGCTGGCATTCGGTGCACTTAGGGGCTCATTTACACCCTCATTGAATGCCCTAAATTGCATAATTGCAGTTTTTCAGAATAACCATGCAACAGGTAGACATGAGAAAAGTAGCATAGACCTCAATCGAGGAGCCTATACCGAAAGGTTAGTATGGACTGTCCCATTAACCAGCTACCATTACCGACTATTTTGATTTCTTTGTTTTTTTATATGAAAATGAAACAGTTTTAACTACAAAAATTATCCTTTCTCTTTACAGCTGAATGTTCTGTGGTTGGAGATTCTCATTTTACAACTTTTGATGGACGTTATTTTACATTCTTGGGCTTGTGTCAGTACATTCTGGTGAAGGGCATTGGAAAAGATAAATTTACAGTCACATTACAGAAATCTTCCTGTGAACAGGTGAGAGCAATTGCCTGACTGCATGAAACTCCTGATTAATATGCAATGAATTATAAAAAGTACTTGCCTGTTGTGTGAAAATGGAATGGGGTAGTCAGGGGAACTAAACTTATCAGAAACTTTTAGGGAATAAGTGTCTGATCGCGGGGGTCTGATCGCTGGGACCCACAGCAATCTCCTCTATGGAGCCCTGTGCTCTATAGGGGGTGCAGAGGTAGAAGTCGCATGAGGGCCCTGGTGCCTAAGGGGGCCCCAATGCACATATGCCCCTTAAGAGACCAGTATTATATTTGGCACATGGAGCCTTGTTAAAGATTCAGCATCGGGGACCAGAAGCTACAAGTTACGCCTCAGTTCAGCATGCTCTGGCCACACCTTCCTGGAGGAACACAAGTGACAGTCCACTCAGCCAATCACTAGCCGCAGTGAGTCATTGGCTGAATGGGCCATCACTTGCACTCATCCAGGAAAGTGGGGTTCAGAGTGCTCCAAGGACTAGTAAGTAGATGGGGCCCTGTACAGGAGATTGTGAGGGTCCCAGTGGTCAGACATCCCTCCGTGATCAGACACTTAAATGAACCAGGATAACATGTAATTTATTCATGTAAATCTCTGCGAATTCTGGGCTTAGAAGTCCAGTGGGTGGTACTGTTCAGTGGCTGACATCTATTAGGAGAGATATCAATTACTGAGTAGGACCGCCCAAAATGAGCAGATATTTATATGAATAAAGGACAAGTTATCCTGGAACTATTGTCCTAAAAAGTAAATCTATCTGCTCAGCTCCTCCTGTCTGTAACATGAAGTTTGCAGATTATTCCCTTTAATTGCTTGTCGTATATAATAGTTTTATGATTTTTAAGTAACTAACTTCCTGGTGATATTGTGGTAATCTTATACTCAGTGGTCACTCTGACCACAGACATGGAAAGTGACTGAGCACCATCCTGAGCCTCTAGTGAGACAATGTGAGATTTTGGGATACTTCAGACTCCCTTTTGACACAGCTAAGTTGTGGTCATTGATCTTAAAGGGGTTTATACATCTTATTCCCTATCCAAAGGATAAGGGAAAATATATATGATCGCAGGGGTCCCGCCGCTGGGGACCCCCATGATCTCGGGCTGCCTTCGAGACAGAGTTGTGACGTGACGCCACGCCTCCTAGTGACGATATGCCATGCCACACCCATTCCATTCATGTCTATGGAAGGGGGCGTGACAGCCATCACACTCCCTCCCATAGTCATGAATGGAGGGGGCGTGGTGTGATGTCACTAGGGGGCATGGCCGGGATGTCACGTCCCCCATCTCAGAGGCTGCGCCCGGCACAGAATGCTGGTAGCTGCATTGAGATCGCGGGGGTCCCCAGCAGCGGGACCCCTGCGATCATACATCTTATCCCCTATTCTTTGGATAGGGGATAAGATGTATTAAGCCGGAATACCCCTTTAAATGTTACATATTGAACAGAGCTGCAAACAAGTGATCTGGCAGTTGTATATGGCGGAAAAGCGTCAACCATTCACCGCATGAGTGTGTCGACAAGCTTGTGTGGTGTTAGGCTGCCGCATTTTTGCTGCCTGTGGTGCCAGATCATTTGTTTAACCCAATGGTACTTTTGATTTATCTACTGTGTCCTGGAAATGCAAATTTTCCTAACTATATTGGAACACTGTTCATTTCTTAGTTTGTATTCATAAGGTCACACAAAACATGCAGCAAAAATCTTCAATTTACAAATATTTTGCGCAAACACACCTTTTTTTTTTTTTTTTTTTTTTTACAAGTGCCTGGCCATTCCATGAATATTTTGTGCATGGCTGCTCAAGAATCAGTTTCTATTACAACACAAACAGGTGTCTTAATAGAACACATCAATCTTCTGATGGGCAGGGAGCTCTCCAATTTACCACAAAGCAGATGAATGAAGCATCTCAGTTGACTAGTTGTACTCAAGACATTGTCTGAGTTGCGCATTGATAGAACATACAAATTTTAGGATGTCATCCAACTGAAGAGTCGCTCTAAAACCAACAAATAGTTTTGAACAAATGGTACTTTGTGTAGGACTAGATTACCTTCAAAGTCCTGGAATCTAAGCCCATACAGAAGGTATTTGTTTTTTTTAGATCCAAGCGAGGCACTTATGCTGAGTGGACAGATGAACAGCTAAATAGATAGAATGATATTTCACTTTATCTCCCTGAGAATGTCCTTAAAAGAAATAAGGCAACAGGTTCTGTATATTTTTTGGCAAGTCAGTCAGATTTACTAATGTAAAATATCAGTCCACAGGAATTTATAAAAAATTGGATTTATTCAATAAATCCATGTGAATTTATATTCTTCCGAGACAAGACCTTCCTTTCTGACTGGTCTAGGTTGGGGGCAGCCGTCAGACATTTCGCCTATAACTACATGTGCCCAACACCACCAAAATAAGCAGTTTATCTGTTTTTCTTCTAAAAAAAAATGGTATGGCTTATTATAAGGCAATGTTGATTAATGACAATCCCATAACAATGGCCATAACTTCAAGAGGTGCAGAATTAGCAAGTGCACCTTGGTGTCTGGGGTCCTCAAAAGCACAACCAGTTTTATAAATAGCACATGGTAGGTAAAAGGCATGTTATAGATTTTCAGTTGCAGACCTTCAAGTTATATCCCAGGATTTTTCCAAAACATGTCATTTTGATTGAAAGAAAATGTACTGGTTCTCAAGGACTAATGTGGTAGTATGGGTGAAGCAGATAGTATGAGTGTGTATGTGGGAGTAGTAGACTACATGGATATAGCCTGAAAAATGCCCAAAAGTAAATAAATATCAGAAAATTACAGTTTTAAAATGGCTAGTTTAGTGAATAAGTAATTCATAAAACATCAAAGTGGATGCTGGCAATTTTTAAATCAATGAACTGCAGCGGCTTTTGCAGGTGCAGAGACCTGCCGTCGCTGCCGGCTTCTCTCCCCCTGCTATCGGCACCGCTGCCCCTTCTCTCCCCCATTGCCGGCGCCGATAGCCAGGGGGAGAGAAGCGGCGCCGGCAATGGGGCAGAGGCGCCGACAGACAGGGGGAGAGAAGGGGCAGCGGCACCCATTGCCGGTGCCTCTGCCCCGTTGCCTCCCCCATCCTCGGTTGTATAATTACCTGTTGCCGGGGTCGGGTCCGCGCTGCTTCAGGCCTCTGGTGTGCGTCCCCTGCGCCGTTGCTATGCGCTGCAAGACGCAATGATGAGTGACGTCACTCGTCATTGCGCCGCGCCGTGCAGCGGGAGAGAAGGGGCAGCGGCACCAATAGCCAGGAGGGGAGAAGGGGCAGCGGCGCCGATAGCAGGGGGAGAGAAACGGCGGCAGCAGGGCTCTAGACCCCAGGAAAGGCAGGGGGAGAGAAGCGGGCAGTGACAGCCTCTCTCCCCTGCCTTTCCTGGGGGCTTCTGCAGGGTCAGAAACAGTGTATTGGGATACACACACACACACACACACACTCATTTTACTAAGGATATTTGGGTAAAAAACTTTTTTTTAACCAAATATCCTTGGTAAAATGAGGGTGCGTGTTATAGGCCGGTGCGTGGTATACCCTGATAAATACGGTAGTTAGAATTATACAATAAAATAAGTAAACTAGTAGGCACTGTCCACAGATGGCTTCCAATTTGTTTTAAAAATAATCATAGCTGCCAAAAAACAATGGTGCATAGAGGGATAGAAAAAGGTGGTAGTTTGTATAAAGTAAATGAAGCGCTAATGCGATGGATGTCCGATCCATGTGATCAATAAATCCATAAGCACGTAAATGTTTGTACAATTGCTGTAGCTTTGTGGTGGGTAAGACACTGTAGCGCGAACCCTTGGTTCCAGGCACAGAACGTCTTCAAGCTTCGGATCCCAGCAGATCGCACCAGTGCTATATTTTCAAGCATGAAAGACTGCTGTTAAACAGACAAGCCCCGTTAGCGAGCGATGTCTTGGCGCGCAGGATACTTGGCTGATTCGGTCCTCGTGGAGACATGCGCACACCAGTGATGCGCTGAGTATGCTTTGAGTCTTTGGCAGGTTGGAAGTGTGGCGTGGATACAATTCAGCATCAGATGCGTTTAGAGCCTCCTGGGCTCTTCCTCAGTGATGTGTCACATCAGTGAGGAAGAGCCCAGGAGGCTTGAAACGTGTCCGATGCTGAACTGTATCCACCCACACTTCCAACCTTCCATCTACACACAGGATCTTTGAAACCCAACCAGAATAACCAGTGGGTTCTTGGTCATCTCTCTACTGATGCTCTTCTCCCCTGATTACTTGAGGGGCCAGCTTTAGGAAGAGTCCTGTTCTAGTTCTTTTCTATTTCTGAATTATGGAGACCACTGTGCTCTTAGGAACTTTTAGTGCAGCAGAGATTTTATTGTATCCTTTTCAGATCTGTACCTCCGCACTTGTGTTTGAGCTTTACAGGTAGGCTTTCCACCTTATAGCTTGATTTTTTCCTATGATATGCATTGTTAGCTATGCTACTTTATAGAGACAGGGCTGTGTCTTTCCAAATCCTGTCCAATCAGCTGAATTTACCACAGGTGACTCCAATCAAGGTGTAGAAACATCTCAGAGATGAAGAGGAATAGGAGGCCCTAGAGCTAAATTCCAATGATCACATCAAAGGGTCAATGTCAAATTTTAGTTTTCCTTTTTTTAATAAATTTGCAAAATTATTTAAGCACAAGGCGCAGCATAACAATATGTGAAAAGGTCTGAAAACTTTCCAAATGCATTGTAAATAAAATTAGATCAGGCCATTTACAAAAGATAATGGTAACAGTTCATCCCCTCCCCCTCCATGCACAATGACTTCTATACATGTCACAAAGCATGCCTAGAAAACTCTCCCGTAGAAGTCAGTGAGTTTGATTTACTAAGAGTGGAGTGGAGTTTTCTGTGTGGCTTTTTTTTTTCCGACCGGTATTTTTCCACGGTATTTACAAAATTTTGTATATGCTTTGCTTTTCCCTGTCTTGCTTTTTTTTCATTTTTTTTTTACAACTGTTCTGATCTGTTGGGTTTTCCAGAGTTCAAATCAACCACTTTTTAAATATCTGACATACACCCGCTTTTTGTCTGGGTCACACCTCTTTCCCTGGTGGACATGCCCCTTTTTGGGGGGTTTTCCGAAAAAAGTGGAGAGTTGGTTGGGTGTATTGTATTTTTCAGCCACAAAACCTGATAAAAAGCCATTGGGAACACTTTAGTAAATAACCCCCAATGTGTCAGCTCCAGTCTATTGTTTCTTATGCTCATGGAGCTACTGTAAAGCATATTTCTAAAAGGTGTGCAGACAGCCCAGGTAAGATAGCTGCCCGATATTGTACAAAAGAAAAGTAATAAAAAAATAAATAAATAAATAAAAATGTATAGAAATAAGTAAAGTTATATAATTTCAGTATCTGCCACTTTATCAGTAAAACATTTCCTTTAAATTTTATAAACAGCAACAATTCCATTATTAATCATTAGGCTACGTTCACATTGACATCATGCTCCACTATAGAGAGCTCTATGGCCAAAGGGTGGGAGTTGAGCGGAGAATAAAATACTGTATATCTGACCCAGTATTGCCTGTTGTGCAAAGTGTCAATTTGGCTCCTTTGTTTGGAGCTGAGCAGACCCTGAATTGGTCAGAGCATGGCAGCAATGTAAACGTAGCATAACTTGTTTTTATTCACATTCACAGTAAAACACAATAAACGCAATATGAACGCATAAACTTCCATACCGTTTTGTAACAGATTGCTCTGGTACAATAACTTATTACAGTACAGTTCTATTCGAGTGAATAGCACAGAGCTAGGTGTATTATCAGAACCAGCTGCTATGTTGTAGTTTTAATAATGTAGAGGCCACTGCGTTCACCCACAATGTTGAGTTTCCTAATTAGCAAAAACAATAGGCCATACATCTAGTGTAAACAAGTAGCTACAACAAAACTGTTATCAACTTTCACTCAACTGAAATATCCAAAATAATAGTTAGCATGTTACTGGCAAAGGAAAGCTCAACATGATCACGGTCCAAAGCAAGATCGTGGCGTGCCGGGTTTGCCTAACCTATTTTAACACTATTGTTCAGTTCATTGATGTAGGTAAGGTAAAGCCACTTTGTAATGATTGTATGCTTTCTTTTTTAGCATTCTGACCATACATGCATTCAGTCGATAACACTTGTACTAGATGAGGATATTAATAAGCAGATCACTATCTTGAGGAATGGAGAAGTCCAGTTTGGTTCTAACCAGGGTATTATACTGAATGGTAAGTAGTCTATGGAAATACAATACATGAATAATGTACATACTGTTTAACTACTGGTTTGTTGGTTATCATAAAGGGTAAATTTGGAGAGAGTTGTCCACCTCACCCCACTGTAGAGTCTCAACTGACTGTTGCACTGATCCTGTGTTCACGATCTCACCTAACAACTTGTAAAACAAACAACTGGATCCAACAGGTGCAGTTAAAAAAAACTCTTGCCTTATTTATAGTGTCCATGGATTACAAAAATCACTTATCGGCCAGAACAACAACATGTTTCTGGCTCCTATGCACCCTTTATCATAGAACGTATTTGTGTTCTGGTTGCTAAGCAATTTTTGTAATGCATGGATGCTCTAACTAAATGGACACTTTCATTAAAGCACATTTTTTGCTATTGCACTCCTTATGGTAAATAAAAAATCTTTCTAATGTACCTTGTTTAAAAAAAAAAATAAGTTTTCTATATTTTATTTGTGTTTAAAAAAAGCTGCCACTAGGTGTCGTCCTACTTGTCCAGAGCACATACACCCCCCCCCCATCTCTTGCACAGACTTTAGACTCCTGCTGGCCTGGCAGATGTTCAAAATCAGGAAATGCATTCTGTAGTGCTGAGGGGGGGGGGGGGAGTATGCAGCCTTAGCCAATCAAAGCTAATCTCACATTGAACTGCTCTGGGCTGTATGGAACAGAGTGAGGGAAGAAGTTCTCCCCTGTATGGCTTCAGATGATGTCACATCTGCTGGGGAACGCCCCTTCCCTGTCTGTGAATCTGACAGAGTAGAAAATACAGAGAAATATCAAGGTAGAAAACTATAAAATATTTTAAAGGGGTTATCCACCATAAGGTGATTTTAGTATGTACCTGCCATACAGTAATGGACATGCTTAGGAATGATCTGCACTTAGTCTTGGGGCTAAATGGCTATGTTGTGAGATTACTATAACACTGTGGCTAGCTTTTTGTGAACTGGTATTTCCTGTTTGAGTTTTCCTCTTTTGCCTACAAATCCCATAATTCCATTTCAACCCTCCCACACATCAGTCACCCCACCCATTGAAACATAAATGAGATGCATCCATTCAAAAGACCTGTGGTTTTCAATCAGGGTGCCTACAGCTGTTGCATTAGTTGCAGATTGATCTCTCTCCCACCAAGCGATCGCTCCACCCATTGAAGCAGACATGCTCCCTGTCATCAGCTGACTAGTGAGGTCAGGTCTCGGCCGCATTGCAAGCTGGGAAAAATCTGAGACAACAGTCATTTTGTATGCTGTTAAAAATAAATATTGGGGTGAAAATCGCATAAGAATTTTGAGAAAACCGTCACACACAGGTACAGACACTATATTATGAACTACACTAACTTTACAGCCCCTGTGGCATAGTCAAATAAAAAAAAATCCTGGAATACCCCTTTAAAAAAAAAAAATAGGCAGGGGGTAATTTATCATGATGGGGGCAGTGATCTGGGGGGATTATAAAATAAGATCATGAGAGGTACAGATTTAACCATTCTCTTCTATGGAAATATATAAATACTTTACTTTGAAGACAAGGACGTAAGGTATACCACTTGCTAGGAGACACTTCACTGATGAAGCAAGAGAGAGATATTCAGTAAACCACACATTAAGAACAGAGTGAAAGCCATAATACCCACAACTGCTCAATTTTCCAAACGTGCATGCTACTTAATGGCAGAATAGGACCCTATTTCAAATTTGGCATGGTACCTATAGATGCTTTGTATTCACATGTTTTTAGACATAGACTTGATTATTCAAGTGCACATCAATGGTACTTAGGGACAAATTAAAAAAAAGAAAACAAAACAATGTAAATTGCACAACACAAGCATGGTAATTTAAGCCATTACAAAATTGGTGTGAATACTAAGCTCAACAAATAAAATGGTGACAGGGTCATTGGTTTGGCCTGATCCCACAGAAGTGTTATTCCAAATTCTCATCTCAATCCAATCTACCTTTTGTGGAACGGTTGATAAAATAAATCTGATCATCATAGGAGACTTTACAACTCACAGGACATAAAAGCCACTATAGGCAAATCTTTAGAGATCTTGTGTTTTGCATGCCTTGAAGGGTTAATAGCTGTTATTGCAGGATGAAAGGGAGCTGCACAATATCAGGCAGGTGTTTTTAATGGCAGGTTGGTGCATAGCCTAATAGCATAGTTGCGTGTGTTGTTTATTTATTAATTTATGCTGACAAAATCCTGCAACTTATTACAGAAATTGTTTCTATTTACATGAATCTTTGTCATAATCTTTTCGCTTATTATTTATTCAGCATAGTCAACTTGCATATTACTTTAGGTATAATTAAAGAGGGATAATACATTGGTAAACGACAGTGTGATACAGACAAATAGAAAGAATGGCGCAGGAAACTTATACAAGCTTACACACAATAAGGCATGTCTGGTAGAGGTATTGCTGCCATATTGGTTGGTTGAATTTTTAGGCCACTTTGTATGCTGGATGGAATGTATCAGATGGAGTGAGGGAGTTCCAGAAGTAAAGGAGAGGTTTATGAAAAGTTTTGTGTGAACAGGGAATTTAAATAAGGTTTTCATTGGCCCAGCATCGATTTGTAAAACACGAAGATTCAGAACTTAATCTTACCAACACCAGATTTACAGTTCAGACAGACGTAACAGTGGTTACAATAATTAACAGTTGGCTGTTGAGAAAATTATTTAATTGATAGTCAACTGACCAGCAATTCTTTGTTGTTGCAATGCATTCTCAGGAACAACACTAGGGGGCACATTGTTCCATAAAACAATCATATGCGGAATAACAACAGAACGCACAAAGATTCTCATCTATAATCCCTTTATGTACTTCTTTTTTACAGGTGATATTGAGGTTCGAAATTTGTCCTCAATGTTTGTGCAGCTAAAGACAAAGTTTGGAATAAGAATTCAGTTTGCTAAAGGAGGTGACAGACTTTATATTCAAGCTAATAGTTCCTGGAAGAGGAGAACATTGGGACTATGTGGGACATTTAATGGCAACCTAAGAGATGACTTTCTGTAAGACTATCTGACATTTACTTATATTTATTAAATGCCATTAGGAGATAAATGATAGAACTGTTCTAAAAAAAAAAATCAACAAAGTTGCAAAAATAACATGTTGCAAAACTCAAACAACTGTATTAAAAAATACACATTTGCTCAATTATTATAATGTGGAACACAGTTTCTTAAAGGGATGGGTGAAAACATAACACAGCTGTCCCATTTATGACAACTGCCTCACAGAAAACAGAAATTTCTAATAAATTCTCAAATGGCACAAAAAACTACTTAAATAATCCACTTTAGGGTAGATAGATCCAGAGCCACATGTGAGTAATACAAAAAACTACCCCCAGTGAAGAAAGACAAAAATTAAGAATCAGAATAATATGCACAAGTATACTATTTGTTAGGCTATGTTCGCATTTGTGTTGGAGGCTTTGTTCACACAGTTCAGGAACGAGATTTGGAGACAGGACTCGGTTACCAGCTGACTGTCAATCATGCAGGGACAGGGATGGGAGGGGAAGCAATGGGGGTCGGTCCAGGCTTCAGCACTTTTGGGGCTTAGAATAACCTCTTTGACACTTGGTTTCAGAGAATGAATGCATTTTTCTACATAATGGAACCACAGATATATGAAAAGTGCCATGTGTCTCCTTGCCCTAACAGCTATCTAACAGTTAATTTGGCTCTCAAATTTATGATAAATAATTAGATTTTATTGTGCAGTCCTATACAATTTGTTGTTAAAGGAAAACTGTCAGCAGGTTCACCCACACTAATCCCAATACACTGAGTTATAGTGTGGGTGAACAGGAGTCCATACAGGGGTCACTTAATTTTTTTTTTTTTAGTTGGGTTGCCGCTTTTTTTGTCCTGTAAAGTCCTGTAATTCACCCCCTTAGTTGTGCTCTGCTGGCATGTCCAACACCAGCAGTCCTACTTTGGGTCCCTTAGGAAGGTGCCTAAGCCCGGCCCCTTATTCGCAAATGCATTTTCTTCAACTCCACGTCCTAGTGACGAGGAGTCACACACCCCCAGAGTGCTGCACTCTGTATGCAGAGCGCATGCGCTAAAGATTTTATTCAGCTCTCATGTCCTGATCACGAGAGAGCTGTGCGTCCCTGGAGAGTGCTCTGCACAGTGTAACTGCGCATGTGCCAGGCCCTCCCTACTCCCGACTTCTGTAGCGAGGGCCCAGCGCATGCTCAGTTACGCTGCGCAGAGCCCTCTCCGGGAACGCACAACTCTTCAGCGCATTCACTCTGCATACAAAGCGCAATGCTCAGGGGACGTGTGATTCAACGTGGAGTTGAAGAAAATACATGTGTGAATAAGGGGGGCGGGCTTAGGCACCTTCCACCGGGACCCAAAGTATGACTGCCAACGGGGGACACACTATCTAAAGGGGTGAAACACAGGACTTTACAGGATGAAAACTCAGCAGCAACCCAACAAAAAAATGTAAGTTACCCCTGTATGGACTCCTGTTCACCCACACTATAACCCAGTGTATTGGGTTTAGTGTGGGTTAACTTGCTGACAGTTTTCCTTTAATGTTTCGGTCCTACCTGGACCTTCATCATAACATACAGGACTGCTGAGGAGGAATGAGGAGAAATGAAAATAAATGGCCGAGCGGCATGCCGTAGGAGAATGTAGTGGTGACCTAGGTCACTGAGGCAATGACTGAAACGTTAACAACAAATTGTATATAAGGACTGCACAATAAAATGTAATTACGCATCATAAATTTGAGTGTCAAGTTTATTCACGAAGATTTGATACACACTGGGATTCCCACTTGTGCATCTATCCAAAGGGATTGCCATATTGATTTGCTTTCAGTGTGAGCAGTAAACATTGATTGCAGCGGACAGATTCCCTTTACCCCCAACACTCTTATGATGACAAATGTCCTATAGTAGTTACCCTATAGACTTAAAGGAAAATAAATGAGCTGCACATGTAAGGCTTTGTTCACAACAGCGCTGAGCTTCGTTCAAGGGAGCATTCGCTGCGTCTGTTCAAATCACGGGAGTTTCCATCTCAAAATGTTGTATGTGCTCAGTGATAAAATAATGTTTTTCTTTCTCTATGACCCCATCTTCTTTCTCTGAAGTAAGAAAATATAAAAAATTACTACATGGGCTATGTTTGCTCATTAAAGATTCTAAAGATTAAAAGGTTTCTCTCTTTTTTCATGCCAAATTCCATTTTATGCAAATTAAATTAAAAAATATCTGTAATTCCTTTTTCTTTTTGTTGTCTTCTGCTCTGATATATATTTTTTCGCTACATGTATTGGAATACTTAAGCCTCATATTACTTTGGTATTGTTTGGATTAAATTAACAAAAATGTATTTTAAAACAAATCACAGGAGTTGAGCAGAAAAGAAAAGACTGCAGGTCCATTTTTTTCTCCGCTTAACTCCTGGAGAAAAAAAACCAGACACCAGACAGAAACTAGACAAACCCCATTTAAAGTCAATGGGACCCGTTGGTGTTCATTGTGCAACAGACCATTCCGGTTCGCTGGTTGTCACTGGAACGGATTTGGTATCAGAGCTCCTGAATGGAGTCCTAACACAGATAAGTACCTGTTGTCTCTCTGATGACGCTCGGTCCCCTAGTGAAACGTTAGGGCAGGTGCAGACTGATTTTAGCCAGGCAGGTTGTGGTAAATGGACCAGAAAAAGAGTCTCTGGAAGGTTCAGCACTAGGACATTTCATAGTCCAGTGAATGTAAAACAAATACAGAGACATCAGCACCACCTAGTGGGCAATGAGCAAACTGTCACCACAACCAGTCTGATCATTTTAACCCTCACTATTTTGTTGTCCTGAAACTATTTTAACTATAAGATTTACAATAAAAGTTACATTTTAGGCGGGTCTTTAGTGTAGGGTACCATTTCCCGGAGGGGCCGCCCCCTCTAATAAGGGGATTAGTTGTTTATAGTTATTAACCCAAGACCCACCGGGACCATTTCTCTTTATGACTAATAGTGTTGAGCGGCATAGGCCATATTCGAATTCGCGAATATTCGCGAATATATGGACGAATATTCGTCATATATTTGCGAATATTCGCATATTCGTAATATTCTCGTTTTATTTTCGCATATGCGAAAATTCGCGTATGCGAAAATTAACATACACGAAAATTAACACATACAAAATTAACATACGCGAAGATTCGCATATGCGAACATTTGCATATGCTAATGTTCGCATATGCGAATTTCCGCATGCCAATCTCACACAGTAGTATTAGAGCCTTCTTTACATCACACAAGCTGGAAGCAGAGAGGGGTGATCACTGTGATGTGTACTGTGAAAAAAAAAACCAAAAAAAAAAACCAATATTCGTAATTACGAATATATAGCGCTATATTCGAGAAATTCGCGAATATGCGATATTCGCGAATAATATTCGAATTGCGAATATTCGCGAGCAACACTAATGACTAACACAGATGTGACCTTGGTCTAAGTGTGCCTTAGTTCATTCCTAAAATCATTCTATTTTTCATCAGTTCTCCAGCAGGTATGATTGAAGGAACCCCACAACTTCATGCCAATGCCTGGAAAATATCATCAGCTTGTTTAACTCCAGTAAACATCCCTGTAATAGACCCATGTGACACTAATCTTCAGAATGGTAAGCTTATAGTCATAAGTATAAGTCATAAGTCCTATTGTGACAAAGATTATTTGCCTTATGCAGTCAAAAGAAAGCTTAAAGGAGTACTCCCATGGAAAACTTTTTTTTTTTTAAATCAACTTGTGCCAGAAAGTTAAACAGATTTGTAAATTACTTCTATTAAAAAATCTTAATCCTTCCAATACATTTTATGGGCTGTATACTATAGAGGAAATGCTTATCTTTGTGGATTTCTCTGATGTCACGACCACAGTGCTCTCTGCTGACCTCTGCTGTACATTTTAGGAACTGTCCAGAGCAGCATATGTTTGCTATGGGGATTTTCTCCTGCTCTGGGCAGTTCCAAAAATGGACTGCAGAGGTCAGCAGAGAGCACTGTGGTCGTGACATCAGAGTAATCCAAAAATAAATGCATTTCTTCTGTTGTATATAGCCCCTAAAAAGTACTGGAAGTATTAAGATTTTTTAATAGAAGTAATTTACAAATCTGTTTAAATTTCTGGCACTAGTTGATTTAAAATGTATTTTTTTCCTATGGGAGTACCCCTTTAAAGGGATTTTCCCAGAATAGATGGATAATTGTTTGATCATTGGGACACCAACAATTGGATCAACATGATTACTAAGACTGTGATCCCAAGGTCCCCATTCTTCCTCACAAGGATAATTGTAGTGAGGAGGAGTTTGGTGGTCAAGCATGTGCACTGCTGCCATGTCCTTCAAACTCTTTAGGAGATAATGCAAGTTGGCTGATGTCTCGATGTATACACCAAACGCAACCTAAGGAGACATATAATTATAAATGTAACATATGTAATCATTTTGTTTTTCAGTTGGATATGCAACCAACTGTGATGTTATCAATCAGGAACTTTTTGCTCCATGTCATGCCTACGTGAGTCCAGGATTGTATTACCAGTTGTGTCGTTTTGATGCATGTAAATGTGGCAGTACTTGTCTTTGCAATGCCCTGGCTCACTATGCCTACATTTGCAACAAGCATGGGGTATCCATCAACTTCAGATCACAGGTTTCATTTTGTGGTGAGTAAGTAGATACAACAGCATCGTATAATGTGATGAATAATCGTGTTCTGTATATTTGTCTATGCATCATAAATATCTTTTGGAGTTACTGGATCTTATTACTTATTGTCTTCTTACAGACAATGCTCCATAGATGACCTAATTTGCATTGTATTTTCAGACAAAGCATTACCTGTAAGACTCCATATCTTAGCTGGATCTCCTCAATGAGAATCATTACTCCTGCTCAGGGCATCAAAGACATTTCATCCAGCCAACAAGTACACTACTCTGTACTGAGAAGGAGAAATAACCATAAAACAGATGCCTATATTGGGTGTCTGCTTTACATTTCTAATCAAGTTTCATAGATCTTTTACAGGTTAAGCATTAACTTACAAAGTAGCTTCCAACTGTTGACGAAGGAGTAATATTTATCTATTGTAGCTGTAAGGGTCCATAATTATCTCAAACTAAAGCTGGCCATATATACATAAGATGAATGGAGACAGAAATGTCCAATCCTGAAATTTCAGTCACTCACTTTAAGATTATCTGCAAACTGTGTCTCTGATCTGCCATTTGAGTCAGGCATGTTAATGGCTGGATTGTTTTATGAACAAGGAGGTTAATGACCGTTTGGCAGCAATCATATTTTATATCCAGATGTAGTTGTAAAAATTAGCTTCTCAGTACTTTTAACATCTTCTGAATAGTAGTTTAAAGGAAATCTGTCATCAGTGTCACCTGCACTAACCTGTAGGTACAGACAGGTAGTGCAGGTGACACTGATGACAATTTTACTTACCTTGTCCTGTTCCGTGCTAATGTTCTCTGGCAATCCTCTTCGGTATCTTCAGCTCCGGGCCCGACTTGGAGCATGACATCACCGCTGCTGTTCTCTGCTGGGTCCTGCTGCAAGCAAACAGCAGCTGTGACGTCACTAAGCTCCACCCATGCTCCAAGTTGGTCCCAAAGCTGAAGATACCGAAGAGGATTGCTGGAGAACCACAGCATGGAACGGGACAAGGTAAGTACCAGTGTCCTGGACAGGGCCTCTTTTAGGCTTAGCGTGGCCCTAGGCAAAATCAAAAGAGGGGCCCCAAAAGTCGTAATAGTACACTAACCAGATTTGCAAATTTTTGGTCACTTCAAATACCATAAAAAATATCTAAAAAAGCAATTGACAAGTCCCATCAAAACAAAAATGGTACCGATAAAAACTACAAAACACAGTGCAAAAAATGACCCTCATACATCCCCATATACAGAAAAATAAGAGTTATAGGGATCAGAATAGTACAATTTTATATTTTTGTATAGTTCCCCACATTAGGTTGGCAGTATAGTTCCCCCACATTAGATAGGCAGTATAGTTCCCCCACATTAGGTTGGCAGTATAGTTCCCCCCACATTAGATAGGCAGTATAGTTCCCCCACATTAGGTTGGCAGTATAGTTCCCCCCACATTAGGTCGGCAGTATAGTCCCCCCCCACATTAGGTTGGCAGTATAGTTCCCCCACATTAGGTTGGCAGTATAGTTCCCCCACATTAGGTTGGCAGTATATTCCCCCACATTAGGTTTGCAGTATAGTTCCCCCACATTAGGTTGGCAGTATAGTTCCCCCACATTAGGTTGGCAGTATAGTTCCCCCACATTAAGTTGGCAGTATGTTCCCCCACATTAGGTTGCAGTCCCCCCCATTAGGTAGGCAGTATGTTCCCCCACATTAGGTGGCAGTTCCCCTCCCCCCCATTAGGTTGGCAGTATAGTTCCCCCACATTAGGTAGGCAGTATAGTTTCCCCACATTAGGTGCAGTATGTTCCCCCACATTAGGCTGGCAGTATAGTTCCCCCACAAGAGATTTCAGTCCCCCCCCAATTAGGTAGGCAGTATGTTCCCCCACATTAGGTCGCAGTTCCCCCCCCCCATAAGGTTGGCAGTATGTTCCCCCCATTAGGTAGGCAGTATAGTTTCCCCCCATTAGGTTGGCAGTATGTTCCCCCCACATTAGGTTGCAGTCCCCCCCCCATTAGGTTGGCTGTATGTTCCCCCACACTAGGTATCAGTCTCCCCCATTAGGTTTGCAGTATGTTCCCCCCACATTAGGTTGCAGTCCCCCCCCCATTAGGTTGGTAGTATGTTCCCCCACATTAGGTTGGCAGTATAGTTCCTCCCCCCCCCTACTTTTTCTATTTTTCACAATTCTTTACCTGGCCGCGCTCCGCAGGCTCAGGTAATGTGGCGGGTCTTGTGGGCTGTGGGGATAATATGACAAGTGACGTTTCCTGCCGGGTTCTCTATGCTGCGTCAGAGATGTCACTCCTCATTTCCTGCAGCCGGACACAGAACGCTTCACGACACAGTTTTTTTTTTACTACACTGGCGCTGCAGGAAATGAGGAGTGAGGCCGCATAGAGGACCCGGCAGGACATGTCATATTATTCACACAGCCCGCAAGCCCACCGTTTTAAAGTGACCGCGACCGGGTTGCTTATCTTTAACAAGCAGCCGGCGCTGCGGACACTTTAAAACAGTTGCTCCCCCCCACTGAGCAGCCGGCAGGGGGCCCCCTGGGGGATGGGGGCCCTAGGCAATTGCCTGGGTTGCCCCCCCCTAACGCCGGCCCTGGTCCCGGATCATTGTCCCATAAGTACCATTGTCATCTGTACCCACAGGTTAGTGCAGGGGACACTAATGACAGATTTCCTTTAAGTCTAACATTGGTTTGCCTTTTTAAATGTGTGTAGTGTTTGTTGGCTTTTAACCAGTAAAGTACACTGTGATATTTTCAAATCATAAGGTATGAATGTAATACTGATTGACAACCTAAAAAGTAGATGCCTCTGAAAGACCTGAAGGCATTTGTCAGGCCTCCGGCTGCCATGATAACCTATCTGCACCCTGCGATCATTATTTAAGATGCAGGTTTCACTGATCTTGGCTGTTATAGCTGAAGCTTTGCTGTAAGATGAGATGAGCGCCTACTGTTGATCACAAGGGCACATCATTAAGAGAATTGGCCCTTTAGAAAGGCATTCCATGGGATTCATATACAGTAGTAGCAGAGTGAACAGTTGTAGTGAATTAACTAGATGTGTAATCCCACCAAGTATGACTTTTATCTCTCCTTCATTTGTATGTCAATGTATTTTATTAGGTAAAAAAGATGATTTGGTGGCCCAGTACGGGAGGTGTTATCCCGTACCCTTGCTGCCCTGTCCTGCAGCCTCCCTTCAGTGTCCCCTGGGCTCCCTTGTACATGTTTCCCCCTGTACATATGTTCTGCATTGTAATGTATTATAAAATGTCTTGTTGCTTTAAGAGTTGTACCATCTGATATGTCATGTGATTGTTACCCAGGAGTTATCAGTGACCAGGTGACCCCAAGGGTGACCTATGGGCTCCCTGCTAGTCTCCCCCATATAAGCCCTGGGTTTAGCTAGCTTGTTCTCTTTCGTTTTTGGAGATGTCTTTGCTGAGGTCAGTCCTGCCTAGTGTGTGTGTCCAGAGTGTTGGAGGCCTCAAAGTCAAGTCCTGCAGCCACCATCAAATGCAAGTAAGCTACAGACATAGCTTTGTCAGTCTTCAGTCAAGTCAAGTCAGTCCCTGTCATCTGTCAAATCAGCGTGGCCTGCATTACATTGTCCAGTCCTAATACAAATCCCAGCAAGCCCTTAAGGTCTCTGAGTCACTGGTCACCTCAGTGGGCCCTGCCTGAACTGTATAGACTTTACCATCTGTCTACCCTCAGTAAAGCTACAGTTATCCGTAACTTGGCGTCGGAATCATTATTGCCCCCCGTGCCTAGCCCAGGATCTAGCGGTATACCTTCGGGTGGTATCGAGGATAAACCACGCCCTGGTGTCAGGAATACAAGGGGTTAATGCCATCTGCCCCAGGGTAATAACATCTGCCCTCATCACATCCCGTTACCATAATGACATGTCATGTCAAAAGTTTTGATAGGGTCTGTCAGGGTGTGTCTAGTGAAACTGAATGAAGATTGCAGTAAGCAGGGGAGTGAAGCACATATGTGTCTTTACCTGCTCATTCTAATGATGGATCAAAACTTTATGATGTCTTTGTCATGTCAAAAGTTATTTTTAATTGACAAAGGCACTTTAAAACATATTACTTATTGGTGTTGGTAAGGAAAAACAAGGTTGGCTCATGATTAAATCCCTTTTGTCGACCATCCTAGAAGTTCTAGAGTAAAATGATTGAAAACAAGATGCTGAACAATAGTTACCAATAAGATAACCACTGTAATGAAGACATTACAATGACCATATTTGATAATAATTATCTGCCAGTTTAATCGGGCATGTTGCTGGTGGGAATGTTTGCCTTGAGATTCAAATCATCCCTTTAGGTACTCTTAGGCTATGTTTACATAACAGAATGTCAGGACGGAGAATCTCCGTGCGGACATTCCGGACACTGCGGGGCACCGACATAATATGCTGGCACTAGGACCGCACAAGAATGTGCCTTCTCATAGATGGCTATGCATTCCATGCGGTTCTCGCAACAAAGAATGAACGTGAATGGACATGGAAAAAGGAATTTCCGTGCTGGAAACATCTGGCACGGAAATTCCGTCATGTGCACAGAGCAGAAGAATCCTGTTGAATTTAACATGACTCAGTGGAATTTTTTGTGCGGACATTCCGAGCAGAATTCAGTGCCAACATTCCTTTGTGTGAACCTAGCTTCAAAGTGTGTAGTTTTTAGTTTAGCTTTAAAGTGAATTAAATAATAAAAAGAACAGGTCCTACTTCTACTCTTTTTTGAATATACTCATGGGGGGAGATTTATCAAAACCTGTGTAGAGGAAAAGTTGATCAGTTGCCCATGGCAACCAATCAGATTGCTTCTTTCCTTTTTGAATAGGCCTCTGAAAAATGAAAGAAGCAATATGATTGGTTGCTATGGGCAACTGGTCAACTTTTCCTTTGCATAAGTTTTGATAAATCTCCCCCCATGGTGTCAAAAAGAAAATGGATTAAAAAAGAAAAAAAAAAAAAGTGAAGAAGTGGCACCTGTTCTTTATATTATCTATTTCATTGGGATTCAATTCCAATCATCCTATATGTTTGACACCAAATAAGTTTGAATGTAATGAGTTATATAATGACTTAAATTGTGTTTTATAGGAGTCATATGTCGGTATGGGATGTTGTACCATCAGTGCTCCTCTTACTGCGGACGCACTTGTTATTCTCTTTCTCTGGGAGAAGTCTGCACTGACGAATGTATTGAAGGATGTAACTGTCCTGATGGAAAGTACTTTGATGAGTCTCTTAGTTTTTGTGTTCCAATGTAAGTATTTCACATAAACATAAAGTGAATGTCAGTCTCAGAGAGTTACCGGTTATGCTAAATAGTTCTATGCTAACTCTTTTCTGTGCTAATTTCTCACTAATGTATTGGAGGTTTTTTTTTTTATCAAATGCCCAGTGTTTCTTCATCTAACCATAACTTTAAAGGAGTATTCTGGTATCACAAAATTGTTTTTAAACAAAATTATCATCCCAAGTCATATACGGTAACTTATTAACAAAGTGTTATAACAAATTGGCATGACTTCAGCATGCTTATGTCTGATTCACCTTTGACAGGAAGTTGTGTAGTTCTTTCCTTGTCAGCTCTCCAGCTCCTCTCTCTGTCCCAAGACAACGCATCATCTTCTGCTGTCTCAGTAGGTGTGGCTGGATCTTATCTCTGAGTTCATGCCCTGTCCCCTGAGTGATGTCATCACCTTTGACCATCTCCCTGTCATATACACACATACATATAAATCTTTCTTGGGACATTTAATGAATAATGCCAATCATTGTACATTCCTGGCTGAGCAGTGGCTAAGTAGAACAATTCCCAAAATGTGTTCATATCCCCTTAGCTCTTCATCACAGCCCTCTCAACCCGCTCACCCTCCCACATCACTTTTGCCAGTTATGTGGGAGGGTGAGCGGGTTGAGAGGGCTGTGATGAAGAGCTAAGGGAAAATTAATGCATTTTGGGAATTGTTCTACTTAGCCACTGCTCAGCCAGGAAGTACATTGATTAAAGGGGTACTCCGCTGCTCAGTGTTTGGAACAAACTGTTCCGAACTCTGGAGACGGCGCCAGGAGCTCATGACATCATAGCCCCGCCCCCTTAATGCAAGTCTATGGGAGGGGGTGTGACAGCCACGCCCCCTCCCATAGACTTGCATTGAGGGGGCGGACATCATGAGGGGGTGGGGCTATGATGTCACGAGCTCCCAGAGCAGGCTCCAGCATTCGGAAAAGTTTGTTCCAAACGCTGAGCAGTGGAGTACCCCTTTAGCTGACATAGGAAGAGACCCACAAATAGATTTTTGTTGGTTTCAGAACTGAAGTAAACAGGTTAGCAATGTCATCTTCATAGCTTTCGCTTTTTTTTTTTTTTACCTGATGTTGGAATAACCCTTGATATGAGAAGCTTCTAGAGAAAGCTAACCATGACAGATTTAGGATGTATTAAAGATTTTAAAGATTTTGCACCAGGTCCCAAGAGCTTTAAGTAAGGCAGCTGAAAGAAAAAAATTAAAGTAGCATGTCCCTGGGATAGTAGAGTTTCTGGGCTCATTGGGAAAGATTTTTCAAAACTTGTGTAGAGGAAGAGTGGTGCAGTTGCCCGCAGCAACCAATCAGATCGCTTCCGATAAAAGAAGTTATCTGTTTGCTTGCTTTGGGCAAATGCTCCTTTTTTCCTCCCTTATGTTCTATTGAGATACAATTTGTAGACATTTTATACAGTTTATCAGCAATATAGTGATCTATTATTTTACCTGCACACATTTGCAGCATATGACTTTTTATACATTTTAGGTTTACTAGTAAATCAAGCCTTTGTTTTAAATTCTTATTATTGACCTATAATTATTCTTTCCACCTTTTAGATCAAGTTGTCGTTGTTATTTTAAGGGCAGAATCTATCATCCGGGGGAAGTGATCTTGAGACAATCTGGCTCCTGGTAAGACGAAATTTATATAAATAAAATATACCTAATACAATTCTGTCCAGAATAGTTTGGATGATCAGCTAAATCTGTTGTAATGGAATAGAGTAACCTTTATCTTTGTGGGACACCTGTATTATTGCAGAAGTAATGATGTCTTTCTTTTTCTGCTAGCCAGTGTTTGAATGGAACAATGAGATGCACTGAAACTTCTACAACCATCACAGGTATGCTATGAAGATGAAATTGTACCTGGGTATGTTCACGCTGCGGAACTTCCGCTTGCTGAATTCAGCGAGCGGAGATTCCGTCTGGCGGCCGCCGCCAAAAATACTTAGGTGTAGGACCGCGCGGCACTGCGCCATCACCATTGATGGCTATGCAGTGCTCGTGGACTTCTGCGCAAAGAATAAACATGTTCTTTCTTTGCGCTGAACAATTTAAGGAAATTGTCCGCCGCTGTAATTCTGCAGTGTGAACGGGTCTCGCACAAGACCCGTTTACACTGATAGTAATGTTCACTGCATGGAATTCCGAAGGTATTCCCCAGTGTGAACATACCCTTAGATCACATTTTGATCCAGGGGGGTTGCTAAAATCTTAAAAGATCATGAACACGAGCCCCAAGGTATATGTTAACGGTAACCGAGACCTCACCGTTAAGGACGCGCAGCAACGATTACGCCGCTGCCTTCATTATCCCTTTAGACACTGTGATCAATGCTTGTCCTGTCTAAAGTGAATGTAAAATATGCCAGTAGCTTAATGGAGCTCATAGGACCACCCAAAATGTGATTGTGGGAGCCTGATGAGCTAAAATGGCGGCGGAGGGTCCCCTTACCTGCCTCCAGCCACCAGTTCAACAGTTCAGTGATGTAGTCTGGAAGCGCCAGACTGTATCAGTAGAGCGCAGATCTCACTGTTCAATGCTATGCAATAAACATAGCATTATACAGTGAATGCAATCTAATGATTGCATGTAAAAGTGTGAAATATAAGATTACATAAAACCCTTCCCCTAATAAAAAATAACTAATAAAAACCATGTTGCTCAAAGTAGGTATGCAACTGCCATTGTGCAAGCTAATAATAACATTTTAGCAGGTCATTGCAACTTTTTATGCATTATTCATTTGAGATGTAGTTCAAAGAGCTATGTTTTTCTCTATTATTATTTGATATTGAAGGTCACACATGTCCAGAGGGAAAATTATACTTTGACTGTCGAAACCCTATACTGGGTTTACCATCTGCTGGCGTCAACTGTGAAGTCACATGCGCTAACTTGGCAATGAACTTCACATGTGTCCCATCACCACCATGTGCCAGTGGATGCATTTGTCCACCAGGGTAAGTAGTAACACTTGTAATAATTATGTTTTTATATAAACTAATGCGCTTTCATGCTTATTTATGCTTTTGCTTATTTTATCTTTTTTATAGCATGGCAGAACATAAAGGGAAATGCTATGTGCCAGATAGTTGTCCATGTACTTGGAAGGATTGGGAATACTTGTCTGGGGAAGTGATATCTACACCATGTTACACATGGTAGGTATAAAATACAGTATTAAAATAGTTGTCCTCCTGTTATGTCATTAATCATTGCTAAGATGGACTATAATTACTGTATATACTCGAGTATAAGCCGACCCGAATATAAGCCGAGGTCCCTAATTTCACCCCAAAAACCCAGGAAAAGTTATTGACTCAACTATAAGCCTAGGGTGGGAAATACATCATCCCCCCCATGTCATCATCCACACCCCCGTCATTAACACCCCCGTCATTAACACCCCTGTCATCACCCCCCCCTTCATCATCACCCTGTCATCATCACCCTGTCATCATCACCGCCTGTCATCATCACCGCCTGTCATCATCCCCCCCTTCATCATCACCCTGTCATCATCCCCCCCTTCATCATCACCGCCTGTCATCATCACCGCCTGTCATCATTCCCCCCCTGTCATCATTCCCCCCCTGTCATCATTCCCCCCCTGTCATCATACAGACCACTGTCATCATTCCCCCCCCTTCATTAGTGGTCTTCAACCTGCGGACCTCCAGATGTTGCAAAACTACAACTCCCAGCATGCCCGGACACCCATCGGCTGTCCGGGCATGCTGGGAGTTGTAGTATTGAAACACCTGGAGGTCCGCAGGTTGAAGACCACTGCCACCTTTGTCATCATCCAGAGACCCCCCCCCCCCCCCCCTTTAGTTTTCTACTCACCTCCCCTCGGTGGGAAGGAAGGGTGAGATGGCCCGGACCAGGTCACCCTTCCTTCCCACCGAGGGGAGGTGAGTAGAAAACTAAAGGGGGTCTGGATGATGACGAAGGCCGCAGTGGTATTCAACCTGCGGACCTCCAGGTGTTTCAAAACGCCAACTCCCAGCATGCCCGGACAGCCGATGGCTGTCCGGGCATGTTGGGAGTTGTAGTTTTGCAACATCTGGAGGTCCGCAGGTTGAAAACCACTGAGAAGGGATTGACAGGCGGAGAGTTCACTTGAGTATAAGCCGAGGGGGGACGTTTTCAGCAAGAAAAATCGTGCCGAAAAACTCTGCTTATACTTGAGTATATACGGTATAACATTTGAGTTATATAAAGGGATGTTATACCAAAATAATGATAAAAATCTCATAAAAAGGATCAAAGAAAGTAATTGACTAGGACTTAGATGATTCTCTGAAACTAGGAATGAGAAGATTGTAAGTGATGTGTCACTTATTCCACACAATGTCTTGTTCCTTGCAGTGTTTGTAAAAGAGGAATCTTTAACTGCACCAGTTATCCCTGTCCGTCTGTGTGTACTGTGTATGGTGATCGCCATTATTTCACTTTTGATGGCTTGGAATATGATTATGTCAGTGACTGTCAGGCGTTTTTAGTAAAGGTAAGGATGCAAGTTATTACTCTAGTCATTTTTTTCATGCACTATTCTGCTAGGAAAAGAGTAGACTCCTCAGTTAAATACCCATAGCAAATTCACCCCAGTGTAAGAATAGTTTTATATTTCTTCTATATAAAAAAATCCACAGGATAGGTGATAACTATCTGATTATTGGGGGGAAGGGGGGGGGGGTGTCCAAATGGTTGGGCCACCCCACAATCTCAAGAATGGAACCTTACACCTTCTAGAATAAAATGGTAGGTCACGCATGCACTACTATTTTTATCATTGTGATTGTTGCATTAGGAATTTTTTTGTTGTCTACTGGGTGGACTTGTTTAACTCCTTAAGGACACAGGGTGTACCTGTACCGCGTGCATAAACATCTGAACTATAAAAATATATTGTTAATTAAACCGCACGGTCAATGGCATACGCGCAAAAAAAATTCCAATGTCCAAAATAGTGTTTTTGGTCACTTTTTATACCATAATTTTTTTTTCAAAAAAGCGATCAAAAAGTCTGATCAAAACAAAAATGGTACCAATAAAAACTTCAGATCATGGTGCAAAAATTGAGCCCTCATACCGCCCCATACGCGGAAAAATAAAAGTTGTAGGGGTCAGAAGATGACAATTTTAAATGTATTCATTTTCGTGCATGTAGTTATGATTTTTTCCAGAAGTAATAAAATTCAAACCTACATAAGTAGGATATCATTTTAACCGTATGGACCTACAGAATAAATATATGGTGTCATTTTTACAGAAAAGGACACTGGGTAGAATCTGAAGCTCCCAAAATTACAAAATGGCGTATTTTTTTCAAATTTTGCCCCACAAAGATATTTTTTCTGGGTTTGCCGTAAGTTTTGTGGTGAAATGATTGATGTCATTACAAAGAACAATTGGTGGCGCAAAAAAATAAGCCCTCATATGAGTCTGTACGTGCAAAATTGAAAGCGTTATGATTTTTAGAAGGTGATGAGGAAAATCGTGATGTCACGCTCTACCCCCTCAACGCAAGCCTATGGGAGGGGGCGTGGTGGCTGTCATGCCCCTTCCCATAGGCTTGCATTGAGGGGTGGATCATGACATCACACGAGGGCGGATCAGGCATCTTATAAGATGTCTTAGGGCCAAAGTACCCCATTAAGAACATTTTTCTTTTTTCTTTTCTGTATTGTGAGAAGAAACCAGCGACTAAGTTCTTATTGGTATCACTTAGTTGATGGAGTTTTAATATAATAAATAGTAAAATTGCCAGGTATCCAAGTATAGCTTATTATAAACGCCACTTATTATGATCTAATTATTACCATTTAGATAAAATGTTCCCTTTTGATCTGCTACCAGTTAATTAAAACCTGGAGTGGGTCCAAAACACAGAAAAGGTGCAAATCTTTCCATTAGGCTATGTTTATACATCACAATGGCCGCACGAAAATCTCTGTGCAGACATTCTGCAAACTGCAGGCGCCTAGCATAAATGGGAATGTGCCGTCTCATAGACGGATATGCATTCTGGCACGGAAATTTCACTGTGTGCACAGTGCAGCAGAATCTCCGTGCGTAATCCTAATACGGAATTTGACACGGAAATTCGGATGTGTGAACATGGCCTTACGGTTTTTCTTTGTGTTGGTTCCACTTCCACTCCTGGTTCTGGTAAAAAAAAAAATTTAAAATAAAATAAAACACCAGCTACAAGGTTTTACAATAGTGAAATCACTATCAAGCCCCTTTAAAACCTGTCAGGTTAGATGAAGCGAAAAATACACCACAAAATTTTACCTTAGATTTCTAAAATCATAAACCAGTCCCAATGAAACCAACAGAGACCAGCTATGTGTAAAGAGTCTCCAATATTAGCCAGTCAAATGGGGTAGGTACTGCACTGTGATTGGGTAGGGTAAAGGGGTACTCCGCACCCCTAGACATCTTATCCCCTATCCAAAGGATAGGGGATAAGATGTCAGATCGCCGGGGTCCGCTGCTGGGGACCCCCGGGATCCAGGTGGGTGCTGCAGCCGAGATCCCGGGGGTCCCCAGCAGCGGGACCCTCGCGATCTGACATCTTATCCCCTATCCTTTGGATAGGGGATAAGATGTCTAGGGGTGCGGAGTACCCCTTTAAATAGGGAGAAATGCTAAGGATTACCATACATCATTTTTATGCTACAGTTATAACTTCTAGATTTGCTCACTACACATAGTGTAATGGGAATTAGCATGAAATTAGGCATTTTCTGTTTTTAGTTAATTCCATTTATTCAGATTTTTTTTTATCCCAGATTATCAAACCTTTGTGATATGGATTTTTTCAGTTATCATTGTTTGAAAATAATATCTAAGTAGATACAATTCTAAGCTATGCTTTAAAGGCCAAGCCGTGTTTGGTGGTCAAAATATTCATGACACCATTTTTGAAATCAAACAATGCCCAAAAATGTGAGATTAATCTTGGCCTTTTTATTAGCTTGTTTCCCTGCCAACATCCCGTCCTGCTACAAGTAATTGAAATGTCAGAACTTTTCAATCATTGCTGCTTAATAAAAAAATAATGCTGGTATCAAATAACCCAAACAATGCAATGGAATAATGGAGCCATTTTCCCTGCTGTGTGCAATCCCACTTTCATTTTCTTAAAGTAAAAAGTCATCCGTTGAAGCGCAAGTGATTAAGGAAAGAAAGACATAAAGCATTAACAATTCAATAGTGAATTTGCCACTGAAATTGTAACCAGTGATGAGTGAGTGCTGCCTTTCAGAACATTTTCAATTTTAATGATAGACATTTTATATGGGCAGTCAGAAGCCTTTGCTATATACGCTATCTGCAAATAGCAGGATTAGTGATAATCCACCAAAAGTGAAAGCATGTACTGAAAAGAAACTGATATAGTATAGGCATTATTTGTTTAAGCTGAAAAGACAGAAGAAGGAGACAGGGCTGAAACGTCTTGTATGTAAAATATAGAGATCTTTAAATTACCTGGAATGATAACATCTGAAATGTTGATTATTCGAGTTAAATGTTTAATACATAGTGCCTAAATATGTACTGTATGACATAATCAACATTGTCAGACTTGAACTATGACCCAGTTTGCATGGGAAAAGAATGTTGGGGAACTACCGTATTTTTCGCCATATAAGATGCTCTGGCATATAAGACGCACCCAATTTTAAAGGATGAAAATCTAGAAAAAAAAGATTCTGAACCTTCAACCTGCGAATCTCCAGATGTTGCCCTGGATGTCGCCCTCCATCGCTGTCGCTGCGTCTCCGGGATATCCCCGTCGCTCCGGAATGTCTCTGCTGCCCGGTATCCTTGCCTTCCGTCGCCGCCATCACGCCGCTCCGCATGCCGCTCCTATTGGATGACGGGACGGCGTGTGCAACGACGTGATGATGATGAAGGAGAGCGCTGGCCATGCAGGGATCCTGGCAGGCAACCGACACCAAGGAGGGAGGTAAGGTCCTTCCCGGTGTCCTGTAAGCTGTTCGGGACACCGCGATTTCACGGCGGTGGTCCTGAACAGCCTGACTGAGCAGCCGCATTAGTGTCACTTTCACTTCAGATGCGGCGTTCAGCTTTGAAGGGTTAATACAGGGCATCATCGCGATCGGTGATGTCCTGCATTACCCGCGGGTCTCGGCCGTTGATGGCCACAGGGACCGCCACGATAGTAAAGGTTTTAATGTGTATTTGCCGTATAAGACGCACCAACTTCTTTGCCCATTGTGTGATTTCTATGCTGTATCCAAAGGAATGATGCCAGACTCCCAGGCACAGTGACGCAGTTCCAGTTTCTTTGAGGATACTGTTTCTTAGATTGGTCAGGCTACTAGTGCTAAAACCCCCTCTAATCATTAGATATAGTTGGGTGAAGTTCATGGCAGCGAGCTTCACACCCCTACTTAGTGCTCAGTCCATCCCATTGCGGAGGTTGTGCTCCTTTTATAAGTCTACATTCACACTGCCGTTTGTCTCCGGCAGTGTGAAGCCCGTTATTTTAGGATCATGAATGGCGGGAGAAAAAAGCGGTGGACGACGGAACCCATTGACTATAATGGGGTCCATTGGGACCCATTATTGCCCATTATAACGCATCAAAATGATGGCCTAAGTTTAGAGTTCCTAATTCTGTGATGAGGCGGACAGTGGGCAGAGCCTGGAAATGAAGCTTACATACATATCATGTCCAACAATTCATTTATCCATTTAGATAATGTTCTTCAATAAATTTGTGAACATTTTTTTTTTTTTATCTTTTTGCCATTTGAAGGCAACTTAAATACAGTATATAATTCTGTTCATCCAGGTCTAGCCTATCATGTGTCTGCAATTTGCGTAACATGTTTGCTTTAAAGATGCAATATAATGGACACTTTATTGTATGATAACATTTTAAACTCTTATTGATCCCTTAGTTCATTCATCTAAAAACATTGCTAAGATGTGCAACTTTTGACCGTAACCATATATGATATTGCCACAGAATGTCTGTAGCCATGTCATTTTAATTCCATGCTATAGTGAAAAAAACCTTGAGGGATATTTTGAGTTCTAAAGTTCATGGGTAAAGCCAGGAGAAATCCAATCAGCTACTATGGCAATCTGCCTGCAGCCTTCTCATATGTTGAGTGTTGTGATGCTGGTGATGAAAACCAGGCCTGTGTGGGTTTTGTCATATTAAAACTGGTCTTATTGTGTGAAAGACAGGTGCTGCAGAACTTGCTTGGGCTTCTGGCCTTTGGGTTCTGACTCTTAAATGAAACAGAGTGAGTTACAAAGGCTAATTTGTTCACGTCTGGTGAGCTGCATTTAGCTATTGATGAAGGATTGTACCGACTTTGAACTGAAACTAATTAGTAATTAAGGAACTGATAGTGCCCCAGTGTTCAGACACACGTAAGATTGGAGGACGCTGGGCGACTCTTCTAATGTACTAGAGAGTAAATATTTTTTAAAGTGTACCCGTCGTTAGCAAAAACTTTTCATATAATGTAGATAATACCATAATATGTATATTTCTTATATACATTGGTTATAAAATGTGTATATTTTTGGTTGAAAAAAATGCTGTCCCTGCAGCTATTGCCTGTATGTCTCTGTGAGGAGATCAAATACAGGAAGAGAGGACGGGACAATCAGTGCTCTGTGCAGGCTCCAGAATTGTCAATCATCCTGCTCTGTGACCTGAGAGCGTGTCACAGAGCCTTACTGCACAGAGCCCTGCTTGTCCTCAGTGTACATAGCCCTGCTTGTCCTCAGTGTACAGAACCCTGCTTGTCCTCACTGCACAGAACCCTGCTTGTCCTCACTGCACAGAACCCTGCTTGTCCTCACTGCACAGAACCCTGCTTGTCCTCAGTGTACAGAGCCCTGCTTGTCCTCAGTTTACAGAGCCCTGCTTGTTCTCAGTGTACAGAGCCCTGCTTGTCCTCACTGCACAGAACCCTGCTTGTCCTCGGTGTACAGAGCCCTGCTTGTCCTCGGTGTACAGAGCCCTGCTTGTCCTCGGTGTACAGAGCCCTGCTTGTCCTCGGTGTACAGAGCCCTGCTTGTCCTCGGTGTACAGAGCCCTGCTTGTCCTTGGTGTACAGAGCCCAGCTTGTCCTCAGTGTAAAGAGCCCTGCTTGTCCTCGGTGTACAGAGCCCTGCTTGTCCTCAGTGTACAGAGCCCTGCTTGTCCTCAGTGTACAGAGCCCTGCTTGTCCTCAGTGTACAGAGCCCTGCTTGTCCTCAGTGTACAGAGCCCTGCTTGTCCTCAGTGTACAGAGCCCTGCTTGTCCTCAGTGTACAGAGCCCTGCTTTTCCTCAATGTACAGAGCCCTGCTTGTCCTCAGTGTACAGAGCCCTGGTTATCCTCAGTGTACAGAGCCCTGCTTGTCCACACTGCACAGAGCCCTGCTTATCCTCAGTGTACAGATTCCTGCTTGTCCTCAGTGCACAGAGCCCTGATTGTCCTCAGTGCACAGAGCCCTGCTTATCCTCGGTGCACAGAGCCCTGCTTGTCCTCGGTGCACAGAGCCCTGCTTGTCCTCAGTGTACAGGGCCCTGCTTGTCCTCAGTGTACAGAGCCCTGCTTGTCCTCAGTGCACAGAGCCCTGCTTGTCCTCAGTGTACAAAGCCCTGCTTGTCCTCAGTGTACAAAACCCTACTTGTCCTAAGTGTACAGGTCGCTGCTTGACCTCAGTGTACGGAGCCCTGCTTGACCTCAGTGTACAGAGCCCTGCTTGTCCTCAGTGTACAGAGCCCTGTTTGTTCACAGTACACAGAACCCTGCTTGTCCTCAGTGCACAGAGCCCTGCTTGACCTCAGTGTACAGAGCCCTGCTTGACCTCAGTGTACAGAGCCCTGCTTGACCTCAGTGTACAGAGCCCTGCTTGTCCTCAGTGTACAGAGCCCTGCTTGTCCACAGTACACAGAACCCTGCTTGTCCTCAGTGCACAGAGCCCTGCTTGTCCTCAGTGCACAGAGCCCTGCTTGTCCTCAGTGCACAGAGCCCTGCTTGTCCTCAGTGCACAGAGCCCTGCTTGTCCTCAGTGTACAGAGCCCTGATTGACCTCAGTGTACAGAGCCCTGCTTGTCCTCAGTGTACAGAGCCCTGTTTGTTCACAGTACACAGAACCCTGCTTGTCCTCAGTTAACAGAGCCCTGCTTGACCTCAGTGCACAGAGCCCTGCTTGACCTCAGTGCACAGATCCCTGCTTGTCCTCAGTGTACAGAGCCCTGCTTGTCCTCAGTGTAAAGAGCCCTGCTTGTCCTCAGTGTACATAGCCCTGCTTGTCCTCAGTGTACAAAGCCCTGCTTGTCCTCAGTGTACAGGTCCCTGCTTGTCCTCAGTGTACAGGTCCCTGCTTGTCCTCAGTGTACAGAGCCCTGCTTGTCCTCATTGTACAGAGCCCTGCTTGTCCTCAGTGTACAGAGCCCTGCTTGTCCTCAGTGTACAGAGCCCTGCTTGTCCTCAGTGTACAGAGCCCTGCTTGTCCTCAGTGTACAGAGCCCTGCTTTTCCTCAATGTACAGAGCCCTGCTTGTCATCAGTGTACAGAGCCCTGGTTGTCCTCAGTGTACAGAGCCCTGCTTGTCCACACTGCACAGAGCCCTGCTTATCCTCAGTGTACAGATTCCTGCTTGTCCTCAGTGCACAGAGCCCTGATTGTCCTCAGTGCACAGAGCCCTGCTTATCCTCGGTGCACAGAGCCCTGCTTGTCCTCGGTGCACAGAGCCCTGCTTGTCCTCAGTGTACAGGGCCCTGCTTGTCCTCAGTGTACAGAGCCCTGCTTGTCCTCAGTGCACAGAGCCCTGCTTGTCCTCAGTGTACAAAGCCCTGCTTGTCCTCAGTGTACAAAACCCTACTTGTCCTAAGTGTACAGGTCGCTGCTTGACCTCAGTGTACGGAGCCCTGCTTGACCTCAGTGTACAGAGCCCTGCTTGTCCTCAGTGTACAGAGCCCTGTTTGTTCACAGTACACAGAACCCTGCTTGTCCTCAGTTAACAGAGCCCTGCTTGACCTCAGTGCACAGAGCCCTGCTTGACCTCAGTGCACAGAGCCCTGCTTGTCCTCAGTGTACAGAGCCCTGCTTGTCCTCAGTGTACATAGCCCTGCTTGTCCTCAGTGTACAAAGCCCTGCTTGTCCTCAGTGTACAGGTCCCTGCTTGTCCTCAGTGTACAGGTCCCTGCTTGTCCTCAGTGTACAGAGCCCTGCTTGTCCTCATTGTACAGAGCCCTGCTTGTCCTCAGTGTACAGAGCCCTGCTTGTCCACCCACACTTCCTGCATTTGGTATCCTTACAGAGACACAAAGGCAATAGCTGCAGGGACAAAAATATACACATTTTTAACCAATGTATATTACAAATATACATATAATGGTATTTTCTACATCATTTAACTTCTTAAGGAAGCAAGGCGCACCTGTGGTAATTTTGTATAGCCTAAAAAATGTATAAAAAGCGATCAAAAAGTCCCATCAAAACAATAAACCGATAAAAACTACAGATCACGGTACAAAATATGAGCCCTCATATAGCCCTGTATGCGGAAAATTTAAAAAGTTATAGGGGGTCAGAAGATGACCTTTCTAAACATACAAATTTTGGACGAAGCACTTAGTGCGCAAAATCACGGTAATCGCCTTTCTGAACGCTATGCACGGTTGACCTTCCGGATCCCACGGCATCTCTATGTAGGAGCAGTCGATCACTTATTTTGCGGTGAGTGCGGATATCTATCTTTGTTTCTGCTTATCCCTTAAGTGTAGGTCTGTAGGTGGAAAACTGAAAGCATTATGATTTTTAGAAGGTGAGGAGGAAAAAAAGGTGCAGAAAACGGAGTCCTTAAGTTTTTGCTAATGACAGGTACACTTTAAATAATTTACATACACATACATAGATATAAAATTACTGCATATCTTCATTCTGTTAAATAAGATATCATGTATACTTATATTTATATTAAAGGATCAGACAGTGCATTAAAATTCCAACATATCCTCATAATGCTAAACTGTTCTTAAAAGAGTTAACCTGCTATTCTTGCACCCCAAATGACAGCTGCCATAATGCTTGCACATTGGTTGCCTACTGTAGGAGGCAGACAATGTGGCATTACTTAAAGCTCATCTGCAGGTCTGATGAGACAGGTTACTTAACCCCTTAAGGACCAGGCCATTTTACACCTTAAGCACCAGAGCGTTTTTTGCAATTCTGACCACTGTCACTTTAAACATTAATAACTCTGGAATGCTTTTAGTTATCATTCTGATTCTGAGATTGTTTTTTCGTGACATATTCTACTTTAACTTAGGGGTAAAATTTTATGGTAACTTGCATCCTTTCTTGGTGAAAAATCCCCAAATTTGATGAAAAAAAATGAAAATTTTGCATTTTTCTAACTTTGAAGCTCTCTGCTTGTAAGGAAAATGGATATTCAAAATAAAACATTTTTGGGTTCACATATACAATATGTCTTCTTTATGTTTGCATCATAAAATGTATGAGTTTTTACTTTTGGAAGACACCAGAGGGCTTCAAAGTTCAGCAGCAATTTGGAAATTTTTCACAAAATTTTCAAACTCGCTATTTTTCATGGATCAGTTCAGGTTTGAAGTGGATTTGAAGGGTCTTCATATTAGAAATACCCCATAAATGACCCCATTATAAAAACTACACTCCCCAAAGTATTCAAAATGACATTCAATAAGTGTATTAACCCTTTAGGTGTTTCACAGGAATAGCAGAAAAGTGAAGGAGAAAATTCACAATCTTCATTTTTTACACATTTTTTACACATGTTCTTGTAGACCCAATTTTTGAATTTTTGCAAGGGGTAAAAAGGAGAAAATTTTTACTTGTATTTGAAACCCAATTTCTCTCGAGTAAGCACATACCTCATATGTCTATGTTAATTGTTCGGCGGGTGCAGTAGAGGGCTCAGAAGGGAAGGAGCGACAAATGGTTTGGGGGGGGGCATGTCACCTTTAGGAAGCCCCTATGGTGCCAGGACAGCAAAAAAAAACACATGGCATACCATTTTGGAAACTAGACCCCTCGGGGAACGTAACAAGGGGTAAAGTGAACCTTAATACCCTACAGGTGATTCACGACTTTTGCATATGTAAAAAAAAAAAAAAATGTTTTACCTAAAATGCTTGGTTTCCCAAAAAATTTACATTTTTAAAAAGGATAATAGCAGAAAATACCCCCCAAAATTTGAAGCCCAATTTCTCCCGATTCAGAAAACACCCCATATGGGGGTGAAAAGTTCTCTGCTGGCGCACTACAGGTCTCAGAAGAGAAGGAGTCACATTTGGCTTTTTGAAAGCAAATTTTGCTCTGGGGCATGCCGCATTTAGGAAGCCCCTATGGTGCCAGAACCGCAAAAAAAAAACACATGGCATACCTTTTTGGAAACTAGACCCCTCGGGGAACGTAACAAGGGGTAAAGTGAACCTTAATACCCTACAGGTGTTTCACGACTTTTCAATATGTAAAAAAAAAAAATAAATTTTTACCTAAAATGCTTGGTTTCCCAAAAATTTTACATTTTTAAAAAGGGTAATAGCAGAAAATACCCCCTAAAATTTGTAACACAATTTCTCCCGAGTATGGCGATACCCCCATATGTGGCCCTAAACTGTTGCCTTGAAATACGACAGGGCTCCAAAGTGAGAGCGTCGTGCGCATTTGAGGCCTAAATTAGGGACTTGCATAGGGGTGGACATAGGGGTATTCTATGCCAGTGATTCCCAAACAGGGTGCCTCCAGCTGTTGTAAAAGTCCCAGCATGCCTGGACAGTCAGTGGCTGTCTGGTAATACTGGGAGTAGTTGTTTTGCAACAGCTGGAGGCTCCGTTTTGGAAACAGTGGCGTACCAGACGTTTTTCATTTTTATATGGGAGGGGGGCTGTGTATATGTAGTGTTTTTTACTTTTTATTTTATTTAGTGTAGTGTTTTTATTGTACAGTCGCACGGGCGGGGGGTTCACAGTAGTTTCTCGCTGGCAGTTTGAGCTGCAGCAGAAAATTTGCCGCAGCTCAAACTTGCAGCCGGATACTTACTGTAATCCTCCGCCCATGTGAGTGTACCCTGTACGTTCACATTGGGGGGGGGGGGGGGGGGGGAACATCCAGCTGTTGCAAAACTACAACTCCCAACATGTAGGGTCTATAAGTGCATGTTGGGAGTTGTAGTTTTGCAACAGCTGGAGGCTCCGTTTTGGAAACAGTGGCGTACCAGACGTTTTTCATTTTTATTGGGGGAGGGGGGCTGTGTAGGGGAATGTGTATATGTAGTGTTTTTTACTTTTATTTTATTTTTTGGTAGTGTAGTGTTTTTAGGGTACAGTCGCACGGGCGGGGGGGTTCACAGTAGTTTCTCGCTGGCAGTTTGAGCTGCAGCAGAAAATTTGCCGACAGCTCAAACTTGCAGCCGGATACTTACTGTAATCCTCCGCCCATGTTAGTGTACCCTGTACATTCACATTGGGGTGGGGGGGGGGAACATCCAGCTGTTGCAAAACTACAAGTCCCAGCATGTACGGTCTATCAGTGCATGCTGGGAGTTGTAGTTTTGCAACAGCTGGAGGCACACTGGTTGTGAAACACCGAGTTTGTCAACAAACTCAGTGTTTTGCAACCAGTGTGCCTTCAGCTGTTGCAAAAGCTATAACCCCCAGCATGTACGGACAGCGGAAGGGCATGTTGGGTGTTGTAGTTATGCAACAGCGGGAGGCATACTACTTTGGCTGGGGATGCTGGGGATTGTAGTTATGCAACAGCTGGAGACACACTGGTTTGCTACTAAACTCAGTGTGCCTTCAGCTGTTGCAAAACTACAACTCTCAGCAGTCACCGACAGCCAACGGGCATGCTGGGAGTTGTAGTTATGCAACCAGCAGATGCACCACTACAACTCCCAGCATGCACTTTAGCTGTTTGTGCAAGCTGGGAGTTGTAGTTACACAACAGCTGAAGGTACACTTTTCCATAGAAAGAATGTGCCTCCAGCTGTTGCAAAGCCATAAGTCCCAGCATGCCCATAAGGGAATGCTGGGAGTTGTGGTGGTCTGCCTCCTCCTGTTGCATAACTACAGTTCTCAGCATGCCCTTTTTGCATGCTGGGAGCTGTTGCTAAGCAACAGCAGGAGGCTGTCACTCACCTCCTGCTGCTGCTTGATCGACGCAGCAGGTCAGTCCCGCCGCCGCCGCCGTCGTCGCTCCTGGGGCCCCGATCCCAACATTAACGCCGGGGATCGGGGTCCCCAGCACCCGGGGTGCACGTCCCGTACCCGCTCACGTTCTCCGGAAGAGGGGCGGAGCGGGTGCGGGAGTGACACCCGCAGCAGGCGCCCTGATTGGTCGGCCGACGAATCAGGGCGATCGTGAGGTGGCACCAGTGCCACCTCACCCCTGCAGGCTCTGGCTGTTCGGGGCCGTCTCTGACGGCCCCGATCAGCCAATGATTCCGGGTCACCGGGTCACTGGAGACCCGATTGACCCGGAATCGCCGCAGATCGCTGGACTGAATTGTCCAGCGATCTGCGGCCATCGCCGACATGGGGGGGCATAATGACCCCCCTGGGCGATATGCCGCGATGCCTGCTGAACGATTTCAGCAGGCATCGGGCACCGGCTCCCCTCCGGCTAGCGGCGGTGGGCCGGGAATGGACAGGACGTACTCCTACGTCCTCGGTCCTTAAGGACTCGGAAACGGGGGCGTAGGAGTACGTCCATTGTCCTTAAGGGGTTAAAGGGGTACTCAGATGGAAAACTTTTAATTTTTTTTTTAAATCAACTGGTGCCAAAAAGTTTAACAGATTTGTAAATTACTTCTATTAAAAAATCTTAATCCTTCCAGTACTTATTAGCTGCTGAATACTACAGAGGAAATTATTTTCTTTTTGGAACACAGTGCTCTCTGCTGAATCACGAGCACAGTGCTCTCTGTTGACATCTCTGTCCATTTTAGGAACTGTCCAGAGCAGCATATGTTTGCTATGGGGATTTTCTCCTACTCTGGACAGTTATTAAAATGGACAGCAGAGGTCAGCAGAGAGCACTGTGTTCCAAAAAGAAAAGAATTTCCTCTGTAGTATTCAGCAGCTAATAAGTACTGGAAGGATTAAGATTTTTTTTTAATAGAAGGAATTTACAAATCTGTTTAACTTTCTGGCACCAGTTGATTTAAAAAAAATTAAAATAAAGTTTTCCACCGGAGTACCCCTTTAACCCCTTAAGGACCAAGGGCGTACAGGTACGCCTTTGCTCCCTGGTAATGCTAGTGGGGTGTAAATACTCACTGCACCCCTTATTAAATTCTGAGAGGGGTGTAGTTTCCTAAATGGGGTCACATGTGGGGGGGTCCACTGTTCTGGCACCACGGGGGGCTTTGTAAACGCACATGGCCCCCACTCTTCAAAAGCTCAATGGCTCTCCTCCTCTTATGAGCATTGTAGTTCGACCGCAGGGCACTTGACGTCCACACATGGGGTATTTCCATACTGAGAAGAAATGGGGTTACAAATTTTGGGGGGTATTTTCTGCTATTAACCCTTGCAAAAATGTAAAATTTGGGGGGAAACACACATTTTAGTGAAATTTTTTTTTTTTTTTTACATATGCAAAAGTCGTGAAACACCTGTGGGGTATTAAGGCTCACTTAATTCCTTGTTACGTTCCTCATGGGGTCTAGTTTCCAAAATGGTATGCCATGTGAGGGGTATTTGCTGTTCTGGCACCATAGGGGCTTCCTAAATGCAACATGCCCCCCAAAAACCATTTCAGAAAAACGTACTCTCCAAAATCCCCTTGTCGCTCCTTCGCTTCTGAGCCCTCTACTGCGCCCGCCGAACACTTTACATAGACATATGAGGTATGTGCTTACTCGAGAGAAATTGGGCTACAAATACAAGTATAAATTTTCTCCTTTTACCTCTTGTAAAAATTAAAAAATTGGGTCTACAAGAACATGCGAGTGTAAAAAATGAAGATTGTGAATTTTCTCCTTCACTTTGCTGCTATTCCTGTGAAACACCTAAAGGGTTAAAACGCTGACTGAATGTCATTTTGAATACTTTGGGGGTGCAGTTTTTATAATTGGCTCTTTTATGGGGTATTTCTAATATGAAGACCCTTCAAATCCACTTCAAACCTGAGCTGGTCCCTGAAAAATAATGAGTTTGAAAATTTTGTGAAAAATTGGAAAATTGCTGCTGAACTTTGAAGCCCTCTGATGTCTTCCAAAAGTAAAAACTTGTCAATTTTATGATTCAAACATAAAGTAGACATATTGTATATGTGAATAAAATTTTTTTTTATTTGGAATATCCATTTTCCTTACAAGCAGATGGTGTAAAATGGCCTGGTCCTTAAGGGGTTAACTTAAGATGACACACACACACACACCACACACTCCACCCTCCACCCTCCACCACACATATTAGCCCACCACCATTTCTGGACTAGGGAAAACAATTCGAAAAAATTCATGTCTGATAGTGTAATACGAGGGTGCCCAAATTTTGTGAAAAAAAAGGATAATTTACCTTTGCCCTGGAATCTTTTTATTTTATTTTATTTTGCATAACCATAGTATTGTATGCATTATACCAATCTTGAAAAACATGGATGAGCTTTAAGTTCTTTAGTATATAGTAGTATTAGTATATAAAAGCTAGAAGCAAATTAAACTTATAACTAAAAGTGGACTGTGTATAATAAAAATATAAAGGGGGGTTTCAGGAAGAGAAAACATCTAAAAGTACTAAGGTTGCTTAAAAAATAGATATACAAATAAATAAATGCTTTTATCTTCCTGGTAACATGTCAGCACACAGGAAATGTCCACTCCGCTGTGGCCAATGGGTCTAAAACATGGAAATGATTTTTCTAATTATTATAAAAAAGGAAAGCCCCAAATTCCATAATTTATTTTAGTAAATCAGAGGATCATCTGCATATAATATTATTTCTTATAAAAGCTAGATCCCTGCTTTAATTCAGCCAGATCATTATGGCAAAGGGCATAATCATAACAGCCAAAAGCAAGGGTGAGATGGGACATTCCTGCATCACTTTTAAAAAGTTTTTTTTTTTGTTTATATTGTGCAGTATAGGCTATTATTAGAGAATAATGTAGAAGCTTGTGTATGCCTTGTGCTTACCTATTTAAGCCGTTGTGGTGTTTTTCAGCGATATTGATTTCTAATTCAACACAGAAATCATTTTCTAATATGGTCAATATTTCCCATGAAGCCTCCAGCTGTGCTTTAAGGGGGGGGGGGGGTGGAGTCTCATCACTGCAGTTCATCTTATGAGGCTGCTGGTACCAAAATTCACCCAGCTGAACTGATTAGACTCATGAGCGGGTTGAGGTCAGTTTATATTAAGTACCGTTAATGTGTTCCCTATTCAAGTGAGTGTTTTTACAGAATTATTAAGTGATTTGACCTATAATCACAATTGAGGTGTTTTACGAATATCTGAAGTGTTCAGGCTATGTTCACATGTTGTGTTTTTACAATATTTTTCCTAAATTGTAGTAAAAACGATGCATGCTATAGTTCCTCTGTTTTAGGAAATCACTAAACACAGAAAAAATTTGTCCAGAATACAATGTGTGAACACAGCCTCAAGGGAGGTGTATAATATTTATCCTGATATATCAGAGTTCGCAGCAGCAACATGCAGATCTGGGTGGTGAGGGAAGGGGTTATGAGCTACTAGGAGCTACTGATGTCACCCTGTAGTTCACAGGAAGTAAGCTGACCCAGGACAGACCCATTCCTGTAAGGGTGCGTTCACATCAGAACATCAGTGTCAATGGGTCTTCTGCGAGACCTGTTCACACGGAGCAATTTCAGTGGCGGACAATTGTTCCACGCAAAGAAGGAACATGTTCATTGTTTGCGTGAAAGTCCGCAAGCTCTGCATAGCTGTCAATGGTGATGACACATGGCTGCGCAGTTCTACCGCTGAAGAATTTCGGCGGCGGCTGACCGACTGAGTCTCTGCTCGCTGAATTCTGCTCAGTGATAGGAGCCATGATGCCAGGAGTTCAGAATGGGACCACTGAGGCCACTAAGTGGCTGCAGCAGAGGTTGTATGGGAATCATTGCTTGATATCATAGGTGCGTAAACCATTACTTTATTGTTTTACAGCATTGTGTGCCCTTTCAAAAAACAAACACACAATAACAACAAACCCTAAAAATGAAAAGGCTGGATAACCCCTTTAAATATTTTTTCCAACTTCTGTTAATCCAGACACAGATGGGTCAGTTGAGTACAGGAAAACTTAATAAGTTTTGTAATTTGTGCAATTTCCATCACAAAATCTTTGTCTCTAAAGGGTACTTTTTGTGTATTAGTAGGGTTTCCTGTGGTACATACCAGCACAATACCACCTACTGCACTATTTTGTTAATCAGAATGTACCTTGTAGTAGATATCCTTGAGCCAAGTCTTGTAAAATGGAAGAATTGTTCCTCTATCTATTCATGTAATATGCCACGGTTACGCATGCCAGTCCCAGCAGGCTTTGCCAGTCACAATTTGGCAGTGAGCAAACACACTCAATCATTTATCAATACCACCAAGCTGCTTCCCTGCTTTAGCGGAGAGTTCTGCTTCACTGAACTAGAAAACATTGTTGATGAGATTGCAAGATACTGCCAGAAAACAGCTGTATTACTGCGAGCTAAAAAGAAAAGTGCATGACCACTTGTCATAGAGCTCACTTCCAGCTGTCATATTTCTCCTTGTCCTATCAGAAAAACATTCATCAGCTTGGATCTGTCATCTGTTCTGGTTTCAGAGTGACATAAAAAGTACACATTTTAACCCCATTATGACCAAGCCCATTTTAAATGTTGTTTATGTTGTGGGAGATTAGTTCGGTAGAGCCAGGCAAATGGCGGCAAATAGCAGTCAGAAACATTGACATGGAGATAAAGTTTAAACAGGGCTTCTTTTGATCTTATTTTTAGCAAACAAAAATACAGCTTTTATACTCAAGCACAAAATATTAAATAAATTCCTGCTTGCCCAAGCACTATACAATACTATACAATACTTTTTCCTATCTGTACAGGTGGCTTATTACCACCCACCCAACAAAACAGTCATCAAATGAGTTATTCAAAATGTACCTTTTGAGGTATAGGTTCCTCACAGCCTCAGCCTGCAGAAAGAGTTACACCTTGCTTTAAAGCACATTACTCAGGTGTCTTCAGCACCTGTGCTGATTTTGGCTTACTACCAGCAACTCAACAAAACAGTAACTAAATGTGTTAGGCTGGGTTCACACTGCGTTTTGTCCATTCGGGGACTGGATCCAGCTGGGGGATGGCAAAACCGGGAGCTCCCATATCCCAACCAGCCCCAGCCCCCAGTCCGGCCAGAAAACTGGATATGGGGCAAAAATGAGCCGACCGGAGTCACAATCTTACTCTGGTCGGCTCATTCAAATGAATGAGATGGGGGCCGTGTCCGGCTGGGATACGGGAGTGCCCGGTTTTCCCATCCCCCAGCTGGATCCGGTCCCCGTATGGACAAAACATAGTGCAGACCTCAAGGCTGCAGACCTCAAGGACTCCAACTCCAATCAGAAATATAGGTTTCTCATATTCTTAGCATGCAGACATAGTTGCACCTTGCTTTAAAGCCCATTACTCAGCTGTCTTCAGCACCTATGCTCATTTTGGCCACAATAAAAACCTGTACTGGACAAAAGTAAATAAAAGGCGCAACTACAGCCTGAAAAAAAAATGAGTAAAGTCCTTAGCAGCTATAGACTGCAAGGGATTTAACTAGTCATGGATTCCTCATGCCTCGTCCAGCTTTCTGGATAAGATATGCACTTACTGAAAAACTACATTAGCAGTTTTCATAAAACATTGAGTGTGACTCCAGCTTTATACATTTTCTTTGCTTCTGGTTTACTTTTGATATTGGCTTATAAATGCTTATGCAAAATACTGAACAGAACATTGCAATATGAATATGGCCCATCTGCAAAAGTTTTTTTTATACATGCTGCATTGCTTCATTGTCATTGGCCAGTTTCAGATAAGCATAATATAGCTGCATATCTCTGTACGTATTATGGGCGCAAGTCACAGCCTAATGGTGGGTATAAGGACCCAAACTAAATCCTCATAGACCCATTTTGACCCATACAGATGTTTTTTTCCCATAATTTTGTACAAAAAGGTGTACAGAAATTTTTGTACAGAAATTTTTGTACAGAAATTTAGATTGTTCTACAAACATTTTTTTTATTTCTGCCGCTATTTTTCTGGGTCTGTTTTTTTGTTTAATATGCTTGTATAAATGTATCAAGTCATGACATTTTTTAGAAGCATAAAAGGGCCACAAAATAACTTCTGTATGTGTGAAGGAAGACTCATGGCTCATGCACACACCACCATTTCTGCATAGAGTCCTATTATGGAGCCACACAGACTCCATCTGATCCCTCATGTATGTCAGTATTCTCCAATTGGAGGTCCATAAAAATCTGTACAGTTGTCTCCATTCATAATGAAAAAATCATTGTTCTGTGAAGTTTCCATTGCTGTTTGGTGTCAAGAATTGCATCGCTTGCAGTGTTAACAGAATATGTGGAAACTTGATAGAAACTTGGCATACCCTTTATAAATCGGTGAGGTCTGACATGAATCATTCTGCTTCACTTCAAAACAGATCTACTTAAACTATCATTGATCCTTTAATAGTTGAAGCCATGGGTTTTGGTGAATACAGCCAGTGGGATACAACCTTTTATTTACAGTTATACATTTAAAAGAGACACATTGGATTACTGAAGTTTCTCTTTAAAAGAGATTTAATCTCTCATAACTTTCCTTAAAGGGGTACTCCACTGCTCAGCGTTTGGAACAAATTGTTCAGAATGCTGGAACTGGCGTCGGGTAGCTTGTGACATCATAGCCCTGCCCCCTCATGACATCATGCCCCGCCCCCTCAATGCAAGTCTATGGGAGGAGGCGTGGCAGCTGTCACGCCCCTCCCATAGACTTGCATTGAGGGGCGGGGCGTGATGTCACAAGGAGGCTATGACTTCATGATCTCCCGGCGCCGGCTCCAGCGTTCAGAACAGTTTGTTCCAAACGCTGAGCAGCAGAGTACCCCTGTAAGCTTAGGAAAGCAACATTTTACACATAAATTGTGTAATTTACTGTTGATATGCTCACTAATAAATAATATCTGAACCGAGAAGAAAGAGCTGCCGGCACTAGCGGGTAAAATGCGGCTTAAGGACTGAATAACGGCTATAACCAGCATTCATGGTGTGGACACAGTCCTAAGGTCATTCTGTGGTGCTCTTCCTTATATACACAATGTAACAATTGTAACCAATAGTGTTGCTCGCGAATATTCGCAATGTGAATTTTATTCTCGAATATCGCATGTTCGCGAATTTGCAAATATTCGCGAATATAGCACTATATATTCGTAATTACGAATATTCTTTTTTTTTTTTTTCACAGTACACATCACAGTGATCATCCCTCTCTGCTTCCAGCTTGTGTGGTGTAAAGAAGGCTCTAATATTACTGTGTGAGACTGGGGTGCGAATCTTCGCATATGCAAATTTTTGTATATGCAAATTTTCGCATATGCAAAAATAAAATGCGAATATTACGAATATGCAAATTTAGCGAATATATGACGAATATTCGTCCATATATTCGCAAAATATCGCGAATTCGAATATCACCTATGCCGCTCAACACTAGTAACCAATGAGAAAGAAAGAGTTGATTACCGATCACTTCAAAAAGCTAACCATGCCACACTACATTCAAGTTGATTTCTTAAAAATCTCTAAATGAGTTGCACAAATATTTAGCAACTTTTTCACCCATTGCACAAAAATGTGTGACAATTAACAAAAAAAAAAAAAAAAAATGGGTAAAACCAATGACAAATCCCCCTCTCCGGGATGCATGGTATCAATATGGCATGAATGGTTATTTATTAGTGATTGTACCCAATGAGAAAGAAAGAGTAAAGGGGCACTCACAAATTTTCTCTTGTCCAGACTTTGTTGGATGGTTAACAGCAGTGGGGACGCCAGGCAGATTTTAAACAGCATCGGATCAGCACTGACCAGCACTCACTGACGTGAGTGCCCCTTTACTCTTTCTTCCTCATTGGTTACAATCACTAATAAATAACCATCCATGCCATATTGATACCATGCATCCCGGAGAGGGGGATTTGTCATTGGTTTTACCCATTTTTGTGGTAAATTGTCACAAATTTTTGTGCAATGGGTGAAAAAGTTGCTTAATATTTGTGCAACTCATTTAGAGACTTTTAAGAAATCAACTTGAATATAGTGTGGCATGGTTAGCTTTTTGAAGTGGTCGGTAATCAACTGCAAAAAAAATAAAAAAGCCCAAAAACACAAAAATGTTTGTGCAATCCGATGTCGACCACACTTTAAAAATGTACCTACATATAAGCCACTTTGCTATTCATGAAGAACATGGACCTCTTTCATAAATGTGGGGGAAGTACACATGACGTACACCCAGGCAGACGAGAGTAAAAGGAACTTGATTTACACAGACCATAATAAATTCCCCTCTTTGACTTTAAGGACTGGTATCATTAGGAAACAGATACTTGCACATTTTCAAAGAGTATTCTTGGGAAAAATCGGAGGCATTTTTAATTAGAACAGGATTGCTGAAATGTAATCCAAGGAAATGCCAAATCCGTTAGATAAATAAGGTCGGCCGAACAAAGAATACAATGGCCAACTTGTCTGAAATTATTTTCTTCATTTTTTCTGATGAAAAAGTTGAAAACAATGGTGGAATTTCATGCAGCTGGAAAGTAATAGTTTACCATTATAGGCTATGCAATTTCACCAGATTAGAAATGTCATTGTTTGTTTCTTGTTATTGCAGCGATGTAGTTGTCACTCTCTTCAGATCTTCATCTTTTTATTAGATATAATCATGCTTTTGTAGATAATAAACAGTCTTTATATAAATATTCAAGCTTGTGTAATGGTGTTAGTAGCGTGCCAAATGCGGCTTAAGGACTGAATAACGGCTATAACCAGCATTCATGGTGTGGACACAGTCCTAAGATCATTCCTGTGTGAAACAGGTCCATGATACTATAACAGAGAAAGTATAATGTGTAAATGGAAAATCTTGTGTGTGTGTAGAAGAGATTGGACAACTAATGCATATTTTAGATAAATTACTTACATAGGTCAAATAAACGTTTGTAGGAACCTTAGTTCGAAAATTATCAACCCATGTAAAAGGGCCAGCGATCAGCCAACAAAGGAGAAAACATTAATTTGTCGGCCCAAACAAACTTTCTAGTGATAATTTAAGTGTTTGTTCATTCCTATAAATGATACTGTCAACCAGTGTCTATCGACTTATACATCGTTGATCAGCACTTGGAAATGGACAGCTATGTGCCTGTATAAAAGGGCCCTGTGTCCACATAGAACTTAATGCTAACAAAAAACTGAGACAAATAACACTTGTACCTCTAAAACACCTGACACCTCTGTCCATTTTAGGTACTGTCCAAAGTAGGAGCAAATCCCCATAGCAAACCTATCCTGCTCTGGACAATTCCTGACATGGACAGAGGTGGCAGCAGAGAGCACTGTGGTCAGACAGAAAAGGAAATTCAAAAAGAAAAGAACTTCTTCTGGAACATACAGCAACTGATAAGTACTGGAACTGTCTAGAGTAGGAGAGGTTTGCTATGGGGATTTTCTTCTACTCTGGACAGTTCCTGACATGTATAGAGGTGTCAACAGAGAGCGCTGTGGTCAGACTGTAGAGAAATTCAAAAAGAAAAGAACTTCCTGTGAAGTATACAGCAGCTGATAAGTAATGGAAGGGTTAAGATTTTTAAATAGAAGTAACTTACAACTCTGTTTAACTTTCTGGCACCAGTTGATTTAAAAATAAAATAAAACATTTCTAGGTGAGTACCCCTTTAAATTAATTTGGCACATCTATGGCTGTCCGTGCAACACAAAGGGAAATTTATTAGCTGGCATTGCTGTACAATATAGCTATATAGTTAAATGGAAATGGCTTAAAGTCTTAAAAGGTTAAAGTGTTTATTCCATATGGTACATCACATTTTGAATCTACACTGAATTCTTTGTCTGGCAAAGTTTCCATTGTATGATGAAGATTCCAGTACAGATTTTAAATGTGAATAAATGCTTTAACCTTTTAAGACTTTGAGACATTTTTTAGGGGGATTGCAGTCCCAACCGATTTTAGGTGCATACCAGCTGATGTCCACGGTCTCAGGAGCCTCACTGTGAGTCTGTAGGCTTTGGGCAGCCGGATCACAACACTGTATTGTCAGCAAAATACATTTTTATTGTGTATCACTCTGAACTTGTGTGCTACACTAGGGGTATTAGGTGGTTCATCCCTTTCAGGTAAAGGGGCATGAATAGGAAAAATAAATTCTTGATGTGCTTTTTTTCCCCTCAATTGTCTTTTCCCTGCTGTCTGTTTTAATTGGGAGAATACATTGAAGGAATAATCACGGACCACAGAAAGGGATACTATGCACAGAATGCTACATTTCACCAAGGCCGTTGTAGTATTATTTTGTCTGCAATGTAGTTGAACACGCAAACCAATGAGAACCAATGTACAAATAGGAAATCATTTAGCTGGTCCGTCCCTGTAAGAGAAAAGCAGTGATGGGAAGCAATACAATGGTTATTAGTATACTGTATAATAATATGTCATTCTCCCTTTTTGCTATAGAGCACCGACAATTCAAATGTGTCCATCATCTCTCAGAATAAGAAATGCTTTGACAATGACATTATCTGCTCTAAAAATCTCATCATATCTGTGAGTGGCAAAGAGATATATTTTTCTGATACACCTGAGAAACAGGTCAGTATGATGTCTTTTTTTTGTGTCTTTCCGACCTTCCCTATGTCCTTGTCCGATATCTTATTCATGTTTGTAAGGTTTATGTTCTCTCTTTAGAGGCAGTTTCGATTACAATATGGCCCTCAAAGATATCAACACTGGAAGGCTGGGTTCTATACAGTGGTTCACTTTCCAGAATTAGACATTACTATTCTTTGGGATAAGAAGACGACAATTCATGTCAAAGTTGGACCTCGATGGAAAGTAAGATAATTGAATTGTCTTCAATCACAATATAAATGTATATTACGAGAAGATTGACATAGAATGTATTTAAGAAGTCCTGTACTGCTTCGGACAATAGAGCTGTAAGACCAATTATGGTGACTTACAGTATGCCTGATATATTTCCCCCTGAAGGCACTGCCTTGAGGCAATCTCTATCTATCTTTGCATCCAATAAATCAGAAACGCTTGGGCATATCAATATAATCATTGTATAAAAATACCCCTGGGACATAGGTGACTAGTCCCTGGGGTAGGAGAAACGTGATACTCAAGCCGGCTTGGCTGAGAGGAGCCACCGGGACCCACCCCAGGGACTAGTTACTTGGATTTTGGCAACATAATCTAAAACTATGGGGGGCATTTACTAAGGGGTTTAGTCATTTTTTTCTGACTATTTTTGGCGCAAAATTGTCGCAATTGCGCCTACCCTATAAATTGTGCGACTTTCCCTAGCAAGAGCTAGAAAGTCAAATTTTTTTTTCCCGCTTAATTTACGCAAGTTTTCAGTTTTGACTTGCAGTGGTCAGGAATTTATTAACTGAGACAGTCGCAGTTGCGCAATAAACTGTCGCAACGGCCGTAAAAATTGACTAAATTTACTCCAGCTCCAACATGGAGCAGGAAAAGCTGCTGCCGCCCGGGCTCCGACATACTTTCTCCCCGCTACCCTCACTGCGCTACCAGGACACTACAGTCACTACAGTGATTTACATCCCACCCCTCTCACCTGCCAGCGCCACACAACTCCCATCTGTCTGCTGTTGCAAGACTACAAGTCCCAGCATGGCCTTACAGTGAGGACACGCTGGGAGTTGTAGTCTTGGAGCAGCGGGAGCTGAGCGGCGCGGGCGGGAGACAAGGGGGGGGGGGGGGGGGTAGCGGGGAGGCCGTATGAGGAGCCCGGACGGGAGACAAGGGGGGTAGCGGGGAGGCCGTATGAGGAGCCCGGGCGGCTGCACTGTAATGTCAGCCCGGGCTCCTGCCCTGAGAGCCATAGGCTTTGGCTGTCAGGGCATGCTGGGTGTTGTAGTTTTGCAACAGCTGGAGGGCCACAGTTTGCAGACCACTGGTGTGTGGTCTGTAAACTGTAGTCCTCCAGCTGTTGCAAAACTAAACAGCTGAAGGGGACCGGCGAAGAAGTTCACTTACCCTTCCGAGGCTCCAGCGACGATCGCTGACGGAGATCGTCGCGCGGCACTGTCGCGCGGCAGTGTCGCGCGGCAGTGTCGTGCAGCGCTGGATCCTACGGAAGCCGGTAAGTTGCGCAAGCTTCCCAACCAGGGTGCCTCCAAATGTTGCAAGACTACAACTCCCAGCATGCCTGGACACCCTTTGGCTGTCCGGGCATGCTGGGAGTTGTAGTTTTGCAACAGCTGGAGGCACCCTTGTTGGGAAACACTGGCCTAAAACAGTGTTTCCCAACCAGGGTGCCTCCAGATGTTGCAAGACTACAACTCCCAGCATGCCTGGACAGCCATTGGCTGTCCAGGCATGCTGGGAGTTGTAGTTTTGCAACAGCTGGAGGGCCACAGTTTGCAGACCCCTGGTTTGTGGTCTGTAAACTGTAGTCCTCCAGCTGTTGCAAAACTAAACAGCTGAAGGGGACCGGCGAAGAGGTTCACTTACCCTTCCGAGGCTCCAGCGACGATCGCTGTCGGAGATCGTCGCGCGGCACTGTCGCGCGGCAGTGTCGTGCAGCGCTGGATCCTACGGAAGCTGGTAAGTTGCGCAGGCTTCCCAACCAGGGTGCCTCCAGTTGTTGCAAGACTACAACTCCCAGCATGCCTGGACAGCCTTTGACTGTCCAGGCATGCTGGGGCTTGTAGTTTTGCAACATCTGGAGGCACCCTGGTTGGGAAACACTGTTTTAGGCCAGTGTTTCCCAGCCAGGTTGCCTCCAGATGTTGCAAAACTACAACTCCCAGCATGCCTAGACAGCCTTTGACTGTCCAGGCATGCTGGGACTTGTAGTTTTGCAACATCTGGAGGCACCTTGGTTGGGAAACACTGTTTTATTCCAGTGTTTCCCAGCCAGGTTGCCTCCAGATGTTGCAAAACTACAACTCCCAGCATGCCTAGACAGCCTTTGACTGTCCAGGCATGCTGGGACTTGTAGTTTTGCAACATCTGGAGGCACCCTGGTTGGGAAACACTGTTTTAGGCCAGTGTTTCCCAGCCAGGTTGCCTCCAGATGTTGCAAAACTACAACTCCCAGCATGCCTAGACAGCCTTTGACTGTCCAGGCATGCTGGGACTTGTAGTTTTGCAACATCTGGAGGCACCCTGGTTGGGAAACACTGTTTTAGGCCAGTGTTTCCCAGCCAGGTTGCCTCCAGATGTTGCAAAACTACAACTCCCAGCATGCCTAGACAGCCTTTGACTGTCCAGGCATGCTGGGACTTGTAGTTTTGCAACATCTGGAGGCACCCTGGTTGGGAAACACTGTTTTAGGCCAGTGTTTCCCAGCCAGGTTGCCTCCAGATGTTGCAAAACTACAACTCCCAGCATGCCTAGACAGCCTTTGACTGTCCAGGCATGCTGGGGCTTGTAGTTTTGCAACATCTGGAGGCACCCTGGTTGGGAAACACTGGCCTAAAACAGTGTTTCCCAACCAGGGTGCCTCCAGATGTTGCAAAACTACAAGTCCCAGGTTGGGAAACACTGTGCCCGGCCTCCGCCCCACCTTACTGTAAGGGCATGCTGGGAGTTGTAGTCCTGCAGCTGGGGGCAGGGGACAAGCTTGTCACATTTATTATCACCTGCTCACACATCTCCTGCACCACACAACTACAACTCCCAGCATGTCCTTACTGTAAGGGCATGCTGGCAGTTGTAGTCGTGCGGGGCGGGAGATGTGTGAGCAGGTGATAATAAATGTACTAACCCATTTTTTTTGTTTTCTTCTCATTTCAGATCCGTTTATCCTGTGGACTCCTTCGGATTCGGTGGACTACTTCGATGACCAGCGTTTTTCTTTGTTTGATTTTAATAAAATGGTTAACGAGGGCTTGTGGGGGAGTGTTTTTTGTAATAAAAATTTTTTAAAACCTGTTGTGTTTTTTTCTTACTTTACTAGACAGGCTTAGTAGTGGAAGCTGTCTTATAGACAGAGTCCATTACTAACCTGGGCTTAGCGCTAGCCACAAAAACAGCTAGCGCTAACCCCCTATTATTACCCCGGTACCCAACGCCACAGGGGTGCCGGGAAGAGCCGGTACCAACAGGCCTGGAGCGTCAAAAATGGCGCTCCTGGGCCTAGGCGGTAACAGGCTGGCGTTATTTAGGCTGGGGAGGGCCAGTAACAATGGTCCTCGCCCACCCTGGGAACGTCAGGCTGTTACTGTTTGGTTGGTATTTGGCTGAGAATGAAAATAGGGGGGACCCTATGCGTTTTTTTTTTTTAAATAAATAATTAAATATATTAAAATAAAGCATAGGGTCCCCCTATTTTTATTCTCAACCAAATACCAACCAAACAGTAAGAGCCTGACGTTACCAGGGTGGGCGAGGACCATTGTTACTGGCCCTCCCCAACCTAAATAACGCCAGCCTGTTACCGCCTAGGCCCAGGAGCGCCATTTTTGACGCTCCGGGCCTGTTGGTACCGGCTCTTCCCGGCACCCCTGTGGTGTTGGGTACCGGGGTAATAATTGGGGGTTAGCGCTAGCTGTTTTTGTGGCTAACGCTAAGCCCGGTTTAGTAATGGACTCAGTCTATAAGACAGCTTCCACTACTAAGCCTGTCTAGTAAAGTAAAATAAAAATAAAACACAACAGGTTTTAAAAAAAATTTATTACAAAAAACACTCCCCCACAAGCCCTCGTTAACCATTTTATTAACATCAAGCAAAGAAAAACGCTGGTCATCGAAGTAGTCCACCGAATCCGAAGGAGTCCACAGGATACACAGATCTGTAGAAGAAGTAACCAAAAAAAAAAAAAGTGTAAGTACATTTAGGGAGAAAAAAACTGTGTTAAAAAAATGTAATAAACACACACACACACACACACACACTAAACGCCGTTTACCACTTCTGAGCCATGACTACAATTTACAGTGATCCCTCAACTTACAATGGCCTCAACATACAATAGTTTCAACATACAATGGTCTTTTCTGGACCATCGTAAGTTGAAACCAGACTCAACATACAATGCTACAGACAGTCCAGATCTGTAAAACGTGTCAATGGCTGGAAGAACCAACCAATCAAAATGGGCATTCACTGGTAAAACCCCTGTATTACTGAAGTGTATGCACTGACTGGTATTACATGTTCTGTACACTTTACCTGTATCAGGGTTAGCTGCTCTTTTGGACACCAGGTGAGGGCAACTCCATTACTTGTTTTGGACATTGCCTGTACTGTACAGGACCCCTGAAGAAGCTCCTGTCCTCTACATAGACCAGTGTTTGCCAAGCAGGGTGGCCCCATTTTTTGCAAAACTACAACTCCCAGCATGCCCGGACAGCCTTTGGCTGTCCAGGCATGCTGGGAGTTATAGTTTTGCAACAGCTGGAGGCTCCCTGCTTGGGAAACACTGACATAGACAGTGAGTTACAGCTCCCAGCAGATCTTTCTTACTTTTATATGTAAGGATTTGCTTTATCTATATCAGTTATCTACTTATTTTTCTTTGTCACTTTTTCCTATTTTTGGATGACATTTTGGTGCCTTTAGAACCAATTACCCTGTTTCCATAGAGTTATGGTCTCAACATACAATGGTTTCAACTTACAATGGTTTTCCTGGAACCAATTAATATTGTAACTTGAGGGACCACTGTAGTTATTGAATTATTTAGATGTGGTGAAAAAGCTAAAAAAAACTCAAAAACAAAAGATCCAGAAGGAAACCAGCAGCCAAACCTATTCAGACAGCAGGAAAAAGGAACAGACTATTTTTTCTACTACATGAAGTAAATTTCCCACTTTTGCCTATGTGTGCCAAATTTATTAATGCCGTGCAGCAATTTAGTAAATTTGTCGCACATAGTCAAAAATGAAGTAGAAAAAAACAGGGTAAAAACCAGACTACATAGTAAAAGATTAGTAAATGCCCCCCTATATGATTACTCTGAAAGGCCTTAGTGTATTAGAGTAATTTATAGTGTGTCAGACTGGAGATGCCTGCACTAGTTTTATGCTGCCAATGGCATTTCCAAATTGGGCACCTTCTTTACTGTTTTGCTTGGCTTTATCAAATCAGGCACTTATTTCACTGCTATACTATTAATTATAAAATGTGGCACCTCCTGTGCTAGTAATGATCAAATCAGGCACCTTTTTACTGCTATACTAGTAATGATCAAATATCCATATAGTAAAATGTCATATTTTCGAAGGGCAAACTATCAGGACTGTGTGGAAATTTTGACAAGTACACTTCAAATGATCTCACAACTTCAAATAACATGGAAGTGAGAAATGCTCAGGTGTTTGGAGACAGCTGGACAATTGGCCAGGTATGACAGTAGCTGTGTTAATATCTTTTATGGTGTAGTATAGTTTACCCCTCATTTCTTCTATGTCAAATCCTTTGCTCCCACTATTGACTACCTTGTATTTTTTTAAAACCAACCTGAAAGTGTTTTGTCGTTATGCATATGTGAATATGTGTACCCATCTGTCCTTTTCAACATCTCTTATTGTTCTGGAATAGTACATATAGACAAATTCTAGAAAGACTTGGGTCCTGATTTATCAAAGTGTTTGAGAGAAAACCTGGGGAGATTTTGCCCATAACAACCAATGACATTTCAACTTTCATATCATAATGAGTTCTGGTAAAGCAAAAATTGAGCTGCGATTGGTTGTCATGTGCAAAAAACATGTTGATATATCAGGGCCATGATTTTTTTAAATACCTAGCTTACATAGTTATTAAAATTATATTAAGTGTAATTGTAAAGTAAAAGATATAATCCAACATGTACTAGACCATAGAATAGAAAAGAAAGGAATACATTATGGGGGAGATTTATCAAAACCTGTGCTGAGGAAAAGTTGCACTGTTGCCCATAGCAACCAATCAGATCGCTTCTTTCGTTTTGCAGAGGCCTTGGTAAAAATGAAAGAAGCAAACTGATTGGTTGCTATGGGCAACTGGACAACTTTTCCTCTGCACAGGTTTTGATAAATCTCCCCCTATATGTGAGTTAAACCACTTTCATGTGGTTCTCTGCCCCTAGACATCTTATCCCCTATTCAAAGGATAGGGGATAAAATGTCTGATCACAGGGGTCCTGGCGCTGGGACCCCCGGGATCTCTGTGCAGCAACCGGTATCTAAACAGTATGTTTAGAACGCTGGGTTCCTGCGGCTTGGGTCGTGATGTCACGCCATGCCCCCTCCATTCATGTTTATGGAACACTGGGTGCAGCACAGATAGGGGATAAGATGTCTAGGGGCGGAGTGTCCCTTTGAGGTCAGTAACAAAACATTGAATACATGCAAATCATTCCCTTATAATTTACTCATGGTTTTAGCTTTACAATTACTGATGCACATTTCTGACCATAATACTGCTGTGTTAAAGTGCCCTTATTTTTATATTTTCCTTAAAATTGGCTGCTCTTTAGTTCAGCCTGGACCAGTGACTGCTGCTTAGATTCATTGGAGCATATTTACCAAAATTGTAGCACTTAGACCAGACGGTCTAGAAATGGACCAAATTTATCACAGTGACTCATGCTGCTTGATAAATTGGGAGGATCCTTAAACTGTCTTACTTTAAAGTGTTAATTTCATTAACATTTATATTCACAATTTTTGATGCACTCATGCCATTGCTCCTTTTCTGGCAAGACTGGCTCATTCCTGTTTAGCCCCCCCCCCCCCCAACGCGCCTCTTGTTAAGCAAGGTGCAAAAGTAACAAAATGAAAGTTGTTGTTTTTTTTGGCCACAAAAGAGTTGCAAAAGTAAATCTGCCCCATTGTCTAATTGGGTTTGAGGTAGGTAAAACTTCACCTGCTGTTTCATAACCTCTGGATGCATCCGTATTACTCCATCATACTTACTACAGCAGTTTGCTTATGGAGAGCTGATATTTCATTATACAAAGACAGAAGGATTCTAAACAGCAAACAGGTTCTGAGCCACTTAAAGGGGTACTCTGGTGAAAAACCTTTTCTTTTTTAAATCAACTGGTGGCAGAAAGTTAAACAGATTAGTAAATTACTTCTATTAAAAAATATTAATCCTTCCTGTACTTATTAGCTGCTGAATACTACAGTGGAAATTCTTTTCCGTTTGAAACACAGAGCTGTCTGCTGACACCGCAAGCACAGTGCTCTCTACTGACATCTCTGTCCATTTTAGGAACTGCCAGAGTAAAAGGAAATCCCCATAGCAAACATATGCTGTTCTGGGCAGTTCCTAAAATGGACAGAGATGTCAGCAGAGAGCACTGTGCTCGTGATGTCAGCAGACAGCTCTGTGTTTCAAAAAGAAAAGAATTTCCGCTGTAGTATTCAGCAGCTAATAAGTACAGGAAGGATTAAGACTTTTTAATAGAAGTAATTTACAAATCTGTTTAACTTTCTGGCACCAGTTGATTTAAAAAGAATTTTTTTTTTCACCGGAGTACCCCTTTAAATTGAATAAAGCCTATACACATTATTTTTTTTATTTTTTTTATCATCATAATTAATAATGGGTTAATTAGTTAATTCATGTGTTTTTTTTAATTCAGTGTAAAAGTTCAAATGAAACAATGAGACCCTGTGAAGTTCATCAAAGTAAATTTCCCTATGCAAAAAAGGAGTGCTCTATTCTGTACAGTGATGTATTTGCTCCATGTCGTAATGTGGTAAGTTTTTATACACTCACTTTACAGTACTAAGATGATTTCACTGCTTTGTTTTTTATGAAGATAAGATCAGAGTACATTTTATTTTTCAATTTAGTAAAAAATCAATTGACATAAAAATAGAAATGTATCAATATTAGATCAGTGGGGGTCTCATCCTGCTCCCTGACCCCATCCATATGAATTTTGCATGTAGGAAGCCAAGTTTGTGAAACCTGCAATTCCTGAAAGACATTTCTAAAAGTATACAATGATCTATATTTATTATTAAAGTGATAAGGAGAATTTATTGGGTTTAAAGAATAACCTTTTAGTATTGATTATTAGGCAGTGCCTATTATCAATTACATTTATACCTTAATGTAACTAGAATATTATAAACAAGGGAGCGTCCTAAATTAAAAAAATAAGTTATACTTGAATTTATACTCACAATTTTATTCTCGCCATTTCAAGCTCCCCTGCTACCTGCCAGCTTTATTTACATGACTGAAGTGATAAAGTGCCCACATATACAGGTCTACGCTGCAGCCAATTACTGGCCATAGGGGACTCCTGCTCTATACCGATGAGGTCAGTGATACACTACATGGGGTTTTATGGGCCTGTCATCTCTGCAGTCATGTAAACAAACCTGGCAGAAGGACCAGACCAGCAGCGCTGAAGATGCAGATAGATTTTTTTTTTTTTTTTTATGATTTTCTATGTACCATATTTGCAACAGAATTATGAAATATTTTGGAAGTAAATGGCTGATTATTTGTTATTTTATTCCTGTTCTTTGAAATTCTTATTTCATTTACCGCAAATGGAAATTTGAGCAAAATCTCCCATTTACTTTTGCCCATAGACCAAAAAAGGCAAACTTTACACCAAAATTTGTAGCACTATAAGGTAATCACTAGATGGCAATAATTAAAATGATGGTAATAATAATTTCATATTTCATTGTAACAGAAGATTAATTTTAAAGGGATCATTCTAAATTTACTTGCTGAAAATTTAGTCCTGTGATCTAATTTAGACAGTTAAACATAACATGGAGTAAGTCCAGTAGGTGCAGTAAGTGTTATATCTTACCCTAGTGCTTGATGTACAGCTTACACTGCTCACTTCTGCTCTATATTGTCCTCAGTGTTAAAGAGTTATAGGGAAACTGGATGTCCACTTCTGTGTGCACTACGTGAGAAACATTATAGCAGATAGTTTCCACCCACTAGGAACAACTGACAATTAAAGGTGGAGCCTACAGTGGCTGCAACATTTTTTGAAAGTTAATGATCATTTAAATCCTTATTGTAATAGAAAGCAGAATACTATAACTATAAATGTTAAACCTGTAATTGAATGCTATTATACAATAAAAATGCTTTGTTAGTAATTTAGATTATTGTATCTTTTTTAACAGATTGATGTGACATCGTTTGTTAAAAACTGCCATACAGACACATGCAATTGTTATCTTGGAGGGGACTGTGAATGTCTGTGCACTAGCATAGCAGCATATGCTCATAAATGTTGTCAACAAGGTGTAGTTGTCCACTGGAGATCACCAAATATGTGCCGTAAGTTGCTGTAAACTTATTAAGCATGATATAAATAAATAAAGACAAAATTAAATTAATTAATTAATTTATTTATTGATTGACTGATTTAATAGATAGATAGATGAATAAATTAATAACTGAGAAAATCAGTCACTGTGAAATGAGTGGCATCGTGTCCATCACTGTGCTTAATACCCTCTTATAAGTATTAAATCTATAACTATAATGTGTACTTGTGTTTTCGTTAATATAGCCTTCTCTCGAGAAACAATTACTTTTGGTTTGTATAACCAGTGGTATATGTCTATATGAAAAACATAGGATGCAGTGGCACCTTGTCCATGGTCCCTGGGGCGTACTAGGGCTTTTGAAAGCCCATGAAAGGCATTTAATATTTGTGAGGCCCTAGTGGACTTTTAGCATCAGGACCTAATAGCTTTAAGCTACACCTATGTGTATGAAACAGTTTACGATAGCACATGCCTCATACCATGACCACCTGTAACTACAGAAGTTTACTTAGTCTTCCAGAATATGAGAGATATATAACCAGTACAATACAATTAGCGGGGGCAAAATTTAGACACCAAATTAATAGGCCCAGTTCAATATTTGCTATGGGCCCCCCTTTAATCTATGTAGGCCACTGACACAATTTATGTAAAAGTAATATTTTGCTAGTTCTCATGATGAAATCGTAGATTAATTCTGGGGCTAGTATCACAAGAAGCATTTGTTGTAGAAATTCTTGGATTTCATCCTAAAGGGGTACTCCACTGGCCATCGTTCCGAACTAAATGTTCCGAACGCTGTTTTCCCACTGTGGGGGTCGGCCATGCCCTTTGTGAAGTCAAGGACACGCCCCCTCAATGCAAATCTATGGGAGGGGGCATGAAAGTAGTCACGCCCCCCTCCCCCAGACTTGCATTGAGGGAGCATGGCCATGACATCACGATGGGGCGTGGCTGACCCCCGCAGCACGAAAACAGCGTTCGTAACATTTAGTTCCGAACGATGGCCAGTGGAGTACCCCTTTTAATAGGGATGTTTTGGTGAAAAACACGTGAATTTCTTAAAATCCCATTAAGATTAACAGGACAGGTGCAGACATTTCTGCAATCAATCTTACGTATATAAATTTACCCTAATAGGGTAGCAGTTACAATCGTATGTTCAGACATTCAGGTTTTTAATTGCAATAATTAAATAGAAAGCCAAGAATGGATTGGAAAAGAGTAGAAGTCTTATTCTTATTTTTATTTTTACGTGTCCTTCATTTATGATCTGTTTTCTGCCTTGTACTCAGTTATTACAATTAAAACCCTAAAGTGTGAGCAAACTCTAAAATATTTTAGTTATTGTAATACAGAAGGAAAATGGCAATTAATACTACGAAGATACCAAACATGCAACCATATTTATGAAGCCTACATGTTTGTTTATAAATGTAGACTTACAAATATTCCCTTTTTATGTTTTCAGCTTATGACTGTGAATACTATAATCAAGGTAAGATAGGACTTCCATACAAATAATACAGATGTTTTTAACATATTCTGAGAATAGAATCTGTAGAATGTAAATGGGATCCTGTCATAATACAGTGCATTTTATTTTATTTTCCTACAGGACTGGGTGAAGGTCCCTTCATCCTCTCTAGTTGTGGCAACAGTGAAATTGTATTAGGTGTGAACGTTACAAGTAAATACATATTCCCGTTGCCAAGAATGAGTGCACATGGAAATGTTTTGTTTAACTTCATGATAACACCTGGACTTTTCAGAGATAAAGACCGATGTGAGTAATTTAAATCTAAATATTTAAATAATATTGTCACCAAAAAGTTTTGGAAATTCTGTTAAAATTAACTTCATAGAATGAATGTGGTGTAAATGATCACAGAAGTAAACGGTTGATACAGAAACACTTGATTTATTGTAGGGATCTGAATAAATACGTTTTCAGGTACAAATGTTCAGACTCTGGCAAAAATTATGTAATGATATAACTTAGAGGATGATAACTCTTTTGCTCAATAGAAAAAGCACAAATCACATATGTCACACAAAACAATGGGGCTCATTTACTAAGCTAAAACCGACTAGTTGTTGTTGGGTTATTCCAAGTTATTTTGTTGCATAGTGTCTGCAACATGTCTGCGCCAGTGTGCAAGATTGCGCACCAGGAAAATCTGACAAACCCGACATTGCATTATGAAAAGCCAAAAAAAGGGTGTGGTCTGTAACAAAGGGGGCATGTTCGACCCTAAAAGGGGCATGGTTTCACAACCTGACCTATTTACTATTGAATTCACAAAAAAAATCCTGTGAATAAATAGCTGGAAATTTCCATTTAGAAAAAGCTGGTCAAAAAATGTTCCCAACTTGTAAATCTGTGAATCCCCATAGTAAATAGTGAAATCCTGCAAGTCAGAAACATTATTTTACACTAGTTAAAGCCCAGCACTCTTAGTAAATGCGGGCCAATGTGTTTATTTGTAATAACATTCTGGTTTGTTAAACATACCTAAAATAAAAGTGAATTATTTTGCTTAAAGGGTACCTCTCATCAAATAAACTTTTGTTTCCCCGAAAATAAACCCTACCCCAAAAGTAAGCCCTAGCAGGATTATGGGGTAGGGCTGCAATATAAGCCCTACCCCGAATAAGACCTAGTCCAGGGGTAATCTGCTGGCGGACCGCGGTCCAGATCCGGACCTCGGCCGCCAGTAATGCCCGCCAGTACTGCCCGCAGACCCCACAGTAATGCCCGCAGACTCCATAGCCCCCCCCGACCACCACAGTAATGCCCGCAGACCCGACACCACGCCCGGCCACCACAGTGCGGTAATGCCTGCAGATTCCACATCCCCCCCAACCACCCGCGTAATGCCCGCAGACCCCACAGCCCCCCTCGGCCACCCCCCCGCCTCCTTTGGCTGGTCCCGCGGCTTACCGTAATTCAACCGGGGTAGGGACGCTGACGTTCTAAAACGTCGGCGCGTATGCACGGCCGACGTCACGGACGTGTCCCTGCCCCCGGCTGCTACGGTAAGCTACAGGAGAAGATCTCGCTGCAGGGTACGGTAAGAAAGTGAATTGAGTACCGGTACCCAAGTTTTTTATGGCAGAGGGGTGGGGGGCACTGTAGGACAGTGTTTCCCAACCAGTGTGCCTCCAGCTGTTGCAAAACTACAACTCCCAGCATGCCCGGACAGCCAAAGGCTGTCCGGGCATGCTGGGAGTTGTAGTTTTGCAACAGCTGGAGGACATTGGTTGGGAAACACTGCTGTAGGGTATGGTAGGAGTATGGAGGACGACAGGGGAAGGGGAGGATTGGGGGCTGAAGGAGTATGGGGGGCTGCAGGAGTGTGGAGGATGCCCCCTATCCTCCACACTCCTGCAGCCCCCCATCCTTCACACTCCTGCAGCCCCCCCATCCTCCACACTCCTGCAGCCCCCCATCCTCCACACTCCTGCAGCCCCCCATCCTCTACACTCCTGCAGCCCCCCATCCTTCACACTCCTGCAGCCCCCCATCCTTCACACTCCTGCAGCCCCCCATCCTTCACACTCCTGCAGCCCCCCATCCTCCACACTCCTGCAGCCCCCCATCCTCCACACTCCTGCAGCCCCCCATCCTCCACACTGCTGCAGCCCCTATACCGTAAATAAATAAGCCCTACCCTGAAAATAAGCCCTAGTGTGTTTTTTGTGACTAAAATTAATATAAGACCCGGTCTTATTTTCGGAGAAACACGGTATATTTTAGATTAATGAATGTTGAATAACTTTCCAATAGCATGTTAATGAAAAATATGCTTCTTTCTATTGTATTTTTCCCGATCAGTCCTGTCAGCAAGCATTTCTGACTCATGCTGGAGTCCTAAACACTCAGAGCTGCCAGCCTGCTTTGTTCACAGCCAAACAGGCTGTGAACAAAGCAGGCTGGCAGCTCTGAGTATTCTCCTTTGTGAACAAAGCAGACTGGCAGCTCGTAGTGTTTAGGACTCCAGCATGAGTCTGAAATACTTGCTGCCAGGACTGGTAGGGAGACCCCTAGTGGTCATTTCTTCAAAGTGGAAAATTAAATAGAAAGAAGCATATTTTTTAATAACATGCAATTGTGAAGTTATTCTGCATACATGAATCTATAATATATCAAAAGTGTTTTTGATGAGAGATACCCTTTAATAATATATGTTTCTCTAGAGCAAGTAGAGTAAATAATTATATAACTGAGAAATAAAAATGAAATCATCTTGTACTTTGTATTTCTCGAAATAAATGCATGGATGACTTTTAAAATGCAAATTCAGATAAAATGTGTCTAGTTGAAAAAAAAACACATGGGCTCAACAAGAGAAGCGTTAGTTGAAACAAGTGCAAATTTAAACAAAATGGTAAGGTTATAAAAGAAAAACATACTGGTAGACCAAGGAAGATATTGGGGTGTAAGAGGAACAGTGTAGGCTTCTATGTTGTTGGCAGCGAGATTGGAGTGGCGCTGACTGACCCAGAGCAGACACAGCAGGAATGGTGAAAATGATTTATTTGACCAAGATGCAACGCAGGCACAGCTTCCTCAGGCATAGCAAGATACAAGCAGATAGGCACTTATATAGTAAAGAGATTAACTCTTTTCTCATCCTTCCATATACAAAAAATACAAGGTATGAATGATATATATAAAATACATATATAAACAATACATACATGTTGAGCGCGAATATTCGAATAGCAAATTTTTTTTGCGAATATCGGCACTTTGCGATTTCGCAAATATATAGGACATCGCGAATTATAATTGCTATGATGAATATTCTTATTTTTTTTTTTCACAGTACACATCACAATGTGAATTAAACACCAGGGACTGTGCTATGTGGACAGACTCAAAACCCCCCATAAACAAATTTGCATAACTGGGGGCAAATCGCATCCCCATAGCACAGCCCCTGGTCTGTCTATAGATAACCTCTTCAAAAGAAAATACGTTGGGCTGTAAAATAAAACGTATGGAATCCAAAAGAAATGATGCTTGATCTGTACTTAACGTAGGGTAATTCAGAAAATTATCTCTTATAATTTTTATACCCAACTCAGTATCAATAATTGAATAAAGGGAACATACATCCAAGGTAAGAAAAGAAAATGAAGAAGGAAGAGAAATATTACCCAATTCATAAATAAGTTGTGCAGAATCTTTCAAATAAGATGGTAAATTAAGTACATATGGTTGTAAAAAATAAATCAACAAAATGAGAAAGTGTTAGACCCAATACCCAAAATAATACGACAGCCAGGAGGATTAACAGAACACTTATGTAATTTAGGTAAATAATAAAAATTAGATAAAGAATAATTTTTAATCTGAAGGAATGTATGCTCCCTCTTATTCAACAATATTTTTTCCAACGCGCCTCTAATAAGAATATTATATAGGTTAAAATATTGGGGCGAGAGATCTGACGGCAAGATTTCATAATACATGACATCGGAAAGAATCCTTACTGCTTCCTGGATATATTTATCCCGACTTAAAATAGCAATCCTCCTGCCTTTATCTGTGGGGTGAATAATATCATTATTGTTCTGTAATGACTTAATAGCTTTTCTCGCTAGTGGGGATAGATTATACATATTTTCAAAAATCAACCATTTCTCACTTAGGAGATTAAACTCCTTCATGACCATGGTATAAAATGTATCCAAATGGCTACCCCGAAGATGTATCGGATAAAAAGATGATGGAGGTTTCACCTCTACATGTTTTATTATAATATTATTAGTTTCAACATAAACTGGTGTATTATGACTCTCTAAGTGAATGTCCTGAACTTCAGGCTCAGATCTAGCAATGAGTGAAAAATTACGTGCGAGGGTTAATTTTCTAATATACTGATTCAAGTCTAAAAAAAGTTGAAAGTCATTGGGGAAAGAAACTAATCTCACTCTCAGGCAGCATGTAACTCGATAAATGAAATAGTTTTATTTTTCAAATCTTGGCTGTTTGGTAGTCAGTCGCTGTTTAAACTGGCCTCCTCTACAGCCTCTGGCTTTTCTTTTCTTTTTTGTGCTGTGGTCAATTTTGGTAAGTATTGAGTGATACAGTGGTTGATGACATTTTTGTGTGGGATCTGGACCGTGCAGTGTGAACAGGTGGCCGGCATGATTCTAAAAAAGGAGAACTTAATGACAAAGAACCTGGAGTAAGTGTGGAATCAAGGGAAGGTGAGGTGTCAGGACAGTAAACTCTAGAAAATGCTCAACAAAACAAATAGATAGAAACAAGCATCAATGTTTGTGACACAAATGTAAGAAATCAGGCAAACAAAGAAATACCACTAACCACTAACCACAAAAAATACCACTAACAACTAAACAGAAAAACAACAACAGGCAAAATGTTTCACTGCAGTGTCCAAAATGATGATGCTGGAACTTTTGTGTGTTACTGTTCTAATGAAATATATAAATATGGATACCAAAAGGAATGGGAAATATGAGGTTAACTGTGTACACCTGTACCCGCAGGTGTAGAGAATAAGAGTCCCAGTTCTCAAATACTTCAACCAAAAATGGATGTACAATGGATATTAGGTAAAAATAGTATTTAATAACACATATAAAATAGGTCACATATAGGCATTCAAATACCAAATATTACAATCAGTAAAGGATGTATCATGTGAAGTGAAAATAAAATGACCCAAACATAAATAAATCCTAATAATATAAAGAATAAATACTGCAGTGCAAGGGGGATGCTGGAGAGTAGTAGGTTAGTTTAAATAGCCAATCTTTAGTAACAGTAAAGTCTGGAGCGGTCTACCACAGAGGGGAAAAGATCACATGCATGCCAATGTTAAATCGCTCACCACCGTGCCAGTCTGTGTTAATGGCACAAAATAGCGCTTGCAGCTGGGAAGTCCCGGTCGTCAGTTGCGCAAGATAGAGTGCGAATTTTCTCCAATAAATCATCGCTCCTGGTTAGCAGTAGGAATGGCAGTCCTATGCTAATATATAGATAGCGGTCCAGAGACTGAATATGGAGCTGTATGACATTCTTTAACAGTTCTGTGTAGTCAAATGCTCTTTATAGGCAGGCTTGAAAGCATAAAAATAAAACCAAAAAACTTAAAATAAATCCAATCGCGTTTCGGGGTGTGGACACATGCGTTCTAACCCCTTCAGTGGCTGACACTAACCACTTCTTGTCAGCCACTGAAGAAGGGGTTAGAACGCATGTGTCCACACCCCGAAATGCGTTTGGTTTTATTTTAAGTTTTTTGGTTTTATTTTTATGCTTTCAAGTCTGCCTATATAAAGCATTTGACTACACAGAGCTGCTAAAGACTCATACAACTCCATATTCACACTCTGGACCGCTATCTACATATTTGCATGGGACTGCCATGCCTACTGCTAACCAGGAGCGAGGATATATTGGAGCGAATTCACACTGCTTCTTGCAATCCACTCTGATCGTACCTTAATGCTTCCACCAGCGCTTTGATTAATTCAGCTGCGGACTGTGCAGCACACCCGTGATGTCAGACGCAACTCTAATTCCGCTATTGCTGTACTCACTCTGTGCTGAGCCGTATACCGGAGAGACCAACCGTTATCCGCACTGAGGCTCGATTGGGCCGGCTACATTCAGTGCAGGAAGCCACTTCAACTACAGCGCAACTGACGACCGGGACTTCCCAGCTGCGAGCGCTATTATGTGCCATTAACACAGACTGGCACGTTGGTGAGCGATTTAACATTGGCATGCATGTGATCTTTTCTCCTCTGTGGTAGACCGCTCCAGACTTTACTGTTACTAAGGATTGGCTATTTAAACTACGGTAACTTAATATTCTCCAGCATCCCCTTGCACTGCAGTATTTATTCTTTATATTATTATGATTTATTCATATTTGGGTCATTTTATTTTTACATCACATGATACATCCTTTACTGAATGTAATATTTGGTATTTGAATGCCTACATGTGACCTATTGTATATGTATTATTAAATACTATTTTTAGCTAATATCCATTGTACATCCATTTTTGGTTGAAATATATAAATATAACTGTCTGAAGAAAACAGATTTCTGAACTCATTTATTGGGTTGTATGTCTGAAAAAGGAACAGGGAACATGGCTGTCTTTATCTCCACTGTCAATGCACAGGTGAACATAAACATTTTAGAGTTGTTTACATTCTGGCACAGAAGTTTGGTGATCATTAATCCATTAAGGACACGGCCAAGTTTATAGTTAGCATTTTAGTTTTTTCTCCACTTTTCATTTTACCACAAAACAGTAAAATGAGTATGCTTAAAATTGCCCTTTTCTGACCCCTATAACATTCTTATTTTTCCATGTATGCTGCTGTATGAGGGCTAATTTCTTGCGCTGTAATCTGTAGCTTTTTTTCGGTACCACTTTTGAACATGTGACTTTTTGATCACTTTTTATCCACTGGGATGTTTACAATATGAGATCCTTAAAATTATATTTCAGCACCCAATGGCACCAAACATGTTTGTTTATTTATTTGACTTTTTTTTGTTTGTAAAATGGGAAAAGGGGGCGATTTAATGTTTACTGGGGGGGACGGGACTTTTTTTTTCCTAATTTTTACGTTCCTACAGGGGACTAGTTATACATTTTTTTTTATTACTTTAACTGTAGTCTGCCAGACAGCAGGCCATGCAAGATGAGCGCTGGAGCGGCCATGGAGCAGGTAAGTAGAACTTAGACTGCCATCTTGACTCATTGGACCCCCTTATCTCACTTGGAGTGGTCCGATGAGTGTCACATAAACCACAACTGCTTGTGGTGCTGTGATCAGTATTAATATTCGCTTCATATGTACATCATGGGGCTATTTTTAAGAAGATAATTCATCTTAACATAGATTAACCCCTTAAGGACCCAGGGTTTTTCCGTTTTTGCATTTTCGTTTTTTTCCTCCTTACCTTTAAAAAATCATAACTCTTAAAATTTTGCACCTAAAAATCCATATGATGGCTTATTTTTTGCGCCACCAATTCTACTTTGTAATGATGTCAGTCATTTTACCCAAAAATCTATGGCGAAACGGAATAAAAATCATTGTGAGACAAAATAGGAAAAAAACACCATTTTGTAACTTTTGGGGGCTCCCGTTTCTACACAGTAAATATTTCGGTAGACATGACACCTTCTCTTTATTCTGTAGGTCCATACGATTAAAATGATACCCTACTTATATAGGTTTGATTTTGTCGTACTTCTGGAAAAAATGATAACTACATGCAGGAAAATTTATACGTTAAAAATTGTCATCTTCTGACCCCTATAACTTTTTTATTTTTCCTCGTATGGGGCGGTATGAGGGCTAATTTTTTGCGTGATGATCTGAAGTTTTTAGCGGTACCATTTTTGCATTGATAGGACTTATTTATTCATTTTTTTCATGATATAAAAAGTGACCAAAAATGCACTATTTTGGACTTTGGAATTTTTTTGCAAGTTTAATTAACGATATATTTTTATAATTTTGACATTTCCGCATGCGGTGATACCACATATGTTTATTTTTATTTACACAGTTTTTTTTTTTTATGGGAAAAGGGGGGTGATTCAAACTTTTATTAGGGAAGGTGTTAAATGATTTTTTTCACTTTTTTTTTTTTTGCAGTGTTATAGCTCCTATAGTGGGCTATAACACTGCACACACTGATCTTTTACATTCATCAATGGTTTCTCATAGGAAACAATTGATCAAGGATTCTGCCGCTTGACTGCTCATGCCTGGATCTCAGGCACTGAGCAGTCATTCTGCGATCGGACAGTGAGGAGGCAGGTAGGGACCCTCCGGCTGTCCTGTAAGCTGTTCGGGATGCCACGATTTCATTGCGGCGATCTTGAATAGCTCCCTGAGCTAACCGGCATTAGTTTACTTTCACTTTAAACGCGGCGTTCAACTTTGAACGCTGCATCTAAAGGGTTAATAGCGCGCGGCACCGCGATCAGTGCTGCACGATATTAGCCACAGGCCCCGCATTATAGAACGGGAGCGGACTCATGACGTACCAGTATGTCATGGGTCCTTAAGGGATTAAAGAGTATTAAAGTTTATCTGCAGGGGAAAAACGTGATCCGCAAACAGCCCAGATCTCAATCCAATTGAAAACTTATTGAAGAAACTAAAAAATAAAAACTGGTGTGTTGTAATGCTCCAAGCGATGTGGACCCGCTGTGCCACCTACTGTTTGACTTTGAGCCAAACTTGGTAACAGAGTGTTCCCCTTGTTTTCACACTTTATTTAATTCCAGGATTTGGGAGCTGGACTTCTGCTTCAGGGGAGGTACCAGGTCGCTAGAGTGGTCCCACTTAGGTGGCAGCTGGCCAGGCAGGCCAGAATGCCCTGTTGACAAGCATCCGGAATACAGGCAAGAGGGGATCAGCCAGGTGATGCATGCTTGATGAGATGCAGCCAGGTGATGCATGCTTGTTGACAGCACAGGCATGGTCAGCAGTTCGGATCATACAATGGAGAAATAGTAAGCTATAAAGGGATAAGGCAGAGGCAATGTCAGGAAAACAGGTATGGTCAGCAGGATAGAATTCAGACACCTATTGTAACATCTGGCTCTGGCTGTATTCGAAGAGTTAAATGACTCTAGTTCACAGCTCTGCTACCTATTATGAGGGTGTATCACCGATTACCTGCCTATTTAGGCTAGGAGTAGTGATCAGTTCAATGTCTGTAAAAGGTTACACCTTAGCTGACACCTCCTGCTTACTGGATACCTGCACCAGATCTTAAAGGTCTTGTGGCCCCTCGTAAAGGGGGGGGGGGGTACTGTAATTTCTGGCTCTGGACGTACACGAAAAGTTAAATGACTCTAGTTGGGCTGGAGCTGCTTGGAGCTCACCTGTGTTGTCTGGGTGTGGTTCTCAGCTTTGCTGCTTATTAGGAGGGTGTATCCCTGATCACCTGCCTATATAGGCTAGGAGTAGTGATCAGTTTAATGTTGGTGAAAGGTTATACCTTAGCTGACACCTCCTGCTCACTGGATACCTGCTTGTTTATTGATTTTTGGCTTTTCCTTTGACTCTTCTCTGTGTTCCTGTACTCTGCTATTTTCTGGTACCGACCTTGGCTAAACTGACATTGATTTGAATGTGTGTGTGTCTTAGGGTATCTGTTAGTTTGTGTATCTCCAGCTGTTCCCCTACTCCTACTGTTTTTTTGTTTTATTATTTTGACAAACGCTGCCCCAACACTTAGCAGGGAAGGTTTGTCTTCATGGTTTTTGATCGGTCACTTAGGGTGGATAGGCAACAGTTAGGGCTTCTCTGTTCCCTGCCCATACATGACACCTATACCTGTAGTAAACTACACAATTGATCAGGCCATAGGAGATGGGTGGAGCGACCTTATATATGTGGTGCATGACTTTTATTGGTAAGAGTTTAGAGAAGCATGCACTGACCCATTAAGTTACAGCCAGTGCTCGCGCTCAGCACCTAGAGGTCAGAGCAGGAACTACACCAGTGGATAGAAGTAGGAGTAAGCCCAGAGGGGGAAGCCCAGGGATTACAGTGGAGACATGGAGCAGAGAATGCAGCTCAGCACAATTGAGTGTCAGGACACACAATATGCTTGCGGATGCCAACCATCTGTGTTACATGTAGACAAGGCTCCATCCTGCTTATTCGTTAACCGCTATTTGAGAAAGTATGATTCTGCTTCATGTACAATATTATTTATTTAAAGTTATGTCCATGCTTTAAAGAATTTAGGCCATATATTTGAGGTGTGTTTCATGATTCTACAAAGCTACGTTCAGCTATATTTACAACAATTGTGTCACATCTGAGATTTGTATTTACTATGAAGTAACAATGCTGGATGAAAATTTATTAAGTGCCATTATTAACATACTGTAATTATATACATTGCTCTTCTTATTCAACACAGCACTTTCACTTGTATCTTTGGAGTCAGCGGAAAGACCAAATTACTTCCTATCTGTAGAAGAAAATGACAGTGTACGACTTGAACAATGGGAAGCTAGTCCTACTTTCCAAAGAAGGGCAACCTTTTTTCACCACCAGGGCCTTTGGATTCCAGGCTACAGTGCTTTTGAATTGCACAGCAAAAAAGGTTTTTTTATTGTTCTCACTGCTACAGAGGTTAAAGTTTCCAAATATGACAATTCTGAGGAGTTCAAATTGTCCAGTGGTTTTAAGATTGAAGGTGAGCTGGAAAAACAATCTATCTACTAAACATCAAAAGTAAAACCATAAAAACACTAAGTGGGAATTTATTATTTACTTTCACCTGTTTTCAGGCATAAAAAGTTGCAAATAGTTGGTGAAAAGGGCATTTCTTTGTGGGAAGTGGGCATGGCTTCACACACCTACTCTATTTACTAAAATTTACTTTTGAAAATAATAAGTCTGAGGCCTACACCTTTTAATAAATTAGGAGCAGAGTACTCTGTGTATATATGATTTTTTTCAATGTATAATATTCTTTAAAGGAGGTGTCTAGTTTGAATTACCTCTATTGTATACTCTTATTAGAAAATGTAGGTGGAATAGAGAGAAGCCCTTCTCCATTAACCAGAGCAGAGAACCACTGCAGTCTCCCTCTGGAGGACCTGGTTTATACGTAACACTTTTATCTTATTGATGTAAATGAATGTCATATAAGGCAGAAAGAATTGTGTAATTTCAATATTTGGTGTATAACTTACCAGAGAATGATTATAAAATAGATGCAGGTAAACAACCCAGGAAGGTAGTTAAAAAGTAATTTCCAAACAAGTACTAAGACACATAAGCCCTATAATGGAACTATTCCTTACAATTTGGCCAGAATTTCTGCATGGAATTCTGCATGAATTTATAGCCAATACACTTCAATGGGATTCTGCTGTCCCATTTACACAGCAGAATTTCTGCTGCAGGAATTCCATTGAAGTGAACGGACAATTCATTTTTGTGGAATTTACTGCAGAATTTTCATGCAGAATTCCGTGCAGAAATTCTGCTGTGTGAACATAGCCTTATAGTTACCACCTCACTCTTGGTTTATTAAAAAAATAAACCAAAGAAAGCTGGTACTGGAACACTGTTGTACCTTTTGTAACATAAAAAATTGTGAACTTTAAAAGTTGTACTTGTTTGTCCTTTCTTTACAAAATACTTCTAAATGCTAAACTAAAAAATACGTATTCCAGAGATTGCTGCTGCAGTTCCATACAGGAGAATGTGTGAATGGAGATATGAGCCATGTTCCAGCCCTTGTGTTAAAACCTGCAGTGACCCTGAAGCCACCCTTTGTACTTTCCTTCCACCGTAAGTTAACTTTAATAGTAGGTAGCCCCCCAAAATTCTGCAAGCCAGTAAAAATATGAAGTAAAAAAAAAAATTTATTTAATTTTACTTTATATTGGCTTAAATGTGAATAGGAGGGTTTCTTTTTTTTTTTTCCCTTTCAAAATATGTTACTTTTTATAATTCCTGTTTGTGATATCTCTTCAGAGTGGAGGGTTGCATTCCATACTGCCCAAACCATATGATTCTTGATGAAGTTACACTTAAATGTGTCTACAAAGAAGACTGTGAGTATTCCGGTGTATTACATTTTAGCCCTTTTATTACTTCATTTTGCCATAATGGTATAAGGGGTCAGATTAAGATAAATCTCTCATTGCCATTGCAGTCCTCGCTGGGTGTTCTCCACTTGCTCTCTGGTTCTGTCTTGACACACAAAAAGTGGCTAGAGTTTCCTGCACAGCCAATCACTGGCTGAGCTGGATGACTGCTGTGGCCAGGAATTAGATGAGTGGGCAATTAAAGGAAAACTGTCAGCTTGCTCCTCCCGCACTAACCAGCGGTACTGGCTGGTAGTGCAGGGGAACCTGATGAGTTTGATGCCTACGTTGCCCGTATCCGCTCTGCCATTCAGCCAAAATCTTTGATTTTCTGTATATACTAATTAGGTGCTAACTGGCACAGGCGGGGTTACTGGCACTCTAACGTTAGCACTGCTAATCCGCAACCCCACCCAGCTCATCAATATTCCTCCCCTCCCTCCGCCTCTCCCTCTTCTCCCCGCTGTGTAATGAAGAGAGAGGGGAGGAATATTGATGAACTGGGTGGCAATGCGGATGAGCGGCACTGATGTCCGAGTGCCAGTTAGCACCTAATTAGCATATACAGAAAATCGAGGATTTCGGCCAACGGCGGGGCGGATACGGGCACGGAAGGCATCAAACTGATCAGCGTCCCCCGCACTACCAGCCAGTACCGGGGAGAGAAAGCTGACAGTTTTCCTTTAATGTGTGTTAAAGGGGTACTCTGGTGGAAAGGTTGTTCCGGGACCTGGGAACGGAGAATGTTGAAACTTCTGCATGCAATGTTTTAACTTAATACCTGTCTTGTAAGGCAAGTTTTAAGGCAAAGGATTGAAAAAGAAAAAAAATACTTTTCTACTATTTTCTATTGCTGCCCAGCAAAGTGTGTATTACCAAAGTACTCTGGTGGAAAACATTTATTTTTGTTTTTTTTTTCAAATCAACTGGTGCCAGAAAGTTAAACAGATTTGTAAGTTACCTCTTACAAAAAAAATCTTAACCCTTCCAGAACTTCTAGATCAGCTGCTGTGTGCTCCAAAGGAAGTTGAGTTGTTCTTTTCATCTTTTCAGTCTATAGGTATGTATGTAGGAGACAAGGCTCCTGGCACTGAGCCACAGTTCATAACAATCCAGGTAGAAGAAATAAAGATATAGCACTCACCCAATGTTGAAATACATGGAGGGACTTTATTGGAACATCATAAGAGTTCACAAATAATACGAGAGACAAAAAACAGGGGGTAGGCGTGACCAAGCGGTGTACTGACTACGAAACAGGGCTGTCGCCGCTCCTCCTGCAGCTCGAGCAGCTGCACGCAGTTTTTTGTCTCCCGTGTTATGTGTGCACCGTTATGATGTTCCAATAAAGCCCCTCCACGTATTTAAACATTGGGTGAGTGCTATATCATCATTTATTCTACCTGGATTGTTCTTTTCAGTCTGACCACATTGCTCTCTGCTGACACGGAACAGGATAGATTTACGGAACAGGATAGATTTGCTATGGTTATTTTCTCCTACTCTGTACAGTTCCTGACAAGGACAGAGGTGTCAGCAGAGAGCACTGTGGTCTTCCTCTGTAGTATACAGCAGCTGATAAGTACTGGAAGGGTTAATATTTTTCAATAGAAGTAATTTACAAATCTTTTAAACTTTCTGGAACCATTTGATTTGAAAAAAAAAAAATAATGTTTTCCACCGTAGTACCCTTTTATGGCAAGATCAGGAAGTGCAGCAGCAGGGAGTCCTAAGGTTAATAATTTTAAGAAAAAAAAGAATTATCCTGCCAGACAACCCCTTGAAAAGCACAATTAAATAAAATTAAACATTGTTCCATCACTCCCCATATGAACGTAACTAATTTAATGTTTTAATGTATTGCATTGCACTATTTCATATGTAACACATGTTTTATGTCCAGCTCACTAAACACCAGAGTCCTCACTTTTTTCTAATGTTTGTAGGAGGAAAATAAATGAAGTCCTTTTAAATTGCATTTGCTCGGTCCATTTCATATGTAGTATTGTTTTGTTGACATTATATGGTTTTCTTTTCTTTTAAGGTGTCCCAGTAAAATCAACAGTCTTACCTTTTACAACAAAGCCAACAAAAACCAGCCCAGCTTCAACTGCCTCTAGCACTACAGAAAAGTATCCAACAATGACTTCTTTAACTTCAACAGACTTTTCTGACACGCCAACATCCTCTACGATACAATCTTATAGTGAGAGAAAAACAACCCTCCAAGCACACCTGAGGTCTTCAACGCCAAGTACAGCAGACAAGTATGAATCACCTTTTGAACTTCTTACCAGTGGCTATGACAAAACAACAGTAACTACATATTCAACAGACACTGCACAACAGACTACAAAAAAGATAACTCCTGAAACAAGAGAAGGTTCTACAACTTCTAAAATATTCACATCTTCAATTAAACGAACAACATCTCCTCAAACAGTAACATCCTTTGCAACTTTGAAAACCATACCTCCAAGAGAAGTTGTTGACACAACTAAGACACCGACAAGAATGTTGGGTCAGCTTTCGCAAGGTCTATTTCAGTTAACAACAAGGGCAGTTACAGTGTTATTATATTCATCTGTACCAGAGAGTACGGTTTCACCTGTAGCCAAAGATACATCAGGATTGCCAATGATATTAAATGTATCCTCTCCAGTGGAAACCAGCACACCATCTGTGTCACTTACCTCATATGTGGTCACTTCTCCTTTAAGTACAGCAGTGAAGCAAGTTCCTTCCACATCTAGCAGTACAACTACTTCAAAAGAACTGCAAAGTTCCCAGACACCACAAACTACTTTCAAGATAACCGATGGAAAACCATTAACCAGTATTATACTTCATACGTCTTTAATAAATGAAACTGTTCCTCTTTTTCCCACAAATACAACAGGTATTAGTATATCTGGAAATGAGACAAGTGTATTGACATCACCATCAATTCATCTGTCCCCTGCACTTACTCGAATACATACAACTCCTATTTCTACTTCAACATCTATTCCAGATCTACACCAAACAACAAAATCTATAACACAAACAAACTTGGAAGAAGAACTTTCTATACTGTCCACAAAAGAATATACATCTGAAAAAGCTCTAGTAGCTTCAACCCCTGAAACTACTGTCAGTGTCACTACTTATCCACCCACAATAAGTGTGACAACTGAACCGTTTTCAAGTACTCTTTTAAGTACTCTTACTCTACCTCTACAAAATACCACATCTATAACTGACAAGGGAGCTACCTTAGATTATCTTAAATCCACTGAGTCAGCTAAGCCAACAGTGACAGCAACAACAAAGGATTTGACAAAAACTTCCCTAAAACCCACCACTTTGTCTACTACTAATGCAACGTTTATTCAGACTCCACCAGTAACTCTAAGTACTAAAAAGTTCCCAAAAAGTACAGAGCCCTCAATAAAGACTTTAACTACTCTTAAAGAACACTTGGGTACAAGCATGCCAACACAAGAAGCTCCAACTAGTACTTTAGAAAGGAGATCCACAGATCATCCAATTTCAACTACACAAGCAAGTTCATCTATAAGTCCTTTTGTGAAACCAGAAGGAACTATTAAAGTAACTATGCCTTCAATTGAATCTTCCACTTCATTTCCCAGAGACAGTTTGTTTACCACGTTACCGCCTTCTGTTACTTTTGACACTTCATCACATAGTTATGGAAAAGTCACAGACTCAACAACCAGCCATTTAGACAAGTATTCAACTGCTATGTCGAGTACTAAACATCTGGAAACACCAGCAGAACTTACAACTAAGACTGCAACTACAGAAACATCAGGATTTTTATCCACACTTGGGACTATCAATGAGACAACTTTAAATGTTACAGTTTTTAAGGAAACTACCCATACAGTCTACGGCACTCACAGTTTGAGTACTATAAAAGAAATGGCATCAACAGCCTCTGTTGAAACTGTGACACAAAGCACCATGGGCATGACCCAACCAGCATATACCTCTTTAGTAACTATCAAGACATTGACTGATTCTGCCCCTCTGGAAACTTTGGAACCTACGTCTAACGTTACAAAACTAAAACAGTTAGGAACTACACTATCCATACATACATTATCTGATTCATCTGTTTTGCCCTCTACCACTGAACCTATCAGCTCAGAAACAGCAACTGAGTTTATGGGAAATCTTACAGCATCAGCAGATTATTATTCATTTGGAACCATGGTACATACTAGTAGCTCTTCAGAATGCATGGTGAGTATTGCAGATTAATTAAAGTGCATTAGTCCATATAGGTTAATGTTGGCACCACGCCAAGCACACACGTAGTTCACTGTGTCAGAGCGCAGGCACAATCACACGACAAACTGTCCGGTGCCAGTGTCCACGACACAGAGCACATGTATTACACTATAGAGAAGAGTTGATACGGCACACAGGACTCTGTTGCCAAACTTGCTGCTCTATTGCTGATAGCGGGACATACAAACAAGGATGCACTACACCAAGTTGGTGTAGTGCATCCTCGTTTGTACGTCCCGCTATCAGCAATAAAGCAGCAAATTTGACAACAGAGTCCCGGGTGCCATGTCAATCCTTCTCTATATGGTAATAAATTAATTAAAGTCTTTACAGTAGAACTGACCCGGGATTTGATAATTATATGCTTTTATGTTTTTGGCATACTTAGGCATTGTTCAAATATGGGCTGTGGCGTCTGCTCATAAAGAAACCACAGTGCTGTGCTCTGTCCATCATATGACAGTTTCCAATCAAACCACTGACTCCATTGCCTTATAACTGGTCTGTCAGGGTTCTGTTGTGATATCTGCTTTGTTGGTAGGAATTGTGCTGCATGCTCGCAGTGTGAACAAAGACTTAAGGTCTATTCACACGGCGGAATTCCACCTGAAATGAAAGCCCAATACACTTCTATGGGATTCTGCACTCTCGTTGACGGAATTCTGCAAGTGGAAATTCCGAAGTGTCAACGGGAGGGTGGAAACCAATAGAAGTGTATGGGCTTTCATTTCAGGTGGAATTCTAGCGTGTGAATAGACTCTTATTGTATCACAATGATCACTTGCCTTCCCCCAAATGTCCTGTACTGTAGGGTAGGCTACATACTTTGAAATTGGTAAAAGATTACATCTTCTCATTTTCATTAGGTACATAAGTAGCATACTGATAAGATAAATATATTAGATGATGAATTTCCTTTCTAATAAACTGAATTTTCCAAAGGATCTAAAAGCAGTATTGATAAATGGCTAATTATTTTAACAACCTACATCAATATTGAAAGTTATAATTATTATGTGTGACATAATATCATAGTTTAAGACTGAATAATTGTAAATAAGTTGTATATATTTTGTTTATAGCCGAGATATATTGAACCATTGGACCCATGCAGCCAGTATGTTTGTATCAACATGGGATGGATGCTGTATAATGTATCAAGTAATTGTCATAAAAATGTGGAGAAACCTGACTGTGGCTTTCGTGGAATGCCAGTTCAAGTTAATAGTGACAGCTGCTGCCCAGAATGGGAATGTCCTTGTAAGAACTTTATCTTTTTTTCATCTATAATGCATTAAATTTTTTAAAGCAAATTGACAGCTATCTGTGATGAAAAAGGATGCAATACAAAAATATAATGCAAATTCTACTATTTAATAGATTAGAATAGATTAGAATTTTTTTGTTATGTTAGGGTGCTTTCACACTACGTTTGTAGTGTACGGTTGCTGGATACAGTTTTCTGACCGGACCTAAAACCGTGGTATACCACGGTTCTAGGTCCGGTCAGAAAACCGTATTCGGGGAAAAATGAGACAACCGGAGTAAACGTTTGACTCCAGTCGGCTCATTGAAATGAATGGGGTTCGGCCCGGATCCGGCTGGGATACGGGAGCGGCCGGTTTTCGCCCCTCCCAATCGGATCCAGCAACCGTACACTACTAGTGTGAAAGCACCCTTATGCTGTATTTGCTTTGTTATGTTGTGCCTCTGTTGAAATGAACAAAATCAAAAGACTTTGCATGTCTAGACACCAGGACACTTGGTGACTGTTATGCGATTGTTGTTGTCTTAGGGTCTGTGTATATGTCTGTTTAGAACCATGACTGGTTGCCTAAAAGCCAACACTTACAGGGGTTATCCAATCTATAAAAAATAAGAAATAAAACCATATAAAGTTAAAATACTACTTATTTCTAAAATCCTATACTGTACTGATCCAATACAAGAGCTTCAGTGGCCATCTCTATCTTTGCTTACAATTGGCTGGTATGTGCCTGCTGCAGTTTCTGAGCTAGAACAGAAGGCGGTTAGTGAAGATAGAAGTGTTTTTATAACATTTGCTGCAGCTTATTTTCTTCAAAGCTTGAAAACTCTCTATAAGGCCGATCAATATTTTTTTTTTTTTTTTTTCATACCAAACACAAAGTTCACAATTTTGGTTTTGGCAATTTGCTGGTGTTTGCTGCACCTATTAGGTGCCTGCTTATAGTTTTTTTCTGTGGGTACCATTTGATATCAGTGATGTGATGAATAATATGTTTAGATAAAAATAAAAATTTACTAAATATTATAACATATTGATGGGCATTAAAGGGCTATCAATTCCTCGATAAAATAGCTTTCACTAAATTCTATAAATGTCTTCTTCTAGGCCAGTGTTCTGTGCTATCAGAGCTGAGCATTATAACATTTGATGGAAATAATATTGCACTGTATAATGCTGCACCGTATATCTTGGTTAGACTTCCAAAAGAAACTATTGTGGCTCATATAGAAAAATGCCCTCCAAGCTTGGTGAGTTGTGACAATGTGTATATATATCTATATATTTTAAATCAGTCAATCTTTGTCAGTGAAAACGTGTATTTATTTATTAGTTATACATTGTCATTTACTTCTTGTAGTAATCCTGGGCATTGGGAAATACAATTATATAATAAGAGATAGGTCAGGTATCTATACACCTAAGGTATGCAGTACTCCCAGTCTAAATCAATGTAACAAAAGATGGGGAGGGACATAAAACGTAACTTTTACTAGTTCATCACTAAAAACACACAATATGTAGTGAGTGTATATATGGGTAAAGAATTACCCCCCAAAAGACGCAAATAAAGACTCCTGTTAAAGTCAAAATAGTAGTCTCAAAGCTTGCAGATATAGTCACTATCTCAGTCTGCAAGTCTCCAACATACAGCCCTACGCGTTTCTGACATAAGTCAAATGTCTTCCTCAGGGGCATAAGAGGAGACAGTGACTATAAAAACTGCAGCACAACTGCACGGCTCCCCGCCACTGCGGGTTTGCGCAGGAGCCGAGCGTGGACGCAGCAACTCAAATAGGTCTACAGACTGGACCATATGAGGAATTCCCTGCTCACTACAATATTGTGTACTGTGCCAATATATCTCAGGCACAGTTATATATAACCCAAGCCGCTACTGTATCAGCGACTGGGATATCATCCAGACAATGATTTCTCTTTGCTCAAATAACTAAGTAATGATTTCTCTGTGCTAAATCAAGTATATGTAAACCTTTTGAGAGTCACTGTCTCCTCTTATGCCCCTGAGGAAGACATTTGACTTATGTGAGAAACGCGTCAGGCTGTATGTTGGAGATGTGCAGAATGAGATAGTGACTATATCTGCAAGCATTGAGACTACTATTTTGACTTTAACAGGAGTCTTTATTTGTGTCTTTTGTAGGGTAATTCTTTACCCATATATACATTCACTACATATTATGTGTTTTTAGTGATGAACTAGTAAAAGTTACGTTTTATGTCACTCCCCATCTTTTGTTACATTGGGAAATACAATAATTTAATAGAATTTTTGTTTTTCAAAGACTGCAAACATATGTATGGTGTATATATATATGTATATATATGTATGTATATATATATATATATTTTTTTTTTTTTATACAATAGGACACAAATATTTAAACAACATACAGTAATGATAGTTTTCCAGGATTTCTTTATTCATTATCTATCCTCAGGATAGGCCATCAATATCACTTCGGTGAGGGTCTCGCAGCACTTGGGCTGTTTAGCAGAGCCATGGCACCTATATACATAGTAAAGGAGCCAGACGCAGAGAGCTCTGAACACTGTGTATGACCAAGCTATGATACTGCAGCTCAACTACTATTGAAGTGAATGGGATCTGAGTTGCAGTGACCCAGCATGGCCACTACAGAATGTATGGAGCTGCGTGCTTCCAGCTTTGCACTATGTATATGTGGCCGCTGGCAAACAGCTGGGGTGTGGAGTGTTGGACCCATTAATTACAGATATTTATAGCCTATGCTAAGTCCCAGAAAACCCCTGATTTATTGAAACATATAATATATACACAGTTATTATTTTAAGGTGTATATAAGTTCTAAACCTTTGTTTTTGTTTTCTAGAGTGTAAACTCGATACGAAAGTTGGTAAGTTACTACATCATCCATTACAAAATATGATTAAATGCTTACAATAGGTATCACTTTTCACTCTTTTTTTAGACTGTTTGCCACACTTACATATGCAGGGATTGTCATCACTCACATCACTCCTGGTCTCCCACACACACCCTAGAGCCAACTTCTTTCAAACCCAATTAATGGGTACTCCGCCCCTAGACATCTTATCCCCTATCCAAAGGATAGGGGATAAGATGTCTAATCATGGGGTTTCACCACTGAGGACCCTCACGATCTCCCTGTTGCACCAGGCGTTTGTTTAGAGCATCGGGTGCAGCTCTGGAGGCTCGTGACATCACGACCACGCCCCCTAAATGCAAGTCTATTGGAGGTGGCGTAATGGGTGTCATGTCCCCTCTCATAGACTTGCATTGAGGGGGCGTGGCTGTGACATCCCAAACCTTCACCCCGCATTGCCGGTCAACTGGCACGGAGTGAAGTTCGCTCCGTGCACCAGAAGTCTTGGGTGCCACAGCTGACTCCTGCGATCAAATGTTTTATCAACTATGCTTTGGATAGGGGATAAGATGTCTAGGGGCGGAGTACCCCTTTAAGTCAACAGTATGTTTTGGAGTGTGGGAAGAAACCAGAGTAAACAGAGGAAATCCTTGCAAATAAGAGAATATATAAAATCCTTGTAGACTCAATGGGGGACATTTACTAATGTAGTCTATTCTGGGTATGCTTATAGACCAGCGTATGTGGTAGTCTCCTGTCTATTGTGCTCCTAATTTATCAAAGGTCTCACAGCCCTTGATAAATTCTGTGCTCAGACTTCAGGGTCTACAGCTTAAACTGCATTTAGACCTGCTCCAACATGGTCTGACATTTCAGCGTATTTTGGGCAGATGCGACTTGTCGCACAAAAGTCGCACTTGATAAATTCAGCACCAATGCATTTTCCAATGCATTTCCGTCTAAAATAGACTAGAATGCATCATGTTCTAAAAATCCTCTACAGCAAAAGTCGCAGAAAAGTCGCACATATTTAGACTGTAAGTTTCTGTGCGACAAATTTAGACAGGAAAAAACAGTCTAAATTCTTTGATAAATCTCCCCCAATATCTAGGTGTTGCAAGGCAACTGTGTTGTTTTTCATTTAAACACGTGGGCTACCATTATACAAGTTTGGGCTGATTTCTGATTTGGCACTCTAATTTGGTTGAAAGAGCAAGTCATGACCGGAGATAACCCTTTATTATCTTAATGCTCCATAATAGGGGTTATAGATACGGTTTTCAAGATCAGATGACCACTTTAAAGATCATAAATTATTTAGTCAATAGTACATGTATATATGTAGGAGATTTATGGTAAAATGAGGGTCATCCTCTCTATTCTAAGGATATGTAATGAATGTTTTTCATTGATATTGACAGTGTTCCTTTTTTACAGGTTGCAGCAGGCGGTACTTCAGGGTTATGTTTTAAGAAACTCAATGTGACAACAGCAAATTTCCAATTGCTTATAAATCGTTTGGAACGGAGGGTTAGTATCATTTTAATAAAGTTTTAATTATTTAAAGTATTAATAATAGAGACCTTCCTGACATACATAATACAGAGCAAGCATACCCACAGCAAACCTTGTGTGCTGATCTTGTACAGGTGTGTATGTATGGCTCCATAGTAGGGGATATTACCATTATACTTACAGGTACAAGCCATACAGAAGAAGGTTTGTGGACTTTTAATGCTGTCCTATGACATCCCCAAACAAACAAGTGCCTGGACCTTAACAACAACTTTTTTTACTATGATTATTAGTACAAAACAGAAAAATGTTAACGCCATTTATGTGTATGGTAAAAATGAGATAATGGGGAAAATCTGGGCGTGGGAAAGACATAGGGGGAGATTTATGAAAACCTGTGCAGAGGAAAAGTTGCCCATAGTAACCAATCAGATCGCTTCTTTCATTTTTAACAAGGCCTCTGCAAAATGAAAGAAGCAATCTGATTGGTTGCTATGGGCAACTTTTCCTTTGCACAGGTTGTGATAGATCTCCCCCAGAATCTTAGGGTGAGTTTGTTTTATAGTAAATCACATAGGAGGAGATTTATCAAAACCTGTGCAGAGGAAAACTTGCCCAGTTGCCCATAGCAACCAATCAGATTTCTTCTTTCATTTATAGGAAGGCCTGTGAAAAATGAAAGAAGCGATCTGATTGGTTGCTATGGGCAACTGGGCAAGTTTTCCTCTGCACAGGTTTTGATAAATCTCCCCCATAATGCTCACATTTACCTTTAGGGCTATCTATTCAGCCGAGCGTGTCTCCATATTCCCATCCTGATAAATGCTCCTCTGAGATCAGCTTGATATGCTTTCATCACTTATTACAGACTTAATTTTGGAAATATTCCAACCTAGCCATGCTGGACTTTTTTTTTTTTTTTTTTTACAGAATAATTAGAAAACATTTTTTTTTTTTTTAAAACCCCATTAACTATCAACTCCATGTTACCCAGCTAAAGTAAATAAATCTACAGAATAAATCCTCACAATGAATGGAATTGCATAGGTCTTTATCGTTATTTTAATGTGATTAATAGTTTTCAATAAAAGGAAACAAATGAACATGACATTGAGCAAATGAAAGCGATGTAAGTAATGTTTCTATGGGTCCATGGGGTTTTTCAATCAGCTGACTGAAGTAGCAGTGGCATTTATTTTAGTACTGTGGCCACTTACAAGGCACAGCTTCATACATTTGTACATTTGGAAGTGGCTGTACCTGGTATAGCATTTTGTGCCACTGAAATGAATGGGACTAACTGCAATAAAAGGAAAACTGCTACCAAATATATGACACTGTGCCAGGAGGCCACAGACCCTTCAATCCGTTTATTGTCAGGGGTGCAGGAACCAGACCCATGCTGCTATTAATGGCCTATTTTAGGGATATACAGGACCACATTTAAGTTATAATTTAGAGATTTGTATTAGAAGGCCTTATAGTTTCTGAACTAAATATCTCATTAAAAGACATTGGAATTCAGCTTGGTTTTTCAGGACTGATATTTTTATGTTGGCACTTCTGTTTCAGGTAGAAGTGAATTCAGTACTTCAACCCTTACCCTTTTCAAAGCAAGGTCTGTGCATCCAAGACACAGGAGCAATGTATGTCATTAATACACCAGCGGGCATTAGCATTAAATGGACTCATGTTACTGGCATTATAGATATACAGTACGGCCTTCATTCCAACCAGTCCACCAAAACTGAAGGCCTTTGTGGTAAGCAGTAAATTGAGTAATTTCATGCATTCTTAAACAGATAAAAGACACTGCACAGAGACTGCACACAGTGCCTATGCCAAAATGTGCAGAAAGCAACAAAACGAGATCTAAGCAGTCTAGATCTGGGCACTGTGTGTGTGTAAAACTTTAATGTTATATTTTGAACAATTATCGGTTACAATTCTGATTGTACAAAATGTGTTCTTGCTATTGAAGTGTACTTGTCGTTTGCAAAAACTTTTTATATATTTAGATAATACCATTATATGTTTATTTGTTATATACAGTGGTTAAAAAATGTGTATAGATCTGGGTGAAAAAAATGCTGTGAGGAGGCCAAATACAGGAAGTGTGGTAAGGACAAGCAGGGCTCTGTGCAGGCTCCTTGCTTGTCAATCATCCTGATGGGAGAGCTGGGAGTGTATCACAGAGCCTTACTGCACAGAGCCCTGCTTGTCCTCAGTGCACAGAGCACTGCTTGTCCTCAGTGCACAGAGCACTGCTTGTCCTCAATGCACAGAGACCTGCTTGTCCTTACTGCACAGAGACCTGCTTGTCCTTACTGCACAGAGCCCTGCTTGTCCTCACTGCACAGAGCCCTGCTTGTCCTCAGTGCACAGAGCCCTGCTTGTCCTCAGTGCACAGAGGCCCTGCTTGTCCTCACTGCATAGAGGCCCTGCTTGTCCTCACTGCACAGAGCCCTGCTTGTCCTCAGTGCACAGAGCCCTGCTTGTCCTCAGTGCACAGAGCGCTGCTTGTCCTCACTGCACAGAGCCCTGCTTGTCTGCCCACACTTTCAGTATTTTGTCTCTGCACAGAGATACACAGACAGGGACAAGCCAGGATTTTTCACCAAAATATACACATTTTTAACCACTGTTTATTATAAATATAATGTTATTATCTACATTATATAAACATTTTCTCCAAATAACAGGTACACTTTAAGCATGTACCATACTACCTAGTACATGATCATCATACTATATACAGTATATAGGATATTTCTATGTTATCTCAATTTTTAAAAAAGCATTTCTGTTTAAAAAGCATGCAATAGAATGTAACATGTACCTGACTTGTACCTCCTTCTAAATCAATTTCCTTATTTATTATAGTAAATTTGAGTAGCCGTATTAGTCTAGTGATGCAGATGCAAATCAAAAAATGTTGCAGTATCTTGTAATACCTTTTTTATTGGACTAACAGAATTTTGTAGAGACAAGCTTTTGGGATTCCTCCCTTTGTCAAGTCTAAAGCAAATCTAAGCTCACAAGCAGAAGACACAGGTTACATCTCACAAATATGCAGGGGTTAAGACAATAGATGTGGAGAATTCACACTAAGATGGTCCATAAATTACAAGATACTGCAACATTTTTTGATTTGCATCTTATTTAATATACAAATTTATGTAGATCCAGCTAATATTTGTATATGGAAATTAAATTTTGCACAAACACTTGATAATGTTGAGTATAAAATAACCAATGAGTGAAAGAAGAATAAAATGGGCAATCTCATAAAATTTTTTTTTGCTATTGCACTCCTTATGGTAAATAAAAAATCTTCCTAATGTACTTTGTTAAAAAAAAAAAAAAAGTTTTCTGTCATGCAAGGGGGACAGGGAGCAGGGAGATAGTGAGCTCCAACTGTCCCTACCTATTGCCCATCTGCCCAAAACGATGGATCGAAAACCACGAGGACGGTTCCTATACTGCGCTTTTGTGCTGGGGTGTCAGTCAAACAAAGCAAACCAAAATGTGCATGTCAGGAACATAACGGGAATACTACAAAGCTACAAACAGTTATACCAGGCAGGCTATAGCATACTAGCAAACAATTCAAGAACCAGGATCAAGATTAACGGCAGATATGATAATATGAACAAGACTAGATATGAGTATAATTATGCAGCAGACAAAACTAGGAGATGCAGGGTATGAACAGGTAACTGAATGTCAAACACTAAACAAGTCAGGAAATCAAGAGCAGTATTCATACTGGACTCCAAACAAGAAACACACTAGACACCCCACCCCAAGCCAAATAGGCTAGCTAGCAGGCACACTCACAAGTGTGAACAGGATATTAGCTTAGGAGGAAACAAAAATTCTAAATAGAAGCAAACACAGGTACAGACACAAAGCTAACTCACTCCTAGATATACAGGACAGATAACCATGCTTAAAACTCAGGATACATGTGCTCAGACAGACATAGTGAACATAATGCAAACATGGACAGAGTAACAGGTGTAATTACCAGCCCAGAGCAGCACCTGAAGAGGCCATATATACCCTTCCAGTGCAGAAGGGCTGGAGGGTTAACTCTTTCCAAACCAGGGAGAATAAACACAGAAACTGTTCAGACATAAACATAATGTCTGAACAGGACCCAAAGCAGGAAAATGCAAAATACAGATAAACGGAGTGTGAGGCTAGTGAGAGTGAGCATCAAGTTCTCCTTCTTCTACACTCTTACATGACATCTACGCACTGTGTGTGGTATTTTGCAGGCAGACTGTTTAACCCCTTAACGACGAAGGACGAACATATATGTCCTATGCATAACCACGAGCATCGGAGCGATGCTCGCGTCATGCGCGGCAGGTCCCTGCTTCTGATAGCAGCCAGGGACCCGCCCGTAATGGCGGACATCCACGATCGCGCGGATGTCCGCCATTAACCCCTCAGATGCCATGATCAATACAGATCACGGTATCTGCAGCATCGCAGTACTTTGAATGGATGATCGGATCGCCCGCATCATCCAGCACGGCGGCCGGAGGTCCCCTCACCTTGCTCCAGCCATCTCCCGGGGTCTTCTGCTCTGATCTGCGATCCCACAGACCAGAGCAGAAGATGACAGATAACGCTGATCAGTGCTATGTCCTATACATAGCACTGAACAGTATTAGCAATCGAATGATTGCTATAAATAGTCCTCATTGGGACTATTAAAGTGTAAAAAGAAAAGAAAACAAAGTAAAAAATAAAAGTAAAAAAAAATTGGAAAAACCCCCTCCCGCAATAAAAACGTAAATTGTCCCATTTCCCTAATTCACCCCCAAAAAGTGTAAAACATTTTTTTTATATACATATTTGGTATCGCCGCATGTGTAAATATCCCAACTATTAAAATAAAATGTTAATGATACCGTACGGTGAACAGTAAAAAAAAAAAACGTTCACGACGTTCACCATACGGTATCATCACGGCGCAAAAAATGAGCCCTCATACCGCCACTTATACGGAAAAATGAAAAAGTTATAGGTCTTCAAAATAGGGGGATTTTAATCGTACTAATTTGGTTAAACAGTTTGCGATTTTTTTTAAGCGCAACAGTAATAGAAAAGTATATTATCATGGGTATCCTTTTAATTGTATTGACCCAAAGAATAAAGAACACGTCAATTTTACCGTAAATTGTACGGCGTGAAAACGAAACCTTCCAAAATTTGCTAAATTGTGGTTTTCTTTTTAATTTCCCCACACAAATAGTATTTTTTGGTTGCGCCATACATTTAATGGTAAAGTGAGTGATGGCATTACAACGAACAACTGGTCGTGCAAAAATCAAGCCCTCATACTAGTCTGTGGATGAAAATATAAAAAAGAGTTATGATTTTTTGAAGGCGAGGAGGAAAAAATGAAAACGTAAAAATAAGATTTTCTGCATCCTTAAGGCACAAATGGGCTGAGTACTTAAGGGGTTAATATATCTCACATAAAATATCTGTAAATGTGTGAAGCTCCATAAAGTACATATGTGTCGTTGTAATTCACAGAGGGAACCCAGCGGTGATTAGCTGCTTAGGCCCCTTTCACACTATAAAGTTACTTCCTTAAAAGACCCGTAAACTTCCGTTAGAAAATCCTTAAAAACGGATATTAAACGGCGTTACAAAATCCCATTAAAGTCTATGGGATTTTTTGATTATCCGTTATGACCCGTTATAGCCCATCATGAATAATATGAATAACGGATGTTATTTGTGATGGAAGTAAAGACGGCACGTGCACTAATTTTTCTTTTGTCACAAGAAACAGGTAAATTAATGGCCGTTATTTTTAACATTGAAGTCTATGGCAAACGGATGAGCCTTTGTCATCCGTTTGCGCCTGGTTTATAATATTCATTATTACTTCTGAGCATGCTCAGAAGAGGGGACATCGGAAGACTCCTGCAGTGCTGAGGGACTACTACTAGTCCCAACATGGAACAGACTTGTTTCCATGATGGGAGTAGTAGTTCTCCAGCTGTGGGAATCTGCCGGTGGCTGGGGAGGCTACATTAGTGTTTGTACTACAACCCCATCATGGAACAGACTCTGTTCCATGATGGGGGTTGTAGTACAGGGGCTGAGGGATTGATCGCACCGGGTCTCACTTTTGAGACCCGATGCGATTAGAAGACATGCTCCACTTCCCTGTGATGTAGCATGTATTTTACTTTCATTTTTGAATTCTGCCGGGAGCCCTGAATGGCCGGTACGGAGGAGCCAATCAGAGGGCAGGGTTTTCAAATAGAAGGGCTGTGGTGGGGAAAGATATATAGAATCGCTTGGGGGAGGTATATGTCTGGCCCCCACAGAGCTTCTATATATCTTGCCCCCTGCTGCGCTATATAGTCTTGCTCCCCGCAGCACATTTATATAGGTATTGTCCCCCGCAGCACATATATATTTTCCCCCCGCATCGCATATATATATTTTCCCCCCGCAGCGCATATATATATCCCCCCCACAGCACTATCGTAAGCCCCCGGCAGCACTATGAATAGTAAGTATTCTATTAGCAGCCGGCCGCCCCGATGCGCTGCTGAAAGAATACTTGTCTTTGATAGCGCTGTACATAGAAGCACTGTGGAGGCCAGATAATCTGGGGGGCCAGATATCTGGCCCCCACAGAGCTTCTATAATCATATGCCTCTGCAGCGCTATTAATGAAAAAGTATTCTAACAGCAGTGCATCTGGCTGGAAAGCCGGCCGGCCCGATGCACTGCTGATAGAATATTTGTCTTTCATACTGCTGTGGTGGCATCTGTATATAAATGCGCTGTGGGGGTCAGACATATATCTATATGTCTGGCCCCCACAGCGCTTTTATAATCCTATGTCTTCGCAGTGCTATGAATGAAAAGTATTCTAACAGCAGCGCATCTGGCCGGCCTGATGCGCTGCTGATAGAATATTTTTAATTCATAGCGCTGCAAAGGCATATGATTATAGAAGCGCTGTGGGGGCCAGACATATGGATATATGTCTGACCCCCGCAGAGCATCTATATACAGGGGGGGAATCCTACATATACACATGGGGGGAATCAGGGGATGCAATGAAGCTTAAAAACCCCGCCAGGAGCCCTGAATGGCTCCTCCGTACAAGCCATTCAGGGCTCCTAGCAGGGCATTTAAAAATGAAAGTAAAATACACCGTACATCGCAGGGGAGTGGAGCATGCCGTCCACTCCCCTGTTTAATAACTTCTAATCATATCGGGTCTCAGAAGTGAGACCCATTGCGATCAATCCCTGAGCCCCTGTACTACAACCCCCATCATGGAACAGAGTCTGTTCAATGATGGGGGTAGTAGTACAAACACTAATGTAGCCTCCCCAGCCACAGGCAGACTCCCGCAGCCGGGGGACTACTATTCCCATCATTGAAACAAGTATGTTCCATGATGGGAGTAGTAGTAGTCCTGGCTGTGGGAGTCTGTAGGCAGAGGTGTTAAAACGGCCGTACATGAGGGATGTTATAACAGGTCTTTACGGATGAATATGCCCGTTATTTTGACGGACGTTATTCAGCCGTTAGCACAGTTATTTCTTTAATAACCGATATATACTCATAGTGTTAAAGGAGCCTTAACTGTTAGAATCAGGGAGGCTGGCTGTGTAATCCCTTAGACACTGCAGTCAATGAGGGAAAAATTTACACATGGTGCCATCAAACCTGTTAAGAACTGCAGAGCACTCAAGGCCTGATGTTCGTCTCATTTTTATCACCGTAATATTTCAAAGCAGAATAACTTCGGTAGCACTCTGAGAAAAAATTATTTTTGCTTATAAAGTGCAGCATAGGCTATCATTACAGAATAATGTGGAGATTTCTTGTATGCCTTGCACTTACCAATTGATGTGACGGGCATTTGATTTCAGCCATTTCTGATGTCAATTAAACACTGAAATGACTGATGATGCTGGCTAAGGGTTTGGCATTTGATCACTGCCCTTGGTCATCTAATTAGGCTGCTGGTGCTGGAGTTCAGCCAGGTGAACTCATTAGACTCATAAGTCGATTGAGGTCAGTTCACATTATGTGCAATTTCCACTCATTTTATTTTTTAATAGTGTGCTTTTTAAAGAAATACTGCCATAAGTTAAAATTGATTTCACCACTTATCACAAATAATACATTTTGTAAAGATTTAAAGTCTTTAGAATGTGATACCATACATTTTTACTGCATTATCACCCATTTTTTTACAGCATTTTGGCTGTTTCTACTGTGATTTTTCATGAAATAGCACCTTTTTTTCCATGAAACACTATGAGTCTCACACAGACTCAAGAAGGGTGTACATCTACTATATATCCTGTTCCTATAGAGATAGCAGCAGTATACAGTTCTGAGTTAGTAGGAGGTAGGTCAGTGAGCTAGCAGAAGCGATCTTATAGGTGATGATGTCATCCTGTAGTTCACAGGAAGTCAGCTGGGCCACAACATGACATCCTTTTGACACATTAAAGGAGTACTCCACTGCTAGACATCTTACATGTCTGATCGCGGGAGTCCCGCTGCTGGGCCCCCCCCCCCCCCCCGGCGATCTCCCGCAGCACCCGGCATTCTAAACAAATGCAGGGTTTCTGCGGCAGTGGTCGTGATGTCATGACCACGCCTCTCACGACGTAACGCCACACCTCCTCCATTCATGTCTATGGGAAGGAGGTTGCCAGCTGACATACCCCCTCTCATAGACCTGAATAGAGGGGGCATGGTGTGACGTCATGAGGGTGTGTGGCCGTGACATCATGATCATGGCCTCCTGCTCCGAGTATTCTGAACAAAATGTTCAGAACACTGGAGCACCAGATTATCCTCTTAAGCCAAGTTACTTTCTGTGGATCAAACTAATGATCACATGAAACACAAATATGCAGCTGTGCTGGGAAGAAACAAATGGCTCTGTGCAACTAGTGATGGTGTGTGTGTGCATGATATGGGCAAAAACAAAACATATTGAAGATGGCTTGCATTATGGGCAGGATAACAAATTAAAAGGAGTGGAGTGTTTTTTCTACCTGTGTGAAGTTGGCACCCCATGAATATAAATACATGGGGTGCCAACATCACACAGGTGTTTTTCTAAAGAATACAAAAAAAAACAAAAAAAAAAACGTAGCTGCTGCAGTTCACATCCACAAAATACCAAAAACAGCACAATTTAAGTTTCCAAACTTGCACTCTGTGAGTGGCCGATTGGGACCAATCACAACTGTAAAAGAAGTCTTCCATAGCAAAATGGAGAAATCTTCGGTTGCCGCTACACTCCTCTCTGGTGGAGAATTTCCACCCGAAAACCAAGGAAGACTAGGAAAAAAAAGAAAAAATTGGAGGAGAGGACACACCTTTCCCCCCAGCAGCTGAAAACACAGAAAAATTTGTAAGTCGATCCACTTACTTCACCGAGGGGAGCCGAAGTCCATTATGCTCCCCTCGTGCCGGCAAGTCTATCTTTCCCACTTTCGTTCCTCCAGCTGTTCTCTCAGCCGATACTTCAAAGTTGGTATTGTGCCTGGAGTTCTTTTTCTCTTACGGATATATATCTCAGGACAGGCTTCACTTCATATAAGATAAAGACATTTATTGCACATAATAATACAGCGACGCGTTGCGGAGTTGCCTCCTTCCTCAGGGAATGACACATTGATCGACAAAGCTCCTATTTTGGTAGTAGAGTAGAAATAGGCGCTTTGTCGATCCATGTGTCATTCCCTGAGGAAGGAGGCAACTCCGCAACGTGTCGATGTATTATTATGTGCAATAAATGTCTTTATCTTATATGAAGTGAAGCCTGTCCTGAGATATATTTCCGAAAGAGAAAAAAAGAGAACTCCAGGCAGAATACCAACTTTGAAGTATCAGCTGAGAGAACAGCTGGAGGAACGAAAGTGAGAAAAGATAGACTTGCCGGCACAAGGGGAGTGTAATGGATTTTGGCTCCCCTCGGTGAAGTAAGTGGATCGACTTACTCATTTTTCTGTGTTTTCAGCTGCTGTGGGGAAAGGTGTGTCCGCTCCTCCAATTTTTTCTGTTTTTTCCTAGTCTTCTAAAGAATATGAACATTTTTTTCTTGTCGTTGTGCTTGTTCTAGGAATATGTAATGGTGATCCAAGTGATGATTTAAAGATGCAAAACAGAACAATAATAACAAACAAAGAAGATATAGAAGCATTTATTAAAAGCTGGGAAATTGAGAAATCTATCGATGTTACCACAAGACGTCCACTGAGAAACTGCACAGAAGATAACTGCACATATTGCATGGAATTACTCAACAGAAAAGTATTTGTGCCCTGTCACAGGAAGGTACGTGACCGCACATGGTGGTTTGGGTATTGATATTCCCAATAATATGAAGGAAGAGCAAATACATATGTGAAGCTTGATCTCCACCAATGGCCTGGTTGGAACAGCCAGTTCTTTGCATTGGTGGAGACATTTGTGGTAGGACTCTTGATGGTCATTGCTTTATGTACTTGGTGATATTTATTCAAATATAATAAAATACTATGTTAAGAAAACCCACATAGTGCAAATTAGAGATGAGCGAACTTACAGTAAATTCGAGCACCTGAAGGTAAATTCGAGCACCTGAAAACCGGAGCACCTGAAGGCTGAACTAATTTACGCAGGATAAGGCATCAACTGCCAACCCGAGAAGTTCGTGACGAATCGAATTTACTGTAAGCTCGCTCATCTCTAGTGCAAATACTCAGTTTTTTTTAACAAGTTTGTGCTTTTTGCAGTTTGTTATTATAGTCATTAATGGGGTTATCCTGGATTGGAAAAAACAGAGCTGATTTCTTCCAAAAAACTGCGCCACGTCTGTCCCCAGGTTGTGTGTGGTATTGCAGCTCAGTTTCATTGAAGTGAATGGAACCAAGTTGTAACACCACGCATAACCTAAGGAAAGATGTGGCTCTGTTTTTGGAAGAAATAAGCTGTGTTTTTCTTTTCCTGGATAATCCCTTTAAATGTATGTAGAATACTTTATGTATGTGGAATACATTTGTTTTCTAAGGTTCAGTTAACGATATCATCTAATTTATAGGTTTCTCCACAAGATTTCTGTGAGAAGATGTGGATTAACAGTACCTACTTTCTAAATTATGAATGCGATGCTCTTTCTGCATATGTAGCACTATGCAGTAAGCACAATATCTGCATTCGATGGAGGACACAAGATTACTGTTGTAAGTTATATGGTGCCGTTTATCAAAGATATTTTTCTTTTCTTTTTTTTCTTTTCTACAAATACCGTATTTTTCGCCCTATAGGACGCACCGGCGTATAAGACGCACCCAATTTATAGGTGCAAAATCTAAAAAAAGATTTTGAACCCAATAGTGGTCTTCAACCTGCGGACCTCCAGATGTTGCAAAACTACAACTCCCAGCATGCCCGGACAGCCGTTGGCTGTCCGGGCATGCTGGAAGTTGTAGTTATGCAACATCTGGAGGTCCGCAGATTGAAGACCACTGCATAGGAGGTAATACTCACGTGTCCCCGCCGCTCCAGACCCGTCACCGCTGCCCTGGATGTCGCTCCATCGCTGTCCCCGTCGCTCCGGAACGTCTCTGCTGCCGGCCGGGTATCCTCGCTCTCCGTCGCCGCCATCACGTTGTTACGCACGCCGACGCACGTACGCAATGACGTGATGACGAGGAAGGAGAGCGCTGGCCATACAGGGGATCCCTGAACGGAGAAGACACCGAGGAGGCAGGTAAGGTCCCTCCCGGTGTCCTGTAAGCACTAACCCGGCTATTCAGTCGGGCTGTTCGGGACCGCCGCGGTGAAATCGCGGCGGTCCCGAACAGCCCGACTGAACAGCCGGGTTAGTTTCACTTTCCCTTCAGACGCGGCGGTCAGCTTTGATCGCCGCATCTGAAGGGTTAATACAGGGCATCACCGCGATCGGTGATGTCCTGTATTAGCCGCGGGACCCGGCCGTTGATGGCCGCAGGGACCACCGCGATAGGGGTGTATTCGCCGTATAAGACGCACCGACTTTTTCTCCCCAGTTTGGGGGAAGAAAAAGTGCGTCTTATACGGCGAAAAATACGGTACTCTCTACTATTTACTCTTCAGGGAATAATATACGTAGGGATGTCAGCAGTATTTTACCATGGGAGGATAACAGATATTTTACATTTGGAGTGCCCCTTTGAAATTTTGTAGTCAGCAAACTGAGGAAGTTTTTAACCATCGCTATGGTTCATATATTTTTACTAACGTAACAAGTTTTGGTTGCAATTTACAAACCTACCTGAAACAGTAAACAGTAATACAATCCTGTATAGAAGAGACATGCATGAAAAACTTAATCCAAGCAGGACAGTGTCCACCTCTACATATATTATTAAGTATATCTCTTGGGGAGCATATTTAGCAGGATTTAGGGGATTTCAAATAAAATTGAATCTACAAATAGGACTAAGGAATTTTGGCATTGCTTCCTTATCCTAGTGTATATTAGTGTCTATGTGGTTCATTCATATAGCATACAGATTTTACTGTAAGTAGCAGTATAGTGGTCCCTCAAGTTACAATATTAATTGGGATGACCATTGTATGTTGAATCCATTGTATGTTGAATCTATTGTATGGAAATCTGGAAATGAGTTCTGAAGCCTCCAAAATGTCATCCAAAAATAGGAAAAAGTGAGGATTAGAAATAAGTCCTTACATACAAAAGTAAGAAAGATCTGCTTGAAGCTGTAAGTCACATATGTAGAGGACAGGAGCTTCTTCAGGGTCTTTTACAGTAGAGGACAGGAGCTTCTTCAGGGTACTTTACAGTACACACAGTGTCCTAAAAAAGTAACATTGAACCGCCCTCACCTGGTGTCCAAAGGAGCAGATAACTGTGGCACAGGTAGAGAGTAGTACAGAACAATGTAGTACCTTCCTGTACTGTAGGGAGGCGCTATCAGACAGTGCATACACTCCAGTAATACAGGTGTTTACCAGTAAAATGTCCATTTCTTCCAGCCATTGACATGTTTTGCAGATCTGGACTGTCCACAGGATTGTATATTGAATCTGGTTAAGTTATATTGGTCCAGAAAAGGCCATTGTATGTTAAAAATATTGTATGTTGAGGCCATTGCAAGTTGGGGGACCACTTTAGAAGTATTACTTAAGCCTAAGAAATGAAAATAAAGATATCATTTTTTATTATATGTAAATGTTAAGAATGGGACTCACTTATTATGACTATATTATATACCGTACATAATTTCACACTACACTATGTTGTATAATGTAAATATCTGTATAATGTAAATATCTTTCTAACCTTTAAAATGCTTTTGATAGCGTTGCCATGTCCGGAGGGAAAGGAATATCAAGCTTGTGTCCAACCGTGTGCTGCTAAGACCTGCTTAAACAAATGGTACTATGAAGAGTCCCCCTGTTCCTACTTAAGGGAAGACTGTGTGTGCAAAAAAGGAACAATTCTTCACAGGACTGATTCTGAGCTATGCATCCCTGAACAAAAATGTGGTATGTATTTTACTATGTCGTTCTGAACAGAAAAATATCTTTTACATGGCATATGCATTTGTCAAATATTGCACAAATATTATACTTCCATTTTAACCCCTTAAAGACCCAGGGTTTTTTCGTTTTTGCACTTTTGTTTTTTCTTCCTTACCTTTAAAAAATCATAATTCTTTCACAATCTATATGATAGCTTATTTTTTGTGCCACCAATTCTACTTTGTAATGACATCAGCCATTTTGCCCAAAAAATCTACGACGAAACTGAAATAAAATCATTGTGGAAAATTGAAGAAAAAATTTAATTTTGTAAATTCTGGGGGCTTCCATTTCTACGCAGTACATTTTATTTATTTTTTTTGTAAAAATGACACCTTATCTTTATTCTGTAGGTCCATATGATTAAAATGATACCCTACTTATATAGGTTTGATTTTGTCGTACTTCTGTAAAAAATCATAACTACATGCAGGAAAATGTATACGTTTGTCATCTTCTTACCCCTATAACTTTTTTATTTTTCTGCGTACGGGGCGATATGAGAGCTAATTTTTTGCACAGTGCTCTGAAGTTTTTAGTGGTACCATTTGTATTGATCGGACTTTTTGATCGCTTTTTATTAATTTTTTTATTCGGACATTTCCACACGCGGTGATACCACATATGTTTATTTTTATTTACAGTTTTTTTTTTTTACATGGGAAAAGGGGGTGATTCAAACTTTTATTAGGGAAGGGGTTAAATGATATTTCTTAACTTTTTTTTTTAGCAATGTTATAGCCCCCATATGGGGCTATAACACTGCACACACTGATCTTTTACATTGATCATTGTTACATTGTTACATAGTTAGTATGGTTGAAAAAAGACATACGTCCATCAAGTCCAACCAGGGGAAGGGTGTAAGGGGATAAGGGAAGGGATGTAGTTTTATCATTCTGCATAAGCATTAATGTTATTTTGTTCCAGGAATGTATCTAACCCTGTTTTAAAGCTGTTAATTGTTCCTGCTGTGACCAGTTCCTGAGGTAGACCGTTCCATAAATTCACAGTCCTCACGGTAAAGAAGGAGTGTCGCCCCTTTAGACTAAACCTTTTCTTCTCCAGACAGAGGAAGTGCCCCCTCGTCCTTTGGGGGGGTTTAACCTGGAACAGTTTTTCTCCATATTTTTGTATGGGCCATTTATATACTTATATACGTTTATCATATCCCCCCTTAAACGTCTCTTCTCAAGACTAAACAATTGTAACTCCTTTAATCGCTCCTCATAGCTAAGATGTTCCATGCCCCATATTAGTTTAGTCGCGCGTCTCTGCACCCTTTCCAACTCCGCAGTGTCCCTTTTATGAACAGGCGACCAAAACTGAACAGCATATTCCAGGTGAGGCCGTACCAATGCTTTATAAAGGGGGAGTATTATGTACCTGTCCCTTGAGTCCATGCCTCTTTTTATACATGACAATATCCTGCCGGCTTTGGAAGCAGCAGCCTGACATTGCATGCTATTCTGTAGTCTGTGATCTACAAGTACACCCAGATCCTTCTCTACCAGTGACTCTGCCAGTTTAATCCCCCCTAAGACATACGACGCATGCAGGTTATTAGTACCCAGATGCATAACTTTACATTTATCCACATTGAACCTCATTTGCCAAGTGGAAGCCCAGACACTTAGTCTATCCAAGTCATCTTGTAACTTATACACCTCCTCTATAGACTGTACCGTGCTACAAAGCTTGGTGTCATCTGCAAAGATAGAAACAGAGCTGTTAATACCATCCTCTATATCATTGATAAATAAATTAAACCACAGCGGGACCAGTACTGAACCTTGGGGTACACCACTTATTACCGGGGACCAATCAGAGTACGAATCATTGACCACCACTCTCTGGGTACGATCCATGAGCCAGTGTTCAATCCAGTTACAAGCTAAAGTTTCCAAGCCCAAAGACCTTAACTTACCTGTCAGACGTATGTGAGGGACAGTATCAAACGCTTTGGCAAAATCCAGAAACACTATATCCACAGCCATTCCTCTGTCAAGGCTTCTACTCACCTCTTCATAGAAGCAAATTAGATTGGTTTGACAACTTCTATCCTTAGTAAACCCATGCTGGCTATCACTTATAATACTATTATCTCCTATGTATTCCTGTATGTAATCCCTTATAAGTCCTTCAAACAATTTACCCACATTGCACGTTAGACTTACCGGTCTATAATTGCCTGGCGAAGACCTAGAGCCCTTCTTGAAGATTGGTACCACATTAGCCTTGCGCCAGTCCCTTGGCACAATACCAGACACCAGAGAATCTCTAAATATCATGAACAAGGGTACAGATATTACTGAACTTACCTCTCTAAGAACTCTTGGGTGTAGTCCATCCGGCCCTGGAGATTTGCTTACATTTACTTTATTTAACTTACCTTGTACCATCTCTACATTAAGCCAGTTCAGTACATTACATGATGTGTTACCAGCACTGACCTGTCCAATGTCAGCTCCTTCTTCCTTAGTATATACAGAACTAAAGAACCCATTCAGTAGCTCTGCCTTCTCTTGATCGCCCGTGACAACCTCCCCATTATCATTATTAATGGGTCCTACATGCTCTGTCCTTGTTTTTTTTGTATTTATATATCTTAAAAAATATTTAGGATTAGTTTTGCTTTCTTTGGCCACCTGTCTCTCATTTAGAATTTTTGCTGTTTTTATTACATTTTTACAGATTTTATTAAGCTCCTTGTACTGTTTAAATGTTATAGCTGACCCATCAGATTTGAATTTTTTTAAGGCTATTTTTTTGTTGTTTATTGCTCTTTTAACATCATTTGTCAGCCATGTAGGATTTAGTTTTAATCATTTATATTTGTTCCCCTTTGGTATATATTTAGCTGTATAGTTATTCAGAGTTGATTTAAAGATGTCCCATTTACCTTCTGTATCAGTATTTGAGAACACCTCCCCCCAGTCTATGTCCTGTAGTGCAGCCCTCAGCCCAGGGAAATTTGCCTTTTTAAACTTAGATGTTTTTGCCTTCCCCGTCTGTCTTTGTTTTCTACATTTTAAGTCAAAAGTAACTGTATTGTGGTCGCTATTACCAAGGTTTTCCCGCACAGTTACATTACCAACCAGCTCTGCGTTGTTGGAAATGATCAGATCCAACAAGGCATCACTTCTTGTTGGGTCCTCCACAAACTGGTCCATAAAATTATCCTGCAATAAATTTAGGAATTTTCTCCCCTTTGTAGTTTTAGCCAGCCCCCGGCCCCAATCTATATCTGGATAGTTCAAATCTCCCATTATTACCACTGTACCTGCCCGGGCGGCCCTCTCTATTTGTTTATGCAGCCGACCTTCTATCTCTTCAGTGATATTAGGGGGTCTGTAGATTACACCAAATACTATTTTTTCAATATTTCCCTCCTTTTGTAATTCTACCCACAATGATTCCACATCCTCAGAATCATCACACACCATGGCATCGTTCACACTGACTTTCATATCACTTCTTACATACAGACAGACTCCACCACCTTTTCTGTTCATTCTATCCTTGCAAAACAATGTAAACCCCTGCAGATTAACAGTCCAGTCATGCTAGGAGTCCAGCCATGTCTCAGTGACCCCAACTATATCAATATGTTCCTCCAGTATCAAGGCCTCAAGCTCCCCCATTTTATTTGCTAGGCTTCTGGCATTTGTGAACATATACTTTACATTTCCATTAAGTTTTACACATATAGTCTCACTAATGGGATTTTCAGAGTTATTGGGGTTAACATTGATCAATGATTCTGCCGCTTGACTTGCTCATGCCTGGATCTCACGGAGCAGCCATTTGGCGATTGGACACGCAGGAGGAAGGTAGGGACCCTCCTTTTGTCCTCCAGCTGTTTGGGACGCCGCGATATTGCTGCAGCGGTCCCGAACAGCCCACTGAGCTAGCCGGGAGTAGTTTACTTTCACTTTAGACGCTGCGATAAACTTTAATGCAGACTTTTACGTCTAAAGGGTTACTAGCGCGTGGCAACGCGATCAGTGCTGTGCGCTATTAGCCACTTGTCCTGGCCATTGTTAGAGGCCGAACTCGACCCGTTATGATGCGGGACCACGCCCTGTATTACAGAAAGGGAGAGGACTCAGGACGTACAGGCACGCCCTGGGTCCTTAAGTGGTTAATATCTTAAAGTGAATGTGTCAGATATATATATATATATTTTTTTTTTACTGTGGAGCCAGAAATCAAATACATTATTTCTTTCTAATCTGTTACTAGATTCTGATTAGGGATGAGCGAATCGAATCTGATGAATCCAAATTTGTTACGAATTTCAGGAAAAATTTGCTCCGCAATTAATGCGAATATCGCTGTGATTTGATTGCACGAATCGCTTCATTAAACTCCATTTAGTGCGGTCCAGGCTCCAGGGCATCTAAGATGGCAGCTCCCCATGTCAGGACATGGGGCAAGGAACGCTGGGAAGGCAGCAAGGCGGGTAGGCGGAATGACCCTGAATCACATGCAGCATGCAGCCTATCAGCAGCTAGTCATGTGATGTCACAGCCCTATATAATCAGCAGCCATCTTGCGGCCGGTCACATCAGCGTTCTATTGCAGAAAGAGAGAGGGACAGAGAGCAGTGTGTGTTGCACAGAAAAGCATTTTTACAGCAGCGATTCACCTCAAGCCCAAATCCAGCCTAGAAGCACTGATAGGGAAGGGAGACAGATTGAGAGAGAGAGAGAGTGCAATTGTGTGCTGCAGCACTGGTGTGTACAACAACTGAAAAGCTAATAGTAGCCAGCCAGTTAGGATGAGCAGAGCACTAAAAGCCATAATCACCTGCTATTAGTGCCTAATACTGGTTGAGTATCGGAGCTACTGCATACATAGGTGGTGTACCATTTTGTTCCTGTTAAAGTTTTAAGGGCCTAGTTACTGTGAAAGGCCAGCCAAAAGTACACACCTGCTGGCGTTGTAGACAAATACTGTTTTAAGCATAGTGGAGTGTATTGTACTCCCTTCATATACGCACTAAGTATGTCAGGCACAGAAGTGCCAGGACAGGCACAGAGGAATGGCAGTGGCCTAAATTCATCAGGTGCAGGCACAGGTCACAGCAGACTAGCAGGAGTCGCAGCGAGAAGCCTGAGTTTCTGGTATCAGCTAGCAGTAGTGTCTCGACCAGCAACCCATCTGCTGTCATTGACTGGTTAACTCGGTCATCCACTTTTTCACAAGTGACATCTGACACCCCCAGTCAACAGTCGGTGGGTTCCTCAGATACAACCTTCAGTTGGCATGGCCCAGAAGCAGTCCCATTCCTCCAATTGCCTCTGTCCTATGCTGTTCCCTCCCCCATAGAAGTATCCTATGCTGTGGGTTCAGCTCCACTTTTTAGTCAGGACGATCAACTAGAGGACAGCCAGCAGCTACTGCCCAGCCAAGAAGTGGAGGAGACACCCGCTGCTTCCTCTGCTAGGCTGGCAAGTAGTGATGAGGAGAGTGGCGTGGGAGGTGGTGTTGGGAGCATTCAGGCTACTGAAGCACACACTGTTGAGGAACCTGAGGAGGACATCAGTGACGTTCAAACACAACTCGATGATGAAGCCAATCGCACTTGGGAGCTGGGTGCAGAAGGGGCTTCATCATCATCAGGAGAAGAGGGTGGCAGGTTGCCCGTGAGCCAGCAAGGTGGGAGCATGGTTGGAAGTCAGCATGGTGGCAGCAGTGGGAAGTCCTGAGCCAAACGTGCCCTGGGTAGACCACCTGCTTCACGGCAACCTACCTGACCGGGAGGTAGTGGAACAGGGGTCCCTGGAGTTGGCGGCAGTAGCAGTCAGTGCAGACTTTTTGGGGGGAAATCAGCTACTCTGCAGTGTGGCAGTTTTTCATGAAGTATCCAGAGGATGTTAACATGGCCATATGCAATTTAAAAAAATATCTTTAATCTTTTCAATTGTGAGGCCCTTTTGTCTCGTCAGGGTGCTGTCACCTCCAGGCTGTGGCATTCTGTCACCATATGGTCTCCTCTTGCTGCTTCCACCTCCAGACTTGGTCATTCTACCACATTTTGGTCTCCCTCATGCTGGTGCCATCTCCAGGCTGTGTCATTGTGCCGCCATGTGGTCTCCTCATGATGCTGGCACATTACATAATTTTTTTTATGTTAATCTATTTAAAATCTTCAATTAAAATTTTTAAATATATCTTTAATCATTTCAATTGTGAGACCCTATGGTCTCTTCTTTCTGCTGCCACCTCCAGGTTTGGTCATTTTGCCACTATATGGTCTCCTTATGCTCCTGCCACCTCCAGGCTGTGTCATTGTGCCGCCATGTGGTCTCCTCATGCTGCTGGCACATTACATAGAAATTTTAAATCAGAAATAATTTGAAATAATTTTTCTAAATTAATTTTAATTAATAATTTTAATAAAAAGGTCCCTCCAGTGTACCATGTGTGCAGGGCACGGAGGAACTGCTAAAGGTCATTCATCAAGAAATTGAATCATGGCTTACTCCACAAAAACTGGAAATGGGAACCATGGTGACCGACAATGGGAATAACATCTTGTCTGCACTGCTTCAAGGAAGCCTGAGCCATGCGCTTCTCATGGCACACGTGTTCAATCTGGTTGTCAAGCGGTTCCTGAAGTGTTCCACCCATCTGCAAGACATCCTAATAATGGGAAGAAAACTTTGCATGCACTTCAGCCACTCGTACACTGCAAAGCACACCCTCCTTGAGCTGCAGCATCAGAACGACATCCCAAACATAGTCGGATTTGCAACGTTTCCACACATTGGAATTCCACCCTCCATATGTTGGACTGACTATACGAACAGAGAAAAGCCATCACCGATTTCTTGATGATCCAAGCGGATAGGGGGACTCCTCTGGGTAACTTCAATGTCAACCAGTGGCAGCTCATATGTGACACCTGCCATTTGCTCAGGCCCTTTGAGGAAGCCAAATTATTAGTCAGTCTCCAGGATTACGGGATGAACGACTTCATTCCACTGCTTCATATCCTACAACATGTGTTGGAAACGATGGCTGGTCAGGGCACTGTAAACGTGATGCCTACATCTCGGTGCCACATGAGCCTTGTGGGGGCTCAACTGGGGGAGGAGGGGGAGGGGGACAATGGAGCACAGGCAAGGTTTCACAAAATGTGTTATAGTCATCTGACAGGAGAGGAGGAGCGGGAGCAGGCTGTGGAGCTACAGGGTGATGAGGAAAATGAGACAGAGGACCCAGACACACCGTAGCCATGTGATCTCCTCATGCTGCTGGCATATTAATAAAAAAAATTTATGTTACTCTATTTGAAATTTTCAATTTAAATTAAAAAAAATATCTTGAATCTTTTCGATTATGAGGCCTTATGGTCTCGTAAGGCTGTTGCCACCTCCAGGCTGGGTCGTTCTGCCACATTATGGTCTCCTCATGCTGCTGCCACCTCCAGGCTGTGTCACTGTGCCACCATATGGTCTCTTCATGCTGTTGGTACCTTAAATTAAACTTTTCAAAATTTAATCTATCTAAAATCTTCTATTTAAATTTTACAAAATATCTTTCATCTTTTCTATTATGAAACCCTATGGTCTCATCGGGCTGCTGCCACCTCTAGGCTTTGTCATTGTGCCACCAGGTGACTCCTTGTTATATTGGGTTTTGTGGTCATACAGTATGAGTTCAAAGTCAACGCTTCGAGCACCCAGGACATTAAACTTGTGAATCTAATCAAAATGTTACATTTTAATTAACAAAAAAATTGATGTAATCTTTTTAAGACTGAGGCCCTCTGGTCGTCGACATCATATATTACCCTTGGATTGTTACCCCAAGAATCCAATGAAACAGGTTAGAGCAATAACAATGAACTATAACTGATTAAATTAAATATTCTCACTTTCACAGTCGGGGGCGCTGAGAGGCAGGTGGTAGCTTGCCTGGCGGATGACCGCCAGGTCAATTTTAAGATACAAGTACAAGCTTTTTCATTTCAGCCATTTCTAGGTTTATGTGCCCACTTATCCAATGGCACAGAAGCTGAAGGTGCTCCTGTCCAAGTTGCTGGTATTGCAGTCCCTCCCTTTTCAAGTGGACACTCAAAGCATGGGGGTACGCTGAGAGGCGGGGGCTGGGACAGGCAGTTGATGACCTCGCAGCAGACTGCCAGCTTGATTTTAAGATGCAAGTAGGAGCTTTTCCATAGTTTACACTGCAGCAATTATACAATATTGAAGCTGGAAGCTGGCACCAGACTTGCCCTCCAATGGGTCCTCAATAGAATGAATCAAATTTTTTAAAAGTTCCCTCCTCTTTAGTCATCGTCATATATTAGCTCTGGAATTATCACAAGAATCCAATGAAACAGGTTGGAGTGATAACAATGAACCATAACTGATAAAATTTAAAATTTGCAGTTCCACACAGAGTAAGACAGTCGGGGGTGGGGGTGCTGAGAGGCAGGGGCTGGAACAGGTGGTAGCTCGCCTCGCGGCGGACTGCCAGCTCGATGCTAACCAGAATAAAAATAAAAATAAAGGATTAAAATAAATTCAAGTTAAATTAAATAAAAATTGCATCAAAATATCTCTTTAATCTCTTCAATTGTGATGTCATATTGTCTTCTGACCCTGCTGCCACATCCAGACGCTCTGCATCAGTGATTCTAATAGCGATGCCTGTAATCTGCATGCCATACTGAATAACAGTATTATTTCACTAACACAGCAAACTCCCTATGAGTGTTACGACAAGGCAAAGTGTTCTACACCCCAATTGGGGCTCTCTGTAGGCCAGAAATAGCCATTTTTATATGCAATGAGATATTCCGTGAATACATTTCGACCAATCCGATTGTTTTCAGAAAATTTGGCGAATCGGCCGAATTGAATGTTTAAAAAATGTGCTCATCTCTAATTCTGATGGTTAATATTTTATTTAAAGGGGTATTTTCCGGCAAAAAACATCTTATCCCCTATCCAAAGAATAGGGGATAAGATGTTTGATCGCGGGGGACCCGCCACTGGGACCTCCCGTGATCTCCATGCAGCACCCACACGACCCCTCCCATAGACATGAATGGGGGCGTGTAGTGAAATCACGAGGGGGCACTGCGTTATGTCACGTCTCCAGTCCCGCAAACACATAGGTTTCCGAGACTGGAGCAGCAGCCCTGGATAGAATGCAGGTGCTGCATGGAGATCGCAGGGTCGGCCCCCCACATCAGACATTTTATCCCCCCCTTACACCCCCCTCCCCCAAAGTAATTTTGTTGTGACAGACGCCCATGGTGTGGTAATGGGACAGCGCTATAGATGTTTTTACTATTTAAAACTACAGCTCCCAGTCTACTCTAAGTAGTGATAAGGTTATGCTGGCAGTTGTTTTTTCACCCATCATTACTGAAGAACTTACAAATGACTCTAGCTCTGATGTGATATAGTGAGGAGAATACACAATGATATCAGTGACGTCTTCTCTATAATCTTACCTCATCAAGGTACATATAGCCTGGACTTGTTCCAGCTAAATCTTCTCTCTACACAACTTGATGCCCAGATGGCAATGGCTCCTCACTTTGTCAGCACATTCTGATCCTCTATATGAAAACAATAATTAATATAATTCGGCTACACACTGTATCCTCTGAATATAATAATGCCACACTATACCATCTGAATATAATACTACCACACACTGTGCTTTCTCAATATAATACTACCCACTGTGCCCCCTGAATATAATAATACCACACACTGTGCCCCCTGAATATAATACTTCCACACACTGCGCCCTCTGAATATAATACTTCCACACACTGCGCTCTCTGAATATAATACTACCATAATCTGCACCCTCTGAATAAAATATTACCACATACTGCACCCTCTTTATATAATTCTACCACACACTCCAACCTCTGTATATAATACTACCACACACTGCACTCTCTGAATATAACCGGGCTGTAGAGTCCACCCTCTGAATATAATACTGCAACATATTGTGGCCCATAAAAACCGTATCACCGCAGAAATTCCTAATAATATACACCATACTTCAAGTGTAAAACACTGAGTGCCCCTCACATGCAGTAATAATGCCCTGTCCTGTACCCCCATAATAATAATGCCCTATCCTGTGCCCCCACATAATAATGCCCCCTGTCCTGTGCCCCCCATATAATAATAATAATTCCTTTGCCCCTCCCCCACATAACCCTAATGGCCCCTGTCATGTGCCCTTCACATATAATGCCCCCTGTCCTGTGCGCCCTGCTGTAATAATGCCCCTGCTCTAATAATGCCCCATAGTAAAAAAAAATACAACAACAATAATACCTAATCCATGCTCCCACGAGCAGCTCTCTCCCTCTCTTCTTGCAGCGTGTGAACCGCGGGGACGGGATCTCCAGGCAGGCCAGCGCGATGATGTGACGTCATTGCGCCGGCCTGCCGGGAGATCGCGGCACCTACGGCTCACACGTCGCAAGCAAGTAGTGCTCACAGAGTGTGAGAGTTAATGATGGAGTGGGAGCTGACAGCTCAGCCACCATTCTAGTGAGGTGTTGCTGGGGTGACACCATCTCGGGTCCGCACCCCCATAGCAACGCCATTGCTCCTGCTCTGCTCTGTTAATTGCAATTATAGAACACTCCACGGACATAGGAACAGTAGATTGGAGCTGCCACTTTTGCCTTCTATGGAAGAATTTCCTAGGCATTGTGCAGACAGGAGTAAAGGAAAGCACCATTACCTAATATGCATGACCAGACCCCATCTTAACAATTTTACATGTCATTGTAATCCTGTCTGTGATGATCCTGTCCGCTGAAATGTTTTCTCTATAAAACAGAAAGTGTTAGCTTATTATTAAGTTTAGTGGTCAGAATGAAAACCCACAAGGTTTAAAACTTATTTTATAATGTAGATAGTTAAATGGAAAATTAGAAAAAAATTGCGTATGCTATTGAGCCAAAACCAGGAGTGGTACTGAAACAGAAAGAAGTAATGGAAAGTTTTGCTTCTTTTTCTGTGTTTTGGCTAAAACCACTAATCAAATACTGACCAAAATACTGTGTGTGAACCCAGCCTTAGGGTACGTTCACACATACAGGATTCTGCGCAGATTTGATGCGCAGGATTTGTAACTGCAGATTAGAAGCTCAGTCATTTAGTTTACATTGAAATCTGCAGCAGAAAATCCCTTGTATCAAATCCTGCGCATCAAATCTGTGTACGTGTGAACCTACCTTTAAAGGGCATTCATCTCATTACTTGGCTTCTTCCAGCCACCTCCGGTCTGTTTGCAGCAGCCAGAGGTGATTGGGAAAGCCAAAAGTTATGCAATTTCATAACATGGACTATCGTCAATGTATCACATGCAGCAACTCAGAGGGACTGGACCATATTGGCAAGATAAAGCAAAAAGAACCATCACTAACAGGCAGTAAGGACCCAATAGTAATTTTATATGGATGATATATATGAGGTCAATATATGGTCTTGGTTATCTTTATATTCTTTCACTTTGCAGTGAGATTTAGATGAATGAAGAAGATTGTTCAGGTTGTTAGAGATTGTTAATAGCACTAATAGCATTCCGTTTTACTGTTGTTTTTGTTATTGCAGTGGTTACCTTTTGCCATTGTAAGTAGCAATGGTGTTGTACATTCTATTAGATATTCATGTACTGTAGCATACAAAAAAAAACTAAAAATAGGCAGCACAACTACCTAATACACGTGTGCATGCTGCTGTGTCAAATACAAAATATGCAAATAGAAGGTTGCAGCAGAACCTATGGTCAAAACATGGAGGCTTTTAGTGCACTTTTTGATTAAAACATGTCTCCCATCCCCATGCAGCATACAAGTAATAAAAAATGAAACCCATAAAGATAAAAAAGCCAACTATATCTTGTAGGATGTCTTTACATCAGTTATTACAGTTATGTTCTTAGACCACTATTCTAATATACAGAAATTGCTATCATTTAGCATCTCAGTATTCATTTCTGTTTTATATAGAAACACAGATTTTTACTACTGTAATATTTTTTTTATATTTCTCACTTAGCTTGTACTGATAATGAAGGACATCCCCACTCGCCAGGAGAGATCTGGCATTCCTCAGCCAATAAATGCTGCCTGTCAAAATGTCTGGAGAATGGAACTGTGGTGTCCGTAGAACCCAACTGCAGCGAGCAGCCAGACCCTATCTGTAATCGGGAGGGGGAGGTGCTTATCCGTGTCATTGAAGAAGGAGCTTGCTGTCCAAAAAAAGTGTGTGGTATGTAAGTCCACTAAACTAGCATTTATAACATTACAGTGATCCCTCAACTTACAATGGCCTCAACATACAATAGTTTCAACATACAATGGTCTTTTCTGGACCATTGTAACTTGAAACCAGACTCAACATACAATGCTATGGAATCTGCGGAACGTGTCAATGGCCGGAAGAACCGACCGATCAGAATGAATATTTCGCTGGTAAAACCACTGTATTCCTAAAGTGCATACACTGACTGGTGTCTGGCAGCGCCCCCTACAGTACAGGGAGGTATTACATGTTCTGTACACTTTACCTGTATTACTGAAATGCAGGCACTGACTTGTGTCTGGTAGCGCCCCCTACAGTACAGGGAGGTATTACATGTTCTGTACTCTTTACCTGTATTACTGAAGTGCATGCACTGACTTGTGTCTGGTAGCACCCCCTACAGTACAGGGAGGTAATACATATTCTGTACTCTTTACCTGTGCCAGGGTTAGCTGCTACTTTGGACATCAGGTGAGGGCGGCTACATTTTCCGTTTTTTAGGACATTGCGTGTTCTGTTCAGGACCATGAAGAAGCTCCTGTCCTCTACATAGACCAGTGTTTCCCAAAGAGGGTGCCTCCAGCTGTTGCAAAACTACAACTCCCAGCATGCCCGGACAGCCTCCGGCTGTCCGGGCATGCTGGGAGTTGTAGTTTTGCAGAATCTGGAGGCACCCCGGTTGGGAAACACTAAAATAGACAGTGATTTACAGCTCCCAGCAGATCTTTATTACTTTTCTATGGAAGGATTTGCTTTATCTGTATTAGTTATCTACTTATTTATCTTTAATCCTCACTTTTTCCTATTTTTGGATGACATTTTGGTGGCTTCAGAACCAATTACCAGGTTTCCATAGAGTTCTGGTCTCAACATACAATGGTTTCAACATACAATGGTCGTCCTGGAACCAATTAATATTGTAACTTGAGGGACCACTGTATTATATTTTACATTGATGTGTTTTACAATATCTTACTTTAGTTCCTATGCGGTACACTTTTGTTTATTTTGGTCAAACACAACTTGGTTAGCATTCTTAGAATGTTTTTAATCCTCAATTTTTAATCCTTTTATCTCATGTTTATGCTTAGTCAAGTATAGACATGGTAGTATTTACTGGCTAGGTATGCAGTTCCATAGAAACTCTGAAGAATCCCATTTTGGAGAATCTCTGACAAAATCTGCAACAAATCCTATAAGGAGCATAAATGCTTTAAATACCTTATTTTCCTAATGTTAACAATTCTCATATCATACAGCATCATCTAATAACTTTACAGTAACGTATGTTTGTATGCTATTTTGTATGTATGTTTTCTGTATTCTAAACATTATTTTAATATATTTACAGACTGTAACACAACCTTATGTGAAAAAACTATAACATGTAAAAGTGGAGAAAGATTGGTTGCTGAATACAGCCCAGTAACCTGCTGCCCTCAGCTACACTGTGGTAAGTATTTTTATTTGGTTAGCAATTTTAAAGGGTAGCCTTGGATCTCTGCAATGCATTTTGACATTTTGCACTGGATTTTTGGATGCAGATTAAAGGGGTACTCCACTGGAAAACATTTTTTTAAACCAACTGGTGCCAGAAAGTTAAACAGCTTTGTAAATTACTTCTATTTAAAAATCCTAATCCTTCCAGTATTTATAAGATGCATTATGATCCACAGGAAGTTCTTTTCTTTTTGAATTTCCTTTCTGTCTGACCACAGTGCTCTCTGCTGACACCTTTGTCTGTCTCAGGAACTGTCCAGAGTAGGAGCAAATCCCCATAGAAAACCTATCCTATCAGAAGGGAATTCAGAAAGGGAATTCAAAAAGAAAAGAATTTCCTGTGGATCATACAGTAGCTGATAAGTATTGGAAGGATTAAGATTTTTTAACAGAAGTAATTTACAAATCTGTTGAACTTTCTGGCAACAGTTCATTTAGAAAAAAATGTTTTCCAGTGGTGTACCCTTTAACTACCTTTGTGTCCTTAATCTTCAATGCTCACTTTCATGTCACTTATTCCAGCATATTTTAAATTCACATGCAAAAAATTGGTGCCACCATCCGCAGTGTGAACTACATTGCACTATTTGTTGGCACGTATTGCACACCAAAAAACTTAGGGCGATCTTAGACGCTGCGCTAACACACTTTACACAGCTGCAAAAATGGGGCCATATTTTTTACATATTGTGGGCACAGACATAGACATATTGGCCCTCATTTACTTAGAGTAGAGTGTAGTTTTCTTTGTGGGTTTATTTTTCTGACAGGTAATTTTCCATGTTGTTAACTAATGTTGCACTTTTCCCTACATTTAGCTTTTTTTTTTTTTTGCTCTGAGCTGTTGTTTTTTTCAGAGCTCAAATCCACTACATTTTATGATTTTATGTTGGAATATTAGTAAATTTGTACTTTTTTCCCCCAAAAAAATTAGGAAAATTTTTTTAGGGACACACCCCCTTCTCAGCAGCCACACACCTTTTTAGGGTTTTCTGAGAAAAGTGGAGAGTTAGTGGGGTCATTTTGGAATTTTTGTCGCAAATTCTACCGCATGACACATGCGACATTAAAACCCTACAAAATCTACTCCGAAAAGCCTTAAAGGGGTACTCCCTTAAATGAACTGGTGCCAGAAAGCTAAACAGATTTGTAAATTACTTCTATTTAAAAATCTTAATCCTTTCAGTACTTATTAGCAGCTGTATGCTACAGAAGAAATTCTTTTCTTTTTGAATTTCTTTTTTGTCTTGTCCACAGTGTTCTCTGCTGACACCTCTGTCTGTGTCAAAAACTGTCCAGAGCAGCATAGGTTTATTATGGGGATTTTCTCCTGCTCTGGACAGTTCCTGATACGGGCATTAGGTGTCAGCAGAGAGCACTGTGGACAAGAAAAAAAAGAGATTCAAAAAGAAAAGAATTTCCTCTGTAGCATATAGCTTCTAAAAAGTACTGGAAGGGTAAAGATTTTTTAATAGCAGTAATTTACAAATCTGTTTAACTTTCTGGCACCAGTTGATTTAAAAAAATGTTTTTCCACCGGAGTACCCCTTTAACAAATGAGGCTCGTTTTTCCATTTTTGCATAGACTTACATAGAGTACATTATTGTTAAAAAAATGCAGAATGCAATTTTGCAGACCCATTTATACAAATAAAATAGACCAGAAACATTGTGAACCTAGTCTGAGAGGAAATGTCAATAACTCCTCGGTGCTCTCTCCTGTCTGACAGCACTCCTCTGTGCTCTCTCCTGTCTGATAGGACTCCTCTGTGCTCTATCCTGTCTGATAGCACTCCTCTGCGCTCTCTCCTGTCCGATAGGACTCCTCTGCACTCTCTCCTGTCCTATCAGACACAGAGGAGTCCTATCAGGCAGGAGAGAGCACAGAAGAGTACTATCAGACATGAGAGAGCACAGAGGAGTACTATCATACAGGAGAGAGCACAGAGGAGTACTATCAGACAGGAGAGAGCACAGAGGAGTACTATCAGACATGAGAGAGCACAGAGGAGTACTATCAGGCCGGAGAGCGCACAGAGGAGTACTATCAGACAGGAGAGAGCACAGAGGAGAGCCATCACACAGGAGAGAGCACAGAGGAGTACTATCAGACAGGAGAGAGCACAGAGGATTACTATCAGACAGGAGAGAGCACAGAGGAGTACTATCAGACAGGAGAGAGCGCAGAGGAGTACTATCAGACAGGAGAGAGCACCTGGGTGTACTATCAGACAGGGGAGAGCACAGAGGAGTCCTATCAGACAGGAGAGGGCACAGAGGAGTATTATCAGACAGGAGAGAGCACAGAGAAGTGGTATCAGACAGGAGAGAGCACAGAGAAGTGGTATCAGACAGGAGAGAGCACAGAGTAGTCATATCAGACAGGAGAAAGCACAGAGGAGTACTATCAGACAGGAAAGAGAGCACAGATGAGTCCTATCAGGAGAGAGCACAGAGGAGTACTATCAGACAGGAGAGAGCACAGAGGAGTATTATCAGACAGGAGAGAGCACATCGGAGTACTATCAGACAGGAGGGAGCCGGTGGCAGGCAGCGTTACAGGCGGCGGGGAGGACTGGTGGCAGCAGAATGCAGGCGGCGGAGACAGAGGCAGCAGTGAAGATCTGTTATGTGATCTTCACTGCTGCTTTGTAGTTTCACATCTACAACTCCCAGCATGCCCATACAGCCAAAGGCTGTCTGGGCATGCTGGGAGTTGTAGTTTTGCAACATCTGTAGGGCTACAGTTTGGACACCACTGTATAGTGGTCTCCAAACTGTTTACTTCCAGATGTTGCAAAACTACAACTCCCAGCATGCCCAGACAGTCCAGGCATGCTGAGCAGTGTAGTTCTGCAATATCTGGCCCTTCAGATGTTGCTTAACTACAACTCCCAGCACACCTGGACAGTCTCGGCATGCTGGGAGTTGTAGTCTTGCAATATCTGGAAGGGCACTGTTTGGAGACCACTATAAAGGGCCATATGTTGCAGAACTACAACTCCCAGTATGCCTGGGCAGTCTGGGCATGCTTGGAGTTAAAGTTTTGCAACATCTGCAGTGCCACAGTTTGGAGACCACTACACAGTGGTCTTCAAACTGTTTTCCTCCAGTTGTTGCAAAACTATAACTCCCAGCATGCACTGACATACCATGCATGCTGGGAGTTGTAGTTTTGCAACAGCTGGAGGTACACTGGTGCGGAAACACTGTGGTAGTCTGTTACCTAACTCAGTGTTTCCCAACCAGTGTGCCTCCAGCTGTTGCATAACTACAATTCCCAGCATGCACAGTCATGCTGGGAGTTGTAGTTTTGCAACAGCTGAAGGTTATCCCCCCCAAAGTGATTGTACAGGGTACACTCACACGGGCGGGGGTTTACAGCAAGTACACCAGGTTAAGTTTGAGCTGCGGCATTAACACCCCACAGGTATCTGACAGATTTTTGGAACAGTGGTCCGTGAAAATGAAAAATGTAATTTTTCATTTGCAAAGCCCACTGTTCCAAAGATCTGTCAAACGCCAGTGGTGTGTAAATGCTCACTGCACCCCTTATTAAATTCTGTGAGGGGTGTCGTTTCCAAAATGGGATCACATGTGGAGGGGTCCACTGTTCTAGCACCACGGGGGGCTTTGTAAATGCACATGGCCCCCGACTTCCTTTCCAAACAAATTCTTTCTCCAAAAGCCCAATGGCGCTCCTTCTCTTCTGAGCATTGTAGTTCGCCCGCAGAGCACTTTACATCCACATATGGGTTATTTTCATGCTCAGTAGAAATGGTGTTACAAATTTTGGGGGGCATTTTCTCCTATTACCCCTTCTTAAAATGTAAAATTTGGGGAAAATAAATTCCATTTACACATCCGACTGTAATGAAAAGTCGTCAAATACCTGTGGGGTGTAGAGGCTCACTGTACCTCTTGTTTTTTTTTTGGGCTGTTCTGGCACCATAGGGGCTTCCTAAATGCGACATGCCCCCCAAAAACCATTTCAGCATAATTCACCCTCCAAAATCCCATTGTGGTTCCTTCCCTTCTGAGCCCTCTACTGCTCCTGCAGAACACTTTACATTCACATATGAGGTATTTCCTAACTCGATAGATATCATGTTACAAATTTTGGGGGATTTCTCTCCTTTTATCCCTTGTAAAAATTCAAAAGATGGCTCTACAAGAACATGGCAGTATAAAAAAATGAAGATTTTGAATTTTCTCCTTCACTTTGCTGCTATTCCTGTGAAACACCTAAAGGGTTAACAAACTTTCTGAATGTCATTTTGAATACTTTGAGGTGTGCAGTTTCTATAATGGGGTCATTTATGGGGTATTTCTCACAGAAATGCACTTTAAATCCACTTCAAACTCAACTGGTCCCTGAAAAATTCAGATCTTGAATTTTACGTGAAAATTTCGTAAATTTCTGTTATACTTCCTGCTAGCCATCTAATGTCTTCAAAAAGTAAAAACATGTCAAGTTTATGATGCCAACATAAAGTAGACATATTTTTTTGTGAATCAATATATCATTTATTTAGAATATCCATTTTCCTTACAAGCAAAAAGTTGCAAAGTTAGAAAAATGCAACATTTTAAATTTTTTAAATGTAATTTGGGGATTTTTCACCAAGAAAGAATGCAAGAAACAATGAAAATTTACAACTATGTTAAAGTAGAATATGTCACGAAAAAACGATCTCAGAATCAGAATGAAAAGGTAAAAGCATTCCAGAGTTATTAATGCGTAAAGTGACAGTGGTCAGAATTGCAAAAAGGGCTGCGTCCTTAAGGTGAAAATGGAATGAGTCCCTATGGGGTTAGTATTTTACTTTTTCTCTCTCCTTCTGTCTTTTCCTTTAAAGGGGTACTCCGCCCCTGGCATCTTATCCCCTATAGGATATGGGATAAGTTGTTAGATCACCGGGGTCCCGCTGTTGGGGACCCCGGGGATCGCAGCTGCGGCACCCCACCATCATTACTGCACAGAGTGAGTTCGCTCTGTGCGTAATGACAGGCGATACAGGGGCCGGAGCAGCGTGACATCATGGCTCCGCCCCTCATGACATCACGGCCCGTCCCCTTAATGCAAGTCTATAGCAGGGGGCGTGATGACCGCCACGCCCCCTCCCATAGACTTATATTGACAGGGCGGGCCGTGACGTCACGAGGGGCGGAGCCGTGACGTACCGATGCTCCGGCCCCTGTATTGCCCGTCATTACTTGCAGAGCGATCTCGCTCTGCGCAGTAATGATAACGGGGTGCTGCAGCAGCGATCCCTGGGGTCCCCAGCAGCGAGACCCCGGCGATCTGACATCTTATCCCCTATGCTTTGGATAGGGGATAAGATGTCTAGGGGCAGAGTACCCCTTTAAGTATGCTGTGGGGACTCTGCCCTTATCCTCAATATTGCTGTCAGCCCTTGGAGCAGTGTTGCTCCTACACTCCAATTTTCTGGGGGGCTTGGGTAGTAGGGGGGGCTTTTGGCACTGCCAGGTCATCCTGACTGTGGCCAATAAGACACAGAGACATTTCAGCAAGATTTTGTTTTTGCTAAAAAGAGCATCTTATGTGGTAAATTATATCATGATGATATATTATAAACATGCTATATGTCTTTTATTTAACCGACTTAACTTTTTATATGCTGTGGAAAAATAAAATAAAAATGACTGGGAGTATAAACATAAAAAGAATGTGAATTTCCTTTTACAGTTTGTGACCCATCTGCTTGTCCAGTAGTAACACAACCAGAATGCAGACAAGACCAGATTTTAGTTCAGGTTAGACAAGAGGATTCTTGCTGTTTTTCATACATCTGTGGTAAGTTGATTTTCAGAATCTTACAAAGGGGAAAGTCTTTGCCTAACAATGCTGCTATGCCATTTTTACTTCAAATTATTTTATTTAACATTTTATTTAATTATGCAAATGTGAATTGTTCAAAGCACATAAGGTGATCAGCCATTCTTTATAAACACAGTGACAGGCCTTGCTCAAAGTAGCTAAGCTGCAACTAAGCAGGGAAGCTTAAAGGGGTACTCTGGTGGTTTTTTAATCAACGAGTGCCAGAAAGTTAAACAGATTTGTAAACTATGCAGAGAAGGATGTGCAGCTCACTTAGGATATGTGGAGATAAGTGTTCGAGGTTTAAGGTGATGCCTTCCCCCGATAAGGCCTAGAGTAATGTAGAATTAATATAGAGAGTACCAGTCCTCAAGAACACTAGGCAATAAGGTATAGAAAGAAAAAAGGAGAGATATGGATCCAGTAATTATAATTAAATGTGAATTTATTAATAATCTATAGTAAATAAAATGACCAATCACTTTGCAGGGCCCTTGCAGAGATAAATCGGTACATGTTCACTTATTGTAAATGTAATAAGAGATAAAAAATTAAAATATAGCACCAATCAATAGATATATTGTTAATGTCCACTGTAGTGAGTTTGCAATAAGTCTCTTTCAATAATCACAATTCATTCGCAGTTAATCAAGCAGATAATTAATCCAAATGTATCCAGTGTTGAATATTGAATGAATCCTATGAGTCAGTATTGGATATTGATTAAATCCTATAAGTCAATTGTAGCAGCAATGTTGGATATTGAATAAATCCTGTGAGTCAATTGTGGCAGCAATAGCAACTATGTTGCAATCTCAGGTAAATGAATCAGAGCTGTGTCAGCGATGTAACAATGTGTGGGTGCACAGCACCACTCGCCCTCCTTAGCAGACCTCGGTGGACTTCGGATAGCGATGTTTTTGATGGTTAGCAGGTAGCGATGCTGACAGGCAGCGGTGTCCTGTAGATAGTGAACGCTGTCAGTAGTTGCGGTATCAGACCGGGTTGTGGTCTGGGTTAGTGGTTCTTCGGTGGGCTGTGAGTATCCTGGGCTGGCACGGAGAGGCGTCCGGCCCTGGGAGGTAATGTCCAGGAACCTTGCCGTCCGGGGCTGTGAATAGATGACTTGGAGCAGCTGCGTGTCTGAATGATGCGCTAACAATGCACGCGTTGCAGTGGTCCAATTTCGCGGGCATCCACCAGTTGCAAGTCACAAGGAGCGGGTATAGTCTATTTTAAGTGATATACACTTAATAGTAAGGTGCTTAATAATAAGTCAGATGCGTTTCAAGGCCTGCGGGCCTTTTCTTCAGTGACAATATGTCATTAATAAGCATTAATACTAAAAATACCTGTGGAATTGAACAGTTTTAGTGTAATAACCTTCAAGTTGTAGCATATCAGTGAAAAACAATGCATTTGCTTGTTGAGATAGTACAAATGTGCAAAAATGTAATAACAGTTTATTTTATACATGTAGTTTGTGAATCCTGTACAGAACCTGTTGCCGTTTGCACTGATGAAGAAATCCTTACTGTAGATTTAAATACCACTAACCAGTGCTGTCCCAGATACATTTGTGGTAAGATTTTTGTGTCATTTGTTTAGCTAGTGACTATTTTTTTATTTTTTTTAATACTGCTTTTGTTTTTTGATTTAGTGTGTGATGAGAAACTCTGCCCTTCACCACAACTGAACTGTTCTTTTGAGTCACAGTTGGTCAAAAAGACATCAGATGGAAAATGCTGTCCAGATTGGTACTGTGGTTAGTATGGATATCTGCATTTTGTAATTTATAATATTGTGTATGTATAACGTAAGTAGCTCTGTTCTTACTGGGATGGCCCCCCACCCTTCCCCACAGGTATAGGCAGCAGACTTAACCCCCCTTCCCCATAGGTATAGGCAGCAGAGTTAGTCCCCTTCCCAGAAAGGTATAGGAACAGAGTTAACCCTCCTGTCTCCTTAGGTATAGCCAGAGGTACCCCCTCTTTTCCCATAGGTATAGACAGAGTTACCCCCCCCCTTTCCCCATAGGTATAGGCAGAGTTACCCCCCCTTTCCCCATAGGTATAGGCAGAGTTACCCCCCCTTTCCCCATAGGTATAGGCAGAGTTACCCCCCCTTTCCCCATAGGTATAGGCAGAGTTACCCCCACCCTCTTCCCCATAGGTATAGGCAGAGTTACCCCCACCCTCTTCCCCATAGGTATAGGCAGAGTTACCCCCCCCCTTCCCCATAGGTATAGGCAGAGTTTAAAAAAAGAAAAATGATGCTCACCTGATGTTCCACACAGCGATCTCCTCAGCAGCAGGGGCCCACGTCTTCTCCGCTTCACAGTACAGACGCCGATGAGTGATGTCATCGGCGCCTGTACTGCGTGCTGCATGGGGACGGAGGGCACGTCTCCTCTGTGTAAGCTGAAGATCCGGCTCAGACAGAGGGGACGCCTTCTCCTGTATGTGCAGAGAAGGCAGCACTGTCTACTGGGGATCATGTCCTCAGTAGCGGCGGCTGGCTCTTAACCCGGCCGGGCCCTCAGACGACGTCCAATTGGACCGGCCGATCAGTCCGCCCTTTTCGCAAGAGCCTCAACTGAACCCAATTTTATTAACTGGCCTTTCTTCTACAACTCAATAGCTGGTAAAGCACCTATTTTTGAAATAGCTAATGTCAGAGGACTTAATTTTACAATAAAATGTTCCAAAATCATAGTCTACCTCTGTAAAGAACAAAATGACAAGATACTGTCATGCTATGTTCACAGGTTGATTAACTGTATGTTTTCGGTTTAGGACAGAGCATAAAGTGTTATATATGGAATACCCTTTCAAATACTGCTCTTTTGTATTTGAGTATTACTTATTGAAAGACACAAACAACACCTTTAAGGGTATCCCCCCCCCCCTTTTCCCCATAGGTATAGGCAGAGTTACCCCTTCATGCAATAGAGGTTCTGTGCAGAATTCCACACTGAATTTTTGGTGCACTGCATTGTGGATTTTTTGCATTGTAAATTCTGTGCAGAAGTTCCGCCATCATTCTGTGTGAAAGTAAAACTCCCCGTGCAATGGCAAAGACCAAAACAGAAACAATTCTGAGCAGATGCTCAAAGTACATTGTGAAACCCACCCTAACTCTTTCCATATTACGTTTAGCCAAGATCATTTGCTCTCATTGCTGACAATTTTCTCTTTGTCACAGAATGTAACTGTGGAAATGAGACCCTCAAGGAATGTGCGCTGGTAAGAATATATTGATAACTGAAGTTGTATGGAGAAGTTTTTGATAACAGCTTTATACCTCACCATAGCCTAGCTGAAAATACAGCTGTGATGGCTAAAAGCAATTCTGCTGCTATCACATTATTTTTCCAAAACCCCACAAGATCATAATGTAAGAGGACAGAGAAGGAAAAAAATTCAAGAATCATGGCGCATACAATTTATTTCTTAATGGTGCTACAACACATGAAGATAAACTTTCCTCCAATATACATTGCTTTTGGAAAGACTTTTTCACAATTTTGTTATGTTGAGTCGTTGTGTTTAAATAAAAAACTTAAATTTTTTAAATTCAAAGAAGTTTATTGAATGAAGCAAGGAATTACGAGGAAAAAAAATGATTAAGTATTGCAATAAGGCAATGGCCTGTTAGGCCAAAATATAGGACAAGGCAAAACATACAAAAACAGCATGGTACAAAACATTAAAACCAAAATACTATAGTAATGATAAATCTGGGAGATTGGTGAAATGAGGATACCCCCTAAAGCCAGGACAAAGATATAGAAATAGTGGAGAAAAAGGATCAGAGCAGGTGAGGAGCAAGGACAGTCCAGGCAATAAGACATGGGGGAAGAGGTGATATGTAGACCATAGGTAATAGACATAAGATGGTCTACAGGACATAGCATATCAAAGTAGAAGAAGACAAAGTAGGACACTAAAGGTACACAGGGTAGACAAAAAGAAGGGGAAATGCAATACAGGTAGATCAAACAAGCAGACAGTTAACAAAGGGGCCCAGCCAGGCAGGAGGCCGCCCAGAATTCAACCCAAGGTGTGTGCACCAGGGAAGGCAGAGCAGATCCAAACATGAAGGCATTAGCACACTAGCCGGTAACCAGGGGAGGAGCTGAAAGTAGACCACAGAAGCCAAGTAGCGGGGAATCTGGTAACATCCTCTGGGTGGACAACCATAAGTTCTTCCATAAGTTTGATGTGCGTAACTTCGGCAAACCATTCTTCAAGGGAGGGAGGGTCAGGGTTTTTCCAGAGTCTAGGGATAACAGCTTTAGCGGCCTGAAGGAGATGTCGCGTGAGGGACTTCTTATATTTCGCTTGCACCATTGGAAACATGTAAGGCAAGACGGCCTCCGGACTAGAAGGAACCCTGGTTACTTCCCAGATAACCTGGAGGACCGAGTTTGGGGCAAGATAGAAGAATGCCAACGGTGAAGCATCGTCAGCACCCGGTACCACCTAGATAATATTTTATAGCTCGTCTCCTGTGCTTTTGTGGCAATGACAGCTTTATGAGTGAGAAAGAAGCACCAAGACCATTGATCAGGAGTAAAGATTATGCCCAACTCGGATTCCCAAGTGTGGCAAAAGGTCGGGAGGGGCTCCGATCTGAGGGACAGCAATAAGTCTTAGATGGCGGAGATGGAATGACTAAGGTACCAGGAGGCAAGGCATAGGCACTCGAAGGGCGTTAGGCTACCGTGAAGTGTAAAGTGTCCAGGAAGGCTAGAATAAAAATGTTGCAGCTGGAGATAGGCAAAAGGAGCATGTTTAGATGATGGGCGATCTCCCAGTAGAACATCTAGAGGCTTAAGCGCTCCTCCAGCTAAGACATGGTGAAAATGGAGGGGTTTGGACAAGGTAGCTTCAAAGAAAGCACCGTTAAGGGATGACCCAGGTGGGAACAGTGGGTTATTGGTTATAGGGAGGAAGGGACCCCCCGGTCAATGAGGCAAGCACCCGGCCCAGCGTGATGTAGAGTAGGCATAGTATGACAGGTTGTAAAAGACGTGGGGAAGCTGGGGACCAGGTCCAAGGCAGGGTGGAGAGTGCTGTGGGGCAAATGTCCTGAGCCAGTCAAACCCAGAGTTTGGCCGTGTTGTTGTGGAACAGATTGAGAACTCGCGCATGGGCGCAAACATGATAATACAGACGACAATCAGGAAGGCTAGCAAAAAACTAAAATTTTACATGGCTACAAGTATTGAGGTCTCCCAGCTGGCAATATATATTAGAGCAAAAACCAAGCCCTAAGGTGAAAAGAACTGCTTGTAGAGCTCAGAGACAGGAGTGTGTGAAGCTACATAATCCAATTTTCTGCTGCATTGAAAGTTCCCAATAGCACAGTGGCCCTTAAAATTCTTAAATGGAAGAACTTTAAAACAATTAGGGCTCTTCCTACAGCTGTCTGCCCCACCAAGCTAAGTAATTGGGGCTGAGTTATAAAGATCCTGTGTTTGCAATTGCAGATAGGAGGAACACTCAGTCAGCCGCTGAAGCATTGCACCAATCTGGGCTTTATGGAAAGAAAAAACAAAATGACACATAAAAGCCCACCTGGAGTTTGCAAAAAACAAAACAAAACAAAAAAACACCTAAAGGCCAAAAAGTTCAATCTTGGTTTTATAAGACCAGAGAATCTTGTTCCTAAGTGTCCTGTCTGGAGGAAACCAAGCACTGCTCATGTCATCCCTACAGTGAAGCATGATGGTGGCAGTATCATACTGTAAGGGTGTTTCTGCAGCTGGGACAAGAAGACTGTTCAGTGTTGAGGGAAAGCTGAAAACCTGATCCAGAGTGATCTGGACCTCAGTCCTCAGACTGAGCCAAATGTTCACCTTCCAACAAGACAATAACCCAAAGCACACAGTCAAGACAACACAGGAGTCATTTAGGGACGACTCTGTGAATTTCTTTTATTGTCCCACCCAGTGCCCATCCAACCTGATAGAGAAAATCTGCAGTGAAGACTAACAGAAAATCCCCAAATCCAGGTGTGCAAACCTTGTGGCATCATACCTAAGAAGACTGGAGGCTTAAATTGTTTCTGGGGGGATTTTTATAATTCAGCACAAGGCCGCCCACAACATAACAAAGTCTAAAAAAAAGTAAAAGGCCCTGAAGATTTTCTTATTGCACTGTATATGCTATTAGCCTTTGTAAAATACAATATATATTATGTATATAAATGCATGGATTTACATTACATCCTAGTCACAACTTACATTCTACAGTATACAGTATAGTTTATTCAAGTTGAACAATCTACAATTAATGTCCTAAAATTGTACGTTGCTGAAACTCTTTAATGATGTATAATATTTTTTATCTACTACAGGGAGAGTTTCGGAGGATTGATACTGACCGACAAAGCCCGTGTGGATGCAGTCATTACATATGTGGTAAGAATTTTCTTCAGCTGTACTATCTATTTATAACATCTAAAATAGTTGTGATGAATGGAAATATATTGTAAGATGGTGATCTTGTTTTTCTATTGTATGCCTGAAAAAAAGATCTTACATATTTATTTTAAAGTTATTAATTTTACTTTGTTAAATATAGTTTATGGAATTCCCAGAATCCCCCATTGTACTAAATATTATTGTCCTCCTGAAAATGATTAACTGAGGATTTATAACTCCATTAAACAAAATTGAAATAGAAGAATCAAAATAATTACATAGTAAACATATACAGTATCCTAAGAGCAGGCAACATAGGGTGCTTTCTATGGTTTGCAATGACCCATTTATGGAGGAATGCCCAGAATACATAATCACTGGACTTTCATATGTGAAATATTAGCATGAGTCCCAAAAATGATCATGATATCAACATAGTTGTCTGCTTTGGACAGCCCCTATTCTATGGGCTGTTAGGGCTTACGGATGGGGACTATGTAATAGGACCCCAAGAGCCCCTTCTATAAGCCAGAATTTTGGCTGTGATTAATGATTGTTTTTTACATTCTAGAAAAGGAGGAAGTATGCGTATATATGGGAATTACTTTGCTGCAACCTGGTCAGGTACTAGTTGAGTATCTGAATGGGAAGACTTGCTACACTGTAAAATGCTTACATGAAAAGGATCCAGCAACTGGATTTTATGCCATGGAAACCCTGATGGTTAACTGTTCCAAGAACTGTGCTCCTGTAAGTATTAGTCGATGTCAGCTATACACAGGGAAACTTAATATTCATTATTTTTAAACATGCATTATTTTATACATGGGCTCGTATGAAAAGTATCTGTATCACTCAGGAAAACAAAACACCAAGGGCATATAGAGTTCCCTGGATTTAATCAAAGCCAGATATTTTTTAGTTTTTAAAAGAAGGAGAATGCCCTTCATCTTAATAGAGAGGTCTTGTGGTACATAGTACAGTAAAATCTCCCTTTAGTGGACAGTTTTTAATTCCCCGGCAGAGTCCCATAAGATTTAATGTATTTGCACCCCTCCTAATAGAGGACATTCCCAATAGCAGATGCAGACACATCCAAAAGGGGGGGGGGGAAAACACTCCCAATAGGGGATAAAATACACCCAATAGGTGAAAAAACACTCTCAATAGGGGACAACCCGGCTTATGTGCCGTCCTTACCTTGTACACAGGGCCACCATCAGGGGGTACAGCCAATACCCCAGTAAGAGACCCAAGGCTCCCACGGGGCCCTGGCCCCCACTACACCCCCCTGCAGCAGCCCCAGCACAGAGGCAGAAGAACGCTGTTTAAATAGTGATCTCCTGATCCTGTATGTCCGCCTGCCACATAATTCGCCTTCCTCCCCTTATCTTCCCGTGCCACTTTATTCCCCTTGTGCCAAATCATCCCCCCTTTATTACCCCCTGTGCCATATCTTTACCCCTTGATCCCCCCTCCTGTGCTATTTCATTTCCCTCTTATTACCCTTTGTGCAGATTCATCACCTCCTCTTTACCACCCCTGTGCCATTTCATCCCCCTGTGCCATTTCTTTACCCCTTTATCCCACCAGTGCCATTTCATCCCCCTTCATCCCCAGTGGCACTTTACTCCCCCTGTGCCAAATCATCCCCCATCACCCCTTGTGCCACATCACTTTTCCCCTTCGCTCCTGTTCTTCTTACCTGGCCAGAAGGCTCAGGTGCAGGGGCTCTCAGCGGGTTTGGGTAATAAAGGGGGAATAAAATGGCACAGAGGGGATCAAGGGGAAATTATGTGGCACAGGGAGTAAGGGGGGAGGATTTGGCACAAAGCACAAGGGGAATAAACTTGCGCAGGGTATAAATGGTACAGGGGGTTGATAAGGGGTGATTAAATGGCACTGGCAGATTCAACTGTAATATTATAGTGTTTTATAGGTAATTACACTATAGAGTGAATACAGTACAGTATTCGGTCATTTAGAAAGATTTTTGAGCCTTTTTTCCCAATAGGGGACATCTCTCAATAGCGGACACTCTTTTTTATTCCCCGTGAGTGTCCGCTATTGGGAGATTCTACTATATTTGTCTAGAAACAATTGGATGCAAGAATTAAGGACTAGTAATTCAGCTTGACCATGTACCATTTTCACGCCTATGACATTTCTCATGTTTTGAATCTATAGAATCAACTTTATGTCCCATCATCTAACCATCAGATGTGCTGTGGAACCTGCAAAAATGTGTCATGCACTTTTTACAGTCACAATGAAACATTCACTATATATGAGGTAAGTCTATATTTCATCTAGTGAAAATAAACTGCGTAGATACCCTATACATGGTGCTTTTCTTCGAACCTAGTAACAATGCACTCTTAACAACTTTAGACATCTTTGATGCAGAAAGTGCCCATGAGTGAGCCCCCTGTCTGTGCCCATGTGTTTGCTCATAGCCTCAATCTGCTGCTAAAAGCACACACACAAGGATCTCCGCGACTGTAGTTAACTGCGCACATGCATTGCGACTGCAAGGGAGCTGAGCAGTGCGCTCAAAGTCTAAAGTAAACTGCGCATGTGCGCGCAGTTTACTACAGATATGAAGATCTCTGTGTGTGCTCGTATCAGCAGATTGCTGCTACGAGCGGACACACGGCACAGGCAGGTGGCTCACTCTAAGGTCAGTCATCAACGGATCTGCAGAATAAAATACGCTGCAGATCCGTTACGTGTGACCCTACCCTTAAAGGGAATCAACACCTGCAGTGTTGACACTGGTAAATGACAAAACTATTTAGCTGTTTCCTTTATGGCCATGTATCCACCACTCTGTTGATAATAGAGATCTGGATGCCCCAGTTGTTGAGACTGATGGTGATCCTAACAGTCTAACCCATCGATTGTTCCATGATTGCATGTTTGATTAAAGCCTTAAACCATGAAAGACTAAATCCCTTTCTGCATTACTTCCATAACTGAAAAGTGTACCTACTTATTTATGCTTTTTATGTGGAATCTATACGTTTTAATCTGCCGTCGATCCATGTCCCTAGTGAGGCTTACAAGCAAATTCTAGGTTTCGAAGAGCAGCAGTTAAAGGGGTTTTCCCACCACCAACATTTGTCACTTCCCTGTTTGAATGGAATGCTGGTCGTGCATGTATGCTCTATGGCCTTCCTTCACTACTATAGAGTCCGACGTACTGGCAAGGTGCATGACATGCTGTAATCTTTAGCAAATAACTTTATTTTCTCAGAGTTAAACGGGTACTCTGCTGCTCAGCGTTTGGAACAAACTGTTCCGAACGCTGCAGTCGGGAGCTCATGATGTCATAGCCCCGCCTCCTCTTGACATCACCCCCCAATGCAAGTCTATGGGAGGGGGCGTGATGGCTGTCACACCCCCTCCCATAGACTTAAATTGAGGGGGCGGGGCATGACATCATGAGGGGGCGGGGTTATGACATCACAAGCTCCCGGCTCCAGCGTTCGGAACAGTTTGTTCCAAACACTGAGCAGCTGAGTACCCCTTTAAATTCTCAGTGGAAAGGAGAAGGTGAAAGAAAGCATTATATGGTGGTAAATTAGCTGCGGCCATCCTAGTAGAAGCTGGTAGAGTAAACCATAATATTTGCTGCTCACGTATAGCCAATTACTGTGACATTTTATATAATAGGGTGTTACTGTCAGCATATTTAGATAAAATACTCATTTTATTATAACTTTTTGATTGATTGACAATCAACCCTCAATTTTGTCATTGGACCTTGTCTCCTCAAAATTGTTGAAGCTGATGCAAAGGATTTGTTGCCTTTATAAGGATCTCCAGAACATTAATGGCCTATCTAGGACCCCTGTGGAAAAGTGGAGAGGTTGGACACCACATAACAAACATTGGTCATTAGTGTTCCAGAGAACTCATTTAAACTCTTACCCTTAAGAGGACAGTTATATGAAAATAAACTAATACAAATGCTACTCTAAAATATTTTTTCTTGATCTTGGCCTGTCCATAGCACCATCAAAAAAAAAAAAAAAAAAGTATGTTTCCACGAGCCATCCCTTCTTCACACTTACTTCCTACGAAAATCAGACCAGATCTTTTAGGCTAAGTTCATATGGTTCATACTATGGAATCCCTATAGAAATTCCAAGGATAGCCAGCACTGACTGATTCAGTTGACGCTTAGGACCATGCGGATATTGCCATCCCCATGGATGGCAATGTTTTTCACTCAAATTTCCCCGAAAGGATGAGGAAGATCATTCTTTTTGAGGCAGAATTCTATTGACAGCAATGAAACTCTGCTGCTCCAGAATCCTGAGTGTAAGATCAAAGCAGAATTACACTAGAAAATTCCTTAGTCTGAACCCAGGCTTTCCAGCTTGCTGCAGCACCAGGAGCCCTCGCTCACTTATATGTCTACAATTGGAGACAAAACAAGTCAAGCAATTTCTCTTTAGCTAAACAAAGTCCCTTATCTATGCTTTATCAAAAAAAAATTATATTTGGAGATGATCTGATGTCTAGGCTGTGCTGTTATAGGATTTTATAGAAAGTCTCTCAGATTGTTTAATACTATTGGTATGGTTTATTTAATGTTTCCATATGTTTTCTTAAGTTTAGCGACCTTTAAAGTGTACCTGTGTACATGTCCCAGAAACAGACAAAGTTTAATTTGTTAGGGGTCTCAGTGCCGTGACCCCCACTAATCAGGAGAACAAGTGAGGATAAGCGCACGGTGGCGCACATTATTCCATTACTTTCAGCAATCTTTGTCTCACTTCTTTATTGTAAGTCTATAGGGGGAAACAAGACAGGGAGTAATTCATACTTATCTATGCTAATTAACCAGATTGGTGGGGTACCTGCGGCTTAACAGCGGTAGCTGCTGCTTTTTTTTTTTCTCAAACAACACCTTGCAAACCCATCAGTAACGCCTTCTCCCCTCACATGCCAATTATAGTACTGTACCATATAATCATCCCCTAGCAGGGTACAGCCTTTTAAGTCCAGTGCACTTTCACCAGCACCATGTCATAGTCTAATAGAGATGAGTATGTCCTGTGCTGTGATTGGGCAGAAAGTAAGGGAAAGGAATTCTAAGTGTGAGTACAGTTGGCAAAAAAAACTGCTCTGGTCCTGCCACCTGAAATGGAGAGAATGGAAAATAGCTGTGCGCCATCAAGGGGACTCTCAGGAACTCAATAACTGCAAAAGAGTAGTAAAATCACATAATTACCACTTTTAAATGCTTAATCTAATAAAACATTAATGAAACAATAGGAACATTTTAAAGTGACTACATCAGTTTCTGTCCTCACATGTTATTTAATTTTTTACACACCAAATGTACATCATGTACCTATATGGGAAGCATAACAATATCGATTCATGTTTGCAAAAACTCTAAAAGAAATCACTTAAAAACTATTCACCAACAATTAATTTGTCTTTTAGGTGGGCGACTCATGGATTTCCAACTGCACTAAGTATGAGTGCACAAAGACTGCTGTAGGTGCCATGGTTCTGGGTTCTAGTGTTGTCTGCCCTCCTTTTAATAGCAGTGAATGTCTAAAGGTTTGTGTTGTCATGCATGATTTGATGCACTATACTAGTAAATGTGCTCTATCAAAGCTAAATTCATGTATTTAATGAAGAATTGTGCTTTCAGCTAAGGGTTAGCATTCAGTAAGAACAGGTGGGTTCACATTTTGTACACATAGTATGATTTCTAAATTGTAGTCGTCAAGCACATTCAACAGATCACAATAAAATTATTTTACACCTCATTAAAGGGGTGCTCCGGGGAAGTAAAAAAATAAATAAAAAAAAATGCCCCAGAGCAACAACAATACCTGTTCTGAGTCCACTATAGTTATCCTTGGGATTTTTCCAGCTCCTGTGGCCCCTGTTGTCTCCTGAATAATCTTTTCCTTGCTTGCAGCCCAGACTACAACTCCCAGCAGTCAGTGCGGCTCTGTGTAATGGTTGCCAGCCAATTGCTTTTACTATCTGCGTGCATGCTGTGCTGTTGTAAACACACTGTACATGTCTTTTCTTTCAAGCTATTCTTCCCCCAGCAATAAATCATGCTATGCTCTTAATGGCAGCAGTCAGTGATTAGATCTATAGCAGGAAAAGAGCATTGTTTTGTGCTAAGGTGACATTGGGCAGTTTATCTCCCGGCAAGATCCTCACACTGGGAGGGGAGGGGGAAGGGGAGGTGTGGCTGTGAAGCCAGACAGAAATCACATGGTGTTTGTCTTCCAGGAGGGTGGGGGCTAGTCTCAGTGAGGACTTTCCACAGAGACAAGGTGGATCTGGTAATGATGTCTTTCTCTCAATCACTGCATGTAAGTGACAGCTGGAAAAGGGAAACTGCTCTATATAGTTAATGAATGATATTTAGACAAATAAATAAGTTGGTAAGAGGGAAATGATGGGCTATGGTTTTAGTTCCCCGGAATACCCCTTTAATTTATTGACAGCAATAAAATCACATTTGTTATATAAGAACACATCTCTGCTCAAAATAATACATTGGTTAAAAAATGGGTATATTTCTATCCATGCAGCTACTGCCTGTGTGTCTTTGTGAGGAGTCCAGGAAATGTGGGTTGACAAGAAGGGCTCTGTGACACAGCAGGATGATTGACAAGCCAGGAGCCTGCACAGAGCACTGCTTGTCTTGCCCTCACATCCTGTATTTGGACTCCTCATAGAAACACACAGGTAATAGCTGCAGGGACAGCATGTTTTCACCCAAAAATATACACATTTTTAACCAATGTACAGTGTGGGCCATTTATATGGATACACCTTAATAAAATGGGAATGGTTGGTGATATTAACTTCCTGTTTGTGGCACATTAGTATATGTGAGGGGGGAAACTTTTCAAGATGGGTGGTGACCATGGTGGCCATTTTGAAGTCGGCCATTTTGAATCCAACTTTTGTTAGGAATAGGAAGAGGGTCATGTGACACATCAAACTTATTGGGAAATTCACAAGAAAAACAATGATGTGCTTGGTTTTAACGTAACTTTATTCTTTCATCAGTTATTAACAAGTTTCTGACCACTTATAAATTGTGTTCAATGTGCTACCCATTGTGTTGGATTGTCAATGCAACCCTCTTCTCCCACTCTTCACACACTGATAGCAACACCGCAGGAGAAATGTTAGCACAGGCTTCCAGTATCCGTAGTTTCAGGGGCTGCGCATCTCGTATCTTCACAGCATAGACAATTGCCTTCAGATGACCCCAAAGATAAAAGTCTAAGGGGGTCAGATCGGGAGACCTTGGGGGCAATTCAACTGGCCCATGATGACCAATCCACTTTCCAGGAAACTGTTCATCTAGGAATGCTCGGACCTGACACCCATAATGTGGTGATTCACCATCTTGCTGGAAAAACTCAAGAACAGTGCCAGCTTCAGTGCATAAAGAGGGAAACACATCATCATGTAGCAATTTTGCATATCCAGTGGCCTTGAGGTTTCCATTGATGAAGAATGGCCCCACTATCTTTGTACCCCATATACCACACCATACCATCAATTTTTTGTGTTCCAACAGTCTTGGAGGGATCTATCCATTGTGGGTTAGTGTCCGACCAATAGCGGTGGTTTTGTTTGTTAGCTTCACCATTCACATAAAAGTTTGCCTCATCACTGAACAAAATCTTCTGTGTAAACTGAGGGTCCTGTTCCAATTTTTGTTTTGCCCATTCTGCAGCACCTGAAACTACGGATACTGGGAGCCTGTGCTAGCATTTCTCCTGCGGTGTTGCTATCAGTGTGTGAAGAGTGGGAGAAGAGGGTTGCATTGACAATCCAACACAATGGGCAGCACATTGAACACATTTTATAAGTGGTCAGAAACTTGTAAATAAGTCATGAAAGAATAAGGTTACATTAAAACCAAGCACATCATTGTTTTTCTTGTGAAATTCCCAATAAGTTTGATGGGTCACATGACCCTCTTCCTATTGAAAAAACAAAAGTTGGATTCAAAATGGCCGACTTCAAAATGGCCACCATGGTCACCACTCATCTTGAAAAGTTTCCCCCCTCACATATACTAATGTGCCACAAACAGGAAGTTAATATCACCAACCATTCCCATTTTATTAAGGTGTATCCATATAAATGGCCCACCCTGTATATTACAAAAATACATATAATGGTATTATCTACATTACATAAAACATTTTTGTTAACGACAGGTACACTTTAGGCACGTGCTTCTCCCTGTTTGTTCTAATAATCGGTGGGGATCTAGATCAGCACTGAGACCCCAATCGATCAAAACTTTTGTCATGTCTCTGAGAGGGCAGGGACACTTATAGCAAATGCTGTGGCCTCTTTCACACTTCTCAATGTACTTAATGTTGGGTCCAGCATGTTTAAGCCTTGAGGACACTGAGATTTTTTTTTCTTCCCAAAGCCAAGATGTTTTATTTTATTGTCAACATAGCTATTTAATGGGCTTTTTGTTTTTTGGGTGATATTTTCATTAACTGTGCAGTAAAAATGACACATTGGCCCTGAATTAGATTGTCTGGGTTTAAATATCACACCACAATAAGGTTTTAATTTTCCTTGCCGCTAGATTATTACATTCTGATTTCTGCTTAGTGTATTCGGATAGTTTTAAATGTGACTTTTGTGACATGCGCCACATGTACTATACTAATGTGAAAACAGACCAATTCATGAACACATAGCCACAGATGTTAAAATTAAAAACTATTCAATTTCTGGATCAAATCTTATTTCAATTAATATATCTTAGGCCATATGAATAACATTTACTTCCACCAGAATGAAAGGGACCGATTTATCAATGGTATTTCGGATTATGGCTTTGACATATTCTTTAATCACCAGATTGTGGGCTAAGATTCCACTGGCTCTGACCTTGTCTGATATACTTTTGTTAGACAAACAAAATACCAGTCAAACAAGCCAAATACCCATCAAAGCCCTTATTAACCTATTTAAAAGCATCTCAGCTGTTCAATAAATGAGATGCAAACCCAATCTCAACAGTTTCATGATCCTCATGTACTAAGGTTAAAGTTGTAAAAAAAAATATTGAGCACATTATTTTTTGATCTGCCTTTTTTTTCTTTAGAATGGAGGAACTATACAGACATACAACGATGGCTGCTGCAAGATATGTAAGTGCACAAAGCTGCTAGTTTATGCTTTATATTGGAGAGCTGTGGTTTATTTAACTCACTTGCTGGGACATAAGAAAGGGAAGAAGCATGCAATGGCCACCCCAATCAAGTTTTATTTCTTTAACCACTAGCACTCACAGGCCTTGCTTTTTCATGACTTACTACCTGGTGAATGATTTAACCTTACTGTTCTGGAGTATAACTTTCTACTTGAAATGAACAAAAAGGAAGTGTAGTATCACCTATTTAAGCCACAAGTAATGTTATTCAAAAAGATTAGAAGCTTATATTTGTATATCTTTGACATTTTTGCCTTTTCCAGTTAATCAGAGATGTCATCAATAAAACATCAAGTACATACTTTGAATTGTTAAGCCTTGGTATAGGCATAGAGTATACCTGAAATGTATTCTGTAAAGAGCATAGAAATATAACAACGTCACAGTACAATTCTACCATAACATATCCAAACATGTTCACTTTAGCATTTTTAGAGCTATCACCTCATATTACGGATCGACCGATTATCGGTTTGGCCAATATTATCGGCCGATAATCACGATTTTGGGCATTATCGGTATCGGCAATTACCTTGCCGATATGCCGATAATGCCCCGCCCCACGCCCCCACCGTGACCGCTCCCCCACTGACCAGCCGCACCGCGTCGCACCCCCAACCGCACCGCCCCGGCCCCATTGTCTCCACCATCCCCGGTTTTATAATTACCTGTTCCCGGGCCCTGGGGTCAATGCTACTTCTGGCTCCTGCTGCGTCTTGCGTTACGCTGTGCGCAGTGACGAGTGACGTGACGCAACATCACCGTCAGTGCGCACAGTGACAGCTCAGGAGGACGCCACCGGAGCCAGATGTAGAGTGGACCCTGGGCCCCGGGAACAGGTAATTATAAAACCGGGAATGGGGGAGGCAGTGGGGCGGTAGGGAGCGCGGAGCGGTGCGGTGGTGGTGGTGGGGGGCTAGTCGCGGTAGCAGTGATAGGACTCAGGACCCCCGGACAGGCAGGGGGAGAGAAGCGGGTGGCAGCGGCGGTCTATGGCACCGAAAAAAGCCGCTGCAGTTCATTTATTTAAAGCGCCCGCTTGAAACCAATGATCTGTAGCGGTGTGGGGGGGCGGCTAAATAGCCGATATCTTATACCGGAATATCGGTATAAATTATCGGCTATCGGCCCTAACCTCCACAGATTATCGGTATCGGCCCTAAAAACGATATTGGTCGATCCCTACCTCATATATCAACTTTCTACTGCAAATACGTATAGGAGTCAGACACCCACTATTCAGCTAGTTATTCTATCCTTAGGATAACCCTTTTAAGGCCCTGTTCACACTAGTTTTATGCCTTCCATTTCTAATGAATAGATACTTTTTTTTTTTTCAAACAGATAACACTGTTTTATGGGTTTTATATGGTTTCTGTTATGGATATGATAGTTTCAAGGGCAAGAAAAGTGAAGAATGCTTAATTCTTCTATTCAAAAATACCATAACCCTTGCTGAAAGGGAAAAAATTCAGTAAACAGAGCTTGAGGCCAATTTAATATATACATATATATATATATATTGGTCATCAAAAATATAATAAATTGTCTAAAACAATGTTAATGCATATCCTACTAAAATTACAATTTGTGCTATCACAAAGTTTTTAAAGGGGCTATCGAAATATTGGACCTGAAGACTAGGAATGTAGGTGTAGCAGTTGCTGGAGATTTTAAATTAGTCTTTGAGCAGTCAGATAGCTTTGGGACTTCTCTTGCTGTTATTTCCATTCTCTTCAGCATGAAGGGCCTTTTATTTAAAATTCTGGGGATAAGCCATACATTTTAAAAGCCTAGATAACCCCTTTAAAAAGACTTTTGTAGACCAGACAGGGGTTGTCCAGGATTAGAATTTTTTCTTTCTTTCTGTTTTTTCTACCAGAAACAGCACCACCATGGGCTATATCTAGTCCTATTTGTGTAAATGAGGCTGAACTGCAACACCACCCACATCAAATAGAGAAGCATGACACTGTTCTTGTCAGGGAACAGTTAAAGGGGTATTCCAGGCAAAAACTTTTTTTTATATATCAACTGGCTCCGGAAAGTTAAACAGATTTGTAAATTACTTCTATTAAAAAATCTTAATCCTTCCAATAGTTATTAGCTTCTGAAGTTGAGTTGCTGTTTTCTTTCTAACTGCTTTCTGATGACTCACATCCCGGGAGCTGTCCAGCTCCTGTGGGGATATTCTTCCATCATGCAAGGGATATTCTCCCATCATGCACAGCTCCCGTGACGTGACATCATCATTGAGCAGTTAGACAGAAAACTTCAGAAGCTACCGTATATACTCGAGTATAAGCCGACCCGAGTATAAGCCGAGACCCCTAATTTCAACCCAAAATCCCAGGAAAAGTTATTGACTCGAGTATAAGCCTAGGGTGGGAAATACATCATCCCCCCCTGTCATCATCCAGACCCGTCATTAACATCCTCATCATCATCACCGCCTGTCATCATCCAGACCCTCATCATCATCACCTGTCATCATCCCCTTGTCATCATCCCACACATCCCCCCTTCATCATCCCCTTGTCATCATCCCCACCCCCCTTCATCATCCCCTTGTCATCATCCCCACCCCCCTTCCTCATCCCCTTGTAATCATCCCACACCCCCCCTTCATCATCCCCTTGTCATCATCCCCACCCCCCTTCATCATCGGACCCCCCCTTCATCATCCTCTTGTTATCATCCCACACCCCCCCTTCATCATCCTCTTGTCATCATCCGCCCTCAGTGGTCTTCAACCTGCGGACCTCCAGAGGTTTCAAAACTACAACTCCCAGCAAGCCCGGGCAGCCATCGGCTGTCCGGGCTTGCTGGGAGTTGTAGTTTTGAAACCTCCGGAGGTCCGCAGGTTGAAGACCACTGCGGCCTTCGACATCATCCAGCCCCCTCTCACCCCCTTTAGTTCTGTACAGTACTCGCCTCCGCTCGGCGCTGGTCCGGTGCTGCAGGACTGTCCGGAGAGGAGGTGGTCTGGTGGGATAGTGGTTCCGGGCTGCTATCTTCACCGGGGGCGCCTCTTCTCCGCGCTTCGGGCCCAGAATAGAGGCGTTGCCTTGACAATGACGCAGAAGTACGTTGGCAATGAACGTACCTCTGCGTCGTTGTCAAGGCAACGTGACTATTCTGGGGCCGGGCCCGAAGCGCTTAGAAGAGGCCTCCCCGGTGAAGATAGCAGCCCGGAACCACTATCCCACCGGACCACCTCCTCTCCGGACAGTCCTGCAGCACCGGACCAGCGCCGAGCGGAGGTGAGTACTGTACAGAACTAAAGGGGGTGAGAGGGGGCTGGATGATGTCGAAGGCCGCAGTGGTCTTCAACCTGCGGACCTCCGGAGGTTTCAAAACTACAACTCCCAGCAAGCCCGGACAGCCGAGTTGTAGTTTTGAAACCTCTGGAGGTCCGCAGGTTGAAGACCACTGCGGGTGGAGAGTTCACTCGAGTATAAGCCGAGGGGGGTGTTTTCAGCACGAAAAATATATGCGGTAATAACTATTGGAAGGATTAAGATTTTTTAATAGAAGTAATTTACAAATCTATTTAACTTTCCGGAGCCAGTTGATATATATATAAAAAAAAGTTTTTGCCTGGAATATCCCTTTAATTATTTTTTAATCCTGCACAACTACTTTAATGATTACCCAATTAATGTTAACGTAATTACCGTACTCATCCCTATTGGGGGTTAAATTATATAAGATCTAGACCCACACTAAAAATATTTTGATAACAAATGTAATTTCTTTTGTAATGGCAGTACTTGTAAATGATTGGATACATGTCCTATAACATTGGATACAAAAAGACCCAGAAAGTCAATGTTATACTTCAGAAAAAAAACTACTTTTAAAGCTAAAAAAATATTTGTAACATGCTACTTTATCTGCTAATAAAACAATAACTAAAAGCATGTGCTCTGTGGGTAGGACAATATACTGTGGCTTGCAAATGTAAGGGTTGTAACGGGCAAGACTTAATGAAGCTTGATTAAATGCATGCAGAGTCAGTCCATGTATTTAATTCTTACCTTGCCATTACCTCTCTGCAATTTAACGTTGTAAATATTTCCATGGCTGCAGCTGTAAGTCAGGAACGTCTGGTGCGATCTCTTACGATACACTGTAAATTGAGCATGTCTTAAATTTTGATATGGCATTTGAAGACAAGAGATATTGCTTGGCAGTGTAAGAATTAATGAACATGTTATTTGTGTAAAAATGTTTAATTTGACAAAAATCTTATATTCCTAACAATTCTGCCAGGTTCTGGAATGGGTGTATTACCCTTTACCATTACCCCCGTAGTTCCTACTGCTAAAATAAATTGTGAACCAGGTACTATTATTATTTCATGCATTTCACTGTACTTTTCTGACTGTAATAGCTGATGGCAGTTTATGAAACAAATGAGCTTTGTGGGGCTATCGTACAGCTGTATTAAACATATTTTACCCATCTTGCACTGCATAGAAATCAAAAATCTTGCAAAGGGTAATAGAAATCCGCATGCAGTTAACAAAAATAAAACTCTGCATGTATTTGTTTATCTTTGTATTGATGCATGTTCTTTTTACAATATCTTTAGTAAATATTTGGTAATTCTTGTCATTCCTGCAAATGATAAATATATATGCTGCACTAGTTTGACACCTCTACAATATGGGCATAAAACTGTTTACATCTTTATTTGTCCAGATCACCTACAGCAACGTAAATGACTTATTTAACCAAAAACATTAAAGAGGTTATCCAGGAAAAAACCTTTTTTTTTTTTTTTTATATATCAACTGGCTCCAGAAAGTTAAACAGATTTGTAAATTACTTCTATAAAAAATCTTAATCCTTTCAGTACTAATGAGCTGCTGAAGTTGAGTTGTTCTTTTCTGTCAGGCAAGAGTGCTCCCTGCTGACACCTCTGTCTGTCTCAGGAACTGTCCAGAGTAGGAGCAAATCCCCATAGCAAACCACTTGCTCTAACTCTGGACAGTTCCTAAGACAGACAGAGTTTTCAGCAGAGGGCACTGTTGTCAGACAGAAAAGAACAACTCAACTTCAGTATAAGTACTGGAAGGATTTAGATATTTTAGTACAAGTAATTTACAATCTGTTTAACTTTCTGGAGCCAATTGATATGAACAAAAAAATGTTGAACTCTTATTTGCTACATTTTCTGTGCACTGCTCCTATCCCAGAGAATGAGTGTGGCTGCCCAGAGGAAGGCAACAATGCTATATGCTCACTACATTTTCTTTGAGCCTGGCCCAGTGAATATTAACCCCTTAAGGACCAGGCCATTTTACACCTTAGGACCGGAGCGTTTTTTGAACATCTGACCACTGTCACTTTAAACATTTATAACTCTGGGATGCTTTAACCTATCATTCTGATTCCGAGATTGTTTTTTCGTGACATATTCTACTTTTTGTTATTGGTAAAATTTTGTCGATACTTAGTGAAAAATTCAAAAATTTGATGAAAAAATAGAAAATTTTGCATTTTTCTAACTTTGAAGCTCTCTGCTTGTAAGGAAAATGGATATTCCAAATAAAAAAAAAATTTATTCACATATACAATATGTCTACTTTATGATTGCATCATAAAACTGACGTGATTTTACTTTTGGAAGACACCAGAGGGCTTCAAAGCTCAGCAGCAATTTTCCAATTTTTCACAAAATTTTCAAAGTCACTATTTTTTAGGGACCAGTTCAGGTTTGAAGTGGATTTGAAGGGTCTTCATATTAGAAATACCCCACAAATGACCCCATTATAAAAGCTGCACCCCCCAAAGTATTCAAAATGACGTTCAGTCAGCGTTTTAACCCTTTAGGTGTTTCACAGGAATAGCAGCAAAGTGAAGGAGAAAATTCAAAATCTTCATTTTTTACACTCGCATGTTCTTGTAGACCCAATTTTTCAATTTTTACAAGGGGTAGAAGGAGAAAATGTATACTTATATTTGTAACCCAATTTCTCTCGAGTAAGCACATACCTCATATGTCTATGTAAAGTGTTCGGCGGAGGGAATTTTGGAGAGTACGTTTTTCTGAAATGGTTTTTGGGGGGCATGTTGCATTTAGGAAGCCCCTATGGTACCAGAACAGCAAAAAATCCCCACATGGCATACCATTTTGGAAACTAGACCCCTTGGGGAACATAACAAGGGGTAAAGTGATCCTTAATACCCCACAGGTGTTTCACGACTTTTGCATATGTAAAAAATGTATATTTTTTTTCACTAAAATGTGTGTTTCCCCCCCCAAATTTCACATTTCTGCAAGGGTTAATAGCAGAAAATACCCCCCAAAATTTGTAACCCCATCTCTTCTGAGTATGAAGGTACCCCATAAGGGGACCTGAAGTGCACTATGGGCGAACTACAATGCTCAGAAGAGAAGGAGTCACATTTGGTTTTTGGACAGCAAATTTTGCTCGGGGGACATGTTGCATTTAGGAAGCCCCTATGGTGCCAGGACAGCAAAATAACCCCCACATGGCATACCATTTTGGAAACTAGACCCCTTGAGGAACGTAACAAGGTGTACAGTGAACATTTACCCCCCACTGGTGTCTGTCAGATCTTTGGAACAGTGGGCTGTACAAAATTTTTAATTTGCACAGTCCACTGTTCCAAAGATCTGTCAGACACCAGTGGGGTGTAAATTATCACTGCACCCCTCATTACATTCCGTGAGGGGTGTAGTTTCCAAAATGGGGTCACATTTGCATTACAAATTTTGGGGGGCTTTTTTTCCCTTTTACCTCTTCTCAATATGAACAGTATAGGGCAACACCAGCGTGTTAGTGTAAAACATTTATTTTTTTACACTAACATGCTGTTGTAGACCCCAACTTCACCTTTTCATAAGGGGTTAAAGGAGAAAAAGCCCCCTAAAATTTGTAACACAATTTCTCCCGAGTACGGCGATACCCCATATGTGACCCTAAACTGTTGCCTTGAAATACGACAGGGCTCCGAGGTGAGAGCGCCATGTGCATTTCAGGCCATAATTAGGGATTTGCATAGGGGTGGACATAGGGGTATTCTACGCCAGTGATTCCCAAACAAGGTGCCTCCAGCTGTTGCAAAACTCCCAGCATGCTTGGACAGTCAACGGCTGTCTTGCAATACTGGGAGTTGTTGTTTTGCAACAGCTGGAGGCTCCATTTTGGAAACAGTGGCGTACCAGACGTTTTTCATTTTTATTGGGGAGGGGGGCTGTGTAGGGGTATGTGTATATGTAGTGTTTTTTACTTTTTATTTTATTTTGTGTTAGTGTAGTGTAGTGTTTTTAGGGTACAGTCACATGGGCGGGGGATTACAGCGAGTTTCCCGCTGCGAGTTTGAGCTGCCGTGCAAAATTTGCTGCATCGCAAACTTGCAGCCTGATACTCACTGTAAGCCCCCTGCCCACGTGAATGTACCCTGTCCATTCAAAGGGGGGGACCTCCAGCTGTTGCAAAACTACAACTCCCAGCATGCACAGTTAATCAGTGCATGCTGGTAGTTATAATTTTGCAACAGCTGGAGGCACATGGGTTGGGAAACACTGAGTTAGGAAACAGACAATGTTTCCCAACCAGTGTGCCTCCAGTTGTTGCAAAACCACAACTCCCAAACATTCTCAGGCATGCTGGAAGTAATAGTTTGGCAACATCTTTAGAGCCAGATGTTGCCGAACTACAACTCCCAGCATGCTTGGAGTTGTAGTTTTGCAACATCTGGAGGACTACAGTTTGCAGACCACTAATACAGTGGTTCCCAATCTGTGCCCTTCCAGATGTTGCAAAACTACAACTCCCAGTATGCCAAAACTGTCCAGGCATGCTGGGAGTTGTAGTTCTGCAACATATGAAGGGCCAGATGTTACAGAACTACAACTCCCAGCATGCCTGGACATTAAGGGCATGCTGAGGATGTGTAGTTTTGCAACATCTGGAAGGGCACAGTGGTCTCCAAACTGTGGACCTCCAGATGTTGTAAAACTGCAACTCCCAGCATGCCCAGATGCCAAGGGCTGGCTGGGCATGCTGGTAGTTGTAGTATACAGGGTCCCATTACAGCAATGCATGTCGCTTTACGGCGACGTGCATTGCTGTAAAAGTACCGACCGCGGCTGAAGAGGAACTCACCTGTCGCCGCCGCCGCTGTCTTCATCGCCGGGATCCGGGTCTTCAGGGATGAGGTAAGTACCGGGGCCGGGCCCCAGCACTCCCCTGTCCCCTGCCTTGTCCTCCGGTCTTCCTCCCGTCCTCTCCGGACTTCAAGGGACCGGGCAGGGCGGGAGGAAGTAACCGCCCCCCCCCCCCTTGCGATTGGTCGGTTAGTTAACCGACGGATTGCAGGGGATAGGAGGAGGTGGCAGGCTTGCCACCTCGCTCCTAGCATTCAGCGTGGTCCTGGCTGTCTGTGACATCCAGGATCATGCAAAATTACCGGGCGGTCGGGTCCCAGAGACCCGATCAGCCCGGTATCGCCGCAGATCGCAAGGGCAATTTCCCTTGCGATTTGCGGCAATCTCCGACATGGGGGGCCTACATGGCCCCCCTCGGCGTTTACCCTGGATGCCTGCTGAAGGATTTCAGCAGGCATCCGGTTCCGATCTCTGCCCGGCGAGCGGCAGAGACCGGAAATACAACAGGACTTTCTCTAACGTCCTTGGGCATTAAAGCCCAGTTAGCGGGGACGTTAGAGAACGTCCTATGTCCTAAAGAGGTTAACTGAACAAAGCATACCCTGTACATACATACAGCATAACTTACCTTTGGGTCACTCATTATACTAGAGCAGGAACTCCTGCTTTTGACGGGAGTCCTTGCCTATTACTGTACTTTCTTTGGTGCTATATGCCAATAGAATAGGACAACACAAAGAGTACATACAGTAGCAGGAACTCCTGTCAAAGATGAGTCCCTGCTCCTGTACAGTGAAGATGGCAATGGTGTATGCATTGCTGCTTACACTGCATTTGTTAGTTAATTGGAGCAAATTTACCTGAAACAAATTGTGGGAGAGTCACTCATCTATAACCCTCACTTGTCAGAAGAGACAAAGTTCTTACTTTCCATCCAGGTAGGAACTGAATGGAAAGGTATTTGGGAAGTTCTATTCAAGTCTGTGACTGCCACCATAGCACCAATAGTCTGGAAAGGATGGCCACTTCTTCCTTCAAGCTCTGCTAGGGGCAAAAAATTCCTCTTCCACCTGTGAGGCAGTCATTACATTTTGGGAAATTCAGTTTACGTGCACTGAATACATGATTTTTGTGCTGTGTTGGAATTTTTTTCCATACCTCCCTTTATTGTATTTGCTCATACTTGCCTTGGAGTTTACTTATCTCATGTGGACCCTAGATAAAATAATACCCTTTTAATTGTACATTTAATTTAATTGTACATCGCTGAGGCATAATTCCTGGCAGTTTCAATTCAGTTTTTTAAAGCTCTTTTAACCCAGCAATTTTATATTTTGTTTTTGTTGAGTTTAAGCTGGTTGAAATTAGGCAAAGCAATTGGCAGCTGACAGAAAAATTCCCTCTTTCACCACATTTGTCAGAAGTACTGATATTCTTTGCTATCTGGGAGCGTGTGGGGGAAATGACATAAACACAAATATTTTTTTTGTCCTGTGAAATGTAATAAAATAATAAAAAATCACTTTCCTCCCCTCATAGCCTCCGGTATCAGGGCACACTGTCTATGGCCGGTCTCCTTTGACATTCGGTTGCCTCAAAACCTGTCAAAACTGCAGACTAGGACGTCACAGAGCCGCTCAGTCAATCATTGGCCTAAGTGGTGTCCATCCAGTGATTGGCGAGTAGCACTAGAATAGAGTCACTGGCCGCCGACAGATCACCCTGATAAGAGGCTATGAGGGAATCAGGAAGCTGACTTAAAGGTTTTATTGTTTTATTAGACAGTCTGGGAACAGTAGTAAAATAAAAAAACACTAGACAACCCTTTAATGGTATTGTTTTCATTACATTGTCCAACATTCACAATAGTGAAGAAATCTTATGCTAAGACAAACAAATTGCAATCAGTTAAAACTGTTTTTCTACTATCATAACAATGTTGACATTTGTTCTTAAAGGGAGTCTGTCAGCTATATTGCAAACACCATTGAATAGTTGTTAGGGTATAAAAGCAAACTGTACCTTTACTAGAGCTGATGGTTGTCATCAAACTTTTAAAATCATCTTTTTTTTCTCAGCCAAGTGTCAAGGAGGTGGAGCCAAGCTAGTCAAGTCCCATAGCTTGAATGCCTCCCCACTTCCCCTCACCTCCCAGCCCCTCCTTGATTGATGTACAAGATTTATATGTCAATAAAGTAGGGGATATTAGGTGGGTGCAAGTTAGTAAGCATGTCAGGCGTGCGAGTAGGTGTGCCAAGCTCCACCATCTTGACAATTGGCTGAAAAATAAAAAGGCAACTGTATAAGGTAACCAGTGCCACCATCAGCTCCAGGAATGGTACAGTTTGCTTTTATATCTTACCAGCTATTTATAGAATCTGCAGCTCTTACAGCTGACAGATTCCCATTACTAGTTCCATTGGCAACTCTAAAGCTCACCATACACAGTAGATACCTGTCTGCTGAATGAGCATTTAAAAGACAGCTACTTTTCCTGATCTTCCTGTACACTCAGTTTGGCTGAGTGTGCATGTGTTCTTGAGGAGAATTAACTACCTGATGTTTATCCCCCCCCCCCATACAAATTAGATGGTCAGCCAGTATCTCTGACTGTTTCAGCTGACATCTAATGTATATGTCCAGCTTTAGACATATTTTATTTGTCCTGTTTGATTATGTCACATTGTTTTGGGTAAGACAAACAGTTGTTTCCCCTGTATAATTTCATGTTTTGTCTATATGTCTATAGTTTACATTACATTAGGTGCTCTATATGCACATATTATCCTTTATTTGTAATGCTTTTGTGAGCTTCTAATTAAAACATAATAAATCAATTGACATCACTCCATGGATCACTGAGCTAGGTATTTTGTACTGAGCAGGAAATCTGGCCTGTAAATGACCTTCAAACATATGAATTGTTCATCCCACACAATAAGGGAGGATATAATAAAGTAAAAAAACACTGTGGCAGTGACTTGGTGTCTGGAATTTATGGGGGAGGTGTTAATTTAGTAAATGTCACAATATTCTATGTAAGAATGCTTTCAGGCAACATCAAAATAAGCACATTAAATTCTGCAAATCAATCTTTTCATTTTGGAAATTGGCATCGGACAATGAAAGTGTCCACTGACATCACATTTTTGACAGATGATGATGGGACATCTGTGAACAACAGTGCAACATCAATATCAGCAGGAATATTTCAAACAAATTTTTTTTATGCCAGAAACTAAACAAAATCACAACCAGTATAAACAGATATGAGAATGACCTAATTTGTCAAATAAACCACAATACATGGGGAGGGGGGACCATAAAATGGCACCTTTGTGCCAGCATCCAACCCCCAGGCAACGATTCTTGTCTCAACACACACTAAGTTCTTAATAATGGACTTCACCTCTTTAGTGCCACTATCAAATGTGGCCACAATCCTTCCTGGCCACCCTGTCTGCCTCCTCTTTTGGGACCAATAGTTCTGTCCTATCTCTCTGCAGTGTTTTTTGATATGCCCTTTATAGGACATAATTATTATATTTCCATCTCAAAATCTTGATTTAAGGTCGAGAGCTTGTTTTTTAACAATTTTTTTTTTTTTTTTTTTTCCTATCCTCACATGATAGCCCTTAGGGATGTTTGCCCTAGGGGCCCTGGGTTAATGGCTACGCCAATCAAGAAGGCTGTTTGTTGGAAGACTGGTTTTTAGTCTTCCCATCTCATCATTTTTGATAAGAACTTGAATCTCCAACATGAATCTGAAGCCCAATGATTCAATGATGTTAGGAGAGTCGACAAATGCCTTCAACTTACATATCTTGCCATTCCAGATAATGAATACATCATCTATATACTGAGACCACAAGCCAATGTGTTTGGTTAACTGATGGTGTTCCTCAACGAACATGATAGACTCCTCCCATCAGCATATATCAGATTTACATACATGCTGGCACAGGAACTCCCCATCTCAGTCCCCCTGAGCTGGTGGAAGATACATCTATCAGATAGAAAATAGTTTTTGGTCAGTGTAAACTCTAAGGGGGGCATTTATCAAAGCATTTATTAGATTTTTATTGCTGCTTAAAATTGTCCTTTCTTTTTTCTGCGACTTCTTGCTTACCAAAGCAAAAAGTGATTTTTGACTTGCAGTGGTCAGAGATTTATCAAGTGCGAAAGTCACAAAAAAAGTCACTTGGCATAAAAAAACATACTAAATTTACTCCAGTTCAGACATGGAGCAGAAAAAGCCACTACCAAAGCAAAAAAAGAAAAATTGCTTACATGAAAGAAATTTATCAACAGGCTGAAACAGTTGATAAATAAATCTCAAATAAGCAAAAAAATTGTAGGAAAAAAATTACTAAAAAAGTAATACATAAGCAAACATTGATAAATGTCCCCCTAAGAGCCTAATGACATATTGGCTGTGGGCTTGGTATTGACACCCCCTACTGTTCAGGAAGAATTAAACCGCAGTAGGCCATAGATGGTGTGGAATGGGTCAGACCCTTCAATTTTTCATCTGTGTCTCGGGTGTATAAAGGCAATGTTACAACAAATGGTCTTAAAATGGTGTCAATATGTATTCCTACATTCTGGTAGATGTTACCAACACCAGAGACAATGGGTCTGCCCTTAAGGGGGAGATGCCCTTGTATATTTTTCCAATTTACCATATCTTGATCTATGGCCCTCTAAACAATATTTTTTTTAAATTTTTCATTTTTACAGTCTTATTCTAATACATTCATGAAACATATGTGGGGCTTAAAAGCACACCACTCCCTAAAATGAATTCCTTAAAGGACATCTGCAGCGTTACAAACACTTATCCCCCATCCTCAAGATAGGGGATAAGTGTTTGATCGCGGGGGGTCCGAACGCTGGGGGCCCTGGCGATCTCCTATACGGGGCAGCGGCTCTCCCGTGCAGGGGGCGTGCTAACCACAGCATGACGTTGCGGCCGGCACGCCTCCTCCATACATCTCTATGGGAGAGGCGGGGAGGCAACATTTGTGCCTCCCTGCATCCCCCATAGAACTATATGGGGACGGGGAGGAGACGGGGCGTCACCGTCGACCTCTATGTCGATGCTACGCGCCTTAGCGCTCACCATGAGCGCTTATGGCGGCGCCCCGTTAGGGAGATCGGGGGGGGGGGGCAGCGGTCGTACCCCCCGCGATCTAACACTTATCCCCTATCCTGTGGAGTGTAATGCCACTGTAGATGTCCTTTAAGGGGTGTAGTTTCTAAAATGGAGTTTGCTTCTTTGGCACCTCAACTCAACCCAAAATGGTAACTGAAAAGACAACCTAACAAGAAGAAGCCCCCCACCCAAAAAATAAATAAAAAATAAACATGGCAAATGTTAAATTCCAAAGCTCCAATGCTTATTCTTTCCGATTTTTTTAAATAAATTAGGGAGTTTTTCACAAATGATTGCTGAAGATATCAACTCAAGTTTACCACTAACATAAAATGCAACGTGTCACACAAAAGCAATCTCATAATCACTTGGATAAGTTAAACCATTATAAAGTTATAACTAGAGATGAGCGAACTTTGAGTAAATTCGATTCGTCACAAACTTCTCGGCTCGACAGTTGCTGACTTTTCCTGCATAAATTAGTTCAGCTTTCAGGTGCTCCGGTGGGCTGAAAAAGGTGGATACGGTCCTAGCAAAGAGTCTCCTAGGACTGTATCCACCTTTTCCAGCCCACGGGAGCACCTGAAAGCTGAACTAATTAATGCAGGATAAGTCATCAACTGCTGAGCCGAGAAGTTCGTGACAAATCGAATTTACTGTAAGTTCACTCATCTCTAGTTATAACCATAAAAACTGAGTCAGGTCAGATATTTAAAAAAATGTGCCTTCATCCTAAAGGGCAAATTGGCTGCATCCTTAAAGGGTTAACTAAAGCCCTATGCACTAACTGAAATCTGGACAAAATGCATGTTACTTGTTTTTCTCCAGCAGTGAAAACCAGAATATACAAAATAACAAAGTACTTTTGTTATTTAGTGCTCATTTCCCAAAAGTAATCTCACCTGTCTGAGCTCTTCTTCTGTTCCATTAACCAACATTCTAATCCATAGTTTTATAGAGAAACACCATTATTGCCACTTTACACCTGAAATTGAAGTAAATTTTAGCTGAAATATGTGTCAACTTAAAACATAGCCTTCACTGTATTCTTATTTTAGTGTTTCCCCACAACCCTTGTTTTTTTGTGTGTACAGTATTAAATAGATCATTGGTCATATAACAGCAAAATTATATTTAGTTGTACCTCTTGAATGTTTTCTAAATGCAATGATCATATGAACAGCTTATAAGCCACTTCTTTTATTTTCCATAGCTTTCTAACATTTAGATATTTTGTGTACATCTTAAAGGGGTTATTCAAAGATTAAAAGTTACCCTTATGCTAACTAGCTGGTCAATGGGTTCAGGAGACCAGAGTTAATAGAGTGGCAGTGTGCATGCTTTGCCACAGCTCCACTAAATATCTATGGTAGCCGAATTGAGCACTCAGCATTGTTCGGAAGTCCCATGGAGAGTATATTGAGTGGTGGTGTGGCATGCAGGCTGCAGTTTCATTTATTTTGGAGGCCTCCATTCTTGTGAATTGTGAAAATCCAACCCATTGGGTCCACATCGGATCCGCTAATTATCTCCTATCTAGATCTTAAATTCATAGTCATTTCTTGATACAAAAAAAAGTATTTTTCAAGATAAGGAGGTAACCATGTGGCCTCATTCCATCTTGATCACTGAACATGCAATGCTCATAAATAAAGGGAACACTAAGTTAACACTTTCTAGATCTGAATGAATGAACTAATCGTATGAAATGCTCGTCTTTACATAGTTGAATGTGCTGACACAAAAGTTATCAATGGAAATCAAATTTATCAACCCATGGAGGTCTGGATATGGAGTCACACTCAAAATTTAAGTGGAAAACTACACTACAGGCTGATCCAACTTTGATGTAATGTCCTTAAAACAAGTCAAAATGAGGCTCAGTAGTGTGTGTGGCCTCCATGTGCCCGTATGACCTCCCTACAATGCCTGGGCATGCTCCTGATGAGGTGGTGGATGGTGTCCTGAGGAGATGTCCTCCCAGACCTGGACTAAAGCATCCGCCAATTCCTGTACAGTCTGTGGTGCAACGGGGCATTGGTGGATGGAGCAAGACATGATGTACCAGATGTGCTAAATCGGATTCAGATCTGGGGAATGTGCGGGCCAGTCTATAGCATCAATGCCTTCCTCTTGCAGGAACTGCTGACACACTCTTGCCACATGAGGTCTAGCATTAGGAGGAACCCAGGGCCAACCGCATCAGCATATGGTCTCACAAAGGGGTCTGAGGATCTCATCTCGGTACCTAATGGCAGTCAGGCTACCTCTGGCAAGCACATGGAGGGCTGTGCGGCCCCCCAAAGAAATGCCACCCCACATCATTACTGACCCACCGCCAAACTGGTCATGCTGGAGGATGTTGCAGGCAGCAGAACGTTCTCCACGGCATCTCCAGACTCTGTCATGTCTGTCACATGTGCTCAGTGGGAACCTGCTTTCATCTGTGAAGAGCACAGGGTGCCAGTGGCGAATTTGCCACTCTTGTTCTCTGGCAAGTGCCAAACTTCCTGCACAGTGTTTGGCTGTAAGCACAACCCCCAGCTGTGGATGTTGGGCCCTCATACCACCCTCATGGAGTCTGTTTCTGACCATTTGAGTGGACACATGCACATTTGTGGCCTGCTGGAGGTCATTTTGCAGGGCTCTGGCAGTGCTCCTCCTTGCACAAAGGTGGAGGTAGCAGTCCTGCTGCTGGGTTGTTGCCCTCCTACGGCCTCCTTCACGTCTGGCCTGTCTCCTGGTAGCGCCTCCATGCTCTGGATACTACGCTGACAGACACAGCAAACCTTCTTGCCACAGCTTGCATTGATGTGCCATCCTGGATGAGCTGTACTACCTGAGCCACTTGTGTGGGTTGTATACTCCATATCATGCTACCTTTAGAGTGAAAGCACCGCCAGCATTCAAAAGTGACCAAAACATCAGCCACTCCTTTATTGGGGTGTCTTGCTTATTGCCTATAATTTCCACCTGTTGTCTGTTCCATTTGCACAACAGCATGTGAAATTGATTGTCAATCAGTGTTGCTTCCTGAGTGGACAGTGTGATTTCCCTGAAATGTGATTGACTTGGAGTTACATTGTGTTGTTTAAGTGTTTCCTTTATTTTTTGAGCAGTGTACAAAGCTTACAAATACAGGGTATATCAAAAAGGTAGGTGCAAAATTATAGCCTCTGTATTCATAACCGAGAGAACATAACACAAATTTATTAACATGAAAAGACACTACCCATCCAAGTTTCTCTATACACTAAAAATATTCAAAGTGATTTCCATTGGTGACTCGGCAGATATCTAGGTGGTAGTCCAGTTATGTCCAAACGTGTGCCAGCATATCCTCAGATATGGAGTCCACTGTCTGTGATGCATTGTCTCGGGTCATTCAGATACTGGCTGGTGGAGGGGGGGGGGTGAAGGGGGCAGGGCAGATACCCTGAGCACTTGATGGAGCCCCACTGAAAGAAGTTGCAGGCTGTTAGATCTGACATTCATGGAGGCAAGTGCAATACTGGTGAATTGTTGCTTTCGGCACTGCCGTACCAATGTTATGCTAGGGTTCAATTCGGGTATCAGTGTACATTCAAATGGAAATTTGAAGGTGTACCATCCTGCTGCTATAGGTAGATCAGCCAAACATAGTCATAAGTGGGATAAGTTATTCCTACATGTCCAGGTAGGAGTGGCCAGTGACAGTTTCCTCAGCAAAATAGAAGGGACTGCAGCCTTTGGGCCTGCTCTTTGTACAGAACACCTTTTATTTGGTTGAGACCCTCATGTGTACTATAGGGCCACATGGTTTTAGAGGGGCAAAGATTTAAAAGTAATATCAGGAAGTATTACTTTACTGAGAGAGTAGTGGATGCATGGAATAGCCTTCCTGCAGAAGTGGTCGCTGCAAATACAGTGAAGGAGTTTAAACATGCATGGGATAGGCATAAGGCTATCCTTCATATAAGATAGGGCCAGGGACTATTCATAGTATTCAGATTATTGGGCAGACTAGATGGGCCAAATGGTTCTTATCTGCCGACACATTCTATGTTTCTAAGCCCCAATTCTAACGTTGCAATTGACCTTCCCACTCACATGAAATGTTATTTTGGTTATAAATACCAAGGCTATAATCTTGCACCATGCTTTTTGAATTACCCTGTATTTGGTTTCTCCTGTGTGTCATATCTCTTCCAAATACAGGGGTGTCACAGTACATACAAACATATATTTGTGTTGAAAAAATACCATAGATAGGTCACAGCTATTTAAATCTAATAGAAAATCTAGGGACTAAAATGCAAAGTAAAACCTTAGGAATGAATCCAGTAAAATAATTGTACACAGATATTGCCTTTATTTACTAGTTTTGTTTATATGTATTATTTTGTGTTTACCTGTTAAGATTTATTGGTTGTAAATAATAAAAAAAATATTTAATGTAATTATGTTACATGCTAAGCCAATGGTAAAAAAAAAATACTATTATTATATGAATACTGGACTCTAAATCCATTGTTAAGTGTTTTTCTCTAAATAAGTGTAAAAAGTTCAACTTAAGATTGTTTAATATTTTTTTAGGCTCAAAGGAAGAAAAGATCTGTCAGAAAGTGTCAGTCAGAACCACTATACGAAAAAGTGACTGTTTTAGTCAATATCCTGTAAGTAGTATTGCAGTATTGATATCTCTTTTTTTAATGTAAAATGAGACATGAGTAAAATGTAAAATGTAATGTAAAAAAGACAGCGAGTAAAACTAATTTACATAGTGAATATTCCAGTAAGGAAATATAGAGGAAAAAAAAGAGTGTTTCCATAAGAACACATTGATGGCCTATCCTTAAAGGGGTCATCCAGTAGAAAACAAAAGTCTTCAAATCAACTGGTGCCAGAAAGTTAAACAGATTTGTACATTTCTTCTATGTAAAAATCTTTATCCTTCCAGTACTTATCAGCTGCTGTATACTCCGCCAGTAATAGCCATCATGCAGCGATTTCCACCGCCGGCTATTAATAATTAATAATATTAATCCTTTAGATGCCTACTGGCAAAGTTAACAGCAACATCTAAATGGCAGTTAAAAGTCACATTGTTGGTGTAGTGGTTCCTAACAGACCGATCGCTGCAACGCGATCGCTGAAAGCTGGCCCATTGCTATGACATCCTGAGGCCTTCCACAGCTGCTGTTGATCTTCTACTGATAGAGCTTCCCTGTGGCAGGCTGTACCAATAGAGCACAGATCTCACAGGTTAAAGGGGTATTCCAGGCAAAACCTTTTTTTTATATATATCAACTGGCTCCGGAAAGTTAAACAGATTTGTAAATTACTTCTATTAAAAAATATTAATCCTTCCAATAGTTATTAGCTTCTGAAGTTTTCTGTCTAACTGCTCAATGATGATGTCACGTCCCGGGAGCTGTGCATGATGGGAGAATAGCCCCATAGGAACTGCACAGCTCCGGGGACGTGAGTCATCAGAGGGCAGTTAGACAGAAAACAACAACTCAACTTCAGAAGCTAATAACTATTGGAAGGATTAAGATTTTTTAATAGAAGTAATTTACAAATCTTCTGCTTATCTTTCCGGAGCCAGTTGATATATATATATATATATATATATAAAAAAAAAAGTTTTGGCCTGGAATACCCCTTTAAGCAAATATGCTGTTTGAATATCTAAATATGTACGTGTTTATATATTTACCGAGTTTGTTTTTTTTAACAGATCACTGTGGCTTCCTGTGATGGAAAATGTCCGTCAGCAACAATTTTTAATGTAAACATTGATAGCCATATAAGATTCTGTAAATGTTGCCGGGAAAATGGAGTACAGAATTTTACTGTGCCACTCTACTGCTCAGGAAATGGGACTGAAGTGATGTATGTCATTCAAGAACCACTGGACTGTTCATGCCAGTGGAATTAAACAGACTGGGATACAGCACAATACAGATCCTGTCCTAAGTACTCTATGCACTGAAAGCACACACTGTATTTATCCTGTGTCACTGATCAGCTGGGCTACACAATTCACATTTTGGCTACAGTATGCCTTACTATTTAAATCACGCAGTGTAGACTGTTTATAACTTCACCCCAAATTGTTTCTTAAGGTTAAATCCGTTTGCTAAAATGTTATACATTCCCAGGTGAAACTTTGAAAGTGAATTTTTGCAAAGATGGATCAGTATATTAAATCTTTGCATGTGTGACATTGCTCAAATGTATACTTGACTTATGGTGCATAATGCCGATTTGTACAGTATACCCTTTTTAAAACTGATCCCAAAGGTGCCATGATTTTTGTAACTGCTATGAATATTAATATGTTGTTTAGAGATCTATCTCATCATATTGTATCAGTAAGCCCGGCGGTATGTTTATGACTAATGACATGCAATACCCATAAAGCATTAAAATTTTTGTGTTTGTATATACTCGAAGGACAATGTATTATAATAAATGTAAAGCTAAAATCTTAAATTTATTGAGATTTTATTTCATAAAACACATTCCATTTCATATTTTTAAAAGAGTTATTTAATGATGTTTTAATATCAGTGTACGGACTTTATTACCTCGTAGCCCATGGATAGATAAAAATAGTGCTGGCCTCAAGAGTCAAGTTCACTATGAGGATTTGCTCCTTCTCTGGACAGTTTCTGAGAAGGACAGAGGTGGCAGCAGAGAGCAGGGTGTCTGGTTGGAAAGACTGCAAATAGGTAAAAAAGGAATTTTTCTTGCAGCGCTGGACCAAATATTATCTAAAGAGACCAAGCTCTTAAAGGGTATAATCGGGTAGCATTTATTATAAGCACGTCAACGCGTTTCTGGCCCAGAGTGGGCTCTTCATCAGGACAAGGTGCTAGTACAAAAGGTTGTAAAACACCGACATTATATACACACTGGACAGGCTTTTACGCAAAGTTTCCTTCAATCAAGGATTAAGGTATTCACAAACATCAGTTAAGTAATTGGCGTAACAACATTAAAAGTTAAAATGCATAAATTTACTATAACATGTATTAAAACCACATTCATAGTTAAAAAGGCTATAGTTGTACTCTATATTTACTATTACTAAGAACTGTTATTGCACTTTTATTGGTTAAAAAGAAGTATGTCTGATAGAATCAACGTACCCCTCACGTTTTTTGTGGAATTGCGTAAACGTAAAGCAACTTCCGGTGTAGGGGGTGTGAGAAAAATATATATATAAAATACTAATTGCAGCGAGAATGTATATAGCACAGAGTTTGGGATAATGGTAGTGATAGGCACTAAAAATGTGCCATTTTACTTCGCTGCCAGTGCTATAGTTTGCACTGACAGCGGGTATTTATTAGTGGAGCGATATATAGCCGTAGCGGAGAGGAGAAGGGCGGGGTCTTTGCATGACTATGGGCGGCTCAGCACTGCTATTGGTGCTTTTGCCGTCCATTGATGCGCACTGACATCTGCTCTGTAAACTGAACGGAGCGTTGTCACAAGGTGTGAGCGCTATATGTGAGTAGCGGAGTTGAGAATGGGAGGAGTTGATATTGAATGTGGTGTAAGTGACGATACTGGGACTTAGTGTACTGGATGTGAAGAAATATAATGTAATTTGAATGGATGGGGCGTATTTGGGGGAAGAAAATGGGTTACAGAGGTGGGGAAAGGGAGAAGGGGATGATTATGTACGACAGGAATGGGAAAAATTGGGAAAAATGTGACTGGGATAAAGAATATATAATATATAAATATAATGGCGTCATATCAGTAGATGGAGTGGGATAACGGGGGGGGGGGGATTATATATGGATTTTAAACAAGAGATATATTAGCTACAGACAAAAAGTTGTATGCATATATAGATATACATACAAACGTGTATACCATAGTGGGGGGAAGGAGGGGGTTATGGAAAAGGCAGAAATATATATGCCCTTGTAGTATAATATGAGGAAAAATTTCAGGGGGAAATAAATGCATATACACATAAAGAAAGTGAAAGGGGAGAAGGTCTATGGGATGGGATCAGATAATTAAAAATGTACTATATAATGTATGTGTATGTAGCATAATGAGAAAAGGGGGTAAATTATAACATGTGAATAACGTGGAATTTAACATTAGGTGGGAAGAATGGCTTCGTTTTGATAAATGTTAATATCTATTGCTGAAATGGGAAAGAAAACGTTTTAACAAAAAACACAGGGGATGGAACATTTGAACTGTTTAGACTAAGATAGCTTCGGAGATTTCATTAAGCCCTAGTGGAACTAGGGTCTGAATTTTTTATATCCAGAATATTTTTAAATGCTTGAGAGCTTAGAATCTATTGGAGCAGTGTGATGACACAGAATCTATTGCTGTAATGGAATATAGTTTTTTTTTATATCCCCATGGGCTACAGCACAATGTCGGGATAAACTATGTAGTTGGAACTGTATTTTTACACTGTGGCAATGTTTATTCATTCTATTTCTTAGTTTTTGTGTAGTACGACCGACATATTGCAGATGACAGCAGCATTCAATGAGATAGATGGCATATTCTGTTTTGCACGTGAGGTGAGATTTAATCTGGAAGATTTCGCCGGTATTGTTTGACTTGAAGTTGGTATGGTTATGTCTGATTTCCCTACAACAGAGACATCGAGTTTTCCCACATGTGAAGCTCCCAGGTTTTTCCGATTTTATGTTTTCTTTAACCTCTTCAGGACACAGGGCGTATGGATATGCCCTGCATTCCGAGTCCTTAAGGACACAGGGCGTATCCATACGCCCGTGGGAAATCCGGTCCCCACCGCTAGCCGGTTGGGGACCGGAGCCGGATGCCTGCTGGAATCGTTCAGTAGGCATCGCGGCATATCGCCCAGGGGGGTCATGATGACCCCCCCATGTCGACAATGGCCGCAGATCGCTGGACAATTCAGCCCAGCGATCTGCGGCGGATTCCGGGTCAATCGGGTCTCCAGTGACCCGATGAACTGGAATTACAGGCTGTTTGGGGCCGTCTCTGACGGCTCTGAACAGCCATAGCCAGCAGGGGTGAGGTGGCACTGGTGCCACCCCACGATCGCCCTGATTCGTCGGCCGACCAACCAGGGCACCTTCTGCGGGTGTCACTCCCGCAACCCGCTCCGTTCCTCTTCCGGAGGACGTGATCGGGTGCGGGAAGAGGACCCCAGCAGCTGGGGACCCCGATCCCCGGGGCCCCAGGGGCGGCGGCGGCGGCGAGGGACTGACCTGCAGCGGTGGCGTGGATCAGCAGTTGGAGTTGAGTGACAGCCTCCTGCTGTTGCTTAGCAACAGCTCCCAGCATGCAAAAAGGGCATACTGGGAGCTGTAGTTATGCAACAGCATGAGGCAGACCACCACAACTCCCAGCATTCCCTTATGGGCATGCTGGGACTTATAGCTTTGCAACAGCTGGAGGCACATTTTTTCTATGGAAAAGTGTACCTTCAGCTGTTGTATAACTACAGCTCCCAGCTTGCAGAAACAGCTAAAGTGCATGCTGGGAGTTGTAGTGGTGCATCTGCTGGTTGCATAACTACAACTCCCAGCATGCCCGTTGGCTGTCGGTGACTGCTGAGAGTTGTAGTTTTGAAACAGCTGAAGGCACACTGGTTGTGAAATTCAGAGTTTTTTTTTCCTAACTAAGTGTTTCACGACCGGTGTGCCTCCAGCTGTTGCAAACTACAACTCCCAGCATCCACCGTACATGCTGGGAGTTGTAGTTTTGCAACAGCTGGAGGCACACTGGTTGTGAAACACTGAGTTAGGTCACAAACTCAGTGATACATAACCAGTGTGCCTACAGCTGTTGCAAAACTAAAACTCTCAGCATATACAGTCTGTCAGCGCATGCTGGGAGTTGCAGTTTTGCAACAGCTGGATGTTCCCCCCTCCCCAATGTGAACGTACAGGGTACACTCACATGGGCGGAGGTTTACAGTAAGTATACGGCTGCAAGTTTGAGCTGCGGCAGAAAATTACCCACATACCCTTACACAGCCCCCCTCCCCAATAAAAATGAAAAACGTCTGGTACGCCCTGTTTCCAAAACGGAGCCTCCAGCTGTGGCAAAACAACTACTCCCAGTATTACCAGACAGCCACTGACTGTCCAGGCATGCTGGGAGTTTTACAACAGCTGGAGGCACCCTGTTTGGGAATCACTGGCGTAGAATATCCCTATGTCCACCCCTATGCAAGTCACTAATTTAGGCCTCAAATGCGCATGGCACTCTCACTTTGGGTCACATATGGGGTATCGCCGTACTTGGGAGAAATTGTGTTACAAATTTTGGGGGCTATTTTCTGCTTTTACCCTTTTTAAAAATTTAAAATTTTTGGGGAAAAAAGCATTTTAGGTAAAAAATGTTATTTTATTTTACATATGCAAAAGTGGTGAAACACCTGTGGGGTATAAAGGTTCACTTAACCCCTTGTTACGTTCCCCGAGGGGTCTAGTTTCCAAAATAGTATGCCATGTGGGTTTTTTTTTTTTTTGCTGTCCTGGCACCATAGGGGCTTCCTAAATGCGGCATGCCCCCAGAGCAAAATTTGCTTCCAAAAAGCCAAATGTGACTTCTCCTCTTCTGAGACCTGTAGTGCGCCAGCAGAGCACTTTTCACCCCCATATGGGGTGTTTTCTGAATCGGGAGAGATTGGGCTTCAAATTTTGGGGGGTGTTTTCTGCTATTACCCTTTTTAAAATTTGCAAAAGTCATGAAACACCTGTGGGGTATTAAGGCTCACTTTCTCCCATGTTACATGGTGACATGCCCCCCAAAGACCCTTCAAATCCACTTCAAAACTGAACTGGTCCCTGAAAAATATCGAGTTTGAAAATGTTGTGAAAAATTGGAAAATTGCTGCTGAACTTTGAAGCCCTCTGGTGTCTTCCAAAAGTAAAAACATGTCAACTTTATGATGCAAACATAAAGTGGACACATTGTATATGTGTATAAAAAAAAATATTTTGAATATCCATTTTCCTTACAAGCAGAGAGCTTCAAAGTTCGAAAAATTCAAAATTTTCATTTTTTTCATCAAATTTAGGGATTTTTTCATCAAGAAAGGATTCAAGCTACCACTAAATTTTACCACTATGTTAAAGTAGAATATGTCACAAAAAAAAATTCTCGGAATCAGAATGATAAGTAAAAGCATTCCAGAGTTATTAATGTTTAAAGTGACAGTGGTCAGAATTGCAAAAAAGGGCTCAGTCCTTAAGGGGAAAAAGGGCTCAGTCCTTAAGGGGTTAATATGCTGTTTTAATTGGCTCAGTGCCAGGATGTTTTTCAGGGATGGAGCCCTGCGGAAGGTAATCTGTGGGGCTTCAGGGAGCACGTTTTTCAGAAAGTTATCCATTTTTAAGATGTGCCAATGCTTTTTCAGGATGTTTCTGATAAATGTGGTGATAAAATTGAAATTTCTCTTTGGCCTTTCCTTTTCTTTCTGTTTCTCTTTTGGTATGAGACAATGTGCTTGGGTTAACTGTTTGGAAACACTAGACAACTTCCTTTAGAGCATACAGCAGCTGTACTAAAAGGCTTGATAATTTTAAATAGAAGTAAATTGCAAATATGTATAACTGTCATGAACAAGGCCAGAGATAAGTGAACCCTAAGCTGTCCCTAGAAACACTTTCCCTGCCTACTTGCCCATCTGCCCTAAATGACGGATTGTCAACTAGGTGCCGGTCCCTTCCTTGCGCTAAAGTGCATTGGCTTCAAAGTCAACAAAATAAACGGAACTGTACATAGTCGGGGAACAGGCCAGGAAAATAATGGGAATACAATAACCAGAACAGATATCTAAATACAAACTAGGCAGGATAAAGCATACTAACATAAAACTGATCAAGAAATCAAGAGCACTGTTCACACTGGTGACAGAACAAAGAACACACCAGACACCTCACTCCAAACATGGAGGGACATAAATACCAAAGCCAAATAGACTCCTAGCCAGCGGGCATGCTCCACAAAGTGATTGGGATACTGACCTAGGAGGAAACAGAAATACTAAATACAAGCAAACACGGGTACAGGCACAAGACTCACTTTCTCCTAGATAGAGGGAAAACCGCAAGGTTCAGAGCAGGATTCTATCCTAGGAGTAGCAGGAATAAACAAGGTAAAAACAGGACTGACATAACGCATAGTGTGAATCTGGACATATATATATATATGTAAATGCTGAACAAACATACAGAAATACTAATACCCGACAAATGTAAATGTAATAAAAATGGCAGAGTACTTCTTTAAAAAGTATCACATTAGTGAGAGCTTGATCATTTGTGGGGAATTCAATTAAATTGAGTATTGGACCAAGAAATAACATTATATTTTTTGTTTCAGTTTTTAGTATTCTGATATTTTTTTGTTTTGAAATCATAATAATAATAATAGTATTTAATGAATTAATGAGGGATTACTGTAGAGCTCCTGAAAAAAAGAGAAAAAAGCCACACTTACCTTTCCCCTGTACCACGCAACTCCCATTTGGCTACTTTCAGTCTCCTGATTTTTTTTCTTCTTCCCGCTTCCGAGATGAGGACCTGCTGGCTCATTCAATCATTAGCTGTAATGGTGTTCTGCCATCTCAGCCAATCACTAGCTGAAACAGGTCATGCACCAAGCGCTTGTTTCAGAAGCAGGCATAAGACAAAAGTTAGGGGGACCAAAATGAGTCGAACAGAATTTGTGGGAGAGCAGCAGGGGACCAGGGGCTTTTCTTCCTCCCTATCAGCCTATTATTATTATTTTTTTTTACAAAAAGCTAAACTACCCCTAAACTACAAATAAGCAAAGCAGATTTTTACTGGATTCCTAATGAAATAATTATTTTATTACTACTTGGGTAAAAAAGATCTATAAGAGTGTTATGTAGTGCATCAAAGCGTGAGAATACTTGGTTAGTTTGAATAATATGTAAAAAATGGTGCTATGAAAAGGATTTAAAAGGTTTCCTTTCATCCTTTGATAGATTGCTTTGAAAGGCCGTGAACATTGTTGTCTTTGTACCAATCATGCTGAGTTAATTTACATATTCAGAAAACAAGCTGACTGTTTATAGGGAAGTGGGGAGAATAAAAAGGTGTGAATAAATGGGTATATGTCCATATTTTACATGTTTTTAGGTGAAATGAAAATAGCTTGTGGTGTTAGGTAATGTCTACCAGCAAGCTACCTTACCATAAAACAAACATGCATGCTTTGCAACGGTCAGAGAACAAATCGGTCTATCTTATGTGCAACCTAATACTTTGAATGCTCAGGTAGTTTGATATGTTTTAATGTTCTGTATGTAAAAATTATCAGCCATAAGTAGGCATTTAACCTGTTCAGGACACAGGTCGTATGCATACGCCCTGCATCCCGAGTCCTTAAGGACTGAGGGCGTATGGATACGCCCACGGGAATTCCGGTCCCCGCCGCTAGCCGGTTGGGGACCGGATCGGGATGCCTGCTGAAATCATTCAGCAGGCATCCCAGCACACATCCTGAGACCCCCCCATGTCGGCGATCGAGAAAATCGCATGTCAATTCAGACATGCGATTTTCTCCAATTCCGGGCTGATCGGGTCTCTGGTGACCCGATCACCTGGAAAATAGGGCTGATCGGAGTTGTCAGCGACAGCCCCGATCAGCCGAAGGGATAGGAGTGAGGTCGCAGAGCTGCGATTAGCAGAACGGAGTTCTAACCAATGGCAGCGCAGGACAGGGGGTTGGCAACCCCCCGTTCTGCCCGCCCCTGGATGTCGAGGGGATCGTGGGAAGAAGATGGAGGCCGTACCTGCAGGAAAAGATGCCTGGGGACCCGGGATCTTTGCTGGAGACTGCTGGATCCTGGCTCAGGTAGGGAATCGTCGTGGTGGTGGGGGGGGGGGGGGGGTTGAAAGTGGAAGTACAATGATCTTCACTGTGGCAACCACTAGGAAGGCCAAACTGCAACTCCCAGCATGCCCAGACAGCCAAAGGCTGTTACAGTGGTGCCCAAACGGTAGCCCTCCAGATGTTGCCAAACTACAATTCTCAGCATGCCTGGACTGCCCAGGCATGCTGGGAGTTGTAGTTCTGTAACATCTGTCCCTTCAGATTTAGCAATTTTCATGAATTTTTTTTAAATTGCTGCTCTACTTTGAAGCCCTCAAATATGTCCATTTTATGATGCCAACATAAAGTGGACATATTGTATTTGTGAAGAAAAATTTAATGCATTGTGAATATCCATTTTCCTTACAAGTAGAAAGCTTCAAAGTTAGAAAAATGCTAAATTTTCTAAATTTTCATGACATTTTGGGATTTTTCACCAAAAAAGGATGCAAGTAGCGCTGAAAAATTTCCACCAAAATAAAGTAGAGTATGTCACGAAAAAACAGTCTCAGAATCAGAATATTCGGTAAAAGCGTTTTCGCGTTATTAATTCATAAAGCGACGGTGGTCAGAATTGCAAAAAAGGGCTCAGTCCATAAGGTGAAAAAGGGCTGCGTCCTTAACCCCTTAACGACGCAGGACGTATATTTACGTCCTGCGCCGGCTCCCGCGATATGAAGCGGTATCGCGCCGCGATCCTGCATCATATCGCGTCGGTCCCGGCGCTCATCAACGGCCGGGACCCGCGGCTAATACCACACATCGCCGATCGCGGCGATGTGTGGTATTAACCCTTTAGAAGCGGCGGTCAAAGCTGACCGCCGCTTCTAAAGTGAAACTGAAAGTGACCCGGCTGCTCAGTCGGGCTGTTCGGGACCGCCGCGGTGAAATCGCGGCGTCCCGAACAGCTGACCGGACACCGGGAGGGCCCTTACCTGCCTCCTCGGTGTCCGATCGACGAATGACTGCTCCGATCCTGAGATCCAGGCAGGAGCAGTCAAGCGCCGATAATGCTGATCACAGGCGTGTTAATACACGCCAGTGATCAGCATAGGAGATCAGTGTGTGCAGTGTTATAGGTCCCTATGGGACCTATAACACTGCAACAAAAATGTAAAAAAAAAGTGTTAATAAAGGTCATTTAACCCCTTCCCTAATAAAAGTTTGAATCACCCCCCTTTTCCCATAAAAAAAATAAAAGTGTAAAAAAAAAAAAATGAACATATATGGTATCGCCGCGTGCGTAAATTTCCGAACTATAAAAATATATCATTAATTAAACCGCACGGTCAATGGCGTACGTGCAAAAAAATTCCAAAGTCCAAAAAAGCGTATTTTGGTCACTTTTTATACCATTAAAAAAATGAATAAAAAGTGATCAAAAAGTCAGATCAAAACAAAAATCATACTGATAAAAACTTCAGATTACGGCGCAAAAAATGAGTCCTCTTAGCGCCCTGTACGTGGAAAAATTAAAAAGTTATAGGGGTCAGAAGATGACATTTTTAAACGTATAAATTTTCCTGCATGTAGTTAGGATTTTTTCCAGAAGTGCGACAAAATCAAACCTATATAAGTAGGGTATCATTTTAACTGTATGGACCTACAGAATAATGATAAGGTGTAATTTTTACCGAAATATGCACTGCGTAGAAACGGAAGCCCCCAAAAGTTACAAAATGGCGTTTTTGAAAAAATGATTTTTTTCTGTTTCGCCGTGCATTTTTGGGTAAAATGACTAATTTCACTGCAAAGTAGAATTGGCGACGCAAGAAATAAGCCATAATATGGATTTTTAGGTGGAAAATTGAAAGGGTTATGATTTTTAAAAGGTAAGGAGGAAAAAACGAAAGTGCAAAAACGGAAAAACCCTGAGTCGTTAAGGGGTTAATCATAAACAATGCAGATTTTATTAATCTTGGGTTTTCTCGAGATTTACGTTTCTCACCTACCCACAGATGTATGTTATCCCAGAATTAAATGGATTACTGGTGAAAAACAAATGTTTTCAGAGCAACTGGTGCCTGTAAATTACTTCTATTTAAAAATCTTAATCTTTCCAGTACTTATCAGTTACTGTATAAAACGTTCCAGAGGAAGTTGAGTTCTTTCCAGTCTGACCGCACTTCTCTCTGCTGACACCTCTGTCCATGTAAGGAACTGTCCAGAAAAGAGGCAAGTCCCCATAGCAAACCTATCCTGCTCTAGACAGTTCCTGACATTGACAGAGGTGGCAACAGAGAGCTCTGTGGTCAGACAGAAAAGAACTACACAACTTCCTCTGGAGCATACAGCAGCTGATAAGTACTGGAAGGAATAAGATTTTTAAATAGAAGGCATTTACAAATCTGTATAACTTGATTTGAAAACATTTGTTTTCCACCAAAGTTCCCCTTTAAGGTTTAGATCATAGACAACCAAAATGGGAGTGTGTTGATGCTTTGACCGGAGGTCCGTCTATGATTTGGAGAGCCCCATTTAAGACAGAAGTTCACTTAGAGGTGCAAAGGGGTAGAGGGACCCTGTAGGTTTTAGGATAGATGTAAGTTGTCTAAATATTTTAATCATGCCGAAGGCTGTCGGGCTCATTCTGAGAGAAATTTTGGTATCGGGAAGGGAGAACCAAAGGGCTCTGCAAAACTTTGCCCTGAGGTGATATCTGTTTTTGCATAAAGTTGTAGCCATCTGTTGAGATGAATCGCTCTATAGTAAAAGGTTGGATCTGGGAAACCCATGCCTCTCTTATTACTATGTATTAATGTAAGTGTTAAACACTGGATTTCCATGCTCCAAACCCGAAGTTGGTCCTAAACACTGAAAAAGTAGACATTTTTCCATTATACTTTTAGCATTCACTCTGAGTTTCAGTTCAAAGATACTGACCAACTTCTATCATGCGAACAAGACCCAGTTGCTTTCTGTCTATTAGATTACAGTGATCCCTCAACTTACAATGGCCTCAACATACAATAGTTTCAACATACAATGGTCTTTTCTAGACCATCGTAAGTTGAAATCAGACTCAACATACAATGTACAGACAGTCCAGATCTGTGATACCTGTCACAACTGGAAGAACTGACCAATCAGAATGGGCATTTTACTGGTAAATCCCCTCTATTACTGAAGTGCATGCACTGACTGGCTGTCCGGTAGCGCCCCCTACAGTACAGGGAGGAACTACAAGTTCTGTACTACTCCTTACCTGTGCCAGGGTTAGCTGCTCCTTTTGGACACCAAATAAGGGTGGCTCCATTTGGGACACTGGGTGTACTGTATAGGACCCTGAAGAAGCTCCTGTCCTCTACATAAACCCTTGTTTCCCAACCAGGGTGCCTCCAGCTGTTGCAAAACTACAACTCCCAGCAAGCCCGGACAGCCAGCGGCTGTCCGGGCATGCTGGGAGTTGTAGTTTTGCAACAGCTGGAGGCACCCTGGTTGGGAAACACTGACATAGACAGTGATTTACAACTTCCAGTAGTTCTTTCTTAATTTTATATGGAAGAAGTTGATTTATCTGTATTAGTTATCTACTTATTGTTCTTTAATCCTCACCTTTTCCTATTTTTGGATGACATTTTGGTGGCTTCAGAACCAATTACCAGGTTTCCATAGAGTTATGGTCTCAACATAGAATGGTTTCAACTTACAATGGTCGTCCTGGAACCAATTAATATTGTAACTTGAGGGACCACTGTACTTGAGATTATTATATTTTAGTATTTATTCAAAATGCCATATTCAGAAAACAAATATCGACTAGCCTTGATGCCTATAGCAGCCAATCATAGCTCAGCTTTCATTTTTATAAACAGTTTGAACACAAGCTGCTCTGTGATTGGTTTGTGTTGTCAATGAGGCCTGTTATACTGTAAGGGGCCATGCACACTATTGAATTTCCGCCCAGAGAAATTCTGCGTGAAGATTCTGATGCAGTAGCTTCCATTTTTTCTTCAATGGGATTTTGCTACACTGTGCACACTGAAGAATTTCTGCTTCGGACATGTTCATTCTTTTGCCGGAATTCCACCTGGAACTGTATTGCCTACAATGGGAACAGCGCAGGTCAGCACGGTCATAGTTCCCATTCATTTCAACAGGACCTGCTGCACACGGAATTACTGCTGGTACACGATTTGACGCTGCATATTTTGTGCTGTTTTCACCCATTTACATAAATGAATTTAGACAGCATTAAATCAGCAGCATCAGTTCTGCAGCATCAAATCCAAGGCATCAAATCTGAAGATGATTTTGCTACTCACTGACTTAAATGGGTAGCAAAATCCGCTGTGGAAAATCTGCAGCAAAATACACCACAAAATGTGTGATTGTACACAGTTTTGAAATGACCTAACATGTAAGCACTGACAGTCCTGCATCCTGTGGGGGTATGGTCACAAATATGTAAAAACGATAGGTCTCTTAATACCCGATTTGTGTAAGAAATCCAAGGCTTACTTCAGGATTTCTGCCATAGATGTGCTACAGACGTGCTGTGGGTGTGGAGCCGAACCAAATGATGATTAGCTCTATTATCAATTCCTGAGTATAATCGTCAGTGTTTCTATAAAGAATAAGTATAATGCTATTTATTGTCTTAAAGGGTAGCTCCCACCATCCTATTTATTTATTTTTTGCTAGCCCATTCCCTCCCCCCCCTGCTACGACACTAGCCCGTTCCCTCCTCCCACCCCCCCCCCCCCGCCCCGCATACCCCGTTCCCTCATTACACTTGCAGTTACTGCAGAGTCCGGCAGCGGGCATGCAGGGACAGTGGCGGCAACGAGGCGGCGGCGGCGATGTGCGGGAGGAGTGGCCTCCCAGCCAGTGGCCGGGGAGTCAATGCACTCGCTCCCGCCTGTCTCATTGACAGGCGGGGAGCGAGTGCAGCCTAACTGAAAAAGGACTGATTGCCACTCCAAAATCAGTCCTTTTTCAGTAGCCGGTTTTTAAATGTAAATGAAACCTTTTTAATGAAAAAAAAATAATAAAAGTATATTAGAGATATGTTTTAGTACATAAGTTGGTGACAGTGCCCATTTAACCCCTTCCCGACCTATGACATACCTGTACGTCATGGGTGGCAAGGTGTTCCCGACCCATGACATACAGGTACGTCATGAACATTTTTGCCGCTACTCGCGGCACCCCCGCAGCGCCCGGAAAGATGGTGGCTATCACTGATAGCCAGCCATCTTACCATGCAACCACGGGGGGTTTCATCCCCCACCCCCCCCCCCCAGCGATCGCTGCTATCAGCTGGTCAAATCTGACTAGCTGATAGCAGCGTTTCGCTATGAAAATACTTAGCAGCGCGGTGTGTGAGTCCGGATCATGGGGATCGGGACACACACCGCTCTGCTAAGTGTCCCTGACCCGTCCCCCGGCATCACTTACCCGTCCGAGCGGTCCCGGCGGCGAGCGGCGTCCTCCAGGCGGTCCCGGCGGCGCTGCGTCCCGGAGGTGAGTTTCCGGCAGCAGTGCAGCATCTTCATTGGCAGCAGTGAGATCGCCGTAAAGCGATCTCACTGCTGCCTCTGGGAGTTTCAAAACTGCAACTCCCAGCATGCCCAGACAGCCTTTGGCTTTCTGGGCATGCTGGGAGTTGTAGTTTTGCAATATCTGGAGGTCCACAGTTTGGAGACCACTGTATAATGGTCTCCAATCTGTGCTCTTCCAGATGTTGCAAAACTACAAATCTCAGCATGCTCAGTCTGTCCAGGCATGCTGGGAGTTGTAGTTCTCTAACATCTGGAAGAGCACAGATTGGAGACCATTATACAGTGGTCTCCAAACTGTGGACCTCCAGATGTTGCAAAACTACAACTCCCAGCATGCCCAGACTGCCCAAGCATGCTGGAAGTTGTAGTTCGGCAACATCTGATCCTTCAGATATTGCCGAACTACAACTTCCAGCATGCCTGGGCAGTCTGGGCATGCTGGGAGTTGTAGTTTTGCAACAACTGGAGGCACACTAGTTGGGAAACATTGTCCGTTTCCTACCTCAGTGCCTCCAGCTGTTGCAATTGTTGCAAAACTATAACTCCCAGCATGCACTGACAGACCATGCATGCTGGGAGTTGTAGTTTTGCAACAGCTGGAGGCACACTGGTTTGGAAACACTAAGTTTGGTTGCAAAACACTTGAAAGTTTATTACTTAACTTAGTGTTTCCAAACCAGTGTGCCTCCAGCTGTTGCAAAACTACAACTCCCAGCATGCACGGACAGCCAAAGGGCATGCTCGGAGTTTGCAACAGCTGGATGTTTGCCCCCTCCCCCCAATGTGAATGTACAGGGTACACTCACATGGGCGAAGGTTTACAGTGAGTGCTGCAAGTTTGAGATGGCGCAAATTTTGCGCTGCAGCTCAAACTTCCAGCGGCAAACTTGCTGTGAACCTCTGCCCACGTGACTGTACCCTAAAAACACTACACTACACTAACACTAACCTAAAATAAAAAGTAAAAAACACTACATATACACATACCCCTACACAGCCCCCCCTCCCCAAAAAAAAATGAAAAACGTCTGGTACGCTACTGTTTCCAAAACGGAGCCTCCAGCTGTTGCAAAATAATAACTCCCAGTATTGCCGGACAGCCATTGACTGTCCAGGCATGCTGGGAGTTTTGCAACAGCTGGAGGCACCCTGTTTGGGAATCATTGGCATAGAATACCCCTATGTCCACCCCTATGCAAATCCCTAATTCAGGCCTGAAATGCGCATGGCGCTCTCTCACTTTGGGGACACATATGGGGGTATCGCCGTACTCGGGAGAAATTGCCTTACAAATTTTGGGGGGCTTTTTCTTCTTTAACCCCTTATTAAAAATAACTGACATGCTGGTGTTGCCCTATACTTTTCATTTTCACAAGAGGTAAAAGGGAAAAAAGACCCCCAAAATTTGTAATGCAATTTCTCCCGAGTACGGAGATACCCCATATGTGGGCGCAAAGTGCTCTGGGGGCGCACAACAAGGCCCAGAAGGGAGAGTGCACCATGTACATTTGAGGCGATTTGCACAGGGGTGGCTGATTGTTACAGCAGTTCTGACAAACGCAAAACAATAAATATCCATATGTGACCCCATTTTGGAAACTACACCCCTCACGGAATGTAATAAGGGGTGCAGTGAGCATTTACACCCCACTGGTGTATGACAGCAGATTTTTAGAACAGTGGTCTGTGAAAATGAAAAATAAAATTTTTGATTTGCACAGTCCACTGTTTCAAATATCTGTCAAACGCCAGTGGGGTGTAAATGCTCACTGCACCCCTTATTAAATTCCATGAGGGGTATAGTTTCCAAAATGGGGTCGCATGTGGGGGGGTCCACTGTTCTGGCACCATAGGGGCTTCCTAAATGGGACATGCCCCCCAAAAACCCTTTCAGAAAAACTCACTCTCCAAAATCCCATTGTCGCTCCTTCCCTTCTGAGCCCTCTAGTGCGCCCGCCGAACACTTTACATACGTATATGAGGTATTTCCTTACTCGAGAGAAATTGGGTTACAAATTTTAGGGTGATTTCTCTCATTTTACCCCTTGTAAAAATTAAAAAATTGGGTCTACAAGAAAATGCGAGTGTAAAAAATGAAGATTTAGAATTTTCTCCTTCACTTTGCTGCTATTCCTGTGAAACACCAAAAGGGTTAAAACACTTACTGAATGTCATTTTGAATACTTTGGGGGGTGCAGTTTTTATAATTGTCACGATTCGGCTTCCAGGTAGTGGATTCTCTGTGTCAGCGAGGGAATGGCGTGGACCGTGCTAGTGGACCGGTTCTAAGAGGCTACTGGTGTTCACCAGAGCCCGCCGCAAAGCGGGATGGTCTTGCTGCGGCAGTAGCAACCAGGTCGTATCCACTAGCAACGGCTCAACCTCGCTGACTGCTGAGAAGGCGTGGGACAGAAGGACTAGGCAGAGGCAAGGTCAGACGTAGCAGAAGGTCGGGGGCAGGCGGCAAGGTTCGTAGTCAAGATGGATAGCAAGGGTTCTGGTAACACAGGCTTTGGACACACTAAACGCTTTCACTGGCACAAGGCAACAAGATCCGGCAAGGGAGTGCAGGGGCAGTGAGCAGATATAGTCTGGGAGCAGGTGGGAGCCAATTAAGCTAATTGGGCCAGGCACCAATCATTGGTGCACTGGCCCTTTAAGTCTCAGAGAGCTGGCGCGCGCGCGCCCTAGAGAGCGGAGCCGCGCGCGCCAGCACATGACAGCAGGGGACCGGGACGGGTAAGTGACCTGGGATGCGATTCGCGAGCGGGCGCGTCCCGCTGTGCGAATCACATCCCCGACGGCCATGACAGTGCAGCGCTCCCGGTCAGCGGGACTGACCGGGGCGCTGCGGGGAGAGAGACGCCGTGAGCTCTCCGGGGAGGAGCGGGGACCCGGAGCGCTAGGCGTAACAGTACCCCCCCCCAGTGGCGTTGCTAGAGTTGGTGTCACCCGGTGCGGTAGAAAATGGTGTCACCCCCATACGTACCCCCTCCCCCCAGTAAGTTTTTAGCCTGTTGTGACAGACACCACTGTTGTAGCGCATTGTGAGAAATTCCAGTATAATAATCAGATATACCAGTTGCCACAGAATGGGAAAGTGTTAAAGAAGTTTTCACCATTGAAATATACAGCTCCCAGAATTACTTAAAGGGGTACTCCACTGGAAAACATTTACTTTTATATCAACTGGTGCCAGAAAGTTAAACAGATTTTTAAATTACTTCTATTTAAAATCTTAATACTTACAGTACTTATAAGCTGGTGTATGCTCCACAGGAAGTTGTGTAGTTCTTTCCAGTCTGACCACAGTGCTATTTGCTGACACCTCTGTCCATGTCAGGAACTGTCCATGTCAGGAACTGTCCAGAGGTGTCAGCACAGAGCACTGTGGTCAGACAGAAAAGAAATTAAAAAAGAAAATAACTTCCTGTGAATCACTTATACAGCAGCTAATAAGTACTGGAAGGATTAAGATTTTTAAATAGAAGTAATTTACAAATCTGTTTAACTTTGTAGCACCAGCTGATTAAAAAAAATGTTTTCCAGTAGAGTACCCCTTTGAGCAGTGGTAAGGTTATGCTGGGAGTTGTAGTTTCACTGACCTAACTGTAGAACTGACAAGTGACTACAGCTCTGATAGGACATAGAGAGGAGAATGTACAATGATATCAGTGACTACAGGTGACGTCTTCTCTATAGTGAGGAGAATACACAATGATATCAGTGATTACAGGTGACATCTTCTCTATAGTGAGGAGAATACACAGTGATATCAGTGACTACAGGTGACGTCTTCTCTATAGTGAGGAGAATACACAATGATATCAGTGACTACAGGTGACGTCTTCTCTATAATGAGGAGAATACACAATGATATCAGTGACTACAGGTGACGTCTTCTCTATTGTGATGAGAATGTACAATCATATCAGTGACTACAGGTGACGTCTTCTCTATAGTGAGGAGAATACACAATGATATCAGTGACTACAGGTGACGTCTTCTCTATTGTGAGGAGAATACACAATGATATCAGTGACTACAGGTGACGTCTTCTCTATAGTGAGGAGAATACAAAATGATATCAGTGATTACAGGTGACGTCTTCTCTATAGTGAGGAGAATACAAAATGATATCAGTGACTACAGGTGACATCTTCTCTATAGTGAGGAGAATACAAAATTATATCAGTGATTACAGGTGACATCTTCTCTATAGTGAGGAGAATATCAGTGATTACAGGTGACGTCTTCTCTATAGTGAGGAGAATACAAAATGATATCAGTTATTACAGGTGATGTCTTCTCTATAGTGAGGAGAGTGTACAATGATATCAGTGATTACAGGTGACGTCTTCTCTATAGTGAGGAGAATACAAAATGATATCAGTTATTACAGGTGATGTCTTCTCTATAGTGAGGAGAATACACAATGATATCAGTGACTACAGGTGACGTCTTCTCTATAGTGAGGAGAATACAAAATGATATCAGTGATTACAGGTGATGTCTTCTCTATAGTGAGGAGAATACACAATGATATCAGTGATTACAGGTGACGTCTTCTCTATAGAGAGGAGAATGTACAATGATATCAGTGACGTCTTCTCTATAGTGAGGGGAATACACAATGATATCAGTGATTACAGGCGACGTCTTCTCTATAGTCTTCCCTTATCTAATTCAGATGGTACATACCGCCAGGACTTGTTCCAGCTAAAACTTCTCTCTGCAGAATGTGACGCCCAGACGTCTCCTCACTATGTCAGCGGATTCTCATCCTCTATATGAAAACAATTATTATTATAAACCTGACAGGCACTGTATCCTCTAAATATAATACTACTATACACTACACTCTTTGATTATAAACCTTCCATACACCATACCCACTGAATATAATATTACCACACACTGTACATTCTGAATATAATACCAACACATACTGTACCCTCTGAATATAAATCTGCCACATACTGTACCCACTGAATATAATACTACCACATACTGTACCCTCTGAATATAATACTACCACAAACTGCGCCCTCTGAATATAATACTACCACAAACTGCGCCCTCTGAATATAAATCTGCCACATACTGTACCCTCTGAATATAAATCTGCCACATACTGTACCCTCTGAATATAAATCTGCCACATACTGTACCCTCTGAATATAAATCTGCCACATACTGTACCCCTGAATATAATACCGCCACATACTGTACCCTCTGAATATAAATCTGCCACATACTGTACCCTCTGAATATAAATCTGCCACATACTGTACCCTCTGAATATAAATCTGCCACATACTGTACCCCTGAATATAATACCGCCACATACTGTACCCTCTGAATATAAATCTGCCACATACTGTACCCTCTGAATATAAATCTGCCACATACTGTACCCTCTGAATATAAATCTGCCACATACTGTACCCCTGAATATAATACCGCCACATACTGTACCCTCTGAATATAATACTTAGAGATGAGCGAACTTACAGTAAATTCAACTCATCACAAACTTCTCTGCTCAGCAGTTGATGACTTTTCCTGCATAAATTGGTTCAGCTTTCAGGTGCTCCCGTGGGCTGGAAAAGGTGGATACAGTCCTAGGAGACTCTTTCCTAGGGCTGTATCCACCATTTCCAGCCCACCGGAGCACCTGAGAGCTGAACTAATTTACGCAGGAAAAGTCATCAACTGCCGAGCCGAAAAGTTCGTGACGAATCGAATTTACTGTAAGTTCACTCATCTCTAATAATACTACCACAAACTGCGCCCTCTGAATATAATACTACCACAAACTGCGCCCTCTGAATATAACGTTGCCATACAGTGCACCCTCTGAATATAATACCACAACCGCAGTAACACCCCTCAACATCCGTTAGCTGATGCTATTACCACGGGAGGGGGGTATTGGTGGTGTTGCTAGTGGATGATGGGGGTGCTACTACTGGGGGGGGGTGTTGCTGGAGGATGATGAGGGTGCTACTGGCCATCCCCCCTGGCAGTATCACCCCCATCATCCATCCGCAGGATCATCCTCCTGGCAGGAGCACCTCCATCATCCACCATCAGGATCTGCTGATGGAGGTGCTGCTGGGGGGGGGGGGGGGGGGTGTTGCTGGTGGATGATGAGGGTGCTATTGCCAGGGGGGGGAGCATTAGGTAGGCAGCAGTGCCCCCACATTAGGTCGGTCGCAGTTTCCCCACATTAGGCAGCATAGATTCCCCACATTTGGTACCAGTTCCCCCACATTAGGGATGTACCAGTTACCCCACATTAGGGATGTACCAGTTACCCCACATTAGGTAGCAATTTCCCCACATTAGGTAGCACAGATTCCCCACATTAGGTAGCAATTTCCCCACATTAGGTAGCATAGACTCCCCACATAAGGTAGCATAGACTCCCCACAGGTAGCATAGACTCCGCACATCTGGTAGTAGTTTCCCCACATTAGGCAGGTTCCCCACAATGGGTCAAAGTCTCCCCACAATAGATCGCTGGTTATACCCCCCCCCCCCCCACACACACACACACACACACACACACACACAGTCAGAGAGACAGAACCACGCACACAGAGTCACATACACACACACACACACAGTCACACACACAGTCTCACACACACACAGTCACACAAGCATAGATAGAGACAGACACACACACAGTCACATACACACACACAGTCACACACACATACACACACACAGTCACACACATAGTCTCACACATAGTCTCACACACACACACACAGTCTCACACACACAAGCATAGATAGAGACAGACAGAGAGACAGACATACACACTCACCCATCCAGCGCAGCGCTCCTTCTCACCGGGCGCCGTGCGAGTGACGTAACTCACGTCCTCCTGCGCGGCCATGCGGTGTGACGTCAGGCCGGCGCAGACGTGGGAGCGGAGGACGGGCACAGTGCTGGTTAAGGTGAGGGGGGGGGGGGGTGATGACGGACGGGCGCAGAGTGAAGGTGAAAGAGGGGGGGAGGGTGGGGTGATGACGGACGGGCGCACCGCACACACAGCGTAGGGGGGGGGGGGGGCGGTGCTAATGGATGGGAGGCCGGTCGGGCACAGATGGGGGGGGGGGGGGGGTGCGGAGCGTCTTGGTGTCACCCCATTAGGTTGGTGTCACCCGGTGCGGGCCGCACCCCCCGCACCCGGGTCGCAACGCCACTGCCCCCCCCCTTAGGTCTCCCCTTTTCTTTGTCCGGTAACTGCCTCCCCTGGGATGAGGACACCGGGAAAGAATGGAGGGTTTCCTCAACGGCAGGCAGTACAGCAGGAGTGGGAATGGGGAGGGAGGGCAGAGGGCGAAGCCTGGCACGGGGCAGTGTGACACCAGGACGGGGGCCATGAGGAGGCACTGAGGCTTGCCAGACGGGACTGGGAGGGGGGGAGAGGCACTTCCTATGGCAGGCAGAGTCCCAGTTCTTGATCTCCCCGGAGGTCCAATCAAGGGTGGGAGAATGAAGCCATAGCCATGGCAGACCGAGGAGGACCTCAGAGGTACAGTTGGGAAGGACGAATAACTCAATCCTTTCGTGGTGGGGTCCAATACACATCAGGAGGGGTTCTGTGCGGTAACGCACGGTGCAATCCAATCTGACTCCGTTGACCGCGGAAATGTAGAGCGGCTTGACGAGACGGGTCACCGGGATGCGGAATTTATTCACAAACGACTCCAAAATAAAATTCCCAGAGGCACCAGAGTCCAAGCAGGCCACGGCTGAGAGGGAGGAGTTGGCTGAAGGAGAAATCCGCACGGGCACCGTGAGACGTGGAGAAGCAGACTTAGAACCAAGAGACGCCACACCCACGTGAGCTGGGTGCGTGCGTGCGTTTCCCAGACGTGGAGGACGGATAGGGCAATCCACCAAGAAATGCTCGGTACTGGCACAGTACAGACAGAGATTTTCTTCCCTACGGCGATTCCTCTCTTCCTGGGTCAGGCGAGACCGATCCACTTGCATGGCCTCCTCGGCGGGAGGCCCAGGCGTAGACTGCAAAGGATGCTGTGGGAGAGGTGCCCAGAGATCTAAGTCTTTTCCCTGGCGGAGCTCTTGGTGTCGCTCAGAAAAACGCATGTCAATGCGGGTAGCCAAATGGATGAGTTCTTGGAGGTTGGCAGGAATCTCTCGTGCGGCCAGCACATCCTTGATGCGACTGGATAGGCCTTTTTTAAAGGTCGCGCAGAGAGCCTCGTTATTCCATGATAACTCGGAAGCAAGAGTACGAAATTGGATGGCGTACTCGCCCACTGAAGAATTACCCTGGACCAGGTTCAACAGGGCAGTCTCGGCAGAAGAAGCTCGGGCTGGCTCCTCGAAGACACTCCGGACTTCAGCGAAGAAGGCCTGGACTGTGGCTGTGGCAGGATCATTGCGGTCCCAGAGCGGTGTGGCCCAAGACAAGGCCTTTCCTGAAAGAAGGCTTACTACGAACGCCACCTTAGACCGTTCTGTAGGAAACAAGTCCGACAACATCTCCATATGCAGGGAACACTGAGACAAAAATCCACGGCAGAGTTTAGAGTCCCCATCAAATTTGTCCGGCAGGGACAAGCGGAGGCTAGGAGCGGCCACTCGCTGCGGAGGAGGTGCAGGAGCTGGCGGAGGAGATGGTTGCTGCTGTAGCAGAGGCAGAAGTTGCTGTAACATGGCGGTCAACTGCGACAGCTGCTGTCCTTGTTGGGCAATCTGCTGCGATTGCTGAGCGACCACCGTGGGAAGGTCAGCGAGACTTGGCAGCGGCACCTCAGCGGGATCCATGGCCGGATCTACTGTCACGATTCGGCTTCCAGGTAGTGGATCCTCTGTGTCAGCGAGGGAATGGCGTGGACCGTGCTAGTGGACCGGTTCTAAGAGGCTACTGGTGTTCACCAGAGCCCGCCGCAAAGCGGGATGGTCTTGCTGCGGCAGTAGCAACCAGGTCGTATCCACTAGCAACGGCTCAACCTCGCTGACTGCTGAGAAGGCGTGGGACAGAAGGACTAGGCAGAGGCAAGGTCAGATGTAGCAGAAGGTCGGGGGCAGGCGTCAAGATGGATAGCAAGGGTTCTGGTAACACAGGCTTTGGACACACTAAACGCTTTCACTGGCACAAGGCAACAAGATCCGGCAAGGGAGTGCAGGGGCAGTGAGCAGATATAGTCTGGGAGCAGGTGGGAGCCAATTAAGCTAATTGGGCCAGGCACCAATCATTGGTGCACTGGCCCTTTAAGTCTCAGAGAGCTGGCGCGCGCCAGCACATGACAGCAGGGGACCGGGACGGGTAAGTGACCTGGGATGCGATTCGCGAGCGGGCGCGTCCCGCTGTGCGAATCGCATCCCCGACGGCCATGACAGTGCAGCGCTCCCGGTCAGCGGGACTGACCGGGGCGCTGCGGGGAGAGAGACGCCGTGAGCGCTCCGGGGAGGAGCGGGGACCCGGAGCGCTAGGCGTAACAATAATGGGGTCATTTATGGGGTATTTCTAATATGAAGACCCTTAAAATCCACTTCCAACCTGAACTGGGCCCTGAAAAATTACGATTTTGAAAATCTTGAGAAAAATTGGAAAATTGCTGCGGAACTTTGAAGCCCTCTGGTGTCTTCCAAAAGTAAAAACTTGTCAATTTTTTTATGCAAACACAAAGTAGACATATTGTATATGTGAATCAATATGTAATTTATTTGGAATATCCATTTTCCTTTCAAGCAGAGACTTTCAAAGTTAGAAAAATGCTAAATTTTCTAAATTTTCATGAAATTTTTAGATTTTTTACCAAGAAAGGATGCAAATATCAGTGACATTTTTACCAATAACATAAAGTAGAATATGTCACGAAAAAAAAATCTCGGAATCAGAATGATAAGTAAAAGCATTCCAGAGTTATTAATGTTTAAAGTGACAGTGGTCAGATTTTCAAAAAATGCCCAGGTCATGAAGGTGAAAATGGGCTGGGTCATGAAGGGGTTAAATGACTTTTTTCTACTATGGAGCCAAAATTCCATGCAGAAATGTATAGTAGCATATAAATGAGTTTGCGGAAGCCCCTTTGACATGCATTGGATGTGGATTGATGTATATTTTAGGGTTATTTCTGTGCAGAATTTGCTCCAAAATCTGATCAAACCTAATTCTTATTAGGAAGTGTTATCATAATCCCAGATGGGAAAATCATAAAATGTTTTTGTCCTACGCCTAGTGACAACTTCCCATTCAAAAATGCTTATTTTGCCATACCACAGATTTCATGCTAAAAGTCAGTGACAGCTAATGTTATTAAAATGAGATTCTGCAGATGAAATTGCTTTGTAGTTTGTTTTCCCAAGTACCCCCCCCCCCCCCTCCATGTGAAGTCTAGGAGGACTCCTACTCCCAGCCTCACTGAGAGAAGTTGCTGCCTCTTCGTTGTTATGGAGACCTCCCTCGACTTCAACAAAAGAGAAAAGGCAAAGAATGGGCAGCACAAGTTGGGATGTATAAGAAATAGCTGACTGTGAAATTATAATCCAAAAGTAAGAGTAAAAACAACATTGATTGAGGAGGAGTTAAGCGAAAGAATCTTTGTCTAATAAAGAGCGAGTAGTGGAGTGGAACTGCTGGCCACATTTGTAGAGTAGCAGTCACGTTGTACCACTATGAGCTCCCAGCTTCTTCTACTGGGGATTGCTTGTGAGACTGAATTCTCAGGAAAAGACAGTGAGGAGGTGAGTTTCTCTTTCTACTTGTCATGTTATAGATGTTAGAAGTCAAATCTGACTGAATTACTATCAGCCAGTTTACTAGACCTGTCTATAACAGTACTATGGGATCAGGTTCACAACTGTAACCTCTGGTCCTGACACATACAGGAGACATTTTATTTATATTTTGAAATAATAAAAAAAAAACTTTTTGAATTGTTTGGTAACAGATACCAGCACACCTTGTAGGACCACACTGATTTTTGATGGCAAGAATAGTGCTGCGGACGCTATACAGCCTTAACACCCCACAGGTGTTTGACGACTTTTCGTTAAAGTCCGACGTGCAAATGAAATTTTTTTTTTCATTAAATTGCTTCCCCCCCCCCCAAATTTACCATTTTTACAAGAGGTAATATGAAAAAATGCCCCCCCCCCAAAAAAAAAAAACATTTTTTAACCCCATTTCTTCTGAGTATGGAAATATTCCATGTGTGGATGTAAAGTGCCCTGCTGGCGCACTACAATGCTCAGAAGAGAAGGAGCGCTATTGGGCTTTTGGAGAGAGAATTTGTTTGGAATGGAAGTGGGAGGCCATGTGCATTTACAAAGCCCCCCGTGGTGCCAGAACTGTGGACCCCCCCCCCCCACATGTGACCCCATTTTGGAAAATACACCCCTCACAGGGTTGAATAAGGGTTGCAGTGAGCATTTACACCCCACTGGAGTTTGACAGACTTTTGGAACATTGGGCTGTGCAAATGAAAAATTTTATTTTTCATTTTCATTGACCACTGTTCAAAAAATCTGCCAGACACCTGTGGGGTATAAATGCTCACTGTACCCCTTATTACATTACGTGAGGGGTGTAGTTTCCAAATTGTGCTCACATGTTGGGGGAAGGGGGGGTCCATTGTTCTGACACCATGGGGGCTTTGTAAATGCATGTGGCCTTCAATTCCGGACAAATTCTCTCTCCAAAAGCCCAATGGCGCTCCTTCTCTTCTGAGCATTGGTTGTGCGCCAGCAGGGCACTTTACGTCCACATATGGGGTATTTCCATACTCAGAAGAAATTGTGTTACACATTATGGGGTGCTTTTTTCCTATTATCCCTTGTGAAAATGAAGAATTTGGGATAACATCATCCAATTTTTACATCCAACTTTAACGAAAATTCTTCAAACACCTGTGGGGTGTTAAGGCTCACTATACCACTTGTTACGTTCCATGAGGGGTGTAGTTTCCATAATGGGGTCACATGTGGGTGTTTTTTTTTTGCGTTTATGTCAGAATCGCTGTAAGGATCAGCCACCCCTGTGCAAATCACCTCAAATGTACATGGTGTGCTCTCACTCCTGAGCCTTGCTGTGCGCCTGCAGAGTATTTTACATCCACATATGGGGTATTTCCGTACTCAGGAGAAATTGTGTTACAAATTTTGGGGTCTTTTTTTCCTTTTACCTCTTGTGAAAATGCAAAGTATGGGGAAAAACCAGCATGTTAGTGTAAAAAAATGGAGAGAAAGCCCTCCAAAATTTGTTAGGCAATTTCTCCCAAGTACGGAAATAGCCCATATGTGGCCCTAAACTGTTGCCTTGAAATACGACAGGGCTCTGAAGTGAGAGAGCGCCATGCGCATTTGATGCCTGAATTAGGGATTTGCATAAGGACGGAGACGGATGCAAGAATTGCCTTGCCTCCGATACCAAAATTACCCTACGGCAGTGCTTATTGGGGGGGGGGGGGCACTGGGTAGTGGTATATGTAGTGTTTTACTTTTTATTTTGTAGTTGTAGTGTAGTGTAGTGTTTTTAGGGTACATTCATATTACAGCGAGTTTCCCACTGGGAGTTTGAGCTGGGGCGGCAAACCTTCAGCTGTTGCAAAACTACAACTCCCAGCATGCCCTTTGGCTGTCTGTTCATGCTGGGGGTTGTAGCTATGCAGCATCTGGAAGCACACTGGTTGCAAAACACTGAGAGTTTGTTATTTAACAGTGTTTCGCCTCCAGCTGTTTCAAAACTACAATTCCCAGCATGTACGGTCTATCAGTGCATGCTGGGAGTTGTAGTTTGCAACAACTGGAGGCACATGATTGCGAAACACAGAGTTAGGTAACAAACTCAGCGTTTTGCAACCAGTGTGCCTTCAGCTGTTGCGAAAGCTACAACTCTCAGCATGCAGTGACAGCCGAAGGGCATGCTGGGACTTGTAGTTATCCAACAGCTGGAGGCATACTACTAAAACTCCCAGCATGCCCTTTGGCTTCCCATGCATGCTGGGGTTTGTAGTTATGCAACAACTGGAGGCACACTGGTTGCAAAATAGTGGGAGTTTGTTACTTAACTCAGTGATTCGCAACCAGTGTGCCTCCAGGTGTTTCAAAACTACAACTCCCAGCATGTACAGTCTGTCAGTGCATGCTGGGAGTTATAGTTTACAACAGCTGGAGGCACTGGTTGTGAAACACTGAGTTAAACAAACTCTGTTTCGCAACCAGTGTGCCTTCAGCTGTTGCAAAACTACAACTCTTAGCATGCACTTACAGCCGACGGGCATGCTGGGACTTGTAGTTATGCAACAGCTGGATGAACACTACTGCAACTCCTAGCATGCCCCTTTGGTAGTTTGTGCATGCTGGGGGTTGTAGTAATGCAACAGCTGGAGGCACACTTTTTCATAGAAAATGTTTACCTCCAGCTGTTGCATAACTACAACCCCCAGCATGCACAAACTATCAAAGGGCATGCTGGGATTTGTTGCTAAGCAACAGCAGGAGGTCAGCCTTGCCTCCTGCTGCTGCGCACGCTGGATCCTCCTGCCTCCACTGAGTCCGCTCGTGAGGCCCCGAACCTGCCGCCAATGGTGGGGATCGGGGGCCCCTGCCTCATGTAACGACTCCCGGCACCCGCTCTCGCCCTCTGGTACAGGGGCAAAGTGAGTGCCGTTCGGGATACCCCCACAGCAGGAGTCCTGACATGTCGGCGGTAACGGATGATCGTGAGGTGGCACCAGTCAAATAGCAAATCGCCGAAGTGAATTGATGGTGGGAGGGGGGGGGGGTGTCTCAGCAGGCATCGCGGTACGCCCTGTGCCCTTAAGTACCAGGACGTCAGGGTGTACCTGTACGCCCTCTATCCTTAAGGGGTTAACTCAGTACACAGTAGGTAAAAATATTTTAAATTGCTCACTTTAATTAAAGGGGTATTCTGGCAAAAAAAAATTTTTCTTATATCAACTGGCTCCAGAAAGTTAAACAGATTTGTAAATTACTTCTATTAAAAAATCTTAATCCTACCAGTACTTATCAGCTGCTGAAGTTGAGTTGTTCTTTTCTGTCTGACCACAGTGCTCTCTGCTGACACCTTTGTCTGTCTCAGTAATTGTCCAGAGTTAGAGCATATCCCCATAGAAAACTGCTCCTTGTCAGCAGTGAGCACTGTTGTCAGAAAGAAAATAACAACTCAACTTCAGCAGCTGATAAGTACTGGTAGGATTACAAAAATTTAATAGAAGTAATTTACTAATCTGTTAAACTTTCTGGAGCCAGTTGATATGAAAAAAAATGTTTTTCACCGGAGTACACCGTTAAAAAACCTTTTGCAGTAAGATATTGCTCAAAGAAATTGCAGAGGAGCAACATAACTTCCCGGTTCCCCCACAGACACCACCATGTCCTCCGGGTTCTAGGCAGCAAGCAGCTTCTTCCTGCAGCCATTGGATGCCAGGAAAATTTCTACCTCTGGGACACGCATAATGCCATCATTCATTTTTCTCATCCCCAAAAAAGAGACACTTCTAACCTCTAGGTGCTACAGACAGTGTCATGCCTGTGGCATAGAAAAGGTCAAAACTTAAAGGGGTACTCAAGAAAGTTAAACAGATTTGTAAATTACTTCTATTAAAAAAAATCTTAATCCTTTCAGTACTTATTAGTTGCTGAATACTACAGAGGAAATTATTTTCTTTTTGGAACACAGTACTCTCTGCTGACATCTCTGTCCATTTTAGGAACTGTCCAGAGCAGCATATGTTTGCTATTTCCCCTACTCTGGACAGTTCTTAAAATGGACAGAGAAGTCAGCAGAGAGCACTGTGCTCGTGATGTCAGCAGACAGCTCTGTGTTCCAAAAAGAAAAGAATTTCCTATAGTATGGCCAAACCATTAACATTTCCATCTGTCCTTTTACTCCACAGTGCAGAAAAATCCCCCCTAGTTGTGCTGCTGAAAGGACTATGGGTAAACGGATTTAGATTCTGAATTATTACGTTCTGATGACAGTGTCCCTATGAACACCCACCAGTTCAATTAATCCGAATATTCATCCCCATAGGGTTCAGAAGACTTTTCAGGGGTCTGACTGCTAGATTTGAATTACATACCTAAAAGTAATATTATTTATTAGTCATTTTCCTAGCATTACTAATAACTATTTCTTATTAAACCTTTTGTAATCCATAGGTATACTAAAACGTGTGGCAAATGATGCATCATAATCGCTTACAAAATGGACACCATAATTCTAAGTCTGCTTCTATTTAAGGGTCTTTTCCAGGTATGATGATAATTAGATATTTTGAAAACCTTTGACTTTTTGGTTGTTTCTGAAGCTTTCTTAGACACACAAGCATGGTCACCTCTCTAGCTCAAAGGAAAAGCAACCTTAATTCCACTATGCTGATCGTTCATGTGTTGTAACTAGAAAGAGGAGGGTTAAAGGAGATCTGCAGTGGTATATAACATATCCCCTATCTGCAGCACAGGTAATAAGTGTTTGATCACGGCGGGGGGGGGGGGGGGGGGGGGGCGACTGCTGGGACCCTCCACGATCTTCTGTATGGGGCCGTGGCTCTCCACGTGAAGGAGACAGCGACTGACACGCCCCCTCCATGTGTCTCTATAAGAGAGGTGGAGATGTAGCATTCATGCATCCCCGCCTCTCTCATGAGCTGAATAAAGGGGGAGTGCCTATTAGGGATCGACCGATATCGTTTTTTTAGGGCCGATACCGTTAATCTGTGGAGGTTAGGGTCGATAGCTTATACCGATATTCCGGTATAAGTTATCGGCTATTTACCCCCACCCCCACCGCTGTAGATAATTGATTTAAAGCGGGCGCTTTAAATCAATGAACTGCAGCGGCTTTTGCAGTGCCATAGACCGCCGCCGCCACCCGATTCTCTCCCCCTGCCTGTCCGGGGGTCCTGAGTCCTATCACCATAACTGCCCCCCCGCCGCACCGCTCCGCGCCCCCTACCGCCCCACCACGCCGTGTCGCACCCCCCCCCCCCCACTGCACCGGCCTGGACCCATTGCCTCCCCCATCCCCGGTTTTATAATTACCAGTTCCCGGGGCCCGGGGTCCACTCTACATCTGGCTCCTGTGGCGTCCTCCTGAGCTGTCACTGTGCGCACTGACGGTCACGTCACGTCATGTCACTCGTCAATGCACACAGCGTAACGCAGGCGCAGCAGGAGCCAGAGGTAGCGTTGAACCCGGGCCCTGGGAACAGGTAATTATAAAACCGTGGATGGGGGAGGCAATGGGGCCGGGGCGGTGCAGTGGGGGGTGCGACGCGGTGCAATAGGTCGGTGGGGGGGGGCTTGGTGCGAGGGGCGGGGCATTATCGGCATATCAGCAAGGTAATTGCCGATATCGATAATGCCCAAAATCGGCCAAACCGATAATCGGGCAATCCCTAGTGCCTATCGACCCCAGTGAGGTCGACGACACAAGCACTAGCTTCCCAGAGCCGTGGCAGTGAAGTGAACACGTACAGACAGATACACTTACAGACACACACTACAGACAGATACACTTACAGACAGATACACTTACAGACAGATACACTTACAGACACACACTACAGACAGATACACTTACAGAGAGATACACTTACAGACACACACTACAGACAGATACACTTACAGACAGATACACTTACAGACACACACTACAGACAGATACACTTACAGACAGATACACTTACAGACACACACTACAGACACACACTACAGACAGATACACTTACAGACAGATACACTTACAGACACACACTACAGACAGATACACTTACAGACAGATACACTTACAGACAGATACACTTACAGACACACACTACAGACAGATACACTTACAGAGAGATACACTTACAGACACACACTACAGACAGATACACTTACAGACAGATACACTTACAGACACACACTACAGACAGATACACTTACAGACAGATACACTTACAGACACACACTACAGACAGATACACTTACAGACAGATACACTTACAGACACACACTACAGACAGATACACTTACAGACAGATACACTTACAGACAGATACACTTACAGACACACACTACAGACAGATACACTTACAGACAGATACACTTACAGACACACACTAAAGACAGATACACTTACAGACAGATACACTTACAGACACACACTACAGACAGATACACTTACAGACACACACTACAGACAGATACACTTACAGACAGATACACTTACAGACACACACTACAGACAGATACACTTACAGAGAGATACACTTACAGACACACACTACAGACAGATACACTTACAGACAGATATACTTACAGACACACACTACAGACAGATACACTTACAGACAGATACACTTACAGACACACACTACAGACAGATACACTTACAGAGAGATACACTTACAGACACACACTACAGACAGATACACTTACAGACAGATATACTTACAGACACACACTACAGACAGATACACTTACAGACAGATACACTTACAGACACACACTACAGACAGATACACTTACAGACAGATACACTTACAGACACACACTACAGACAGATACACTTACAGACACACACTACAGACAGATACACTTACAGACACACACTACAGACAGATACACTTACAGACAGATACACTTACAGACACACACTACAGACAGATACACTTACAGACTGATACACTTACAGACACACACTACAGACAGATACACTTACAGACTGATACACTTACAGACACACACTACAGACAGATACACTTACAGACACACACTACAGACAGATACACTTACAGACACACACTACAGACTGATACACTTACAGACACACACTACAGACAGATACACTTACAGACACACACTACAGACAGATACACTTACAGACTGATACACTTACAGACACACACTACAGACAGATACACTTACAGACTGATACACTTACAGACACACACTACAGACAGGTACACTTACAGACACACACTACAGACTGATACACTTACAGACACACACTACAGACAGATACACTTACAGACACACACTACAGACAGATACACTTACAGACTGATACACTTACAGACACACACTACAGACAGATACACTTACAGACAGATATACTTACAGACACACACTACAGACAGATACACTTACAGACACACTCACCTGGCCGTCCGGAGTTTCTTCTTTCCTGTGGCGGCCGGGAATGATGTGCGAAGTCGCTGACATCCTCTTGTGTGGGTCTGTGGAGGAACGCCACTTGCATGACGTCCCCCGTCAGTCCCGGCCGCAGGCTCACGGTTTTAAAGGCAGAGGCAGGGCCAAGACATTGTGCTGCCTGGGTCCAAGAATGAAATGCTGTCCCTCTCGCCCCCAAGAAAAAACACATATATATATATATATATATATATATATGTATAGTTAACATGACAATACTGTAAACCTAAATACATAAACCTAAATATACTAGTTGTGCAGTTACCAATTGATACCACTGAACAAGGAGCAAATATTGCAATATTGTAACCTGATCAGATCGGGCATACTGAGACCAACAATACCAATAATACCAGTATAACAAGATAGATATTACCACTATTACACCTATAAAAGGGACACATTTTACCGCCATACAAGGACCATTACACCACAAAGCGACTAGTTACTGGATAATTCCATTATACTGTTATTATATAAAATCCACTTTATACAAACCAAGATTCCCCAACTACCTCAACCCCCCCCCCCCCCCCCAATACATTGACCATATAAAGGTATATACAGGATCTGTATACCATATAAGTGATTGTATACAGGACCATATAGAGGCATATACCAGCTGTATAAAGATCTGTGTACTATTTAAGTGATTAAAAGTACATTTAGGGACTCACAATCACATGATGTCTTCTTCAGGGGAATCAACCTGTGCCATTTTAATTATCCCCCCAATCCCCCTGTGCCATTTCATTAACCTGTCCATCATCTTAGCCATTTCATTAACTCCTCTCACCCCTGTGCCATTTCATTAACCCCCTCTCCCCTCTGTGCCATTCCATTAACCCCCCTCCCCTCCTTCCCCCTGTGCAAATTCATTAACCCCCTCCCCTCCTCCCCCTGTGCCAATTCATTAACCCCCTCCCCCTGTGCAAGTTCATTAACCCTCTCTCCCCTCCACCACACGGTGCCAATTCATTAACCCCCCACTGTGCCAATACATTAACCCTCTCTCCCCTCCTCCCCACTGTGCCAATTCATTAACCCCCTCCCTCCGCTGCTGTCTCACCTTAACACACACTCACCTGGCCTGTGAGTCCAGCAGGGTCAGCAGGGTCCGCAGTGTGTGCCCCTTCTCCTCTCCTGTGGCGGCTGTGACTGACGTGTGACGTCAGTGACGTCTTCCTGTGCGGGTCAGCAAAGGAACGTTGCAGATGCCGCAGGAGAGAGGAATGTTGTGAATAAGTAGGGGCAGGGCTAATTAAAGTGGTCGTGGCGCCGGCCCGGCTGACTATTATGCAGTTCCCGCTTTGGAGCAGTGAGCAGCAGTGCAACCCGAACTACTTAATAGTCAGCCGGGCCTGCCTGGACCGCGGCGGTGGCCAAAAAAAAGGCAGCAAAGTTCCACCCCTGCAAACTGCCTCCTAGGACCAATGGTAGGGCTGGCCCTGGACTGGCGCCAGCTAGTTGCTTTAGCGTGGGGCTAAGGGCTAGCTGCTTTGAGCCCCCAGGAAGGACAGGGTCCAAGGCAGCTACCCCTTTTGCCCCGCGTTAAAGACTGCCCTGGTGGGGAGTCCCATCGGTCAGACCCCCGTGATCAAACACTTATCCCCTATCTTGGGGAAAAGAGATAGGCAATTGAAATATAACATAACTGCCCCTCCTCTTCCTCAACATCATTTGTCAAAAGAGAGTTGGGAGACCCCAGTACACTTTTCATGTTAATCTTTCCAAAGGTGAGGAACCCATAGGTGGGACCCACACCTACCAAGTATTCATGGCATATCCTGTGCTAGGTCATGTTCACACAGTGGAAAATGTGCGCAATGTCTGCCTGGAAAACACAGGCAGACATTCTGCACATTTTAATGTTCCATCGGGCGCTAGGACTGTTTGAAAATGCGTCATCTCATAGACGGCAATGCGTTTTCAAGTGAAATTCTCAGAAATATATGTCTATTTTTCCTGTGGACACCATAATTGGGATTTTCGCTGTGTAAACAGTGCAGCAGAATCCTTTTGAAATGAATGCAGTGGAAATTCTACCATGTGAACATAAGCTTACACAGAAATACTCCTTTACGCAACATGTTCATTAGCTACCATAAAGTACCTCCAGACAAACTTTGCTAGTATTGTTGATAAAGATATTTTTAATGCCAGGTTTAAGATCTCAACAGTCTATGTTTATCAGTTGATACACATAACTCTGCACACTACAGCATTTATGGGAATCTCTCTAACCCTACCCAATGGATGCATTGCTACTGTGCAGAAATGCCCACTGTGATATAAACATAGGGAAAGTGCCCCCAAATTTTTTAGATAATTATAAAAAAAACTTTCAGACACTTTTTTTAGCAGCATCACTACAAAAAGAATAACAATGTACAGAGATAAAACTGTGTTTGGTATCACAGTGTATAATGTTACCTAATTTTGTTTGTATGTAAACTGGACATTATGGCTTATGTGAATGTTTCACAGATATCCCCAAAACCATATTTTTCAGATGGTACAGAACGTGCAGTGTGGAGGTAAAGGAACAGAAAATGTTGCACTCAGAGTGGAGTGGCATACGTTTCCTGAAAATCTGAATCCTGATAGTTATTTTGTGTTATGTAACACAAATAGCGAACACCCTCAGGTAAATGCTTGTACTTGTGTACATGTGTCTGTAAATTCAAGGATAATTTTTCTGATCTTTTTTCATTATTAGTGATGAGCGGCATACGCCATATTCGAATTTGCGATATTTTGTGAATATATGGACGAATATTTGTCCTATATTCTCAAAATTCGCATATTCGCTATGTTCGTTCTCTTTTTCATTCATGTGAAAATTCGTTATGAAATTCGCATAGTGCACATGCGTGATTATATCTTTCACCTAAAAGAAGGGAGGGATCAGTGTCCTCTGACTGGAAGTGCCGATATTCGTGAATATTTGCGAATATTTGCATATTCACGAATAGTTGCATATTTGCATATGTTGGTATATTCGCAAACAACTAAAAAAAACAACAACTATATATATCACTATATTCTAAATATTTGCTAAATCACGAAGTGCTGATATTCACAGTAAAAATTAGCATTTCGAATATTCGCGCTCAACACTATTCATTATCATTAATAAACAATTTTGGTGCACCCATATAACAGTTAACATTAACGGGGTATTCCAGTGCTGTAGACAAATTTCAGGGCCCTAGTAAAAAAAAAAATACTCTCTACCTACCACTGGTCCCCAGCTGGTCTTGTCACAGCTCTGGCTTTTCCTTTTTTGGTCCTCTGGCACTGGACTCGGAGTAAGGATCGCCTCCAATATTGGTAAGTATATATATATTTTTTTGCTATTTTTTTTTTCTACAGTGCATGAACACTATTAACATAACAAACTCTTTTAAAACTTCCAGTAAATTTAATCATAACCTGGGAGAAGTTAAGACTTTCTGGGGAAGAAAAAAAAAAAATTAAGAAATTGGTGCATCCTGGTATTTTAATGATTTGTCACTGACAAAGCTGATATGTGGTGTGCATCAATTATGCTGTCACTCCTAAGGAAGAATAATAAAATGCTGGGAGCATTGCCTTGTGTTGGATTTAAACAAAAAGATTAGTGAAATGTTTTACATCAATCACTGTTAAACATTTGGAAACTAAACTTGCTGTGAGAAGCAAGAATTTACCGATTGGTATTTTAACACTAATCTAACCCATTTGTTTTATTTTGACATTATTTTATGTTTAATTATTATTATACTGTGGCATGTTCGCTGCCTATGAAGCGAGCGCAGGAGCTACTATCAGCAGCTGGAAACTCACTGCTAATGGCGGACATCATTGCATGTCTTCCATTAAAGGACAACTGCAGCGGAATTACACTTATCCCCTATCCACAGGATAGGGGATAAGTGTTTGATCACGGGGGGTCCGACCGCTGGGACCCCCCTCGATCTCCCTAATGGGGCGCCGGCATTAGCGCCCATAGTGACATACCGTTCTATGGGGGATGCGGGGAGGCATGAATGCTGCCTCCCCGCCTCTCCCATAGAGATGTATGGAGGAGGCGTGCCGGCCGCAACATCATGATGCGGCTGGCACGCCCCCTGCACGGGAGAGCCGCGGCCCCGTACAGGAGATCACCGGGGGCCCCAGCGTTCGGACCCCCCGCGATCAAACACTTATCACCTATCTTGAGGATAGGGGATAAGAGTTTGTACCGCTTCAGATGTCCTTTAACCTTCTATATGCCGTAATTAGGGATGAGCGAATCGAATCTGACGAATCCAAATTCGTTAAAAATTTTAGGAAAAATTCGATTTGCAACAAATCCAAATATCGCCACGTTTTGATAAAACAAATCGCTTCATTAAACTCCATTTAGTGCGGTCCAGTCTCCAGGGCATCTAAAATGGTGGATCCACATGTGAGGACAAGGGGCAAGGAACTCTGGTAAGGCAGGTAGGCGGGATGACCCTGAATCACATGCCGCATGAAGCCTATCAGCTGCCAGCCACCCCTGTGATGTCACAGCCCTATATAATAATCAGCCATTTTGATGCCAGCTTTTCCAGCATTTTATGTCAGAGAGAGCGTTTTATTGCAGAGACAGATAGAGCAGTGTGTGTATGTGTTGCACAGAAAAACAGCTTCACAGCAGTGATTCACCACAAGCCCAAATCACTACAGAAAAGCACTGACAGGGAAGGGAGAGAGAGAGTGGGAGTGGGAGAGGGAGAGCGAGAGAGAGGGAGAGGGAGAACTGTTGGGTGTACTACACAGCAACTCTGTACAGCTGCAGTGTGGTGTACAGCAACTCTAAAGCTTAGTTATAGGGGCCAGTTAGGTTGAGCACTTAAGCCATTGTCACCTGCTATTAGTGCATAATAATACTGTACTGGGCTGTACTACACAGCAACTCTGTACTGCTGCTGTGGGGGTGTACAACAACACTAAAGCTAATATGGGCCAGTTAGGCTGAGCACTAAAAGCCATTGTCACCTACTGTTAGTGCATAATAATACTATACTGGTCTGTACTACACAGCGACTCTGTGCTGCAGCACTAGTGTGTACTACAACTCTAAAGCTAACAGGGGCCAGTTAGGGTGAGCATGAAAAGCCATAGTCACCTGATTTCTGTGCCTAATACAGGTTGCTTAGCGGAGCGTGTTGTCCTCTCATAAGTGTAACCTGTGCGTACATAGGTGTGTATGTTTTTTTTCTCCTTTCAACTTAATTTGGGCTTACTGTGAAAGGCCAGCCAAAGCTACACACTCGTTTTTGTAGCCTAATACAGTTGTAAGCGGAGCATATTGTCCACCTCTCATATGTCTAAACTGCACGTACACCTACGTTGTGTACGTTTTTTTTTTTGTTAAACTTATTTAGGCCTAGTTACTGTGAAAGCCCAGCCAAAGCTACACACTTGTTTCTGTAGTCTAATACAGATTTAAGCGTAGTGGAGTGCATAGTGTAAACTCTCTCATAAGTGTAAAATAGACGTACAAATTTGTTTTCCTGTTAAACTAATTTGGGCGTAGTTACTGTGAAAGACCAGCCAAAGCTACATATTTGTTTTTGTAGTCTTATACAGTTTGTAGCGGAGCATATAGTCCTCCTTTCATAAGTGTAAACTGTACAGAAAACTATGCGGTGTCCTTTATATTTTTCCTATTAAACTAATTTGGGCCTAGTTACTGTGAAAGGCCATCCAAAGATACACACTTGTTTCTGTAGTCTAATACAGTTAGAGTCTAATAAGGGTAGTGGAGCGTATTGTCCTCCTCTCATAAGTGTATACTGTACGTACACCTACGTGGTGTACGATTTTGTTCCTGTTAAAGTAATAAAGGCCTAGTTACTCTGAAAGGCCAGCCAAAACTACACACCTGCTTTTGTAGCCAAATACAGTGTTAAGCGTAGTGGAGTGTATTGTCCTCTTCTCATAAGTGTAACATATACACACTCAGCTGGTGTATAAGTATGTCAGGCAGAGAAGTGCCAGGATGTGCATAGAGGATTGGCAGAGGCCTAAATTCATCAGGCAGAGGTCGCAGCAGACTAGGGGTGAGTGGCAGCAGGAGTCACAGCGAGAGGCCTGAGCTCCCAGTATCAGCTAGCGGTCGTGTTTCGACCAGTAACCCATCTGCCGTCATTGATTGTTTAACTCGGTCATCCATTTCATCACAAGTGACATCTGACACCCCCAGTCAACACTCGGTGGGTTTCACAAACACAACCATCAGTTGGCATGGCCCGGGAGCAGTTCCTGTCCTCCCATTGCCAAGAAGTGGAGGAGACATGCGCTGCTTCCTCCGCTAGGCGAGCAAGTAGTGATGAGGAGAGTGGCGTGGGAGGGAGTGTTGCGAGTTTTCAGGCTTCTGAAGCAGACCCTGTTGAGGAACATGGGGACAACGTCAGTGACGTGCAGACACAACTCAATGATGAAGCAGATAGCACTTGGGAGCCTGGTGCATTAGGGGATTCATCATCATCAGGAGAAGAGGGTTGCAGGTTGCCCGTGAGGTAGCAGCTGAGCCAGCAAGGTGGTAGCATGGTTGGCAGTCAGCATGGTGGCAGAAGTGGAAAGTCTGGAGCATTGGTGCATTGGGTAGACCACCTGCTTCGTGGGAGCCTACCCTCCTGGGAGGTAATGGAACAGTTTTTCGTCAAGCATCCGGAGGATGTTAACCTGGCCACATGCAAGATGGCCCTGTGTCAACATATGCAGCTTCACCATAATGCGGCCTGGTATAACCGTGGCTCGGATGCGGTGGTCCAGCCTGCTGCATCCCCCCATGGCACGCCTCTCCCTGTTTCAGCCAGCCAAGGCTCCACCACCTCAGCTGAAAGGAGCTGTCTGTCATACCCATCGTCTGTGGGTCCAGATGCTCCTGCTCCTCTTACATTGAGTCAGCCATTCCTCCAGCAATCCATCAGTGAAGCCATGTCCAAGAGACAACAGTATGCACCCATTCATCCAACGGTGCAGAAGCAGAATGTGCTCCTGTCCAAGTTGCTGGTGCTGCAGTCCCTCCCTTTTCAAGTGGTGGACTCTGCACCTTTCAGAGAATTGATGGCCTGTGCCGAGCCGAGGTGAAGAGTCCCAAGCCATCATTTCTTTGAGAAAAAGGCAGTACTGTCACGATGCCGGCTGGCAGGAGGTGGATCCTCTGTGCCAGAGAGGGATTGGCGTGGACCGTGCTAGTGGACCGGTTCTAAGTCACTACTGGTTTTCACCAGAGCCCGCCGCAAAGCGGGATGGTCTTGCTGCGGCGGTAGTGACCAGGTCGTATCCACTAGCAACGGCTCAACCTCTCTGGCTGCTGAAGATAGGCGCGGTACAAGGGAGTAGACAGAAGCAAGGTCGGACGTAGCAGAAGGTCGGGGCAGGCAGCAAGGATCGTAGTCAGGGGCAACGGCAGGAGGTCTGGAACACAGGCTAGGAACACACAAGGAAACGCTTTCACTGGCACAATGGCAACAAGATCCGGCGAGGGAGTGAAGGGGAAGTGAGGTATAAATAGGGAGTGCACAGGTGAACACACTAATTGGAACCACTGCGCCAATCAGCGGCGCAGTGGCCCTTTAAATCGCAGAGACCCGGCGCGCGCGCGCCCTAGGGAGCGGGGCCGCGCGCGCCGGGACAGGACAGACGGAGAGCGAGTCAGGTACGGGAGCCGGGATGCGCATCGCGAGCGGGCGCCACCCGCATCGCGAATCGCATCCCGGCTGGAGACGGTATCGCAGCGCACCGGGTCAGTGGAGCTGCCCGGAGCGCTGCGGTAGCGAGAGTGAAGCGAGCGCTCCGGGGAGGAGCGGGGACCCGGAGCGCTCGGCGTAACAGTACCCCCCCCCTTGGGTCTCCCCCTCTTCTTAGAGCCTGAGAACCTGAGGAGCAGACTTTTGTCTAGGATATTGTCCTCAGGTTCCCAGGATCTCTCTTCAGGACCACAACCCTCCCAATCGACCAGGAAAAAGGTTTTCCCTCTGACCTTCTTGGAGGCCAGTATTTCTTTAACGGAGAAGATGTCCGAGGAGCCGGAAACAGGAGTGGGAGAAACAAACTTAGGAGAAAAACGGTTGATGATAAGTGGTTTAAGAAGAGAAACGTGAAAGGCATTAGGAATTCGAAGAGAAGGAGGAAGAAGAAGTTTGTAAGAGACAGGATTAATCTGGCACAAGATTTTGAAAGGACCAAGATAGCGTGGTCCCAATTTGTAGCTAGGGACACGGAAGCGGACATATTTAGCGGAGAGCCATACCTTGTCTCCAGGAGAAAAAATGGGGGGAGCTCTTCTTTTTCTATCAGCAAACTTCTTCATGCGTGATGAGGCCTGTAAAAGAGAATTTTGGGTCTCTTTCCATATGGTGGAAAGATCACGAGATATTTCATCCACAGCGGGCAAATCAGAGGGCAAGGGAGTAGGGAGGGGGGGAAGAGGGTGACGGCCGTACACCACAAAAAATGGGGATTTGGAGGAGGATTCAGAGATTCTGAAGTTATACGAAAATTCGGCCCATGGTAGAAGATCTGCCCAGTCATCCTGGCGGGAGGAAACAAAATGGCGTAAATAATCACCCAGGACCTGGTTAATTCTTTCTACTTGCCCATTGGATTGAGGATGATATGCAGAGGAAAAGTTTAATTTAATCTTGAGTTGTTTACAGAGAGCCCTCCAGAATTTTGACACGAATTGGACGCCTCTATCCGAGACGATCTGCGTGGGCAACCCGTGAAGACGAAAAATGTGTACAAAAAATTGTTTTGCCAACTGAGGCGCTGAAGGAAGAACAGGAAGAGGGATGAAATGTGCCATCTTGGAGAATCGATCAACGACCACCCAAACAACAGTGTTGCCACGGGATGGGGGTAAGTCCGTAATAAAGTCCATACCAATCAGAGACCAAGGCTGTTCGGGGACAGGCAGAGGATGAAGAAGACCAGCGGGCTTCTGGCGAGGAGTCTTATCCCGGGCACAAACAGTGCAGGCTCGTACAAAATCCACAACATCCGTCTCCAGAGTCGGCCACCAATAGAAACGAGAGATGAGTTGCACGGATTTCTTGATACCCGCATGACCTGCGAGATGGGAGGAGTGACCCCATTTGAGGATTCCGAGGCGTTGGCGTGGAGAAACGAAGGTCTTCCCTGGAGGAGTTTGCCTGATGGAGGCTGGAGAAGTGGAGATCAGGCAGTCAGGGGGGATGATGTGTTGCGGAGAGAGCTCTACTTCCGAGGCATCCGAGGAACGAGAGAGAGCATCGGCCCTAATGTTCTTATCGGCAGGCCGAAAGTGAATTTCAAAATTAAATCGGGCAAAGAACAGAGACCACCTGGCCTGGCGAGGATTCAGCCGTTGGGCAGACTGGAGATAGGAGAGGTTCTTGTGATCGGTGTAAATAATAACTGGAAATCTTGATCCCTCCAACAGATGCCTCCATTCCTCAAGTGCTAATTTAATGGCTAGAAGCTCTCGGTCCCCGATGGAGTAGTTCCTCTCAGCTGGAGAGAAGGTCCTAGAAAAAAAACCACAAGTAACAGCATGCCCGGAAGAATTTTTCTGTAGAAGGACCGCTCCAGCTCCTACAGAGGAGGCATCAACCTCCAATAGGAAGGGTTTAGATGGGTCAGGTCTGGAGAGCACGGGAGCCGAAGAAAAGGCAGACTTGAGCTGTTTAAAGGCGTCTTCCGCTTGAGGAGGCCATGACTTAGGATTGGCATTCTTTTTGGTTAAAGCCACGATAGGAGCCACAATGGTGGAAAAATGTGGAATGAATTGTCTGTAATAATTGGCGAACCCCAAAAAACGTTGGATAGCACGAAGTCCGGAGGGGCGTGGCCAATCTAAGACGGCAGAGAGTTTGTCTGGATCCATTTGTAGTCCCTGGCCAGAGACCAAGTATCCTAGGAAAGGAAGAGATTGACATTCAAACAGACATTTCTCCATTTTGGCATACAGTTGATTGTCACGAAGTCTCTGAAGAACCATGCGGACATGCTGGCGGTGTTCTTCTAGGTTGGCAGAAAAAATCAGGATATCGTCCAGATATACAACAACACAGGAATATAAGAGATCACGAAAGATTTCATTAACAAAGTCTTGGAAGACGGCAGGGGCGTTGCACAGGCCAAAGGGCATGACCAGATACTCAAAGTGTCCATCTCTGGTGTTAAATGCCGTTTTCCATTCATCCCCCTCTCTGATGCGAATGAGATTATAGGCACCTCTTAAGTCTAGTTTGGTAAAGATGTGGGCACCTTGGAGGCGATCAAAGAGTTCAGAGATGAGAGGTAGGGGGTAGCGGTTTTTTACAGTGATTTTATTAAGACCGCGGTAGTCAATGCAAGGACGTAGAGAGCCATCTTTTTTGGACACAAAGAAAAATCCGGCTCCGGCAGGAGAGGAAGATTTGCGGATAAAGCCCTTCTTTAAATTTTCCTGGATATACTCAGACATAGCAAGAGTCTCTGGGACAGAGAGAGGATAAATTCTGCCCCGGGGTGGAGTAGTACCCGGGAGGAGGTCAATAGGACAGTCATAAGGCCTGTGAGGAGGTAAAGTCTCAGCTTGTTTTTTGCAAAAAACATCCGCAAAGTCCATATAGGCCTTAGGGAGACCGGTTACAGGAGGCACCACAGGGTCACGGCAGGGAGTACTGGGAACCGGTTTAAGACAGTCCTTGGAACAAGAGGGGCCCCAACTCTTGATCTCCCCAGTGGACCAATCCAGGGTAGGGGAGTGGTGTTGAAGCCAGGGTAGTCCAAGGAGAATTTCGGAAGTGCAATTGGGGAGGACCAAAAACTCAATTTTTTCATGGTGAGATCCGATGCACATTAGGAGGGGCTCCGTGCGGAAACGTATGGTACAGTCCAATCTTTCATTGTTAACACAATTGATGTAGAGAGGTCTGGCGAGACTGGTCAGCGGGATGTTGAACCTGTTGGTGAGAGAGGCCAAAATAAAATTTCCTGCAGATCCGGAATCCAAGAAGGCCATAGTAGAGAAGGAGAAGGTAGAGGCGGATACCCGCACAGGCACAGTAAGACGTGGAGAAGCAGAGTTGACATCAAGGGCTGTCTCACCTTTGTGCGGGGTCAGCGTACGTCTTTCCAGGCGGGGAGGACGGATAGGACAATCCTTCAGGAAGTGTTCGGTACCGGCACAGTACAGGCAGAGATTCTCCATGCGGCGTCGTGTCCTCTCTTGAGGTGTCAGGCGAGACCGGTCAACCTGCATAGCCTCCACGGCGGGAGGCACAGGAACGGATTGCAGGGGACCAGAGGAGAGAGGAGCCGGGGAGAAAAAACGCCTCGTGCGAACAAAGTCCATATCCTGGCGGAGCTCCTGACGCCTTTCGGAAAAACGCATGTCAATGCGAGTGGCTAGATGAATGAGTTCATGTAGGTTAGCAGGGATTTCTCGTGCGGCCAGAACATCTTTAATGTTGCTGGATAGGCCTTTTTTAAAGGTCGCGCAGAGGGCCTCATTATTCCAGGATAGTTCTGAAGCAAGAGTACGGAATTGTACGGCGTACTCGCCAACGGAAGAATTACCCTGGACCAGGTTCAACAGGGCAGTCTCAGCAGAAGAGGCTCGGGCAGGTTCCTCAAAGACACTTCGAATTTCCGAGAAGAAGGAGTGTACAGAGGCAGTGACGGGGTCATTGCGGTCCCAGAGCGGTGTAGCCCATGACAGAGCTTTTCCAGACAGAAGGCTGACTACGAAAGCCACCTTAGACCTTTCAGTGGGAAACTGGTCCGACATCATCTCCAAGTGCAGGGAACATTGAGAAAGGAAGCCACGGCAAAATTTAGAGTCCCCATCAAATTTATCCGGCAAGGATAGTCGTAGGCCTGAAGCGGCCACTCGCTGCGGAGGAGGTGCAGGAGCTGGCGGAGGAGATGATTGCTGAAGCTGTGGTAGTAGCTGCTGTAGCATCACGGTCAGTTGAGACAGCTGGTGGCCTTGTTGCGCTATCTGTTGTGACTGCTGGGCGACCACCGTGGTGAGGTCGGCGACAACTGACAGAGGAACTTCAGCGGGATCCATGGCCGGATCTACTGTCACGATTCGGCTGGCAGGAGGTGGATCCTCTGTGCCAGAGAGGGATTGGCGTGGACCGTGCTAGTGGACCGGTTCTAAGTCACTACTGGTTTTCACCAGAGCCCGCCGCAAAGCGGGATGGTCTTGCTGCGGCGGTAGTGACCAGGTCGTATCCACTAGCAACGGCTCAACCTCTCTGGCTGCTGAAGATAGGCGCGGTACAAGGGAGTAGACAGAAGCAAGGTCGGACGTAGCAGAAGGTCGGGGCAGGCAGCAAAGATCGTAGTCAGGGGCAACGGCAGGAGGTCTGGAACACAGGCTAGGAACACACAAGGAAACGCTTTCACTGGCACAATGGCAACAAGATCCGGCGAGGGAGTGAAGGGGAAGTGAGGTATAAATAGGGAGTGCACAGGTGAACACACTAATTGGAACCACTGCGCCAATCAGCGGCGCAGTGGCCCTTTAAATCGCAGAGACCCGGCGCGCGCGCGCCCTAGGGAGCGGGGCCGCGCGCGCCGGGACAGGACAGACGGAGAGCGAGTCAGGTACGGGAGCCGGGATGCGCATCGCGAGCGGGCGCCACCCGCATCGCGAATCGCATCCCGGCTGGAGACGGTATCGCAGCGCACCGGGTCAGTGGAGCTGCCCGGAGCGCTGCGGTAGCGAGAGTGAAGCGAGCGCTCCGGGGAGGAGCGGGGACCCGGAGCGCTCGGCGTAACAAGTACCAGCCCTGCACAGTTCTTGGGCCAGTTCTTGAGTCTGTCGGTGTGTACCAAAGCGCCGACGTGTGGAGCTGTAACTACGGTCAGGGACAATACATGTACTTTACGGCTCACTGGGTGAATGTGGTTCCTGCACAGCCTCAACAGCAACTTGGACAGGTCACCGTGCTCCCGCCTCCACGCTCTCAGGCTGTTGGTCCTATGACGGTGTACGACTCCGTCTCTTCATCCTCCACCATGTCCTCAGCCTCCATTGCACCAACAAGTCTCAGTGCCCCTCCAGCATACCATGTGTGCAGGGCACGGTGGTGTCACGTTGTTCTTCACATGGTTTGCTTTGGGGAATAGAGTCACATAGGGGAAGAACTGCTAAAAGTAATTCATCAAGAAATCTAATCATGGCTTACTCCATGAAAACTGGAAAGGGGAACAATGGTGACCGACAACAGGAAGAACATCTTGTCTATGCTGCGTCAAGGAAGCCTGAGCCATGCGCCCTGCATGGCACACATGTTCAATCTGGTTGTCAAGAGGTTCCTTAAGTGTTCCCCTCCTCTGCAAGACATTCTAACAATGGGAAGAAAACTTTGCATGCACTTTAGCCACTCGTAAACTGCAAAGCACACCCTTCTTGAGCTGCAGCTTCAGAATGGTATCCCCCAACATAGTCTAATTTGCAACGTTTTCACACGTTGGAATTCCACCCTCCATATGTTGGACCGACTATATGAACAAAGAAAAGCCATCACCAATTTCTTGATGATCCAAGCGCATAGGGGGACTCCCCTGTGTAACTTCAATGTCAACCAGTGGCAGCTCATACGTGACACCTGCCATTTGCTCATGCCCTTTTAGGAAGCCACATTATTAGACAGTCGCCTGGAATATGGGGTAAACAACGTAATTCCACTGCTTCATCTACTGCAACATGTGTTGGAAACAATGGCTGGTCAGGGCACTGGAGACGTGGCACCTACATCTCATGCCACATGAGCCCTATGGGGGCTTAACTGGAAGAGAAGGAGGAGGGGCACAGTGGAGCACAGGCTGGGTTTCACAAAATGGGTGGTTTTTCTAGTCATCTGACAGGAGAGGAAGAGCAGGAGCAGGCTGTGGAGCTACAGGGGGATGAGGAAGACGAGACAGAGGACCCAGACACACTGTGGCAGTATGCAGTGGAGATGGAGGCAGGGAGTCTCTCCGAGTCACTTGCACAAATGGCACGATGTATGCTCACTTGCTTGCGTAGTGACCGCCGAATTGTCACCATTCGGCAGTGGGATGACTTCTGGCTCTCCAACTTGTAGGACCCTCGCTACTGGCACAAAATGAGGCCTTTTTCTACACCCACTTAGAGGGAGGACAAACTGACCTACTACAGAGACATCCTACATAGTCAGTTGGCCGATGCCTATCTGCGCCATCGTCCATTCTCTCTCAGGTCTGACTCGGCCCTCTGCGCTCACCTTCCGCTGCTGGGGAGGGGAGGGGTACCAGTACCAGCTCCATCAGCAGTAGCCTGAGTCTACAGTTGTTGATGAGTAGCATTCTTCACCCGCATAGTGAAGCAACTCATCAGCAGGTAGACCTGGAGCAGGACCTGAACCAGAAGGTGGTGGCATACCTTGACATCACCCTGCCAAACACACTTTGAAGATCCGCAACTGCAAAGTGGCCGCAACTAGCAGAGTTTGCCCTGGAAAAGCTGTCCTGCCCGGCCAGTAGTGTGCCATCAGAGCAGGTGTTTGGTGCGGCGGGGGCCATAGTAACCCCAAGGAGAACTTGTCTGTCCACGAAAAATGTGGAGAGACTGGCCTTTGTGAAGATGAATCAGCCAGGATTTCCACCCACCGATGCCTGATGCATCAGAGTAGATTGAGCATGGTGCCACACCAACACTTCACAAATATGGATAGTGCAGAACATATTTAAGGTGCTGCTTCCCAGTTACAGAAATTCCTCTGGATAAGACCACATGTAAGTATTGAGGATATGCATTAGCTAAGACTTAACTTTTATTAGGATAAAATATATGGACCCCATTTTTTTTTTTATCTAAGAAAAGGAAAGGTGTGCAAAAAAACACCATGTGCCACCTACACCACCAAGTATTGATGTGATGCAAAGACCTAAAAGGTGTAAGGGAACAACGTATGGTCCATTGTAACAGGTGGGCGGAAAAATTTCCCCTGTAAGGCCCTATTCTCGCACTATTAATTCCTTCTTGGCAAGTGTTATTCGCCCTAAAAAGGTCAGCCCCACACAGAAACCTCCCCCTATTTCCAACAAAGAACCCTGGGAAATGGCAGTGTTTTTAGGTGGAAAGAGAGAGAGTTTCCTGTGTGGGGCCACCCTTTTAGGGCAAGTAACACTTGCCAAGAAGGGAATAAAAAATGCGAGAGTATGGCTTTACAGGGGAAGTTTTAACCCCCACCAGTTACAATGGACCATAGGTTATTCCCTTCCACCTTTAAGAGGTCTTTGCATCACATCAATACTTGGTGGTATAGGTGGCACGTGATGTTTTTTGCACACCTTTCCTTTTGTTAGATTTAAAAAAAAATTGGGTCCAAATATTTTAGCCTAAGAATAATATTACGTAAGTAATTAAAGTAAAGTTTTACGTAATGCACATCCTCAATACTTACTTGTGCACACTAACACTGTTACGCCGAGCGCTCCGGGTCCCTGCTCTTCCCCGGAGCGCTCATGGCGTTTCTCTCTCTGCAGCGCCCCGGTCAGACCCGCTGACCGGGAGCGCTGCACTGACATTGCCGGCGGGGATGCGATTCGCATAGCGGGACGCGCCCGCTCGCGAATCGCATCCCAAGTCACTCACCTGTCCCGGTCCCCGGCTGTCTCGTCCTGGCGCGCGCGGCTCCGCTCCTTAGGGCGCGCGCGCCAGCTCTCTAAGATTTAAAGGGCCAGTGCACCAATGATTGGTGCCTGGCCAAATCAGTCTAATTAGCCTCCACCTGCTCCCTGTCTATTTTACCCACTTCCCCTTCACTTTCCTGACGGATCTTGTTGCCATTGTGCCTGGAGAAAGCGTTTATTGTGTTTGCCATTACTGTGTTCCTGGCCTCTTGCTATATCCATTGACTACGAACCTTGCCGCCTGCTCCGACCTTCTGCTACGTCTGACCTTGCCTCTGCCTAGTCCTTCTGTCCCACGCCTTCTCAGCAGTCAGCAAGGTTGAGCTGTTGCCGGTGGATACGACCTGGTTGCTACCGCCGCAGCAAGACCATCCCGCTTTGCGGCGGGCTCTGGTGAAAACCAGTAGCAACCTAGAACCGGTCCACTGACACGGTCCACGCCAATCCCTCGCTGACACAGAGGATCCACATCCAGCTAGCCGAATCCTAACAGTAGATCCGGCCATGGATCCCGCTGAGGTTCCGCTGCCAGTTGTCGCTGACCTTACCACGGTGGTCGCCCAGCAGTCGCAACAGATTGAGCAACTTGGACAACAGTTCGCCCAACAAGGACAGCAGCTGTCGCAGTTGACCGCCATGCTACAGCAACTTCTGCCACAGCTACAGCAGCAACCATCTCCTCAGCCAGCTCCTGCACCTCCTCCGCAGCGAGTGCCCGCTCCTGGCCTCCGCTTGTCCATGCCGGACAAATTTGATGGGGACTCTAGACTTTGCCGTTGTTTCCTGTCACAATGTTCCCTACATTTGGAGATGTTGTCGGACCATTTTCCTACAGAACGGTCAAAGGTGGCTTTCGTGGTCAGTCTCCTGTCTGGGAAGGTCCTGTCATGGGCCACACCGCTCTGGGACCGCAATGATCCTGTCACTGCCTCCGTACAGTCCTTTTTCGCTGAGATTTGAAGTGTCTTCGAGGAACCAGCCCGAGCTTCCTCTGCCGAGACTGCCCTGCTGAACCTGGTCCAGGGTAATTCTTCAGTAGGCGAGTACGCCATCCAATTTCGTACTCTCGCCTCCTAATTATCTTGGAATAACGAGGCCCTCTGCGCGACCTTTAAAAAAGGCCTATCCAGTAACATCAAAGATGTGCTGGCCACACGAGAATTTCCTGCCAACCTGCATGAACTTATCCATTTGGCCACCCGCAATGACATGCGTTTTTCTGAAAGACACCAGGAGCTCCACCAGTGGGCACCTCTCTCACAGTATCCTATGCAGTCTACCCCTGTGCCTCCTGCCGAGGAGGCTATGCAAGTGGATCGGTCTCGCCTGACCCATGAAGAGAGGACTCGCCGCAGAGATAAAAATCTATGTTTGTACGGCGCTAGTACCGAACATTTCTTGGTGGATTGCCCTATTCGTCCTCCACGTCTGCGAAACGCACGCACGCACCCAGCTCACGTGGGAGTGGTGTCTCTTGGTCTGAAGTCTGCTTCTGCACGTCTCACTGTGCCCGTATGGATTTCTCCTTCTGCCAACTCCTCCTTCTCAGATGTGGCCTTCTTGGACTCTGGTTCTGCGGGAAATTTCATTTTGGCCTCTTTTGTTAACAAGTTCAACATCCCTGTGACCCGTCTTGCCAAGCCGCTCTACATTTCCTCGGTCAACGGAGTGAAATTGGACTGCACTGTGCGTTATCGCACAGAACCCCTGCTCATGAGCATTGGACAGCATCACAAAAAATTGAACTTTTTGTTTTGCCCAACTGCACCTCTGAAGTCCTCCTTGGTCTGCCATGGCTCCAACGCCACTCTCTTACCTTTGATTGGACCACCGTGGAGATCAAGAACTGGGGTGCTTCTTGCCACAAAAAATGCCTCACATCTGCTCTCAGTCCTGCCAGTCAAACCCCTATGTCTCCTCCTATACCTGGTCTCCCCAAGGCCTATCAGGACTATGCCGTGCCTCCTCATAGCCCCCGTCCTGGTAACACTCTGCCCCGTGCCAAGCCTCACCCTCGGCCCCCCCTCCCCATTCCCACTCCTTCTGAACTGTCTGCCGTTGATGAGCATAACCTGGACTTCACTGTCCCCCAGAAGGAGACTCTACAATCGCTCCCAATGTCCTCGTCCTATGTGGAGCGACATCCGGACAAAAAGAGGGGGAGACCTAAGGGGGGGGGGGTACTGTTACGCCGAGCGCTCCGGGTCCCTGCTCCTCCCCGGAGCACTCGCGGCGTTTCTCTCTCTGCAGCGCCCCAGTCAGACCCGCTGACCGGGAGTGCTGCACTGACATTGCCGGCGGGGATGCGATTCGCATAGTGGGACGCGCCCGCTCGCGAATCGCATCCCAAGTCACTCACCTGTCCCGGTCCCCGGCTGTCTCGTCCTGGCGCGCGCGGCTCCGCTCCTTAGGGCGCGCGCGGCTCCGCTCCTTAGGGCGCGCGCGCGCCAGCTCTCTAAGATTTAAAGGTCCAGTGCACCAATGATTGGTGCCTGGCCCAATCAGTCTAATTAGCCTCCACCTGCTCCCTGTCTATTTTACCTCACTTCCCCTTCACTTCCCTGCCGGATCTTGTTGCCATTGTGCCTGGAGAAAGCGTTTATTGTGTTTGCCATTACTGTGTTCCTGGCCTCTTGCTATATCCATTGACTACGAACCTTGCTGCCTGCCCCGACCTTCTGCTACGTCTGACCTTGCCTCTGCCTAGTCCTTCTGTCCCACGCCTTCTCAGCAGTCAGCGAGGTTGAGCCGTTGAAGGTGGATACGACCTGGTTGCTACCGCCGCAGCAAGACCATCCCGCTTTGCGGCGGGCTCTGGTGAAAACCAGTAGCAACCTAGAACCGGTCCACCGACACGGTCCACGCCAATCCCTCGCTGACACAGAGGATCCACATCCAGCTAGCCGAATCCTAACAAACACTTTTAAAAAAGAAACTGTTTTCTTCTGCCTATCTGCCTCAGCTACTATTATGATTCTGACACTCGCCCGATGCCACACATCTGATGCCAAGTTCTCCTTCTTTCACCCACCATCATCACCAGGTACTGGTTTTGCTACCCACCGCCCCACTCACCGGGTCACTTTCAGGACTCTTGATGCTGCTGATGCCACCTCCAGGCTGTGTCATTCTGCCACTATATGTTCTCCTCATGCTGATGCCACCTCCAGGCTTTGTCATTCTGCCACCATATGTTCTCCTCATGCTGATGCCACCTCCAAACTGTCTCACTTATTCACCATATGTTCTCCTCATGCTGATGCCACCTCCAGGCTGTCTCATTCTGCCACCGTATGTTCTCCTCATGCTGATGCCACCTCCAGGCTGACTCCTTCTGCCACCGTATGTTCTCCTCATACTGATGCCACCTCCAGGCTGTCTCCTTCTGCCACCATATGTTCTCCTCATGCTGATGCCACCTCCAGGCTGTCTCATTCTGCCACCATTTGTTCTCCTCATGCTGATGCCACTTTCAGGACTCTTGATGCTGCTGATACCACCTCCAGGCTGTGTCATTCTGCCACTATTTGTTCTCCTCATGCTGATGCCACCTCCAGGCTGTGTCATTCTGCCACTATATGTTCTCCTCATGCTGATGCCACCTCCAGGCTTTGTCATTCTGCCACCATATGTTCTCCTCATGCTGATGCCACCTCCAAACTGTCTCACTTATTCACCATATGTTCTCCTCATGCTGATGCCACCTCCAGGCTGTCTCATTCTGCCACCGTATGTTCTCCTCATGCTGATGCCACCTCCAGGCTGACTCCTTCTGCCACCGTATGTTCTCCTCATACTGATGCCACCTCCAGGCTGTCTCCTTCTGCCACCATATGTTCTCCTCATGCTGATGCCACCTCCAGGCTGTCTCATTCTGCCACCATTTGTTCTCCTCATGCTGATGCCACTTTCAGGACTCTTGATGCTGCTGATACCACCTCCAGGCTGTGTCATTCTGCCACTATTTGTTCTCCTCATGCTGATGCCACCTCCAGGCTGTGTCATTCTGCCACCATATGTTCTCCTCATGCTGATGCCACCTCCAGGCTGTCTCACTCATCCACCATATGTTCTCCTCATGCTGATGCCACCTCCAGGCTGTCTCCTTCTGCCACCATATGTTCTCCTCATGCTGATGCCACCTCCAGGCTGTCTCCTTCTGCCACCGTATGTTCTCCTCATGCTGATGCCACCTCCAGGCTGCCTCCTTCTGCCACCATATGTTCTCTTCATGCTGATGCCACCTCCAGGCTGTCTCATTCTGCCACCGTATGTTCTCCTCATGCTGATGCCACCTCCAGGCTTTCTCATTCTGCCACCGTATGTTCTCCTCATGCTGATGCCACCTCCAGGCTGTCTCCTTCTGCCATCGTATGTTCTCCTCATGCTGATGCCACCTCCAGGCTGTCTCCTTCTGCCACCATATGTTCTCCTCATGCTGATGCCACCTCCAGGCTGTCTCATTCTGCCACCATTTGTTCTCCTCATGCTGATGCCACCTCCAGGCTGTGTCATTCTGCCACTATGTTGTCTTTTCATGCTTCTACCACCTCCAGGCTGTGTCATTCAGCCACTATATGGTCTTTTCAGGCTGCCGCCACCTCCACGCTGTGTCATTCAGCCACTAAATGGTCTCCTCATGCTTCATCCATCTCCAGGCTGTGTCATTCAGCCACTATATGGTTTCCTAATGCTGCTGCCAGCTCCAGGCTGTGTCATTCAGCTAACATATGGTCTCCTCATTCTTCTGCCACCTCCATGCTGTGTCATTCAGCTACTATATGGTCTTCTAATGCTGCCGCCACCTCCACACTGTGTCATTCAGCCACTATATGGTCTCCTCATGCTTCCGCCACCTCAACGCTGTGTCATTCAGCCACTTTATGGTCTCCTAATGCTGCCGCCACCACCAAGCTGTGTCATTCAGTGACTATATGGTCTCCTAATGCTGCCGCCACCTCCACACTGTGTCATTCAGCCACTATATGGTCTCCTCATGCTTCCGCCACCTCAACGCTGTGTCATTCAGCCACTATATGGTCTCATCATGCTTCCGCCATCTCCACACTGTGTCATTCAGCCATTATATGGTCTCCTCATGCTGCCAACACCTCCATGCTGTGTCATTTAGCCACTATATGTTCTCCTCGTGCTTCTGCCACCTCCAGGCTGTGTCCTTCAGCCGCTATATGGTCTCCCCAAAAATTTGCAACATTGGGGTTTTCAATTTCCCCAACACAAATAGTATTTTTTGGTTGCACCATACATTTTATGGTAAAATGATTGATGTCATTACAAAGGACAACTGTTTGCACAAAGAACAAGCCCTCATACTGGTCTGTGGATGAAGTTATGATTTTTAGAAGGCGAGGAGAAAAAAAAGAAAACGTAAAAATAAAATTTGCTGAGTCCTTAGGACAAAATGGGCTGAGTCATTAAGGGGTTAAAAACATTTTCGTTTTATAATTGATGAAAAGTGACTTGTAAAATTGTTGATAAAATAAATAAAATTTTAATAAATAATTTCGATACATAAAAGCCAGATAAGAAGTACTGAATGGAAGGCAACTCTTGTCACTACAATCTCATGGCATGAAGGACATTTCCAAAACAATCTGCATGTCATACTGAATAGCAGTATTATTTCACTAACACAGCACACTCCCTATGTGTGTTATGACCAGGCACAGTGTTCTGCATCCCTATTGAGGCTCTCTATAGCCCAGAAATAGCCATTTTTAATAGCGATTCACCACAACCGAAGGGAAATTCGCTCAATAGGCCGAATTCAATTTTCCAAACATTCGCCCATCTCTAGCCACAATCAATGCAGATAAAGTAGGAAAATTTAGATGCCAGCAGGATCAGGCTGCTCATCTAACCCCCACTGTCTGATCATGAGGGGGATCGATGGGTTTACATGGCCGCCAGAGGATCTTCCATTTTCTTGTACAGTCTGCTACAGAATCTTCTATCTTCTTGTACAGACTGCCACAGGATCTTCCATGTTCTTGTACAGACTGCTACAGGATCATCAATCTTCTTGGACAGACTGCCACAGGATCTACCATTTTCTTGTACAATATGCCTAGGCAGGCTGTACAAGAAGAATACCAATAGTACTGATACTATGTACTATGTTATTGCTGAATAGTGCATGCAGTTGAATTATTGCACATAATAGTCCCCCCATCGGGACTTAAAGGAAATCTGTCACCAGTGTCACCTGCACTAACCTGTCGGTACTGACAGGTAGTGCAGGTTAAACTGATGACAACGGTACTCACCTTGTCCCGGTCCGTGGCGGGGATCTCCTGTAATCTTCTCCGGTATCTTTATTTATTGTCACCTCCAGCGGAAATGTCCAAACACTAACTGGTAAAAAATATAGAGAGGCGGTAATCATTGGATTTTGTCTTCATTTTAGTCTATAATTTTTTTGCATGTGCTGTTTTGTGCAAAAATTCTGTGAAGTGATTTTTGCTAAACTTTATTGGTTGTGTATGCAGTGGTCAAACATTTAAGTGTGAATTCCTCAAATATACGACACAAGGCACAGAGAAATTTGCATAGCTATACCACCCTAAGCAAAGCTCTAGAAAAAGGCTTGCTTTTAATCTCACGGCTTTCTTTAGTGTACTTACCACACATTGAGCGAACATTTAATACATTTACTGCAACTCCGTGAAAAACAACATAAAGAAATAAAAAACCTAAAGAAATGCAACTATACACAAAGACCAATGGACAATTTTCCCCATAATGTTTTAATGTGTATGATCCTCTTAATAAACAGTGTACATGTAAAAAAAAAATCTAATGACAAAAATGCTAATTTTTGGTCACATCACAGAAAAAAAAATTATAACAAGAGATCAAATAGTCCCATATAAGCAAAAATTGTGCCAATAAAACTACAGATCATGGTGTGAAAAATAAGCCCTCATACATATACCCCGTATATGGAAAAATAAAAAAAAGTTACAGGGGTTGGATTTTTTAAGTATCATAGAAGAGTAAGGACGGTGGAGGTATACCAGTGGTCAGAAGAAGCTCCGTTACCTGGCGTGAAATAGCTATGACCTTTTCCGGTGTTCAGAATCCTTGTCTGCCCATTTTTAAGTTGTAATGGCACCATGCAATAAAGAAGTTCCTGTTCACACAGTATACCGTGGTCAGTGCCTCCTGACTCTTCTATGCTACTTGGATGTGAACTATTTTCTACTGGGATTGAGCACCCGAGACGGTCCTGTGTTGGGATATTGTTTGCTTCTCACGTGGCTGACTATGGTGTTATTGGGGTGTGTGTGCATTAAAGGGGAACACCGGTGGAAAAATAATGTTTTCAAATCAACTGGTGCAAGACAGTTAAACAGATTTTTAAATCTTAACCCTCCTAGTACTTATTAGATGCTGCATACTACAAATCTAATACAGAGAAATTTGTGAAGTTCTTTCCAGCCTGACAACAGTGCTCTCTGCTGACACCTCTGTCAGTGCCAGGAAAGGTCCAGAGCAGGAGAGGTTTTCAATGGGGATATTATTCTAATCTGTACAGTTCCTGACACGGACAGAGGTGCCAGCAGAGAGCACTGTTGTCAGACATAAAAGAAATTCACAAATTTTCCTGTTTTTGGCTACTTTCACACTATGAGTATTCATCCGGTATTAAAGGGGTTGTCCACTGCCCTGCCTTCCGGAGCTCCACTTGCAGCGTCCGGAAGTTTATTACTCCGAACACTGTGTGCGGGCTTCCATGTCCCTGCTGTGTGCGGGTCCGCCCCCTCAACGAAAGTTTATGGGAAGGGGCGTGACAGCAAGGGGGCGGGCGTGATGTCATGAGGGGGCGGCCTCGAACACGGAAGCCCGCACACAGCTTTTGGAGTAATAAACTTCCGGACGCTGCGAGCGAAGCTCCGGAAAGGCAGGGCAATGGAGAACCCCTTTAAACATCCATTTTCTGTGTAAAAACGGATGTATAATAATGGATGAAATAACGGGTGCTAACAGCTGAATAACGTCCATCAAAATAACGGGAATATTAATCTGTAAAGACCCGTTATAACATCCATCATGTACGGCCGTTTTAACACCTCTGCCTACAGACTCCCACAGCCGGGACTACTACTACTCCCATCATGGAACATACTTGTTTCCATAATGGGAATAGTAGTTCCCCAGCTGCAGGAGTCTGCCGGTGGCTGGGGAGCATTAGTGTTTGTACTACTTCCGCCATCATAGAACAGACTCTGTTACATGATGGTGGTTGTAGTACAGGGGCTGAGGCAATGATTGCACCGGGTCTCACTTGTGTGACCCGATGCAATAAGAAATGATTAAACGGGAGCGGGCTGCATGCTGCGCTCCCCTGTGATGTACAATGTATTTTATTTTCATTTTTAAATTCCCAACTGGGTGCCCTGAATGGCCGGTACAGATGAGCCATTCAGGTCTCCCGGCAGGGTTTTTAAACTTCAGTGCATCCCCTTAAGTATATTCATTTTATTCTCCCATGTGTATATATATGATTACCCCCCTGCCTGCTGCCAAGGCATCTTCTCATTTTCTAGCGCTGTCACAGCGCACAGCAGGGACATGCCATTCCATTCCCTGCTGCTCATCTCCGTATCTAAGAGGAGCAGCGGAGAAGGGAGGGAGCCCCTTGTGCGCTGTTATAGCACTCCATTCCCTGCTGCCGTCACTGACCTGTACCCCCAATGCTGTCTCATTCATATATTCCCCACCGCCGCATGACTTGTCCCCGCTGCTGCCCGTCGGGTATGGAGATGAGCAGTGGGGAATAGACTGACATGTCACACTAACCAGTCCTGCAGCACCATCAGGCTTGTCCATTAATCATGGACAAGCAGACACACCAATCACCTCCCACCAACACAAGGGAGGGACACGCCCCCTTCCCCTGAGAGTATTTCTAACACTGTCAGCTTATGAAGGTATTTTTATAATAAATATAGGTGATAGATAAAAAAATATTTTTATAATAAATATAGGTGTAGATAAGGGTGCGTTCACACGGCCGTCTCCATTTTTTTTCACCGTTAAGGTTCTGTTGTTGCTGCTTGTAAAATAATCCCATTGATTTCAATCCGCTTGCACCCGACTGCACTCAATTCCATTTTTTTATGGGAGAAAATATGGTGCATGCAGTATTTTTTCTCCTGTCAAAAAAACAGAAGTAAAAATGGATACAGTAAATTTAACATTGAAGTCTATGGAAAACGGATATGCCTTTAATGTCATCCATTTGTATCAGTTTTTTCAATCCGTTTTTTTATCCGTTTTTTTATCCGTTTTTACTTCTGAGCATGCTCAGAACAACAAAAATATTTTTTTTGGGTTTATTAACTGAACAATAATGGATCAAAATGGATACAAAGGGATAACATCCGTTTGCATACGTTACTGTCCTTTTTTTTAAAGTCCATTTTTATTTTTGACGTGAGAAGGGTCTAGACGGCCGTGTGAACGCAGCCTAAAAAAGGTGTACATGGTCAGGATTAGGTACTAAGATATTATTTTATTTATTTTTTGTGGGATCTGACGGGCTTTAACCCCTTAACACAAAACTACGAGTACACCCGTCGGCTGCTGCTGAAGTGCGTTCGCGCAGAACGACGGGTATACCCGTCGTTCACATATTTGCAGCTGCTGCTGCATCCCGGGGGCAGAACTTTTCACCTCCGGTTGTTTCCGGCAGGTGAGAAGTTCGGCTTCACCCCTTCTCGCAGAACGACGCATTTATACGGTGGATAACGCGATAACTTAGCGCATTCCGCCGTATAAAGGTGGCATTCATTAAGTGCGCGCTCCCGCTGCGCTGATCGGGTTAATTAGCTAAAGTCCCGGGGTGTCTGCGGGAGACCACTCCTGCCCGACACCCTGGGATCCCGTTTGATTAACCCGATCAGCGATCGGGTGTGCAGGGGCGGTGATCCGGTGGTCCGCGGACCTCAGCGTCAGCGGCGATGGCGGGTGCATGGCGTTGGCGGGGGTAAGTGCCCCCGCCATCGCCATGCACTCGCCGCTGCCAGACCTCCGTCTAAGTGTGGAAGTCCGGGGAGAGCGGGGCACAGCGGGGTGAGAGAGAAGGGAAAGCAGTTGCTTACCCGGTGGCGGCTCCGGATGAGTGGGGATCCGGCAAGCTGCGCAGGGATCTGACTGGCCGGTGAGTGGTCGACAGTGGCCCTCAAGACGATGCAAAACTACAACTCCCAGCATGTCCAGACAGTCTGGGCATGCTGGGAGTTGTAGTTTTGCAACATCTGGAGGACCACTGTTTGGAGACCACTGTGTAGTGGTCGCCAAACTGTGATCCTCCAGATGTTGCAAAACTACAACTCCCAGCATGCCCGGCTGCAAATGGCTGTCTGGGCATGCTGGGAGTTGTAGTTGTGTGCCTCCAGCTGTTGCAAAACTACAACTCCCAGCATGCCTAGACAGCCAATTGCTGTCTGGGCATGCTGGGATTTGTAGTTTTGCAACATCTGGAGGATCACAGTTTGGAGACCACTACACAGTGGTCTCCAAACAGTGGTCCTCCAGATGTTGCAAAACTACAACTCCCAGCATGCCCGGCTGCAAATGGCTGTCTGGGTATGCTTGGAGTTGTAGTTGTGTGCCTCCAGCTGTTGCAAAACTACAACTCCAAGCATGTCCAGACAGCCAATTGCTGTCTGAGCATGCTGGGATTTGTAGTTTTGCAACATCTGGAGGGCCACAGTTTGGAAATCACTGTGCACTGGTCTCTAAACTGTAGCCCTCCAGATGTTGCAAAACTGCAAATCCCAGTATGCCCAAACAGCTGTCTCGGCATGCTGGGAGTTGTAGTTGCGTACCTCCAGCTGTTAACTACATCTCCCAGCATGCCCTTCGGCGATCAGTACATGCTGGGAGTTGTAGTTTTGCAACAGCTGGAGGCACCCTGGTTCGAAAATACTGAATTGGATAACAGAACCTAACTGAAGGTTTTCCAACCAGTGTGCCTCCAGCTGTTGCAAAAGTACAAATCCCAGCATGCACAGTCTGTCATTACATGCTGGGAGTTGTAGTTTTGCAACAGCTGGAGGTTTGCCCCCCATGTTAATGTACAGGGTACATTCACATGGGTGGGTTTACAGTAAGTTTCCTGCTTCAAGTTTGAGCTGCGGCAAATTTTCTGCCGCAGCGCAAACTCCTAGCGGGAAGCTCACTGTAAACCCATCAGTATGAATGTACCCTAAAAACACTACACTACCACATAATAAAGGGTAAAACACTACAAAAACACCCCCTTACACTGCCCCCCCCCAATAAAAATAAAAAAAACGTATCGTACGGCAGTGTTTCCAAAACAGAGCCTCCAGCTGTTGCAAAACAACAACTCCCAGCATTTCTGGACAGCCACTGACTGTCCAGGCAAGCTGGGAGTTTAGCAACAGCTGGAGGCACCCTGTTTGGGAATCACTGGCATAGAATACCCCTATGTCCACCCCTATGCAATCCCTAATTTAGTCCTCAAATGCGCATGGTGCTCTCTCACTTCGGAGCCCTGTCGTATCTCAAGGAAACAGTTTAGGGCCACATATGGGGTATTTCCGTACTCAGGAAAAATCATGTTACAAATTTTGGGGGCTTTTTCTCCCTTTACCCCTTATGAAAAGGAAAAGTTGGGGTCTACATCAGTCGGTTAGTGTAAAAAAAAAAAATTTTTACACTAACATGCTGGTGTTGCCCCATACTTTTTATTTTCATAAGAGGTAAAAGGAAAAAAAGACCCCCAAAATTTGTACGGAAATACCCCATATGTGGGCGTAAAATGCTCTGTGGACGCACAACAAGGCTCAGGAGTGAGAGCACACTATGTACATTTGAGGTCTAAATTGGTGATTTGCACAGGGGTGGCTGATTTTACAGCGGTTCTGACATAAATTTTGCCACATGTGCTTACAAAGCCCCCATAGTGCCAGAACAATGGACCCCCACCCACATGTGAACCCATTTTGGAAACTACACCCCTCACGTAATGTCATAAGGGGTGCAGTGAGCATTTACGTCCCACAGGTGTCTGGCAGATTTTTGGAACAGTGGTCCATGAAAATGGAAAATTTAATTTTTCATTTACACAGCCCACTGTTCCAAGGATCTGTCAAACACCAGTGGAGTTTAAATGCTCACTGCACCCCTTCTGTGAGGGGTGTAGTTTCCCAAAAATTCTGTGAGGGGTGTGGTTTCCAAAATGGGGTCACATGTGGGGGGGTCCACTGTTCTGGCTCCACGGGGGGCTTTGTAAACGCACATGGCCCCTGACTTCTATTTCAACCAAATTCTCTCTCTATAAGCTCAATGGCACTCCTTCTCTTCTGAGCATTGTAGTGCGCCAGCAGAGCACTTGACGTCCACACATGGGGTATTTCCATACTCGAAATGGGGTTACAAATTTTGGGGGGCATTTTCTCCTATTACCCCTTGTAGAAATGTAAAATTTGGGGAAAATCAGCATTTTAGTGAGAAAAAAATAAAAATTCATTTACACATCCAACTTTAACTAAAAGTCGTCAAACACCTGTGGGGTGTTAAGGCTGACTGTACCCCTTGTTACGTTCCTTGAGGGGTGTAGTTTCCAAAATAGTATGCCATGTGGTGGTTTTCTTGCTGTTCTGGCACATAGGGGCTTCTTAAATGTGACATGCCCCCAAAAACCATTTCAGAAAAACTCACTCTCCAAAATCCTATTGTCGCTCCTTCCCTTCTGAGCCCTCTAGTGCACCCGCCGAACACTTCACATATACATATGAGGTATTTACTTACTCGAGAGAAATTGTGTTACAAATTTTAGGAAGATATTTCTCCTTTTACCCCTTGTAAAAATTCAAAAACTGGGTCTACAAGAACATGAAAGTGTAAAAAATGAAGATTTTAAATTTTCTCCTTCACTTTGCTGCTATTCCTGTGAAACACCTTAAGGGTTAACACACTTACTGAATATCATTTTGAATACTTTGAGGGGTGCAGTTTTTATAATGGGGTCATTTGTGGGGTATTTCTAATAAGAAGGCTCTTCAAATCCACTTCAAAACTGAACTGGTCCCTGAAAAATTCTGATTTTGAAAATTTTGTGAAAAATTAGAAAATTGCTGCTGAACTTTGAAGCCCTCTGATGTCTTCCAAAAGTAAAAACATGTCAACTTTATGATGCAATCATAAAGTAAACATATTGTATATGTGAATCAATATATAATTTATTTGGGATTTCCATTTTCCTTATAAGCATAGAGTTTCAAAGTAAAAAGAAAGAAAAATGTTCAAATTTTTCATCAAATTTTGGAATTTTTCACCAAGAAAGGATGCAAGTATGAACGAAATTTTACCACTATCATAAAGTAGAATATGTCACGAAAAAACTATCTCGGAATCAGAATCAAAGGTAAAAGCATCCCAGAGTTATTAATGCTTAAAGTGACAGTGGTCAGATTTGCAAAAAAGGCCTGCGTCCATAAAGGGGTACTCCGCCCCTAGACATCTTATCCCCTATCCAAAGGAGTTCGCGAGTTCGCTCTGTGCGTAATGACGGGCGATACAAGGCACGGAGCAGCATGACATCATGGCTCCGCCCCTCGTGACATCACGGCCCGCCCCCTTAATGCAAGTCTATGGCAAGGGCGTGGCGACCGCCACGCCCCCTCCCATAGACTCGTATTGAGGGGGCGGGTCGTAATGTCATGAGGGGCGGAGCCATGACGTAACGATGCTCCGGCCCCTGTATTCCCCGTCATTACGTGTAGAGCTAACTCGTTCTGTGCAGTAATGACAGCGGGCTGCCGCAGCGGCAATCCCGGGGGTCCCAAGCAGCGGGACCACGGCAATCTGACATCTTATCCCCTATCCTTTGGATAGGGGATAAGATGTCTAGGGGCGGAGTACCCATTTAAGGTGAAAATGAGCTGCGTCCTTAAGGGGTTAAAAGTAGTAAAATAAAAAAAAAAACTATATAAATTACTTATCGTTGTAATTGTATGGATATAAAGAATAAAGATACTTGCCCTGATTTATCAAAATTGTGTGAGAGAAAAACTAGAGAATTTTAACACACAACAACGAATCACAGCTTAGCTTTCACTTTACCAGAGCGCCTCAAGATAAAAAAAAAGCTGAGCTGTGATTGGTTGTTATGGGTAAAATGTTTTTCTCTCACACAATTTTGATAAATCAGGCTCACTGGCAATTTTACTGTGCAGTACACTGCATTCATACAAAACCTCTTAAAAGTTGCAAAATTGTGGGCTCCCTCTGATTTTACCTTTATGACAGGGCCCAATTTTTCTAATATGGCATTTTTAATCTCTTTAAATAAATAGTATTAAATTTAACATTCTTTTACTGGGCACACAATTCTGAAATAGTTTCTTCGTGATATATAATACTTTATTTTGGTGGCAAATTTTTTGTTTAATGCATAAAACTTTTTTTGTGAAACCATAACTTTTTTTTTATTTTTCGTCCGACCGCAAGGGGCTTATTTTTTGTGGAATGAGCTGTACTTTTTATTTGCACCATTTTTTGCAATACATGCTACCTTTGAATCTTTTTTTATTCCACGTTTTGGACCAAAATTAGCGATTCTTTCACTTTTTTGTTGTTTTTTTATGGCGTTTTGTTTTTTCCGTGTCCGCACAAAGAATGAACAAGTTAATTCTTTGTGCGGAGTCCACACAGAATGCCCAGTCCTCTATGAAATGGTGCATTCCTGTGCGGTCCTAGCGTTGGCATATCGTGCGAATGTTGCAGAAAAGGTCGTAAACCCTTTGGAAAAAAACACAAATGTACACCAGCCCAGACTTGGCTTACAAAACTGCCTTTGGAGAACACATTTAAAAAAATAGCACAAAGATTTGCAACTGGAATCATAGGAGGAATTATACAAAATGTTGTCCTAAAGGGATTTTTTTTGTTTACGTGCACCAAATTTATCCATACGGACATTCCTCAGTCTGCGGGCACTGGCATAATTTGCCGGCGCTAGGAATGCACAGGAATGCATTGTCTCATAGGTGTCCGCAGACAGAATGATCAGGTTCATTCTTTCTGCGGGCATGGAAATTACGCCATGTGCACAGCAGAGCAGAATCCTGTTGAATTCAATGGGACTCTGCTGCAGCGGTACCCTCCTCGTGTGTCCTCAGCTGATTGGGACACCACACTTTCACCACGGTGGTCCCAATCAGCCTGACTGAGCTGCCGGGATATCTTTTTTTTACATTTTAGACAAGGCGATCAACTTTCATCGCCTTGTCTTAGGCGTTAATACTGGACATCACAGCGGATTGGTGATGTCAGGTATAAGCCACAGGTACCGGCCGTTACTAGGTACTGGGACCGACCCGATATGAAACGGGGTCAGCACGTGACCCCGTGCTATATGGCAGGAGCGGGTGCAGGGCGTACAGGTACGCCCTTTGTTCTTAACAGGTTAAGAGGTTAAATATTGTCCTATTAGGCTATGTTCACACAATGTTTTTTCAGACATACTTCATTAGTAAAAATGAGTCTGCAATTATTACATATTTGGGTTTATTTACTAACGTGATCCCGACTCTTTTTATTCGGGTTTTGCGGCCAAATTGTGTCACACGTCCCTTGCGACACAATTTGCAACCAAAAAACTAAACCCTCCCGTGGCCATGGGACAAAGTGGGCGTGGTCCCGACAAAAGGGGAGTGGCCCCGACAGTTTTGAAAAATCCCAACATATTTACTATGGTTTCCACAGAAAATGTGGTGGATTTGAGCTGAGGAAAACCCCACAGATCAGAACAGTTGTAAAAATAAAAATAAAAAAGCGTAGGGAAAAGTACAAAATGTAGGGAAAAATTGGTAAATACCTTGGGAAAATACCAGTCAGAAATCAAAACCCACAAAGAAACCTACACTCCACTCTTAGTAAATAAACCCCATTGGGCCTCATTTACTAAGAGTGTCAGGTTTTTACTAGTGGGAAAAGTTGTTTCAGACTTGCAGGATTCCTCTCTATTTACTATGGGGAAAAGTCGGGAACATTCTCTGACCAGCTTTTTCTAGGTGGATATTTCCAGCCATTTACCGACAGGATTTTCTGTGAATTCAATAGTAAATCGGCCGGGTTGTCTCAGACAGAATAACCAGACAAAAACTGGTCGGTTTCAGCTTAGTAAATGAGGCCCATTGTGTGCACAGACAACTATTTTCCCCTAGACTTACATCAAACACATTCATTGTAAAAAATGGGGACACAATTTTACGGATACATTTTTACAAATGAAATACACTGGGGGACATATTCAAAAATTACAGTAATTTTTTTATGGCAAAATTAGTCACTGATATTTTTCTCCTCAAAAATGTCCCTTTTATAATATGTTAGATTTAATTTTTGCACCACTTTTAGTTTTTTTTTGTGACACTTTTTTTTTGTATGTGACAAAATTGCAAACTGTAAATCTCTGAAAATTCAGGTGGGAACAAGATAATTCCATGTAACATTTACTGATTCCCACACAAACAACAACTGTGGGGAAGTCACATGTCTTAAGGGGCTTTGCTAGTTAAAACATTTGGGGCCCGAATCAAAAGACAAGTGTCCTGAATGTTAGATGCTGTGTGAATCCATACAGCAGTGTTTCCTTACCAGTGTGCCTCCAGCTGTTGCAAAACTGCAAGCCCCAGAATGCCCAGACAGCCATAGGCATGCTGGGATTTGTAGTTTTGCATCTTCGGTAGGCATACTGGTTGGGAAACACTGCCATACACTTTGTGATCTCAGGTTGCCTGCTCAGCCCCTCCCCCTGCTGGTCATGTGACTCCCACAGGTGAGAGGAAATCATGAGAGGCCACACAGTAGCAGAAGATTACAACAGGGCTGTCAGGTTACAAAAGTAAAAAGTATAAATACTGGCGGACATTTATCAAAGTGTCTAGTGTAGTTGTTTCCACCATTTTTGATAGTGGTTTTGCTATGTGTGCAACAAATTTATCAAAATGTCACAAGGACCGTGATAAATTTAATGCTTTCCTTAGTGTAGAGGTTTGTCTCACACCTCCTTTTAGATGGTGTAGATTTGCGCCTTGATTTAAAGTCGCAGTCAATAAATATGTGACCACTGCATGGTGAAAAGAATTAATGGTGTACTGCAAGACAACACTGTGAACAATGTCTATTTGAAAAGTTGCAAAAAAGGCGCAAACTTCCCCCCCCCCCCCCCCCACCTAAATTGCACTAAATATAGACAACAAAACAGATCTAAATGCAATGATAAATGTCCTCTACTGTGTCAGGCCACTGCCATTCTCTACTACAGTGACATCACAGTACTAGTACACACTGCATATTACCGTGTACTGTGACATCACAGTACTAGTACACACTGTGCATATTACCCTATACTGTGACATCACAGTACTAGTACACACCATGCATATTACCCTATACTGTGACATCACAGTACTAGTACACAACATGCATATTACCCTATACTGTGACATCACAGTACTAGTACACACTGTGCATATTACCCTATACTGTGACATCACAGTACTAGTGCACACTGTGCATATTACCGTGTACTGTGACATCACAGTACTAGTACACACTGTGCATATTACCCTATACTGTGACATCACAGTACTAGTACACACCATGCATATTACCCTATACTGTGACATCACAGTACTAGTACACAACATGCATATTACCCTATACTGTGACATCACAGTACTAGTACACACTGTGCATATTACCCTATACTGTGACATCACAGTACTAGTACACACTGTGCATATTACCCTATACTGTGACATCACAGTACTAGTACACACCTTGCATATTACTTTATACTGTGACATCAAAGTACTAGTACACACCGTGCATATTACCCTATACTGTGACATCACAGTTCTAATACACACTGTCCATATTACCCTATACTGTGACATCACAGTACTAGTACACACTGTGCATATTACCCTATACTGTGACATCACAGTACTAGTACACACTGTGCATATTACCCTATACTGTGACATCACAGTACTAGTACACACTGTGCATATTACCCTATACTGTGACATCACAGTACTAGTACACACCATGCATATTACCCTATACTGTGACATCACAATAATAGTACACAACATGCATATTACCCTATACTGTGACATCACAGTACTAGTACACACTGTGCATATTACCCTATACTGTGACATCACAGTACTAGTACACACTGTGCATATTACCGTGTACTGTGACATCACAGTACTAGTACACACTGTGCATATTACCCTATACTGTGACATCACAGTACTAGTACACACAATGCATATTACCCTATACTGTGACATCACAGAACTAGTACACAACATGCATATTACCCTATACTGTGACATCACAGTACTAGTACACACTGTGCATATTACCCTATACTGTGACATCACAGTACTAGTACACACTGTGCATATTACCCTATACTGTGACATCACAGTACTAGTACACACCTTGCATATTACTTTATACTGTGACATCAAAGTACTAGTACACACCGTGCATATTACCCTATACTGTGACATCACAGTACTAATACACACTGTGCATATTACCCTATACTGTGACATCACAGTACTAGTACACACTGTGCATATTACCCTATACTGTGACATCACAGTACTAGTACACACTGTGCATATTACCCTATACTGTGACATCACAGTACTAGTACACACCGTGCATATTACTCTATACTGTGACATCAAAGTACTAGTACACACCATGCATATTACCCTATACAGTGACATCACAGTACTAGTACACACTGTGCATATTACCCTATACTGTGACATCACAGTACTAGTACACACTGTGCATATTACCCTATACTGGGATATCACAGTACTAGTACACACCGTGCATATTACTCTATACTGTGACATCAAAGTACTAGTACACACCGTGCATATTACCCTTTACTGTGACATCACAGTACTAATACACACTGTGCATATTACCCTATATTATGACATCACAGTACTAGTACACCCTGTGCATATTATCCTATACTGTGACATCACAGTACTAGTACACACCGTGCATATTACTCTATACTGTGACATCAAAGTACTAGTACCCACCGTGCATATTACCCTATACTGTGACATCACAGTACTAATACACACTGTGCATATTACCCTATACTGTGACATCACAGTACTAGTACACACTGTGCATATTACCCTATACTGTGACATCACAGTACTAGTACACAACATGCATATTACCCTATACTGTGACATCACAGTACTAGTACACACTCTGCATATTACCCTATACTGTGACATCACAGTACTAGTATACACTGTGCATATTACCCTATACTGTGACATCACAGTACTAGTACACACTGTGCATATTACTCTATACTGTGACACCACAGTACTAGTACACACTGTGCATATTACCTTATACTGTGACATCACAGTACTAGTACACACTGTGCATATTACCCTATACTGTGACATCACAGTACTAGTACACACCTTGCATATTACCCTATACTGTGACATCACAGTACTAGTACACACCGTGCATATTACCCAATACTGTGACATCACAGTACTAGTACACACTGTGCATATTACCCTATACTGTGACATCACAGTACTAGTACACACCGTTCATATTACCCTATACTGTGACATCACAGTACTAGTACACACCGTGCATATTACCCAATACTTTGACATCACAGTACTTGTACACACTGTGCATATTACCCTATACTGTGACATCACAGTACTAGTACACACTGTGCATATTACCCTATACTGTGACATCACAGTACTAGTACACACTGTGCATATTACCCTATACTGTGACATCACAGTACTAGTACACACCGTGCATATTACTTTATACTGTGACATCAAAGTACTAGTACACACCGTGCATATTACCCTATACTGTGACATCACAGTACTAATACACACTGTGCATATTACCCTATACTGTGACATCACAGTACTAGTACACACCGTGCATATTACTTTATATTGTGACATCAAAGTACTAGTACACACCGTGCATATTACCCTATACTGTGACATCACAGTACTAATACACACTGTGCATATTACCCTATACTGTGACATCACAGTACTAATACACACTGTGCATATTACCCTATACTGTGACATCACAGTACTAGTACACACTGTGCATATTACCCTATACTGTGACATCACAGTACTAGTACACACTGTGCATATTACCCTATACTGTGACATCAAAGTACTAGTACACACCGTGCATATTACTCTATACTGTGACATCAAAGTACTGGTACACACCGTGCATATTACCCTATACTGTGACATCACAGTACTAGTGCACACTGTGCATATTACCCTATACTGTGACATCACAGTACTAGTACACACTGTGCATATTACCCTATACTGTGACATCACAGTACTAGTACACACCGTGCATATTACTTTATATTGTGACATCAAAGTACTAGTACACACCGTGCATATTACCCTATACTGTGACATCACAGTACTAATACACACTGTGCATATTACCCTATACTGTGACATCACAGTACTAGTACACACTGTGCATATTACCCTATACTGTGACATCACAGTACTAGTACACACTGTGCATATTACCCTATACTGTGACATCAAAGTACTAGTACACACCGTGCATATTACCCTATACAGTGACATCACAGTACTAATACACACTGTGCATATTACCCTATACTGTGACATCACAGTACTAGTACACACTGTGCATATTACCCTATACTGTGACATCACAGTACTAGTACACACTGTGCATATTACCCTATACTGGGACATCACAGTACTAGTACACACCATGCATATTACTCTATACTGTGACATCAAAGTACTAGTACACACTGTGCATATTACCCTATAATGTGACATCACAGTACTAATACACACTGTGCATATTACCCTATACTGTGACATCACAGTACTAGTACACACTGTGCATATTACCCTATACTGTGACATCACAGTACTAGTACACACCGTGCATATTACCCTATACTGTGACATCACAGTACTAATACACACTGTGCATATTACCCTATACTGTGACATCACAGTACTAGTACACACTGTGCATATTACCCTATACTGTGACATCACAGTACTAGTACACACTGTGCATATTACCCTATACTGTGACATCACAGTACTAGTACACACCGTGCATATTACTCTATACTGTGACATCAAAGTACTAGTACACACTGTGCATATTACCCTATACTGTGACATCACAGTTCTAGTACACACTGTGCATATTACCCTATACTATGACATCACAGTACTAGTACACACTGTGCATATTACACTATACTGTGACATCACTGTGTATTATCACTGATTATCCTATGACTTTCTCTTCTGCATCTACATGGGGAATTACACAACTAGAGCTAAAATGCTTTTTTTTTATTTATCTCCACAGAATCTGTTGAAGTCAGTGGTAGTTCACCAAGCTTACAGTCCATTCATATCATTGAATAACCTAAAGCAAGCGGATGATTATAACATCACCATAAAATCAATAAAAGATGGCAATATCCTGAGTGATAAATCATTTCTAACAAGTAGGTATTACAATATGTAAGTAAAAATCCACTTCTATAGAGGATCTGTGACCTCTCTGTTTTAGTACAGACTCGTAGTCCCCGTGAAATAACTATTCTGGATGATCTTTTCTTATGCTGTTCATTTCTGATTCTTACTAGAAGTATATGACTAAATAGACCACTGTGTGTTACCAGTTGGGGGCGTGTCCTTACACTGTCTGACACATCTAGTCGAAGCTTACAGTACCAGGCAATGTAGGGACATGCCCCCTAGTGGTAACACCCAGTTGGCTATTTAGACATATATTTCTAGTAATAATAATAGGTAATAATAACCCTTTAATAATAGTAATAATAATGGTACAACACAGAAAAATAAGAAAACATGCTCCAGAATTGTTATTTCAGGGGGGAAAGTATTTGCTAAAACTGTAATATCAGGAGGGGCCATAGATCTCTTTTCATAAACAGCTCCTCTACTGCAGCATGATGTGGATATTCAGTAGTGTGAACCCAGCCTTACAGCTTTTGTACCAACACAATCAATGATTAATAGGCCCCATAAGGTTTAATTGGTAACTTCAATTACCTTTAAAAATGGTCCCCTATATAAACCATGTAATAAAAAGCTCCTGATCACAAAGGATTATTGGGAGTGATTTATCATAACAAGCATTTATACAGCTATTAGAATATAAAAAAATAGAGTTTTAACTTTTAGGGTACGTTCCCACCTACCGCAATGTATTTCACACTGCGCAAAATCGCCTGCAGCAGCGGGAAATGTGCTGCATATTCTCCAATGATTATATACACAGGGCTAGCCAGCGGGATCCCTGAGTGTTCAGTGATGTTTGGAGAGGGAGACACGCATCACAGTCACGCCGAAACGCATCTTCGCCTCCAATCTTCACTGCAAACAAAAGGCTGCCACCGGATAGTTTTGTGTATATGATCATTGTAGAATACGCAGCGTATTTCCCGCTGTGCAGATGATTTTGCACAGAGGGAAATATGCTGCGTAAGCGGTAAGTGGGAACATACTCTTAAAAGGGGTTTTTATATAACATTTTTGACATATCTAGTGGACACACCAAAAATCCCTGATAAATGCACCTGTCTAAAGAACCAACACTGTCCAGCCTGCCTGCTGCTTGCAATGGAGATATTGGGATACTGGAACACAGATTTAAGGCCATGTTTACACAGTTAATGTAATCTGCTGTGGGTTTTCCGCTGCGTAAATTAGGCAATTTTAAGCATACTTATTTTGTTTAAAAAAGTTAGCTATAGATATGAGTATCGTCTAAATTGTATTGACCCACTGAATTAGGATAACCCAGTAAAGAGCACTGGGTAAGGAACCTCCCAAATTTTTAAAAATTGCATTGTCAATACAATTGGTACTGCAAAAAACAAGCCCTCATATAGCTCTATTGATAAAAAATAAAAATAAAAGTTATATCTATCTATTAAAAGGCAAATAGGAAAAAACTAAATCTGGCTGTGTCCTCATGGCCCAAACAGGTTGAATGGGGTACTCCGCCACTAGACATCTTATCCCTATCCATTAAGCAGGGGCCAACACACCCCCTCCATGCATCTCTATAGGAGAGCCGTAGATTGCCGAACGGCTCTCCCATAGAGATACTTGGAGGGGGCATGGACTGCCATTTGGTGTGGGGGTCGACAAGCCCTTTCCCTGGGGAGAGCTGCGATCCCATTAAGGAGATTGTGGGGGTCTTATCGGTCAGACACCCTGCGATCTAAAACTTATGCCCTATACTTTGGATAAGCGATACGTTTTTAAGAATGCTAGTTCTCCTTTTAAAAAAGTTGTTGAAATACTGGTTGTACATTTATTAATTTTTTCTTTTCTTTCTGCCAATGTTTAAACAATTTTTATGCTTTTTCCACGTAGACGCAGTAAAGTTAAAAGATATAAATATTGCTGTGACTACTACTTCAGTATCATTCAACTGGAGCAGGATTCATGGAGACATTTTTGTTTTTAATGTCCTCAACAACTCTACTGAATTGATGCTGCTTGAAGACAAGTTTTATGAAGTGAGCAATTTGCTACCGGGATCTCTTTACAATTTTCAATTTTTTGTGAAACAGCGCTATGCTGGTTTTATAAATGTATCTCAGGAAATGTATATTCCAGTTGAAACAGGTATGTGCATTTAATGTACATTTCTCATGATAGTACATAATACTTAGTATTTCTTTATATATGAATTGGGGATTTTATTAGTTGACATAACAAAGAAAAAGCTGATACTATACCAAAGAAAAAAATGGCAGCACACAAAAAAGTACAGTGCAAAAAAATGTGGAGTTTATTCCATCATCTCACAACACACAATGCGACGTTTCCGCAGCCTCTCGCATCCTTTTTCAAGCATGACTAGTGAATCACAGCAAGATACTTAAATAGTGCTCAATACAATACACAATTAGATAAGCATATATATAATAGTGTAAACATATGATTACAGTGCATAAAAAATTACGAGGATCACAATTGATTCATATAAAGTGCAATGTGTAGTTAAAAACAAAGTTAATTGATGCTTTTACAATTAATACATAACTCAGCTGGAGTAATCACTCACCACTGTATCTGACACACTGTGCTCTATTCCATATACCACGTTAGCGTGGTTAAACAACATTACGCAGGCGCAGGGCATAAAACTGACCAATCGATGATTTGCTACATTGATGTCATAGCAACCAGACGCCTATGCTGGTTGCGCCTGCGTAGTTCAACTTTGTATTCTCGTGTCTCCATCTTTGTATATGGTGAGCCGTCATAATACACCGAGCACCACAGGTAATTAAGTCTTTACTTTTTTTCAGCATCTCCACCAGTCCTTTTTCATATTGGATGTCTTTTTTTTGGCCGTCCTGATAGCCTGGTAGGACACCAGTCTGCCAAATAGCCCACGATTGGGAAGACAGAGCCCTTTCATGACGTTGTCTTCTTGTCAGTGTAGCAGGGACACCCCTATCGGACTCCCAATTCGGGGGAGAATTTTTTTGCTGTTACTCTATTCCTGGGCTACGGTGAGCTGCAAACGAGATCACATGTTCAAAGGTGTTATTTTAAAAAATAACTCAACAAATAAACATAAAATAAAACTAAAATAAATAAAATAACAATTAATGAAATAATAATAAAAATAAAATTGAAAACAAAAAACAAATAAGAAATAATAAAGTAGAAAATTGTAAATAAATAAATAAAAATCATAAAAATAAGGAAATTTTTTGGTTTGTTTCAATCCGACTTAATCATGAATCACAATCTATAGATACCTATAGATGAATTTTGAGGCATGTCTGACAGTGAAGTGAGAGTCCAGCTGAAAAATATCTAGAAAAAAACCGAAAAAGATATAATTAAAATAATTGCTTCATATTATATTATCAAGAAAAAAGAAGTACGTTTCACCTAGTCATTTTGCAGTTTTTTAACCTATGTGGTAACCATGTCAACCCGGTCGCTACATAATACAGGGAGTGTCACCTCTTAAACATTTTTGGGAATGTCTTCAATTCAACATTTAACCCTTTAGGCCTTAAAGTGTCCAACTTGTGTATCCACTTTAGTTCTAATTTTTTTTAGTAACAAAGTTCTATCTCCTCCTCTTTTTAAGGGGGGCACCTGGTCCACAATCATCACCCTCAAATCTCTTTCTCCATGTTTAAACTCTGTGAAATGTTTTGATACTGATAAGTCCTGTCTGCCCTTGCGAATGCTGTATCGATGTTGGTTTAGGCGAGTTCTGAGATCATATGTTCTCTCCCCATTTTTTTGGGTACCCTCTTTGCTTCAATTGTTTGGTAATTTTTTGAATTGCCTCGTCTAACTTCTCGTCTGTGTCAGTTATGCGTTTTGCACGTAGCATTTGGCTCAAATATTTACAGGAAGCCAATAGACAATTAGGAGAGCATGATGTATATTTGAAACTTGAGAGAGATCCGAAAAATGACATAGAAAAGAAAATTAAGAAAGTAATACAAGATGCAAGCAATGAGGGCCTCATTGATGATGAATTGAATTGAAATTTTTTTTAATGGTAGGACATCCGGATACACAATTATTATACCTACTTCCCAAGATCCATAAGACATTGGTCAACCCTCCGGGGAGACCAATTGTCTCTGGAAAAAATTCCATAACTGCCAATATTTCTAGATAAAGTACTAAGATCAATACGGTCAATACAAAATCATATGTGAAGGATACTATGGACTTTCTCAATTAAATAAAATCAATTCGGTTACCACCAGGGGCCCTCATTGCTTCTCTAGATGTAACATCATTATATACATCAATTCCACATGCTCGAGGCATGGAGGCAGTAAAAAGAGCTATGATTAAAGATGGATGTAAACAAGAACAAATATCCTTTATCCTAACTCTTCTTAAGATTGTATTAGAAAATAATTATTTTATGTTTGATGATGTTTTTTACTTGTAATGTAGGGCGTGGCAATGGGGAGCAATGTTGCCCCCACATATTCAAACATTTTTATGGCCCACCTTGAGGAGGATGTCGTCTTTATATCCCACCACTTCAGACATGTTCTGGGGTGGTGGAGATACATCAACGACATCTTCCTCATTTGGACAGGTGGGGAGGTGGAGCTGCAAGAATTCCACCAGTTTTTGAATATGGTTGATGAGGACATCAAATACACACTTACATATTCAGATGAGGAAATACAGTTTCTGGATGTATCGGTCTCCACCATGGACCCCGGATTGGCAAAAATTTTGTACACAAAGCCTACAGATAGCAATACTATTTTACGTTATGATAGTTGCCATCTGCGAGCCATGGTGGAGTCCCTTCTATTCAGCTAAATGCCACATGCAAAACGCATAACTGACACAGACAAGAAGTTAGACGAAGCAATTCAGAAAATGACCAAACAATTTAAACAACGAGGGTACCCAAAAAAATTTATCAAAAGACATGCTGATAGGATTTTGCAGGATAAATATACAAAAAACCGAGAAGGATCCAAGATAGAAAGATTACCTATGGTTATTACTTACAATGAAAACTGCAAAATCGTACAGAGAATACGTAAATATTGGTACATGATTAAGGATGGCTGCCCCCAAATACCATGCTTCAGCCTTCTTCTTTTATTCTCATATCGGAGAGGGACGAATTTAAGAGACCGAATTGTTAAGAACGATGTATCTCTAAAGCCGAGATCGACCCAGAGATTTCTGACTGTTAGTAAGAAAGGATGTTTCCCCTTCTGTTCTTGTGTAAGTTGCAGATATTTACAAAAAGGCTCGGAATTTGTACATCCAAATACTAAAACCAGTTATCCAATCAAACACTACCTTACATGTAGTTCTGATTATATCATTTATGTACTGTCTTGCCCTTGCGAATTGCTGTATGTGGGGGAGACAACATATGATCTCAGAACTCGCCTAAACCAACATCGATACAGCATTCGCAAGGGCAGACAGGACTTACCGGTATCAAAACATTTCACAGAGTTTAAACATGGAGAAAAAGATTTGAGGGTGATGATTGTGGACCAGGTGCCCCCCTTAAAAAGAGGAGGAGATAGAACTTTGTTACTAAAAAAATTAGAACTCTAGTGGATACACAAGTTGGACACTTTAAGGCCTAAAGGGTTAAATGTTGAATTTAAGACATTCCCAAAAATGTTTAAGAGGTGACATTCCCTGTATTATGTAGCGACCTGGTTGACATGGTTACCGCATAGGTTAAAAAACTGCAAAATGACTAGGTGAAACGTACTTTTTTTTTCTTGATAATATATGAGACAATAATTTTATTTATATCTTTTTCAGTTTTTTTCTAGATATTTTTCAGCTGGACTCTCACTTCACTGTCAGACATGCCTCAAAATTCATCTATAGGTATCTATAGATAGTGATTCAGGATTAAGTCGGATTGAAACAAACCAAAAAATTTCCTTATTTTTATGATTTTTTTTATTTATTTACAATTTTCTACTTTATTATTTCTTATTTGTTTGTTTTTTTCAATTTTATTTTTATTATAATTTCTTTAATTGTTTTATTTATTTATTTTAGTTTTATTTTATATTTATTTGTTAAGTTATTTTTTAAAATAAGACCTTTGAACATGTGATCTCGTATGCAGCTCACCGTAGCCCAGGAATAAACAGCAAAAAAATTCTACCCCGAATTGGGAGTCCGATAGGGGTGCCCCTGCTACACTGACGGGAAGAAGACGCCATGATAGGGGTCTGTCTTCCCAATCGTGGGCAGACTGGTGTCCTACCAGGCTATCAGGACGGCCAAAGAAAAAGACACCCAATATGAAAAAGGACTGGTGGAGATGCTGAAAAAGAGCAAAAAGTTAATTACCCATGGTGCACGGTGTATAATGACGGCTTACCATATACAAAGATGGAGACACAAGAATACAAAGTTGAACTACGCAGGCGCAAACAGCATAGGCGTCTGGTTGCTATGACATCAATGTAGCAAATCATCGATTGGTCAGTTCGATCCGACTCTATCCTGACGTAGACGCGGGCATTATGCCCTGAGTAATGTTTTTTAACCACGCTAACTTGGTACATGGAATAGAGCACAGCGTGTCAGATACAGTGGTGAGTGATTACTCCAGCTGAGTTATGTATTAATTGTAAGAGCATCAATTAACTTTGTTTTCAACTACACATTGCACTTTATATGGATCAATTGTAATCCTCGTAATTTTTTATGCACTGTAATCATATGTTTACACTGGAGAATGTTTTATGTTTGTACACTGTAATTTTTAATGAAATGTAGCTGACTTGCACTTTATTGCTTATCTAATTATGTATTGTATTGAGCACTATTTAAGTATCTTGCTGTGATTCACTAGTCATGCTTGAAAAAGGAAGCGAGAAGCTGCGGAAACGTCGCATTGTGTGTTGTGGGATGATGGAATAAACACCACATTTTTTTTCCACTTAACTTTTTTGTGTGCTGCCATTTTTTTCTATAGATCTAATTGGGATTCCTTGACCAGGAGTCCAAGGCATGGCGTGCACCTAAATTACTGTTTTTAAACAAGGCGGTTGTGCTATTTTCATGTGGATTTCCTTTGATACTATACCAAGCTACAATACCATGCCACTGATGCATGCTTCTGTTCTAGATTGTACCTAGAAGAGCAGCATGCATGTCACAAGAAGTGTGCAAACTCCAGTCCAGTGCAGGGAAATACAAGCATACACCGATTAGCCATAACATTGAAATTTAAGTACATAACATTGATTATCTTGTGACAATGGCACCTGCCAAGGGGTGGGATATATTGGGCCTTAAAGAGGTACACCGCCGCAAGACATGTTATCCCCTATCCAGCGGCCGGACCCCTGCAATCTCTGCAGCGGCACCCCAGTCAACCGGTGCACGGAGCTCCATGCTGGATAACTCTGCTCCATGCTGGATAAATGGCGATCACAGCCATCATGCCCACTCCATTTATGTCTGTGTACATCACGCCCTCTCCTATAGAGTTGAATGTAGTGGATGTGGCGTGACATCACGATCACGGAAGCCCCAGGCCTCCGTGACCGTAACGCTGCAGCACCGGCACAAGATCACGGGGGTTCCAGCATCCGGGCCCCCCGTGATCAGAACTTTAAGATATAAACTTTAAAGGGGTATTCCAGGCCAAAACTTTTTTTTTTATATATCAACTTGCTCTGGAAAGTTAAAAAGATTTGTAAGTTACTTCTATTAAAAAATCTTAATCCTTCCAATAGTTATTAACTTCTGAAGTTGAGTTGTTGTTTTCTGTCTAACTGCTCTCTGATGACTCACGTCCCGGGAGCTGTGCAGTTCCTATGTGGATATTCTCCCATCATGCACAGCTTCCGGGACGTGACATCATCATTGAGCAGTTAAACAGAAAACTTCAGAAGCTAATAACTATTGGAAGGATTAAGATTTTTTAATAGAAGTAATTTACAAATCTGTTTAACTTTCCGGAGCCAGTTGATATATATAAAAAAAGGTTTAGCCTGGAATACCCCTTTAAGATAGCAATTATACACTATACTATTGTTATGATTTCACATTCATCTTGCTTTTATATAGGTGTACTTTTTATTATTAATATTATTATTATATGAGTTAGATTTATATCTCAATCAATCTTACTACAGCTAATTTTATTATCACTCCGATGGCTACAAGGGCCCTCTTATGATAGGTCACCTTGTTTCACTCTTTATTTAATTCTAATTCTTTCTTTTTTTTATTCATTCAGTACAAATTACATACTGTCATTCCATATTTAATGCAGTTATTGTTTAAACATAACCGATCTTCATCAGAAGATACAGTACGCTTGTTTTAAGCATTTCTAGTTTACCTAGAAAGGCTGTAAACTTTAGATTTCCATTACAGTTTCCATTTAAAGGGGTTATCAAATAATTTTTTTTTTTAAATATATACTGGCTCCAGAAAGTTAAACAGATTTGCAAATAACTTCTATTAAAAAAATCTTAATCCTTTCAGTACTTATGAGCTGCTGAAGTGGAGTTGTTCTTTTCTGTCTAAGTGCTCTCTGATGACACGTGTCTCGGGAACTGCCCAGTTTAGAAGCAAATCCCCATAGCAAACCTCTTCTACTCTGTGCTGTTCACGAGACAAGCAGAGATGTCAGCAGAGAGCACTGTTGCCAGACAGAAAACAACAACTCAACTTCAGCAGCTGATAATTATTGAAAGGATTAGTATTTTTTAATAGAAGTCATTTACAAATCTGTTTAACTTTCTGGAGCCAGTTGATTCTATAGAATTATAGAATTCCGCATGAACATTCCGCTGCAGCAGAGTCCCATTGTTTTCAATGGGATTCTGCTGCATTATGCATATGGGAGAATTTCTGTTGTAAATGTTTCTGCCACGGAAATCCCATTTGCGGAGACCACAGAAAGAAAAGACATGTGTATTCTTACTGTGGAGTCCACATGGAAATGCATTGCTGTCTATAGCGCATTTTTGAGTGGTCGTTCTGAGCGGCCCTATCCCAGCTTGGCATTTTCCCCAATGAGAAGCACTACCCCTGAGACTTTCATGATCTTTGAGAAACTTTGAGTATACATGTATCAATTGAAATTAGAAGGCCTCTACATTTATTTCCTAATTTTATACTTTCTCTTTATATTTTGTAGGGCTATGTTCTAAGGGCTGGTTTGCATTTAAAAACAGCTGCTATAAGATGATGTTGGATAATAAGCCTTGGGCAAGTGCTGAAGAAAGCTGCGAATCACTTCACACTGGAGCACATCTTGTAAATATTCAAACAAGCGATGAATATTCATTTTTATCTTCGTTCTTGCATATAAAAAATGAGTTAATCTTGCTTTGGAGCGGCCTCTCTGATCTAAAGGTTTGTAGAATTTATATAACAGACAGCTTTATAATAAATACATATTAACTGTATTAACCACAGAAAACTGTAGGATATTCACACATAATACAGGAAAACAATGTATACATTGAGGAGTTGTGGGGAATTGGTAAAATAAAAATAAAACAAAAGTATTATCTATTAATGAATAATGTAATATGCAATATCTCAAATAATTGAGTACATCTCTCCCATTTTTGTAAACATTTCATGTGACACTGAAGTAATGACATGTAAAGTAGTGAGTGCCCAACCTGTATAACAGTGTTTAACCCCTTAACGACCACGGATGTAAATGTACGTCCTGGTTTGGCGGGACTTCCCGCACCATCGGAACGGTGCTGGTGTCATACACGGCAGGTTCCGGCTGCTACTAGCGATTGCACAGAAGTCTGTCATTAACCCCTCAGATGCCGTGATCAATACAAATCCGATCATCCAGCATGGCGGCTGGAGGTCCCCTCACCTGGCTCCGGCCATCTCCCGGGGTCTTCTGCTCTGGTCTGAGATCGAGCAGACCAGAGCAGAAGATCACCGATAATACTGATCAGTGCTGTGTCCCATACATAGCACTGAACAGTATTAGCAATCAAAGGATTGCTATAGATAGTCCCCTATGGGGACATAAAAAGTGTAAAATAAAAGTTGAAAAATGTAAAAATAAAAAGTAAAAAAAAAAGTGAAAAATCCCCTCCCCCAATAAAAATGAAAATTGAAATTTTTTCCCATTTTACCCCCAAAAAGCGTAATTTTTTTAAATAAACATATTTGGTATCACCGCGTGCGTAAATGTCCGTACTATCAAAATATAATGTTAATTATCCCATATGGTGAATGGTGTAAATGTAAAAAATGTAAAAATCCAAAAATGCAGCTTTTTTGTCACATTTTACTTAAAAAAAATTCATAAAAAATGATCTAAAAGTTTTATATATGCAAATGTGGTATCGATAAAAAGTACTGAGGATGGCGCAAAAAATTAGCCCCCATACCGCCCTATATGCGGAAAATGAAAAAGTTATAGGTGGTCAAAATAGGGCGATTTTAGATTACTGATTTTGTACAGAAAGTTTTAGATTTTTTTTAAGCGGTACAAAAATATAAAAGTATTTAGCCATGGGTATAATTTTAATCGTATTGAACCACAGAATAAAGAACACATGTAATTTTTACCATAAAATGTATAGTGTGAAAAGAAAACCCTCTAAAATGCGCAAAATTTTGGTTTTCATTTAAATTTCCTCGCCGTACATTTTATGGTAAAATGAGAGGTTTCATTACAAAGTAAAATTATTCCCACAAAAAACAAGCCCTTATATGGGTCTGTAGATGGAAATATAAAGGAGTTATGGATTTTAGAAGGTGAGGAGGAAAAAACGAAAACGCAAAAATAAAATTGGCCTGGTCTTTAAGGGGTTAATGTTGCTGTTCCCTCAAAATAACTCAACACACTGCTATTAAAGCGTACCTGTCAGATCCCACATAAAAATGTAATATGTTACTCACTACCTAATCCTTACCATGTGCATCTAATTTTATGCCTCTATCACCTTTATTTATTACAAAAATACCTATATTCATTGGCTCACAGTGTTATAAATCCTCTCTGGGAAGGAGGCGTGTCCCTCCCTTGTGGTGGTGGGAGGTGATTGGTGTGTCAGTGACCCATGAGCCTGATGCTCCTGCAGGACTGATAAGTGTCCCAGTAGGTATGGGAACCCCTAGTGGTGGGTATTTTAGGAACCGTTTTCTTTTTTAAATATTCAAAATGTTTAAACAACCATATTACAAATGGTCTTTAATTTTCATCAGTAACAACATATAAAATGTTTTTGGTTCCGACATTGCCCATTTAATGTCTTAACATTGGAAACAAAGGTGAGTACACTCATAAGTGGATATGTCCAAAGGCTTTTCGGCCTTTTGGCTAAGATAAAGTCTAGTACCTTTCCTGTTAGTTGGCAGTGTAGGAGACCACCAAGGCAGGATGGGGAACCACACAGTGGGGCAGGTGTACCAGGGATGGCTGTGGAGAGCAGCAGCTGTCCCTGAAGCGATCTGGACCTGCTGGATCTGGCCTTGGGGTCAAGGTAGAGTAAAAGCCGAGATTAAAAAGTGCCCTGGGAGTGGTGACCCCAGGGTGCTGGAATTCACTTGGGAATTCGTTGCCCCTCTTTAAAGATGTTACATAGCATGTACTTTTTATCTCAATCTTCTGAGCGCTCATCCTTTGTATGCCGGCCTTCTGGCTAGGATCAGGAAATGTTTAAAGATCTGGACGGATGTCTGGACAGTATTACACTGCACTCATTCGCTTTATTTGTCACTGTGTCCACGTTTTGTGTTCTGTTTTTGTCACTAAAATTGGTCAGGGTGCGGTAGCCATTCTGGGTGTCTCTCCTGCCAGTCTAGGGGAGGTGTGTGTAGCCATTTGGTTCCTCACCTCCCTGTCATACCCGGGCATCCTTGCTTTGGCAGGGATGCCAAACCGGTTTTACTGGCTACTTGGTGACAACACCGTTTTCATACGGTTGTTTGCCACAAGCACTTTGGGTCCCTAAGTAGCTTTTGCGAAAAGGGACATTGTACCTGGATCCTTGCAGTTGTCTTTTGGCCTGAAGGTGACGGGTTTGGTTTATTGGGGGGCCTCTTTCCTTTTGGAGAAGGGCTTGCAATAGACCACGTTTTTTTTGTGTGAACATGTTTTGCACTTTTTGCTTGCACTTGGGTGACTTGAGAGCATGTACCTCAGCTCTTAATTTAAAAAAAAAATGTCAATTTAATGTTTGTAGTATGTCACATGTTTAACCTCTTAAGGACGCTGGGCATACCTGTACGTCCTAGCCTGCTCCCGCGATATAATGCGGGGTGACGCGGGGGCCCCGCATCATATCCAGTCGGTCCCAGCGGCTAAAGATAGCCAGGACCCCTGGCAAATACCAGACATTGCCAATCCCAGTGATCCCCAGTATTAACCCTTTGGTCTAAAGTAAAAAAAAAAGCATTCCCGGCAGCTCAGTAGGGCTTATCGGGACCACCAAGGTGAAACCGCGGTGTCCCGATCAGCTGTTAGGACACGAGGAGGGTACTTACCTGCCTCCTCGTTGTCCAATTGCCGATTCACTGCACCGTGCCTGAGATCCAGGCAGGAGCAGTGGAGGGCCGATAACACTGATGAATGCTATGCATCGGCCTTGCTGGGCTGTTTATATTGCTCTAGATGCCAGGTTACAATATGCTAGTTTACAATATGCTCTTAGTGCATAGTTGAGGGAAAGACACACAGTAATAGACAATAACAAGTTGTGTGACAGTTGTCTATTATAACCTTAGAACCAGGAAAGCTTTTAGTTTTTATGGTTTTCATGTAGTTTTTTAAACACTTATATATTCTTCATTTTATAGGTTGAGGAAGAACTTTTGTGGACAGATGGATCTGCTTATTCTTTGCATAAAGATGAAGTAATATTGTTGTCACACTTGCCTAAAAATGATACAGACTGTTATGCTTTACAACAAAATGCAACAGGTCCAAATTATTTTTTTACAGCATTCTTCTGCCTCGTGGCCTTACCTTACCTGTGTGAATATGAGTGTGAGTATCCAAAAGCATTGCACTATTTTCAAATTTAAGTAATTTAGTTTGGGTATAAATTAAGGGGCCTTTCTTTGGGAAATTCTAAAAATGCACACCTTGCATAATATGGGAGATTTACTAGTTGGGTGTAGAAATATTTGGACAGTGACACAATTTTCATCATATAACCCTTATGTACCACTCCAATGGATCTTTAAAAGGCCCTCAATATATGATTTAAGTGTAGACTTATTGCAAAGGGTTTAATGAAAATGTTGCATTTATGTTTAGGAATTACAGCCATTTTATTACACATTCACTCAATATTCACAGTAATTTTTCATAGTAAGATGTTTTCAAGCAAATCAAATCCTGCCTTTAATGTTACAATAAGGAAAATAAGGAGATAATCCTTATGGGGGGGGGGGGGAGAGGTGTACTATTACCATTGCATATAAGGAAACCCCACATGACCTGATGTTTTAGAGAAGCTCCGAATAAGGTGTGTAGCCATACAAAAATGCATCAAATTGATTGTTTTCCTTTCTTTTTGCAGTCCCAGTTGTTTCAGAAAAGTTTACATATTCGGTGGAAGACATTTCAGAAAGTGAAGCACTGTTCAGATGGAATAATTTTCCTTTTTTTTCTCAAAACAGATATAACCTTTTTGTTAAATATTATTCCAGTAGCTCAAATGAACGTTTTGAAAATGTAAGCCGAAATTCTACATATGTGTCCATTGAGAGGTTAAATCCCGGACTCAGTTACAGTTTTATTTTGTGTATGAAAGATGACAAAGGGTCACAACAAAATCTAAGTCCAATCATTTCAATACAAACAAGTAAGTTCAAATATACTTTATACCCTATTAGGTGCATTTATCAAAAGTGAACTTGGTTTTTGTTCTCTTTAGATCAAAAAAAGTTGCGATGAACGTGGCGTCCGTGCGCCAAATTTATCAAATGGCGGACGGACATTGATGAATCCCTGCTGAACTGCTCTGGTTAAATGTCGCAGAGCAGTGGCGAGCTTTGCGACAATTGTATTAACAGTCGCACGAACCTTAATACAATTGTCGCATGGAATGATATAGGGCAGGGTTGAATTGCACTGTGATTTCTTCTACATCTGGTCCGTGCCACTTTTGGCAGAAAAGTCGCACATGATACATTGGTGACCACTGCACAAAGAGATCTGTCAAAATGTCACCCTGGCCTTTATATACATGCACTTTTATGCAATTTTGTGTCAAAGTATGATTTTTCATAACAAATTCCACACGTGGGGACGACCATGACCCCTTTTCTGCTAAACCATGCCCCTTCACTGCATGTCACGCCCATTTGATGAGTGCCGCATACACTGCCCAAAAGTGAATTTTTGCACAAAGTGGGTTCTTGCGCAAAAATTATGCAACTTTTAGGCAGGGCCCCCAACTTTTGGACAATGCCTCTATATATGATTCCATTTGTCTTGATGTGCTGTTGACATCTTTGTACTTCTTCTCATAGCATTGTGATAAAAAGGAATTATTTAACAAAAATGTATTAAATTAATTATTTGCACCAATAATTGCATACAAGCAGGGGTTTATTAAAAAACTAAAGTAAAAAAGTAGTAGTTCATATAGCTTGTACTCTCAAAAAGGCTGAACCAGAGGCTATAAAATATTTGTCAGTCATCAACAAATGTATGAAAATATATATTTTGCTACACTCAAATAAAAGGTGCATGGCTTATGTTGTGTCAAATTTTCAAAAGTATGCACTCAGAAAAAACTGTCCTTAAAGGAGAACTCCGGTGAAAATTAACTTAACCCCTATGCTGTGGATAGGGGATAAGTAGCTGATCGCGGGATGGTACCACGGCTCTCTCAGTGAGGAGCGTGTGTTGTCTATTGGTAGATGGCACGCGCAACATTCATTTCTATGGGAGCGCCGATGATGCCCAAGTGCTGTACTCTAGTCTTTTCAGTGCTCCCATGGAAATCAATAAAGCGCCTGACGGCTGCAGCACGTGCTCCTCACAGATTGCTGGGGGGGGGGGGGGGGGGTCAAGCAGTCGGACCCCCCCCCCCCCCCCTGTGATCAGCTGCTGGATAAGTACATTTTTGCCGGAAATCTCTTTTAACTAGACTACCTCACAGTGCAAACTGTGCCAGAGACACTTTTAAAAGTCTGGTGCAAGCTAGACTGTCTAGTCTGAGTAAAACTAAGCAAATTTTGAATATGTCCCCACTGACTATACAATTGTAATCAAATAATTTATTACAACCTGATAAATTGTAGTTGAAACGTATACCAGCTCTGATTGTCTAGTGGGTATAAATATTTAAAGTAGAACTCTGTGATAGCAAAACGTATCCCCTATCCTAAGGAGCTTCACTTCCACTCACAACTTGCAGACAAGTCTGGTGCTGATTTTGGAAGTAATGACCCATGTTTAGGTTTGTCTGATCTGAATTATGAGCAAAGTAAGAAAGAAGAACTGTTTTAATTAATTCTATATAAATTAAGTTGTTTTTAAGTGTGTTTTTGTTTTGTTTTTCTCAATTGTTAACTAGGACCAGTGAATCCTGGGAATCTAACAGTTGAAAACATATCATCAACTAGTATATCTTTAAAATGGAATCCACCAACTGGCCCATTTAGTGAATTTTTCTGTGGTTACCATATGACAATCTGGGATATTGAAGGAAACACGTTTGTAACCTTCACGAAAGAAAAGAACCAAACTCTAACTACTCTTCCGAATCTGAAACCATATCACAAGTATACAATATTTCTACAAACGATAGCAGAGAGTGGGACATTAAGTTTATTGGAAAATAATGTGACTGTAATAACAGGTAAGGTATATACTGGCAGAAAAGATCAACCTGAACAAATTGCTATGCTAAATATTTTCTAATCTCTCATTGACTGGTTGTTGGAGCTGTTGGAAAGGTCTTTTGGCATGAATGGTGAAGCTTCAAGTTAAACATTTAGGGGAGAATGTATTAATAGCTGTACTTTATGTGCTGCTCTTATTTGAAATTGTACCAGTGTCCACTGCACGGAGGTATATCATCAATAAATCCAGACACATCAGCGGCTGAGCTAGTGTAGATTTAAACTACAATTTACTACTGTGTGCCGGCGTAAATGTAATTAAGCAAACAGGGAGGTCACGTCCCCTTTACACAATGTTCTGCTCCCTTCCTGCCCATTTGGCAAATACAGCACAAGCATACTAACCCAGGGCTTTGTGTAAAAATTTACAACTTTCCCCAGGCCAACGCTAGATGCTGATTCCCCTCATAATGTTATGTTGACATTATTCTAAACAATGTTACAGTAAGGGCAGACTGTATGCAGTGATGTAAAATGACAGGAATACTGTGTTTAATGAGGTCTCAGTACAGGGTAATGCATATAGTGATGTCACTGCACATGAATAATAGAAACATGTGATGTAACAGTAAAGGGATTCTGAACATTGAAGAGATGAGTAAAGCACAAAAATATTACAGTACATTGATAATGTACAAGGGGGGATTACATAACAGGAGCAATGAACTGTGATGTCATAATTTAGACATAATACACACAATATCAAAGAGATAATGTAGAATTACATAAAATAATCAGTATACATTTATCTGTTCTGATCAATTCACAGTAGATTTTAGCTGCGTAGAGCCCTATAATGTCTTGGTATATAGAAATAATGCATTTAGGCAAAATATGATTCACTTTTTTGAATTTTTTTTGGGTAAAGCACTTTATTTACCAAAAAGGACTTTTTATCTCAAAAAAACATCTCTAAAGATTTGGCCACTAAGTGTCTCTTTTCTCTGCATTCTTCTTTCCCCTGCCAGTTGTTTGTGGAAATCCATCTCTAGTAACAGGGACAACAAGACACATATGGGAAGTGGGGGCAGGGCTTTGCTACTGCTATGTCCAGGAGAGAGACAAAGCATGCAGAGCGTGCATGCAAGTTGTGAGCTCTGCAAGGTACTGCAGCAGTTCAGTGCTTAGTTTAACCCCTTTCTTGCTGTGCTGCCATGGTTTCTTTAATTTATGCTCACAGGCCACCTTGCAAACCCAGCACTTCACTAACCTCTTCTTCCCCGCATAGTTACATAGTTACATAGTTAGTACGGTTGAAAAAGACATACGTCCATCAAGTTCAACCAGGGAATTGAAGGGTAGGGGTGTGGCGCGATATTGGGGAAGGGATGGGATTTTATATTTCTTCATAAGCATTAATGTTATTTTGTTCCAGGAATGTATCTAACCCTGTTTTAAAGCTGTAAACTTTTCCTGGTGTGACCAGTTCCTGAGGTAGACTGTTTCATAAGTTCACAGTTCTAATGGTAAAGAAGGCGTGTCGCCCCTTGAGACTAAACCTTTTCTTCTCCAGACGGAGGGAGTGCCCCCTCGTCCTTTGGGGGGGGGGGGGGGGGGTTTAACCTGGAACAGTTTTTCTCCATATTTTTTGTATGGGACATTAATATACTTATATACATTTATCATATCCCCCCTTAAACGTCTCTTCTCAAAACTAAACAATTGTAACTCCTTTAATCGCTCCTCATAACTAAGATGTTCCATGCCCCATATTAGTTTAGTCGCGCGTCTCTGCACCCTTTCCAGCTCCACAGTGTCCCTTTTATGGACTGGTGTCCAAAACTGAACAGCATATTCCAGGTGAGGCCGTACCAATGCTTTATAAAGGGGGAGTATTATGTCCCTGTCCCTTGAGTCCATGCCTCTTTTGATACATGACAATATCCTGCCGGCTTTGGAAGCAGCAGCCTGACATTGCATGCTATTCTGTAGTCTGTGATCTACAAGTACACCCAGATCCTTCTCTACCAGTGACTCTGCCAGTTTAATCCCCCCTAAGACATACGACGCATGCATGTTATTATAGTACCCAGATGCATAACTTTACATTTATCCACATTGAACCTCATTTGCCAAGTGGATGCCCAGACACTTAATCTATCCAAGTCATCTTTTAACCTATACACATCCTCTATAGACTGTACCGTGCTAAAAAGCTTTATGTCATCTGCAAAGATAGAAACAGAGCTGTTAATGCCATCCTCTATATCATTGATAAATAAATTAAACAACAGCGGGCCCAGTACTGAACCTTGGGGTACACCACTAATAACCGGGGACCAATCAGAGTACGAATCATTGACCACCACTCTCTGGGTACGATCCATGAGCCAGTGTTCAATCCAGTTACAAACTAAAATTTTCAAACCCAAAGACCTTAACTTACCTGTCAGACGTCTATGAGGGACAGTATCAAATGCTTTAGCAAAATCCAGAAACACTATATCCATAGCCATTCCTCTGTCAAGGCTTCTACTCACATCTTCATAAAAGCAAATTAGTTTGGTTTGACAACTTCTATCCTTAGTAAACCCATGCTGGCTATCACTTATAATACAATTATCCCCTATGTATTCCTGTATGTAATCCCTTATAAGTCCTTCAAACAATTTACCCACAATGCACGTTAAACTTACCGGTCTATAGTTTCCTGCGGAAGACCTAGAGCCCTTTTTGAAGATTGGTACCACATTCGCCTTGCGCCAGTCCCTTGGCACAATACCAGACACCAGTGAATCTTTAAATATCATGAACAGTGGTACAGATATTACTGAACTTAGTTCTCTAAGAACTCTTGGGTGCAATCCATCTGGCCCTAGAGATTTGCTTACATTTATATTGCTTAACTTACCTTGTACCATTTCTACATTAAGCCAGTTCAGTACATTACATGATGTGTTACCAGCACTGACCTGTCCAATGTCAGCTCCTTCTTCCTTAGTATATACAGAATGAAAGAACCCATTCAGTAGCTCTGCTTTCTCTATATCACCTGTGACAACCTCCCCATATAGCAGTGTACTCTAAATCACCCACAGCATAATAAAGCCTATTTAGTTCGACTAATTTTTAACCAGCACTATGTCATGGCATAGGAGAATTAGCTGCTGTACTGTGATATAATAGGTTAGACAACTAAGTGAGGAAGTATTTGTGTGAATACTACTGGCAAACAGCCCAGCTCTGGTCCCAAATCTTGAAATAAAAGTAATGAGATGGGGCTCTCTCTCTTTTAATTTTTTGCATTTTTTTACAATTATCATTTTATTTTCATTTAGAGGTTAGTCCATTGGAAAGAGTCAGCATTGAACCAAATTCTGTACAAGAGGACAGTTTCATCCTCCACTGGTCTTCTCCAGAAGAATTTAATCAAATCAACATTCAAGTTAAATCTCTTGTGGATAATTCAGAAGTCTCCTACATTGTGAATGACACTCATCACTTCCATGTTAAAGATTTAATACCTGGAATGACTTATAAAATTGGACTTTCTGTGGTGAAGAATGGAAATAGAAGTGAAATGAAAATCCTACAGCAATCACTAAGTATGTTCTTTTTGGATAACTTTTTTATATTTTACCATCAATGTATTTGATTCCATAAAAAGTTAACAAAACGAAATACATTGGACACATGAAAATATGGCTATTTAGTCACATGTGGTAATTATAAGTGCAGAGTAAATTATTCGTGCAGCATGCACTAAAATGACAAATTAATAAAATGAAGTACACCAATGATGATGACTTTTATGGATACCATTTTAAGTATGCTTATGATTGCCCTCTTCTGAGCTCTATACCTTTTTTTATTTTCCCATATATGGGGCTGTATAAGTGCTCATTTTTCTCACAGTGATCTGTAGTTTAGTTTAGTTTGGTGCAGTGGTATTTTTGTTTAGATTGGACTTTTTGACTAGTCTTTTTTATAATTTTTTTACTGACATATGAAGGGACCAAAAATCAGCAATGTTGGGGTTTGGTAGTTTTTTTTTTATATTTATGCGGTTCACCGGGATCATAAATATTAGTTTTTAATAATTTGAACAATTCTGCTCATGGAGATACCAAATATGTTTTTTTTTGCCTAAATGTTTTTATTTATAGAATGGAAGAAGGGGGATGATTTAAATTATTATTATGAGGGGCTTGTTCATATTTTTTAAAACATTTTAAATTATTTATTTCATATTTTTAAGTCTCCATAGGATACTAATAATAGCAATCATTTGATTGCTAGTACTGTTCAGTGCCTGAGCAGACTATACAAGAAGATCCACAAAGACTCATCAAACCCCTCCTCAAACCTGCATACCGTCAACTGTATTTTCAGGCTTTAGATGCCATGATCAGCATTAATCACAACATCTAAAGGTTTAAATGTTGGACATCAGCGCAAAAGTAACTTTGTCCTTAATATACTTTTTTTTTATTTATTTTTTTTATTTATTTGAGGCTTGATGACTACTAAAATCCATTCTCATATTATAATATACTGGATATCTTGTTGACTACCCTGGTTTAATAGACTCAGCAAATTAACTGTACAATGATAAAAAGTTCACTTGTCTCTTTCGCAGAACCTAAACCAGTTACCCTGGTGGTCCCAATTGAGGAGAACACACACAGTGTAAAGCTGTTTGTTCAGATGCCTAATGAAGGAATATTTGATGGTATATTGATAATAAATACAAATGACAAAAACAGAACTCTTTCTTTTCCACTTGTGGTATCTGGAAAATACTTAATCGACCAGCTCCTGCCTGGCACTGAGTATAATCTTATAGTTCACACCAGGAGTAAGGACAAGCTAAGCCTTCCATTCACATTCTCACCGGTAAAGACATGTAAGTATTGAATTATATTTATCATTCCTGCAAATACAGTAAAAGTCTTTAGGTATCAGTCATGGTACCTGTTTATATTTCTGATGTTATATATATATATATATATATATATATATATATATATATATGAATAAAATATGTTGGGAACAGCAGTTCTGGCTTATATGGTTTGCCCCACATTATTATTAGTTTTTTACACTTATTGGAAAACTCACAGACAGCTGTAAGATGTTTCTGGAAGAAAACCATTATGTTTTTCCAATCCTGTACGATTCATTTAAGCAATTGTTGCAGATTTCAGCTGGGTTTCCATTGTAAGCAAAAATGAACTGAGCAGGTAACGCTACTTGAAAATGTGTGTAAGGAATCAGGTAATGTTTACTTATATTAAAGAAACGTAACATACACTGCAAAGGTCTAAAAGAGATACAAATGCACACTAAAACCTAATGATGGCCACATTTGGTGTAGCTGCCTCCAAAGTTCATTGATCTTAGGGTTTTGTATGATAGAAGGGGGAGATTTATCAAAACCTGTGCAGGGGATAAATTGACCAGAGGCTTAGATGAATCAGATTGCTTCTTCTATTGTAAAAGAAGGCCTCTGAAAAATTGACATGTCCTAGAGATCAGTCAGGTTCCAAGTGCTCAGATCCCAGCTAATTGTTAGAATGAGCAATGAGAAAAGTGCAGTTGACTGCGACAATACTATAAACTTATATTGTAAGTTTGAAAGAAAACCCTTTGAAGATTGCGCTGCAGCTCCCTCAAAATGAAGAGGATGGACTGGATATGTTTAAAAGGTTTACAGTGGAACCATGTATGGAATCTGATCTGAGGAAGGGAGGGCACCTCCCGAAACGCGTCATCTCATGTTTGTTATTTTTCTTTACTCAATAAATATGGTTCTACTGTGAACCTTTTAAACATATCCAGTCCATCCTCTTCATTTTGAGGGAGCCGCAGCGCCATCTTCATAGGGTTTTCTTTCAAGCTTCTCCTCTTCTGCATCCAGGACAGAAGTGTAGCTGTTCCCTGCAACCTAGAAGGCAAGCAGCGACTCGATCTTCACTTAGTACCCCATTATCACTGGGGTAAAAGGCTTTTATTTTATTTTTTTAAGGTGAGCGGCCATCTATATGGTTCTTGGGCCAATCACTGGACCCCACTGCTCCTGTTTCCAAGGGTAATACACTAGGCGCCAGTATCGGTCTTCTCTTATTGTAAGTTTGTCTTGCTTAGCGCACTGTTCTTTCAGCTAGTTCAAGTCACAATTTTAACACTCAGACTCCAACCAATCCATGTCAAAAGTTTTTTAAAGTGACAGTGCCCATTTAAGGCTGTGTTCACATTACGTTCTCTTGGGGTATGCATCAGCAACCTGTCATAAACTGGTGACATTTTGTCCTTTTTCTGAAGGTATACATTCATTTTGCCAGGCTTAAAGAGGTACTCCACAGCCCCAGCATTTGGAACATTTTGTTCCAAATGCTGGGTGTGGGCTGTGGGGGTCATGCGGTCACGCCCCCTGTGACTTCATGCCACCCCCCCTCAATGCAAGTCTAAGGGAGGGGGCATGGCTGCCACCATTCCCCCTCCCATAGACTTGTATTGAGGGGCAGTGGCGTAACATGGTCATGACGTCACAAAGCCCCCACCCAGCATTTGGAACAAAATGTTCTGAATGCTGGGGCAGTGGAGTACCCCTTCAATGGGGTACTCCGGTGGAAAACTTTTTTTTTCTTCTAAATCAACTGGTGCCAGAAAGTTAAACAGATTTGTAAATTGACTCAAATAAAAGAAGGACTCGGCACCACCTCTATTAGCACTTAGGATATAGCAATATACTCGGTTTTCCTGTGTCTTTCCTTGCAACTGCTGGAGGGACTTCAGTGGTGCTCTACGTTAGGGCAAGTCCATTCAATATGTGTATAACAGAGAGATAGAAAAACGGAGCAACTTACCACACCGACCCAGGTATTCTTTGCAAGTGGTTCTTTATTCCATATCTTATTCCGGTCTGACGAAGCGCCTCGGCGCCAAATGGTCCCATCACCGAGAGGATACCCCCACGTCCCACGTGCACTCTCCCCTGCTTGTTTTCTATGGTTGAAGATATGGAATAAACAACCACTTGCAAAGAATACCTGGGTCGGTGTGATGAGTTGCTCCGTTTTTCTATCTCTCTGTTATACACAGATTTGTAAATCAACTGGTGCCAGAAAGTTAAACAGATTTGTAAATTGCTTCTATTAAAAATCTTAATCCTTCCAGTACTTATTAGCTGCTGAATACTACAGAGGAAATTATTTTCTTTTTGGAACACAGAGCTCTCTGCTGACATCATGAGCACAGTGCTCTCTCCTGACATCTCTGTCCATTTTAAGAACTGTCCAGAGTAGGAGAAAATCCCCATAGCAAACATATGCTGCTCTGGACAGTTCCTAAAATGGACAGAGATGTCAGCAAAGAACACTCTGCTTGTGATGTCAGCAGAGAGCTCTGTGTTCCAAAAAGAAAATAATTTCCTCTGTAGTATTCAGCAGCTAATAAGTACTGGAAGGATTGAGATTTTTTAATAGAAGTAATTTACAAATCTGTTTAACTTTCTGGCACCAGTTGATTAAAAAAAAAAAATAAAGAAAAAAAAAAAAAGAAGTTTTCCACCAGAATACCCCTTTAAGTGTGTTTTACTTTGCTTTTGAGACAGACAAAATGAACATATTTGTCAAACATCCAAACATATTCACAAGTAGTCAAAACTAGATGCATCTAGGCAGATACTTTTCATGTAATGAAAATTTTTCTTTTCATGTAAACATAATTTTTACATACATTTTGTATAAATCCCAGCATGTCACTCTAAAAGGCTGAAGAGGTAAAAAGGTCCTTTGTAAATGTCATTGGGGAATATTTATCAAATCCTGCGCAGAGGAAAAGTTGACTAATTTTCCATTGCAACCAATCAGATTGCTTCTTTCATTCTCGAAAAGGGCATCTGAAAAATGAAAGAAGACATCTGATTGGTTGCTATGAGCCTCTGGTCAACTTTTCCTTTACACATGTTTTGATAAATCTCCCCCATTGTCTTTATATCACAATGAAAGTAAGTGACTTATTTCTCCTCGATTGATAGGTTTGGCAGGTCCAATGAATGTACGTGAGGGGGAGGTAACTACGCATTCTGTACAAGTCATTTGGGATAGAGCTGAAGGAAGTTTTCAGCAGTATGAAATCATTTGCAAAAATTGCTTCTACTCTAATTCAGTAAGTGAAAACATGACTTCAGTAGGTTATGAAGGTGACTACATAAGACCTCAATGGCATCTGTTTATTTTTTTCACATTTATTAAATGTAAAACACATGTTTGTGTAGCAAAATACAATGTTTAAGAACATATGTAAAAAACCTAAAGGCTTCTATGAGCTACATGTTTGTGTGATGATTGTTCTACTGTATAGTAGGCAAATTAACTGTTCAGCACTACAAAACTAAAAGCATATGCTGTGACACCAATGTATGGCCAGTTGCTGGTGTAAAGGACCTGCATTTATTTGTTTATTAATTTATTTATTCATTCATGCATTTATTGTTAAGCTAAACAGTAACCCCTTAAAGGGGTATTCCGGGCAAAAACATCTTATCTCCTATCCAAAGGATAGGGGGATAAGATGTCTGATCGCAGGGGGCCCGCCGCTGGGACCCAAAGCGATCTCCCTGCAGCAGCCCGCATTCTATGCGTAGCTGCGTCTGCAGTTTTGGAAACCGCCGGGCTTCTGAGACGGGGGTTGTGACGTCACGCCACGCCTCCTCCATTCATTTCTATGGGAGGGGGCTTAACGGCCTCAATGCCCCCTCCCATAGCCCGGCGGGTTCTGAAACGGCAGACGCAGCTACGCATAGAATGCGGGCTGCTCCAAGGAGATCGCCGGGGGTCCAAATGGTGGGCCCCCCGCGATCAGACATCTATCCTTTCGATAGGGGATAAGATGTTTTTGCCCAGAATACCCCTTTAAGGACACAGCCAACTTTGTTTTTTAATTTTCATTTTTGTATTTTATTGTTTTTTTGTGTACCAATGATTGTACATTGTACTTTGTAATAATATCATTCATTTTACCATAAAATGTATGGCGAAACAAAAATATATTATTTTTCTGGGAAAATTAAAAAGAAACCCACAATTTTGTAAATGTTAAAGGGTTTTATTTTCATGCTGTACACTTTATGGTAAAATATTCATTATCAATAAGAAACTAGGCAGTTGCAAGTGCTTCGACCGGTATATGCTGGAGCTGCAGTCAGAGATGTCCATGGCTTTTGGGAATTTGGCTTCTTAACATGTGTTGTGATATGGTACTACTATTATTCTTCTTTCACCTGTGTTGTTATTGGTTTTTGCCCCTGTGGTGTCCCGGTACCGTATTTCATACGTTACCTTTGTAGAGGTCCCCATAGTCAGAGTCCCTAGGAATGTCGGGGTCCCTCTCCTATAGTTATCCCCTTGTCACACCTCAGTTAGTCTATGATTGTATAGATGTTCTTATAAATATAAGTATAAATGTGTACATATGTAATTGCCTACCTATTCAGCGTAGCAGGACCTGCGGGTCATGTGATTAAGGTTCAGAACTCTATGGTTTTGCTAAAGGACCTTTGGTTCTTGTAGTCAGGTGATCACCCACAATGCAATGTAACGGTGAGTGACAGCTGATTGGACCAATCCAAAACGGCTCAGCCCCTGCCCATATAAGGGAGCTGCAGCCATTAATCCCTCTCTTGTTCCTGTGCTGCCAAGCAAGCAGCATCTCTCTTGGGTTGCTGACTCTGGAAGAGGTAGGACCTCGCAGCTTACAAGACGATTTACTAGGCCAAAGCCTTGCGTCCTCGGCCTTTAACATAGCGGATAGACTAAGCAATTCTCCGCTACTCACCGCAAGACCACTGGACCTAAACTCACCCTTAAATCCAGCGGATCTCTGCTATACAATCCCTAAGAAGCTAAATTGAGCTTATCTGATCCCAACCAACTGTCAATCGCTGCTCAAGCTATATGCATAGAGACTTTGTTATCTGGACTGTTACTATTGCTGCATGTACAGAAATTCTTCAGTAAAAGTTCCTTCAAGTTTTCAGTTAACAGTGGTTGTGGACAATCCTTTATTTCTGCATCACCTACTGCTCTTGGGAAGGGTGGCAATAGGCCTATCAAGAATACAGCATTTAACCCTCCCCCTGGCGTCACGAGTGACAAGGGTTAACAGCGCCCTTCATCATCCTGAACAGCAACACCCTAACCACCCTACACCCCACAAGGCTTTATTCCTCAATCCTCCACCACACCCCCTTTTAGGCACACCTTATGGTATGACCAGGTTACGTCTCAGGTCAAATAGGTTAGGTACGCCATGTATAAATAAATTATATACTGTGCCCCCTATATAAATTAATTAATATAATGTGCCCCCATATCAGAATATACTGTGAGCCATATATGAATAAATGATACACTGTACACCCATAACGTAATTATTTATACACTGTGCCCCCATATATAAATCAATGCGTTATTGTAATTTATATTAACTTTTGACATGTCGTCCAGACATGCCAAATAATTACATCGCACCATGCCTTAGTCCCAAGATCCACTGCAGTCATGAATTATAGCCAGCCTTAGTGCACTTTACTTCCTAGATGCCTGCTGCTGCACGTCTCAGGACTGAAACCGGGTGCAATTAAACTTTTGAGATGTCTGAATGACAAAATGACCAACACTTTAATACACTTTGCCCCATTTATGAATATATATATGTCTAGCTAGCCAGGCACCCAGAAACTGATGCAGGCAGCGTAATTTGTAATCATGTTACCTTTGCCCTGAAGAGTGTCGAGAGGTGGTGTCGGGAGCCTGTGGCTTTTTTACACCGCCAGCCACTGATAATTTTAATATAAACATGTCCTAAGAATATGCTTACAAATAAATAAAGCCAGGCAACCACTTCAGGGATCCTGCTTCTCCCTGTTATTTTAACATACAGTCCTGGAAACTGGGGAGAAATGACCGAATCCCTTCCCTGCTTTCACTCCATTTTTAGCAGTTATGTTAAGAACTGTCCCTAAAAATTGCAGGAAAATACTTTCTGTGATTGTTAATAGAAAAAAAAAAATGGGAATAAAATGAATATTTCTATAGTAATTGGTTTCATCTCTTTTTTTTTTTTTTCTAATTTCAGGTTCAGAAAGTCACCGAAGAAACAGCATTGTTTGTGCAGTTAACACCTGGTACATTCTATACATTCTCAGTTTCCACAGAGAAACAGTTCTTTAAAGACAGTGTGCCTGTAACAATACATATCCAAACAAGTAAGTGTTTCAGATAACTTGTCTATGCATTGATACATTCAATGTAACAGTATTGACTGCCATGTTGATATACCTTACTGGTCAACTAACCTAATTTGCCCCACCACTACCTAGCATAATGGAAGGGAATGAGAATGGTGTGGAACTAAAGGTTGTGGAAGAGCAACTGCTTCCCTAGTTAACTGCTGCTACCAACTGCTTCCCTTGTTTACTGTTGCTACCAACTGCTTCCCTAGTTTACTGTTGCCACCAACTGCTTCCCTAGTTTACTGTTGCTACCAACTACTTCCATAGTTTACTGTTGCTACCAACAGCCGCCACTAGGACTTTAAGTTGAGTCCATTCTGCGTTTTGTCATGGGGCCAATACTTTCTGTCTATGAATTACATAGTAAAAATATACACATTCATAAAGTTAAATGTAACATATCAGAAACCACCCGATTGTGCCCCTGGGTTGCAATTTAGCCTTTTGCTGCAATACTAGACACTGACCACAGACAATAATGGTGCTGTTTCATGAAAAGGCACATCCTCTTTATCTCATACAACTTCTATTTAGGTTATAGCCCAGATGAAAGTAATAAAGTAGGGGTAAAAAATATTCCCTGATTATATAAGTACAGTCAAGGAAATGACCTAGATTAAGATATTTCAGTATGTTCTTTTTAATAAATATTTAGTAAATTCTTTTGATTCTAACATTTCAAGTGAAACATTCATCATTGTGATAAGCATGTCTTTTTATTGTATTGATATTCATTGGCCCAGATTTATCAATTTGCCTGAAACCAAGATTGTCTGGTTTTGCCCATAACACAGCTCAGATTTTATATTATAACAAGCTCTGGTAAAAAGAAAGCTGAGCTGTGATTGGTTGATGTGGGCAAAACTAAACCATTTCTATGCATAGATCTAAGGCTACTTTCACACTATGAGTATTCATCCGTTATTAACCCCTTAGGGACCCAGCCCATTTTCACCTTAAAGACCCGGCCATTTTTTGCACATCTGACCACTGTCCCTTTAACCCCTTAAGGACTCAGCCCATTTTGGCCTTAAGGACTCAGACAATTTAATTTTTACGTTTTCATTTTTTCCTCCTCGCCTTCTAAAAATCATAACTCTTTTATATTTTCATCCACAGACTAGGATGAGGGCTTGTTTTTTGCGCGACCAGTTGTCCTTTGTAATTACATAACTCATTATATCATAAAATGTATGGCGCAACCAAAAAACACTATTTTTGTGGGGAAATTAAAACGAAAAATGAAATTTTGCTAATTTTGGAAGGTTTCGTTTTCACGCCGTACAATTTATGGTAAAAATGACGTGTGTTCTTTATTCTGAGGGTCAATACGATTAAAATGATACCCATTATTACATACTTTTATATTATTGTTGCGCTTAAAAAAAATCCCAAACTTTTTAACCAAATTAGTACGTTTATAATCCCTTTATTTTGATGACCTATAACTTTTTTATTTTTTTGTATAAGCGGCGGTATGGGGCTCATTTTTTGCGCCATGATCTGTACTTTTTTTTGATACCACATTTGCAAATAAAAAAATTTTAATACATTTTTTAGAATTTTTTTTAAATAAAATGTATTAAAAAAGTAGGAATTTTTGACTTTTTTTTTTTTTCGTTCACGCCGTTAACCGTACGGGATCATTAACATTTTATTTTAATAGTTCGGACATTTTCGCACGCGGCGATACCAATTATGTCTATAAAAAATTTTTTTTACGCTTTTTGGGGGTAAAATAGGAAAAAACTGACGTTTTACTTTTTTATTGGGGGAGGGGATTTTTCACTTTTTTTAACTTTTACATTTTTTTACATTTTTTTTACACTTGAATAGTCCCCATAGGGGACTATTCATAGCAATACCATGATTGCTAACACTGATCTGTTCTATGTATAGGACATAGAACAGATCAGTATTATCGGTCATCTCCTGCTCTGGTCTGCTCGATCACAGACCAGAGCAGAAGACGCCGGGAGCCGCACGGAGGAAGGAAAGGGGACCTCCGTGCGGCGATATGAATGATCGGATCCCCGCAGCAGCGCTGCGGGCGATCCGATCATTCATTCAAATCGCGCACTGCCGCAGATGCCGGGATCTGTATTGATCCCGGCACCTGAGGGGATAATGGCGGACGCCCGCGAGATCGCGGGCGTCGGCCATTGTCGGCGGGTCCCTGGCTGCGATCAGCAGCCGGGATCAGCCGCACATGACATGGGCATCGCTCCGATGCCCGCGGTTATGCTTAGGACATAAATGTACGTCCTGGTGCGTTAAGTACCACCGCACCAGGACGTACATTTACGTCCTGCGTCCTTAAGGGGTTAAGCATTAATAACTCTGGGATGCTTTTACCTTTCATTCTGATTCTGAGAATGTTCTTTGTGACATATTCTACTTTATGTTAGTGGTAAAATTTCATTGATACTTGCATAATTCCAAAATTTGATGAAAACATTTAAAATTTAGCATTTTTTTTAAAAACTTTGAAACTCTCTGCTTATAAGGAAAATGGATATTCCAAATAAATGATATATTGATTCACTTATACAATATGTCTACTTTCTGTTTGCATCATAAAGATGACATGATTTTACTTTTGGAAGACATCAGAGGGCTTCAAAGTTCAGCAGCAATTTTCCAATTTTTCACAAAATTTTCAAAATCGAAATTTTTCAGGGACCAGTTCAGGTTTGAAGTGGATTTGAAGGACCGTCATTTTAGAAATACCCCACAAATGACCCCATTATAAAAAATGCACCCCTCAAAGTATTTAAAATGACATTTAAAAAGTTTGCTAACCCTTTCATAGGATTAGTAGCAAATTGAAGGAGAAAATTCTACATCTTAATTTTTTACACTTGCATGTTCTTGTAGACCCAGGGGTAAAAGGAGAGAAATCTTCCAAAAATTTGTAACCCAATTTCTCTCGAGTGTGGAAATACCTCATATGTGTATGTCAAGTGCTCTGTGGGTGCACTACAAGGCTCAGAAGGAAAGGAGCAACAGTGGGATTTTGGAGAGTGAGTTTTTCTGAAATGGTTTTTGAGGGGCATGTCACATTTAAAAAGCCCCTATGGTGCCAGAACAGCAAAAAAAAAAAAAAAAAAAAAAAAACACAAGGCATACTGTTTTGGAAACTACACCTTTCAAGGAACGTAACAAGGGGTACAGTGCCTTAACACCCCACAGGTGTTTGACGACTTTTCATTAAAGTTGGATGTGTAAATTGCTGGGAGTTGTATTTTTGACACAGCTGGAGACACACTGGTTGCGAAACACTGAGTTAGGACACAAACTCTGTATCACAACCAATGTGTCTCCAGCTGTTGCAAAACTGCAACACTCAGCATGCATTGACAGTCGAAGGGCATGCTGAGAGTTGTAGTTTTGCAACAGCTGGAGGCACACTGCTACAACTCCCAGCATTCCCTTTGGTAGTCTGTGCATGCTGGGAGTTGTAGTTATGCAACAGCTGGATGCACACCAGCATGCACAGACTACCAAAGGGAATGCTGGGAGTTGTAGTTGGAACTCCAGCTGTTGCAAAACTACAACTCCCAGCATGCCCTTTGGCTGTGCATGCTGAGAGTTGTTGCCTCACCTCCTGCTGTATCCTGCCGCCGGGATTGCCGCTGGGACCGCCGCCACTGCTCCTGAGGGGACCCCCACCGGACCAGGGAGAGGTAAGAGACCCCCGCAGTCCATGATCTCTGCCCCGATCACCGCCTAGCAGGACAGTGATTGGGTCGGTCGATCAATCACGTGATCGTGAGGTGGCACCCGTGCCACCTCACTCCTGCTGGGTAAGGGTGAATGGGGCTGTCTCGGAGAGCCCCATTCACCCTTTTTTTTCCGGGTCACCAGAGACCCAATTGACCCGGAATGGCAGCAAATCGCCGGTCTGAATTGTAGGGGAGTGGAGCAGAACCCCCCCAGGGGTTTGCACGGGGTGCCTGCTGATAGATATCAGCAGTCACCCTGTTCCGGTCCCCGACTGGCGTGTGGTGGGGACCGAAATTCCCACGGGTGTACAGGTATGCCCTGGGTCCTTAAGTACCAGGGAGCGAAGGCATACCTGTATGCCCTTGATCCCTAAGTGGTTAAACATCCATTTTCTGTGTTAAAACGGATGCATTATAACAAATGAAATAACGGGTGCTAACGGCTGAATAACGTCTGTCAAAATAACGGGCATATTCATCCGTTAAGACATGTTATAACATCTATCATGTACCGTTATTTATGGCCGTTTTAACACCTCTGCCTACAGACTCCCACAGCTGGGACTACTACTACTCCCATCATGGAACAGACTTGTTTCCATGATGGGAGTAGTAGTTCCCTGGCTGCGGGAGTCTGCCAGTGACTGGGGAGGCTACATTAGTGTGTTTACTACTACCCCCATCATGGAACAGACTCTGTTCCATGATGGGGGTTGTAGTACAGGGGCCGAGGGATTCGATTAGAAGGTATTAAACAGGGGAGCGGGCGGCATGCTCCACTCCCCTGCAATGTATGATGTATTTTACTTTTAAATTCCTCGCTAGGAGCCCTGAATGGCCGGTATGGATGAGCCATTCAGGGCTCCCAGCAGGGTTTTTAAATTTGTGTTCCTTACTGTATAATCACATTCCCACTTAAGTATATTCATTTTATTTCCCATATGTGTATTTGTATGATTTCCTGGCTGCTGCCCGGTCATCTTCTCATCTTCTAGGGCACAGCAGGGACATGCCATTCCACTCCCTGCTGCTCATCTCCGTATATAACAGAGGAGCAGCCGAGAATGGAGGGACCTGTCCCCCCTGTGTGCTGTTATAGTGCTCAATTCCCCGCCGCTGCCGGTACCTGACCTGTTTCCCCTGTGCGCTGCTTCATTCATTCACCGCCGCTGCTGCCGGTTCCCGACATGTCCCCGCTGCTGCCCTGCTCCATGCTCAATCAAGAGACAAGTCAGTCTATAGATGTCAATCTATAGACATGTCAGTCTATTTCCCACCACTCATCTCCCTACCCAACGGAGATGAACAGTGGGGTATAGACTGACATGTCCCCGCTGTGCACTCTGATTGAGCTTGGAGCAGGGCAGCAGCGGGGACATGTAGGGCGGTGGTGGGGAATATATAAATGAGGCAGCGAATTGGGGGTACAGGTCAGGTACCGGCGATAGGGAATGGAGCACAATAACAGCGCAAAGGGAGACTGGTCCCTCCATTTTCTGCTGCTCCTCTCTGTCAGGTACGAAGATGAACAGCAGGGAATGGAATGGCATGTCCCTGCTGTGCGCTGTGACAGCGCTAGAAGATGAGAAGATGACCGTGCAGCAGGCAGGGGGGAATGATACATATTCACATGGGGGGAATCAAATAAATATACTTAAGGGGTAACATGTGATTATACAGTAAGGAATACTGAAGTTTAAAAACCCCGCCGGGAGCCCTGAATGGCTTATCCGTACCAGCCATTCAGGGCTCTTGGGGGGGAATTTAAAAATGAAAGTAAAATACATCGTTAATTGCAGGGTAGCGCAGCATGCCGCCTGCCCCCTGTTTAATAACTTTTAATCGCATCGGGTCCATGATGGGAGTAGTAGTAGTCCCTTAGCACTGCAGGAGTCTGCTGATGTCACCTCTTCTGAGCATGCTCAGAAGTAATGATGGATATTATAAACCAGGTGCAAACGGATGACATAAAGGCTCATCCATTTGCTGTAGACTTCAATGTTAAAAATAATGGCCGTTAATTTACCTGTTTCTTGCGACAAAAGAAAAATTTGTGCATGTGGCGTTTTTTCTTCCGTCACAAATAATGTCTGTTATTCATGACGGGCTATAACGGGTCATAATGGATAATCAAAAAGTTCCATAGACTTAAATGGGATTTTGTACCGGCTGTTTAACATCCGTTTTTAAGTCTTTTTGAGGAAGTTTTTAACAGGTCTTTAACGGAGCAACTTTATAGTGTGAAAGGGGCCTAAGCTGATGATCTTATTGTATAGTGATATTATTGTATAGCGTATAAACATAAACATTGATTTTGTTCTAAGTTCCTAGCTCCATAACATATGTAAACTATACAGTGGACACAACATCAATAACCGTGAACTGGCAATTGACTATTGGTCAGCTTGATGGGTTTATCATTTCAATAGAAGCTGGAAGCACCAACCAAACTGAAATGGTTCAACCAAGCCAAAGGTATCTTTTGTTTTTTTAGATTTTTAAACGGTATATTATAAAAACTTTACAGTTATAGTTTATAAATAGGTAATACATAAATATAGTCCATATTGAAAAAGTGGTCACAACAGAACCAGCCTAGTTCTTAAAAAAAGCTGTTCTTTTATTCCACCATAAAGATAAGATCTGGGCTGCTCTATGCAGGGTCTTTTCACTGAATAGCAGTTTACGGCACTTATCATGCTTTAGGGCTATGGAATCAAAACAGTTTGTGACTGATTTGTGAGTGTCACTAGTTTGTTACTTAAGGAAAGAAAATCATCAGTGACCATAACTGTAACAGCTCCCCAGTGTGAGTGCTTACTGTGAACTACTCACAATCATTTTTGATTCCAGATCTATGCCATTTGCACACTATACATAGAGAGAGGCCAGAGTACAGTTTATATGGAGCACCAGTATTAATAAAATTCCTGGCTTGTTTCTTGTCGGTGAAAGTGAATTGCATTGCTTAAAGTGGTAGTCTGCATACATAATATATTTTAAAGGTGGTTATCCTAACAATGGGTTCACACCATGTTTTTGCAATACAGTTCCCGTATCCGTTTTTAACTTGAAAACCGCTCGTAACCGTTTTGAAAACCGTATGCATTGACTCTCCATTGAAAACCGTATGCCAAAAGATGCATCCGGTTGTGTCCGTTTTGCATCCTGTACGGTTTTGTCAGGTTTTTTCCCGTACCCAAAACTGTAGCCTAGCATGGTTTTTGGTCCTGGTGAGAAACCGTATTGAAATGTATACTTTTTTTTTAAATTAGGGAGTCAAGGGGAACCGTACAGAATTGTATGTGCGTATGGTTCCATCCGGTTTTCAGCATATGGTTTTTAACTTTGCACAGTTTTTTTCTTGGAATTTCAATCAAACAAATGAAACTTTATTCATAATGTTGTGAAAAGTTAAAAGCTTATATGTTTTGTTTTTTGTTTTTTAAACGGATGCAACCGGACATCATTTTTCAAACTGTATACAGATTAAAATTTGTACACAAGTTTTGATACAGTTTAGTCAGGTTTTGAGGAATCCAGTTTCTTTTAAATCAAAAACCTGATACGGGAGCTGTATTGCAAAAACGTAATGTGAACCCAGCCTAAGATTAAAAGTTATCCACAGAATAGGTTCATCAATCATGAGTGGAGGTTCCTTTTCCCCCGAATGAATGGGGTGTCAGGGTGCATGTATGGCCACCGCTCTCTTCCCTCTTTATGGGGCCTCCGAACATAAACGAGCACAGTACTTTAAGATACTTAATGACAGATGCGATAGTAAAATAGATTGCAATTCGTTGCTTATTTTAAAAATGTCTACTATTTCTTTCAGTGCCATGAAGTCTACTTTTCAACTGTATATTTGCATATTTTTTTGTGTTTTTTTTATTTTATTTGAATTCTACAAATTAAAATTATTTCTGCCATTTTTATGTCTTATAGACAGTATACTTTTAGTGGCCTTTTACCTGGCATTGAATGTGTTATTAGTATTGTAACAACATGTGGATCAAAGAAAAGCTCTCCTGCAGTTATAAATCTCAGTACAGGTAAATGTATAAATGATTTAAGCTTGCATTTATAAGAAGTCATGTATAACATTTAACCTAAAAAAAAGTAGACAGTACAGAACATAGTCTATTTTAACATGTACACGCATTGAGGAAATAAATAACGCATCCAGATAGAAATGTCGGATTTCTGCTAAACACCGCATTCACTTATGTCTCAGGCAGATATGTAAATGATTACAGTTTTGATCTGATTAAACAATGGATATTGGAACACAAGAGAGCATACCAGTGCTTCCCCCAGTTGCCCTATAAAAGGCTCTCAGATGCTACTTTTGGGTAGTGTACCTCTTGAAAGAGAGAGTTGATTGCTAGACATTCCTCTACTCACTAAGCACTTGAAGACATTATGCCCAGACTTTGAGAGGGGGTGCATAAGTGGACTAAGAAGATGGTAGTTTGATGAACTGCCCACAATTTAGACCGTTCTGACTAGGCTATTAGTGGTTACCTGAGGGGGCACACACATGGCAAACAGGTTCCAGATGACCCAAACAGACCACCAGTAGAGATGATTGTTTTATATGCCGACGAGCTCGAGCAGGTCCAAAAAGTTTTCTTGTCTACCAACCAGACATAGGTGACACCTTCATTGCATACCCCTGTTTCTGCCTTGATAATTTCCAGTTGCTTAACAAAAGGAAATTTGGTTTCACAGCACCCATTATGTGTCCTGTCATTGACAGCCAACCACTGTTGCCTTTGTTTTTAGTGGTTTGTAAATGAGAAACCTAGACTGCTAAAGACTGGAAATGTACAGTGTTTAGCTACGAATCCAGGTTCAGTTTGGAATTTGATGACAGCATTTAATATGAAGGCCTTGTGGTGCGAACTTCAATCCTGCTTTTGCGGGGGAACAACACACTACCCCACTGCTGGTGTGATAATCTGAGAAGTCAATGCAAATGACAGTCATTCACTACATGTGTCCCCTCTCCCCTTTCTCCAAAACCCATGTGTGTGCACTGTTGGAAAGTACAGGTTTTAGCTTACAGTGCCAAGCCGTGTCTACAAAGTCTGGTGCTGTAAGTTTAACCTCCTAAGTTACACATCCTGGTGCCATTAACAGTGTATGGCGCAGGCTTCTGACTCCAGCCCACACCATACCAGGTGGCCCTCAGCTGATTCCTGTAGCTGACATGCAGCGATCACCGTGGCCGGCTATTAACCCTTTAGATTGCTGCTGTCAAAGCAGACAGCGGTGTCTAAATACAACTTTAACCAATCCCTGGTGGTCCACTGGGGTGGATTGCCCCTCCCCAGTGTGATCACGGGGGAGCGATCCACTGCTGAGGTACCTCTCCTCCTGTGGCTACTGTGGCTCTGCATTGAGTCTGGCAGGACCAAGCTTAGTTCAATCGAGTAGAGCACACAGATCAATGTAGTTCTATGGAACTACATTGATCTGTGTGAGGAATCTAATGATTCCTTCCTAAAGTTCCCTAAGGGGACTAAGAAAGTATGGAAAAAAAAAAGTTGAATGAAAGTTTAAAAAACACCCATTAACCCCTTCCATATTAAAAGTTTAAATCACTCCCTTTTCCCAAAATTCCATATAAAACATATGTGAACATAAAAGCAAAAAATAAACATATTTGGTATCGCCACGTGCGTAATTGTCCGAACTATTAAAATAAAACCTTATTTATCCTGTACAGTGAACGGCATAAATTTTAAAAAATACCAAACCCCAGAAATGGGTTTTTATCATCACATCAAACCCCAGAAAAAATGAAGTAAAAAGTGATCAAAAAGTCAGATAAATATCACAATGGCACTGATAAAAACTACAGATCCCAGTTTTTTTTTTCCATTCTGGAGCATATGTTATGAAAAAATAAACAGTCATTACAAAGTACAATTGGTCCTGCAAAAAAAAAAAAAAAAAAAAAATCCCTTATATGGGTGTGAAGATGAAAAAATAAGAGTTATGGCAATTAAACTAAAGTGCAACAACAAAAATTGGCCCAGTCCTTAAAGTGTACTCGTCAGATCCAACAAAAATGTTTTTTTAATATATTACTCAGTACATAATCCTGACCATGTACATCAAATTTTTATGTGTCTAGCACCTTTATTTATTTTTTTATTACACTTTTAATTTAGCTCACTAGTCTGAATTCCTCTCAAAGGGATGGGCGTGGCCTCACTGTGCAGGTCTCTGCCCCCTCCCTCAGTATGCTGTCTGCTCACATCTCCCCTAGCATTAGCAAAACTACAACTCCCAGCTTGTCCTCACTGACAGTAGCGGGACACAAGCTGACAGTGGGAGGATTTTTCCTCCAGCTATGAGCCCTGCGCTCACAGCTGTCAATCAAGGAAGTGTGTCCATAACATAGGTGATGATGCATGGACACAGCAGGACTAGTATGTGTCCAAGCAGGCAGGGGGGGGGGGTAGTTGTTTGACTGGCTTTTTCAGTATGAAATAATGAAAATTTTCTAATGCTTTACATGTTTTACAACATATCAAAAGTTTTTGTATTGGACAGTGCCCATTTAAGGGGTTAACCCTGTATGTCAATTAACCTGGGAGGAGAAAGGAAGCAAAGAGTCAGGCAGTGCTGGATCTGCATGCACTCTGTTTGCTGCTTTATGGCTCTTCTGGGTGCCAGTTATTGAAGAACACGACTGATTTCCTCCAAAAATCGGTTGTGTGTGGTATTATAACTTGATTTCATTTACTTCAATGAAACTGAGCTGTAATACCACACACAAGCTTAGGACAGGTGTGTTGCTGCTTTTGAAACAAATTCTCATCCTGTTCTAATCCTGGGTAACCACTTTAAAATCAGTGGCACAGGGACATTCAATACAGCAGATAGCAGGTTATGAGAGCAATGTTATTTGTGAAAGTACACTAAAGCCAAATTTTATGTTCAGACTCATGAAATATACCCATATGATTTAACATTAGTATGAAATGTTGGACAACAATCCAGTTTGATGAATTTGCTTTGTAGATCCTGAGCCACCATCAGCTCTGGAAGTTCTTGGTCAGGAGGAACATTCCATTTACTTATCTTGGAAGCCACCACGTGGAAGATATGATAAGTTTCAAGTAAGTGCACATTTTATTAATGTAGATTTTGTATATAAGCTGCCTATGTATTCATTGTGTGTTATACAATTTTTGTAAACCAAAAATTTAGAAACAACAGGGCAATGAAAGCTTACCTGAAAGGTTTCTCTAGAAAAAAACAAAAAAAACAAAAAACCTGTAATAGGATAAAGTTTAATATTTTTAAAGTTGACACACAGAACAATTATTTTGCAATATGTTCATGAGTAGTCCCAAGCATCTGACCTTCAGGATTACAGCAGTTGTATATCTTTTTACGCATACTGAAAAAATACTTGTTTAGGCAGCTACTCTTGCTGGCACGTCATCTACATACCTTTCTCTTCATGTATATAATCTGTAATGATAAAAGAATAGTATTACTTCATTTAAGCCTTTGGTAGTTTTTTTTTTTTATGCACACAGGCCTCCTGTACACATACCTTTCCATAGTGCTCTTTGTTTAAAAATGTCTTTAAAAAACTTCAGTGTTTCATTTTGTGTTTTTGTGGCATGCTTCTAAAAAATGTTTTTTCTTTTTTCTGTGGCTTTTATGCTATTACATGTCATGTCATTCTTTAATTTTGTTGTTTAAGAACTTCTCATTAACAATGAGCAAATGAGCAAAAAACACACTTAAAACATTTTTTATGCAAGAAAAATATCTATGGATGTCCACAGGAGAAAAATCTGGGTGGAAAAATGCCACACCTGGAGCATGCCACATTTTTTAAAAACTACCATAAGAAAAGCCTTGTAGGCATGGCGGTTTATCATTTCCCATTGACTTACAGATAATATCTGGCTGCAATGGTTTTCCACCCAAAAGTTTTCGGTAAGGGAGGATATGACACACAGCATTTCTTGAAAAAAACAAAAAAATGCAGTTTTTATGACAGTTTTACATACTTTTTTAAATGGAAAAATGTTTGCAACTAAAAAGAAATGAAAAATATAAAGGAAGGACTTCTACTTCATGTGGCATCCAATTCCACTTTACACACCATATGTAAAACTATTCCTAGGTGCTAGCTACTGCATATGCATGTATAACAGAGCTCTGTTAAACTCACCTTCAGCGCTCGTGCAATGCCTCTGGTGTTCTGCTCCAGTCCCTGCTGTGATCCTCTTCCTGATCTACAATGTGACATATTGGGTCAAGAGAGCACCCAGCATTCCGAACATAATGTTCAGAACTCTGGGTGTCTGCACGAAGATCGCAGGGGTCCCAGCAGCTGGATCCCGCGATCAGACATCTTATCTCCTATCCTTTGGATAGCAGCAGGGATGTCTTTAACGCAGGGGTGCCGGCAGAGATGAGCGTGCATAGCAGAGGGGAACGGCCCGCTGCCTGCCTGCTTGTGTCGAACAATGCTGTGCTGCCGGCCTGTGAATATCTAGCTTGCTACATCACGATACGTCCTCGGTCCTCCTGACGCTGGTAAGTAGTGAGCAAAGTACCTACCCCACCTACGTACCCCCCCACCTACCTACCCCCCTTCCGAAGGGTGAAGGGCTAAATCGCTAGATTGTAATCCATAATTAGAGCAATTTGTGCTGAGATTGCTATATATATCGTGCAACCCTAATATATACACACGCATATATATATATATATATATATATATATATATATATATATATTCGAGTATTAGCCATTCCGAATATAAGCCGAGGCCCCTAATTTCCCCCCGAAAACCTAGGAAAAGTTATTGACTCGACTATAAGCCTAGGGTGGGAAATACATCATCCCCCTTGTCATCATTCAGACCCCTGTCATTAACACCCCCAGTCATTATCACCCTCGTCATCATCACCCTGTCATTATCCCCCTCGTCATCACCCCCCCTTCATCATCACCGCCTGTCTTTCCCTTCATCATCATCCAGACCCCCTTTTGTTTTCTACTAACCTCCCCAGTTGTTGCTTTCTCTGTGGGAAGGAAGGGTGAGCTGGTCTGGGCAGTCTATCTTCAGCCATCTATGCTGCAGGGACCGTCCGGTGGCGAGGGTTAGTCGTTCGGGGCTGTCCATCTTCACTGGGAGGCCCTCTTCTCCGGTCCGGGCCAGCCATGGACTAGTGACGTTGCGTTGATGACGACACGCAGGGACGTCCGTGTGCAGCAGACGTCCGTGACGTCCCTGCGCATGAATGTCCCTGCGCGGTGGCGTCAATGCAGCGCCACTAGTTCGTGCTGGCCCAGAGCGGAGAAGAGGCCCTCCCGGTGAAGATGGACAGCCCGGAACGACTAACCCTCCCCAGCGGACGGTCCCTGCAACATAGATGGCCGAAGATGGATGGCCTGGCCCATCCCCTCACAGCTGAGCCAGAAGCGTTTTTTGTTCACGCGAGTATAAGCCGAGGGGGGCGTTTTCAGCACGAAAAATTGGCTTATACTCGAGTATATATGGTATATATATATATATATATATATATATATATATATATATATATCTCCACATAAAGCGATACACCTGCGGGCAGTGGTCAGTGGCTAGCACAATGATGAAATGCTGTGGGGCTGATGTGTAATTATTTCCAGGGCTGGTTTTTACCCCAAGTTCGGCCTTGGCCGACCCTACCGCTGCTCTGCTGCTCACTATTCTAAAGCACCGTCGCGGCCCTTAACCCCTTAACGACAATGGACGTAAATGTACATCATGGTGCCGTGGTACTTAACGCACCATGACATACATTTATGCTCTGTGATGACCGTGCGTCATGCATGGCAGGTCCCAGCTGCAATCAGCAGCCAGGGACCCGACGGTAATGGCAGACATCAGTGATCATGCTGATGTCTGCCAATAACCCCTTAGATGCCATGATCAATACAGATCACAGCATCTGCGGCAATGCGGCACTTAAAATGGATGTTCGGATCGCCCGCAGTGCTGCCGCGGGGATTCGATCATCCAGCAGTCTCCTGGGATCTTCTGCTGTGGTCTGAGATCGAGCAGACCAGACCAGAAGATGACCGATAACACTGATATGCCTATGCAGGGCACTGAACAATATTAGCAATCAACTGATGGGGACATAAAAGGTGTTAAAAAAATGTTATGTAAAAAAATAAATAAAAAAAATAAGTTAAAAATGTGAAATCCCCTCCTCCAATAAAAATGTAAATCGTCACTTTTTCCCATTTTCCCCGAAAAACTTAAAAAAAAAATTATAAACATATTTGGTATTGCCGCGTTCGTAATTGTCCGAACTATTAAAATATAATGTTAATTACACCATTTGATGAACAGTGTAAACGTAAAAAAAAAGGCCAAAATTATTTGTTTTTTTTTATCACATTTTATTCCAAAAAAAAGGGATTAAAAAGTTAAAATATAACCAAATGTGGTACCAATAAAAACTACAGATCATGGTGCAATAAATCTGCACTCATATCGCCCCATTTACAGAAAAATTTGAGAGTTACAGGTGGTCAAAATGGGACAATTTTAAACATACTAATTTTGTTAAAATAGTTTGAGATTTTTTTTAAAGCGGTACAATAATAATAATAAAATAAAGCATATAACATGGGTATCATTTTAATTGTATTGACCCACAGAATAAAGAAAACATGTCATTTTAACGGTAAAGTGTACAGCTTGAAAACAAAACCTTCCAAAATTTCATAAATTGCAGTTTTCTTTTCATTTTCCCCACATAAATAGTATTTTTTTGGTTGTGCCGTACATTTTATGGTAAAATGAGTGATGTCATTACAAGTAAAATTGATGACGCAAAAATAATCCCTCACATGGGTCTGTGAATGGAATTATAAAAGAGTTATGATTCTTAGAAGGTAAGGAGGAAAAAACGAGAATGCAAAAATAAAATAAAACGTCACACGGCCTAAACAGTACATTTCATTTTCCTTGTCTTTCATGGACGATTCGTTATACAGTAAATGACACTTTAGCCCAAAAATGTATTGAACATTTGTGTATTTAGTGGTTTGAATATATTATTTCATTATTTATATCATCTTGTGACCTTATTGAGATGCTGATCTTTTAGTCAATGTGTTGCTATGTCGATGGTTAGTGATATGGCAGAAAATTCAAAGACTGAATGTTAGATACTAGAAGTTTGAGAAACCACATTAATGCATAATAGTGATTTAAGGGTCAGTTTCAGGGCAGGATTACCAACAAGATAAACTAGGTTAATGCTTTAGAGCCAGTGCTCATAGAAGTGTGTGGGCCTTGCCAAACATTTAATCAACATTATCTAGGGCTATCAGATTGAAGTTTCTTTTCATGTATGATCTTCCTATATTTATTGCTCTATTATTGTAAATGCTGACCACTGTAATCATCCCTACTAGTGTTAAACACACAGGAAAATGCAATTGGGCTTTTATTTTCTTAGACAATTGTTAAAGTATTTTAAGACAGTGATCAGGAAGCATGAACATTTTCTTCTAAACACACGGTGCAATTGATACATTTTTAATGAGTACGACATCTGTATGTCAGTTACTTAGCAAACACCACTGAGTCAGCCAAGATCATTTTACTGATCATCCAATATTTATTATTCTATCCCATATCTATTACCATTCTTCTCTAGTAATGTTTTTCATTGAAAAGCAGAATGATTTAACATACTCCACCCACTTTGATATGTCCCTTTTTTAAGATTAGAATTTAAGCTTTAGTATAATGGGATATAACCTTCTAAGCAATTTCCCAATAGGTGATGGAAATTGTGTTGCAATCTAGATTGGTCAGGAGAACAAGGCTATACCAAAGCCAACGGGAGAAACAAATGACTTCTTCAGACTCCAGAAAACCCTTAAGCTGGCCATACAAGGCAGTCAGCCGATTGCTTGTTAGACTGACAAATATCTTTCCTAAACTCCCATACACATGCATGCTTGGCTTGTCTGAATGTGCTCTCAAAGGAGAGAATAGAAAACACCACTCCCAGAAGAGGCCACAACCACTTTAATGCACTAGGACTGCCTGTATATCATATATTGCCCAGACAAAAGAATTAATCTGGCCGACACATATTAGTTAATCAAGAGGAGCTAGAGTACTGGAAAACAAGTTATTGAGGAGTGATTCACTTACCATAGAGGCAGGATACTGTAATGGGGCTGCCGTCCCATGGGGGCCAGTCTGGGGATTCAGGACAGATGTCCTGGATCCCCGGACAAACGTGGTTTTAAACTGAGACATAGTTGAAAGTATGCTATGACAGGACAGTACCAATGGCACTGTATATAATGTAATATAATAGTTACTATGTAATGCTGCCTGCACTGGGGGGGGGGGGGGGGGTCCAATAGGAGGAGTTGTGGGAAGCAACTGTGGGGGAATGATGTCAGGTGCTGTGGGGGAATGATGGGAGAGGTGAGTATATGGGACAGTATGAGGGCCTAATATTTCCCTGGTGTTCCAAATTATTATGCAGAGTAAGTTTCAAAACACTTTATAGGTTGTAAAGAACTGAAAATTGTCATTTGTTGTGTTTGCAGCATATTTACTGAAATCAAAAGCTATTTCAATCAAACTTTTAACAACATTTAAACTTTAACAGGTCACGTTACATTTTAACATTTTAATAACCCCTTATTTGATAGCAGCTTCACAAGTCTTGCATGCATTGAACTTGTGAGTTTTTGGACAGTTGCAACTTGAATTTGTTTGCAAGATGTCAGAATAGCCTCCCAGACCTGCTGTTTGGATGTAAACTGCCTCCCACCATCATAGATCTTTTGCTTGAGGACGCTCCAAGGGTTCTCAATAGGATTATGGTCGACAGCCATTGATGCAGAGGTATTCTTTGCAGCATGAGATGGTGCATTGTCATGCATGAATATGATTTTATTATGGGAAGCATAGTTCTTCCTTCTGTACCAGGAAAGAAAGTGGTCAGTCAGAAACGCCACACACTTTACAGAGGTCATCTTTACACCTTTGTGGACCCTAAAGGGGTCAACCAGCTCTCTTCCCCATGATTCCTGCCCAAAACATGACTACACCACGGCCTTGCTGACATCGCAGTTGGAACAGGGTGGCCGTCCACCAACCATCCACTACTTCATCCATCTGGACCATCCAGGGATGCACGGCCCCATCAGTGAACAGGACTGTTTGAAAATTAGTCTTCATGTATTTTTCTGCCCAATGCCGCCATTTCTGCTTGTGAGCATTGGTTACTGGTGGCCGAATAGAAGGTTAATGCACAGTTGCAAGACTCGTGAAATTTCTAATGTTTTCATACCTTGTCCAAAGTATTGAACTATTTCACTTTTCGGCAGCAGAGAGAGTTTTTCTTCCCCATATTGCTTGAAAATGGTGCTCTGCTTAATAATGTGGAACATCCACCTCTAGTAGTTTTTCCTTAAATTGGGCTCACCTGGCAATCTAATTATCACAGGCTTCCGAGATTGTTTTTAGTGATCAAAGGAGCCCTGAGACACAATACCATCCATGAGTTAAACTGAAAAACAAAATATTAAATCTTTGTGACACTTAAATAGAATTTGCATAATAATTTGGAACAGTGTGTATGTGGGCAGTATTTGGGAATAACTACTATATTAGCCAGTATGGGGGCATACTAATATATATGGGCAGTATGAGGGGCTAATACTTTATGGGGTAGGATGGGGATCTAATACTATATGGGGGCAGTATGGCTACCTAATACTATATGGGGGCAATATGGGGACCTAATCCTATATGAGGGGAAGGATGAGGACCTACTGCTAGATGGGGTCAGTATGGGGGCTCACTACTCTATTGGGACAGTTTGGATGCATAATACTTTATGCGGGGCCTAATAGTATATGGAATTTTTTTGAGTGTCTAGCTATTATTTGGGGGTATATATGATGGAACTTGCCTCTCTAGACTCTGGAAGATGCTGTTATTACATGTTGAGGAAGGTATAGTAACCACATTTTAATAACTGTGCTGTGGCATGTCAGATACGGAGTTCTGCAGCCTAGATCACCTAGATGCATAGTGGGTATAATACCCCAGAGCACAGTTATAGAGAATATCCCAGTGCTCAATGAATGCCCCTGGAACCTTGTTTAGTCAATATAAAAATCATATATACCCTTTTTTGGTTATAATAAAAGTCAAGTTTTAGGTGTGGGGTAAAAAATATTGATGTTTGTGATTATTGGTTAATGGACTTCTTACCCATCTGGGCTGGGTGCCTGTTAATTATACATTTTAGAAGTGCCCATACAGAAGTGATATAGAATATAGCAAACATGGCAGTGCCCAAACTGCTACTATGTACTTATAATATTTACCGCATCTAAGTCATTCTGTATATGTAGAAATGTGAAACTCCTTATGAAATAACCTCCTCCCCATTGCCTACAAAAATAAAACCTATGTAGACACCCTCAAAATATTGATGATGCTGAGTACTACAATTTGAGATTACATGGGCCAATAGTATTGGGTGGGCTGATGTAGCTATTCCTGTGTGTGAGGAACAGAACATCTGAAGCTGAAGAGGCTTCAAAAAGAAGTAACAGAATAGTTGTCAAGGCATCATGGGTTCATAATTTGCTTCTCACTGAACCAAAACTTATTAATATTTGTTATGAAAAAGATTGCTGAAATAGCTGTTGGCATTAGCATATATGTTGCCATGATCATAGAACAGGAAGCAGTGGAGCTTGATGCTGTCTGGAGGATCAGCTAGAGATGAATGTCATTTGATCTGGACAGATGAGTGATGGTCAGATTGGATGTTTATTCTGTTACTAGCATTACAGAATATATGAAGATTTCATTCACATGTCTGGTAACTCCAGATGATCTCATTATAAGGCAAATAACTGTAGCAAATTACTCTATTTAGAGATCCCCCCAAGAAGTCCAATACTATCCCTTGTGGATAACATATTAGGCTTCTTTCACACTATAGATTATTCATCCGTTATTAAACATCCATTTTCTGTATTGTATAATTAAAAAACTGATGTATAATAACGGAAGAAATAATGGGTGCTAACAGCTGAATAATGTCTGTCAAAATAACGGGCATATTCATCCGTTAAGAACCGTTATAACATCTGTCATGTACCATTATTTAATGGCCGTTTTAACACCTCCCGCAGCCGGGACTACTACTACTCCCATCATGGAACAGAGTTGTTTCCACAATGAGAGTAGTAGTTCCCCGGCTGTGGTAGTCTGACTGTGGCTGGGGAGGCTATATTAGTGTTCGTCCTATTACCCCCATCATGGAACAGACTCTGAGGGGCTAAGGGATTGATCGTACCGGGTCTCAGAAGTGATCAGAAGTTATTAAACAGTGGAGCGGGCAGTCTGCTCCACTCCCCTGTGATGTATGATGTATTTTTACTTTCATTTTTTAATTCCCTGCCGAGATCCCTGAATGGCCAGTATGGAGGAGCCATTCAGGGCTCCTGGCGGGCTTTTTAAATTTACAGTGTGCCTAATTACTGTATAATCACATTCCCCTTGAGTTAAGTATATTCATTTTATTCCCCCATGTGTATATGTATGATTCCCCCCCCTGCCTGCTGCCCAGTCATCTTCTAGCGCTGTCACAGCGCACAGCAGGGACATGCCATTCCATTCCCTGCCTCTCATCTCCATATCTGGCAGAGATGAGTAGCAGAGAATGGAGGGACCTGTCTTTCCTTTGCGCTGTTATAGCACTCCATTCCCTGCCACCGCCGGTACCTGACCTGTCCCCCCTGTGCGCTGCTTCATTCACCACCGCCGCCGGTTCCCGATATGTACCTGACGGAGATGAGCAGTGGGGAATAGACTGACATGCCCCCGCTGTGCGCTTGGAGCAGGGCAGCAGCGGGGACATGCTGGGCGGCGGTGGGGAATGAATGAAGCAGCGCACAGGGGTGACAGGTCAGGTACCGGCAGTGGCAGGGAATGGAGAGCTATAATAGTGCACAGGAAAGACAGGTCCCTCCATTCTCTGCTGCTCCTCTCTGTCAGATACCGAGATGAGCAGCAGGGAATGGAATGGCATGTCCCTGCTGTGCGCTATGAACGTGCTAGGGGGGAATCATACATATACACATGGAGGGGAATAAAATGAATATACTTAAGTCAGGGGGAATGTGATTATACAGTAATTAGGCACACTGTAAGTTTAAAAACCCCAGCCGGGAGCCCTGAATGGCTCCTCCGTACCGGCCATTCAGGGCTCCCAGCGGGGAATTTTAAAAATGAATGTAAAATACTTTGTACATAACAGGGGAGCATAGTATGCTGTCCACTCCCCTGTTTAATAACTTCTAATTGCATGGGGTTTCAGAAGTGAGACCCGGTGCGATCAATCCCTCAGCCCCTGTACTACAACCCCATCATGGAACAGAGTCTGTTCCATGATTGGGGTATTAGTACAAACACTAATGTAGCCTCCCCAGCCACCGGCAGACTCACGCAGCTGGGGAACTACTACTCTCATCATGGAAACAAGTCTGTTCCATGATGGGAGTAGTAGTAGTCCCTCAGCACTGCAGGAGTCTGCTGATGTCACCTCTTCTGAGCATGCTCAGAAGTAATAACGGATATAATAAACCAGGTACAAACGGATGACATTAAAGGCTCATCCGTTTGCCATAGACTTCAATTTTAACGGCCGTTATTCCACCTTTATTTTTGACGGAAGAAAAATTTGTTAATGTGCCGTTTTTTCTTCAGTTATTCATGACGGGCTATAATGGGTCCTAATAATAATAAAAATCCTATAGTGTGTGTGTGTGTGTATATATATATATATATATCTAAATAAAATGCAGCACTACTAAACCAACTAAACTGCAGTGGGTGCCACTGCCTTTAAAGCTCACAAAGAGCCTTTTTCAAGCTGTTTTTTTTGCCATGAGTGAATAAACCACCATTGATTTTTGTATCCCTGGAGTGCTGTGCCAATCCTTGGTTTGCTCTATCAAATCAAAGTGGAAAACCACACTACAGTATGGTCCAACTTTGATGTAATCTCCTTTAACCCCTTCCCGCTATTGGACGTATGCATAAGTCCAGGCGAATTACACGTTCGCGCAAATGGACGTATGCATACGTCCAAGCAATCTCCTGCTCTGCCGCGGGCAGCGCAGGAGATCGCGGGTGGGACTCAGCTGTCAATCACAGCCGGAGTCCCACCGCAGCTGCCGGGGGCACGATCGCGCCGGTCCCGGCAGCATTAACCCCATAGATGCCGTGATCAGTTCTGATCACGGCATCTATAGTGTTTGCAGGGGGAGCGCTCTCCCCCTGCCCATCAACGGCGGCGCAGCGATAAAATAAGGGGGATCGGGGGTGTCCAAGACACCCTCGATCCCCCTTGAAGAGATAGGAGTGAGGTGGCAGGGTTGCCACCCCTCCTATCCCTGCTATTGATCGGCCGAGCGACCGACCAATAGCAGACTGGGGGCGGGGGGGTTAAAGTTCGGTTCCCCTCCGCTATGCCCACCCATCGGTGTCCGGGCACAGCTGGGGGAACCGTGTAGTGGCGGCGGCGGTCACTTACCCGGTGGCTGTGATCACGGCGGCGGTGGAGGTGAGTATGACGCCGTGTGTCCGGGAGTCTGTTGCCTAGCAACATCTGCAGGGCGACAGTTTAGAGAGTGGTCTCTAAACTGTCGCCCTCCAGATGTTGCAAAACTACAACTCCCACCATGCCTTGACAGCTGTTTGCTGTGTTGGCATGCTGGGAGTTGTAGTTTTGCAAGATTTAGAGGGGTTCAGGCTGGAGATCACTGACAGTGGTCTCTAAACTGTAGCCCTCCAGATATTACAAAACTACAACTCCCAGCATGCCCAGACAGCAATTTGCTGTCTTAGCATGCTGAGATTTGTAGTTTTGCAACATCTGGAGGGCCACAGTTTAGAGACCACTGTCAGTGATCTCCATACTGAACCCCTCTAAATTTTGCAAAACTACAACTCCCAGCATTCAGGAACAGCAAATGGCTGTCTCGGCATGCTGGGAGTTGTACTTGCGTGCCTCCAGCTGTTGCATAACTACATCTCCCAGCATTCCCTTTGACAATCAGTACATGCTGAGAGTTGTAGTTCTGCAACAGCTGGAGGCACACTTGTTGGGAAATACCAAGTTAGGTAATAGGTTCTATTACCTAACTCAGTATTTTCCAACCAGTGTGCCTCCAGCTGTTGCAAAACTACAACTCCCAGCATGCACGTTCTGTCAGTGCATGCTGGGAGTTGTAGTTTTGCCCCCCCCATGTGAATGTACAGGTTACATTCACACTGGTGGCGGATTACAGTGAGTTCCCTGCTTCAAGTTTGAGCTGCAGCAGCCGCAGCTCAAACTCCTAGCGGGAGACTCAGTGTAATCCGCCGTCAGTGTGAATGTAACCTAAAAACACTACACTACACTAACATAAAATAAAGAGTAAAACACTACATATACACACGTACACTGCCCCCCCCCCACCACCACCCCTTCCCCCCAATAAAAATGAAAAACGTATCCTACAGCAGTGTTTCCAAAACGGAGCCTCCAGCTGTTGCAAAACAAAAACTCCCAGCATTTCCGGACAGCCATTGACTGTCCAAGCATTCTGGGAGTTTAGCAACAGCTGGAGGCACCCTGTTTGAGAATCACTGGTGTAGAATACCCCTATGTCCACCCCTATGCAAATCCCTAATTTAGGCCTCAAATGCGCATGGCGCTCTCACTTTGGAGCCCTGTCGTATTTCAAGGCAACAGTTTAGGGCCACATATGGGGTATCGCCGTACTCGGGAGAAATTGCCTAACAAATTTTGGGGGGCTTTTTCTCCTTTTACCCCTTATGAAAAGGTAAAGTTGGGGTCTACACCAGCATGTTAGTGTAAAAAAAAAACATTTTTGTACACTAACATACTGGTGTTGCCCCATACTTTAAAATTTCACAAGCGGTAAAAGAAAAAAAGCCTCCAAAATTTGTAACGCAATTTCTCCTGAGGACGGAGATACCCCATATGTGGGCGCAAAGTGTTCTGGGGACGCACAACAAGGCTCAGAAGGGAGAGTGCACCATGTAAATTTGAGGTCTAAATTGGTGATTTGCACAGGGGTGGCTGATTTTACAGCGGGTTCTGACATAAGTGCAAAACAATAAATACCCACATGTGACCCCATTTTGGAAACTACACCCATCACGAAATGTAACAAGGGGTACAGTGAGCATTTACACCCCACAGGTGTCTGACAGATCTTTGAAACAGGGGTCTGTGAAAATGAAAAATAAAATTTTTAATTTGCACTGCCCACTGTTCCAAAGATCCGTCAAATGCCAGTGGGGTGTAAATTCTCCCTGCACCCCTTATTACCTTCCGTGAGGGGTGTAGTTTTAAAAATGGGGTCACATGTGGGGGGGTCCACTGTTCTGGCACCATGGGGGGGGCTTTGGAAATGCACATGGCCAAATTCTCTCTCCAAAAGCTCAATGATGCTCCTTCTCTTCTGAGCATTGTAGTTCGCCCCCAGTGCACTTCACGTCCACTTATTGGGTATTTCCATACTCAGAAGAGATGGGGTTACAAATTTTGGGGGGTATTTTCTGCTATTATCCCTTGTATAAATGTAAAATTTGGGGGAAAACAAGCATTTTAGTGTAAAAAAAATAATTTTTTTTTACATATGCAAAAGTCGTGAAACACCTGTGGGGTATTAAGGTTCACTTTACCCCTTGTTACGTTCCCCAAGGGGTCTAGTTTCCAAAATGGTATGCCATGTGTTTTTTTTTTCTGTCCTGGCACCATAGGTGCTTCCTAAATGCGGCATGCCCCCAGAGCAAAATGTGCTTCCAAAAAGCCAAATGTGACTCCTTCTCTTCTGAGACCTGTAGTGCGCCAGCAGAGCACTTTTCATCCCCATATTGGGTGTTTTCTGAATCGGGAGAAATTGGGCTTCAAATTTTGGGGGGTATTTTCTGCTATTACCTTTTTCAAAAATGTAAAATTTTTGCTAAACCAAGCATTTTTGGTAAAAAAAAAAATTTTTTTTTTTACATATGCAAAAGTCGTGAAACACCTGTGGGGTATTAAGGTTCACTTTATCCCTTGTTACGTTCCTCAAGGAGTCTAGTTTCCAAAATGGTATGCCATTTCGTTTTTTTTTTGCTGTCCTGGCACCATAGGGGCTTCCTAAATGCGACATGCCCCCCGAGCAAAATTTGCTCTCAAAAAGCCAAATATGACTCCTTCTCTTCTGAGCATTGTAGTTCGCCCGTAATGCACTTCAGGTCAACTTATGGGGTACCTCCATACTCAGAAGAGATGGGATTACAAATTTTGGGGGGTATTTTCTGCTATTAACCCTTGCAAAAATGTGAAATTTGGGGGGAAACACACATTTTAGTGAAAATTATTATTATTTTTTTTTACATATGCAAAAGTCATGAAACACCTGTGGGGTATTAAGGCTCACTTAATTCCTTGTTACGTTCCTCAAGGGGTCTAGTTTCCAAAATGGTATGCCATGTTTTTTTTTGTGGCTGTTTTGGCACCATAGGGGCTTCCTAAATGCAACATGCCCCCAAAAAACCATTTCAGAAAAACGTATTCTCCAAAATCCCCTTGTCGCTCCTTCGCTTCTGAGCCCTCTACTGCGCCCGCCGAACAATTTACATAGACATATGAGGTATGTGCTTACTCGAGAGAAATTGGGCTACAAATTCAAGTATAAATTTTATCCTTTTACCCCTTGTAAAAATTCAAAAATTGGGTCTACAAGAACATGCAAGTGTAAAAAATTAAGATTTTGAATTTTCTCCTTCACTTTGCGGCTTTTCCTGTGAAACACCTGAATGGTTAAAACACTTACTGAATGTCATTTTGAATACTTTGGGGGGTGCAGTTTTTGTAATGGGGTCATTTATGGGGTATTTCTAATATGAAGACCCTTCAAATCCACTTCAAGTAGACATATTGTATATGTGAATCCAAAAAAAAAAATATTTGGAATATCCATTTTCCTTACAAGCAGAGAGCTTCAAAGTTAGAAAAATGCCAAATTTTCAATTTTTTCATCAAATTTGGGGATTTTTCACCAAGAAAGGATGCAAGTTACCACAAAAATTTACCACTATGTTAAAGTAGAATATGTCACGAAAAAACAATCTCGGAATCAGATTGATAAGTAAAAGCATTCCAGAGTTATTAATGTTTAAAGTGACAGTGGTCAGATGTGCAAAAAAGGGCTGCATCCTAGAGGTGAAAATGGGCTGTGTCCTTAAGGGGTTAAAACAAGTCAAAATGAGGCTCAGTAGTGTGTGTGGCCTCCACATGCCCGTATGACCTCCCTACAATGCCTGGGCATGCTCCTGATGAGGTGGCAGATGGTCTCCTGGGGGATGTCCTCCAGACCTGGACTAAAGCCTGGAGCGAGACATGATGTCCCAGATGTGCTCAATCGGATTCAGATCTGGAGAATGGGCGGGCCAGTCCATAGCATCAATGCCTTCCTCTTGCAGAAACTGCTGACACACTCCAGCCACATGAGGTCTAGCTTTGTCTTGCAATAGAAGGAACCCAGGGCAAACCGCACAAGCATATGGTCTCACAAGGGGTCTGAGGATGAGGATCTCATTTCTGTACCTAATGGCAGTCAGGCTACCTCTGGTAAGCACATGGAGGGCTGTGCAGCCCCCCCAAAGAAATGCCACCCCACACCATTACTGACCCACCACCAAACCGGTCATGCTGGAGGATGTTGCAGGCAGCAGAGCATTCTCCATGGCGTCTCCAGACTCTGTGACATCTGTCACATGTGCTTAGTGTGAACCTGCTTTCATCTGTGAAGAGCACAGGGCGCCAGTGGCGAATTTGCCAATCTTGTTGCTCTCTGGCAAATGCCAAACATCCTGAACGGTGTTGTGCTGTAAGCCAACCCTCACCTGTGGACGTCGGGCCCTCATACCACCCTCATGGAGTCTGTTTCTGACTGTTGTAGTGGACACATGCACATTTGTGGCCTGCTGGAGGTAATTTTGCAGGGCTCTGGCAGTGCTCCTCCTGCTCCACTTTGCACAAAGGCGGAGGAAGCGGTCCTGCTGCTGTGTTGTTGCGCTCCTACGGCCTCCGCCACGTCTCCTGATGTACTGGCCTGTCTCCTGGTAGTGCCTCCATGCTTTGAACACTACGCTGACAGACACAGCAAATCTTTTTGCCACAGCTCACATTGATGTGCCATCCTGGATTAGCTGCACTACCTGAGCCACTTGTGTGGGCTGTAAACTCTGTCTCATGCTACCATCAGAGTGAAAGCGCTGCCAGCATTCAAAAGTGACCAAAACTTCAGCCAGGAAGCATAGAAACTGAGAAGTGGTCTGTGGTCACCACCTGCAGAACCACTCCTTTATTGGGGGGTGTCTTGCTAATTGCTTATAATTTCCACCTGTTGTCTGTTCCATTTGCACAACAGCATGTGAAATTGATTGTCAATCGGTGTTGCTTCCTAAGTGGACAGTGTGATTTCACAGAAGTGTGATTGACTTGGAGTTACATTGTGTTGTTTAAGCGTTCCCTTAATTGTTTTGAGCAGTGTGTGTGTGTATGTATATATATATATATATATATATATATATATATATATATATATATATATATATTGGCAGACATCATTTATAATGGTATATAATAATATTATTACGAATTAATATATTTTTGTAAACTTACATATTGCCAATATGTTCCTTAGCACTATAAAAAGATTGTCATCACTCACACAAGTTTCTGTTATGGTCATTTAAATAAACCTTTGACATTTTGCACAGACATGCCAAAAGTTTAGATCAGTCAGGGTCTCAGTACTAACATCCCTTCTGATTGTTGGATATAGCCAGATAAAGCATCTGCAGCTGTTTTCTTTGCTTGTGCCTTATTTTACTTATTGCAGGAGACGGTCTCCATAGACTTATAGTCGCACACTTCCCTTGGCTATATCTAGAGATCTGTGGGGTCCCAGCATGTAGATTCTACTAAAACCCTGACTGTTCTGAACTTCCGACATGTCTGTGCAACATGTCAAAATGCCCTAACAAAGCAAAAATATACAGTTACTACTGTGATCACTAATTCTACAATATATTCATCTGGAGAATTAACAAATTTCCCTTATTTTGTCCATCACGGGTAGAAGGAACCGGGGGAAGGGGGGGGGGGGTAGAAAGTATGAGTAGAGTGTAAGGGGAGGTACAATAACACTGTGTTTGAGTATTACATTTCATTTTGTGTCACAACATATACATCTAACATGCCTATAGGCTTCCATTAGCCAGTTATATGCCAAAATTTGTCCTTTGGAATACGTTTGGCCAGTTTACATCTGTATACTTTCTTATACTTTATTGCAAAGTGTAGTGGACTGAGTCTCTTAATACAACTTTATTCAAGGAAACATATATGTGTGTTTACATTTTTAACCCATGGTAGTCAATGGCAGACTTATTCAACTGCATAGGCACAGAGTAGCTGCTTACATCTAGGGCATATTTTTATTGGCACTTTTCAAGTGTGAACCTAACCTTAGTTTGTCCGAAACAACAAGTAGTTATGTGAAAATACATTAATCAATTTCTATGGACTATGTTGTTCTGTCGTTTTTATTAACTCCCTAAATTCATCATCATAAATCAGGACCAGTCTGAGAATCTGAATAGGTTTCAGGTTCCAGATGTGCTACTTCTTTAGAAATTTATGGACTAGGGGTGTAGTTGGGAATGTTGAGACTTGCAGCAACTACTTGATATTACTCCGTCACTGTCCACTGAAATTCTCAGATCCCTTCTTTACATGATGAGCATCATATTCATTGCAGATAACCATATTTCATGAACACGTATTAGGAGGAGATTTATCAAAACCTGTACATAGGACAAGTTGCTGAGTATCCCATAGCAACCGATCAGATTGCTTCTTTCATTTTTCAGAGGTCTTTTCAAAAATAAAAGAAGCGATTGGATTGGTTGCTATGGGCAACTAAGCATCTGGACAGGTTTTGATAAATCTCCCCCATGGTATGCTGAGAATTAAAATAAAAAAAATCATGATAGCTTAATTGCAAGTATTGTGTGCACCCATAAAGGACTTAAGAGGGGAGAGAACTTACTTATAGGGGTTTTTGATTTCACATATTAATGCACGATCTCTGCAAAATGTGTACTGTGAATGAAGCTGAAAGAAGTTGGCTCTGTTCACTGCATAGTGGCTATGCCTGGTTACTGCAGTACAGTAACCCTACTACTTGCTGGGTGACGGGGGTTGGATAGGCCAACCATACGTGGATTTGAAAACCCCTATATATATATATATATATATATATATATATATATATATATATATATACTCACAGTGTATGTATGTATATCTATCTATCTATCTATATATATATATATATATATATATATATATCAATAACCATTCATGCTACAGGTACAGATGAGCAAACTTTTCAAAAGTGTGGCTCAACAGGTTTGCCGATTCTGTTCAAAAAGCTTTGTATAGGTTTGAGATGAAACCAGACCTCAGCAATAACCCCAAATCTTGTGTATAATAATGTCTAAGAGGCCTAAAAGCCCTGTCTAACACTGTTGGGGCACCTAGGAGTATATCCAAATATTTTGGAACCTTCTAAAGCTAAAAAAAAAGGTTAGAAAAGTATTCCTTTTTGGTGGCATTTGCCTGCTAGTGGTAATATGCACACAAAGGTATTAGAAGAAGCACTTGCTTTTTATAAGCTGTCCAAAATGTTTTATTTTTTTGTTAAAAATGAAAAGCCGCCCCCCCAAAAATCTGGGAGTAGCAGCAGAAGGGTGGTGGTAGAAGTAGCTGTATCAGTAGTACAGGAGAGTGGATCTGTGCTTTAAGCGCTACTCTGTTGCTAGACATATTATTTCCTATCCAAAGGACCCCCAGCGATCTCCATGCAGGCACCGGGAGTTCTGAACAGGCCGTGGTCATGATGTCACACCATGTCCCCTCCATTCATGTCTAAGGGAGGGACGTGACGGCTGCCATGCCCCCTCCCATAGACATGAAGAGAGGGGGTGTGGAATGATGTCATGACCACGCCTGCCCAAACCCAGCATTCTGAACATAATGTTCAGAATGTCGGGTGCCTGCATGGAGATTGCAGGGGTCCCAGTAGCCATACCCCCGCGATCAGACATTTTACCCCCTATCCTTTGTCTAGCAATGGAGTACCCCTTTAAATAGGTACGGTACTAGTGAACATCAGGTGGTGGACTGGTGGTAGTAGGTGCGAGTGGACAGCAGGTGTGGTGTAGCAAGTGGTGTAGTAGAAGCGACTCAACTGCAGAGGTGGTAGACATGGCAAATCTACTGGAGGGGAAATGGACTGGAGGTAGTGGTTGCTATTAGACAGCAAGGGTAGTAGTAGCCAGTCTTCAGCAGCAATGGAATATCTAATTAATGGCATCAGACACAGCAGTTTTAAAATTCTCAATCCAATGCCTCATTTCATTTAACAAAAGTGAGTTTTTCCCCATATTTTGTCTTACAATCATTTTTACCTAGGTGTTGAAGACTCCACCTGCCACACTGAATACTCAACACTGCAGGGTGGATAAGACAGAACACCAATAGCAAAATGGTCAAGTTTTGGCCAATGGTTTTATCCCTGCTGTTGCTGCTATCAACTCCTAGAGGTGTAGCACTGGAAGAGGCAGTTGTTTGCCATTTTCCGAGGGCCCAGTTGGTGTTGTCTCCATTCCATACTGCAATGGTTGGTTTTCATAATCATCATTACTGTCATCATGTTGTGTGGGTAATACATCCCCTATCCCTTCATATAAATGCTGGTGAAAGGGACAATCCACAATCATAGGTGACTCAGCTGAAGAGACACCTCTCTAAATCTCCCTCCGCTAGGAAGGACGTTTGAGCGCCATTGTTGCAGCTAATTGTGATTGACACGGCACTCCCACCTCATGGTAGGCCAAGCCGGCAACATCACAAAGTAATTTGCAGGGCCTTCATCAGGACTTCCAGGAATGCTGCCAACCACCAGAGATGGTGGCATCAAAAGCTGCACCAGAGCTAGTCAAGGTAAGTTCATTACCTTGAATGTACATTTATTAGCTTGGCATGGGGGCATGAACCATCAGTAGGAAGGGTCACCACTTTATTCTAGCTAAGGAACCTAAAGTCAATGTAGTAGGGCATTAAACCAAAAACTGGTCACTTAGAATGCAAAATGTTCATATGTGTGTTATGAATCAACATGAGTGGACCCCAATAGAGTCCAATACTATCTATAAAATAAAACTTTAATAAAGAAGCATTGCATCATTTCAGTTTGGAAACCAGTAACAATTCCTTGAAGTAGTAGTAAACTTTAAGATATATGATCAGTACAGAAACTTCCAGAGGATAGGGGTTAAGATGTCTGATCACAGGGGTCCTGCCACTATGTGCATCACTCCCCCTTCCCATAGACATGAATGGAGGGCATGTGGCGTGACATCACGACCACTGCACTGTCCCGCCTCTGCGACCCCCGCGATCAGACATCTTACCGCTTATCCTTTGGATAGGGGATAAGATGCCTAGTACGGGAGCACCCCTTTAAGCCTTTCCACACCTAGACCATTTCTGAGTTAAGCACAAAAGGGGCAGATGTATTTAGACTAGTGGTTCACTTGCCAGCCTTAAACTACATTTTCCTTGAGTATGACTCACACGGCGGAAATTCCGTGCAGACTTCCACTTGGAATGTCCACATGGAATTTCTGCTGCAGCAGTGTCCCGTTTTATTCAACGGGATTCTACTTCACTGTGCACACGGCAGAATTTCCGCAACAAATGTTTCTATGTATGGAATGTCCGCACAGAGATTTTCCGTGCAGATATTCTGCTGTGTGAACGCGGCCTAAGAGGTACTTTATTCTTAACACATTTGGAACATCTTTGGCTGCATATTCTCCTTTTATTTCTCGAAAATCTTCATTGCAGGTATATTAATCCATACAATAACAATTAATCCCTACAAAAACAATACTGGAGCAGAAATTAATACAGACACAGCTACTTCTTCTGACGCTATGTTTTGGGGTCAGGAGTTGAAGTGACTGCATCTATATTAGTGACAAAAGTGACAAAATTGGGTTGTTAGTTACAACATATGGCTTTGTTATTATTATTTATTATTATTATTATTATTAATACGATCCCTGCATATTTGTTTAGTGAGCTGTATGGGAGTTTAACAGAACTCTGACATCGCATTCTATGATTGTGAGCTTCATTGTATTACAAGTTCAGCAGCAAATCTGTGTTCAGTTTTTTTGCCAGGAAGCTGGTGAATATTGTCTTATAAATTCCGCCCAAGCTTTTTATTATTAGATTGGATATAACAGAAGATATGTTGTAAATATTTGGTTATTTATTATAAAGTGTTCAAGAGCAATTCACAAGTTTGCATGATGGATTTGCCAGGAACATTTATATTGGTGATGTATTGCTGATGTATGGCATTTGGAATTGCATAGGTTATCAATTCATTATGTCTGATTTCAAAGCTTTGCGCTCCCACCTACCAACTTCACAGGCAGTCCCATAAAACATCTCACATATTCAGTCATTTACAAATGATGGATTACGTGTCTTCCAATTCCTTGGATACCTTACTTGGAAACAAGGATTATTCATGATAACTGTATGTTTAAACCATAGGCTGCTTAATAGTTGCTTCACTATTTACTTTCCCGGTAATTCACTTGTATACAACTATAAACCTGTTATTTTTATGGTCATATCAGTAAGCATGAAATAACAGTTAACCTATAGGACAGCCCATTTTGGTGCTACATATTATGCATTTCTATTTGGGCATTTATCATGCAGTGTAAAGTTACACTGCAACTTTTTATACTTGTCATTACAATATTAGCTATTAACGGACATAAAACCTAAATTGTTTCTATAATGTGCCTTCACTAACCTTGGATTTAACAATGAAAAAGAAAGTACACGAGGGGCGTGGTCTGCATGGGGAGCTGAGCAGATGTGTATGTGCGGAGCTCCCCCTTCCCCGTTACAATTACCCTGATTCTCTACCCTGTGGCCCAACTCTTCCTCACTCTGCAAGTGGGGAGGGATTCCAGGCAACATCTAGAGGCTCCTGGTGCGTGTTGGCGGCAGTCGGCTGGGTCTGTGCGGTCTGGCGGCAGACGGAAGATCCCGGGCGATGTCAAGTGGCTGCAGTGAGGGAGTGGAGAGCGCTGCCTGGAGAGGTGGTGAGCGGAGGAGAGTCCAGGGGGTCTCGTGCTGTGAGCTGGCCGCCCCCCCTCCCCCTTGCTGGATTGCGGTGGGTCCTAGATGAGAACAGGCTTCCGCCATCTTAGGCTTTTGTGGGTGGGGCTTCATCTGGTCCTCAGTCTCCTGGGAAACTCACACCGACGCGAACTGATGGTGCTGCCGGGTTGTGTGTGAGAGGGAGACTAAGTGCTCTAGAGAAGAGATACAGGTTCTCTACTGCCATGAGTTCCCTGAAAGGGTTAAAGCACCTAGACCTGTTCCTCAGCCTCTTCCTGAAAAAGCTGAAGGAACTGATCCTGTGGCTTTCCTAGAATCATGGCTTAAAGAAATCCTGCCTGCTGACACCTTCTCTACCTTCTTCTCGGTGGAACGAGCTCACCGAGTCCCGACTAGGCCTCCCATCCCTGGGGGTCCACCCCGGCCCTTCCTGGCTAAACTTTTGCACTTCAATGATAGAGATGCCATACTGAGGGTGGTACGCATTAAAGGGGAAGTCCTCTTCGGTGACAGCAGGATCTCCTTCTATCCGGACTTCTTTGTGGAGCTCTGAAAGTAAAGGACCCAATGTACAGAAGTCAGAGCTAAGCTGCACTCCAAGGGATATAGCTATGCCATGTATCCAGCTCGCCTGAGGGTGGTGGATGGCACCTCCATGAAGTTTTTCCCCTCTCCGGCTGAGGCATTGCAGTGGGCGGAGGCAACCCCTAGAGTTGCTCAGCTACTGGACTGATTATATTGCTGGACTGCTTGATTTTCCTCCTTATTAATTAGTGTTGTAGGGAGTTGAGAATAATTACCGAGGTAAGAGTCCATGTTAGGACCTACCCTTGGGTAAGATTAGTGGGTTTAATGGACATATTGACTTACTAGGGGTGGTGGGAGGCGGTGGTTGAGTGGTTTTAGGTAGTTCTTGCACTCGCCCGATTGTGTTTTTAGTTAAGGCTCTAGGTCTGTACTGGTTCTGTTAGTGTTAGACAGGGAATTGTTTCTGGGATTCTTTAATTAGTTTTCTTTGTTTGCTAACTGTTCAGTGGTTGTGGCCAGTCTGTCTGTGTTTGTAGTGTGAATGAATGTGGTGTGCCTGGGAGCTCACCTCACGTGGTCCTTTGAAATTGCAATTATTTCTTCTGTTGTTATCTTTTTGGTGTGTCACAATGGGGTCCCTTAAACATATTAGTTGGAATGTCTGAGGCCTTAATTAAAAATTTAAAAGGGCACTATGTCTAGATTTTGTTAAACGTCACTCCCCACATGTGATATGTCTGCAAGAAACGCATTTAACAGGTCAGAAAGGGTTGGCCCTCACTATCACTCCTCCTAATCCTCTTCGGCTAGGGGGGTTTCGGTTCTGGTGTCGAAATCCCTGCTCTTGGGGATTTCTCAGGTCACATGTGATCACTTTGGCAGATATGTTATTTTACGTTGTTCTCTGTCTTCCTTCTCCTTTATTTTAATCTCTTTGTATGTCCCTCCTCCCTTCCATGTAGAGTTATTAGATATCATTACGGATAGTTTGACATCTATTCCTACTGACCCTGCTCTTTTTTTAGGTGATTTCAGTACTGTTTCTGAGACCCGGCTTGATCGTACCAGTGCTATGGACCCCGGCTTTTCTGCACTTGCTTCTTGACACCTGGCGTTGGGCCTTACTGAATTATGATGCTGGAAATATCCGGAGGACTCTGTCTATTCCTCAGTGCACAAGTCCTTTTCCCCCATTGATCTCGTATTTTCCACAGCAGATCTGCTGCCCACAGTTAGTAATGTGTGCTACACTAATAGAGGGATCTGGGGTCATTCTGCCCTGGTAGTTACTCTTTTCTTGGGCCCCTGGCAGTCCTCTAGAATATGGAGAATGCACCCGTGATGGGTTCAGACTGAAGAAGTTTCTTCCTCCCTGGAGGTAGCACATAGTGATTACTGGATACATAATGCCTCACATCCGGATGTTTCAGTACAATGGGATGCCTATAAAGCAACTATACGGGGTGCATTTCTGGTGGGAGTGGCGGGCAAGAGGGCTGAGTTGGGTGCCAGGGAGAGGGCGCGGCAGTCAGAAATTGGGATGTTAGAGGCCGAATTGTCATGAATCCCTTTTCTACTGCTGATCGGGCATGGGCTAAGGTTCAGAGGTCCCTTTTGATCATCCAGAAGGATAGGATTCACCTGAAATTTGCTGAGGCAGCTTTATTCGAGTTTGGGGACAAGAATGGTAAATTACTAGCATAACTATCGAGAGAGACACGACCTGATAGTAGTTCTCCTCAAGCCTGGAAAAGATCCAACTAAGCCAGACTCTTCTCTTCTTAATGTAGATATTAAAATATTGGCGAAGGTTCTGGTGAACAGGATTAAGGGAGTGATTTCTTCAGTAGTTCACCCTGACAAGACCGAGTTTATGCCGGGTAGAGTCACAGATATTAAAGGGGTAGTCCAGTGGTGAAAAACGTATCCCCTATCCTAAGGATAGGGGATAAGTTTGAGATCGCGGGGGGTCCGACCGCTGGGGCCCCATGCGATCTCTCTGTACAGGGCCCCGGCTCTCCGCCGAGATAGCGGGTGTCGACCCCCGCACGAGGCGGCGGCCGACACGCCCCCTCAATACATCTCAATGGCAGAGCTGGAGATTGCTGAAGGCAGCGCTTCGGTTCTGCCATAGAGTTGTATTGAGGGGGCGTGTCGGCCGCCGCCTCGTGCGGAGGTCAACACGCCCCCTTCCCGCGGGCTGTCGGGGCTCCGTACAGGAGATCGCAGGGGGCCCCAGCGGTCGGACCCCCCGCGATCTGCAACTTATCCCCTATCCTTAGGATAGGGGATAAGTTGCTCACCACTGAGTCACCACTGGACTACTCCTTTAATGTCAAGAGGTTGCAGCTTAACATTTCTGCAGCAGAGGGCCATGCCTCTCTTGGTTATGTAGTTAACCTGGATATCTATAAGGCCTTCGTCCTGTTGAATGGCACAATATTTGGTGCCTGATGCGAGTCCTCTGCTTCAAACCTGTGTTTCGGGCTTGGGTCAAGTTGCTATATGATTGTCCTAGGGCCCGTATAAGTACCAATCTGATTCCTTTGCAGGACTGCTCACTGTCTCCTTTTTTATTTGCGCTTGCAGTAGAACCCTTGGCGGTGGCAGTCCATGCCTCTGACTCTATTAAGGGAGTACCTAGAGGTCCCCTAGTTGAGAAGGTCTCTATGTATGCTGATGACACCCTGATCTATTTAGCTGATGCTATGGGCTACCTAGTTGCATTATTTAACTTGTTAGATTGATTTGGGGCGGTTTGGAGTCTGAGAGTCAATTGGGCTAAATCATCACTCATGCCATTGACGAGAGAAGGAGTGGTCCCCTCTATGCTGCCTAATGGTCTACAGGTGGTCTCTAGGTTCCGTTATTTGGGGGTGGAGGTGTCTGCTCTTTATTCTGAGTTTATGGCTCTTAATTTATACCCCCTTTTGGAGACTACAATAGTGTGGCTACAGTCTTGGGCGTCCCTGCCGTTATCACTTGCAGGTAGGGTCAATATTTTTTTAGATGATTTTTCTCCCAAATTTCTTTATCTTTTTCATCTGTCACCCATCATTCCCCCTCAAAGGTGTTTTTGTTGAATTAAACAAACCTCAGAGATTTGGACAGGCACTACTCCAGGCGCCAAAACAACATAGGGGCCTTGCAGCTCCAAATATGCATAACTATTTCTTGGCACAGCTGGTCTACGCAGCCTGGTTGATTGACCTGGACCTCTCCAACATATTTACAACCCTGGCAAGTGCAGTGGTAGGTTTGTATGAAACTCTGTGTTATATAGATGTCCTTACTCCTCCTCATTGTTGACGTCTAATAAAACTGTTGCAGCAGTCTGGTTGTTGGTTTCTGGACGCTTCCCTCATCTGGTGGTTTCTCCTAGAACACCTTTCTGGGGCAACCTTCACTTAGAACACTTGTGAGAGTTGGAGGCAGCAGGGTTCTGGAGCTCCCATGGAGTTAAGTTCGTTATGCACTTGTTTGGGGAGGACTGTGTCTTTCCCTAATTTGCTGATTTTCAAAATCGGTTGGGGGTTGTTCTGGACTGTTTTGTATTGCGGTTTATTCTGTGTTATATGAAAACTGAAAAAAAAAATATTTAAAAAAGAAAAAGAAAGAACTCTAAGACTCAGCTAAAAACACAGCTAAGTTAAAATCCTGAAAATAAAAAAAACTTACAAGAATTAGCTCTATGGCTTCTAAATAACAAATTAATGATAATGTAAACATAGAACAACAAGAAAAACAGAAACACAGGACCAGAACATGGAGCACATAAGAAACACACTTGGAGAAGTGTGGGCAAAATTTTACTTTATAATCCACTTGTAGAGTCTTTGCATCTTGTGTGTCTAAAGTGGCCTGTGGCTTTTAAAAAAGGGAGGTAGAGCTGGAACCCAATGGCTCCATGCTCTGACTTAGGACCCAATTAATAATGAAGATCCATGGGGATCTGAGGTTCTGTGACAAAATTCGGATCCATTTGGAAATGGGGCTCTGGGCAATATCTCAGCTTGCCCACCTTAACACTAACCCTGAATACCCTGCCCTTACATAGGACAGCACATTTAGCTGACAGATCCACTTCAAGCTTTATTTACATGAATCAGGAAAAACTGTTTATCCAAATTTTTTCTAATATATTATTATTATACATATGAATACAGATTTTTCCTACTCTCTTGCTATTGAGTTATTACAGTATGTGTAGGGCATAAATAACAGTGATGTTTAATGCTTTTGGCTCCTTCAACCTCCAGATTTTTATCTTTTGCAGTAAAACAGAGATGAAGAAAAAAACAACACCTGAAAGGGAAAAGGAATGCACAGTAGCCTGACCCTTCTGAAGTGAAACATAATAAATGTTGTTTTGTGCAATCCGGATTAGATCCCTAGTCTGCAGCTGTCAGCAGCCTCTTTTTCCTGTGAAAGCTTCATTAATATCTGAGCAGTATCCCTGGATGAAAAGATTGTTTTGGAGAGGATTATATCTAAAATATTATACTGTACATCTAAATCTTTAAAGAAAATCACAGGCCAGACAAAATGTATACCTAGAAAGTTTGTTAGTAAGAATGTTGTGTAACAGATAATTGAGATGAATAAACACAGTACTAATACAGAACATGACTATACAAAAACACACAAATATGGTCTGTGTATAGGAAAGCCTTTACATGTGAGTCAATGCAACAATTTGTTTACTTCAAAAGAAACACCAAAATAACTAAGGAAGAGAGAGAGACACTTAGCATAATATATGAAAAGAATCTATTTTTATATGAATATAAAGCCAAAGCTTATTACAATAACTATATAGTAGAGTAATATCAGGACAATGTCAAACAGAGGGTACCATAGAGGAAATTTAAGTAGAAGCAATCTTATTGGTTCCTGTGGACAATTGTTCCACTGTTCCTTTGTGCAAGGTTTGATGAATCTCCCCCAAGTGTTTTTTTTTCTAATTTAGATAACTAACTTTATCTTTTGACAGATAAACTACCGCTCAGCTAATAAAGAAACAGTTTATGGGGCAATTATGGCTGAAAAAGAAGCAGTGATAAAGAACCTTGTGCCTGGAGAAGACTACATATTTGAGGTCCAAACAATTAAAGGGGAGCAACATAGTGTCCCAATACACAAAACAGTTAGTACTAGTAAGTATTCCCTGGATTTTCCTTATGGGCCACTGGCCCAAGGCGATGAGCAACTCTGTGAAAAAGGTCACTGGCTCCTCACTGCCAAATGTGTACTATTATTAATGCAGTGAAAGTTAATTATGTAGCCTCTATTCACCAACAATGCAATACTGTGTTGTAAAAGTTTCAGGTTTTTAACCTAAAAAATACATAGAAAAAAAAAAAACAGAACAGGAGAAATGGCGTTATCTTGTGCTGTTACCCTTTCACGTTTTAGAGATGGATAGCAGTGGATATAGGTGTACGTAAGTAGTGGAGTTTTGCAGCAGGCACAACATTGTTACGGGCTTGTAGAAATATCTATCTTTAGCAGGCAGGAACAGCCATCATCCAGCACTAAGATCCAGGATGGAATGGTGAAGAAAGGAGAGCAGTCGTGGAAGTTTGGTGGATGCCTCGAATGGTGCTAACTGGAAAATGATGCAACTGTTAAGATACTGATGTTATAAAATAATAAAAGTTTGGCCAATTGGATGGACTACTCGTTTTGAGACGTACACTTCTCTTTTCCTCAGGTCCACTTGAGGAAGAGAGAAGTGTATTTCTCAAAATGCGTAGTCTGTCCAATTGCCTAAAATAAACTTTTATTGTTTTGCTATAAGCCTGTGAACGGTTGTATCTGTCACGATTCGGCAGGCTGGAGGTGGATCCTCTGTGTCAGAGAGGGATTGGCGTGGACCGTGTCGGTGGACCGGTTCTAAGTTGCTACTGGTTTTCACCAGAGCCCGCCGCAAAGCGGGATGGTCTTGCAGCGGCGGTAGCAACCAGGTCGTATCCACCGGCAACGGCTCAACCTCTCTGACTGCTGAGATAGGCATGGTACAAGGGATAAGGCAAGAGCAAGGTCGGACGTAGCAGAAGGTAAGGGCAGGCAGCAAGGATCGTAGTCAGGGGCAACGGCAGGAGGTCTGGAACACAGGCTAGGAACACTCAAGGAAAGGCTTTCTCTGGCACAAGGGCAACAAGATCTGGCAAGGGAGTGCAGGGGAAGTGAGGTATAAATAGGGAGTGCACAGGTGGAAACTAATCAGGGAGATTGGGCCAGGCACCATCATTGGTGCACTGGCCCTTTAAATTGCAGAGACCCGGCGCGCGCGCGCCCTAAGGAGCGGGGCCACGCGCACAGGGACAACACAGACGGGGAACGGGTCAGGTACGGGGGCCGAGATGCGCATCGCGAGCGGGCGTGTCCCGCATCGCGAATCGCATCCCGGCTGGGAGCAATATCGCAGCGCACCCGGTCAGCAGGTCTGACCGGAGCGCTGCGAATAAGAGAACGCTGCAAGCGCTTCGGGGAGGAGCGGGGACCCGGAGCGCTCGGCGTAACAGTACCCCCCCCCCCCCCTTGGGTCTCCCCCTCTTCTTGGAGCCTGAGAACCTGAGGACAAGACTTTTGTCCAGGATGTTGTCCCCAGGTTCCCAAGACCTCTCCTCTGGGCACTTAACTACAAAGGGTCCAAGATAACGTGGTCCCAGATTAAAACTGGGGACACGGAAGCGGATATACTTGGTGGAGAGCCACACAAAAACAGGAGGAGTTCTTCTTTTTTCTTCGGCAAGCTTCTTCACCCGGGATGAGGCTAGTATGAGGGATTTTAGAGTCTTTTTCCAGACGGTGGCGAAGCCCCGGGAAACCTCCAACAGCGGGCGCACAAGAAGGCGTGGGAGTGGGGAGGGAGGGAAGAGGGTAAAGCTTGGCACGGGGCAGAGTGTTAACAGGACGGGGGCTGTGAGGAGGAGACACAGCATAGTCCAGATAGGCCTTGGGGAGACCAGGTAAAGGAGGAGACACAGAGGTTTGACTGACGGGACTGGGAGCAGACGTGAGGCATTTTCTGTGGCAAGAACCACCCCAGCTCTTGATCTCCCCGGTGGTCCAGACAAGGGTAGAGGAGTGGCGTTGGAGCCATGGCAGACCGAGGAGGACTTCAGAGGAGCATTTGGGCAAAACAAAAAGTTCAATTTTTTCGAGATGCAGTTCCATACTCAAGAGCAGGGGTTCTGTGCGGTAACGCACAGTGCAGTATAGAAGTAAATCTTTCTTTCTGCGGCGAGTCCTCTCTTCAGGGGTCAGGCGAGACCGATCCACTTGCATAGCCTCCTCGGCGGGAGGCACAGGGGTGGATTGCAAAGGATACTGTGAGAGAGATGCTCCGAGCGGTGTGGCCCATGGCAGGGCCTTCCCAGGCAGGAGACCACGGCAGAGTCTAGAGTCCCCATCAAATTTGTCCGGCAGGGACAAGCGGGGGTTAGGAGCGGACGGTCGCTGCGGAGGAGTTGCAGGAGCCGGCGGAGGAGATGGTTGTTGCTGTTGCAGCTGCTGTGTCTGTGACTGAAGTTGCTGTATCTGCGGCAGCAGCTGCTGTATCTGTGATTGAAGTTGCTGTGTCACGGTGGTCAAGTATGACATCTGGTGATTTCGTTGGGTGATCATTAGGGATTGCTTGGCGATCACCGTGGAAATGTCGGCAAGACTTGACAGCGGCACCTCAGCGGAATCCATGGCCGGATCTACTGTCACGATTCGGCAGGCTGGAGGTGGATCCTCTGTGTCAGAGAGGGATTGGCGTGGACCGTGTCGGTGGACCGGTTCTAAGTTGCTACTGGTTTTCACCAGAGCCCGCCGCAAAGCAGGATGGTCTTGCAGCGGCGGTAGCAACCAGGTCGCATCCACCGGCAATGGCTCAACCTCTCTGACTGCTGAGATAGGCATGGTACAAGGGATAAGGCAAGAGCAAGGTCGGACGTAGCAGAAGGTCAGGGCAGGCAGCAAGGATCGTAGTCAGGGGCAACGGCAGGAGGTCTGGAACACAGGCTAGGAACACTCAAGGAAAGGCTTTCTCTGGCACAAGGGCAACAAGATCCGGCAAGGGAGTGCAGGGGAAGTGAGGTATAAATAGGGAGTGCACAGGTGGAAACTAATCAGGGAGATTGGGCCAGGCACCATCATTGGTGCACTGGCCCTTTAAATTGCAGAGACCCGGCGCGCGCGCCCTAAGGAGCGGGGCCGCGCGCACAGGGACAACACAGACGGGGAACGGGTCAGGTACGGGGGCCGAGATGCGCATCGCGAGCGGGCGCGTCCCACATCGCGAATCGCATCCCGGCTGGGAGCAATATCGCAGCGCACCCGGTCAGCAGGTCTGACCGGAGCGCTGCGAATAAGAGAACGCTGCGAGCGCTTCGGGGAGGAGCGGGGACCCGGAGCGCTCGGCGTAACAGTATCATTTTCCGGCTAGTGCCATTCTACGCATCCATCTTTTAAAAAACAATGCTAACTTTTTAGCCAAATTAGTACGTTTAAAATCCCTAAAATTTTCTGTATAAGCGGTATGAGTGCTGATTTTTTGTGCCGTGATCTGTACTTTTTATTAATACCATATTTGCATATATAAAACTTTTAATACATTTTTTATCAATTTTTTTGGGAATAAAGAACCAATTTTGGCATTTTTTAAATATTTTTATTTTATTTTTAATTATATTAATTATATTTTAATAGTTCAAATATTTACACACGCAGCGATACCAAATATGTTTCTAAATTATTTTTTCTTTTTTACACTCTTTGGGGGTGAAATGGGGAAAATGGGACAATTTGCATTTTTATTGGGGGAGGGGATTTTCTCACATTCTTTTAACTTTTTTTTTTTTTGCAGTTTAATAGTCCCCATAGGGGACTTTTTATAGAAATAATTCGATTGCTAATACTGTTCAGTGATATGCATAGGGGATAGCACTGATCAGTGTTATCGGTCATCTTCTGCTTTGGTCTGCTCAATCTTAGACCAGAACAGAAGACCCGAGGAAGGCAGCGGAGGCAGGTGAGGCGACCTCCGTCTACTGTTCTGGATGATCGGATCTCCGCAGCAGTGCTGCGGGCGATCCGATCCTCCATTTTAGTCACAGCAGCGCTGCAGATGCCGTGATCTGTATTGATCACGGCATCTGAGGGGTTAATGGCGGACATCCGTGCTATCGCTATTAGCAGCCGGGACCTGCTTCACATGACCCGACCATCACTCCAATGCTCGCGGTTATGTATAAGACGTAAATTTACGTCCTGGTGCGTTAAGTACCACCTCACCAGGAAGTACATTTACATCCTGCGTCGTTAACGAGTTAAAGTGTCTCTAATTTTTTATCTTAATTTCTTCAGTAGTATCAGCAGAACAGGTCAATACCAGAAATCTAATAGGTTGCAGAAATCTTGATATATCATTCATACTCAACACTATTTTAGAATTAAATTATCACTTTGCCATGGTATAAATTTGTGTGTTAAAGTGTAAGAAACCAGGCAAACCATGAAACCAATTTAAATTTTAATTATATTTTCTAGCTTAGTTAAAGGGTTTACCCATAAAAATTACATAAAAGTCTGATTGGTGGGGACCACTTGGCTGTTGGAAATCTTCTGTGTCCCATGAAAAGGATTATTCCTCAGTGGATTTGTGCTGGTCAAAATACTAATGTCTGGGGCAATTTGCATCGGACAAAAGCGCCGTCTATTGACATAAATGCAGTCCTGGGACTTCCCTGGCAGATTCCACTGGAAGATTGAACATATTTAATCTACTGCCAGAAACCAATTCATTGTCAAAAGTTAAACTATGGAACTTCCAAAGTGTGAACTGAGCAGCAGAATTCCTACTGCTATCACTGATTGAGTGCTGCCAGGCGGCATCCACGTGAAATATTCCTGTGATTCTCCATAATGTGAATGGGGCCTAAGGCTCAGTAGGATTCCTAGTGGTCAGGTCCATCACTGATCAGATTCATGTTCATGTAAATTTGCATGGCTAAATGAACTTATTTAGAATGTGAATAAAACTTCTTACGCTGTTCTTGTTTTTGTTGTTTTAACTGCAGGACCCCCTGGAATTTGTGGGTTATCTATTAAAGGTGTGAACACTACCACTGCTACTCTGCAATGGGAAGCAGCTGAAAGCAGTTTTACTCATTACAGAATCCTAATAAATAACCAAACATATGTGAGAGACGTTAACATCTCGAAAGCAGAGCCTGAGTATACAGTAACCCATCTGTATCCTGGTGGAGTTTATAATGCCACAGTTCAGAGGGTGAAAGGAAACATACTTGGGGATATTTCAGCTACACAGGTGGTGGCAGGTTTGTTCAGTCTAATCATATATTTTATTCTGTTATTGTCTACATATCCAAATTTTATATACAGCGGTAGGAATTAGTCTTGAACACATTTATATTTAGGCAGATGTTGGCTAAACCCAAGTAATCCATACATAATAAGAAACCGAATAAATAAGCTCAGAAATGTAATTAGGTGTAATAATGTAAAATGACAAGGGGAAAAGGTATTGAACATGCTTACTGATATTTACTTTGTACAAAAGCCTTGTTGGTAATGACAGCTTCAAGACTCCTCTTGTATACAGAAACTAGTCGCTTGTATTCCTCTGGTGTCATTTTGGCCTAATTCTTCCACGCAAACAGTCTTCAAATCTTGAAGGTTCAGTGGGCCTCTTCTATAAATCATGATCTTAAGTTCTTTCCATATATTTTCAATGGGATTTAATTCAGGTGATTTTCTGGGTCATTCTAGCAGCTTTATTTTCTTTCTTTGAAACCATTTGAGATTTTCTTTGAGATCTTTTTTTAGGCCATCAGTTGGGTCTAAACCAGCTGATATTAAATTGTACTGACAAGGGACTGGATTGTACCTTTTAACTCTGTGTCCTGTATAGATTTCTTTAGTTATTGCCTTTACAACATCTCGTAATTATTTTATGTCAATATATTTAGTTAGAAAAATGGTGATGTGTTCAATATTTATTTCACCTGCTTGTTTGCTGGAAATTAAATGATAAATCTCTTAATGTGGAGGCTATTTGAAAGAAAGGCAGAGTCCCTATGGCTCAATACTATAGAGTGGCAAGCCTTACATCTGCTTTATTATGGTAGATCTGAACGACACTGTATTACCAAAATAGAGTCCCCTAGAAACTTTGCTCCTTTGGGGTCACATAGACTTCTTATTTGTATTTTGGCTTCATGCAGCACAAGGATTGTACAGACCCAAAATATGTTACAGTACATGAGCCCATAGATGTAGTGTTGTTCAAGTACAAATGAAGCAGTTAAAAGCGTTAAGAGGCCTAAAAGACAGAAGGGGTGTGTTTCTGTTTTTGTAGATAATCTGTTGATCTGAGGATGCATTTCTCCTACAAAACCATATAAGAAATAACTGATGATGCCAAAAATACATACTAAGAATATTTCTGCACATTTGACAACATATGAGTTAACTCTAGATTTTCTTTTTCACATGTACATAGTTATGCTTTAGCACATATTGAACAAATAAAAGAAAGACTGTGATAGATCCATTGATTAACCCCTTAAGGACTCAGCCCATTTTGGCCTTAAGGACTCAGACAATTTAATTTTTACGTTTTCACTTTTTCCTCATCGCCTTCTAAAAATCATAACTCTTTTATATTTTCATCCACAGACTAGTATGAGGGCTTGTTTTTTGCGCGACCAGTTGTCCTTTGTAATGACATCACTCATTATATCATAACATGTATGGCGCAACCAAAAAACACTATTTTTGTGGGGAAATTAAAACGAAAAACGCAATTTTGCTAATTTTGGAAGGTTTCGTTTTCACGCCGTACAATTTATGGAAATAATTACATGTGTTCTTTATTCTGAGGGTCAATACGATTAAAATGATACCCATTATTATATACTTTTATATTATTGTTGCGCTTAAAAAACGCCGTTCTCCGTACGGGATCATTAACATTTTATTTTAATAGTTCGGACATTTACGCACGCGGCGATACCAAATATGTCTATAAAAAATGTTTTTTTACGCTTTTTGGGGGTAAAATAGGAAAAAACGGACGTTTTACTTTTTTATTGGGGGAGGGGATTTTTCACTTTTTTTTTACTTTTACTTTTACATTTTTTTTTACACTTGAATAGTCCCCATAGGGGACTATTCATAGCAATACCATGATTGCTAATACTGATCTGTTCTATGTATAGGACATAGAACAGATCAGTATTATCGGTCATCTCCTGCTCTGGTCTGCTCGATCATAGACCAGAGCAGGAGACACCGGGAGCCGGACGGAGGAAGGAGAGGGGACCTCCGTCCGGCGTTATGAATGATCGGATCCCCGCAGCAGCGCTGCGGGCGATCCGATCGTTCATTTAAATCGCAAACTGCCGCAGATGCCGGGATCTGTATTGATCCCAGCACCTGAGGGGTTAATGGCGGACGCCCGTGAGATCGCGGGCGTCGGCCATTGCCGGCGGGTCCCTGGCTGCGATCAGCAGCCGGGATCAGCCGCGCATGACACGGGCATCGCTCCGATGCCCGCGGTTATGCTTAGGACGTAAATGTACGTCCTGGTGCGTTAAGTACCACCTCATCAGGACGTACATTTACGTCCTGCGTCCTTAAGGGGTTAATGTTTATATGATATTCAAAGTAATGGCAAAATACATCTGTCTGAAGAACTAATATGGCATAACTCTGCACTCTGCACCTGAATGCTTTAGTCAAAGTAATTTACCAGTTTAACCCATTAACGACCATGGACGTCTATGCTCGTCCAATGGCCGTTAATGGGGTATGACGCGGGTTCCCCACTCGAGCCCGCATCATACCGGCCGGCCCCCAGCTGATTCCAAAATCAGAGAGCCACAAAATGTGATAACTGTTTTACCACACAGATCACTCAGTAGAATTGATAGATAGATGGATGCTTGCATGATTATGTTATATTTTATTATTCATATTAATTAATTTATACTGGGTTAGCTGTACACTGAATTATTATGTAACCTGCCTCTTATATACCATTTGAACTCTTGTTTTTCAATTTCTGTCCCTTTCTCTGTCCATGGTGCTGACTACAACATTTCTATAAATGAAACAATAGATTAGTGACCACAAAGAAAGCCAACAGAGTCCTCAGAGTCTGCTCTATTTATTTTTAGCTAATCTAATTATTTAATCTAAACTTTTATCTCCAGACTTTTATCCCACAAGAAAAGAACAACTACAGATAAAATATTTTCACTTTTTCATATAGGAAAATACATATCAAATATATGGCATGAAGACAACCATCATGGAGTAGATTAAGCAATGATGTCAGATCACCACAGTTTTCAATATGCACATACAATTGAGCATAGTCCTAGGCTTTAAATAAGTACAGCAGTTAGGTAGTTCCCCCATTAGGTATCTATGTCTGTAGGTGGCTGGTTCACCCACTTTGCAGCTAGTCTCTCCCTCATTAGGCAGGTATGTCTCTTGCATTAGGCAGATACTCCCCCATTAGGCAGATATTACCCCGACATTACTTACCAGTATTCAGATAGCCCTTGCCTCAGTAGACGGATAATCCTCCTACTAACCAGATAGTCCCCCCTTCCAGCCACAGGCAGGTAGCTCCCATGCATGTAGCACACATCCCCCACCCCCAAGAGTAGCCCCATGTACGCATAAAGTTGAAAGTGGTGCTCGCTGGCATGGGGATCTGGGGCAATTGTCCTGAATCCCCCAGTTAGTGAGCTCATTTTTGAAGTGGCCAGTTTGAGCGACCACCCAAACCTCCCGCAATTTAATATTTAATCTGCTGGATATCAGGTGATTGGGGGGGGGGGGGATATTTGACCCAGGTACCCAAAGCTGTGGCATACTACCCTGCCTTTGTTGTAGGTATAGCACTGATTAAAATGATCTCCACTTCTCAAAGCCACCCGTGCTTCAATACCCTAAAACGAAAGCCACTCTTTATCCTGTCCATGACCACCATGCCGATTCCTCATCTTCTTTTTGTCAACATTGCAGCTATTCTAAAAGAAGACATGCACAAGTATTTGGCTGTCCAGTAGCATAAATCATAGGACCAAATAGAACTAGGCTCCATCTGTTCATAAGCCCTGTGGCAAACTATTGGATTCCCTTGATGGTATATATATGCCCCATGTAAAATATGGAGTAATATTTTGAGAAAAACAAAGTTCAAAATACAAAGCTTCATACATAAACTTTGTGGAATTAATCAGTGAAGTTGATGCTAATGACAAAAGCTTTTTTTCTTTATAAACTCCTTCCCTACCCCCCTCTGAATTTTTTTTTCACTGACAGAACTGTATGAGACATTATTTTTTACAAGAACATTTGCACTTCTTGTTGTCCCTTTACAAATAATGCATAACAAAACAAAATAATACAATAAATGTACAATATAATAAACGTACTTCAATGTACGATAAAACTGACATTTACTCTTATTTTGTGGGTCAGTGCGATTACAACAATACCAAATAACTTTTGTATTACTTCTTAAAAAAGAAAAAATTCTGGCATTTGTTGTTGTTTTTTTTATGTGCTGTTCACATGCGCGATCAGTAATATTATAATTTAGTAAATCGGAGAATTCCTCATACAGCAATACCAAATATTACCTTAACCTATTTATACAAGATGTGTCGCGGGGCGTCATGAAAGTTGCTATTTGTCAGTATATACACAATTTCTCAGGGAACATTTGACTCACTTTCTCTGAACAGGAAAAATGGGAAAAGGATTTTGGGCTGGGTTCACACCACGTTTTTTGCAATACAGTTCCCGTATCAGGCTTTTGATGAAAAATGAATTCCTCAAAACTGGACTAAACTGTTTCAAAATGTGTGTACAAATTTTAAGCCATATACAGTTATGTCCGGTGGCATCCGTTTTTAAGAAAAAAAATGTATATGTTTTTAACTCTTCACTCCATTGTGAATAAAGTTTCACTTGTTTGATTGAAATTCAAAGAAAAAAAACTTTCGGTGTCAAAAACCGTATGGTGCAAACCGGATGGAACCGTACGCACATAGAGTCCTGTATGGTTCCCATTGACTCCAATGTTAAAAAAAAAAAAAGTGTACGGTTTCCATACAGTTTTTCACCTGGACCAAAAACCGTGGTAGGCTACGGTTTTGGGTACGAGGAAAAAAGGGACAAAACTGTACAGGATGCAAAACGGACACAACTTGATCCATCATTTGGCATACGTTTTCAATGGAGAGTCAATGCATGCGGTTTTCAATATGGTTCCATACGGTTTTCACATTGAAAACATATACGGGAACTGTATTGCAAAAACGTGGTGTGAACCCAGCCTTACAAATGCTCAATAGGATGCTGTTTTGCGTCTGACATATCTCCTATCCATGAGAAAAACACATCTCATTTCTCAACATAGAGTTTACATAACCCCTAACCTGCTTTACAAAATTGGGCTCAGACCTAATGCGTACTGTCCACACTGTCATGGTGGTGACATCCATCTCCTAAATATGTTTTGGGGTTGTTGGGAACTGGAAACCTACTGAAAGGATGTGCTAGACCTGGGTGAGTTTTGAGAAGGTGTTTCCCATGCCCTTGGGGGTTAATCCACTTTTATTTGTGCTGGGTATATCTGATGATAAAAATCTGGATGATTATATACTGCTGGGAATTCAGAGAGTGCTCTGTCAGACCCATATAACTATTGCATCTAAGTAGACTCATCCAGACCCTCCTACTCTCCCTTAGTTTATACTATACTCAAGGGGGGAATTTATATGTTTTATTTATTTTTATTTTTTTGCTGTGGTTTGGTGCAAAATAGATGCACACGCTTTGCATGCAACTTTTTGCCCACAGCACCTTTGAGCGAAAACACTATGGATAATCAAATCTCTGTTTGCAGAGGCAGTGGTCTGGAGTTTATCATTGCACCATACAAAGGGATGTACTGAAGGAACAAATGTGTACCCCCTCAATACATTAGGTGCACATACACAACCCCACAATTTGTATTGTAAAAAAAAACATTCACCTATATGGTACAAAACTTCAACTCCCATTTCCTGACAGTGAGGACCTGCTGGGAATTGTATTTTTGCAACAGCTGGAAGGTCAAAGGTTGGGGATTGCTACGCCTAACATGTCTCTCTATGGTACACAGCTTTAACTCCCAACACACCCTGAGTTTTAATAAATGTGAATAAGCCCAGCACCCCCCCACCAAAAAAAAAAAAATAATTGCCCACTTTTCCCATTTTACTAATAAGAAACGTAAAACAATTAAATAAATAAACATATTTGAAATTTGCTCTTATGTTCCTGCTAATGGATTGTAAAGCAACCTACAAGAAACAAACATTACAGGTTTAATATACAGGGTGGGCCATTTATATCAATTCACCTTAATAAAATGGGAATGGTTGGTGATATTAACTTCCTCTTTGTGGCAAATCGGTATATATGAGGGGGGAAACTTTCCAAGATGGGTGGTGACCATGGCAGCCATTTTGAAGTCGGCCATTTTGAATCCATTTTTTGTTTTTTCAATAGGAAGAGGGTCATGTGACACATCAAACTTATTGGGAATTTCACAAGAAAAACAATGATGTGCTTGGTTTTAACGTAACTTTATTATTTCATGAGTAATTTACAAGTTTCTGACAACTTATTAGTGTTGGATTGTCAATGCAACCCTCTTCTCCCACTCTTCACACACTGATAGCAACACCGCAGGAGAAATGCTAGCACAGGCTTCCAGTATCCGTAGTTTCAGGTGCTGCAGAATGGGCAAAAGAAAAATTGGAACAGGACCCTCAGTTTACACAGAAGATTTTGTTCAGTGATGAGGCAAACTTTTATGTGAATGGTGAAGTTAACAAACAAAACCACCGCTATTGGTCTGACACTAACCCACATTGGATAGATCCCTCCAAGACTGTTGGAACACAAACATTGATGGTATGGTGTGGTATATGGGGTACAAAGATAGTGGGGCCATTCTTCATCAATGGAAACCTCAAGGCCACTGGATATGCAAAATTGCTACATGATGATGTGTTTCCCTCTTTATGCACTGAAGCTGGCACTGTCCCTGAGTTTTTTCAGCAAGATGGTGCACCACCACATTATGGGTGTCAGGTTCGAGCATTCCTAGAGGAACAGTTTCCTGGAGAACGTTCACCTGTGGGTGTGGGTGTACATACGTACATCTAAGTGATGTACCATTCAGTTCCTGTTAAAGTCCCAAGGGCAAAGTTCATTGCACAGCCAGCCAAAAGTACACACCTGCTGGTGTTGTAGAAAAATACTGTTTTAAGCTGCGTACTGGAGTGCCTTGAACTCCCCTCATAAGTGCATCGAGAGGAGTCGCGGCGAGAGGCCTGAGCTCTCGGTATCAGCTAGCGGTTGTGACTTGACCAGCAACCCATCTGCCATCATAGATTGGTTAACACTCATCCACTTCATCACAAGTGACATCTGATACCCCCATTCAACAGTCGGTGGGTTCCTCAGACATAACCATCAGTTGGCATGGCCGGGGAGCAGTCCCTGTCCTCCCATTGCCTCTGTCCTATGCTGTTCCCTCCCCTACAGAAGTATCTTATGCTGTGGCTTCCTCCGCTAGGCGGGCAAGTAGTGATGAGGAGAGTGGCATGGGAGGTGGTGTTGCCAGCGTTCAGGCTCCTAAAGCAGACACTGTTGAGGAACCTGAGGAGGACATTAGTGAAACAGGGGTCCCCAGAGTCGGCGGCAGTAGCAGTCAATCAGTGCGGACTGTTGGTGCGAAAAATCAGCTACTCGGCGGTTGGCAGTTTTTTATCAACCATCCGGAGGAGGTTAATATGGCCACATGCAAGATGTGTCGGCAGAAGGTGAAGCGTCGCCATTGTCCCAATGTTGACACCACGGTCCTGCGTCAACATATGCAGCGCCACAATAAAGAGGCCTAGGAGAACTGTGGCTCTGATGTGGTGGTCCAGCCTGCGGCATCACCCAGTGGCATGCCGTTCCTGGTTTCAGCCAGCCAAGGCTCCACCATCTCAGTTGAAGGGAGCTGTGTATCATACCCATCTTCTGTCGCTCCAGATGCTTCTCCTACATTGATGCAGAGGCGAAAGCTTCAGGGGTGCAGGAATACAGGCGCTGACCAGAAGGGGACCAGTGAAGCCAGGTAGGTATCAAACAGCTTTAACCCAATGCGACGCGTTTCACCACGCTTGCGCGGTTTCATCAGGCATCTCTCCTACATTGAGTCAGTCATTCCGCCGGCAATCCATCGGCGAAGCCGTGTCCATGAGACAACAGTATGCGTCCACTCCTCAAACGGGGCAAAAGTTGAATGTGCTCCTGTCCAAGTTGCTGGTGCTGCAGTCCTTCCCTTTTCAAGTGGTGGACTCTGCACCTTTCAGAGAACTGATGGCTTGTGCCGAACCGAGGTGGAGAGACCCAAGCCATCATTTCTTTGCAAAGAAGGCAGTACCAGCCCTGCACAATTTGGTGGAACAGAAGGTGGGCTAGTCCTTGAGCCTGTTGGTGTGTACCAAAGTGCACGGCAGCGCCGACATGTGGAGCTGTAACTGCGGTCAGGGACAATACATGTCCTTTATGGCCCACTGGGTAAATGTGGTTCCTGCACAGCCACAACAGCAACATGGAGAGATCACGCCGCTTCTGCCTCCACGCTCTCAGGCCGTTGGTCCTGTGACAGTGTGCGACTCCACCTCCTCATACTCCACCGTGTGCTCAGCCTCCACTACACGGACAAGTCTCAGTGTCCCTCCATCCTACCATGTTTGCAGGGCACGGCAGTGTCACTCTGTTCTTCACATGGTTTGCTTTGGCGAACGGAGTCACACAGGGGAGGAACTGCTAAAAGTCATTCATCAAGAAATCGAATCATGGCTTACTCCACGAAAACTGGAAATGGGAACCATAGTGACAGACAATGGGACATGTGTTCAACTTGTTTGTCAAGTGGTTCCTCAAGTGTTCTGCCCCATTTGCAAGACATCCTAACAATGGGAAGGAAACTTTGAATGCACTTCAGCTGCAGCGTCAGAACGGTATCCCCCAACATAGTCTGATTTGTGACATTTCCACACATTGGAATTCCACCCTCCATGTGTTGGACGGACTATATGAACAGAGAAAAGCCATCACCTACTTCTTGATGATCCAAGCGGATAGGGGGACTCCCATGTGTATCTTAAATGTCAACCAGTGACAGCTCATACATGACACCTGCCGTTTGCTCGGTCCCTTTGAGGAAGCTACCTTATTAGACAGTCGCCACGATTACGGGATGAACAGCATAATTCCACTGCTTCATTTACTACAATATGTGTTGGAAACTATGGCTGGTCAGGGCACTGGAGACATCTCATGGCCACATGAGCCCTGTGGGGGCTTAACTGGAGGAGGAGGGGGAGGGGCACAGTGGAGTACAGTTTAGGTTTCGCAAGATGGGTGGTTTTTCTAGTCATCTGACAGGAGAGGAGGAGCAGCCTGAGGAGCTAGAGGGTTATGAGGAAGGTGAGACAGAGGACCAAGACACACTGTGGCAGTTTGCAGTGGAGATGGAGTCAGGGAGCCCATCTGAGTCACATGCACAAATGGCACAATGCATGCCAAATTGCTTGCGTAATGACCGCAGAATTGCCAATATTGCCAATATTCGGCAGCAGGATGAATTCTGGCTCTCCACCTTATTGGACCCTCAGTACCGGCACAAAATGGGGCCATCGGTACACCCACTGAGCTACTACAGAGACATCCTACGTAGACAGTTGGCCGAGGCCTATATGCGCCATTGTCCATCCTCTCGCAGGTCTGACTCGGGGGGCACTCTGTGCTAACCTTCCACTGCCATGGCTTCTCGGGAGGGGTGGGGTGGCAGGAGCAGTATCAGCTCCATCAACAGCAGCCTGATTCTACAGTCGCTGATGAGTAGCTTTCTTCACTCGCATAGTGAAGCAACTCATCAGCAGCAGGTAGACCTGGAGCAGGACCTGAACCAGCAGAGGGTGGCATACCTTGACATGACCATGCCAGCACACCTTGAAGATCCGCTGGACATCTGGGCAGCCAAACATGATTTGTGGCCGCAACTAGTAGAGTTTGCCCTGGAAAAGCTGTCCTGCCTGGCCAGTAGTGTGCCATCAGAGCAGGTGTTTAGTGTGGCAGGGGCCATAGTAACCCCAAGGAGAACTTATCTGTCTATGAAAATTGGGGAGAGACTGACCTTTGTGAAGATGAATCAGGCATGGATCAGCCAGGATTTCCACCCACCAATGCCTGATGCATCAGAGTAGATTGACCATGGTGCCACACCAACACTTCACAAATATGGATAGTGCAAAACATATTTAAGGTGCTGCTCCCCAGTTACAGACATTCCTCCGCGTCAGACCACAAGTAAGTATTGAGGATATGCATTAGCTAAAACTTAACTTTTCTTAGGATAAAATACTATATATGTACCCCAATTTTTTTTTAAATCAAATAAAAAGGAAAGATGTGCAAAAATCACCATGTGCCACCTACACCACCAAGTATTGATGCAAAGACCTCCAAAAAGGTGGAAGGGAACAACTTATGGTTCATTGTATCCGGTGGAGGTAAAAAATTCCCTTGTAAGCCCCTACTCTTGCATTATTAATTCCCTTCTTGGCAAGTGTTACTCGCCCTAAAATAGGTGGCCCCACACAGGAACCTCTCCCTATTTCTCCCGGCACTGCCATTTCCCAGAAATAGTGAGAGTTTCCTGTGCGGGGCCGCCCTTTTTAGAGTGAGTAACACTTTCTTAGAAGGGATTTAATAGGGCGAGAGTAGAGCGCTACAGGGGAAGTTATTACCCCCACCTGTTACAATGGACAATACGTTGTGTTCCCTTCCACCTTTTAAAGGAAAGTGTTACTCGTCTTAAAAAGGGCGGCCCCACACAGGAACCAATCCCTATTTCCACCTAAAAACCCTGGAAAATGGCAGTGTTTTTAGATGGAAATAAGGGAGAGGTTCCTGTGTGGGGCTGCCCTTTTTGGGGCGATTAACACTTGCCCAGAAGGAAATTAATAATGCGAGAGTAGAGCCTTACAGGGGAAGTTTTTACCCACACTGGTTACAATGGACCATATGTTGCTCCCTTCCACCTTTTAGAGGTCTTTGCATCACATCAATACTTGGTGGTGTAGGTAGCACATGGTGTATTTTGCATACCTTTCTTTTTGTTTGATTTCAAAAAATTTTGGGCACATGTAATTTGTCCTAACAAAATTATTAAAAGTTAGGTTTTACGTAATGCATATCCTTAATACTTACGTGTGCACACTAACACTTTTACAAAATAGACCATTTTCTTCTGCCTACCTGCATAAGCTACTAGTGTTGAGCGGCATAGGCCATATTCAAATTTGCGATATTTCGCGAATATATGGACTAATATTTGTCATATATTCGCTAAATTTGCATATTTGTGGTCTATTTTCGCATATGCAAAAATTTGCATAACTGAAAATTTGCATATGTGAAAAATTAACATATGCGAAAATTAGCATATGCTAATTTTCGCATATGTGAAAATTCGTACGCCAGTCTCACACAGTAGTATTACAGCCTTCTTTACACCACACAAGCTGGAAGCAGAGAGGGATGATCACTGTGATTTGTACTGTGGGAAAAAAAATCAATATTCGGAATTGCAAATATATAGTGCTATATTCGCGAATATTCGCGAATTCGCTAATAAAATTCACATTGCGAATATTCGCGAGCAACACTATAAGCTACTAGTCTGATCCTGCCACCTGCCTGATGCCACACATGTGATGCCAAGTTCTCCTTTTTTTACCCACCTTCGTCACCGGGTAATGGCATTGCCACCCACTGCCCCACTATGTCACCGGGTCACTTTCATGACTCTTGATGCTGCTGATGCCAGCTCCAGGCTGTCTCATACTGCCACCATATGTTCTTCTCATGCTGATGCCATCTCCAGGCTGTCTCATTCTGCTACCATATGTTCTTCTCCTCATGCTGCCGCCACCTCCAGGCTGTCTCATTCTGCCACCATATGTTCTCCTTATGCTGCCGCCACCTCCAGGCTGTCTCATTCTGCCACCATATGTTCTCCTTATGCTGCCGCCACCTCCAGGCTGTGTCATTCAGCCACTATATAGTCTCCTCATGCTGCCACCACCTCCAGGTTGTGCCATTCAGCCACTATATGGTCTCCTCATGCTGCCACTAACTCCAGGCTGTGTCATTCAGCCACTATTTGGTCTCCTCATGCTGCCACCAACTCCAGGCTGTGTCATTCAGCCACTATATAGTCTCCTCATGCTGCCACCACCTCCAGGTTGTGCCATTCAGCCACTATATGGTCTTCTCATGCTGCCACCACATCCACGTTGTGTTGTTCAGCCACTATATGGTTACTTCATGCTGCCGCCAACTCCAGGCTGTGTCATTCAGCCACTATTTGGTCTCCTCGTGCTGTCATCAACTACAGGCTGTGTCCTTCAGCCACTATATTGTCTCTTCATACTGCCGTCAACTCCAGGCTGTGCCATTCAGCCAGTATAGGGTCTCCTCAAGCTGCTGCCACCTCCACGCTGTGTCATTCAGCCACTATATGGTCTCCTCATGCTGATGCCAACTCCAGGCTGTGTCATTCAGCCACTATATAGTCTCCTCATGCTGCCGCCACCTCCATGATGTGCCATTCAGCCACTATATGGTCTGCTCATGCTGCCACCACCTCCACGTTGTGTCAATCAGCCACTATATGGTTACTTCATGCTGCCGCCAACTCCAGACTGTGTCATTCAGCCACTATTTGGTTTCCTCATGCTGATGCCACCTCCAGGCTTTGTCATTGTGCCGCTCTGCGACAGTGATTTTAATAGCGACGCCTCTAATCTGCATGTCATACTGAAAAACAGTATTATTTTAATAACCCAGCACACACCCTATGCGTGTCATAGCAAGGCTAATGGTTCTACACCCCTGTTGTGGCTCTCTGTAGGCCATAAATAGCCGTTTCTAATAAGGATTCGATGTGAATTAATTCAGACCGAAACAAATTTTTTGGGAAAATTCGCCGAATCAGCCGAATCACATTTTTCAAAAATGTGCTCATCTCTAAATGTAATGTGTAGCAGAATATTACTTATATTAATCTATATTTCAGTTACCTTCTTGCCTCTCTCTTTCTGCTACCATATGTTCTCCTCATGCTGATGCCAGCTCCAGGCTGTCTCATTCTGCCACCATATGTTCTCCTCATGTTGCCTCCTCCTCCAGGCTGTCTCATTCTGCAACTTTATGGTCTCCTCATTCTTCCACCACCGCAAGGCTGTGTCATTCAGCCACTATATGGTCTCCTCATGCTGCCGACACTTCCACGCTGTGTCATTCAGGCACTATAGGGTCTCCTCATGCTGCTTCCAACTCCAGACTGTGTCATTCAGCCACTATATGGTCCCCTCATGCTGCCAACACCTCCACGCTGTGTCATTCAGCCACTATATGGTGTCCTCATGTTGCCGCCAACTCCAGGCTGTGTCATTCAGCCACTATTTGTCTCCTCATGCTGCCGCCACCTCCACACTGTGTCAATCAGCCACTATATGGTCTCCTCGTGCTGCCACCAACTACAGGCCGTGTCATTCAGCCACTATATGGTCTCCTCATGCTGCCGCCAACTCCAGGCTGTGTCATTCAGCCACTATATGGTCTCCTCATGCTGCCGCCACCTCCACGCTTTGTCATTCAGCCACTATATGGTCTCCTCATACTGATGCCACCTCCAGGCTTTGTCATTGTGCTGCTCTGTGGCAGTGATTCTAATAGCGATGCCTCTAATCTGCATGTTATACTAAATAACAGGCTAAGTGTTCTACTCCCCTGTTGAGGCTCTATGTAGGCCATAAATAGCCGTTTTTAATAGTGATTTGCGGCGAATAAATTTAGGCTGAAACAAATTTTTTTTTTAAATTTGCCCAATCAGCTGAATCGAATTTTTCTAAAATTTGCTAATTTCTAAATGTAATGTGTAGCAGAATATTACTAATATTAATCTATATTTCAGTTACCTTCTTGCCCATCTTAAAAAGCATAGATTTGCTTTATTTGAAGTTTTGTGATGTTACTTTCCCTTAAATTTCCCTTAAATAATGTTTTATCACTATTATAGTTACTCAGATACAGCAACTTATTAAATGTGTCAGTGTGAATTATTGCTCCTACTACTAGTATTTTGTATACAACTGTATCTGTAAAATAAACATTTCTACAATATACAGGTAAAGATTTCATAAACATAACGAAGTTGTAAGATAAGTGTGACATTATTTTCCAAACCGTATTGTAAAAAACTATAGGCTGTAAATGTAATCCCAAAGATGTAGCAAAACTGAATGTTGTCATTTTGGCTAACACATCATGATTTCACAACTTGTTTTAGTAGCATTGCAATGGGTTCTTCTGTTCTGAGAGTCTTTACTCACTCACAAATGTATCTCTGCATTGATAAACAGAGTCATGAATAAACGTTTGTCTGTTTTCTTCCTCTTTTCATCTAGAACCTGAAGCCCCAATCGCAATGACTGCCTTCAATATTTCAACACACTCCTTTTCAGTATACTGGAGGCAACCTCATGGTTGGATAGAAAGATATCAAGTGGATCTAGTTCCTCAGCATGGCTTTGTTACTGTCAGAGATCTTGGAGGTGGGGAGTATCAGGTATGTTTTTCATTATAGTACGTGGATGGGCAACTTTTGTTTATACTCTGAGCTAATTGGAATATTCTTTGAGGAACCAACCAACTGGAAACCTGTTTTTTTTTCTATTCTTTTCCTGTTTTGACTCATAGGATGCTTCCAAATAACATTTGCTAAGTTTCTAAGAGCAAATTTCAACACGAGGAGGTTGTTACCTTAACAACAGTTATTGTACTTTTTTTCTGTAGTCCATCATGAAACTTCAGTCAGTCACCCAGGAGTTCATGAATAGTTTAACAAAGAAAGGGGAGTGCTATTGAGTAATCCAGACTCATTAATTGTGCACTGTGCAGGCAGACCTTGCCTTAAATCATTAATGCAGGCAACATTTCCCCGGTACCATCAAATAGACTTAGGAACAGTTCTACTTTCTGGAGACTAAAATAATGATTACCTTTTTTGTTGCTTCTGTGCTGCTTCTGTGGAGCGCTACATATGTCCAGGTAGGCTGGTTTATATTATCTGCGTGAGTCATTTTTCATTATTGTGTTTAGTTTTCCTTTCTTCTGGAAAGCCAAAATACAGATCTAGCCAGGGAAGGAAAGTTAACCTTAAGTGTCAGGTGAAGTTTTTCCAGCAGTTTCTTAGTTAAAACATTTCACAGAACATAGAAATAGTTTCTGTTGAGATGTGTTACCTCCACAATCATCCATCACGGTGGGAATGCAAGTCAGGAGTTTGTTGTGCCTCTGGGATTCCATGATGCCAGCAGTTTCAGAGTGTACTGGTGCTTTCCTGCTTACTACACTTCATATTTCACTTACTGAATGTCTGTTTGGCATTTTAGGCAGATGTCTCCAGCGTTGCTCCTGGTACCATCTATAGTGTAGCTGTTTCTTCAGTGTCATCATCTGCCTTCAGCTCCCCAGACAGCAAGTTGGTGATGACTAACGAAACCAGTAAGTTATTTTATTTTATTTGGGTCTTGTAGAGTTGGGTGGGATCTAGACTTTTTAACGCCTCTGAATGTACACACTAACTGAATTATTGATAGAACTTTGTATAACATACTGATCTTGGTGGGTTGCAAAATCTAGGCTTGCTCACTCAATTGTTCTTGAAATGTTCAGCGTCCAGCTTGTGATAAACTAATATTTTTTTCCAGCTTTTATAAATGTTCTATTTTAATCTATTCTATATCAAATGATCTGAAACAAATTTTTACACTGAAGGACACTCAATGACATCTGAACGTACAGTATCCATAGATACATAACTCTAAACTACTTGTAATGCTGGGTTCAGCTTAGTCATTTGTTGGTCCTCCTTTGGTCAGTATTTTTAGTCAAAACCAAGAATTGAACTAGCACTGAGAAGAACCTATAATGGAAAGACTTGCACCTTTACTGTGGTTTGGACCTACTTGTGATTCTGCCTAAAAACAATGACCAAAATACAATGTTTCAACACAGCCTAAGAAACCCTGCTGTTCCCAAAGATGAGAGCTCAAGAGCTGATTAAAGTGTCTGTGCATCCTTTAAAATAACAGAATATACAGTATATGTAACCAGCACTCAGGATGTCTCATAAATAATCATCATATTTATTGCAAATAAAATACCATACACGTTCAGGCCAGAACCACAGAAAAGTGATTTACATAAATAAAATTATTATAATTAGGAATGCTTAGGAGGCAATCTAACACCCTATGCAATGCCTGGACAACAAAACATAAGGTAATAGATTGAGCATTTCTGTTTATAATAATTTTGTGTATATAAATTGTTTTTATGTGGTCCTGGCTTAAATATGTATGATATTATATCTGTAATGAATATGATGATTTTTCATATATACACATAATTAATTTTTTCCCATAAGTATGCCAAAATTCAGTTTACTAAAACAGACATGTACCATATTCAACCTCTATACCCACTGGCTCACCTTTTTTTGTCCAATGTTCTTGAATATATTAAACTGACATATTAATACCTTTAAAAAGTAACAGAGCTTAGTAGTAACAATCATAGTAAGTAAAATCTACAAACCGTATTAAAAAAATTATGCAACATTGGACAGAAATTATGTTGTAATTTTTATATAGTATAGTGCATTACAGCATTCAAATCATTTTGCAATGATTCAGGATAGATTTTATTTAACCCCTAGGGGACACGCACCATAAATAGAAGACACTGCAGCCTGGTATATTTACAGCGCAGCTATGAAGCGAGTGCAGGTATCCTAATTTAGAACTAGTACATCCTTGAAGCAAAATACTACTATTATATCTCATGCACATGGGTAGGCTGTGAGGGTAGACCCTTTATGTTTCTGTTGCATTTTACAGAGCCATTGCATGCTGCCATATTGAGCCTATCTTTAGGCCTGTGTGGGTAGGGTAGAAATGCCTACAGCATTTCATATCTTTGGGCCCATTAAAGCAACAGAATCATAAATAAGAATATAGAAATTAATGCAAACTAAGATTGTTTTCTAAATTGTTTGATAGAAAGTAAGCAACATGGTAAAAAAAAAAAAACACATACAAAATGCTAACATTAACCCAGCCTTGGACACTACTTTACTCTTTCTTTTTGACAAGATTGTTTGATTACCAGAACATGGTTTTCCTTTATGCGTTATTCATGTGCAGGGGTCCTTAGACAGTGTATGTTGATATGAGTCAGTTCGAAAGGATTTAGTCAGCATGTGGATTAGCACGTTATCGCAATGCCAAGTGCTACTCTTTGTGGAAGTGAAAAATAAGTCTGTTGCCAAAAGATATAAGATTGTTTATAAAAATGTCCAGATTTGATGCAGTCTGAGTTTATCAAGTGGAGAGGTGTGTGCCAAAAAGTTGTTGCAGAAAACTATCACATGCGATTACACACACCAATGTCATTGAAGTTTCTTCCGGTTTTCGACTTATAATTATGAGGGCCAATCTGGCATCAACGCATAACTATTCTGCATAGTTTTATAACATTGCATATCTAACATTCCTGTAAAAGAATGTTTCTCAAGATTCTGTATTTAATCATCTTTTGTAAGTCTGTACTAGGGAGAAAACAGTGATGTTAACAACCTATCTGTCTTAAAAAAAGCTGTTTCCCTTCATTCCTGAGAGAATCAATAGTTTCTTATGTTTTCAGGTCCTTGTGGTAACTTATGTCCTGTCATTTTAGTTCCAGGACCTCCTGATCACTTAGCAGGAGAACAAGTCGGCTCTGCAGGAATCCTTCTTTCTTGGTCTATTCCACGGAATACAAATGGGAAGATTGTAGGATACTCCGTTATTTACAGAGAGGTTTGCCCATGGATGCAGTCTTCTTACACTCAAGTAGCAACCACTCCTGACAGTCTTGAAGTTCTTTTGACCAGTTTGACTCCTGGAACAACATATGAAATTAAGGTACCAACTCAGTCATCCCTGTGATTTGTCATAAACATTGGACAGTAATCTCACCCGTATACATTCTATTTTACATGAGTCATGTTTAAACAGAAGTAAAAAGAATTAACACCACCTGCTACTATCTGATATCTTGAAATATTTTAGTGTGAGGATAAAATGTGCCTGGCAGTAAAATCTTATCCTGTGCACAAATAATATCGGCAAGACCTGGATAGCCAACAGCAGTGTACCAAGGACTGTATAAATCAGGAAGATTTTCAGGTTGAACCACATAGGGTTAATGCATTTTATTGTAAGCTACATAAGGATATGATTAAAATGTAAGGAAAAAGCAAGATCTTCCTTAGAATTTAGCTTCAGGGAAAAAATTGTTATATAGTGTTACATGATGTTTGTATATTTTCCACCCATTGTCACTATGCTATAGTTTTTTTAATCAGAGATTCATGTGACATGCTCACATTGGTGTAATCCACAATTTCCAGATTTGCGGGCAGTCTGTGGCCGCTCATACATTTCTATTGTGGAAATCTGATCACATTCTAAACAAAGGGCCATTTATACCAGTGTGCAATACAGTCTGATCAAAATGTTTGTCCTACTGTAAGTAGCAGAGGCTTTTAGGTATCCATATTGGCTTATTCTGGGTAATTTTTTTTCCTATTTGTATTCTGCCTGCTTTCTGTTAAAGTACTTGCAGTACTTTTGGAAAATGGTGCAGTTGGTTAAATTTGTGGCCTACATTATACACTGGCATGCTGGTGGCATGTTGATGTGACTTTTTTTGTTACTTGATTAAACCCTCTAGATGTAGTGATCAATGCTGACCACGGCATCTAAAGGTAAAAGTACAGATGCCTGAAGGCAGATAAAACAAGAAAGCAATATTTATTGGTATCCTAATCTTGAACCAGTGCATCCTTTAAGCAAAATACTCCTAAGGTCTCATGCACATGCGTAAGCAGTCTGCTGGTGGTGTGTTGATGTGACTTTTTTTTTAAACTTAATGAATCCCAAAGTGCCCATGTTTTCTTAAATCTTTGCTGCAAATACCTAGTAAAGTGAACACAGTAGACACGTGGAGATTGATATATGTGGGCCAGAATTATCTGAACAGTGCCATAGAGGTTTAAATTTTTCTGAAAAAATACCCCACAGTTAAATTTAAGTTGCTACAAGCAATTAACAATGGGTCTATCTAATAATGAAGATCAAGCAAACATTTTACTTTCTGTGTACTAAGAGTATACATAATGTAAACCTTTGACCTTTGTCAGCCACACAGGGATATCTGGAATTGCATGATATGCCAGCAATGAAAGGCTGGATGTTCACTGGCATAAGACAGACACATTTTTGTGTTCCAGTTATGGTCAAAAGTCTCGACCTGACCATAGGTCTGATGAATCAAAAGGACAGCTAATGCTATTTTCACAATGCTGTTACTCCCCATCGAGAACAGCTGTCAAAGTCTCTCTCTCTCTTTTTTATTTCCTGACTTTAATGGCCATTCTCAAAACAGGGAGCAATCGCAATCACTGGGTCCTGGCGGTTCCCATTTATAACCCTTTCACACTGCCGTTGCTCCCTGTCGAGAACGGCCGTCAAAGTCTCTCTCTTTTTTTTTCTTACTTTAGCAGCCGTTCTCATGAATGGGAGCAAGGGGCAACAATGGGTCCTAGCAGCTACCATTTACTATTATGGGGGCCACCGGGCACCGTTATGAATAGCGGGACAAAAAGACGGCACAAGCAGTAATTTTTCTCCCGCCTCTCTGCCTGGCTCTCCCGACGGCCGTCACACTGCTGTGTACTAATGGCAGTGAGAAAGAGGCCTTACTATTATGGGGGCCGCCAGGACCCGTTATGAATAACGGGAGAAAAAGACGGCACATGCAATAATTTTTCTCCCGTCATTCTGCCCGGCTCTCGCAGCAGCCGTCACACTATGCTATGCTTAAACCATATTTTAAGGTCATCAAAGAGTAAAAAAAAAAAAATGCAGGATGCACTCACCTAAATATGATAAAACTTCAAGCTTTATTTGAGTTCCATTAAAACATGCCTGGCGGGAGGTAGAGGCTGTGGTCAGCACTGTGGTGCCCTCCAGGCAAGTTTTTAATGGATCTCAAATAAAGCTTGATTTTTTCCTGAATCACTGCACATCAGGTTTTTGCACCTCCTCGGGTAATTGTACCTCTATGGACTGTTTGATCCTCCCATTGGTACATGTTATGTGCAATAGTGCCTGCCCAGGATTCTCTTAGCACAGACCATATTTTAAATGTCCTACTTCAGCTGCATAGATCATAATAAAACCTTATGGTTTATTTAAAAAAAGCCTCAAGATGTTATAACTGTAATATGGACTCCGGAGGCATAATTATGGGCCCAGGAGCAAACTTTTAGCCTGTGTTTCACCAGCAACTGCTTTGCTATGCATTGACAGAAGTATTCAGACTCTTTGCTATGACACTTAAAATTTAAAATGAAAATTATGAAGTGCTGCAGAATCTGTTAGTGCTGTATAAATACATATTATCATTATTTTTTATTATTATTGAGCTCTGGGGGCTTCCTGCTTATTTTGATAATTACTAAGATGTTTTTACATATTGATTGGAGTCAACTGTGATAAATTCAGTTGACTGGAAAAGATTTGGAAAGACACAGCCCTTCATATATTAGGTATCAAGGCTGACAATGTACATTAGAACCAAGACTAAGCCATGAGAAGGAAAGAACTGCCTGTAGAGCTTAAAGACAGGATTGTGTAGAGACAGAGCTCTGGAGATGGATACAAAAGTTGTCACCGGCCTCCAAGATTCTTAAATGGAAGAATTTTGAAACAACTAGGATTCTTCCTAAAGTTGGCTGCCCCACCAAACAAAGTAATTTGGGGAGAAGGGCCTTGGTAAGAGATGTGACCAAAAACCAAACAGCCACTCTGGCTGAGCCACAAAGAACCTGTATACAAATGGGAGAAACTTCCAGAAAGTCAATTATAACTGCAGAAGTCCACCAATCTGGCAAGAATGGCAAGAAAAATGCCTCTCCTTAGTAAAAGGCACGTAAAAAGCCTGCTGGGAGTTTGCAAAGAAACAAGCCCCTAAAGGACTCTCAGACTGTGAGAAACAAGAGTTTCTGGTCCGCTGAAACCAAAATTTAACTTTTGGCCTTAATTGTAAGTATCATATCTACAGGAAAGCAGGTACTGCTCATCACCTGCCCAATACCTTCCCTACAGTGAGGCATGGTGGTGGCAGCATCATGCTGTGGGAGAATTTTTCAGTGGCAATGACAGGGAGACTAGTCATGCTAGATGGAAATATTATCACATGTAGATAGGAAGGGTGAAGGGGGATGGCACATTAGAATCAGCACACCGGTTGCAATCCACTATATAAATCGGGCAAGGCTCCTTGACATAAAAAAAACAGTGACACCTGTGGGTTGCTATACCCCATAGAAAAAGCAATAACGAAACGAAATAAAAACTAATATCTAAAGACCAATTTTATTTCCATATACTGACCATATATTGGTAGATACAAGTTCTACACAGGCTCTGCAGACCTGAAATGTTGTATTGTTTTGATTATTGTTGTGCAGTTTCCTAGGTTTGTAAATAGTATGTCTTGGCTAGTTACTGACTATCCAAATATGTTTTTTTTTTTTTTAATTTTTTAAAATATTTTTTCAGTTTAGTTATCAGGGCTTTAGAGCCTGTAACAACCTGTGGCATCATTCCCTATTTGGGCAGCTTAATTGGCATTTGCAGCCTATAAAGCCTATTTTTTTTAAACCTCTTTTATTCTCCTGAATGTCTAGAATTCATGGCATATGCACTATATTCCTGATGCTGATCAACCATGAAATAAAAAACAACAACGTATGCCTAATATTATGTAGGTCCCACTTGTACTTCCAAAGAAACTCTAAAGCTTTGAAGCATAAACGCCTCAAGATCACTAAAGGAAAGTCTTGTGGTATCTGCAGATTTCACATATCCTCAATCCTGGTTCTGGGGAATTTGAAGACCAATTTAAGGGTACATTCACACAAGCAGATCCACAGCGTATTATACGCTGCAGATCCGTCTTGAAGGACCGCTACAAACAGACACATTGCGATGTGCAAGTTGTCACGCATGCGCAGTGTACTCGCACGCATCGCGTCTGCTCCCTCAGCTCCATGAGCTAGGCCGACAGCTTCCGCGATGTGCGGGTATACTGCGCATGCGTGCAGAGACTCTCACATCGCAGTGTGTCTGCTCGTAGCAGCGTGCTATTGCTCCGAGCAGGCACATGTAAAGCCACCATGCAGGGGTCCTTCAGTGGCGGACCTGCAGAGTAAAATACGCTGTGGGTCCACTCGTGTGAATGTACCCTAAGGCTGGAATTCTACTGTTTTTTTTCTTTCAAAAATGCCGTAAAAAACGCCAATTTTCCCGCACACGCGTTTTTTCAGCGAAAAAACGCCGTGTCCAGATGTTAGCTGCAAGTCAATAGTAAACTGCAAAATGCCAGATCCACTTGGCGTTTTTCAGTTTGGCATATTTTTTTATCCTTTTGCCATTTTTCAGCAATTTTGGACTCAGAGGCTGGTTTTTCAAAACGCCCGACAAAACCTAGTTTGGCATTTTTTCAGGTGGTTTTTTATTCTTTTTTGGACTTTAGCGATCCAAAAAAGTGATGGAGATACCTTTTTATTAAAATTTCGTAGGGTACCATTAAAAAAAAATTATAAAAAAGATTCAGTAGTGATGGAAATAATTGTATTTAATGAAATTGATCTTTTTTGTTACAAAATCTTTATTCATTTTTAAACAGGGATCAATTTATGTGGGCGGGTAAAGCATTAAAAATGTAGCCGACAATATTAAAAATGTAGTGTGTGTGTGTTTTTCACTTTTTTTTTTCCAACATTTTTTAGGTAGTACTACTATTCCCATCATGGAACACACTGTTCTGTGGGAAATTGGAATATGTGTATATATACGTCAGTGCAGGGGGCCATAGAAGAGCAGCAGGTACAACAGCTCCCAGCATGGAGCAGAGTGTGCTCCATGTTTGGAGTAGTAGTACTTGCAGTTAAGGACACATCATAGCGGATGTCACTACTGACACCCGCTGTGATCGTCCTGTCTATAGCAGAGATGGAGCGGCTTTCTCCTGCGCTCACATCTCTGCACTATACTCCGGCCACTCACTCATTCATATTTCCCTCAGAGCTGTGATTAGCTGCAACCATCCGGCCAATCACCACTCTGGGCCGAAAATATGAACGGCCAGTGATGTGAATAGAACATCACTCAGAGTACAGAGCAGAGATGCGAGCGCTTTATAGAGCCGTATCTCTGCTATATAATGGACGATCGCATCGGGTGTCAGACTGATACCCGGGGCGATATGTCTATTATTACAGGTACTACTACTCCCATCATGGAACAGTGTGTCCCATGCTGGGAGTAGTAGTACTACTTTAAAAATTTAAAAAAAAGAAAAAGAGAAAAAAAGTTAAACACACACACACACACTTTATAAAAAAAATGTATAAAAATGTTGTTATAAAAAAAACATTTAGTTAAATACATTTTTTCACGTCCCTACTGCATCCTTTTTTTTTTTTTTTTTTTGGTACCCAACTAATTTTGTACAAAAAAAAATGCCAAAGGGGCCAAAAAAAAAAATGCCAAAGGGGCCAAAAAAATAAAAGCAAGATTCCACACAAAAGTAAAAACGCAAGAAAAAACGCAGAAAAGCAGTGACAGTTTTTCTGGTGTTTTTTCTGCTGTTTTTAAGCCAAAAAAACGCAGGGCAAAAACCTCTGTGGAATTCTAGCCTAACACTTTGATTCTTTGTCATGCTCCTTAAACCATTCCAGAACAATGTTGCATACACCAGGGTACATCATCCTGCTGAAAATGGCCGCTGACATTAGGAAATAATTTGGTGTACTTTTCTGCAACAATGTTTAGGTAGGTTGGTGAGATCTGCAGATCTGCAGCAAAAATACGCACATGTGAAAGCACCCTAAGGGCTCATTCACACGAGCAGATTTTCTGCTACAGTTCTGCTGCAGATTTGCTTCAGCAGATTTTGCTACCCATTGACTTCAATGGGAAGCAAAATCTGCTGAAGCAAATCTGCAGCAGAAAATTTGCTTGCGTGAATGAGCCCTAAGGGTACATTGCCATTGCAGGAAATTCGCTGCAAGTTCTACTACCATTTACTTCAATGGGTCAGAGGAAAATCTGCAATAGTCATATTTGCAGATTGCCCCCAGATCCATTGAAGTGAATGGTAGCAAAACTCACTGCAGATTTCACACAGCAGGAAACCTGCTGCAAGTTATCACTGTGTGAATGTACCCTAAAAATGCACTGGCCAGTGCTTCATGGAAAAACTTTAAGGTTTCTTCCACACAGGAATGCTCCACTGTGGAATTTCTGCATCTAAATCCACAGTGGAAAATCATGCAAACAGGCCCCCTTACAATTATTTAATCTTCAACCAGTTTGTTGTTATCTTTGGGCCTGTATTTGTGTGTATTAATTGGATTGAACTACCTCAATGTCCATTACTGTTGAAAGGTTATAAAATTTCATTTGTCAACAGTTCCAGGGCAACGGTAGTGTTTATGGATGAGCGAATGGAATCTGACGAATCCGAATTCGTTACAAATTCCAGGAAAAATTTGATCTGCAACGAATGCGAATATCGCCATCATTCGATCACGCAAATCGCTTCATTAAACTCCATTTAGTGCGCTCCAGGAAATCTAAAATGGCGGATCCACATGTGAGAACATGAGGCAAGGAATCCTGGGAAGGCAGGAACAAGGGTCAGTGGGATGACCCTCAATCACAAGCAGCATGCAGCCTATCAGCAGCCAGCCACCCCTGTGATGTCACAGCCCTATATAAATCGGCAGCCATCTTTCGGCCAGTCACTTCAGCCTTTTATTGCAGAGAGAGAGAGACAGACAGACAGACAGACAGCAGTGTGTGTTGCACAGTAAAGCATTTTTACAGCAGCAATTCACCTCCCAGTCACATCAGCGTTCTATTGCAGAGAGAGACAGAGAGCAGTGTGTGTTGCACAGAAAGGGAATTTTACAGCAGCGATTCACCTCCCAGTCACTCCCAGTGTATTACACAGCGAATGTGTGCTGCAGCACTGGTGTGTACAACAACTGATAATAGTAGCTAATAATAGCCACTAGCCAGCCAGTTAGGGTGAGCAGAGCACTAAAAGCGTATTGTCGTCTATTAAGTGTAACCTGTGCGTACATCTATGTAGTGTACCCTTTTGTTAATGTTAAAGTCTTAAAGGCCTAGATACTGTGAAAGGCCAGACAAAAGTACACACCTGCTGGTGTTGTAGACAAATACTGTTATGAGCATAGTGGAGCGTATTGTACTCCCTTCATATACAGTATGTCAGGCAGAGAAGTGCCAGGACGTGCACAGAGGAGTGGCAGGGGCTCATCAAGCAGAGGTCGCAACAGACTAGGGGATAGTGGCAGCAGGAGTCACAGCGAGGGGCCTGAGCTCACGGTATCAGCTAGCGGTCGTGTCTCGACCAGGAACCCATCTGCCATTATAGATTGGTTAACACGGTCATCCACTTAATCACAAGTGACATCTGACACCCCCAGTCAACAGTTGGTGGGTTCCTCAGACATACCCCTCAGTTGGCATGGCCCGGGAGCAGTTCCTGTCCTCCCATTGCCTCTATCCCATGCTGTTCCCTCCCCCACAGAAGTATCTTATGCTGTGGGTTCAGCTCCACTATTTAGTGAGGATGATCTACTAGAGGACAGTCAGCAGCTACTGCCCAGCCAAGAAGTGGGGGAGACATCCGCCGCTTCCTCCGCTAGGCAGGCAAGTAGTGATAAGGAGAATGACGTGGGAGGTGGTCTTGTGAGCGTTCAGGCTCCTGAAGCAAGCACTGTTGAGGAACCTGAGGAGGACATCAGTGACGTGCAGACATAACGATGATGATGATGATGAAGCCGATCACACTTGGGATCTGAGTGCAGAAGGGGCTTCATCATCATCATCATCAGGAGAAGAGGGTTGCAGGTTGCCCGTGAGGCAGCAGCTGAGCCAGCAAGGTAGTAGCATGGTTGGCAGTCAGCATGGTGGCAGAAGTGGAAAGTCTGGAGCCAAACGTGCCTGGGGTAGACCACCTGCTTCGCGGCAGCCTACCTTCCCGGAAAGTAGTGGAACAGGGGTTCCTGGAGTCGGCGGAAGTAGCAGTCAATCAGTGCAGACTATTGGTGGGAAAATCAGCTACTCGGCGGTGTGGCAGTTTTAAATCAAGCATCCGGAAGATGTTAACCTGGCCACATGGAAGATGTGTCACCAGAAGGTGAAGCGTGGCCAGGGTCCCAATGTTGGCACCACGGCCCTGCGTAAACATATGCAGCGCCACCATAAAGTGGCCTGGGAGAACTGTGGCTCCGATGAGGTGGTCCAGCCTGCTGCATAACATCACAGGAGCTGTGTGACATACCAATCTTCTGTCGCTCCAGATTCTCCTGCCCCTCCTACTTCGAGTCAGTCATTCCGTCAGCAAAGCCATGTCTAAGAGACAACAGTATGCGCCCACTCAAGCTGAATGTGCTCCTGTCCTGTCCGAGTTGCTGGTGCTGCAGTCCTTCCCTTTTCAAGTGGTGGACTCTGCACCTTTCAGAGAACTGATGGCTTGTGCCGAGCCAAGGTGAAGAGTCCCAAGCCATTATTTCTTTGCGAAGAAGGCAGTACCAGCCCTGCACAATTTTGTGTAAAAGAAGGTGGGCCAGTCCTTGAGCCTGTCGGTGTGTACCAAAGTACACGGCAGTGCCGACTTGTGGAGCTGTAACTACGTTCAGGGACAATACATGTCCTTTACGGCCCACTGGATGAATGTGGTTCCTGCACAGCTGCTTGGAGCAACTTGGACAGGTCACGCTACTTCCGCCACCACGCTCTCTACATCTACTACAACACGTGTTGGAAACAATGGCTCCAGCAGCACTGGAGACGTGGCACCTACATCTCACGGCCACATGAGCCCTATGGGGGCTGAACTGGAGGAGGAGGAGGGGGGAGGGGCACAGTGGAGCACAGTTTAGGTTGCGCTAGATGGGTGGTTTCTCTAGTCATCTGAGGAGAGGAGGAGCAGGAGCAGCTAGAGGGTTATGAGGAAGGCGAGACAGAGGACCCAGACACACTGTGGCAGTATGCAGTGGAGATGGAGGCAGGGAGTCTCTCCGAGTCAGGCTGGGTTCACACTACGTTTTGTCCCATACGGGACCGCATACGGCAGGGGGAGCTGAAAACTTGCGCTCCCGTATGCCTTCGCATGCGGTCCCGTATGTAATTCACTTCAATGAGCTGACCGGAGTGAAACGCTGACTCCGGTCGGCTAATTTTTGCCCCGTATGCGGTTTTCCCACCGCACCTAAAATCGTGGTCGACCTAAAATCGTGGTTTGCACACCTTTCCTTTTGTGTTATTCAGCCACTATATGTTCTCCTCATGCTGCCGCCAACTCCACGCTGTGTCATCAAGGTACTATATGGTCTCCTCATGCTGCCGCCATCTCCACGCTGTGTCATTCACCCACAATATGGTCTCCTCATGCTGCCGTCACCCCCACGCTGTGTCATTCAGGCACTATATGGTCTCCTCATGCTGCAGCCACCTCTACGCTGGGTCATTCAGGCACTATATGGTCTTCTCATGCTGCCGCCAACTCCAGGCTGTGTCCTTCAGCCACCATATGTTCTCCACGTGCTGCTGCCACCTCCACGCTGTGTCATTCAACCACTATATGGTCTCCTCATGCTGCCACAAAGTGTTCTACACCCCTATTGAGGTCTCTGGAGGCCAGAAATAGCCAAAACAAATTGTATTTTGTATCTGCCGAATAAAATTTTCCAGAAATTCGCTCATCTCTAGTAGCGTTATTGCACTTATTTATGGTATCCTATATTCTATATATTTTACAGTTGCTATAAACATTCTATCCCTTAAATACAGTTAGAAAAATGTGTTGTGCTAAAGCACATTGGACAGGAAACAGGAACTGATATTATAGTACCTTCCTGCTCAGAGCCTCTGCCCTACAACAGAGACAGTAAGTGCCCAAACAGCAGCATTAAAAGATAGACTTGAACTTTCGCAACCATTAAAGAACTCTGTCTTCCCATTGGGGAAGACTAAGGCTGTAATATTGAATGCTGTTCCCCTCCCACTCCTGTAACACTCCAGTGCAAGGCCTTTACCCTTCACACACAAATCTGCAAGCCAGATATCACAAAACAGAGGTTTAAAAGAACCTTCAGAAGTTGGCTTTATTGCTGGGGCTGATATATATACACATTCAATTACTGTATTATAATGCTTAACCCCTTAAGGACCGGAGGTTTTTCCGTTTTTGCATTTTCGTTTTTTGCTCCTTGCCTTAAAAAAATCATAACTCTTTAAAATTTACACCTAAAAATCCATATGATGGCTTATTTTTTGCGCCACCAATTCTACTTTGTAATGACGTCAGTCATTTTGCCCCAAAATCTATGGTGAAGCGGGAAAAAAAATCATTGTGCGACAAAATTGAAAAAAAAACGCTGTTTTGTAACTTTTGGGGGCTTCCGTTTCTACGTAGTACATTTTTCGGTAAAAATGACACCTGATATGTATTCTGTAGGTCCATACGATTAAAATGATACCCTACTTATATAGGTTTGATTTTGTCGGACTTCTGGAAAAAATCATAACTACATGCAGGAAAATTAATACGTTTAAAATTGTCATCTTCTGACCCCTATAACTTTTTATTTTTCCATGTATGGGGCGGTATGAGGGCTCATTTTTTGCGCCGTGATCTGAAGTTTTTAACGGTACCATTTTTGCATTGATAGGACTTATTGATCACTTTTTATTCATTTTTAAATGATATAAAAAGTGACCAAAAATGCACTATTTTGGACTTTGGAATTTTTTTGCGCGCACGCCATTGACCGAGCGGTTTAATTAATGAAATATTTTTATAATTCGGACATTTCCGCACGCGGTGATACCACATATGTTTATTTTTATTTTTATTTACACTGTTTTTTTTTTTTTATCGGAAAAGGGGGGTGATTCAAACTTTTAATAGGGGAGGAGTTAAATGATATTTATTCACTTTTTTTTTCACTTTTTTTTGCAGTGTTATAGGTCCCATAGGGACCTATAACACTGCACACACTGATCTTCTATGTTGATCACTGGTTTCTCATAAGAAACCAGTGATCAACGATTCTGCCGCATGACTGCTCATGCCTGGATCTCAGGCACTGAGCAGTCATTCGGCGATCGGACAGCGAGGAGGCAGGAAGGGGCCCTCCCGCTGTCCTGTCAGCTGTTTGGGATGCCGCGATTAGCCGCGGCTATCCCGAACAGCCCGACTGAGCTAGCCGGGAACTTTCACTTTCACTTTTAGCCTCGCGGCTCAGCTCTGAGCGCGCGGCTAAAGGGTTAATAGCGCGCGGCGCCGCGATCGGCGCTGCGCGCTATTAGAGGCGGGTCCTGGCTTCACTATGACGCCGGGCCCGCCATGATATGACGCGGGGTTACTGTGTAACCCCGTGTTATATCAGAAGAGCAGGACCAAGGACGTACCGGTACGTCCTTGGTCCTTAAGGGGTTAAGCCTCACAGATAGCTCATCCGCTGTGTATTTTAAGGGGTTATTCAGGGGAAAAAAAATTCGTTTTATAGATCAACTGGCTCCAGAAAGTTAAACAGATTTGTAAATTACTTCTATTAAAAAAATCTTAATCATTTCAGTACTTATGAGTTGCTGAAGTTGAGTTGTTCTTTTCTGTCTAAGTGCTCTTTGATGACAAACCTCTTCTACTCTGTGCAGTTCCCGAGACAAGAAGAAATGTCAGCAGAGAGCACTGTTGCCAGACAGAAAAGAACAACTCAACTTCAGCAGCTGAAAATTATTGGAAGGATTAAGATTTTTTAATAGAAGTAATTTACAAATCTGTTTAACTTTCCACAGCCAGTTGATATAAATTGTTTCCTGGAATACCCCTTTAACGCTGCATATTCCTGTGCTAGCAAAGTCTATGGAAGTTAAAATAAACACCCATAGACTTTGATAGCACTGAAATATGCAGTGTCAAATATGCTGCACATATGCAACGTGTGACCCTACCCTAAAAGGGATACACCTGGAAAAATATGAATAAATGCACTGCTTTTAAAAAGTTGTTACTCTTGGTAATTGACCTTTATTAAAATGGAACAATTTTGTGCTGGTTTTTGCTCCTATGTTATCTGCTAGAATGTAAGGGTGGAAGTGGTTCCCCAGCAGGCTTCAGTGATGTCATGCCTGCTGTGAGATTGCACTATGTGAGCAAGAAGAAAGGTAAGGTACAGAGCTTTAGGTACTTTTTAAGTGTCACTTAAGCAAGCTTACTGTAATATTTCTGCTACATCCCAACTGCCAGTAGTCACTGCGTGTAGCAGGGGATTGGTATGTGTACCGCCGCTGCTTTCACACTTCTGTATGCTGATGCTCTACTATACACAGTGAGCGCCTGCAGACAGGATGTAGCAGAGTTGAAAAATGGCAATGAAATATTACAGCAAGCTTGCTAAAGTGACACTGTAGTAGTCTTGACACAGACAATGGAGGCAACAAGGAGACCAAGTTGACCATGTTGTAAAATTTTAATAAAGATCAATTACGAAGTGCTATACATTTATAAATGCTGTGTATTTAATTTATAAATATAGAAAAATAAAGGACAACAAGTTAAATTGGGAAGCTGGTAGTAGACATTTACTTAATAAATGTCTAGAATATTTCTATTATGTGACAATTTTTTTTTTTTATCCTATCAGTCCTAGGACACTATAACACTAGTTAGAGGGACTGTTCAAAAATAGCAAGGCAGGTTTAGCAATACTGTAAAAATAGAAAAGGCTTGGTGCTATGCAAAGCTTGATTTTATGGGGCATTCCGCATGTCTTTGTTTGAACTATTCCTGACAGGAAATTGTGTAGTTCTTTCATTTTTAATGTGGTGCTGTCTTGGCAACATATCATCCTCCGCTGTCTCAGGTAGCTTGGCTGGATCTTGTCTGTGACCTCTAGCCCGGCCCCAGAGTAAGGTCAACACCTCTGACCAGGCCCTACATCGCCATCTGCAACATAAAATTCACTACAGAAAATCTGGAGCATATATAATAAATGTGAACATACCCTAAGAGTATGTTTACACACTGCAGATCTGCTACAGGAGATTTTCAGTTTTTCTGCTCCAAAACAAACAAACAAATATAGTAAAAATCAGTTGCAGAGCTGAAGATCTGTTTGCAAATCATTTGCAGAAAATCTGCAACTAATCTGCAGCATGTTTATATACCCTATGGGGTGTCCCGCATTTGAATTTCTGCAGCTGAAAATTGCAAATGGATTATGATGCTACCCAACATAATTGATAAGCGAATTTCAGCTCTACAGCAGCCTATTTACGTGTGAGAAAATGTTCAGCAGTTGTGGGAGGCGCACTGAAGTCACTAGCAACCTGTACATACAGAGCAACCATCGAAAGGCACAGAGGCAAGGAGAAGCAAATTTAATTAATTGGACCCTTGCAATTTTGCTTCAGGGGTCTGATGAGCATCAAAATCCCCCAGCAACTGTTATTTCATCCTTAAGATGCCTTGATAGCGGACGTCATTCACCCTCTATGAAGTGGGCACAGTTGCTTCGTAGACAAATAATGCTACATGACATAAATATACATAATTTCACGTTAGTGTTTCTACCAATGACGTAAATATATGTCATAGGATGGGAAGGGGTCATATATCAGATGAATGCAGGCCCCACCTCTGTGGTGCAAAAAGGTATACCTCTTTAGGGTATATTCATACATACAGTATCCTGTGCATATTTGATGCGCAGGATTTGAAGCTGCAGATTTTATGCTGCAGATTTCAATTTAAACAAAATGACAAAACACAGCTTTAAATCCTGCACATAAGATATGTGCAGGATACTGTACGCGTGAATGTACCTTTAGGGCAAGTTCACATGGGTGTATTACCAGCGGAATTTCTGCAGCGTATTTACTGCGGAAAAACTGCAGCGGATTTTGCTACCATTGACTTCAATGGGTCATCTGAAAATCCGCAATAGAGGCAGATTTGCAGATTTTCATTCGGACCAATTAAATCAATCAATTGCAGCGAATTCCACAGGTAATCTGCCAATTTGAATGTAACTTAGGGTACGTTCACACGTGCGTATTTTTTGCTGCAGATTTCCACCCATGTGAATATTTTTTGTGCAGATTTTCCGTTCTGGTTTTGGCTTAAATTACTGACAAAACTATGTGTGAACTCAGCTTAAGGCTACAGCACAATGATGCATTTGTACCATTGTGTTCAACATAGTATTTTCTGTGTTAAGCATTACAGACAGATTATTTTACTGTAACAATATTCATCTTGGAACTGTACAAAATGTGTTTTCTCTGTTGGCTATTATACGATATTATGCACTACAGTTTGTAACACACATGAGAAAAATAGTTGGGGGTAACTATACCAGCTGTTATATTGTATTGTAAGGTTTTAAAGATTTTTTTTTTCTGTTTAAATACTTGGAAATTTAATGCCCAGCCTTTTCCTCTGATTTATTCCAGGTGGCTGCAGAAAACAGCGCTGGCATTGGATCGTACAGTGATTCTTTTCTGTTTAACACTGCAGAAAGCGGTAAGAAACTTTACACAGAGCAAATGAACTGCATGTTGAAATATAACAAACACTTGACCTCTGCGTCTCAGATGCATTTCATACAGTGAACAATGATACCTGTGCTCAATGATAAATTCACTTCTTGTGCAGTTTTATACAAACCCTAAACCACCACATTCACATACTAACTGAATTTCAGTGGTGGAACGTCTGCCGCTGAAATTCCCTGCATGCGCATTGTGCAACAGAAACCAATTGCCAGCAATGGGATTCTGCTGCACCGGAATTTCCTAGCAGAATTTCAAAGCAAAATTCCACTAGGAAATTCCATAGTGCGAACCTAGCCTTACAGTTTTGACAAATTCAGATCTGCAACATAAAGGGCTGACGCAGACAACTGAATGTCATGTGCAGAACCAGATTGTGGACTAACTTCATCAGCATACCTGCCACTTATATCATCTGAATATATATGTATATGTACATATTCTATATTCCATGGATCCATAATAGGGTTGTTTGCATGACAACTAACTGTGGCTATGTTTTTACAAGTGGTTACAGGTATCTATTGTTTCCTTGTACTTAAAGGGGTTCTCCACTGCCCTGCCTTCCGGAGCTCCACTCGCAGCGTCCGGAAGTTTATTACTCCGAACGCTGTGTGCGGGCTTCCGTGTTCGAGGCCACCCCCTTGTGACGTCACGCCCGCCCCCTCGTGACGTCACGCTCACCCCCTTGTGACGTCACGCCCGCCCCCCTCAATGAAAGTCTATGAGAAGGGGGCGTGACAGCAGTCACGCCCCCTTCCCATAGACTTTCGTTGAGGGGGCGGGCGTGACATCCCGAGGGAGCGGGTGTAACGTCATGAGGGGGCGGGCTCGAACATGGAAGCCTGCACACAGCGTCCGGAGTAATAAACTTCCGGACGCTGAAACCGGAGCAACCAGGCAGTGGAGAACCCCTTTAACAATACTGTAAAAAGGTCTGTGTAATAAAATGGACAAGGAATAGCAAACCTAATCTCCCCATGCACCTCTGCCCCACCTACTAGGAGCACTTGCTCTGATAAAGGCAAACCCAACTAGGTGATAATCCCTTCAAGGACATTAAGCTATCAACAAGAAAGAATGGTCTCTCTATCTGGGTCAATACCTGGAAGGCACACATTGACAGTAACAGCAGGCAATGGATGGTCAGGGTACAGTCTAAAGATCAAATCAAGAAGATCATGTAGTGGCAGAATCAGCAGATGGCAGGCCCAAGGTTCCAGAATCCAGTCCAAGGTTTGGAAGCCTAGAGAGTAAAACAGGGTCCAAATCAGCAGCCAAGAAGAGTAAGGGTCTGGTTAATAGCAGGTCTACACAAGTATAGGAATGCTAGTGGTGGCAGTGATACCAGAGTTTCAGGAACCTATGGTGAGCAGGTCTCCTGTTGAAATAGTCTTGTTGAGAGTGTATGCAGTGCAAGGGTTGATCGTGATTGGTCACACATCCCAGCTTTCTGATTAGCTAACCAGCCCCACTAGCAGTAAAAGGCTGCAACCTGGATGATGACACATGGAGTCCCTATGATTCTATAGTACTTGCTCTTGTCATGTTGTGCCACTTGTGGTGCTGTGTTTTACAAGTTTTCCCTAGAGATAATGCAAAAATACCTTTGTTATATAGCATCTGATGGTTTACGTCATGATATTAGATCTTTTGTGACTGCCATATGAATATACATGTCTTGCTGCCATGGCAGCCATTGGGACCCAATTGCATGGTGTGGTCCTCAATGGGAGACAGAGGGAGTCCCCTCCCTAGTCAATACTATAGATGCAGTGGTCAGTACTGACCATGGCATCCATGGGGTTAAATCCGCCGAGACAGGTGCGATATATCGGTCTTAGCAGATGTGTCTGGATCCCAGCTGTGACTGAAAGCTGGCTCCCACCGCTGATCTCCTTCAGTGCATCCCACAGAGCTGGAAGTAGGTAGGACTTATGGGTGCGTCCTTTTGCGGAAACTTACACGCTTCAAAAATGTACACATACCTCCAGGGGAGAAAAAGGGGGTAAAAGAAACTAAATAACTGTGCATGAATTACAGATAACGTAAGTTTTTCCCTAACTTGCACGGTATAAAAACAAAACCTCCAAAATATGCTAAATAGTTTTTTTTTTCCAATTTCACCCTACAAAAAAAAATTTCAGTTACATTTTATGGTAACGTGAAAAGCTTAATTTAGAGTTGGAGCTAATGATTATTTGTAAAATCCATTAGTTGGCTGATTATTGGTTTAATTAATCGATTAATCGGTTTAAATAACGGGATATGGAGACCAGGAAATGGTTAACGGGAGCACTGGAGGAAGTAAGGAATACATTATGAAAAGTTAACGGGGGGGGGGGGAGAACAGAGTGGACAGCGTCTGAAGGGTTAACAGGGGAGAAAAGAGAGGGGACAGCACCTGAAGGTTTACCAGGAAAGAAAAAAGAGGGGATAGCACCTTAAGGGTTAACCTATAAGCCTCGCTACAGGGCAGAAGTAGTAGTTTACAGACGTTAGTGATGGCCGTCCTCCCTGCACCAGGAAAATCTGACACCGCACAGGATGGAGATCAGAGCTTCTCGCCAGACAGAGGGGCTCCCGCAATGTCAGGACCATAGGCTTCTTGTGACTAGAGGCACAGAGGACAAGAAAACCGCACTCCAGGCCGTGACCTCAGATGTACTTCAGCAGGTGTTATAGGCCAGCACCAAAGGGTAAGGGGAGATGTCGGGGGACTTTTGTGGGTAGACTGAGTGGCTAAAAGGCAGGGAAATTAGTCAAATGAGTTGGAATACTCTGTTACTAGGTCATGGCCCCTTACGATCAAGACCATGTCAACAACGATTTCCATTATTGTTTTCTATTGATAATATTGATTAATCATTGCAGCCCTAGTACTAGTGCCTAGTGCCATGGTGTCACAAAAAATAAGCCCTCATATGGCTCTGTGGGTGAAGAAATAAATAGCTTTTAGAAGGCAAGTAGGTAAACATTGAAATGCAAAAATTAAATTAAGTCCGGTTTTAAAAGGGATAAAGAACCCCGTAGCATACTATAAGTGCCTTTTTATGACTCCCAATACATGTACAAAGCCATAATATCAGCCATGTGCAAAAATGTTCAGGATACAGAAGAAATAGATTTCTCACACTTGGCAACTGTTTATAAACAAATATGCTCCAAAAATGCCACAGAAGCGCCCAGTGTGAACCTCCTTCTAACCTGAATTGTTTCCTAATAGATTTGAGCCAGCTGCACCTTTTCTCATTCTGCAAGGATTTATTGAGTTTGGCTACTTTGTAGCCTTCCCGTTGACAGCTAAATCTATTTTTTCCTGATAAGACATATACACATCACATTTTTTTTAAAGGGGTACTCCGGTGCTTAGACATCTTATCACCTATCCAAAGGATAGGGGATAAGATGCCTGATCGCGGGAGTCCCGCCGCTGGGGACCCCTGTGATGTTTCACGCGGCACCCCGTTTGTAATCAGTCCCCGGAGCGTGTTCGCTCCGGGTCTGATTACCGGCGACCACAGGGCCAACGGCGTGTGACGTCACACCTCCGCCTCTGTGTGACGTCACGCTCTGCCCCTCAATGCAAGCCTACGGGAGGGGGCGTGAGGCGGGGGGGGGGGGAGGCGGGACGTCACACGCCGTCGGCCCTGTGGTCGCCAGTAATCAGACCCGGAGCGAATACGCTCCGGGGACTGTTTACAAACGTGGTGCCACGTGAGGCTTTCATTTTGCAGAGGCCTTGTTAAAATGAAAGAGTCAATCTAATTTTGCAGAAGCCTTGTTAAAATGAAAGAGTCAATCTCATTGGTTGCTATAAGCAACTGGGCAACTTTTCCTCCGGACAGGTATTGATAAATCTGCCCACATGAGTTGAAAATTATATTTAAGCACCAGCAAAGTGGATAGGATTTTAAGAAATCTCATCCACACGCTGCAGAGAATATTTTTAAAATCCACGAAATATCTGCAATGAAATGGATTGTGGTAAGTGTGAATTACTGTGGCAGATCGTCGACAAATGCATACCATGATCCATATGTTTTGGTACAGATTTGCCACTGTAGATTTTCCTGCTGAACCTCTGCAGATTTTCCTGCTGAACCTCTGCAGATTTTCCTGCTGAACCTCTGCAGATTTTCCTTCCATTAGGGTATGGTCCCACGTTGGGCTTAAGCAGTGTATTTCCTGCTGCGTAAAATCAACTGTACAGCCGAAAATATGCAGTGTATTCTCCGATCAGCATACACAGAGCTACCCGGCTGCGGCCATGTGTGTTCAGTGAGGGTTGGAGATGGGGCTGTCGCCAGCGTGACTGTGACGCGTAGCTCCACCTTCAAATCTCACTGACCGCATGGGGCTACCGCTGGGTAGCTCTGTGTTTGTGCTGATCAGAGAATACGCAGTATATTTCCCTCTGCGCAGCAGATTTTGCGCAGTGTGAAATAGTGAATTTTTTGCAGTTTTGCAAATTCCAGGTGGAATGTGCACAGAATTTGTGCTGAATTTATTAAGCTCAAGACGCAGATTCCAGATGGAACTCAGAGTCCCTTTGGCTTCAATGGGACTTTGCTGCGGAATTCTGCAAAAATAAATGACATGTACATTCTTTTTGTAGAATCTAGAATGCAAAGCTTCCGTAGTGGAAATTCTGCAAGGGAAATTTTGCTGAGTGAATGGGACAGTGCAGATTCTATTCATCACAATTTTAACTAAGGGTATCATTTTATAAGGGTGAAATTAAACAATACCTATAAAAATTGGGTATCATTGTAATCATATGGATTCACAGAATAAAGATAATGACACATATTTATCAGTCAGCATAAAACCCTAATTGTCTGTTTTTTCCCATAGCAACCAATCACAGCTCAACTTTTACTTTATAAGAGCTTGTTAGAATATAAAAGTTAAGCTGGGATTAGTTGTTGTGGGAAAAACCAGACAATTAGGGTTTCAGGCTGATTGATTAATATGGGCAAATGTGTCATTTTTAACGAAAAGTGAACTCGCAAAATTTGCAAAATGGTGTTCCAATTTCGCCCCATAAAAATCTTTTGGTTCACCGTAGATTTTGTGGTAAAATGATTGAGGTTGTTACAAAGTACAATTGTTGAAAAAAAGCCCTCATATGGGCCTGTAGGTAGAAAATATAAAGCGTTATGGCTATTAGAAGGTGAAGAGGTAAAAACAAAAGTGCAAAAAAAATCATTGTCCTTAAAGGGGTACTCCGGTGGTTAATTTTTTTTGACTATATGGCATTTTCTTTGTAAGTATTTTTTTATTTTTTTTTGCAATATACATGTGTTATATGTTTTGGCAGCATGTGTGTGTTTTTCTTACCTGTTTGTTGGGCAGGAAGTTCTGTAGTTCAGAGGGTTTTCTTTTACTGTTGTCCACAGTTCTGAGTCTGTTGTGGACAAGATGTCACAGCTTTTTTTTTTTCTCTATCTGCATGAGAGAAATACGCCACGCCCCCTCATATCATCCAGCTGAGTACACAGCTCCTCCCCTCCCCCCTGCTCTGTATTCTAAGGACGCAGGTCTGCACAGGAGAAGAAACACAGAGAAGATAAGTGTTATCTGTAGGGGAGGATGACAGGGTGCACGGGCTGGAGATGTATGGACTGCAGGGGAATAAATCTCATACTGGGAATGATCTCTATATGTGAAGGGGGAGGGGGGACTCCTGAATGACACATGCTGGGAGTTGTAGTCCCTGTTGTGTGTGTGTATGCTAGTGTTTACAAACCAGTGTGCCTCTAGCTGTTGCAAAACTACAACTCCCAGCATGCACTGACAGACTTTGGGCATGCTGGGAGTTGTAGATTTGCAACAGCTGGAGGCACACTGGTTGGGAAACACTGTTCTAGCCTATTCAGCATACACATCATGTTACACCAGTGTTTCCCAACTAGTGTGCCTTCAGCTGTTGCAAAACTACAACTCCTAGCATGCCCAAAGGCTGTCAGGGCATGCTGGGAGTTGTAGTTTTGCAACACATGGAGGCACCCTGTTTGGGAAACACTGGTGTATGCCCTACAGATGTATGGTGAACTACAACCCCCAGGAGACTACAGAGGCAGCATGCTGGTGTTATACCACAGACTGAAGACTCCTGAATGGCACATGCTGGGAGTTGTAGTCCCTTTTGTGTGTGTATGACAGTGTCTCCCAACCAAGGCTGATTATATTAGTGTGCTGTGTATAAGGGGGCCGACATGGGAAAATAGTAGGATGGGCAAAGGCGGAACAAACAAACAAAAAAAAAGGAGCTGCCCCAAACCAGCAAGGCATGTGGCATGCTGGGATTTGTAGTTTTCAGCACAGTAAGAAACAGGAAATAGAAGAAAAAATTGGAAAACAAAGTGGGGGAAAAAAGACAACAAAGAACGGAAATAGTCGCCTAAACAACAAGAATAGAAATTAAACAAAACAAATGGGGTAAGCCACAAACTGAAAAACACGTTGACCACCGGAGTACCCCTTTAAAGGGGAACTCTCGTACTTAACAACATATCCCCTTTACGCAAGAGAAGAGATAGTTGTCTGATCGCAGGTGTACGACAGATGGGACCCTCTGCAATCTCTTGCCCAGCGCCCCGGCTCGCCCCATTCACGGAACGGCCAGTCCTTTTTACCATGTGTCCAATTTTACCTTCATTAAAATAGATCAGTGTTTCTCCCAAGTGTGGTCCTCAAGTACTCCCAACAGGTCATGTTTTCAGGATTTGCTTAGTCTTTCACCAGTGATATCACTAGGGATGAGCAAATTGAATCTGACGAATCCGAATTCATTACGAATGTCAGGAAAAATTTGCTTCACAACTAATCTGAATATCGCCACGATTGGATGAAACAAATCGCTTCATTAAACTCCATTTAGTGAGCTCCAGGCTCCAGGGCATCTAAAATGGAAGATCCACATGTGAGGACATGGGGCAAGGAACTCCGGGAAGTCGGGTATGCGGGATGACCCTGAATCACATGCAGCATGCAGCCTATAAGCAGCCAGCCAGCCCTGTGATGTCACAGCCCTATATAATCGGCAGCCATCTTGCAGCCAGCGTTTTATTGCTGGGAGAGATAGAGCAGTGCACTAGCCCAAATCACTGCAGAAAAGCACTGACAGAGAAGGGAGAGAGAGAGAGAAAGTACACTCTTGGGTGTAATACACAGCGACTCTGTACTGCTGCAGTGAGGTGTACAGCAACTCTAAAACTTATAGGGGCCAGTTAGGCTGAGCACTAAAAGCCATTGTCACCTGCTTTTAGTGCATATTAATACTGAAATGGGCTGTACTATGTAGCGTACGTAGCATATGTAGCGTAGTGGAGTGCATAGTCCTCCTCTCATAAGTGCAAACTGTACATACACCTACGTGTTGTCCTTTATATTTTTCCTGTTAAAATAATGTGGGCCTAGTTATTGTGAAAGGCCAGCCAAAGCTACACACTTGTTTCTGAAGTCTAATACAGTTTTAAGCGTAGTGGAGTGCATAGTCCTCCTCTCATAAGTGTAAACTGTACGTACACCTATGTGGTGTGCTTTATATTTTTCCTGTTAAACTTATTTGGGCCTAGTTACTGTGAAAGGCCAGCCAAAGATACCCTTTCTTTTATAGCCTTATACAGTTTGTAGCGGAGCGTATAGTCCTCCTCTCATAAGTGTAAACTGTACGTACACCTACATAGTGTCCTTTATATTTTTCCTGTTAAAATAATTTGGGCCTAGTTACTGTGAAAGTCCATCCAAAGATACACACTTGTTTCTTTAGTCTAATACAGTTTTAAGGGTAGTGGAGCATATTGTCCTCCTCTCATAAGTGTATACTGTACATACACCTACGTGATTTTGTTCCTGTTAAAGTCATAAGGGCCTCGTTACTCTTAATGTCCAGCCAAAACTACATACCTGCTTTTGTAGCCAAATACAGTTTTAAGCGCAGTGGAGCGTATTGTCCTCCTCTCAAAAGTGTAACATATACGCACTTATCTGGTGTATATGTATGTCAGGCAGGGAATGTACAGAGGAGTGGTAAAGGCCTAAATTCATCAGGCAAAGGTCACAGCAGACTAGGGGTGAGTGGCAGCAGGAGTCACAGTGAGAGGCCTGAGCTCCCGGATCAGCTAGCATTCGTGTCTGGACCAGCAACCCATCTGCCATCATTGATTCGTTAACTCGGCCATCCACTTCATCACAAGTGACATCTGACGCCCCCAGTCAACAGTCGGTGGGTTCCTCAGACACAACCCTAAGTAGGCATGGCCCGGGAGCAGTCCCTGTCCTCCCATTGCCGCTATCCTATGCTGTTCCCTCCCCCACAGAAGTATTGTGTGCTGTGGGTTCAGCTCCCCTATTTAGTGAGGACTATCTACTAGAGGACAGTCAGCAGCTACTGCCCAGCCAAGAAGTGGAGGAGACATTTGCCTCTTCCTCCGCTAGGCGGGCAAGTAGTGATGAGGAGAGGGGCATGGGAGGTGGTGTTGCCAGTGTTCAGGCTTCTGAAGCAGACACTGTTGAGGAACCTGAGGAGGACATCAGTGACGTGCAGACACAACTCGATGATGATGAAGCCAATCGCACTTGGGAGCCAGGTGCAGAAGGGGTTTCATCATCATCAGAAGAGGGTTGCAGGTTGCCTGTGAGGCAGCAGTTGAGCCAGCAAGGTGGTAGGATGGTTGGCAGTCGGCATGATGGCAGAAGTGGTAACTCTGGAGCCAAATGTGCCTGGGGTAGACCACTTGCTTTGCGGCAGCCTACCTTCCTGGGAGGTAGTGGAACAGGGGTTCCTGGAGTCGGCGGCAGTAGCAGTCAATCAGTGTGGACTGTTCAGGGGCAAATCAGCTAATCGTGGTGTGGAAGTTTGTCATCAAGCATCCGGAGGATGTTAACCCGGACACATGCAAGATGTGTCAGCTGAAGGTAAAGCGTGGCAAGGGTCCCAATATTGGCACCACTGCCCTGCTTCAACATATGTAGCGTCAACATAAAGTAGCCTGGGAGAACCGTGGCTCCGATGGGGTCTATTGGCTGTCAGGGCATGCTGGGAGTTGTAGTAGTGAAACAGCTGGATGCACCCTGTGTAGATAAACTATAAGTTAGTGCCATGTGGCATAACGGTGCTAGCCCGTTCCCTCCGTCAAACCCCCTCCCCGCCATACCCCGTTCCCTCCATCACAAACCCCCCCCCCCCCGTGCAGGGACAGTGGTGGCGACGAGACGGCGATGTGCGGGCAGAGTGGCCTCCCAGCCAGTGGCCGGGGAGCCAAAGCGCTTGCTCCCGCCTGTCTGATTGACAGGCAGGGAGCGAGAGCAGCCTAAATGAAAAAGGACTGATTGCCAGGCCAAAATCAGTCCTTTTTCAGGCATGATGTCATGCCAGGCTGCAGCCGGCCACTAGGAGGGAGACCCCCTAGTGGATGGTTTTCAAATGTAAATTACACCCTTATAATAAAAAAAAAAAATAATGAAACTATATTAGAGATATGTTGTAGTACATATGTACTACAACATATCAAAAAAAAAGTTGGTGATAGTGCAAAAAATATTTAAGGTGCTGCTCCCCAGTTACAGAAATTCCTCCGCATCAGACCACAAGTAAGTATTGAGGATATGCATTAGCTAAAACTTAACTTTTCTTAGGATAAAATATATGGACCCCCAAAAATGTTGAAGTTTGAAAAGGAAAGGTGTGCAAAAAACACCATGTGTCACCTCCACCACCAAGTATTAATGTGATGCAAAGACCTCTAAAAGGTGGAAGGAAACAACGTATGATCCATTGTAATAGGTGGGGGTGAAAACTTCCCTTGTAAGGCCCTACTCTCTTCTTGGCAAGTGTTATGCGCCCTAAAAAGGGTGGTCCCACACTGGAACCTCTCTCTATTTCCACCTAAAAACACTGCCATTTTCCAGTGTTTTTAGGTGGAAATAGGGAGAGGTTCCTGTGTGGAGCCACCTTTTTTAGGGTGATTAACACTTGCCAAGAAGGGAATTAATAATGCGAGAGTAGGGCCTTACAAGGGAAGTTTTTACCCCCACCGGTTACAATGGACTAGACGTTGTTCCCTTCCACCTGATGCCACACAACTGATGCCAAGTTCTCCTTCTTTCACCCACCTTCGACACCGGGTACTGGTATTGCCACCCACCGCCCCACTCTGTCACCGGGTCACTTTCAGGACTCCTGATGCTGCTGATGCCACCTCCAGGCTGTGTCATTCTGCAACCATATGTTCTCCTCATGTTGATGCCACCTCTAGGCTGTGTTATTCTGCCACCATATGTTCTCATGTTGATGCCACTTCCGGGCTGTGTCATTCTGCCAACATATGTTCTCCTCATGCTGATGCCACCTCCAGGCTGTCTTATTCTGCCACCATATGTTCTCCTTATGCTGACGTCACCTCCAGTCTGTGTCATTCTGCCACCATATGTTCTCCTCATGCTGATGCGACTTCCAGGCTGTGTCATTTAAGCACTATAGGATCTCCTTATGCTGCTGCCACCTCCACGCTGTGTCATTCTGCCACTATATGGTCTGCTCATGCTTCCATCACCTCCGTGCTGTGTCATTCAGCCACTATATGGTCACCTCAGGCGGCGTGTTATTCAGCCACTACATGGTCTCCTGATGCTGTCGCTACCTCCATGCTGTGTCATTCTGTCACTGTATGGTCTCCTCATGCTTCCACCACCTCAAGGCTGTGTCATTCAGCAACTATATGGTCTCCTCATGCTGCTGCCGCCACCTCCACGCTGTGTCATTCAGCCACTATATGATCTTCTTAAAAATTTGCAAAATTGCGGTTTTCTTTTCAATTTCCCCACACAAATAGTATTTTTTATGGTTGCGCCATACATTTATGGTAAAATGAGTGATGTCATTGCAAAGGACAACCCTCATACTTGTCTGTGGATGAAAATATAATAGTTATGATTTTTAGAAGGCGAGGAGGAAAAAAAGAAAACCTAAAAATAAAGGGTCCTTAGGCCAAAATGGGTTGAGTCCTTAAGGCGTTAAAGAAGTTTTTTTGTTTTATAATTGATGAAAAGTGACTTGTAAAATTTTAAACAAAATTTTATAGAATTTAAATGAATCATTTTGATACATAAAAGCCAGATAAGAAGTACTGAATGGAAGGTAACTCTTGTCACTACATTCTCATGGCATGAAGGACATTTCCAAAACAATCTGCATGTCCTACTGAATAACAGTATTATTTCACTAACCCAGCACACTCTCTATGCATGTTAGGACAAGGCAAAGTGTTCTACACCCCTATTGAGCCTCTCTGTAGCCCAGAAATATCCATTTTTAATAGCGATTCACTGCAAATAAATTCGGATCAAACTGAATTTTTTGGGGAAATTCAGCGAATCGGTCGAATCGAATTTTCCGAAAATTCGCTCCTCTCTAGATATAACTATGGCCGGTGCATCGGGCATCAGCACAATTACATCACCTGTGAAGGACTAAGGAAATCCATAAAACATGACCTATTGTGGGTACTTAAGGACCACACTTGGGAAACCCTGCAATAGATTATCATCACATTTAAAGTTGCAGTTTATGCTTCTTTTATAATCAGCAATAATGGTTGATAATGAACCCGTTGTCATAGAATTACCCTTAATTTAGAATTTTAATTGTCAACCTGAGCCTCTCCAACAGCTATAAAATAATACCTCCTAGCATGTCCTGCCAGCCTCTAAATGGGCAGCTACAGGTCAATCATTACTGGATGGAATTTCATCATGTCACTTTGATTTAAAGGAACCATTATACTTTTCAGTGTAAGGGAGGTATTTTTTATACATAATACAGTAAATCTTCTGCTCTATATTTTATTATCTGTCGTAAAGAGCACTCTAAAGCATACTGTATAAAATATCATCCTTTTTATTGTGAATAATGTTATGGCTTTGAAGTGATAACATATTTTTTTATAATAAGAGACTAGAATGTAACATATCTTAAATATTTATTTCCCTTTAATGCATTTTGGACCATCATCATTCACTTTCTCAACCTGACCTTACTGCCATGTGCCATAAATAAATTCTTCTTCAGAACTTACATGTGCCCATTAGATGAAAGTTGGTCCATATTGATGACTATTGGTAAATTATTTAATATGGAGTATCAAGCAGTAGAATAAAAGATCAGGCATGTTTGATTATATCATGCTTGTTTCTTTATTCTAGTAGAAGATTGCTGCTAGAGAAGGAAAAGTGTTTTCCGAAAACTATTTGTGCATGGGCAGCTTAACCCCTTAAGGACCAAGCCCATTATGACCTTAAGGTCCAGAGCATTTTTTGCACATCTGACCATTGTCACTTTAAGCATTAATAATTCTGAGATGCTTATCCTAATCATTCCAATTCGAGAAAGTTTTTTCATGATATATTCTACTTTAACATAGTGGTAAATATTTGATGATACTTGCATCATTTCTTGGTGAAAAATTCAAAAATGTCATAAAAAATTTGAAAATTTAGCATTTTTCTAACTTTGAAGCTCTCTGCTTGTAAGGAAAATAGACACACCAAATGAATTATATATTCATTCACATATACAATATGTCTACGTTATGTTTGCATCATAAAGTTGACATGTTAGTATATCAGAGTGTTTCAAAGTTTAGCATAAATTTTCAAATTTTTCCCGAAATTTTCTAAATCTGAATTTTTTTCAGAGACCAGCTCAGTTTGAAGTGGATTTGAGGGGCCTTCATATTAGAAATACCCCATGAATGATCCCACTATAAACACTGCACCCCTCAAAGTATTCAAAATGACATTCAGAAAGTTTGTTAACCCTTTAGGTGTTTCACAGGAATAGCAGCAATGTAAAGGAGAAAATAAAAAATAATTTTTTACACGCATTTTCTTGTAGACCCATTTTATTTTATTTTCAAAAGGTGTAAAAGGAGAAAAAGCCCCCCAAAATGTGTAACCCAATTTCTCTCGAGTAAGAAAATACCTCATATGTGGATGTAAAGTGCTCTGCGTATGCACTACAAGGCTCAGAAGGGAAGGAGCGACAATGGGTTTATGGAGAGTGAAATTTGCTGAAATGTTTTTTGGGGGGCATGTCATATTTAGGAAGCCCCTATGGTGCCAGAACAGCAAAAAAAAAAAAAAAAAAAAACAACACATGGCATACTATTTTGGAAACTACACCCCTCAAGGCACGTATAATGGGGTACAGCAAGCCTGAACACCCCACACGTGTTTGACGACTTTTCGTTAAATTTAGATGTGTAAATTAAATGATTTTTTTTTAACTAATATGCAGTTTTTTTCACCAAATTTACCATTTTTTCAAGAGGTAATAGGAGAAAATGCCCCCCCAAATTTTTAACACCATTTCTTCTGAATATGGAAATACCCCATGTTTGGACATAAAGTGCTCTTCGGGAGCACTACAGGGCTCAGAAGAGAAGGAGACACATTTGGCTTTTGGAAAGCAAATTTTGCTGAAATGGTTTTTCGGGGGGGGCATGTCGCATTTAGGAAGCCCCTATGGTGCCAGGGCAGCAAAAAATAAAAATAAAAAAACACACAGGGTACACTATTTGGGAAACAACACCCCTCAAGGAACCTAACATGGGGTACAGTGAGCCTTTACACCCCATATGTGTTTGACAAAGTTTTGCATAAGTTGGAGATGAAAATGAAAAAAAAAATATATATTTTCACAATGGGTAATAGGAGAAAAAGGCCCCCAAAATTTGTATCACCATTTCTTTTGAGTATGGAAATACCCCATATGTGGATGGAAAGTGCTCTGCGGGCACACTACAGGGCTCAGAAGAGGAGCGCCATTGGTCTTTTGAAGAGAGAATTTGGTTGAAATGAAAGTCGGGGCCATGTGCGTTTACAAAGCCCCCGTGCTACCAGAACAGTGGACCCCCCCCCCACAATGTGACCCTATTTCGGAAAATACACCCCTCACGGAATGTAACAATGTGGGCAGTGAGCCTTTACACACCATTGGCATTTGACAGACATCTGGAACAGTGGGCTGTGCAAATGAAAAATTTATTTTTTCATTTTCATGGACCACTGTTCAAGCCCACCAAAATTTGTTAGGCAATTTCTCCCGAGAACGGAAATACCCCATATGTGGCACTAAACTGTTGCCTTGAAATACGACAGGGTTCCGAAGTGAGAGAGCGCCATGCACATTTGAGCCCTGAATTAGGGATTTGCATAGGGACGGACCGGGATGCAAGCATTACACTTGCCTCCGATACCAAAAATACCTTATGGCAGTGTTCCCCAAACAGGGTGCATCCAGCTGTTGCAAACCTCCCAGCAAGCCTGGACAGTCAATGGCTGTCTGGCAATACTGGGAGTTGTTGTTTTGCAACAGCTGGAGGCTCCGTTTTGGAAACAGTGCCGTACGAGACGTATTTAATTGTGATGGGGGGGGGTAACTGTGCAGGGGTATATGTAGTGTTTTACTTTTTATTTTGTGTAGTGTGGTGTAGTGTTTTTAGGGTACATTCACATGGGCGAGGGTTCATAGCAAGTTTCCAGCTGGGAGTTTGAGCTGCGGCTGAAAATTTTATGCATCTCAAACTAGCAGCGAGAAACTCACTGTAAACCCACCGCCCGTGTGAATGTATCCTGCAAATTCACATATTGGGGGGGCATCAAACCTCCAGCTGTTGCAAAACTACAACTCCCAGCATGCCCTTTGGCTGTCTGTGCATGCTGGGAGTTGCAGTTATGGAACAGCTGGAGGCACGCTGGTTTCAAAACACTGAGAGTTTGTTACTAAACTCAGTGTTTCGCAACCAGTGTGCCTCCAGCTGTTGCGAAACTACAACTCCCAGCATGTACGGTCTATCAGTGCATGCTAGGAGTTGTAATTTGCAACCAGTGTGCCTCCAACTGTTGCAAATTACCACTCCCAGCATGCACTGATAGACTGTTATGTAACCAACTCTGTGTTTCGCAACCAGTGTGCCTTCAGCTGTTGCAAAACTGCAACTCTCAGTATGCACTGACAGCCAAAGGGCATGCTAGGACTTGAGTGAAAACTGAGTCATGCAACAGTTGTGGACACACTACTATAACTCCCAGCATGCCCTTTGGCTGTCCGTGCATGCTCCCCCTCATTGCTGTCGCTGGTCCTGGGGCCCAGATCCCGCCACAGACACCGGGGGTGCCGGTGTCCACTCCCGGTACCCGCTCTCACCCTACAGAATAGGAGCAGAGTGGGTGCCGTTAGTGACACCCCCAGCAGGAGTCCTGATTCGTTGGCCGGTAATGGCCGACGAATCGGGACGATCGTGAGGTAGCACCAGTGCCACCTCACTCTTGCTGGTAAAGGGTAATAAGTGCCGTCTCGGACGGGACCTATCACCCTTTTTTTTCTGCATTGACCCGGAATTGCGGCAAATTGCCGATCTGAATTGAATGTAAAATTGCAGCAATCGCCGACATTCGGGGGTTTGCACAAGGTGCCTGCTGAATGATTTCAGCAGGCATCCCGTTCTGTTCACCGCCTGGTTACCGGCGGTGAACGGAAACGTCCAGGGAGTACAGGTATGCCCTGGGTCCTTAAGTCCCAGGAAGCCAGGGCGGACCTGTACACCCTGTGTCCTGCATGGGTTAAAGGGGTTATATCCAGGATTAGAAAAACATATCTGCTTTCTTCCAAATATTGTGCCACACCTGTCCTCAGGTTGTGTGGTGTATTACAACATGGCTCCATTCACTTCCATGAAACCTAGCTGCAATAGCACACACAAACTGAAGACAAGAGTGGCACTGTTTTTGGAAGAAAATATACTACTTTGGGCTTAAGGTTCAATTAGATATTTTCATTGTTACATTATAACATAACTTTTTTCATCAGTGTAGCTGTATGTAGTTTCACTTTATAAATCCAGAATTATCTTATATTTATGTATTTTGGTGGTGCTCATGGTGGGAATCTGTCAGAGATTGGTTAAGTGGGTATTTCATGTGTAGGGACCAGATATCAGGAAGCAGAAATCATTGGGGACCTAGGCAATGTCAGAACAGTGGAGTAGATTGTCGTACATGCCACTGTTTGATCATTTTTATTTAACTTTTGTTGGCGGCAAGGCAACCAAAATCATACATTTTGACATAGTCGGCATTCACCAGATGGGATAAATAACATCATTCATAATATGGGTTGTCACAAACACAGTCATACCAATTATTAGGTATTTTTTTTTTTTTTTTACTTTTCCATTTTTTATTAATCAAAAGCTTTATAGGGAATTTATTTTTGTCCCTTAGGGATCGTGTGATCGCTAGTATAGTACAACCGTACTGCTATGTACTATCCACTGGAAGTACATCACTGACAATTAGCCTGTGAGACCAAGCCTGTGGTGGAAAGGCAAAAAAAATGTTTTTAGACATTATCGATGGTGTACAAGTAGAAAGCACTAATCCAATTTATTTTCAAGTTTTTTTCAGTAGTGAGTGGATAGAAACATCTACAAACAGAATCCCCATTGTGAATACTTTTAGAGATTTACAAGGCTCAGTACAAGTAAGATCTGAAAATTGACTTAATGGGCCATGCACCTCTATGAGCACGAATAGGCCGGAATGGGTTGTTAGCTTGTGGATGTAAACAATCAAGGTTAATATACACTTCCAACAAGCAGGCAGAGCTCCTGATAATGGTAAGAAAGTGAAGCACAAAGTTTATCAAACAGATATACAATTCTTCACTATAAAACATTACGTTTCATTTCTATACAACTGTAAACCCTGATTTTCAGGTATAAAGGATATAATTGACAAAACGGCAACAAACTGCTGTACACTATTGTCAAGAGAAAGCTGGAGACATTTATTTTTTTATTTATTTTGTGTCAAACTTACTGTATATAGCAATATGTCAAGTAATATGCCAAATAAATTGGGCTCAGATAGATAAGGATCAGATAGATATGCTTGTCTCCTCTCCTGAGCTCTCCTCCACTGTGCATTCATGTACAGACATGACCCAGGGGAAGAGAAAACATGCCCCCTATTTGATGTGCAGTGTGACCTATCATCTCAGAAGGGAGGGGAAGTACTGCTCACACAGCAGGTAGGACAAAAGACGGGGTTTGTTAACAGACTTCTTGCTGGAAGTAAGATAGAATCTCACACAATAAAGCAGAGGTATATTAGTAAATGCTTTAGTTACATAGCTTATGAAGTTGAAAAAAATCCAAAAGTCCATCAAGTTAAACCTATAACCCTACTGTGTTGATCCAGAGGAAGGCAAAACCCCTTATGAGGCTGATGCCAATTGCCCCATACCAGGGGGGGAAATTCCTTCCTGAATTTTTAGAGTAAATTCCTGGATCAATGTTCTATCATTATAAATCTAATATCCATAACCCGAATCATTATATTTGTTCAGAAAAACATCCAGGACCCCCTTGAACTTGTTTATTGAGTAAGACAATCCAACATCACGTGACAGAGAATTTTAAAATCGCACTGCTCTTTGTGAAACGTTCTTTCCTCTAGACATAGAGGATGCCCCCTTGTCATGGTTACAGACCCAGGTATAAATAGATTACTAGAAAGATCTCTGTACTGTCCATTCATATATTTCTACTTTGTGATCAAATCTTCCCTAAGACTTCTTTTCTCCAAACTAAATAACCCCAAGCTCGATAACCTGTCTTGGTACCATAATACTTCCATACCATTAATTATCTTTATCACCCTCCTCTGCACCCTCTCCAGTTCAGCCATGTTCTTCTTATATACATATATATACAGGTGCCCAAAAATTTACACAATACTCCATATGTGGTCTGACTAGTGATTTATATAGAGCAAAACGATGTCCTTGTCACAAGCCTCTAAGCTCACTAAAGTTGAGCTTATAGTCCACCATTACTCCCAAGTCCTTTTCAGTGTTAATTTTACCTAATGTTGCACATAATTGTACATAATGGGGGAGATGTATCAAAACCTGTGCAAAGAAAAAGTGGAGCAGTTGCCCATAGAAGCCAATCAGATCGCTTCTTTTATATTTAATCCTCTTCTCATGTTCTGAAAAATCTCCCTTTGTTTTTATGACCCAAGCACATAACCTTACATTTATCCATATTAAACTTAATTTGTCATTTCACTGCCCAAGCCTCCACCTTCCCCAGATCCCTTTGTATTATTGTGTTCTCCTCAGGGCCGGATTGCCCATTGGGTACACTGGCCAAATGCCTGGTGGACTGGCCGTCCCCAGGACCGTCTGCCTGCCCTGAACACTCAGGAGCCATAGAATGCGGCTGCTGGTTGCTGCTTTAAGATCCACGGCTGCTACTTTAAGAGTCTTGCGGCCATGCCCATGAAAGGCTGATGGCTTTAGTAGTGTTTGGTGTGCCATGCAGGTGTGGTGTCCCAGCACAAGTGGCTGTCTCGTGGTTGAGGACTGCCTCAGGCAGCCTGGCCTTATAAAGCATTTGGCCCACCGGAGCTCCTCTATAATATAAATGATGTGTACAGTGTAATATAAAATAATATATTTTTCTTTAAATTAAATTTTGTTACTGTTCCATGTATGTACATTAATGTGTTACTGTGCCTTTAAACCTGTGAGCAGCAAATCTCATGTGACCATGTGAGCCAATGAGACCCCAAAAGCTCCCTCTCTGAGTTGTGCCCTCAGGTGTGCAGAGTCGTGTGCCCTAAGTTGAGGCCTACTTCAGTTTACTACTGGTCATCCTACAAGTGTCACTCACGGGAGAACTATATGTACCTGCAAAATCAGTTACAGTGCCTTGGAAGGACCTTAGCTACCAGAACCTCAAATTCTACAATTCCTTCCGGTGAAAAGCACCACGTCTCAGAACGGCAACAAAGCTCTCTTACACTAAGGCCGCTGTTTGTGTTACACCAAATTGGGCTTCACAAGCCCAGTAAAAGCAGTTAACTGTAAACTTATGTCAGTGTGCTTATTGGCTCATGGTGTCTGGCCCATGAAGACTGCTTCTCACCTTCGGACCGGCATCATGAACAGGATATGGGTGTGTGCCTACAAGACTCCCTAGTCTGAAATGTGTCATAAGAAACCGCACAGAGCGTGCAACATTTTATGCGCCAGAAAATTGTACGGGACTTTACTTCATGTTGACCGGCGTTTAAATAGAGAGGGAGCACTTTATACATGGCCATAAATCTTGTGAAGATTGCTGAAGATTGCCACAGATTGTGTATTTCAAGGTTTCAAGAATGTGCAAGCAGCGCAACAAATTCATGCTGCACCACAGATTCCAGTCTGCCCCAGCAGGGGTTAACTCAGCAAGCACAAAGCATGTGAAAAACTCCCGCCAGACGAAACACCCCGCCACTGGGTGCGGGAACCAAGTTGCTGTGCCGAAGCCTAAGTGGAACTAAAAGGACTACCCCCTTGTTGCACAGGGGATGGTTGAAGAGGCTGTATGCATGAGAACTTCCGGCTAGCGGCCATTTTGGGGGAGCGTGCTATAAAGCCAGCAGCAGGACTCCGCCCTTCAGTGACCTCGTGTGACCGCAGTGAAGAAAATGATAGTGGACAGCACCTCGAGTGAGTGTATTAAGATAGCGGCCGCCACATCATCAAAGCTTGACATGGACATCGCTGAGCTGGCACAACTATTTGCGGAATTACAGGTGCTCCCGTCCCTGGAAGCTGAACTCACTTCTGACAAGTAAGCGGCAGAGCCCGGTAAGCGACCTAAGTCACCCCCACTGCCCGTGTAGATGTTTGGTGACGAACCTGCAGTCATCTGGGCCCTGCATAAGTTCCTGATTTCCCTGCCAACCACCATGCCGAGAGAAAAGCTACGTTCTCTAGCTACTGCGCCATGGCCCCCTTGCCTGCAGATTTGTACGGAAAAGCAGGCGCCAACCGTATCCACTGCAGCCCCAGCAGCAGGAGCTGCATCAATCCAGGTGATGGTCACTGTGAGCCCCCACATTTCTGACTTATAATTGTCAAGGGTCTCCTGGATCCAGAGCATCAGAGGCTCCTCATCCACCATGAGGGCTCATTTTTGCACCATGATCTGTATTTTTTTTGATAGCACATTTGCATATATAAACCTTTTGATACAATTTTTATAAATTTTTTTGGGAATAAAATGTTATAAAAAAAGCTGCAATTTTGGCCTTTTTAAAAAAAATGTTAACGTTCATACCGTTCACCGTACGGGATAATTAACATTATATTTTAATAGTTAGGATATTTCTGCACGCGGCGATACCTTTATTAAACATTAAAGACATTAAAGAAAATGTTTTACACTTTTTGGGGGTAAAATAGGGAACAACGGATAATTAAAATTTTTATTTGGGGAGGGGATTTTTAAATTTTTTTTTACTTCTATTTTTTACTCTTTTTTACTTTTATTTTTACACTTTAATAGTCCCCATAGGGGACTATTTATAGAAATAATTTGATTCCTAATACTGTTCAGTGCTATGCATAGGGCATAGCACTGATCAGTGTTATTGGCGATCTTCTGCTCTGGTCTGCTTCATCTCAGACCAGAGCAGAAGACGCCGGGAGATGGACAGAGGCAGGTGAGGGGACCTCTGTCAATCATTACAGATGACCGGATCGCCGCGGCAGCGCTGTGGGTGATTCGATCATGCATTTTTCTGACCACACTCCCGCAAATGCCATGATCTGTATTGATCATGGCATCTGAGGGGTAAATGGCAGACATCCGTGCGATCGCGGATGTCTGCCATTACCGGCAGGTCCCTAGCTGCTATCAGCAGCAGGGAACTGCTAGGCACGACCCGAGCATCGCTCCAATGCTCGCGATGATGTACAGGACGTAAATGTACGTCTTGGTGCGTTAAGTACCACCTCACTAGGACGTACATTTACTGCCTGCGTCGTTAAGGGGTTAATACCACTGTCGTAGTAATGCTTAAAGCCAGACAGTTAGTAAAAATGTTTTTCAGGATGTTTTCTTCTCTTTGTTTCATGGTGTACATTTTAAGTGTCTCCTGAAGCACATGAGGGCCCCAAAATTCAAGGTGTCACCTTGGTAGTTAAAATTGCTGTGGATGGAGGTGTCTCCATGTTGTCTTTGTTTGTCCCAGGGTGTGGCCACGGAGGAGGACTTGGAGTCTCACTGCGGGGTGATAGCCTACGGCAGCGCCGGCCCGCCATTAGAGTTCCCTTGGAGTTGTACTGCTGCAGCCCATGGTGTACAGCAAAGTCTTGTTATATGTTTGTTTGTCTTGTGCATTTGTCAGTTTGAACGCAGTTACAAAGCAATTAAAGGGGTACTCCGGTGCTTAGACATCTTATCCCCTATCCAAAGGATAGGGGAAAAGATGCCTGATCGAGGGAGTCCCGCCGCTAGGGAACCCCGTGATCTTGCACGCGGCACCCGTTTGTAATCAGTCCCCGGAGTGTGTTCACTTTGGGATTGATAACCGGCGACTACAGGGTGGGCAGCGTGTGACGTCATGCCCCCGCCTCCGTGTGATGTCACGCTCCGCCCCTCAATGCAAGCCTACACGGGGGCGGGGGCGTGACGTCACACGCCGCCCGCCCTGTAGTCGCCGGTAATCAGTCCCGGAGAGAGCACGCTCCGGGGACTGATAACAAATGGGGTGCCGCGTGCAAGATCACGGGGGTCCCCAGCGGCGGGACTCCCTCGATCCGGCATCTTATCCCCTATCTTTTGCATAGGGGATAAGTTGGCTAAGCACCGGAGTACCCCTTTAAACCATACCACAATTACCACCAATACCTAGGAACAAAGGAACAAAAGCATTTGGTTTTCAACATGGGCACCAACTGTACCAATGTAAGGATGAGACTCTAATTTGCACTTTCTCCTACCACCAGACTGCCCTTCACCACCCCTCAACCAGCGGGACTGGGCACCGAGGGCAACTGTGTTTTAGAGGAGGAGTTTGTGGTGTCCCAGCACAAGTGGCTGTCCCATGGTGGAAGACTGCCTCTGGCAGCCTGGCCTTATAAAGCGCTGGGCCCACTGGAGGTCCTTTATTATATAAATGATGTGTACAGTATAATATAAAATTATATATTTTTCTTTAAATTAAATTTTGTTACTGTTCCATGTATGTACATTAATGCGTTACTGTGCCTTTAAACCTGTGAACAGCAAACCCCACGTGACCATGTGAGCCAATGACACCCCAAAAGCTCCCTCTGTATAAAGAGGTACAGGGGAGGAGTTAGTTAGTTCAATCTAGAGTCTAATTCAAGCTAGTTCACCTAGTGTGTGCTCCTGAGCAACAGCCAAGCTCAGGTGTGCTGAGTTGTGTGCCCTGTCGTGTGTCCTAATTTGAGGCCTACTTCAGTTTACTCCTGGTCATCCTACAAGTGTCACTCGCGGGAGAACTATATGTACCTGCAGAATCCGTTACAGTGCCTTGGAAGGACCCTAGCTACCAGAGCCTTAAATTCTACAATTCTGTACGGTGAAAAGCACCACAAGTCTCAGAAAGGCGACAAGGCTCGCAAAGGGTACGCTGCACTCTCACACTAAGGCCAGCTGTTTGTGTTATGCCACCTTCACAAGCTCAGTAAAAGCAGTTAACTGCAACCTTACATTGGTGTGTTTATTGGCTCATCGTATCTGGCCCAAGAAGGCTGCTTCTCACCTTCGGACCATGGTTTGGACATATGGTGCCCTGGCTTCACGAAGTGATCAAGGTATTTACTACTAACACCCAGTGGCTGCCACACAGGCACGTCTCTTTAAAGGAGTTGTCCCACAAAGCAAAGTTGCTAAAATCAGACATGTACAACATACATTTATGTAAAAGAGGCCAAATGTGATGTTTAAGTAAAGTAACTTACATCTCCCATTGATCCCATCTCATCACTTCCAGGTCTCCTCTCTGAACTGCGACCCTACTGTTGCCACAAACCTCCTGTTTCCCACAACCCTCCTTGCTTACATGTGCAGTGGAGACCAACTGGCATTAACTTCAGAAGACAATACTTAAACTGAGCATGTGTGACCAATCTCAGTGGGTTGTAACAAAGGGCAACAGTTATCAAAACAAAGCAGGCACATGGGGTATTAGTACGCTTATTTATTTTAAACAGGACATTTTCAAAAATGTTTGTAGATTTGAAATATGTTTCATTTCACATAATGCATCAGTTAAGTCCTATTTTTTTTGTGGGAAAACTCCTTGTGCAACATTTTCTTTAGGGCAGCCACATCAAGCCCGTCTGTGCCTAAGCAATGGCATCCTATAGTGAAGGTGTTACTGTTAGTGTGCAATTTCTTGTGTTTCCGACTCCATCTCTGCCTGATCCTCTGCAAGCGTACAACCCCCAGCAAGTTTCCTGCATGAATCCCATTCATCATCAATAGGCTTGTGCACAGAACTCGCAGGGTGTCATAACATTGCTTTGGCAACTGTACCATCCAACATTAGCGGCGTCTCTCCACGCCAAACTGAGCAGATTGGACACTTTTGTCATCCACATTTTTCTTACACTATTTTTCACAAACGGAAATGTAAAAAAATTACTCGGACAAGCCTCAGAAAGCTAAAAAAGAAAAGTAAAGTTTATGTGTATTAACCTCCCATCACTCACAAAGAGCATACAGTAACACCAGTGGAGGAAATCTGGGGGGAAACCATGGCTGCTGTATTGCCCTTCCTCTGTGCATACTAAAGGAGGTTAACTCTATAAGATGAATGTGTGTGTGTGTTTATTTGTGGAGGAAGGGTGGCTATGTCTTCATCGGTCTTATTTGTTGGCCCGGTACGTTGGTTCCACATCCTGGAAACAGTACTTGTTAGTTATGAAAACATAAGAAAAATATTATATTTATTATAGGAATGTACATAAACTTATCAAGCACAGAGAACTGCAACAAAGACCTATTTGAATGCTACACTTACCAGTTATGTTTATGAATCTGCTTCTCTGGGTCCTTTGGCTACTTTGAGTCTGTGTAGTAATGGTCCTTCCTCTATCTTACTGTACATGTACTTATCCCTTATAGCAGTGTTTCCCAACCAGTGTGTCTCCAGCTGTTGCAAAACTAAAACTCCCAGTATGTCCCGACACCAAAATCCAGAAAAATTGTCACAAAAATTTTATTTCAGCATTTTATTTATTAATTTTTTAAAATATTTTGCTTAAATCTCTAAGTTCTTACCCAGTTGCATTTTTTTTTTTTACTGTCTTTACAGTACCCCTCTGTGGGTCGGATTCAGAGCACCTGGCAAGTGTATTGTTGGTAAATAGTGAAGCATTACATCACTACTTACTGCAGCTGGTTGTACGGTATACGGGGGTGCTTTGCGTTGCACTATTGTATACTGTACTGGAGCATGGAATCCTGTCACTATTTCCAGGGCTAAGCTGTGCCTTTTCCTATACAGACATGGGTATAGCTCATGCTGAGCAGGAAGTATACATTGTACTTACCCAGCAAGGAACACACAGTAAAGCAGCAATCTGTATAGTTCGCTGGTTTATTTTAAGCCCTTGCTGAGCAGGACACTTTGTGCCAGTCCAGCAAGAAAAGAGTAAGCTAGTGCTGCTGAGCAGTACTAGTTAGGTGGTATATAGTATACAACCATTTATATAGATGGCTTTATATTGTATACAGTGAGCAGAGATGTCCACTTATCCACTTTGTTTCTGCTCCAGCCTCATCCTGTGTAGTGATGAGCGGCATAGGCCATATTCGAAATTGCGATATTTTGCGAATATATGGACGAATTCACACATTCGCTATGTTCATTCTCTATTCTTTCTTTTTTTTTTTCATGCAAAAATTCGTAATTAAATTAGCATAGTGTGCATGCGCGCTTATATCTTTCACCTAAAAGAAGGGAGGGATCAGTGTCCTCTGACTGGAAGTGCCGATATTCGCGAATATTTGCATATTCATGAATATTTGCATATTCACAAAATATATATAAATATAAATATATATATATATATATATATATATATAAAACAAAAAAATGTATATCACTATATTCTAAATATTCGCAAAATCACAAAGTGACGATATTTGCGATAAAAATTTGTATTTCGAATATTCGCGCTCAACACTAATCCTGTGTAGCCTTGCCTCTAGTGATAACGTCACTATAGCCAGGATTATACAGGAAGATGACAAACAGGAACAGGGATGATGTGTCAGTCTCTGTTTACATTGTGTGTTTTTTTTGTGTTTGAAAAAGGCAGACTGTAAACTGTAAGCAGATCCTTTATGCCAGTGTTTCCCAAACAGGGAGCCTTTAGCTGTTGCATAACTGCAACTTCCAGGATGCCTGGACAGCTTTTGGCTATGCATCACTACTTACAAAATCGCCAAAAAAGGTCATTGTTATACTAACATGCCATTTTTCTTGTCGTTTTTTTCCTTCCATAGATTACTTGGCAATAAATGGCATAGTCTCAGTATGCTGTGTTTTTGGGAAAAAGCCCTAACACAGGGAAAAATGCCAATCCTAAAAACACAAAGTGAGTTTGGTGTTTCATAATTCCCCATTGACACCCTGCCAACATTTGGTTGCAGTGTTTTTGCCGCAAAAAAAAAAAAAAAATGCAGTGCCGCCGTTGTTGCCTTTTGTTTTGAAACCTAGCCTAATAAAACTTGTGTTTCATGGTAAGCGTCCCCAGCCACCACCATACAAGAAATAATTTGAATAGAAGTGTTATTACTTCTATGAATGTAATAATTTTTTTCTTTTATTTTAGAGGAGAGGTTTGGGTCTCTTTGACACCACTTAATAAATTACATTCTTGTATTGTGTTGGATTGCATTGTATATATTATACTTTATTTTTGTTAAGTGTCACTTTAAATCACTTTATTGTCATTTTTATTCATTACAGCTCCAGGAAAAGTTGTTAATCTGACTGTCGAAGCCCTTAATTCATCAGCAGTGAATCTTACGTGGTTTTTACCTCGACAGCCTCATGGAAAGATTACCAACTTCAAGATAAGTGTTAAACATGCAAGGACTGGAGCAATAGTTAAAGATACCACTGTGAAAGTAGAAGACATTCTGAATGGAGCATTGCCAGAGTGTACTGTAAGTTCTGCTTCCTAGGTAAAACACAACATTTTAAATCTAACACAATCATTCTAACTGAAAGTGTCACTCCAGGCAAAAAAAAAAAAAAAAACAAGAATAAAAACAATTTTTGGAACTCTACTTGAGCATAGAAACCCCCCATCTCCCAAATCTGGAGGGAGGTAATATTGTAAGTGGATGTGATAATGTGAGGGCAGAGGAGGGAAGCATAGGGATGTTGCAAATGGGAGGGACCAAAAGGGTCAGAACCACTCAATGATATAGAATGCTACAAAATTGAGCTTCAGGCCCTCATTACGGGTATTGGAGTAGTGAATTCAGGAGACAGTGATCTAGGCAAGACTGTGGGCAGCAGGCTATGTGTGTGAGGGGGGCTCTTTACAGCCTGTGTAGGCTCCATTAAGTCATAATTACATTATTTATCCTGTACTGATCCTGAGTTATATCTTGAATGATACTCCAGAGCTGCACTCACTATTCTGCTTGTGCAGTCATTGTGTATATACATTATATTACTTATCCTGTACTCACCCTGAGTTACAACCTAATAAATGATTGTAGTGTTTCTGCTACAATTGAATAGCATCTCCTATCTGTACTGTATGGTGCAGGCTTTACCATGTAGACTCACACAGAGGATGCAGGTCTTGAGCAGGGGGCACACTGGTGGGATGCAGGGACAGCTCCAGGCTGTTGTTGTGGACTTGCCACTGCCCCCTTGACCTCTCCTCCAGACCACTGTCCCCATACCCTGTCCTCTAGATTCCTTTTCCCCAGAACCCTTTCTTCCAGACCCCTGTCCCCAGACTCCTCTCCTCCATATTCCTGTCACCAGACCCCTCTCCTCCATACTCCTGTCACCAGACCCCTCTCCTCTAGACCCCTGTCCCCCAGACCCCTCGCCTCCAGACCCTTGTGTCCCAAATCTGGCACCTTGCACCCAAACCACTGTCCTCCAGATCCCTCCTCTCCAGATCCCTGTGTCCAGATCACTGTTGCCCAGTCGGCTGTCAGTCCTCCAGACCCTTGTCCCTCAGATCACTAGTACCAAGACCTGTTCTCTAGGCCCCTCTCCTCCAGACCCCTTTGTCCAGATGCCTGTCCTCCAAACCCCTGTCCACCATACCCCTCTACTCCAAACCACTTTCCTACAGACTCTTCTTCTCCCCTCTCCTCCAGATCACTGTCACCCAGACTGCTGTCCTCCAGACCCCTGTCTTCAGACCCTGTTTTACAGACCACTGTCTTCTAGACCACTCTGCTCCACACCCCCTCCTTCAGGCCACTGCCCCCAGAACCCTATCCTCCAGACCCCTGTCCCCCAGATCGCTCTCCTACAGACACCTCTTCTCCAGGCTCCTCCCCTCAAGACCCGTGTCCCCCAGATTGCTGTCCCCCACACCCCTGTCCCAGAGGGAGGTTGCGATGCTGACGCCAGGTGCCACTCTGATGCACTAGGGGAGGGGAGTCAGCACAGGTAAGTGCCAGGCACTAAAATGACAGGCTGCCTCTAGTGCCTGATGCCTGGCTGTGCTTACTTCTCTTCCTCCCCTGTAAGTGTATGCCGCACACAGTGACCAAATATCCATTCTTCTGACTCCAAAGCTGTACCTAACAGGTTGTATTCAAGCATTTTTAGTAAAATGGACATGCACAAGACGTTCAGTAAAGTTTACTTGATGCTTCACAGACTACTAGTGTCCAGAAGTCTTATTCCTGCACTTTCTATATAGGAACAGTTAATTGGCAAAACCTGTAATATCACAGGAACATTGGATTAGTTACCACTCTGCCACATGACAAAAACATTAGGAACTACTACAACCATCATAACCCTCATCATCTCCTCAGAGGCTACTGTGAATCTGAGGGCGAAGGGTATATACTTTTACTTTTGGAGAAATTTCTGGCTTGGCTGATAATCCATGCTCATATTACAAGACTCTTTTAGGGTGCATTCACACGCCCGTCTGTCTCTGTTTTTTTTTTTTTTTTTTTTTTTCACCATTTAGGTTCCATTGTTACTGCTTGTAAATGGATTACAAACAGTTGTAAAATAATCCCATTGCTGTCAATAGGATTTTTACAATCCTTTCACAAACTGTTTGCACCCGTCTGCGCTCATTTCCGTTTATTTATGGAAGAAAAGACGGCGCATGCAGTATTTTTTCTCCCGTCAAAAAAACGGAAGAAAAAACAGCTACAGTAAATTTAACATTGAAGTCTATGGAAAATAGATGAACCTTTATTGTCATCTGTTTGCATCCATTTTTTCAATCCGTTTTTTGATCCATTTTTTACTTCTGAGCATGCTCAGAACAAAAAGATATATTTTTTTGATTATTAACTGAACAATAATGGATCCAAACAAATACAAATGGATAACATCCGTTTGCATCCGTTATTGTCCATTTTTTGTTAAGTCCGTTTTTATTTTTGACGGGAGAAGAACGGGACGGGTCTAGACGGCCATGTGAACGCAGCCTTAGAGGTTGACTGCTGACATTCAGAAAGGCTACCACCAGTAGGTGGCACTAGACAGCAAGTTCTTTTCCTTCTAGAGGAAAGCAGGAAGTACAAAGCCTTTATAACCTAAATGTAAGCAACACGGAAAGACCTTGTGATGGCTGATTGAAATATTTGACTATGGCATTTCTTCAAATAAGGAGTTTTCATATTTTATGTAAATAGTGCTCTATTTTGTATAAGAAGAAGTTCAATCCTGATCCTCACAGTTAACATTAAATAAAATTGATTTGTTGTAATTGATTCTCCACATTGTGAATCACTAAACTTACATATTAATCCTGCTACCTTTACCTGTTATTTTTAAGATCTGTCATCTTAAGATTTAATCAGATCCTAAGATTATAATCCTGTACTAAACTAGCCTTGATATCTGTTAAAGTGTACCTGCCACTTAAAAACTTTTGACATGTCTCAGTAACATGTCAAAAGTTTTTTTTTTTAACAGTTGGGTCTTACCTGAAAACAAGAGGGGGTACCGCATGCCATGCTTATCCACGCTTGTTCTTCTGGGAGGTGTCAGCACCGAGACCCTTACTGTCTCTGTGAGATGTCATAAGGTTTTTTTTAACAAGTACACTTTAGAAGATGGAGACAGTTTGTATTAAATTAAAACAACTTAACAGTCTGAAATCTACACATAATATTTCACAAACATTGCACAAAATATTACAAAAGGATTTGTACTGTTACTAAGATATTTAGTTTTTTTAATCATTTATACAATTTTTTTTTTCTGTATAGGTAAAAAGCGAATCCTATTTATGGAGCACAACTAGCCCTTCATCAACTCGTGGACAATCTACAACCACAGCTTCACTTACATTACAGACCATAACTTCTCAGACATTTAATGCCATCTGGAATGAACCTATTACATATATAGTGGGACAGCTTAGACCTTACACTACGTACTTGTTTGAGGTTTCAGCTGTTACCAATGAACCAGGCTACATTGACAGCACAATTGTAAGAACACCAGAATCCGGTGAGTAAATATTTGATTCTATCATTTACAGATGAAGGAACATTCTTTAATAATAACCAAACCAAAATCCAAAAAAGTAGACTCCTCCTCTGGTTTGGCTAATATGAGAGAGTTTTCCTGATTTTGGGAAGAATTCATTTACATAGCAAGTGCAGATAATATTGATAAGTTTGTAATGTATAAACTGTAAAGAGCTCCTGACTGCTGTGCCAATGTATCCACTTTTACATTATTGCTTGCACTGGGATTCCATAGCAACATCAGCAGATTTCTGTTAATAGGCATCACGACGTCCCTTTTAGGGCATATTGATGTTATTTGGTTATTTCCTACCTTATTCATCAAAAGGGGGAAACAAAGTTCCAAGCTTACCTATACGCTTCATTCATATGCTCTCCCATCTCCTGGTTGAACTTGAAGCACTTTAAGTCTTACTAAAACCATATTTTACTTGCAACTATGTATATAACTATGTGACTTCTCCTCATAACAACACCTCCACAAGAGGGGAGGTCACATGGCAGAATTTCCATCCAATGAAAAGTAAATTTGTTAATAAAACCATGGCAACCCAAGAGCGAGCATGAATTTAAGCAGTATTGTTATTACTTTAGAAATGAATTCAGTGAACTGTTCATTGCATTATCATTTTTTAACTGGAGGGAAATGTCTTTCTAATGTTCCTCAGTGTGCCATATTTTTTTTTATATTAAAAGTTTCAATCAAAAGTAGTACGGTACTGCACATATCTATAGCCCAATATCTAGCTGATAAAGCACACTACAGAAAGCTTTTTTGGCTTCAGAAGAACAAGTCCAAACACATGGAGGTGCCAGAAGCTTCTGCTATTTGCTTAGAATGTCTTAAAATTTTATTGCGAACAAATACTTCATCACTTACTCTTATCCTGCCAGGTCCAATGTTATCAGTTTCATTTCTAAGCAAGATGAGTTATAGGAATGCAAAGATTTACAGCTTTCACTGATCCTTTTCTTTAGAGAGAACTTCACCGTGTGTTTGGCTTCTGTTAAATTATGCTCTATAATTGTGTGTTAGGCTTATTTCCTGTATATTTTACTTAGTGTCCTTTTGTTTAGAGGAAAAAAAAAAAGGGAACAATGCGCAATCATGTGCCATTATCACCAATAGCAACGGTCGTAATGGTATAGAAATGGTGTGCTCATCTTTCGATGTTGTACTGTTAGCACCGTGGTTCGAAACCCATTCGATGTTAAAGTGTCCTTATCATTTAAAAAAGAAACAGAAACACCTCAAAAGTTTTGCTTGTCGCTGCACAACATGGACTTTATAGAGAGTCTATGGAAACTGTATTGTGCAGCCATGAGGAAGACCTGGAAAGAAGTGCTTAACCTCTCTTCTTCCGATTCCTTTTGGTGATCGGTTGGGGTCCAAATACCCATTCCCTGAGTCAGGGAAACTTTAAACGGAGTCTGCATGTAATTCCAAAAGGCTCCTTTGTTGCAAACAAATTATGGTACCAGGTAAAGCTACCTTGACAGGTCTCTCCTTATCTGTGTATACAAAGAGAGCTATCAAATAAGTTGAGCTGGGCAGGGAGAAGGGGCACCGGCTCCCAGACATTTTACCTAGGTTTTAAACTATGTTTTCTCTGAAATGCTTTGAAAGTGGTTTCAAATTGTAATGACCCAAAAATTTTTTATTGTAGGTTACAAATATTGTAATTTGAAGTCATTGTAACTTAAAGGACTTCTTTATAATACTTGACATGTATTTGTTGTTTCAGTTCCTGAAGACCCTCCTCAAAATCTTGTCAAGGGCAACATTACAGAAAGATCCTTCTCTGTAACTTGGGATGCTCCAACTATTGTGACAGGAAAATTTAGTTACAGAGTTGAATTGTACGGTCCCACTGGTAAGGTCTTCGATTAGAGTTGTGCTATTTGAGGCAGTTATTTTCTGGACCATTGTCTCTTCTGTCACTCATAAAATGAAATGTAATCAAACAGGTTGCAGGTAATATGTCATGACTTTAGGCACTTTCCAGCGTAGAACTGAACTGAATCTTGGCATAAACTCAAAGCTGGTTCAGATGGCACCAGGCTCAATATTTTTGGTGCAATATTCAGGCCACAGTCAGTTTATGTGTCTTTGTAAGATAGGGATAAGGCTGCAAGTAACATCAGGAAAAAACATCACAGTCTGTTACTCACATTACCTCTATGTAAAACCACCACTGATTTAGGGAAGTAATATGGTCAATTGTTCATGCTATCCCCCCCCCCCGCCATCCTATCATATATCTGCTCTCTGTCACATTTGGGGGATATCTTTTTTTCTCTACTAAAGGAGTTAGAGGATAAGCAGTTGATCGGGATGGTGACTTCTCAACATTAACTCAAATGTTTCCTGGCATCTGAATCATTGAGTGTTGCTTAATGCTTCCTAATAGGGCATAGGAAGTGTATTCTTCTTATATGGCAACTACTTAAAGCCATCCTATGAATTAACCATTTAATGAATGTCGATAAGCCTATGGCATTTGGAGGTCACTGCATAAAGAGCGGGCTCATGTGTTGATATTTTCCTATATGCATGGATGTCAACTGTATATAACAGCCGACACCTGTCTGCAACTGCCAACCGCAGACTGCATTCTGATCCCAGCAGTTCAACCTTCTTTATGCCATAATCAATAACAAACATGGAATGCAGAGAGTGAACCACTTCTGTCAGTGGTCTAATCGGCACCCCGCAATCCCAATCTGTACTTCCATACTATGGCAGTCAGAAGCCTTTTAAAGGGCTCCATGTCTGTCCTAGGGAATTCTTCTGTACTAGATCAAAAATTTTCCAGTTGCAGTAGTACAGTAGTATTGTAGTGAACTGTAAAAACAATGCAATAATTGATTATAAATGTGCCTATGGGGACTAACAAAGTGTAAAAAAAATTTTTTTTTTTAAATATAAACAAAGCCCCCATAATAAAAATTTTAATCCCCCCCCCTCTTCCTATTTTTCAAATTAAGAAGACTGAACTCCCCAAAAAATAAACATATTTAGTATTGCTGCATGTGCAAATGTCCAAAATATTAAAATATAATAATATGGATTTGACATGGGGGGGTGGGGGGTGGCTGGTGGGAACCTCATTTATGATCAATTTTTTTCATCACTCTAATTGTATTGATCTGCAGAATAAAGAAAACATATCAGTTTTACTGCAAAAGGAATGACACAAAAACTAAATACCTAAAAATTTGTGGAATTGCATTTTTTTTTTTTGCCCACACAATTTTTTTCTGTTTTTCAGTACATCGTATGTTAAAATGAAGGGTGTCTTTGAAAAGTGCAATTGGTCCCACAAAAAAAAACAAGCCATAATAACACTATGCATGTGGAAAAATAGTTATGACAAAAATGGCTAGTGGGTGAAGGGGTTAAAGTTGATTTACCACAGCATATATTGTGCAGTTATCTTCTCTGCATCTCTTTCTCATTGATGGTTTAGCAGTCTGTACTGAATATGTATTCTTGATAGAAATCAGCCCTTTATGCACTGACTTCCTAGTGAGTATTGGATGGGCTTGTGTTTATACTGGGCAGGAAGAATAGAGCAGCAGCCTGACCCATGGTATGTCTTAGGCTTCATTCACATCTCGTTTTGTACATACGGGCACCGGCAGGGGGAGGGGCAAACCGGGCGCTCCCATACCCCAGCCGGATCAGCCCGTGACTCCATTTACTTTAATGATCCGACCGGAGTCAAACGGTGACTCCGGTCAGCTCAGTTTTGACCCGTATGCGGTTTTGGACCGGACCTAAAACTGTAGTATACTACGGTTTGAGGTCCGGTCAGGAAACCGCACACGGGTCAAAAATGAGCCTACCGGAGTCACCGTTTGACTCTGTTCGGCTACGGGTGGCTCATTAAAGTAAATGTACTTACGGGCTGATCCGGCTGGGGTATGGGAGCGCCCGGTTTTTCCCCGGCGCCTGTATGTACAAAACGAGATTTGAATGCAGCCTTAGACTACCTAAACCTTACTGTAGACACTGTAACTAAACTGTAGACAAAGATCTAATAGAGCTAAAGAGAAACAAGATTTGAGTGAAATAAATAGCAGATAAACATAACATACACATTGTGACGTACATATTTTTTTAATTCCTGACTAAATAATGTTTCAGTTCAATGCTTATAAAATAAAGACATAAAGCATTCTTTTTTCTTACACAATGAATTCTTTTCTCCTCAGGTCGTATTCTGGATAACAGCACAAAAGATCTCAAGTTTACTTTTACTAACCTTACTCCTTTCACAACCTATGATGCATACATCAGTGGAGAAACAAGTGCAGGTGTTGGGCCCCGATCCAACATATCTGTTTCCACTCCACCAGGAGGTAACCGCATTTCTGCTACAGTATTTACATCTTGGCATAAATACAATATATAAATGTGAAAGAAGTGCCATGTATTGTAATAATTGATGCAGGAAATACCTTATCAAAGCAGAGAGAATGGTTAAATGTTTGTTCATATGGCAAATATTCAGACTTGTGCAAGACTTCAAGATAAGGAACAAAACAACAATAGCAACAAAAATGTTTCAAGATAACAGAGAAGAATGGACATTAAAGCTTTTAGTCTTCCTTTGCTCGCATGGCAGAATACATTTAAAGAGGGAAAAAATGTTTTCAAATAAAGTGGCGCCAGAAAGTTAAACAGATTTGAAAATTAAATATCAAGGTGCAGGGAGAGCACACACGGGGAACAATATCACCTAATGGCGTCTGCAGCAAGGTCAGTGGTGACCTCCGATACCAGTCTCCTGCGGGGTGCACGTACAAGATATGAAGTATCAACTAGAACAACAATAGGAGACGTAGGTGCACTCACCGCAAAGTTAAGACTGTCGCATCTCGGTGTCCGGTGTCGGGTAGCCGGGTCACTTTGCGGTGAGGGCACCTACGTCTCCTATTGTTGTTCTAGATTTGTAAATTACTTCTATTTAAAAATTTTAATCTTTCCAGTACTTATCAGCTGCTGTATGCTCCAGAGGAAGTTGTGAAGTTATATCCCCTCTAATCACAGTGCTCTCTGCTGACCTCTGTCTGTGTCAGGAACTGAGGTTTTCTATGGGGATTTGTTCCTGCTCTAGACAATTCCTGACACAGATAGAGGTGTCATCAGAAAGCACTGTAGTCAGACTGGAAAGAACTACACAACTTCCTCTGGAGCATACAGCAGCTGATAAATACTGGAAGGCTAAACATAATTTGAAGTAATTTGCAAATCTGTTTAACATTCTGGCACCAAATGATTTGAAAACATTTGTTTTCCACCGGAGTACCCTTTTAAGCTCATAGCCTGGGAATTACTCTGAGAATTACATGATCAAATGGATTCCCCGAAGTCCGATGCTGGAGGTCCCATGCAAGTGTATTGGACCTAAAGCATCAGACTTCTGGGAACCGTCTGATCACGTGAGTCTCTGAGCAATTCTCGGTCTATGAGATTGCCTGGTAAGTTTCAATGTATCCTGCCACTTGAGCTCTTTAAATTTAAAGGATTATTTAATTATACCCTATTAGATCATATGGATGTTTATACAAAGAAGACCATGGATCAAGATACCCCCATGTTAGGCTCTGTTTACAACATATTTTTCTTTTCTGCTGGACACATACGTCTCAAGAGCATAAAGACCCTTGTGATGTATCAGTGTAAGGAAACAGGTTTTTGTGAGTAAACCTGGGTCGTTTTTCGTCTGAAGCCAGGAAAAACAAAAAAACTTAGTGTTAAAGGACCCTTTAGTAGAGTGGGGAATCACTACAAAGTGTTTCTCTCTCTAAAGCAGTGTTTTCCAAACAGTGTGCCTCCAGCTGTTGCAAAACTACTCTTCCCAGCATGCTCAAATAGCCAAATTGAAGCTTGAAGCACACTGTATGAAAAACACTGCTTTAACCCCTTAAGGATGCCGGGCGTATCCATACGCCCCGTTTTAAAGTCCTTAAGGACGGAGGGCATATGGGTACACCTGTAGGAATTTCAGTCCCCGCCACTAGCCGGTCGGGGACCGGACCGGGATGCCAGCTGATATCCTTCGGCAGGCATCCCGGCAAATTGCCCAGGGGGGTCCTGAGACGCCCCCATGTCGGCGATCGTCAATTCAGACCGGCGATCTGCGGCGATTCCGGGTCATACGGGTCTCCGGTGACCGGGAAAATAAGGGGGATCGGGGGTGTCCAAGACACTCCCGGTCCCCCTGAAGGGATAGGAGTTAGATGTCAGGGGTGTTACCCCTCCTATCCCTGCTTTTGGTGGGTCAGAAGGGACCGACCAGTAGCAGATTGGGGGTGGGGGGGGGGGTTAAAGTTCAGTTCCACCGTTCTGCCCACCCACAGTAGTCCGGGCAGAAAGGGGGAACAGATGGTGACCGGCGCCGGAGGTCCACTTACCATCGGCGGCGGTGATCGGCAGGCGGCAATGACGAGCGGCTGGCTCCCTGGTGCGATGTGCTGCAGACTATGGAAGCCGGTGAGTTGCCTAGCAACATCTGGAGGGCTACAGTTTGGAGACCACTGTACAGTGGTCTCTAAACTGTAGCCCTCCAGATATTGCTAAACTACAACTCCCAGCATGCCCAGACAGCTGTTTTCTGTTTGGGCATGCTGGGATTTGTAGTTTTGCAACAACTGGAGGGCCACAGTTTGGAGATTACTGTGCAGTGGTCTCTAAACTGTGGCCCTTCAGATCTTGCAAAACTGCAACTCCCAGCATGCCCACACAGCAAACTGCTGTCTCACCATGCTGGGAGTTGTAGTTGCGTACCTCCAGCTGTTGTATAACTACATCTTCCAGCATGCCCTTCGGCGATCAGTACATGCTGGGAGTTGTAGTTTTGCAACAGCTGGAGGCAGACTTGTTGGAAAATACTGAGTTAGGTAACAGAACCAAACTGAAGGTTTTCCAACCAGTGTGCCTCCTGCTGCTGCAAAAGTACATCTCCCAGCATGATTGGTCTGTCAGTACATGCTAGGAGTTGTAGTTTTGAAACAGCTGGAGGTTTGCCCCCCCCCCCCCATGTGAATGTACAGGGTACATTCACACGGGCAAGTTTACAGTGAGCTTCCTGCTTAAAGTTTGAGCTGTGGCAAATTTTCCGCTGCAGCTCAAACTCCTAGTGGGAAACTCACCATAAGCCCCCGCCCATGTGAATGTACCCTAAAAACACTACACTACACTAACACATAATAAAGGGTAAAACACTACATATACACCCCCTTACACTGTCCCCCCTCCCCCCCCAATAAAAATGAAAACGTATCATACGGCAGTGTTTCCAAAACGGAGCCTCCAGCTGTTGCAAAACAGCAACTCCCAGCATTTCCAGAAAGCCAATGACTGTCCAGGCATGCTGGGAGTTTAGCAACAGCTGGAGGCACCCTGTTTGGGAATCATTGACGTAGAAAACCCCCATGTCCACCTCTATGCAACCCCTAATTTAGTTCTCAAATGCGCATGGCGCTCTCTCACTTCGGAGCCCTGTCGTATTTCAAGGAAACAGTTTAGGGCCACATATGGGGTATTTCCGTACTCGGGAGCAATTGCACCACAAATTTTGGGGGACTTTTTCTCCTTTTACCCCTTATGAAAAGGAAAAGTTGGGGTCTACACCGGCCTGTTAGTGTAAAAAAAAAAAAAAAAAAATTTACACTAACATGCTGCTGTTGCCCCATACTTTTTATTTTCACAAGAGGTAAAAGGAAAAAAAGACCCCCAAAATGTGTAATGCAATTTCTCCTGAGTACAGAAATACCCCATATGTGGATGTAAAATGCTCTGCGGGCGCACAACAAGGCTCAGGAGTTAGAGCGCACCATGTACATTTGAGGCCTAAATTGGTGATTTTCACTGGGGTGGCTGATTTTATAGCGGTTCTGACATAAACGCAAAAAAGAAATACCCACATGTGACCCCATTTTGGAAACTGCACCCCTCACGGAACGTAACAAGGGTTATAGTGAGCCTTGACTTTCCCATTCGTTAAAGTTGAATGGGAAAATTAAAAAAAAAAATGTTTTACTAAAATGCTGGTGTTACCCAAAATTTTTCATTTTCACAAGGGAAAATAGGAAAAAAAAAAAAAACATTTGTAACCTCATTTCTTCTGAGTAAGAACATACCCCAAATGTGGATGTAAAGTTATCTGCGGGTGCACTACAATGCTCAGAAGAGAAGGAGTACCATTGGGCTTTTATAGAGAAAATGTGTCAGGAATTGAAGGCCACGTGTGTTTACAAAGCCTCCATGGCGCCAAAACAATGGACCCCCCCACATGTGACCCCATTTTGGAAACTGCACCCCTCACGGAATTCAATAAGGGGTGCAGTGAGCATTTATGCCCCACAGGTGTCTGACAGATTTTTGGAACAGTGGTCCATGAAAATGAAAAATTTAATTTTCCAAAGATCTGTCAAATGCCAGTGGTGTGTAAATGCTCACTGCACCCCTTATTAAATTCTGTGAGGCGTGTAGTTTCCAAAATTGGGTCACATGCGGGGGGGGGGGATCCACTATTCTGGCACCACGGGGGCTTTGTAAACGCACATGGCCCCCCGACTTCCATTCCAAACAAATTCTCTCTCCAAAAGCCCAGTGGCGCTCCTTCTCTTCTGAGCATTGTAGTGCGGCAGCAGAGCGCTTGACGTCCACACAACAGGTATTTCCATACTCAGAAGAAATGGGGTTTACACATTTTGGGGGGGGCAATTTATCCTATTACCCCTTGTAAAAAATGTGAAATTTGGGGGAAAAAACTGCATTTTAGTGAATTTTTTATTTTATTTACACATCCGACTTTAACGAAAAGTCATCAAACATGGCTCCCTGTACCCCTTGTTACGTTCCTTGAGGGGTGTAGTTTCCAATATAGTATGCCATGTGTTTTTTTGTTTTTTTGCTGTTCTGGCACCATAGGGGCTAAATGTGACTAAATGTGACGTGACCATTTCAGCAAAATTCACTCTCCAAAATCCCATTGTCGCTCCTTCCCTTCTGAGCCCACAGAGCACTTTACATCCACATGTGAGGTATTTGGGGTTACAAATTTTGGGGGGATTTCTCTCCTTTTACCCCCTGTAAAAATTTAAAAAATGGCTCTGCAAGGACATGCGAGTGTAAAAAATGAAGATTTTGAATTTTCTCCTTCACTTTGCTGCTATTCCGGTGAAACACCTAAAGGGTTAACAAACTTTCTGAATATCATTTTGAATACTTTGAGGGGTGCAGTTTTTATAATGGGGTCATTTATGGGGTATTTCTAACATGAAAGCCCCTCAAATCCACTTCAAAACTGAACTGGTCCCTGAAAAATTCTGATTTTGAGTTTTTCTTGAAAAATTGGAAAATTGCTGCTGAACTTTGAAGCCCTCTGATGTCTTCCAAAAGTAAAAACATGTCAAGATTATGATGGAAACATAAAGTAGACATATATTATATTTGTGAATCAATATATTATTTATTTGGAATGTCTATTTTCCTTACAAGCAGAGAGTTTCAAAGTTAGGAAAAATGCTAAATTTTCAAAATTATCATGAAATTTTGGTATTTTTCACCAAGAAAGGATGCAAGTAACGATGAGAATTTACCACTATGTTAAAGTAGTATATGTCACGAAAAAATTTCGGAATCAGAATAATCGGTAAAAGCATTCCAGAGTTGAGAATGTGAAAAAAAAGGGCTCAGTCCTCTAGGGGTTAAAGCACTGTGTATACCCCTCTTCTACATGGTTGACCGAGCATCTCCACCAGTGCCATAACCTTTGATCAGCTATTCAGTAGGGAATTGGCCATTGAACAGCAGTTGGATCATTGTATCTATGTGTTAAACATTGCGATTGTCATTACAGATGCAATATCTGAATACAGTAATATAAATTTTGAATTTTCTTATGGTCTTATGCACACAGTTTCCCCCCATAATAATAAAAAAAAATGTTCAGTCATTCGTTTTCCTATAAAAATAAATTAAAATGTGTGTACCTTACCTGTGGTCACAAAAAAGTCTTATGATTGTCTATTGTCTTCCTACAATGCAAAAGTGTATGGAACCTCTGATCAGTGAATACATCTCCCATAGGGAACATACCATAGATCAGTGGTCTCCAAACGGTGGACTTCCAGCTGTTGTAAACCTACAGTTCCCAGCTTGGCCGGAGTTGTAGTTTTTTAAACATCTGTTTGGAGACCACTGCCATACATTGTATGTTTTAAACTGAGAGCTGCAAATAGAAACAACAGGTTTATAGATTTTGATAGTTAGATATATGCTATGGAGGATAAAAAGACCCCCTTCAAAATATGAATTTAAGGATGATGTCTAGAGCCACCAGTGTGTGCCATAGATTTCGTTTACAAGGTTGCAAAAGCAGATCCAACACATGCAGGTTGATATTGTGTCCACAGGGTGGCAGTATTTACTAATGGTCACAGTGAGGTTCTGCTTCTGAAGAAACCTTTATCTGTTTTATAGATCTTTGTGATTCTGCTTATTCCAAGAGAAGGGAAAACACATTGATCTTATATCTTATTTCAATTGTTGAACTATTTTTCATTTTTTTTTGTAATTTTTTTGTTTTTGTGTGTGTGTTTTTTTTAAGTGAAGGAAAGCAAAGCAACTAATTCAATTTAATTTAAATATCAACACTTAAAAACAAAAGTGCTATTCCATACACAATTTAGCAATTTATAGTATCTGCTACATAACAGACTATAACTATGGAGAATGTCTAGGAGTGAGTGCTTGTAAGGATACATGAAGAAGCACTGTTCCTGCTGTATACATAGCGCTCCCTGACCACTGCACTTTGTATTTAGCAACCTTTGGAAGTCGTGTCTCCCCTCTTGCAGCTGCACATTTTTTAAGCCGCCTCCATACTTACCAACCCCTTAGGAGGGACACCAGTGAAATTTAGAAAAGTGCAGTACCATGTGATATACCATGTGTGCCATCAAAAATAGTTTTGTTTTGCTATTTCACTTTATTGTCCACTTTTTTACTAGTCCACTTATAAGATACATTTTACATGTGATTCAGTTTCCCAATTCATGGAATAATTTGAATCACAAATAGTACATTTGTGGACCCCTCCATCAAATGCCAGAATTAATACAGATGCCCTATACTAGCATAATCACTGGATCAGACCCCCTAAATAAATATACAGCCCCCTATATACATACAAACACCCAGAGCCCCTAAATAAATATACAGCCCCCTATATACATACAAACACCCAGAGCCCCTAAATAAACATACAGCCCCCTATATGCATACAGACACCCAGAGCCCCTAAATAAATATACAGCCCCCTATATACATACAGACACCCAGACACCCTAAATAAATATACAGCCCCCTATATACATACAGACACCCTAAATATACAGCCCCCTATATACATACAAACACCCAGAGCCCCTAAATAAATATACAGCCCCCTATATACATACAAACACCCAGAGCCCCTAAATATACAGCCCCCTATATACATACAGACACCCAGACACCCTAAATAAATATACAGCCCCCTATATACATACAAACACCCAGAGCCCCTAAATAAATATACAGCCCCCTATATACATACAAACACCCAGAGCCCCTAAATAAATATACAGCTCCCTATATGCATACAGACACCCAGAGCCCCTAAATAAATATACAGCCCCCTATATACAAACAAACACCCAGAGCCCCTAAATAAACATACAGCCCCCTATATGCATACAGACACCCAGAGCCCCTAAATAAATATACAGCCCCCTATATAGATACAGACACCCAGACACCCTAAATAAATATACAGCCCCCTATATACATACAGACACCCAGACACCCTAAATAAATATACAGCCCCCTATATACATACAAACACCCAGAGCCCCTAAATAAATATACAGCCCCCTATATACATACAGACACCCAGAGCCCCTAAATAAATATACAGCCCCCTATATACATACAAACACCCAGAGCCCCTAAATAAATATACAGCCCCCTATATGCATACAGACACCCAGAGCCCCTAAATAAATATACAGCCCCCTATATACATACAAACACCCAGAGCCCCTAAATATACAGCCCCCTATATACATACAAACACCCAGAGCCCCTAAATAAATATACAGCCCCCTATATACATACAGACACCCAGACACCCTAAATAAATATACAGCCCCTATATACATACAAACACCCAGAGCCCCTAAATAAATATACAGCCCCCTATATACATACAGACACCCAGAGCCCCTAAATAAATATACAGCCCCCTATATACATACAGACACCCAGAGCCCCTAAATAAATATACAGCCCCCTATATACATACAAACACCCAGAGCCCCTAAATAAATATACAGCTCCCTATATACATACAAACACCCAGAGCCCCTAAATAAATATACAGCTCCCTATATACATACAAACACCCAGAGCCCCTAAATAAATATACAGCCCCTATATACATACAGACACCCAGAGCCCCTAAATAAATATACAGCCCCCTATATGCATACAGACACCCAGAGCCCCTAAATAAATATACAGCTCCCTATATACATACAAACACCCAGAGCCCCTAAATAAATATACAGCCCCCTATATACATACAAACACCCAGAGCCCCTAAATAAATATACAGCTCCCTATATACATACAAACACCCAGAGCCCCTAAATAAATATACAGCCCCTATATACATACAGACACCCAGAGCCTCTAAATAAATATAAACCTAGAGACTTCATATACGGTAGATAAACACATTGGGCGGAGATTTATCAAAACCTGAGGAAGAGTGGTGCAGTTGCCCATAGCAACCAATTAAATTATTTATTTTATTATAAAAAAAAGGCCTCCAAAAAAAAAAAAAAAAAAGCTATTTCTTAGGTTGCTGTGAACAACTGTGCCACTATTCCTCTGCACAGGTTTTGATAACTCTCTCATAGATCCCAGACTAGACCCTAAATATAAACCCCAGACCAGACCTTCAAAATAAATATCGATCCTAAATCAGACCCTTATATACAGACCCCCAACCAGACCCTCCTAGAAGTAAGTCCCTAAAGTAAGATCCTCTGTAATAGAGACCCAGACCAGACTGCAATTATACAGACACTAGACCTGAGTATTTATATAGGCCCCCGTACAAGCCACTTATCTATACACACCGCAGGTGAGAGATACAAATACTTAACTCTTTTTTGTCCCTGCACCTCTCCTTACTCCAAGGTTCCGCTGCAGAAAATGGCCTGAAACCAGGAGCAGTGTCAGAACGCAAATGCGCTGTATTTGTTATGCAATTTGGCTAACAAATGTGGCTTACATGGCGTGCATTGCATGTGTTTTAGTATCAAACCTATAAACTTTATTACAGAGTGCTGTAAGATATGGTACAAATGCACAATTGATAGCAAATATAAACAAAGGGGTACAGTGGGTTGAGGTGAATAAGCTTAACCCCTTCATGACCTAGCACATTTTTTTTTTCTGGCTCATATTTTTTTCCTCTTTATCTTTTTTTATTTTTTGACTCACAAAATTGTATTAGGGCTTATTTTCTGGATGACGCGTTGTACTTTCCCCCGATACTTTATTTTTTTCATACAATATATTACGAAGCCCAAAAAAAATTATGTGTAGGGCAAAATTGTAAAAAAAAATATGGAATTGCACAATTTTGTAGGGCAATAATATTTTTAGAGTTTAAAATACAGTAAATATCACATGCTAACTTTATTTTATGGGTCAGTAAGATTCCAATGATGCCAAACTAAATGATGCCAATTTTTGTTTCGTTTTATGGTTAAAAAAATTGAAAACTTGAAAAAGAAAAAAAAAACTTTGCTTATTACCATGTTCTTACCCCTAAAACTTTTGTATTTTTCCACCTACGGAGCTGTGTTAGGGTTTGCTCCATGAGCTCTAGTTTTTAACGGTACCACTGATGTGTAGTTCTGACTTTTTGATCACTTTTTTATATGGAAATGTAATGTAACAGAAAATCATAAATTTTGGCGTTTGGAATTTCTCTGCGATTACACTGTTCACTGGGCAGGATCATAAACATAATCATTTAATAGTTTGGACAATTACCCATGCGGCGATACCAAATATGTGTATTTTTTCTTGTTTGGACGGTGTTTTATTTAAAAAAAATTTGAAAAGGGGGGGTGATTAGAATTTTTATTAGGGGAGGGATTTTTTTTATATTTTTTAAAATATTTTACTTTTTTTTTTTACTCACTTTTTGGCTCCTCCAGGGGCCTATCATAGGCCATTGTTAGATGGCTAACAGATCAATGAAATCTGTGCTCAGTTGGTAAGTGCTGCCAAAGGACAAGGTAGGGCCTCGGGCTTCCCTAGCCACCCATAGCTCACAGGGGGAGGAGGGAATAGTGGCATTTAATGTTTAAATGCCGTGATCTGTATGGGTCATGGTATATAACCAGTTAATTGATGGACATTGGAGTGATCTTCGATGTCTGTCTTTACTGGCAGATGTCAGCAGACATCGCCTGGTTACGATGCAGACCCCACCTGCGGGCCCGTGTCATGTTCGCTCAACCGACTCATGGATCGGGAAGGGGTTAAATCAGTATCATCTGAGAGGGTCATACTATAGATAACATCAGGAGAATTGGTGGAGGACAGGCATTGAATCTAAAGCTCAGACTGAGGAATCTCCAGCAGGAAATATTCCATCCGGAGACTCTAAGGTCGGCTGTCGCAAACTGAATCAGTCAGCGCGACAACCACCCGGACATTGCCTTTCCCCATGGACTGCAATGAATTCCGTGTGGTATTTCTGCAAAATAATTTGCAAGATCATTCTTTCATTGGCAAAAGCTTTGTTGATTAAATTATGTAGTGTGCATTGTGCAGCAGAATCCCATTGTCAGCAAGCAGAATTTCTGAGCGTCATTTCTAAGCAGAATTATGTTTGGAAATTCCACAGTCTGAACACCTTTTAAAAATGAGCCACTGTGTCATTCTGCATTGTGTTTTGTTTTTCATAAAGCATTACTGATTTAATGTGAGACATTACGATTGTGAAGTCTAGTGTAGGTGACTGCCACTTAGCTGCTACATAAATGCCGGCATCCGGAAGTATATACTGTGTGAGTTTAAAAAAAATTAATATTTATTTTAAGAGACTTAAAGAGCCCCCAAAAAACAAATAGCATCTGATAGCCGTAACATCCTCGATCAAGAAGACCAAATGCGACCAAAAAGCAGATCCCACTGGGCAAGCCCACCAAATATGGCACATCGAGCTCCTTAAAGGGGTACTCCGGCCCTAATACACCTTCAAAGGATAAGGGATAAGATGTCTGATCGCCGAGGTCCCGCCGCTAGGGATCTCCGCAATCTGGCATTCCGCACCCACCATTGTGAGTGTTACGCCTAGCGCTCCGGGTCCCCGCTCCTCCCCGGAGTGCTTACGGCGTCTCTCTCTCTGCAGCGCCCCGGTCGGTCCCGCTGACCGGGAGCGCTGCACTGTCATGGCCGTCGGGGATGCGATTCGCACAGCGGGACGCGCCCGCTCGCTCGCGAATCGCATCCCAGGTCACTTACCCGTTCCCGTCCCCTGCTGTCATGTGCTGGCACGCGCGGCTCCGCTCTCTAGGGCGCGCGCGCGCCAGCTCCCTGAGACTTAAAGGGCCAGTGCACCAATGATTGGTGCCTGGCCCAATTAGCTTAATTGGCTTCCACCTGCTCCCAGACTATATCTGACCTCTGCCCCTGCACTCCCCTGCCGGATCTTGTTGCCTTAGAGCCTAGTGAAAGCGTTACTGTGTTGTCCTTACTGTGTACTTGACCTCCTGCTATTACCTTACTGACTACGATCCTTGCTGCCTGCCCCGACCTTCTGCTACGTCCGACCTTGCTTTTGTCTACTCCCTTGTACCGCGCCTATCTTCAGCAGTCAGAGAGGTTGAGCCGTTGCTAGTGGATACGACCTGGTCACTACCGCCGCAGCAAGACCATCCGGCTTTGCGGCGGGCTCTGGTGAACACCAGTAGTGACTTAGAACCGGTCCACTAGCACGGTCCACGCCAATCCCTCTCTGGCACAGAGGATCCACCTCCTGCCAGCCGGCATCGTGACAGTAGATCCGGCCATGGATCCCGCTGAGGTTCCCCTGCCTTCTATCTCTGATCTCACCACGGTGGTCGCCCAGCAATCCCGACAGATCGCCCATCTAACCCACCAGCTGTCGGAAGTGTCCACCATGGTGCAGCAACTTCAGTCGCAACTTCTGCCTCTGCTACAGCAGCAACCATCTCCTCCGCCAGCTCCTGCACCCCTTCCGCAGCGAGTGGCCACTCCTAGCCTCCGCTTGTCCCTGCCGGACAAATTTGATGGGGACTCTAAGTTTTGCCGTGGCTTTCTTTCGCCATGTTCCCTGCACTTGGAGATGATGTCGGACCAGTTTCCTACTGAAAGGTCTAAGGTGGCTTTTGTAGTCAGCCTTCTGTCTGGAAAAGCCCTGTCATGGGCCACACCGCTCTGGGACCGCGATGACCCCGTCACTGCCTCTGTACACTCCTTCTTCTCGGAAATTCGAAGTGTCTTTGAGGAACCTGCCCGAGCCTCTTCTGCTGAGACTGCCCTGCTGAACCTGGTCCAGGGTAATTCTTCCGTTGGCGAGTACGCCATACAATTCTGTACTCTTGCTTCTGAACTATCCTGGAATAATGAGGCCCTCTGCGCGACCTTTAAAAAAAGGCCTATCCAGCAACATTAAAGATGTTCTGGCCGCACGAGAAATTCCTGCTAACCTGCATGAACTCATTCATCTAGCCACTCGCATTGACATGCGTTTTTCTGAGAGACATCAAGAGCTCCGCCAGGAAAAAGACTTAGATCTCTGGGCACCTCTCCCACAGTCTCCGTTGCAATCTACGCCTAGGCCTCCCGCCGAGGAGGCCATGCAAGTGGATCGGTCTCGCCTGACCCAGGAGGAGAGGAATCGCCGTAGGGAAGAAAATCTTTGTCTGTACTGTGCCAGTACCGAACATTTTTTGGTGGATTGCCCTATCCGTCCTCCACGTCTGGGAAACGCACGCTCGCACCCAGCTCTCGTGGGTGTGGCGTCTCTTGATGCTAAGTCGGCTTCTCCACGTCTCACGGTGCCTGTACGGATTTCTCCTTCAGCCAACTCTTCCCTCTCAGCCGTGGCCTGCCTGGACTCTGGTGCCTCTGGGAATTTTATTCGGGAGTCCTTGGTGAATAAATTCCGCATCCCGGTGACCCGTCTCGTCAAGCCACTCTACATTTCCGCGGTCAACGGAGTCAGGTTGGATTGCACCGTGCGTTACCGCACGGAGCCCCTCCTAATGTGCATCGGACCTCATCACGAAAAAATTTAGTTTTTGGTCCTCTCCAATTGCACTTCCGAAATTCTCCTTGGACTACCCTGGCTTCAACACCATTCCCCAACCCTGGATTGGTCCACAGGGGAGATCAAGAGCTGGGGTACCTCTTGTTTCAAGGACTGCCTTAAACCGGTTCCCAGTACTCCCTGCCGTGACCCTGTGGTTCCCCCTGTATCCGGTCTCCCTAAGGTCTTTATGGACTCTGCCTGCCATAAGAAGTGCCTCTCCCCCCTCCCAGTCCAGTCAGGCAAGCCTCGGTGCCTCCTCATGGCCCCCGTCCTGGTGTCACACTGCCCCGTGCCAGGCCTCGCCCTCTGCCCTCCCTCCCCATTCCCACTCCTGCTGTACTGCCTGCCGTTGAGGAATCCCTCCATTCTTTCCCGGTGTCCTCATCCCAGGGGAGGCAGTTACCGGACAAAGAGAAGGGGAGACCTAAGGGGGGGGGTACTGTTACGCCTAGCGCTCCGGGTCCCCGCTCCTCCCCGGAGCGCTTACGGCGTCTCTCTCTCCGCAGCGCCCCGGTCGGTCCCGCTGACCGGGAGCGCTGCACTGTCATGGCCGTCGGGGATGCGATTCGCACAGCGGGACGCGCCCGCTCGCGAATCGCATCCCAGGTCACTTACCCGTTCCCGTCCCCTGCTGTCATGTGCTGGCGCGCGCGGCTCCGCTCTCTAGGGCGCGCGCGCGCCAGCTCCCTGAGACTTAAAGGGCCAGTGCACCAATGATTGGTGCCTGGCCCAATTAGCTTAATTGGCTTCCACCTGCTCCCAGACTATATCTGACCTCTGCCCCTGCACTCCCCTGCTGGATCTTGTTGCCTTAGAGCCTAGTGAAAGCGTTACTGTGTTGTCCTTACTGTGTACTTGACCTCCTGCTATTACCTTACTGACTACGATCCTTGCTGCCTGCCCCGACCTTCTGCTACGTCCGACCTTGCTTTTGTCTACTCCCTTGTACCGCGCCTATCTTCAGCAGTCAGAGAGGTTGAGCCGTTGCTAGTGGATACGACCTGGTCACTACCGCCGCAGCAAGACCATCCCGCTTTGCGGCGGGCTCTGGTGAACACCAGTAGTGACTTAGAACCGGTCCACTAGCACGGTCCACGCCAATCCCTCTCTGGCACAGAGGATCCACCTCCTGCCAGCCGGCATCGTGACAGTGAGCTCTCCGCAGGGCTGGAGGCTCTGAGTCTAAAGAGTGACGACCACAGGGCTTTGGAGTTTCGTGAAGTGTGGTCGTCACTCTTTATACTCGGAGCCTCCAGCCCTGCGGAGAGCTGACAAAGGTGGTTGCGGAATGACAGATCGCGGGGGTCCCCAGCGGCGGGACCCCTGCGATTAGACATCTTACCCCCTATCCTTTGGATAGGGGATAAGATGTATTAGGGCCGGAGTACCCCTTTAGGCATCCACGGAAAAATAAAGGAGAAACTGCAGGGACATGATGTATCACATTTGGAGGGCTTGCTCAGCAGGATCAGATTTTTGCTAGTTGGGACACAATATGCTCAAGGTAAAGAGGTAAGACATGCTAACTGCCTTTGCTTAAGGACTCACAACAAATCTGCATTGTATGTCCTTCTCCTACCTATAACTTAACAAAATCCATTTTTTTTGAAGGGTGCTCTTAAGTAGGGAAATTAGTCCTGTTCTAAAGAAATATAAATCAATACTGATTTTGGTATCAATGTTAGACCCGATCGATGATTGTAAGTAGAGATGAGTGAAGTTACAGTGATTCGATTCATCACTAACTTCTCGGCTCGGCGGTTGCTGACTTTAGCCTGCATAAATTAGTTCAGCTTTCAGGTGTTCCGGTGGGATGGGAAAGGTGGATACAGTCCTAGGAGAGAGTATCCAGCCCACCGGAGCACCTGAAAGCTGAACTAATTTATGCAGGCTAAAGTTAGCAACTGCCAAGCCGAGAAGTTTGTGACGTATCAAATTACTGTAACTTCACTCATCTTTAATTGTAAGACAGAAAATATCTGGTGCATTCTGAACAGTTTGGTTAGGAAGCTGGTGTTGTTAAAATAAGTAAAAGTAATGATGTGTTTTAGAGATACAAGGTTGTATAGTCTGTTTATTTAACCACCTTGTAAAATTAAAAATATCCAGTCTTGAGGGCAAAGACAGGGCTGACCAGAATTGCAGTGGACTGGGAGATACTAGAGAGGAAAAAAGTTTTGCTGAAGATGGGAGGTATAGGTCTAGGGAGGAGGGGCCCACATAAAGGCAGATAATCAGTACAGAGATATCTGATCCAATTGTGGTTGAACACAGAGGGGAAAATTTGAAGGAGCATTGAAGGGGTACTCTGGTGGAAAACTATATATATTTTTTTTAATCAACAGGTGCCAGAAAGTTAAACAGATTTAAAAATTACCTCTATTTAAAATCTTAATCCTTCAAGTACTTATCAGCTGCTGTATACTACAGAGGAAGTTCTTTTCTTTTTGAATTTCCTTTCTGTCTGACCACAGTGCTCTCTGCTGACACCTATGTCCATGTCAGGAACTGTCCAGAGTAGATTAGGTTTGCTATGGGGATTTGCTCCTACTCTGGACAGTTCCTCACATGGACAGAGGTGTCAGCAGAGAGCACTGTGGTCAGACAGCAAAGAAATTAAAAATGAAAAGAACTTATTGTGGAGCATACAGCTGCTAAGTACTGGAAGGGTTAAGATTTTTAAATAGAAGTAATCTACAAATCTGTTTAAAGGGGTATTCCAGGATTTTTTTTTAATTTGACTAGGCTACAGGGGCTGTAAAGTTAGTGTAGTTCATAATATAGTGTCTTTACCTGTGTGTGACGGTTTTCTCACAATTCTTCTGTGATTTTCACTCCAATATTTATTTTCAACAGCATACAAAATGACTGTTGTCTCAGATTTTTCCCAGGTTGCAATGCGGCTGAGACCTGACTCACTAGTCAGCTCATGACAGGGAGCCTGTCTGCTTCAATGGGTGGAGGGATCAATCTGCAACTAATGGAACAGCTGTAGGCACCCTGATTGAAAACCACAAGTCTTTTCAATGGATGCAGCTCATTTATGTTTCAATGGGTGGGGTGTCTGATGTGTGGGAGGGAGGAAAATTGAATTGTGGGATTTGTAGTCAAAAAAAGAAAAGTCAAACAGGAAATACCAGTTCACAAAAGCTAGCCACAGGGTTATGGTAATCTCATGACATACCATTTAACCCCAAGACAAGCACAGATCCTTCCTAAGCATGTCCATTACTGTCTGCCGGGTACGTACTAAAATCCCCTTATGGAGGATAACCACTTTAACTTTCTGGTACCAGTTGATTTAAAAAAAAAAAAATCCACTCAAGTACCTCTTTAACTAGCGATAACTGAGCAACTTTAAATCCCTTTAGCGATTGATTTTGTCTTCGGTAATCACTGGGACCAGAAAAGTGTTACTACGTGTTTTAGACACTCATGTGGCTTGTCTGAAAAAATGGACATGGCTTGTCTGGAAAGGGATTTGGTTTTAGTCAGAAGGGGGTGTGTCCTAAATGCACCAATAAATGCTCAAAAGTTTGTGCACACAATTCTGGTATAAGGTAAACTAAATAATGGTTGGTGTAAACGTTGATTGAATAGTCTACAAATGTGTCACATTTGTCTAACAGCCTCGGCCACTGTTAGAAATCCGGTGCATTTAAAGACAGACTGTCTAAAAATCAGACAGTATTAGTAAATTCCACCTATTGTCTTTCTATGATCTCATGAATAAACAGGGGAGCAGGAAAGAGGGGAGGTGAGTTTATTTAAAGGTGAAGTCTAGTTTGGCTTATATTATAGCCGGCAGCATATAAATATTTATATATTAACATTTATAATTTACCATATTTCTCTGAACACAGCTGGATCCAAAAAAGTACAGAATATGATGTATAAAAGTAGAGCACGCTGTAGGTATATTATCTGCAACTAGTCATGTGGAATGGCACCTCCAGGAACTAGGGCTGTAGTCGTGCCTATTGAGACACAATTGACAGCACAGCCAGGATATGATGTCATTTATTCCTTTGCTAAAATCATAACAGTTTTTAGTATTATAAAAGTCCTTAGTTAGGGTCAGTTGAAGAACACACAGATGTTAAAGCGGACTTGTCAGCAGTAAGACATGGGTGTAAATATGCCTATGCTATAGCTAAATATGGCTAATTATCAGGATTATGGACATAACTTTATCTCCATATACAATTTACAAATGAGGCTTTGGTGTCCCGGGGGCATTCCCCAGAATTGCAAGAGCCCAGGTAAGTCAAGCCAATGTATCTTTGTGCTTTTTATTACAGTCACCTGGCCCACTTATATCCGCCTACCCTGTTTAAATGACTAAATAAAAAGCCAATAAGCGGAACTTACCAGGCCTCTTGCCATGCTGAGGAATGCCCCCAGGGCACTTAGTGCAGGTATTGCCCATTTAGACAATCAATAGCCGACACAGGAACTTAATCTCAGATTTAATGGAATGATGGCATGCATCTGTGAACAACTACTCACTGTAATATATTGGAGTACTTACCTCTACTGGTGAGAGTGCTTGTTGGTGGCATGGCGAGATGATCTTCCAAATACAGTACCGATTCAGTGAAAACAGGGATCAGTGCAAAAAAACTCAAGTGTGATGTGACTATTGCATAACAAATGTAAAACCTAATCTTTAATTTCGCAGTTAAAATAGAAGGAGGAGGTGTCAAAAACACAAGCGAGAGGACATAATGTGAAATTTCAGAATGTCTGTTGTGCTTCAGCAGAGTGGAAAACTGTAACACTGTCTAGATAATATTTCCCATTTAATATTGTAATAACCATCGTTTGTTGCAGTCTCATTCAGATTGTTAAAGATCATTCATCTGTGGCCATCTTTCCTAATATTGCTTTGGGAAGAGTTAACTCCAAATCTTGGGGGCCATTTACCGAGTACTAAGGCATGATTTATATGATTTACGCAGGCTCCCTGCATGGAGCATTGTCCTTGTCCTCTCTGTATAGATGACATCTGCACATGTCAGTCTACGGATATACTGCAGGTGTCCTGTCCATACACATCAGACTGACTAATTCATCCTGCAGGTTGTACATGTGAACAAACAATGCCCCCCTTGCAGGTCTAGTAGTATAGTACTGTTTTTGGACGCTGCAAGCTATTATAGTAAGTACATAGCTCTTTTACCTTTCTTTACAGGATTCTTTCAAATAACATTTAGATATGATACAGCATTTCTTAATTTTAGACTATAAGACAAAACATTCCTAATTCAATTAACAGTTCAATGCAAGCCAGAGTGTCCTTATACAGGTACTATCACAGAGTCTCCAGGTCCATCCATTGTGACCTTGTTGTCACCAAAGGACCCAAATTGCCACCCACAGAGCCCCAATTTCCATCCACAGCACCCCCACTGTCACCCACAATGTCACCATTCCCATCGTCATCACAGTTGTTCAGTTATCGGCCCTGCTGCTAGAAAACAGTGTAATACATACTACAGATAGTGTTTCATATCAGTCATGCCATGGTTCTTCTTAACCTATTGGTTAACGATGGTTTCGATCAAAATGACCGCTCATTGGGGGAAATTTAACAATGTTCAATCTTTTTAGCCAGACATTTACAGGCTGCCATTTTCTGGAAAGAATTTAGCCATATTTAAAATATGCATTTGATAGTTGTGTAAAAGATCTTTGTTCAGGAAAAATCCTTTGTCCATGAGCAATCTTTAAGGAAAGATTGTTTGTCATTGATCACTAGGACCTACTGTAATGGCCAACATGGACTTACATGTGTATGGCTGTGGCAATCATCAAGATATTTCTATTTAATGTGTATGGTCTCTTCTAAAAGAGGTTTTGCAGTAGCTGAGGTGTCTTGAAGGAATTAAGTAATCTATATACTCCCAGTATAAATTAGAGCAAATATTAAAAGTTAAATTGGAGCTTTTTCTCATATATTAAAATCGCCCAATGTAAAAGTACAATACAGTTAACCAGCATTAGGATGTACCCTTTAGACCAGGCTTGTCAGGTGACATCATGGTGTGATTTTGACCTCTCTACACTACTGTGGTGATTAGCATTGACACCTTTGTTTCCCCTGGCAAGGAGCAGAGTGGGATTTGACACGTTATTAAGTGTTTTTGGTGCAGGGTAGCTCAGTGTGAGAGCAGTAGCACCTTAAAGCCTTTTTTCATGGTCCTGAGCAGCCTGTATGGTGGGCGAGTTTAGGCCTACTGGACATGTGATCTCTTAATGAAGCATCAATAGTCTCTGTGCAAACAAAAGACTCTCTAATTGTTCTGATGAAGACCTGCGAAATGATATCCTCTGTGTGCTGCTCCCTTTAATGGTCCCTTTTTGTGTGGTAAGCACTAAGCTCTAAGTACACAACACGTAAGCAAGAGAAAGATACACAGGAAATGTCCTTATGAGAACTTTTTTCCTCTTTTATGCTTGCTATATAGGTATACACAAAATATTACATCCATAGACAGTGCTTTAGAAACTTATGTATATGCAATACTTTTTATGATGACAATTGGCAAATAAAGGAAAACACTACTCATTTATCAATTATAGGACTACCATACTCCAGTGATTCTCTACTTTTTTTTTTTACTACATGGTTACCCAAAAATCAGTTTCCATTACTAGTGTATCCCTAATACCATTTCTTCCATAAAGAAACTCACATGGGCAAGAAAAGCTTTCTATAATTCTAGCCTAATGCTATTGTTTGGCTCAGATATCAATGCTTTTCAGAGCATCTTTGAGTGAGTTTAAAGGGGTATTCTGCTGCCCCAGCATTCGGAAACATTTTGTTCCGAACGCTTGGAGCGAGTGGAGGGGGTCGGGATGTCATAGCCATGCCCTTCGTGGCACCACGCCATGCCCCCTCAATGCAAGTCTATGGGAGGGGGCTGGGCATGACATAAGGGGCGTGACCATGATGTAATAATCCCCCCCTGCCGCATGCACCCAGCGTTCTAAACAAACGCCGGGTGCTGCACTGAGATCGCGGGGGCCCAGTTGCGGGACCCCACGACCGGACATCTTATCCCCTAACCTTTGGATAGGGGATAAGATGTCTAAGGGTGGAGTACTCCTTTAAATCAGACTACCTCCCCTACTGTAAAAGTGCAGTTTTTGTTGTATTCTGAGGAACCCCTGATCAGGAACACCAGGAAATGTCAGGGTTCATGGGAGTTTGGATGGGAAACAACCTTACCTTATAGCATGGTTTCTTCTTCTACTTGGGCTTCAACATGACAATAAAAAAAAAAAATTACTTTAACTTCTGTTAAAATTTTACTACAAAATCTAAATTAAAGGGGTACTCTGCCCCTGGCATCTTATCCCCTATCCAAAGGATAGGGGATAAGATGTTAGATCACCGCGGTCCCGCTGCTCGGGACCCCGGGGATCGCTGCTGCGGCACCGCGCCATCATTACTGCACAGAGCGAGTTTGCTATGTGCATAATGACGGGCGCTACAGGGGCCGGAGCAGCGTGACGTCATGGCTCTGCCCCTCATGACATCACGGCCCTTCCCCTTAATGCAAGTCTATGGCAGGGGCGTGACGACCACCATGCCCCCTCCCATAGACTTGTATTGATGGGGGCGGGCCGTGACATCATGAGGGGCGGAGCCGTGACGTAACGATGCTCCGGCCCCTGTATTGCCCGTCATTACGTGCAGAGCGATCTCGCTCTGCGCAGTAATGATAGCGGGGTGCTGCAGCGGTGATCCCAGGAGTCCCCAGCAGCGGGACCCTGGAGATCTGACATCTTATCCCCTATCCTTTGGATAGGGGATAAGATGTCTAGGAGCGGAGTACCCCTTTAAGTACAAAGGGAGTCACTAGTGTTACTAAACAAGAGATTGGTGCAACCATTAAACATTTTGCATGGCATATAAGCATTTCTGCCCCGCAGCTGCACTTCATCTACCATTGCGGGGAGCCTCACCACTGAGGTCTGTCTCACATTTTGAGAAGCTCTAATATATAGTAATAGGCTGAAATCAAACGTGACTGCTTTATGTACGGATTACAGGACAGGGGTGACAAATAAACTGTCTAACAAGGACTGATGCACTTATTCCTATTCTCCCATGTGTTCTGTATACCAAGGAAGACATATTCTGTGAAATCATGGGATAACACCTTCCTGGACAGGACATAAGGAAATGTAACAACACTTGTTACATGTTACACAACTTTCTCCTTCCTGTTAAATCTCTAAACAGAGGCAAAATTGGATAGGGTTGTTAGCAATGTTTAAATTCAGCTCCATAGGGTTATTAAGGGCATACAATATTGGGCTTCTTTGGATTAAACAATTCAAATGGTTCCCACATTAACTTGTCTGAACATGCATATTGAGTCAAAGGCACGTGGGGCTTTCAACCATCTCCAGTACTGCACATGTTGGGAGAAAATAACAAGTCAGCTGGAAACCTCCAACCTCAACCAACAGCATTTTCCCACCTAACATTTTGACCATCCTACCCTCCTATAGCGTACATTGTTATAAAACAAACAAAAAAAAAAAAAACACAGGAAAATCTGCCATGAACAATCTAGTGTCTATGGGCAGTTTTCATGTGTAAAGAGGAGATTTATCAAAAAATGTGTAAAATAAAAGTGGAGCAGTTCCTTTAAAAAAAAGAAAAAGCAACATGAGCAATGTTTCTCCAGTTCTCCCATAGAGATGCATTGAGGGTGTGTGTCGGACACCACTTATTGGTCAACACAGCTCTGTTCATGAAGAGATCTGGGGTGCCAGGCAGAAGACCCCCATCACTTGTCCCCCTGTTGTTAAATACCCGTTTAAGAAATACCTTTCATTCCATATTACGTGGACACAGGAACAGGTACATGCCCAATATAATATAATGTTATACAATATAATGATAGCCCTCAAAAGAAAGCAAGCAAGCAACTAAAGTCTGGGACAGAATAATTAGCTTTTATTAAGGTAAAGGTGTATATTTTGGAAAAACAAAGTTTCTGGAAATTATTTAAACAAATGCTAATAAATGTACCTATCCTGAGTTTTTCTTTTTTCATTTTCTTTCTTTATACTTTTCAAGTACCCAGCACTGTATCTGATTTAAATGCAAAAGAAGTGGAAGCCAACATGATCACAGTTAGCTGGAGAAGACCGCAACAACCAAATGGCATTATTACCAAATACAGGGTCAGAGCATTTGTAAAAGCAACAGGAATGGCCATTGAAAATAAAATTCTCACAGGAAAATATAAGGTACTTTTTCACTATTCTTTGAAATTTGTGTTTATCTTGTTGCATTGAACAATTAGTAATCACTTATTGCTTTGTGAGTGTTTTCACGCTTTACCTGATTTGCAAGTCTTCTGGAAGATTAGAAAGAGTCCTTTTCTTTCATTTACACCAGGGGTCTCAAACTCAAATTATCTGGGGGCCATGCCCCCTATCATGCGCCCCTCACATATAATGCCCCCGTCATGCGCCCCTCACATATAATGCCCCCATCATGCGCCCCTCACATATAATGCCCCCATCATGCGCCCCTCACATATAATGCCCCCATCATGTGCTCCTCACATATAATGCCCCCATCATGCGCCCCTCACATATAATGCCCCCATCATGCGCCACCTCACATATAATGCCCACATCATGCACCCCTCACATATAATGCCCCCATCATGCACCCCTCATGCACCCCTCACATATAATGCCCCCATCATGTGCCCCTCACATATAATGCCCCCATCATGTGCCCCTGGCATAGAATGCCCCCATCATGCGCCCCTCACATATAATGCCCCATCATGCACCCCTCACATATAATGCCCCCAGACAGGCCCCCAGATAGATATGACCCCCATCAGGTAGGGCTCCCCAGTAGGTACACAGGCTCCCATATAGATAGGGCCCCCATCTGGTAGGGCTCTCCAGTAGGTACATAGGCCCCCATATAGATATGATCCCCATCTGGTAGGGCTCTCCAGTAGGTACACAGGCCGCCAGATAGATATGACCCCCATCAGGTAGGGCTCCCAAGTAGGTATAGAGGCCCCAGATAGATATGATCCCCATCACTGATGGGGGTAATATCTATCTGGGGGCCTGTCTACCTAGTAGTCCTACCTGGGGATCAGGTGGGTGTACAGGCCCCTGGATAGATATTACCCCCGGCAGGTAGGGCTCCTATTTAAACAATTATGCCCCCTAAGAAGATAGGTTAGCCCCTGGTGATAAACAGGTCCTCCCTTTATTAGGCAAGTAATTAGGCAAGTTAAGTTAAGTTTCACAGCTACAGTACTTACATCTCCCTGCTGCAGCCTAAAACGAGCCTTCTTTGCAGGGATGCGCACGTTAGGTGATGTCATCACATGCGCCGGGCAGGTCATCAGTGTCCCAGCGTCCTGCGCTGCTGATGCAGTGACATCATCAGTTGTGCGCATCCCTCCAGGAAGGCTCGTTATAGGCTGCAGCAGGGAGATATAGGTACAGTAGTAGTGTGTGCTGACGCGTGTGAAGTCTTCCGGCATTTAGCACTGCTTGCCCGAAGCAGGGCTAAATGCCTTAAGAAAGCACCTGCCCGGCGCCCGGACCGCAGAATTTTGTTCAGCGGGCCGCAAAGGGCCCACGGGCTGGGAGTTTGAGACCCCTGATTTACACCTACTTGATATAGCTCAACACCTACAAATATTTCCTGTTATTCCTTCAATTAAAGGAGTGCTGATAAGATTGTTAGGGGGCAGCTGCAATAAGACAAAACACAATCCAAGTAATGTTTTATTGATTAACATAAGATGCATGCAGGATTAGTATCCATTTCATTGCTACAATATGTAAAATTATTATATACTTTTGTAACAGTGGAAACCATATTTCAACTAGACAAACATTTGCCTCCTTCTTTTGTTGCCCCCTGTCACTCTATCAGGAAGTTAGACAAATGGCCTAGTAAGACTTCTGACATTTTCCTATAATTGTATTGCTGACATAAGTAAGGTGAATGGAGCAGTTTTCTACCATATTGATCACATATATTCAACCCCATTCACACCAGAAGTTGGTGCTATTTCTAACAGTATTTGTATACCAAGAACGGCAGGGATGGAGCTATTGAGGGTGCAGATGTAGCATACCACAACTTCTGATGTCTGCCATATAAGAAGACATAAAGAATATAAACAGAACATAAGTGTGTTTGTGTGTGTTTGTGTGTGTTTGTGTGTGTGTGTGTGTGGGGGGGGGGGGTTCCCGAGAGATAGAGATATACCAAAAAAAATCCTCTTTAGCATATGCTTGTCTGGTTGACGTATGGAGACTCTTATTTTTGACGGTGCTTGCCTATTTCAACAAAATGAACAGACTGCTTTTTTTAGCAATGGAGTTTAATGGAAAGAGATAATCTAATTTTAATGTGCAAGTTCTGTATTAGTCCATGTACATGGTATTGTAATGATCTGTAAGAGTGGATGCACAGGGGTATTTGGTACCTGGGGAGGATCTAGTATTTGGCACCCCCCACATGCACATTAAAAAGTAAAAACATTCACAAAAAAATATCACCATAGATATAACCATTATACTGTAACTGAACAAATCCAGTATATCAAGACCAGAATCACTAGTAATGCCACTATACAAGGGGGAAATAATACTGACCACCATGACCAATACCATCACATCACATTGTGACTGAATAATACTACTATATAGTTATAAAATAAAATCCAATATACACAGACCAATATTCTCACATACAGTGACCATATAGAGGTAGATACCAGCTTTACACAGGCTCTGCATACCATATAAGTTACACTGCAGTTACATCCAGTGACTCACAGGTGATATATTTTCTAATCGGAGGCATTCTCTCTTCTTTTGTTCTCCATCTGGCCTGATTCATCATGAAGACTTATCCACGACTCCTCTCCACAGAATTGACTGGCAAACATATTAGGAACAAATACAAAGGAATGGAATGGAGTAATAAATTGATAAAAATATGACTTTATTGATAATTCATTACATATTAAAAACAAGAAAAGACATCATAAAAAGGGAAAAACCAACTTGTGGTGGAAAAGAGGGCGTCACTCCAGAAGGTCCACAATGTAAACTATAGTATTGAATACATTTCATAAGTTGCACTACTGCTCATTCTATTGCACAATCCCATGGAGGATATACCTCAACAACTATAAGGTGCCTAGAGACAGTATACATACCAATAAATAGAATCAAGGTGCAAGTATAAGAGGGACCGCTGGAGAGACGCCACCCCAACGTACGTTTCGGGTTGTCCTTCGTCCTGGGGGTAGTAGGGCCATATGTAACAACTATATATAGGTATCATAGATCCCTAATTATAATAATATATAGTATACTGTGCCATAATTTTGGTTATGGCAAACATATTAGGCATACTGTCCCTATCACTATACAAACTTCCCATCTGTATTACACTGCCCCCTTATAGTAGTTAGGTTCCTCTGTGTCCCTATATAGTAGTTAGGTCCATCTGTGCCCCATATAGAAGTTAGACTCCTCTGTTCCCCATATCGTATAAGGTCACCTCTGTGTTCCCATATAGTAGTTAGGCCCCTCTGTGCACCCATAAAGTAGTTAGGCTCCCTCTCTGCCCCTATGTAATTAGCCCCCCTTACTGTTTGCCCATACAGTAGTTTTCCACCCACACTGTCCAATATAGTAGTTAGGCCCCTTCTTTGACCTCATATGGTAGTTAGAATCCCCAACCCCACACTGCCCCTTTTAGTAGTTAGGACCCCCACTCTGTTCTACATGTGGCACCATGAAAAACAAAATAAAAACAATGCTCACCTGCCCCTCAGCTCCTCCGTATCCTTCCAACACTCTGTTTCTCTCCTTTTTCTTCCGATGCAAGCAGCTGGGGAGAAAAATCCTGCCTGCACTGGAAGTCACACCGGCCACCAGTGGCATGCAGCACACACATTTTAGGACCTGCTCTTACCCATGGATCCAGGTTGTGTGTCGCGGATCCCTGGGGGAGTCCCCTCTTTCACTGCGGCTGCTAGCAATTGTATCTTTTCTCCCAGGCAGAGGGGCCCCACTGTTTAAGAAGAAGCTCTAATGATAATCCAACCCTTAACTTGACAACCCCCAGGTCAGTGGCACCCGGGGCGACCATCCCCCTGTCACTCCATCTGAACCTCACTGTGGGTGCACAAACCATTCATCTGAATGTGGTTGACTATGCAACAGCCACATGGATGTTTCAGGTTCCTGTCAGATAAATAGCACAGTCACAGGCATTTCTGCAACAAACATCCCTCATGGGAATCCACCATTTTGTGACAATAATAGGCTGCAATGGGCCCATATCTCTATTTCATACAGAGAGACAAGGGAGATATTTATCAAAATCTGCCCAGAGGAAAAGTTGCTGAGTTGCCCATAGCAACCAATCAATTTCTTCTTTCTTTTTGCACAGACCCTTTAAATAATGTAATAAGCAATCTGATTGGTTGCTATGGGCAACTCAGCAACTTTTCCTCTGCACTGCTTCAGATAAATCTCCCCCAAGGAGTTTTTTTCCCTCTCGATTTATACTTCAACTCTCAACTCTATGGTAAACAAAGGGGGAGATTTATTAAAACCTATCCAGAGGAAAAGTTGCTGCATTGCCGATAGCAACCAATCAGATTGCTTCTTTCATTTTTAAAAAAAGGCCTCTGAAAAATGAAAGAAGCACTCTGATTGGTTGCTATTGGCTACTCAGCAACTTTTCTTCTGGACAGGATTTGATAAATCTCTCCATAATGTTTAAACTGAATAGTCCTTTGCAAATTACGTAAGTTCACTTATACATTTAAAAGACTAAAATGTTTTAGGGGGTCTTATATGGGAAAGACTGAGTTTATTGGTTTACTCTTTGTGTATTGTCGGTGCCTTTTGGCCGATGATGGGCATGGACAGAGTGAGTGCCTCAGACTTACCAATAATGTCACAGGGACAAGTTTGGCACTTTGTAAAATTCACCATTAATTTGAGTGATGTCTGTGACACTTCAAAATGTCTCACAACTCATGATAAATGTCTCCAGCACTAGAGACTGGTACATAACAGGCAAAAGTTCTGTGCCAGCTCCTATATATGTAAGAAAAATTCTTCCATTATAAAAACACAATTCAAGAATATCAGTAGCTTACAGGATTATCTACAAAAAGAATGCACCAAACTGATTTGTGTGAACTTGTCAACTTTTTAAGTGAAGAAACTATACATTCCCCCTGCACATATTTCCATGGTAGGATTGGAACTTCAGAATCTCAGTTCTTTATGTCAGCAATGCTTTTTAAATGCATTCAGATGCAGAGTATGGCCAACACTATTTTGAGGAGATGATAGTCGTTGCCAACACTAGTTTTGATGTTGGGTTTAATGGAGTATTAAAGAAATTCACCAATATTTTTAAATTAGTGCTCAGGCGATGTTAAAAAAACAAAACAAAAACCTGTACTCACCTTCATCACTCCCCCAATGGCAGATATTGTGTGGAAGATGGATCAGGCTCTTCTTATGTCCAATCTTCTTATCCAGTCCTCATATCCTGACCTCCTATCCCAACTTCTTACCACATCTTCATATCAATCCTTATATCCCGCCCTCATATCCCCTCCTCATATCATGTCTTCACATCCAGTATTCATATAATTTCTTCAAATCTGGACCTCCTATCCTGTCCTCATACCCAAACTTCATTTCTTGTCCCCCACATTAACTTTTCTCTACACTTGCCTGCTGGACAGTCAGCAGAATGTTGTTAAGTCCCGGGCAATCTCTGCAGGCCAAGAGTAACGTTGTCAGGAGACGTACCAAATAGACGCAAGCTAAAAGTGGGTTTATTTAACATTTGGACATCATAAGATCCATACTATTCCTATCATGGTAATTGGAAAGGATCTGCAGAGAAACTTTATTAAAGCAGGTTTGCTGTGTGGCACAAGCTGGCTCTCGAAATGACCAAATTTGATCTTGTACGCACCAATCACACCTCCAAGATAAAGATTTAGGATGCAAACAGCAGCCGTGGATTTCTCTAGTATACATACATGCCATATACAGGTGTTGTTCCCTTAGGTGAGCACCTTTCTGTCTTTTTATATTCCAACATGCACTAAGGTTTATTCCACCAGTGAGCGCCCAATTTGTTCTTATTTTTGCATGCACTACATTATGATGGTACTTGGATAGACTTTGACACTCAGTTTTCATAAAAGGGACAATTGTATGTATGTTGGCAAAATCACAGCTGCAACATCTATCCACCATTTGCATTTTATTCATGTATTTCACAGTTTTTAAATAATAAAATAAAAGGTATATTTCAAGGTCTTTATTCAGATAGATAGTACTATATATGCTGTATGGGAACTCCCATAGACTTGCATAGGACTTCAGAGAACCCCACACCCACCCACGCATATGGGGGTGGGTTACGGTTGATTTAACTCTATTATGTTTTTTAATAGACATGTAAGTGTGTACCAGGTATTATGGAAATTGCTCTTGCTTTTTTGAAGCCATGCTGGAACACACACACATTGAGTTTTACCAATCTACTATCTACTGTATCTATCTATCTATCTATCTATCTATCATCTATCGTATCTCCCATTTAAAAAAAAAAAAAATTATTATTAGTGTTGCTCGCGAATATTCGCAATACGAATTTTATTCGCGAATATCGCATATTCGTAAATTCGCGAATATAGCGCTATATATTCGTAATTACGAATATTCGTTTATTTTTATTTTATTTTTATTTTTTTTCACAGTACACATCACAGTGATCACCCCTCTCTGCTTCCAGCTTGTGTGGTGTAAAGAAGGCTGTAATAGTACTGTGTTAGACTGGTGTGCGAATTTTTTTCTTATGCTAATTTTGTATATGCAAATTTTTGCATATGTTATTTTCGCACACGTGAATATTCGCATATGCGAAAATAAAACGAGAATATGCGAATATTCGCGAATATTCGCGAATATTCGCCCATATATTTGCGAATATTCGCGAATTCAAATATGGCCTATGCCGCTCAACACTATTTATTATATATTTTCATATGACAACACTAAAGAAATGACACTCTGCTACAATGTAAAGTAATGATAGCAAGAGGCAATTTAGCTCTGATCCATTCAGTGGTGGGATTTCTTGTTTGTATCTTTTATATCGTTTATATATTTTAGAAATTTGCCTGATATACCATGTCTTTCACTGGCTTTTAGTTCTTATCTCGGAAAACTGACATGCTAAAATCATTACTTGAATAACTCACTAAGCCATCCTTACTATTTAGAGTTACTTTTTAGTTTTCGTCTGGGCTCATGTAATGCACTGCTTTCTAATCATAAAAAACTCCAATTCTGAATTTAGCTTTATATAAAAGAAAAACAAAAGGAAAAGCGTAACTTAAATCAGTGCAACATAAACAAAGCAAACAGGTGGACAATAATTGATTTTCCACAGTTACTTGGGATGTACATCATATTCACATGTGAACTACAAATCCATTATTATAGGTTGTTATCATCAACTTGGGTCTTTTTGGAACAGACTGCAGATTTTGCAATGTAAATCTTTTAGTGTACCAGTTTTTAACTGTTTGTTACACATTTTGCACTTGATTCCCCCATCAATGAGAAATGGCAGCCCATTTCCTTCCCTGTAAGTGGTTGGGGTGTGAACAAGCCAGCTACTGTATGTTTGCTCTTGTCTCAGTGATTGATGTATGAGTCCACTTACAGCTGCACTAACTCTGACTTAACTGAAAATCCAGCAATTCAGCTTGAGTTTTCTTTAGGGTGTTATTCATAGGCCCCCTAATAAATCCATTTATGGCTGCTGTGAAGAGTTTCAGGCATGTCAATTCATTGGCTCAATGAAGGATCTGCTGCAGCAATTATGATAGATCTCAGGGTTGTCTTGTGCCATAGTTAAGTGGTAGCCCTTATTCTTCACTTTAATTTATCTTTTAAAATAACATACAGCAACATGATGTTCTTCCCTTACCAAAACTTGTCTAAACACTGATAGGCAGCTGCTGTTTGTCCAGGGGCTAATGCAGATCTTCTTGTATTTTCTCAAGAAAGTTTTTAGTCCATTTCAAGGTTCATTTGTCTTCACCTGATTAAATGATTAAATGTCATAAGAGTTTAAGTGTTAAAATTAAAAACTCCAATAAAAATCATATAATTCCCTAATGCTTCATTTTTAGGTAGACTCTTTTTGCTAAGGGGCCCCAGTAATTTCCGGCTGCAGTTTACTGTAGTTTTAGAACACACAGCTAGCAGGTGAATATAAGTCTGCATGGAATAGATGAGATGCTAGTCTCTCATACATGTCAGGGCTGGGACACAATGTAGGCATGCTGAGTATGTATTTTTTACAGTTTTCACTGCCATTTTTCTTATTTAAATGGGCACTGTCACCATCTTTTTTTACTTTTTTATATGTTGTAGTACTTATGTACTACAACATATCTCTAATATAGTTTCATAATTATTTTTTTAATAATATGGTGTAATTTATGTTTGAAAACCAGCCACTAGGGGTCTCCCTTCTAGTGGCCGGCTGCAGTCTGGCGTGACGTCACGGCTGAATTCGGACTGATGCGGCCGGGCATCGGTCCTTTTCATTCAGCCTGCGCTCTCTCCCTGCCTGTCAATCAGACAGGCAGGGAGCGAGCGCTGAGAGCGCATTGGCTCCCTGGCCACAAAAAAACGGCCCCACCTCCCGGCATACGCCGCTGCTGCTGCCTCAGGAAGGACTCAGCACAGCACTTGGGTATGTCTGCTTTGGGTGGGAGTGGGGGGGGATTTTAGTGCCCGGGGTGGGGGGGGGGGGTTTGCATAGCGCCGCGGCCATGACAAATATATTGCTGTCAGCGGGGCGGGCGGGGCTAGTGCAGTGGCCACAGCGCTATGCAAAAAAAAAAGTATTGCTTACACCGGGGTGGGCGGGGGTTAGCGCTGCATGTATTGCTCTCAGCGGGGGTGGGGTGTTGTCACCACAGGGTGCCTCCAGTTGTTTCACCACTACATCTCCCAGCATGCCCTGACAGCCGATAGATGTTAGAGCAATCTGGAAGTTGTAGTGGTGAAACAGCTGGAGGCACCCTGTATAGGTGAACTAAGGGCAAAAGTGCCGGCCCCAGCAGGCATCAGTGACAAAAAGGCATTTCTAAAATAGTAAAAAATTAAGGCAGGGAGGGGGTTAGGGAAAGATGGGCAATAGGCAGGGGGGAAAAAAAGGATGGTGGGAGCTACCCTTTAAGTTAAGTAGAGTTTAAAAAGGGTTGCTTCATCAGGACACCCAAGTCTATACTGTAGTTCAGATACATGGATCATATAAAGAAAGGGTCTTAGTTTTGGACAACTCTGTGAGCCAGAGCAGAACCACCACTAAGGGCTTTGTCATACCTGCCTCATCTATGTATGTCATGAACACCTTTTATTTCCTTATTTGTGTGCCTTTATTTGTGTCACAAATGGAAATGTTGTTGTATATGGAAATGACATACAACTCTATTATACATTGCAACTTACTTTCTTTTTGATTCTGTACTAATCTTTGAAACCTTTATCGATGTAATATCGCTCACAAACATCCGTCTGTTATAATAGTATTAGATTAAAGGAGTATTCCCATTTGGGACACTAATAGTATACAACAACAAAGACGTGGTCTCAAATGGCAGGAGGTGCTCAACCCCAAATGCAGTTGTGCATTTATACTGGGGAGCAGATCCTGCCCTTGTGGTCTGTTGCTAGGGGCAATCCCCAGCATAAAAATGCATACAATGGGGGATGCCTGCAACAGACCACAAGTGCCACAATAGGATCCTACACCAGATAGACGGTGTAGATGAGTAACAATTAGAACAATACAGGAATATAGGTGCACTACTGTGGTAGATGTTTACAATGACATTGGCTAACCCTCAACACTGATGTTAAAATTGAGACATTAGCCAGTATATCCTCATATGAAGGACATACCTGAGCCCGCACACCAATGCCTAGGTTTCTCAAGTAACACATTACCTAACACTAACCTACTTGTGCGTGATAAGCAAAACCAGGGGCCAGTGGGCAATTACAGCAGCATTAGGCCAACTCACAGCCACAGTTTTGCTCATCATGCACAGGTAGGTTAGTGTTAGTTCCCGTGTTACTTGAGAAACCTTGGCATTGGTGTGTGGGCTCAGGTATGTCCTTAATATAAAGATATACTGGCTAATGTTTCAACTTTAACATCAGTGTTGAGGGATAGCCAATGTCATTGTTTACATCTACCACAGTAGTGCACTTAAAAAATAATAGTATATTGACGTGATATGCCATAAATGTCTGATTTATGCAGGTTTCCCCATTGAGATCCCAACATATTTTGAGATAGAGGGCCACCCTGCCACTGGAAGTAGTCAGGAAGCTAAGGCTTTTTTTCACACCACTTTTTAGTGGTGTCCGGCGTAGGTATGCATCAAGACAATCCCCACCATATTATTCCATCCAGCAGAAAATGCCAATCCTGCCAGAAACCGCCTGAACAGAGGCCAAATTGACACTTTTCTGGCCACTGTCAGTTGTTCAATATTTATGCAGGGCTCAAGTCCTGCAGGAACGTGTGGAAACTGAGTTCCTGCACTTTTTCCACAGCAGGAACACCGTTCCCATTAGCAGGAGTCTTGCGAGACCAGTCCTTGAGTGGAAATCTCGGGTGAGTTCCTGTACTATTTCTTCTAGGACTTGACCCCTGGGTCTATGGTTATCTTTGCTATATGCGCCTCAAGATTTCCTGATTTACTTTATACTTCTCAGCACCTTGCAATACAGTCCAATATTTGTGGGGTACCAGCAACAAGGACCTTGATCCATGATCCAGAACTGGCAGCACTCCTACAGAACTTCCAACATTTTAATAATATTGATTTATTCATCCATGTTGGTGCAATGTTTCAGCTAAAAGGTTTCAGAGAGAGAGAGGATCTAAGAGAGAGAGAGAGAGATGGAACATTGCACTGCCATGGGTGACTACACGAATAAATGACTGCTATTATTGAAGAGACAAGAAGTGCACTGCAGATTCTACTTTCAATACAAAGTGAAAGAAAGCACAGCTTAAAGGGGTATTCCAACATATGAATTGGTTTGTTTTCTGCATAGATAGATAGATAGCTGGGGCTAGGTAGTGCATCACCAGAGTGAGACTAATACTAAATTGTGTAATTTAGGTGCACTGGTATGATAAAGCTGTAAAACCCTTTTAAGAACTTCTGCTCATTTAACTTGGCATATGAACTTGGTAATAAAGATACTGGTGAAATTTGATCCCTGCCATGAGTATATGAATATGAAAAAAGGCATAGTTCCCAAGGTTTTAGTTTGGAAGTAATTTCAGTATATTACAAGCTTACTGCAGTTTTAGTGATGAGTGAAATGAAAAAGTCTAAGCCATTAAACCCCTTTAATTAAGTTATGGCCAGTAAGGCCAGAATATGGCTGTATTGTAGTGTCTATGTTAAGCAACTAGACCTGAATCCCTTAACTGAACTATTTGTTGTTCTATATTTATTTCCAGTATCCTGATAATTCGGAGTATCAGACCTCAACTATAGCGAATGAAAATACAAAGTCTCTGTTTTTGGGACAGTTTAAAGAAACAATGTCTGGAGTGTATGAAGGATCAGCGGATATCTACTCGTCTGTTCAGTCAATGTCTACTGTGGCATTCTACAGCAGCACAGGTAATATGGGCTAAGAATTTAACATGTAACTTTAACTATGCGAAAAGATGTTTGACTAATATACTTTATTGCTTTGTTTTTGTTGTTACTGTTGCTTAAAAATGTTTGTGGCATATGGCAAAGCCACCCAAGAAGAAGCTACTGTCTTGTCACACTGTTGACCTCGGTTATTGGGAAGAGTAGCCCCCTGTAGCCCCCAGGCAGGCTGCATAGACAATCAGTTATTACAGTTGCCAAAGCAGGTGTGACTATTAGGGATTAGCGTATCACCTACTGTAACATAGAGAACTCTGCAGCAGAGGAACATTTGACTAATGGCCCTTAAAGTGTCACTAGTGGAGTCATATAGGTCAAACTCTTAGCGAGTCAGTGTGTGTGGTGGCAAACAGGTGTAGGTGACCTTTTTGACATGAAGACACCATTATTGTGCAGACACATCCATTGGGGTCAGTAAAGCCTTCTGCTTTCTTGAGAGAGATACTTTTTATGAGTTGTTAAATTGACAGATATATTGTTTAAATAATATGGTTACACTACTGAGTTAACAAAATGGGCATTTTACATATGTACCAGTAGAAAGTACACTATGGATTTCTCCAATTTCTTGACATGTTTACTTCACTTTTAATGGATTAGGCCTTCTGTTTCTCTGTAATATGGTCTGTCTCGTAAGGGGAAGGGGGATGGGCGGGGGTACGGCAGTTCTTTATGCAGTTTTTTATAAACTAAAACTATACATCCAGCAGGGGGAAGTCCTAACTTTCCAACAATTTCTTCTGAATCTATTCATCTATCCCAAAAACTGCTATTTTTTTTTTCTTTTACATTGTCTATGAAGCCTCCAATAGCATTTTTGGGGGGAAATGCATTTTTTGCAGGCCTTACTATAGGTTTCTTTTAGAACTTAAAAATGGCAAAAAAAAAAAACATGTAGAAAAATGATTTAAATAAAAATCAGTTTTAAAAAGGCATGAAAGTGATCATGTGAAAATAAAAACACAAAAACTATGGGGGAGAGTCTCCAAAATTCACACCTTTTTTTTTCTCCTCACATTTTCAAAAGTCTCTTGTGCTGCTTTGTGCTGCCAAGTTTTTTTGTTGTCACAATATTGGATTTTTTTGCGCCAGAATTGTCGAGTTCGGTGCCAAAATCAGCATTTTCCCCACCAAAATTGACGATTTTTGTGCCAAATTTTACATCCCAGAAAATTCTTGCAGAGACATCTCATGAAATATTCCATGGTTACTAGTGCCCAGACAAGCGATAACTGTATAAATAAAACATTTCTGAGCATAAATTTGAGTGCAGGTGCAGTGACCACGAAAAAATATAATTTTTTTTAAAATAATATTTTTCAATAATACCATATATACTCGAGTATAAGCCGAGTTTTTCAGCACGATTTTTCGTGCTGAAAACACCCCCCTCGGCTTATACTCGAGTGAACTCTCCACCCGCAGTGGTCTTCAACCTGCGGACCTCCAGAGGTTTCAAAACTACAACTCCCAGCAAGCCCGGGCAGCCATCGGCTGTCCGGGCTTGCTGGGAGTTGTAGTTTTGAAACCTCTGGAGGTCCGCAGGTTGAAGACCACTGCGGCCTTCGACATCATCCAGCCCCCTCTCAGCCCCCTTTAGTTCTGTACAGTACTCACCTCCGCTCGGCGCTGGTCCGGTGCTGCAGGACTGTCCGGAGAGGAGGTGGTCCGGTGGGATAGTGGTTCCGGGCTGCTATCTTCACCGGGGAGGCCTCTTCTAAGCGCTTCGGGCCCGGCCCCAGAATAGTCACGTTGCCTTGACAACGACGCAGAGGTACGTTCATTGCCAACGTACTTCTGCGTCATTGTCAAGGCAACGCCTCTATTCCGGGCCGGAAGCGCGGAGAAGAGGCGCCCCCGGTGAAGATAGCAGCCCGGAACCACTATCCCACCGGACGACCTCCTCACCGGACAGCCCTGCAGCACCGGACCAGCACCGAGCGGAGGTGAGTACTGTACAGAACTAAAGGGGGGTGAGAGGGGGCTGGATGATGTCGAAGGCCGCAGTGGTCTTCAACCTGCGGACCTCCGGAGGTTTCAAAACTACAACTCCCAGCAAGCCCGGACAGCCGATGGCTGCCCGGGCTTGCTGGGAGTTGTAGTTTTGAAACCTCTGGAGGTCCGCAGGTTGAAGACCACTGAGGGCGGATGATGACAAGAGGATGATGAAGGGGGGGTGTGGGATGATGACAAGAGGATGATGAAGGGGGGGTGTGGGATGATGAAGGGGGGGGGTGGGATGATGAAGGGGGTGGGGATGATGACAAGGTGATGATGAAGGGGGGGTTTGGGATGATGAAGGGGGGTGGGGATGATGACAAGGGGATGATGAAGGGGGATGTGTGGGATGATGACAAGGGGATGATGACAGGTGATGATGATGAGGGTCTGGATGATGACAGGCGGTGATGATGATGAGGATGTTAATGACGGGGGTCTGGATGATGACAGGGGGGATGATGTATTTCCCACCCTAGGCTTATACTCGAGTCAATAACTTTTCCTGGGATTTTGGGTTGAAATTAGGGGTCTCGGCTTATACTCGGGTCGGCTTATACTCGAGTATATACGGTAATTATTTCTTTCTTCAATAATTACTTAACCCCTTAAGGACCTGGATTTTTTGCACATCTGACCACTGTCACTTTAAGCCTTAATAACTCTGGGATGCTTTTACCTTTCATTCTGATTCCGAGAATGTTTTTTCATGATATATTCTACTTTATGTTAGTGGTAAAATTTTGTCGGTACTTGCATAATTTCTTGGTGAAAAATTTCAAAATTTTATGAAAAATTTAAAAATTTAGCTTTTTTTTTTACTTTGAAACTCTCTGCTTATAAGGAAAATGGACATCCCAAACATATTATATATTGATTCACATATACAATATGTCTACTTTATGTTTTCATCACAAAGTTGACATGTTTTTACTTTTGGAAGACATCAGAGGGCTTCAAAATTCAGCAGCAACTTTCCAATTTTTCACAAAATTTTCAAAATCAGAATTTTTCACGGACCAGTTCAGTTTTGAAGTGGATTTGAGGGGCCTTCATATTAGAAATACCCCATAAATGACCCTATTATAAAAACTGCACCCCTCAAAGTATTCAAAATGACATTTAGAAAGAGAAGGAGAAAATTCAAAATCTTCATTTTTTACACTCGCATGTTCTCGTAGAACCAGTTTTTTTAATTTTTACAAGGGGTAAAAGGAGAGAAATCACCGTAAATTTTGTAACCCAATTTCTCTTGAGTAAGGAAATACCTCATATGTGGTTGTCAAGTGCTCTGTGGGTGCACTAGAGGGCTCAGAAGGGAAGGAGCGACAATGGGATTTTGGAAAGTGAGTTTTTCTGAAATGGGAAATGTCACAATTAGGAAGCCCCTATGGTGCCATAACAGCCAAAAAAAAACAAAAAAACACATGGCATACTATATTGGAAACTATAAATGCTGGTTTTTCCCCAAATTTTACATTTTTACAAGGGGTAATAAGAGAAAATGTACCCCAAAATTTGTAACCCCATCTCTTCTGAGTATGGAAATACCCCATGTATGGTCATCAAGTGCACTGCGGGCGTACTTCAATGCTCAGAAGAGAAGGAGTCACTTTTGGCTTTTGTAAAGCAAATTTTGCTGAAATGGTTTTTGGGGGGCATGTCGCTTTTAGAAAGCCCCTATGGTGCCAGAACAGCAAAAAAAAAAAAAAAAAAAACACATGGCATACTATTTTGGAAACTACACCCCTCAAGGAACGTAACAAGGGGTATAGTGAGCCTTAACACCCAACAGATGTTTGACGACTTTTTGTTAAATTTGGATGTGTAAATTAAAAAAATATATATTATTTCACAAAAATTCATTTTTTTCCACAAATTTTACATTTTTACAAGGGGTAATAGGAGAAAATGCCCCCCAAAATTTGTAACCCCATTTCTTCTGAGTATGGAAATACCCCATGTGTAGACATCAAGTGTTCTGCTGGCGCACTACAATGCTCAGAAGGAAATCTTTTGGAGAGAGAATTTGGTTGGAATAGAAGATAGGGGCCTTGCACATTTACAAAGCCCCCCATGGTGCCAAAACAGTTGACCCCCCACCATGTGACCCCATTTTGGAAACTACACCCCTCACATTATTTAATAAGGGGTGCAGTGAGCATTTACACCCCACTGGCGTTTGACAGATCTTTGGAACAGTGGGCTGAGCAAATGAAAAATTGCTCACTGTACCCCTTATAACATTCTGTTTCCAAAATGGGGTCAAATGTGTGTGTGTGTGTGTGTGGGGGGGGGGGGGTACACTGTTCTGGCATTATGAGGGCTTTTTAAACACACATGGCCTTTACTTCCGGACAAATTTTCTCACCAAAAGCCCAATTGCGCTCCCACTTTTCTGAGCATTGTAGTGCGCCCACGGAGCACTTAACATCCACATATGGGGTATGTTCTTACTCAGAAGAAATTGGGTTACAAATTTTGGGGGGCCTTTTTTTCCTATTTTCCCTTGTGAAAATAAAAAATTTAGGATAACACCAGCATTTTAGTTAAAAATTTTTTTTTTTTCGTTTTCCCATCCAATTTTTATGAAAATTCGGCAAACACCTATGGAGTGTTAAGGCTCACTATACCCCTTGTCATGTTCCGTGAGGGGTGTAGTTTCCAAAATGGGGTCACATGTGAGTATACATTTTTTTGCGTTTATGTCAGAACCGCTGTAAAATCAGCCACCCCTGTGCAAACCACCAATTTAGTCCTCAAATGTACATATGCGCTCTCACTCCTGAGCCTTGTTTTGCGTCCACAGAGCATTTTATGCCCACATATGGGGTATTTCCATACTCAGGAGAAATTGTTATACAAATTTTGGGGGTCTTTTTTCCATTTATCTCTTGTGAAAATAAAAAGTATGGGGCAACACCAGCATGTTAGTGCACATGTTTTATTTTTTTTTACGCTAGCAGGCTGGTGTAGACCCCAACTTTTCCTTTTCATAATGGGTAAAAGGAGAAAAAGCCCCCCAAAATTTGTAACACAATTTCTACGGAATTACTCTTCTCTATGGAGTACGGAAAAACCCCATATGTGGCTCCAAAGTGAGAGAGCACCATGTGCATTTGAGGACTAAATTTGGGATTTGCACAGGGGTGGACATAGGGGTATTTTATGCCAGTGATTCCCAAACAGGGTGCCTCCAGCTGTTGCTAAACTCCCAGCATGCCTGGAAAGTCAGTGGCTGTCCAGAAATTCTGGGAGTTGTCGCCTTGGAACAGCTGGAGGCTCCATTTTGGAAACACTGCCGTACGATGCGTTTTAATTTTTATTGGGGGAGGGGGGCAGTGTAAGGGTGTTTATATGTTGTGTTTCACTCTTTATTATGTGTTAGTGTAGTGAAATGTTTTTAGGGTACATTCACACGGGGGTTTACGGTGGGTTTCCCGCTAGGAGTTTGTTCTGCGGCAGAGAATTAACCGCAGCTCAAACTTGAAGCAGGAAACTCACTGTAAAAAAGCCCATGTGAATCTACCCTGTACATTCACATGGGGGGGGTGGGGGGGGCAAACCTCCAGCTGTTGCAAAACTACAACTCCCAACATGCACTGACAGACCATGCATGCTGGGAGTTGTACTTTTGCAACAGCTGGAGGCACACTGGTTGGGAAACCTTCAGTTAAGTTCTGTTATCTAACTCAGAATTTTCCAACCAGTGTGCCTCCAGCTGTTGCAAAACTACAACTCAGAATGTACTAATCGCCGAAGGGCATGCTGGGAGATATAGTTATGCAACAGCTGGAGGTACGCAACTACAACTTCCAGCATGGAGAGAAAGCTGTTTGCTGTTCATGCATGCTGGGAGTTGTAGTATCGCAAGATTTAGAGGGCCACAGTTTGGAAACCACCGCACAGTGATCTCCAAACTGTAGCCCTCCAGCTGTTGCAAAACTACAAATCTCAGCATGCCCACACAGCAAACTGCTGTGTGGGCATGCTAGGAGTTGTAATTTTTCAACATCTGGAAGGTCACAGTTTAGAGACCACTGTATAGTGGTCTCCAAACTGTAGCCCTCCTGATGTTGCTAGGCAACTCATCGGCTTCCGTAGTCTGCAGGACGCCACACCAGGGAGCCAGCTGCACATCATCGCCGCCCGCCGATCACCCCTACCGATCGTCGCCTCGGCTGCCGCCGATGGTAAGTGGACCTTTTGGCGTCATTCACCGTCGCTTCCCCCACTCTGTCTGGACTACAGTGGGTTGGCAGAGTGGGGGAACCGAACGTTAAACCCCCTCCCCCGATCTGCTATTGGTTGTCGCTTCTGAATGACCAAGAGCAGGGATAGGAGTTTTGGTACCCCTGCCACCTCACTCCTATCCCTTCAGGGGGATCGTGGGTGTCTTGGACAACCCCGATCCCTCTTATTTTCCGGGTCACCAGGTCACCAGAGACCTGTATGACCCGGAATTGCCACAAATCGCTGGTGTGAATTCACCGGCGATTTGTGGCAATTGCCGACATGGGGGTTCTCTGGACCCCCCTGGGCATTTGCATGGGTCCTTAAGTACCAGGGAGCGAAGGTGTACCTGTACTCCCTGGGTCCCTAAGTGGTTAAATAACACCTTTTCCCCAAAAAATTAAAAAAAAATACAAAGAAAAAAAATACAAAAACAATAAAACTACAAGCATTTCTGTGATTTCTACACATCACTTTTACAAAACTGATGTGAACAGTGTAAACAAAGCTCTTTGAAAATGTGGTCCATACTTTTCGCGCAACAAATTCTTTGAGACTCTCCCCCTATGTGTTGGAAAATAGGTTATCTTTAATGTGTATTGGCCAGTTGTAAAGGAGCAAATATACTCCGGTCTTCTGAAAAGCAGCCTATGTGTCTTACAGAAGGCTATAAAATAATTTCCACACAATTCTCATCTTGACTTGTCATAAAGCAGCCAGTGTACAGTATTGCTGGAGCCGGACCCATATTCCTGGATGTATAAAAACTATTTACCCATCAAGTTAAGTTTTATCAGTCAGTGAATTATATTTTCCTCCCATACCAAAATTTATGAACACAAAAAGTGCCATAAATACACCCCCATAGTAGAAGGCTGACGCCATTAAACTACATGAAAACAAATAAGTGCATGCGGTCTTTTATTATGGCACTTATTTCCATTGAGGTTTTTATTTTTTTTAATTCTCAAATTCTTTGTGCAGCATGCTCTACAGCAACCCACAATCCACATACAACGCTAGCATTACACATCTGGTGCCTGATTAAAGGGCAGCAATGGAAAGCCTGCTTTGAAACGCTGCATGTTATTGTGTCTTTATTAATTGCGTTATATCAATAAAAGTATTTATGTGTATATAGGGTCAGTAATTCACAACACAAAGACTGATGCACAATGGTAATATACTGCACAGTCACTATATTCATACACATTGAAATGGACTTAACCTGTGATCTATCTAACCTGTGATATATCTATCTCATATCTATCTATCTATCTATCTATCTATCTATCTATCTATCTATCTCTCTCATATTTATCTATGCATCCCTTTCTTTCTTTCTTTCTTTCTTTCTTTCTATCTGTCAATTTACAATATCTATCTATCTAGCTATAAAAGATCCATGGAGGGGAGGTGATACATATTTTATATTTCTCTGTTACAGCAAACCTGCTGTTGTTAGAAAAAAAAAAAAGTCCTTTAACCCCTTCAGGACATCAGGTTTTTTCATTTTTGCACTTCCGTTTTTCCCACTTTACCTTCTAAAAATCGTTACGCTTTAAATTTTCCACCTATATACCCGTGTAATGGCTTGTTTTTTTTTTACACCAATTTTACTTTGTAATTAGTGTTGCTCGCGAATATTCGCAATGCAAATTTTATTCGCAAATTTTGCATATTCGCGAATTCGCAAATATACGCGAATATAGCTCTATATATTCGCAATTACGAATATTAGTTTTTTTTTCACACTACATATCACAGTGATTCTCCCTCTCTGCTTCCAGCTTGTGTGGTGTAAAGAAGGCTCTAATACTACTATGTGAGACTGGTGTACGTATTTTCCATATGTGAAAATTCGCATATGCAAATTTTTGCTTATGCTAATTTACGCATATGCGAAAATAAAACGCAAATATTACAAATATGCGAATGTAGCGAATATATGATGAATATTCGTCCATGTATTCGCGAAATATTGCAAATTCGAATATCGCCTATGCCGCTCAACACTATTTGTAATGACTTTAAAGGGAATGTGTCACCAAATGTGATTATTATTTTTCTTAGAGGTGAAATAATTTTGTCACAAAATATGAAAAATTAAATAGTAACTTGTCATATCTCCCACTGAAGACCAGCAGAGGGAGCTAACATGAGGAATCTGGTGAAAGCAAGCAACTTGTCTGGCTGCTGCAAATTAGACCTCTCCCGTCTACCTTCCCCCTCTGTCTGTGTGCAAAAGGAGAGGGGGAAGGGGTTTTTGTCGTTTTTTTTCAATTCCACTGTAACCATTTTGTTGGTGTCTGAAGAGTGGTAAAGAACAGACTAGATGTCTGTTGATAGGTCACTGCTCCTCAGGGACTGCAAGAAAATGGTTTCATTTCACCTAGCCTGTGCTATGCACATGTGCATTAAGCAGCCCGTGCTTTTCTATGAGACACTCTCAGTCTTAAAGGGGTACTCTGGTGGAAAACTTTTATTTATTTTTTTCAATCAACTGGTGCCAGAAAGTTAAACAGATTTGTAAATTACTTCTTAAAAAAATTAATCCTTCCAGTACTTATTAGCTGCTGAATATTACAGAGGGAATTATTTTCTTTTTGGAACACAGAGCTCTCTGCTGACATCACGAGCACAGTGCTCTCTGCCGACATCTCTGTCCATTTTAAGAACTGTCCAGAGAAGGAGATAATCCCCATAGCAAACATATGCTGCTCTGGATAGTTCCTAAAATGGACAGAGATGTCAGCAGAGAGCACTGTGCTTGTGATGTCAGCAGAGAGCACTGTGTTCCAAAAAGAAAAGAATTTCCTCTGTAGTATTCAGCAGTTAATAAGTACCGGAAGGATTAAGATTTTTTAACCCCTTAAGGACTCAGCCCATTTTGGCCTTAAGGACTTAACAATTTAATTTTTAAGTTTTCGTTTTCTCCTCCTCGCCTTCTAAAAATCATAACTCTTTTATATTTTCATCGCCAGACTAGTTTGAGGGCTTATTTTTTGCACGACCAGTTGTCCTTTGTAATGACATCACTCATTATATCATAAAATGTATGGCGCAACCAAAAAACACTATTTTTGTGGGGAAATTAAAAAGAAAAACGCAATTTTGCTAATTTTGGAAGGTTTCGTTTTCACGCCGTACAATTTACAGTAAAAATGACGTATGTTCTTTATTCTGAGGGTCAATATGATTAAAGTGATATCCATTATTACATACTTTTATATTATTGTTGTGCTTAAAAAAAATCACAAACTTTTTAACCAAATTAGTACGTTTATAATCCCTTTATTTTGATGACCTATAACTTTTTTATTTTTCCGTATAAGCGGCGGTATGAGGGCTCATTTTTTGCACCACAATCTGTACTTTTTTTTGATACCACATTTGCATATAAAAAATTATTAATACATTTTTTATAATTGTTTTAAATAAAATGTATTAAAAAAGTAGCAATTTTGGACATTTTTTTTTTTTACATTCACGCCGTTTACCGTACGGGATCATTAACATTTTATTTTAATAGTTCGGACATTTACGCGCGCGGCAATACCAAATATGTCTATAAAATTTATTTCTTACGCTTTTTGGGTGTAAAATAGAAAAAAACGAACTTTTACTTTTTTATTGGGGGAGGGGATTTTTCACTTTTTTTTACTTTTACATTTATTTTTACACTTGAATAGTCCCCATAGGGGACTATTCATAGCAATACCATGATTGCTAATACTGATCTGTTCTATGTATAGGACATAGAGCAGATCAGTGTTATTGGCGATCTTCTGCTCTGGACCAGAGCAGGAGACACCGGGAGCCGGAAGGAGGAAGGTGAATGGACCTCCGTGCGGCGTTCTAAATGATTGGTTATGCACAGGACATAAATATACGTCCTGGTGCGTTAAGTACCACCGCACCAGGACGTACATTTACGTCCTGCGTCCTTAAGGGGTTAATAGAAGTAATTTACAAATTTGTTTAACTTTCTGGCACCAGTTGATAAAAAAAAAAATAGTTTTCCACCGGAGTACCACTTTAACTTTCTTATGCCCTGTGCTTGCTATAAAGCATCTGTGTAGGTGTTGTGAAGTGACACACATTGTCGTAAAACTAAATACATAAATGAAATGATTTTATTTTGATAGAATAATTTTATTTATTAAAAAAATAAAAAGTTGACATATTCCCTTTAATAACTTTATCACAAAATATATGGCAAAACCAAGAAAAAAAATTTCTGGGGCAAAAAAAAAAAATGGCATTTTGTAACTTTTGCGGCACTTTATTTTTATTCTGTAGGTCTATACAATTAAAAGGATACCCAAATTATATAGGTTTTATTTTGTTTTACTTCTTTTAAAAATGTTTTTATAAGTACCATTTTTGTTTTGATGGGACTTCTTGATTGCTTATTATAAATATTTTAGGGTGTACAAAGTGACAAACATACAAAATTTTGAACTTTGGTGTTTTTTAAGTATACACCATTGACGTGCGGTTAAAGTAACATTACATTTTTATAGTACGGACATTTACGCACGCGGCGACATCACATATGTTTGTTTAGTTTTGTTTACATATTTTTTTTATGGGAAAATGAGGGTGATTCAAACTTTTAGGGAAGGGGTTAAATCACATTTATTACCTTTTTTCCCCCCACTATTTTTTCACTATTTTATAGTCCTCATAGAGGACTATTACATGCAATCTTCATATTGCATACACTGTTTTATGCTATGCCATAGCATAGCATAGTATTGATCAGTGTTATTGGTGCTCTGCTGCTCCAGCCTGCCATGGCTGACTGGAGCTTTAGAGCAACGTTCGGACAGCGAGGATGTAAGTACGGGCCCCTCCCACCATCCTCTCAACTGATCTTCACACCGCGGTTTTACTGTGGTGGTCTCGATCAGCTCCATTGAGCTGCCGGGACTGTTTTTTTATTTTTTTTATTTTATTTTAGACGCCATGATCAACTTTGATAGTAGCATCTAAGGGGTTATTGCCTGGCATCACCGCAATTAGTGATGTCCGGCATTAGCCACGGGTCCTGGCGGATGATAGCTCCTGGGATCACCATGCCCTTGTCCTGCTCTTTTTCTATAACAGTTATAGAAAGGGAGCGGGACAAGGGCATACAGGTACGCCCTTCATGCTAAAGTGGTTAACAGCTTTACACTAAGGGGTAGTTTTATCAAAACCTGTATAGGGGAACAGTGGCACAGTTGCCTATAGCAACCAATCAGATTGCTTCTTTCATTTTTCAGAGGCCTTTTAAAAAATGAAGAAAGCAAGCTGAATAGTTGCTATTGGCAACTGTGTCACGCTTTCCCTACACAGGTTTTGGTAAATCTCCCCATAACAGTGTAACTGTCATCTAATCTCTCACAACAGTGCACTAACAGTGCAACTGCCATCTAATCTTCCACAATGCACTGCTCTCTAAATTCTGATGCCTTTTGATTGAATGGTAAATAAACATACTGTATAATAATAGAGCAGTGCCGGATATATAAAGAACATTCAACAGTTAGTTGTTTAAATGGAGTTTCCCTTTAATATAGCAAACTGGAAAAAAAATTCAAAAATGTTAGAAGCAATGTGAACAGCACTGTGTGAAGTTTGACTATATAACTGACTGTTAATGTTCTGTCCTACATGTAATGGAGTGTTAAATGTTGTTTCTTGACCCTACAGTGATTAATTCTGTTTTCTCCATTTTTTGCAGTTGTTGAGACTGTGCAAGATGGGATTGATATTGAGGCTGAACAGCTGTCTTACACTGTGGAGAAGCTTTTACCTTTTACTGACTATACAATCAGTGTGTCCGCTTTTACTACAATTGGAGAAGGACCACCAACTGATATTGTCATAAGGACTAGTGAGCAAGGTACTGTTTGGTCACTGAAGGCTAGTAAAAACTTAACAACTAAGCATGAATTAACATTTCCATGTCTTTATCTTTAGTTCCCAGCTCAGTGAATAACATAAGTTATCAGAACATCAGTTCAACATCAGTCATGGTCTTCTGGGACCCTCCATTAGAACCCAATGGGATGATAACCCACTATACAGTCTATGCAATGGAATTACACACAAAAGAAGCTTTTCATGTGATCACAAGCAACACAAGCATGCTTCTAACAGGTGGGACCCTATTTGTTTTAATGGTGGAAATAGAACTGTAAAGCAATAGACATGATAAACCACTCTGCGCCACTCAACAGACAACAGCAACTGACTAATATATTATTTATAGTAGACAACATAACAGTTACAACAGATATTGGAACAACAGATGTAGATAGCCTAAATTTTAAATTTGTGAACAATGAACCTGGAAACTAGTCCTGTAACTATAAAAGGATTTCCTGGAGGAAGAAAAAAACGAAACAAAAAAAAAAAAAAAAAACGATTTCCCTATTGATCATTTCCCCATGACTGCATCAATGCTTTTTGATGATCCTTCTGTGGTCACTGCTTCTTTCTGGTTCCTGGGACGAGCCAACCTCATAGAACCTGCCTCACTTACCTAATACGGGGCCACAATGGTTATTACGCTGAGCGCTCCGGGCCCCCTGCTGGCCTCGGAGCGCTCACAGCGTGTGTCCCCAGGCAGCGCTCCGGCGTCACAGCGTGTGCATCCCCACTCTCTAGGGCACGCGTGCACTGGGACTCTTAGATCTAAAGGACCAGTGCACAGGTGATTGGTGCCTGGTCCAATGTGGTTCATTAAGGATTAAGCTTTGTGAGAGGGAGTGCTGCTTTGACTTAATTAGGCCTCACCTGTGCACTGCCTATAAGTACCGTCTCCTCCCACAGCCTCCTGCCGGATCTTTGTTGCCTTGTGCCTGAGAGAAAGCGTTCTTTGTTCATGTGTTCCCTGCCTGTTGCCCTACCAGTTGCTACTGACTACCGCCTGTGAACCGCTGTCCTGACCATTTGCTACGTCTGACTACGCCTTTGCCTGATCCTCTTGTACCTTGCCTTATCTCAGCAGCCAGAGAGGTTGAGCCGCTACTGTGTGGAACGACCTGGGGGTTACTTGCCGCAGCAAGTCCATCCCGCTTTGCGGCGGGCTCTGGTGAAAACCAGTAACTCCTTAGACTCCGTTCCCCTGGTATGGCCCACGTCATCACCTCTCTGGCACAGCGGATCCACCACCAGCACAGCGGATCCACCACCAGCCTCCGCTATCAGCCCGGATCCTGACAATGGTGTCCCACCTCAGTCAATGATTGGATGATGGAGGTAGATCCTGTCACGTGAACAAGGAGGAAATAGTGACCAGCACAGGTCTGGAAGTGTTGGTGCTGCAGCAGCAGGAAAGTGAGTATAGCTTCTAGGAATGAGCGAATCGAATCTGACGAATCCAAATTCATTACGACTTTCAGGAAAAATTTGATTCACAACGAATGCAAATATGCCGCGATTCGATTGCGCAATACACTTCATTAAAATTTAATTAGTGCGGTCCAGGCTCCAAAGCATCTAAAAAGTGTCGGATCCACATGTGAGGACAAGGGACAAGGTATCCTGGGAAGGCGGCAACAAGGGTAGGTGGGATGACCCTGAATCACATGAAGCATGCAGCCTATCAGCAGCCAGCTATCCCTGTGATGTCCCAGCCCTATATAATGGGCAGCCATCTTGCGGCCAGTGAATTACGCCTTTTATTGCAGAGAGATAGAGAGGGACAGACAGCGCTGTGTGTTACACACAGAAAAGCCTTTTTCCAGCAGCGATTCGCATCCCAGTCACATCACCGTTCTGTTACAAAGAGGGACAGAGACCAGTGTGTTGCACAGCATGTTGCACAGAACAGAACAGCTCTCTGATGACACGTGTCTCGGGAACCGCCCAGTTTAGAAGCAAATCCACATAGCAAACCTCTTCTAAACTGGGCGGTTCCCGAGACACGTGTCATCATAGAGCACTTAGACAGAAAAGAACAACCTTAACTTCAGAAGCTCGTAAGTACTGAAAGGATTAAGATTTTTTAATAGAAGTAATTTACAAATCTGTTTAAGTTTCTGGAGCCAGTTGATATATATATATATATATCTATATATATATATATATATATATATATATAAAAGTTTTTTCCTGGATAACCCCCTTTAATCCCAAATCCTGCCTAGAAGCACTGATAGGGAAGGGAGTGAGATTGAGAGAGAGAGAGAGTGCAATTTTGGGTATAGTACACAGCGACTGTGTGCTGCAGCACTGGTGTGTGCTGCTAGTGTTGTACACAAATACTTTTTTAGGTGTACTGGAGCGCATTATCCTCCCCTCATAAGTGCATACTACATACGTACATGTAAATGGGGCACTATTTTGTTCCTGTTAAAGTCTTAAAGGCCTAGATACTGTGAAAGGCCAGCCAAAAGTATACATCTACTTGTGTTCTACACAAATACTATTTTAAGGGTAGTGGAGCGTATTTTACTCCCCTCATATACGCACAAGTATGTCAGGCAGAGAAAGTGCCAAGATGTGCACAGAGGAGTGGCAGAGGCCTAAATTCATCAGGCAGAGGTCGCAGCAGATTAGGGGCAAGTGGCAGCAGGAGTTGCAGCGAGAGGCCTGAGCTCCTTGTATCTCGACCAGCAACCCATCTGCCATCATCGATTGGTTAACTCAGTCATCCACTTCATCACAAGTGACATCTGACACCCCAGTCAACAGTCAGTGGGTTCCTCAGACACAACCCTCAGTAGGCATGGCCTTTGAGCAGTCCCTGTCCTCCTGTTGCCTATGTCTTATACTGTTCCCTAACTCCACAGAAGTATCTTATGCTGTGGGTTCAGCTCCACTATTTTGTGAGGACAATCTAGAGGACAGTCAGCAGCTACTGCCCAGCCAAGAAGTGGAGGAGACATCCACCGCTTCCTCCGCTAGGCAGGCAAGTAGTGATGAGGAGAGTGGCGTGGGAGGTAGTGTTGCCAGCGTTCAGGCTCATGAAGCAGACACTGTTGAGTAACCTGAGGAGGACATCAGTGATCTGTAGACACAACTTGATGATGATGAAGCCGATTGCACTTGGGAGCCGGGTACAGAAGAGGCTTCATCATCATCATCATCATCATCAGGAGAAGAGGGTTGAAGGTTGCCCTTGAGGCAGCAGCTGAGCCAGCTAGGTGATAGCATTAATGGAAGTCAGCATGGTGGCAGAAGTGGAAAATCTGGAGCCAAACATGGCCGGGGTAGACAACCTGCTTCGCAGCAGCCTACCTTCCAGGGAAGTAGTGGAACACGGGTTCCTGGAGTAGGTGGCAGTAGCAGTCAATCAGTGCGGACTGTGTGTGGGAAAATCAGCTACTCGGCGGTGTGGCAGTTTTTCATCAAGCATCCGGAGGAGGTTAACATGACCACATGCAAGATGTGTTGGCATAAGGTAAAGCGTGGCCAGGGTCGAAATGTTGGCACCACGGCCCTGCGTCAACATATGCAGCGTCACCATAAAGCGGCCTAGGAGAACCGTGGCTCAGTTGTGGTTGTCCAGCCTGCTGCATCACCCAGTGGCACGCCGCTCCCTGTTTCAGCCAGCCAAGGCTCCCCCACCTCAGCCGAAGGGAGCTGTATGTCATACCAATCTTCTGTCGCTCCAGATGCTCCTGCTCCTCCTACTTTCTAGTCAGTCTTTCCGCCAGCAATCCATCGGCAAAGCAATGTTCAAGAGACAACAGTATGCGCCAACTCATCCAGCGGCGCAGAAGCTGAATGTGCTCCTGTCCAAGTTGCTAGTGCTGCAGTCCCTCCCTTTTCAAGTGGTGGACTCTGCACCTTTCAGAGAACTGATGGCTTTTTCCGAGCCTAGGTGGAGAGTCCCAAGCCGTCATTTCTTTGCAAAGAAGGTAGTACCAGCTCTGAACAATTTTGTGGAAAAGAAGGGGGCTAGTCCTTGAGCCTGTCGGTGTGTACCAAAGTGAACAGCAGCGCTGATGTGTGGAGGTGTAACTACGGTCAGGGTCTATACATGTCCTTTACAGCCCACTGGGTGAATGTGGTTCCTTCACAGCCACAACAGCAACTTGGACAGGTCACGCCGCATCAACCTCCACGCTCTCAGGCTATTGGTCCTGTGACAGTGTGCGGCTTCGCCTCCTCATCCTCCACTGTGTCCTCTGCCTCCACTACACGGACAAGTCTCAGGGCCCCTTTATCATTCCATGTGTCCAGGGCACGGTGGTGTCACACTGTTCTTCACATGAATTGCCTTGGCGAACGGCTTACTCCATAAAAACTGAAAATGGGAACTGAAAAATGGTGACCGACAACAGGAAGAACATCTTGTCTAAGCTGTGACAAGGAAATCTGAGCCATGCGCCCTGCATGGCACATATGTTTAATCTGGTTGTCAAACGGTTCCTGAAGTGTTCCACCATCTGAAAGACATCCTAACAATGGAAAGGAAACTTTGCATGCACTTCAGCCACTCGTACACTGCAAAGCACACCCTCCTTGAGCTGCAGCATCAGAACGGCAGCCCCCAACATAGTCTGATTTGCAACGTCCAACTATATGAACAGAGAAAAGCCATGACCGATTTCTTGATGATCCAAGCGGATAGTGTACTCCCTTGTGTAACTTCAATGTCAACCAGTGGCAGCTCATACATGACACCTGCCATTTCCTCAGGCCCTTTGAGGAAGCCACATTATTAGTCAGTCGCCAGGACCACAAGATGAACAACATCATTCCACTGCTTTATCTACTATAACACATGTTGGAAACAATGGCTGGTTGGGGCACTGGAGACATGGTGCCTATATCTCATGGCCACATGAGCCCTGTGGGGGCTGAACTGGAGGAGGAGGGGGAGGGGCACCGAAGAGCACAGTTAAGGATTTGCGAGATGGGCATTTTATCTAGTCATCTGACAGGAGAGGAGGAGCAGGAGCAGCTAGAGGGTAATGAGGAAGGCGAGACAGATGACCCAGACACACCGTGGCTGTATGCAGTGGAGATAGAGGCAGGGAGTCCCTCCAAGTCACTTGCACAAATGGCACGATGCATGCTCACTTTTTTGCATAGTGACTGCCGAATTGTTATCATTCGGCAGCAGGATGACTTCTGGCTCTCCACCCTCGCTAGTCAGTTTGCCAATGCCTATCTACTCCATCGTCCATCTTCTCACAGGTGTGACTCGGGAGGACCTCTGCGCTCACCCTCCATTGCCATGGCTGCTGGGGAGGGGTGGGGTGGCAGGAGCAGTACCAGCTCCATCAGCAGCATCCTGAGTCTACAGTCTTTGATGAGTAGCTTTCTTGACCCGCATAGTGGAGCAACTCATCAGCAGCAGGTAGACCTGGAGCAGGACCTGAACCAGCAGGTGGTGGCATACCTTGACATGACCATGCCAACACACCTTGAACATCTGCTGGACTTCTGAGCAGCCACACTTGATTTGTGGCCACAACTAGCAGAGTTTGCCCTGGAAAAGCTGTCCTGCCTGGCCAGTAGTGTGCCATCAGAGCGGGTGTTTAGTGCGGCGGGGCCATAGTAACCCCAAGGAGAACTCGTCTGTCCACGAAAAATGTGGAGAGACTGACCTTTGTGAAGATGAATCAGGCATGGATCAGCCAGGATTTCCACCCACCAATGCCTGATGCATCAGAGTAGATTGACCATGGTGCCACACCAACACTTCACAAATATGGATATTGCTAAACGTAATTAAGGCGCTGCTCCCCAGTTACAGAAATTCCTCCACATCAGACCACAAGTAAGTATTAAAACATAACTTTTAATAATAATCTTAAGATAAAATATATGGACCCCAAAGTTTTCTTGATATCAAACTAAAGGAAAGGTGTGCAAAAAACACCATGTGCCACCACCAAGTATTGATGTGATGCAAAGACCTCTAAAAGGTGGAAGGGAATAACGCATGGTCCATTGTAACCCGTGGTGGGTAAAACTTTCCCCTGTAAGGCCCTTCTCTCGCATTATTTACCCCTTAAAGGGGTACTCCGCCCCTGGCATCTTATCCCCTATCCAAAGGATAGGGGATAAGATGTTAGATCGCCGCGGTCCCGCTGCTGGGGACCCCGGGGATCGCCGCTGCGGCACCCCGCCATCATTACTGCACAGAGCGAGTTCGCTCTGAGCGTAATGACGGGCGATACAGGGGTCGGAGCAGCGTGATGTCATGGCTCCGCCCCTCATGACATCACGGCCCGTCCCCATAATGCAAGTCTATGGCAGGGGGCGTGAAGACCGTCACGCTCCCTACCATAGACTTGTATTGTCGGGTTGGGTTGTGACGTCACGAGGGGCGGAGCCGTGACGTAACGATGCTCCGGCCCCTGTATTGCCCGTCATTACGTGCAGAGCGATCTCGCTCTGCGCAGTAATGATAGCGGGGTGCTGCAGCAGCGATCCCCGGGGTCCCCAGCAGCGGGACCCCACCGATCTGACATCTTATCCCCTATCCTTTGGATAGGGGAGAAGATGTCTAGGGGCGGAGTACCCCTTTAAGGACCCGGGGTTTTTCTGTTTTTGCACTTTCATTTTTTCCTCCTTACCTTTAAAAAATCATTATCCTTTCAATTTTGCACCTAAAAATCCAAATAATAGCTTATTTTTTGCGCTACCAACTCTTCTTTGTAATGAAATTAGTCATTTTACCCAAAAATCTATGGCCAAACGCCATTTTGCTAATTTTTGCGGCTACCGTTTCAGCACTGTAAATTTTTCGGTAAAAATGACACCTTCTCTTTATTCTATGGTTCCATCCGATTAAAATGATACCCTACTTATGTAGGTTTGTTTTTGTCGCACTTTTGAAAAAAATCATAACTACATCCAGGAAAATGTATACGTTTAAAATTGTCATCTGACCCCTGTAACCTTTAAATTTTTCTGCTCATGGGATGGTATGAGAGCCCATTTTTGTATTGATCAGACTTTTTGATCGCTTTTTATAAATTTTTTCATGATATAAAAAGTGACCAAAAATACGTTATTTTGGACTTTGGAATTTTTTTGCGCGCACGCCATTGACTGTGCCGTTTAATTAAGAATATATTTTTATTATTTGGACATTTCCTGCAATACCACATATGTTTATTTTATTTTTATTTACACTTTGGTTTTTTTATGCACACATTGATATTTTAAATTGAGGGCATACATTTACACCCTGGGTCCTTAAGTGGTTAATTCCATTCTTGACAAGTGTTACTCCCTCTAAAAAGGGCGGACCCACACAGGAACCTCTCCCTAGTTCCACCTACAAACACTGCCATTTCCCAGGGTTTTTAGGTGGAAATAAAGAGTGTGGGGCCGCCCTTTTTAGGGTTAGTAACACTTGGCAAGAAGGGAATTAATAGGGAAATGGACAATACGTTGTTCCCTTCCACCTTTTCGAGGAAAGTGTTACTCTTCTTAAAAAGGGCGGCCCCACACAGGAACCATTCCCTATTTCCACCTAAAAACCTGGGAAATGGCATTGTTTGTAGGTGGAAATAGGGAGAGGTTCCTGTGCGGGGCAGCCCTTTTAGGGCGAGTAACACTTACCAAGAAGAGAATTAATAATGCAAGAGTAGGGCCATACAATGGATCATACGTTGTTCCCTTCCACCTTTTAGAGGTCTTTGCATCACATCAATACTTGGTGTTTTTTGCACACCTTTCCTTTTGTTTGTTTTCAAAAAAAACTTTTTGGTCCATATATTTTATCCTAAGCATATTATTAAACGTTTTACGTAATGCATATCCTCAATACTTACTCGTGCAAACTAACACTTTTACAAAAGAAACCGTTTTCTTCTGCCTACCTGCCTAAGCTACTATTCTGATCCTGCCACCGACCCGATGCCACACCTCTGATGCCAAGTTCTTCTTTTTTCACCCACCTCCATCACCAGGTACTGGTATTGCCACTCACTGCACCACTCTGTCACTGGGTCACTTTAAGGACTCCTGATGCTGCTGCTGCCGCCACCTCTAGGCTGTTTCATTCTGCCACCGTATGTTCTCTCATGCTGATGCCACCTCCAGGCTGTCACATACTGCCACCACATGTTCTCCTCATGCTGCCACCACCTCCAGGCTTTGTCATTTAGCCACTATATGTTCTCCTCATGCTGCCGCCAACTCCAGGCTGTGTCATTCAGCCACTATATGGTCTCTTCATACTGCCGCCAACTACAAGATTTGTCATTCAGCAACTATATGGTTTCCTCATTCTGCCGCCACCTCCACGCTGTGTCATCCAGCCACTATATGATCTCCTCATGCTTCTGCCAATTCCAAGCTGTGTCATTCAGCCACTATATGTTCTCCTCATGCTGCTGCCACCTCCACGCTGTTTCATTTAGCAACTATATCATCTCCTCATGCTTCCGCCACCTCCAGGCTGTGTCATTCAGCTACTATATGTTTTCCTCATGCTGCTGCCAACTCTAGGATGTGTCATTAAAGGGGTACTCCCATGCTTAAACATCTTATCCCCTATCCAAAGAATAGGGGATAAGATGCCTGATTGCAGGAGTCCCGCCGCTGGGGACCCCCGTGATCTTGCACACGGTACCCCATTTATAATCAGTCCCCGGAGCGTGTTCGCTCCGGGTCTGATTACCAGCGACCACAGGGCCGACGCCGTGTGACGTCACGCCTCCTCCCCATGTGATGTCACGCCTCCGCCCCATGTGACGTCACGCTCTGCCCCTCAATGCAAGCCTATGGGAGGGGTGTGACAGCTATCACGCCCCCTCCCATAGGCTTGCATTGAGGGGCGGAGCGTGATGTCACACTCCATCGGCCCTGTGGTCGCCGGTAATCGGACCCAGAGCGAACATGCTCCGGGGACTGATTATAAACAGAGTGCCGTGTGCAAGATCACGGGGGTCCCCAGCGGCGGGACTCCTGCGATCAGGCATCTTATCCCGTATCCTTTGGATATGGGATAAGATGTTTAAGCACCGGAATACCCCTTTAAGCCACTATATGATTTCCTCATGCTGCCGCCATCTCCAGGCTGTGTCATTCAGCCACTATATGGTCTCCTAATGCTGCCGCCAACTCCAGGCTGTGTCATTTAGCCACTATATGGTCTCCTCATACTGCTGCCACCTCCACGTTGTCTCATTTAGCCACTATATGCTGCCGCCAACTCCAGGCTTTTTCATTCAGGCACTATGTGGTCTACTCATACTGCCGCTAACTCCAGGCTGTTTCATTCAGCCACTATATGTTCTCCTCATGCTGCCACCACCTACACGCTGTGTCATTCAGCCACTATATGGTCTCCTCATACTGATGCCACCTCCAGGCTCTGTCATTGTGCCACTCAGCGACAGAAATTCTAATAGCAATGCTGCTGATCTGCATGTCATACTGAATAACAGTATTATTTCACTAACCCAGCACCCACTCTATGCATGTTACAGCAAAGCAAAGTGTTCTACAGCCCTATTGAGGCTCCCTGTAGGCCAGAAACAGCCGTTTTTAATAGCGATTCGCCGCAAATAAATTTGTACCGAAACAAATTTTTGGGGAAAATACGGCGAATCGTCCGAATAGAATTTAACCCTTTTAACCTCTATCTTTGGTAAAATATTTGAAGGTTTTCTAAGAAATGCTAAACTAGAGCATCTAAATGAAAGTACAATGAAACCTTTTCTGAAACCATGTCTTTGAGAAGACCATCCCCTTATCCAGACCAGATATTCAGATTTTCATTTCCACATTTATTAAGAATGGTTGTCTCAAAGAGGTTTTACTATAACCATACATACAGCATTTACATGGGTTTATGAGCTATTGTTCTTGTCAAACTAATATGATTAGCTTCTAAAAGAATCAGGTTGTGATGTTGTGTATCTGGACTTTTCAACGTATTGAGACTTTGCCAAAGAATAGGTTAGTAACCACCAAAACTACCTAAAATGATAATGTTGGGGCAAGGGGAAAATATGTGTTATAATGCAGTCACACATTGATTGTGCCTTCCGTAGCATATACATGTCGGCAACCTGTCCAAATAGGATGCCAATATATGCAAGCATAGACATGCAAGGGTCCTAAAGACTTTGTTGTCATGGCTATTAAAGGGGTACTCTGGTGCTTACACATCTTATCCCCTATCCAAACGATAGGGGATAAGATGCCTGATCGCGGGAGTCCCGCAGCTTGGGATGCCCGGGATCATGCACGGGGCACCCCGTTTGTAATCAGTCCCCGGAGCATGTTCCATCCGGGTCTGATCACGGTCGACCGTGACGTCACATGCCGCCGGCCCAGCGGTCACCGGTAATCAGTCCCGGAGCGAACGCGCTCCGTGGACTGATTACAAATGGGGTGCCGCGTGCATGATCCCGGGCGTTCCCAGCTGCGGGACTCCCGTGATCAGGCATCTTATCCCCTATCCTTTGGATAGGGGATGAGATGCCTAAGCACCGGAGTACCCCTTTAAGCCATAAGCTAAAGACCAGTTTGAAAATTTCAGGTTTTAGTAAATCTGCCCCATAATGTATTTTCTATGTTTTTTTCATTGGACTGCAGCTAACCCTACTCTTTTTATTGTGGTGTCTTTAAAAGTGCATGTTAATTAGATTAAAGATATATATTACAATTTTATTTAATTTTTGTTAAAATGAATGTTATAATGTTTTTATTAAGAAGGATTACTTCTATAAAGCACAAAGTTCACAGCAAAAATCTTTATATATGTGCCTAAAATATTTATATGCTGTAGGATTTTCTTCAAAGCTACTTAATATTTTCGTCTACAATATCTTACATTATAGATTATGATGATTATAAACAGTGTAGTTCCTCTAATTTTTTTAAATAATATATCTCACTGAAAGCAGTGGGAGTAGGTCACCAATCTTTTATCACAACTTGACAAATGTCTACGAAAAGGTAAAAATGTACAAATGTAGATAGACTTTGAATGTGAAAAATGTGCAGATGCTGCTATCCAGTATTATAATGAAAGTAGCCCTTTTTACCTGTTTCAACTAGTAATCTGTATAGAGTAAGCTGCAATACTAGAGAAAAGACTGATATAGGCCCATATTTATCAATCAACCTAAAACCCTAATTTTCTGGTTTTTCTCATAGCAACCAATCGCAGCTCAGCTGATTGGTTGCTATGGGAAAACTAGACAATTAGGGTTCCAGGCTAATTGATAAATCTGGGCAATAGTTTCTAGTCTAGGAATAAGCATTAACAGTTTTGAGGTGTTTATTTAAAGTGACATTCCAGCCATTAAAGGGTTGTTTGGGGGATATATTTTTTATTGGACTCAAAATCAATGTGAAAGCATTCTCATCTGCCCCGATCCCCTGTGACTGCTGTTTTGACTGTTCTGTGTACCTGCTTCTCACTGCTGCTTCACACTTCCTCTGACTTGTTTTTCCACTTTGTCAGTCAATGGTTGAAATGGGGACTTGCCTCAGCCAAAAATTTACTTAGTGGACATTTCCTGCAGAATTAAACATGTCAGAGGAAGTAAGGAGCATTGGTTATGAGTTTTTATTTTTTATTTTTCTAGAACATCCCCAATTTCAATAAAAAAATGAATAAATTGTATGCCCAGAATAACCTTTTAACATTTAGGACCAGAACATCTTTAACCCTTTAACTATCCTTGTCATGGCACCTTTCTTGTCGCCAGGCAGCATGATCCTTGTACAATACCCTGATACTACATTGGAAGTCCTCTAGACTTTAATTGCAATACCCTTGCAGTGCAAGTTTATGGGACTTTCGCAACCCTGTATACCCCTTGCTTTAACAGCATGTGGATCCTGCCACCTATTAAAGGATACCTTTCATCAAAAAAAACTTTTGATATATTATAGATTAATGTATGCAGAATAACTTTCCAAAAGCATGTTATTAAAAAATATGCTTCTTTCTTTTTAATTTTCCACTTTAAAAAAAATGACCACTAGGGGTGCAGCTGGAACACAGACAAACTCACCTGCTCACTGCCAGGGAGCAGTGGTGAGCTTGTCTGTGTCCCGGATGCAGTCAGAGATTTAGGACTCCTGCATGAGTCTGAAATCTATAAAAAAGGACTGGTAGGGAGACCCCTAGTGGTCATTTTTTCAAAATGGAAAATTAAAAAGAAAGAAGCATATTTTTTAATAACATACTATTGGAAAGTTATTCTGCATACATTAATCTATAATATATCAAACTTTTTTTTATGAAAGGTACCCTTTAAAGATGACAGCAGCGTCTAGACAGTTTGACGTTGCACCATTGGTGGTGCTGGGTTCAAGTCAAAATAAATAAAATGAGGTTGATTCCACAAGTCCACCATTCTTTTAATGGGCACTGTCAGATCCAAATACTTTTTATATGTTGTTACTGATGAAAATTAAAAGACCTTTTGTAATATGGTTGTTTACAAAGTTTTCAATATTTAATTAAGAAAACGGCTCCTGAAAATACCACACTATGGGTTCCCATTAGAGATGAGCGAAGTAACAATGATTCGATTTGTCACGAACTTCTCGGCTCGGCGGTTGCTGACTTTAGCCTGCATAAATTAGTTCCGCTTTCAGGGGCTCTGGTGGGCTGGAGACTCTCTCCTAGAACTGTATCCACCTTTTCCAGCCCAACGGGGCACCTGAAAGCTGAACTAATTTATGCAGGCTAAAGTCAGCAACCACCGAGCCGAGAAGTTTGTGACGAATCGAATCACTGTATCTTCGCTTATCTCTAGTCCCCATGCCTACTGGGACACTAACCACTCCTGCAGCAGCATTGGGCTTGTCCATGAGTCATGGGCAAGAGATGACTCATTGACAAGGCTGCATCAGCAGACACACCAATCACCTCCCACCACCACAAAGGAGGAACATGCCTCCTTCCCCTGATTTCTAACACTGTGGTATAATAAAAAGCAGTATTTTTATAATAAATATAGGCATAAATTAGACATACATGGCCAGGATTAAGTACTAAGTAACATATAATTTTTTTTGTGGTATCTGACAGGTACGCTTTCATTCAGATTTGTCACAAATATGTAGTACAAACCACATCTATTATTACAGATGAAAATAAAATAATAATAATATACATTTATGCAGGGAGAAGTAAGTAATTGTATGAAGCATTATTAATATTAAAAGCATAATTAAGAAGATAAATAAAAAACAGAAAACATCTGTCTGTTATACTGAGGAACATTTATAGTAAAATGAGTGATAAATTGATTAATTTTAGGCTTAAAGAAGTATATGGACTACAAGGTGCGTGCTACAGCTTCAAACTCAGCAGGCGAGAGTGCTGTCTCAGAAGAAAATGATATTTTTGTACGAACTCTTGAGGATGGTAAGTATAAATATTACAGATTGGAAAAAAGAAACAACATCTATTTTCCCTTTCCTACTTTTTAGAATGCAAGGTTACACAGTAAACATTGTCATTTCGATGTCACTGTACAGATGAAAAACATACAGGTGCATCGCTAAATAGGCAATAAAATATATGCTTAGGTAAAATTCCACTGGACTAGGGCATTGACAAGGGGTTAACTACCTAGTCTGACTAAGCTCCACCCCTTTGTAAATTAATACACCCCCCCCACCCCAAATAATGTCACATCACTGTGAATGCATTTTGCTGGCCAGCCATTTTATTAAACAAAACACATATATAAATGAAAAAAACATTCATCACCCAGCTCAAGGCTTCCTCAGTTTTACATAAATAAATTATGCAGCCATCATATACTTTAAAACAATAATAACCAATTGTAATAATACAGGAATAGTTGTCCAGGAATACAAAATCAGAGCTAAGGTTGTATGTGGTATTATGAATTGACTCTATTCAATTCAGTGGAACTGGGCTGCAACACCAGACACAACCTAGGGACAAATGTAGTGTTGTTTTTTCTTTTTCTTTTGAACTCTTTATTCTTGATTACCCCTTTAACCCCAATCCTTTAATATTGCACATAAAACTGGGTGCATCTTGTCCTCCACCCCCTTCTATACTTTTTTAATGTCTGCTGTACCAGAAATGACCAGGAATCAGTGTCCTGCAACCCTCGTAACCTTAACCAAAGGCTTCCTCAGCTGTAAAGGGACTAGTTTTAATAACCGGCTAACCGTTTTCCTTACATGGGCCCACTAACAACAATCAATGTATATTTGTATTGATGCCCACCACCCCCCAACCTGCTTCGACAATCCTCCCACACATTCCAGATCTGCTTATAAGCTGCCTGTGTACCTGGTACCAAAGAATCATTTGACGAAACTCTTACTGCTCCAAGAAGAGATCCAACAATTCCGAGAGGCGTGCTCCACCACACTCCACTACTCCTGGCACCAGCTGCCAAAACATCTCGGATTACAAATGAGGCAAATTAAGTCATTATCTTCAGGTATATGCCCACCATGCAAGCATTTAGGGATCTACAGTACAATAATAAATAATGTTTCACATGCCCCACTGGTGGTGAGGATGCCTTCACTACTCCCATACTGTCACAATATAGATGCTTACTGTCCCTGAACTGTCACCCAAATGGTCACCAAACTTACTGTGGAAAACTGTTTAAACAAAGCCAGGTTACGCTTTCACCTTTCCTGCTTCCATATTTTCAGCCTTAGTTTCTGCACACCAGCAACCCTGACAAAAGGCCCCAAAACTAAAAGAAAAATATAAAGCTCAAAATTGACTTCCTTAAATGCCTCTGACATCTAGAATGGACTCTGCCTACATCACCTGCACCAACCTTCTGTAAAAATCTCAGCCTATCAGCACAAAGCATCAATCAAAATTTTGGTTACCTAACAAAGACTGTAGGTCATCCAGTGAATTTTTTTTTACTCAGAAGAGCTTGCTGGTCACAGACGACTTTTCCGATATTCTCGCTTAATGAAAGTGGCCTAAATACCCTAAAATACCTTCATTTTAATAGGAGATAAAAATCAATGAGATACTAAAAAGAGCCCAACAAGTCCTCTTTTATTCCATAGGAGGCTGTGCCAGCAAGGCCCAACTCTACAAGTGCCAGCCACATCCAGAACCCTGACCTTTGGATCCATTTATGTTGTTAAAGGGGTATTCCAATAAAAAAACTTTTTTTTTTCATATCAACTGGCTCCAGAAAGTTAAACAGATTTGTAAATTACTTCTATTAAAAAACTATAATCCTTACAGTACTTATCAGCTGCTGAAGTTGCGTTGTTCTTTTCTGTCTGACAACAGTGCTCTCTGCTGACACCTCTGTCTGTCTCAGGAACTGTCCAGAGCAGGAAAGGTTTGCTATGGGGATTTGCTCCTACTTTGGACAGTTCCTGAGACAGACAGAGGAGTCAGCAGAGAGCACTGTTGTCAGACAGAAAAGAACAACTCAACATCAGCAGCTGATAAGTACTGGAAGGATTACGATTTTTTTTTTAATAGAATTAATGTATAAATCTGTTTAACTTTCTGGAGCCAGTTGATATGAAAAAAAAATGTTTTTTTTACTGGAATACCTCTTTAATATAAAATTGACAGCGACAGCCTTCCATGCAAGGACACACATGCTTAAAGGTAGTCACATTTATCTAGAGGTCACAACCATTGCATTACATGATTGTCAGTCACATAGTCCTGTTACTGTACAGTAATGGTAATAGTCAGCCGCTGTACCTTTATTAAATAGTAGTCACAGACAAAAGTCACAGGCCCCCCACTCCAATATTACTAGATGACAGTCCTGTCAAAAGTTGTATAACTATGTTGATTGTAAAAATGTAGGGAGTTTGCTATTAGCTATGGTGTAAGAAAATTGATGCATGTAAATGTCATTTCTTTACTTAGATGGTAATATTTGAATAATCTATCTTCTTTTAGCACCAGGATCACCACCTCAGAATCTGGTTTCAGCTGGTGTTAATGCAACTACTATCAATTTGGAGTGGTCAGCACCCGCAGAACCTAATGGCATCATTACACACTATGAAATAATCTACACAAATTCAACAACCATACTTGCTCAAAACACAACATCAACCATCTTCACCATAACTGATTTAAACCCAAATACTCTTTATAGGATTTCTATTCGAGCTTACACCCAGTTTGGACATGGAAACCAATCGACACCAATACTCTCAGCAAAGACATCTGAAACTGGTATGTGTAAATGTTCTCAACCTCTTCAGGACCAAGTATATTTTGGTATTCAATAAGGTCTGTCAAAAGATTTATGCTGCTTTGGCTGTGGGCAGCTTAAAATCCCAACAGTCTTTCTTGTTACTAACAACTATGTTTTGCTCTGAAACACTTTGCGGGAAGTTGTGAGGAGGTAGACTCTCTGGCTTTGTTTTAGTAACAAGGGAGCCTGTCCAAATTATATGCTCTCTGTGGTTCAAACAGCAGGAATCTTAAAGGGTACCTCTCATCAAAAAAACTTTTGATATATTTTAGATTAATGAATGTTGAATAACTTTCCAATAGCATGTTAATGAAAAATATGCATCTTTCTATTGTATTTTTCCCGATCAGTCCTGTCAGCAAGCATTTCTGACTCATGCTGGAGTCCTAAACACTCAGAGCTGCCAGCCTGCTTTGTTCACAGCCAAACAGGCTGTGAACAAAGCAGGCTGGCAGCTATGAGTGTTCTCCTTTGTGAACAAAGCAGACTGGCAGCTCGTAGTGTTTAGGACTCCAGCACGAGTCTGAAATACTTGCTGCCAGGACTGGTAGGGAGACCCCTAGTGGTCATTTCTTCAAAGTGGAAAATTAAATAGAAAGAAGCATATTTTTTAATAACATGCAATTGTAAAGTTATTCTGCATACATTAATCTATAATATATCAAAAGTTTTTTTGATTAGAGGTACCCTTTAAGAAACTAAATTTAAGGAACATAGAAATATTATATTTTTAGTTACTGCATTCAGAGAGCCATGTTTTTATAGAATGAGTATTTGTCAATGGCACCATAATAGCACATAAATATTGATTAACACTTTCAACTGTCTTGGGGGAAATAAAAAAAACAACTGAAATTCCACCATTTCTTTCTGTTTCAAATTAATAAAATTAATGTCATTCACTTTAAGTAACATACTACCTTAGTCTAGTGGTTGGTACAAGTACACTGATCCTCTTTTTGCATTTTTTACATATATATAAGCATTTATCCACTTATCACATCTTTTGTACGGCCAATAAGATGATCCTTAGCACAAAGATCTTTCACCACAGATGTGAACAGAGAGCCTAAATGCTGCCAAGACAGATATTATAGGCCTATGAGTCCTGCTGACCCTGCACACACTTTGTTGATAATTTTCTTAGACTTCGTGAAGAGAATGATTGCAGTCACACTGCATAGCCAGAAAAAAAGCAGAATTCTGAATTTCTAGAAGTTTTTATTTGTCGAGAGATTTGTAATGGATTATCAATGTAAAAATAAGTTGGTACTATGTGGTGCTGATCGCATTGCTAAATAAATATTTTCTATTTGTATTCACTTATTTATTTGTCATTTTCAGCTCCAAGCAGTCCACCGTATGATTTGCTGTACCGGAACTTATCGTCCACTAGAGTGTTGCTGACATGGCAGCCACCTATTTACGCTAATGGAATTATACAATTTTATAAAATTAACTACTGGAATTCTTCTCACTCTCTGACAACAAATAGTAATGATTCCCTGATCGTTTTGTCAGATCTTAAAAAATATTCCAAATATCAAGTGGTTGTATCAGGTCACACAATACATGGAGATGGAAATCAAACCAGTGAAATCCTATACATGACCACTATGGAAGATGGTAAGTTCAAATAGCTCTGTAAGTCAACATGTAGAAGTGAGTGGAAAGCCTCTTCATAATAATGGTCATTGTTACTCTACAGCTAAATACTATATTACTGTTCTTTGTTAACAATGGTTACTATTTTATCATTTATGTTATTTTTATTGAAATAAAGCACCTAATATAGGGCTGAAAAATATTAAATATGGATTTTTTTTGGCATTAAAGGGGTATTCCAGGCAAAAACTTTGTGTTTATATATATATATATATATATATATATATATATATATATATTAATATATCAACTGGCTCCAGAAAGTTAAACAGATTTGTAAATTACTTCTATTAAAAAATCTTAATCTTTCAGTACTTATGAGCTTCTGAAGTTAAGGTTGTTCTTTTCTGTCTAAGTCCTCTCTGATGACACCTGTCTCGGGAAACGCCCAGTTTAGAAGCAAATCCCCATAGCAAACCTCTTCTAAACTGGCCGTTTCCTGAGACAGGTGTCATCAGAGAGCACTTAGACAGAAAAGAACAACCTTAACTTCAGAAGCTCAAAAGTACTGAAAGGATTAAGATTTTTTAATAGAAGTAGTTTATATATATAAAAAAAAGTTTTTGCCTGGAATAACCCTTTAATGCCAAAAAAAAAATCCATATTTAATATTTATATTATAAATGATAAAATAGTAACCATTGTTAACAAAGAACAGACATAAAGTATTTAGCTGTAGAGTAACAATGACCATTATTATGAACATATATATAAAAGTTTTTGCCTGGAATACCCCTTTAAACCTTTAATGAAATACCTCTCAGAAATGTTACATCCTGTTAAATTGTATATATATATATATATATATATATATATATATATATATATATATACAATAGTAAAGTTTAAGCCTATTCTGAGGTATTCAAACAATTAGGAAAATTCAATTGATTAACCACTGCATCAGTTGTTTTTGCTCTTGTATAGCTCTAAAAAAAGATCAATGGAGCGAGAGCTCCACTGAGACTAGTTTCACGTCAAATGAAGCTTCTTCCTGTCAGGTGTATGTCAATCTGTGATAGGTAAGTTACTTATATACAGCAGTATAACAAAGAAACCAGTGAAAAAAAAGGGGAAAAAAATCCCCAAAACCACACATGTATAGTGAATGGTTAAAAACAAATAAATACCACATAGATAAAAATGACTTAAAAGAAAAGGAGAGAAGTCGTTCCTTTCTTAAAGCCTCAATGGGCCCAAAGCTTTCAGCTTCATTATCCATAATGTCTCCCTTTGGAGTAATTCAGAGTGACAATCAACCCCTATTGGAACATCTGTCATCTACTCTATGCCGGCAAATTTAAATTCTTTAGGATCGCAGTTGTGTCGCTCGCTCATATGGTTAACAAAGCGAGTGGCTCCTTTGCTGGTACGGAGCGAGTACAGGTGTTCTCTGATCCGAGTGCACAGTTTTCTTTTCGTTTTTCCTACATAATAGTAGCCACAAGAACATATAAGAGTAGAAACCACGAAATAACCTGGTTGACAAAAAATATTTTCTCCACCAAGAAGGAAGTTTCTTTTCGCTAGAGTGTAACAACAATATTTACACTGTTTACATGGAAAATTGACTCTCGGATTATATTTTTACAACCAGTTTCTCTCTCTCTCTCTCTCTTCTCTGTCCTCTTTTTTTCATTTTTAATAATATCACCAATAGTTTTTGTGCGTCTAATTTTTCTATTCCAAACCTTGAAGGTCGAGATAATGTTAAAAAATGTACCAGATATTGAGGATACTACGCTTAAGATGGTTATTCATATTGGTATTGGCAAATTTGTTTTGTTTCTTTGGTTTAAGTAAATCTCTTATATCTCTAGTTTGAGCTTTTTGGTATGCTTTCTCTATGATTTTGTGAGGTACCCTTGGTTCTTGAGCCTGCCATTTAATTCTGCAACTTGTTTTTCATAATTAGATGGGTCACTGTTAACTCTTTTTAATCTTTTAAGCATTTGGCAAAATTTTGCTCAAAGACAGAAAGGAAAATGTTAGCATATGTACATGATATAGTCATGCCCATAGCTGTGCCATGGACCTGCCTATACCACTGACCATTGTGCAGAAAGGTATTGTTCCTGAGAACAAAGAACAAGGCTTCTGCAATGAACTGAATGTAATCCTGAGATTTGTCTAAATTAGACAGAAAAACCTTCATCGCCTGTACACCCACATCGTTTGGGATGCGGGAGCATAGGGATTCAACATTTATAGACACCAATTTATAAGATTCCTGCCAGGTAAATCTCTCAAAAGCAGTTACCAATTTGCCTGTGTCCTTAAGTAGAGTGGGTATTCCCTTCAGTAGAGTAGAGTGGGTATTCCCTTCAGGCCACTCTAAGTAGCTGGATAGTGCCTCAGTGACAGCAGCTATACCAGCTACAATGGGACTACCTGTAGGCTTTTCAATACATTTATGGACTTTGGGTAACATATACCATTTCACTGGCTTGGGGTTATCTGGAATAAGTTTGAGGGCCATTTTTTCTGACAGCATTCCTTTTTCTACTTGTCATCTCAGAAATGTTTGGAGGCAATCAATAATAAGCATGGTAGGATTAGCTGTGAGCTTCTCATATGTAATGCTGTCATTTAGATGTCGATCAACAATAGTGGCACCACCCTTGTCTGCTTTTGTGATGTGTAATTTTTTTTGAGAACCCAGCCATTTTATGGCACCTCTTTCTTTCGTGGTAATGTTAAAATTTAGAGGAGGATAAAACAGTGATTGAACATCTCTCAAGACCGTATTATGGAAAATATCTAATGAACTGCCTGGGGGTGTCGGCGGATTAAAAGGGGACTTGTTTCTCCCATTGAAAAAAGAAAAATTTACTTCTGCTATGTGAGATGTAAATGATGTGTCATCCATTAATTCTTGGAGGATATCGACATATTTTTGTTCTTCTGTAGTGAACTCTTTGACCACTTGGAATCCCAATTTATTAACATTACATGTATTCTCACCCTCATACTTTTTTAATGTGCCAACATTTTTATTCTAGTTTTTTTCTGCTTGTGAATTTTTTTTAATTAATTTTTCTGACAGCCTTGTATAAGTCTATTTCAAAATGCTCAGTCCTAAAGGGTTGATTAATCCCAAAATGTTGTCCCTTAGAGAAGGACGAGATGCAATCACTATTCAAGACAGTGTCAGATGAATTAATGACATTATCTGGGATTGATGTTAATTCCTCCATGTTACTCCTTTCCTCTTTTTGGGTCCTTTCCACATGTTGCATTTTTTGCCCTCTCCCTCTCCTAATGCGTTTCCTAAAGGGCATGGCGGTTGTGCTGGAGGTGTAGCTGTGGAGTTTTTTGGTGTCATTTTTGTATTACATGGTTCATCTATAGAGCTCAACTCTGATTCTGTGGTTAAAAAGTCATTTGTTTTTTTCTTTTTTGTTTGACCTTGCATTTTGTTGTAGTTTTTATTGTTTCTCCCAGATCTATAAGGTTTTGTTGGATTTTTCCAAGACAAAATATGTCTGCTTTCAAAGTCTTTTTTATCCCTTATATTTATCCCTTTTTTGCTCTTTTATTTCTATTTGTTCGGAGGAAAGTTTGTCCTCAAGGGGTTTCATAGTAAATAAGTATTTTTCTTCTGTCAAACGTGTCCTCAATTCCACTTTTGCTTTACACAATTCTTTTGTAGTGTGTTCATATTCAGATAGATTTTTCTGTAACATTAATGCTGTAAAACTCTTGAATGTTCAAATATGCATTTTCTCAGTCTGTGATGAATTATGGATCATCAAGAAATTGCGAAGGAGCTTTGTAAGCTCTAAGGTCTTGGGGTACTCTTCGACTCTCAACATGAGCAGTAAGGGATTTATTTGTCCAGTGTAGACGCATTTCTTTTTCCGCAAGTGTATTGATGTGATATTCAAGATTTTTAGAACTGAGAAGAGATAATTCATCTTTAAAGTCACAAGACAAAAAGTACGCCCCCGCATCTGCTCTACCCACTGATATAGTGGTATCTGTAGTAACCCTTTCTGGTTCAGTCTCCATTAGAGACAATGATGGTGTCTCCGATTGCGTGCTCATGTTGAGTTCTGAACAAAGTCCATTTGTAAAGAACAAATTATTAGATGAACCATGTAATACAAAAATGACAGCAAAAAACTCCACAGCTACACCACAACCGCCATGCCCTTTAGGAAATGCATTAGGAAAGGGAGAGGGCAAAAAATGCAACATGTGGAAAGGACCCAAAAAGAGGAAAGGAGTAACATGGAGGAATTAACATCAATCCTGGATAATGTCATTAATTGATCTGACTGTCCTGAATAGTAATTGCATCTCGGCCCTCTCTAAGGGACTACATTTTGGAATTAATCAACCCTTTAGGACTGAGCATTTTGAAATTGACTTATACAAAGCTGTCAGAAAAATGAATAAAAAATATTTTTTTACACAAGAAGAAAAAAACAAAAATGTAAATGTTGACACATTAAAAATGCATGAGATTGAGATTCCATGTAATGTTAATAAATTGGGATTCCGAGTGGTCAAAGAGTTCACTACAGAAGAACAAAAATGTGTCGATATCCTCCAAGAATTAATGGATGACACACCATATACATCTCACATGGAGGAAAATGCTTTTTTTTTTCAAAGGGGGAAACAAGTCCCCTTTTAATCTGCCAATACCCCCAGGCAGTTCAATAGATCTTTTCTATGATGCAGTCTTGAGAGATGTTCAATCACTGTTTTATCCCCCTCTAAATTTTAACATTACCAAGAAAGAAAGAGATGCCATAAAACGGCTTGGTTCTCAAAAACAATTACACATCACAAAAGTAGACAAGGGTGGTTCCACTGTTGTGTGGACCACGTTTGCATACAATCTTGAGATTGATCAACATCTAAACACATGAGCAGCTCACAGCTAATCCTACCATGCTTATTATTGATAGCCTCAGAACAAGGAATGCTGTCAGAAAAAATGTCCCTCAAACTAATTCCAGATAACCCCAACCCGCAAGATGGTATATGTTACCCACAGTCCCTAAATGTATTGAAAAGCCTACAGGATGTCCCATTGTAGCTGGTATAGGTGCCGTCACTGAGGCACTATCCAGCTACTTAGAGTGGCTATTAGCCCCTTTCCTGAAGGGAATACCCACTCTACTTAAGGACACAGGCAAATTGTTTACTGCTTTTGAGAGATTTACCTGGCAGGAATCTTATAAATTGGTGTCTATAAATGTCGAATCCCTATACACCCGCATCCCACACGTTGCGGGTGTTCAGGCGATGAAGGTTTTTCTTTCTAATTTAGACACATTTCAGGATTACATTCAGTTCATTGAAGAAGCCTTGTTCTTTGTTCTCAGGAACAATACCTTTCTGCACAATGGTCAGTGGTATAGGCAGGCCCATGGCACAGCCATGGGGCACACCTATATCATGTAAATATGCTAACATTTTCCTTTCTGTCTTTGAGCAAAATGTTGTCTTTATCTCTAGGAACCCATTCACATGGCATATTAAATGTTATTTAAGGTGTGTAGATGACATACTGTTAGTCTGGGACGGTACTGATGTTGATTTCACTGATTTTGTTACATACCTGAACACTACAAATGATGTAAATATGCTTTTCACCAGCCGATTTGGTGGTACCTCACTAGAATTATTAGATTTGAAGAAAAGTCGGTAGCACTCCAAAATGATGAAGAAAAGTGATGTTTATTCACTCCCCAATGAAGCTACATTTCGGCAACCTCACATTGCCATTTTCAACTTGAAGTTGCCGAAACGTAGCTTCATTGGGGAGTGAATAAACATCACTTTTCTTCACCATTTTGGAGTGCCACCAACTTTTCTGCAAGTATATTCCTTGGATCCCTGACCAGAATCAACAGCAGGAGGCACCCTTTCACAACCTTTAAGGAGTGCTACCATCTCTACCTATATAGATTTTTTAGATGTTAGATTAACTCTAAAAGATGGTGAACTAGTTACATCAGGTTTTCGTAAAAGTATTGCACTTTTACACTATGACAGTTCCCACCTTCAATACTTTTAAAATAATATTCTATATAGCCAAATGCTGAGTTTAAAAAGAGTTAAGTGACCTATCTAACTACGAAAAACAAGTTGTAGAATTAAATAGGCTCAAGAACCAAGGGCACCCTCACAAAATCATAGAGAATGCATAAGAAGAGCTCAAACTCTTAAACCAAAGAAACAAAACCAAAAACAAAAAGAGGATCGTTGCGTCTTTTCATTTGCCAATACCAATATGAATAACCATCTTAAGCCTAGTATCCTCAATAACTGGTACATTTTTTAACATGACCCCGACCTTTTAAGGTTTGGCAGAGAAAAGACCAATTATTACATTTAGACGCACAAAAACTATTGGTGATATGATTAAAAATGAAAAAAAAGAGGAAAGAGAAGAAAGAGAAAAACTGGTTGGAAAGATATAATCCAAGAGGCAATTTTCCATGTAAACAGTGTAAATATTGTTATTACAATCTAGCGAAAAGAAATCTCATTATTGGTGGAAAAAATATTTTTGCCAACCAGTTTATTTCGTGCCCGACATCTTTCGTGGTTTATACTCTTATATGTTCTTGTGGCTACTATTATTTAGGTAAAATGAAAAGAAAACTGTGCACTCGGATCAGAGAACACCTGTACTCGCTCCGTACCGGTAAAGGAGCCACTCGCTTTGTTAACCATATGAGCGAGTAACACAACTGTGATCCTAAAGAATTAAAATTTGCTGGCATAGAGCGGATTACAGATGTTCCAATAGGGGTTGATCGTCACTCTGAATTACTCCAAAGGGAGACATTATGGATAATGAAGCTGAAAGCTTTGGGCCCATTGGGGCTTAATGAAAGGAATGACTTCTCCCCTTTTCTTTAAAGTCATTTTTATCTGTGTGGTATTTATTTATTTTTAACCATTCACTATACACGTGCGGTTTTTGAAATGTTTCTCCCTTTTTTTCACAGGTTGCTTTGTTACACTGCTGTATGTAAGTAACTTACCTATCACAGATTGACGCACACCTGACAGGAAGAAGAGTCATTTGATGCAAAACTAGTCTCAGTGGTACGCCCCCAGCCAAGGAGAACGGCGTCTCTCCGCTCCGAGGTCCACTGTTTGACATACGAATGAGTGCAGCACACACTTTTATGTTCTTCTATTGCTTATTACAGGGTTGTGGACTTACTTCCCTTCATGTGCTAGCACCTCGTGTACTGACCTCATTTACATTTGCGAGTATCTTCTTACCCTGGTTTCTAACCATTCGGTGTCATATACATTGCCTGTATGGTCATTTTTATATTTTTTATTTTATTTTTGTTCTTAAAAAAAAAAAAGGCTTGGGCCCAATAGTGATAGAATGCACAATAACTGCAGGCTCCTATTAAATTTTAGTGTAATAACAGTATTCTGTATTGTAACTGTTTTTTGCCCTTAATGCAAGTTAAACACAATCTTCCCACACCCAGGATTATATGTAAAAAGCACACGTTTTTTTTTTTAATTTCTGTTTATATGGTAGGGTCCCATACAGCACATCCACAGTGCATTCGTACGTATTTGTTCAGATGGCACTGTAGGACTAGTGATAGCGTTTATGATTTTGGCAAAGAAAAAATGTTTCTTTAAATCATATGAAACATAAGAGTCATTCATAAATAATGGCATAGTGTGGAAATCAATGTTGTGAGTGCTGAATCAATGGTGTGCATATGCACTGTGGCAGCGGTATGTGGACGAAACCATGCCTGAGTGCAGTGATCAGTAATCCAGCAACACTGCATGGCCATAGTATCATTTGGATGCGTGAACCACATTAGAATTACCCTAACACTGCATTTTCATGCTGGAGAATATAGCTATCACTACTAAGCAACAGCAAGTATCACTTCTCATAGATCACCACTATTTTCAGCAAGTAAATTGGTCATTGTGTCCACTCTATTAAAATCACACATCTAGGAGTGGATTGCACTTGCTTTGGCCTTTAGAACCGCAGCCATTAATCGTGGCATAGATTCTAATAGGTGTTGAAATAGCTTTGCAGAAATATTGGCCCGGGTTGACAGAATAGCTTCTCTAAGTTGTCATACAATTGAATAAGGTACGGTCCTGATCTAAACAGTCTGTTCTACCTTATCCCAGATATGCTCTCTTGGCTTAAAGCGGTACTCCTCCCCTAGACATCTTATCCCCTATCCAAGGATAGGGGATAAGAGGTCTGATCGCGGGGGTCCCTCTGCTGAAGCCGGTTTGCTCCGTGCCTGATGACTCACAATGCAGGGGCCATCACGCCGCCTCCCATAGACTTGCATTAAAGTGGAGGGGTGTGATGTCATGAGGGGGCAGGGCCGTGACGTCACAAACTGCAAGCCCCTGCATCGTGAGTCATCGGGCATGGAGAAAACTTCGGCTCTGTTCTGCAGATGACTAGGGGCTGCAGGAGAGATCGTGAGGGTCCCCAGCGGTTGAACCCCCTTGATCAGACATCTTATCCCCTATCCTTGGATAGGGGATAAGATGTCTAGGGGCAGAGTACCCCTTTAAGATCTGGAAAGTCATGTGCTTGGAATCAGTCCATGGTAAACAACACTGGCTAAAATTACCATTAATAACAATTTCAAATTGTGGTAGGAGGTGTGATGAGGGCAGATGGCATTAACCTCTTGTGTTTGTGACGCCAGGACGGGGTTTATCCTCAATGCCACTCAAAGGTATACTGCTGGATCCTGGACTAGGCACAGGGGCAATAATGACTCAGACGCCAAGTTACAGAACAACTGTAGCTTTACTGAGTTAGAATAGTCTATACAGCTTAGCCAGGCCCACGGAGGAGACCAGTGACTTCAGAGACCTTAGGGCTTGCTGGGACTTGCAGTGGACTGGGACAATTTTGATGCAGGCCATGCTGACTGAAGACAGACTTGGACTGACTTGACTGAGACTGACTATACCCCGTTTGTTGCTTACCTGGCTCCGACTGGGACCTAGGGGTTGTGAATTTGTAGACTTGTGGCTGCGTGGTTGACTTGAGGCCTCCTCTGCCCTCCAGACTCTTAGGACTTGACTGCACTGGACCTCAGCAAAGACTTAACTTGAAATCAAGAGAGCGAGCTATCTCCTCCCAGGGCTTATGTGGTGGAGACTAGGAGGGGTCCCATAGGTCACCCTAAGGTCACATGGTCACTGATACCTTAATGGGTTACAACCACATGACACTGGTTGATCACATGTCAACTGTTCTTAAAGGGGTACTCCGCCCCTGGCATCTTATCCCCTATCCAAAGGATAGGGGATAAGATGTCAGATCGCCACGGTCCCGCTGCAGGAACCCCGGGGATCGCCGCTGCGGCACCCCGCTATCATTACTGCACAGAGCGAGTTTGCTCTGTGCGTAATGATGGGCGATACAGGGGACAGAGCAGCGTTGTGTCATGGCTCCGCCCCTCATGACATCACGGCCCATCCCCTTAATGCAAGTCTATGGCAGGGGGTGTGACGACCACCACGCCCCCTCCCATAGACTTGTATTGACGGGGCGGGCCGTGATATAACGATGCTCCAGCCCCTGTATTGCCTTCATTACGTGCAGAGCGAATTCGCTCTGCGCAGTAATGATAGCAGGGTGCTGCAGTGGCGATTCCCGGGGTCCCCAAAGGATAGGGGATAAGATATCTAGGGGCGGAGTACCCCTTTAAGGAGATAACACTTTTATTTACAGTACACAGCACAATGTTAACTATACAAGGGGAACAGATGCAGGGGGCCCAGGGGATACTGCAGGGATGCTGCCTGACAGAGTAGCTAGGATACAGGAGTACAACTCCTGTACCAGATCACCACAAAATTATAAGGGTGGAAACAAATGGTCAGGTTGCATTGCAGTTGTATTGCCATCCAATTATCCAATTAAAGGGGTACTCCGGTGGAAAACGTATAGTTTTTTTTAAATCAACTGGTGCCAGAAAGTTAAACAGATTTGTAAATTACTACTATTAAAAAATCTTTACGCTTCCAGTTCTTATTAGTAGCTGTATGCTACAGAGGAAATTATTTTCTTTTTTAATTAATTTTTGTCTTGTCCACAGTGCTCTCTGCTGACACCTGATGCCCATATCAGGAACTGTCCAGAGCAGGAGAGAATCCCCATAGGAAACCTATGGTGCTCTGGACAGTTCCTGACATGGACAGAAGTGTCAGCAGAGACATTGTGGACAAGACAAAAAAAAAATTCAGAAAGAAAAGAATTTCCTCCGTAGCATACAGCTGCTAATAAGTACTGAAAGGATTAAGATTTTTAAATAGAAGTAATTTACAAATCTGTTTAACTTTCTGGCACCAGTTCATTTAAAAAAAAAAAAAAAGTTTTCCACCGGAGTATCCCCTTAAATTCTTCCATTTCTTATTATTAGAAACAGACAGGATGCAGTTCTGTCCCATCATCGGTGCATTGATGTTTTTCGTGCCTCATATTCCTGCTCAGCCCTAATCAAGTAAATGCTTCTTCTATGTACAGTGTTCTATGTTAACAACAACGAGCCATCAATGTGTTTCTTGTGGAAAACTGGAATTTAGAATTTTAGGCAATACATTTAAAAATTTATTTTTACATGAGATCTTGTCTTATATTTTGTTTCTCTGAATATGCAAATCTTTTTTTTTTAATGTAGATCTGAATAGTACTGACATGGGTTCATGTTCATTTTGTTTCTATGTTCTTTCTACAGTTCCTGATGATCCGCCCTATAACCTGTCCTACAGAATTCTAAACTCTACTTCCATACAACTGTTTTGCTCTCCTCCTTCTTCTCCCAATGGCATTATAAAGTATTACACAATCACTTGTCTTGCTGTTGCATCTAATGCTCGGCATTATAACAGCAGTACCCAGACTTTTATAATAAGTGACCTAAAAAAATATAGCGAATACAGTATCACTGTTAGTGCAAGTACATCTGTGGGAACTGGACCAAGAACAAGTAGATTGCTTCTTGTAAGAACTGGTGAAGATGGTAAATTGTACATATTTTTTAGATCTCCTTGCCATGCATGTCTCTTCAATTCATTTAAATAACAACAAAATATGAATGCTGCAATAATACATGAATTACTTGGCTTATGCATGCGTCACCTAATCCATATGGACTAACCACAACAGAATTGTAAAATGCAAACTTTCAATATAGAGTTCTATTAACATCCATGTGCAATTTGTACAGTAGCACCACACCACAATGTATTATGAAAGTATTTATTTCCTATATGTAAAGCCTTAAGAGAGAAAGCCTATGATGTATGGCATCCATTGAAGTATACCACTTTTTTTTTTTTTTTTTACAAATTTGTATGTAAATTGGCAGAATTTGTTTTCTGTAGACCTCCCTGCTTATAAGTGAAATGTTTTAAATGGTGTATGTTAAGTTGAGCACTCCGGGCCCCTGCTGGCCTCGGAGCGCTCACAGCGTATGTCCCCAGCCATCGCTCCAGCGTCTCGGCGTGTGCGTCCCCGCTCTCTAGGGCGCGCGCGCAGGGACTCTTAGATTTAAAGGACCAGTGCACCAGTGATTGGTGCCTGGCCCAAAGTGGTTATTAAGGGTTAAGGTTTGTGTGCTGGTTGGACTTAATTAGGCATTCACCTGTGCACTGCCTATAAATACCTTCTCCTCCCACAGCCTTCTGCCGGATCTTTGTGCCTTGTGAAAGCGTTCCCTGTTGTGCCAGTGTTACCCTGCCTGTTGCCGACCCGTTGCTCGTGACTACCGCCTTAGAACCTGTGCTGCCTGGCCATTGCTACGTCTGACTACGCTTCTGCCTATCCCTCCTATACTGCGTCTATCTCAGCAACCAGAGGAATTGAGTCGCTACTGGGTGGAACGACCTGGGGTTACCGCCGCAGCAAGACCATCCCGCTTTGCGGCGGGCTCTGGTGAAAACCAGTAATCCCTTAGACTCCGTTCCCCTGGTACGGCCCACGCCATCTCTCCTCTGGTCCAGTGGATCCACCTCCTGCCATCTGACCGGACCGTGACAGTAAGATCCGGCCATGAATTTCGCTGAGGTACCTGATTCTAAGGATCTGCCTATGGTCGTTGCCATGCAGGCCCGCCAGCTCCAGCAGATGTCCGCCATGTTGCAGCAGATCATCTCTACCCAGCAGCAGCCTACTCCACCGCCTGTTCCTGCTCCTCTGCCAGAAACTGTTTCCAGAGTACTCCTGTCCCTGCCTGAGAAGTATGCTGGAGATCCGAAACAGTGCCGTCGTTTACTTACCCAGTGTTCTCTGCACCTCGAGATGTCGGCCGACTTATTTCCTTCTGAGCATGCTAAGGTGGCATTCATGCTCGGTCTGCTCACCGGGAAGGCCCTGGCCTGGGCTACACCATTATGGGACCGCTCTGATCCTGCCACAACCTCCGTCCAGCGCTTCTGTCGGGAGTTTCGGAGTGTATTAGAGGAACCTGCCCGGGTATCCTCTTCAGAGACAGCTTTGCTAAATTTGACCCAAGGAGGCCCTTCTGTGGGTGATTACGCCATCCAATTCCGTACTCTCACCTCAGAGTTGAATTGGAACAATGAAGCCCTATGTGCTACATTCAAGAAGGGACTAAGCAGTGGGATTAAGGATGTTCTAGCTGCACGTGAGATACCTGCTAACCTTGGTGACCTCATTCTCCTGGCCACAAGGATTGACAAGCGTTTCTCAGAGAGACAAGAGGAACTCCTTCAAGAAAGAGAGAAGGCTCGTACAGGACGCTATACTCGCTTGTCTCCGTTTTACATTGTCCACTGCACCTTTTCTCTGGGCCTCCCGCCGTGGAAGCCATGCAAGTGGACCGGTCTCGCCTGACCTCACAAGAACGGAGTCGTCGCAGACTCGAAAATTTGTGTCTGTACTGCGCTAGTACCGAGCATTTCCCGCAGTGGATGAGCTCATCCAGGACTTCTCCACCATTTGGCGTGAGACTCGTACTGCCCTTCTACAAGCCTCTGCCTGCATGAAGTCCCAAGCAGATAAAAAACGCAGAACTCCTCCATTTTTTTCTCCTGGAGACAGAGTGTGGCTCTCAGCCAAGTACGTTCGTTTTAGGGTCCCAAGCTGCAAACTGGGTCCTCGCGACTTGGGACCTTACAAGATTAAGAAGAGGATAAATCCTGTGGCTTATCAGCTCCATCTCCCTTCCTCCCTTAGGATCCCTAATTCGTTCCACGTCTCCCTCCTTAAGCCTGCCACCTTTAACCGCTTCTCCCCTAAAATCACCACTCCCACTCCTGTGGCTGGCACATCCGATGTCTTCTTCGTCAAGGAGATTTTGGCATCCAAAGTGGTTAGAGGAAGAAAATTCTTTCTGGTCGACTGGGAGGGCTGCGATCCTGAAGAGTGCTCTTGAGATCTGGAGGAGAACATCCTGGTCCGCAGCCTCATCCTCAAGTTCTTCGGTACCAAAAAGAGGGGTAGACCAAAGGGGGGGGGGGTACTGTTAAGCTGAGCACTCCGTGCCCCCTGCTGGCCTCGGAGCGCTCACAGCGTATGTCCCCAGGTAGCGCTCCGGCGTCTCGGCGTGTGCGTCCCCGCTCTCTAGGGCGCGCGCGCCGTGACTCTTAGATTTAAAGGGCCAGTGCACCAGTGCTTGGTGCCTGGCCCAAAGTGGTTATTAAGGGTTAAGGTTTGTGTGCTGGTTGGACTTAATTAGGCATTCACCTGTGCACTGCCTATAAATACCTTCTCCTCCCACAGCCTCCTGCCCGATCTTTGTGCCTTGTGCCTTGTGAAAGCGTTCCCTGTTGTTCCAGTGTTACCCTGCCTGTTGCCAACCCGTTGCCCGTGACTACCGCCTTAGAACCTGTGCTGCCTGCCCTGACCATTGCTACGTCTGACTACGCTTCTGCCTATCCCTCCTGTACCGCGTCTATCTCAGCAACCAGAGGAGTTGAGTCACTACCGGGTGGAACGACCTGGGGATTACCGCTGCAGCAAAACCATCCCGCTTTGCGGCGGGCTCTGGTGAAAACCAGTAATCCCTTAGACTCCGTTCCCCTGGTACGGCCCACGCCATCTCTCCTCTGGTCCAGTTGATCCATCTCCTGCCATCTGACCAGACCGTGACAGTGTAATTCAGATTATATTATTATTTTAGAGGATTCCTCATAGTCTTCAGACCTTTCCACTTTTTACTTTTTTTTTTTATATTAACACCTGGTCTTAAATTAAAAAAACAGATTTCCCCAATCAATCTGCACTAAATGCATATTAAGTTTTAGAAATGTTAATCTAATTGCCTCAAAATATAAAAATTTTTGAATGCACATAACTATTTATACCCTTTGCTATGAAACTTGAATAGCTCTTGGTGGCCTCCTATTTCTCTTGATTGGAGTCACCTGTGGTAAATTCACATAATTGGACAGGATTTGGAAAGACACAACCCTGTCTATATAAGGTCTCACAGCTGACAAAGCATATCAGAGCAAAAACCAGGCCATGAGGAGAAAAAACTGCCTGTAGGACCCAGACAAAGGATTGTGGGGAGGTACAGATCTGGAGAAGGGCACAATGAATTCTGCTGCACTGAAAGTTTCCAAGAGCAAAAGAGTCCCCATAATTCTTAAACAAAAGAAATTTGGTACAACCAGGACTCAAAGAACCCAAAAAAGGTGATCAAGAACCCAACGATTACTCTGGCTGAGCTCCAAAGAACCTGTGTGAAGATAGGAGAACCTTCCAGAAGATCAACCACCACTGTAGTACCCCATCAGTCTAGGCTTTATGTCAGAGTGGCCACCTTAGTAAAAATACATGAAATCCCATCTAGAATTTGCAATTAAGCACCTTGGGGACTCTCAAACTGTGAGAAGCAAGATTTTCTGGTCAGATAAAGCCAAGATTGAACTTTTTGGCCTCAATTCTATGCATTATGTCTGGATGAAAACAGGCACTGCTCAATATCACCCATACAGTGAAGTATGGTAGTGGCAGCATCATGCTGTCAAGTGTCTTTCAGTGGCTGGGACAGAGAGACTGGTTATGGTTGAGGAAAAGCTAATTGGAGCGACCTACAGAGATATTATTTTATGAAAACATGATTCAGAGTGTTCTGGACCTCAGACTGGACAAATGTTTACCTTCCAACAAGACAATAACCCTAAGCATGCAGCCAAGACAACACAGTAGTGGCATCTCTATGAATGTCCTTGCGTGGCCCAGCCAGATCCCTGACTTGAAACCAATTGAACATGTTCGGAAAGATCTATAAATGGCTTCCACCAACTTACCATGAAAATCTCCGAAGACCAATCATTTTAAAGATGCTTTTACCCAGTCATCTAGCCATCACAATTTGGCCCACGTCAAAGTTTCAAAGATACTTACGTTTGACCATTTCTTCTTCTTCTTCAAGAGCATCAACGTCAAGAACTGACTGTTTACTTTCTCTCTAATCTTTCCTACAACTTTACAGGTGCCAGTGTCTCAACTTAGCCAAATGTATTTACTTTGCCTCTAAATGCTTTTAATTTTATGGCTGGTCAGTTCCTATATACTGCATATATATATATATATATATATATATATATATATATATATATATATGAAATAATGAGGCAATGAATTACCACACCAGGCAGATGACACAAACAAATTATTTTCTGACAGGTAAAATAAATGTTCTCATTTAAATAAACCCACCTAAACTTTGGTTTAAAATGCAAAGATAAACTAAAATATTGCTCAATGTTCTATGCTTAATTTTAATTCTGTGCTCCAGGTTAGACAGATACCGTGACTTTGTAGTTCCTTTATTTGCTGTCTTCATGCATTATACTAATAAGAGATGAACATGTAACCTACAGTATATCATCTGATTTTATGATTGTAGCATTACATGTGGAAATAGTTTGCCTAGCAAATACTGATGAGCTTTAAAGGGGTACTCCCCTGGAAAAAAAAAATAAAAAAATGGTGCCAGAAAGTTAAACAGATTTGTAAATTACTTCTATTTAAAAATATTAATCTTTCCAGTACTAATCAGCTACTATATGCTCCACAGGAAGTTCCTTTCTTTTTGAATTTCCTTTATGTCTGACCACAGTGTTCTCTGCTGACACCTCTGTCCATTTTAGGTACTGTCCAGAGTAGAGGCAAATCCCCATAGCAAACCTATCCTGCTCTGGATAGTTCCTAAAATGGACAGAGGTGTCAGCAGAGAGCACTGTGGTCAGACAGAAAGGAAATTCAAAAAGAAGGGAACTTCCTGTGGAGCATATAATAGCTGATAAGTACTGGAAGGATTAAGAATTTTAAATAGAAGTAATTTACAAATCTGTTTAACTTTCTGGCACAAGTTGATAAAAAAAAATGTTTTCCAGCAGAATACCATTTTAACCCCTTAACGACGCAGGACGAATATTTATATTTTATTTTATTTTTTCTTCGATTTTGTCGCACAATTATTTTTTTTTCCGTTTTGCCGTGAATTTTTGGGTAAAATGACTAATGTCACTGCAAAGTAGAATTGGTGACACAAAAAAATAAGCCATAATATGGATTTTTAGGGGGAAAATTGAAAGGGTTATGATTTTTAAAAGGTAAGGAGGAAAAAACGAAAGTGCAAAAACTGAAAAACCCTGAGTCCTTAAGGGGTTAAAGACTTGTTTCTCACAGGAAAAAGATATTTATGAGAGTACAATACAATACTCTCTACTCCACTTCAGGTCATAGCTGGGAGGATAGGCACTTAGATCAATGACTATTATTTTACATAACATGGACTAATTAAGAATGAGTATAATTGTGAACTAAATGGTATTTTTTTTCTTTTTCTCATAAAAAAAAATCCCCATATTGCCAAAAATAAGGTTTTCTTCATTTCTTTACATCAATCCAGATTTATTAGCCCCTTTAGGTTAAACATATGACCACCCCTCCATATTGGAAGCATGGCAGGAAAAGTTTTACTGTGCCCCATACTGCCAGGTGCACAATTCCTGAAGGGTTCTTCTAAATATACATTTACACTGCTCCCCCTTTTAAATATCTGATTAATGCAGCTGTATATTTCTTCACCAGCTGAACCCTAGGATAAGAGAAGTTTAATCTGTAGATTGAGAAAGTGTGTCTTCTGTCACCCATTGGCTAATATGGTATCTGTTTATGGAAAACTGTCACATGTTCACTCCCGCACTAACCACAGCTGGATAGTGCAGGGGACGCTGATTCATATGATCCCTACCTTGCCCGGATCCGTCCGATCGCCGGCAATCTTAGTTTTTCTATATATGCAAATGTGGCTGTAACTACCACGGGCAGGGTTTTCAGGAGCCTAGAGGCACTGTGATGTCAGTGCCGCCCGCTTATGAATATTCATCCCCCCTTCCCTCAGGCTCTCCCTCTCGCCCCACTCCTAACTGGTCTTTACTGCGCATGTGCTGCTTCCTGACATGCGCAGTGAAGACCAGTTAGGAGCGGCGGGGAGAGGGAGAGCCGGTGGGAGAATGAATATTCATAATCGGGCAGCGCGGCTGATGAACGGCGCTGACGTCATAGTGCCACTAGGCTCCTGAAACCCTGTCCGCGCCAGTTACAGCCACATTTGCACATATAGAAAAACTAAGATTGCGGGCGAACGGCCATACGGATCCAGGCAAGGTAGGGATCATATGAATCAGCGTCCCTCGCACTATCTGTCAGTGCCTGGGGTTAGTGCGGGAGTGAACATGTGACAGTTTTCCTTTAACAGACATATTTTAGAATGGATCTATAGAACAGAATAGCATATACAGTCCATAAGGCGCTCTTTTGGCTTCTATGAAACAATGCACCCCTATGGAGATGTTTATTGTGCATGTCAGGAGCTTTCCTGTTGTGTATGCTAAATGTAGAGGGAAATAAGATGTGAATAGTGCCTCAAGATTTATTATCTTTATGGGAGAGAATACTTCAAAATGCTTCACTATTATGTCAAATAATGTAAAGCTGACAGGTAAAAATATATGAATAATAGAAAATGCTTTGGTGCAGTACATCTTGAAATTGGCAATGCAAGGTATTAAAGGAAAACTGTCATATGTTTGTCCCGCACTATCCACGGGTACCTGTGGATAGTGCGGGTGACACTGAACATTTTGAGTCCTACCTTGCCCGGATCTGCTGCACCGTTCGCCCGTTATAGCTGGTTTTTGGTATATTCAAATTAGCTGCTAACTGGCACGGGCGGGGTTACTGCCTTCAACTGGCACTGTGACGTAACCTCCGCCCGGCCCGCAGCCCCGCTGGCTAATGAATATTCGTACTTTGTCTTACACTCTCTGTCTCATCTCGGCCGAGTCCTGGACGATACTGCTCATGCACCCTTACTCCAGCACTGCTCCGGACAAATGAAGCAATGCTGAAGACCGCTTCCGGGTATAGTAGGAAATCCCGCGCATGCGCAGTATGGTCCAGGGCTTGGCCGAGATGAGACAGAGAGTGTAAGACAACGTATGAATATTCATTAGCCAGCGGTGCTGCGGGCCGGGCGGCGGTTACGTAACAGTGCCAGTTGAAGGCAGTAACCCTGCCCGTGCCAGTTAGCAGCTAATTTGAATATACCGAAAACCAGCTATAACGGGCAAATGGCGCAGCGGATCCGGGCACGGTAGGACTCAAAATGTTCAGCGTCTCCCGCACTATCCACAGGTACCGTGGATAGTGTGGGACAAAACATATGACAGTTTTCCTTTAATATTGCTACCTTGCCCTTCTGTTTCCTTTAATAAAGTCAATTCTTCAATCATCTTTGTGCAAATCTACAAATCCTAGCAAAATAATCATGTAGTACGTACTAGACTAGCAGTATCTTTGTACCATGTCCAAAACCTGATGTTACTCGCCATTTCTTTCTTTCGTGAAAATGTCCATAGATCTAGCACTGGCTATAAGAGTAAATGAGAACATTTGTTACTTTGTCCCATGCTCAATGTTTGGACTTACATCACTGATACTAACATCTAATCTCTTATCTTCATGACATCAACTATTTGTTCTCTCAAAGCATCTTGAACCAATATTAACTGTTTTCACCTTATTCTTCCTGCAGCCCCAGACAGTGCCCCGGAAAACATATCATACAGAAATGTATCGTCAACAGAAATTGTTGTATCGTACTCTCCACCAGCTATACCCAATGGAATAATATTATACTATACTGTATATATAACTTGGCTGAATGGCACTGTGGAGAGGGCCACAGATACTTCTTATCAGACACTGACTATTACAGGTAATTCAAAAATGTTTGCAGTATTGGACTGACAATTTGGGCATGGGGGCAGTGCCGCCCGAAAGCACAGCCCCATGGTCATTTAGAGCATTCATTTGGATATGTTCTGACAGGTTGATTATGCTGCAAATTTTCTGTCTAGATTTGTGGTTGGAAAATCCATTGCGAATTACAATTGCAGCAAAGTGGAGATTTTAGCCCACATACGGTAGATATTTTCTGTGTGTGAAGTGACCTTCATTGTTAAGGCCAGATAAGGGTTGCCAGGGGTGTGCCTGATGCGATGGGGAGGTACAGCATTTTTTGTTTAAAGAGGTTGTCCAGTGAAAATGATCTTATCACCTATTCACAGGATAGGATATAAATATATGATGTATGTAGGGCTTTCTGTCCAGAGTCTGGACACTACGCTGACAGATACAGCAAACCTTCTTGCCACAGCTCGCATTGGTGTACCATCCTGGATGAGCTGCACTACCTGAGCCACTTGTGTGGGTTGTAGACTCCGTCTCATGCTACCACTAGAGTGAAAGCACCGCCAGCATTCAAAAGTGACCAAAACAGCCGGGAAGCCTAGGAACTTAAAATTGGTCTGTGGTCACCACCTGCAGAACCACTCCTTTATTGGGGGTGTCTTGCTAATTGCCTATAATTTCTACCTGTTGTCTGTTCCATTTGCACAACAGCATGTGAAATTGATTGTCAATCAGTTTTGTTTCCTGAGTGGACAGTGTGACTTCACAGAAGAGTGATTGAATTGGAGTTACATTGTGTTGTTTGTGTTCCCTTTATTTTTTTGAGCAGTGCAGTTGTTAGTAAGGAGCTTGGGATGACCTTCACTCAGGAAGCCAGCTTGAGAGCTGCATATTGAAATGTGTTGGTTTGCAAACCCATATACCGATAACAATAACAGAGGATGGTGGTCCAGATTTATCAATCTAACTGAAAGCAAAACTCTGTGATTTTGTTCATAACAACCAATCACAGCTCAGCTTTTATTTTTCCTGAGCTCTTTATAATATGAAAGCTGAGCTGTGATTAAGTGTTATGAGCAAAACCAGACCGTTTTGGTCCCAGGCAGATTGATAAATCCAGACCACTGTTTTGTGAAGGAAACACTGTACTTAAATGGTCACTCTCATTAAAACTAATTTTTGCTATTGCACTCCTTACGGTAAATGAAAAATATTTCTAATATACTTTGTTTAAAAAAAAAAAATGAAGCTTTCTATGTTTTATTTGTGCTTAAAAAAAAAGCTCAAGAGCACATTTTCCCCCAACTCATACACAGACTTTGGACCAAGGTCCAAACACAGGAAGTGCAGCCTGGAGTGCTGAGGGGGGGGGGGGTGTCCAGCCTCATCCAATCATAGCTCCTCTCACACATAACTGCCATATGCTGTTGGTTGGACCCCCCCCCCTCCCCCCTCAGCACTCCAGGCAGCACTTCCTGTGTTTGGACTTCGGTCCAAAGTCTATGTATGAGTTGGGGGAAAATGTGCTCTTGAGCTTTTTTAAGCACAAATAAAACATAGAAAACTTCATTTTTTTTTAAACAAAGTATATTAGAAACATTTGTTATTTAGCATAAGGAGTACAATAGCAAAAATTAGTTTTAATGAGAGTGCCCATTTAAGGCACTATAAATTATTAATACAACACTAAGGCTATGTTTCCACTTTCATGTGGTCAATATTTTTAACAAAACCCAAAGCGTTTCCACTTCAAGGTTGGTTTAAAAATCCTTGCCAAAATGAGGCTAAAAATGTAGCCCTACCATGTGCAGTTTGTCACTGCGCAATGTGCATAAGACCAATACGAAGAGATTGAAAACCTATTCTAGAATAGACACTACCTAGAAAAAGTAGAATTTTTCTGTTTTTACAGTAGAGCTAGTGATCAGCAACCTTATTCTTTACAGGTTTGCGAAAGCATACAAGTTATATTCTGAAAGTCTCTGCCAGTACAGTAAAAGGTGAAGGTGTACACAGCGACCCTGTCAGCATCACTACAGAGGAGGATGGTAGGTTCAGAACAAATCATTCTTCATTGAAATAATATATGGTAAATACCTCTGTATTTCTTATTTATGATGGTTGTTCTGCATATAAAACTCCACATGAACTCTACAGTGGCCTTATTTTTAAAGGTCTGTCAAGTCTTTTAAATTAATTTAGTCTCTGCTCTTGGAAGCACATGTAAAGCTGCATGGTTTCCTTATCCCATGACTTGAAAGGGCTTAAAGGGGTACAACATTTTTATTTTTAAATCAACCGGTGCCAGAAAGTTAAACAGATTTGTAAATTACTTCTATTTATAAATCTTAATCCTTCCATTACTTATCAGCTGCTGTATACTCCACAGCAAGATCTTTTCTTTTTGAATTTCTTTCCAGTCTGACTATAGTGCTCTCTTCTGACACCTCTATACATGTCATGAACTGTCCAGAGTAGAAGAAAATCCCCATAGCAAACCTCTCCTACACTAGACAGTTCCTGACACAGACAGAGGTGTCAGCAGAGAGCACTTTGCTCAGACAGAAAAAAACTATACAACTTCCTCTGTAGTATACAGTCCAAGTGGAAAACAAATGCTTTCAAATCAACTGTTTCAAGAAAGTTTAACAGATTTGTACATTACTTATATTTTAAAATATGAAGCCTTCCAGTACTTATCAACTGCTGTATACTACAGAGAAAATTCCAGTCTGACAACAGTGCTCTCTGCTAACACCTCTGTCCGTGTAAGGAACTGTCCAGATTAGACGCAAATCCTTATAGAAAACCTTTCCTACTCTGGACAGTTCCTGACACAGACAGAGATGTCAGCAGAGAGCACTGTTGTCAGACTGGAAAGAACTTCACAAATTTCTCTGTAGTATACAGCAGCTGATAAGTCCTGGAAGGGTTAGGATTTTTAAATAGAAGTAATTTACAAACCTGCTTAACTTTTTGCCACCAATTGATTTGAAAACATTTGTTTTCCACCGGAGTAACTCTTTAACTGTAGAACCAAACACAACTCACGAACAAGAGTAGAGTAGTTTCTACAAGAAAAGTAAACTTTTTTTTCTTTCTTTCTTTTAGAAATCCCTCTAGGAGCCATATATTTTGAACTCCAGGTTGATGCATTTATCTTGCATGGATGCAGTGTAGCAAACTATCAGGGAAGACATAAGATTGTTCAGACTGGATACAAATGTTATCATAAGTGAGAAGTATTAGGTCTATAGGGATTTTTAGAGCAGTTGTAAACATGAATGTTTATGTAGATTGACAGCAAACAAAATTATATTAAATAGTATATTAAAAAGTTGCAGAGGCTTTTTTATTTTATTAAACTCTGATCATCATTTATGTATATAACATTGGAAAACCCTTCTTAATTGAGATATTTGCAAGGAGATCCAGCCAATTATGGTAGCATCTCATGAGAATCTTACAACAGACCTGTCAGCAGAATAACATGAGTGTAAATAAGCCAATGGCTAGATAAGGCTTTTCATCAGAATTCCAGGCAAACCTTTCTTATCCCCATAGTCCTTTCTAGCACCAAGATGTAAGCCTTTTAGTTCGTATGCAAATGAGGATAAAAAGCCAAATTAGATAAGTGAGCCTATGCCCACTTTATTTAGTGTCGATCAGTCAAATAGGGGTAGACAGGTGTACGTGGGCCACTGGGTGCTAACTCTGCGCTCTTGCCATGCTGGAGAATGCCCACTGGACTTTTGAGCTTCATTTGCATACTATTGAAATTTTATTGGGGTCCAATTCTTCTGAATTGACCATTACTTTTACTCCAAATTCCAATTGACATTCAACAGTGCCAGTACAATAGCAGGGACTCCTGTCATAAGGCCAAACACTTGTTCAACCAGCAAATGAATGTACTAGTAAGTCTAGGAGGTGATGTATACAACATCCCAGCTTACCTCTGGGCCACTCAGTATACAATGTACTGCTACTGGATGTACACTTTGTAGTGTCTTACGCTAATGGCCTAGGGCACCACACATTTTTTGAGATTTCAAACTTGGTAAATGGAGAAAAAGATATAGTCGCCTGCATTCTGTGTTTAATAGTTTTTGATTGCTGGGATGCAAAATTAACCCCATTGTGTGTCATCAATCTGCACTTGAAACAGCAGCAAAGTCCCTATCATGCAAAGTGAAAATTTAAATAGAAGATCCAAAGGTTTGTGCTGAAAATTCTATGGTGACTTTTTACAAATGGAAATATCCACCATGTGAACATGCTTTTAGGTCAATGACCACCTTTACACAGAGGTCTGCTCTGGAGTAAAATCCAACAGAAAAAAAAATAAAAATGTAATTTATGTACCTCAAAATACCATCTTAATTGTACAAAAGTCCTTTTAAAAGGTTCACTCCAGAATGTATTATTTACTTAATTTCCAAGCACAGACCCCTTGTGTTATACCAGATATAAATGGTTCTGGGACAAGAAGGAGAAGATGCAGTTGACATATGTATTATTCCCTGTTTTACTAATGTGGCGTCAGCGTGTGTTATATGTTGGATAGCATGTAATGGTTTTAAGCCCCGCATGGAATCCCATATTTTTATGATCTCTCAATGTTATGCCCAGCAGGAATTTTCCCACCTCTTGAAGCTTGGAATAATTATTTCCAGCTTTCTTCCCCCAGTGGAGTTGTGTTGCAAATTTCTTTATTTTTACATGCATTCACACCTATAAAACAGATTTTGCTTTTATTGGAACAAAAAAATATAACAGCACAGAATTTGTAGAATATATTAAGCAAAGGGCTGTGGTATGCCTACTGATCTATGTTCTCATGAAATCGTACTTTCCATTGAATCACAGAAACAGATGTGTTAATACTACCATGAAAAATTGTCCTTCATTTTTGTAGCCAAGAAAGTAACACAGACTTGTTGGAGCTGATAGAGTTCAAATACCTGTTCATGGATTTGTTAAAGTTTCCTTTCATTGGATGATCTAAGGCAATTGTTCAAGGGTTCATTCATGTAATAAGCTTTATTTTGTCCTTACAGCACCATCTACACCTCCTCGCTTCCTTGCTGTAAGTCAGTTATCCAGTTCCCTTGTGAAGTTATCTTGGCTACCACCTCTGGAGCCAAATGGAATTATCCTTTTTTACACACTATATATCTGGTAAGACAGAACACATGCTGTATTATTTCGCATTGCATTGATGTGAGCTTTGTATCCATGTGCAGCCTGTTATTCAGTGGGGTTAGACATTTTAGGAGTGTTTCATTTTCTTCCTTCCCCAAGCCATCATAATTTGATTCTGCATCTTCAGGTCTAAAATAGTCCAGAACTTGTTTGTATGTACAGAGAAAATCATTATAGTGGAGTGCAATGTAGTATTTGAGATACCCATCTAGTATCATGTTGGACCACCTTTGGCCTTCATGCCACAGCAACTCATTGTGGCATGGATTCCTCTATGTGTGGAAATCATGGATAGAATAGCTTCTCATAGTTGCCTCACTTTATAGATGTTCTACAGGATTAAAATCTGGGGGCTTTTAAAACTAGAAAAGGAAATAAAACTCACTGTCATGTTCATGGAAACAATTTATGACTACGTGACCCTTGTGGTAAAATGCACTGTCTTATGAAAAGTGTAATTTTGCCATTGAGTAAACAGTTGCCATCAAAAGATAAACTTTGCCGGCCACAATGCTTAGATAAGCATTATATCAGTGCACCCAGAGTGTGATTATAGGGAAAGCAGTAATGGCTTTCACACCTGGGCATTGGAGCCAAAGAAGGCCTAAAGGTCCATCGAAGAGAAAAGGAACATGTGCATAAAAAAATCATGGACATAAAATAGAAAGTGCAAAGCTGGCGCGTTTCGAGCTACTTGTTGCTCTTAAAGGAGTACTGTAGTGGAATATAACTTATCCCCTATTCTTCGTATAGGGGATAAGTTATAGATCACTGGGATCCCCTGCAATCTTCTGTACAGGGCCGCGGCAGTCCGCAGGAAGGGGGCGGTCTGTCCTCCACATGATCCAGCGGCTGACACCACCACAACACATTTCTATTAATTATTAAACAAATTTTTACATTCAGGCCTTCAAATTATGTATCTGTGTTAAACCATCATGCCACCATATATTTCTCTATGTTCTGTACTTTATTGTATAGCACCCTTATATAACCACTTCCTGTGCAGTGCCCGATAATCTGTACTACCCGCACTATAGGAATTATGGCCTTTAGCAGACCAATGCATTTACTATAATTTATACCAGAAATTGGCATAAACTGTGGTTAAAATCTTAGCTGGTGTAATTTCAGTTGGTGACACATGACCAGTCCCCAAATTTCTGATAATTATTTTATGCAGATTCAGATTCATCATTCAAGATATGTGGCCAATCTTCCATTGGCCACTTCATGGCTGTCAGCCTATATATTATATAAAAGGTCAATGAATATGGTACCTTTTCTGCCTTTTCTGTTCCCATGCAAAATGCGTCTAACACAAATAATAAACTTGCCATCCTCAACTAATTCCACTTTTTCATCACAATGTAAAAAATAGTACTTACCATATCCGGTTTTATATCCTAGGGATGAGACATCAAACAAAACTGTTAATATTGAAGATACTTCGGTGGACTTTAAGGATTTTGAAAGCAATCATGAATACAATGCATACGTCACATCGAGCACTAGATTTGGGGATGGAAATGTCAGAAGTGATATTTTAAGATTCAAAACTCTAGAAGGAGGTAATAATGCTTAATTCCATGTGACAGGCCAAGTGATACAAATACATGCACAACAAATATTTGTTATATACACAGCTGTACCAACTCAGAAAAGACAGAAAAAGACAGAAAAGAACAACTCAACTTCCTCTGTAGTATATAGCAGCTGATAAGTACTAGAAGGGTTAAGATTTTTAAATAGAAGTAATTTACAAATTTCCCCCGAAAGCTAGAAGAAAACAGTTATGGCTTTGGGAACATCATTCCTCCTTGTCCTAAAGGGGATGTCCCACTTCAACCTTTCAGTTTTCTGGCGAGCTCCGGCCTTTCTAGGGCTGTAGGAGGTGGTCAAAAAAGCAGGAAGTTGTGCATTTTGCTGAAATAAAAGTTACATAAATGGTGTAGCTGCATGAGCTATGCTGTTTACTAACTCCTAAAGCTATATAAAGAGCATAGCTCAGGGGCTATGCTTTTCCAACCCCGTCCTGCAGCCCTAGACAGGCCGAAGCTGGCTGGAAAACTTAAAGGGGTATTCCAGGCACACACTTTTTTTTATATATCAACTAGCTCCAGAAAGTTAAACAGATTTGTAAATTACTTCTATTAAAAAATCTTAATCCTTTCAGTACTTATGAGCTTCTAAAGTTAAGGTTGTTCTTTTCTGTCTAAATTCTCTCTGATGACACCTGTCTCGGGAAACGCCCAGTTTAGAAGCAAATTCCCATAGCAAACCTCTTCTAAACTGGGCGTTTCCCGAGACAGGTGTCATCAGAGAGGATTTAGACAGAAAAGAACAACCTTAACTTCCTGAGCAGTATTCCCGAGCGTGACTCGGGGTTAATTTTCCCTGCTAGGATCGGTAACCCCGAGTCACGCTCGGGGTAGAATTACAGAGTTCCCGGCCGGGCTGCACGATATATCGCGAAAACAATGCGATATAGCGATACGGCCCCCGGGAAAACATGCGAATATCTGCTCTGGTTGGCTCCCGTTGCGGGGGCCGGCCAGAGCAGGTAAAGAAAAAATACTAAAAGTCAGTGTTCCCTACCAGGTGGCCTCCAGCTGTTGCAAAACTACAACTCTCAGCATGCCCGAACAGCCAAAGGCTGTCTGGGCATGCTGGGAGTAGTAGTTTCACAACAGCTGGAGGTACCCTGTCAGAAAAACACTGAGCTAAATGTAAAAGGAAAAAGTAGTAAAATAAAAAAACCTTTTGCTCACCTAGTCCTGGTCCCTGAAGATGTCGTTCCCCTCCGTGCGCTCTTGTCCCTGCTCTATTCATCTTACAGGACCTTTCACTTTTCAGCCAATCACAGGCCGCAGTGGTGTAAAGCCTGTGATTGGCTGAAGGGGAAAGGGCTTGTTCTGCAGCAAATACACTAGGTTTGAAATCTGCAGGCAAACCTAGTGTATTCTGCTGCAGGACAAGACAAGGGGGGGGGGGGGAGAATGTGACAGAGGGGGGGATGTGACAAGGGGGGGGGGAATGTGACATGAAGGGGGGGGAATGTGACAGGGGGGGGATGTGACAAGAGGGGGGAATGTGACATGAAGGGGGGGATGTGACAAGGGGGGGATGTGACAGGGGGAGGGGAATGTAACATGAAGGGGGAGAATGTGACAGGGGGGGTATGTGACAAGGGGGGGATGTGACAAGGGGGAGAATGTGACAAGGGGGGAAGAATGTGACAAGGGGTGAAGAATGTGACAAGGAGGGGGGAGAATGTGACAAGGAGGGGGGAGAATGTTACAACGGAGGAAGAATGTGACAAGGAGGGGGGAGAATGTGACGGGGGAATGTGACAAGGGAGGGGGAATGTGATGGGGGAGATGTGAAATGGGCAGGGGGGAGATGTGAAATTCAGTGCAAAAAATTGTACCGCTTTTGGTACAAATTTCCAGAAAGAATCATACCGCCAGGGAGGTTAACTTCAGAAGCTCATAAGTACTGAAAGGATTAAAATTTTTTAATAGAAGTAATTTACAAATCTGTTTAACTTTCTGGAGCCAGTTGATATATATATATAAAAAAAAGTTTTTTCCTGGAATACCCCTTTAATTTGTAAAGTGAGATATCCCCTTTAAGTGAGCACCCTAACCATCATAGCTTCCATTTAGATATGTTTCTACATTTGCTTTGTATTTGATATTTCAGGTTAATATATACTTTTTTTTATGACATTTGCAGAGGAAAATTGACCATTTGCCCATAGCAACCAATCAGATTGCTTCTTTCATTTTTCAGAGGCATTAAAAAAAAAAAAAAGATCTAATTGCTATGGACAGATAGTCAACTTTTTCTCTACACAGGTATTGATAAACCTCCCCCAATTGTTCTGATTTCCAATGTGGTATCTGAGCTATAGAAAATGTAAAATTATCATATGAAAGAATTAATTCTCTACTTTCTTGAATCTTATATTTGCAGTATAATCCCATAATATATTTGTTTATATCTGTAGCAGAACATTAGGTAACACAGTTAAGTATTATCTATTATGTATCACTTTGGCATATTACAGTTGTTTTATCAAATTTACAGTTCCAAGTGACCCACCTAAGAACGTAACATATAGAAACCTCACCTCAACATCTGTAAAGATTTTCTGGAACCCACCTATTAAACCAAATGGCATTATACTATATTATACATTATACTTCAAGAATACTTCTAACACCTATATGAGGGTAAGGAAACATGATAACATTTGTACCCTGCTATGATACAGTAGCATTTTGTTCTTTAAATCAATTAAGATACAAATGGTTTATTTTTCACCGTGAAATAAGATTCTTTGATTGTCAAAAAATCATATTAACATTTTAACTTCAGTTAATATGAAGCAAAGCTTAAAGGGGTACTCCGCTGCTCAGCATTTGGAACAAACTGTTCTGAACGCTGGAGCCAGCACCGGGAGCTCGTGATGTCATAGCACCGCCCCCCATGACATCATGCCCCGTCCCCTCAATGCAAGTCTATGGGAGGAGCCGTCACGCCCCCTCCCATAAACTTAAATTAAGGGGGTGGGGCATGACATCATGAGGGGGCAGGGCTATGACATCACAAGCTCTTTGCACTGGCTCCAGTGTTTTAGGAACAGTTTGTTCCAAACGCTAAGCAGCGGAATACCCTGTCAAGTCTCATTCATATTGGTCTATAGTGTTCAGTTCAGACCACTATTAAACTTTTTTTTCTTTTACATACAATTTCCACCTTATTAAATGTTCTCCAATAAAAACAGACAAATCTCTTGCACAAAACTGCAGTAAACTACTCTCTAATGCACTGTATGTACCAGGATTTATATATTCATTTTCAATAGCATCGCACATCAGTTTCAAGAAAAATTCTATCCACAGTATAGTCTTTTTATAAACCTGTGCACTGTGCGCACTGCTCTTTGGGCTCAGCCAAGTGATGCAAATGGAGAAAAATGGGCACAAATCTTACCTAAGCACATTTGTCTGTCTGTTTTGCTGACTGTTGAGGCTCTCAGCACCCAGACCTTCCCCAATCAAAAGTTCTTTATTTTTATTTATTTATTTTTTATTAAAGGTTTTATTTATCATTTTGCATTAGAACAAAAAACAATACACACAAATGTGTGTAACACAGAGTGGTGCAGCAAGGTATGCAAACCTTATGTAGTCAGCTAAAACACTGACAGTTTTCAAATTCCAGGAGGAGAACATGAGACAATTGTCCATTAAGTATCGGGTAAAAGTCCAAGAGCATTCAAGGCCCTTATCAGGGGATTAAAGGCAGCACTTCAGTACACACAGCTCCAAATACAAGACCCAAAACACGCACACCACGTACCAGCAACCCCTTAATCAATCCATCAAAACTTCTGTCATTGTAACATATCAAAAGTTTAAAACTGTTACCCTGATCGCCTACACAAAACCCAATACATTGGGTTATAATGTGGGTGACCAGAAGTCCAAACAGCGGTCACTTACTAAATTCGGTAAAGTTGTTCCTCTGATACGGCCTTCTAAAGTTGCGTTGCTCAATTCACTTAATTGTGTGCAGGAGGCGGGGCCACACTGGCTGGTTGCCTCTGCCACTATCTCTTTCTCCTTTTATTCAATTTTAATAATCATCTTCTGCGACTCCATGTCCCAGTAACGTGGAGTCGCCGGTCACGTGAGCAATATGCTCTGTAGCTGAAGCGCATGGGCACTGCTAGATTAGTAGAGCTCCGTCTGCAAGCACAGCTCTCATGTCATTACGACGAAAGAGTTGTATAATTCGTCAGCGCATGCGCTCCAGCTACAGAGCAGAGCGCTCATGTTACTGGCGACTCCACATTACTAGGATGTGGAGTCGCAAAGGATGATTATTAATATTGAGGGGCCTTCAGTAGAAGAAGACAGACAATGGCAGGGGCAACCAGCCGGCAGGGCCCCGCCTCTTGAGCGCAATTAAGGGAATTGAGCAATGGAACTTCAGAAGGCCATATCAGAGGAACAACTTTACCAAATGTAGTAAGTGACCCCTCTTTGGTCTCCTGTTCAGTCACGTTATAACCCAATGTAATGAGTTTAGTGTGGGTGATCAGGGTGAAAGTTTTCCTTAAAGGGGTACTCCGGTGAAAACCTTTTTTCTTTTAAATCAACTGGTGGCAGAAAGTTAAGCATATTTGTAAATTACTTCTATTAAAAAAATCTTAATCCTTCCTGTACTAATTAGCTGCTGAATACTACAGAGGACATTCTTTTCTTTTCTTGGAATGCTCTCTGATGACATCACGACTACAGTTCTCTCTGCTGACGTTATTATAATAATAATGCTTTATTTATTGTTGTCCTTAGTGGGGTTTGAACCCAAGTCCCCAGCACTGCAAGGCAGCAGTGCTAACCACTGAGCCACCATGCTGCCCTTAGCATACATCTGCCCTGCAAAAGTGGACAGAGATGTCAGCAGAAAGCACTGTGCTCGTGATGTCATCAGTGTTCCAAAAAGAAAGGAATTTCCTCTGTAGCATTCAGCAGCTAATAAGTACTGGAAGGATTAAGATTTTTTAATAGAAGTAATTTACAAATATGTTCAACTTTCTGCCACCAGTTGATTTTTTCACCGGAGTACCCCTTTAAGGCTATATTCACACGTCAGAATTTTTTCATGGATTTCTGAATGGAAATTTGGATGGAAATTTGGCATGTGTTTGCAGCCTTATAAACTTCAATGGGAATCCGCAGTCCCATTCACACTGCAGAATTTCCGCACTGGCCTCTCCTGGCTGCACTGGCTTTGGAAATTCTGCATTCTGCAAAAAGAAAGGTCCTGTCCTAAATTTTTTGCGGAATTCAGATGCGGAAGCCCATCGAAGTAAGTGTTTATTTTTTCTCTGCAAAATGCGGTATTGATCCAAATTTGCTGCAGAATCTGCATGAAATTTTACCAAAGCACTGCATAGAAACACCTTTTTCCGTGCAGCGGGATTTCATGCAAAATTTTATGCGGAATTTCTGAATGAATTCTGCAGAAATTCCGCATATATGCAGAAAGATGCATCCGCATCATTTGGCCGGAATACCACATCTTGATTTGGAATTTCTGACGTGTGAACATAGCCTTAAAGTTTTCGAAGTAATAGTTACCATTTAATCTTTTAGATGAACTATTATATCTTGACTGCTTGGTGATACATTGTAGAGTGACCTCCGTGGTTGTACACTTGGTTGTACACGTGGTTGTACACTCCGGAGCCACAGGTTGATGAATACTGTTATCGAGAAAAAAAAAAATCTGTTAACCGTTTTTTTTTATCTATTTGGACCAAGTTTCATTTAACTTATTTCCAAAGTGGGAAAGTGGCTTTTGATAAAGTCAGAGCGTGCCACAGAGAGGATTGTGTTAGCCAAAGGACAAATGCTGTCATCTGAAGGTACTTACTTACAGAGACCATCTGGTTCCCACTACAGCATGTTCAGCAGGCACACATCCTTCCCAGTTTGCTTTTAGAAAAGTGACAACATGTTGCAAACTCAGTAACAAAGTCAGTTCATTAAATGTGTGTAAATAGCAATTGTTTCAGGATGAAGGTCATTCAACAGCAGAAGTAAGCAACAAATGCTGGAGAGGATAAAAGGAACATGCTAATGAATGTTCAACACAGGCAAACTTGTCTACACAGGATGCTCGCTATTGTATTTCATGTGCAAGGAAGCAAATGCAAACACGTTACAGTACGAGGGAATGGGATTTTATTGGGGTTCCATATTGTCCTGCAACATTTCCCCACAGTGCTGTGTTTTGGATATGTTGAAGTATCTTATACCATTGAAATACATTGAAACCTCTTCGAGATGATGAACCAAATTTCCAATGATAAATTGTCTTCCAGATTGATATTACAGAATACTTTTTACAAGTGAAAATTGTTGGGTAAAATGTAATCAGCAAAACAGGGCTGACCGGGGATACGGGCTGCAGAGATGAGTGGCGCGCAGAGGCAAAGTACCGGTGTTTTTGCGCAAACAAGCGCTTCATCCGGCCTCAATGAGGCCGGATGAAGCGCTTGTTTGCGCGAAAACACCAGTAGTTTGTCTCTGAGCACCACTCATCTCTGCAGCCCGTATCCCCGGTCAGCCCCGGTTTGAGGAGCATCGAGTCGCGGTGAGTGCAGATATATTTCTGGTTATTCTCACAGTTTTGTACATTGATTCCTATGTTTATATTACATCCTAGCACCACCGCTGACTCACTATAGGATAGAGGACTTATCTTAGCTACTACAGCTCTACACCTGGTAACCAGTTAATGGCCGGATTGAGCAGTGCCGTCTCAGCATCCACTATTTATACCATTTAGGACTGTTTGGCCAATTATCACCCCAGGAAATAGGGGCCTAAGTCTATTATTCTTCAGTTATCTTATAAACTATTAGATCGCTTTAAATAGCTACTGATTAAAACACCTAGTAAACCATGTCCTACTGTATTTCTACTATCACATATTTGATGTACCTTGTGAATTTCTGTACAATGAAATATATGGTCTTTCTTAGAATCTCACTTCAGGTGATATTTCCATTTCATCTGATGGCAATGATTTATCAGCGACAATCCATGGTCTGGCAAAATTCAGCCACTATGAATTCTGGATTACTGCAAGTACTGTATTTGGAGATGGTGACCAAGCAAGTGAGGTTATTGATGTCAACACAGAGGAAGATGGTAGGTAAATAGTTGTACATATCTATTATGTATGGCTTCAATTCTATTGTTTTCACCTAAAGAGGTATTCCAGTAAAAAAAAAAAATCTAATATCAATTGGCTTTAGAAAGTTAAACAGATTTGTAAATTACTTCTAATAAATCTTAATCCTTCCAGTACTTATCAGCTGCTGAAGTTGAGTTCTTCTTTTCTGTCTGACAACAGTGCTCTCTGCTGACACCTCTGTCTGACTCAGGAACTGTCCAGAGCAGGAGAGGTTTGCTATGGGAGTTTGCTCCTGCTCTGGACAGTTCCTGAGACAGACAGAGGTGTCAGCAGAGAGCACTGTTGTCAGACAGAAAAAGAACAACTCCACTTCAGCAGCTGATAAGTACTGGAAGGATTAATATTTTTTAACAGAAGTAATTTACAAATCTGTTTAACTTTCTGGAGCCAATTGATATGAAAAAAAAGTTTTTTTTTTCTCTTTACTGGAATACCTCTTTCATTTCCTAATATACCTCCTTCTGATGTCTATCTTTCCAGTTGCATTAATGCTTTTTTCTGGGTTTGTTTGTTATTTTAAGTCACCTAATTTTTAAGATTAAAATACATTTTAAGCTTGTTTATTTTAAAGGAAAAAGGAAGCAAATGGCTTAGTGACAGAAAATGTTATGAGATATGCCCGATTTAGAATTGGTGACGTATAACCCCCAGCTTTGGTCATGCAACCCTCCTAGATATTAGTGGTAGAGGTCTTCGCAGTAATAGAGAGAAAAGAAACCAAGATTCTTGTGCAATCCACTCTTAGAATCAATATTCCTTTCTGAACAGTGGATAGCGCAAGGATCCTGGTTTTCACTCTCTCATTTATCACCTCTAGTTGTAAGGAATCAGCTTCTTCGGAGGGTGAGGTATAAAGGTTAATTCATTCAAGCTCAGTAACACAACAGATCCAGTTGGTGTCCACCCCAGAGATCTTAAAGAATTCTGATTTGTGACTTATATACCCTTACTTCTTTTTTGACCCCCCCAACCCCCCACCCTTCACACATTCTACTCCTGATGATTAAGGAATGGCACAATTTGTACCCATCTACAGAAGTGTAGTAGAGAAGAAGCTAATAAATACAGGCAAGTTAGCTTGGCATCTGTAGTGGTAAGAATAATGTAACATATTCTAAAATCCATCTAAATACCAACATCTTATTGGACCCAATACACACTGGGTTTACTGAGGGAAGATCGTATGAAACATCCTGATGACTTCCTTGACTATGTCACAGAGGTGGCGGATGAAGGTGGAGCCATTGCCTTTCCATACTTTCACAACACCTTTGATACAGTTCCCTATATAAAGAACTAATAGATACGTTTGTGAAAAATAGACTGGCTCCAGAAAGTTAAACAGATTTGTAAATTACTTCTATTAAAAATGTTTAATCCTTTCCGTTCTTATGAGCTCTCTGATGACACCTGTCTCGGGAACTGTCCAGAGTAGAAGCAAATCCCCATAGCAAACCTATTCTACTCTGTGCAGTTCCCGAGACCAGCAGAGATGTCAGCAGAGAGCAGTTGTCAGACAGAAAAGAACAACTCAACTTCAGCAGCTGATAATTATTGGAACGGATTAAGATTTTTTAATAGAAGTAATTTACAAATCTGTTAAACTTTCTGGAGCCAGTTGATATATAAAAAAAAAGTTTTTTTTCCTGGAATACCTCTTTAATTGTATACATTCCAAACAGAGACTGGTTACAAGTGGTGTGCCACAAGGTTTTGTTCTGGAGACTGTTTTTTTTTTTTTTTTTTTTTTTTAATAAATACGCCACTACATCTGTGCATACTCTAGTTCTGCTCAGAAAGCAAAATAAAATTATTTTGTCTTGTTTCACATCTAGTCCCAGACTCTGAACCTATCATAAGAGAGTACAAAAATCTAACATCTACCTCAGTGCTGTTATCTTGGGATCCTCCTGAACATCCAAATGGCATTATAACTGGCTACTACTTACAGATTTATGGGCCGCAAGGAAATTATCCTCTATTTACCACTCAAGTGTCCATCGTTTTGGATGATCTTCTACCTTTTACCCAGTATTTTGTAGTTGTTGCTGCAAACACAATAAAAGGAACTGGTCCTCCAAGCCAGCTTGCCCTTCACACAGATGAAGCAGGTACTTGTTATTTTACATTTGTGCAAAATTAAAATCATCAGAAAAGTGATCCTTCTTAATCCTTTACATGTTTCTAGTTTCACTGTCTTCAACTCTTTCCTCATGTGTCTTTCTGAATTATGGCATTCCTCTAACAAGGTCACAACTGTACATGATATATTTCTCTCTTGTGCTAAAATTTCAGTGCTCTGACAGGTTTAGTTATGCTACAAAATCTCTACTTACAGTAGTGGCATTTCCCTATTTTATCCTGTACTTCCTGACTGAAAGTCATTGTGGAAGAATTATGTTAATGCTCCATCTTTAAGATGATATATATATATATATATATATATATATTCAGAACAGTTGAGTTGACCAATCACATTTGGTTGAAGGAGACTAAACAAGCCGCAGTATTTATTTGGTATGTACATTTTGAACATTGGTACGTGAAGAAAAACGTCTTGAAACCTTGTTAACCAGCAAGGTGGCTCAGTTGGTTTGACTGTAACCAAGGGCAACATCTGCATACAGTTTGTATGTTCTTCCCATGTATGCAATTGTTTTCTCTGTTGCAAGCAGTTTTGAATTAACTCTACCAAAGAATTAAAAGGGACCTCTGCCTCTAGACATCTTATCCCCTATCCAAAGGATAGGGAATAAGATGTCTGATGGCGGGGATCCCACCGTGCAGCACCCAGCATTCTGAAAGTTATTTTCAGACTGCTGGGTTTGAGCGACCGTAGTTGTGACGTCACACCATGCCCCCTCGTGATGTCACAACCACGGCTGCCCAAACAGCTTTCAGAATGCGGGGTACTGCACAGAGATTGCGCGGGGTCCGAGCAGTGGGATTGCCGCAATCAGACCTTTTATCCCCTATGAATAGGGATAAGATGTTTAAGGGCTGAGTACCCCTTTAAGGCTATTCACAAAATATTCCCCCTGTGTTAAAAAAGCAGCAAATGTCCCAAAAAATAAATAATGAATGAATAATGAAACAGCAAAAGAAGGAGACAACCCCAAAAACACCACACCAAGGGTATGTTCACAAGGATGGACTTGTTCTCTTTCGTTGCCTTTTCCAATTGGCCTACACTTTGCCACGACTCCTCCCTGCAGAATCTGTCAGACAAACTTCTTTAGCTCCACACTTTCCTAGCACTAAAACTTCCCATCCACAGTGGCCCACACAGTGATGATGACCCCCTTTGTGCCCCACACAGTAATAAACAGTGTGCTCACACACAGTAGTTATCCTTCAAATTTGTTTCCAGTTGCTACCCAAATTAGTGCCTTCATACAGTAGTTACTCCCATTAATGCCTTTACACAGTAGTTACTCCCCCTAAAAAAAAAAACATTAGGAGTCCCACACAGAAGTTGACATCTAAGTAATTAGGTGCCCCCATAGTAATTAGGTAATTAGCTCCCCAGTAGCACCTCTCAGCCCCCCAAACATTGTCCCCATAGTAGTTATCCTCACAGGTAATAGCCTTTAAGTAGTGCCCTTCATGATCCACTAATTCTGCCACTCAAAAAAATTGGTAGCCCCGAAATAGTGCCCCTACAGTACTTAGATATCTGAGTTTTCTCTCTAGCTGTAAATAACTGACAGAAAGTGCCCCAAAACATTGCATAGTCCCCCCTCCCCCAACAGTGCCAACTAACCTGCTCTTTCCTGGGCTCCCATGCTGTGGCTCTTCTTCCTTGTGGTCACAAAATGTGCAGGCAACTTGATGATCCTATGACAATAAATGTGTTAAGATGTAATGTCCTCAATAGCAGCTTATTCCTCTTAGGCTACAGATAACAAAGAAGAGTGACTGAGCCAAGAGACAATGGCCCTCTGTTCCATCATTAGAATTCCTGCAATGATCTGTAGCAGAATTTGGGCAGTTTAGACGGTCATGGTTCCCCAGGAGTCATATGCCCCAGGCAACTGCCATACTGCTCATATAAATTGGCACTGATTGTTAGCTGTCTTTTATAAAAACTAATTTATTGTTTGTCTTTTTGCCACTTATTTACCTGTTCTTCTTCCTCGTATTACTCTGTAGCATTACCATAGTTACATGCAATAGACTGCTCCTTGGTTTACCTATCTTAATATATGTGCTCAACTGTGTCACTAGTCTGTTAAATTATTAAAGGGGTACTCCACTGGAAAACATTTTTTTTTTAAATCAACTGTTGCCAGAAAGTTAAACAGATTCGTAAATTACTTCAATCTAAAAATCTTAATCCTCCCAATACTTATCAGCTGCTATATGCATCACAGGAAGTTATTTTCTGTCTGAACAGAGTACTCTCTGCTGACACCTCTGTCCATGTCAGGAACTGTCCACAGCAGGATAGGTTTGCTATGGGGATTTGCTTGTACTCTGGACAGTTCCTAAAATGAACAAAGGTGTCAGCATAAAGCACTGTGGTCAGACAGAAAGGAAATTAAAAAAGAAAAGAACTTCCTGTGGAGCATGCAGCAGCTGATAAGTACTGGAAGGATTACGATTTTTTAAATAGAAGTAATTTACAAATCTGTTTAACTTTCTGGCACCAGTTGATAAAAAAAAAAAATGTTTTCTAGGGGAGTACCCCTTTAAAGTCTATTAAGATAAAACTGTTCTGTCCTATTCTGTTGATGCTGATTGTATGAATATAAGGCTATATAAGTTATAGTGGTGATGATGCAAACCAATGATTTCTATTGCAGAGCCATCGGCACCTCCACAGAATTTGACTTTTATCAATGCGAGTGACAACTCTGCTTGGTTACAGTGGAGTCCAAGTCCAAAACCCAATGGCATTATACGCGCATACAGCTTTAGAATTGTGGAAAACAACACGCAAACTATATTTTATCAGGTAAATGCAAATAATGCTTTGACATTAAAGAGATGCAAGGTCGGCATTGTGAAAGAGCGACATTTAATGGTTGATTCCTATGGATCTAGTTAGCATTTTTGTATATAACGTCCACTGAGCCATTATAAACGACATGTTAACTTAGTCTGCAGGTTGCTACAATTGCAGTAATATGAAATAAGCAAAGTTTTTGTTTTTTTCTTACATTTCTACAATAAAAGCCATATGCTTTATGCTCACAGATGTATGAAGGCTTGATTTTTGAGATAGATGAAGTTGCATCTATTTATCTATCTATCCATCCATGTACATCTCTCAAGGCTAATAACTAGATTTAGATATTGCAGCTATTACAAGTAATAATGAGAACATCTGCTTTATTGTGGCTTCCGCTGTGCTATTATATCCTGCATCTGAATGTATTTGCCTTTCAGAATATCTCTGGTGATCAGACTGAAGGAATCCTCACTAATTTGGAACCTTTCAAAACATACATTGCTAGTATGTCTGCATTCACAAAAGTTGGTAATGGGAACCAGTTTAGCAACTCTATCAGTTTTTCCACAAAAGAATCTGGTAAGCAAAATATTTGTGTGGTACAAGAATACTCTTATAAGAGCAGATTAGATGGACCATGTGATTTTTATTTTATTTTATTAAAGTAAAAGACCACCTTTTTGAGAAGACCCTCATATCCAGGCCAGATTTCCTGTGACAGATTTTCAGTTCCACGTTTATTATGCATTTATTAAGAATCAGTCCCACTAGAAGACCACTTCTTTGTGCAATTTTAATTGGTCGCCCCAAGAGGTGTGATTCCATGTTTATATATTTAAAAATCTGCAGCATCCCCTAAATTCAGTGTAAATCTGTTTCTAGCACTGTACCGTACTGCAGTAAATATATCTGCCAGATTCCATTTATGATTCTAGCTCTGATGTTTATGTTGAGATTTCTCTAATAAAGTTACTATACTGTGTATATCTTTTCAGCTCCGGATCCTGTCCAGAATATTCACTGTGTTTCAACAAGTTGGCAGTCTATACTGGTCCAGTGGGATCCACCATTACATCCAAATGGAATAATAACGCATTACATCCTAACATTTCAAAGTGTCAGTATCTCAGTCTTGCCTACTGATACGGTATATACTTTCAGAGATCTGTTCTCCAATACCACTTATTCCTTCACTGTCACAGCTGCAACTACTGCAGGGGAAGGAGTAGAGCAAGTCTGCAATGCAACTACTAAGTTTGAGGAAGGTATGTTTATCTAATAACAACTCTGTGAGTAATGTATAGTGCATTGTGATGTTTAAATTGGTTATCCAGGCATAGAAAACAGAGCAAATTTTTTTCCCCAAAACCACTGCCTGTCTTTCTCCAGGTTGGGTGTGGTTCCGCAGCTCAATTCCATTAACGTGAATGGAGCCGAGTTGTTATACCACACACAACCTAGGGACAGACGTGGAGCAGTTTTTGAAAGAAAAAGGGGTTTCTAGGAATAGAAAATCGAGGTGAGTTCTTCCAAGAACAGCTCCACATCTGTCCTCAAGTTGTGTTTGGTAATACAGCTCAGTTTCATTGAGCCAAGTTGTAATACCACACACAACCTGAGGATAGTGATTTTTTTTAAAGAAAATAGCTTTATTTTTCTATTCCTGGAAAACCTATTTAATGTAGCATCAATAGCATTGTTTACTTCAGTTTGTAGACCCATTAACAATGTAATGTAAAACCGCTGAGGAATTTAATACAAAATATATTCCTGAAAGAGGTTATTCAAGATAACCAAGTATTTGTTCCCCTAAAACATGGTCAACTTTTAAGAGTCAGTGGGGGGAATATTCAAAGACTTGTGGTAGTAGGTTTTTTTTATTTTGCACTGCAAAGAGTGTTAAAGGAGAACTCTAGTGCAGAGTACTCCTGCTCCGTCCTGCCCGGGCTGCAAAATAAATGAAAATGAACCATCACTCACCTCCCTGGGTTCCCGCGGAGCGCCACTACAGCTGATCGGTCCTCCGGTGCATCTCCTTCATACTTCCGGGTGTAACGAAGCGTCACATGGCGCTCAGCCTATCGCCAGCCGCCGCGATGTTCAGCCTCGTCCAGCGATAGGCTGAGCGCCATGTGACGCTTCGTTACACCCGGAAGTATGAAGAGGATGAACCGGAGGACCGATCAGCTGTAGTGGCGCTCCGCGGGAACCCAGGGAGGTAAGTGATGGTTCATTTTCATTTATTTTGCAGCCCGGGCAGGATGGAGCAGGAATACTCTGCACTAGAGTTCTCCTTTAACTGCGCCTCATTTTCAGAAGTGTGTTTGGGCTTTTTAAAATTTGCGGCAAATAGAACAAAAAGCAAATCATTTAACACCAAGTATACTTGGTATTAGCTGCAACACTTTGTGCACCAGAAAGTGGTGCTAAATCTTTGGAAATAGGGTGCTAATAGCACAAAAAGCCTAACCACGCTCTTTAAAAAAAATTGGCTAACAGGTCGCTAAATCAGGTGCTAAATATCTAAATATGGGGCGCTAATAGTGTGCACCACATTTTAAGCAAATGTGACGCAGCTAGAGCAAAAAAAGTGTCGGGAAATGCAACTCCTCATCATTCTAGTAAATTGGGTTGCACTACTAGATAAAGCCCATTGAAACAGTGGTGCTATGTGGTCAAAGGCAGCTGGAGACAACTGTATAGGCTTATAGCTGCATATATTTGTTGCATACACTCATAATGTGAAATGCCCAAACTCAGTATCAGTCAGAACTTGTTACACATGTTAGAATGTAGCTCTAAAGTGCATATCGGTCTTTTACTTTTCTTTTATACAGTTGTCTTGCATTTACAAAACCGCGTGTAAAACCACATGTAAAAACTGCGACTGTAGTTTGGTTTTCAATAGAAACAGTTCTAGACAATAACCACCTATATCTTTTTTTTTTAACATGCAATCTGTACTATTTCCGGGATATGTGAATGTACCCTAAAATCTTTGGACATGTTGTAACACTAGCAGAGCTGAGGTGGGGTTAAAACGACTAAAACCTTTTGGGGAACGTAAGCTTTGAATCATTTTCTGATGAGTGTGTAAATCAGCGATTCTCATTTGAAGTTGGAAATAGTTCTGTAGCTGTTGTCAGCCTCTTATTAATGGTCCTGGGTTATTAGTCATGGTTACAGATCCAGCACTGAGTCATTGACAGTACATTTATTTTTGACGTAAGGTAAAATCAAATTAGCTTCACTGTCTCCCTACACAGTGTCTGGCCTTAACATTCCACACTAAGGTTACTTGTCTTTTTTTAATGTTTCCTTTTATTATCATGCTTTTTTTTTTTTTTTTTACTATTACAGTTCAAATGTACAAATCAAATTCAGTTTTGGAAAATCGCATTGCGGATGAGGCATAAATGTTAGGTTGGATGTTAATATTACAGACAAGATAAGACTTGATTATTATGATTTTTGATACGTCTCTATGACCTTTTGTGGTTTAACCACTTCACGTGCCCCTCCTATTTTATCTTTGGTAAGGTTTCATACCAGTGGCAGCTCAATAATAATGGCAAAATACTTGCCAGTTTACACTTAGAGGCATATGTTACCTGTAAACACGTGTGCGCATACATCTGAACACAGTGCTCTCATGCCTGGGCATCCTGGGCAAGTGTCCTGGATATCCCAAAAGGTAGTAAGCACTTCTGCTGGCGGGCCCCGACTTTGCCATGGGCCCTCAGGCAGTGCCTGATGTGGGAACTACCTACGCTTTGGCAGCATATAAATAAAACAGCATGCTGCTCTGAGTATCCGGCTCTATTACCTTTAGGGTGTGGATAAGTAGACAACTGTACTACAGTAAAAAATAGGGTCTAGATGAATGCTGCTGTGTTGCTGTATACAACATTTTCACCAAAATAGTTGCACAGGACTAAACTATTTTATTCATTTAAGACAATGGCCCTCATTTACTAAGAGTGGAGTGTAGGTTTCTTTGTGGGTTTTTATTCCCTACAATTTATTCTCCATGGTATTCACTAGGATTTCCCTACATTTTCCACTTTCCCTACACTTTGCTTTTTTTACACATGCTCTGATCTGTAGGGTTTTCCTCAGCTCATATCCACCACATTTTATGTGGAAACCTTAGTAAATATGTTTGAGTGTGGGAGAGAAAAACGGAGAGACCGACACAGGCGCCTTGTGCGTTACCACTAGACAGGAATAACAGATAAAAACAAACACAGTGAGCGGGCAGGAATTGCCCCTTAGGTAATGGCCGCTCACCTTGAGCGAATAAGGTATTCGCATATAACCCACACCGTGGGTGACAGAAGGATCGGAACTGCTGCTGAGCCTGGGTCCCAGGAAAGGAAGAGATCCGATCCTGATGGAAGTGGAGGCGGAGAAGGAAAATATGACCCTTACAGAGGCGCTGCTAGTTCCAGAGTAATGTAGAAGCCAACCAGAGGTATTGGTAAAACACCGGAGTGGTTTATTAGAGCATAAGAAGACAATGAAGTACACAGATGACGCGTTTCGGGGGAGCAACCCCCTCTGATCTGAGGAAGGGGGTTGCTCCCCCGAAACGCTTCATCTGTGTACTTCATTGTTTTCTTATGCTCTAATAAACCACTCCGGTGTTTTACCAATACCTCTGGTTGGCTTCTACATTACTCTGGAACTAGCAGCGCCTCTGTAAGGGTCATATTTTCCTTCTCCGCCTCCCCTAGTAAATATGTTGGGTTTTTGTGAAAATGTCAGGAACACGCCCCTTTTCTGAGACCACACCCTGTTTTCCCCGGTGAGCACGCCCCTTTTCGGGTTTTCTTAGCGAAATGGAGAGTTAGGCTGGGTTCACACTACGTTTTCTCCCATACGGGAGCGCATACGGCAGGGGGGAGCTAAAACCTCGTGCTCCCGTATGCCTTCGTATGCGCTCCCGTATGTCATTCATTTCAATGAGCCGGCCGGAGTGAAACGTTCGGTCCGGTCGGCTCATTTTTGCGCCGTATGCGCTTTTACAACCGGACCTCAAACCGTGGTTGACCACAGTTTTAGGTCCGGTTGTAAAAGCGCATACGGCGCAAAAATGAGCCGACCGGACCGAACGTTTCACTCCGGCCGGCTCATTGAAATGAATGACATATGGGAGCGCATACGAAGGCATACGGGAGCGCGAGGTTTTAGCTCCCCCCTGCCGTATGCGCTCCCGTATGGGAGAAAACGTAGTGTGAACCCAGCCTTAGTCGGATTTTTTCAATTCTGGCGCAAATTCTGGTGCAGACAGAATTTCTGGCGCAATGCGACAGATTCTGGCGCGCAACCCGACAAAACATGTCGGGTCTGCAATAGTAAATGAGGGCCTATATGTGTTTTAGCGCCAACGTGTGCCTTCTTCAGGTCTAATGTAAAACACCTCTAGACATCATGGTTTGTAAGCACATGCATCAGTATTGTAGTAAAATTGTGCATCTATTCTGGTAAAGATTTTTGGGGAGATTTATGAAAAACTGTGCAGAGAAAAGTTGCCCATAGCAACCAATCAGCCTGCTTCTTTCATTTTTAAAGAGACCTCTGAAAAATGAAAGAAGCAATCCGATTGGTTGCTATAGGCAACTAAGAAATTTTTCCTCTGCACAGTTTTTGAAAAATCTCCCCCTTTCTGTACAACAATACAGAAGGGCTCATTTAAGACTCTAATTTTCCTATAATACAGGTCAGATATGATACAAAACATATTGTTAACTTTTTTTAAATTACATATTTATACAGATATATTTTTATCATGAAAAGAAAGAATTCCCCACCACAGCAAAAGTCAAGGTTTTATATATTCCAATGCCAGCCAGCAACAACTTTTTTCTTAAGAGCACTCATCTTTCATTGTCTCATTAACAACTGTTCCTAATGATGACCCTTTTGTACATCTCATCTTTATAATTTTTTGCTAGCAACCTGAACAGTTTTGTAAATTCTTAAAGGAATATGTAAGCATTTTTAAGCCCTCAAAACAACTGACAGCATTATACAGAGCACAGACAGAGTGTTTAAACCATACCTGTGGTTCCAGTCATGCAACCTGTATTACTGAATAGCATGTTTTGAATGTATAGGTGGCCACCATAGCAAGCATCCAAGATTTGCACCATTATTGTTTACTGTCCAGAGCTCTCTGCCCTGAGTGTTTCCCCAGCCCGTCTTCTCAGCTTTATGTGATGGTTTTATCATCCTATCAAGACACCACTAGAGCCATCACTCTGCACACTTTACAAAAGTTGTTTTCTTAGTGACAGGGGCTCTTTAAATGGGCACTGTAAGATTCAAAAACCTTTTATAGGTTTTACATCTTGGCAAAACATTACCCATTCTAATATACTTTTTTTTTAACTGTAGTTCCTTTTTATAGAAATCATGGCATATAAAATCATGGCTTTGTCCAAGCTGAAGCAAAGGCATGGAGAAAGTCCAGTAAGGGAGGGTGGGCTAGCACTCCTCTGTGTTTTCTCCTGTCTGATAGTACTCCTCTGTGCTCTCTCCTGTCTGATAGTACTCCTCTGTGCTCTCTCCTGTCTGATAGGACTCCTCTGAGCTCTCTCCTGTCTGATAGGACTCCTCTGAGCTCTCTCCTGTCTGATAGGACTCCTCTGTGTTCTCTCCTGTCTGATAGCACTCCTCTGTGCTCTCTCCTGTCTGATAGTAATCCTCTGTGCTCTCTCCTGTCTGATAGTACTTCTCTGTGCTCTCTCCTGTCTGATAGTAATCCTCTGTGCTCTCTCCTGTCTGATAGTACTTCTCTGTGCTCTCTCCTGTCTGATAGTATTCCTCTGTGCTCTCTCCTTTCTGATTGTACTCCTCTGTGCTCTCTCCTGTCTGATAGGACTCCTCTGTGCTCTCTCCTGCCTGATAGTACTCAACCGTGCTCCCTCCTTTCTGATAGTACTCCTCTGTGCTCTCTACTGTCTAATAGCACTCCTTTGTGCTCTCTCCTGTCTGATAGTACTCCTCTGTGCTCTCTCCTGTCTGATAGCACTCCTTTGTGCTCTCTCCTGCCTGATAGTAATCTTCTTTGCTCTCTCCTGTCTGATAGTACTTCTCTGTGCTCTCTCCTATCTGATAGCACTCCTCTGTGCTCTCTCCTATCTGATAGTACTCCTCTATGCTCTCTCCTGTCTGATTGTACTCCTCTGTGCTCTCTCCAGTCTGATAGTACTCCTCTGTGCTCTCTCCTGTCTGATAGGACTCCTCTGTGCTCTCTCCTGTCATTTTCAGAAGTGTGTTTGGGCTTTTTAAAATTTGTGGCAAATAGCACAAAAAGCAAATCATTTAATACCAAGTATACTTGGTATTAGCTGCGACACTTTGTGCACCAGAAAGTGGTGCTAAACCTTTGGAAATAGGGTGCTAATAGCACAAAAAGTCTAACCACGCTCTTTTAAAAAAATTGGCTAACAGGTCGCTAAATCAGGTGCTAAATATCTGAATATGGGGCGCTAATAGTGTGCACCACATTTTAAGCAAATGTGACGCAGCTAGAGCAAAAAAAGTGTCGGGAAATGCAACTCATCATCATTCAAGTAAATTGGGTTGCAATACTAGATAAAGCCCATTGAAACAGTGGTGCTATGTGGTCAAAGGCAGCTGGAGACAACTGTATAGGCTTATAGCTGCATATATTTGTTGCATACACTCATAATGCGAAATGCCCAAACTCAGTATCAGTCAGAACTTGTTACACATGTTAGAATGTAGCTCTAAAGGCAATTTGAAGTGCATACCTGTCTTTTACTTTTCTTTTATACAGTTGTCTTGCATTTACAAAACCGCATGTAAAACCACATGTAAAAACTCCCTCCTTTCTGATAGTACTCCTCTGTGCTCTCTACTGTCTGATAGTAATCCTCTGTGCTCTCTCCTGTCTGATAGTACTCCTCTGTGCTCTCTCCTGTCTGATAGTACTCCTCTTTGCTCTTTCCTGTCTGATAGTACTTCTCTGTGCTCTCTCCTGTCTGATAGTACTCTTCTGTGCTCTCACTCCTGTCTGATAGCACTCCTCTGTGCTCTCTCCTATCTGATAGTACTCCTCTGTGCTCTCTCCTGTCTGATTGTACTCCTCTGTGCTCTCTCCTATCTGATAGTACTCCTCTGTGCTCTCTCCTGTCTGATAGGACTCCTCTGTGCTCTCTCCTGTCTGATAGGACTCACTCCTCTGTGCTCTCTCCTGTCTGATAGTACTCCTCTGTGCTCTCTACTGTCTGATAGGACTCACTCCTCTGTGCTCTCTCCTGTCCTATCAGACACAGAGGAGTGCTAGCCCACCCTCACTTTTTCCATGCCTGTACTTCAGCTTGGTCAAAGCCATTATTTTATAAGCCATGATTTCTATAAAAAGGAAATAACATTTTCTTATTAAGTATATTAGAAAGGTCAATGTTTTGCTAAGATGTACAACATAGTTTTTGAATTTGAAAGCGCCTTTTTAAGGGCTTAAACCCACAAATGGTCTCCCTTGTTTGTTTGTATGTTTTTTTTTATTTATATTTACAGTAGGTATGTGCTGCATGTACAACTCATGGCATGATGTGAACAGAGCGGTACATATTTTATCATTTTTATCATGCAACTAAATATCTTTGCACCAGAGGGGGGAAATTAAGCAGAAGTGGATGATGAGAGGGACACAGGTATGGAAGGGATATTATTACTTACTTATTATAATTGTAGTTCCAATGTAGTTGGCAATTTATTTAAGACTGCAAGTGTTTACATATATTACATATATTTGCATTTAATACATTGACAAGCCCAATGAAATATTAAAGACTATGGGGTATAAACTTAAGATTTGGTGACAACTGTATGCTCATCTGAACTGTTACTCCAGAGAAAAAGACAATTTACAATCCCGTAATCCAGTGTTTATGATGGCAGCAGTATTCAATATCCTTGCCACATGTTATGGTTATCTGATAACTGAAACTAGCACCATCCTATCATTGATGAGTTTAATGTAATTGTCAAACATGTGCATTTATACTGGTCTGACAGAGGAGAAGTAACATAATAACATTAGAGGTATTGTTGCGTGACCTTTACATTATAGCTGCCTTATGCTTGAGATTATTGAGTGAAATGGGAAGCAATGGTCAAAGTAGTCTGCATTTTGCAACCAGCTGCCAGACTGAAGTGGAGTTTCAATTAAAGCAGCTTTAGAACGCTGGTTGGACTCTTCCATTTAACCTGATACTATACATTTAGAGTTCATGCACAACTTTTTGAAGTTGAAATATACAGTTCAGTCAATCTGGGAGTTTATACAATTAGCAATGCATATGTTTTCATTATTCCATTACAGAGAATGGGGTTTGTTCTGAACACTCTGTTCTAAGATTTTGTTGTAATGTCCTGTTTACACCATATCTTTAGCCTGGGTCAAACTTAGACATCTGAATAAATAAAGCATACAGTATATAGACGGGAAACTCAAGCACATAATATTAAGACACGGTATAACCCTGTGAATTGTATGGAGCTGTAATATGGCACCTAGACTACCATGTGGGGCTATGGGTATTTGTTTTCATATGTTTGTACACTATGAATTTAGAATCATCTGAAGGAAGAAAGTCAGTAAGTCCACCTTTACTTCCTATTATAAAAAGGTAATCAGTTGAAATGGATACCAATCACACACTCAGTTTATCCATCTATAAACCTTTTTGATGGATACAAATGAATTAGTAAAAAACAGTATTCATACTTGTATACAGCCTACTGGTAGGCTGTTTCTTTTTTATACCATTTCCATGCTCCTCCTGAGGACCTGGAGGTATAGTATGGAACCAAAACATTCTATATTGGAACGTTCAGGATTTTCGTCATTAATTTTTCTATAGAGTTAACTCCCTATGTTAAATATTGCATTGTAAATGTTATCTACAAGCTTTATCCCCTTGTATGGAACGTGTTACATGTGCGCTGCATATTTGGCATTTGCAAAGAAAGATGTTTGTACTGTATCAATGATTAACTTGACATTGGGTTTAGTATCGAGGAGATAAATATAAAACATTTATGAAATATTTTGGGGATATGTGCTCCCAAAGATGACAGTGATCACTTCATCTTGGTGGATTCCTCTATAGTAAATGAAAACAAGCTGTGCAGTAAGTATAGGATTCATCGAGCAACGTATCCAAATTAATACCAGCTGTGCTTGGAAGGTCTGATGAGGGTTTTTTGGTCATTCTCAAAGAATGGAAATCCAATTCTCCATGCTAAAGCAACAGTAATCCTGTTTGTATCTGTAACTCAATAGTGTAATCGTCTTAAAACTGCCTGTTCCAGCATACAGTTTATCAAACTAGGAAAGGGTATCATGGAAGGTCACTACTTGTCAGGTGAAAGTGCCCTCTGAAAAACTTATTGTGAGCTTTGAAGTCTGCTTTTCTGGTATCTGCATATCAGTAAATTTTCTGCTAATAATGAAGTACTGGTATTAGTTTTCTTTTTCTCAACTTACATATAACTTGCTGAAAATCTTGGGAGACTTCACAGCTATCATTTAAAATCTAGAATCCTCAATACTGCACAAGAGATGCCCTTTAGCATTGCACTTAAAGTGCCTACAGTGCTCTAACTGAGAACATATATAGTAAGCCAATTTTTTACATTCAAATATAAATATTTGCACTAAAAGACCGCTCATAGAACATATTTAGATAATTTACCTTTGAAAGAAAAGAATGTTGTGTGACATACAATAGGTAAAAAAAAATCCATCTGCGTGCCTCCATATAAAATTGGACTAAGGTTAGGACCCCATTGAAGTCTATTGGTACCCTATTAAGGCATCCTGGAATGTTGCAAAAAATTGCCATGTAGGAACATACCTTTTTGTACTGTTGTACATCAGTGTTCTGAACTTCATTGCTCAAGGCCCCCAACAGGTCATTATTTGAGGTTAGCATATCCACATCATTAAAGGGGTTTTCTGCCCTTAGACATCTCATCCCCTTCCACAGACTTGTATTGAAGGGGCGGCGATGACATCACAAGGGGGCGGAGCTGTGATGTCACGATGCTCCGGCCCCTGTATTGCCCGTCATTACGCACAGAGCGAGTTTGCTCTGTGCAGTAATAAAAGGGGGGTGCTGCAGCCGAGATCCCTGGGGTCCCCAGTGGCGGGACCCCCGCGATCTGACACTTTATGCCCTATCCTTTGGATAGGGGATAAGATGTCCTGGGGCGGAGTACCCCTTTAAGATCTGCATTATTATAAGACTTTATTTTTTGGGACATTTTATTTGTGTTTTTTTTTGTTTTTGTTTTTTACAGGATTTCTTCTTTATTTCTTCAAGTTCCCTGTGACTGTTTATATGTGACCTATTTTTTATGAATTATTACATTTTCTTCAAATATTCATTGTACATCCATTTTTGGTTGAGGTATTAGAGGACTGGGGCTCTGTTTTTTCTTTATATTCCACTATTTGCGACTAGAGATGAGCGAACTTTTGAAAAATTAGATTAGGCCGATTTGCCGAATTTTCCAAAAAAATTTGTTTCAATCCGAAATTTGCGGCAAATCTATATTAAAAATGGCTATTTCTAGCCTACATACAGCCTCTATAGGGGTATAGAACACTTTGCTGTGTTCTAAGACGCATATGGAGTGTGCTGGGTTAGTGAAATAATACTGTTATTCAGAATAACATGCAGATTACCGGCATCGCTTTTAGAATCACTGCCGCACAGCAGCACAATGACAGAGCCTGGTGGTGGCATCAGTGTGAAGAGACCATATAGTGGCTGAATGGCACAGCGTGGAGGTGTTGGCAGCATGAGGACACCATATAGTGGTGGAATGACACAGCTTGGATGAGGCTGAAGCATGAGGACACCATATAGTGGCTGAATGACACAGCATGGAGGTGTTGGCAGCATAAGGAGACCATATAGTGGATGAATGGCACAGCCCGGAGTTGCCAGCAGCATGAGAATGCACTAGGTCTTCACAATCCCTAAGATTAAAAGATGAATTTAGAAATTTAAACCGAAGATTTTGAATAACGGGTGCTACCTATGAGAAAATTTGAATTTCCCAGACCCAGGCCCAGCTGCGGCATCAGTAAACCATATATTGCCTGAATGACACAGCCTGGAGTTGGCTGATGCATGAGGAAACCATTGAAATGTCTGATTTTTTTATTTGAAATTTAAATCAAACTTTGAGTGTCCCAGAGCCCAGCGTGTGGGTACGAAGGACCAAATCCAACAAGCCCCCCACAGGGCTCATGTGGCTGTGAGATGTAGGCGCAACGTCTAAATTACCCTGACCAACCCTTTTTTTTTTGTACCTTTGTTTAAGAACAAGTGCATATCCAAGAATTCAGAACACTCTACAATGCAGGACGGTGGACCACAAAAAGACATTCTTCTCTAAAGTAATGTTTTCTGAAATAAAGAAGCAGAGTTCATCCATCTCCGCATTATTTTTGAAAATTTTTATTAAAAAATCACACACAACAAGCGTTCAATGGTGTAATGATTATTATTCTGGAAAATTCAAGTTTATTACTGAGAAAATTATCAGAAAATTTGAAAAAAAAACTGTACCCAAGAGGGTTTAATAACCCCATACATTGCACCATAAATGTTGAAATTTTAATTAAATGGGTTATCCAGGAAAAAACTTTTTTTTATATATATCAACTGGCTCCAGAAAGTTAAACAGATTTTTAAATTACTTCTATTAAAATATCTTAATCCTTTCAGTACTTATGAGCTTCTGAAGTTAATGTTGTTCTTTTCTGTCTAAGTGTCAAGTGTCATCAGAGAGCACTTAGACAGAAAAGAGCAACCTTAACTTCAGAAGCTCAAAAGTACTGAAAGGATTAAGATTTTATAATAGAAGTAATTTACAAATCTGTTTAACTTTCTGGAGCCAGTTGATATATATATATAAGTTTTTTCCTGGATAACCCCTTTAAGCATGTATGTATCTATTTCACAAATCCTAAAATTAAAGGCCCAAGCCCAGAAGCATCATGAAGGCAAATAGTTCCTGAAAGACACAGGAGCAGTCAGGAGTAGGCATCAGCAGTACCCAAGAGGCTTTCATAACCCCTTACATTGCACAAGCAATCGCGAGATCGAGCAATAACAGGTGTGTGATGCCCTCAGAGGCCCTCAGATGTCCGGGGCTGCACGCGCGCTACACTGAACGGACCAGCGTGTGTCTATCCTTTACCGACAAGTGCGGGTAACCCGCTTAACCCTGTTTGTGATAGGGATCGGGGATTGCAATTATTTGCCATGAAAGAAGAATTCCAACTAAGTGCGGGTCATAAGCTCTGGTTCATTAAGTCCCAGCCCTTTGTACAAACCGCCTGTCTCTACTACCGATTGGATGGTCTAGTGAGGTGCTCGGATCGGCCCTGGCGGGGTAGGCGACGGCCCTGGCAGAGCGCCGAAAATTTAAAAATCATTGTTGAAAATAGCATTAAGCATGTGTTAGCTATTGCTAAGCTTCCAAAAATTAAAGGCCGAAGGCCAGAAGCATCAGTGAGGCAAGAAGTTCCTGAAAGACACAGGATGAGTCAGGCGCAAGCATTCGCAGTACCCAAGAGGGTTTCCTAACCCCTTACATGTAAAGATCAATGTTGAAATTTGCATTAAGCATGTATTTAGCGTGAATTCGGGTAGAAAACAGACATGGTGCACATCTACAATCTTGTATAATGATCTGATTGCTTCTCAGCATAATATCAAAAACTAACAGGTTGTTAGTATACATTTTTGATGAAAAAGTACAAGCCCACTCGCCACGTCAAGCCACCTATTTAGAGTGGGCCCCTAACGTCCCTAGCATAAAATGGCGCAGCACCGGGCAGCGACCACCACCGCTGTGACACCAGTGCCCACGGGGGGGGAAAGACCCACTGGCAGAGCGGCCCTAATGCCACTCAAACCAGTCTATGCTACTGCTAAACATAAAAAACTTAAACGCCCAAGGCCAGAAGCGTTAGTGAGGCAAGTAGTTCCTGAAAGACACAGGATGAGTCAGGAGCAGGCATTCACAGTACCAAAGAGGGTTTCATAACCCTATTTGATAGCCCAAGAGGGTTTCATAACCATAATTGGTAAGTGTTGGTGTAGCAGCATGGTCAATCTACTCTGAGGCATCTGGCATTGGTGGATGGAAATTCTGGCTGATCCATCCCTGATTCATCTTGGCAAACGTCAGTCTCTCCACATTTTTAGTGGACAGACGAGTTCGCCTTGGGGGTGACTATGGTCCCGGCCGCACTAAACAACTGCTCTGATAGCACACTACTGGCCGGGCAGTACAGCTTTTCCAGGGAAAACTATGCTAGTTGCATCCATAAATCAAGTTTGGCTGCCCAGAAGTCCAGCGGATCTTCAATGTTTGTTGGCATGGCAATGTCAAGGTATGCCACCACCTGCTGGTTCAGGTCCTGCTCCATGTCTACCTGCTGCTGATGAGTTGCTTCACTATGCGGGTGAAGAAAGCTACTCATCAGCAACTGTAGACTCAGGCTGCTGCTGATTGAGCTGGTACTGCTCCTGCCACCCCTCCCCTCCCCAACAGCCATGGCAGTGGAAGGTGAGCGCAGAGGGCCCCCCGAGTCAGACCTGTGAGTGGATGGACCATGTCACCTACGTAGGATCTCTCTATAGTAGGTCAGTTTGTCCTCCCTCTCAGTGGGTGTAAAAAAGGCCCCCATTCTGGGACGGTAGCGAGGGTCCAATAAGGTGGAGATCCAGAAGTCATCCCGCTGATGAATTTTGACAATTCGGGGGTCACTACGCAAGCAACTGAGCATGCATCGTGCCATTTGCGCCAGTTACTCGGAGAGACTACATGCCTCCATCTCCACTGCATACTGCCACATTGTGTCTGGGTCCTCTGTCTCGCCTTCCTCATAACCCTCCTGCTCCTCTGGCTGCTCCTGCTCCTCCTCTCCTGTCCGATGACTAGAAACACTGGCCATCTCATCCAACCTAAACTGTGCTCCACTCTGCCCCTCCTCCTCCTCCTCCTCCAGTTCTGCCCCCACAGGGCTCATGTATCCTTGAGATATAGGTGCAATGTCTCCATTGCCGTGACCAGCCATTGTTTCAATCATTTGTTGTAGGAAATGTAGGAGTGGAATTACGTCGTTCATGGCGTTCATTGCATTATCCAGGCGACTTACAAATAATGTGGCTTCCTCAAAGGGCCTCAGCAAACGGCAGGTGTCATGTATGAGCTGCCACTGGTTCACATTGAAGTTACACAGGGGAATACTCTGCTTGGATCATCAAGAAATCGGTGATGGCTTTTCTTTGTTTGTATAGTCTGTCCAACATATGGAGGGTGGAATTCCAACGTATTGGCAACGTCACAAATAAGACTATGTTGTGGGATACCGTTCTGACGCTGCAGCTCAAGGAAGGCGTGCTTGGCGGTGTACGAGTGGCTGAAGTGCATGCACAGTTTCCTTGCCATTTTCAGGAGGTTTTGCAAATGGGGTGAAGACTTGAGGAAGTGTTTGACAACCAGATTCAACACGTGTGCCATGCAGGGTGTATGTTTCACACTTCCTTGTCGCAGCGAGGACACAATGTTCTTCCTGTTGTCAGTCACCATGGTTCCCATTTCCAGATTTTGTGGAGTAAGCCATATTCGGATTTCTTTACGAATTAATTTTAGCAGTTCCTCCCCAGTGTGACTCCGTTCGCCAAGGCAAACCATGTGAAGAACAGCTTGACACCGCCGTGCCCCACACACATGGTACGATGAAGGGCCACCGAGATTTCTACATGCAGTGGAGGCCGAGGACACAGTGGAGGATGAGGAGGCGGAGTCGCACACTGACACTCAGGATCAACTGCCTGAGAGCGAGAGCGTGGAGGAGGAAGCAATGTGACCTGTCCAAGTTGCTGTTGTGGCTGTGCAGGAACCACATTTACCCAGTGGGCCTTAAGTATTGTCCCTGCCCGTAGTTACAGCTCCACACGTCGGCGCTGCCATGCACTTTTGAACACACCGACAGGCTCAAGGACTGGCCCAACTTCTCTTGTACAAACTTATGCAGGGCTGGTACTGCCTTATTCGCAAAGAAATGACGGGTTGGGACTCTCCACCTTTGCTCGGCACAAGCCATCAATTCTCTGAAAGGTGCAGAGTCCACCACTTGAAAAGAGAGGGACTGCAACACCAGCAACTTGGATAGGAGCACATTCAACTTCTGTGCCGTTGGATGAGTGGGTGCATACTTTGTCTCTTGGACATGGCTGTGCCGATGGATTGTTGCCAGAATGGCTGACTAAAAGCGGGGGAAGCAGGAGCATCTGAAGCTACAGGAGGAGGGTTTGACACACAGCTCCATTCGGCTGACGTGCTGGAGCCTTGGCTGGATGAAGGAGGGACCGGATGGCCACTGGGTGATGCAGCAGGCTGGACCACTACATCGGAGCCACGGTTCGCCCCGGCCGCTTTATGGTGGCGAAGCATGTGTTGACGCAGGGCTATGGTGCCGACATTGGGACCCTGGCCACGCTTCACCTTCTGCCAACATATCTTGCATGTGGCTATGTGAACCTCCTCCGGATGCCTGATGGAAAACTGTCACACCACCGAGTAGCTGATTTTCTCACCTACAGTCCACACTAATTGACTGCTACTGGCACCGACTCCAGGAACCCCTGTTCCACTACCTCCCGGAAAATTAGGCTGCTGCGAAACAGGTGGTCTCCCCCGGGCACATTTGGCTCCAGATTTTCCACTCCTGCCACCATGCTGACCGCCAACCATGCTACCGCCTTGCTGGCTCAGCTGCCACCTTGAGGGCAACCTGCAACTCTCTTCTCCTGATGATGATCGGCTTCATCATCATCAACAGTTGTCTGCACGTCACTGATGTCCTCCTCAGGTTCCCCAACAGTGTCTGCTTCAGGACCCTGAACCCTGGCAACACCGCCTCCCACGTCACTCGCCGCATCCCTACTTGGCCTCCTAGTGGAGCAAGCGGCGCATGTCTCCTCCCCTTCTTGGCTGGGCTGTAGCTGCTGACTGTCCTCTATTAGATCGTCCTCAGTGAATAGTGGAGCTGAACCCACAGAATAAGATACTTCTCTAGGAGAGGGAACAGCATAGGACAAAGGCAGTGGGAGAACAGGGACTGCTCCCGGGCCATGCCAACTGAGGGTTGTGTCTGAGGAACCCACCGACTGTTGACTGTTGACAAGATGTCACTTGTGATGAAGCAGATGAGCGTGTTAACCAATCAACGATGGCAGATGGGTTGCTGGTCGAGACACGACCGCTGGCTGATAACGGGAGCTCAGGCCTCTTGCTGCGACTCCTGCTGTCACTCGCCCCTAGTCTGCTGCCAACTCTGCCTAAAGTATTTAGGCCTCTGCCACTCCTCTGTGCACATCCTGGCACTTCTCTGCCTGACATACTTAGTGCGTATATGAGGATATTACAATACGCTACACTACTCTTTAAACAGTATTTGTCTAGAACAGCAGCAGTTGATTACTTATGGCTCTCCTTTCACAGTATGTAGGCCCTTGACAGATTAACAGGTACAAAATGGTACACTAATTAGATGTAGGTATGCGGTATGCACTGATGAGGGCAGTAATATGCACAACAATACGCAGAAAAAAATCTGTATTTTTGTAAAACACCAGCCGGTGAGTACTATTGTTTGGACTTTCACAGTATGTAGGCCCTTGACAGATTAACAGGTACAAAATGGTACAATACTTGGATATACGTATGAAGTATGCACTGATGAGGGCAGAAATATGCGCAACAATACGCAGAAAAAAATCTATTTTTTTAAAACACCAGCAGGTGATTACTTTTGACAGGAGTCAGGACTTTCTTTGTATCTAGACTTGTTACAGATACAGAATAGTAGACGGCTTTGATGTATGCATGTGGTATGCATGTATGAGGGCAGACAAATGCACTACAGTCCGCTGAAAAATAACGTATTTGTGAACAGCAGCAGGACCCAACAGTGCAGCGCCACAATAAAAAAAAAATATATCAAAGATCCTTCTCAGTGAGAACACCAAAGCACTGCACTCCTGTCTTTACCCAATGCTGATGTGACTAGCAGTTGCACTGTAACACTGTGGTATAAGCTAGTCAGACACACGCAGTCCCGTTCTCTCTATCTGAGTGCATAGATTAAATGAAGAGAGGCAAGATGGCCGCCGATTATATAGGGGCTGTGACATCACAGGGGTCAGTGAACACTGATAGGCTGCATCTCACATGGGATTCAGGGTCAGCCCGCCTACCTTCATTCCCGCCGCTGTTTCCCGCCCTCCCATAATCCCCTGCCCCATATACTCACATGTGGATCCGCCATTTTAGGTCTCCAATAGCCTTGAATGCTGTAAAATGGAGTTTAAGGAAGCGATTTGAGCTATACAATCACAGCGATATTCTCAAATTTTTCATGAAATTCGTAACGAATTTGGGTTCGTCAGCTTCGGTTCGCTCATCTCTATTTACTACACCTGCGGGTACAGGTGTACCCAGTTAACATCATACAATTTTTGTTGTTGAGCTGTCCATCCATTTAGAAATTTCAGGTGGAGAAAATGACCATATCCCTGGCAGTAGTTTACCACAAATCAACTGGCTCCAGAAAGTTAAACCGATTATCAGCTGCTGAAGTTGAGTTGTTCTTTTCTGTCTGGCAACAGTGCTCTCTGCTGACATCTCAGCTTGTCTCGGGAACTGCACAGAGCAGAAGAGGTTTGCTATGGGGATTTGCTTCTACTCTGGGCAGTTCCCGAGACAGGTGTCATCAGAGAGCACTTAGACAGAAAAGAACGACTCAACTTCAGCAGCTCATAAGTACGGAAAGGATTAAGATTTTTAAATAGAAGTAATTTGCAAATCTGTTTAACTTTCTGGAGCCAGTTGCTATATATAAAAACTTTTTCCTGGATAAACCCTTTAACAAAACCTGTTCAATGAAAGATAAAATTAGTTGAGTCCCCTGCATCCTAAGGGAGCTCTAATCTTCAGTTAATCTCTTACCAGGGACTTAACTTTAGGAAAATTGAGTATGTATTCACATGGTAGAATATCCGTGCAGAATTTACAGTTGAGTGGGGCTTGTGCAGGCGTTTAGAGTACTTTTCAGGGCTGAAGTAAATTAGTGTGGGTTAGTGAGTAAAGGACGGGAACCGCGACTTTTGTGCGAAAATTCACACATCATGAATTGATCACCACTGGATAAAAATAGTCTAAAGCACTGCAAACTCTAGTTCAGTTTAAGATTTGATCTATGGCTACTGTCGCTCAAAAGTTGCAGGAGAAGTGACTAAGACTTTTGATGCGACAATTTTAGATAAAAAAAAAAAAGATCTATAAAGCTTGATGAATTCCCCTCATAAAGAGTAGAAACAAAAAAAACAGGCTCCAATCCTAGACAATCACAGGGCAGCATACCCAATCACACACATGCCAGCCATCAGATGCCCTCCTTACCACAAAGCACACCAATTAGTTGTCTGCCCCAAAGGCCGTTGCTGGATTTCTCATCCAGTCCAACCGTATCTTTTAACATTTTTGTGGCCATTTCTGATTCATATAGAGGACTATAGATTCAAACATTGCGATAAAGTAGGATTGTTGAATGATTTTCACCCCATGATAGTTATCTTCTTGCCATAGAACATTAGAATATGAAAAATATTTTATAATTTTGAAACATTAATATATATGTACTCTGGAGAAATGTGTTGGTTAAAGGGGTAAAACATTTTTTTTAATCAACTGGTGCCAGAAAGTGTAAATTACTTCTATTTAATCCTTCCAGTACTTATCAGATGCTGTATAATACAGAGGAAGTTCTTTCCTTTTTGAATTTATTTTCTGTCTGTCCACGGTGCTCTCTGCTGACACCTCTGTCCATGTCAGGAACTGTCCAGAGCAGGTCAGGTCTGCTATGGGGAATTGTTCCTGCTCTGGACAGTTCCTGATATGGACAGAGGTGTCAGCAGAGAGCACTGTGGACAGACAGACAATTACCTTATATACTCGAGTATAAGCCGAGTTTTTCAGCATGATTTTTCGTGCTGAAAACACCCCCCTCGAGTGAATTCTCCTCCCTCAGTGGTCTTCAACCTTCGGCTGTCCGGGCATGCTGGGAGTTGTAGTTTTGAAACATCTGGAGGTCGGCAGGTTGAAGACCACTGCCCGGGCCTTCGTCATCACCCAGACCCCCTCCCCCCTTTAGTTTTGTTCTCACCTCCGCTCGGCGGGACGTTAGGGTGAGCTGGTCCGGGCCAACTGTGCTGCAGGGACCGTCCGGTGGGGAGGGATAGTCGTTCTGGGCTGTCCATCTTCACCAGGGGTGCCTCTTCTCCGCGCTTCGGGCCTGGCCCCGGAATAATGGCGTTGCCTTGACGACGACGCACAGGAATGTTCATGAGGGGGAGGGGGTCTGTATGATGACGAAGGCCCGGGCAGTGGTCTTCAACCTGCGGACCTCCAGATGGCCGATGGCTGTCCGGGCATGCTGGGAGCTGTAGTTTTGGAACATCTGGAGGTCCGCAGGTTGAAGACCACTGTTAAATCAGACATTGACAAGCGGCGATGATGAAGGGGGTGGTGTGGTATGATGACAGGGTAATGATGATGAAGGGGGGGATGATGACAGGGTAATGATGATGAAGGGGGGATGATGACAGGGTGATGATGAAGGGGGGATGATGACAGGCAGTGATGATGAAGGGGGGATGATGACAGGGTGATGATGATGAGGGTGTTAATGACGGGGGTCTGGATGATGACAGGGGGGGGTGATGTATTTCCCACCCTAGGCTTATATTCGAGTCAATAACTTTTCCTGGGTTTTTGGGGTGAAATTAGGGGCCTCGGCTTATATTCGGGTCGGCTTATACTCGAGTATATATGGTAATTCAAAAAGGAAAGAACTTTTGTCTATATTATACAGCAGCTGATAAGTACTGGAAGGATTAAGATTTTTAAATAGAAGTAATTACTAGAAGTGAGTAATAGAAGTGAGTATCCTTTTAAGGAAGGAGAGTAATAATGCTTGTATTATAATGTTGTGTACATATCCTCTTTGTTGTGATGTAATTGTGATCCTTACCATTTACTTATGGCATCACTGTTTTCTAAACCTGTTCTGTGACTTCACTGTGTGTATTATTGCTATGCTGTGATATTACTGTGTGCGTCCAGTAACAATTCTGTATAATTTCAGTGCTTGCTATCAGCAGGGCTGCCATCAGAAATTCCGTGGCCCCTTACACAGCTTAGGGCCTTGGCTCCCTGTGGCCCACCGCCAAGTCCACCCCAAATTTTTTTTTCTAATGATATAATCTAATATACCCTATTCTGGTTTCTATGAAACCACCCTAAAATTGGCCAATATTCCCACATACTGGCCCAGATTTATTAAACTGTATGAGGGAAAAAATAGAGAGATTTTCCCACAACAGCCAATCGTTAGGTCGTTAGCTGAGCTGCGTTTGGTTGCTGGGGGAAAATCACTATTTTTTCCCTTGCACAGTTTGATACCAGCAAGCGCTCTGCAGACAGTATAAGTGATTACAGTTACATAAGGGATTTACAGACAACGTCTTCTCTGATCGAAGTTGTTAATTTTATTTTATTTTTTTCCCTTCTCTGACCTGGGCCATTGTGAAGACTTCTCTTTGCTGTGACTTCACGGAACCTGTCAGAGCAGCCAGCCAAACATTTTAGGCCCCTTTCTGCAGAACAATACACACCACTTTACAAACTCCCCATGTGTATGGCCCCACACAACAATAGCGCCTGCTTTGTGTCCTCATATACTTATAGGCCCCTCTGTGCCCCCATACAGATTTATAAACCCCTCTTTGTGCCCCCTTATAGATTTGTGGACCCCCATCTGTGCCCCCATATTTGTAGACCTCCTGTGCCCATATATACTTCTTGACTTCCCCCTTTGTGCCCCCATAAACATTTCTGACCCCCCTCCATGCCCCATATACCATTTCTATACCCCGCTCTGTGCCCCCATATACCATTTTTAGACCCCCTCTGTGCCTCCATATATCATTTCTAGACTCCCCCCCCTTTGTGCTCAAAATATACATTTCTAGACCCCCTCTGTGCCCCAAAGAAAACATTTCTATAATCCCCCATGCCCCATATATATTTGTAGACCCTCCACTGTGCCCCCAGATAGCATTTCTAGACTTTCCCCCTCTGTACCCCATATACATTTCTAGACTTCCCTCTCTATGCCCCCATAAACATTTCTAGAATCCCTTCATGCCCCCATAAATATTTCTAGAATTCCCCTCCCCCCGTGCCCCCATATATATTTGTAGACCCCCATATATAGCTGTAGGCCCTTCACAGACTTACTACTTCCAGCCATATACAGTATATGGCAGGATGCACTATGTCTGTGTACTGCATTGCTCCAGGGCTCTGATCACTGCTCCTCCGGTCCAGGTCACCATCTACTGCTGTGGTCTATGGGCCATAGCAGCAGGTCCCCGGGCCGTAGAAGCAGTGATCATAGCTCTGAAGCTGCCCAGGTGCTGGAAACTTGCCAGCCCGCACGTCCTCCTTCTTCTGTTCCGCACCGCTCCTCCAGACTGGGTGCACATCACTAACGTGACGTTACTGATGTTAATATGCACACTGCCTCCTGAGCCACCTTTGCGAATTTAAAGTGACCGTGGTCTGTGAGTAACCCGGACATCCCTGAATAACCCGGGCATCCCTGTGTCCCGAAAGGATATTTTGGGACACAGGGATGTTCAGGTCATTCACACATCCTGCCAGCCGGCACCGGGGACCGATGCCCCTTACATGGGTACTGCCTGTTCCCTCCTGATGGTGGCCCTGGCTATCCGGGCCCCTACTTTGACATTAGCGTGAGCAACAACCCTATATTGTGACAGCATTGAAATGTTAGCTCACTGATGCTTTGACAGTACTGTCTTTATAAATGATCCACAAGGACACCATTCATTTTTTTGTTATTGCATTGTGTCATCACTGTATATATCTCTGCACTGTCACATCACTGTGTGAATCATTGCTGTTCTGTTGCTTCACTATGGTTGTTAACCCTTTGCTAAAAACATCACTGTTTATAATTCCTGTAAACCGATATCTTTGTTTATTGCCTGTGCATTTGTCAATATTTTTATTATTAGATAGTATTGTATGTAATAGATGTGGGCAAGAATCCTAAGCCATGATATCACTGTGTGCATTTCAAGGCAATAAGCATATTAACTGCAGAGGATTCTGGTACATGAAATGGCCTTACTGTTCTTTTAGCATACCAATGCTATCACAAGTTGAGGGGCCCTGTTACAGATTTTGCATTGGGGTCCAGGAATGTTAAGTTATGTCTCTGTCTCTAATGCATCATTTTACACACAATTATTTTAATGACCATTTGTTTTGAATATTGTGTCAAAAGATTTCATTGAGGAGAAACATCGGTTTGGCATAGCAGGAAGACATTGTTGGTAGTCTATAGTTATGGAAATCTTTAGAGCTCCAGGCTTACTGACTCCACTACTGTCATGATGTATGTATTGTGATAGATGAATACTTACTTGTAGCGGTGACATAATTTTTTAATAATAATAAAAAAAAGTTAATACTCTTATGCAAAATTGTTTGGTAGGTAACGCTTTGTGTCGAGTAACTTATTATGTCCAATTATAATTGACAGCAGTTACATTCCTAGTATTATTAGTAATGTGCATCAATCCATTGAAACTAATGAGCAAAAGTGGCGACTTTCTCCAGGGGCCCTCTGCTTTAGAAGCAACAATACAGCTGTTATGTAGTAGTGTAAGATAAAGTTTAGATAAATGGAAAACTTTATGCAATTAACTGCCAAAACCACAAGCTGGTGATCTAATACTTATGATGTATGTGAGTAAAAATTCACATAACTATGTGTCAGCTTTTACTTGCTTCATGGAGAATTAGAGTGTTTGTTTGGAAATGCATATTAGTAATTATTAGTGGCAAGAATTCTTCTGTTTAGAGAAATTTTCAAAACTATAAAGCTCTGCTAAAAAAATCTTCTGCACATGGTATTTGCAATTAGGGATGAGCGAATCAAATTTGACGAATCTGAATTTGTTACGAATTTCAGGAATAATTTGCTTCACAACCGAATATTGCCGCGATTCGATTGCACGAATCGCTTTTATTAAACTCCATTTAGAGCGGTCCAGGCTCCAGGGCATCTAAAATGGCAATCCACATGTGAGGACATAGGGCAAGGAACTCTGGGAAGGCGGGTAGGCGGGATGACCCTGAATCACATGCAGCCTATCAGCAGCCAGCCACCCCTGTGATGTCACAGCCCTATATAATCGGCAGCCATCCTGCGGCCAGCCATTTCAGAATTTTATTTATTTCTGAGAGAGCGTTTCATTGCAGGGAGAGATAGAGCAGTGTGTTTTTTGCACAGAAAAACAGCTTGACAGCAGCGATTCAGCACAAGCCAAAATCCCCGCAGAAAAGCACTGACAGGGAAGGGGGAGAGAGAGAGTACACTTTTGGGTGTAATACACAGTGACTCTACTGCTGCAGTGGGGTGTACAGCAACTCTAAAGCTTATAGGTGCCAGTTAGGCAGAGCACTAAAAGCCATTGTCACTTGCTATTAGTGCCTAATACTGTACGGGGCTCTACTACACAGTGATTCTGTACTGCTGCAGTGGGGTGTACAGCAACTCTAAAACTTATAGGGGCCAGTTAGCTTAGCACTAAAAGCCATTGTCACCTGCTATTAGTGCCTGATAATACTGTACTGGGCTCTGCTATTAGTGCCTAATAATACTGTACTGGGCTCTACTACACAGCGATTCTCTACTGCTGCAGTTGGGTGTACCATGTACAACAACTCTAAAGCTAACAGTGGCCAGGGTGTGCACCAAAAGCCATATTCACCTGATTACCGTGCCTAATACAGGTTGCGTAGTGGAGCTTATTGTCCTCTCATAAGTGTAACCTGTGCATACATAGGTGTATGTTTTTTTTTTTCCTGTAAAACTAATTTGGGCCTAGTTACTGTGAAAGGCCAGCCAAAGCTACACACTTGTTTCTTTAGCCTAATACAGTTTTAAGCAGAGCGTATTGTCCACCTCATTTAAGGGTAAACTATACGTACACCTACTGTACGTGGTGTAAGTTCTTTTTCCCCTGAAAAACTAATTTGGGCCTAGTTACTGTGAATGGCCAGCCAAAGCTATACACTTTTTTGTAGCCTTATGCAGTTTGTAGTGGAGCATATAGTCCTCCTCTCATAAGTTTAAACTGTACGTACACCTACGTAGTGTCCTTTATATAATTTCCTGTTAAACTAATTTGGGCCCAGTTACTGTGAAAGGCCAGCCAAAGCTACACACTTGTTTCTGTAGCCTTATACAGTTTTAAGCGGAGCGTATTGTCCACCTCTCATATGTAAACTGTATGTACACCTATGTGGTGTACGTTTTTTTCTTCCTGAAAAACTAATTTGAGCTTAGTTATTGTGAAAAGCCAGCCAAAGCTACACACTTGTTTCTGTAGCCCTATACAGTTTTAAGTTGAGCGTATTGTTCACCTCTCATAAGTGTAAACTGTACATACACTTACATGGTGTCCTTTACTGTGAAAGGCCACCAAAGCTACACACTTGTTTTTGTAGCCTTATACAGTTTGTAGTGGAGTGCATAGTCCTCTCATTTACAGAAATTCCTATGCATTAGACCACAAGTAAGTATTGAGGATATGCATTAGCTAAATCTTAACTTTTCATAGGATAAAATACTGTTTATATACCAAAATTAAATTTAAATCAAACAAAAGGAAAGGCAAAAAACACCATGTGCCACCTACACCACCAAGCATTTATGCGATGCAAAGACCTCTATAAGGTGGAAGGGAACAACATATGGTCCATTGTAACAGGTGGGGGTAAAAACTTCCCCTGTAAGGCCCTACTCTCGCACTGTTAATTCCCTTCTTGGCAAGTGTTACTCGCCCTAAAAAGGGTGGCCCCACACAGGAACCTCTCCCTATTTCCAACAAAAAAAACAGGGAAATGGCAGTGTGTAACTTCAATGTCAACCAGTGGCAACTCATGCGTGACACCTGCTGTTTGCTCAGGCCCTTTGAGGAAGCCACATTATTAGTCAGGATTATGGGATTATGGGATTACTGCTTCCTTTCTTACAACACGTGTTGGAAACGATGGCTGGTCAGGGCACTGGAGACGTGGCGCCTACATCTCACGGCCACATGAGCCCTGTGGGGGCTGAACTGGAGGAGGAAGGGGACAGTGGAACACAGGCAAGGTTTTGCAAAATGGGTGGTTTTTATAGTCATCTGACAGGAAAGGAGGAGCAGGAGCAGGCTGTGGAGCTACAGGGTGATGAGGAAGATGAGACAGAGGACCCAGACACACCGTGGCCATGTGGTCTCCTCATGCTGCTGGCACATTGAAGATTTAAAATAGATTAAGATAAAAAGTTTCATTCAATTTAAATTTAACAAAATATCTTTAAACTTTTCAATTGTGAGGCCCTATGGTCTCATCAGGCTGATACCACCTCCAGGCTGGGTCATTCTGCCACATTATGGTCACCTCATGCTGCTGCCACCTCCAGTCTGTGTCATTGTGCCACCATGTGGTCTCCTAATGCTGCTGGCACATTAAATAAAACTTTTTAGGTCCATAATCTTTTCATTTGTGAGGCCCTATGGTCTCGTCAGGCTGTTTTCACCTCCAGGCTGGGTCATTCTGCCACTGTATGGTCTTCTCTTGCTGCCGCCAATTCCGGGCTGTGTCATTCTGCCACATTATGGTCTCCTCATGCTGATGCCACCTCCATGCTGTGTCATTGTGCCACCATATGGTCTCCTCATGCTGTTGGCACATTATATTAAACTTTTAAAATGTTAATCTATATAAAATCTTCAATTTAAATTTTACTAAATATCCTTAATCTTTTCAATTGTGAGGTCCTATGGTCTTGTCGGGCTGCTGCCTCCTCTAGGCTCTGTCACTGTGGCGCCATGTGACTCCTTGTTAGATTGGGTTTTGTGGTCATACAGTATTAGTTCAAAGTAAATGCCTCGGGCACCCAGGACATTAAACTTGCGTATCTAATCAAAATATTGCATTAAAATTAAAAAAAAATCTCTTCAAGCTTTTCAATTGTGAGCCCCTATGGTTGTTGCCAAATAATACTTGTAGAATTACCACAGGAATCCAATGAAACAGGTTGGAGCGATGACAATGAACCATAACTGATAAAATTAAACATTCACACTTTCACAGTTTGGGGGGTGGTGTGGTCGCTGGGAGTCAGGAGCTGGAACAGGTGGTAGCTCGCCTCGCGGAGGACTGCCAGCTCGATTTTAAGATATAGGTACGAGCTTTTCACTGCAGCAACTTCTAGCAGTATGCACCCACTTATCCAACAGCACAGGAGCTGAATGTGCTCCTGTCCAATTTGCTGGTACTGCAGTCCCTCCCTTTTCAATTTGACACTCAGAGCATGGGGGTTTTCTGAGAGGCAGGGGGTGGGACAAGCGGTAGCTCACCTCGCAGTGGACCGCCAGCTCGATGCTCACCAGAATGGGTCCTCAAAAAAGGATTTTAAAATGTTTTAATAAATTTTAATTAAATAAAATTTAAATTAAAAAATCTTTTTAATTTCTTTAATCTCTTCAATTGTGACGCCATATGTTCTCCCGACCCTGCTGCCACATCCAGACGCACTGCAGCAGTGATTCTAATGCCTGTAATCTGCATGTCATACTGAATAACAGTATTATTTCACTAACACAGCAAACTCCCTATGCGTGTTACCACAAGGCAAACTGTTCTACACCCCTATTGAGGCTTTTTGTAGCACAGAAATAGCCATTTTTAATAATGATATGCCGCAAATAAATTTGTACCGAACCAAATTTTTTTCTTAAAATTTGGCAAATTGGCCAAATCGAATTTTTCAAAAATTTGCTCATCTCTATTTGCAATGGTGCCGATAATACAGTGATACCAATTTTATTATTGGGTGATCGTACTTGATGTTATAATGACATAGATCATAAATGTTATAGCTAGAGATGATCGAACTTACAGTAATTTGATTCGTCACGAACTTCTCGGCTCGGCAGTTGCTGACTTTAGCCTGCATAAAATTAGTTCAGCTTTCAGGTGCTCCGGTGGGCTGGAAAAGGTGGAAACAGTCCTAGGAGTGAGTCTTCTAGGACTGTATCCCCCTTTTCCAGCCCACCGGAGCACCTAAAAGCTGAACTAATTTATGCAGGCTAAAGTCAGCAACTGCCGAGCCGAGAAGTTCATGGCGAATTACTGTAAGTTCGCTCCTCTCTAGTTATAGAGAAAAATTTGAAAATAACACAAGATGATAAAACAAGAAAGAAATTATACACCTTCCATGAACCCTTAGCAGCTGCTGTTCTGACAGCTCCTAGCCCCTACCACTCACTGCTGTTTCCTCGTTCCTGTGAAATGCTGACCCTTCAGGACCTGCGGATTCAGCCAATCATTGACTGCAGTAGGGACCATCCTGGCCAGTCACTCACTGAACTATGACACGTCAAAGGAACCAGGAAGCAGTGGTAAACATCGGGGACCAGGGAATGTTGGAACAGCAGCTGTGGGGAATCGAGACAGGTGAGAAGAATTTATTTATTTTTTTCTTGGGTGGAAATACCCCTGTCATCTTACTATATTAAGTATCATAAAAATAAAGACATAAACTAATAATTCCTCAATTAGGTTAAAACCATGTCATTAAAAGTGACTGCTGTCGGAAAAAATTGCCTTTAAGGAAAAAGATGCCATAAAATAACAAAATGCCTGAAAAATCTCAGAAACCGTGTGCTTACTACTATTTTTGCCTATTTTGCTACAACGATAACATGCCTGTATACCCATGTGACTGTTGCAACAAGCACTGGCATCAGCCACTGCAGCAGTGATTGGGTGCAGCAGGCACATAGTTATTATACAGGCATCACAACAGCCAACTAATAAAAGGCCAGTGAGAGGAATCACAATGGGTGAGGATTTATCAGGGGAGCAATTTTATTGCATTCCCCTATTTGTTTTCTAAACCCACTAGGTTTGGTAAAAATACATACCAATATAAGGACCAAAATAAGGCTAAAAATACTGTGTGTAATTCCAGCCTAAGACTATGTCCCCACCCAATATTTTGGGATGTTTAAAATGCTTGAAATTGTATCAAAGCTTCCACAATGTTGCATAAACCCTGAAATTTTACTTTGTGTTCTTATGCTTTTACTGCATATAGGGGTCTGCTTATCAATTTTTACTGCTTATATATTCTTATACAATGTCATAGGGATTCGTACAGAACTAGACTCACTAGGCAATACACAGACACGACAAGAAGCAAATCAGAATAACCAGAGGGAAAATCAGGGACAAGCCAGAGGGTCAAAATAAAGAGGAAAGCACAGTACAAAATCAGAGCCAGAATCAAAACACTGAACAAGTGAGGGTCAAATCAAGGTTTCGGTCCAAATCAGCCAGCATAAGAGAGGTCAGATAAAAAGTCAGGTCAGGAATGCAGACAACAGGCAAGTAATGCTAAGGATGATTAAAACCACAATCACGGGCATGTAAGCTAGGCAGACACATGTTTACAGGAAAACTGTCACCTTGATTGCCCACACTAAACCCAATACACTTGGTCATAGTGTGGGTGACATGATATCCAAAGAGGGGTCACATACTATAATCTGTGCTGTGATTCCCGAAATATTGGCTGGGGAAGTTCCCCTTCTGAATACAGGGAGTCGCGCACAGGAGGCTTGCCGCCTCTGCTTCTTTCTGTCTTCTCAAGCAGCTGTTCCCTTAGTTAGCATATTCATATTCTGCGACTCTATGTCTTAGTGATGTGAGTCGCATGTCACGTGAGTGCTGCGCTGTCGGTAGAGCGCATGCAGTTTACATACAGCTCTCATGTCCTGAGCTCTGACTGCTGAAAGCAGTCATGTGAGAGCTGTAGAGCTGCCTGGCGCATGCGCTTAACCAACAGAGTGCAGCGCTCATGGGATATGTGACTCACATCACTAGGACGTAGAGTCACAGAATATGAATATGCTAACTAAGGGGACGGCTGATTGAGAAGATGGAAAGAAGCAGGGGCGGACAGCTGGCGGGACCCCACCTCCTGCGCGCCACTCCCTGAATTCAGAAGCGGAACTTTGCCAGCCAATATTTTGGGAACCACAGCACCGATTATAGTAAGTGACCCCTCTTTGGATTTGGAGGCTGTACAGTTATATATGAAAAAAATATTGTAGTGCAGTTAGGCAAAATTAAACAAGCCCCTAAATAACATAGAGGGAAAAATGTCTGATTGCGGGGGTCCAGCCACTGGGACCACTGGTCTATTTATTGTGTTTCCAAGTGCAAAAAATAGTGCCCCCCAAACAAACGGCAGATTTTTTCTTAATTACAGATAAAAGTGCATACATAAAATAAAATACATCAATATATTTATATATGTGTGCCTGTCTAAGTTTTAACAACTATTAGTTGGTTAGTCGATTTACTTGGGATTTTTTTTATTTAATTCTAAGCATGCCTTTTGTCTACTAAGCCACCGGATTATAATTAAATTTCTCCAACGATGTCAAAACACCACAAAAGGTGGTGTGGCCTTGGTGTATTTTCAATAGATTATCAAAGAGTTTTTGTTTGTGACAAACTATCAGCCAAACTGCAATAGAGAATAATCTATGCAAGGCAATACAACATATCTGCATGCTTATAGACATTAGAAATGGTTCATTCCATATCTGCCCATTTAAAACAATACAGTTGTATCAGATGGGCAGTAAGAGAAAATATCCATCTTTTACCCTTTACTAATGTTTTGTTTACTCTTCTTAAATGTAAAACCCAAAATGTTTTCACACCTGCCCAACTTTTTTTGTGTTTGTGGATAGAGGCAAATGCCCAAATCTAATAATTACAAAATTTTCTACCCCCAAATGCTGCCAGTTGAAGATAGGACTGACGTGACACTTCATGTAAAAGGGTTAATTAATAAATAAATGAATAAAAATATAAATAGCTAATAAAAAAATGATATATTTATTTTCAAGAACATTACCAATGTTGTCCATAGGCTATGTGTGGTATTGTAGCTCAGGCTCAAGTAAAAGCAATGGTGGTGCTATTTCCGGAGGAAAGCAGACATGTTTTCTATTCTTATTCTTCCTCTTTTACCGTAAAATAGCTCTACAAAAAGGTAACATGAGATGTTGCTTCTAAATGTTATGTGCCACATAAGTATGCTTGGTGTATTTTTTAGACTGTTGCATGTAACAGTTATCATGCAGGAAGGATTGTTGCCATTTTTTGTTGCTGCTGTATATTCTATGTCCTATATTTGAAGTATAACTCATGTACAAGCTGTGTGTTATTAATGTGTACATGTCAATACATGTGTACGATTTCCGTAGATGTCAATCTTCCATAGATAAATTGCAATAGGTTGCTTCTTAAAGAATACAGTGCCATAAGGTGATCTTTTGATCTAGTTGTAAATATTGTGTATTGCAGATATGCAAATATTTTACTATCAACATCTTCCTTTTTAGTTCCCAGTGTTCCACGATATGTTACTATTTTAGACGTTGGCTCCACAAGCGTCACATTGCAATGGAATAGACCAGAGTACACAAATGGCTATTTAAAGAGCTACAAAATCAATGTCCAGCTCCTTTCTACCAAGTGTACTGATAACTATGGTGAATGTATTGAGACCAGCCAAGACTTCTACTCATACCAAGAGAATACTATTGAGAAGACAATATATGGCCTGAAAAAGTTCAGATGGTATAGATTTAAAGTTAGTGCCAGCACAAATGCTGGATATGGTGCTTCATCACCATGGATTAAAGTGCAGACATTATCTGGTCGTAAGTGAAACATTTCTTATAAATTTCTACTAACCAAACTAAGCACTAACCAAAATCAATCATATGAGGGTTTCTGTAAGCAGTGTAATGATTTGTTTACAGTACTAAACTCGATAAATAACTAATTATTGTTGTAATAACAACGCATAAAACATGAAATTGTAGTTTAAGCTACTTCAGAAAAAGTAACAGCAAATAATTAATTGCCACATTTTAGCTCCCATACATTTCCCAGGTATCTGCCTGGCTATATAGTGATACTTTAGCACCTAAAGATGTATCACTGTATAACTAAGAAAGCTAGGTGATAAGTCAATTCAACATTATTATAGGAGAAGTGTATGGGATATTACAGCTTAATTTTTTTTACAAAGCCTGTTAGGACACCCTGAGAGGTACATGTGGCCTAAATGTACCCAGACCCTGTCTAGTATATTGTCCTGTGTAGAGCGATACAATTTGAAAGATCACTTGTCACAGTGATATCCCGATCCTACTAAAATCACTGAAAATGTCTGTTGCTAAAGCTATTAAACACAGCTCTATATTTACAGTGCCCTGATTCTGAATATAGAAGTCATAGCTATGGAAAATTTGGCCTACAATTAGCTATATACCCTTTCTGATTAAAAATTATTAAAGCCTGTACAAAAGTTTGTTGGTGGAAATTAATCCAACCTTCTGGCACATTTGGAATAGTATATCTGCTCCAGGAAAATATTGCCCTAGATAAATAAATCAACACTACACTGTAAATAGTCAATAAATTGAATTTTTTAATGCAATTCGCGTACCAGGAGCTACTTTTACATCCTGTACATGACTGCGAGCATCGGAGCGGCAGTCGAATCATGCACTGCAGGTCCCGGCAGCTATCAGCAGCCAGGGACCTGCCGGTAATGTCCGACATCCGTGATCGGGAGGATGTCTGCCATTAACCCCTCAGATGCCGTGATCAATACAGGTCATGGCATCTGCGGCAATGCACACATTTAAATGGATGATCAGATCACCCGCTGTGCTGCCGCGGGGATCCGATCATCTAAAATGGTGGATGGAGGTCCCCTGCCTCCGTCCAACTCCTGGGGTCTTCTGCTCTGGTCTGAGATCTAGCAGACCAGAGCAGAAGATCTATGATAACACTGATCAGTGCTATGCCCTATGCATAGCACTGAACAGTATTAGCAATCAAGTGATTGCAATAGATAGAGCCCTATGGGAACATAAAAAGTGTAAAAAAAAAAAAAAGTAAAAAAGTAAAAAAAATTTAAAAAAAAGAAAAGAAAAAAAAATTTGATAAATCCCCCCTCTATAAAAATTTTAACTGTCCCTTTTCCCCATTTTACTCCCAAAAGGCGTAAAAAAAATTATTAATAAACATATTTGGTATTGCCACGTACGCAAATGTTTGAACTATTAAATTATAATGTTAATTGACCTGTACGGTGAACAGCATGAATGTAAAAAAAAAAATTTAAAGTCCAAAATTGCTGCTTTTTTGTCACATTGTTAAAATTTTTTATAATAAGTGATTAAAATGTTTCATATATACAAATGTGGTAAATGTGGAGCCCTCATAATGCCCCGTATACGGAAAAATTGAAAAGTTATAGGTGGTCAAAATAGGGTGATTTTAAACCTACTGATTTTGTAGAAAAAGATAATTATTTTTTAAAAGCATTCACACAATGTTTTTGCAATATAGTTCCCGCTTCAGGTTTTTGATGAAAAACAGATTCTTTAAAACCGTACTAAACTGTATCAAAACGTGTGTACAAATTTTAACCCATATACGGTTAAAAAACATATACGGTTTGAAAAATGATGTATGGTTGCATCCTTTTTTAAAGAAAAAAAATGTATACGTTTTACATTTTCACTCATCTTGAGGAAAGGTTTCTACACCAGCACAGATGGGGGTTCTTTACTGTAAGAGCAGTGAGACTGTGGAATTCTCTACCAGAGGAGGTGGTCATGGTGAACTCTGTAAAAGAATTTAAAAGGGGTCTGGATGCATTTTTGGAGAATGATAACAATGAGAATTGCAGGTTATGGATTCTAGATCTATATGGACAGGGGGTTGATCCAGGGATCTGTTCTGATGCCATATTTGGAGTCAGGAATGAATTTTTGCCTCAAGTATGATTTTTTTTTTTGCCTTCCTCTGGATCAACTCAGTATGGACTCATTAGGGATATAGGTTAAACTTGATGGACTCTAGTCTTTTTTCGACCTTATGAGCTATGTTACTAAGTTACTATGTAACTCCATTATGAATAAGGATTCACTTGTTTAATTGCAATTCCAAGAAAAAAACTGTGCAAAGTCAAAATCGTATGCACATACAGTGCTACACTGTTCCCATTGACTCCCATGTTGAAAAAACCTTTATACGGTTTCAATACAGTTTTTTACCCGGACCAAAAACCGTGGTAGGCTATGGTTTTAGGTATGGGAAAAAAAAACGAACAAAACCATACAAGGCGCAAAACGGATGCAACTAGATACATCGTTTGTCATACGGTTTTCAATACGGTTCCATACGGTTTTCAAATTGAAAACATATACGGGAACTGTATTGCAAAAACTTGGTGTGAATGCACCCTAAAGATGGGTATCATTTTAATCATATTGACCTACAGAATAAAGAAAACATCATTTACGGTAATGTGTACAGTGTGAAAACAAAACCCTCCAAAACTAGCAAAATTTTGGTTTTCATTTAAATCTCCTCACTAAAAAAATTTTTTATGGGACTTCGCTGCGGCCTGTGATTGGCTGAGTGCAATATTACTCGCCGACCACCGGCAACCAGGAAGAGGATGGCGGCGGAGGCCGAAATGGGTTACCGGAGGCACCAGGTGAATGATGACAGGTATGTATCTCTTTTTATTTTTTACTGCCGGCAGTATGGGACACAATTTTAACATCCCGGAGTACTCCTTTAATCTTCACAAACCATCCAATGTCATTACAAAGGAAACCATTTAAGCCACCAAATTTGTAGTCTGCCCATACCACCAATTAACCTCCAGCCATGTATCATTATATCAGAGGCAGCCCTGATTTGGTGCCCATTTCTGTATAATGTCTCATGGGACGATAAAAGTTCACAGTCTAGGAAATTAAAGCTGGGCTGCAATAGCCACCATGGCCATCTGCTTCTGGCTTCATTTACTATGTGCATCTGAGCGCATTGGCTCTGCTGAACAGGTGATAAGCAGGGTTGATGGGTGTTGGTGCCCCAATAATCATACATTGGTAGTCCTGAGGATAGCCCATCAATATTAAAATCCAGAAAACTTTCTTTTATACATTTTTCACATCACTGGCTCTCTCTGCAATGGCCACTCTCTCTCTCTCCTGCAAAGCTCTCCGACACTTTTTTTTATACCCACTCGCACAACTTTTGCACAAAATGAAGCTTGCATCAAAACTTTTCTTTGGCAGAAAACCGGCATACATATATTTCCCCCATTTTATGTACCTGAGAAAAGGTTATATATTGTATATTAAAATGGGTTGGGGAAAAAAGAATAACTTGAGTACATTACATTTAATTGTATGTATATATATATATATATATATATATATATATATATATCTTGTATCTGTATGTACACACATATAATTAGCATTTTTAACTTTGATCAACATTAGTAAATCCATATATGAATCCAAAAGGATTATGGAGAAACAGAAACATTTTATATGGTGTTATGGTATTAATTCTTTTGTTAACTTTTTTTTATAATGAACTTTCTACAGTAGAGTTCAGACTAGGTGCTCCAGATTTTGGGAAAAATCCACTTCTTCCTTAGTGTTTTGGATAATAAACCTATACACTGTATGTTGTCTCCCCTTTCATCTTGTCCTCCGGTCACACATTCATCTTGGCCTTTAGTCCACACCCCCTGTCGTGTGGATGCCCTCATCACCTCCAAGGGAACCTAAGGAGGTGAGACAATATCCAAATGACTTTACCTTCAAATCTGTTTCTTTTTTCACAATAGACTGTCAATGTGAATGCTGAAACTATATAATATTAGCATGATAGATTGTACCCTGTATGTTTTTCATGCTTTAAACCCAAGTGATTGGTTCTCCAGATTCTGTGCTCAGTTATAACATTTTTACAACTACCCCAGTATCAGGACACAGATGAATGGCAAAGATGACCCTGACCTCTATAAGATTCACATTCCTGTGCAGGGATAGAAGCATGTTAATCTGGAAATGATGCTTGTTAGTTACAGTAAATGCATTATTGTGGAAACCAGGACAAAAGTACTTATGAGCGGAAGTGATTGGATTATGATAGGAGGGATGTTTCATCCAAAGTCAGTAAATTGCCATGATTTATAAACGTATACCATTTTTTCTTTAACCATTTTAACACACACACAAAGAGAGGAAATAATAAATCTGCAATTTTCAGATTTAGTACAAGCTGTTTTATGAGTTTATAAACCAAAGAGGCTGTAGGGATTGTTTCTTCATATAAAGATATTGGTAAAAAAAAAAGTTTGTTTGTTTATGGTTAAAAATGGTGTATTCCCACATTTCGCTTTTTTGTTGAAGTTTTTGAAGCCAAAGCCTGGAACCGATCTTCAATGGAGGACCAGAATAACATAAAAGACTGAGACCTATTTAAAAAAAAAATTTCAATTTCTGGCTTTGACTTCAAAAACTGCTTAAAAAAACAAGATGAAATAAATCCTTTCACCAAGGAGGAAATCCGCACTGCAGTCCATACTTGAATGATTAAAAAACGACGGGCTTAATTAGATCCATATTAAAAATTGCATACAAGATGGTCCCATGAAACGCGTCGGTGTTAGTACATTTTAACCTCTCCTTCCCTTCTTGTATGCAATTTTTAATATGGATCTAATAAAGCCTGAAGTTTTTTAATCATTCAAGTATGGACTGCAGTGCTGGTTTCCTCCTTGGTATAAGGATTTCTTTTGTCTACAGTGGGGCAAAAAAGTATTTATTCAGCCACCAATTGTGCAAGTTCTCCCACTTAAAAAAGATGAGAGAGGCCTGTAATTTTCATCATAGGTAAGCTTCAACTATGAGAGAAATAATGAGGGAAAAAAAACACAAAATCACTGTCTAATTTTTAAAGAATTTATTTGCAAATTATTGTGGAAAATAAGTATTTGGTTACCTACAAATAAGCAATATTTCTGGCTCTCACAGACCTGTAACTTCTTCTTTAAGAGTCTCCTCTGTCCTCCACTCGTTACCTGTATTAATGGAACCTGTTTGAACTTGTTATATAACAGTCACACTCCAACTTGTTATAGAACAGTCACACTCCAAACTCCACTATGGCCAAGACCAAAGAGCTGTCAAAGCACACCAGAAACTAAATTGTAGACCTGCACCAGGCTGGGAAGACTGAATCTGCAATAGGCAAGCAGCTTGGAGTGAAGAGATCAACTGTGGGAGCAATTATTATAAAATAGAAGACATACAAGACCACTGATAATCTCCCTCGATCTGGGGCTCCATGCAAGATCTCACCCAGTGGTGTCAAAATAATCACAAGAATGGTCAGCAAAAATCCCAGAACCACACGGGGGGAACCTAGTGAATGACCTGCAGAGAGCTGGGACCAAAGTAACAAAGGCTACCATCAGTAACACACTACACCACCCAAATCATACAGTGCCAGACATATCCCCCTGCTTAAGCCAGTACACATCTGGGCCCATATGAAGTTTGCTAGAAGTTTGCTAGACAGCATTTGGACAATCCAGAGGAGGATTGGGAGAATTTCATATGGTCAGATGAAACCAAAGTATAACTTTTTGTTAAAAACTCAACTTGTCGTGTTTGGAGGAGAAAGACTGCTGAGTTGCATCCAAAGAACACCATAACTTCTGTGAAGCATGGGGGTGGAAACATCATGCTTTGGGGCGGTTTTTCTGCTAAGGGACCTGGACGACTCATCCGTGTAAAGGAAAGAATGAATGGGGCCATGTATCTTAAGATTTTGAGTGAAAACCTCCTTCCATCAGCAAGGGCATTGAAGATGAAACGTGGCTGGGTTTTTCAGCATGACAATGATTCCAAACACACCGTCCGGGCAACGAAGGAGTGGCTATGTAAGAAGCATTTCAAGGTCCTGGAGTGGCCTAGCCAGTCTCCAGAACTCAACCCCATACAAAACCTTTGGAGGGGTTGAAAGTCCATGTTGCCCAGTGACAGCCCCAAAGCATCACTGCTCTAGAGGAGATCTGCATGGAGGAATGGGCCAAAATACCAGCAACAGTGTGTGAAAACTTCGTGAAGAGAAAACATTTGACCTCTGTCATTGCCAACAAAAGGTGTATAACAAAGTATTGAGATGAACTTTTGTTATTGAACCAAATACTTATTTTCCACCATAATTTGCAAATTAATTCTTTAAAAATCAGACAATGGGATTTTATGGATTTTTTTTCTCATTATGTCTCTCATAGTTGAGGTATACCTATGACGAAAATTGCAGGCCTCTCTTATCTTTTTAAGTGGGAGAACTTGCACAATTGGTGGCTTATTAAATACTTTTTTGCCCCTCTGTATATCACCGTGCTTACGGCAGCTACGCCCTTGCACCTGGCCGACTTGAACATTGGAGCTACAACGTGGAGGAGGAGTGAATTTCTTTCTTTTGATTAATCTTAAAAAAACAAGGTGGAATTTCTGTGATTCCACTAAAATTTCATTCTGCAAAGATTGCTGTGCAATTTGTGCAGAATTTCAGAAGGATTTCTGTGTGCTCAAAGCACAAAATTCTGAATTTAAAGGGGTATTCCAGACAAAAGCGTATTTTTTTATGTCAACTGGCTCCAGAAAGTTAAACATATTTGTAGATTACTTCTATTAAAAATCTTAATCCTTGCAGTAGTTATCAGCTGCTTAAATTGAGTTGTTCTTTTCTTTTTGACAACAGTGTTCTCTGCTGACACCTCTGCTTGTCTCAGGAACAGTCAGAAGCATTAGAGGTTTGCTATGGAGATTTTCTCCTACTCTTGACTTCTATGGGATTCTGCCCATAATTTAGCAAAATCGAAAGACGTTCAATATTTTTGCATAATGCGGAAAGAAGAAAGCTGTGGAATTTCTGTAGCGGAAATTCTGCTGTGTGTATAAGACAGCGGAATCCCCTTTCAACACAATGTGCAGTAGAGAAGAAAGCTGTGGAATTTCTGTAGCGGAATTTCTGCTGTGTGTGTAGGACAGCGGAATCCCCTTTCAACACAATGTGCAGTAAATTTTGCAGAATTTTCTAGCAGAATTTTTCCAGCAGATTCCGCTAGAAAATATTGCTGTGTAAACATAGCCTTAGGGTACGTTAAGACAAGCGGATTTACAGCATATTTTATGCTGCAGATCTGCTGCTGAAGGAGCTCTGTATGGTGCCTTTACAGGTGCCTGCTCGGAACGGCAATACGCCGCTACGTTCAGACACACTGAAGCGATGTGCGAGTCGCCGTGCATGCACGGTGTACTCGCACACATCGCGGACGCTCCCCTTGCTCAATGAGCTAGGCCGAGAGCTGCCGCGATGTGCGAGTATACTGTGCATACGCGCTGCGACTCGCACATCGCAGTGTATCTGCTCATAGCAGCATATTGCCGCTCCGAGCAGGCACATGTAAAGGCAGCATATAGAGGTCCTTCAGTGGTGGATCCGCAGCGAAATACGTGCGGAAAATCCACTCGTATGAACGTACCTTTAGGGCTCGTACACATGAGCAGATTTCGTTTCAAACTTGCAGCTGGTTTCCCGCTGCACGTTTGAAAGGAGTGGGCTGTCCACAGCTGTGTTTTAGCAGCAGAATCTCCCCTGCGGAAAATCCGCCACATACCCCATTATTTGAAATGAAATCCTCTCGTGTGAATAAGCCCTAAAGGTGCATTCACTTTCACATTGCACGTGGTCGGTTCATGTTTCATCCCCTTAGGTTCTTGCCTTTTGTTTAAAAGAAAGTAGGTAAATGATCATTTTTGTGAAATTCCCATTACATACATAGGTCAAAAGTATAGACCACCTCAGCATCATTCATGTTTCTCCAATGCAGCTAAAAGAAAAATAATCAGTTTTGCGAATAGCATTGGTTGTAAAGGTTTTACAGTTGTGTGTCTTCATGCAACTCGTAGTTTGAACCTACAGTCATAATCCCTGATCCCCTTTTATTAGCCAGAGCATAGTGTCAATAAGAAAAAGAGAATCTCTTTGGGGGCACGCAGGCTGGCAACTGTAGTTAAACCTCTCCAAAAACCCATCTCTTTGAGAAGACTACCAGATTAGTGGGACGGATTTTCAGTCCACCATACATTATGCATAGTGGCCATTTTCTGTGAGATGACCACCTCCATAAAATACCACTTGTTAATACAAATTTGGCTGGTCTTCTCAGAGAGGTTTAACTGTATTTAGATGATTTCCTATTTATTTGAGTAAACTCTTGAACACAAGGTCTATTATATACTAGATTGTAATACTTTTATTACACATGTGAGTGACAATTACTGTGTTATTTTTATGCATGGTGTGGCAATTCTAACACATTTTCTATTACTGACATATTAATATTTTTCTATTTATTTTAAATCTAAATAAACAAATGAGATTGTATTCATTGTACAAATTGTATTTATGACATTATTACATTACATTATGTAAATAACCGTATGATAATTGCTTTCTTGGTGTAAGCTTTGGTTATGCTTTTTCTATTCCAGGCCTCACACGCAAGGCACATCTTTAATGTAGTTAATTTTTAGATATGTTTACATGTTAAATGCATAATAAAATCTCTAATATAAATGAAAAAAAAAAACATCATAATACTTAAATATAATAAAAACTGTTTCGTAAATATGAAAATATCCTGAAAGTTTGTTTGCTTGTAATTAACTTCCTAGAATGACTTTGCTTCCTACAATATTTTTTCATTGATATACCTTATTACTAAATATTTTTACTTGTTCTGCAGCTGCAGATGGACCCCCACAAAATGTTACGGCTGTTGCCACATCACCCAACAGTATTAATATCAGCTGGAGCCAACCAGCCGTGATAACTGGACCGACCTCATATCTAATCAACGTCTCATCGGTAAGGAAAGTTTTGCGTTCTTTCATCTCTTCTATTTGTTTTGCAGAGTTGGGTTGAGGTTTTTAAAGCTTGTCCAACCATCTAAACTTCAGTGCTACAGACATGTATATCATACAGGTTAAAGCTGGGGCTTCTATATCTACTACGTTTTCTACATTGATGAGACCACATGTTAATGCATAATTACGTACGTACACAATTCATATCCTCTATGGTCACTTAAAAATGCCCCCCAACTTTTGCTTTTAAAATATAAATGCACTCCTGGAGTGAATCTCTCAAAGTTCATTTTTGGTTTAATTCACTCGAATCAACCTTTGGATTCAATTCAGATTAATTTTTTTCTGATTTGACAGTAAATACAGGAGCAGAGACTCCTGTCAAAGGAGGTCCTTTCTCCTATACAGCATACTCTGCTGTATGTGTCTCCGCTCATTTAAAGGGGTACTCTGGTGGGAAAAAAAAATATTTTCAACATGTGGCAGAAAGTTATGCAGATTTTTAAATGACTTCTATTAAAAATTCTTAATCTTTCCAATACTTATCAGCTGGTGTATGCTGCAAGAAGAAGTTAAGTAGTTCTTTTCTATCTGATCACAGTGCTCTCTGCTGACCCCTCTGTCAATGTCAGGAATTGTCCAAAGCAGGAATGGTTTGCTATGGGGATTTGCTCGTACTCTGGACAGTTCCTGACATGGACAGAGGTGGTAGCAGAGAAAGTGAAAGTTTTCTCTTTTTTTGCAGCCCGGGTAGGATTGAATAGGAATAGTCCGTACCGGACATCTCCTCTAATATTCACTGGGCTGGCTGGAGGGCATGCTCTGCACCCAGTCCAGTTAATGTTTATTTTATTGAACAGCTAGACGTGCATGTAAGCTTTGCCACTCAGTGTACAGAACCAGGGACTCCTGCTTTTGCCAGAAGTTCCTAGTCCTGTAAATTCTTTCATATACTGTTGGTGAATGGTGCCATGCAGTTCATCCAAGACAAATCCCAAATGTTTTGGATTTGTATACATCTGAATTTTTGGGGAAATTCAGAACAAATCCGGTTTGTTTAAGATTGATTTACTGAACTTGTGATAAGATATTTGTAACTTGTGATAAGATATTTGTAGGGATTTTGAATGTAGCTATTCTTTAGTAAAGGTGGACTTTATTCAGAACTGTTTTAATTCCTCATCAGGAATGATCCTTTTTTTGTCACAGGGTATACTGACTATCCTGGACAGTGACATACAAGTAGTCTAAATTATCAACACTTTCTTATCTAACTGTATAAGTCCAAATTTGCAAGTATTATGGGACTTGTGTAAGACATTTTACACCAAATTTACCATAGTTTCCAGTTTATGTACACTGTAATGCATATCTTCTATTTTTGTGAATGATGCAGCCCACAGGAACAACACGATGGTATATGCCTGTTTAAGTATTCAGTATGACTGTACAGCTTTTTTAATTCTAATTCTAAGTACATCCTAAGTTAGTATGGTATTTTTTAGATCAATTATTGCCTAATAATATAGTTTAGCTGCAACATTATTTAATCATTTTCCTTGTGGAACCTGTACGCTAGAATAATTAAACTAAAGTGATATACAGAATTCTGGATCCTAGCCAGTCAGTTCCTCTTTTTTGTAAGGAACGCTCTAGGATGATATGGGCCAGACTCCACAGGATTGCTCGTGCCAGAAGGCAGACCATACAATACAACCAAATGCAGTGTGTAAGAAAAGGGACCACTGCCCTCCTGTACTCCTAAGCTAGATAGGACAATCTGAACCTGATGTAGCAATACTAAACACCAACCTATATCAATAAGGCTGCAGCAAAAATGGTATAATAAAATACAAACGTATTGACAAAATAATAAAATCAACAATAGAACACATACAAAGAAGATGGTGACCACTGTGAAAAGCCCAAAAGCCCAGAGTGGAGAAGCCACATTACTACTTCTGCAATAAGGAAGTAGATTCCGAAAGTATCGTAGGGGTGGGCGTCCTTGTGAGCACCAGAGAGTCATTTACTTGTGGGTATTGTTTCTGTTTGCTTCTTTGTACATATGTTCTGGCACTTGCACTTTGTTTGTATGGCATGCATTAAAGGGGTACTCCGGTGGAAAACTTTTAAAATTTTTTTTTTATCAACAGGTGCCAGAAAGTTAAACAGATTTTCTTTTTGGAACACAGTGCTCTCTGCTGATTTCACGAGCACAGTGCTCTCTGCTGACATCTCTGTCTATTTTAAGAACTGTCCAGAGTCGGAGAAAACCCCATAGCAAACATATGCTGCTCTGGTCAGTTCCTAAAATGGACAGAGATGTCAGCAGAGAGCCCTGTGCTCGTGATTCAGCAGAGAGCACTGCGTTCGAAAAAGAAAATAATTTCCTCTGTAGTATTCAGCAGGTAATAAGTACTGGAAGGATTAAGATTTTTTAATAGAAGTAATTTACAAATCTGTTTAACTTTCTGGCACCAGTTTATTAAAAAAAAAAAAAAGTTTTCCACCGTAGTACCCCTTTAACAGTCCATTCCTGTGATTATTTTATATCTATACACCCATGTGTATGGTTATATACATAGTAATGTGACTTCTCCACTCTGGGCTTTCCAAGTACGCCCCATGTCAGTTGCAACCATCTTTATTTTGTGTGTTCCATTGTAGTTTTTATTATTTTTTGTCAATAAAGATTGTATTTTGTTATACAATTTCTGCTGCAGCCTTATTACTATAGGTTGCATTGACATTACACTGATTGCAGATAGTACTGATCAATGCTATGACAATGCATAGCACTGAACAGTATTAGTCGATTGATTGCTATAAATAGATTTTACACAAGAAGAATTAAAATCACCCCCTTTTCCCATTTTACAAAAAAAGGAAACAGTGCAAAATTGCTGCTTTTTGGTCACATCACATCCTAGAAAAATTGAAATAAAAAGTGATCAATTCACATATAGGCAAAAGTGATACTAATAAAAACTACAGATCACGACACAGAAAAATAAGCCCTCATACATCACCGTACATGGAAGAATAAGAAAGTTATTGGAGTCAGAATAGGGCAATTTTAAACATACTTTAAAAAAAATAGTACAATAATATTAAAGCATGTAAACGTTGGTATCATTTTAAATGTATTGACTCACAGATGAAAACATATCAGTTTTACCGTAGAGTGCACTGTCTAAAAACGAAACTGTCACGTCTGGGAAGGGAAGGAGTGCACACTATTCTTGTCCACTCCCCTGTCCCTGCCTACTTATGTACCTGCCCTAGACGACAGGTCCGTAAACACGGTGACAGTAACTTCCTAAAAAAGGGAGGGACAGTCAAAAAGTCAAAACAATAAACTACAAAACTGACATAAGGTCCGTAAAGGCTGGAGGTACATGACTAACAGAAAACAAACCTAAACACGCGCACACAAAAATACGTAGTCAGAGGGCTGAGTCTAAACCTGGAGAGCATGAAGTGCAGTAACAGAGTATCAAAGGGAAGTCAAAAGCCAAGACAAAAGTCACAAAACCAGAATAAACAGAATGAGCACAGAGATAGCTAGGTAAGTTACTAAGAACTATCACAAGCAGCAAATGACTGAAAAGTGCCTCCTTATATATGCCTGAGCTGCAACCAGGAAGACTCTAATTGGCTCGGCAAGCTTAACCACACCCAGCAACCAAAACAAACAATAGGGCTAGAAATCATTAACCCTATGGGTTCTGGCAGAACCAGTCATCACAGACACCCTTCAAAAGTTGTACGTTTTCTTTTTAATTTTCCCCACAAAATAATATATTTTCAGTTTTGCCATACTTGTTATGGTAAAATGAAAGGTGTCACTACAAAATACAATTGCTCATGCAAAAACAAGCCCTTATATGGGTCTGTGGATAAGAAAAATAAAAACGTTATGGCTCTTAGAAGGTGAAGGTGTGGAGGAAAAAATTAAAATGCAAAAATGAAGCTGGCTGTGTCCTTAACTCTTTCCCGCATAATGACTTGTATAAACATCATGATGTGCCGGTAGTTCGCGCATCATGACATTCATAAAGGTCATGCAGTTAACCCGTCAGTGCACGGGTTAACAAGCAGAACTCCCGCTGTCACCGGTGGGAGACAAGTTCTTCCTGACATCCCAGGACCATCTGTGATTGGTCCTGGTCAAAGAGCTCTGTGACTGGACCCTGAGGACCAATCACATTGTTTCAGCTTCTTTGTTATGGTAACACCGGCTCCGAAGCTCTCACTTCTGTCTGAGTAGCGACCAGAGCCAGAGTTAGTGTAACAGAAGAAGGAAGAAAGAAGATACAGTATAAAAAGTTGTTGTTTTTAAAAGCTTCAGAAAAAGAGCTGTGCCCCTTACCCCTGCTGCCGCTCCATCCACCCGTCCCTAGTGCTGTAGCCTGTGAATCTGAGCTATAGTGAGTGTGACTGTCAGCTTTTATAAAAGCTAAAGAAAAAGTTCTAAAAAAGAGTTGTGGTGCCCCTTACTCCTGCTGCTGTCCTCCATCCATCCCTCCCTCCATCCCTAGTGCTGTAGTGAGGCTGCAGTGAAGCACTTATTCCCATTCATTCCATTCATTCATTCCATTCAATCATTCCATTCATTAATTCATTCCATTCATTCAGCTGCTGTAGCCTGTGCAGTTGGAGTTAGTGTAGCAGAAGAAAGAAGATACAGTTTATAAAAGCTAAAGAAAAAGAAAGAGCTGTGGTGCCCCTTACCCCTTCTGCTGTCCTCCATCCATCCCTAGTGCTGTAGCGAGGCTGCAGTGAAGCACTTCTTCCCATTCATTCATTCCATTCATTCACCAGCTGCTGTAGGCTACAGTGAAGAAATCTGAGTCTGTCACTGACCATAACAGTGACAGTGAAGAACAAATAATAAAAATTACTGTCAGTGCCCCTGAAGTGTCTGTCACGTTTCATCCCATCACCACCTCCTAGACCTCCATACTACCTTTTACATTTTTACCTAGTCTGTCACTGATTTGTGATAGTAGTGACAGTTTGCTATTATTTTTTCTATACTCATCTCACCGTCAGCTTAGTTCTAGTGATCTGTTCAGGACAGTGGTGACCACTGTTTTGTTGTTTGTAGCGCAGTTACATCTTGTTGTTTTTTTTCTTTTCGTAAAAAAATTAAAATACAAAGAAAATACTATAGTACTAGTGTTGGTACATCAGAGACACTTCGCCATGGTTTTATATAAACTAAAAGTGTCTTCTGAAAATATCATGGCTTCGCACGTACAATACTGAGGAGGCATATGCCTTTTTGGCATCTTCCTCAAGTTCAGACAGCGTTGCCCTCTTCTTCTTCCTCGTCCTCTACCGATTCTGATGAGGAACCTCCTTGCCACCGTCCTAGGCATAGCACTGAGCCAGGTCCTAGTACTAGTACTAGTACTAGTACTGTACTAGTGCCATCTCTGAGTGGGCTCCGGCTTCAAACTTTATACCCAATTTGCCTGAGTTTGTGGCCACACCACAGGGTTAAAAGAAGCTGATTTTTTTTCAGCTCTTCTTTTCAGAAGAGTTGATTAGCATGATTGTGGAGGAAACCAACAGGTATGGCGAGCAGTTTATTCCACAGGCATATCATGCCAGGCCTTACCATTGGACGTCAACCAATCCACTGGAGTTAAAAAAAAATGTTTTGCCCTTTCTCTAAATTCTCATAATTAAAAAGCCCACAATTCGATCTTATTGGAGTAATGATATGTTTTACCATACTCCCTTGTACCGTGCTGTCATGCCAAGGGCTCGGTTTGAAGTCCTCCACAAATTCTTGCATTATGCTAATAATGAAAATTGCCCACCCCCGAGTGATCCCAACTTTGATTGCATATATAAAATTTGGCCACTTGTCAACTATTTAAACCGAAAATGTTCTGAAGTGTACACCCCTGAATAAGAAATTGCAGTGGACCAGTCTCTTGAGTTCATGAGAGGGGTGGATCTGTCTGATCAGGTCTTGCAGCCGTACACTGCCCTTCCCAAAACACGGGCCTGGTGTAAGAAATTGGCACTGCACCTCCTCCAAATTGCCCTGTACAATGAATTTGTGCTGTGCAAACATGCAGAAAATACAGGAACATTCCTGCAATTTCAGGAAAATGTTATCAAAGCCTTTCTATTTGGGGATCAGGAAGGAGAGGGAAGCAGCACCACAGGATCGGGGAGCAGAATAGTTCCAGGGCAACATTTTCCTGGGGTAGTTCCCCGTAGAGAATCGGGGAGTAGGCAACAGAAGAGGTGTTGAGTATGCTACAAACGTGGCATTATAAAAGAGACCATACACTACTGTGAGACATGTCCCCACAAGCCCGGTCTGTGCATTCAAGACTGTTTCAAAATTTATCACACATCTTTTGATATCTGAATTTGTCCCCTTTAATTATTTTTACAATTCCTTTGGATAACCCTAAATGTACCCTTGGAATTACATTATTACTTATTAGTGAGCAATTCAGTAATTTCCCCTTTTTCTCGATTACATTTTATTTCCAAAAATCTAATTGGCAAATCCCTACACTAACATATTATACCCCTAGATGAATACTTTGGCCCATGTAGTTTTTTACTTTCACCATCTTGCTAAACCCCTAACAAAACTAAAAAAAATTCTCATTATATCCCTAGATGAATACATTGGCCGGTATAGATTCATATTTTTGTGAAAGTGAAAAAAATTGGTGCTAAAAGTGCAAAATATGCATCCAAATTTGAAATTTCATTTTCACTGCTAAGTTCTACAAACTTTCCTCAAACACCTAAAGGGTCAAAAACTTGCTACACCCCTAAATGGAGTCTATATGGGGTGTAGTTTCCAAAATGGAGTGCCATGTTGGGGGTTCCCACTGTTCTGGCACCATGGGGGTTCCTAAATGTGACATTCCCCCCAATAACCATTTCAGCTAAATTCTCTCTCCAAAATTTGCTTCTTTCCTTCTGAGACCTGCAGTTCACCAGCAGAGCAGTTTACATCATCATATGGGGTATTTCCTTACTCGAGAGGAATGGAGCTACACATTTTGGAGTGATTTTTCTCCTATTACTCCTAGTAAAAATGGGGTAACACCAGCAATTTAGTGTAAAAAAACTAATTTTTCATTTAAACCTCAAATTTTAACAAAATGTTGTGAAACACCTGTGGGGAGTTAAGGCCTGCTGTACCCCTTGTTACATTCCTTGAGCGGTGTTGTTTCCAAAATGGAGTGCCATGTTGTTGGTTCCCACTGATCTGGCACCATGGGGGCTTCCTAAATGTGACATGCCCCCCAAAAACCATTCCAGCAAAATTCTCTCTCTAAAAGCCAAATTTAGCTCCTTCCTTTCTGAGACCTGTAATTCGCCAGCAGAGCATTTTACATCCTCATATGAGGTATTTCCATACTTACAATAAACGGGGTTACAAATTTTGTGGGGCTTTTTCTTTTGTTACCCCTTGTAAAAATGAAAAAAAAAATGGGACTTCAATAACATGTTAGTGTTAAAAATTTAGATTTTGAGTTTTCACCTCCACTTTGCTTATATTCCTGTGAAACACCTAAAGGGTTAACAAACTTACTGAATGTCATTTTGAATACTTTGAGGAGTAAAGTTTTCATAATGGGTTAATTGATGGGGGATTTATAACATAAAGGCCCTCAAATTCACTTCAAAACTGAACTGGTCCCTGAAAACTTCAGATTTTTACATCTTGAAAACTGCTGATAAACTTCAAACCCTCTAAAGTCTTCAAGAAGTAAAAACATGTCAACTTTATGATGCCAACATAAAGTAGACATATTGTGTATGTGAATCAATATATAATTTATTTGGAATGTCCATTTTCCTTACAAGCAGAGTTTCAAAGTTAGAAAAAATGCAAAATTTTTAAATTTTTTCATGAAATATGGAATTTTTCGCAAAGAAATGATGCAAGTATTGACGAAAATCCAACATAGTTACATAGTTACATAGTTGGTATGGTTGAAAAAAGACATACGTCCATCAAGACCAACCAGGGAATTGAAGGGAAGGGTGTAAGGGGATAAGGGAAAGGGATGTAGTTTTATAATTCTGCATAAGCATTAATGTTATTTTGTTACAGGAATGTATCTAACCCTGTTTTAAAGCTGTTAATTGTTCCTGCTGCGACCAGTTCCTGAGGTAGACCGTTCCATAAATTCACAGTCCTCACGGTAAAGAAGGCGTGTCGCCCCTTTAGACTAAACCTTTTCTTCTCCAGACGGAGGGAGTGCCCCCTCGTCCTTTGGGGGGGGTTTAACCTGGAACAGTTTTTCTCCATATTTTTTGTATGGGCCATTAATATACTTATATACGTTTATCATATCCCCCCTTAAACGTCTCTTCTCAAGACTAAACAATTGTAACTCCTTGCTCCTCATAGCTAAGATGTTCCATGCCCCATATTAGTTTAGTCGCGCGTCTCTGCACCCTTTCTAACTCCGCAGTGTCCCTTTTATGAACAGGCGACCAAAACTTAACAGCATATTCCAGGTGAGGCCGTACCAATGCTTTATAAAGGGGGAGTATTATGTCCCTGTCCCTTGAGTCCATGCCTCTTTAGATACATGACAATATCCTGCCGGCTTTGGAAGCAGCAGCCTGACATTGCATGCTATTCTGTAGTCTGTGATCTACAAGTACACCCAGATCCTTCTCTACCAGTGACTCTGCCAGTTTAATCCCCCCTAAGACATATGATGCATGCATATTATTAGTACCCAAATGCATAACTTTACATTTATCCACATTGAACCTCATTTGCCAAGTGGATGCCCAGACACTTAGTCTATCCAAGTCATCTTGTAACTTATGCACATCCTCTATAGACTGTACCGTGCTACAAAGCTTGGTGTCATCTGCAAAGATAGAAACAGAGCTGTTAATACCATCCTCTATATCATTGATAAATAAATTAAACAGCAGCGGGCCCAGTACTGAACCTTGGGGTACACCACTTATAACTGGGGACCAATCAGAGTACAAATCATTGACCACCACTCTCTGGGTACGATCCATGAGCCAGTGTTCAATCCAGTTAAAAACTAAAATTTCCAAACCCAAAGACCTTAACTTACCTGTCAGACGTCTATGAGGGACAGTATCAAATGCTTTAGCAAAATCTAGAAACACTATATCCACAGCCATTCCTCTGTCAAGGCTTCTACTCACCTCTTCATAAAAGCAAATTAGATTGGTTTGACAACTTCTATCCTTAGTAAACCCATGCTGGCTATCACTTATAATACTATTATCCCCTATGTATTCCTGTATGTAATCCCTTATAAGTCCTTCAAACAATTTACCCACAATGCACGTTAGACTTACCGGTCTATAATTGCCTGGCGAAGACCTAGAGCCCTTCTTGAAGATTGGTACCACATTCGCCTTGCGCCAGTCCCTTGGCACAATACCAGACACCAGAGAATCTCTAAATATCATGAACAAGGGTACAGATATTACTGAACTTACCTCTCTAAGAACTCTTGGGTGTAGTCCATCTGGCCCTGGAGATTTGCTTACATTTACTTTACTTAACTTACCTTGTACCATCTCTACATTAAGCCAGTTCAATACATTATATGATGTGTTACCAGCACTGACCTGGCCAATGTCAGCTCCTTCTTCCATAGTATATACAGAACTAAAGAACCCATTCAGTAGCTCCGCCTTCTCTTGATCGCCCGTGACAACCTCATCATTATCATTATTAAGGGGTCCTACATGCTCTCTCCTTGTTTTTTTTTGTATTTATATATCTAAAAAAATATTTAGGATTAGTTTTGCTTTCTTTGGCCACCTGTCTCTCATTTAGAATTTTTGCTGTTTTTATTACATTTTTACAGATTTTATTAAGCTCCTTGTACTGTTTAAATGTTATAGCTGACCCATCAGATTTGAATTTTTTGAAGGCTATTTTTTTGTTGTTTATTGCTCTTTTAACCTAATTTGTCAGCCATTTAGGATTTAGTTTAAATCGTTTATATTTGTTCCCCTTTGGTATATATTTAGCTGTATAGTTATTTAGAGTTGATTTAAAGATGTCCCATTTACCTTCTGTATCAGTATTTGAGAACACCTCCCCCCAGTCTATGCCCTGTAGTGCAGCTCTCAGCCCAGGGAAATTTGCCTTTTTAAAGTTATATGTTTTTGCTTTCCCCGTCTGTCTTTGTTTTCTACATTTGAAGTCAAAAGTAACTATATTGTGGTCGCTATTACCAAGGTTTTCCCGCACAGTTACATTACCAATCAGCTCTGCGTTGTTGGAAATGATCAGATCCAACAAGGCATCACTTCTTGTTGGGTCCTCCACAAACTGGCCCATAAAATTATCCTGCAATAAATTTAGGAATTTTCTCCCCTTTGTAGTTTTAGCCAGCCCCCGGCCCCAATCTATATCTGGATAGTTAAAATCTCCCATTATTACCACTGTACCTGCCCGGGCGGCCCTCTCTATTTGTTTATACAGCCGACCTTAAAGTAGAGTATGTCACAAAAAAACAATCTTAGAATCAATATAATACGTAAAAGCATCCCAGAGTTATTAATGCATAAAGTGACACAGGTCACATTTGCAAAAAATGGCTCAGTCCTTAAGCCCAAAATGGCCTTGGTCCGTAACGGGTTAAAGAGGTTATCCAGGAAAAACTTTTTTCTTTTATGTCAACCGGCTCCAGAAAGTTAAACAGATCTGTAAATTACTTCTATTAAAAAATCTTAAAGGGGTTATCCCCCATAAGGTGATTTTAGTACGTACCTGGCAAACAGTAATGAACATGCTTAGGAAGGATCTGCGCTTGTCTTGGGGCTAAATGACTATGTTGTGAGATTACCATAACACTGTGGCTAGCTTTTTGTGAACTGGTATTTCCTGTTTGACTTTTCTTTTTTTGACTACAAATCCCACAATTCCATTTTCCTCTCTCCCACACATCAGCCACCCCACCCATTGAAACATAAATGAGGTATATCCATTCAAAGACCTGTGGTTTTCAATCAGGGGTAAGGCCAAAATGGGCTGTGTTGTTTTAAGACTCATCTCTGCCTACTACGTCATAGGACATATCTTGAATGCTCTGGTACAAATGTATGAGAGTTAACTCTCCTCCAGAACCAAGAAAATGTCTAGCCTGCTAACGCGTGACCCATTAAGCAACCTAAGAACATGGCTGGAGACATTAGCCAGACCAGAAATTAATTTGTAGATTTCTGCTTCGGGGGACTTGCCCCTAGCAAGTACATAGCAGGGTGCTGTCTGACTGTTTAATATGCCTTTAATATACCTGTGGGCTGGGAGGGTACTGTTTCTTTTTGAGGATATCCAGCAAAGGGGTTGCAGTCTTATGTCTTACAAGCAATGTTCCATGGGGGAGAAGTATGCAAACTTGCTCTCTTCCATAAGAAATACAACTTCTGTCTAGTACTACCTAAAATGCACAAATGTGACAACATTAATTATAATAAATAATTTGTAAGCTTATGTAGTCTTCCGAAATAGGACACTTGGATTTTCCAGAGGTAACACTGAAAGACCTTTTACACTGGCCTGTTTTCAGGTGAATGAGTATTCATAGGAATTTGCAAAAAAGTACCCAAAGCACTCTAAGATAAGATTTTCCGGTCTTAATTACTTTTTTACCTTAATTCTAAGCTTCATTTCTGGAAGAAAATAGGTACTGCTCATCACCTTCCCAATGTCCTCCCTACAGTGAAGCGTGGTGGTGGCAGCTTCTGGGTCAGAATGACTAGTCAGGGTGGAGGGAAAGCTCAATGAAAACAAGTGCAGAGATCTTCTTAATGAGAACCTGATCCAGAGTGCTCTGGGCAAAAGGTCCACCATTCAACAAGACAATAATTCTAAGACAACACAGTGGTGGCTGAGGGACAGCTCTTTGACTGTCCTTGAGGAGACCAGCTAGCCAGCCAGTACCCTCAAATTAACCCAATCAAACATCTCTGGAGAGACCAGAAAATGGCTTCCAGTGACCGTCCCCATCCACTCTGACAGAGCCTAAGAAGATCTTCAGAGAACAATGGTGAAAAATTTCCCAAATTTAGGTGTGCAAACCTTGTGACATCACACCCAAGAAGATTGGAGGCTTTAGTCTCTGCCAAACATGCTTCAACGAAGTATTGAGTAAAGGGTCTGAATACTTATGTCCATGTGAAATCTTAGTTTTTCCTTTTAAACCCCTTAAGGACGCAGGGCGTATGCATACGCCCCCGTTTCCGAGTCCTTAAGGACTCAGGGCGTATGGATACGCCCTGCGTTCTTCCGCATATCGCCCAGGGGGTCCTGAGGTCCCCCTATATCAGCGATCGCTGCAAATCGCGCGTCAATTCAGACGTGCAATTTGCGGTTATTCCGGGTCAATCGGGTCTCTGGTGACCCGGTGACCCGGAAAAAAAGGGTGAATGGGGCTGTCCAAGATAGCCCCATTCACCCTTACTTAGCAGGAGTGAGGTGGCACGGGTGCCGCCTTGTGATCACGTGATTGATCGGTCGGAACGACCGATCAGTCACGGACCTGCTGGAGACGGCGATCGAAGCGGAGATCGGCGCCAGAGGGGGTCTCCTACCTTGCCCTGGTCCGGCGGGGGTCCCTTCTGGTGCGGTGGCAGTGACAGGAGCAGCAGGGTCAGCTGCAGCAGCGGCGGCGGCCCGGGGCAGGATACACAGCAGGAGGTAAGGCCACTTCACTTCCTGCTGTTGCTTAGCAACAACTCTCAGCATGCAAAAGCCAAAGGGCATGCTGGGAGTTGTAGTTTTGCAACTGCTGGAGTTCCAACTACAACTCCCAGCATGCCCTTTGTTAGTCTGTGCATGCTGGGGGTTGTAGTTATGCAACAGCTGGAGGCACTTTTTTTTTTCTATGATAAAGTGTGCAGCCAGCTGTTGCATAACTACAACTCCTGGCATGCACAGACTACCAAAGGGTATGCTGGGAGTTGTAGCAGTGTGCCTCCAGCTGTTGCAAAACTACAACTCTCAGCATGCCCTTCGGCTGTCAATGCATGCTGATTGTTGCAGTTTTGTTTTTAGTTATGCAACAGCTGGAGACACATTGGTTGTGAAACACTGAGAGTTTGTTACCTAACTCAGTGTTTTGCAACCAGTGTGCCTCCAGCTGTTGCAAAAATACAACTCCCAGCATGCACTGAGAGACTGCACATGCTGGGAGTTCTAGTTTAGCAACAGCTGGAGGCACACTGGTTGCGAAACACTGAGTTAAGTAACAAACTCTCAGTGTTTCCCAACCAATGTGCCTTCACGGCACTGTTTCCAAAACGGAGCCTCCAGCTGTTGACAAACAACAACTCACAGTATTGCCGGACAGCCACTGACTGTCAAGGCATGCTGGGAGTTTTGCAACAGCTGGAGACACCCTGTTTGGGAAACACTGCCGTAGGGTATTTTTGTGGTGGATTCAAATCCCCAATTTAGTCCTCAAATGCGCATGGCGCTCTTTCACTTCAGAGTCCTGTCGAATTTCAAGGAAACAGTTTAGGGCCCCATATGGGGTATCTCCGTACTCAGGAGAAATTGCGTAAAAATTTTGGGGGGCTTTTTCTCCTTTTACCCCTTATGAAAAGGAAAAGTTGGGGTCTACACCAGCATGTTAGTGTAAAACAAAAAAAAAAGAATTTACACTAACATGCTGGTGTTGCCCCATACTTTTAATTTTCACAAGTGGTAAAAGGGAAAAAAAAAATTTGCAACACAATTTCTCCTGAGTACGGAAATACCCCATATGAGGGCGTAAAGTGCTCTGTGGGTGCACAACAAGGCTCAGAAGTGAGAGCGCACTATGTACATTTGAGGCCTAAATTGGTGATTTGCACAGGGGTGGCTGATATTACAGCGATTCTGACATAAACACAAAACAATAAATACCCACTTGTGACCCAATTTTGGAAACTACACCCCTCGTGGAATCTAACAAGGGGCATAGTGAGCCTTAACATCCCACAGGTGTTTGACAAATTTTCGTTCAAGTTGGATGTGAAAAAAAAAATCACTAAAATGCTGGTGTTACACTACATTTTTCATTTTCACAAGGGAGAATAGGAAAAAAGCCCCCCCAAAATTTGTAACCTCATTTCTTTTGAGTAAGAACATACCCCATATGTGGATGTAAAGTGCTCTGCTGGCACAGTACGATGCTCAAAAGAGAAGGAGCACCATTGGGATTTTGGCAAGAGAAGGTGTCTGAAATTGAAGGCCATGTGTGTTTACAAAGCCCCCATAGTGCCAGAACAATGGACCCCCCCCCATGTGACCCCATTTTGGAAACTACACCCCTCACGTATTGTAATAAGGGGTACAGTGAGCATTTACGCCCCACAGGGGTCTGACAGATTTTTGGAACAGTGGTCCGTGAAAATGAAAAATTAAATTTTTCATTTGCACAGCCCACTGTTCCAAAGATCTGTCAAACGAAGTGGGGTGTAAATGTTCACTGCACCCCTTATTAAACTCTGGGAGGGGTGTAGTTTCCAAAATGGGGTCACATGTGGGGGGTCCACTGTTCTGGCACCACGGGGGGCTTTGTAAACACACATGGCCTCCCACTTCTATTCCAACCAAATTCTCTCACCAAACGCTCACTGGCGCTTCTCCCCTTCTGAGCATTGTAGTTTGCCCGCCGAGCACTTTACATCCACATACGGGGTATTTCCACACTCAGAAGAAATGGGGTTACAAATTTAGGGCGGCTTTTTGTCCAATTACCCCTTGTGAAAATGAAAAATTTGGGGTAACATCAGCATTCTAGTGAAAAAAATCAAACTTTTCATTTTCATGTCCAACTTTGTCAAATACCTGTGGGGTGTTAATGCTCACTGTACGCTTTGTTACGTTCCTTGAGGGGTGTAGTTTCCAAAATAGTAGGCCATGTGTTTTTTTTTTTTTTTTGCTGTTCTGGCACCATAGGGACTTCCTAAATGCGACATGCCCCCCAAAAACAATTTCAGCAAAATTTGCTTTCCAAAAGCCAAATGTGACTTCTTCTCTTCTGAGCATTGTAGTGCGCCAGCAGAGCACTTGACGTCCACACATGGGGTATTTTCATACTCAGAAGAGATGGCGTTACAAATTTTGGGGGGCATTTTCTCCTATAACCCCTTGTAAAAATGTAAAATTTGGGGGAAAACCAGCATTTTAGTGAAAAAAAAAATTCATTTACACATCCGACTTTAACGAAATGTTGTCAAACACCTGTGGGGTGTTAAGGCTCAGCGGACCCCTTGTTATGTTCCTTGGGGGTGTAGTTTCCAAAATGGTTTGCCATGTGGGGGATTTTCTGCTCTTCTGGCACCAAAGGGGCTTCCTAAATGTGACATGCCCCCCAAAAACCATTTCAGAAAAACTCACTCTCCAAAATCCCATTGTCGTTCCTTCCCTTCTGAGCCTTGTAGTGCACCCACAGAGCACTTGACATCCACATATGAGGTATTTCCTTACTCGAGAGAAATTGGGTTACAAATTTTGGGGACCTTTTTCTCCTTTTACCCCTTGTAAGATTTCAAAGACTGGTTCTACAAGAACATGCGAGTGTAAAAAATGAAAATTTAGAATTTTCTCCTTTACCTTGCTGCTATTCCTGTGAAACGCCTAAAGGGTTAACACACTTTCTGAATGTCATTTTTAATACTTTGGGGGGGGGGGGCAGTTTTTATAATGGGGTCATTTATGGGGTAAATCTAATACAATGACCCCCTCAAATCCACTTCAAAAATGAACTGGTCCTTGAAAAATTCTGATTTTGAAAATTTTGTGGAAAATTGCTGCTGAATTTTGAAGCCCTCTGATGTCTTCCAAAAGTAAAAACATGTCAACTTCATGATGCAAATATAAAGTAGACATATTGTATATGTGAATCAATATATAATTTATTTGCAATATCCATTTTCCTTACAAGCAGAGAGTTTCAAAGTTAGAAAAATGCAAAATTTTCCAAATTTTCATGAAATTTTGGGATTTTTCACCAAGAAAGGATGCAAGTAACGATGAAAATTTACAACTATCATAAAGTAGAATATGTCACAAAAAAACTATCTCGGAATCAGAATAATCGGTAAAAGCATCCCAGAGTTATTAATGCTTAAAGTGACAGTGGTCAGAATTGCAAAAAAGGGCTGAGTCCTTAACCCCTTAAGGACCAAGGACGTACCGGTACGTCCTTGGTCCTGCTCTTCTGATATAACGCGGGGTTACACAGAAACCCCGCGTCATATCACGGCGGGCCCGGCGTCATAGTGAAGCCGGGACCCGCCTCTAATAGCGCGCAGCGCCGATCTGGGAGCCGCGCGCTATTAACCCTTTAGCCGGACGCTCAGAGCTGAGCCGCGCGGCTAAAAGTGAAAGTGTAAGTTCCCGGCTAGCTCAGTCGGGCTGTTCGGGATAGCCGCGGCTAATCGCGGCATCCCGAACAGCTGACAGGACAGCGGGAGGGCCCCTTCCTGCCTCCTCGCTGTCCGATCGCCGAATGACTGCTCAGTGCCTGAGATCCAGGCATGAGTAGTCATGCGGCAGAATCGTTGATCACTGGTTTCTAATGAGAAACCAGTGATCAGCATAGAAGATCAGTGTGTGCAGTGTTATAGGTCCCTATGGGACCTATAACACTGCAAAAAAAAAGTGAAAAAAAAAAGTGAATAAACATCATTTAACTCCTCCCCTATTAAAAGTTTGAATCACCCCCCTTTTCCAATAAAAAAAAAAACACAGTGTAAATAAAAATAAAAATATACATATATGGTATCACCACATGCGGAAATGTCCGAATTATAAAAATATATCATTAATTAAACCGCTCGGTCAATGGCGTGCGCGCAAAAAAATTCCAAATTACAAAATAGTGCATTTTTGGTCACTTTTTATATCATTTAAAAATGAATAAAAAGCGATCAATAAGTCCTATCAATGCAAAAATGGTACCGTTGAAAACTTCAGATCACGGCGCAAAAAATGAGTCCTCATACCGCCCCATACACAGAAAAATAAAAAAGTTATAGGGGTCAGAAAATGACAATTTTAAACGTATTAATTTTCCTGCATGTAGTTATGATTTTTTCCAGAAGTCCGACAAAATCAAACCTATATAAGTAGGGTATCATTTTAATCGTATGGACCTACAGAATAAATATCAGGTGTCATTTTCACCGAAAAATGTACTACGTAGAAACGGAAGCCCCCAAAAGTTACAAAACAGCGGTTTTTTTTTTCAATTTTGTCGCACAATGATTTTTTTTTTCCGTTTCACCGTAGATTTTTGGGCAAAACGACTGACGTCATTACAAAGTAGAATTGGTGGCGCAAAAAATAAGCCATCATATGGATTTTTAGGTGCAAAATTGAAAGAGTTATGATTTTTTAAAGGCAAGGAGCAAAAAACGAAAATGCAAAAACGGAAAAACCCCGGTCCTTGAGGGGTTAAGGTGAAAAAGGGCTCAGTCCTTAAGGGGTTAATGATAATAATTATATTTTCACAGTTACTTACAAAATGTCAAAAAGTGCAAATAGGCAAAGTGGGGCTTGAGAATGGCGGCGAGAGGCCGCGGAAACTTTGCTCTCTGCACACTGGAATGATGCAATAAACTTTGCCATTATTTGCACCTATCACCTCGTGTGCTGCTGCCTATTTGGATATATTTAAGTTGCCAAGGCTCCTACACAGCTTGCACCGGCTACTGAAATTACAGCTTGGTTGTGCTGCTCTCCTGTGAAGTTTTGGTACACCTATAAAAGATAGAAATAATCTGACAATATGGACATGTTATACTAAGGTGTGTCCTGAAATTAGTGCCACGAGTATCTCCAATCTTGTAATCAGTCAGTCGCCTATTTATAGACTGTGCTGTTTGGTATAATACACCATTGAACCACATTGAACATGGACCACAGAAAGCTAAGGACTGAGTTGTCTCAAGAGATTAGAAAGAAAATACAAACAAGCATGTGAAAGGTAAAGGCCATTAGACCATCTTCAAGCAGCTTGATGTTCCCCTGACTACAGTTGCACATATTATTCAGAGGTTTAAGGTCCTTGGCACTGTAGTCAACATCCCTGGATGTGGCTTCAAGAGGAACATTGATGACAAATTGAGGAGATGGAACAGAGCCCAGAACAACTTCCAAAGGCATTAGAAGTGAACTTCAAGGTCAAGAAACATCAGTGTCATATTACACCATTTGTCGCTGTTTGAGCCAAAGTAGACTTATAGGGGTTATCCTGCAAAAGGGTTTATTTTTTAATTTAACTATGCCCATTCTGTAATTTATATATATATATATATATATATATATATATATATATATATATATATATAGAATATAGAATCTTTACTCACCATCTTTGCCAGCCTCCGGTATCTTGCTCCAGTCCCCAGTGTGATCCTCTTTCTGCTTCCTGGACCAGATACATTCACCCGGCAGCACAGCGAATTGTGGATTGCAAAAGTATCCAACCTTGGCCAGTAAATGGCTGAGCAGCAATGTAACATATTCAATGTTCTTCTTCCTGGTGCCAGGGCTCAATATGTCACATTCATTGGACGGACACTAATGCCCCAACAATTCACTGAGCTACAGCATGACATATTGGGCTGGGAAACAGGAGGAGGATCCCAACCACCACTGTTGTAAGCAAATCATAAAAAAAGTGAGAATGGAATTTGCCAAATGCATATTGACAAGCCACAAAGTTTTGGACAGATAAGACAAAACTGGAGCTTTTTTGACAAGTCACATCAGCTCTATCTTCGCAGACGCACAAATGAAGCATACAAACAAAAGAAACATTGCACCTATTGTGAAGCATGGAGGAGAATCAGTTGTGTTTTTGGAATGCTTTGATACATCTGGCACAGGGTGTCTTAAATCTTTACAGGGTACAATTAAATCTCATGACTATCAACAAATTTTGGCATGAAATGTGCTGCCCAGTGTAAGGTAGCTTGGTCTCAGTCACAGGTCATGGGTCCTTCAACAGGATAATGACCCAAAAAACACAGCTAAAATATCTAAGATTGGCTAAGAGCAAAACATTGGACTATTGTGAAGTTGCTTCTATGAGCCCTGATTTAAATTCTATTGAACATCTATGGAAGAAGCTAAACATACATTCTGGAGAAGACACCTTCACACCTGTGACAGCTGGAGCAGTATTTTATGAGGAGTGGGCCAATATACCTGTAGATGTAACGCAGAGCGCTCTGGGTCCCGCATCCATCCCGGAGCGCTCACGGCGTGTATCCTCCTGCAGCGCCCCGGTCTGTCCCTCTGACCGGGAGCGCTGCTACAGTGCCGCCGGCGGGGATGCGATCCGCGTGGGGGCACAAGTCCGCCCATGGGTCGCATCCCGTTCCACTTACCTCCCTCTGCCTTCTGTGTCCTCCCAGCGCGCGGCCCCGCTCTCTTAAATTTAAAGGGCCAGTGCACCATTAATTGGTGCCTGGCCCAATTACTGTAAAACGTATAAAACACCACTTCCCCTTCCTGTTCTTGCCGGATCTTGTTGCCTAGTGCCTAGAGAAAGCATTTCCTGAGTGTCCATTGCCTTTGTTCCCAGAACCTTTGCTGTTGCCCCTGACTACGAACCTTGCCGCCTGCCCTGACCTTCTGCTACGTCTGACCTTGCCTTGCCTTGTCCTTTTGTACCGTGCCATCTCAGCTGCCAGACTCCGTTCCCCTGGTACAGCCCACGCCATCACCTCTCTGGCACAGAGGATAAACCTCCAGTGTCCTCACCATCCGCCAGCCCGGATCCTGACAGTAGACAAGTGCAGACGTCTCATTGAGAGTTACAACATTCACTTCAGTGCAGAGACTGCCTCAGAAGGTTGTGTAACAAAATATTAAGTTCAGGAGATCATCATTTTGTTTTTTAAAATGATTCTGTTAAACCACAATTCAAAGGCAATTTCTGATTTTCGTCAGTTAATTTTTATTCCTTATAATTTTACGCTATTTCAGGAATAATTGTGGATTTGTCTGTCTTTAACGTAGTACCAACTGTAACATCAGCACTTTCTTGTCATGTCCCCGCTGCCGGCAGGGCTGGGATTCGCATTGCGGGACGCTCCCGCATGCGGATCCCAGCCCATCACTCACCTCCCTGGTCTTCCTGTTCTCGTAGCCCTGGCATGCGTGCTGGAGCTCTTAATTTAAAAGGACCAGCACTCATTTAATTAAGTGTCTACACCTGCACCTGCACTTTAAGTATCAGCTCCTTCCTTTGTTCCTGGACGGATCTTTGTTGCCTTTGTGCCCTAGAGAAAGCATTCTGTGTTTCTGTGTTCCTGATATCTGTGTACCAAATCCTTGTTCCGTTACCTGACCCTGCACCTGTGCCGCTTGCCCTGACCTACTGCTTCCTTAACCACATCTTGTCAGTTTCCTTTTGTGCCACGCCCCATCCCAGCAACCTGTGTGGATGAGTCGTGCCAGGGGTAGTGACCTTTGTACTGCCTGCCGCAGCAAGACAATCCCACTTTGCGGCGGGCTCTGGTGAAAAGCATCTTAGATTATGTCCATGTCTGTAAAATGGAAAAGGTAAAAAAAAAATCACCAAAAGCTGCATATTTCATTGCAAATATAATTTGCACCAAAATTTGCACTTACACACTAAAGTATAGAAAATGAATAGATAATTTGCACTTTGTTCCAAAAATGTCACTCCACCAATTATCTCTATTAGTTAATCAAAAAACATTGCATATTATATCATTTATTAATTTTCTTCACTATATTCAACACAACTGACATAGTGATGTAATATATTTTTTGTAAAACTCATCAACACCCAAGTGTTTCTATCCAGAATCATGAAATAAAGATACTCTATTAACCAGATGAAATGGTTACATGTGACATTGGTGTTGTGAAATTCAGTCTTACCATTAAAAAAAATAACTGCAGTGTAACAATGTTGTAGTACTATGGGTAAAAGCCTGTCTTTGACAAATACAGTATGGGTTGTAATATTGTGTAGAAACATTGTTTATGTAGAAATCTGTACCATCTATAAATCTTCATCAAATATGGGTTATTACTGTATTTTGCCATTAGTGTTTTTTTTAAGAATATATATATCTTCACAGACTTTAGTCACCTATCTATTTAACGCACAGCAGCCAATAACAGCTTGAAAAGTATTATTTTTCTGAATAAATTGCTTATTACAGAAAGTTGTTGATTTAGTAGATAACTAAATTGGTTAGGCTTTGTCTACTATTACCTCTAAGTCGTTGCCTTACCATTAGTATGCCTACTAAAACATCAGTGACAGACAAAAGGATAACATCAATTTATCTGGCGGAGAAGAGTATTGAGATAAGAAAAAATTCTAATGAAAACTAAACAGTTGGAGACTAAAGAGATAAAATAGCAGACACGTGAAACATGAGAGTTGGGAACTGCTAAAATTAAAAATGATAACCAAATACTAGAGATTATTCCATCAAAGTCTTTTCCTTTCTATTTGGAGAGCTTGAAGTGGAAATTGATTGTTCAATATTGTGATTACATTAAAGCAACTCCGATAAAAGAAAACCTTGTCTTCATTTTGGACAGCTGAGTCCAAATTCGTATCTATAGCTCAGTATACTAATATAATTGAAACGAGGGAAAGGTAACAGTTAAAAAAGTTTGATATTCTACAGTTTCGTGAGTTGTTGCTACAATATAACCATGTTAAGCTTACTTAGATAGAAGACCATCTTTCTGATCTCATACCAAGCTGCTGTCATTGCAATTAGAGATGAGCGCATCGAAGCTGACAAACCCGAATTTGTTACGAATTTCATAAAATATTCGATTCACAATCAATGCAAATATCGCCGTAATTCAATCGCTTCATTAAACTCAATTTACTGCGGTGCAGGCTCCACAGCATCTAAAATGGCAGATCCACATGTCAGTACATGGGGCAAGGAATGCTGGGAAGGCGGGAAGGGAAGTAAGCAGGATGACCCTGAATCACAAGCAGGATGCAGCCTATCAGCAGCCAGTCACCCCTGTGATGTCACAGCCCTATATATTCAGCAGCCATTTTGCGGCTCGTCATATCATTCATTACACTGCATGGAGATAGGATGGACATCGCTGTGTGTGTGTTACACAGAAAAGCTTGTTGCACTAACGTTTCACCTCTGCCTTCTGTAGGACACAGAGCACAGCGTATTTGCACATAAATTAATTCTTACTGCAGCGATTAACCCCTTAGTCACTGTGAACAGAATTGTATTACAGAGAGGGGCAGAGAGCTGTGTGTTGCCTCAGCTTGAGAAACGTTTTCACAGGAGGGAGAAATAATTTTTTAGGGCAAATCTGTGTCTTTGTTCCACAACAACTGGTCTGCTGGTTATACTGGTCTGTAGCTGGTATAATCCATACCCAGCATTCCATTCCTAATAGTATTTGAGAGAGAGTCTTTTTACAATTTTGGGTTTAGTATACAGTGACTGTATGCTCTAGCATTGTTGTGTACTGCTGGTGCTGTGGGCAAAAAAAAAATGCTGCCCTCATAAGTGCATACCACATATGTACAGCTAAGTAGAAAAATAGAAAAAGGTTGACGTCAATCATAAAAGAGAAATGAAACGCCAACACGTTTTGAGCTAAATGTAGCTCTTAATCATGGCTACATGTAGCTCGAAACACACTGGAGTTTCACTTTTATTTTATGATGTCCACATTTTTCTATTTTTAATGAATACAGATTAAAGGTCTGATGTTTTAATACTATATGCACCGTTATCCTTGGAAGAGCTGGAGGCAACTTTCATTTTTCATTTGTTCTGATTCATAATACATATATACATAGTCATATATACATACATACACACATCATACATAACATACATACATAACATACATACATATGCATATATATATATATATATATATACACACATCATACATACTGCATAAATACAAACATCATACATATATAATACAGACATACATCATACATACATAATATATACATATGCACATCATACATAATACATACACAAATCCATAATATATACATGCACACTGTCACGGTTCGGCAGGCAGGAGGTGGATCCTCTGTGTCAGAGAGGGTTTGGCGTGGACCGTGTCGGTGGACCGGTTCTAAGTAGCTACTGGTTTTCACCAGAGCCCGCCGCAAAGCGGGATGGTGTTGCAGCGGCGGTAGCAACCAGGTCGTATCCACCGGCAACGGCTCAACCTCTCTGACTGCTGAGATAGGCATAGTACAAGGGATAAGGCAAGAGTAAGGTCGGACGTAGCAGAAGGTCAGGGCGGGCAGCAAGGATCGTAGTCAGGCGCAACGGCAGGAGGTCAGGAACACAGGCTAGGAACACTCAAGGAAAGGCTTTCTCTGGCACAAGGGCAACAAGATCCGGCAAGGGAGTGCAGGGGAAGTGAGGTATAAGTAGGGAGTGCACAGGTGGAAACTAATCAGCTAATTGGGCCAGGCACCAATCATTGGTGCACTGGCCCTTTAAGTCTCAGAGAGCTGGCGCGCGCGCGCCCTAGAGAGCGGAGCCGCGCGCGCCAGCACATGACAGCAGGGGACCGGAACGGGTAAGTGACTTGGGATGCGATTCGCGAGTGGGCGCGTCCCGCTGTGCGAATCGCATCCCCGACGGCCATGTCAGTGCAGCGCTCCCGGTCAGCGGGACTGACCGGGGCGCTGCAGGGAGAGAGACGCCGTGAGCGCTCCGGGGAGGAGCGGGGACCCGGAGCGCTCGGCGTAACACACACATCATACATAAATACATCATACATACACACATCATACACACATAATAAATACATACATAATGCACACCATACACACTTCCCACCCCCCTCCCATCCTCAGTCTGTGCTTTTTTCTCACCTGCAGCAGCCATGTTGGGGTCAGAGGCCGTGTGTGTCCACTCCCATCTGATGCACACTTTGCCCCGTCGCCCACTTCTTCCTCACGCCGAGGAATGGACACTAGGCGCCAGGAGTTGCGGCCAGGATCATCTAAGGAGGTGGAAGCAGATGGGCGCACCTGCACGGGGCAACCCCTGCGCCTGCCGTTAGTGCAGAAGGGGGGAGGAGCGGCCCGGAAGAAGTGGGGATAGAGCGGCCGGAGGAAGGGGGTAAGAGTGGCTGGAGGAAGGGAAAGAGAGCGGCTGGAGGAAGGAGTAAAGAGCGGTCGGAGGAAGGAGGAAAGAGCGGCCGGAGGAAGGAGGAAAGATCGGCCGGAGGAAGGAGTAAAGAGCGGCCGGATGAAGGGGGATAGAGCGGCCGGAGGAAGGTGGATAGAGCGACCGGAGCCACAAATAAAAAAAATATACATTTTTAAACATTCCGGCCCTTATGGCGAACTATGGCCGCGTGCCCACAGAGGGGGCTCGGAGTGCCATAGGTTCGCCATCACTGCCCTAGTGTCTAAGAAATAATAACATAGCACTCCACTTGCGGTGAAAATAGGGGTACATTTTATTCTTACTGTCGCCCTACCTACTTACCTGCTACTCGGTTTTCCAATACCGTTTTTCCTTAACTAACTTCTCCTCTTCCCCGCAGCAATCCGGTCTGTGGAAGGTCATTATTTACCGAAATGTCACATATATTTTTTGGATTGCAAGAATAAAATGTATCCCTATTTTCACCGCAAGTGGAATGCTATGTTATTATTTCTTTGAATATTGCATGGGTTGGGACCCTAACTGTGCACCCACGCCGTGACAGAGAGTGCCGTATCTTCTATCAATATATGCCCTAGTGTCTACTCCTGCTGCTGCCAGCTCCAGGCTGTGTCTTTCAGCCACTATATGGTCTCCTCATGCATCCAACACCTCCACGTTGTGTCATTCAGCCACTCTATAGTCTCCTCATGCTTCAGCCAACTCCAGTCTGTGTCATTCAGCCACTATATGGTCTCCTCATGCTTCAGCCAACTCCAGGCTGTGTCATTCGCGTGCTATAGGTTCACCATCACTGCCCTAGTGTCTACTCATGCTGCTGCCAGCTCCAGGCTGTGTCATTCAGCCACTATATGGTCTCCTCATGCTGCCAACACCTCCACACTGTGTCATTCAGCCACTATATGGTCTCCTCATACTGATGCCACCTCCAGGCTCAGTCATTTTTCCGCTCTGCGGCAGTGATTCTAAAAGCGATGCCCGTAATCTGCATGTCATACTGAATAACAGTATTATTTCACTACCCCAGCACACTCCATATGCATGTTAGAACAAAGCAAAGTGTTCTACACCCCTATTGAGGCTCTCTGTAAGCCAGAAATAGCTGTTTTTAACCCCTTAGGGTTTTTCCATTTTTGCATTTTCATTTTTTTCCTCATCACCTTCTAAAAATCATAACGCTTTAAATTTTGCACATAAAATTCCATATGATGGCTTATTTTTGAGCCACCAATTCTAATTTGCAGTGACATTAGTCATTTTACCAAAAAGTCCATGGCAAAATGGAAAAAAAAATCATTGTGGGACAAAAATGAAGAAAAAATTTCATTTTGTAAATTTTGGGGACATCCATTTCTACACAGTGCATTTTTCGGTAAAAATAACACCTTATCTTTATTCTGTAGGTCCATACGGTTAAAATGATACCCTACTTATATAGGTTGGGTATTCTCTTACTTCAGAAAAAAATCATAACTACATGCAGGAAAATGTATACATTAAAAATTCTCATCTTCTAACCCCTATAACTTTTTTATTTTTCCGCATATGGGCCGGTATGTGGATTAATTTTTGTGCCGTGTTCTGAAGTTTTTATCGGTACCATTTTTGTATTGATTGGGCTTTTTGATCGTTGGACTTTGGAATTTTTTGCGGGTACGCCATTGTCATACAGTTTAATTAACAATATATTTTATAGTTCAGACATTTCCGCACACGGCAATACCACATATGTTTATTTTAATTTTTATTTACACAGTTCTTTTTATGGGAAAAGGGGAGTGATTCAAACTTTTACTAGGGAAGGGGATAAATGACCTTTGTTAACTTTTTATTTTCACTTTTTTTTTGCAGTGTTATAGCTCACATAGGGGGCTATAACACTGCACACACTGATCTCTTACCCTGCAAAACCATAGCTTTGCATGGATCAGCGACATAGGGGCTAGATTGCTCAGGCTTGGCGCAATCAAACGCCGATCGGATGCGACAGAGCAAGGTAAGGGGGTCTCCGCTCGCGTCCTAGCTGATCGGGACTTCATGATTTTATCGCGATGTCCCGATCAGCCCGACTGGGCTGCCGGGAAGCATTTACTTTCATCTTTCATATTTAGACGCGGCAATCAAAGTAGATTGCCGCGTCTGAAGGGTTAATAGCGCGCGGCACAACGATCAGTGCTGCATGCTATTAGCCCAGGGTCCCGGCTATCATTAGCAGCCAGGACCGACCCGGTGTGATGCGGTGTGACCCTGTTTAAAACACCAGGACCGGGCATAGGGCGTACAGGTACGCCCTTTGTCCTGAAGGAGTTAATATAGATATAAAAATAAATTTGGATCGAACCAATTCCAAACCAATTCCAAAACCAAAACCAAAAAAAAAAAAGGAAAATTCGGCTAATCGGCCAAATAGAATTTTTCAAAAGTTCGCTCATCTCTAATTGCAATGCTTTCATTTTTCTGTTCTTTTTCTCATTTGATTTTCCCACTTGTTTTGTTTTACAATCAGAGTAATAAGGTTGTTCAGCAATATCTTTTTTCTTTTTAAAAGTGACCAGGCTGGGCAAAAAAACTAACAAACAAACAAGAAATTCTCCCTCGCCATTCCAACATGGTCCTCTCCCCACTGCTTACAACTTCCTGGTGATGCCAGAAGTGGTTGTGTCATGATGGGGACCAGGGAATGGTGAGCAGTGGGTAGGGGAAGGCTGGAAAAGCGGTGGTGGGAGATCGCAGCAGCTGAGTGTACGGAATTTTTTATTTATATATATTTTTTTAGCATGGACTGACCACTTTTAGAAGTAAAATATATGCCCGGACAACCCCTTTAAATGCAGAAAGACACTGATTTGTGAGACCAGTTGCATAGTCTTGGTTGTTTTCTTGAATAATCTAGAATTAGTCTATGGGAATGACTATAGCAGCCATGGCATCTGCTGTTGGGACAAGGGGTTGAGCGGGCCCACTTCGGTGCAAAAACATTGCACCCTTTTGAACATGACAGGTTGCTGGCTTTATGCTATCTTGCCCTAGTCTGTGGGAACATATTGTGCTATTATCTATAACATTAATTATTGCTACTTTTTGCTGATGTTTCAGTGTCCTGTTATTGGGTTGTAGGGGCTTATTTCAGCTTGATTTGGGGCTCTGTGAATTTAAGTTATGCCTGTAATTTGGCCTGTTGTTATATACCAGTAAACCAGTAGTAATTCCAGGTGCATAGACTATTATTGCATTGAACTTTTATTCATATAATGGCTAGCACAGTTCTCTTTTACTTGGTCCTTTTCTTTAGCGAACCTTTATTGTCCATAGGAGTGTTGCTGAATTTTTTCAACAGAGAAACGAACAAAGGAAGTGAATAGAGGATTGAAAAAAGGCAAGAACAGTACAATTGAATAGCATGAATAGTAAGATTGAAAACTTTTCATGAAGACTATTCTGCTTGCTCTTTATCAGAAAATGGCTGTAAGAACACAAGTGTATGGAATCTTAGATCTCCTTAGCTATCACAATAGAGTCATCAGTAAGCGCAATGAAAATGGATTATTATAGAATTGAAAACTAAATGTAAGGACATGAAAGTTAAAATGATGCAAACCAAAAAACACAATATAATGAGCCATTCGATAAATTTACATTGCAGTATTTATGTGGAACAGATGGAGATTAATATGACTCCGAACAATAAAGCTATGTGGAAAAATGATCATTTATGGGGTTGGTAAAGATGATAATAGTCACATTGTTTCTGGCAGTAATAATAATTGCAACAACACCCAGGGGAGTAATGCACCTTTAAAATCCCATATTCCGTGCATGGTGCACCATTACATAAGCATTAGCACCTAGCTCTCAGGTCAGTTGCTTTAGGGATTTGTTCAGTACTTTACAGGAAGCCATAAATCAGGATTAGATCTTTGTCTTTACACAAACTGTTTTCATTTAATATGTGGACCACAGGCAGTTTATGATCATCGATGAGATGAATTCAAGATGAAGCTCTGTTGTCATTGTAAAAAAAAATAAAAAATAAATGACACACTATTGTTGTACGTGTAAACTAAGGGTTGATGCTACTGGTCTTGAGAGAAAAGGGAATGTCTGTTAAGTGCATTAGAGATGGCTTGAGAACTGAGGAAGGGATAGGATAAAGCAATACATCTGTCAAGGATGAGCAGTCCTAAAATCTTAGCAGCTGCATTTAATATACATTTCTCCCCAGAGGAAAACTACCGTACAGCTACCTTAGCATCAACTATTCTAAAAACACATTGAAATTATATCGTAAAACTTCTGACAGGGTAATAGACAGTATTTCACAGCAGTAACATGATTTCAGATGATGATAAACTTCCCTGTTTGACATGTGGAGCTCTTACCTATTTGGTAGGTTGTGTGTTTTTTTTGGGTGGTACGTTCATAAATGGATTGTGTGGTTTAGAAAATGAGTTTTCAGATACTCTATAGGATGCCCTCATCTATTGTCCAGTACAGAGAGCAGCTACAACGGGTGCCTCTGGCTTTTGAGAACCAGGAATGGTCATACATTTCACGATCAGTTCAATGATTTCACTGGAAACCTTGTAATGCCTAATTTCTCCTGTAGGGGTGCTGAAAGGAAACTTTAATAATTGTTGTCAGACTGACAGTTGACAGCTGAATTATGGGGGGGTTCAGCAGTGGTAAACTAGAAAAATAATATATTATATATAATATAATGGTAAAAGCAAGGAATGTCCAGCGCGGATGTCAAGCAATACGAAAATGTATTCAGCCATAACACCAAACGATGACAAGTGACGCGTTTCGGCCGCAATCAACGGCCTTAGTCACTTGTCATTGTTTGGAGTTATGGCTCAATAAATTTTCGTATTGCTTGACATCCGCGCAGGACATTCCTTGCCTTTACCAGTATTATCTGAACAAAGGTCCGGTTCGTTCCGAGAAGCGGGAGGGCCGAGCGTGTGAGCTGTGCCATATCGACTATCTATTGAATATAATATAATATATTATATAGTGCTTTCACACGCTATTACTAGCAGCGGGTTTCACGCTGCGGGAAACCTGCTGCGAGTTACGCTACCATTGATTTGAATGGGTCCACAGACAATCCGCTATAGTGTCAGATTTGCGGACTGTCCATGGACCCATTTAAATCAATGGTAGCGTAACTCGTAGCGGGTTTCCCGCAGCAGGAAACTCGCTGCTAGCTATTAGCGTGTGAACGTACCCTTAGGCAGAGTTCAAGCAGTGCATTTTTTGTGTTTTTATTATGTTCTCAGGTCAGGGGAAAAACATATTTCAGTAACACATGTTGTTTTACTGCAAAATATCACAATTTTGTGATGTGGTTATTAAAAGTGCAGTTATCACAGCTAAACATTTTAATAATGTGTTTCATCTGTTATAATCACTCTGACCCGAACTGCAACAATCTACTTTTCTCTCTGCCTTTTAGTATGAAAAAAAAAAGCATAAAAAAATGATCTGTATGAACTCAGCTTTATTGAATACAAAGCTAGGAACAAATAAGTGAAGGGCATGTATAAAGGAAGGAGAAAGATTTTTCCCCTTTTCAAATCCATTCCTGGTATTAAATAATTGTAATGAAAAACCTGAACACAGGTGAACACATCATGCAGGGAAATAGGGGACTGGTAACTCCTGGTAACTGATCTTTAGACAGTTTATTGGTGTTTCTCAGGTATTCTTTAGCCCCTAGAGGACACACGATGTACAGTGACGTACATGTACATCGTGGGGTTCCGTGATTACCATGTCTCTCAACGCGGTGATCAAGCCAAGGTGGCTGCTGCAATCGGCAGCAAGGAACCCACCAATAATGGGGTGTATATGCAAAATCGCTGATTTCCGCTATTAATCCTTTAGATGCTACTATCAATACAGATTTACTGATACTAAAGCATTAGGGGGACTTTGTGAGACTCATTAGACCACCCACAAAGCAATCCCAGGGGTCTGATGAGGCAAGATGGCAACTGGGGCTTGTCTTACCTGCTCAGTGCTGCTTTTCAGCAATACTCTAGTATGGTCTGCCTCATGGTAGTCTGTATAAGTGGATTGCCAATATCACTGATCAGTGCACTGCCAATATCACTGATCATTGCCAATGCATTTTACAAATAAAAAATTAAACATATTTGATATTTTACCACTACTATATAGAACTCATATCTGGGAAAATAGTCGGGCCCAGATATGGGGAATTGCATTGCTTGCATATTTTTGGCAATTCATAACGGTCATCATATTTTTCATATTTTTGTTGACCATAATTAATAATTCATAAATGAGTTATTAACCCCCGACAGTCTGAACTATTAAAATATAATGTTAATGATCACCATACACTGAACGGCATAATACCAAGTCCAGAATTGCTGATTTCTGCTCATATCCAGAAGAAAATTGAATAAAAATGGACTAAAAAGTTGCATAAATTGCCAAAAATAACCCCCTATATAGCTGCGGATACGGGGAAAAAAAAAAAATTATACAGGATCAGAAAAAGGAAATTTTAGACTTGCTTATTTTGTAATAACGAGAACACATCACTTTTACCGTGAATTGCACTGCGTAGAAATAAAACCCTCCAAAAGTTGCAAGATTACAGTTTTCTTTTCAATTTCCTGCCACAAATAATATTGTGTTAGCTACACCATACATTTTATAGTAAAATGAAAGGTGTCATTACAAAGTATAATTGGTTGCGGAAAAAAAAAGCCCTCAAAGAAACCTGTGGATGAAAAATTAAAAGACGTATGTCTTTTAAAATCAAAGAGGAAAAAGTGAAAATGAAAAATGGCTGTGTTTTCAAGGCCAATATGGGTGTCTTTAACCCCTTAACGGCAAAGGACATAAATGCACGTCCTGGTGACGTGGTACTTAACGCACCAGGACGTATATTATTTACGTCCTAAGCATAACCGCGGGCATCGGAGCGATGCCTGGATCATGCGCGGCAGGTCCCGGCTGTTGATCGCAGCCAGGGACCTGCCGGTAATGGCGGACACCCGCGGATGTCCACCATTAACCCCTCAGGTGCCGTGAGCAATACAGATCATGGCATCTGCAGCATCGCGGTCACCTAAATGGATGATCGCATCGTCCGCAGCGCTGCCGCGGCGATCCGATCATCCAGCACGGCAGATGGAGGTCCCCTCACCTGCCTCTGCTGCCTTCTGGGAGTCTTCTACTCCGATCTGCCTTCCCGCAGACCAGAGCAGAAGATGACCGATAACCCTGATCAGTGCTATGTCCTATACATAGCACTGAACAGGATTAGCAATCGAATGATTGCTATAAATAGTCCCCTATGGGGACTATTAAAGTGTAAAAGTAAAAAATGTAAGTAAAAAAATTTGAAAAAAACCCTCCCCCAATAAAAACGTAAATTGTCCCATTTTCCCTATTTCACCCCCAAAAAGTGTTAAAAAAATATTTTATATACATATTTGGTATTGCCGCGTATGTAAATATCTGAACTATTAAAATAAAATGTTAATTATATCGTACGGTGAACGGTATGAACGTAAAAAAAAAAGTCCAAAATGGCTGCTTTTTTTATAACATTTTAATTCCCCAAAAATTTATAAAAAATGTATTAAAAGTTTTATATAAGCAAATATGGTATCAAGAAAAAGTACAGATCACGGTGCAAAAAATGAGCCCTCATACCGCCGCTTATACGGAAAAATGAAAAAGTTATGGGTCTTCAAACTTTTAAACGTACTAATTTGGTTAAAAAGTTTGTGATTTTTTTAAGCGCAACAGTAATAGAAAAATAGATTATCATGGGTATCATTTTAATTGTATTGACCCAAAGAATAAATAACACATGTCATTTTTACTGTAAATTGTACGGCGTGAAAATAAAACCTTCCAAATTGCGGTTTTCTTTTCAATTTCCCCACACAAATAGTATTTTTTTGGTTGCGCCATACATTTTATGGTATAGTGAGTGACGGCATTACAACGGAAAACTGGTTGCACAAAAAACTAGCCCTCATACCAGTCTGTGGATGAAAATATAAAAGAGTTATGATTTTTTGAAGGCGAGGAGGAAAAAGCGAACGCTGTCACGCCCCCTTCCCATAGACTTTGCTAGAGGGGGCGGGCGTGACGTCACGAGGGGGCAGACGAGACATCACAAAGGGGCCGGGCGTGATGTCACGCCCGGCGGCTGCGAACACGGAAGCCCGCACACAGCGTTCGGAGTAATGAACTTTCAGACGATGTGAGCGGAGCTCCAAACGGCAATTTTAAGGGGTTAAGGGATTAATGGATAACTTGTCATCACTTTTGTGCTGTCCAAAAAGGCAGCATGAAATGGACAGTCTGCAGCATTTAATAGGAATCATAATCATAAAACTGGTCAGGAATGGAGTTTGGAGTCACTGGGGCAGTGCCCAGCAGCTTCTTCCCGCTCCACCGGACTTCGTTGATTAATCTCTCCCATTATCAGTAGTGGAGGATATCTATATATCAAGGTCGGCAGGGCAAGGAGAAGCCACCAAGGACCACCCCAAGAACCCTGTCCTGGCTGGTTTTATATGTATGATTTAATTAAAATGCTGCAGCTTGTCTCTGTTTCATGCTACCTGTTATTTTTACCAAACACCTTTTCTGCGAAGCCACTCCTTTTCTCAATAGGCCCCACCCCTTTGTCAAGTGAGGTACAAAAGTATCCAGTAAGTGTCTAAACACACATGAAATGTGATGCAAATCCTATAAGTTTGTTTTTGACACATCTCCAATAGGAAATCTGCTGTTGTTATGTAAGTAAACAGCTGCAGCCTATCCATAGTCTTATTTTCATGTTACCATAATAGACAAGACATACATCTGAAAATAAGTCTAAGAGTTTAAAAAAAGCAAAAAATGTCAGTTTTGATAATTTCTTTTATGTTTCCTTTATAGGTAATTGGCACAGATTATAGAATGGAGTTTATAAGGTTGAGTAATGAAAGTAGGAATATTGAAGTAACAGGCCTGAAGCCATTCACCAACTATTCAATAACAGTCATAGCATTCACTGGAGATCTAGATTCAGCTCTTACGGATGGGAAGTCAAGCAATCCAGTGACTGCTACTACCCTTGAGGCAGGTATGAGGCTTTTATGGAACATATTTACTTTTTTCTTATATAGAAATGATATTTCTGCTATACTTGGTTATGTATAGGTTGGCATAAGAAGTGATGCACTGTACATCTTTATATCTTTACAGTTCTCTGTATTGTAATTGGATGTTTTTATATGGTTACATATTAAAGGGGTATTCCAGGCCAAAACTTTTTTTTATGTATATAAACTGGCTCTGGAAAGTTAAACAGATTTGTAAATTACTTCTATTAAAAAATCTTAATCCTTCCAATAGTTATTAGCTTCTGAAGTTGAGTTGTTGTTTTATGTCTAACTGCTCTCTGATGACTCACGTCCCGGAAGCTGTGCAGTTCCTATGGGGATATTCTCCCATCATGCACAGCTCCTGGGACGTGACATCATCATTGAGCAGTTAGACAGAAAACTTCAGAAGCTAATAACTATTGGAAGGATTAAGATTTTTTAATAGAAGTAATATACAAATCTGCTTAACTTTCCGGAACCAGTTGATATATATATATATATATATATATATATATATATATATATATATATATAAAGGTTTTGCCTGGAATACCCCTTTAATATTGTATCTTTGCTTCAACCAGTTTTTTCTTCCTCTTTTTTATTTTATTTTTTTAGCTCCTTTTCTAATATATTGCTATTATGTATTATTTTAGTGCCAAATGATTCACCTAAGAACATAACAATTCAGAAGATTCCAAATGAAGTGACCAAGATTCAAATGACCTTCGTACCTCCAGCTGAGCCTAATGGAAACATCCAAATGTTCCAAGCACTGGTATATAAAGAAGATGACCCTACAAAATCTCAAATCCGCAATCTTAGTATTGTTAAAAGAAATGACGAATCCGTAACTGCTATTATAGAAGGACTCAAAGGTGGATATACCTATAATATCAGTGTAAGTGATCGCTTTAAATCTCCACATATGAGATAGTGTTGAACGTGAATATTGGAAATTCACATTTTTACAGGGAATATCGGCACTTCGCGATTTCGCAAATATTTAGAATATAGTGATGTATATTCGTAATGATGAATATTTGTATGTTTGTTTTTTTCATGCAAATATTTATTGCGAATATCGGCACTTCCTGACTGGACACTGATCCCTACCTTCTTTTAGGTGAAAGATATAATTGCGCATGTGAACATTGCGAATGGCGTTACGAATTTTCGCATGGGAAAAAGTAACATAGCGATTATGCAGATTTTGCAAATTTATGACGAATATTTGTCCATATATTCGCAAAATATCGTAAATTCGATTATGGCCTATGCTGCTCATCACTAATATGAGATGTTTAATTCAAGCTATTTTTTTTCCTTATCTCAAGTACCCAGTGTACAAGCTGTATTCAAAAATGACAATATCATTATTTTCACTTTACTGTTTTTTTTTTTGTTTTTTTGTGGAAGTTCATGTATGAAAAAAAAAAAATCTTATGCCAAAACATCGGAATACACATTGTTAATGGCTTCTATCCTATGGCACACTGCGATTATTTGTGGGCGATACATTGTTTCCTGCATGCATGACTTTTCATAATATATACCTCATTCACTACAGATGAGCATCATAAGCACACAACCTGCAGAGATTGGCAATAATGCATATATCCCTGGTTCTGTATAGAGATGAGCGAACTTACAGTAAATTCGATTCGTCACGAACTTCTCGGCTCAGCAGTTGATGACTTATCCTGCATAAATTAGTTCAGCCTTCAGGTGCTCCGGTGGGCTGGAAAAGGTGGATACAGTCCTGAGAAAGAGTCTCCTAGGACTGTATCCACCTTTTCCAGCCCACGGGAGCACCTGAAAGTTGAACTCATTTATGCAGGATAAGTCATCAACTGCCGAGCCGAGAAGTTCGTGACGAATCGAATTTACTGTAAGTTCGCTCATCTCTAGTTCTGTACCTGTCCTGCTATATATAACATCCTTATTAACATTCATCTCCATAAGTGTATACCCCAAGTTCCCTAATAGTGTATTTGAAAACTATAGCACTACATACAATTTTGAAGAGAGCAGCACTTCTCTAGCAGTAGTAATGATGCTGGCACAAGCTATCTGGACTGTGACCTAGGGTCCAATAGATACAAATGCATAAAAATGACAATACGCCAAAGAATTTAAATCAAGATTTGTGATATATTCTCCCATGTCCAAGGCACCATTTCAGGCCTACTCATCTTCTTTAGCATATCGTATGTCCAATACATAATTTCATGTTCTGTAGGACCAGAGACCAATTTGTAAATGACAACTGTTTTTCTTTGTAGATCTATGCTGTGAATAGTGCTGGGGCTGGACCAAAGATCCAGATGAGAATTACCACTGATGTAAAAGGTAAGATTAAACTGAGCACTGAGACGTAAAAGTTAGGAGGTGTGGGGGACTGAGAAAAACAGGAATTTTTTTTTGCTAAGCACCGCCTCTTTGACACCTGAGCTCTGACCATGATCTACAGCTAACAGAATCTATTTAACATTACAATAATTAAAGGGGTACTCCAGTGTTTTAACACTTATGCCCTATCCACATTATAGGGGATCAGTGTCTGATTTCAGGGGGCCTGAACGTTGGGACCCCACACAATGTCCTGAATGGCACCCCAGCTCTCTTTCTTCCTGGGGCGGGGTCGACATGCCCCTCCCTCCATGGATCTTTATGTGAGCGCCGGAGATACACATGAATATGGCATAAGTGTTAAAACATTGGAGTACCCCTTTAATATGTTTAAGAACTTTGTTTATGTAGTATTCTTTATCATAAAGCAAGCCTCACAGTTCTTTGTTGGTCCCTGTTCGATTTAGATCAATATTTCTAGAGAGAAACTGGGTCTATTATATTGCATTTAGTGGAGCATGCTGTAATTTCATGTAAGCTTACATAGAAATATGTATGCACATCCCCATTGAATTCCATTTCTACCCTTTTTGGCATTCATGCGATTAGTACCCCAAACATGCCCTTGTGTCTGAGCCAAAGTAGGAGTTATCTAAAACAGCTCAGATTTCAAGAACTGCCAACAGGTCAGGTTTTCAGGATTTCTTTAGTATTAAACTAGGAATACAGGAATATTAATTTCTTTAGTATTTAGGAATACAGTTCACCTGGTATAGCCGTGTGAGTACTGTAGGAGATGCCTAAAAATCATGGAGGAAAGTAGGTAACAATTAGTGTTGCTCGCGAATATTCGCAATTCGAATATTATTCGCGAATATCGCATATTCGTGAATTTGCGAATTTCGCAAATATAGCGCTATATATTCGTAATTACGAATATTCGTTTTTTTTTTTTTTTTCTTCACAGTACACATCACAGTGATCACCCCTCTCTGCTTCCAGGGCTGTAATACTACTGTGTGAGACTGATGTGCGAAAATTTGCATATGCGAATATTAACATATGCTCATTTTTCGCATATGCGAATTTTGTATATGTTAATTTTCACATATGTTAATTTTCGCATACGTGAATTTTCGCATGTGCGAAAATAAAACGAGAATATAACGAATATGCGAATATTCGCGAATATATGACGAATATTCGTCCATATATTCGCGAATTCGAATATGGCCTATGCCGCTCAACACTAGTAACAATTTCTGCCCAAACTGCCCTAAATGTAATGGTAAATATATAGTGGTATTTTATGGTAATTTAAACGTTGCGCTCTCTTGTCATGTTTCTTTTTAATCCCTTTTACCAGTTTATATGTACCTATTGAATATGTTCATATTTGACAACCTAGAAGTTTTTGCATCTAAGTTTTTCTTTTTTCCTTCTCATGTCTTTTGTTTCTTTCTACAGAACCACCTCGCCCTCTAATGAAACCTGTGCCTATATATGATTCCAGTGGCAGTGTTATGGCTACCTCCACCACAATCACCATTAAGATGCCAGTATGCTACTTCAGCGATGTCAACGGGCCAATTAAAAAAGTGCAGATTCTAGTCACAGAAATAGGAGGTAAGGAAGTATTCTTCAACAGACGCTTTGTTTTCAAAATATATTTCATGCAGACAAAATCTTGACATTGATTATATTTCTGCCATAAAAAGAAAGTTTGCGCTTGCAAATTGTGCAGAGTGTTTTCCTTTCTTGCTTTTTAGAAATTTGGCAGATGTTGCTATTTGGAGCTTATAATGTCCAGATGTCACCAGCTGCTAGCTTACAATGGCAGATGTAAATAATGAAATGCAACAGTGTGAAATGTACAGGGTGCCAATACTTAAACTGCTTTGTCAAACATACAAAATTCCAAAATGTGGCTAAAATCTATTCAAACGCATTTTTTTGTCTGCACGTGCACCTACTTATTTGACATGCACATATACATGTGTATGCCTCGGTTGTGTTTTTTCTAGTGTACCAGTGTAGCCTTTGGAGGGACTTGACACATCAAAGGAATGGGCATTTGAGGGGGAAAAACTTTGCTGCTTTGCTCTTGAATGTTATAGTAAGCCTATGAGCTACTTTTACAGTTCCTCTTCCCACATTATCTTATCTATATTGTACATCAATATCATTGTCAGCCGGTAAAAGTACACGGAGTAAGGCTAAGTTTCCACTTGGTATTTTTTCTGGCAGTTTTTGGAAAATGGCCACTGCAGTTTTTGAGCCAAAGCCAGAAGTGTTTTCGTGAGGAATAGGACATATAAAGGAAGGACTTACACTTCTTGTCCCTTATGGATCCACTTCTGACTTTAGCTCAAGAACTGCTGTGGCAGCATTCCAAAAACTGCCAGAAAAAAATCCAAGTGGAAACTTAGCCTAAGACGTCTCAGTGTAGTGCAGAGAAACATGCATGTGGATACCCATCTACCTGCAAATATAAATCCTTAAGAAAACTGCTAAAAAATATTGACATATAAAATAATCAGGCAAAATTACAACTCCTCATCATGCCCGGGCAGTCTTTGGCATGCTAGGAGTTGTGGTTTTGCAACAGCTGCAGGCACACTGGATGGGAAACACTAAGCTTAGCCCTGTCCCTACTTCCTTTGTTCTGTCTAGGGGAGGAAGGTTTCTGTTATGAGACTAGGCCCAACAACAAGCAGTCAGCAGCAAATTCACTAAGCTGTGCCTCAAGCTATTGCAAAGCTACAACATCCCATTATGCAGCTGTCCGGGCATTCTAAGAGTTTTGCAACAGCTGGAGGCATACTGGTTGGGGAACACTGAGTTAAGCCCTGTCACCCCTTCCTTTGTTCTGTCTTGAGGGGCTCTGTTATGAGACTGAGCCTAACAACAATCAGTCAGCAGCATAATTACTTAGCTTAGCCCAGTTTGCCCCTAGCTGTTGCAAACTACAACCCCCCAACACGCAGCTGTCCCAGCACGCTGCTTGGAAAAAGCTAAGCCCTGTTCCTACTTCCTTTGTTCTGTCTTAGGGTCTCTATTATTAGACTAAGCTTAACAACTAGAAGTCAGAAGCAAATTCTCTGCAAGAAAGACCCCTGGTGGCTGAAACTTTAGAAACATTTAGGACGTAAGAAAGCAACATTTTTAAGTATAATAAATGAGAGATTTGCTTGTGGACATTCTTGCTATCAGATGAGCACAAGTTGGGATACGTTAGTGACCATTTAAGTATTTTGTTCACCTCTACATTCGGCTTTTGAGAAATAGTTCTGCTTTTGACTTTGTTTAGAATTGGGGGATTGGCGGGTCTACTTAGGTGAACTGATCCTCAAGCCTTAATGCACTACTCTCCTTGTTATTTGCATTGCAGAATATTAGCTAAGATTATCAGTCCTGCAAATGGATAGGGGGCATTTTCGGATATTTCTGACTCTATTATTTTAATAGGTCAATGCAAACTGCTATAGCTACGATCTATCACTTTTGGTCTGAACATAAGCTAACAGAAAATGAACAGCGGGTTAGGGAGCAGCATATTGTTTAACATTTGAGTTATCCGTCAGAGCTGTATTTCTTTAATGCCATCCTTTTATACACTGCTCTTGTTTCGAGCTATTAGGAGAAAGGGGATATGTCCAGGCACATTTACTGCCTCAGAGAGAAGTTACAGCTAGTACATTTCCTTGGTCTATGTCATTCAGTGTAACCAAATGTCCTTATGGATTCCGGGGATTTTCTGCTTCACAATAGTTTTATAATTACCCTTAATGTCCCACTTGTGACCTGGTACTTCTTATCATCAACTTTGCAGACACATTAACTGTTAGGATCCCTGACTTTTCTAGCGTCAAGGTGATTGAGATACTATTTGTTTTAATCCAAGTCTTGAAAGATTGGATTAGGATTCTATTCAATTCTGCAATCTTGCTTTATTTCCTAAATAAGTCTCTGTGCTCTTGGACCCCATTGCTTGGACCCCGAGCACTCTTCTGCACTAACCTTATCGTAAGAAATTCTGTGTTTGAATTTTTACATAAACCTCTTGAATCCCACAGAATTCTTGTTTTTGTGTTCAGTTCTCTGGATGCCAAAAGAGCAGTGAATGCTTCATTATATTTGCTAGGTCTATAGCCATGGCCATGTATATTTTTAGGTTTCCTTTCTTTTTATATATTAGAGACGCACAACTATTTATGCTCTAAGTCATCCATTGCTAGCTTGTACCACTTCCAAGGATCACACTAGGGAATTTTCAGCAAATTGACAGCATATGCCATGAATTCCCCCCCCCCCCCCCCCCCATATAGGGATCCCTATGTAGTAGCTGCACACATACATGGCTATATCCATTGAAGTTTATAGGGGTAATACATATAGCTGAGCATTTTATAACTCTCATAAAACACACTAGAGAGAGATGGATGAATGCATGGCCTCTTTTCTTTTCCTTCTCATCTCCTCCCTATTAGACATTTATATTATATCCTATAGAAGTAACCTGGATAAAGCTAATCCACTGTGTTGTGCCTAGGGCAGGGCCTGAGGACTGGAACATGGTATAGATATTCAGAGAGCACCGGAGAGAGGATATGGCCATGGTCTGTACTAAAGTTAGTTTACCTGGCTGTATCAGAAAGGGGTTTGTTAAATTTTTTGCAATGCCTGCAAGTGTTCGCTGAGCATTATGCTACGGCATGTATCCCGTCATCATATGCCTAAACCCTATCCAACTCCTCCCCTTTGGTTTTTAGTCAGAGCTGTAGCCTTCCCCTTATAATAGGATGCATATAATGTAGGGGAACACTGGAACTGTTGCTTAAGATCACATGCACAGTACTGCTGTGGTGTGGGGTGACAGATGGCCTGCTAAATCTGCACCCCTTATAGCTACACTCCTGTCTGCAGTACTGGAAAATTTGATATTAAAGGGGTATTCCGGGCAAAAACATTTATCCCCTATCCAAAGGATAGGGAATAAGATGTCTGATCGCCGTCATGCCCCCTCCCATAGACATGAATGGAGGGGGCGTGGTGTCCCGGAGGTTTCGGAAACTGGAGATTCAGCACCCGCATAGAATGCGGGTGCTGCAGGGAGATCGCGGGGGGGTCTCAGCAGCGGGACCCCCCCGCGATCAGACATCTTATCCCCTATCCTTTGGATAGGGGAATAGGGGATAAAATGTTTTTGCCCAGAATACCCCTTTAAGTCATCAGGAATTAGAATAATAACATAATACAGGAAATACAATGATCAGACACATAGTTAAGGTTTGTATTTTTTACATTAGAAGATGCTAAAGAGCATCAAAATACTATTGTTATAATCAGTATATGTAGATATCCTGTACCAGTGCTTGTGTAGTACATGCCACAATCCCCTAGCAATTAAGAAACAGGCATACAACTGCTAATCTCTATAAACTTAAACTTAACCTTTGTACCACTACCGAGGTGTACAGGTCATGGCTTTGAGACAAACTGTAATTGAGAACCTAAGTCTCTGGAGATTTTTTTCCAAAATGACTATAAACTGGAGAAACAAAGGAGATCCCTTCAAACATTTTTAACTCAAGTGCTATTTGTGACTATACTTTAAATCTTCTTTATTTGTTATAATAGTGACATTGTCTGTAAAAAGTTCATATTTCTTACTATTTTTTTGTAACCTGATTTAATTTATATACCTACATTTCATTATACTAAATGTTCCAAATAGAGAGTTTAAAGTCTATTAAACCCCTAAAATCTTTAGGTCCTCAAGCTATTTTTGTATGTGATTCTATATGTGGTATGTTGGTTTTTCTATATATAAAATGTATAGTTGCAGTTGATCAATATATGTCCTCTGGAGGTCATAAAATACTGTATTTTTCGCCCTATAGGACGCACCGGCGTATAAGACGCACCCTATTTTTAGGTGCAAAATCGAAAAAATGTAAGATTTTGAACCCAATAGTGGTCTTCAATCTGCGGACCTCCAGATGTTGCAAAACTACAACTCCCAGCATGCCCGGACAGCCGTTGGCTGTCCGGGCATGCTGGGAGTTGTAGTTTTGCAACATCTGGAGGTCCGCAGATTGAAGACCACTGCATAGGAGGCAATACTCCCGTGTCCCCGCCGCTCCGGACCCGTCACCGCTGCCCTGGATGTCGCTCCATCGCTGTCGCCGTGTCCCCGTTGCTCCGGAACGTCTCTGCTGCCGGCCGGGTATCCTCGCTCTCCGTCACCGTCATCACGTCGTTACGCACGCCGACGCACGTACGCGACGACGAGGAAGGAGAGCGCCGGCCATACAGGGGATCCCTGAACGGAGAAGACACCGAGGAGGCAGGTAAGGTCCCTCCCGGTGTCCTGTAAGCACTAACCCGGCTATTCAGTCGGGCTTCTTGCGGTCCCGAACAGCCCGACTGAACAGCCGGGTTAGTGTCACTTTCCCTTCAGACGCGGCGGTCAGCTTTGATCGCCGCGTCTGAAGGGTTAATACAAGGCATCACCGCGATCGGTGATGTCCTGTATTAGCCGCGGGTCCCGGCCGTTGATGGCCGCAGGGACCGCCGCGATAGGGGTGTATTCGCCGTATAAGACGCACCGACTTTTCCCCCCCAGTTTTGGGGAAGAAAAAGTGCGTCTTATACGGCGAAAAATATGGTACCTATACAGCAAACAGCAGAGCTATGTATGTTCCACTAGAGAGGATAGAAGCTGCAGTCTGAACTTGCTATCACTAGATTGAAGGAGCTTTAAATCTGCAACATACATTTAGAAGTACAGGACACATGCCCAAGGATGGTCCTTAGCACCTACAGCACCTCCTTGTGGTCAGGGGAGTAATCAGTGGTAAACTGGACAACAACTTGTGACAGCTTAATTATACACTTTTTATGGCCAAAATAACTTTGTCACATTTATTTCATTCTCAGAGAGATTTATCAAAACCTGTGCAGAGAAATAGTTGACCAGTTGCCCACAGCAACCAATCATATTACTTATTTAATGTTTAAAAAAAAAGGCCTCCGAAATATAAAAAAACAAAACAATCTGACTTGTTGCCACGGGCAACTGGTCAAGTTTTCATCTGCACAGGTTTTGATAATTGTCCCCAAATGTCCCCATCACCGAAAAAGAGCGCATGCGTTCGAAACGCGTTTGATGTATTGGCTGATTTTATCCGAGTGCTGTGTCACAATAAAGCTGCTAAGAAGAGTACTGGATCTACTGCTTCTTTGTCCCCAAATGTGTATTAGTCAAAGAACTGTGGATCTCCTGACTCCTTGTTTTAGCAAATACTTTTCTTTCCCATAAAATTCTGAAACATCTTTTCTTATTGCTCTCTTTAATATATTATTCTTACTAGTAATGTGTGTCTAAATGACCAACTGGGTGTTGGGTGTGCGTCACTACACTGCTTGCGACTCTCCAATGAGTGCTGACAGTGCCAGACAGTGTGGGGGCACAGCCTAACCGGTAAAACTAAGGTGGCTCTTTAGTCATATATTTCTGACAAGAATATCAGTGGAACAGCGCAACACAGAGCTGATGTTCCGCAACTGTTCCTATAGTAAATGTACAAGGCATTTAGAAAGTCTCCAGATCCTTTTACTTTTTTTGGACATTATTCAAGTATTCAGACCATTTACAGAATATAGAGTAATTTTTCTAGCTAAATAGTAGGGATGCACCGAAATTTCGGCCACCAAAATTATTGGCCGAAAATGCCCCTTTCGGCCTTTTCGGCTAAGGGAATTTCCTGCCGATATATAGACTTTCTTCGGTGTGAGGTGCAGAACTGCACATCGGTGCTACACTGCCTCCTCCTCCTCCCATGTGTCCATGTGCCATGGGAGGGAACTCGGGCAATTGGCAGTACATCCCTTTGCTCCCCCCAGGTCTCGTGTGCTGGAAGTAGCAGTGCTGGGAGGAGATGACTTAACCCTTCCACAGATGACCACAGCTGTCGTGGATCCATGTGATGTCCGGCATTAATCCAAAGTTGATTGTGGTATCTAAAATGCTGAAAACAATCTGCAGTAGCTCAGTGGAGCTGATCGGGACACCTGTGGGAAAACCTGCGGGGTCCCGATCAGCTGAGAGGACGGGCGGAGGTTCCCTACCTTCGTCTGTCCTGTCCGATCGGTGCTCCAATAATGCTGGCAGCCTCAGCAGCCTGTAGTAATGGAGCGCCGATAACACTGCCATAGGCTCCTATGGCACAGCATTGATCAGTGTCTGCAAGCACAGGAGTGCATATGTGTGTCTCCAGCTGTTAAAAAACTACAACTCCCAGCATGCCCTACAGCCCCTGACAACAACTGGAGGCACACTGAGGAAAACACTGCCCTATGGGGTCAAACAATATTCTGAAAAAAAAACTGTAAAAAAATTATAAGGCAATAAATGTGAAAAAGTCCCTAAATAAAAGTTTAACCCCCTCCTTCCCTTTTTCAAATAAAATAAAGTAAACAAAAATAAACATATTTAGTTACACTGCGTGCATAAATTTCCGAACTATTAAAATATAATGTTAATGAAACCACACAGGAAATGGTGTAAATGTAAAAGAAAAAATGCCAGCATACAGAATTCCTGATTTTTGTTCACTTAATGTAGCAGAATAAAAATAAAAAAAAGTGATCAAAAAGTCCCATCAAAAATGTTTTATTTTATTTTTTTTTTATAAAAGATATAAGGGGGAGATTTATCAAAACGTGCTGGGGAAAAATGGAGTAGTTGCCCATAGCAGCCAATCAGAATTTGAATTAAATAGGTGTGTACCCCTATAGTGTGTCCTGGAGTCAATATATGGTGAGTGGCAGTGCTGTGGCTCCAAGCCCAGCCAGTACCTTCTATAGCCAGCCCGTATGTGCTCCAGAGTCCCCTTCAAGTACATCAGTAACTAAAAAAAATTCTGATAATACAATTTTACTAAACCTATATTGAAAAAAAGTGGTCGGGGCAATGCATTTTCTGTTTCGATTTTCGCCTAAGCACAGCCTGAATTTTCTGTATCAGCCCAAAATTTCCCTTTTGGTGCATCCTTACTAAATAGCCCACATTTAGTAGTCCGTCCATTCCATGTATTACTCTTTAAACCCGCTCAAGCTGCTTTATGTTTTTGTTGTGCACTAACCTGTATACAATATTACATATACAATCTGATAAGTGACTTGTACAGTGGTAGAACTGTGTTTGCATCACGTGCATGCATTATCGCTTTTGAGGCACCCCATTGTCTTATTTGCCTTGGCAGCAGCTGCTTGACACTCATTGCTACAGTTCAATTTACTGTAGAATAATATTTCTAAGTTCTTATATTGTCACTTTTAACCAGTATTGTCCCATTTTGTAATGGTGACATGTTCTGGCACCTCCCAAGTGCATAACCTTACACTTATCTGTGTGAAACTCATTTGCCACTTCTCATCCCAAGCCTTATCCTGCTCCCCTTTGTTAGTATACCGTCCCTGTATGTGTCAATTACTTTGCACATAGTATAATCTGCAAAAATTGATAATTTACTGTGACATTTCATTTTCTTCTGTGAATGCAATGGAGAAAAGAATGGTTAGTACATTATTTCTCCTTATTGTCTTCAACAATTCCTTCTTCGTTACATTTTAAAGGACCAACACTTTTCCTTTCACCTTCAATCTTTTTACATAACTGAAATACATGGCTATTATGGTTAGTTTTACAATCTTTGACAATGATTTTTTCTGTCTTCAGTTTTGCTGCCTTTAAATGTTTTTTTCATTTTCATTTTTTCCTTGTAGCTGTTATATGCTTTTTCTTACTGCCTTCTTTTTTAGTAGTTAAAATACATCCTTTATCATTTTATCTCTTTTTTGTTTCATTCTGTTTCTCTTCTCTGTCCAGATAAAAAAAAGGCTGAGTTGCGCATAGCAACCAATCACATTGCTTCTTTAATATTTAGAGGCCTTTTCAAAAATGAAAGAAGCAATCTTATTGGTTGCTATAAGCAACTAAGGGATTTTACAGCTGAAAGTAAAAATGCTAAACAGCAACCTCTACAAACAAAGTACAACGGGGGATATTTATCAAAGTATTTAGTAGGATTTTTTTAGCTTAAAATTGTCGCAAAAAAAGTCGCTACTCTACTTTTTGATTGTGCAGTGCCCAAAGCAGAAAAAAAGAAACTTGCTTACCAAAGCAAAAAGGGATTTTTGACTTGCAGTGGTCAGAGATTTATCAAGTGCGAAAGTTGCAAAAAAAGGAGCAGAAAAAACCACTACCAAAGCAAAAAAAAATAAAAAATTGCTTATGTGAAAGAAATTTGTCAACAGGCTGAAACCAGTTGATATGATAAATAAGTCGCACATAAGCAAAAAAAAATTTTACAAAAAAATAACTAAAAAAGGAATACATAAGCAAACATTAATAAATGTCCCCCCATGTGATTACCTACCACAGTTATTAGGGATTTAACATTTCTCCTTTCGAGACTCTCCAACCCCTAAATATCTTTCATCCAGCTTGCTTTCACAGAACCCAGTGAATGTATTTTTGTATTTCATCTTTTTGTATTTCATTTTTGTATTACCTCAAACTATTATAAATCTACTCAGCGAACATTTGTATCCTATGCACAAGTATTGAAATATTAAAGTGTTGGCATCCTTTTATACTTGATAATTGTTTATTTTAGTTGCAATAACAAGTCTTTTCTGTAGCATGACTGATACCCTGTAGAGTATTCATGTATACATATATTCATTTTTTAGGACAGTAAGGTTAGGGGAACTGTATGTTAATCCAGTTTTTCCTTTCTGAAGTTCAGTTTTTTGTAGATTCTTAACAAAATATCCTATTAAAAAAAGCAAAGAAATTTTTTTATTATGGTTGCTAGTAGAGATGAGCGAATTTTTGAAAAAATCGATTAGGCCGATTCGCAGAATTTTCTGAAAAAATTTGGTTCGGTCCGAATTTATTCAAGGTGAATTTCTATGAAAAACAGCTATTTCTGGCCTACAGAGAGCCTCAATATGGGTGTAGAACACTTTGCCTTGCTGTAACACGCATAGGGTGTGTGCTGAGTTAGTGAAATAATACTGTCATTCAGTATGACATGCAGATCAAAGGTGTCGCTATTAGAATCACTGTCGCAGAGCGGCACAATGACAGAGCCTGGAGGTGGTATCAGTATGAGGAGACCATGCAGTGGCTGAATGACACAGTGTGGAGCTGGTGGCAATATCAGGAAAACATATAGTGCCAGAATGACAAAGCCTGGAGTTGGCGGCAGCATGAGGAGACCACAAACATGCCTGAATGACACAGCCTGGAGTTGGCGGCAGCATTTAGTGGCTGAATGAAACAGCTTGGAGTTTGCGGCAGCATGAGGAGAACATAGAGTGGCTGAATGACACTGCATGGAGGTGGCGGCAGAATGAGGAGAACATATAGTGGCTGAATGACACAGCATGGAGGGGGCGGCAGCATGAGGAGAACATATAGTGGCTGAATGACACAGCGTGGAGGTGGTGGCAGCATGAGGAGACCACATAGTGGCTGAATGACACAGCCTGGATTTGGCACAGGCATATAGTGGCTGAATAACACAGCCTGGAGTTTGTGGCAGCATGAGGAAGACATATAGTGGCTGAATGACAAAGGGTGGAGGTGGCAGCAGCATAATGAGAACATATAATGGCTGAATGACACAGTGTGGAGGTGGCAGCAGCATGAGGAGGACATATAGTGGCTGAATGACACAGCGTGGAGGTGGCGGCAGCATAAGGTCTAACATAAAGTGACTAAATGACACAGTGTGGAGGTGGCGGCAGCATGAGGAGACCATATAATGGCTGAATGACACAGCGTGGAGGTGGCGGCAGCAGGAGGAGACCATATAGTGGCTGAATGAAACAACGTGGAGGTGGCGGCAGCATTAAGAGACCATATAGTGGCTGAATTACACAGCGTGGAGGTGGCGGCAGCATGAGGAGACCACATAGTGGCTGAATGACACTGCCTGGTGTTGGCGGAAGCATGAGTAGACCATATAGCCTCAATCGGGGTGTAGAACACTTTGCCTTGTCCTAACACGCATAGGGAGTGTGCTGAGTTGGTGAAATAATACGGTTATTCAGTATGACATGCAGATTACAGGCATCGTTATTATAATCACTGCCGCAGAGCGTCTGGATGTGGCAGGAGGGAAGACCATATGGCGTCAATATTAAAGAGAATAAAAAGATTTTTTATGTAATTTTTATTTTATTTAATTTGAATTTATTAAAAATTTTTGAGTACCCATTCTGGTGAGCATTGAGCTGGCGGTCCTGCGCCAGGCGAGATACCACATGTTCAAGCTCCTGCCTCTCAGCGCCCCCCCTGACTGTGAAATTGCGAATGTTTCATTTAATTAGTTACGGATCATTGTTATCGTTCCAAGCTGTTTCATTGGATTCCTATGGTAATTCCACAGGCAATATATGACGTCGACAAAAAAAGTGTTGAAAAGATGACGTTGATTTTTTGACAGGGACCAAAAAAAAAGAAAGGGCCCCTACTAGGCTCTGCAGCTCGTCAATCTTCTGCCACGCCCCTATTCCACCTAAATCCCACACACTATAAACTAAAATTTATATATATAAGAAACACTTTAACATAGGTAAATTTCCATGACCAATAATACTGGCATACAAGGAGTAAATATATACCACCACACAATAACTGGATAATACCGCCATACTGTACTGAATAAAACCACTATACACAGACCAGTATACTATAAAGGATCTGTATAAGTGATTATATACAGGACCATATGGCAGTAGATATCAGCTGTACACAGGATGCATATACCATATAAGTGATTGCAGTTACATTTTGGGACTCACAATTACGTATTTTCTGATCAGTGGCGTCCTCTTTCCTTTTCTTCTCCATCTGGATAAGACCACCATGTGGATCTCTTAACATCTGCAGGAAAAACATGTCAGACTCTGCATTTTTCCAGTGCCCTCCTCAGCACAATCTTTCCATCTATAGGCCCACAAACTGTAATAATGCCCTCCTTGATGTCCTGCACAGTAAACAGGCAGGTAGGTAGGTAGCCAGGTAAATAGGTAACTAGGTAGGTAGATCAGGAAGCCAGATATGTAGGTAGGTGACAAGTTAGGTAGGTAGGGGGCTAGCTAGGTAGTTAGGCAGCCATGTATGAAGGCCAGGTATGTACATAGTTAGGTAGCTTTGTATGTAGGTAAGTAGTTAGGCATCCAGGTATAAAATTAGGTAGCCCCCCTTCCCTGTGGGTATAGGCAGCAGAGTTAAATCCCCTTCCCAATAGGTATAGGAACATAGTTAGCCCCCATTTCTCCTTAGGTATAGGCAGCAGAGTCCCCCCCCTTTCCCCGTAGGTATAGGCAGAGTTAAAAAAAATACCTCCCCCCGTTTCCCATAGGTATAGGCAGAGTTAAACCCCCCTCTTCCCAATTGATATAGGCAGAGTTACCCCCCTCTTCCCCATTGGTATAGGCAGAGTTACCCCCCTCTTCCCCATTGGTATAGACAGTTACCCCCCCTTCCCTCCCCTTTCCCCATAGGTATAGGCAGAGTTACCTCCCCCCTCTTTCCCATAGGTATAAGCAGGTACACCCCCCCTTCCCATAGGTATATGCAGTTACACCCCCCCCTCATTCCCATAGGCATATGCAGTTACACCCCCCTCTTTCCCATATGTATATGCAGAGTAACCCCCCCCTCCCCTTCCCCATAGGTATATGTAGAGTAACCCCCCTCCTCTTCCCCATAGGTATATGTAGAGTAACCCCCCCTCCCCTTCCCCATAGGTATATATAGAGTAACCTCCCCTCCCCTTCCCCATAGGTATATGTAGAGTAACCCCCCTCCCCTATAGGTATATTTAGAGTAACCCCCCCTCCCCTTCCCCATAGGTATATGTAGAGTAACCCCCCCTCCCCTTCCCCATAGGTATTTGTAGAGTAACCCCCCTCCCCTTCCCCATAGGTATATGTAGAGTAACCCTACTCCCCTTCCCCATAGGTATATGTAGAGTAACCCCCCCTCCCCTATAGGTATATGTAGAGTAAACCCCCCCTCCCCTTCCCCATTGGTATATGCAGAGTAACCCCCCTCCCCTTCCCCATAGGTATATGTAGAGTAACCCCCCTCCCACGCCTTCCCCATAGGTATATGTAGAGTAACACCCCCCCCTTCCCCATAGGTATGCGGGACACTCCCTGTTGCCCAGGGAGAAGACATAGATGGTTACGGGCGGAGGGGGGGGGCACCACTGAGAGGCGACAACACTGTTTTGCACTAAATAAGTGCTTCAACTGGCCATCTATGTCTTCTCCCTGGGCAACATGGTTGTTAGTATGTGCTTAATAAAAGAAATTTGCTGAAACAAGAAGACCGGTGAGTGGCCGACTTTTTTCTACACATCTGCAAATATATATGGATTTACCTTCTTCATGGTCAGAGCACCACCTGCTTCTTATAGTGCTTACTACTCGGGGATCACAAATTAAGCTGTGCCAAACTGCTTCTCTTTATCTATAGATTTGTAAATTACTTCTATTACAAAATCTTAATCCTTCCAATAATTATCAGCTGCTGAAGTTGACTTGTTCTTTTCTGTCTGGCAACAGTGCTCTCTGCTGACATCTCTGCTTTTTTTGGGAACTGCACAGAGTAGAAGAGGTTTGCTATGGGGATTTGCTTCTACTCTGGACAGTTCCCAAGAGCACTTAGACAGAAAAGAACAACTCAATTTCAGCAGCTCATAAGTACTGAAAGGATTAAGCTTTTTTAATAGAAGTAATTTACAAATCTGTTTAACTTTCTGGAGCCAGTTGATGTATAAAAAATTTTTTTTTTCCTGGATAAACCCTTTAAGCCCAAGTGGGCTCCCCCTCTCGCTATTATTATGGTGTCAGTCCCCACTGTGCAAATTTATGTCAGTGTTAGCACAACGACCTGTCTTCTCAGCCAGTCAGTGGCTTCAGCAGTGTTGTATCTCAGTGTACCAGTCAGTGATTGGTTGAGTGAGCAGGTCCTTGTGTTGACTCTGCCACAATGAAGTGCTGCACAGTGGAAAAATCACATTGAGATAATGGTGGGGCAGCAGGGAGTGTAAGTATATAGGAATAGCACACCGTGCTATTTCATTGACAGCCACTAGGTTGGTGGCTCTCACTTCTGTAGCATGCTGTACATCTGTACATCCTTTGGTTGCAAGGAACCTATTTTCATAACCCATAGTAGGGAATTATATGTTAATTGGAGAGCTGCCCCTGTTCAGGATTGATATGTTTTGGGCAAAATGTAAAGAAGTAACAAACCCATCTTGTATTAGGGTATTTTCACATTTGAGTATTATGCTGCAGATTTTCTGCTGCTGATTTTCCTACCCATTGACTTCCGTTGGTAGAAAAACTGCAGCAAAATCTGCACGTTTGAGCGTATACAGAAAGCTTTTTTATCTTAATGGAAATTGTGCACGTAATGTCTGTATTCCGTACTTTTGTGTATTGGTGTGTACCTGTTTTTCATGCCTTACCAGTTTTTGCATATTGTGTACTTTGGTCAGGATAGTGTTAATGTTTCCAGCCAATAGGCTCCCAAATGGTGTTAATGTTTCCAGCCAATAGGCTCCCCCGGCTCTGCTGGTATTCCTTGCTGCTAATTTCACTATGTTTCATAGCACCTTAGTCTGTGTCTGTCACATGTATCCTGAGTTCAACCATAGCTTCTTGTCCTGTATCCATGTATCTAGATTTTAGCCTGACCATAACAAGAAAATCTGCAGCATAAAACTCAAATGTGAACGTACCCTAAGGGTACGTATACACAAGCGGACCCACATCGTATTTTACGCTGATTATCCGCCGCTGAAGGACCACTGCTTGATGGCCTTACATGTGCCTGCTCGGAGCGATTCGCTGCTACGAACAGACACACTGCAATGTGCGAGTTGCCGCGCATGCGTGCTGTGATTCGCACATCGCAGTGTGTCTGCATGTAGCAGCGTATTGCCGCTCCGAGCAGGCACATGTAAAGCCATTATGCAGGGGTCCTTCAGCGGCAGATCTGCAGCGTAAAATATGCTGCGGGTCCCTTCATGTGAACATACCCTTATACAAGATAGGGTTGTTACTGCTTTCCATTTTGCCCAAAAGATGTTTTGCTTTGTATATATTTAGTGTACATTGGTTAGACTCGTGTTCAGATTGTTTTCTTTTATCTTTCCTGTTTGTTTCTTGTTAGTGTTTCCTGTTTAGTTCTTGGAGTTTGTTCAGACTAATCAGCTTCTCAGTCCAGTGTTCAGTATTTAGTATTCCTGTTTAGAATCTTTACCCGTATTCCTCCATGTTATAGAGTTTGGCTTTGGAAGTATTTCTTGTAGCTGTCTAGTGTGAATTGTGTTGTAGTATCCCGACCTGTATGGTGTCTGACCATCAGTTCTTCCCCTTCATATCCTGGTCCTGTTTAACCGTGTTATTTTTAACCTTTTTTCCAGTCTTGTTCATATTAACATATCTACCATTTATCTTGTCTCTGGTTCCTGTACTGATTGACAGTAGTGTTGAGCTGCATAGGCCATATTCGAATTTGCGATATTTTGCGAATATATGGACGAATATTCGTCATATATTCGCTAAATTCGCATATTTGTGGTTTATTTTCACATATGCGAAAAATAGCATGTGCAAAAATTAGCATAACTGAAAATTAGCATGTGCGGAAATTAACATATGCGAAAATTAGCATATGCGAAAATTCGTACACCAGTCTCACACAGTAGTATTACAGCCTTCTTTACACCACACAAGCTGGAAGCAGAGAGGGATGATCACTGTGATGTGTACTGTGAAAAAAAAAATGAATATTCGTAATTGCGAATATATAGTGCTAGATTTGCGAATTCGCAAATATGCGATATTCGCGAATAAAATTTGCATTGCGAATATTCGCGAGCAACACTAATTGACAGTATGCTATATATTGTCTTGTTATTTCTGTTTGTTGCTATTCCTACTATGTTTTAGGTCTTAGTCCTGTTTGTTGGCTATTGTGTTGACCCCCCGTTTTCTTGACGTGTATCCCGACCTTGTACAGTGTCCGTTTATTGTTTTTTTTACTCTGATGTCCAAGCACATTAGCGCAGTGTATGGATTGGCTCCAAGTTAAGTCTTTGCAAGTAGGCAGGGAAAGCTGCTTCTTCCCTGCCCTACGTGACATGATCATGACAGACCTCAGTTTTTGGTGCTGTAGGAAAATGTAATTCGTATCTTTCTATGTAGACTAGAGCGAGAGATCTTAGCAGATGGATAGCTTGAGATCTTTATAATTGTCAATGGATACTTCTAGTGAGTAGGGAATGCACAAAGTAGAGTAGTAAAACCCCTCTTCAATTAATATTGGTAATATATTCAGCAATGGTAAAATTCAACATTGTAATAAATTGTCATTAAAGATTCTTCCAATTATTTTTCTGTCATTTTTTTTTTTCATTTGACCAGTCAGACTAGAAGAGCTCCTTCAATTTAGTCCAACCCATATATAAGTGTTCCTTTCATCTCAAATCTGCTTTGTAAATAGATTTTGATGATACTATACCCATGAACTGCTGGATACTATTTTCTACAAGGCTTCTAATTTATGTTGCCGTTGTCTCTTTCCTACTTTTGTGTGGTGGTATTTACCCTTTTCGAAACAGTCTTATATTAACCTTTTGGATTATTCCCCTGTTCTTGCACTTGTTGGATCAGACTGCTGGCGACAGAACTATTTGCTTACATTTTCTGATTGCTGCCAGAATCATTATTGCCAGATACTGGAAATAGTAATTTGTCCCTGCTATTGCTGAACCAGTCTGCGCTATAGCCCCATCTCACAATTCTATGGCTCTCAAGTGTCCTCTTGAACCTTATGATTTTTCTTATAGACGGGTTTGTTCTTAGTTTCTCACACCTTATTGGGTGTAGTTTTCAATAACAAACTTATGTAATGCATCTTTTCTTAGTTCATTTATAATAAATTATTGCCACCCTACATATTGTTTTACTTATACCTATTACCATTATTACCATTAATGTGCTAATATCAAGGAGATATATCATGCAGTTTTAGATCGCAGGGGGTCTGACTGCTGGGACCCCTTGCGATCTCCTGTCTCTGCGGGAACGGGGCAAGTCGGCCCTCGCTTGAAGCAATGGCCGACATGCTCCTCTATTTATCTCTGTGGAACAACATTTGGCTGTCTTCGGCTCTCCCATAGAGATATATGGGGGGGGGTGTTGGCCCCGTATAGGAGATAGTGGGGATTCTCCCTGATCGGACCTCCCGCAGATAAGGGATAAGTTTTGTTCATAATACTTCTCCTCCAATGACGTCATTTTTCTTTGCTCTGATTTGTCTTGTTTATTTGATATTTATGCTTTATGTACCTTTGTATTATGTACAGTGCTGTATTATTATGATTTCATGTATTACAATGTATGTGGCCAATAAACAACATGTTCTAAAAAAAATGTTTAAGACTATAGCTTGATGACCAATCCTTAGGATAAACTATTATTATGTGATCAATCAGTGAGTTGCAGTACCAAGTACAGCCACATGTTCATATGCTTTGCTGTTTCTGGAAAAACATTAAAGGGGTACTCCAACCTTAGACATGTTATCCCCTATGCAAAGGATGTCACGCCAAAGGACGTCACGTGACTGGCTGTGATCACCAGTCATCCGGCACGGAGCGGAGTTTGCTCCGTGCACCAGATGACTGGGGTGCCGCAGTGGAGAACGTGGGGGTCCCTAGCGGCCGGACCCCGCGATCAGACATGTTATCCCCTCTCCTTTGGATAGGGGATAACATATCTAGCAGCGGAGTACCCCTTTAAAGGGGCTACAGTAATATAGCAAGCAACCGGGTCCCTTTATTGTTTTGCAAACAACATCCTTGGTGGCCTAGCCTATGGATTTTTTAAGCATTTCATAAGGGCCCTAAACATTCCATGGTTGCTAGATTTCTAATTGTCCTTTATTTCTTTTACTAAAATAATGTATCTTTATTATTTTGTGATGGTGTTTTTCTAGTCCTTTATCTTCATTGTACTTTAGTTACTAGGAAACTCTGATATATCTATAGATAAATGTTCATAATAATCATGTATTAGGAAACTATACAATGAAACAAGAAACTTGACAAAAAGGGAAATAATCTATTGTTGCAGCAAGTATTTTGCAGAGTATGATAGAATATGTAGTGTTGAACCATTATGTAAAAAATATAATAATCATATTTCATAGCCACTTTTTGTTATTTTACTTTGTTCTAAATTATCTATTTTTGAAATAACACTACATAGATTTGTACAGTTTTATCATTTGGCATTTGGCCTATAAAATAGCATAAGGACCACCAAAGTGGTTTTCTCACATTGGAGAGAAAGCTCTAAAGTGTTTTAGCACGTGTCAGATGTGTCCCAGTGTTAGTAACCTAGTTCTGTAAGATATTTTACAATATTCTCTTGGTGCATTGGGTTATTTATTTAATGGGTTCATCTCACATTCCTTTGCTATGCATTACAGCTCAACACGATGGGAATATCACCAAGTGGCACGAAGCTTATTTCCAAAAACCCAGACCATATTTTACAAATGAAGGTTTTCCAAATCCATCATGTCCAACAGATGGGACAAAGCGATTCTTCAGCAAACAGGAAGTGTATGTCATCGGAGCTGACAATACCTGTATGCTACAAGAAAATAAAGAGAAATTTTGCAATGGACCTCTGAAGCCAAGAAAACAGTATTTGTATGTTTTTTTGTGACAAAGCATAAGAATTCTAGTAGTTGTCTTTATCAAATCTGCTTTTTCAATATCTACATAATACACATTTATTGCGTATGACATTATGTGAGATTCCAAGCATTGCTAGTTCTGGCGAAAAGAGATTTCAATAGCATGCAGTACCCAACAACAAAAGTGGCACTGTTTCTGAAGAATATTAGAAATAATAAGTTATATGCCCAGAGAATAGAGTTTTAGCAATAATGAGCATTGTGTATGTTTTCAGTGTTTTGAAACAACATAGGAAATACCACTAATGTAAGTTTAGATTGCATAACAATTTTGAGGGTGATCACACATTGTCATGGGCAAAGGTTATTGTTGGTGTAGCTCATCATTTAGTTGAGAATGTGAAGATCTTTTCTAGTTTTATATGTCTTCTACACAACAGTGATAACCAAGCCCATAAACAGTAACTATTGCACTTTAAAGGGGTACTCCGGTGCTAAGACATCTTATCAACTATCCAAAGTATAGGGGATAAGATGCCTGATCATGGGGGTCCCGTCGCTGGGACCCCCGTGATCTTCCACGCAGCACCCCGTTAGAATCAGCCCTGATTCCTGGCGATCAGTCTGATTACTGGCGATCACGGGGATGGAGCATAGTGACATCACGGCTCCGCCCCCCGTGTGATGTTACGCTCCGCCCCCTCAATGCAAGCTTATGGGAGGGGGCGTGAGAGCTGTCATGCTCCGGGTCTGATTACTGGCGATCACGGGGATGGAGCATAGTGACATCACGGCTCCGCCCCCGTGTGATGTCACTCTCCGCCCCCTCAATGCAAGCCTATGGGAGGGGGCATGAGAGCTGTCACGCCCCCTCCATAGGCTTGCATTGAGGGGGCGGAGCGTGATGTCACACAGGGGTGGAGCCGTGATGTCACTATGCTCCGTCCCCGTGATCGACAGTAATCAGACCCGGAGCGAGAATGCTCCACTGGCTGATTCTAACGGGGTGTGGCGTGGAAGATCACGGGGGTCCCCAGCGATCAGGCATCTTATCCCCTATCCTTTGGATAGGGGATAACATGTCTTAGCGCCGGAGTACCCCTTTAAATAGGAAACAAAAACTTCAGTAAATTATCAAATGTTAATTTCCCTACAGTGCCACCATAGGGGAATAAAACATGACATGGTTCTCATGGAATAATGGTCTGTCTGTGTAATGCACAGATGTGCCAGATCATTCAGAATAAGAAATATAGCTGCAATGTAGCTTTGTAGCTGCTTTTCACTCTGCTTTTAATTGGCTGATTGAATGGGGTCCTAAATGGGGACCCTGCTCCTCTATTTACAAAATATTTGTATAAATTGAAAATGATATTCTGCCACATAAAAAAAAAAAATAATAATAATGCTTAGGCATAGGTCCCCTGCTGATATCGGATGCAGCTCTTGGTTTAGAGGTGTCCTCTCCTTTTGGGATTTTTGTTGCTGTCCTTTACTACAGGATACTCACTTCTGAATGAGTTTATGGATTTAGGACTTTAATGCTTTACATGTGTCTTTCATTTTTTTAGCATAGCTACCAGAATACTATATTGTATTAAAATCTAACTAAGTGTTGAAAAAGGCTGCTGTATATATATTTTGATGGCGTTGTCTTACACAATAATGCTTTGTGTGGTTTATCTTTTTTCTTCTTCTCCCACTTAGGTTTAAATTTCGAGCCACAAATATTAAAGGACAATTTACAGATTCAGAATACTCTGAAGTTGTAAAAACTTTAGGTAAGGAATGCAATTATGTATATGCATTTGCAGGTAGAATGTATTAGACCAAACACCTTAGCTCTGAATAGTGGATATAGACTAGCCTATTGCTTCTGTTTTATTCATTCGCTTGTCCAGTCAATTGGGTTTTGGGTAAACTCAAGCATGAATATGTCATACAAAGCTTAATTTTACAGCCATATAAAAAAAAAACAGATTACAATCAGTAATACCCCAACTTGGGGGTGTGAACCCACTGTACCACCTACCAGTTTGACTTTGGACGAAACTTAGAGGCAGAGTCTAGGTATTCCCCTGGTTTTCACCCATTATCCTGCTCTAGGATGCGGAAGCTGGACTTCTGCTACAGGGGAGATACCAGTTCAGTACCACAAGTTTGGTCCCGCTTAGGTGGTGCCTGGCCTTGCTTGTCAAAACTACCTGGTACCAAGGACCAGGGATACAGGCAGGAGGGGCAAGCTGATGCTGTAGGTGGTAGTAGCGCAGCAAAGCACAGTACTAAGAAGCAGTGCTGAGTTGGTGTTATAGCAGAACTGAGTTTGTAGAACAGTGGAGCTGAGAAGCTCAGATATGAGAATATGAGAACACAGGCATGGTAGAAAGTCTGGATCATGCAATGGAGAAGCAGTAAAGTACAACAGGATCAGGAACCCAGAAGATCAAAATAAGCAACTTCACTAGAAGACAAACTACAATGATGTTCAGGCACCAGGGGATGGGGGAAGCAACCTTGTGGTGCTTGACAGGGACTGGTGTAAGAAACTTTTTAGAAAAGTGCACACTGGCCCTTTAAATTACAGCCAGTGCTTGCGGGCAGCCCCTAGAGGGCAGAGCAGAAACAGCAGACTACAGCAATGGTAAAAGCAGTAGGAGTACAGAGGAGGAAGTCTGTGAAGACATGGAGCAGAGAATGCGGCTTGGCATCACTGAGTGCCACAATATTTGTCATTATAAAGTTGCTTGGTATCACCTTGAAAGCAGTTGATGCTCACCTCTCAGAGATGATTTACCAGCTAATGATGTTGATGAGACATCAGCATGTGCCCTACCAGGGCCAGCCTTAGGTGTTCAGAAATCTTTCTAACACATTTTTTTTTATATTTAATCATTCCTCTGCCCCCTTAATCAGTCCCATGTCCACCTTCACCAGTCCCCTGTCCCCCTTAATCGGATGCAGTATAGTTCCCCCACATTAGGTGTAGTATAGTTCCTCACATTAGGTGCAGTATGTTCCCCCACATTAGGTCGATGATAGCTCTCCACATTAGGTGAAGTATAGTCCCTCACATTAGGTGCAGTATAGTTCCCCCACATTAGGTGCAGTATAGTTCCCCCACATTAGGTGAAGTATAGCTCCCCACATTAGGTGCAGTATAGTTCCCCACATTAGGTGCAGTATAATTCCCCACATTAGGTGCAGTATAGTTCCCCCACCTTAGGTGCAGTATAGCCCCACATTAGGTGCAGTATAGCCCCACATTAGGAAGAAGCAGGTTCCCCACATTAGGTAGAAGCAGGGAAGCAGGTTCCCCAAATTCGGTAGCATTGTCGTCGTCCCCCCCCCGCGACTCACACACACACACAGACAGACAGACAGACACCCACACATGCACACACACACACACACACAGAGACAGACAGACACCCACACATGCACACATAGACAACCATACCTGTCCTGCGCTGCGCTTCTCTTCCCACCGGTGGCGGCAGCCTGACGAGTGACATCACTGACGTCCTGTGCGGGTCTGTGGAGGGACGTCACATGCGCGACGTCCCTCTTCAGACTCGGGCCGGCCAGCCATAGTATAGTCCCTCACATTAGGTGCAGTATAGTTCCCCCACATTAGGTGCAGTATAGTTCCCCCACATTAGGTGCAGTACAGTTCCCCCACATTAGGTGTAGTATAGTTCCTCACATTAGGTGCAGTATGTTCCCCCACATTAGGTCCAGTATAGCTCTCCACATTAGGTGAAGTATAGTCCCTCACATTAAGTGCAGTATAGTTCCCCCACACTAGGTGCAGTATATTTCCCCCACATTAGGTGCAGTATAGTTCCCCACATTAGGTGCAGTATAGTTCTCCACATTAGGTGCAGTCTAGTTCCCCACATTAGGTGAAGTATAGCTCCCCACATTAGGTGCAGTATAGTTCCCCACATTAGGTGCAGTATAATTCCCCACATTAGGTGCAGTATAGTTCCCCCACCTTAGGTGCAGTATAGCCCCACATTAGGAAGAAGCAGGTTCCCCACATTAGGTAGAAGCAGGGAAGCAGGTTCCCCAAATTCGGTAGCATTGTCGTCGTCCCCCCCCCGCGACTCACACACACACAGACAGACAGACAGACACCCACACATGCACACACACACACACACACACACACAGACAGACAGACACCCACACATGCACACATAGACAACCATACCTGTCCTGCGCTGCGCTTCTCTTCCCACCGGTGGCGGCAGCCTGACGAGTGACATCACTGACGTCCTGTGCGGGTCTGTGGAGGGACGTCACATGCGCGACGTCCCTCTTCAGACTCGGGCCGGCCAGCCAACCGGAGACGCGGAGGAGGGCGGGGTAAGTGAAGCCTCCCGGTGTAATGAAGAAAACTGTGCCCTGAAGCGGAATGTGACCCTCCGCATAGGGACACAGTTGAGGGAGGGTAGTGGGAATGTAATGAGAGGGAGCGGCCTGCAAAGCAAAAAACTGTGTCCCTGTGCAGAAGGTCACATTCCACTACAGGGCACAGTTTTCTTCATTACAGCGGCATTTAGCGCTGCTTGCCCGAAGCAGGGCTAAATGTCTGAAGAAGTTAACTGCCCGGCGCCCGGAACTGCATTTCCCGGGCGTCGGGCAATACAAATTATATATACCTGGTGCGAGCTGTGTCGGCTGCTCCTGCTGCCCCTGTTGCTATGGCGCTCTGTGCGGCCGGACAGCTCGCACACCCCTAAGGCCGGCCCTGTGCCCCACATACACAGAAGAGAGGGAGTACCACAACATTATTCAAAATTGGCTCCTCATTACTTTCAGCAGGTTTCCTTAGAGATGCATAAAACCATTGTTTTAAAGGGGTTAAATTCAAAAACAGCACCACACGTGACCTTAGGTTTTGTGAGGTATTACAACTTGGCTCTATTCAATTCAATCAACTAAGCTTTAATACCACCTGCGGATAGGTGCGGAGCCTTTTTTAAATAAATCATCTCTGTTTTTCTAATCCTGGATAACTGTTACGCCTAGCGCTCCGGGTCCCCGCTCCTCCCCGGAGCGCTCACGGCGTCTTTCTCCCTGCAGCTCCCCGGTCAGCGCTGACCGGGAGCGCTGCTCTGCCATGCCCGTTGGGGATGCGATTCGCACAGCGGGACGCGCCCGCTCGCGAATCGCATCCCAGGTCACTTACCCGTTCCCGTCTCCTGCGGTCATGTGCTGGCGCGCGCGGCTCCGCTCTCTAGGGCGCGCGCGCGCCAGCTCCCTGAGACTTAAAGGGCCAGTGCACCAATGATTGGTGCCTGGCCCAATTAGCTTAATTGCTTCCCACCTGTTCCCTGGCTATATCTAGTCTCCTCCCTTGCATTCCCTTGCCGGATCTTGTTGCCCTTGAGCCTAGTGAAAGCGTTTTGTGTGTTTATACCCTGTGTACCAGAACTTCTGCTATCTCCCCTGACTACGAACCTTGCCGCCTGCCCCCGACCTTCTGCTACGTCCGACTTTGCTTCTGCCTACTCCCTTGTACCGCGCCTATCTTCAGCAGCCAGAGAGGTGAGCCGTTGCTAGTGGATACGACCTGGTCACTACCGCCGCAGCAAGACCATCCCGCTTTGCGGCGGGCTCTGGTGAAAACCAGTAGTGGCTTAGAACCGGTCCACTAGCACGGTCCACGCCAATCCCTCTCTGGCACAGAGGATCCACTACCTGCCAGCCGGCATCGTGACAGTAGATCCGGCCATGGATCCCGCTGAAGTTCCTCTGCCAGTTGTCGCTGACCTCCCTACGCTGGTCGCCCAGCAAGCTCGTCAGATCGCCCAGCAGTCGCAACAGATAGCGCAACAAGATCACCAGCTGTCGTACTTGACCACCATGACACAGCAACTCCAGTCACAACTACAGCAAGTACAGTCGCAGCTACAGCAGCAACAATCATCTCCTCCGCCAGCTCCAGCACCCCTTCCGCGGCAAGTGGCCGCTCCTAGCCTCCGCCTGTCCTTGCCGGACAAATTTAATGGGGACTCTAAGTTTTGCCGTGGCTTTCTTTCGCAATGTTCCTTGCACTTAGAGATGATGTCGGATCAGTTTCCTACTGAAAGGTCTAAGGTGGCTTTCGTAGTCAGCCTTCTGTCTGGAAAAGCCCTGTCATGGGCCACACCGCTCTGGGACCGCGATGACCCCGTCACTGCCTCTGTACACTCCTTCTTCTCGGAAATTCGAAGTGTCTTTGAGGAACCTGCCCGAGCCTCTTCTGCTGAGACTGCCCTGCTGAACCTGGTCCAGGGTAATTCCTCCGTTGGCGAGTACGCCATACAATTCCGTACTCTTGCTTCTGAACTATCCTGGAATAATGAGGCTCTCTGCGCGACCTTTAAAAAAGGCCTATCCAGCAACATTAAAGATGTTCTGGCCGCACGAGAGACTCCTGCTAACCTGCATGAACTCATTCATCTAGCCACTCGCATTGACATGCGTTTTTCTGAGAGGCATCAAGAGCTCCGCCAGGAAAAAGACTTAGATCTCTGGACACCTCTCCCACAGTCTCCACTGCAATCTGCGCCTAGGCCTCCCGCCGAGGAGGCCATGCAAGTGGATCGGTCTCGCCTGACCCTGGAAGAGAGGAATCGCCGTAAGGAAGAGAATCTTTGTCTGTACTGTGCCAGTACTGAACATTTTTTGGTGGATTGCCCTATCCGTCCTCCACGTCTGGGAAACGCACGCTCGCACTCAGCTCTCGTGGGTGTGGCGTCTCTTGATGCCAAGTCGGCTTCTCCACGTCTCACGGTACCTGTTCGGATTTCCACTTCTGCCAGCTCTCCCCTCTCAGCCGTGGCCTGCCTGGACTCTGGAGCTTCTGGGAATTTTATTCGGGAATCCTTTGTGAATAAATTCCGCATTCCGGTGACCCGTCTTGTCAAGCCACTCCACATTTCCGCGGTCAACGGAGCCAGGTTGGATTGCACCGTGCGTTACCGCACGGAGCCCCTCCTAATGTGCATCGGACCTCATCATGAGGAGATTATATTTTTTGTCCTTCCTAATTGTTCTTCTGAAGTTCTCCTTGGACTACCCTGGCTTCAACACCATTCCCCAACCCTGGATTGGTCCACTGGGGAGATCAAGAGTTGGGGTCCCTCTTGTTCCAAGGACTGCCTTCTACCGGTTCCCAGTACTCCCTGCCGTGACCCTGTGGTTCCTCCTGTATCCGGTCCCCCTAAGGTCATTAAGGACTCTGCCTGCCACAGGAAATGCCCCTCCCCCCCTCCCAGTTCCATCAGGCAAGCTTCTGTGTCCCCTCATGGCCCTCGTCCTGGTGTCACACTGCCCCGTGCCAGGTCTCGCCCTCTGCCCTCTCTCCCCATTCCTACTCCTGCGGTTCTGCCTGCCGTTGAGGAATCCCTCCATCCTTTCCCGGTGTCCTCATCCCAGGGGAGGCAGTTACCCGATAAAGAGAAGGGGAGACCTAAGGGGGGGGGTACTGTTACGCCTAGCGCTCCGGGTCCCCGCTCCTCCCCGGAGCGCTCACGGCGTCTTTCTCCCTGCAGCTCCCCGGTCAGCGCTGACCGGGAGCGCTGCTCTGCCATGCCCGTTGGGGATGCGATTCGCACAGCGGGACGCGCCCGCTCGCGAATCGCATCCCAGGTCACTTACCCGTTCCCGTCTCCTGCGGTCATGTGCTGGCGCGCGCGGCTCCGCTCTCTAGGGCGCGCGCGCGCCAGCTCCCTGAGACTTAAAGGGCCAGTGCACCAATGATTGGTGCCTGGCCCAATTAGCTTAATTGCTTCCCACCTGTTCCCTGGCTATATCTAGTCTCCTCCCTTGCATTCCCTTGCCGGATCTTGTTGCCCTTGAGCCTAGTGAAAGCGTTTTGTGTGTTTATACCCTGTGTACCAGAACTTCTGCTATCTCCCCTGACTACGAACCTTGCCGCCTGCCCCCGACCTTCTGCTACGTCCGACTTTGCTTCTGCCTACTCCCTTGTACCGCGCCTATCTTCAGCAGCCAGAGAGGTGAGCCGTTGCTAGTGGATACGACCTGGTCACTACCGCCGCAGCAAGACCATCCCGCTTTGCGGCGGGCTCTGGTGAAAACCAGTAGTGGCTTAGAACCGGTCCACTAGCACGGTCCACGCCAATCCCTCTCTGGCACAGAGGATCCACTACCTGCCAGCCGGCATCGTGACAATAACCCTTTTAGGATGGATAAATTAACAACCTTCAAAGGTCAATAAGTCGAAGTTAGTGTTAGAATCTGTTTGGTCCTTTAAATTTGTGGTCTCCAAGAATAGGGGTTGCGCATGCAAATTTCATAAGGTGTTGAGGGGGAGGGGCGGGCATGGCACTGCCCACTCCTGTTTAACAATACCCACAGTAGGTTCATCTGAGCTAGAGATTCTTTGACCAACTCATTTAAATTAACCCCCCCCCCTCCCCCAATGTCTCCTTGAGCCCTCAAGTAGTAGAAAACTTGGTACAGCCACTAGAGATTATTCCCCAGTGTTTTATACACTAGTAATTTTCTAAACGTCACAAGTGAATATTCCTTGTTGATATTTGCCAATGATGAAATTACACTCTACACTAGCAGAACTAGTTTTATTGTACATTTTACTTCCTGATACTGTCTGTGCATGTCCAATAAAATGTATATATATACACAAACACACACATATATATGCCTTTGGCAGCATAGTCATGACTGCAAAGACTTGAAAAGAATTGACAGACAGACTCAAAACCAATGAACAGATGTTTTCTTACATAATAAAATAGTTTTACCTGTTGGAAATAATCATGTACTGCACTGGTTTCCAGAAACATTGCCCTATATAGTATGTACTGTTGGCAATAAAATACTGTATGTGACCGTGTAATAGTATTCCTGCACCACAACTTTATGTTTACTTTTTGCACTCTTCTGAAGGAAGAATGTCCAGAAGAAGGGCACGTTACAGATGTTACAAAATACATCAAAGGCATTACAGTGGTATTGTTACAAGATTGTGAATCGCATTGCCAGTAACGGAAAGAGGCCAATGCTCCATTCATTACCTATTCTACTACTACTTAATAGGAGTAACCTTGTCTTCATTGCTCCCCTGATGCCTGATCTGTTTTCATAAGGTCGACTGAATTCTAAAAAATGATGGTGACACCATATGAGAAACATTTTGACTCAATGCATATGGGACATCAGAGTATTTTGTCTTGTTAATAGGGTTGTAAGAATAGAGGGTGCAAAGGTGGCAGTTGTATCCAGGCCCTGGAGCGTGAAGGGGCTTTAAGGGCTCCTTATCGCCATATGAAGAGTCCAGCATTATTACAGACATGGTGATGGTTGTGGAAACTGTTACATATTTTTCATCAGGGCTTCGCAGCCTTAGGGTATGTTCACACGTATTTCGCTGCGGATCTGCCGCTGAAGGACCCTCTGTATACTGCCTTCACATGTGCCTGCTTGTAGCTGCAATACGCTGCTACGTGCAGACACACTGAAGCGATGTGCGAGTCCCCGCGCATGCGCGGTGTACTCGCACACATTGCAGCCGCTCCCCCTGCTCAATGAGCTAGGCCGAGAGCAGCCGCGAAGTGCAAGTATACTGCGTATGCGCGGCAATGTGTCTGCTCGTAACGGAGTAATGCCGCTCCGAGCAGGCACATGTAAAGGCAGAATACAGAGTTCCTTCAGTGGTGGATCTGCAGCGTAAAATACGCTGCAAATCCGCTCGTGTGAACGTACCCTAAAGTGGAACCTATATTTCTAGAGTAACTCATATTTTTAGAATTAAAGGGATTATCGTACTTACCTGCCCGATAGTCGTTAGGATGCCTGTTAGGATCCGTGCTTGTCTTGGAGCTAAATAGCTGTGTTCTGAGTCAACCATAAAGCTATGGCTATCTTTTTGTGAACTGGCTTTTTCCTGTAGGAGTTCCCTCCCTCGAACTACATATCCTATAATTCCTTGTTTTGAGAGGTAGGTCACCCCACCTTTTAAAACACCCTTGTACTCCCTTCAATGCAATAGACCAGTGTTTTGTCAGCAGGGTGCCTCCAGCTGTTGCCAGCCTACAGTTCACTGCAGAATGATCTTCCTACCACCCAGTGGTCTCTTCTCCCATTAAAGCAAAGGCAGGTTCCCTCTGAACACCTGACTAGTGATGTAATGTCTCAGGCCGCACTGCAACCTGGGAAAACCTGAGATGACAGTCATTTTGTATGCTGTTAAAAATAAACAGTTGGCCAAAATCACAGAAAAATTGCGAGATCACCATCAAGCACAGGTACAGACACTATATTATGAACTACACTAACTTTACAGTCACTGTAGTCAAATAAAAAAAATCCTGGAATCCCGCTTTAAAGATACAGTTAACAGTTAACAATTTTTTTTCATTATCTCCCACATTTTGTATACTTCTTTCTTGAGAATATTATTATTGCAAACCTATTGATGACACTTGTTGAATGCGGAAAAGCTTTACAAGTATGACCAGCTGAATAATGCACCAACATGCTGTACAAAGACTGACTTGACTTAACCACTACATTCGCTGCACCCGGCACCGTAGACATTACCGCTCTGCTCTTTCTGCTCCTAAAGTCTTGCATTAGCCCAAATTTTGCATCCTGCCCTGCTTTCTTATCTGCAAGATTTTCAGGGATCAGAAGGAGGAGAGTGGTGTCGTCTGCCATGCATGAGCTGTCAATCATGCCTGAGTAGGCGTGATTATAGCCTGGGGCGCTGTGACTACATGGGAATGCCGTACACACTGATGACTACTTATTAGCATATATGCAAGACACTTTTAAAACTCATTTAATGCAGTATTGCAGACACTCAGGAGGACATCTGGACCTGGTAATAAACCATATTTTACAATATATACAAATATAACATCTTGCTACCAGTTATATAGGGTAAAACTTGGTAACCAGTACCCTTCATCCTCACGCCTTTGTTAAATACTGCTCCCCAACCATTCACCAGTCAGCCATTGCAACAATGGAACAGCTGGAAAGTTAGCCTTGTGTTCTCTGCAGAATTTTCTCAAGATTGTATAATGCAGGTAGATAAATAATGTAGTAGGGAAGGCACAGTGGTCGGCACAAAGCCCCAGGAGAGCTTAGACTACACACCTGCGAGATTATTCGCAAAGCACAAGGGTGCACACAGTTCCTTTAGAAACTGCCAGTGAAATACTGTTATAACGGGTGCTGAACCAACCAGAGAGTACAGTCAATGTAAAATTTCTTAGAAGAAGAAGGTGGCAGCACTCACCGATACAGTAGAGAAAAATGAATCTTTATTTCAAAGTGCAGAAGTGTTGATCGATGTTTGGCATCCATGTCCGGCTGCACTGAATGTTCACTTCTGCACTTCGAAATAAAGAAGAATATTTCTCTACTGTATCGGTGAGTGCTGCCACCTTCTTCTTCTATAGATAAATAATGTAGGCGACTTTATCTTTTATACTATGATTACTCTTTTCTGAGTTTAGCATACACACACAGACAGAACAAGCAATATTCCAATAAATAGTGTATGAAGCAGTTTTACTTGATTTCAAATACCAGAAAAGAAAATATTTCTCATCTCTAGGGTGACTAGAATGTAATATATGATACTGTAGAGATGAGTATCTGTCTTGCGATTCAACAAATGATATATTCAATATGAGTTAAACATTTGTTTTTCATTTTCTAGTCTGATACAGTGTTTGGCTGTAAACCAAGCTCATTCTGAAAACACCTTGTTTCTTATTTGCAACTATTTCTTTCCAGCTGATGGACTGTCAGAACGGGCTGTAGAAATTATCCTGTCGGTTACACTGTGTGTGCTTTCTGTGATACTGCTCGTGGCAGCAATTTATGCTTTTGCAAGGTAAGACCTCTTTTCTATACCATACAAGTTTGCAAGTATATTACTTTACTCAATGTATAACACTATTGTTTATGCTTCAGTGAGCTTGAATGTTGAAATGTATCTCTAAAAGGCAGTACTGTGGAGTAATGGTTTTAGAATAAAGAATTTGATAATATATAGTGGAAATATTGTTAGTAAGTTATATAATTATATAGATGGTTGGATGAGTCAAAGATTCACAATTATGATAAAGACGAAAATACCAATGAAGAGAACATTTGCATATTTCGAAATTGCTTTAACATTCAACATTTCTGTAACCTAATATTTACATAACATATTTACATATTTTCTTTCTAAGGAAAATAACTAGATAACTTATGCAGTAGAGACTTTGGTGATCTCTATTTTATGGAAATTAGTCTTTCAACAGCTTTTCACAGTTTAAATAAAGAATAGAAATCTGGTTATTACAAATGTTTATGGCATCAATAAGATATACCTTAAAGTTTGATCAACTGAAGTTCATCCAAAAAACTGCAACCAGTAACAGATATAGGGATTTGGTCTCCCTTGTTTTCTTCTAATGTGCTTTATGGGATATATGGAATTCGCTAAGTAAGCACTGTGTTGTGGTGCTACATTTACAATTCTGCAAACTGTAATTTAATCCTGGTCAGGTGTGTGCAGAGATTGCCTAGTGATTTGCGTAATAGGAAGTTCAGTCTTTACATAAATCATTGTACATTAACTCCTTAATCACCCAGGAAATTTAATTTTTTGCATTTTTTTTTTCGTCCTCTCCTTTTAACCCCTTAAGGACCCAAACAATTTTCACTGTAGGACACGGCCATTTTTTGCACATCTGACCACTGTCACTTTAAGCCTTAATAACTCTGAGATGCTTTTACCTTTCATTCTGATTTCGAGATAGTTTTTTCGTGGCATATTCTACTTTATATTAGTGGTAAAATTGTGTCAATACTTGCATCATTTCTTGGTGAAAAATTCCAACATTTTATGAAAAAATGTGAAAATTTTAAATTTTTTTAAAGGGGTATTCCAGGCAAAAACTTTTTTATATATATCAACTGGCTCCAGAAAGTTAAACAGATTTGTAAATTACTTCTGTTAAAAATCTTAATCCTTTCAGTACTCATGAGCTTCTGAAGTTAAGTTTGTTCTTTTCTGTCTAAGTGCTCTCTGATGACACCTGTCTCGGGAAACGCCCAGTTTAGAAGAGGTTTGCTATGGGGATTTGCTTCTAAACCGGGCGTTTCCCGAGACAGGTGTCATCAGAGAGGACTTAGACAGAAGAGAACAACCTTAACTTCAGAAGCTCATAAGTACTGAAAGGATTAAGATTTTTTAATAGAAGTAATTTACAAATCTGTTTAACTTTCTGGAGCCAGTTGATATATATATAAAAAAGTTTTTGCCTGGAATACCCCTTTAACTTTGAAGCTCTCTGCTTATAAGGAAAATGGATATTCCAAATAAATTATATATTGATTCACATAAACAATATGTCTACTTCATATTTGCATCATAAAGTTGACATTTTTACTTTTGGAAGACACCAGAGGGCTTCAAAGTATAGCAGCAATTTTCAAATTCTTCACAAACTTTTCAAAATCGAAATTTTTCAGGGACCAGTTCAGTTTTGAAGTGGATTTGAAGGGCCTTCTTATTAGAAATACCACATAAATGACCCCATTATAAAAAACTGCAACCCTCAAAGTATTTAAAATGACATTCAAAAGGTTTGTTAACCCTTTAGGTGTTTCACAGGAATAGCAGCAATTTGAAGGAGAAAATTCAAAATCTTCATTTTTTACACTGGCATGTTCTTGTAGACCCAGTTTTTGAATTTTTGCAAGTGGTAATAGGAGAAAAAGCCCCACAAAATTTGTAACCCAATTTCTCTTAAGTAAGGAAATACCTCATATGTGTATGTCAAGTCTTCGGCGGGCACAGTACAGGGCTCAGAAGGGAAGGAGCGACAATGGGATTTTGGAGAGTGAATTTTGCTGAAATGGTTTTTTGGGGGCATGTCGCATTTAGGAGGCCCCTATGGTGCCAGAACAGCAGAAACCCCCCCCACATGGCATACCATTTTGGAAACTGCACCCCTCATGGCACGTAACAAGGGGTCCAGTGAGCCTTAACACCCCATAGGTGTTTGACGACTTTCTGTTAAAGTGGGATGTGTAAATGAAAAAATTGTTCCTAAATTTAACATTTTTACCAAAGGTAATGGGAGGAAATGCCCCCCAAAATTTGTATCCCCATCTCTTCTGAGTATGGAAATACCCCATGTGTGGACATCAAGTGCACTGCGGGCGCACTACAATGCTCAGAAGAGAAGGAGTCACATTTGGCTTTTGGAAAGCAAATTTTGCTGAAATTGTTTTTGGTGGACATGTCGCATTTAGGAAGCCCCTATGGTGCAAGCACAGCAAAACACAAACCACATGGCATACTATTTTGGAAACTACACCCCTCAAGGAACGTAACAAGGGGTATAATGAGCCTTTTTGTTAAAGTTGGATGTGTAAATGAAAAAGCAAACGTTTTCCCCAAATTTTACATTTTTACAAGGGGTAATAGGAGAAAATGACCCCCAAAATTTGTAACCCCATTTCTTCTGAGTATGGAAATACCCCATATGTGGACGTCAAAACCTCTGCTGGCGCACTGCAATGCTCAGAAGAGAAGGAGCGCCATTGAGCTTTTGAAGAGTGAATTTGTTTGGAATGGAAGTCAGGGGCCATGTGCGTTTACTAAGCCCCCCGTGGTGCCAGAACAGTGGACCCCCCCACATGTGACTCCATTTTGGAAACTACACCCCTCACAGAATTTAATAAGGGGTGCAGTGAACATTTACACCCCACTGGCGTTTGACAGATCTTTGGAACAGTGGGCTGTGCAAATGAAAAATTACATTTTTCATTTTCACGGACCACTGTTCCAAAAATCGGCCAGACACCTGTGGGGTGTAAATGCTCACTGTACCTCTTATTACATTATGTGAGGGGTGTTGTTTCCAAAATGGGGTCACAAATGTGGGGGTCCATTGTTCTGGCACTATAGGGGCTTTGTAAACACACATGGCCTTCAATTCCGGACAAATTTTCTCTTCAAAATCCCAATGGCGCTCCTTCTCTTCTGAGAATTGTAGTGCACCCATAGAGCACTTTACATCCACATATGGGGTATGTTCTTACTCAGAAGAAATGGGGTTACAAATTTTGGGGGGCTTTTTTCCTATTGAAAATGAAAAATGAAAATGAAAAATTTAGGGTAACACCAGCATTTTAGTGAAAATAATTTTTTTTCATTTTCCCATCCAACTTTAACGAAAATTTGTCAAACACCTGTGGGGTGTTAAGGCTCACTATACCCTTTGTTACGTTCCGTGAGGGGTTTAGTTTCCAAAATGGGGTCACATTTGGGTATTTCTTTTTTTTGTGTTTATGTCAGAACCGCTGTAAAATCAGCCACCCCTGTGCAAATCACCAATTTAGGCCTCAAATGTACATAGTGCGCTCTAACTCCTGAGCCTTGTTGTGTGCCCGCAGAGCATTTTACACCCATATATGGGGTATTTCCATACTCAGCAGAAATTGCGTTTCAAATTTTGGAGGTCTTTTTTTTTCCCTTTTACCGCTTGTGAAAATAAAAAGTATGGGGCAACACCAGCATGTAATTTTTTTTACATTTTTTTACACTAACATGCTGGTGTAGCCCCCAACTTCTACTTTTCATAAGGGGTAAAAGGAGAAAATGCCCCCCAAAATTTGTAGTGCAATTTCTCCCGAGTACGGAAATACCCCATATGTGGCCCTAAACTGTTTCCTTGAAATACGACAGGGCTCTGAAGTGAGAGAGCGCCATGCGCATTTGAGGACTAAATTAAGGGATTGCATAGAGGTGAACATAGGGGTATTCTACGCCAGTGATTCCCAAACAGGGTGCCTCCAGCTGTTGCTAAACTCCCAGCATGCCTGGACAGTCAGTGGCTGTCCGGAAATGCTGGGAGTTGTTGTCTTGCAACAGCTGGAGGCTCCGTTTTGGAAACACTGCCGTACAATACGTTTTTCATTTTTATTGGGGGGGACAGTGTAAGGGGGTGTATAAGTAGTGTTTTATTATGTGTTAGTTTAGTGTAGTGTTTTTAGGGTACATTTGCACTGGCAGGTTACGGCGAGTTTCCCGCTAGTTTCTGGAAGTTTGAGCTGCGGCAAATGTTTTGCCGCAGTTCAAACTTCCAGAAACTCGCCCGTGTGAATGTACCCTGTACATTCACATGGGGGGGGGAACCTCCAGCTGTTTAAAAACTACAACTCCCAGCATGTACTGACAGACCGTGCATGCTGGGAGTTGTAATTTTGCAACAGCTGGAGGCACACTGGTTGGAAAACCTTCAGTTAGGTTCTGTTACCTAACTCAGTATTTTCCAACCAGTGTGCCTCCAGCTGTTGCAAAACTACAACTCCCAGCATGTACTGATTGCCGAAGGGCATGCTGGGAGATGTAGTTATGCAATAGCTGGAGGTACGCAACTACAACTCCCAGCATGCCGAGACAGCTGTTTGCTGTCTGGGCATGCTGGGATTTGCAGTTTTGCAACATCTGGAGAGCTACAGTTTATAGACCACTGCACAGTGATCTCGAAACTGTGGCCCTCCAGATGTTGCAAAACTACAAATCCCAGCATGCCCAGTCAGCAAACAGCTGTGTGGGCATGCTAGGAGTTGTAGTTTTGCAACCTCTGGAGAGCCATAATTTGGAGATCACTGTGCAGTGGTCTCAAACTGTAGCCCTCCAGCTGCTGCAAAACTACAAGTCCCAGCATGCCCAAACAGCTGTCTGTGCAAGCTGGGAGTTGTAGTTTTGCAACATCTGGAGGTCTACAGTTTAGAGACCACTGTATAGTGGTCTCAGACTGTAGCCCTCCAGATGTTGCTAGGCAACTCACCGGCTTCCGTAGGATTCAGGGAGCCGCATCGCGTTCCTCTCCTGTCGCTGATCTTCGTCCCCGATCATCGCCTCTGCCGCCATGGATGGTTAAGTGGATCTTCTACCGTCGGCCCTCTCTCTTTTCCCCATTCTGCCCCGCCTATTGTGGGAGGGCAGAACGGGGAAAGCGAAAGTTAACCCCCCGCCCCCCATCTGCTATTGGTCGTAGTGTCTATACGACCAATAGCAGGGATAGGAGGGGTGGCACCCCTGCCACCTCACTCCTATCCCTTCAGGGGGATCATGGGTGTCTTGGACAACCCCGATCCCCCTTATTTTCGGGGTCACTGGGTCACCATAGACCCGTATGACCTGGAATTGCGCAAATCGCAAGTGTGAATTCACTTGCGATTTGCACCGATCGCCGACATGGGGGGGGGGTCTAATGACCCCCCCTGGGCATTTGCACTACGGGGACCGGAATTCTCCATGACGTACGCGCACGTCATGGGTCCTTAAGTACCAGTGTGTCATGATGTACGCGTACGTCAAGGTCCTTAATGGGTTAGGAGCCATAACTCTTATTTTTCCAATTGCAGAGCCATAAGAAGGCTTGTTTCTTGCTGGAACTATTGTACTTTTTAACAACAACCTTCATTTTAACATAAAATACACTGTAAAACAGAAAAACAATGCAATTTTGTAAATGTGCATGTGGTTTTTAAGATCTTTATTGTGCGATAAAATTGACGTTATTTGTATCCGTCAGATAACAAACTTTAACAGATCAGGCTTATTGATCGATTTTGATATATATTTTTTTTTTTGATGGGGGAGAGGGGGGGGGGGATGAAAACTGACCAAAATAAAACCCTGCATAGCAAATTTCATAATTGTAGAAAAACATACTAAATACCAGTATGTATGTGTATTTTTCCCCCTTTTTTTCTTAATCCTCATATGGCACTTCTATAAACAATCATTTGTTTGAGTATTTTCATTCAATGCAATGAATTGAACGGTGACAACAATGATGCAGTGTACCATTATTTAAATGCTGCAGCATTTTGAACACTGCATCTAATCAGTTAAAATAGCTGACATTGGAGATTGCTCATTGCTAGCTATTAGTGGCAGTATTGCTAGCTATTAGTGGCAGTCAAGAGCCCCCCTCCACACACCGTTAAAATACACATCATAAGGCGTTAATGGGTAAGCTGGTGTAAAACAAATAAGACTGCACTCTGATGGTGAAGATGTTCTGTGGCATTAGATGGCAAGCTGTTAGCAGCAAATCATTTAAAGGAGTTTTCCCATACGGATAGTGTTACACTATAATATGCAATTACTTTGTTAGTGTTTGGAGGTCTGATCTCTGGGACCCCCACTGATTAGATAGCCAGGGGTGTAACTCTAGAGGTAGCAGTCGCATTGGGGCCCTGGTGCCTAAGGGGGCCCAAAGCACATCTGCCCTTAGGAGACCAGTATTAAAATAGGCATATGGGGCCCTGTTGCAGATTTTGCATCAGGGCCCAGATGCTACAAGCTACGACTCTGGAGACAGCATTGGCTATTGTGGTGGTGGGGTGAGAGGTGCAGGGCAGATGTTGTTACCCTAGGGGCAGATGGCATTAACCCCTTATATTCGTGATGCCAGGGCGTGGTTTAGCCTATAACCATCCGAGGGTATACCGCTGGATCATGGGCTAGGCACGGGGTCAATAAAGACTACGATGCCAAGTTACGGACAATGGTAGCTTTACTGAGGGTGGACAGTTGGTAAAGTCTATACAGTTCAGCCAGGGCCCAAGGAGGTGACCAGTGACTCAGAGACCTTTAGGGCTTGCTGGGACTTACAGTAGGACTAGGCAATTTAGTGCAGGCCATGTTGCTTAACAATTTGACAGAGACTTGACTTGACTGATGACGGACAAAGCTGCAGGTTTAGCTTACTTGCACTTGATTGTGGCTGCAGGACTGGACTTGAGGCCTCCAATACTCTGGACACACACACTAGGCATGACTGACCAAAGCAAAGACTTGGTGCAAAAGAGAGAGAGCTAGCTCCACCCAGGGCTTATATGAGGGAGACTAGCAGGGAGCCCTTAGGTCACCCCTGGGATCACCTGGTCACTGGTACCTCCTGGGTAATAAGCTCATGGTATATCACATGGTTTAACTCTTAAAGTGATAACACATTTTATACAGTACAACATATTTTCAATGTGGAAACTAATGCAGGGGGCCCTGAGGACACTGAAGGAGGCTGCCTGACAGGGCAGCAGGAGTACGGGGTAGCACCTCCCGTTCTGGGCTACCAAACCATATTGCTGTATCTTCCAAGATTTTCCTTGTACAGCAGCACTTCCTACGAACTGACTGTTAACATTATTGTTAACATTATTGATTTAACACAGTAAAGACCCAGTATTTGGTGCTTAAGCTGCTTAGGTAATGGCTGCTACACCTGTACATATCAACTTCTATATACCAGGAACACCACTTTAAACCCAGTCGTCCAGCCGTCCAATTTGGATCTCCTTACTCAGATCTTTATATTTACTGATGTCTCCTGCTTTTAGCACATCATCTTCAGGAACTAATAGTTCACTTGCTGCCTCATACAGATAGTGCCATTGTAATGTGATAATCAATGATATTCACTCCACCTTTCAATTGTTTTATGGTTGATTATGTAGATACAGATAGAACCATTGGTAAATACATAGTTGTATGTTAAGGGTAAGTCATATGTGGCTTACATATAAGTCTGAATTAAATTTAGTTTTTTTAATGATACAACTCAGCTCCTTTCTGTGAACATTCTAAGAGAACAGAAATGTTTGGACGCTGAGCTATGGCTGATAAAAAAAAAAAAAAAAAGCTAAATACACAGGAGGGAAGAGGTGAATAAGAGATACGTGCAGTGTCAGAGTCAAGTGCAAGACTGTAGAAAATTACAGGAGTAATGAAAGCAATACAGGAATAAGATGTTTTGTTCTACAATGTCCAGGCCTGGCATTGGCATATTGAGATATTGCTGTACATGTATGGATTAAACCCACCGTTTGCATAATTTTCCTGCAGAGAATCCATCAGTTAGCATTTCTACCCTTAAATATGTAATTGCATTATCTTCTTTAGGATCAGACAGAAGCAGAAGGAGGGTGGAACATATTCCCCGCGAGATGCCGAGATCGTTGATACCAAATTCAAACTAGATCAGTTAATCACGGTGGCAGACTTGGAGCTTAAGGATGAGAGATTAACACGGTAAGCAAACCCATTGACAAAACAGTGGTCCTAGAGGTCACCAGCCGTGACCCCACCATGACCTTTACTTGTTTGGAAGTGTTTGTCCTGCTCTTATTTACAAAGGTCAGTAATATCTTCTTTCAAAGGGTGACCTGTGTCTTTCAAACCTCATAAGTAGAATTTAGAACCAGACTCCTTTTACTTCACCTCAGCAGACTGGGGTGGATGTTACTACTACAATGTTCTGTATGGTATATTACATGTTTTTGCTTTTTTTTTTATTATTATTATTTTTTTTTTTACCTGCATTATTTTCCTTTCTTCAACATATTGATATACCAAGGTGTTATATGCTTGAACACCTTGGAAATGTAGTTTAATTGCTAAAGTTATAGTATCTACTATGTATATGTCTACCAAACTAAAATGGTTATCCTATGATTATACCTTTTCACCTATCCAAGGTGTAGGTGATAAGTATCTGGTCAATCGGGACATAACCACTTAAATTTCAATTAGACCACACAGCTATTTTTGTTAATCCCTTGGAAGATTGAGTGGTGGTCAAGCATGCATGATGCCATACAATTCACTTGAGAGAAAAAGAAACCCCTGTGCCTATAAACGCCCATCGATCAGATACTTTCACTTATCCTGTCAATAGGTGATACGTTATTATATTGGGATAATCCACTGAAGTCCTATTGAAGATTCTGCCTATTGTTAGATCACCTTTCAAGTTTTATAGATTCTTATTTCACAATATTTGATTTGACTAAGTCTTAATGTTGTTCATATGTCACTATTATGTTGTATTTTTGCTAGAATTTTCTGGAATCATGCCAAAACTGCTACATTTTCACTGCACAACTAGTAGATCAAGACTAAAATAGTGATATGAGGGCAATGTGCGAATAAACCTTTGTAATATATCAATAACTGGGACATGATTTGGTAAACTGCCTATAAAATTTAACACGTTAACTTAAAAGGCATCTAAAATACTTTCCATACAGTGTCAAAAAATGTTTACTTCTTGCTTATAACCTTGCAAAAGTATAAGGTGACACATTAAACACTCTTCAAGAGCCTTCCTCTGTACACATTAGTCCTGCTTCATGGCCACCTATTGGAAAGGTCATTTTCAGTGCCCCAATGCTCTGAATCATTGACTTCTAATGGATGTGACTAAGCAGGGTTAATGTTGTGGAATGATACTGTACACAGCTATTTCAACAAGTACCTGGTGGGCTGTTAAACAAGATCATGTCCTCTGAGTAAACACTTAAAGGCTTGCTTCTAAAGTGTACATTTAAAAAAAAAAAAGTGCAAAACTGCTGTCTGTGTATAAGAAGTAGCATGAACTTTTGGCACCTCTGCTGAAATACGGTAATAACTTGCGCATAAAGAAACAGATTCAACAGCACCTTGTGGCCTTTGAGATATATACAAATGTAGGATTTTTATTTATTTCAATTGCACTGCTGTTAAGTTTACTATGTTCATAAACTTTACCATATACCATAAAAGACAATCTCACTTGGATGGATCCCAATAATAAACAGTGTATCTAACAGGAGACTACAAAATGACCCCAGGATCGGTAGGAACCTGTTTAACACTATACTAATCATAAAAATCCTGAAGCTATGTGCACACATTGGGTGTTATTTACTAATGTGATCCTGACTGTTTCTTATCGAGTTTTGCACCCAAATTGTGTTGTGTGCTTTATGCACCAGAATTTGTGACCAACAATTTCCAAAAACGCGACCAACTCTACATTTTACTCAGAAAACCAGAAAAGAGGGAGTGGCCACCTGAAAACAGAGGTATTGCTGCCGAAAAAAGGGGCATGTCCAACAAATGAACTAATATTCACACATAAAATGTGGTGGGTTTTTTGCTCTGGAAAACCTGACAGCTCATAGCAATTGTAAAAAAAAAATAAAAAAAACATAAAATATGGGAAAATTGCTCTTAATAACATGGAATAATACTGGGGAAAAAAAACACCAAGAAAACTCCACTCCACTCTTAGTAAATCAGGGCCATTGTTCTTTCAACTTTCTTTTGTACCAACAATTTTCTTGTCTGTTTTACTGCACAAAAGATGGCCAAAAAGTGGACATGTCATTTTAGGTTTAATATTCTGTTTTTCAAAAGCAGTACCCCAGATTTATTGAAAATGACATTTCATGTACCCATCTTAAAGTAAGTTGGAATGAAATGCTTCTTGATGCATCTTGGTTTGTCCTACAGGGCAGGTGTAAATTTATCCTATAATCTTACGCAATTTTTTGGTCTAAAGTATTAATAAATAACTCTCCAAAAGAAAGGCAACCAACACCCCCTTCCAAATAAAATTCTGGCTACCTGCCACAATCACCAGGGAACGCTTAGGAGCTCATTGCATACTGTTATTATTGAGTATTGTTATTATACAGTATACATTTATATTCTAAAATGTATCTAGTCATGATTAAGAAATGAATACGTGTGTCCAAGGGTAGATAAAGCACAAATAGAATTACAAAGTTTGTGTTTATCTTGACCATTTATTATTATTTTTTGTTTGCCTCATGGTAACATTTTATCACATCATTATGATAGCAGTTCACATTGGTAATTAATTGATTTTTACTTCCAGATATTCTTCATTTTTCTTTAGACGCAAGGACATATATGTCATCCAGTAAGTCAGTAATCGATATGTTGTGTGCATTTTTATCCACAGTGTCAAATGATCTTGTATTTCCATCAAGCATTTGCCACTGAAAGCTTAAATGGAAACACTAGACTTAAGGTAGTATGTGGTTAAGAAATTAAAATACATTGTAAATATTACCTCTTTTTGATACTGAACATCAAAATTAACTATAATGAATAACCTTACTTAATAACTATATATATATATATATATATATATATATATATATATATATATATATACTGTAACTATCAAAAATGAATTATCATTAACCATATACTATGTGGCATACTACATGTCTGTGTTAACATTTTAGGCCTACATTTAGGTATTAAGGTTCTTTACATATTACAATTGGACTGTATTGCTTAAAAATAGTAATTGATCATGTGACTGTTCATAGCTTTTACTGTATACAAAGCAGTTATTATTCCTTTGTCATGTTCAGTCAATTTATACCAATAATATCATGCCAATGGGCCTCACTTTAATGCAATGTCTCTATCATAACCTTTTTCAATATACATTTAATCATTCTAAAGTAAGAATTTAAAATGTTTTTGAAAAAGAAAAAGTCTAAAGAATAATATAGTGAGAACTGTCTGTCGATGTAATCATCTCATTTCTTTTTGTTGCAGTTTTTAAACAGCTGTCCTTTTTTTTCTTTGATGGGTGTGTAAGAGTCTTTTTCATATTTTAAATGATACAGGGCTACATAGTTAAGCTAATTATTTTATTTTTTGCAGTCTTTTTTTAACTTTTGTACCTTTTGTTAAAAAAGGTGAAGAATACTTTTGAATTGTAAAATTTTGCTATCTTACAAGTATCCCATCAAGAAAGAAAATTAAATGAGTACTCCGACGCGCACTTTTTTCAAGTTATCCCGTCCGGGCTGCAAAATAAAAGAAAACACACTTTATCTTACCTGCCAACGTGCCCCCGGAGCTCCGGTACAGGTGTTCGGTCCCCGGGCTGTATTCTTCTTACTTCCGGTTAGCCCGGCACGTCACACGGAGCTTCAGCCTATCACTGACCGCAGCGATGTCCTGCCTCGGCCAGTGATAGGCTGAAGCTCCGTGTGACGTGCCGGGCTAACCGGAAGTAAGAAGAATACAGCCCGGGGACTGAACACTTGTACCGGAGCTCCGGGGGCTCGTTGGCAGGTAAGATAAAGTGTGTTTTCTTTTATTTTGCAGCCCGGACGGGATAACATGAAAACAGTGTGCACTGGAGTACTCCTTTAAGTTCAATTGTTTTTCTTTATGTTGTGTGCTTCCAAGTGTGGTATTTTATTTTAGTGTCACCTGCACTGACCTGTCAGTACCGACAGGTAGTGCAGGTGACACTGATGACAACGGTACTTGCCTTGTCCCCTTCCGTGCAGAGGATCTCTGGTTATCTTGTTCTTCCTCTCACTCGTCCATGTGTCATTCCCTCTGAAAAAAAAATGTCTCATAAGAATACTTGCCACTTGACACATGCTTTCATCTGTGGGGCATTGTTCTTCTTTGTTCTGTCCCAGAGGAGCTCAACTTGATGCTCTTTAATGTTTCAATATGTTTCTGACAGATGCATATTGCTCACTTATTTAAGCACAGAATTGGTGCTATATTAGATGCACATGTAACAGGTATAAGCTTCCATCTTGCACCTGCCATATCTGTATTTGTATCTGCTGCTTAAATCAAGAATGACACTTAGATTTTTCCTGCAGCATATCTGCATGCAATTATAATTTTTTTGTCTGATTTTATTTTATTAGACGAATACTCATGGCTACCTATACATTTAAAAGTATAACCTGTCTTCTATAAATGTCTTCACAAAACGTATATATATATATATATGTCACGATGCCGGCTGGCAGGAGGTGGATCCTCTGTGCCAGAGAGGGATAGCGAGGACCGTGCTAGTGGACCGGTTCTAAGACACTACTGGTTTTCACCAGAGCCCGCCGCAAAGCGGGATGGTCTTGCTGCGGCGGTAGTGACCAGGTCGTATCCACTAGCAACGGCTCACCTCTCTGGCTGCTGAAGATAGGCGAGGTACAAGGGAGTAGGCAGAAGCAAAGTCGGACGTAGCAGAAGGTCGGGGGCAGGCGGCAAGGTTCGTAGTCAGGGGAGATAGCAGAAGTTCTGGTACACAGGGTTTAACCACACAAAACGCTTTCTCTAGGCACAAGGGCAACAAGATCCGGCAAGGAAGTGCAAGGGAGGAGGTTAGATATAGTCAGGGACCAGGTGGGAGCCAATTAAGCTAATTGGGCCAGGCACCAATCATTGGTGCACGGGCCCTTTAAGTCTCAGGGAGCTGGCGCGCGCGCGCCCTAGAGAGCGGAGCCGCGCGCGCCAGCACATGACAGCAGGGGACGGGAACGGGTAAGTGACCTGGGATGCGATTCGCGAGCGGGCGCGTCCCGCTGTGCGAATCGCATCCCCAACGGCCATGACAGAGCAGCGCTCCCGGTCAGCGGGACTGACCGGGGAGCTGCAGGGAGAAAGACGCCGTGAGCGCTCCGGGGAGGAGCGGGGACCCGGAGCGCTAGGCGTAACAGTACCCCCCCCCTTAGGTCTCCCCTTCTCTTTATCGGGTAACTGCCTCCCCTGGGATGAGGACACCGGGAAAGGATGGAGGGATTCCTCAACGGCAGGCAGAACCGCAGGAGTAGGAATGGGGAGAGAGGGCAGAGGGCGAGACCTGGCACGGGGCAGTGTGACACCAGGACGAGGGCCATGAGGGGACACAGAAGCTTGCCTGATGGAACTGGGAGGGGGGAGGGGCATTTCCTGTGGCAGGCAGAGTCCTTAATGACCTTAGGGGGACCGGATACAGGAGGAACCACAGGGTCACGGCAGGGAGTACTGGGAACCGGTTGAAGGCAGTCCTTGGAACAAGAGGGACCCCAACTCTTGATCTCCCCAGTGGACCAATCCAGGGTTGGGGAATGGTGTTGAAGCCAGGGTAGTCCAAGGAGAACTTCAGAAGAGCAATTAGGAAGGACAAAAAATATAATCTCCTCGTGATGAGGTCCGATGCACATTAGGAGGGGCTCCGTGCGGTAACGCACGGTGCAATCCAACCTGGCTCCGTTGACCGCGGAAATGTGGAGTGGCTTGACAAGACGGGTCACCGGAATGCGGAATTTATTCACAAAGGACTCCCGAATAAAATTCCCAGAAGCTCCAGAGTCCAGGCAGGCCACGGCTGAGAGGGGAGAGCTGGCTGAAGTGGAAATCCGAACAGGTACCGTGAGACGTGGAGAAGCCGACTTGGCATCAAGAGACGCCACACCCACGAGAGCTGAGTGCGAGCGTGCGTTTCCCAGACGTGGAGGACGGATTGGGCAATCCACCAAAAAATGTTCAGTACTGGCACAGTACAGACAAAGATTCTCTTCCTTACGGCGATTCCTCTCTTCCAGGGTCAGGCGAGACCGATCCACTTGCATGGCCTCCTCGGCGGGAGGCCTAGGCGCAGATTGCAGTGGAGACTGTGGGAGAGGTGTCCAGAGATCTAAGTCTTTTTCCTGGCGGAGCTCTTGATGCCTCTCAGAAAAACGCATGTCAATGCGAGTGGCTAGATGAATGAGTTCATGCAGGTTAGCAGGAGTCTCTCGTGCGGCCAGAACATCTTTAATGTTGCTGGATAGGCCTTTTTTAAAGGTCGCGCAGAGAGCCTCATTATTCCAGGATAGTTCAGAAGCAAGAGTACGGAATTGTATGGCGTACTCGCCAACGGAGGAATTACCCTGGACCAGGTTCAGCAGGGCAGTCTCAGCAGAAGAGGCTCGGGCAGGTTCCTCAAAGACACTTCGAATTTCCGAGAAGAAGGAGTGTACAGAGGCAGTGACGGGGTCATCGCGGTCCCAGAGCGGTGTGGCCCATGACAGGGCTTTTCCAGACAGAAGGCTGACTACGAAAGCCACCTTAGACCTTTCAGTAGGAAACTGATCCGACATCATCTCTAAGTGCAAGGAACATTGCGAAAGAAAGCCACGGCAAAACTTAGAGTCCCCATTAAATTTGTCCGGCAAGGACAGGCGGAGGCTAGGAGCGGCCACTCGCCGCGGAAGGGGTGCTGGAGCTGGCGGAGGAGATGGTTGTTGCTGCTGTAGCTGCGACTGTACTTGCTGTAGTTGTGACTGGAGTTGCTGTGTCATGGTGGTCAAGTACGACAGCTGGTGATCTTGTTGCGCTATCTGTTGCGACTGCTGGGCGATCTGACGAGCTTGCTGGGCGACCAGCGTAGGGAGGTCAGCGACAACTGGCAGAGGAACTTCAGCGGGATCCATGGCCGGATCTACTGTCACGATGCCGGCTGGCAGGAGGTGGATCCTCTGTGCCAGAGAGGGATAGCGAGGACCGTGCTAGTGGACCGGTTCTAAGACACTACTGGTTTTCACCAGAGCCCGCCGCAAAGCGGGATGGTCTTGCTGCGGCGGTAGTGACCAGGTCGTATCCACTAGCAACGGCTCACCTCTCTGGCTGCTGAAGATAGGCGAGGTACAAGGGAGTAGGCAGAAGCAAAGTCGGACGTAGCAGAAGGTCGGGGGCAGGCGGCAAGGTTCGTAGTCAGGGGAGATAGCAGAAGTTCTGGTACACAGGGTTTAACCACACAAAACGCTTTCTCTAGGCACAAGGGCAACAAGATCCGGCAAGGAAGTGCAAGGGAGGAGGTTAGATATAGTCAGGGACCAGGTGGGAGCCAATTAAGCTAATTGGGCCAGGCACCAATCATTGGTGCACTGGCCCTTTAAGTCTCAGGGAGCTGGCGCGCGCGCGCCCTAGAGAGCGGAGCCGCGCGCGCCAGCACATGACAGCAGGGGACGGGAACGGGTAAGTGACCTGGGATGCGATTCGCGAGCGGGCGCGTCCCGCTGTGCGAATCGCATCCCCAACGGCCATGACAGAGCAGCGCTCCCGGTCAGCGGGACTGACCGGGGAGCTGCAGGGAGAAAGACGCCGTGAGCGCTCCGGGGAGGAGCGGGGACCCGGAGCGCTAGGCGTAACAATATATATATATATATATATATATATATATATATATATGTTAATATTGGATTGATATCAGATTACCAAAAAATTTTCTGGTAGGCCAAGGCAGCCCTGATACAATAGATGGCCCCCAAAGATCCAACAGAAGAAAACTTGGAGAAAACTTAACTACTAGTGTTGAGCGGCATAGGCCATATTCGAATTCGCGATATTTCACGAATATATGGACGAATATTCGCTAAATTCGCAATATTCGTAATATTCGCGTTTTATTTTCGCATATGCGAAAATTCGCGTGCCAGTCTCACACAGTAGTATTAGAGCCTTCTTTACACCACACAAGCTGGAAGCAGAGAGGGGTGATCACTGTGATGTGTACTGTGAAAAAAAAAAAAACGAATATTCGTAATTACTAATATATAGTGCTATATTCGCGAATTCGCATTGTGAATATTCGTGGGCAACACTATTAACTAGTCGTCATAAGTTTGAGTTCATGAATAGACTAACTACATTATTGATGACCCTGTGTGCAATGCTAACAATATAACATGCAAAGTACATATGGACATGTTCTGTACAGGTAAAAGACAGGCCCTCAGATTTATATCTATTCTGGGGCAACTTGCTGTTCTGATAAAAGGGTTTTTTCTCATATATTCAATTTCTTAGATAAAGGCTAACAAGGTAGTCAAGCAATCTGACTGGGGTTAACAACCCAGCTGGTGTCACCTTAGTAAACTCCATAAAGCCAATTATTTCTCTTAAATTAAAAGGCACTGTGTTCTCTGGCTCATATAGAAAGACCCTCCTTTCTCTGATGTTCATATGCCCTAATTAGACACAGGAAATGCTTTGGCCACAAATCCATCATCTGTGGGATTGTTTGTACAAGTGATCCAACCAGAAACATGGCAGACTAAACTGGCAGGTCATTATCATAAAAATAATAATAATAATAATCGGGAGCTTGCATGAAGTGGCAAATGATGGGCCAGATTTAGACTATGATGCCATGCACTTGTTTTTCAGCACACCACAGCCAAAATAGTCCAGGGGGGCTGATCTGACTTTCTAACTTTACAAAAGATGGTTGGCCAAAATGGCCAAATCATCTATTTAAATCAACCTTTATGCGATTTATACAATCAGCCTCACTTAATATGTAACCAGTAAGTGATTGGCCTTTTTATTTTTATAGATAAAGTTAGATCGTTGCTGGGCATAGTATGAACAGATTGATTTTTTATTTTTTTTTGTCTAAAGACAGAACAAGAAAAGTATTCTCTATAATACACATACTGTATATTTTTTTCCATGACCCTGAATATGCAAATATATCCATGACCTAGTCTCCATAAGACAGTCCATACAATCTTGAAACTTATTATTTAGTCTTTTATTTATATACCAGTTCACTTTAGAATCTTGGTCACCTCCAATCGTCACAATAAGGCCACCTGGAACTGGGGGGCCCTTATTCAAGAGATAGGTGATAGGTGTGGGTCCTAGAGATGGAACCTGCATCTATCAGATATTTATGGCCTACATTAATGTTTTAAATGGAAATACCCCTTTAAGACTACTAAAACCCCTTCCCTTTACCATTCCTTGGTTGATCTCAATGGAAATATATGTATATTTTTAACTTTACTATGTAACCATGCACAGTAGCTTTAATAATTATGGTGTACATACATTATTAAATTCATGAAATATTTTAATTACAATTAATATGTATACCCTTACTATATTTTCATATTTCACTTGAATTTTAACAGTACATATCTTTTGCTACATTATGCCAGTGATGACCATACTCTCAATGTCAAAACAACAGCCATGATACATCTTTCAGCAGATTTTGTTTAGCTAAACCCCAGCCTTCAGGATGTACAGGTCATTCTACCATTTCAACAATGTTTAAAAATAAGGAAGTATATGGAGAGCTAACAAGATGATTGTTTATGCTTGGAACACTGGAGTTCACCATTGTTTCTTTGCTGCTCCCAAACTGTAATTTAATACTTTAGCTCAATGTCAAGTTGTATTTCCTTCAAACTAAATAAGTTTAATAAAAAGCTATAGAGCACATGGTCCAAAACATTTGATAATGTTATTACAATGAGCTATATACTAGAATATAAATGATTCCAGCAACATAGTCTTCAAAATATCCAATGCTTTTATCTGTTATAAATAGATACATAGTCTTTGCTTTTGGTCTGCCTATTGTTATTGATACACATATTCAAAACCGCTTCAACTAACAAGACACACCCATATGAAAGATGAATTTCAAAATTTTATAAAGTATCAAATGCAGCTTTAAAGGGGTATTCCGGCTTTAGACATTTTATCCCCTATCCAAAGGATGTCTGATCGCGGGGGGGCCCGCCACTGAGACCCTCTGCGATCTCCCTGCCGCACCCACATTATGTGCGGAGCTGCGTCTCTAGGCTCGGAAACCGGAAGTTTTCTGGACTGGAGATGTGATGCAACACCACGCCCCCCTCGTGACATCACGTCACGCCCCCTCCCTTCATGTCTATGGGAGGGAGCGTAACAGCCGTTACACCCCCTTCCACAGACATGAATGGAAAAAATGCAGTATTAGAGATGCTAGATTTGATATTTAAAAGGATTATAAAAGTTACATGATAACTAAAATATACATGTCCCTCTCAACAGTGTATTTTGTGCAATAGTGTCCTGTATGATTTTAAAAACATAAAACAGACTATAAATATAAGTAGTCATTTCTGGTTAGTAGGGGGTTCCCTTCAAGTGTTTTACAATTTGGAATTTAACCTCTTAAGGACATTGGACGTAAATGTACTTCCTGATGCACTGAGACTTAGCTCACCAGGATGTACATTTACATTCTGTACATGACGCGAGCATAAGAGTGGCACTTGCACCATCTTCTGCCTCTCTCCCGGGGTCTTCTTCTCTGATCTGACAAAATCTGACATCAAGCAGACCAGAGAAGTAGATTGCCGATAATACTGATCAGTGCTATGCCTTTGCATAGCACTGAACAGTATTAACAGTCTGAAGGTTACTATTGATAGTCCCCTACAGAGGACATAAAAAGTGTAAAATATATGTGAAAAAGTTTTTTAAAGAATGTGAAAAAAACCCTCTGCCAATAAAACTTACTTTAAACCCCCCCTTTTCCTCATTTAAAAAAAAAAAAAAAGTTTCTGAATATGACAATTTCTGAACTATTAAAAAAATTATGTAAATGATCCCGTACAGTGGAATGGCATAAATGTAAAAAAAAATATTTAAAAAATTTCCAAAATTGCTGCATTTTCATTACATCACATTCCCCAAAAAATTTTAATAAATAAAATGCGATCAAATAGTTACATATGTGCAAAAACTATCACTCCACAAAAAATGACCCTCAAGAGCCCCGTATATGGAAACATTAGAAAGTTATAGGTAATCAAAATTTAAACATACTTATTTTGTTAAAAAAGTTTGTTTTTTAAAAGCAGTGCAATAAAAGAAAAGTATGTAAACATAGGGATCATTTTAATCATATTATTGTTAAGTGTACAGCATGAAAACGAAAGTCGAAAATTTGCTGAATTTCAGTTTTCTTTTCAATTTGCTCACACAATTAATAATTTTTGGGGTTTGCCGTACATTTTATGTTAAAATGAGTTAGGGTTGAAAAGGTTTGCCCTTAGGGTATTGCTTCTGCTCTGGACAGAATACGGACAAAAGTGGCAGCAGAGAGCATGGTTTTAGATTGGAAAGAACTACATAACTTCCTCTGGACCGTACAGTAGCTGATAAGTACTGGAAGGTTTACATTGTTAAAGCGAAGTAATGTACAAGTTGGTTTAAAAACTAAAAAACTAAAAAAAAAGTTTTTCCTTCAAAATACCCCTTTAAATTTTGGGAGGTGTATGTTTATTAGTCTTGTTTACATTGTCTACTTTGTAACAGCCTCAAATGAGTAGAATGGGCTTTCATGATTTCCACTTAAGCCTGTGGCACTGAGTATGCTTTACAACTGGCACACCTGCTGACAGTAAGCATAGAAGTGGCAGAGAACTCCCATTTGCTTGGCTGCTTTACATTTTTAAATTTTGTTGCTCTGGCACCTACTGTATAAAGTGCATGAAGAGAGAGGCTAGTTTTAGACAAGCATAATAGGAAAGCATTTTTTTGACTGCAAAGGAAACACAAGTCTTGGTCTGACCGTGGTCTAATGACTGAACTGAAGGCATCATTGTTCCCTATGATGCTTTGTGGTCTAGTCATTAGACTAATAACAAAATGGTATATTGTGAAGGAAAGATGACACGGCACCCGGAGCCCTTTTTGCAAAACTTGCTGCTTTATTGCTTGGAACGGGGTATACAACCGAGGATGCACTATACCAACAACGCGTTGTTGGTATAGTGCATCCTCGGTTGTATACCTTGTTCCAAGCAATAAAGCAGCAAGTTTTGCAAGAAGCGCTCCGGGTGCCGTGTCATCTTTCCTTCACAAGATATTGTTTATATTTCTGGCATTGGACACCAAAATGTTGGTGTATTACTTTTGCCTCAAGTTAGCGTCTAATGGTTGATGTAGGCTGAATTTGAGAGTGCAAACTTAGACTAGACAGTCTATAGATACACCAGATTTATCACTTAGCCTGATCCACTTGATAAATCTGGCACTTTTGAAGGCAAAACAGTTTTGTCCCAATATACCAACACTTCATAGAGGGAAAAAAAACATTAACCTTTTATGGTCCAAGGGCGTACCTGTACGCCCTGAGTCCGCTCCCTTTCTATAAAGCGGGCCATGGCGTGGCCCCACATTATAGCGGGCCGGGACCCCTGGCTATTAGCGCGCGACACTGATCGCGGTGTTGTGCGCTATTAACTCATTAGACGCGGCGTTCAAAGTTGATTTCTGCATCTAAAGTGAAACTGAACTACCCCCCCCGGCTAGCTCAGTGGGCTGTTTTGGACTGCCGAGGTGAAATTGCTGTAGGACACAAGGTGGGTCCCCTTACCTGCCTCCTGGAGTCCGATCGCCAAATGACTGCTCAGTGCCTGAGATGCAGGAATGAGCAGTCAAGCGGCAGAATCATCGATCAATGGTTTCCTATGAGAAACCATTGATCAATGTAAAAGATCAGTGTGTGCAGTGTTATAGCCCCCTATGGGTGCTATAACATTGCAAAAAAAAAAAAAAAAAAGTTAATGAAGATCATTTAACCCCTTCCCTAATAAAAGTTTGAATCAACCCCCTTTTGCCATTTAAAAAAAAAAACTGTATAAATAAAAATAAGCATATGTAATATCGCCGTGTGCATAAATGTCCAAATTATAAAAATATATTATTAATTAAACCGAACGGTCAATGGCGTACACGCAAAAAAATTCCAAAGTCCAAAATAGCGTATTTTTGGTCACTTTTTATATCATGAAAAAATGTATAAAAAGCGATCAAAAAGTCTAATCAATACAAAAATTGTGCCACTAAAACCTTCAGATCACAGCGCATTAAATGAGCCCTCATACTGCCCCGTATACGGTAAAATAAAAAAGTTATAGGGGTCAGAAGATGACAATTTTAGATGTATACATTTTCCTGCATGTAGTTATGATTTTTTCCAGAAGTACGACAAAATCAACCCTATATAAGTAGGGTATCATTTTAATCGTATGGACCTACAGAATACGAAGAAGGTGTCATTTTTACCAAAAAATTTACTGCGTAGAAACGGAAGCCCCCAAATTTTACAAAATGGTGTTTTTTCTTCAATTTTGTTGCAAAATGATTTTTTTTCGGTTTGGTCGTAGATCTTTGGGTAAAATGACTGATGTCATTACAAAGTAGAATTGGTGGTACAAAAAATAAGCCATCATATGAATTTTTAGGTGCAAAATTTAAAAAGTTAAGATTTTTTAAAGGTAAGGAGAAAAAAAGTTAAGGTAAGGTGCAAAAACGGAAAAAACCTCTGGTCCTTAAAGGGGAACTCCGGTGGAAAACTTATTTTTTTTAATCAACTGGTGCCAGAAAGTTAAACAGATTTGTAAATTACTTCTATTGAAAAATCTTAATCCTTCCAGTACTTATTAGCTGCTGAATACTGCAGAGGAAATTATTTTCTTTTTGGAACACAGTGCTCTCTGCTGACATCATGATCACAGTGCTCTCTGCTGACATCTCTGTCCATTTTAGGAACTGTCCAGAGCAGCATACGTTTTCTATGGGGATTTTCTCCTACTCTGGACAGTTCTTAAAATGGACAGAGATGTCAGCAGAGAGCACTGTGTTCCAAAAAGAAAAGACTTTCCTCTGTAGTATTCAGCAGATAATAAGTACTGGAAAGATTAAGATTTTTTAATAGAAGTAATTTACAAGTCTGTTTAACTTTCTGGCACAAGTTGATAAAAAAAAAAAGTTAAAAAGTAAAAAAGAAATTTCTGACAAGCACATAATGTTTGCAAACCCACTGGGTGCCACTAACTAAATAACTTTAAAAAGCAGGATGGCATGGCTTAGGAATTGTCAGTAACTAAAGTTTTCAGGCCCCTTTCAAGAGCAGGAACAAACTCCAAGACCCTGTTATCCACAATAGCCTTTAACCTGCCATAGACTACATCAATGATGCAGATTTTAGAAACAGCTAACTAGGTAGTGGCTCATAATCCATGTATGCCTATTTAATGATTAATTGCATAATTTTTCTGCCTTTTGTCTCATAGTAAACACACAGTTTTGCTGAACGTTTGTAGAATGTGATACATATATGTAAAGAAATATATGAAATTTGACTATTTAGTACATTTAAGTGCCATTCAGTGTTCTTTTGTACACATAGTAAAATACAGTGAATGATGTCATCAGCACTTAGATATTTGACCTAAGTCTATGGGAAAAGTATACAATAAACTCCCCAAGACACCGGATTTTAGTGTGATACTAAATATGTATAAGGTAATTCCCTTTTAAGTTCTTGTACCCACTCTCCGCTCAGAAATGAATTTCTGCTTTATACGACACTGTGACATTAATCTTTTGGCAACAGAAAAGCATGGTTTTTCAGTGTGTGCCTGAATTGTAATATGAGCAAAATAAGACCTTTTCTAGACTAAAAAACCAGACGTGAAACTGTACACCATATAAAGGATATCCACAGATTTAAGAAAAAAAAAATTTGTATTTTATTTATATAATAAAAAAAATACTGATACACTTTAAGTTCCCAAATTATAGTTTTCGGCCACATAAATCCATAAATTAGATTTTTATGGTTGACATGGAAATAAGCGATCTTACTGCAGACATTTGTTAGTCTACATGCACAGAGGTAAAGGTTACTTAGGCAGGGTGTAGGATGTCATATTATAGCTTAAAAGAAACAAAGACAGCAATATGTTCTTAGTTGTCAGGGATATTTGTAATGTATGAAATTACTTAACTTGATGCTGTCCAACTCTAACCTAAGGTGGACAAGATATAGGGGTAGAGCAATGTCTTACAGGGGAAAATGCAGGTTTCTTGAGCTGACTTTGCGTTAGAGAGCATCAGTAGTGGAATAGGTTGTTCCATATAAAGTACATGTGAAGAAGCTCACTATATGTGGTCAGGACATTGGATTACAGTTGAAAGTCATTCAGCGGACAGGGGTACCTAAAGCGGTACTACCTTGGAAAACTTTTGTTTTTAAATCAACTGGTGCCAGAAAGATAAACAGATTTGTAAATTACTTCTATAAAAAATTCTTAATCCTTCCAGTACTTTTTAGGGGCTGTATACTACAGGGGAAATGCTGTTTTTTTTGGATTTCTATTATGTCACGACCACGGTGCTCTCTGCTGACCTCTGCCGTCCTCTGAACTATCCAGAGCAGGAGAAAATCCCCATAGCAAACACATACTGCTCTGGACAGTTCCTAAAATGGACAGCAGAGGTCAGCAGAGAGCACTGTGGTCGTGACATAATAGAAATCCAAAAAGAAAAGCATTTCCTCTGTAGTATACAGCCACTAAAAAGTTCTGGAAGGATTAAGATTTTTTAATAGAAGTAATTTACAAATCTGTTTAACTTTCTGGCACCAGTTGATTTAAAAATGAAAAGTTTTCCATGGGAGTACCCCTTTAATGCTCTCAACCCTTCATCAACAAACAGTGCTGTGAAATAGATTTTTTGGGACATTTTTCACACCTCATTGTTTCTGTCTTCTGACCTCCGTACTAAGGTACAATGTTGGTCTGGTACCAAATGTCCTTGTGTCTCTTGTATTCCCAGCGATTAGCGATGTGCTATATTCTCAAGAGGAAGTGTAATGATGCACAACCACAGAGCAAATACACCTTTTTGGCTAATAAATTAAGTTCCTAATCGTGCATAAACTATGACTTTTCTGCCTTTACACCACCTGAGCCACATTTCCAAAAACTGGATTGGGTGTGGCCTCCTACAGCTTTGTAGATTTAACTAAATTTACACCATTGTTGTTATGGAAGAAATCTACTCCAACACAGAGTTGAAGGGCGCACACACAGAGGCTTGTGCGCACACCACACAGATTTTTGTAAACCAGACACCGCCTTTAAAATGTATTTATCTTGCAGGGGTATCCTTGAACACCATTTCAAATTTTGGCATTACTTTACTGTTTTTAACACCTACAAATTAAACATGACAGTATGTTAAGTAGTGGCAAACATAGAATAAGTGTGGCATGCAGTTTTGTGTGTTTATATGTATGTTACATATATATATATATATATATATATATATATATATATATATATAATTTTTTTTTTTTTATCACACCATGATTTAAATAGTGAGAGCAATCTCTGAAGTCAACAAGTTTACCGCAAATCTGTTTGCACATATTTTAATATAATCTCTGTTGCAGGTTACTTAGTTATAGGAAATCACTCAAGTAAGTTGACCAAAGTTGTGGATTTTTTTTTGTCTTTTTTTCCTTCTCTGAGCCTGCAGATTTAGTAGTGTGATGAAAGTTAATGTATGGTGCTTTTTCATGCATTTACAAGGACAACCTGCATATAAATCATAAAAGCATGACTAATTGCATGGTAACTGGAGAAATGCTTTGTCTCTCTAGGGTGAAACTTGCATGTGTGTATTTTAGCTTGAACGGACTTAAAAACCTTCTGATTGTGAGAACAAAATCACTGCTCGACAAACGTGTGAAGTGTCCAGAATAACATGATGGTGTTCTTTCCAAATAGCTATATATGCTAGGGTGAATCAGGGCTTGATCATTTCAATAAATCTTTGCAGAGAGTTACTGTATGTGTAATTTTATCTTTCCCCTCTCGCTTTCCCCCTAGGCCTGTGAGTAAGAAGGCCTTTCTGCAGCACATTGAGGAGCTGTGTGCCAATAACAACCTAAAATTTCAAGAAGAATTTTCGGTATGTTCCTAACAGTTGTCACAACATCACAAGCTCTCCAGTAATTGTCATGTGTCACATTTCATGTCCATTTTAAGCATATGAGACCAAGAAAAACTGTGGCCTTGATAATGTATACTCAATTACCCAGGTAATTGTTTAGACAGTAATGCTACTCTGCTTTGGGTTTTACATACCCCATTGCCTGCAGAATAAATTCCCCAAAGTTTGGTAACAATAAAAAATTCTATTTATGGAATGATGTGTTACAAGAAAACTGCTTACTACACAGATGCTACACTTTTTTGTTTGTGGTCTAATGGCATTTTGCTAGAATACGCCATCAGGTTGTGATAGGTGCTTTTCCAACCTCAGGGACCCCCACCGATCCTAAATATTAAAGCACTGTCTACATTACTGTTTTTCGCTGCACAGCAGCGTGGTCAAGATGTCTATGTGAAGGAAAAAACAAAGGCACAGTGCATAATCATTGTTGTGGCTAAGATCTAAGTAGTTGGTCCTCCACAGCGATGTGGCTCAGTGACTGGTCACATCTAATGTGACAACAGATGGCAAAGTTGTTGTGTATAGATCCGGCTCTCTGTTGCAAGTCGTATTCCCTGTCCAGCGTACCTGGCGATCAGGGTCTGGATTATGGCGCCGGGTAAATCTGAATTGTCCTATTCAAACAAATGGGATCAGATCAATAATCCGTTTCCTCCAGTGCTTTGCTACTGAGCAGGAGGTGAACTAAGCTGGATCACTGGATGTGTGTTACACAGGAGGCTATTCAATGTAAGGAGCCAGAAATAGTTGTGTGAAAATGATCATGGTTTTAGATGACGTTTTCAATGTCATATAATTCCAACTGACATTAATAAGGAAATAATTTGGCGGATCTTGGACAAAATCTCAGTGGCTCCATTTATAAACAAAATGCCCTGACAACTGCACAACCGTCTGCCACATGGTGTTAACTACAATTTAAAGACTAAAAACACAATATAGTGGCACTGCAGTTGTGTTGAGGTTGGCTATTATTAGTAAATACTTTTAAATGTTTTAGCAATTATCCACTAATTTCTAAATAGCTAAAACTTGCGAATATAAAAAAATGCAGGTTAACAGCGATCTTTCAGGCGTACTTACTGCATGAGGCCAACAGCAACGCAACCAACTGCAACACAACACACAAATGATACACACTCGCATTATGTGCTTTTACTCTAAAACCCCTTTCACTGCAGAGTAATATCTGGCAGGTGTAATGAATTGTTAGGAACCTGCATTGGAGTACTTTTAAAATGAAAAAAATTTGTGTTATTGACTGTCTGTGCAGATGATCAATAGTTCTGGACTGGTCCATACTGGTATACAGTGGTATGAAATATTAAATATGTGTAGTTTAAATTGTTGTTAATGCATTTTTTTCAATGCAAATACACCAGAAAACTGGTGAAATTGCATTAACAAATCTCACCCCTAATGGTGACTTAACACCAGAAATTCATAATCTGCTCTTTTTCTTTTTATTCGGCATAATTGCTTTGGCCAATACACAGTTTTAAGTAATACAGTACTGCAGTAATCAAACACATACCAGCAAATATTAGAAAAAAATATATCTATACTTATATGCTATTTCTTGTTTTATGTTTCTTGAAGGAGCTCCCAAAGTTTCTGGAAGATCTTGCAGTATCAGATGCCGATCTGCCATGGAATAGATCCAAAAATCGATTTACAAACATAAAGCCATGTATGTATCAGTTATAACATGCTTTCTTTATATTATCATCATTTATAAATATGGCATCTATACAGTATGTATACATATACACACACACACACACACACACACACATACAGGAAAACTGACCACAGTAAACCCAATACACAGGGTTATAGTGTGGGTGAACCTAAGTAGAATTATGTATTACCCAATCCGATCAGTGGTCCTATGTCGACTTACACCTAATATGCTCCTTTTAGCAATGGAGGCGCTAAGCTTCCCTGCCTCCATCTGGTCTACTGCCATATGCCTGCCCATCTTTGAATATGCATACCTTTTTCAGAGTGGTCAGGTGGGCATAGGCTGTCATGTCTTTAGGACGTGACCACTTTTAAGAGATTATGTATTCAGAGATAGGTGGCATATTGCAGCAAAGGAGACAGAGGCTGGGAAGCTTGGAAGCTTCCGCCTCCATTGTGCAAAGGAGCAAATTTTGCATATTAGCCACAGAGGCTCTTAGTCTAGAATGGGTCAACATATGGGAGTGCGTTATCTGCACTAACCCTGTGAATTGGATTACATACAGATGAACCGGCTGTCTGTTTCCCTTTAAACTCAACATGGGTATATATGAATGTTCCAGCATAACTTCCCAATGGCTGGAGATAGTTCGATGAACATTGGTATACATCTTACTTACAGTATATGTCAACAAAAAATGTAGTAGAGTTAAATTAAAGCAAAACTGTCAGTAAACTCCCCCGCACTAACCAGAGGTACTGGCTGGTAGTGCAGGGGATGCTGATCAATATGCTTCCTACCATGCCTGGATTCGCCCCACTGTTTGCCCATTATCTTCATTCTTCTGGATATGCAAATTAGCTGCACGGGTGGGGTTAAAAGGCTCCTTCTGGCACTCTGACATCAGCACTGCTCGTCCACAGCGCTGCCCGGCTTATGAATATTTATCCCCTCCCTCCTCAGTAGAGTCCGGTACAGAGCGGGGAGGGGAGGAACAGTTGGAGGGAGGGGAGGAATATTAACAAGCCTGACAGAACTGCGGACGAGTGGCGCTGATATCAGAGTGCCAGAAGGAGCCTTGTAACCCCACCCGTGCCAGTTAGCAGCTCATTTGCATATCCAGAAGAATGAAGATAATGGTAAGATGGCGGGGCAGATCCAGTTATGGTAGGCAGCATATTGATCAGCATCCCCCACACTACCAGCCAGTACCTCTGGTTAGTGCATGGGGAGTTTACTGACAGTTTTCCTTTAACCTTAACCTACACCCTTATGTGAGAGTAAGGGGTTTTCTCTTAAGTCTCATGCATTTCTAAGGGACTTATGGTACATTTGATCATGTTACTCTCGGACCGCAGAGATTGCCTGGGACTTGTAAACATCCATGCTGACTTTCTGGCAGGCAGGTGCAGTGAATAGTTAGCACATGGGATGGGATATGAGGACAGGATATGTAGTTAACATATGAGGATGGGATATGACAGCATATGAGAATTAAATTGAAGAACGTGATATAAGGTCGGGATATAGCATCATTGTTGCTTTTCCTCTTCCACAAGGATTAGGTAGTAAGACTGGGTAACACTAGGTACTCTACAAGTGTATTATAAAATACACTGCTCAAAAAAATAAAGGGAACACTAAGATAACACATCCTAGATCTGAATGAATGAACTAATTGCATGAAATACTTTCGTTTTTACATAGTTGAATGTGCGGACAACAAAAACACTCCAGTGACATGAGGTCTAGCATTGTCATGCATTAGGAAGGACCCAGGGCCAACCGCACCAGCATATGGTCTCACAAGGGGTCTGAGGATCTCATCTCGGTACCTAATGGCAGTCAGGCTACCTCTGGCAAGCACATGGAGGGCTGTGCGGCTCCCAAAGAAATACCACCCCATACCATTACTGATCAACCTCAAAACCGGTCATGCTGGAGGATGTTGCAGGCAGCAGAATGTACTCCATGTTGCTTTCATCTGTGAAGAGCATAGGGCGCCAGTGGCGAATTTGCCAATCTTGGTGTTCTCTGGCAAATGCCAAATGTCCGGCACAGTGTTGGGCTGTTAGCACAACCCCCACCTGCGAACATCTGGCCCTCATACCACCCTTATGGAGTCTGTTCCTGACCATTTGAGTGGACACATGCTGGAGGTAATTTTGCAGGGCTCTGGCAGTGCTCCTCCTGCTTCTCCTTGCACAAAGGCGGAGGTAGTGGTCCTGCTGCTGGGTTTTTGCCCTCTTACAGCCTCCTCCATGTCTCCTGATGTATTGGCCTGTCTCCTGGTAGAGCCTCCATGCTCTGGACACTATGCTTTGGTGTCCTGGTCGGTCAGCGCCGTGTGAGCACGATTTCTTCCTTGAAGCTATTCCTTCTCATTGCACCTGTCGTTTTTTACCGGAGGGCTGCAGACGACCAACTATTCATTGTGTCCTTATCATGAATCTACACAACCATCCAGGGTGAGCAGTCATTTATTTCCTATCTCACACTGGGTACCAACAATATTACCATGGAGCTCTTGTTTTTCTACTTCTGGACGATATGCTGACAGACACAGCAAACCTTCTTGCCACAGCTCACATTGATGTGTCATCCTAGATGAGCTGCACTACCGGAGCCACTTGTGTGGGTTGTAGACTCCGACTCATGCTACCACTGTTACGCCGAGCGCTCCGGGTCCCCGTTCCTCCCCGGAGCGCTCGCCTCATCTTCGTTGTTGCAGCGCCCCGGTCAGATCCACTGACCGGGTGCGCTGCGGGTCCGCCTTCAGCCGGGATGCGATTCGCGATGCGGATAGCGCCCGCTCGCGATGCGCACCCCGGCCCCCGTACCTGACTCGCTCTCCGTCGGTCCTGTCCCGGCGCGCGCGGCCCCGCTCCCTAGGGCGCGCGCGCGCCGGGTCTCTGCGATTTAAAGGGCCAGTGCACCAATGATGGTGCCTGGCCCAATCTTCCCAATTAGCTTAATTGGCTCCCACCTGTGCACTTCCCTATATCACCTCACTTCCCCTGCACTCCCTGGCCGGATCTTGTTGCACTTGTGCCTAGTGAAAGCGTTCCCTTGTCTGTTCCTAGTCCGTGTTCCTGACCTCCTGCCGTTGCCCCTGACTACGATCCTTGCCGCCTGCCCCCGACCTTCTGCTACGTCCGACCTTGCTTCTGCCTACTCCCTTGTACCGCGCCTATCTTCAGCATCTTCAGCAGCCAGAGAGGTGAGCCGTTGCTAGTGGATACGACCTGGTCACTACCGCCGCAGCAAGACCATCCCGCTTTGCGGCGGGCTCTGGTGAAAACCTGTAGTGGCTTAGAACCGGTCCACTAGCGCGGTCCTCGCCATCCCTCTCTGGCACAGAGGATCCACTACCTGCCAGCCGGCATCGTGACAGTAGATCCGGCCCTGGATTCCGCTGAGGTGCCGCTGTCAAGTCTTGCCGACATTTTCACGATGATCACCCAACAAAATCACCAGCTGGCATACTTGTCCTCCGTGGAACAGCAACTGAACTCACAGTTACAGCAGCTGCTGCCACTGACACTGCAGCTGCAACTGCAACAACCATCTCCTCCGCCGTCTCCTGCAACTCCTCCGCAACGTCCGGCCATGGATTCCGCTGAGGTGCCGCTGTCAAGTCTTGCCGACATTTCCACGATGATCACCCAACAAAATCACCAGCTGGCATACTTGTCCACCGTGACACAGCAACTGGAGTCACAGTTACAGCAGCTGCAACTGCAACAACCATCTCCTCCGCCGGCTCCTGCAACTCCTCCGCAGCAACCGGCCGCTCCTAACCCCTGCTTGTCTCTGCCGGACAAATTTGATGAGGACTCTAGACTCTGCCGTGGTCTCCTTTCTGGAAAGGCCTTGTCTGGGGCCACACCACTCTGGGACCGCAATGATCCTGCCACAGCCACAGTCCAGTCCTTCTTCGCTGAGGTCCGTGGTGTCTTCGAGGAGCCTGCCCGAGCTTCTTCTGCCGAGACTGCCCTGCTGAACCTGGCCCAGGGTGTTTCTTCCGTTGGCGAGTACGCCATTCAGTTCCGTGCTCTTGCTTCCGAGTTGTCCTGGAATAGTGAGGCTCTCTGCGCGACCTTTAAAAAAGGCCTATCCAGCAACATTATAGATGTTCTGGCCGCACGAGAGACTCCTGCTAACCTACATGAACTCATTCATCTTGCCACTCGCATTGACATGCGTTTTTCCGGATGGCGTCTGGAGCTCCGCCTGGATATGGACGTTGTTCGCACGAGGCGTTTTTTCTCCCCGGCTCCTCTCTCCTCTGGTCCTCTGCAAACCGTTCCTGTGCCTCCCGCCGTGGAGGCTATGCAAGTTGACCGGTCTCGCTTGACACCTCAAGAGAGGTCACGACGCCGCATGGAGAATCTTTGCCTGTACTATGCCGGTACCGAACACTTCCTGAAGGATTGTCCTATCCGTCCTCCCCGCCTGGAAAGACGTACGCTGACTCCGCACAAAGGTGACACAGTTCTTGATGTCAACTCTGCTTCTCCACGCCTTACTGTGCCTGTGCGGATATCTGCCTCTACCTTCTCCTTCTCTACTATGCTCTTCTTGGATTCCGGATCTGCAGGAAAATTTTTTTTGGCCTCTCTCATCAACAGGTTCTACGTTCCTGTGACCAGTCTCGCCAGACCCCTCTACATCTATTGTTTTTACAATAAAAGATTGGACTGTCTCGTACGTTTCCACACAGAACCCCTCCTAATTTGCATCGGACCTCATCACGGAAAAATTGAGTTTTTTTTCCTCAGGTTCTTTGGCCCCAAGAAGAGGGGGAGACCCAAGGGGGGGGGTACTGTTACGCCGAGCGCTCCGGGTCCCCGTTCCTCCCCGGAGCGCTCGCCTCATCTTCGTTGTTGCAGCGCCCCGGTCAGATCCACTGACCGGGTGCGCTGCGGGTCCGCCTTCAGCCGGGATGCGATTCGCGATGCGGATAGCGCCCGCTCGCGATGCGCACCCCGGCCCCCGTACCTGACTCGCTCTCCGTCGGTCCTGTCCCGGCGCGCGCGGCCCCGCTCCCTAGGGCGCGCGCGCGCCGGGTCTCTGCGATTTAAAGGGCCAGTGCACCAATGATGGTGCCTGGCCCAATCTTCCCAATTAGCTTAATTGGCTCCCACCTGTGCACTTCCCTATATCACCTCACTTCCCCTGCACTCCCTGGCCGGATCTTGTTGCACTTGTGCCTAGTGAAAGCGTTCCCTTGTCTGTTCCTAGTCCGTGTTCCTGACCTCCTGCCGTTGCCCCTGACTACGATCCTTGCCGCCTGCCCCCGACCTTCTGCTACGTCCGACCTTGCTTCTGCCTACTCCCTTGTACCGCGCCTATCTTCAGCATCTTCAGCAGCCAGAGAGGTGAGCCGTTGCTAGTGGATACGACCTGGTCACTACCGCCGCAGCAAGACCATCCCGCTTTGCGGCGGGCTCTGGTGAAAACCTGTAGTGGCTTAGAACCGGTCCACTAGCGCGGTCCTCGCCATCCCTCTCTGGCACAGAGGATCCACTACCTGCCAGCCGGCATCGTGACAACCACTAGAGCGAAAGCATTCAAAAGTGACCAAAACATCAGCCAGGAAGCATAACAACTGAGAAGTGGTCACCACCTGCAGAACCACTCCTTTATTGGGGATGTCTTGCTAATTGCCTATAATTTCTAACTGTTGTCTGTTCCATTTGTACAACAGCATGTGAAAATGATTGTCAATCAGTGTTGCTTCCTGTGTGGACAGTGTGATTTCCCATAAGTGTGATTGACTTGGAGTTACATTGTGTTGTTTAAGTGTTCCCTTTATTTTTTTGAGCAGTGTACATCTTTTTACTATACTTTCTAGGAAATATGTTATCACTTTGTGATGCCAGGGCACCGTTAGCCTATACATGGTACAAGATTGGAGACAGCTTCTCCTGGGCCAGACACGGGAAGTAAAGAAACACACCATGTTATGAATAACTGTCTTTACTAAGCAGGGTGCAGATATTGATACACAGACAGTATGGTGCAGAGTGGAGAGGATAAAGCGTAACCCCTTGGGAGCCCTGTTGCCTTGCTGGGACTTGTGGTGCTTTCACCCAATAAATTGATAATGACTTAGGAGAGGATTGAAGATTGGTAGCTAGGGTTCAGTAGCTTTCTCCGCCAGGGCATGAACTTTCACCGTGAGAATGATTCTTGCGGAATAACCGGATAAGATAGATTTGTTCCGGGCATTCCCTTAGAGCGTCTTCACACACCTCACACCTTTACGACACTGGAGCTCAGACTAAACTAGACTGGGGTAACTCCTCTCCCCACTACACTATATGATTAAGAATTTAGGGGTTCCCATTGGGCATACAAGGTCACATGGGTTGCACTGCTCCTCTCTTAAAGGTATACTAACGCATATAAATAACATATATAGAAATAACATAATAGAAACCACAATCAGTCTCTCAGTGGGACCAACACCTGTGCTGCAGGCCTGCCTGAGGAATTCCGAGGCCACAGGACAGCCTTTGGTGCTGGAACACCACACTATCACATACATACTATGGCATAGATGAACTCTTGGCCTCCAGTAATGACTAGTGGTGTTACATCAGCCACCGGGTAAGAATTAGTGATGCTTCATCATGTGAAAGACAATTGAGCTCTGATTGTTAAAAGAAAATGGACTGCTGTTGTGGCTATTTTGGCTATTGAGTCTGCCACTGGTTTGTATAGGTTGGTAGCAAAGATTGTGGGCTTATGTGGGGCAATTTTTAACAATTGGAACCTATGTGCAACTTATCTCACTGTATGCCTATTAAGTTAGACATATCCAAACACATGTCAGAGATGTGCGTTTGGAGCTTTTCTACATGGATACGCCAAAAGGGGGGGGGGGGCGGCTTTACCTTGAATTGATAGTTAAAAAATTACTATGAAGCTTTTTTCGACTAATGAGTAATGTACACTGCACTTCTCTCCATTCTCATTGCTCCTGCTACAACTGGACAGGATGTGAGGTTATTGGCAACAAAGCCAAATGATAAACAGTATTCTACATCGAGCTGTTCCATCTTTTCGAAAGTGTGGTTAATAGATCAGCTTTGCAGGATGGAGCCATGACATGGACCAATTTAGAATTGAGATATGGAATGTCTATGTACACCTATGCACTGACTACTGAAGTTATCTCCCCTGATCCTTTTCTGACACGTAACTCAATATCATAAGTGACTGGGGAAATGTAATCTTCTCGTGTCATCTTTACATATATATCAATAGAATGGCACCAGACAAAATTTACAGTATCATCATCAATGAATATCACTTTCTTCCAATCCTCCACACTCCATGATCCCTTCTCTCTAGTCCCCTGTAACTTAATTTTTTTTCTGTTCTAGGCATCATTGCTGGTTTTCATTTGGATTTCATACATAGGCCCCAATTTAATCAACCAATGTCTTGCAGTTTTGTCATAAACATTGACTCTTGTTTTCTTTCATCCATTGTTTTTCATTTGTTTTGTTGTGCATGTTTTATTTTCTAGACATGTTGCATTGAATTTACTATCCTGACACTTTGAACGGTTTCTTAATCTACCCATATTTTTTTTCATTATATTTTGTTTATACTTGCACCAAATTTTACACACAGATGGAACAACCAACATCTTTTGCCGCACTCTTTGTTGAATCTTGAAAGAGTTTTAAAATGCTTATCATTTTTTCAGTTTGTAACTGGGCAAATATTATAGCTCAGTAAGGTCTGTACGCACTTTGTTTTAGAAATGTAAATTATAAGGTGATTCCATATTCTTTTTTTCTCAACATTGAATCCATATTTTTGTCTTGTACTTGACCTGGAAAAACATGCCTTTAATAAAACAATGTCCTTTTATTTGTTTGAGGTATATTTTAACCCCTTAAGGATGCAGGGTTTTTCAGTTTTTGCATTTTTGTTTTTTTTTCATCACCTTCAAAAAATCACAACACTTTCAATTTTGCACCTTCAGACCCATATGAAGGCTTATTTTTTGTGCCACCAATTGTAGTTTATAATGACATCAATCATTTCACCACAAAATTTATGGTGAAACCAGAAAAAAAAAATTTCTGGGGAAAAATTGGAAAAAAAAAAAAAAAAACACACCATTTTGTAATTTTATGGGGCTTCCGATTCTATGCAGTACACTTTTTGGTAAAAAGGACACCATACAAGGATACCTAATTTATATAGGTTTTATTTTACATGCACCAAAATTAGTATGTGTAAAATTGTAATCTTCTGACCCCTATAACTTTTTTTTATTTTTCCGTATACAGGGATATATCAGAGCAAATTTTTTGTGCCATGATCTGAAGTTTTTATTGGTACCATTTTAATTTTGATGGGACTTTTTGATCACCTTTTATACATTTTTTTTTAGGGTATACAAAGTGACCAAAAACACGCAATTTTGGACTTTGGAATTTTTTTTTACGTGTACGCCATTAACCATGTGGTTTATTTACCATTATATTTTCATAGTTCGGACATTTACATACGCGGCGATGCCACATATGTTTATTTTTATTTACATTTTTTTTACGGGAAAAGGGGATGATTCAAACTTTTATTAGGGAAGGGGTTAAATCACAGTTATTAACAATTTTTTTTACACTTTTTTTTGCAGTGTTATAGCCTCCATAGGGGACTATAACATGCAATACCTTGATTGCAAACACTGATTTTTGCAAAGCCATAGCATTGCATTGATCAGTGTTATCTGTGCTCTGCTGCTCCAGCCTGGATCTCAGGCACGGAGCAGCAGAGTGACGATCGGACAGCGGGAGACCAGGTAAGAAGCCTCCCGCTGTCCTCTCAGCTGTTCGGGATGCCGCGATTTCACCGCGGCAGTGCCGAACAGTCCACTGAGCTAACGGCAACAATTTTCTCCCGTTTTAGACGATGCAGTCAACTTTGATTGCGGCATCTAAAGGGTTAATACCGAACATCAGCCCTATCGGCGATGTCAGGTATTAGCTGCGGGTCCTGGCTGCTGATAGCAACCGGGACCTGCCAGGTATGAAGCGTGCTCAGCTCCTGAGCATGCTTCACATAACGGGAGCCGGCCACGAGCGTAAGTTTACGCTTGTGGTCGTTGAGGGGTTAAGACCGAATTATTGAGCATACATTCTTTTGTGTTATACCTGTGATTTGTGCATTTGCTATGAAGTAAAAAAGCTGAGTGACCATCCAAGTGTGGTGATTCTAACATTTATGCCAGGAGAGAGAAAGAAGCAGAGAGCGAGAGAAGGAGGCGGAGAAGGTGAGAGAGAGGTGCAGTGAGAGAGAGGGGGAGAAAGACAGAGATAGGCAAAGAGAGACGGAGAGTGGTTGAGGGAGGGGGAGACAGAGAGAGATTAGAGTAGAGAGGCAGATAGAGAGAGAGGGTAGGGAGTTCTGTCAACCGTCCATGAATTGCACTTGACTTTGCAACTTTGCACCTCAGCATGAGTTGTAAAACCAGAAACAGACAATAGCCAAGAGTGATACTGTTTCTAGAGAAAAATAAATCCTTCTTCTGATCTCAGACAACTCCTTTATCAGAAATGTACTTCTAATTTAAAATAACAGATCCGATACTGTGTTGTGCTCAGCAATAATAGATACAATTTTCACATTGCAACTGCTGTGTGATCTTGAATTGACCCTTGCAATGTTCCAGGGCTGATTGTCTGTGTAACTCTGTACCCGCAAGCTTTTATATGCAGGTGCAAGAAATTGTAGACTTAATAGTGTCTTAACTTTGTAATGTGACCCAAGTAACCAACCTCTTTAACATTCTTTACTTGACAGCCGTCCCTAGACTATTTCCTACCCCTACATTTACAGTATAGAAAGCGTTAAAGTGAAAAGTCCTGTTTTCAAGTACAGAAAACCATAATAACGTATAATGCTTGCAGCGTGTATAATATAGTGGTATTCAGTTTTTCCTGTCTTATATGATACTTTCATGGATTCATTCATTTTGATTAACTCTGTTTGTGTCAACATCCATTCATGTCCACTATAAGAAAGTGCATTACTCTACTATAGATACTCTAAATTTACTGCAAGTGAAGGAGTAATCTGTCTTCCACATTTTTGCTGCAGATAACAATAACCGAGTAAAGCTTATAGCCGATGCTGGTGTGCCAGGCTCAGATTACATCAATGCAAGCTATGTGTCTGTAAGTATAAAAATACCCTATGGTAAACCATTCTGGTTACAGATGTTGGTTTAAAAAAAAAAAAAAAAAAAAGACATCAATTGAATTCAGGGGACTGCACTATAAAATGCATTGCTTTATGGTCTTTATAGTTGAAACATCCACAATGTGAGGTTTTGTTGATTTCAGGCTACAAAGTGACCGTAGTCATAGAATAAAATTGTAGATACATGAGTTCCTCTAAATGTGGGAGGGTTCACCCATCTTTTTAAGTAGCTCATGTATCTATGTGTTTTTCTTGCTGTAACTTCAGGCTGAAATGCGTCCACAACTCCCATGTTTTGGATATTTATACAGTGATTTCCAGCATGCGTAATTCAATTGGCATGTTCAAAAAATGCATTTACATCATCTGGTTTACTACATATCTATTAAAAGAACCATCTCTTAGCAACAGTAATTCTCCTCGATAGGCACGGTAAAGTATTCTCCTTGTCAGCCTCAGGATTCAGGATCATTGTAATGAAAAATGTCCTTCAGATAATTTGTTGGTGGTTTGAGAAAGTTGTCCCATGTAGTCAGAGTAAAATGACAAATTTAGTTTGGCTCGTACCGTATTTAGAGATGATTCTACATACTATTTAGAATCATCTATCCATGCCGACATAAGCATCAGCAAGTTTGGTTGGTATGAACACCAACAGCAATTTTTGCTTATATATATTTATATATATATATATATATATGTGTATATTGTTTGTTTGTTTATTGTGGCAATCATAGTGTATTCACTCACACTGGTCCCTCTTTATTTAACAGGGTTGTAGGGTTAAGGAACACACTGTTGCTTTCTTCCAGAAACAACATCACACCTGTCCATGGGCTGTGTCTGCTATTGCAATTTAGCTCCATTAAAGCAAAAGGGGCTGAACTGCAATACAATACACAATCTGTAGACAGGTGTGCCACTGTTTTTGGGAAACAGCAATGTTTATTCAAACCTGGACAGACCCTTTTATTTTATTTTAACATGTACACAAATACACATTGATGTCAGTTGTAAGAAACTAAACATGAGAAACCAGTTAGCCTAAATAGAACATATTTAATTTGTGTGATAGAATCCATTATAAACATGTTGCCCAAGAAAGGGGCTCCAACTAAAACTTTAAACACAGCTATATGAACAAACAAAAATATCAAAAAGGGCCATAAACTATCTTTGCTTTCCATTCTGCTTATGCCTTTATTCCTCTCTGACCACATCCTCCCATTCCTGTCTACATACTGCTCCTGCCCTCTGAAACCTCCTCCTCAGAGTTGGTTATAAAATCCCTTAAATTAAATCTGCCAGCAATTCTTGTTACAGTTTGATAGCTCTTAGGGTATACAATAAACTGCACTTTTTCAAAATTAAACTGTACTTTTCCTGGAACTGATAGTCGTTACAAGACTAAAATTTGCAGCCAATTGTCAAGGGGGCGGTGCTCAGCTGCTCAAGTGCCACACACTGGAATGCCTCCGTGTTTGCCCTCACTTAACCTTAATCCTGTTCAGTCAAGAAGAGGATTGGAGGTGAGGGTGAGTGTGGCGGCGTGACATAATATGGAGGGGAAAAAAAGGTTGTTTATACCCTAACAGCTAATCAACAAAGAAAGATGATAGATTCTCTTTAAAAGATTATTCCACCTTTGTAAGCACCGTCTCTCTTACTGTCACCGTCCTAGTACTCCACACATTCGGGAAGTTTTCCTTCTCCTGTCCGTAACTTTACTTTGCACCCATGTGTACTTCATATACACCCCAGAACAAATTATGGAGTGTAGTTTAGAAGAACCTTAAGCTAGAAATCAAGCATGCGGTTATATAGCATCTAATATATTTTCTAAAATTTGCTACTTTTACAAAGAAATGGAGGGTATACAGTGGATTATTTTGTATACACTGTTATATTCGGATGGCACAGTAGTAGAATATTCTCTACATTACCTCAACCCTGAAACAACAAGCAGTTTAATAAATGCAGGGATTTTATCAAGATGCTGAGAGGTGATGATCATTTGTCTCATACATACAAAGGAAATAAATCTGACTAAGAGACTACATAGTTAATTGTTATAGTACATAGCAAACAGAGCCCTGTCAGTAAATGTGTTTGTCATTATAGGGTTATATTTGTCCTAATGAGTTTATTGCTACACAAGGACCATTGGCTGGAACTGTAGGTGACTTCTGGAGAATGGTGTGGGAAACAAGAGCAAAGACCATAGTAATGCTTACTCATTGTTTTGAGAAAGGCAGGGTAAGACATCTCGATCTGCAAACTATTATATATATGTTTTTTTTTTTTTTTTCCCATCATATTAACAAATGCATGTGTTTTACAGATTAGATGCCATCAATATTGGCCAGAGGACAACAAACCAGTTACAGTCTTTGGAGATATTGTGATCACAAAAGTGGTAGAAGATGTCCAAATTGACTGGACCATTCGTGACTTAAAAGTTGAACGGGTATATTACATATTAACATAGTAGCATAGTTCAAGTTCAGCTTATTATTCTGCAGTGTTGATCCAGAGGAAGGTAAAAAAAAAACACATGAGGTAGAAGCCAATTTTCCTCATTTTAGTGAGAAAAATTGCTTCTTGATTCAAAATTTGGCAATTTGAATACGTCACTGAATATTTCATTACTGAACAACTCATCCACTATGCACAGTATAGGAGATAAGCATCTGATTGCAGGAGATCCGACCGCTGGGACCTCCCACGATCTCCGACCCAGCACTCTGGTTCTCCCCAGTGGCACCAATCCGTGCACAGAGCTGTGTCGACCACCGCATGAAGCGGTTGTTGACACGCCGCCTCCATGCATCTCTATGGGAGAACCGAAGATACATGATCACTGTATCTCCGAGTCTCCCTTAGCAGTGTTTATCAATCGCGGTCCTCAAGCACCCCCAACAGGTCATGTTATGAGTATTTCCTTAGTCTTTCACAGGTGATATAACTGTGGTGATACCTGATTCGGTGACCATAATTATATCACCTGTGAAAGACTAAGGAAATCCAGAAAATATAACCTGTTGGGAGTACTTGAGGACCGCGTGGTCGGACTCCACATGATCAGACACTTATCCTCTATTCTGTGTTCAGTACTGGAGTACCCATTTAATTACGTAGTTTCTTGGAATTGGCTTAATCTTTCATTGCATTCTATTCATGATACTGTAATGTATTTGATACTGCTAAGAACTTACATTTGATCATAAATTATGATGATTTACAACTGGTCATTTTTAGAAAATGTATAATCCTTAACTGACTACTAAATGTCACATTCTTTCTGGTTTAAATAACCATAAGAAAACTGTTTTCAAAACGTACTCACTTACAGTAGTATAGTATAGTAGCTGTAACATAGATGCTCTAGAACAGGGTTTCCAATTTCCAGGTCCTGCCATCAACTTCACTGGTCAGCTGTTTGGTTGTGTCACATAAATTTAAGCATAGCTCCGATGATGCTACAGCAACAGGGATATCTGCTTAAATCTTCTGGCAACTTTGTAGCCCAAGACTTACCCAAGACTACTGAAACCAGGATAGGGATTTGCCTGAAGTCCCATGCAAGTCTGACAAAGCCATATCTATTTTACTGTAGTCTTGGGCTACAAATTTCTCAGGAGATTTAAACAGATATACTACTGCTGGAGCCTACTCGGAGTTATGCTTTAATAGAGAGTCAGCCATTTTGTAAATCCCAAAGTAGGTATCCCGGCACTCGTAAATTGCTGATTAAATTTAGCTTTTTATTATAGCTTCATAGCAAACACACTCTTTTTATCTTTGGACATTATCCTGATCCACGTGCACCACCTGTGTGCAGTGCCGTCCTGCTTTGGCATTTTATAAATCCCCACCATTCAAACATTGATGGCATGTCAACGTGATATGCCATAAATGTCGATCATAGATAAACCTCTTTAACTCTAACAGGGTGGTTTTAGGCAATGTCCAGATCAAAATTTTACCTTTTGGAATACTCCATTCTAACAGTACTTTTTTTTTCTTAATTTCCTCCTGCCCCTCAATTCCCCCTATTTTTTTAATTATTTTTTTGAGGGCACATCAAGTTTTCTTAATATTTCAGTAATTTACATTTATGAATCAATTAGGTAGGACTTATTTTGGAAAAAATGGTAACCGTTTTCCTAGTTGTTTTTTTTAATGAATGATATTTACCCTAATAATTAGTCTCTAATTCTCCCATGTTTTGCAATATGAAAAACTTTCATATTGTGTCACGAACCCCCCCCCCCCCCCCTCCACACACACACACTTTTAGCTTTAGATGTATCTCCTTCCCTCAGAATTTTGCCTGGATCTGTACATGGATGATGTTTATCCAAGAACAAAAAAATATAAGTAAGGGTGCAAAAGACTAAGATAGGTGGCTGGTGGTGATAATTTTATGTCTGGGGTAACATACTGTACATTCTGACTGACTGAAATATATGAATGTTTGATCACCTGATGCCTATGTAAAATGTGTTTGTGCCACATAAAATGTCTACAAATGAGTCCATATATATTTTGCTATATGTATTTATTCATTAGTTATGTTTTTAATATGGTGACAAAGGGTTTGCAGAGAGCGCATGATCTACCCCATATACAGATTACTAGGAACAAGGATCAAGGAGACACATATTATCCCTGCATGTCTCTGGGTACCCTCTGCACAAGGAATCTCTCATAATTTTTTCGTTTTTCTAGTAAAAGCCGACTCTCTTCCCCTGCCACTACACCTTCTTGACTTTGACTTCACCCACTTGACCCACGAGAGTCTTCCATAGAAATAGAGTTGGCTGAATTCCTGGCCAGAGTGTTTAGCAGGAGCAAGAAGTTCATTGGGATAATAAAGACAACAAAGCAGACAGTTTGCATCAGAAGCACAAGGAAAATATTAAAGACCATAGAAAGTTAGCACAATCTACCAATATATGATAATAGGTTTCATTGTCAAAATCCCTTTTAAAGGCAGAAGCTGAACTGTGTTCGGGGAATAATTGTGACAGGGAACTGATTAATATAGCACCCCCCTGCAGATCCCTATACAGCGAGTGTGCAGGAAAAACTTAAAAGGAGACACAGCACTAAATCAGCACTGTCACCTTTTTACTTTCTAGATGATCATCCCATAGGTCAGACTCCACTGATCATAACTAGGATGGCAAATCCTTGTTATATGCCATCACTATACAGGATGGGAATAGCTCCTAAATAATGTACCATATCATCACATACATATCGCCATCACATAAATATAAAGTAATAAACATATTGTACAAGAAAATCTTATTAAAATGTTTACCAAACTTATCTTTTTTTTCTTTGCATTACAGCATGGAGATTACATGATGGTACGTCAGTGTAATTTTACTTCGTGGCCAGAACATGGAGTTCCAGAAAACACTACAGCCTTGATTCATTTTGTAAAAATGGTTAGAGCAAGTAGACCCCATGAAAATACACCAACGATTGTACACTGCAGGTACCAGCCCTGAAATTAAAATATAGGGGGTTGGATTTCATAATAGAAAAAATAATATATATATAAATATATATATATATATATATATATATAGCAACAGGATCCTTTGGTTATATATATATATATATATATACACACAGTGGGGGAGATTTATGAAAACCTGTCCAGAGGAAAAGTTGCTGAGTTGCCCATAGCAACCAATCAGATTGCTTCTTTCATTTCACACAGGCCTTTTCAAAAATGAAAGAAACGATCTGATTGGTTGCTATGGACAACTCAGCAACTTTTCCTCTGGACAGGTTTTGATAAATCTCCCCCAGTGTGTATATATACATATGTGTGTGTGTGTGTGTGTATATATATATATATATATATATATATATATATCATATAAAATAACTTCTATGACAAAAATGATGATTAATATGATAAAATAGTTCTATAACAGTACTGAGCTATTAAAAGGATACTCCACCGCTAGACATCTTATCCCCTAACCAAAGAACCACTGCCGCTGGAACCTAGCGTTCGTTCAGAACACTGGGTGCTGCGTGGAGATCGTGGGGGTCCCGACGCTGGATAGGGGATAAGATGTCTAGCAGCGGAGTACCCCTTTATGTGGGATGACAAGACTGGGCAAAAATCGCCTTTTATTGTACAATAGGTCAGTGGCATAATGTTATGAACACACGGTCTGTTAAGTAATATGTAATCATTGGCTTTTGACTTTTAGAGGTTTATTTTTCCAGTACATTTTCTTTTTTGGAAAATAACAATGAAGATAAAGGTAAAATAATGAGACAAGACTTGACTATATTTATTTGGCCACATCATCTGTTTTATTAAACATATAGAACAAACAATTTGTACTAAAACTTTCTCACCCACATGAGGTCCTAATCCCTATCCCACAACAAATGTAACCACACAGATCAAAGCAACAATTAGAAAAAATCCAGACAAAAAATGACCATGAAGGCCCAAAATCAACCTGCCCACCACTATCTTTTTACCACCAGCCAATTACCACTGGCCTAAAGGCATTACTTATAGGAACTTGTGAACCACCCAAGTGCTTTCAACCAATGGAGTCCTGCAAACAAACATAGAAACATAGAATGTGTCATCAGATAAGAACCATTCGGTCCATCTAGTCTGCCCAGTATTATAAATACTATGAATAGTCCCTGGTCCTATCTTATTAGAAGACTAGCCTCATGCCTATCCAATGCATGCTCACCAAGCCATAAGTTGAATTCCCTAATGCACATCTACCCAAATAATAGGTCATATTATAACTAAACAAAAATATTGCTTGGGGAGTCAAGGGCCTTACTGAGTCCACCCAAACATCTAAAACTATACATATCCCAATCCTCTTTGTGAACCCACATGGCGGATTACATGAATGTTTTACACTTTAATGGGGAACTCCAGTACATTCCTTCTTATCCCCTATCCACAGGATAGGGGATACGTTTTTGATCACAGAAGGGTCCGACTGTTGGGACCCCATGCGATTTCCTGCCAGACACCCCGGCTCCCCTCCTGCACAAAGTGAGCTGGTGGCCGACACTCCCCCTCCATGTATCTCAATGGAAAAGTCGGAAACACAGCGCTTGTGTATCTCCGACTCTCCCATAGAGATACATGGAGGGGGGCATGTCAACTGCATGAGGAGAGCCGGGGTACTGGGCAGGAGATTGCGGGGGACCAGTGTACAGACTCCTGAACCCCCTGCAATCAGACACTTATCCCCTATCCTGTGTGTGCAGTGAGGTTTGGAGGCGGGCCCATGTGTCACAGTCATGTCGGCCCAATGGCCCCACCTCGAGACCTTACTGCACACACAGGGCTTCCACCAGGTAGCCCTGTGTGTCTATCTGCTCATAAGAGAACACATAGCGTATTTCTTGCTTCACAGCGGATTTCATTCATCATGAAGAACGCTGAATATACGCTGTGTGTGACCCTACCCTTTCAAAACATACAAGCAACAGCAGTGACATAAGGCATTGTAATCGCAGGAGAATTTACATGATTCCGATTTTTTTCTGTTGTGATGCATTAGTAGAATACATAATAAATGTAACACACTTTTTAGCTTTGTCAAAATGATTTGTGGAAAAATATTAGAAATTTAAAAAGTAATTAACAAAATCCAAATATTTCTATTTTAGTGCAGGAGTTGGAAGATCAGGGGTTTTTGTTGCAATGGATCACTTAATCCAACATATTAACCACCATGACTTTGTGGACATTTATGGTCTTGTAGCAGAGCTAAGAAGTGAACGAATGTGCATGGTGCAAAACCTGGTAAGTGAAAAAAAATAGTAACTGTTTAGAATTTTGTGTTCTTTGCTAGCCAGTTGCAAGAAGAACCAACTTTGCAGAGAAAAATATAATTTTTTTGTTTAAACAGCATTATGCACAAGGCAAACCATAAATATAAAATTTCAAATACGAGAGCTTGTTATCTGGTTTCATTGCTTATTGCAACCAATATAAGTATATCTTCTCCCACCTATTACTAAAGCAAAGGGGCAGTAGAACTTAGCTGTGCACTGTGCACTGTGCCTTTTTGGCTGTGATCAACTCTCCTTGAGTAGAGCAGTGCTCATAGTAGTAGGCCTGTTCTTAGCAGTTAAAGCCCTGGACATGCCATGGTCAATAAGAAAAGTGGTGTCTGAGCAGTTAGATGCTGTCCAGGTATGCTGGGAGTTGTAGTGTGGTATCTGGGGTGTTGCAACAGTGTAGCAGGGTCCGGTGGGATTAACCCTGTGGGGTAAGGTGTTATTAACCCCTGATTTGTCGTGACGCCAGGATGAGGTTGTTTTCTGTATAAGGCCATGCCGACAACCAACTCAAAAACGGCAGGCAATAAAGGAATGTCCACAACAGGAATTGTGCAAATAACTGGAACTTTTACTTAAACTTCTTATGGAACAGTCTTTACAGTTATGCAGTTTCTCTAGTGCAACAGGGATGCAGGATACCTCACAGGCTTGCTGGGACTTGAAATATTGAGAGTTATGCAGGCCATTGTGCTACTAATTGTATACTTGAGTTGAGTAGTAGTCACTAGAATTGTAGATAGAGCTTGATAACTCATGTTTTGAAGTGGCTGCAGGTTCCTTAGGCTCTGACCTAGCTGAGATGAATTTAGATAGTACAGGTATTCTGCTTGTCTGAAATCCTGGAGATAAGAGCAAGAGAGCTAACTGAGAGACTACAGCCCCTTACATACTAGGGGGACTGGACTAAATTCCATTGGTTGCAAAGCCTGTAGGTCCTGTACCCAGGGAACTCTGGGTACATCACATGACAGTGGATTACATGACCCAGGAAGGTCCTATACATTTTATACATTTTTACAACCTTTATACATACTGAGCAATATGCACAGAATACATACAATGCATTTATATGAAGCAGTAACTGATGAGCAAGGGGAAAAGCCCCGCAGGAGAGCCCTATGGACTAGGGTCTCTTCCAGTGGGGACCTAGGAAGGGTACAGGACCATGTCCTATACCGGGATACCACAGTTTTGCAGCAGCTGAAGGCACACTGGTTGGTCAAAACTGAGTTTGACAATAGGCTCTATTTGTCACCACATCACTGTCTCAGTAAAGAATGACAGAATTGTTGTTTTTATTCTACACACCTCCCATTCACTTTTTCCCAGAAAAGTTAGTAGAAGTTATGTACTCCAAAATGGTTCTGTTGATAAATATGATATAAGTTGTCATGTAGATACATTGATGAAAAAACAAAACATTTGCGGCTTTCTGAATGGAAAAAAATACTGTGACCAAAAGAACAGTCTCATTGAGCGATTCAGAAATAAAAATTTGACAACCTATGTTGCTATGTTAAATTTGACTTAATATTCCGTATGTAATGAAACCAGTGCCCTGTTAAACAGCCATGTTGTCAGTATGCTTCTGGTGTATAGCTGTACAGGTGCAGGGGAGATGCACATTGTAGCTCATGTGTCTGCTATAATCTAATAATCTATGGTTAATATTTCTAACATCAGTCCAGCTCTGTTGAAGTGGAAATGTGTACTTTTTTTTTTTTTTTTTCTTTATACCGCTGCTTATACAGTAGAAGAAGATTTTAAGTTGTCACACGCCACAGACTTCTAGGGCATCTTAATCAGTATTTTGTAAAATAACATGTAAATAGTATAGTCTTTCAGTGTGTAAACATGAGCAGGATATATATATATATATATATATATATATATATATATATATATATATACATATATACATATATATATTTATTTTTTTTTGGGGGGGGGTGTAATTCAGTATGTCACTTTTTATTGCATATCTTTAAGGAATTGATACTATATGCTATATTGGTTATTGCTGTGTTTCTTCCCCCATCAGGCACAGTATATATTTTTACATCAGTGTGTTATAGACCTATTAGCTACCAAAGGCAGTAACCAGGCCATCTGTTTTGTAAATTACTCTGCACTTCAGAAAATGGACTCTTTGGATGCCATGGAGGGTAAGCAGATAAAGTATACTTTTCTTCTCTTTGCCATCTATATTTAAACTTACATTTTGTAAGGGAAGTCAATGATAACCTTTTACTTATAAAACGGCATTATTTATGTTGGATGTTTACAAATGTTACCATAATTTGAAATATGTTCTTACTCTCACAATTCTTTAAAAAATAGTGTCCGCATTAGCCATGAGTTATCATTCAAGTCTGCTTAAATGTAGACTATAGTATAAAAATCATTCGGACAGTCTCCGAATTCACTAGGGTTTTCTTATCAGTGTGCACACTTTTTCCACCACTAGAGGCATGCTGTAAATGATCATAAATTATCTATGCATAGAATTTGTGTGTATGTATTTCCTAATGATGGGATGTATTAATATCATGTGGTTACATCCAGCTTTATCAGAATAAAGTGTATTCACAGCAAAACAAACATGTTGCATATTCATTTTTTTGTTAATTTCTTCCTTTATTAACCTGTATCCAATTTTTTCTTGCTTTATTTTGCATTGTAGAGGCATTGAAAAAGCTTTGCAATACATTTGGTACCAACTAATACATTTTGTGTCATCTCATCCTGCAGTCAGATTTCTTTCCATTTGTTCTTTTATTTATGTTAACTTTTGTAGGCTAGCAAAAGTAAAGAACAGAAAGAAGTAACACAAAAATCTGTAAAGGTGTTATAAAATGTTTTTTAATCTGACAGTGCCCATTTATATATTCTACTATTATATTTTCTATATGTTGTACATATTGGCAAAACATTAACATTTCTAATATACTTCATGAGAACATTTTATTTCCTTTTTATGGAAATCTTGGCTTATAAAATGGCTTTATCCAAGCTGACGCACAGGCATGGAAAAAGTCCAGTAAGTGAGGATGTGCTAGCACTCCTCTGTCTGATAGGACAGGAGAGAGCACAGAGGAGTACTATCAGACAGAAGAGAGCACAGAGGAGTCCTATAAGACAGGAGAGAGAGAGCAGAGGAGTACTATCAGACAGGAGAGAGCACAGAGGAGTACTATCAGACATGAGAGAGCACAGAGGAGTGCATCAGACAGGAGAGAGCACAGAGGAGTCCTATCAGACAGGAGAGAGTACAGAGGAGTCCTATCAGACAGAAGAGAGCACAGAGGAGTACTATCAGACAGGAGAGAGCACAGAGGAGTCCTATTAGACAGAAGAGAGCAAAGAGGGGTGCTATCAGATAGGAGAGAGCACAGAGGAGTACTATAAGACAGAAGAGAGCACAGAGAAGTCCTATCAGACAGGAGGGAGCACAGAGGAGTCCTATCAGACAGGAGAGAGCACAGACGAGTCCTATCAGACAGGAAACAGCACTTAGGACTCCTATCAGACAGGAGAGAGCACAGAGGCATGCTCTCAGATAGGAGAGAGCACAGAGGAGTACTATCAGACAGGAGAGAGAAAAGAGGAGTATTATCAGACTGGAGAGAGCACAGAGGAGTGCTATCAGACAGGAGAGAGACAAGAGGAGTATTATCAGACAGGAGTGAGCACAGAGGAGTACTATCAGAAGGAGATAGCACAGAGAAGTGCTGTCAGACAGGAGAGAGCACAGAGGAGTCCTAAAAGGCAGGAGAGAGCACAGAGGAGCACTTTCAGACAGGAGTGAGAACAGAGGAGTCCTGTAAGACAGGAGACAGAGGAATACTAAAAGACAGGAGAGAGCACAGAGGAGTCCTATCAGACAGGAGAGAGCACAGGGGAAAGCGATCAAACAGGAGAGAACACAGAGGAGTGCTATCAGACAGGAGAGAGCACCGAGGAGTGCTATCAGACAGGAGTGAGCACATAGGAGTGCTATCAGACAGGAGTGAGCACAGGGGAGTCCTATCAGACAGGAAAGAGCACAGGGGAAAGCTATCAGACAGGAGAGAGCACAGAGGAGTGCTATCAGACAGGAGAGAGCACAGAGGAGTGCTATCAGACAGAAGAGAGCACAGAGGAGTGCTATCAGACAGGAGAGAGTAAAGAGGAGTGCTATCAGACTGGAGAGAGCACAGAGGAGTCCAATCAGACAGGAGTGAGCACAGAGGAGTAGAATCAGACAGGAATGAGCACAGAGGAGTACTATCAGAAAGAGAGAGCACAGAGGAGTGCTGTCAGATAGGAGAGAGCACAGAGGAGTCCTATCAGATAGGAGAGCGCACAGGGGAGTCCTATCAGACAGGAGAGAGTACAGAGGAGTACTATAAGACAGGAGAAAGCACAGAGGAGTCCTATCAGACAGGAGAGAGCACAGAGGAGTGCTATCAGACATGAGAGAGCAAAGAGGAGTGCTATCAGACGAGAGAGCACAGAGGAGTACTATCCTATCAGAAAGGAGAGAGCACAGAGGAGAACTATCAGACAGGAGAGAGTACAGAGGAGTCCTATCAGACAGGAGAGAGTACAGAGGAGTCCTATCAGACAGGAGAGAGCACAGAGGAGTAATATCAGACAGGAGAGAGCACAGAGGAGTCATATCAGACAGGAGAGAGCACATAGGAGTGCTATAAAACAGGAGAGAGCATAGAGGAGTACTATCAGACAGGAGAGACCACAGAGGAGTACTATCAGACAGGAGAGAGCACAGAGGAGTACTATAAGACAGAAGAGAGCACAGAGGAGTCCTATCAGACAGGAGGGAGCACAGAGGAGTCCTATCAGACAGGAGAGAGCACAGACGAGTCCTATCAGACAGGAAACAGCACTTAGGACTCCTATCAGACAGGAGAGAGCACAGAGGCATGCTCTCAGACAGGAGAGAGCACAGAGGAGTACGATCAGACAGGAGAGAGCACATAGGACTCCTATCAGACAGGAGAGAGCACAGAGGCATGCTCTCAGATAGGAGAGAGCACAGAGGAGTACTATCAGACAGGAGAGAGAAAAGAGGAGTATTATCAGACTGGAGAGAGCACAGAGGAGTGCTATCAGACAGGAGAGAGACAAGAGGAGTATTATCAGACAGGAGTGAGCACAGAGGAGTACTATCAGAAGGAGATAGCACAGAGGAGTGCTGTTAGACAGGAGAGAGCACAGAGGAGTCCTAAAAGGCAGGAGAGAGCACTTTCAGACAGGAGTGAGAACAGAGGAGTCCTGTACGACAGGAGAGAGCACAGAGGAATACTAAAAGACAGGAGAGAGCACAGAGGAGTCCTATCAGACAGGAGAGAGCACAGGGGAAAGCGATCAAACAGGAGAGAACACAGAGGAGTGCTATCAGACAGGAGAGAGCACCGAGGAGTGCTATCAGACAGGAGTGAGCACAGAGGAGTGCTATCAGACAGGCGTGAGCACAGGGGAGTCCTATCAGACAGAAAAGAGCACAGGGGAAAGCTATCAGACAGGAGAGAGCACAGAGGAGTGCTATCAGACAGGAGAGAGCACAGAGGAGTGCTATCAGACAGAAGAGAGCACAGAGGAGTGCTATCAGAAAGGAGAGAGTAAAGAGGAGTGCTATCAGACTGGAGAGAGCACAGAGGAGTCCAATCAGACAGGAGTGAGCACAGAGGAGTAGAATCAGACAGGAATGAGCACAGAGGAGTACTATCAGAAAGAGAGAGCACAGAGGAGTGCTGTCAGATAGGAGAGAGCACAGAGGAGTCCTATCAGATAGGAGAGCGCACAGGCGAGTCCTATCAGACATGAGAGAGTACAGAGGAGTACTATAAGACAGGAGAAAGCACAGAGGAGTCCTATCAGACAGGAGAGAGCACAGAGGAGTGCTATCAGACATGAGAGAGCAAAGAGGAGTGCTATCAGACGAGAGAGCACAGAGGAGTACTATCCTATCAGAAAGGAGAGAGCACAGAGGAGAACTATCAGACAGGAGAGAGCTCAGAGGAGTACTATCAGACAGGAGAGAGTACAGAGGAGTCCTATCAGACAGGAGAGAGCACAGAGGAGTAATATCAGACAGGAGAGAGCACAGAGGAGTCATATCAGACAGGAGAGAGCACATAGGAGTGCTATAAAACAGGAGAAAGCATAGAGGAGTACTATCAGACAGGAGAGACCACAGAGGAGTACTATCAGACAGGAGAGAGCATAGAGGAGTACTATCAGACAGAAGAGAGCACAGAGGAGTCCTATCAGATGGGAGAGAGCACAGAGGAGTCCTATCAGACAGGAGAGAGCACAGAGGAGTACTATCAGACAGGAGAGAGCACAGAGGAGTACTATCATACAGGGGAGAGCACAGAGGAGTGCTATCAGACAGGAGAGAAAACAGGAGTACTATCAGACAGGAGAGAGCACAGAGGAGTCCTATCAGACAGGAAAGAGCACAGGGGAAAGCTATCAGACAGGAGAGAGCACAGAGGAGTGCTATCAGACAGGAGAGAGCACAGAGGAGTGCTATCAGACAGACGAGAGCACAGAGGAGTGCTATCAGACAGGAGAGAGTAAAGAGGAGTGCTATCAGACTGGAGAGAGCACAGAGGAGTCCAATCAGACTGGAGTGAGCACAGAGGAGTAGAATCAGACAGGAATGAGCACAGTGGAGTACTATCAGAAAGAGAGAGCACAGAGGAGTGCTGTCAGATACGAGAGAGCACAGGAGAGTCCTATCAGATAGGAGAGCGCACAGAGGAGTCCTATCAGACGGGAGAGAGCACAGAGGAGTCCTATCAGACAGGAGAGAGCACAGAGGAGTACTATCAGACAGGAGAGAGCAAAGAGGAGTACTATCATACAGGGGAGAGCACAGAGGAGTGCTATCAGACAGGAGAGAAAACAGTACTACTATCAGACAGGAGAGAGCACAGAGGAGTCATATCAGACAGGAGAGAGCACACAGGAGTGCTATAAAACAGGAGAGAGCACAGAGGAGTACTATCAGACAGGAGAGAGCACAGAGGAGTGCTTTCAGACAGAAGAGAGCACAGAGGAGTTCTATAAAACAGGAAAGAGCACAGAGGAGTACTATCAGACAGGAGAGAGCACAGAGGAGTGCTATCAGACAGGAGAGAGCACAGATATGTACTATCAGAAAGGAGAGAGCACAGAGGAGTACTCTCAGACAGGAGGGAGCACAGAGGAGTGCTATCAGACAGGAGAGAGCACATATATGTACTATCAGAAAGGAGAGAGCACAGAGGAGTACTATCAGACAGGAGAGAGCACAGAGGAGTACTATCAGACAGGAGAGAGCACAGAGGAGTACTATCAGACAGGAGAGAGCACAGAGGAGTACTATCAGACAGGAGAGAGCACAGAAGATTACTATCAGACAGGAGGGAGCACAGAGGAGTACTATCAGACAGGTGAACACAGAGGAGTACTATCAGACAGGAGAGAGCACAGAGGTGTACTATCAGAAAGGAGAGAGCACCAGGTACATCAGAACAATGGTGAGTATATGGGCATGCTATATAACAACAAGTATAGTGTCCTGGGCAGCTGAAGAAAGATTACAATAAAAGCATATGGCTACAAACAAAAAAGCTGCCATGAACAAATCATGCAAAAAGATCAATAGAAATAGCAAACAAAATCAGGGTGCCAGACCATACCCACCAGACCAGGGTGGTCTGGCACCCTGTATTTGTTTGCTATTTCTATTGACCTTTTTGCATGATTTGTCCATGGCAGCTTTTTGAGATGCTTACTACTGATTCCGACCCAACCTTTTTGTTTGGAGCCATATGCTTTTATTGTAATCTTTCTTCATCTGCCCAGGACACTATGCTTGTTGTTATATAGCCTGCGCATAAACCCACCATTGTTCTGCTGTACCTGGTGACTTTTGTTCCTTTTTTTGTATAATTTTTTTATTTGTCGTTTTACATCTTTCATGAATTAAATAAAGTTTTCAATTTTTTATCATTTATATGCTGTGCTTAAATCTCTTCCTATCGGTGTACTTAGTTCTACGCACAGTTACTTACCCAAGTGTAAGGTCTTTTTGTTTTTGGTGTTCGAAATTCCCAATAAGTTTGATGTGTCACATGAACCTCTTCCTATTGAAAAAACAAAAGTTGGATTCAAAATGTCTGACTTCAAAATGGCCACCATGATCACCACCCATCTTTCCCCCCTCACATTTACTAATTTGCCACAAATAGGAAGTTAATGTCACCAACCATTCCCATTTTATTAAGGTGTATCAATATAAATGGCCCACCCTATATATCTTACCCAGATCCTCCCCTGGTCTCACCCAGCTCCTGTTCATTTCCATCCGGTCCCCCCACTTCTATCTTCTTTCTACTTCTACGATGGGACACCACTGCAGGCATTGATTGGCTAAGCTGACAGGCCCTGCTTCAGCTTGTCTCAGAAGCAGGAGGAAGACAGAAGATTGGGGGACCAGACAGAGAAAAATGGGAGCGGGGAGGGACCCAAACTAGGTAAGTATGTTCTTTTTTCCTATTTCTCCCCTGCCCTAGCACCAAATTGTAAACAAAAGGGATGGATAAACCCTTTAGGGGTACGTTCACACATTGATAAACTTGCAGCAGGTAACCTGTTACAAGAAATCTGCTGTGAGTTTTCAACGTGTGAACGTACCCTACAAGGGAGTCTGTATGCAGAGCAAAACTCTCAAAATTGCTGAGAGTACTATATATAACACTATATATATGTGTATATATGTATGACCATCACTTTAGATATGTCTACCACTATTCTCCCCATTCTTGGTAGAGGATCCTGATTCAGATCAGTAGAAGATCTCTAAACCTATGCGGTCAGTGTCTTCATCCTCCATAATAGAACTTTGGTGCACATGTACACTTTAACTTAGGTCTACAGTTTCTTTTCTTTTGCAAATATGTCCCAATACACAGTTTTTGTGGTGAACAAATGCAGTGTCAGCTGTTACCTGCACTTCAATAGAGAATTGCAAAACACAATACCCACTTGATGTTTTTTCTTTTTTCTCTCCTCTTTGGTGTGTTTCTGCATTTTTGGTCTCAGCGGGAGTTTTTCAATACTGCAGCATGTTGAGAATGTACACCACAAAGCGCCATTAAAAACACAATGTGGAAAGATAAGAATAATATAGTAATCACCCTAGTGTTGGCAAAAGTGATGGTGGTTTATTCACAAAACATCAAGGGGGAACACATCTGGTTCTAGAGACAAAACATTCAGCGGTTCCTGAATGTTCTGCTCTCCCATCCACCTTGTGATCTCCATGAATCTTCCCACTGCATGGAACGTAGGGTTGGCACACCCTCCATGTTCTCTATAGGAGTGCCTGAGATACAGGAGTTCAGTGTATGCATGGAGTGCACCTGACCCCTTGTTTCATGCAGTGAGGAGATTTGGTGCCATTGTTTGTGGAGGGTCTCATAGGTTGGGAGTTACATTTTTAAATGCTGGAGTACCCATTTAAGTCATATTAAAATCAAGGGTAGCATCAACAACATTCGTTTTTTAAGTTTTTGGATTTTTGTGTCCAAGTGATAATATGGTCACTTTCAGTCATGCTGGCTGTGCCCTTTTCCCTCTCATATAAGCTAATTTGACCAACCTAAGTGCAGGGAACACTACATATATGTTAATGGAGCAATTACTTGGCCAGAATGTTAGCTTGGTTGTGTTAACAGTATATTAACTATTATTCCTTGTTTATTATTTTAGGTGATGTTGAACTTGAATGGGAAGAGACAACAATGTAATATTCAGTATCAGACAAAACTGTTACCTGTGGCAGAAGCCAAAAGAAGAGCAGATACACAAAGAGACAGAAGCGCACATTGACAACCGGTTAATCCTGTGCCTTAAACTTTTGTCAGTGGTTATGTCATATGTAGAGAAACACAAGACATTCCAATATTTTGCACTGCTGTGGCCTATGAGGGAAACAATTAAAGAAGAAAGAAAGAAAGAAAGAAAGAAAGAGAAAGAAAGAAAGAAAAAAAAAACTATCTTGAAAGAGATAAGTAGAGCCAAACTGAACATAAAGTGTTACTATTCTCTTTGTGGATACCCCTGTTTGAATAATTACTGTCTCTTTGTAATATATATATATATATATATATATATATATATATATATATATATATAATGTTAAGGATTTGGAATTCCATGCTCTGATCCTGAACAGCTGAAGGGTCACCCTGTGACATAAGGGAAATATTTTGGCTTTTACACAGTACACAGTAGCTCTTCAGGGATACTTGGGGCTATTTAAGACTGCCAATTGTTTATTGTTCCTATTTCAATATTTTGCATATAGTTGATGATAAATTACCTTGTTTATCTTTCTCTTTTTTAATATATAAAATACATTGTAGAATAAAGGTTTGATTTACGATACCATCCACCGAGTTGATTTGTTGTTCTTGCTTTTACCTCTCAAAGATTAGAGATACACAAAGAGTATGTTTAGTATGTTTCTAGCAGAACATTGTGCTGTGCTGTACCAGAAAATTATGCCATTGATTTAATAGAATTTTAGCCAAGATACTTTGAGACGTATCTTGTTGATTGTGACTTCAAAGAAAAAAAGATATTATGAAGGGTACATACAAGCTCCAGAAGACTTTGTCTAGATAATGTATTAGCTACTTCTCAAGGTAAAACAATTATATTTGTAATATAAAAGCTATTCATTGATGTGATAAAGGATAACTTTCAGGCTAGAAAGACTGTCAAAATACATATGTAACCACCAGCACCACCAAAACAATGGTCCTTACAATTCATTGTTATCTGTGCTTTAGCAATAACATGTCTGTATAACCATAAAACAACTGCAGCCAACCACTGGCTTTGTCAAGGGGGTAGCTATCCAGAGACCTACAGGAGGCAATAGCCAGTGGTTACAATGTCTATGGTGAAACCTATAGACGTATTTGTTTCCCCAGCTTCAGTAAAAGTCAAGAATAAAAACAACTTATTTTGTAAAGTGTTATGCTTTATTCAGGATTTTAGCTTCCCTGGCATATTTTCTACTTATTTGAATTACTATTATTCTACAAAATTGATATTCTTTTTATCTGGACCAAAATGCTAATAAATATGAATTATAAATGGGCAATATATTCCTACACTGGCTTTTTGCTTAGATATCAGAGAGTGATCTAATTCCATTCTGCATATATTATGTGTGTTATACAAGTTTCATGGATACAGCTGGAATTCATTCAGATCTAGCTTTTCATAAAAAATAATACAAAAGAGAGAAAGACAGCAGAAAATATTCTCATTGTAGATAATTGCAGGTCACAACAGAGAGCGTCAATGGCTATTCAGCTGCAGACAATGATCTTTAATGTTCTATGGTTAAATGGAAGGACGGGCATCTGGAAGTTTTTGATTTCGGCCAAAAATGCCTTCCTCATTACCTAAAATGACAAAAACTCCATCTACCCTTAGAGTAACATTCAATTAACTATATAAAAACTGTATAACATTTCCTATTTTATGACTTCTTTTCTATGGCAGTGCTTAGCTGCTTAGATCAGTGTTTTTGTTTTAACCAGAGTGCTTTCAGCTGTTCCAAAACTGCAACTCCTAGCATGCTGGGAGTTGTAGTTTTGCCCCAGCTGGAGGCACCCTGGTTGGAAAACACTGACTTAGATCATGTACAATGCACTCACCATCAACTTTTCCCAAAATGTTTCCAAAAATAAATAAAAGACAGCAGCGGGTGACAGATTTAATGCAGTCAAGGCAATGTCAACATTTGAATCAGTTGATGCCCAAAGAAGTCCTTAACCCCTTAAGGACTCAGCCCATTTTGGCCTTAAGGACTCAGACAATTTAATTTTTACGTTTAAATTTTTTCCTCCTCGCCTTCTAAAAATCATAACTCTTTTATATTTTCATCCACAGACTAGTATGAGGGCTTGTTTTTTGTGCGACCAGTTGTCCTTTGTAATGACATAACTCATATCATAAAATGTATGGCGCAACCAAAAAACACTATTTTTGTGGGGAAATTAAAAAGAAAAACGCAATTTTTATAATTTTGGAAAATTTCGTTTTCACGCCGTACAATTTACGGTAAAAATGACGTGTGTTCTTTATTCTGAGGTTCAATACAATTAAAATGATACCCATTATTACATACTTCTTTTTAACCAAATTAGTACATTTATGATCCCTTTATTTTGATGACCTCTAACTTTTTTATTTTTCCGTATAAGCAGCGGTATGAGGGCTCATTTTTTGCGCCATGATCTGTACTTTTTTTTGATACCACATTTGCATATAAAAAACTTTTATTACATTTTTTATAATTTTTTTAAATAAAATGTATTTTAACCTCTTAAGGACGCAGGGCGTATGGATACGCCCTGCATTCCGAGTCCTTAAGGACGCAGGGCGTATCCATACGCCCGTGGGAATTCCGGTCCCCACCGCTAGCCGGTTGGGGACCGGAGCCGGATGCCTGCTGCCTGCTGAGACCCCCCATGTCGGCGATCGGAGAAAATCGCATGTCAATTCAGACATACGATTTTTTCCAATTCCGGGCTGATCGGGTCTCTGGTGACCCGATCACCCGGAAAATAGGGCTGATCGGAGATGTCAGCAACAACCCCGATCAGCCTAAAGGATTGGAGTGAGATCGCAAAGCTGCGATCTCCTCCTATCCCCTGCCATTACTCAGAACGGAGTTCTGACCAATGGCAGCGCAGGACAGGGGGTTGCCATGGCAACCCCCCGTTCTGCCCGCCCCTGGATGTCAAGGGGCTCTGGAAAGAAGATGGAGGCCGTACCTGCAGGAGAAGATGCCTGGGGACCTGGGATCTTCGCTGGAGCCTGCAGGATCCTGATCAGGTAGGGAATCCACAGTGGGGGGGGGGGGGGGGGGGAATTGAAAGTGAAAGTAAATCGATCTTTACTGTGGCAACCACTAGGAGGGCCAAACTGCAACTCCCAGCATGCCCAGAGAGCCAAAGGCTGTCTGGGCATGCTGGGAGTTGTAGTTTTGCAACATCTGGAGGGTCACAGTTTGGAGACCACTGTTACAGTGGTGCCCAAACAGTAGCCCTCCAGATGTTGCCAAACTACAACTCTCAGCATGCCTCGACTGCCCAGGCATGCTGGGAGTTGTAGTTCTGTAACATCTGTCCCTTCAGATTTAGCAATTTTCATGACATTTTTGAAAATTGCTGCTCTACTTTGAAGCCCTCTAATTTTTTCAAAAAGCAAAAGTATGTCCATTTTATGATGCCAACATAAAGTGGACATATTGTGTTTGTGAAGAAAAATAAAATTTATTTGGAATATCCATTTTCCTCACAATTAGAGAGCTTCAAAGTTAGAAAAATGCAAAATTTTCTAAATTTTCATGAAATTTTGGGTTTTTTCACCAAAAAAGGATGCAAGTAACACCGAAGATTTACCACCAAAATAAAGTAGAATATGTCACGAAAAAACTATCTCAGAATCAGAATATTCGGTAAAAGCGTTTTCGCGTTATTAATTTGTAAAGTGACGGTGGTCAGAAGTGCGAAAAAGGGCTCAGTCCTTAAGGTGAAAAAGGGCTGCGTCCTTAAGGGGTTAAAAAAGTAGCAATTTTGGACTTTTTTTTTTTTACGTTCACGCCGTTCACCGTACGGGATCATTAACATTTTATTTTAATAGTTCGGACATTTACGCACGCGGCGATACCAAATATGTCTATTAAATTAATTTTTTACGCTTTTTGGGGGTAAAATAGGAAAAAAAGGACGTTTTACTTTTTTATTGGGGAGGGGATTTTTCACTTTTTTTTTTACTTTTACATTTGTTTACATTTTTTTTACACTTGAATAGTCCCCATAGGGAACTATTCATAGCAATACCATGATTGCTAATACTGATCTGTTCTATGTATGGGAAATAGAACAAATCAGTGTTATCGGCTATCTTCTGCTCTGGTCTGCTCGATCTCAGACCAGAGCAGGAGACGTCGGGAGCTGGAAGGAGGAAGGTGAGGGGAGCTCCGTGCAGCGTTCTGAATGATCGGATCCCCGCAGCAGCGCTGCGGGCGATCCGATCATTCATTGAAATCGCGCACTGCCGCAGATGCCGGGATCTGTATTGATCCCGGCACCTGAGGGGTTAATGGCGGACGCCCGCAAGATCGCGGGCGTCGGCCATTGCCGGCGGGTCCCTGGCTGCGATCAGCAGCCGGGATCAGCTGTGCATGACACAGGCATCGCTCTGATGCCCGCGGTTATGCACAGGACGTAAATGTATGTCCTGGTGCGTTAGGTACCACCGCACAAGGACGTACATTTACGTCCTGCGTCCTTAAGGGGTTAATGGTTAGGCACACCACATTTTGCCCACATTTCCCCAGCATACCTGTCAAAAAGACATTCCTGTCAGGCTTATTGCCTTGAAAGGACCAATTGTTATTTATTTCTAACTATGTCTAGTCCTTTTCGCAAACATAAAGAGTTTCTATGCAGGACTTAAATGTGTGGTCTGCGCACTTTTGCGTCCTGCATAGAAATAGTTTGGACACGTTTGGTCCATTTAACTCAATGGGCTCACCAGGAAAAAGTTGTCAGCATAACTTTTTGTCGCATACTGAAAATGTGATGTGAATATGACTTTAACCTGTTTCCTGCTGTATACTCGTATTCTAAAAATAAAGTTACAAAAAGAGTGGATGGGTCCTGATCCTGCAGGATTTACTTTACTTTAATTTCATTGCTAAAACAAACAGGTTTTGTCTTTTTTTAGAAACCCTTAAATCCCCAGGCTATGACCTCAGTGCAGCAATGCCTCATATGCAATACAAGTTAGTAACATCCACAACACCTGTGCTGGTAGCCCTTTAACCCTTTAAGAATGTGGCCTAAGAGCTATCTCCTGCAGTCCAATAGACAATGAATGAAGCAGCAGGGCAGACGCTACACATGCATGCACTCTATTTCTATGGGAGTGCCGGAGATGCCTGAGTTCTGTACTCTAGTCTCTCCAGTGCTACCATAGAAAGAAATGAGAGTAGGAGTCCTGTTCCGGCGATCTCAGGGATCCCCCCATGATCAGCTGCCTATCCTGTGGATAGGGGATAAGACAGTTTTCAGTGGACAACCCCATTAATAGTCTGACAACCCCTTAGCTCCAATAAGGAAGTAGAATCCATAGATAGTATTCCAATGCCTATGGCATATGTTTATTGAAGAGTATAATAATAATAATAAAACAATAATGTGTTTCGGGGGTTAAGTCCCCCTTCTTCAGATTGTCCTAAGGACTGCATGTCCCAGCAGACCTTATATGCACTGTAAAATGACTGCCATGTACCGTATTTTTCGCCCTATAGGATGCACTGGAGTATAAGACGCACCCTATTTTTAGGTGCAAAATCTAAAAAATGAAAGATTTTGAACCCAATAGTGGTCTTCAACCTGCGGACCTCCAGATGTTGCAAAACTACAACTCCCAGCATCCCCGGACAGCCGTTGGCTGTCCGGGCATGCTGGGAGTTGTAGTTTTGCAACATCTGGAGGTCCGCAGATTGAAGACCACTGCATAGGAGGTAATACTCACGTGTCCCCGCCGCTCCGGACCCGTCACCGCTGCCATGGATGTCGCTCCATTGCTGTCGCCACGTCCCCGTCGCTCCGGAACGTCTCTGCTGCCGGCCGGGTATCCTTGCTCTCCGTCGCCGTCATCACGTCATTACGCACGACGATGCACGTACGCAACGACGTGATGACAAGGAAGGAGAGCGCCAGCCTTAACGGAGAAGACACTGAGGAGGCAGGTAAGGTCCCTCCCGGTGTCCTGTAAGCACTAACCCGGCTATTCAGTCGGGCTGTTCGGGACCGCGGCGGTCCCGAACAGCCCGGCTGCACAGCCGGGTTAGTGTCACTTTCCCTTCAGACGCGGCGGTCAGCTTTGATCGCCGTGTCTGAAGGGTTAATACAGGGCATCACCGCGATCGGTGATGTCCTGTATTAGCCGTGGGTCTCGGCTGTTGATGGCCGCAGGGACCGCCACAATAGGGGTGTATTTGCCGTTTAAAACGCACCGACTTTTTCCCCCCAGTTTTGGGGAAGAAAAAGTGCGTCTTATACGGCGAAAAATACGGTAGTTGATAGTCGGGATTACACAGGTAAAATATAAAACATCAATGCAAAGTAATACAAAAGTAACAAAAATGCACATATATACACACAAAAGGTCCTGCAAAAGAAACCTCATAAAATAAATCATAAAGATACAATATGAAATAAAACAGCTTGACCCCGTAGTAAAAATGGAAATGAGACTGAAAGACATTCATAGTATGTTTGCAAAGACATAGGGGGAGATTTATCAAAACCTGTGCAGAGGAAAAGTTTCCCATAGCAACCAATCCGATTTCTTCTTTCATGTTTAACAAGGCCTCTGCAAAATGAAAGAAGTGATCTGATTGGTTGCTATGGGCAACTGGGCACATTTTCCTTTGCATATGTCTTGATAAATCCCCCCATGGAGTAAATGCAGCCCCTTCAGACGTAATAAAAGTCGCTGTACAACTTTAGTAATAAAAAAAAAAAAAAAAAAAAAAGGGTTAATTTTCTATTAATTATAATAAATAAATTATTATGGGAATAAGATTAATAAAAGAACCTTAAAGAATTATATACATAAAATCCTTAAATCACAGAGAGCTTTCAATAAGTTTATTAAAGGGGTACTTCAGTGAAATTTTTTTTTTTTTAAATCAACTGGTGCCAGAAAGTTAAACTGATTTGTAAATTACTTCTATTAGAAAATCTTTACCCTTTCAGTACTTTTAAAGGGGTTAGCCAGGATTTTTATATATATATATATATATATATATATATATATATATATATATATATATATATATCAACTGGCTCCAGAAAGTTAAACAGATTTGTAAATTACTTCTATTAAAAAATCTTAATCCTTTCAGCACTTATGAGCTTCTGAAGTTAAGGTTGTTCTTTTCTGTCTAAGTGCTCTCTGATGACACGTGTCTCGGGAACCGCCCAGTTTAGAAGCAAATCCCCAAAGCAAACCTCTTCTAAACTGGGCGGTTCCCGAGACACGTGTCATCAGAGAGCACTTAGACAGAAAAGAACAACCTTAACTTCAGAAGCTCATAAGTACTGAAAAGATTAAGATTTTTTAATAGAAGTAATTTACAAATCTCAGTAGCAAAAATATTTACCCAAAACCTCAAGGAGAGTGTATATAATATTATTATTTATAATGAATGGAACAGAACGTGCTTCAATTAACAGTAATATTTATTATAGTATCACATCAATTGTAAAAATGAAATTAAGATGATCCCCTCACAGGGCCCTATGGGGGGATCAGACAATAAAATAAAATACACTAAAATAATTCCTGATGCCTCTAATGTTGCCTTTTTATTACATCTAACTCTGCTGGAACTTTTAATATCTCTGCTTTCAGTGAATACTGTAATCCTGATATACTTTTATACCAGAAGGACAATATTGCAACATTGTTCCATAACAACTGCCATTCATATTAATTGCCATTCATCTCTATTGAAAGACCAGTTTTGTGATTTGCTACACTCACACCCTTACAGGGAACCATTTATTGCAAGATATCTTTATATGTTATCTGCTATATGAACGCACATTAGAGGCATCAGGAATTATTTTAGTGTATTTAGTGTATTTTACGCCATTTTACCTTCATTCGGCATGCTGCAGGCTTAGAAAGTGGAGGGACAGAGAAGCTGCGCCTGCTGTAATAGGGAAAGCGATAGCTAGGTTGCTGCTAGGGGGTGTATTCAGGGTCCACTTTACTCCTAAAGCACTAGTCTAACATCTGCTTTAAGGACAGCACCCAAAAAAGCCCTTTTTAGGGCTCAAATATCAGTCCGTGTGTCTTGCAACAGCTGGAGGCAGCCTGGTTGGGAGGGAACCGCTGGTTAAAAGGGGTACTCCAGTATAAAACTTAAGTTCCTTCAAGCAACTAACTACAGTATTAAAAGGGCTATAAGTTCAGTTCGTGTGTCTTGCAACAGCTGGAGGCACCCTGATTGGGAGGGGACCGCTGGTTAAAAGGGGGTACTCCAGTGTAAAACTTAAGTTCCTTCAAGCAACTAACTACAGTATTAAAAGGGCTATAAGTTCAGTCCGTGTGTCTTGCAACAGCTGGAGGCACCCTGGTTGGGAGGGATCCGCTGGTTAAAAGGGGAACTCCGTGGGCAACCTTTTTTGCTCATTGTCACACTAGTGCAAATCACATTTGGTGTGACAGTTGTTCAAATAAAAAATAAAAAATACCTTTTTTGGGCTGTGAAATAAAACCAGTGCTGCCTAAAGGGGGGCTCTAACTATGTGCTGCCTAATATGGGGGAATCTATGTGCTGCCTAAAGGGGGGATCTAAATATGTGCTGCCTAAAGGGGGCTCTATGTGCTGCCTAAAGGGAGGCTCTAACTATGTGCTGCCTAATATGGGGGAATCTATGTGCTGCCTAAAGGGGGGCCCTAACTATGTGCTGCCTAACATGGGGGAATCTATGTGCTGCCTAAAGGGGGGATCTAACTATGTGCTGCCTAATATGGGGAAATCTATGTGCTGCCTAAAGGAGGGATCTAACTATGTGATGCCTAAAGGGGGGGTTATGTGCTACCTAAATTGGGTTAAAGCACGTTATTCCAAAGAATTTAGGAATAATAGGTGATTTATGCCCTTTATGGATTAAAACCAGACTCTGCATCAACTATGTAATTTTCCATGGGAGTTTTGCCATGGATCCCCCTCCAGCACGACACAGTCCAGGTATTAGTCCCCTTGAAACAACTTTTAAATCACTATTGTGGCCAGAAAGAGTCCCTGTGGGTTTTAAAATTCGCCTGCCCATTGAAGTCAATGGTGGTTCGCCCGATTCGCGAACATTTGCGGAAGTTCGCGTCATCACTAGTATGGAGTTATTCAGTACCATTGTGAGACACAACATCTAAAAACTCTGCATAATCATTAAAGAGTACCTGTCATCAACAAAAACTTTTAATATGTTGTTCATAATCATTAATGAAGACATATTGTAATATATCTTCATTAAAATATATTAATATTTATACCAGTTTTTTCATTTTATACTTTTGGCCACTAGGGGTCACTCTTCTATGCCTGGTCTGCAGGTAGCTTCCTATGCTTTTCATAGTAAGTGTACAGCTTTTAGGACTAATGCTGAAAGGGCTCTGGTCCTTCCACCGGAAGTTCACTACTCTCAGCTCAGGACTCACTCCCAGCCTGTGAGCTTCAAGCCTGCACATGCCTCTCATATAACAGAGGCCAGTCACCTCCCCCTCCCCCCTGCCCCTCACCACACATTATCTTATACATTGTATTATCTCACTGCACTCCCTGCTCAGTGCAGAGAGATAGGCTGCCATCCCTCCCCTGTACTTAGTCTGTATGCACACTGCAGAGCAGTGTTTCCCAACCAGGGTGCCTCCAGCCGTTGCAAAACTACAACTCCCAGCATGCCCGGACAGCTGTTGGCTGTCTGGGCATGCTGGGAGTTGTAGTTTTGCAACAGCTGGAGGTGCCCTGGTTGGGAAACACTGCTGCAGAGGGAAAGCAGCATACAGGAAGACTGGCAGAAGCAGAGTCCCAGCCAGGCTTCATATGACATCATGCCTGCCGGGACCCGCCTCCTTCCACCCCTCAGAAAGACAGTGCTCCTGAGCTAATGAAGAGGGATAAAAAAAAAGGTATTTCCACAGCATTTTAAACCTCAATAAACACAGGGATATGCATAGTTAGAGAAAAGGACAGATGGGAAGGGGGATCCGGGAAAGTTTAGATGATGACAGGTACTCTTTAAAAACAGTCTGAGTAAAGTGCAATCCCCATTTGTTAGTGTTTAAAAAGAATAAAAACTCATTAAGATCAGAAAGACCACATCTACAGATAAAAAAAGTAATTCATAAAATGTTAAACATATTTACAGTATCTAAATAAGGTGTGTGGATATACATGGCGCTCCTCAAATAATCTGATAAATAAATTAGCAAACCTCGACGCACATTTGAGCCCATGGCTGTACCGGTATACTGAGAAAAAATTTGACCGGAAAACTTGCACGTTAGTACCATTTTACAGTCTGTAGTATTACATCTCCTGGATTGTATAGTTAACCACACATTACAGTTTTCATTGGTCAGTACGCATCACGTGACCAGTGTCACCTGTCTGAAGGGGCTGTATTTACTCCATCTCTTTGTTTACAAACATACTATGAATCTCTTTCAGCCTCATTTCCATTTTTACTCCCAGGTCAAGCTGTTTAATTTCATATTGTATCTTATGATTTATTTTATGTAGCTCCTTTTGCTGGACCTTTTGTATGTATAAATGTGCATTTTTGTTAATTTTGTATTACTTTGCATTGTTGTTCTATATTTTACCTGTGTAATCCCACCTATCAACTACATGGCATCCATTCAGGGCCGTTTGGGGGCCCCAAGCAAAATTGACATGGAGGCCTCCCCTTCCCCACATGGGACATTATATGTGAGGGGCACATGACATGCCCCCCCCCATCATGTGCCCATATAATGCCACCCTGTCATGTGCCCCTCACATATAATTCCCCCCTGTCATGTGCCCCTCACTTATAATAACCCCTGTCCTGTGTCCCTCACATATAATGCCCCATGTCATGTTCTCCTCACATATAATGCCCCCTGTCCTGCCCCCTCAGGGGGCATTATACGTGAGGGGCACATGACATGGGGCGTTATATGTGAGGGGCACAGGACATTGGTTATTATAAGTGAGGGGCACATGACAGGGGGGGGGCATTATATGTTAGGGGCACATGACAGGGGGGCATTCTATGGGCACATGATGGGGCGCCCTGTCATGTGCCCCTCACATATAATGGCCCCCTGTCATGTGCCCCTCACTTATAATAACCCCTGTCCTGTGCGCCCCCCCCCCCCCCCCCGTTAATAATTCCCCTGCACCATAGCGCCCGAGCAGCTCTCACCTTTCTCACATGCTGCTCTGTTCTTGATGTGTGAGCCGCGGGGACGTGATCTCCGGGCGCCGGTGCGATGGTGTGACGTCATCGCGCTGGCCTGCCATGGATGGTGTCCCCGCGGCTCACACTGCGTGAACGGAGCAGCATCAGAGAAAGGTGAGGGAATGATGGAGCTGGACAGCTGACAGCTCCCGCTCCATCATTCTACAGGACAGGAGGGGCTTTAGTCTCTGCCTCCCATCCCGCTCCAGGCTCTCGCGCTGCTGGCCCGGCCGGCCGACAGGGCGAGCTGCCAAACCGGGATGGGGGCAGGAGGACGGCCCGGCAGGACAAGCACCGGTTCTGCTCGGGGCCCCGGGTCAGCTCGGGGCCCCAAGCAATTGCTTGGTTTGCCTGTCCTGTAGCAACGGGCCTGCATCCATTTTACTGTGCCTATAAGGGACATGCAGTCCTTATGTCAATTTGAAGAAGGGGGACTAAACTCCAGAAACGCTTTATTGTTTTATCATTATACTCTTCAATAAACATATGCCATAGGCATTGGACTACATCTATGGATTCACCTTTCTTATTGGAGCGAAGCAGTGCCTGATATAGAGGCTTTTTACTTTATTGGTGCAGAAGTCAAAGGCACTGACATTATCAGAGCAGCATTACACAGCTTGGTAAGCATGATATTACCTGGCTCTGTACACAGCGAGTGGGCGCATGAGCAGAATGTTATGACTGGCTCTATTCAGGACAACCACCGTGTGTGAAGTGGCTCATACTAGGCTAGGCAGTCAAACTGTCTCAGTACAAAGTGAGTGAGAATTATTTCTTATGTATTCAATGGCTGTGCTCTCTGTCTAATGTTCCTCTCAAACCCTGTCTAGAAAGCTATATTTATACCAGCTGTTGTCTACATGGGGAGAAAATTAAGGTTCCCTTCATATGGTGTCCTTGGACCCCCCGAGATCTAACACTTAGATCGGATATATCTCTGTTTTACATTTTGGACTGATGATAGTATACTATTTTTCTTTTTTGCAGGCAATAGGTCTAAGAAGTCAAGACACAGTGATTGTTATTCTTTTCAACGGCCTTTTCCTAATGATTCTAATAAAGACATCTGTGCAATTTGCTTATTGCTAAAGGAAGAAAACACCTTTTAGATGCCAATTTTTTTTTCATGTTCCCATTTCCCAATTTATTTAAATAATTGGTCAAGTGTAACCACATAAGAAGCATAACTTTTCTGTGGGTACTTGTAACAATTTCTTCTTTATCATCCAGTTCCTCTGACTCCTTAAAGGGGTACGCCACTGGAAAAAAAAATTTTTTAAATCAGCTGGTGCCAGAAAGTTATTCAGATATTTTACCCCTTAACCTCTTAAGGACCAAGCTTTTTTCTGTTTTTGCACTTTTGTTTTTTCCTCCTTACCTTTTAAAAATCATAACCCTTTCGATTTTGCACCTAAAAGTCCATATGATGGCTTATTTTTTTGCGCCACCAATTCTACTTTGTAATGACAGTCATTTTACCCAAAACTCTACGGTGAATTGGAAAAAAAAATCATTGTGCGACAAAATTGAAGAAAAAACACCATTTTGTAAATTTTGGGGGCTTCTGTTTCTACACCATGAATTTTTCGGTAAAAAGGACACCTTCTCTTTATTCTGTAGGTGCATATGGTTAAAATGATACCCTACTTATATAGGTTTTCTTTTGTCGTACTTTTGGAAAAAATGATGACTGCATGCACAAAAATGTATACATTTAAAATTGTCATCTTCTGACCCCTATAATTTTTTTTTTCTGCGTACGGGGTGGTACAAGGGCTAATTTTTTGCACAGTGATATGAAGTTTTAATCAGCACCATTTTTGTTTTGATCAGACTTTTTGATCGCTTTCTATTCCTTTTTTCATGGTAAAAAAAGTGACCAAAAATACATTATTTTGGACTTTGGAATTTTTTTGCGCGTACGCCATTGACCGTGCGGTTTAATGTATGATATATTTTTATAGTTTCGACATTTACGCACACGGCGATACCACATATGTTTATTTTTATTATGTTTATATTTTTTATGTGGAATTTGGGAAAAGGGGGTGATTTAAACTTTTAATAAGGAAGGGGTTAATGTGTATGTTTTTAAGCTTTTTTTTTTACTTTTTTTTTTACATTTTAGTCCCCTTAGGGGACTTTTAGGAGGAATCATTTGATTCCTCATACAGATCAATGTTGTTTCATAAAACCACATTGATTTGTGTGCTCTGAGCTCGATTGATAAAGCCTGGTCCTGCTAGACTTTATCATTCAGAGCACAGGAGCCGCCGTGGAAGGAGAGGTAAGCCCTCAGGCTACCTCCACAGTGGGCGATCCACCCCACTGGACCACCAGGGATGGGATACAGGCACCTTTAGATACCACTGTCCGCTTTGACAGCGGTGATCTATAGGGTTAATGGCAGCCACGGTGATCGCCGGTGTGGCCGGTATGACGCAGGCTTGAGTCAGGGGCCCGCATCATACCCCGTTAACAGCACATGGACATTAACAGGTTAATGACCACAGACGTATATGTACGTCCGTGGCCGACTCCCGATCTGTGAAGCTTCGTATCTGTGGGGTCCCGATTGCTATAAGCAACTGGGACTCACAGCTAATACCGGACATCACTGATCGGGCTGATGTCCGGTATTAACCCTTTAGACACCGCGATCAAAGTTGATTGGGGCATCTAAAATGAGAGCATATCCTGCCGGTTAGCTCAGCGGAGTTGTTCGGGACCGTCCCAGTGAAATCGCGGCACCCCGAACAGCTGAGAGAACAGCAGAGGCTCCCTACCTGGCTCCACGCTGTCTGATCTGTGTTTGATTGCTCCAAGCCTGAGATCCAGGTTTGAGCAATCAAGCACAGATAACACTGATCAATGCTATGCTATGACATAGTATTGAACAGTGCTGGCAATCAGGGTGATGCATGTTATAGCCCCTATGGGGGCTATAACATTGCAAAAGAAGAGTTAATAAATGTGATTTAACCCCTTCCCTAATGAAAGTCTGAATCACCCCCCCTTTTCCCATTTAAAAAAGAAAATAGTGTAAATATATACTCGAGTATAAGCCGAGTTTTTCAGCACGATTTTTCGTGCTGAAAACACCCCCCTCGGCTTATACTCGAGTGAACTCTCCACCTGCAGTGGTCTTCAACCTGCGGACCTCCAGAGGTTTCAAAACTACAACTCCCAGCAAGCCCGGGCAGCCATCAGCTGTCCGGGCTTGCTGGGAGTTGTAGTTTTGAAACCTCTGGAGGTCCGCAGGTTTAAGACCACTGCGGCCTTCGACATCATCCAGCCCCCTCTCACCCCCTTTAGTTCTGTACAGTACTCGCCTCCGCTCGGCGCTGGTCCGGTGCTGCAGGACTGTCCGGTGAGGAGGTCGTCCGGTGGGATAGTGGTTCCGGGCTGCTATCTTCACCGGGGAGGCCTCTTCTAAGCGCTTCGGGCCCGGCCCCAGAATAGTCACGTTGCCTTGACGACGACGCAGAGGTACGTTCATTACCAACGTCCTTCTGCGTCATCGTCAAGGCAACGCCTCTATTCTGGGCCCGAAGCGCAGAGAAGAGGCCCCCCGGTGAAGATAGCAGCCCGGAACCACTATCCCACCGGACGACCTCCTCACCGGACAGTCCTGTAGCACCGGACCAGTGCCGAGCGGAGGTGAGTACTGTACAGAACTAAAGGGGGTAAGAGGGGGCTGGATGATGTCGAAGGCCGCAGTGGTCTTCAACCTGCGGTCCTCCAGAGGTTTCAAAACTACAACTCCCAGCAAGCCCGGACAGCCGATGGCTGCCCGGGCTTGCTGGGAGTTGTAACTTTGAAACCTCTGGAGGTCCGCAGGTTGAAGACCACTGAGGGCGGATAGTTCACAAGAGGATGATGACAAGAGGATGATGACAAGGGGATGATGAAGGCGGGGGTGTGGGATGATGACAAGGGGATGATGACAAGGGGATGATGAAGGGGGGGGTGTGGGATGATGACAAGGGGATGATGAAGGAGGGTGGGGATGATGACAAGGGGATGATGAAGGGGGTGGGGATGATGACAAGGGGATGATGAAGGGGAGTGGGGATAATGACAAGGGGATGATGAAGGGGGGTGGGGATGATGACAAGGGGATGATGAAGGGGGGATGATGACAGGCAGTGATGATGATGAGGGTCTGGATGATGACAGGGGGGGGGGATGATGTATTTCCCATCCTAGGCTTATACTCGAGTCAATAACTTTTCCTGGGATTTTGGGGTGAAATTAGAGGCCTCAGCTTATATTCGGATCGGCTTATACTCGAGTATATACGGTAATTAAATAAATAATATTTGGTGATATGTAGTATTGCCGCATGCATAAATGTCCGAACTATAAAAATATATTATTAATTAAACCACATGGTCAGTGGCGTATACGCAAAAAAATTCCAGAGTCCAAAATAGCGTATTTTTGGTCACTTTTTATACCATACAAATTTTTATAAAAAGCGATGAAAAAATCAGATCAAAACAAAAATGGTACCTATAAAAACTTCAGATCATGGTGCAAAAAAGGAGCCCTCATACTGCCCCATAAACAGAAAAATAAAAAAAAGTTATAAGGGTCTGAAGAGGACATTTTTAAACTTATTAATTTTCATGCATGTAGTTTTTACTTTTTCCAGAAGTAAGACAAAATCAAACCTATATAAGTAGGGTGTCATTTTAATCATATGGACCTACAGAAAAGATAAGGTGTCATGTTTACCGAAAAATGTACTGCGTAGAATCGAAAGCCACCAAAAGTTACAAAATTACGTTTTTTCTTAAATTTTGTCGCACAATGTCATTACAAAGTAGAATTGGTGGTGCAAACAAAAAGCCATCATATGGATTGTTAGATGCAAAATTGAAAGGGTTATGATTTTTAAAAGGTAAGGAGGAAAAAACGAAAGTGCAAAAATGGAAAAACGCTTGGTCCATTCTATTTAAACATCTTAATCCTTCAAGTACTTATCAGCTGCTAAATGCTGCACAGGAAGTTCTTTTCCTTTTGAATTTCCTGTCTGTCTGACCACAGTGCTCTCTGTTGACACCTGTGCATTTTAGGGACTGTCCAGAGAAGGATGGGTTTGCTATGGGGATTTGTTCCTGCTCTGAACAGTTCCTAAAATTGTCAGAGGTGTCAGTAGAGAGCACTGTGGTCAGACAGAAAGGAAGTTCAAAAAGAAAAGAACTTCCTGTGGAGCATTTAGCAGCTGATAAGTACTGGAAGGATTAAGATTTTAAAATAGAAGTAATTTACAAATCTGTTTAACTTTCTGGCACCAGTTGATAAAATAAATAAAATAAAAGATTCCATTGCAGTACCCCTTTTAATGTGGGTTCCCATACAGGAGTCCCAGATAACTTTTATTTGTTCCACAAAGTGAACATATCAAAGCTTATTAAAGCGGTGAAACAGTGTTTGGAATCTGACAAAGACATTTCATCTAAGCACTATTTTTCTCAATCCGGCAAGAAGACTTTTCCAGGCCATCCGCTTCTCATCTCCTTCCTCCAATTAGACTAGAACAAGGCTAAAAATGCATATTCTTCTTCTCAGGTTTGCAAATAAACATCGGCAGCCCTCCTATGTGCTAGGTCTTTATGTGTTTAGCTACAAGAGAACTAAAAGAGTATATTCACAAAATGTATTTAATTAAATAAGCATTGAAGTTCTTGTGTACAGAAGTCTGGCCTTTACTAATGCTATTGGAAGATCATTATGGATAAAAGAATGGGCTATGAGATTTGCCCTCTAAGCATAACTTTTGTTCCCTGACAATTCAACCTGAGAGTTTTTGCAGTCCTATTCTAAAAAAAAAAATCTTAATGAAGAGAAAAGGTTCAATCTTTCCTTCTACTTCTGAAAGAATAGATTTTTTTCTCCATGAGGAGGTAATTTTAGGGGAGACAGGAGAAGAGGGTTAAGAAGAAAGTATGCTTCCTTCTCCTTTAAAGAAAGTGTCCTCCCAATAAAATTTTACCAATGACACGGTTGGAGAACCCACCAGTGGGTGTAATATTGAACAAATTTGTTCAAGTTTTGTCAATCACTACTTTCGATTAATGGGTACTCCCGGTAGTAAACAAAATATATGCATTGGAGTTTCTAGGAAACCTAAGAGACAAGTTTCTGCTAAACTCTTTCACTTATCCCCATCTTTTTTCATTAGTCAAGGAACTTACCAGGAAAAGCACTCTGGAATTTGTTCCCACACACAAAGATATCAAGACGTCTACTGGAATATTTATTGTACCCAAACCAAGCAACAAATTGAGGTTGACTATAGACCTCACACACTATTGACCTGACAGATGCCTACCTTCATGTTTTAACACTTTTAGCTCACCCAGATCGCACCAAACTCCCCCTAAGGGTCTGGATGATAAATTAAACCTGTTCAGGCAAAAAAGGTTGTCTAAAGAAGTCTTCTCTAACATCTCCAACTCTATAAAATCCTATATAAAGAGGACTTATGCCAGAATTTAGATAATTTTTTGTTTAGTAGTGTCTTTATCAAATGTCTCTTTACAGAAAGTCTTTCACTTTTTTTGGTAAGACGTAAAGAAGGGACTTAACCTTTACATGGTGAGGATCCAATTCTCAGGAATACATTTTGAACGTAATGGAACATTTGATAAATATGCTATTATTGCAAGACTTTTTTTTTAAAGATGTCAATAACATTAGATCATGTGTTCACCAACCAGTTTCTTCCTGGGACACATAGTGTTGAAACATCTTATCAAGCGATGAGCAAATTTTTGAAAAATTTGATTCAGCCAATTCACAGGATTTTCCCCCCAAATTTGGTTTGGTCCGAATTTATTTGCATCAAATCGCTATTAAAAACAGCTATTTCTGGCCTATAGAGAGCCTCAATAGGGGTGTGGAACACTTTGCCATGCTATAACATGCATAGGGTGTGTGCTGGGTTAGTGAAATAATACTGTTATTCAGTATGACATGCTGATCAAAGGCAATGCTATTAAAATTTCTGTCACAGAGTGGCACAATGACAGAGCCTGGAGGTGGCATCAGTATGAGGAGACCATATAGTGGCTGAATGACACAGTGTGGAAGTGACGGCAGCATGAGGAGAACATATAGTGGCTGAATGACACAGCGTGGAGGTGGCGCCAGCATGAGGAGAACATATAGTGGCTGAATGACACAGCGTGGAGGTGGTGGCAGCATAAGGAGACCATATAGTGACTGAATGACACATCCTGGAGTTGGCGGAAGAATCAGGAGACATTTAGTCTCAATAGGGGTGTAGAACACTTTGTCTTGTCCTAACACGCATAGGGAGTATGCTGTGTTAGGGAAATAATACTGTTATTCAGTATGATATGCAGATTACAGGCATCGCTATTAGAATCACTGCCGCAGAGCGTCTGGATGTGGCAGCAGGGCGACCACATGGCATCAAAATTGTACAGAATAAAGACTTTTTTAAATGTAATTTTTATTTAACTTAACTTGAATTTATTTAAATTTTTTGAGTACCCATTCTGGTGAGCATCAAGCTCGCGGTCCTCCGCCAGGTGAGAAACCACCTGTCTCTCAGCGCTCCCCTGACTGTGAAAGTGCGAATGTTTCATTTAATCAGTTTTGGTTCATTGTTATCACTCCAACCTGTTTCATTGGATTCTTGTGGTAATGCCACAGATAATATATGACGTTGATGACCATACGGCCTCACAATAGAAAAGATTAAAGATGTTTTGTAAAATTTAAATTGAAGATTTTAGATACATGAAAATGTTAAAAGTTTAATCTACGGTGCCAACAGCATAAAGAGACCATATGGTGGCACAATGACACAGCCTGGAGGTGGCAGCAGCATGAGAAGACCCTAGGGCCTTACAATTCCAAAGATTAAAAGATACATTTTCAAATTTGAACATTTATGGTAGCTAGTGCCACCATAAAATTTTTTAGGTAATGTCCCAGCAGCATGATGAGACCATAGGGCCTCACAATTCCTAAGAATAAAAGATACATTTTCAAATTTTGAGTTTTTATGGTAGCTAGTGCTACTGTGCTACCATAAAAAAATTCTTAGGTAATGTCCCAGAACCATGAAGAGACCACATGGCATCAAAATGACATATCCAATCTGGAAGAAAATTCACAATGAACACATATGTACGCTTTAAAATAGCTTTTAGCAAATTCTTAATAATTCGTACAAACTTGTTGGATGTTCCACTTTTTTCAATTGCATTCGTTACAAAATAGTACTTCACCCCAAGTGCTCATTAAAGAACGTCCGACATTTCCTGATCCAGCTGCCGATCTATCTTTGCCCTAGCACGGGCATAGCGGAGTGGATCCTCCTTCCTCTCACGAAGGGGAAAAGCAGGTGAGTGTGTAGGCCGGACACTTCTGACATTTCGGAGGACACGCCCCCTTTCTCAAGTGACCCTATCGTGCACCCATCACCTATTACATAGTAATCATCTCTCACAAGAACTCATTTCTGGAATGAGAAATTTAAAAACACATATATGTTCAAATCATTAGAGTAACATTTAATCAGATGTTAACAACCCTTTTATTGGAATTTTAGTACCTTTAAGAGGATAGCAGATGGCATCAGTCTTAATAATGCTGTTACAGTTTTGGCAATTCAAGCACGGAAAGGTACCTTTTTTTTTTGTACCTAAGAATGATTGTTTTGCTTTTCGTTTTTCTTTCATGTCTGCACGGACTAGATAATTTGCCAACAATTTCGCTTTTTTATATATAAATCTAGGTAATTTTTCAAACATTTTTCCATATTTGGGGTCGGCACGTAACAGTCCCCAATATTTGTTCACTGTCTTTTTAATTGATTGTGCATGGCAGTCATACATGAAAGAAAAATTCTTATCTTCATTTCCCTTTTTATTTTTATCCTTCCTCTGTCTTAAATTAACTCTTGGTATTTTTTGCACCTCCTCTCCTACTTTTCTTATTACTTTTTCATCATATCCTCGTTCAACAAATTTTTTTATCAACATTTCTTTATTTTTTTACATAATCTTCATCGTTACTACATATTCGTCTCGCTCTTATAAACTGACCTCTCGGTATTTCATTAAATGTTTGTGGTGCATGTTGATTTTGTCTAAGGAGAACATTATTTCTATTTGCTTGTTTTTTAAAAAGTGTAGACTCCAATTTCGTACCATTTTTAGATATTTCTACATCTAAATAGTGAATCTGCTGGTGATGTACTTCCATAGTAAACTCGATAAGCGGATGACAACTATTCAGCAATTGCACATACTCTCTCAGCTGTTCAACCGAACCTGCCCATAACAAAAATACGTCATCCATGTATGGAGTCCACTTGAGGACATGTTCACTTAAAGCAAAAGAATAAACAAATGCTTCCTCAAACTTAGACATAAAAATATTTGCTATACTTGGTGCGACAGGGGACCCCATCGAGGTACCCTGTATCTGCAAATAAAATTCTTCCACAAATCAAAAAAAATTTTTTTGTAAAATAATCTCCAGCAGATTCACTATGAAGGCAATTTTAGAGTTGCAGAGTGTGGGATCTTTAATTAATTCTTCCCTAACTGCGGCTATCCCTTTGTGTGTGGGAATATTTGTATAAAGACTCTTAATGTCTAATGTGCACAACAGTGCTTTTTCCGTAATTTCAAAATTTTCAATTTGATCTAAAAAATCATTAGTATCCCTTAAGCAATTTTTCAGTTTTTTAACAATCCTCTGCAAATAATTATCAACATATACTGCCAAAGGATGAAGGATGGAGTCGACCACCGAGACTATGGGACGTCCCGGGGGTCTCTCTCCATCCTTATAAACCTCAGGAAGTAGGTATAAAATAGGGATTCTAGGGTGGTTGTTAATTAAGGCTTTCTGAGTCAGAGTGTCAATCACTCCATTATTTACTGCTTCTTCTAATAAGATATGAATATCCTTTTTGAAGATCTCTGTAGGATCACCTTTTAATTTCTTATACACATTTTCATCACTTAATTGTTTTTCTGCCTCCTGTGTATATAATTATTTTCCCCATAGAACTGTTGCTCCCCCTTTATCCGCCTTCTTAACGACCACTCTATTTTCCTTCACTAGTTCAGTTAACGCACATTTCTCATCAAAACTAAGGTTATTAACTTTTTTATTTTTACATTTATCCCATTGTTCACACACGTCGTTCAAAACCACCCTCTGGAAACTTTCCAGAAGATGGCTGTGAACACTAGGATCAAATAAACTCGGTTTTCTCAATTTATCTGGGATATCTGTCAGATTGCATTGACCGACATTCTGTTTGGCTCTACTCGCATCATAGAAAAACATTTTTAAACGCAAGGACCTGCAAAATTTGAAAAATTCCACTTTAAAGTCAAATTTGTCCATTTCAAATGTAGGGACGAATCCTAACCCTTTATTAATAACTTTTTGTTGACTCTCAGTCATTTCAATAGGTAATATATTTATCAAGAGCTCACCTCCTTGTTTGTATTCTTTGCGCTCCGCGTTTTTATTTCTCCTTTGTTCGTATCTTTTTTCTTTATAGGAATTTTTTCTTCTTTCTGTCTTATTCCTAAAAAATCTTTCTGACTTTTCTGCTCCTTTACAAATTTTTGTGCTAGACTTGATTCACTTGTAGTGGAAAGGCTTTCACTTGATGAGAGTCTATTCGTATATCACCCTTTGCGGCGAACACTCCTTCTTTCCTTAGCCCAGGTATAAACTCTATCAAGCTGATGTCACGGGTGTCTATTTCAAATTTACTTAATTTTTTTTGCAGGATCGATGCTTTCAACTTAGAATGGGTGCTTTGAATGGGTTGAGCCCCCAGGTATACCCCAGTGCATTCTTGGTTTACTATTTAATTATTATATGGAATCAAAATGACATAGACTGGAGGTGGCACCAGCATGAGGAGACCAAAATGTGGCAGAATGACCAAGCCTGGAGGTGGCAGCAGCAAGAGTAGACCATACAGTGACGGAATGACAGAGCCTGGATGTGGCGGCAGCCTGACCAGACCAAAGGGCCTGATAATTTAAAAGATTAACCCCTTCATGACCCAGGGTTTACCCATTTTTGCACTTTCATTTTTTCCTCCTTACCTTTAAAAAACCATAACTCTTTCAATTTTGCACCAAAAATCCATATGATGGCTTATTTTTTGCGCCACCAATTCTACTTTGTAATAAAATCAGTTATTTTACCCAAAAATCTACAGAGAAACAAAAAAATTTCATTGTGCGACAAAATTGAAGGAAAAACACAATTTTGTAAATTTTGAGGGCTTCCGTTTCTACGCAGTAAATTTTCCCGTAAAAATGACACTTTCTCTTTATTCTGTAGGTCCATACGGTTAAAATGATACCCTACTTATATAGGTTTGTTTTTATTGTACTTCTGGAAAAAATCATAACTACATGCAGGAAAATTTATACGTTTAAAATTGTCATCTTCTGACCCCTATAACTTTTTTATTTTTCTGCGTATGGGACAGTATGAGGGCTAATTTTTTGCGTCGTGATCTGAAGTTTTTAGCGGTACCATTTTTGTAATGATAGGACTTTTTGATCGCTTATTATTCATTTTTTCATGATATAAAAAGTGACCAAAAATAAGCTTTTTTGGACTTTGGAATTTTTTTGTGCGTACGCCATTGACCATACGGTTTAATTAATGATATGTTTTTATAATTCGGACATTTCCGCATGCGAAGATACCACATATGTTTATTTTTATTTACACAGTTTTTTTTTTTTAAATAGGAAAAGGGGGGTGATTAAAACTTTTATTAGGGAAGGGGTTAAATGATCTTTATTCACTTTTTTTCCCACTTTTTTTTCCAACGTTATAGGTCCCATAGGGACCTATAACACTGCACACACTGATCTTTTACATTGATCACTGGTTTCTCATAGGAAACCAGTGATCAATGATTCTGCCGCTTGACTGATCATGCCTGGATCTCAGGCACTGAGCAGTCATTCCGCGATCGGACAGCATGGAGGCAGGTAGGGATCCTCCGGCTGTCATGTAAGCTGTTCGGGATGCCGCAGTTTTGCCGCGGCGATCCCGAGCAGCTCCCTGAGCTAACCGGCATTAGTTTACTTTCACTTTAGACGCGGCATTCAACTTTGAATGCCGCGTCTAAAGGGTTAATAGCGCGCGGCACTGCCGCGCGCTATTAGACACGGGTCCTGGACGTTGCTAGGTGCCGGGCCCGACACGCTATGACGAGGGGCCACGTTGTGGCCCCATGTTATAGAATGGGAGCCGACCCATACATGTAAATCATGGGTCGGGAAGGCGTTAAAGATATTTTTAAAAATTGCATGTGGCCATGTTAACATGTTTACTTGATGAAAAACTGCCTCACCGCAGAGTAGCTGACCCCTGTTCCACTGCCTCCCGGGCAGGTAGGCTGCCAAAAAGCAGGTTGTTTACCCCGAGCATGTTTGGCTCCAGACTTCCCACTGCTGCTACCATGCTGACTCCCAACCATGCTACCATCTTGCTGGCTCAACTGTTGCCTCACAGGCAACCTGCAACCCTCTTTCCTGATGATGAAGCCCCTTCTGCAACTGGCTCTCAAGTGCAATTGGCTTCATCATCATCGAGTTGTGTCAGCACGTCACTGATGTCCTCCTCAGGTTCCTCAACCGTGTGTGCTTCAGGAGCATGAACACTCCCCACACCACCTACGACGCCACTCTCCTCATCACTACTTGCCTGCCTAGCAAAGGAAGCGGCGGATGTCTCCTCCACTTCTTGGCTGGGCTGCTGACTGTCCTCTAGTAGATCGTCCTAACTAAAAAGTGGAGCTGAACCCATAGCATAGGATACTGCTTTGGGGGTGGGAACACCATAGGACAGATGCAATTGGAGGACAGGGACTGCTCCCGGGCTATGCCAACAGATGGTTGTGTCTGAGGAACCCACCGACTGTTGACTGGGGGTGTCAGATGCCACTTCTGATGAAGTGGATGACCGAGTTAACCAGTCAATGACAGCAGATGGGTTGCTGGTCGAGACATGACTTCTAGCTGATACCAGGAGCTCAGGCCTCTCTCTGCGACTCCTGCTGCCACTCGCTCTAGTCTGCTGTGACCTCTGCCTGCGGCTGATGAATTTAGGCCTCTGCCACTCCTCTCTGCACTTCCTGGCACTTCTCTGCCTGACATACTTAGTGCGTATATGAGGGGAGTACAATACGCTCCATTACGCTTAAAACAGTATTTGTCTAGAATAGCTGCAGGTATGTACTTTCGCTGGCCTTTCACAGTAACTAGGACCTTAAGACTTTAACCAGAACAAAATGGTACAACACTTAGATGTACATATATGGTATGCACTTATGAGGGGAGGACAATGCACTCCAGTACGCTTTAAACAGTATTTGTTTACAACACCAGCAGGTGTGTACTTTTGACTGGCCTTTTACAGTAACTAGGACCTTAAGACTTTAACCAGAACAAAATAGTACACCACTTAGATGTATGTATGTGGTAAGCACTTATGAGGGGAGCACAATGCGCTCCAGTACGCTTAAAAAAGTATTTGTGTACAACACCAGCAGCACATACTAGTGCTGCAGCACACAACCGCTGGGTACTACACCCAAAATTGCACTTTCTCTCCCAATCACTCCCTCCCTATCAGTGCTTCTAGACAGGATTTGTGCTTAAGCTGATTTGCTGTTCTGTCTCTGTCCCTCTCTTTAATAGAACGCTGTGCTGACTGGGAGGTGAATCACTGCAGTAAGAATGCTTTTCTGTTCAACACACACTGCTCTCTGTCCCTCTGTGCAACAGAATGCTGATGTGACTTGGAGGTGAATCACTGCTGGAAAAAAGCTTTTCTGGCAAACACACAGCGCTGTCTGTCCCCATCTATCTCTCTGCAATGAAAGGCTGAAGTGAATGGCCGCAATATGGCTGCCGATATATAGGGCTGTGACATCACAGGGGTGATTGCCTGCATGCTGCATGTGATTCAGGGTCATCCCACCTACCCTTGTTCTCGCCTTCCCAGGATTCCTTGCCCCATGTCCTCATATGTGCATCTGCCATTTTAGATGTCCTGGAGCTTAGACCGCTCTAAATAGAGTTTAATGAAGTGATTTGCTCGATCGAATTGCGACGATATTCGCATTTCTTGCAAATTGAATTTTTCCTGAAATTCGTAACGAATTCGGATTCATCAGATTCAATTCGCTCATCCTTAATCTTATCAATCCCCTATTTTAGCAACATTAGGAAGCAGATATTAGGTAAAATCACCCCCGCGATTAGACATCTTATCCCTATCCTTTGGATAGGGGATAAGATGTCTGGGGCGGAGTACCCCTTTAATAAAGTTTTAACCAAAAGTGCCTACTTACCACAATGTCAAGCAGGAAATCATTCTCTCTACCTTTTCTTCTCAGAATCCCGATCCCTAGATCTTATTCTTGTTAGAAGTTCTTTCTAGCTATATGTGAAGCATTTCTTATCCTGGAAAAAGGTGAAGCAATTCTTTCTTCTCTTTCCTGGAGATCCCAGAAGTTTTAACGCCCATAAGACTACTCTTTCCAGGTGGATAAGATCTACAATCTCTTTTTGTTTAGGTTTAGAGCTTAAGCTTAGGAAGCTTAAGTGCCGTCCTGGTGTTGGTTTGGCTTGTGCAAGTTGTGTTCATATAGGCAAAACAAAAAGACAGTTGTCGCTGTCAAACAGGGTAGGTGAATGCAAGTGAAAAAGAGAAAACATGCTGCACTTGCCTGGGCTCTTGCCATACTGGGAAACGCCCCTTGGACATTTTAACCAAATTTGAAAAATAACAAATAGGGTTATAGCTCACTGTTGCAGAGGGCTATTTAAATAAAAAAAAGGTATACCTAGAATTGTAATGGCTAACCGTATCATGGACTTATTTACACACCTGTTTTCCTGCTGACAGGTCCACTCCAATACAGTGACGCATTGTGTTTGACAAATTTGGCCCATCTGCAGGCACTGCTGTCTATGTTTAAACCACCAATAGGTTGGCTTACTTTATGTCAACATGCTGTGCCAAAATAATTGCTTACAATGCTACATTCAAGCCACATTAAATTATAACCCCTCCCCCTCCCTCCCATTGAGTAAGGCTTAAAAGTGTCTAAAAAGTTACTAAATGCATAATAAATTATTTGTTTGTTTTGACTTGATGCCAGGCCCAAAGTTCCAGGGGGGTTATGATCCACCACCAGACATTCAATCACCATAATTCAATCACATCCTGCAGATGCCATGAGTACATAGCTACTGCAGGCAGCAGAGCACATTTACATGTCAGGGGTTGCAAGTTGCAAGCTACCTGGTGCTTCCTTCAGTACAGGTACAGGTGACCATCTACTATTGCCTCATTGCCTAATGCCTAGCCTCTTTAATCTCTGTAGCTACTGTAGTGCTCTGTTGCTGGTAGCTGCCAATCCATCTTGCTGTTGCCATCTCTGCCAGCTAGCAGCTCCTACCTGCCCCCTGTTGGTTTGGCTGTTGGATAGTTTCTGTTCCTTCCTGGAGCCACAGGAGCAACTTTTGGTATGTTCTTTACCACAGGGCCCAACAGTAGTAAATAACAGCAACTAGATTAAGGAGTTTTCCACAGGCTAGCCGCTAGGGGATAACAAGCAGATTGGTTGGAGTCGTCTGACCACTGGGACCACTGCTGGTACTGACAATGGGGACATAATTGTCTCCAGGTAAATAGTATGGACAACCCCTGCAAGGCCATAACTTCTTTCTTGTCTATAGGGCTGCCGAACATGCAGATTGCGGGCTCGGTGTGCCCCAAAGATTAGAATCCAAAACATTGCTCCATACTTCTACCTCTGTCTGTCAATTGCTTTTGCTCTGGATAGTTTCTGACATAAACAAAGGTGGCAGCAGGGAGCACTGTGTCAGTCTGGAAAGAAATACATGACTTACTTTAGGTCATACAGCTGCCCTAGTACTGAAAGGCCTATATTTTTTGGCAGCAATAACTATCTGGCACTAGTTGATTTTTATTTTTTTTATTATACCCCTTTAGGGTACATTCACACGTACAGGTTCTGCTGCATATTTTCTGCAGCTGATTTTGCTACCCATTGAAGTTAATGGGTACCAAATCAAATACACAAAATATGCAGCAAAAATGTGCAGCAGATCCTGTACGGGTGAATGTGCCCTTAGGCTGTATTCACACGTACTGTATCCTGTGCAGGATTTGAAGCTGCAGATTTTAATGTAAACTAAATGACTGAACACTGCTTCAAATCTGCAGCTTCACAATATGTGCATCAAATATGCACAGGTTACCCAATGTGGGAATAGACCCTTAATAATTAATTTGACAAGTGATGCTTGGCAGCTGCCACATGCCTGTTGTTTTATATCCCAAAGAGGCAAAATGAGGTCAAATTATGGTTTATTGCAGTGATTACCATGAAATCATAGCAAATACTGCAGCATTTTGCTGTGGTTTTGCAATATTCACGGCAATAAACTGCGATTTATCCACACCATGTGAATAGACCCAGAAAGTGAACTAGACAACAAGAAAATGGCAGGGGGTTAGGTTTTAGATGCTGCGGACAGCACAGAGCCTATGGTGCACTTAATCCTTAGCGTGCATGACAGCTTGTTGTTATTTACACAAATTGCACCACATATCACACGTGGTCGTCATATCACGACATACATGAAAAACTGTTCAACTTGTCTCTGTTTCTGAAACTTCAGTTATGCACCTATGAAATGTACATATATTTGTATATATATATATATATATATATATATATATATATATATATATTATTTTTTTTACTGTATATAGGGTTGAAAAACAAATCATGGTACAGAAGATTGCTCTGGTTTCTTGCGGAATATTTATAACTTAGCACGTCAGCGGAGAATACATACAGTGAGCCATCTGGTCCTGCTGTGATTTATTGTAAGTAACAGAGAATGTCTATTGTTTTAGCTTAATTCCTGGATGTTAAGAGACTGAAAAATTGAGCTAGATATGTGATATCCATGAAATTATTGCTCAATTCACGTTAGAATTTAAAAATGATCTAAGCAGATTAGATTTCCCTCCAAAACAAAATTCCAAATAAAAGTGAGATGATTTGGATCTGCTTTAAAATTCCGTAAACACTCCTATAAATGCTGTTTATAGCCAAAAAATGACTTTTTTTTAGTAGAGAAGTGTAATGTTTCAATGTATTTCCTATCCTTATTCACTGGAATCATGAAATGAAGCTAAAGCATTAACCACAATTGTTTTGTATTTCATGAAGGCTGCCAATTGGATCTGGCACCCTAGATAGGTTTTCAGTTTTCCCTATAGCTTCTCAGCAATTAATGAAACATTTTTACATTTTCTACCACTTTTCCAACACTTTTAGTTTATTATAAGCTGCTGAGGAGCATGAAAAAAATATCTTTGTAAAATATCTCTGTAATACCCTAAGAAGTCAATAGGGTCTGTGGCGGATTTTTCACAGCAGAAATTCCACTGCCAAAAAACTGCCAGGGTGAGCCTGCCCCCATTCAAACTCCCAGTGGAAAACACGTGTGAACAAGCCCTTGGGGTATAAAAATAAATTGTACATTTCCTGAAGCTCATTAACCCCTCAGATTGCTGGGAAGATCTGATCATCCAACATGGCTCCCCTTACCTGCTCCTGCCGTCATCCCGGGGTATTCTCTTCTGGTCTGACATAGGGCAAACCAGAGAAGAAGATCGACGATAATACTGATCAGTGCTATGCCTATGCATAACACTGTTCAGCATATGCAATCTAATGATTGCCAGCAATAGTCCCCTATGAGGACTATAAAAGTGTAAAAAAAAAAATTATAAAAAAAGTAAAAAAAAAATGAGAAAGAGCCCCTTCCCCAATAAAAATGTAAATGGCCCCTTTTTCCTATATATAACATATTTGCTATCGCCGAGTGCGTAAATGTCCGAACTATCAAAATATAATGTAAAATATCCTGTTCGGGGGAACGGTGTAAATTTAAAAAAAAGTCCAAAATTGTTGCTTTTTTGTAAAAAAAAAAAAGGGGGGGATTAAAAAGCTAAATTTAAGTAAAAGTGGTACCAATAAAAACTACAGATCATGGTGCAAAAAACTACCCCTCATACTGCCCCATATACGGAAAAATGAGAAAGTTAGGTGGTCAAAAAAGGGCAATTTAAATTTTGTTAAAAAAGTTTGAGATTTTTTTTAAAGTGGTACAATGATAGAAAAGTATCTAACCAAGGGCATAATTTTAATCGTATTGAACCACAGAATAATGAAAACATGTCATTTTTACCATAAAGTGTACTTCCATAAATTGCAAAATTGCAGTTTTCTTTTCAATTTCCCCACACAAATAATATTTTTTGGTTGTGCCGCACATTTTATGGTAAAATGAGTGATGTCAATACGAAGTACAATTTGTCACACAAAAAACAAACCCTCATATGGGTCTATGGATGGAAATATAAAAGACTTGTGATTTTTAGAAGGCGAGGGGAAAAAGAAATACAAAAATAAAATGGGCTTGGTCCTTACGGGGTTAACTCCTTAACGACGCAGGACATATATTTATGTCCTGCGCCTGCTCCCGCGATATAACAGGTCATATTGGGTTGGTCCCGGCAGCCATCAACTGCCGGGACCCATGGCTAATACCGGACATCACCAATCGCGGTGATGCCCAGTATTAACCCTTCAGATACGGCGATCAAAGTTGACTGCCACGTCTGAAGTGAAATGAAAGCATCCCGGCAGCTCAGTCACAGGGAAATCACGGCATCCCGAACAGCTTGCAGGACACCAGGAGGATCCCTACCCGCTTCCTGCGTGTCTGATCGCCGAATGACTGCTCCGTGCCTGAGATCCAGGCTGGAGCAGTCGAGCGGCGATAACACTGATCAATGCCATGTTAATGCATGGCAGTGATCAGTGTGGGAAATCAGTGCATCCAATGTTATAACCCCCTATGGGACCTATAACTGTTACGCCGAGCGCTCCGGGTCCCTGCTCCTCCCCGGAGCGCTCGCTACACTCTCCCCGCTGCAGCGCTCCGGTCAGATCCACTGACCCGGGGCGCTGCGATTCCGCTTCCAGCCGGGATGCGATTCGCGATGCGGGTAGCGCCCGCTCGCGATGCGCACCCCGGCTCCCGTACCTGACTCGCTCTCCTTCGCTCCTGTCCCGGCGCGCGCGGCCCCGCTCCCTAGGGCGCGCGCGCGCCGGGTCTTTGCGATTTAAAGGGCCACTGCGCCGCTGATTGGCGCAGTGATTCCAATTAGTGTCTTCACCTGTGCACTTCCCTATATCACCTCACTTCCCCTGCACTTCCTTGCCGGATCTTGTTGCCATCGTGCCAGTGAAAGCGTTCCTTGTGTGTTCCTAGCCTGTGTTCCAGACCTCCTGCCGTTGCCCCTGACTACGATCCTTGCTGCCTGCCCCGACCTTCTGCTACGTCCGACCTTGCTTCTGTCTACTCCCTTGTACCGCGCCTATCTTCAGCAGCCAGAGAGGTGAGCCGTTGCTAGTGGATACGACCTGGTCACTACCGCCGCAGCAAGACCATCCCGCTTTGCGGCGGGCTCTGGTGAAAACCAGTAGTGTCTTAGAACCGGTCCACTAGCACGGTCCTCGCCATCCCTCTCTGGCACAGAGGATCCACCTCCTGCCAGCCGGCATCGTGACAGTAGATCCGGCCATGGATCCCGCTGAAGTTCCTCTGCCAGTTGTCGCTGACCTTACCACGGTGGTCGCCCAGCAGTCACAACAGATAGCGCAACAAGGCCAACAGCTGTCTCAACTGACCGTTATGCTACAGCAGTTACTACCACAGCTTCAGCAGTCATCTCCTCCGCCAGCTCCTGCACCTCCTCCGCAGCGAGTGGCCGCTCCTGGTCTACGCCTATCCTTGCCGGATAAATTTGATGGGGACTCTAAGTTTTGCCGTGGCTTTCTTTCCCAATGTTCCCTGCATCTGGAGATGATGTCGGACCTGTTTCCCACTGAAAGGTCTAAGGTGGCTTTCGTAGTCAGCCTTCTGTCTGGAAAAGCCCTGTCTTGGGCCACACCGCTCTGGGACCGCAATGACCCCGTCACTGCCTCTGTACACTCCTTCTTCTCGGAAATCCGAAGTGTCTTTGAGGAACCTGCCCGAGCCTCTTCTGCTGAGACTGCCCTGTTGAACCTGGTCCAGGGTAATTCTTCCGTTGGCGAGTATGCCGTACAATTCCGTACTCTTGCTTCAGAATTATCCTGGAATAATGAGGCCCTCTGCGCGACCTTTAAAAAAGGCCTATCCAGCAACATTAAAGATGTTCTGGCCGCACGAGAAACTCCTGCTAATCTACATGAACTCATTCACCTAGCCACTCGTATTGACATGCGTTTTTCCGAAAGGCGTCAGGAGCTCCGCCAAGATATGGACTCTGTTCGCACGAGGCGTTTCTTCTCCTCGGCTCCTCTCTCCTCTGGTCCCCTGCAATCCATTCCTGTGCCTCCCGCCGTGGAGGCTATGCAGGTCGACCGGTCTCGCCTGACACCTCAAGAGAGGACACGACGCCGCATGGAGAACCTCTGCCTGTACTGTGCTAGTACCGAACACTTCCTGAGGGATTGTCCTATCCGTCCTCCCCGCCTGGAAAGACGTACGCTGACTCCGCACAAAGGTGAGACAGTCCTTGATGTCTACTCTGCTTCTCCACGTCTTACTGTGCCTGTGCGGATGTCGGCCTCTGCCTTCTCCTTCTCTACCGTGGCCTTCTTGGACTCTGGATCTGCAGGAAATTTTATTTTGGCCTCTCTCGTCAACAGGTTCAACATCCCAGTGACCAGTCTCGCCAGACCCCTTTACATCAATTGTGTAAACAATGAAAGATTGGACTGTACTATACGTTTCCGCACGGAGCCCCTTCTAATGAGCATCGGATCTCATCACGAGAGGATTAAACTTCTGGTCCTTCCCAATTGCACCTCGGAAATTCTCCTTGGACATCCCTGGCTTCAACTTCATTCCCCAACCCTGGATTGGTCCACTGGGGAGATCAAGAGTTGGGGGCCCTCTTGTTCCAAGGACTGTCTAAAACCGGTTCCCAGTAACCCTTGCCGTGACTCTGTGGTTCCCCCAGTAACCGGTCTCCCTAAGGCCTATATGGACTTCGCGGATGTTTTCTGCAAAAAACAAGCTGAGACTCTACCTCCTCACAGGCCTTATGATTGTCCTATCGACCTCCTCCCGGGCACTACTCCACCCCGGGGCAGAATTTATCCTCTCTCCGCCCCAGAGACTCTTGCCATGTCTGAATACGTCCAGGAAAATTTAAAAAAGGGCTTTATCCGTAAATCCTCCTCTCCTGCCGGAGCCGGATTTTTCTTTGTGTCCAAAAAAGATGGCTCCCTACGTCCTTGCATTGACTACCGCGGTCTTAATAAAATCACGGTTAAGAACCGCTACCCCCTACCCCTCATCTCTGAACTCTTTGATCGCCTCCAAGGTGCCCACATCTTTACTAAACTGGACTTAAGAGGTGCCTATAACCTCATCCGCATCAGAGAGGGGGATGAGTGGAAAACGGCATTTAACACCAGAGATGGACACTTTGAGTATCTGGTCATGCCCTTTGGCCTGTGCAACGCCCCTGCTGTCTTCCAAGACTTTGTTAATGAAATTTTTCGTGATCTGTTATACTCCTGTGTTGTTGTATATCTGGACGATATCCTAATTTTTTCTGCCAATCTAGAAGAACACCGCCAGCATGTCCGTATGGTTCTTCAGAGACTTCGTGACAATCAACTCTATGCCAAAATTGAGAAATGTCTGTTTGAATGCCAATCTCTTCCTTTTCTAGGATATTTGGTCTCTGGCCAGGGACTACAAATGGATCCAGACAAACTCTCTGCCGTCTTAGATTGGCCACGCCCCTCCGGACTCCGTGCTATCCAACGCTTTTTGGGGTTCGCCAATTATTACAGGCAATTTATTCCGCATTTTTCTACCGTTGTGGCCCCTATCGTGGCTTTAACCAAAAAAATGCCGATCCCAAGTCTTGGCCTCCTCAAGCGGAAGACGCCTTTAAACGACTCAAGTCTGCCTTTTCTTCGGCTCCCGTGCTCTCCAGACCTGACCCTTCCAAACCCTTCCTATTGGAGGTTGATGCCTCCTCAGTGGGAGCTGGAGCTGTTCTTCTACAAAAAAATTCTTCCGGGCATGCTGTCACTTGTGGTTTTTTTTCTAGGACCTTCTCTCCGGCGGAGAGGAACTACTCCATCGGGGATCGAGAGCTTCTAGCCATTAAATTAGCACTTGAGGAATGGAGGCATCTGCTGGAGGGATCAAGATTTCCAGTTATTATATACACCGACCACAAGAACCTCTCCTACCTCCAGTCTGCCCAACGGCCGAATCCTCGCCAGGCCCGGTGGTCTCTGTTCTTTGCCCGATTTAATTTTGAGATTCACTTTCGTCCTGCCGATAAGAACATTAGGGCCGATGCTCTCTCTCGTTCCTCGGATGCCTCAGAAGTTGAACTCTCTCCGCAACACATCATTCCACCTGACTGCCTGATCTCCACTTCTCCAGCCTCCATCAGGCAAACTCCTCCGGGGAAGACCTTTGTTTCTCCACGCCAACGCCTCGGAATCCTCAAATGGGGCCACTCCTCCCATCTCGCAGGTCATGTGGGCATCAAGAAATCTGTGCAACTCATCTCCCGCTTCTATTGGTGGCCGACTCTGGAGACGGATGTTGTGGACTTTGTGCGAGCCTGCACTATCTGTGCCCGGGATAAGACTCCTCGCCAGAAACCCGCTGGTTTTCTTCCTCCCCTGCCTGTCCCCGAACAGCCTTGGTCTCTGATTGGTATGGATTTTGTTACTGATTTACCCCCTTCCCGTGGCAACACTGTTATTTGGGTGGTCGTTGATCGATTCTCCAAAATGGCACATTTCATCCCTCTTCCTGGTCTTCCTTCAGCGCCTCAGTTGGCTAAACAATTTTTTGTACACATTTTTCGTCTTCACGGGTTGCCTACGCAGATCGTCTCGGATAGAGGCGTCCAATTTGTGTCTAAATTCTGGAGGGCTCTCTGTAAACAACTCAAGATTAAATTAAATTTTTCTTCTGCATATCATCCCCAGTCCAATGGACAAGTAGAAAGAATTAACCAGGTCTTGGGTGATTATTTGCGACATTTTGTTTCCTCCCGCCAGGATGACTGGGCAGATCTCCTTCCATGGGCCGAATTCTCGTATAACTTCAGAGTCTCTGAATCTTCCTCCAAATCCCCATTTTTCGTGGTGTACGGCCGTCACCCTCTTCCCCCCCTCCCTACCCCCTTGCCCTCTGGTCTGCCCGCTGTGGATGAAATTTCTCGTGACCTTTCCATCATATGGAGAGAGACCCAAAAATCTCTCTTACAGGCTTCATCACGCATGAAGAAGTTCGCGGATAAGAAAAGAAGAGCTCCTCCCGTTTTTTCCCCTGGAGACAAGGTATGGCTCTCCGCTAAATATGTCCGCTTCCGTGTCCCTAGCTACAAGTTGGGACCACGCTATCTTGGTCCTTTTAAAATTTTGTGTCAAATTAATCCTGTCTCTTACAAACTTCTTCTTCCTCCTTCTCTTCGTATCCCTAATGCCTTTCACGTTTCTCTTCTTAAACCACTCATCCTCAACCGTTTTTCTCCCAAATCTGTTCCTCCCACTCCTGTTTCCGGCTCCTCGGACATCTTCTCTGTCAAAGAGATCTTAGCTTCTAAAAAGGTCAGAGGGAAAACTTTTTTTTTAGTGGACTGGGAGGGTTGTGGTCCTGAAGAGAGATCCTGGGTGTTACGCCGAGCGCTCCGGGTCCCCGCTCCTCCCCGGAGCGCTCGCTTCACTCTCCCCGCTGCAGCGCTCCGGTCACATCCTCTGACCCGGGGCGCTGCGATTCCGCTGCCAGCCGGGATGCGATTCGCGATGCGGGTAGCGCCCGCTCGCGATGCGCACCCCGGCTCCCGTACCTGACTCGCTCCCCGTCTGTTCTGTCCCGGCGCGCGCGGCCCCGCTCCCTAGGGCGCGCGCGCGCCGGGTCTCTGCGATTTAAAGGGCCACTGCGCCGCTGATTGGCGCAGTGGTTCCAATTAGTGTGTTCACCTGTGCACTTCCCTATATCACCTCACTTCCCCTGCACTCCCTTGCCGGATCTTGTTGCCATTGTGCCAGTGAAAGCGTTCCTTGTGTGTTCCTAGCCTGTGTTCCAGACCTTCTGCCGTTGCCCCTGACTACGATCCTTGCTGCCTGCCCCGACCTTCTGCTACGTCCGACCTTGCTTCTGCCTACTCCCTTGTACCGCGCCTATCTTCAGCAGCCAGAGAGGTGAGCCGTTGCTAGCGGATACGACCTGGTCACTACCGCCGCAGCAAGACCATCCCGCTTTGCGGCGGGCTCTGGTGAAAACCAGTAGTGGCTTAGAACCGGTCCACTAGCACGGTCCACGCCAATCCCTCTCTGGCACAGAGGATCCACTACCTGCCAGCCGGCATCGTGACACTGGGAACCTGAGGACAACATCCTAGACAAAAGTCTGCTCCTCAGGTTCTCAGGCTCTAAGAAGAGGGGGAGACCCAAGGGGGGGGGTACTGTTACGCCGAGCGCTCCGGGTCCCTGCTCCTCCCCGGAGCGCTCGCTACACTCTCCCCGCTGCAGCGCTCCGGTCAGATCCACTGACCCGGGGCGCTGCGATTCCGCTTCCAGCCGGGATGCGATTCGCGATGCGGGTAGCGCCCGCTCGCGATGCGCACCCCGGCTCCCGTACCTGACTCGCTCTCCTTCGCTCCTGTCCCGGCGCGCGCGGCCCCGCTCCCTAGGGCGCGCGCGCGCCGGGTCTTTGCGATTTAAAGGGCCACTGCGCCGCTGATTGGCGCAGTGATTCCAATTAGTGTCTTCACCTGTGCACTTCCCTATATCACCTCACTTCCCCTGCACTTCCTTGCCGGATCTTGTTGCCATCGTGCCAGTGAAAGCGTTCCTTGTGTGTTCCTAGCCTGTGTTCCAGACCTCCTGCCGTTGCCCCTGACTACGATCCTTGCTGCCTGCCCCGACCTTCTGCTACGTCCGACCTTGCTTCTGTCTACTCCCTTGTACCGCGCCTATCTTCAGCAGCCAGAGAGGTGAGCCGTTGCTAGTGGATACGACCTGGTCACTACCGCCGCAGCAAGACCATCCCGCTTTGCGGCGGGCTCTGGTGAAAACCAGTAGTGTCTTAGAACCGGTCCACTAGCACGGTCCTCGCCATCCCTCTCTGGCACAGAGGATCCACCTCCTGCCAGCCGGCATCGTGACAATAACATTGCAAAAAAAAAAAAAAAAGTGAAAAAATGGTGTTAATAAATGTGATTTAACCCCTTTCCTAATAAAAGTTTGAATCACCCCTCTTTTCCCATAAAAACTATGTAAATAAAAATAAATATAAACATATGTGGTATCGCCACGTGCAGAAATGCCCAAACTATAAAAATATATCATTAATTAAACCGCATGGTCAATGGCGTACACGTAAAAAAAAAATTCCAAAGTCCAAAATAGCGTATTTTTGGTCACTTTTTATAACATTAAAAAATGAATAAAAAGATAAAAACTTCAGATCACAGCACAAAAAAATTAGTCCTCATACATCACCATATGTGGAAAAATAAAAAAGTTATAGGGGTCAGAAGATGACATTTTTAAACATATAAATTTTCCTGCATGTAGTAGGGTATCATTTTAATCGTATGGACCTACAGAATAAAGAGATGGTGTAATTTTTACCGAAAAATTTACTGAATTGGTGGCACAAAAAATAAGTTATAAAATGGATTTTTAGGTGGAAAATTTAAAGGATTATGATTTTTAAAAGGTAAGGAGGAAAAAAACTAAAATGCAAAAACTGAAAAACGCTTAGTCCTTAAGGGGTTAAAGATGTGACGGGGCATATTATTTTTTTTTAAAGAGGATTTTTTTTTTTTTTAAGACTTTTTTTTGTTTTGTTTTTAAGTGTGTACTTTGTCTGCAGCCTTGTATAGATAGGTAAATGGGATTTGTGGGGGGGGGGGGGGGGGGGGGAGTGCTGCACTGATTTTGTAGGAGATATTTTTACCTGGGGCACAACTACATACAGTACCCCTATTATTGGTCACTGGGAGATGGAAGAACAGGGCCAGATAGCAATGCAGTTTTATGGGTAACTTTTCTTACCAGTAACAGATCATCCACACGTGGAGGCACAGTTCTTGAACAGTTTTCAGTTTCAACACAAATAAAACAGCAAACAGGTGGTGTGGTTGGTGCAATGTTAACCCCTAAAACTCAGTAGGTGTTCTGAGCTAGTTCCTGACATGTTTAGAGTACTTGAGGTGACAACAATGACACCGGTTGGCTACCAGTGGTAACAGAAGGTCCAAACCCGAGGTCCACAAAGGTTTCAGATTGCTAAAATATCCATAACAAAATGTGATCCTCTCAGGTATTACATAGCTGACAGGTTCCCTTTCAGTAATAATCCCTTAGTGTTCCCTTTTCAGTAATAATGCACCTTAAAGGGGTACTCTGGTGGAAAACTTTTTTTTTTTTTTTTTATCAACTGGTGCCAGAAAGTTAAACATATTTTGTAAATTACTTCTAATAAAAAATATTTATCCTTCCAGTACTTATCAGCTGCTGAATACTACAGAGGAAATTATTTTCTTTTTGGAACACAGATCTCTCTGCTGACATCATGAGACAGTGCTCTCTGCTGACATCTCTGTCCATTTTAAGAACTGTCCAGAGTAGGAGAAAATCCTGATAGCAAACATATACTGCTTTGGACAGTTCCTAAAATGGACAGAGATGTCAGCAGAGAGAACTGTGCTTGTGATGTCAGCAGAGAGCACTGTGTTCCAAAAAGAAAATAATTTCCTCTGTATTATTCAGAAGCTAATAAGTACTGGAAGGATAAAGATTTTTTATTAAAAAAAAATTACAAAATATGTTTAACTTTCTGGCACCAGTTGTTTAAAAAAAAAAGTTTTCCAGCGGAGTACCCCTTTAACCCCTTAAGGACCCAGCCCTTTTCACCTTAAGTTTTGCAATTCTGACCACTGTCACTTTGAACATTAATAACTCTGGAATGCTTTTAGTTATCATTCTGATTCCGAGATTGTTTTTTCGTGACATATTCTACTTTAACATAGTAGTACATTTTTGTGGTAACTTGCATCCTTACTTGGTGAAAAATCCCCAAATTTGATGAAAAAAAATGAAAATGTTGCATTCTTCTTACTTTGAAGCTGTCACGATGCCGGCTGGCAGGAGGTGGATCCTCTGTGCCAGAGAGGGATAGCGAGGACCGTGCTAGTGGACCGGTTCTAAGACACTACAGGTTTTCACCAGAGCCCGCCGCAAAGCGGGATGGTCTTGCTGCGGTGGTAGTGACCAGGTCGTATCCACTAGCAACGGCTCACCTCTCTGGCTGCTGAAGATAGGCGAGGTACAAGGGAGTAGGCAGAAGCAAAGTCGGACGTAGCAGAAGGTCGGGGGCAGGCGGCAAGGTTCGTAGTCAGGGGAGATAGCAAAGTTCTGGTACACAGGGTATAAACACACAAAAACGCTTTCACTAGGCTCTAGGGCAACAAGATCCGGCAAGGAAGTGCAAGGGAGGAGACTAGATATAGCCAGGAAACAGATGGGAACCAATTAAGCTAATTGGGCCAGGCACCAATCATTGGTGCACTGGCCCTTTAAGTCTCAGGGAGCTGGCGCGCGCGCGCCCTAGAGAGCGGAGCCGCGCGCGCCAGCACATGACCGCAGGAGACGGGAACGGGTAAGTGACCTGGGATGCGATTCGCGAGCGGGCGCGTCCCGCTGTGCGAATCGCATCCCCAACGGCCATGACAGGGCAGCGCTCCCGGTCAGCGCTGACCGGGGAGCTGCAGGGAGAAAGGCGCCGTGAGCGCTCCGGGGAGGAGCGGGGACCCGGAGCGCTAGGCGTAACAGTACCCCCCCCCCTTAGGTCTCCCCTTCTCTTTATCGGGTAACTGCCTCCCCTGGGATGAGGACACCGGGAAAGGAAGGAGGGATTCCTCAACGGCAGGCAGAACCGCAGGAGTAGGAATGGGGAGAGAGGGCAGAGGGCGAGACCTGGCACGGGGCAGTGTGACACCAGGACGAGGGCCATGAGGGGACACAGAAGCTTGCCTGGGAGGGGGGGAGGAGCATTTCCTGTGGCAGGCAGAGTCCTTAATGACCTTAGGGGGACCGGATACAGGAGGAACCACAGAGTTACGGCAAGGGTTACTGGGAACCGGTTTTAGACAGTTCTTGGCACAAGAGGACCCCCAACTCTTGATCTCCCCAGTGGACCAATCCAGGGTTGGGGAATGAAGTTGAAGCCAGGGAAGTCCAAGGAGAATTTCCGAGGTGCAATTGGGGAGGACCAAAAGTTCAATCCTCTCGTGATGAGATCCGATGCTCATAAGAAGGGGCTCCGTGCGGAAACGTATGGTACAGTCCAACCTGGCTCCGTTGACCGCGGAGATGCGGAGTGGCTTGACAAGACGGGTCACCGGAATATGGAATTTATTCACAAAGGACTCCCGAATAAAATTCCCAGAAGCTCCAGAGTCCAGACAGGCCACGGCTGAGAGGGGAGAGCTGGCTGAAGTGGAAATCCGAACAGGTACCGTGAGACGTGGAGAAGCCGACTTGGCATCAAGAGACGCCACACCCACGAGAGCTGAGTGTGAGCGTGCGTTTCCCAGACGTGGAGGACGGATTGGGCAATCCACCAGAAAATGTTCAGTACTGGCACAGTACAAACAAAGATTCTCTTCCTTACGGCGATTCCTCTCTTCCAGGGTCAGGCGAGACCGATCCACTTGCATGGCCTCCTCGGCGGGAGGCCTAGGCGCAGATTGCAGTGGAGACTGTGGGAGAGGTGGCCAGAGATCTAAGTCTTTTTCCTGGCGGAGCTCTTGATGCCTCTCAGAAAAACGCATGTCAATGCGAGTGGCTAGATGAATGAGTTCATGCAGGCTAGCAGGAGTCTCTCGTGCGGCCAGAACATCTTTAATGTTGCTGGATAGGCCTTTTTTAAAGGTCGCGCAGAGAGCCTCATTATTCCAGGAAAGTTCAGAAGCAAGAGTACGGAATTGTATGGCGTACTCGCCAACGGAGGAATTACCCTGGACCAGGTTCAGCAGGGCAGTCTCAGCAGAAGAGGCTCGGGCAGGTTCCTCAAAGACACTTCGAATTTCCGAGAAGAAGGAGTGTACAGAGGCAGTGACGGGGTCATCACGGTCCCAGAGCGGTGTGGCCCATGACAGGGCTTTTCCAGACAGAAGGCTGACTACGAAAGCCACCTTAGACCTTTCAGTAGGAAACTGATCCGACATCATCTCCAGATGCAGGGAACATTGGGAAAGAAAGCCACGGCAAAACTTAGAGTCCCCATTAAATTTGTCCGGCAAAGACAGGCGGAGGCTAGGAGTGGCCACTCGCTGCGGAAGAGGTGCAGGAGCTGGCGGAGGAGATGGTTGCTGCTGCTGTAGCTGAGACTGAATCTGCTGTAGCTGCGACTGGAGTTGCTGAGTCATGGTGGTCAAGTACGACAGCTGGTGATCTTGTTGGGCAATCTGTCGGGCTTGCTGGGCGACCAGTGTGGGGAGGTCGGCGACAACAGGCAGAGGAACTTCAGCGGGATCCATGGCCGGATCTACTGTCACGATGCCGGCTGGCAGGAGGTGGATCCTCTGTGCCAGAGAGGGATAGCGAGGACCGTGCTAGTGGACCGGTTCTAAGACACTACAGGTTTTCACCAGAGCCCGCCGCAAAGCGGGATGGTCTTGCTGCGGTGGTAGTGACCAGGTCGTATCCACTAGCAACGGCTCACCTCTCTGGCTGCTGAAGATAGGCGAGGTACAAGGGAGTAGGCAGAAGCAAAGTCGGACGTAGCAGAAGGTCGGGGGCAGGCGGCAAGGTTCGTAGTCAGGGGAGATAGCAAAGTTCTGGTACACAGGGTATAAACACACAAAAACGCTTTCACTAGGCTCTAGGGCAACAAGATCCGGCAAGGAAGTGCAAGGGAGGAGACTAGATATAGCCAGGAAACAGATGGGAACCAATTAAGCTAATTGGGCCAGGCACCAATCATTGGTGCACTGGCCCTTTAAGTCTCAGGGAGCTGGCGCGCGCGCGCCCTAGAGAGCGGAGCCGCGCGCGCCAGCACATGACCGCAGGAGACGGGAACGGGTAAGTGACCTGGGATGCGATTCGCGAGCGGGCGCGTCCCGCTGTGCGAATCGCATCCCCAACGGCCATGACAGGGCAGCGCTCCCGGTCAGCGCTGACCGGGGAGCTGCAGGGAGAAAGGCGCCGTGAGCGCTCCGGGGAGGAGCGGGGACCCGGAGCGCTAGGCGTAACAGAAGCTCTCTGCTTGTAAGGAAAATGGATATTCAAAATACATTTTTTTTGGATTCACATAAACAACATGTCTAATTTATGTTTGCATCATAAAATCATAAAATTGATGAGTTTTTACTTTTGGAAGACACCAGAGGGCTTCAAAGTTCAGCAGCAATTTTCCAATTTTTCACAACATTTTAAAAACTCACTCTTTTTCAGGGACCAGTTCAGTTATGAAGTGGATTTGAAGGGTCTTCATATTAGAAATACCTCACAAATGACCCCATTATAAAAACTGCACCCCAAAAGTATTCAAAATGACATTCAGTGTTTTAACCCTTTAGGTGTTTCACAGGTATAGCAGCGAAGTGAAGGAGAAAATTCAAAATCTTCATTTTATACACTCGCATGTTCTTGTAGACCCAATTTATGAATTTTTGCAAGGGGTAAAAAGGAGAAAATTTTTACATGTATTTGAAACCCAATTTTTCTCGAGTAAGAACATACCTCATATGTCTATGTTAATTGTTCAGTGGGCGCAGTAGAGGGCTCAGAAGGGAAGGAGCGACAAATGGTTTTTGGGGTGGCATGTCACCTTTAGGAAGCCCCTATGGTGCCAGAACAGTAAAAAAAAACACATGGCATACCATTTTGGAAACTAGACCCCTCTGGGAACGTAACAAGGGGTAATGTGAACCTTAATACCCCACAGGTATTTCACGACTTTTGCATATGTAAAAAAAAAAAAAATTTTTTACCTAAAATGCTTGGTTTCCCAAAAATTTTATATTTTTAGAAAGGGTAATAGCAGAAAATAACTCCCAAAATTTGAAGCCCAATTTCTCCTGATTCAGAAAACACCCCATATGGGGGTGAAAAGTGCTCTGTTGGTGCACTACAGGTCTCAGAAGAGAAGAAGTCACATTTTTTAAAAAGGGTAATAGCAGAAAATACCCCCCAAAATTTGTAACACAATTTCTCCCGAGTATGGCGATACCCCATATGTGACCCTAAACTGTTGCCTTGAAATACGACAGGGCTCCAAAGTGAGAGCGCCATGCGCATTTGAGGCCTGAATTAGGGATTTGCATAGGGGTGGACATAGGGGTATTCTACGCCAGTGATTCCCAAACAGGGTGCCTCCAGCTGTTGTAACACTCCCAGCATGCCTGGACAGTCAGTGGCTGTCTGGCAATACTGGGAGTAGTTGTTTTGCAACAGCTGGAGGCTCCTTTTTGGAAACAGTGTCATACCAGACGTTTTTCAATTTTATTGGGGAGGGGGGCTGTGTAGGGGTATGTGTATATGTAGTGTTTTTTTACTCTTTATTTTATTGTGTGTTAGTGTAGTGTAGTGTTTTTAGGGTACATTCGCACTGGCAGGGGTTCATAATAGTTTCTCGCTGGCAGTTTGAGCTGCGGCAGAAAATTTGCCGCAGCTCAAACTTGCAGCCTGATACTTACTGTAAACCTCCGCCCATTTGAGTGTACCCTGTACATTCACATGGGGGGGGGGGGGGGATGGACATCCAGCTGTTGCAAAACTACAACTCCCAGCATGCACAGTCTATCAGTGCATGCTGGGAGTTGTAGTTTTGCAACAGCTGGAGGCACACTGGTTGTGATACACCGAGTTTGGTAACAAACTCAGTGTTTTGCAACCAGTGTGCCTTCAGCTGTTGCAAAACTACAACTCCCAGAATGCACTGATAGACCGTACATGCTGGGAGTTGTAGTTATGCAACAGCTGGAGGCATACTACTTTGGCTGGGGATGCTGGGGATTGTAGTTATGCAACAGCTGGAGACACACTGGTTTGCTACTTAACTCAGTGTTTCACAACCAGTGTGCCTTCAACTGTTGCAAAACGACAACTCTCAGCAGTCACCGACAGCCAACGGGCATGCTGGGAGTTGTAGTTATGCAACCAGCAGATGCACCACTACAACTCCCAGCATGCACTTTAGCTGTTTGTGCAAGCTGGGAGTTGTAGTTATACAACAGCTGAAGGTAAACTTTTCCATAGAAAAAATGTGCCTCCAGCTGTTGCAAAACTATAAGTCCCAGCATGCCCATAAGGGAATGCTGGGAGTTGTGGTGGTCTGCCTCCTGCTGTTGCATAACACCTACTGCTGTTCCCGCACACATGTCGCCGCCGCCGCCTCCGCCGCTCCTGGGGCCCCGATCCACCCGATCCACATTGACGCCGGGGATCGGGGTCCCCAGCTCCCGGGGTCTTCTTCCCGCTCACGTGCTCCGGGAAGAGGGGCGGAGCGGGTTGCGGGAGTGACACCCGCAGCAGTTGCCCTGATTGGTCGGCCGGTAAACCGGCTGACGAATCAGGGCGATCATGAGGTGGCACCAGTGCCCCCTCACCCCTGCTGGCTATGGCTGTTCGGGGCCGTCAATGGCTGTTGCAAATCTACAACTCCCAGCATGCCCAAAGTCTGTCAGGGCATGCTGGGAGTTGTAGTTTTGCAACAGCTGGAGGCACACTAATTTGTAAACACTAGCATACACACACAACAGGGACTACAACTCCCAGCTCATTCCCAGTATGAGATTTATTCCCCTGCAGTCCACACATTCCCAGCCCGTGCACCTTCTCATCCTCCCCTTCAGATAACACTTATCTTCTCTGTGAGGTCCTTCTCCTGTGCAGACCTGCGTCCTTAGAATACAGAGCAGGGGGGAGGGGAGGAGCTGTGTACTCAGCTGGATGATATGAGGGGGTGTGGCTTATTCCTCTCAAGCAGACAGAGGAAAAAAAAAGCTGTGACATCTTGTCCACAACAGACTCAGAACTGTGGACAACAGTAAAAGAAAACCCTCTGAACTACAGAACTTCCTGCCCAACAAATAGGTAAGAAAAACACACACATGCTGCCAAAACATATAACACATGTATATTGCAAAAAAAAGTAAACTTACAAAGAAGATGCCATATAGTCCAAAAAATTAACTACCAGAGTACCCCTTTAAAGTCCCCCACGTTGTAATGATGCCATTTGATAATGATGCCAACCTTAGTACTGGTTTCCCACTTTATTTTTTAATTTGTTTAATTTCCTATATTAAGGGTACGTTCACACATACAAGATCTGAGGAATATTTTTGCTGCATATTTTGTGCAGCTGATTTTGCTGTCGACTTCAAGGGGTAGCAAAATCAGCTGCACAAAACATTCAGCAAAAATATGCAGCAGATCTTGTATGTGTGAACGTACCCTTAATATAGGAAATTAAACAAATAAAAAAATAAAGTGGGAAACCAGTACTAAGGTTGGCATCATTATCAAATGGCATCATTACTACGTGGGGGACTTTAAAGGGGTACTCTGGTAGTTAATTTTTTTGACTATATGGCATCTTCTTTGTAAGTTTACTTTTTTTGCAATATACATGTGTTATATGTTTTGGCAGCATGTGTGTGTTTTTCTTACCTATTTGTTGGGCAGGAAGTTCTGTAGTTCAGAGGGTTTTCTATATAAAACTTTTACATCTGTAAATGTAATTTTTCCCTGCAAATACCCCACCCTCTGGACATTCAATAAATAAAAAAAAAAGCTTTTAATATATTCCTGGATGTGTGTACCCCTCCCCCTTGAAAAAAATTAATTAATTAATTAAGAAATAAAGAGAAAAAATATAAGCAGCCAGGATTTGTCAAAACATCCACTCACCATCTTTTGCTTTGGGCTAAATGGTACTACTATACTCTAGTATAGGGCTCAATGTTACTACTATACTCTATATAGGGCTAAATGTTACTACTACACAGAAGCCACCTACATCCAGACTAGCCCACAAATGATCATTAAATGGGTAAATCACCCACTCTAGTGGTCACTGTGATTGCGAGAATGTCCTTTCCTGTTAAAGTGGTACTTCAACATGTAGAAAAATAAATAAAATGTTGCAGAAGCATATAGCTTTGCTTACCTGTCTGTCCCAGTTCTGAAACCACCAAAAATTCATTTGCTTTCAGGGTCTTAGTCTTGTACTTCCTGGTTGAGCCGTTGCTCAGCACAACAATTCCCAAAATGCAACGAAGAAGAAAGACAGGTAGGCGGCACTCACCAATCAGGGTAAATTTATTGCAGTCTCTCTCAGGCGGGGGAGTAGCGGTGGAGGACGGGGCTTGACCGGAACAAGTTGTTTCGTGCGACTCGCGCACTTCCTCTAGCCGGAACCTCTGCTGCAGGCCCCTGTGAGTTATTGTTTGTGTTGCCTCATGCTGTGCTTCACGCTTAGTCTCGTATGTGCCGGCTTCCTCTTCTTCTGCTTTGTAATTCCCAGAATGCATTGCTTTCCCTTTAGCCCTTCATATAAGTCCTCCCAGAGCCGATTTTAGGCAAAGTGTGGCCCTGGGAATAATTAAAAGTGGGGCCCCAAATGCTTAAATATTGTACCAACAATATGGTCATATTCAGCCAATTCAGGCTGAGTAAAGGAGATGGCTTCAACAGGAACGTCGGCTCCACATGGCGCAGGACACAGACAGCATCAGGTAGGTAAAAGCAAGGGTGATTCATTTTCCCATGCAATGCATAATGCCTAATGAAGCTGCCATAGCAGTGAAACGAGTTGCATTCTGGGAAAATTATACACCCTTGCTTTTACCTACCTGATGCTTTCTGTGTCCTGCGCTATGTGGAACCAGCGTTCCCGTTGAAGCCATCTCTTTTTCTCCATTGCTTTGAGCCGAGGAGCTGCGGACACCTTACTTACACGCTCACCATTGTTGTGTAGGTTGCCACACAACTACCTCAGGTGAGTGGCTATACAGCTTTTTGTATTTTAGTTGTCTCTCATTTATTACACCAAGGAGCGCTTTTACTCTCTCTTTAGATATTTAGGTAGAGTGACTTGTGGCACAAACCACAATAAATATGTCCACTCTAAAAACACACAAAATATTTATATGCATTGTTATCAAATAATAAGAACACAGGGGTGTGGCCTGACACCCGGGACATGTATTTCTTGGCACTGGGCGGGCATGTTTTTCCTGTCTGGCTCTGCAGCCTTACGGGCGCAGGGCTAGACAGGAAGCAGGTGGTGGCTGCCAAACAGAGTTACAACCACATCTATACCTGCGTGCCGAAAATATATTAAAAAAATGTGGGAGCTCAACGTAAAAAGAGAAAACCTATACCGAGGATACTGCATTGCACATACCCATGTGCCAAGAAAGAGTACTAATAGTGTAAAAAGGGGAGGCAGTCCTGCTAGGCTAGGTCAGAGTAAAAGATATAAGGTAAAAAATTAGAAGAAAGAGAGGGAGAAAAAAGAAAACGTGTCTAAAATAGCATAAAATAATAACATTTATTTGGAAAAATGATGTGAGGTCTGCGGTAGGGCCCTTGTCGCAGACTGGTCACTAGATAAAATGGTTACAATGGTATAAAATGCTAAAAATATAAAATAGACACAGTGGTATTGCACTTCACTAATTGGACAATGAGACAATGAAAGTGGGGCAATGGGACAGTGCAAACAGTATCTGTTTAGTTATACTGTAAAGTCATATTATAGGAGCCAGGATTAATCCAGATGAAAAAGGGGACGCAGTTTCCCGAAACGCGTCTGTGTTAAGACAACCCTGCACATCATCTGAGACAATCGTTATCGCATTGCTGGTCCTCACCTACTCTCTCACCTGCTCCCTGTGCCGTCGGAGTAGAAAGGATACCTCCAGCATTGCCATACGCTGCTACGACCGCTAGGCTTCACAGCGCTGCCACACGCTGCTTTCCAGCCATCATCTCCAACCCCCAGCACCGGATCATATCACCCCTCCTACATTTCTCCCGTGCCGCCGGGACAGAGGGACGTGTATCCGGATTGCAAGCACAGCTGCACTCACCTGACTGTGCACACTGTAGCCGGTAAGAGGCACTAAGTGCCTGAACTGTATAGCGATTGTCCTCTTGCATTCAGTCCCCGTGCCGTCGGGGTAGAGGGGGCATCGCCTGTATCTCTGCACCTAAAAACGTTTATAGTGGGCCCCAATCTGGGAGGCTCCAGAGCTACCGAAAATTTGCCTTATTGGATTATCAACTTTTTTGCTATGTACTTTCATCTGGATTAATCCTGGCTCTTATAATATGACTTTACAGTATAACTAAACAGATACTGTTTGCACTGTCCCATTGCCCCACTTTCATTGTCTCATTGTCCAATTAGTGAAGTGCAATACCACTGTGTCTATTTTATATTTTTAGCATTTTATACCATTGTAACCATTTTATCTAGTGACCAGTCTGCGACAAGGGCCCTGCCGCAGACCTCACATCATTTTTCCAAATAAATGTTATCATTCTATGTTATTTTAGACACGTTTTCTTTTTTCTCTCTCTCTTTCTTCTAATTTTTGACCTTATACCTGTGTGCCCTCATCACAGAAAACAATTAATGGCCCAGAGGGTGCGGAGTGATCCGCAGCAGGTGTGGGGTAATTTGATGCATGTATTGTTTCTTTAAGGAGAGTAGGGGAACAGGGCAGGATGTCCTGCAAATTCTACGCACTCCCACACCACAGGCCTGGCCTCTATAAGTTATGTCCCACCCTCAGACTCTTGTCCCAGGTCCTAGCTGACTGAGCTCACCCAGGCCGGCATCATGCCGTGTTCACTGAGCACCCGCAGACTCTTTTCTCCTCTCTCCTCTCCCCACCATACTAGTGTACCAGATGACTGGAGGTGATATGTGACATAGTACTCACGTAAATACTACGCGTACAATGACTGGACTTCCTTCACTCACTTTACCAGCCGGTACAAAATCTTTTATATATACAGTGCCCCACTGTCCACCGATCAGACCACTGACTACTGAAGTGACATTTCTATAGTGGTGCAGATTTGTCTTTCAGAAGCAGGAGCTGTCTTACCTAGCTTTTTGAGGCTCCTGAATGGCACATCTTCTTAGTACAGCAACCACATGGCCGCCATCGAAAGAATTATTATATCATTTCTTAAGTTTGCCTGTGCATAAAGGGATCCAAGTATAGTGTAGGGACACACGGAATGGATCCGCAGCTGCAAATTCGCAGATGATGAACCCTACAGTGTGCTTTGAGCTGTGCCTGCTGGTAGCAGCAATCTGACACTACATGCAGACACACAACTATCTGCGACTCGTACTCATCGCGGCTGCTCCCCCTGCTCCCTGAGCTAGGCCAATGTGCAGTCGCGATGTGTGCAAGTAAACTGTGCATGCACGCGGCGACTGGCAGATCACGGTGTGTATGCTTGTAGCAGCGGATTGCTTCTACGAGCAGGCACAGCTGGAGGAACACTGTAGGGTCCATCATCAGCAGATCCGCAGCATAAAATATACTGTGGATCTGTTCATTATGACCCTATCCATAAGCAGATATGCTATTCAGTAGAATAGAAATTATAGGCGAGAATATCTGATATAGCTTTCTCAGGCTCCTGAAGGGAAAATCTGCTTATAGCAGATCCCTTTATGCACAGGAAAACTTCAGAAATCATAAAATAATCACTGCAATGGTGGCCATGTGGTTGCTGTACTAAGCTAATGTGCCATTCAGGAGCCTAGAAAAGCTGGTGGATAGTGTAAAAGGGGTTATTTGCATAAATGTTAGCAGGAGCGAGCAAGATTAGACACACATGTTGCAGGGAGCTGGCGGAATTGGACACACATATTGCACTAAGCAGGTGGTAATGTTTAGAAATTTATAGGAAGCAGGCCTGGGCTCAAGTCCTGCAGGAACGCATGGGAACTGAGTTCCGGCACTTTTTCCACAGCAGGAACACCGTTCCCATTAGCAGGACCAGTCCTAGAGTGGAAATCTTGGGTGAGTTCCCACACTTTTTTTTCCCAGGACTTGACCCCTGAAGCGGACGCATTGTGGGAATAACAACTACACCTGCATAACTTGTAGGTGTCTAAAGTATTATACAGTTGATGCCCTGCTGAAATGGGGTTGTGTAAATGTTACCATGAGTGGCATTTACATTTACACAGAAGATGGCAGTGAGGGAAAACGTTAGAACAATAAAATCCAGAGGGTAGCTTGGAGAATTATTTCATAGCCGACATGTTTCAGGCTCAATGGCCTTTAATCATGGCATACCTGTTTGCACATTAGTCTTCCTTCCTGTACTAACTGAAGTACTTGCTGCTCCACCCCGCCCAACAGGAAAGGAGGGGGGGGGGGGGCAATCAGGTGCACAATACACAAATACAACTTTATTGTTCTGTGTGACTAAAAACAACAAAACGTATGAAACAAATACAAATGAAAAGAGGAAAAAAGAGACATTCCTCTATAATGTAATATTAGGTCAGTCCTATTACTAAGACCATTTAGCTGTATGCTGTTTAAAAGATATATCCACATTGTCTCCTTAGTCCGGAGATATTGCACAAGGTCACCACCACTTTTGGATGGTGTCACCCTCTCGATTCCAGAAAACTTTACAGAAGAAACGTTTCATTGATGATAAATAAAAACCTTTTTTTAGAGACATTAAACATGCTGCGGGTGAGAGGTGCGAATATGCGACATTCGCGAATATAGGACTAATATTCGAATATGGGCAATGCCGCTCATCACTAATGAGAGGGCCAGCAGCATGTCTGACATGTTCTTGTATTCGCTTTTCAAGTTTCCTTTTGATACTTCCTATATAATTCATACGACATTCAGTACAGGTGATTTTGTAAACTACATATTCACTATTGCAATTAATAAAGGATTTCACAAGATGTTTGGTGTTGTCTATTGTACCTTCAATGCTCAAACACTTCTCAGCAAATTTGCAGACAATGCACCTCGACTCTGAACATTTGGAGAAACCCTTGGTAGATAACCAAGATTCATTTGCTTTGCATCACTAATTAAACTGGGTGACATCATAGATGATAAAGTAGGTGTCCTACAACTAGAAAAACAAACCCCTCCTTGTAGCACTGGACCTAGATCCGAATCGTAAGACAGCATAGTGACGTTTTATAATGTTTATAATGTTTCTAATCTGGTTGAATTCTCAACTATAAGTAGTTACAAATGTCATAGCCATATCCAGCTTATACAAATTTTTTACCTTATCAAGAAATATTTGAGCGGTCCATAGGATCAACACGTCCCTGGGCGTGATTCAATGTCCACTGTGGAAAACCTCTTAATTTGAGTCTGTTGCATACGTTATCTGCTTCCCCCAGGTACACATCATTGTTGGAACTGTTCCATTTAATATGTATAAGTTCCCCCACAGGTATGCTTTCAATAGTATATCTGGGATGGCAGGAATCGGTCCTTAACGTGGTGTTGCCCGAGATCGGTTTAGGGTAAGGAACAATTTCTACTGTGTCACCCTTCGCTGTTGGAACATCTAAAAATGGAACAGAGCTGTTTTGCCAAGAATAAGTACATTTTAATTTGCAGGAATTATTGTTAATATATTCCATAAATTTGATCGCATTACCCTCATCCGAGGCAACAACCACGTCATCTATATACCTGTTGAACCACGCTATACAATCGCAAAAAGGATTGCTATCACAAAAAATTTGTCACTCCTCCCACCAGAGAACGAACAAGTTCACTAGGGCTGGGCAGGATTTAGCCCCCATAGACGCTCCAGTCTTTTGAAGATAGAAAACATCATTAAACATAAAATAGTTTTGTTTTAACACATATGTTAACACATCCAGTATGTAATTCTTAAATTCACAAATGTAATTAGTTTACGTGTCCATGTATGTTTTGCCCTGATCGCTAAGTGGTGGGGGATGGAGGAGTATAAGGATTCAATATCGCACGTAAGCCTCGAAAAAGAATCGCACCATGTGAACTTGCGCATAATATTTAACAAGTGTTAACTGGAATCCTTTATATGACTAGGACATTTATTAACCAAAGGCTGAAGGACAGAATCAACCCATTCTTTTCATTTAAAGAACCAATCCCCGCCACAATAGGCCATACCGGTGGCGGGAATCGGTTATTATGTATTTTTGGCAGCGTATGAAAAATGGGAACCACAGGTTGTTCTACATATATGTATATTCCATCTCCTGTTTGGAGATGATGGACAATCATACACCTTCTGTAAGCAGATCCTTAAGTTTCTCTTGGAAACTATACGTAAGACAGCATGTCTTCCCTCAACTTTATATATAAACCGGTATTAATGCGTACCACCGAACCGCCTTTGTTGGTGGCTCGAATAGTCAAATCTCTATTTCTTCCTAAAGAATCCAGTGGCTCCCTTTCTTTTTTAGTTAAATTATCCCTTCTATTTTTTGTTTGATTCTTGAGGGCAATCAGATCTTTCATAATCAGATCCTGAAATCGATCTAAAATGAAAGGTCTGCTATGTATGGGGTAAAAGTTTTGATTTGATGTTGTAAATGTGCTGAATTTATTGACAATGGTGGTTGTCTCACTACTTTTTATTTCTAAGATGTTTAAATCACAAAAAGCTATTTGTTCATTATATGAAGTGAGTAACACATCCCCTTATTCAAAGCCATATTCACATCAGAAACATCCACCCCTTCTGTTGGTTGCAAAATCTCTGGATCAACAGAGAAAAAATGCTTTTTCACTGTCATTAACCGGACAAATTTGTTCACATCCAATATAGCCTTGCATACATCAAAATGATTGGTGGGAGAAAATCCTAGTCCCTTAGATAAAATCCATTCTTCTGACTCGATTCCTGCCATCCCAGATATTCTATTGAAAGCATACCTGTGGGGAAACATATACATATTAAACGGAACAGTTCCAACAATGATGTGTACCTGGGGGAAGCAGTTAACCAATGCAACAGACTCAAGTTAAGAAGTTTTCCACAGTGGACATTGAATCAAGCCCAGAGACGTATTGATCCTATAGACCGCTCAAAAACTTCTTGATAAGGTAAAAAATGAGTATAAGCTGGATACGGCTATGACATTTGTAACTACTTATAGTATACATCCACCACAGTAGTGAACCTATATTGTGGTCCACAAATGCAGGACCTCCACCCCAGCTTAAGTGCACAACTGCACTTGGGGTTGAGGATCATCTGCCATTTTAGACCACGTCGATGTAGTTGTTTAATGTTTAAATTTCATGCATCCACACGTTTATCAGGTGTTAGGATGCTATTGTGGTACTTGTGACCGTCTGCAGCCATCCTCCATTGTATGCATATTATGCTGGGGATCGCCCATAGCAACGGACCACAAGTGCAGGAACTCCACCCCAGCGTAGGTGCACAACTGCACCTGGGGTTGAGTATCTCTTGCCATTTCAGACCACGCTAATGTAAGCTGTTTAATGTCAAAAGTTTATACTAATGCACCCCTTTCATCATACTGGGTAGCATTATGGTTTCACCTGTGAGGCGGCACTATATTATCCAACCAGGGTGGGGCTCCTCCCATTGTATGTGTGCGTAGTCACACTGGAGTTAACCTGGGAGCAGTCTACAAGTCGGACCTAATACTGCTGTAATTTGGTTCCTGGTTTTGCGTATCATGCACAGGTAGGTTAGTGGTAGGTCCCGCACCATTTGAGAAACCTTGGCGTTGGTGTGCGGGCTCAGGTATGTCCTTCATATAAGGATATACTGGCGAATGTCTCAATTTTACATCAGTTTTGAGATTTAGTTAATGTCATTGTATACATCCACCACAGTAGTGAACCTATATTGTGGTCCACAGATGCAGGACCTCCACCCCAGCTTAAGTGCACAACTGCACTTGGGGTTGAGGATCATATGCTATCTTAGACCACATCGATGTAGTTGTTTAATACTTATAGTTGCAGATTCAACCAGATTAGAAACATTATAAACATTATAAAACGTCACTATGCTGTCTTACGATTCGGATCTACGTCCAGTGCTATAAGGAGGGGACACCTACTTTATCATCTATGATGTCACCCAGTTTAGTTGGTGATGCAAAGCAAATTAATCTTGGTTATCTACCAAGGGTTTCTACAAATGCTCAGAGTCGAGGTGCATTGTCTGCAAATTTGTTGAGAAGTGTTTGAGCATTGAAGGTACAATAGACAACACCAAACATCTTGTGAAATCCTTTATTAATTGCAATAGTGAATATGTAGTGTACAAAATCACCTGTAATGAATGTCGTATGAATTATATAGGAAGTATCAAAATGAAACTTAAAAAGTGAATACAAGAACATGTCAGACATGCTGATGGTCCTCTCACCTGTCTAATGTCTCTAAAAAATTTTTTTTATTTATCACCAAGGAAATGTTTCTTCTTAAAGTTTTCAGGAATCGAGAGGGTGACACCATCCAAAAGTGATGGTAACCTTGTGCAATATCTCCGGACTAAGGAGACAATGTGGATATATCTTTTAAACAACATACAGCCAAATCGTCTTAATAATAGGACTGACCTAATATTACATTATACAAGAATGTCTCTTTTTTTTCCTCCCTTTTCATTTGTATTTGTTTCATATGTTTTGTTGTTTTTAGTCACACAGAACAATAAAGTTGTATTTGTGTATTGTGCACCTGAGTGCCCCCCCCTCCTTTCCTGTTGGGCGGGGTGGAGCAGCAGGTACTTTGGTTAGTACAGAAAGGAAGACTAATGTGCAAACAGGTATGCCATGATTAAAGGCCATTGAGCCTGAAACATGTCGGCTATGAAATACTTCTCCAAGGATTTTATTGTTCTCACTTTTTCCCTCACTGCTGTCTATATGTAATGTTAAGGATTACAATAAATCTGAAGTTTTAATCAGTGCTGGCTGTTGTTCCACTTGTATGGTATTGTATGGTGGTGCATCTGGTGGTTGCATAACTACAACTCCCAGCATGCCCGTTGGCTGTCGGTGACTGCTGAGAGTTGTAGTTTTGCAACAGCTGAAGGCACACTGGTTGTGAAACTTAGGTAAAAAAAAAAAACTCTAACTCAGTGTTTCACGACCGGTGTGCCTCCAGCTGTTGCAAACTCTCAGCAGTCAATGTACACCATGCACCGTACATGCTGGGAGTTGTAGTTTTGCAACAGCTGGAGGCACACTGGTTGTGAAACACCGAGTTAGGTCACAAACTCAGTGATGCATAACCAGTGTGCCTACAGCTGTTGCAAAACTAAAACTCTCAGCATGTACAGTCTGTCAGCACATGCTGGGAGTTGTAGTTTTGCAACAGCTGGATGTCCGCCCCCCCCCCCCCCCCCCCCAATGTGAATGTACAGGGTACACTCACATGGGCGGAGGTTTACAGCAAGTATCTGGCTGCAAGTTTGAGCTGCGGCAAATTTTCTGTCGCAGCTCAAACTGCCAGCGAGAAACTACTGTGAACCCCTGCCCGTGCGACTGTACCCTAAAAACACTACACTACACTACCACAAAAATAAAATAAAAAGTAAAAAACACTGCATATACACATACCCCTACACAGCCCCCCTCCCCTCCCCAATAAAAATGAAAAACGTCTGGTACTCCACTGTTTCCAAAACGGAGCCTCCAGCTGTTGCAAAACAACTACTCCCAGTATTGCCACATAGCCACTGACTGTCTAGGCATGCTGGGAGTTTTACAACAGCTGGAGGCACCCTGTTTGGGAATCACTGGCGTAGAATACCCCTATGTCCACCCCTATGCAAGTCTCTAATTTAGGCCTCAAATGCGCATGGCGCTCTCACTTTGGAGCCCTGTCGTATTTGAAGGCAACAGTTTAGGGTCACATATGGGGTATCGCCGTACTCGGGAGAAATTGTGTTACAAATTTTGGGGGGGTATTTTCTGCTTGTACCCTGTTTTAAAATGTAAAATTTTTGGGAAAACAAGCATTTTAGGTAAAAATTTTTTTTTTTTTTTTTTTTACATATGCAAAAGTCGTGAAACACCTGTGGGGTATAAAGGTTTACTTAACCCCTTGTTACGTACCCCGAGGGGGTCTAGTTTCCAAAATGGTATACCATGTGTTTTTTTTTTTTTGCTGTCCTGGCACCATAGGGGCTTCCTAAATGCGGCATGCCCCCAGAGCAAAATTTGCTTTCAAAAAGCCAAATGGGACTCCTTCTCTTCCGAGACCTGTAGTGCGCCAGCAGAGCACTTTTCACCCCCATATGGGGTGTTTTCTGAATCGGGAGAAATTGGGCTCAAATTTTTTGGGGTATTTTCTGTTTACCCTTTTTAAAAATGTAAAATTTTTGGGAAAACAAGCATTTTAGGTAAAAATTATTATTATTTTTTTACATTTGCAAAAGCCGTGAAACACCTGTGTGGTATAAAGGCTCACTTTACCCCTTGTTACATTCCCCGAGGGGTCTAGTTTCCAAAATGGTATGCCATGTGTTTTTTTTTTTGCTGTTCTGGTACCATAAGGGCTTCAAAAATGCAACATGCCCCCCAAAAACCGTTTCAGAAAAACGTACTCTCCAAAATCCCCTTGTCGCTCCTTCCATTCTGAGCCCTCTACTGCGCCCGCCGAACACTTTACATAGACATATGAGGTATGTGCTTACTCGAGAGAAATTGGGCTACAAATGCAAGTAAACATTTTCTCCTTTTACCCCTTGTAAAAATTCAAAAATTGGGTCTACAAGAACATGTGAGTGTAAAAAATGAAGATTGCGAATTTTCTCCTTCACTTTGCTGCTATTCGTGTAAAACACCTAAAGGGTTAAAACACTGACTGAATGTCATTTTGAATACTTTGGGGGTGTAGTTTTTATAATGGGGTCATTTATGGGGTATTTCTAATATGAAGACCCTTCAAATCCACTTCAAACCTGAACTGGTCCCTGAAAAATACAGAGTTTGAAAATTTTGTGAAAAATCGGAAAATTGCTGCTGACCGTTGAAGCCTTCTGGTGTCTTCCAAAAGTAAAAACACGTCAATTTTATGATGCAAACATAAAGTAGACTTATTGTATATGTGAACAAAAAAAAAATGTATTCGTAATATCCATTTTCCTTACAAGCAGAAAGCTTCAAAGTTAGAAAAATGCAAAATTTTCAAATTTTTCATCAAATTTACGGATTTTTCACCAAGAAAGGATGCAAGTATCGACAAAAATGTACCACTAAGTTAAAGTAGAATATGTCACAAAAAAAACAATCTTGGAATCAGAATGATAACTAAAAGCATTCCAGAGTTATTAATGTTTAAAGTGACAGTGGTCAGATGTGCAAAAAACGCTCCGGTCCTTAAGGCCAAAATGGGCTTGGTCCTGAAGGGGTTAAAAAAAAATGTTTTCCAGTGGAGTACCCCTTTAAATTGGTTATCCAGGAATAGAAAAACAGAGCTAATTTCCTTCATCAGCACCACACCTGTCTTCAGGCTGTGTGTGGTATTACAACTTGGCTCTATTCACTTTAGTGAAACTGATCTGCAATACCACACACATCCTGGGGACAGGTGTGGTGCTGTTTTTGGAAGAAATCAGATCTGTTTTTCTAATCAAGGACAACCTCTTTAATTTTGTATGCTCTAGGAGGTATTGGAAAATGTTTTCTCTAAACCACGCACCATTATTTACTGCTCCTACCACTCCCTGTCAGTAAGAAAACCAAGAAATCAAATGTATAATCTGTCAAGTGAATTAATTCCCCACAGAAAGCCGTACATTAAGACCATGTGGAAAAAATCTTTAAATGTTCCATATGAAATTGTGTAAAACATTATAAATAATGTGATGGGTAATAAATACTGATAAGGGGCTACATGCAATTTAACAAGACTAAACAGAGCATGCTCCTTGCATTGTTTTCCCTAACCATGAAGTGTGACAGCAGTACCAGTGGATGTATATAGTATCTGACAGCAGACTACTTTGAGAGTGTAACATGAAATATGAACTGGAAACAATCATTTGTAATACCTGCATCATTGTGCTTTCATGTTGTATGCCCAGAACAATCCAAATGTGGTTCATGTTTAAAAACTGGAAACTAATGTATATTGTATCAGTGATTTTTATCTTCTACAACCTTAACACAAGACAAGTCGTGTTATTTTTTTCAGACATGAATTTGACACTGTCAATGGCCTACCAGACAGAAGTCTGCAGAAAGTTTACCACGTCCATGCTTAAAGTATGAAAAATATCAGCAGGCTTAGGGTGAGTTCACACTACAGGCTTCCATTTTTATTTTCAATTCTAGATGAGAATGAATATTTACTAATGACTAAGGAAACCCCCTTTTTTTTTCCTTTTATCATTTTGGTGCCGTATGATCAGTTACATTTACAGTATTTGTTAACCTTGAAGTTATTTTTTTTTATGTATCATGTTTTTGAAAATGGAGAAAAAAAACTACTTCCAGGAGAAAAGGGACCATCCAGACTATAAAAATATCTGGAGACTAATAAGTAGTAGTAATAGGTAGAATACACTAGAGCATAATGTCAGGCATTAGCATTTACAATGTCTAGAAAGAACTACTTACAGACCATCTGGAACAGAATTCAGAATTTTTTTTTTCTATTAGTATCTTCCATATCACATGACTTTTTGAAAATAATTAATTCAAGATGAGATGTTACAGCCTTGGTAAGATGTAATAAAACCCATGCTTCAGCCTGCCATGCTATGTTTCAGGGGCAGACCCACTTAGTCATGTGTAAAAAAAATTAGAGCAAAGTCAATGATCACAAAATAATAACATATGATGAATTTTTGAACAGGTATAGACTCACATTACGTGATTCTGTGTAAACAAAACCTGGTATGCAGATTGGTATACATATTTTCGTATAGCACAATCCATCTTTTTCAATTGACTGAATTAAGTCCATTCCTAAGACAAAAAACAGAGCTGGATGGTCCATTGCACAGCGGTCACCAAAAGGACCTGACTGGTCCCATTAAAGGGTTACTCTGCCCCAGACATCTTATCCAGCTGCTGGGGACCCCCGCGGTCTCTGCAGCGGCACCCCGCCGTCATCACTACAGAGCAAACTGGCTCTGTTCATGATGACGGGGCAATGCAGGGGACGGAGCATGGTGATGTCACGGCTTGGCCCCGTGACGTCACACCCCCTTTATACAAGTCTATGGGAAGGAGCGTGATAATCACCATGCCACCTTCCATAGACTTGCATTGAGGGGGTGGGATGCATCGTCATGGGGGGTGGAGCCGTGACATCACAATGCTCCAGCCCTGCATTGCCCCATCATTATGCACAGAGCCAGTTTGCTCTGTAGTCTGGGATGCCGCTGCAGAGATCCTTTGCATAGGGGATAAGATGTCTGGGGCGGATTACCCCTTTAACTTTGAATAGGGTTGGCTAACTTCTGCAAAATAACGGACAACCAGAAGGAAACCAAAGGGGTACTCCACTGCCCCAACGTTCGGAACATTTTGTTCGGAACATTTTGTTCCTAATGCTGGGTGCAGGCTGCGAGGGTCGTGACATCACAACTCCCGCAGCCAGCACCCAGCGTTTGGAACAAAATTTTCCAAATGCTGGGGCACTGAAGTACCCCTTTAAGCCTAGAAAAAATTGACCTGCAGTATGTTTTTCCCCTGCTCAACTCCCACTATTTGAACTGAGCTTCTCTGAATGGCTCAACAGTGATGTGCACTTAGCCGAAGCAGGGCAATGGAGCATAACAACTCTGTTGCCAGTAGTATACAAGAGAGGGAGTATCTTTCCAATTTACAAATTTACTGATTAAAATTATGGTTCCCATTTTTATCCCCTCCCCACCTCAGTAAAGAAGGACCTAATGTTTTACCCTTTATGTACTTTATGTCCTCGCTGTGACTTATGGGACCTCTTTAATAAAATATTTTTTTTTCTAAAGAAAGGATACATGTATGGAATAACCATGTCTGAGCAACTTCTCTCCATTGGCCTCATAGCAGCCACATGATCAGCATTTATGGTATATAGGCTATTGCCTGTCGTGTATTAATTGTTATGAACTAAACTGAGAGCACGAGAGAAATAGGAAGTGTTCACATACAACCGGGGATCACATCTGAATAGACTACACAGTGTATAATGTTTAAGTTAAAATTTTATTTACTTTGATTTATAAAGGTCTGGAATAAATTTTATGAACTTTACGAATGGTCTTCTTTTCTTCTTGAAATAGCACAAATCATGTCCATGAGCTGTATAATATACATGATGACCATCCCAGCTTCTTTCATTTGAATAGGACCTGGACTACTGGGTACAGCCTATTAACAAGAGAGCAGTTGTTTCTGGAGAAAGAGAAAACCCTTTTTTACTAATCTTAGTTTTTCAGATGATAATCTGAATGTTTTAGCTGGAACATCCCATGCCTCTATAAATATATATAGAGATGAGCGAATTTTTGAAAAATTTGATTCGGACGTTTCGCCGAATTTTCAGAAAAAATTTGGTTCGGTCCGAGTTTATTTGCAGTGAATCTGTATAAAAAAATGGCAATTTCTGGCCTACAGAGAGCCTCAATAGGTGTTACTTTGCCTTGCTGTAACACACATATGGTGTGTGCTGGGTTAGTGAAATAATACTGTTATTTAGTATGACATGCAGATTAGAGGCGTCGCTATTAAAATCATTGTCGCAGGGCGGAACAATGACAGAGCCTAGAGGTGGCATCAGTATCAGGAGACCATTTAGTGGCTGAATGAAACAGCGTGGAGGTGTCGGCAGCATGAGGAGATCATATAGGGGCTGAATGACCCAGCCTGGAGGTGGCAACAGCCTTGCGAGACCATAGAAAAGATTAAATATATTTTTAACATTGAAATTGAAGATTTCAAATAGATGAACCTAAAAAGTTTTATTTAATATGCCAGCAGCATGAGGAGACCATATGGTGGCTGAATGACACAGCCTGGAGGTGGCGGAAGCATGAGGAGACCATATAGTTGCAGAATGAGACAGCCTGAAGGAGGCAGCAGCATGAGGAGAACATATGGTGGTCGAATGAGACAGCTTGGAGCTGGCATCAGTATGAGGAGAACATACAGTGGCAGTATGAGACCGCCTGGAGGTGGCATCAGCAGCATCAGGAGTCCTGAAAGTGATCTGGTGACATAGTGGGGCTGTGAAGGCAATACCAGTACCTGGTGATGAAGGTGGGTGAAAAAAGGAGAATGTGGCATCAGGCGGGTGGCAGGATCAGAATAGTAGCTGAGGCAGGTAGGCAGAAGAAAATGGTGTACACAAGTAAGTATTGAGGATATGTATTACGAAAAACTGAACTTTTAATAATATTCTTTATTATTTTTTTAATCAAACAAAAAGGAAAGGTGTGCAAAAACACCATGTGCCACCTACACCACCAAGTGATGCAAAGACATCTAAAGGTGGAAGGGAAACAACGTATGGTTCAATGTGACTGGTGGGGTAATAATTTCCCCTGTTAGGCCCTACTCTCGCATTAATAATTCCCTTCTTGGCAAGTGTTACTCACCCTAAAAAGGGCAGCCCCACACATGAACCTCTCCCTACTTCCATCTGCAAACACTGCCCTTTCCTAGGGTTTTTAGGTGGAAATAGGGATTGGTTCCTGTGTGGGGCCGCCCTTTTAAAGATGAATAACACTTTCGAAAAGGTGCAAGGGAACAACGCCTTATACATTGTAGCAGGTGAGGGTAAAAAATTCCCCGGTAAGGCTCTACTCTCCCCCTAGTAAGTCCCTTCTTGGCAAGTGTTACTCGCCCATAAAAGGGAGGCCCCCACACAGGAAAATCTCCCTCTTTCCACCTAAAAACCCTGTGAAATGGCAGTGTTTTTAGGGGGAAATAGGAAGAGGTTTCTGTGTGGGCCGCCCTTTTTAGGGCGAATTAGACTTGCCAAGAAGGGAATTAATAATGTGAGAGTAGAGCCTTACAGGGGAAGTCTTTACCCTCACCGGTTAAAGTGGACCACATGTTGTTCCTGTGATAGCCTGGGGGGTGTAGGGTATGGGGAGTGTAGCTGTGCGGTAATTAAAGGGTGCTTGTTAACCCTTGCTATTCGTGATGCCAGGGTGCGGGCTCCTCAGTAATGCTTGTCCTACCGACACCCTTCCCAAGAGCGATAGGGAGGTAGATAATAATAGAATGTCCACAATCTGAGTTTTCTGAAACAGTTATAACTTTTACTACAGGTTTTCTGCAAGCTTCAATAATGGAACAGTCTCTATGCATACAACGGCTTTCTTTGGAGATTGACAAAGGTTGGGACTTTAGCAATTTAGAGTTTTAGGTATTATGCACTGTTCCACTGGATTTAGGGGATTAGTTGCGGTCCAGTAGTCACGCTAGCTTTAGCGGGGGTAGTTTAGAACTCACGGTTTTAGTTCTGCTGAGGCTGGTAGGTTTTTCAGGCCTAGTGTGTCTTTGCAAGTTGCGCAGATCCATCCTGCTAGTCCGGCATCTACGAGAGCAGCAACCCAAGAGAGCGATAATTGGCTACAGCTCCCTTATATGGGCAGGGGCTGGACTAGTGCTAATTGGTCCATACTGATGTCAATCACCATTACAAAGGATCGTGGGCAACATGCAACATACCATAGAGGAGATTAACATGGTCACATGACCGAAGGTCCTGCGACGCTAAACAAGGTAAGTACTATACATTATCCTAGATATACACTATTATTAAATATATACATATATGAACATTAGACAATTAGACTAAAGAAGAGGCGACTAGGGGCTGTCCCACCTGAGGGACACTACCTGAGCGTAGTTACTCTGACTTTGGGGACCTCTACACTAGGTACAGTATGTAATATAGTACCGGGACACCACATTCCCTTCCACCTTTTAGAGATCTTTGCATCACATCAATACTTGGTGGTATAGGTGGCACATGTTGTTTTTTTGCTCACCTTTCCTTTTGTTTGATAAAAAAAAATGTGGGTACATATTAGTGTTGCTCACGAATATTCGCAATTCGAATATTATTCGCGAATATCGCATATTCGCGAATTCGCGAATTTCGCGAATATAGCGCTATATATTCGTAATTACGAATATTCTTTTTTTTTTTTTTTTTTTCTTCACAGTACACATGACAGTGATCATCCCTCTCTGCTTCCAGCTTGTGTGGTGTAAAGAAGGCTGTAATACTACTGTGTGAGACTGGCGTGCGAAAATTCGCATACGCGAAAATTAGCATATGCTAATTTTCGCATATGCGAATTTGCGCGTATGCTAATTTTGTATGTGCTAATATTAGCATATGTTAATTTTCGCATACGCGAATATTCGCATATGCGAAAATATAACGAGAATATAACGAATATGCGAATATTCGCGAATATATGACGAATATTCGTCCATATATTCGCGAATATTCGCGAATTCGAATATGGCCTATGCCGCTCAACACTAGTACATATATTTTATCCTAAGAAAAAGTAAGTTTTAGCTAATGCATATCCTCAATACTTACTTGTGGTCTGATGCTGACGAATGTCTATAACTGATGAGCAGCACCTTAAATATGTTTTGCACTATCCATATTTCTGAAGTGTTGGTGTGGCACCATGGTCAATCTACTCTGATGCATCAGGCATTGGTGGGTGGAAATCCTGGCTGATCCTGATGGAACTCTACTGGCCAGGCAGGACAGCTTTTCCAGGGCAAACTCTGCTAGTTGCGGCCACAAATCAAGTTTGGCTGCCCAGAAGTCCAGCGGATCTTCAAGGTGTGTTGGCATGGTCATGTCAAGTTATGCCACCACCTGCTGGTTCAGGTCCTGCTCCAAGTCTACCTGCTGCTGATAAGTTGCTTCACTATGCGGGTGAAGAAAGCTACTCATCAGAGACTGTAGACGTAGGATGTTGCTGATGGAGCTGGTACTGCTCCTGCCACCCCACCCCTCCCTAGCATCCATGGCAGTGGAAGGTGAGTGCAGAGGGCCCGAGTCAAACCTGCGAGAGGATGGACGATGGTGCAGATAGGCATTGGCCAACTGACTATGTAGGATGTCTCTGTAGTAGGTCAGTCTGTCCTTCCTCTCAGTGGGTGTAAAAAAGGCCCTCATTTTGTGCAGGTAGGGAGGGTCCAATAAGGTGGAGAGCCAGAAGTCGTCCCGCTGCCGTAAGGTGAATATTCAGCGGGCACTACGCAAGCAAGTGAGCATGCATCGTGCCATTTCTGCAAGTGACTCAGAGGGACTACCTGCCTATATTTCCACTGCATACTGCCACAATGTGTCTGCATCCTCTGTCTCGCCTTCCTCATAACCCATGAGCTTCTCTAGCTGCTCCTGCTCCTCCTCTCCTGTCAGATGACTAGAAAAACCGCCCATCTCGCAAAACCAAAATTGTGCTCCACTGTGCCCCTCCCCCCCACCTCCTCCTCCTCCTCCAGTTCAGCCCCCACAGGGCTCATGTGGCCGTGAGATGTAGGTGCCACTCCTCCAGTGCCCTGACCAGCCATCGTTTCCAACATGTATTGTAGTAAATGAAGCAGTGGAATGACGTTGTTCATCCCATGACCGACTAATAAGGTGGCTTCCTCAAAGGGCCTGAGCAAACGGCAGGCGTCACATATGGGCTGCTCTGGTTGTCATTACACAGGGGAGTCCCCCTATCCGCTTGGATCATCAAGAAATCGGCGATGGCTTTTCTCTGTTCGTATAGTCGGTCCAACATACGGAGGGTGGAATTCCTACGTGTGTAAACGTCGCAAATAAGACTATGTTGAGGGATGCCGTTCTGACGCTGCAGCTCTAGGAGGGTGTGCTTTGCCGTGTACGAGTGGCTGAAGTGCATGCAAAGTTTCCTACCCATTGTTAGGATTCTTGCAGATGGGGGGAACACTTCAGGAACTGCTTGACAACCATATTGAACACGTGTGCCATGGAGAGCGCATGTCTTAGGCTTCTTTTTTGCAGCGCAGACAAGATGTTCTTCTTGTTGTCAGTCACCATGGTTGCCATTTCCGGTTTTCATGGAGTAAGCCATGATTCGATTTCTTGATGAATGACTTTTAGCAGTTCTTCCCATGTGACTCTGTTTGTCAAGACAAACCATGTGAAGAACAGCGTGACACTGCCGTGTCCTGCACACGTGTGTGCTGGAGGGGTACTGAGACTTGTCTGCTCAGTGAAGGCTGAGGACATGGGGGAGGATGAGGAGGCGGAGTCGCACACTGTCACAGGACCAACTGCCTGAGAGAGTGAAGGTGGAAGCAGTGTGACCTGTCCAAGTTGCTGTTGTGGTTGTACAGGAACCACATTCACCCAGTGAGCCGCAAAGGACATGTATTGTCCCTGACCGTAGTTACAGCTCCACACGTCGGTGCTACCATGCACTTTGGTACACACCGACAGGCTCAAGGACTGGCCCACCTTCTGTTCCACAAAATTGTGCAGGGCTGGTACTGCCTTCTTCGCAACGACATGATGACTTGGGACACTCCACCTCGGCTCAGCAGAAGCCATCAATTCTCTGAAAGGGGCAGAGTCCACCACTTGAAAAGGGAGGGACTGCAGCAACAGCAAGTTGAACAGGAGAACATTCAGCTTCTGCTCCGTTGGATGAGTGGGCGCATATTGTTATCTCTTGGACATGGCTTCGCCGATGGATTGCTGGTGGAATGACTTGAAGAAAGAAGAGCAGTAGCATTTGGATCGACAGAAGATGGGTATGACACACAGCTCCCTTCGGCTGTTATGGTGGAGCCTTGGCTGGCTGAAACAGGAATCGGCGTGCCACTGGGTGATGCAGCAGGTTGGACCACCACATCGGAGCCACGGTTCTCCCAGGCTGCTTTATGGTGATGCTGTTATGTTATCACAGGGTCGCGGTGCAGACATTGGGACCCTGGCCATGCTTCACCTTCTGCCATCACATCTTGCATGTAGCCAGGTTAACATCCTCCAGTGCTTGATGAAAGACTGCCACACCGCTGAGTAGCTGATTTTCCCACCAACAATCCGCACTGATTGACTGCACTACCTCCTGGGAAGGTAGGCTTCTACGAAGCAGGTGGTCTACCCGGGCATGTTTGGCTCCAGACTTTCCACTTCTGCCACCATGCTGCCTGCCAACCATGCTACCACCTTGCTGGCTCAGCTGCTTCCTCACGGGCAAACCACAACCCTCTTCTCCAGATGATGATGAAGCCCCTTCTGTGCCCAGTTCCAAAGTACGATCGGCTTCATCATCATCGAGTTGTGTCCGCACGTCACTGATGTCCTCCTCAGGTTCCTCAACAATGTCTGCTTCAGGAGCCTGAACGCTCGCAACACCACCTCCCACGCCACTCTCCTCATCACTACTTGCCCGCCTAGCGGAGGAAGCAGCGGATGTCTCCTCCACTTCTTGGCTGGGCAGTAGCTGCTGACTGTCCTCTAGATCGTCCTCACGGACAGCATACGATACTTCTATGGGGAAGGTAAAAGCATAGGACAGAAGCAATGGGAGGACAGGGACTGCTCCCGGGCAATGCCAACTGAGGGTTGTGTCTGAGGAACCGACCGACTGTTGCCTGGGGGTGTTACATGTCACTTGTGATGAAGTGGATGGCCGAGTTCACCAATCGATGACCGCAGATGGGTTGCTGGTCAAGACACAACCGCTGGCTGATACCGGGAGCTCAGGCCACTCGCTGCATCCCCTGCTGCCACTCGCCCCTAGTCTGCTGTGACCTCTGCCTGATGAATTTAGGCCTCTTCCACTCCTCTGTGCACATCCTCGCACTTCTCTGCCTGACATACTTAGTGCATATATGTAGGGAGTACAATACTCCCTACAATGCGCTCCAGTACCCTTAAAATAGTATTTGTCTACAACACCAGCAGGTGTGTAGTTTTGCTTGGCCTTTCACAGTATCTAGGCCCTTAAGACTTTGACAGGAACAAAATGGTACACCACTTAGATGTACGCACAGGTTACACTTATTAGAGGACAATACGCTTTTAGTGCTCTGCTCACCCTAACTGGCTGGCTACTATTAGCTTTTCAGTTGTTTAACAAACCAGTGCTGCTGTGTACTACACCCAAAATTGCACTTTCTCTCTCAATCTCACTCCCTTCCCTATCAGTGCTTCTAGGCTGGATTTGGGCTTGAGATGAATGGCTGCTGTAAAAAAGCTTTTCCATGCAACACACTGCTCTCTGTCCCTCTCTCTATGCAATAGAACTCTGATGCGACTGGCAGGTGAATCGCTGCTGTAAAAATGCTTTTCTGTGCAACACACACTGCTCTCGGTCCCTCTCTCTCTCTCTCTCTCTCTCTCTCTCTGTAATAGAACGCTGATGTGACTGGGTGGTGAATGGCTGCTGTAAAAATGCTTTTCTGTGCAACACACAGCGCTGTCTGTCCCTCTCTCTCTGTAATATAACACTGATGTGACTGGCTGAAAGATGGCTGCCGATTATATAGAGCTGTGACATCACAGGGGTGGCTGGCTGCTGATAGGCTGCATGCTGCATGTGATTCAGGGTCATCCCGACAACCCTTGTTCCCGCCTTCCCAAGATACCTTGCCCCATTACCTCACAAGTGGATCTGCCATTTTAGATGCCTGGCCCCTGGAGCCTGGACCGCACTAAATGGAGTTTAACAGAGGGGCGCATGCGCGCAGCTCACTGGTGAAGACGTGTTCCATGTGAGCTCCGTGCCACCTGCCATGATTAAGCCTCATTAAGCGCCGTTAATTCAGCTCCTCAGCATTGATTACCTCAGAATACCCTCCTAAGATGTCCAAGCAGCAGCCTCCATCTGGGACTGTTGCTTGGTTTGGGGGGTGGGTAGGGGGTTAATTTGATTGTCTCATTGTTTTGCTTAGTAACCTCGATATAAACCCTCATACCGCTCTTACTCTTACCACTATGGCGAGCTGTTTGGCAGGGTGGATTATCATGTTGCCTCGCTCACCGGTATGTGATCGACAGGGGAGAGGAGTGGAGTTGGTGTGCCCCTGTCGGCAATCGCTGGTGAATGTTATTTTTATGTTGAATTATTGTTTATTCTTTTTTTTATGTACTTACCTATGAATTTAGCCTTCTCCCCGCATCCTATTCCCTACCCTTACCCGCTTTTTGATGTCAAGGTAACCCTACACCCATCAATAGCTGTTAAGTTACTTGTTGTACTACTTACCTGCCCCCTACTTGTAGAGGGTTTGTTGAGCCATCTTAGTTCACACTCATCTGGTTACATCCCCTTCCCCTTCACTTAGTATGTGTAAAGTGCTCTCACATAATATTAGGGGATTCAACTCCCAATTAAACGCAAAAAAGCGTTTCTAGACTACCAGAGGCATCACCCGGAAATAATTTGTCTACAGGAAACACACTTCACCCAGACCTCATTCCCTAAATATATCAACCCCCACTACTCTAGAGTTCACTTGTCCTCTTTTACTTCCAAATCCAGAGGTGTAGCTACTCTCCTGCACAATTCCTTCCCCTTTGTCCTACACACAACGCACACGGACCCGGACGGTAGATTCTTGATACTGGAGGGCACCTTACAGGAGACTAAACTCTGTATAGTGAACTCGTATGCTCCCAATGAGGACCCTCTGCAATTCCTGGTTCAGATGGTGGGACGACTGGGCTCCCTCACCTTTGACTACTTGATATGGTGCAGTAATTTTAATTTGGTGTACAACGGTGTCTTGGACCGTTCCAGTACCGGCTCATTCAGACGCACAGGCCCTCAGCAGAGGCTCCTCATTGGAACTTTACAATCACTTCACTTGGCTGACACATGGAGGGAACATAATCTAGGAATGCGTGGATATACATACTACTCACCCGCACACAATCTTTACACAAGAATAGATTGGATCCTGGCTAATTCCTCCACTCTACCCTATCTACTTTACTCTAGACACATCCACTGTGCATGGTCGGACCACGACATAGTCTTTTCCCATTTTCAGTTTACCACCAAATACCTCACCCCCTTTTCCTGGCGACTCAATGAGTCGCTTCTGACTCGTCCTGCTGTTCGAGACCAGTTGGAGGAGGAAATCTCGGCCTACTTTTCTACCAACCTTTCTCCGGATTCCGATGTGGGATGGGTTTGGATTGCCCACAAAGCTGTCATTAGGGGGAAGCTTATTGCTTTAGCATCCAAACTTAAGCGCAGCAGACTCCAGGCCCAGACCACACTGGAAGCTCGATTGACCCGTTTAATTATGGCCCATCAACTTAACCCCACTACATACTTATATAGAGCTATTAAAACGACTAAACTGCAGCTTGATGCTGTTCTATTGAATGCCACAGAAAAAGCCCTGAGGTGGACTAAGGCTACATATTATAAATGGGCTAACAAACCCGATAAACTACTTGCTTCCATGTTGAAGCAGAAACAAGAGTCGACTAAGGTACACAGCATCCAGCTGAGACCAGGTATCACCACTTCCCATCCCTCACGGATCTACGACACCTTTCACTCTTTCTACACCTCTCTATATTCTAAACGCTCTTCTCCTCCCTCTGTTGATGAGGTGGATGCCTTTCTACACTCTGTATCTTTACCTCATCTTTCTTCTGCTGCTAGGGAGTCTTTGAATGCCGCTATCACACTTGAGGAAGTGTCAGACGTCATCTCCGGTTTGAAAATAGGCAAAGCACCAGGCCCTGATGGTCTCTCCGCTATGTACTATAAAAAATTTAGTCCCCTACTAGCCACACATATTACCAATTTATGTAATTCTATAATGTCCGGTACCCCTCTACCCCAAGAATTTTTGCAAGCATCAATAGTGGTCATCCCCAAGCGCCGCAAAGACCCCTTACTTCCCTCTAATTATCGTCCCATTTCTTTAATCAATCTAGACGCTAAAATATTTACTTCAGTTCTGGCCAGGAGACTCAATAGGCTTCTCCCTGATCTAGTGCATAACGATCAAGTAGGATTCATCCCGGGGAGGCAAGCACCTGACAACGTCCGCAATGTTCTCAATATTGTTCAATGGGCATCACAGACGGACACACCGCTAGCGCTCTTAGGGTTGGATATAGAAAAGGCGTTTGATTCTGTCTCTTGGGACTATATGTTTGGAGTCTTGAAGGCTATGAGATTTGCGGGTCCGTTTGTGGAGGCCTTGCGGATGTTGTACTCTTCTCCCCTAGCATACCTTAAACTCCCATCTACATCCCCATCTCCCATCCCTATACAAAGGGGTACTTGTCAGGGATTTCCATTGTCTCCAGCATTATTTGCTTTGATCATGGAGCCCCTGGCGAGCCTCATACGTCACCACCTGGACATTAAGGGGGCGCGGATTGCGAACTCAGAATACAAAGTTAACTTGTTTGCAGATGACTTATTACTTACTATGACGAATCCCATTATTTCCATTCCCAACCTTCTTCCCCTATTAGACAAATTTGCGACTATCTCGGGCCTGGTGGTTCATAAGACCAAGCCGGAGGTTCTTCTGTGTAACACTCCCTCAAGTACTCGGACACTTCTCTCTTCTAACTTTCCTCTCAAAATTCTTACCTCTCATCTACCATATCTTGGCATCTCCCTCCCTGCTTCCCTACCGGCTCTATATAGGCTTAATTACTTACCTTTGTACAGATCGATCAGAGCAGACCTGATGGAACCTACCACACATATCGTGGCTAGGCCGCTTGCAGTCTACAAAAATGGTAGTCCTGCCAAAGCTTCTCTATTTGTTTCGGACTCTCCCGATCCCGATACGTGTGGCTGATCTGAAATTGCTGCAGGCTGATGTCTTCAAATTCCTCTGGAGAGGTCTCCATCCACGCATTTCTAGATCCATTATGTTTTACCACAAACGCCTGGGGGGTCTCTCAGTTCCCAACTTCACTTTATACTACAAGGCAGCCAGGCTCTCTCAGTTGTTGCTGTGTAATGCTACCACCTCCTCCCCTAGATGGGTACATTTGGAGAATTAATTACTACATCCATATACTCTCTCATCCCTGATGTGGCAGTCGGGTCCGATCATGGCACATGTGCCTGTAAAGGCATCTATTTCTTTATACTCTTTACTATTGTGGAGGGCGGTCAGGTTTAAGCTCTTGCTCCAATCACAAACATCCCCTGTCGTATCCATCCTAGCAAACCCAAATTTCCCTCCTGGAGTTAATACTCCTGAATTTGCATGGTGGAAAGATAATAATCTTACGCTGCTCAACCACTTTCTGGTGGCTAAAAAACGTATGTCCATGGAAATGTTTATATCCCGCTACCACCCTCCTCCCTCAGAACACTTTAGAATGACGCAAGTTTTTTTTTCCTTTTTACGCCTTATATCTCCCCCTCACATGATACACTATCCCACCTCATATGAATTGACAGCGTTATACTCACCTATGAGAATGGGCTCACTCTCCCTTATCTACTCTTCATTAAACCAACCACCACCTGATGGTAAACTGCCTTTCATGACACAGTGGGAGGACATTGGGGAATCACTCACTACTCAAGAGTGGCACTCCTGCTGTGAGACTCTCAGTAGGGGGAGTTGGCAAGTCTCCCTGGTGGAAACCTCCCTTAAACTACTGCACAGGACTTATTACTTTCCCACAAGATTAAATGCCATCTATCCGGAAGTCTCCCCATTGTGTTTCAGGGGATGTGGGGAGAGGGGATCCATGTACCATATATGGTGGTCTTGTCCACAAGTCGCCCTCCTGTGGCAACAGGTGGTTGATCTTATTTCAACGATCACGGATAGGGAATGCCCATTATGTCCCAAGATATGCCTTTTAGGTTATAAACCGGCGGGCTTTAATAACCCCACCTTTCGCTTGGCACAACTCATACTTCTTGCAGCACGAATACATATTGCAGCACAGTGGCGCTCTACGACCCTATCTTTTAATATGATTATCACCAGAATCAATAGCATACTCCTTTCGGAAAAACTGAACGCTATCAGAGCTGATACTATGGATAGCTTCCTAAAGGTCTCGGATCCTTGGGTCTCCTCTTCTCACGCTCCTGACATTTCTTATTATTTAACGATATAGTAACCAGATGCTTCTGTGTTGTTCTATTGTCCATGTTGTTTGAACCCTGACTTGCTTACCTGGGTACCCCTTGACGTCTCTGTATTCCCACCCTTATCCTGTCCTGTTCCCCTTATATATCTTCATGTTAGCGAATGCTGGTCTTCCCTTCTTCATTCATGTAGCTAGATTGAGGGAAGATCGCATTGACTACATTGTATTGTATAATGTGTTATTGTTGATGGCAACCATAGCCTTTTTATACGACTGTTAATATTGTATTGTATTTTTTATCTATTGCTACCAATAAATTTCTCATTTTGACACTAAATGGAGTTTAACGAAGCGATTTGCGCAATCGAATTGCAGATATATTCGCATTCATTACTAATCAAATATTTCCTGAAATTCGTAACGAATTCGGATTCGTCAGATTCGATTCACTCATCCCAAAACATATTCATTAGTGAACCTATGTTCAACACAAAATGCTATTAGTCAAGATTACGGACCCCATGTGTTCTCCAAAAGTCTCAGATTCCTGATAAATGAATTCCCCATTTAAAACCAAGATTGATCAATTCACTTGGAATGTGAAACTGACCTGTTATGTATCTGGGTGGCCTGATGCTCTGCTATCACATCTAGGGACACTGTTTTGCACCATTAAACTCAGGTTACACACCATGTGAGGTAACACGCCATTTAAAAACTGAACAGTTGGAAGCCACTTGGTTCTTCACTATACTTCTCTCTAAAGAATGTTTCCTACTGTTTTATAGAGGCTTTTCATCTAGGGGGAATCTCTAGTTTAGCGGTGTTATGATGTCAAGTTGTATCAGGCATCAGCTTCATGTTGTAGCACCATTCGATACAGTCTTAAAGAGAAAACAACAATAAAATAAAACAGCTTTTTTTTTTTATCTGATCATTTTATTCTCTTGTACAAGTTTCATTACAGCGTAATCCTGTTACAACAGAAGAGTTCCAGCTGCTGTAGTATCAGATTCAACATAGATGCCCATCAATGAACAAAGGACTGATGGTGTCATCGAATTGTATCCTTTTATGTACCTAAATAAGGGAACGGTACCTTCCCAAAATGCACTGCAATGAATGGTAGATACTGTTCATACAATATCACAATTTGACAATACATTCAGGGCATAGTTCGGCATCCTGTCTAAAATGGATCTTGATATATACACTCTCAGCAAGTCCACTGAGTTTATTGGATTGAACTAGTGACTATGTTCCAAACGCAGTCACTAGTTGACAATGTTTAATTTATTAAAGTATCCATATCATTTCAAAAAACTTTTGATAAGTCATAGAGAAATGTTAAAAGTTTGCATTGGTCAGGTTCTGGGTGTTCAGGCCCCCCACTAATTGTTAGAATGAGCCAAAAATGTTGAACCCCATAGACGTACCACAAAATCTGTCTCCTGCAGCGAGAATGGGAGGGTAACAATCCAGGGACAGAAGTGATCAGCTTCTCCTGGCTTGTTCTTAAGATCAGTGGAGGTCTGAACACACAGACCCAGACTGATCTTGACACGTCAACATTATCACAACAGGTGATACGTGAAACTAACTGATGTCATCCTAAGGGAACACCTCTCCCTTGTATTCTTATTTAGTCATTTAATTTGTAATATATAATTTTAGCAAAGTAATCTCAAGCGTTTTCTAAAGCAAAACCCAAAAATTATACCGCAGTTGCTATGGCAAAAGAGTCCTGGGAAAAAAAGTGTGGGAACTCACCCAATATTTCCACTTGAAGGGGTACTCCGCCCCAAGACATCTTATCCCCTAGCCAAAGGACAGGGGATAAGATGTCTAAACGTTCTCCCTGCTGCGCCCAACATTCATTTAGAGCGTTGGGTGCAGCGCCGGAGGGTTGTGATGTCACGGCCACAGCACGTCAATGCAAGTCTATAGGAGGGGGCATGACGCCTGTCATTACCACTCCCATAGACTTGCATTGAGGGGGCATGGCCGTGACATCACAAGCCTCTGACCCCCTTCGTCAGTCATTCGGCACAGAGCAAAGTTCACTCTGTGCATCGGATGTCTGGGGTGCCGCAGCCAAGATCGCTGGGTCCCCATCGGCGGGAATCCCGGGATAAGATGTTTAGGGGTGGGGTACCCCTTTAAAGGCTGGTCCTGCAGGACTCCTGCTAATAGGAACTGCGTTCCTGCTGTGGAAAAAGTGCAGGAGCTCCATTTCCATGAATTCCTGCAGGACTTGATCCCTGGGGAGGGGAGTATTAAAATGTTTATTTCCACTTGCCTTGTTTTATAATTTATATAGTAAATATAGCTACTTAATGTTGCACACAATACCTGACACCTCATTTAAGTTGCAGGCTGGGCTTGTTCACAGTTTAAGCAGCACTAGTCTTGTACTCTATACTGACAATTATTTACTAAATGCTGTTTTTTCCCTATGGAGCTATAAAGATTCCAGCACTGCTCTGTACAAACTATCAAGGGTATGTTCACACAGGTTGTTTACCCGCAAGTTTCTCGCTGCAGAGTCTCCACAGTGGAATCTCTGCATGCGCAGTTGAACAAACCCCAATACTACCCTAGAAGTATACCAGTCTCTTAAATTCCCACATATAATGTCAATATATCATTGGTTTTAACCACTTTTTTGTGTTAAAAAGGTAAATGTTTGCACAATGGGTGAACTGTTACAAATCTTATTTATTTTTCAAGCAGACAACTTAATGTAGTGTGGCATGGTTAGCTTCTTGCAGTGGTTGGTGATTTATCAACTGCGAATATTTAAAGATTTTTGGACAAACTAGAGATGAGCGAACTTTTGAAAAATTCCAGAAAATACAAAGTGCATGCTAAAACAGAGATAGTAAATTAAAAGCTCAAACAAAGAGTGTTTCACCAAGCCTCCATTAGCAGCATAGCCAGCATGTTAGCAGCTAGAGATCAGGAAGTCCATCAGTAAATGAAGTCAGGATGAAATGAAGTCAATCACCAGCCCTGAGGCGAGGCTGGGCTGAACTTAAATAGGCACAGCCTAAAGGCAATTGGACAACAGAGGCTGAGGCTGAAAAAGCCAGAGACATTAACTATTCCCTGGCCAGAGAACATAAAACTGTATGAACACAGACCAGGACAGACATGACACCCTGTTTGTTTTTGGTTGCTGGGATGACGCCTATGTGCTCCAGGATGTGATTAAGCTTGCTGAGCCAATTAGAGTCCTCATGTTTGCAGTTCAGGTATATATAAAGAGGCCCTTTACAGTCATTCTCTGCTTGTGATAGTTCTTAGTAACTTACCTAGCTATCTCTGTGCTCATTCAGTTTATTCTGGTTTTGTGACTTTTGGCTTGGCTTTTGACTTCCCTTTGATACTCTATTACTGTACTTCGTGCTCTCCAGGTTTAGACTCAGCCCTCTGACTACGTATTTTTGTGTGTGCGTGTTTAGGTTTGTTTTCTGTTAGTCGTGTACCCCCAGCCTTTCCCAACCTTTTGTCAGTTTTGTAGTTTATTTTTTTGACTGTCCCTCACTTATTTAGGAAGGGAATGTCCCCTTGGTTACGGACCTGTCATCTAGGGCACGTAAGTACATACGTAAGTAGGCAGGGACAGGGGAGTGGGCGAGAATAGAGTGCACCCCTTCCCTGCCCAGACGTGACATTATCACAAGCCCAACTACTGTATCTGTTTTGTTGTTAGTCATGGACTCCATGACAGCTCTTGTTGTTCAGATGCAGAACCTAACTCAGTTGGTCCAGGATTTAGCTGAGAAGGTACAGCAGCAAGAGTCGTCTCAATCTGAGTCTAGAATAAACCAGGACTTGATTGAGAGGCTCGAACATCAGGAGCAGCTGAATCAGAGGTTGTTGTCAAGAATTCTGGAGCCTGAGTCTTCACACTCAATTGTTCCTACTTCTCTTTCAGCTCCTTTGGAACCTCAGGTTAGTCTTCATGAGCGTTTTCAGGGAACCAAAAAGCTTTTAAAACCTTTTGTGAAAGTTGCAAGCTATACTTTCGGTTAAGACCCCATTCGTCTGGTACAGAGGCCCAAAAAGTTGGTATTATTATGTCTCTTTTGCAAGGATGTCCCCAAGAGTGGGTATTTTCTCTTGATCCTGATGCCCCTGAGTTGTCCTCTGTGGACTCTCTGTTTGCTGGTTTGGGTCTTCTGTATGCAGAACCCGTCCGAGCTGCATATGCCGAGTCTCAGCTGCGTACATTAAAACAGGAATGTAGACCTGTCGAGGAATATTGCGAAGATTTTAGGAAGTGATGTGTGGCTTCCTAATGGAACACCCCAGCTTTGATTTGCCAGTTCAGACTTGGTTTATCTGACATCCTAAAGGACATGCTGGTGACCTACACCTTAGACCAAGCTATGACTTTAGCGGTACGTTTGGATAGACGTTTGCATGAACGCAGATGAGAATGTTGTTCCTCCTCTGTCTCTCCATTTTTGCCTGTCTGAGAGGATACTCATTTCATCAGTACCTGTGCCAAGCGTCCGCGTCCAAGTGGTCATCGTGGCGGCCACTTGGGCGCACAGGTATTTTCTGATTGCCAAAAATGTAAACCAGCCAAGTTGTCTCTGGGGGGAATTGTTATGCCTGTTGTATCAACTAAAGCATCTTCAGGGAATTCTAAGAAGCCATCTAAAATTGTTCATGTTGATCCTGTGTCTGAGGATCGTGATAAGGATAATATTGAGCTAGATGTGGCAGCACAATGACAGTGCCTGGAGGTGGTAGCATCAGCATGAGGAGACCATATGGTGGCACAATGATAGAGCGTGGAGGCGGCAGCATTAGCATGAGGAGACCATAAAGCAGCACAATGAGTGAGCCTGGAGGTGGCAGCATCAGCATGAGGAGACCATATTGCGGCACAATTACTGAGCCTGGTGGTGGTAGCATTAGCATGAGGAGACCATAGAGCAGCACAATGACAAAGCCTTGAGGTGGCAGCAGCAGCATAAGGGTCATGCCAAGTGAGGATTGAATCTGAGGAACCCACCGACTGTTGACTGGGGGTGTCGGATGTCACTTGGTGTAAAGTGGATGACCTAGCGAACTGATCAATCACGGCTGCTGGGTTGCTGGTCGAGACATGACTGCTAGCTGACACCGAGAGCTCAGACCTCTCGCTGCAACTCCGGCTGCTACACGCCCCTACTCTGCTGTGACCTCTGCCTTCGCCTGATGAATTTAGGCCCCTGCCATTCCACTGTGCATGTCCTGGCACTATTCTGCCTGACATACTTATTGCATATATCAGGAGAGTACAATACGCTTAATTACGTTTAAAACAGTATTTGTCTAGAATAGCAGCCCGTGAGTACTTTTGCCTGGACTATCACAGTATGTAGGCCCTTGACAGATTAACAGGTACAAAATAGTACACTACTTAGATGTAGGTATGTCGTAACAGGTATGCACTTATGAGGGCAGAAAAGTGCGGCACAGGACACTAAAAAAACGTATTTTAGTAAAACACCAGCCGGTGAGAACTTTTGCCTGGACTTTCACAGTATCTAGGCCCTTGACAGATTAACAGGTACAAAATAGTACACTTCTTAGATGTACATATGTGGTATGCAGTTATGCACTTATGAGGGCAGAAAAAATGCGGTACAGTACGCTTAAAAACATGCATTTTAGTAAAACACCAGCCAATGATTACTTTTGCCTGGACTTTCACAGTATCTAGGCCCTTGACAGATTAACAGGTACAAAATAGTACACTACTTAGATGTACGTATGTTGTATGCACTTATGAGGGCAGAAAAATGCGGTACAGTACGCTTAAAAAAACGTATTTTTGCACAACACCAGCAGTACACAACAGTACACAACAGTGCAACACACAGCTCTCTTCCCCTCTCTGTAATACAATGCTGAAGAAAGTGACTGGGAGGTTAATGGCTGCAGTAAAAATTATTTTCAGTGAAAAAAACACTGCTCTCTGTCCACCAGAACGCTGATGTGACTAGGATGTGAAACGCTGCTGGAATGAGATTTTCTATGTAACACATACACACAGCGATGTCCGTCCTATCTCTAAGCAGTGTATTGTAATAAAGGGACGAGCCGCAATATGGCTGTGATATCACAAGGCTGCATCCTGTATGTGATTCAGGGTCATCCCACCTACTTCCCTTCCCACCATGCCTTCCCGCCTTCCCAGCATCCCTTGCCCCATGAACTGACATGTGGATCCGACATTTTAGATGCCCTGGAGCCTGGAACGTAGTAAATGGAGTTTAATTAAACGATTTGCGCGATATTCGCATTTGTTGCAAATCGAATATTTAAAGAAATTCGTAATAAATTCGGGTTTGTCAGCTTCGATTCGCTCATCTCTAGCACAAACACTCGCAATCTCACAACAGCACAGAGCATAATTAGAAACTTGTCCATATCTAAGCTACTTTGCTATTTATGAAGAACAATCACCTCTGTGATAAATGTGGAGAAAGTACACATGAAATACGCCCAGGCAAACAGGGGTAAAAAGAGCTTGATTTACACAGACAATGATACATTCCTCCACTACCTTCCCTAGTTTGTCTACTGTCTTTTTCCTTCAAGCCTCACCTTTGAAATCTTTACCTTTGCAATAATGGGGGCTATGTTACCCAGTAGTAGAAAAGAGAAACTCACTTGGAGCAAAGATCCCTCAGCACTTCCAGACACATCAGTAGATATAAAACACAAGCTTTTATTTTGTCTTAAAAAACATCAGGGTAGCAAATCATGTTTAAAAACATGGACCAACGCACTTCAGGGGTGTAGCCTTTTTGAGAAAGGCTACACAGCCGAAACACGTTGGTCCATGTTTTTAACATGATTTGCTACCCTGATGTTTTTTACGAAGACAAAATAAAACCTTGTGTTTTATATCTGCTGATATGTCTGAAAGTGCTGAGGGATCTTCACTCCAAGTGAGTTACTCCTTTCCCCTATGAACCTTGTCCATGGCAGCAACGCCCTGACAGCTCCTGGAGCAATCAGGAATCATGGCAGCTACAACTCACATGGAGAGGTGAGCGGACTTTTCCTTCCTTTTGCTTAGTATATCTATGTTACCTAGTAGTTGGATAAAGGCTATGTTCATAAAATGTAACGTTGAAACAATATATTTAGTCTATTGAAAAGCAGCTGTCACACATTGTTTAAAATAAAGAAGTCCATAATAGAACACAGTTTTAGATTCAATAAAGTTTTTTTACTTTCCATAGATTTTAATATAACACATTATTAGATTAATAAAAAACTTTTTATACCCATTTACGCCTGTTTTTGGATTTTACAGTGTATGAGCATAGCCTTAGGCTGACTGCTTTTCCATAGAGTTTAAAGGATTAGTCCGGCGCGCACTTTTCTTTTTTTATCCGGTCCAGGCTGCAAAAAAAAAAAAAAAGAAAACAAACTATCTCTTGCCTGCCTATGTGCCCCCGGAGCTCCGGTACAGGTGTTCGGTCGCCGGGCTGTTTGCTTCTTACTTCCTGTTAGCCCGACACGGAGCTTTAGCCTATCACCGGCCGAGGTGGGACATTGCTGCGGCCGGTGATAGGCTGAAGCTCCGTGTTAGTCAGATGATCCACAGATTTATAATTAAAGTGGTATTCCAGTCCCAGAAAAAAGATTTTTGGTAGTGTAGAAAAATAATTCATACTCACTGGCACTGATACCCCACAACTGCCATTCCAACAGCTCCCAGTGTCTAATGCTCAAAGCTGCTTTTTCCTGCTAGTTCAACTAGTTACTGGCAGTGAGGACCCATGACAGCCAGTGACTCTTGGCTTCTGTTTGTATTGGAACCTAAAAAAAGGCCTCTGTTGGTGATTCACTGTGTCATTTTCCTGGCAATACATTGCTATTTATGCTGTCTGATTGAATGTTTGATGAGGACTCAAATAGCAATGGGAGCAAAGTCTAAGACACTGGCCCAGATTTATCAAACTGTGTGGGAGAAAAAATTGAGAGATTTTCCCACAGCAGCCAATCACAGCTCTGATTTCACTTTATCAGAGCTCAAGAGCAAAATAAATAAATAAATAAATCTGAATAAATGGCTAAAAATAGTCACATACTAAGGACCAGATCAGGCCACCACTGTAGAAGACCATAAGGGAGGTGGAAATAACAGGGTTTTGCTAAGTCTTTTCTTAAACATTTTTTTTTTTCCATATGTGCATGACATCTATTCACAGTATTATCAAAATACTCACATGGTCAAATGGCCTAGTATGTTTAGTCAGACTTTCCAGTCAAGTTGCCTTGTTGCTTGACTACCTGGCTTTGCAGACGAGCTAGCTGAATATATGTTGCAGATTTTATGGCATATAGGTTACGTGTGAACATACTCTTAAAGGTAATGCATCACCAATTGTTTTCCTAACTAATCCAGTTAATGATACATATTTTTCATAACTGTTTTTAAACTCTAAGGGACTCAGCCTGTTTTCACCTTAAGGACCATTTTTTGCAAATCTGACCACTTTCACTTTATGCATCAATAACTCTGGAATGCTTTTACCTTTTATTCTGATTCTGATTTGTCGTTACTTACATCCTTTCTTGGTGAAAAATCCCGAAATGTTCATGAAAATTGAGAAAATTTAAAATTTTCTAACTTTACGACTCTCTGCTTGTAAGGAAAATGGATATTCCAAATAAATTATATATTGATTCACAAATACAATATATCTACTTTATGTTGGCATCATAAAGTTGACATAAATAAATAAATAAATAAAACACATGGCATACTATTCTGGAAACTATACCCCTCAAGGAACGTAACAAGGGATATAGTGAGCCTTAACACCTCACAGGTGTTTGACAACTTTGCGTTGAAGTTGGACATGAAAATGGAAAATTAGATTTTTAACACTAAAATGATGGTGTTACCCCAAATTTTTCTTTTTCACAAGAGGTAATAGGAGAAAATGGACCCCAAAATTTAAAACCCATTTTCTCCCGATTAAGAAAACGCCCCATATGTGGATGGAAAGTGCTCTGCTGGCACACTACAATGCTCAGAAGACAAGGAGCAAAATTTGGCTTTTTGAAAGAGAATTTTGCTGAAATGTTTTGTTTTTTTTTGGGGGGGGGGGGGGGGGGGGGGGGGGGGGGGGGGGCATGTGGCATTTAGGAAGCCCCCATGGTGCCATAACAAAAAAAATAATAAAACATGGCATACTATTTTGGAAACTACATCCCTCAAGGAATGTAACAAGGGGTATAGTGAGCCTTAAAGGGGTATTCCAGGCAAAACCTTTTTATATATATATCAACTGGCTCCGGAAAGTTAAACAGATTTGTAAATTACTTCTATTAACAAATCTTAATCCTTCCAATAGTTATTAGCTTCTGAACTTTTCTGTCTAACTGCTCAATGATGATGTCACGTCCCGGGAACTGTGCATGATGGGAGAATATTCCCATAGGAACTGCACAGCTCCCGGGACGTGAGTCATCAGAAAGCAGTTAGACAGAAAACAACAACTCAACTTCAGAAGCTAATAACTATTGGAAGGATTAAGATTTTTTAATAGAAGTAATTTACAAATCTGTTTAACTTTCCGGAGCCAGTTGATATATAAAAAAAAAGTTTTGGCCTGGAATACCCCTTTAACACATCTCAGGCGTTTGACAACTTTGCGTTGAAGTTGGATGTGAAAATGAAAAATTCGATTTTTAACACTAAAATGATGGTGTTACCCCAAATTTTTCTTTTTCACAAGGGGTAATAGGGTAAAATGGACCCCAAAATTTGAAGCCCAATTTCTCCCGATTAAGAAAATGCCCCATATGTGAATGTTAGAAAATTTTGCTGAAATTGAAGTCGGGGGCCATGTGCATTTACAAACCTCCCATGGTGCCAGAACAGCAGAAACCCCCCACATGTGATACCATTTTGGAAACAACACCCCTCCAGGAACGTAACATGGGTTACAGTGAGTACTTACACCTCACAGGTTTTTTGAACAGTGGGCCGTAAAAGTGAAAAATTTGATTTTTAGCACTAAAATGATGGTGTTACTCCAAATCTTTCATTTTCACATGGTGTAATAGGAGAAAATGGACCCCAAAATTTGAAGCTTAATTTCTCCCGATTAAGAAAACACCCCATAGGTGGACGTTAAGTGCTCTGCTGGGCGCACTACAGGTCTCAGGACAGAAGGAGCGCCATTGGACTTTTGGAGAGAGAATTTTGCTAGAATTGAAGTCGGGGCCATGTGCATTTACAAACCTCCCATGGAGCCAGAACAGCAGAAACCCCCCACATGTGACACCATTTTGAAAACTACACCCCTCCAGGAATGTAACAAGGGTTATAGTGAGTACTTACACCTCACAAGGTTTTTCAACAGTGGGCCGTAAAAGTGAAAGAATTGATTTTTAACACTGAATTGTTGGTATTAACCAAAACATTTTTAGTTTTACAAGCAGTGAAAGAAAAAAAATCTCCACAAAATTTGTAGCCCAATTTCTCCTGAATAAGAAAATACCCCATATAAGGTAGAAAAGCATGTGGGTGCAAAACAGGGCTTAGGAGTGAGACAGCACCGATGAGATTTGAGGCCTAAAGTGGTGCTTTGCAGTGCAATGATTGAGATTCTGACATAAAATCTAAAAAAAAAAATCCCCAGCAAGTGACCACAATTTTGAAACTACACACCTCAAGTAAGGTAACAAGGGGAACAGTGAGTACTTACATCTCACAGGTTTTTTGAACAGGGGGCTGTAAATTGAAAATTTTTATTTTTTTTACACTAAAATGCTGGGGTTACCCAATTTTTTACATTTTCACAAGGGGTAATGGGAGAAATTGGGTTACAAATTTTGGAGGTCTTTTTCTCCTGACTATGGAAATACATCCACATATGGGGTGACGTGATGGGTGGGCGCACAACAAGGTTCAGAAGTCATAGAGGTCTGTTTGCATTTGAGACCTATGGCATATCAGTAGCTGACAGTTACATACATTCATAGGAAAATGCAAAAATGAAATACCCACATGTGACACCATTACAGAAAGTACCCACCCTGAGGAATGGGTATAGGGGTAAAGAGGACATTTTGAACGTACAGGTGTTTCCTAAATTTATTTTCCAGGAATGGATGAAGGGTAGCTTTTGAAAATTGCAATTTTCAACCTATGCTCTGCTTCATCATTCTGTGAACAACTAACATGTGACTCCGAATTGTCGCCTGGAAATACGACAGAGCTCATGAGGGAGAACTCTTCACATTTTAGGCGGATGTTTCTTACGGACCTAACAGTTACATACATTCAGAGGAAAATACAAGAAAAGAACACCCACATGTGAGCCTATTACAAACAGTACACCCCTTAGGGAAGGTGTATAAGGGTGAAGTGGAGATTTGGAACAGACGGGTGTTCCCTAAATTTATTTTCCAGGAAGGGATGAAGTGTAGTTTGGGGGAAATGAAAATTGCGATTTTAGAACTTATATGCCAATAATATTCCCAGAATGATGACCCAGGGCATAGTCAAAAGTAAAAAATTATACATTCTGGGTATGTGATGTGTGTGGCTGTCCCTATTCTTTTACCTCAAATGCGCACCCCGCTCAGGTGGGGAGAAAGCGCTGCGCATTTGAGGCAACTGCAAACCCCCAATGCTGTTGACTTTGTGTCCCATGACCCATTTTTTGGGGGGAGAAGAAAAAAAGATATTATCAGGGGTATTGGGAAATAGTTGGTTTTTTTTTTGGGAGGAGGGTGTTTGGTTTTAAAATTTGGAAGACAATGTACTCTGGACTGGTACAGTGGAGTCGAATTCTGGGGAATTAAAATCAGGGAAAAGGATTAAAATTTAGTGTTCCATGGAAGTGTGATACTCCCTGAAGAAATCCATAATGCAGAGGCCCGGATGATCAGCACAAGTGTCGCATTGAGTGATGGTGTCCTTCCGAATCCCCCTCTTGCGCACACTGCATTTTTTCTGGGATCGTCCCTTCTTTCCAGTGTGGGGGACCTCACCTGGAAAGTGTTAGCTGGGGAACCGAAGTTCCAGAGGTGCTCTGACCCGCTCCTTGGCGGTCAACAAAGATGAGGGCCTTTAGAACTTCCTCTTGGAACTGGAGGAATGTCTCCGTGTTGCCAGCATGCTGGGACAGTACAAAAGAGTTATACATGGCAACGAAACATGTGACGGAAGTTTGTAAACGGAGAAATTCATAGTGTGAAAGGAGCCTTACCCTATTTGTTTTGTTTCATTTCTATTCTTGTTGTTTAGCCTACTCTATTTCCGTTCTTTGTTGTCTTTTTATCCCCCACTTTGTTTTCCTAACTTTGCTTCAATTTCCTGTTTCTTGCTGTGCTGAAAACTACAAATCCCAGCATGCCACATGCCTTGCTGGTTTGGGGCAGCTCCTTTTTTTTTTTTGTTTGTTTGTTCCGCCCTTTACCCATCCCACTATTTTCCTGGGTCAGCCCCCTTATACACAGCACACTAATATAATCAGCCCTGGTTGGGATACACTGGCATACACACACAAAAGGGACTACAACTCCCAGCATGTGTCATTCAGGAGTCTTCAGTCTGTGGTATAACACCAGCATGCTGCCTCTGTAGTCTCCTGGGGGTTGTAGTTCACCACACCTCTGTAGGGCATACACCAGTGTTTCCCAACCAGGGTGCCTCCACGTGTTGCAAAACTACAACTCCCAGCATGCCCTGACAGCCTTTGGGCATGCTAGGAGTTGTAGTTTTGCAACAACTGGAGGCACACTGGTTGGGAAACACTGGTGTAACATGATGTGTATGCTGAATAGGCTAGAACAGTGTTTCCCAACCAGTGTACCTCCAGCTGTTGCAAATCTACAACTCCTAGCATGCCCAAAATCTGTCAGGGCATGCTGGGAGTTGTAGTTTTGCAACACCTGGAGGCACACTGGTTTGTAAACACTAGCATACACACACACACACAACAGGGACTACAACTCCCAGCATGTGTCATTCAGGAGTCCCCCCCCCCCCCCCCCGCCCCCTTCACATATAGGGGGAGATTTATCAAAACCTGTGCAGAGGAAAACTTGCCCAGTTGCCCATAGAAACCAATCAGTTTGCTTCTTTCATTTTTATGAAGGCCTGTGAAAAATGAAAGAAGCGATCTGATTGGTTGCTATGGGCAACTGGGCAAGTTTTCCTCTGCACAGATTTTGATAAATCTCCCCCATAGAGATCATTCCCAGTATGAGATTTATTCCCCTGCAGTCCATATATCCCCAGTCCGTGCACCTTCTCATCCCCCCTTCAGATAACACTTATCTTCTCTGTGAGGTCCTTCTCCTGTGCAGACCTGTGTCCTTAGAATACAGAGTAGGGGGAGGGAAGGTGAGGAGCTGTGTACTCAGCTGGATGATATGAAGGGGCGTGGCTTATTCCTCTCATGCAGACAGAGAAAAAAATAAGCTGTGACATCTTGTCCACAACAGACTCAGAACTGTGGACAACAGTAAAAGAAAACCCTCTGAACTACAGAACTTCCTGCCCAACAAACAGGAAAGAAAAACACACACATGCTGCCAAAACATATAACACATGTATATTGCAAAAAAACAAAACTTACAAAGAAGATGCCATATAGTCACAAAAATTAACCACCGGAGTACCCCTTTTAGGATCGGGGATGAAGGTTGTATGCATACGCCCTGCATCCCCAAGAGGTTGATTGTATATATTTTTTTATTCTATATACAGTTAGGGGGAAGCCATCGCGCCTACGCATTTAGACATATGCTTTTATGCAGCCAAATGAAAAAAATGGAGAGATTTTCCCACAGCAGCCAATCACAGCTCTGATTTCTCGTGAGCAAAGCTGTGATTGGTTGTTGTGGTAAAATCTCTCAATTTTTTCTCTCACACACTTTGATAAATCTGGGTCTATGTTCATACATTTTTAAGCTTCATCTTGAGCCGTTAACAGCTAAAGAATTGACTAAAAGCAAAAAAAAAAAAAAAAAGACTGAATAAATGGCTAAAAATAAGTATAGCCTAACCCTGTCAGGATACAGCTAATTTTTGATGTAGTATTTGTGGGTTGTTTTCAAATATGGTGGATGTTAGTCTTTTTTTTTCCTGCATTTTTCTCATGACAAGACAAGATCATGCGTCTCAAGAATTTCTTTTTAAGAGGCGAGGAAAGGAATCGGCAGAAAAAAACACACACCCACAAAAAAACAAAAAAAAATCATAAGGATAAAGTTAATTGTTTTGTTTTTGCCTTACCACATTCCTACAGTCACATTTTGTTTTTCATTTTTCGATAGATACATCTGGAAGGAGTCCTTTTTTGTAAGACAATTGGTATTTTTCAATTATACCGTGTTCTTACTTTTTTTGGGCGGGAATTCCTCTTTACTACCCTAGACCACTGGGATTGTAATCATTAGGGTATGCACACATATATATACAATATTCTGCACAGACATTCCACTGCAGCAGGGTCCCATTGATTTCAATGGGATTCCCCTGCACTGTTCACACGGTGGAATCTCGATTCCAGTGTTCACATGAAGAATAGACTTGTCTATTCTTTTTGCGGCTTATGCATGGAAATGCATTGACATCTATGAGACGACATTTAGACATATGCTTTTATTCAGCCAAATGGTCCATAGGAACCTGCGGACTAGAGATCATTGACTTTTATAGCTGAGTTTTCTAGGAACATGTCCATGTCAAGTTCCATGTACAAGGAAAGGGAGAAGGTGACTACCACTATCTTCTATGAATGGAGAACAATGTCATCTATCTGTCTACAAGATTTCAAAAAAGTTAGATGCAGTGGAAAACTAATAAAACAACAACAAAAAAACACTAACATTCTTTAAAAATATGAATTCGGGTAGAAAACAGACATGGCCGCACATCTACAATCTTGCATAATGATCTGATTGCTTCTCAGCATAATATCAAAAACGAACAGGTTGTCAGTATACATTTTTAATCAAAAAGTACAAGCCCACTCGCCACGTCAAGGCCACCTATTCAGAGTGGGTCCCTAACGTTCCTAGCATAAAATGGCGTAGCACCGGGCGGCGACCACCACCGCCGCGATCCAGTGCCCACGGGGGGGGGGGGGGGGGAGCGACCCATTGGCAGAGCGGCCCCAATGCCACTCAAACCAGTCTATGGGTCGCACCTCCCCGCAGACACGGTGCCACGGCAGCAACGGACACCGCACAGCACCACACCAGTGTGAACAAGGTGCTATAGCACACTTACCATGCTCTCCCAGTCAGACTGGGTGGCTGCTAGGAAAGAAATGGCCCTTGTGTAGCTAATTACTACTTATATAGGGTTGGGCTGAGGGGGTGGGGAAGAGTGCAGCACATGTTCAAACAAAAAAAAGGAGGTGATAGAAAACACAGTGTGAATTCAGGTAGAAAAACAGACATGGTGCGCATCTACAATCTTGTATAATGATCTGATTGCTTCTCAGCATAATATCAAAAACTAACAGGTTGTTAGTATTCTTTCAAAATATGTTTACCATTTAAACAATAGGCCATTTTCTGATGATACATTCTCTTTACGACTAGCCAGCAAGAAGGAGTAGTAGAGCTGAGAACAATGCTGGGCATAGTTCTGAATGACCTTCACAAACCTGTTACTAGCTATTTAGTAGAAACCATTACAATTGCACTTTGTGCTATGGAGAGCCATGCGCTGTATATTCCAACTAGAGATGAGCGAACTTACAGTAAATTCGATTCGTCACGAACTTCTCGGCTCGGCAATTGATGACTTATCCTGCGTAAATTAGTTCAGCTTTCAGGTGCTCCGGTGGGCTGGAAAAGGTAGATACATTCCTAGGAAAGAGTCTCCTAGGACTGTATCCACCTTTTCCAGCCCATCGGAGCACCTGAAAGCTGAACTAATTTATGCAGGAAAAGCCATCAACTGCCGAGCCGAGAAGTTCATGACGAATCGAATTTACTGTAAGTTCGCTCATCTCTAATTCCAACTCTAAGGAATAAATGATTAAATAATGACACATTGAAAAATTTAATTCAAACTGTTTTGTTTATTAATACTTAAGAAAATTGAAAAATGTGAGAAAACAAAAAAATTATTAACTACACTAAACAGTAAAGTTAAAAAATATGTTCTGCTGGTTGGAGAAGGAAGCATGGCGTACTGTAGACTCTATCAGCATGACTTTATTGCTTAATCTACAGAACCAATCGATTTGAGTTCTCTGGCTTTTAAAAGAGGTCATCATAGTCCTAGTTTTCCTTTGTGTAAGTGTGTAATAGAACAAGTGGCAAACTGTACTGTGGATCTGTGAAACAGCTTAGACACCCGTATGCCATGGCTTCTAAACCCTGGAAGCGTGTTCAACAAAGAACCCTACAAGAAGACTTCTTACAAAATAAAATCGCTGCAACAGCTGAAAGACAGTGAATTTGTTCCATTCAAAAGAATATAATGAACAAGTGTCAAAGTAGACAGTTGGTGTCAATTCCAAGAGGATTCCTAAAACTTTGCAGTAAAGTAAAACCCAGGCAGCTAAATTAATAAAGCAATTGTCTGAAGAAAAATAGCATAATGCTGTTCTTAACTAAATCCATCAAGATGTCATGCACGTCCCAAGACGCATTCAAGCGCCTGCATGAAGAGATTAGCTTCTAAAAGACAAGTTCCTTAGTCACTGGTGTCTGAAGGCAGGGAAATAGTTTCCATTCTATGCGGCTCTAATAAAGTAGTTCTTTGTGTGTTTAGAGCCAGAAGTATGTGGTTCCGGTTATTCTTAAACAATTTAGAGAAACACTGTACGTATTTTGCATGTCTGCTGCATCTGTCTCTAGTAAGCTGTACTCTTAATATTTTTTATTTATTGAAACAATTATCGTGATTGACTTGGTATATTAGTCAACAAAGAGTAAAACATTTACAGTGGTCCCTCAACACACGATGGTAATCCGTTCCAAATGGACCATCGTTTGCTGAAACCATCGTATGTTGAGGGATCCGTGCAATGTAAAGTATAGGACAGTGGTCTACAACCTGCGGACCTCCAACAGTAGTAGTTTTGCAACATCTGGAGGTCCGCAGGTTGAAGACCACTGGTATTGGAGGTTATACTCACGTGTCCCCGCCGCTCCGGACCGTCACCGCTCGGCACTGCTGCCCTGGATGTCGCCTTCCATCGCTGTCGCTGCTTCCCCGGGGTAACCCCGACGCTCCGGCAAGGCCTCTGCTTCCCCGGCATCCTCGCTCTCCGTCGCCGCCATCACATCGCTACGCACGCCGCTCCTATTGGATGACGGGACGGCATGCTCAGCGATGTGATAATGACGATGGAGAGCGCCGATGATGCAGGGGATCCCGGAGAGGACGCGCCAGAGCCCCGAGGACAGGTAAGTGATTGTAAACGGCTATCCGGTGTAAAAGGCTATCCGGTGGCAGCTGAAGCAGTCTGCGCTGCCGGATAGCCGCTTATGCGATGGCCCCGACATACAAAAGCATCGTATGTTGATGCTGCCATCAACATGCGATGGCCTCTGAGAGGCCATCGTATGTTGAAATGATCATATGTCGAGGCCATCGTAGGTCGGGGGGGTCACTGTATTGTTATTTTACTGGCAATTCAGAAAGTTACAAATATATTTGTATATATTACAAATTTTCATTTACAAATCCATTGTCAATTCATTTCTTCAATCTCAATGCCATGTTAACTAAGCTCCAAACATCTTTTCCAATACACAAATATGGCACATGTGGCTGCATGGAGTTTGTCTCTTCTCGTTTTTGGTATACAATACCTTTTGGTAAATTGATTGATTATGTAAATGTGTACAGTTAGTACCAGATTTACAGCTTCTATAGGTGAAATATTCAGCCATACTAAAGGGGTTTCATGCATAAAATAATTTTGTTACCCCAACTGATCAGCTGTTCAGGACTGTGGCCCCAGAATGTTTAGCAGCCGGAAGCCTTGGCTACACACATTGGGGGAGATTTATCAAAACCTTTGTGGAAGAAAAGTTGACCAGTTGCTCATAACATCCGTTCAGATCTTTTCCTTTGTTTTTGAAAAATACTCTGAGAAATAAAATAAGTGATCTGATTGCTATGGGCAACTGGGCAATTTTTCCTCTGCACAGGTTTATATTAAAGGAGTATTCCGGCCATAGACATCTTATCCCCTATACAAAGGATGGGGAATAAGAAGTCTGATTGCGGGGGTCCTGCTGCTTGGACCCCTTGCGATCTCCATGAAGCACTCTGTGCAGAGGCCTGAATACACGGGGCATGGTGTGACATCATGAGGGGGGTGTGAAGTGACGTTTCCGAGACTGGAGCAGCATCAGGCTCAGAATGCCGGGTCCTGCATGGAGATAGCACACGGTGGTCCCAGCGGCGAGAACCCTGTGATCAGACATCTTAGTACTGGAAAGATTAAGATTTAAAAAATTTTAATAGAAGTAATTTACAAATCTGTTTAACTTTCTGGTACCAGTTGATTTAAAAAAAAAAAAAAAGTTTTACATCGGAGAACCCATTTAAGCTAAACATTGATCTGCTTCTGTTTTCTTACCAGACAACTCTTAAGCCCTTCCCCAATACAGAAAAAAAAAATCTCTAACTTGTAAATTATTCAAAATAAAAAAGGTATAACTCCTTATCTAACACTGAATTGAAATTATGGAAAAATGTGGATTACTGTACACATCGTATAGTGTCACAAAATTAATTATCCTTGCAATTTTTCAGTACCTTCAAAAGTGCCCCACTGTGTCTCCTAGAGTCTGTTTCTGATTCCGTAACATCACCAGCTTCATGTTGCCCAGATCCTAGGCAGCATGAAACACTGACAGTCTCCTTCTTAACACTGATATATGATTCACTCTGAAATGCTTCTGCGTTTCAGAATAAATATAGATAGAACCCAGCTGGGCAGGGAGAAGCTGCCAGAAATTGCCCAATGGTTTTGCCATCTGAAAGGCCAAAGCATTTTAGAGAGCATAATATATCCCTGTAAAAAAGGAGCCTTTTATACTGCCTGTGACTCAGGTAGCATTAAACTAGTGACCAGTTCCCTTCATGTAACAATGAGCGCATAAATTAGATTTATCAAAACCTGTGTAAAGGAAAAGTTGACCAGTTGCCCGTAGCAACCAATCAGATTTTTATTTTATTTTTCAGGGGCCTTTTTAACCTCTTAAAGACGCAGGGTGTACCTGTACGCCCTGCGCCCCGTCCCGGCATTTAAAATGGGGTCACGCCGTGACCCCGCATCATACTGGGTCGGTCCTGGCTGCTAATGATAGCCGGGACCCTGGGCTAATAGCGCGTTGTGCCGCGCGCTAATAACCCTTCAGACGCGGCGATAAACTTTGAAAACAAAAGTAAAAGCTTCCCGGCAGCTCAGTTGGGCTGATCAGGATTATCGCGATTAAATTGCGATGTTCTGATCAGCTAGGACGCGAGCGGAGGTCCCCTTATCTTGCTCCTTCGCGTCCGATCAGCATTTGATTGCTCCATGCCTGAGATACAGGCTTGAGCAATCGAGCCCCCAGAACGCTGATCAATGCAAAGCTATGGTTTTGCTGGGATCAGGGTAAAATATCATTGTGTGCAGTGTTATAGCTCCTTATGGGAGCTATAACACTGCAAAAAAAATGTGAAAAAAAGTTAATAAAGGTCATTTAACCCCTTCCCTAATAAAAGACTGTGTAAATAAAAAAAAATGTGTAAATAAAAATAAACATATGTGGTATCGCCGCGTGCATAAATGTCCGAACTATAAAAATATATCATTAATTTAATCGCACGGTCAATGACGTACATGCAAAAAAATTAAAAAGTCCAAAATAGTGTCTTTTTTTCACTTTTTATATCATGAAAAAATGAATAAAAAGTGATCAAAAAGTCCGATCAATACGAAAAAATGGTACCGGTAAAAACTTCAGAACACGGCGCAACAAATGAGCCCTCATACCGTCCCGTACGCGGAAAAATATAAAAGTTATAGGGGTCAGAAGATGATAATTTTTAACTTATACATTTTCCTGCATGTACCGTATATACTCGAGTATAAGCCGAGTTTTTCAGCACGATTTTTCGTGCTGAAAACACACCCCTCGGCTTATACTAGAGTGAACTCCCCCACCCGCAGTGGTCTTCAACCTGCGGACCTCCAGAGGTTTCAAAACTACAACTCCCAGCAAGCCCGGGCAGCCATCGGCTGTCCGGGCTTGCTGGGAGTTGTAGTTTTGAAACCTCCGGAGGTCCGCAGGTTGAAGACCACTGCGGCCTTCAACATCATCCAGCCCCCTCTCACCCCCTTTAGTTCTGAGTACTCACCTCCGCTCGGCGCTGGTCCGGTCCTGCAGGACTGTCCGGTGAGGAGGTGGTCCGGTGGGATAGTGGTTCCGGGCTGCTATCTTCACCGGGGAGGCCTCTTCTAAGCGCTTCGGGCCCGGCCTCAGAATAGTCACGTTGCCGTGACAACGACGCAGAGGTGCGTTCATTGCCAACGTACTTCTGCCTTCTGCGTCATTGTCAAGGCAACGCCTCTATTCCGGGCCGGAAGCGCGGAGAAGAGGCGCCCCCGGTGAAGATAGCAGCCCGGACCACCTCCTCACCGGACCACCTCCTCACCGGACAGCCCTGCAGGATCGGACCAGCGCCGAGCGGAGGTGAGTACTCAGAACTAAAGGGGGTGAGAGGGGGGCTGGATGATGTTGAAGGCCGCAGTGGTCTTCAACCTGCGGACCTCCGGAGGTTTCAAAACTACAACTCCCAGCAAGCCCGGACAGCCGATGGCTGCCCGGGCTTGCTGGGAGTTGTAGTTTTGAAACCTCTGGAGGTCCGCAGGTTGAAGACCACTGAGGGCGAATGATGAGAAGAGGATGATGAAGGGGGGGTGTGGGGATGATGAAGGGGGGTGGGGATGATGAAGGGGGGGGGTGTGGGATGATTACAAGGGGATGATGAAGGGGGGATGTGTGGGATGATAAGGGGATGATGAAGGGGGGATGTGCGGGATGATAAGGGGATGATGAAGGGGGGATGTGTGGGATGATAAGGGGATGATGAAGGGGGGATGATAAGGGAATGATGAAGGGGGGATGTGTGGGATGATGACAAGGGGATGATGAAGGGGGATGTGTGGGATGATAAGGGGATGATGAAGGGGGGATGTGTGGGATGATGACAAGGGGATGATGATGAGGATGTTAATGACGGGTCTGGATGATGACAGGGGGGGATGAGGTATTTCCCACCCTAGGCTTATACTCGAGTCAATAACTTTTCCTGGGATTTTGGGTTGAAATTAGGGGTCTCGGCTTATACTCGGGTCGGCTTATACTCGAGTATATACGGTAGTTATGATTTTTTTCAGTACGACAAAATCAAACCTATATAAGTAGGGTATCATTTTAACTGTATGGACCTAAGGTCCTAAAGATAAGGTGTAATTTTTACCAAAAAATGCACTGCGTAGAAACGAACGCCCCCAAAAGTTACAAAATGACAATTTTTCTTAAATTTTGTCGCACAATGAATTTTTTTTTCCTTTCGACATTTATTTTTTGGTAAAATGACTAATGTCACTGCAAAGTAGAATTGATGGTGCAACAAATAAGCCATAATATGGATTTTTTTGGTGCAAAATTTAAAGTGTAACGATGGAAAATGCTGACTACTTAAGGGGTTAAAATTTAACAGGTTACCGACCATAGACATGAATACTAGTCCACGTGCCATTAACGGTTGTATGACGCGGGCTCCCGACTCGAGCCCGATTCATACCGGCCGACCCCCAACTGATTCTTGTAGCTGGGGGCCGGCGTTAATAGCCGACATGTGGCGATCACCGCGGCCAGCTATTAACCCTTTAGATCTTTGCTGTCAAAGTTGACAGCAGCATCTAAAGGAAGCTGTGAACACTCCCTGGTGGTCCAGTGGGGGGGGGGGGGGGTTTGCCCCCCAGAAGCGTGATCCCAAGGGGGCCATCCACTGTGGAGGTAGCCGGAGGGCTTACCTCTGCTGCTGCGGCTGTTTCGGCTCTCCCATTGATAAAGCCTGGCAGGGCCAGGCTTTATCAATGGAGTGCAGATCACACAGATCAATGTGTTTCTATGAACCACATTGATCTGTATGAGGAATCTAATGATTACTCCTAAAAGTCCCCTAAGGGGACTAATAAAGTGTAAAAACAAAGTTTGATAAAAGTTAAAAAAAAAAACACATTAACCCCTTCCTTATTAAAAGTTCAAATCACCCCCCTTTTCCCAAATTCCATATAAAAAATATAAAAACATAATAAAAATATGTGGTATCACCACATGCGTAAATGTCCAAACTATAAAAATATAATGTTAATTAAACCGCACAGTCAATGGCGTATACGTAAAATAATACAAATTGCGTATTTTTGGTCCCTTTGTATACAAAACAATCAAAAAGTCCTATCAAAACAAAAAAGGTACCAATGAAAACTTCAGATCATAGTGCAAAAAATTAATCCTCATACCACCCCATATATGGAAAAATTAAAAAGTTATAGGGGTCAGAAGATGACAATTTTAAACATACAAATTTTGGTGCATGTTATAATTTTTTTTAAAGTTGTGAAATAAAGAAAAACCTCTATAAACTGGGTATCATTGTAATCGTATGGACCTACAAAATAAACATATGGTGTCATTTTTACAAAAAAATGCACTGCATAGAATCGGAAGACTCCAAAACTTATATAATTTTTTTCTGGGTTCGCCCTAAATTTTGTAGTGAAATGATTTATGTAATTACAAAGTACAATATAAAGCCCTCATATGAGTCTGTAGGTGCAAAATTGAAAGTGTTATGATTTTTAGAAGGTGATGAGCAAAAAACAAAAGTGCAAAAACGGAAAAAATTGTGGTCCTTAAAGCGCAACTGTCACAAATTAGTACCTCCATAAAATAATCACAGGGTAACAAAGTTCTTTCAAATTCCTCTCCAGGTATACCTTTTACTGCTTTCTAGCTGCTTTTATCAGGCTAAAAAATGCTTTATAAGACAGCCAGCAACAGCCGGATAGGCGTGTCTATGGCCCGCGGCCACCACGCCTATCTCCTGTATGTTATCGCTAGGACCCATGTGTGATTGGTCCCAGCACGTAGGCCCCTTTATTTTCCTTATCTGTAGCGGCAAACATACAAATGTATAAGTAAAACAAGTGCCCATTATCATATCAGGTTACAGTGCCGTCACAGGGGGTTAGTTTGCATAACACAGTAATAGTGTTCTTTAGTGGCCTCAACACAGTAATAGTGCCTCTTTAGTAACATTTAGTAATACTGCTCCCAAAACAGTTGTCCCTTAGTGCCCAAAATGCAGTGCCTCCTCATGCTCTGCACCCACAAAGTAGTGTCACTACGCATTAAGTGTGCACTTAGTGCCCTCACACAGTGCGGGTTATTTACTAACGTGTTCCCGACTCTTTTTTTCTCGGCTTTGCGCCCAAATTGTGTCGCACAGAATTTGCGACCAAAAAAAAACTCTCCACTTTACAAGGAAAACCCGGAAAAGGTGTGTGGCTGCAGGCGAAAGGGGGCGTGATCCCAATAAAGGGGCGTGTTACTGACAGTTTTGAAAAATCTCAACATATTTACTTTTAATTCTAATGTTCCCACATAAATTGTGGTAGATTTTAGCTCTGAAAAACCTGACAGTTCAGAGCATGTGAAAAAAAGAGCAAAACATATGGAAAAGTGGAAAACGTAGGGAAACACTGTGCAGAAATACCTATTGGGAATCCAAACCCACAAAGAAAACTACAGTACACTTTACTCTTGGTAAATCACCCCCAGTAAGTATCCTCTTAGTGCTAACACACAAAGTGCTAAAACCCTGCAAGAAAAAATACTCACCTAAATCTGCTCCCACAATGAATAATGCTGCTAAGGCTGAAGGCCCAGTTTGACCTGGGGCTGTGCTGTCAGCCTCATGACAAAGGCGGAAGTTATGACATCAATGCATCACACTCATCTGTATAAATTTCCATAGGATGCATGCCTTAAGTGCCTGTAGCCTACGAGAGTGTATGTATGGAAGAATAGAAAACTGGTGGCTCCTTTGCAGATTGCAGCTGACAGCTGGAGGTTCCTTCAGGGAGCAACCTGTGTTAAATCGTCACTGTCATTTGTAACAACTTTTTTACATGTTGCCCAGACATGCCAAAAGTTTAGATCGCACTGGGTCTCAGTCCTAAGACCAGCTGCAATCACGAGTTACAGACAGGGAGATGTGCACTTCATCTGGCTTTGTGAGTTATAACTGAGTAAATTACATGGCTCACTCCCCGCCTTTCACTCAATCCCAACCAATTCCCCATAGACTATAATGGAGTAAATGAGCTGGATGTGACAGCCAATGAGGCAGCGGTGAACACTTCACTGGCTTATAAATCCCCATCTTCGCGGGTCTCAGCACTGACCCCAGCGTATTCTAAACTTTTGACATGTCTGGGCAACAAGTCAGAAGTTGTTTCAAATGGCAGTGATGCTTTAAAGGGGTACTCCCGTGCCCCAGCCTTTTTAACATCCGGTTCAGAAGGCTTGGAGCAGCGTCTGTGGTTGTGGCATCACGACCACGCCCCCATTGTGATGTCACGGCCATGCCCCCTCCATTGATGTCTATGGGAGGGGGCGTGATGGTTGTCATGCCCCCTCCCATAGACATCGATGGAGGGGGTGTGGCCATGACGTTGCGAAAGTGGCCGCTGCTACAAGCCTTCTGAATCGGATGTTCAGAAGGCAGGGGCACGGGAGTACCCTTTTAAGTTTATTTATGGGGAGCTCTTACAACAAAAAAAGACATGGTCCAAAGCAGACACCTCTAAAATTGTCTTACAATGCATATGTAAAGCTAGACATGATAAGTTGATCTGTTCAAACCTATTATTTCCCCTGGACATAAGCAGCATGAGAATTGCCTGCCAGTTGGTTGTCTCCCTGGCTCTATTCATACAATACGAGCTATGGGGCAGTGGAAGCTGACAGCTTTCAGATGATTCGTAGCAAATCATTCCTAAAGAACACCCAGCTGTTTTGGAAACAATGGGCACAATGTATGAAATATGGTAACCGTAACTGCGATACTGAATGTTGTATGGAAACAGAGCCTTGTTGATGAACATAAGGTTTTTAAAGTGAAGTCTGGTCTGGCCATGGTTAAACATGTCTGGACAAGTAAGGGAACAAGATGACCATTTGAGACTGTAGTATTTAGGCTACACTACACCAATTTTAGCAGAGGTCACCCTGGTGCAAAAGTGCCACCCTCTCCCTTTACTCCTCTATGCCATTTATAAAAGAGTGACGCAATAAACTGCTTGTCCGTGCATATACATTAGCTCAATGACTCCGTGTCCAAACACATAATGGAATATTCTGAGAAGGGTCTGTGAGTAGTTCCATCATGTTCTACTAGTGTCATTTATGCAGAACTGTTTGTGCACTGTTAGGACTTATACACATGGCTGTTTTATGGATCTGTCTCTTGCATTGGCCCGTATTGTGCCTTCAATGCTATATGGAGGAATAGAGTGTTTTTTCAAGAATTATAGGCTATTCCCTCCAAAGTGGTACAAAATCACTGGAGGGAAACTGATGCCAGAGCCAATCCCATGTTAATGGATCGTTCTTGACATCGGGTGTGTCAGCTGAAACGCCACACTGGTCTAGATATTAGATAAGAGAGAACATCTTGCAGTGTTTTTCTATCTTGCTCTCAATGTATCATTAGAAAAAAGGTTGAGCAGGCTTTGTGTTTTTATATTTTTTTGCTCCTGAAATATGTGCTCCCAGACTAATTCTGAACCCATTAGAACAAAACAGAAGACTAGTCTGCTGGTTACCCGACTATTGAAGATATCCTCCCCATGCAATACAGCTATTATCTATCTATAAATCATCTATCTATATCTGTCGCTAATATAGTATCTATCTATAATATTTTCTTTAAAAAAAATTATGAAGAGGAGCAGCACAACCAAAAAAGTCTACATAGGGTGCCAAGTATGGAAAGGCTTGGTCCAACAGCCTCTGTAATAACCACATGAAATATCATAGCAGCTCATCCAGATAGTAAAGTGTGGCTTTATTCAACACCAGAATGCAGTGGTGACGTTTCGGCCATCGCGCATGGCCATTGTCGAGCTTGATACTTTCTGTGTCATGTATTTATGTATCTATCTATTTATTTACATAATCTATCATTTTATATTCTATCTATCTAGAAAGATGACATGGGTGAATAAAGTTCACTTACTTTTCCACAAATTTTTGGAGGGCCACAAGATTACTTTCTATACTCTATACTCTGATATATTTCTTGTCACTGAAGAAAAGGCCCGCGGCCTTGAAACGCGTCTGACCCGTGATCAAGCACTACTCTATCAAGTGTACATCACTTGAAAATAGACTATATCCACTATTTTTAATTTGCAACTGCTGGATGCCCCAATCATTGGGACCACTGTGACGCGCGAACTACTAGCGCCTTATTCAGATTTGCACCTGCTTCCTGTAATCTTCCATCACAGCCCCGGGCGGCGGAACTCCCGGACATCACCCCACGAGGCCGGACGCCATTCCGTGCCAACCCGGGAACTTCTTAGCCCACCGGAGAGCCACTCACCCAGACTGCACCTCAACAAGGCACCGCAAGTACAGACAGACATCGCTATTTTAAGATACTGCCGTACCAAGCCTGCATCCGAGATCTGCCGAGGAGGGTGAGTGGTGCTGTGCACCGTTCCGTTACGAACATTACCTTTACAAACACCGCTGATACAGTTATGTTATAACTATCTCAAAACTGCAACAAGGTTACAAACTTTACTTCTGGATTTATTGATACAACTGCGCATCGCAATACAGTCACAAACGGCACGATTTATGCTACTGGAGACTCAGATATAATTTCAGTACCATTGGAATTTATTGCTACTACTTTTCTACAATATTGTTGGTTGTGACGAACTGTGAATCATATATCTATTTATACCAACACAACTTGTTATAGTGGATATATATATTTTTATTATTTTTATTATCGTTTGATTAGTGCTACATTTATTTACCTAATATCACATACACCTTTCGCTTTTGCAAGGGCCCTGCAGGGCGATCGGTCTTATTTTTATTATAATAAATATACTTTTAGTGGATCCTAAACTTTTCTTTCTTTTCCTCATTCCTACCCTCAGTGCTCTTGAGGACTGGTTTTTGTATATATATCATATATACATCCCTCCTTTACATACTTTCTATACTTGTTTATCTATCCATCTGTCTATCTCATATTTATCTATCTATCTATTTAACCAAAGGATAAGTTGGCCAGCACTATTGATTCCAAACTATTATATGGTCCTGGCTTACAGGTGCAGGCTTCTGGGCTAAATATACAGCAACAGGAGAATACAGCAGCACACTGCTAGCACAAATATATAGATAAAACTGAGAAGCTATACAGCTATGGTGCAAGAAATGGAAATATAAAATTATGAAGTCATGAAATAGTGAGGTACTTAGCTTGCAATTTGGCGGCCAAATAGCTTGGACCGTCCCACCACGGTAAGGTGACCTCATTGGGACGGACCCTACACTATGAATATGCCTCTGTGTGAACAGTTCAGCAGGCATTGCAGGATCTGAAACATCCAAGACACCGTATATACACCTGATAGAGGTGGGTGGGGTGCAAGAGCCAACATGGAGGTAGCCACTCCCCCGTATGTGTAATACAACCAAAGGATAAGTTGGCCAGCACTATTGGTTCCAAACTATTATATGGACCTGGCTTACAGGTGCAGGCTGCTGGGCAAAATACAACATGAGAATACAGCAGCACAATGCTAGCACAAAGATATAGATAAAACATGAGTATATAGATACAACATGAGAAGCTATACAGCTATGGTGCAAGAAATTGAAATGCAAGAACTGTTCACACAGAGGCATATATTTATAGTGTACGGTCCGTCCCAATGAGGTCTCCTTACCGTGGTGGGACGGTCCAAGCTATTTGGCCGCCAAATTGCAAGCTAAGTACCTCACTATTTCATAACTTCATAATTTTATATTTCCATTTCTTGCACCATAGCTGTAAAACTTCTCATGTTGTATCTATATACTCATGTTTTATCGATATCTTTGTGCTATCAGTGTGCTGCTGTATTCTCCTGTTGCTGTATATTTAGCCCAGCAGCCTGCACCTGTAAGCCAGGTCCATATAATAGTTTGGAATCAATAGTGCTCACCAACTTATCCTTTGGTTGTATTACACATACGGGGAGTGGCTACCTCCATGTTGGCTCTTGCACCCCACCCACCTCTATCAGGTGTATATCAGGTGTCTTGGATGTTTCAGATCCTGCAATGCCTGCTCAACTGTTCACACAGAGGCATATTCATAGTGTAGGGTCCGTCCCAATGAGGTCACCTTACCGTGGTGGGACGGTCCAAGCTATTTGGCCGCCAAATTGCAAGCTAAGTAACTCCCTATTTCATAACTTCATAATTTTATGCTTCCATTTCTTCCACCATAGCTGTATAGCTTCTCATGTTGTATCTATATACTCATGTTTTATCTATATCTTTGTGCTAGCAGTGTGCTGCTGTATTCTCCTGTTGCTATCTATCCATCTATATGTTATCTTACTATCTCATATCTATCTATCTATCTGTATGTTATATATCTGTCTATCTATCTAATATATATCTATCTATCTCATATCTATCTATCTAACTATATGGTATCTATCTCATATCTATCTGTCTATCTATCTATCTATCTACCTATCTAGCTATATGTTATCTCTCTCTCTCTCTCTCTCTCTCTCTCTCTTTCTCTTTCTCTCCCATTCTCTTTCTCTGTCTGTCTCTCTCTATATCTATCTAACTAGCTATCTTTATTCTGTCTATAAAATATGTCTTACCCTGTCAAAGAAGTCATTTGTAGGGTGACCCTATCTTATTACATGATATAAATAACACAAAATGAGAATGTTTTCAGACCCATATTGATGACTTCAGGGGTCTTTAAAAATACAACCAAAACAGTAGGCATGTTTGTGCAGTGGTGACCATTTGTCAATACAGGTCCTGACATGTGTATTACAGCATTTAAACCAATATGTCATAAAGACCAGTAACATGGAAACTGGAGACATACACACTTCATCATAAAGGATTGAAAATGTCTTTTCTACCTAACAAAGATATACTATGTATCCCCAAATATTTTTGTGACAAACTTAAGCCACCATGGCAAACAATGCAGCGTCCAGCATGAAGAATTGAGGAATTGAGAAGAATTCATCTGAACAATGAGATCAACATTGTTATTAATAAAGACATCAATAGTGTTATGAAAAAGTAATTGTCAGTAAATTTGAAGCCTTTCACAAGACTTGTTAGACACTTTTATTCCTTGTGTCACCTCATGATGAATATACAGTATATTATGCTGTATAGTACACTAACCTGCTTCAGGGAAATAGTTACATGAAACATGCCTTGGATACATTTGGCATAGTGTACAACCCGTTTTGGCTACCACCCTTTTTCTAGGCGCTTTCCAAAGCCGCTACAAAAGTGTCTAAAACCTATAATTAATTTAGTTCATGCACTTTGGTTAAACTCGCACAATCTCTCCCATGTTCTGAGCATATTACAATACTTGAGGCTGGAAGACATGTCTCTTGTTAGAATAAACTCTTGACGTATGACAACGGAAATCAGACCTTGCAGCCCTCTGAAAACAAATCATGGGGCCATAGCTGAAGACCTAGTTCAGTGGTTTTCAACCTCCGGACCTCCAGGTGTTGCAAAACTACAACTTCCAGCATGCCCGGACAGCCAACGGCTGTCCGGGCATACTGGGAGTTGTAGTTTTGCAACATCTGGAGGTCCGCAGGTTGAAGGTCAGGGGTCAAGTCCTGGGGGAAAAAAGTGTGGGAACTCACCCAAAATTTCATTTTACAGGGGTACTAGACATCTTATACCCTATCCAAAGCCACTGGGGACCCCCTTGTTCTCCCTGCTGCACCCAGCGTTCGTTTAGAGCGTTGGGTGCAGCACCGGAGACTCGTGCTGTCACGCCCCCCCCCCCTCCCATAGACTTGTATTGAGGGGATATTACTGTGACGTCTCGAGCCTCTGCCAGTCATCACCAGCCATCAAGCACGGAGCGAAACTCAGCCGACATCGCGGGGGTCCTGCTGCTGGGTAGGGGATAAGATGCCTAGGGGTGGAGTACCGCTTTAAGGGCTGGTCCTGCAGGACTCCTGCTAATGGAAATTGTGTTCCTGCTGTGGAAAAAGTGCAGGAACTCCGTTCCCACGAGTTCCTGCAGGACTTGAGCCCGGTTGAAGGTTGAAGACCACTGAACTAGCTCATAACAGAGCAGAGCTTTAGCTGTCTTCCAGCTCTCAGCAGTGAGGACTCTTGCTCTTTGATTGACACTTGAGACACACTGGTCATGTGCAAGCTACTAGCTACAATCAAACTATATCAATCTACAACAATCTTATGATATGTTTATATAGCCAATCATTGTGTGGTTATAAAACCACACCAATATTAGTGTCACAATGCATGCTCTTTCACTTTAAAAAACAAACTCCCATGACTTTAATGGAAGATGTTGAACACACAAATAAGAAGTGACATGTCAAGTCAATAAAAGGGAGTTTCGCCCCCCCCCCCCCCCCCTTTTTTGGGGGGAAAAAAACATTGGCCCTCATTTACTATTGCAAACCCAACATGTTTTGTTGGGTTGCGCGCCAGATTTTGTTGCATTGCACCAGAAATTCAGTCTGCGCCAGATTTTGCACCACAATTTGCACCACATTTGAAAAAAAAAAAAAACAGACTAACTCTCTATTTTGCTGAGAAAACCTGAAAAAAAAAACGTAGCCATCGGGGAAAGGTGCGTGGTCTCCAAATGGGCGTGGTCTCGACATTTTCACAAAAAAACTACATATTTACCAAGGTTTCCACAGAAAATATGGTGGATTTGAGCTGAGGAAAACAGATCAGAGCATGTGTAAAAAAAGCAAAGTGTAGGGAAAGTGGAAAATGTAGGGAAACCTTGGTAAATACCTTGGAAAATAAATTAGGAAGGGAATTAAAACCCACAAAGAAACCTACACTCCACTCTTGAGGGCCATTGTTTCTTTTGATGCAGTTTTTTTGTAGTCAAGATCAGAATTCAATCCCGCATTTCCTGTTCCTTTAGAATCCACGTCTGGCTTTGGCTGACCTAAAAAAAAAAAAAAAAAATAAAAAAAAAAATTTAATTCTAAGCAGAGAAACTGCAGCTTTTTTCAAAAAAATGTATGACACCTCCCATAGTCCTTAGTCACTGTTCTTCAGACACTGTTTATCTGATTTGCTCAGAAGTTCAACTAAGCGATTTGTTAGATTTTAAACAGTATAATGGACCCAGGTTTTATCTAACAAGTATACATAGTTAGAAAACGGTCGAAAAAAGACGTATGTCCATCAAGTTCAACCAGGGAATTGAAGGGTAGGGGTGAAAGTCGAAAAAATTTTAATATCTTGCAAAAGTTCATTTATTTCAGTAATGCAACGCGTCTGCGGAAGGAAGCATGAAGTGCTCCAAAATCTCCTGGTAGACGGATGCGTTGACCTTGGACTCAATAAAGCACAGTGACCAATACCAGCAGATGACATGGCTGCCCAAATCATATAATATATTGGGGATTTGGGCTTTTCATGAGCTGTAAGCCATAATAATCACAATTATCCCGGCTTGAACTATCTTGCTTTGCATACAATGAGTCTCTCTCATATATTAGTTTCACCTTTTTAAGTTGCATTACTGAAAGAAATGAACTTTTGCACGATTTTCAAATTTTTCGAGTTTCACCTGTATATGGTGGTGGGGCAGGGGAAAAATAGAGATGGAAAAAAAAACATACTTACCTAGGCCTGGACCCCTGCAGCTCCTGTTCTGCTCTGTCCAGTCCCCCGTTCTTCTTGTAGCTTCCTAGAAAGGCACTTGTTTTAGGACCTGCCCGCTCAGTTGATCAATGCGCATGGGCTTCTGCAAAAAATTTGCATGAAAGGGAGGAGCATAGTCAACATCACATTAAGCACAGCCATGCAAAAGGTTTAGAAACCTGATGCAAAATCTTAATAGAATAAGAATAAGAATTAAGCTGCCATTTTCCTATTTGAATGCTGCAGTTTCTAATCAGAGGCGGCTCAAACATGGGGCCCTCACTGACACTCACAACTAAAAAAGATATGCAAGCAATAATAAAAATTAGCTGGATATATTGCATATTTTAAGACAAGCCTTAAACGTGCATTTTTTACAGATCCAATCAGCAGTGAGATGGTCTAACCCTTCCTGCAAAAGCAAGATTAAGTGATAGGGGGCAGGTATAAAATTAGACAATAATCAGTGGTATACTGTGGGTTGGCAGCACCTGGGCCAAGGCCAATTTTTTTGCACCTCCCACCATGTATATGCATCTCTGCTCACCAGGGTAGCACACAGGATTTTCTCAGGGGTTGGGGTTTAAAAACATAAAATCATACCCCCACACCAGTGGAGATATTGCTACTGGAGTTACCTCTTAATACCATCATACCTCATAATACCATCATACAATTAATTTTTTTTAAAGTAGTAAAATAAAACCAAACTTACATATATTGGGTATCCCTGTAACCGTATGGATCTACAGAATAAACATATGATGTCAATTTTACCGAAAATTGCTCTGCGTAGGAACAGAAGCCCCCAAAATTACAAAATTGCGTTGTTTTTTTCAATTTCACTGCACAAATATATATTTTTTGGTTTTGCAGTAGATTTTTGTTAGTAAATGATTGATGTCATTACAAAGTATAATTGGTGGCACAAAAAATAAGCCCTTATATGGGTCTGTTGGTGCAAAATTGAAAGCGCTGATTTTTAGAAGGAGAGGAGGAAAAAATGTAAGTACAAAAACAAAAATTGTCCGGGTCCTTAAATGGGCTATGTCCTTAAGGTGTTAAAGGGAACCAATCAGCATATTTTAGTGTGGTGTCCCGGTACCGTATTGTATATGTTGCCTGTACAGAGGTCCCCATAGTCAGAGTCCCTAGGACGTCGGGGTCCCTCTTCTGTTGTTTTCCCCTTGTCACCCCTCAGTTAGTCAATGACTATATGGAAGTTCTCATCAATATAAGTATATAAAAATGTATATATTTAATTGCCTACCTGTTCAAGTGTAGCAGGACCTGCGGGTCCCGTGATTAGGTTAGAACTCTATGGTTTTGCTACAGGACCTTTGGAGGTTCCCGCGATGTGTTCACTCACAGTGCACTGCAAAGGTGAGTGACAGTTATTATGGACCAATCCAAAACTGCCAGCCCCTGCCCATATAAGGGACCTGCGCCATCTTGATCCCTCTCTTGGGTTGCTGACTCTGGAAGAGGTAGGACCTCCGCAGCTTACAAGACGTTTTACTAGGCCAAAGCCTTGCGGCCTCGGCCTCTAACATAGCGGATAGACTAAGCAATTAACCTGCTACTCATCACAAGATCACTGGACCTAAACACACCCCTAAATCCAGCGGATCTCTGCTATAAAATCCTTAAAAAGCTAAATTGAGCTTATCTGATCCCAACCAACTGTCAATCGCTGCTCAGCTATATGCATAGAGACTTTGTTATCTGGACTGTTACTATTGCTGCATGTACAGAAATTATTCAGTAAAAGTTCCAGCAAGTTTTCCGTTAACAATGGTTGTGGACAATCCTTTATTTCTGCATCACCTATTGCTCTTTGGAAGGGTGGCAATAGGCCTGTCAAGAATTACAGTACTTAACCCCCACCCTGGCGTCACGAGTGACAAGGGTTAACAGCGCCCTTAACTATCCTGAACAGCAACACCCTAACTACCCTACACCCCCACAAGGCTTTATCCCAATTCCGCCACCACATTAGCATATATAATGCTTGGCAATGTGTTATATATGCTAAAATATTCTGATTGGTTCCCTTTAAAGAGGTAATGTGGTGAAAATATTTTTCTAACCAATGTGCCCAGGCTTTAGAATTAAATTTAAAAAAAAGTGTGATATCCCAGTAGGGGACTTGGTCCTGTACTACCCTTAGGCCCTGTCAGGTTGAGACCCTCAGTCACCTGGGAGCTCCCCTGCAAGGTCTCCCCCTGTTGTTTCCAGAATGTTGTGTATATTGCTTTAATGCCTAGACAGTCTTCTAATGTATAGATAGAGCAGATGACCTGTGGGAGGTCTAAAGGCTCTGTGTAAGTCTGTCACATGTTATGTTATGCAGTCACATGATTTTTTATCACATGTTCTCCCAGAGAGCACCAGCTTAACCTATGACCCGCAGCTTGACCAATGGGCTTTAGTCCAACCCTCACTACAATTCTCTCTGTTTTGCTGCAAGCAGCTCTTCTCTCCTTTCTTAGCTCTCACCACCTGCTACCTGACTGAGCACATCAACCACCAGAGATCTCATTGCAAGCGATCAGCATCTAGAAGACCCAAAAGCTAAAGTCATTCCAGTAAGTCTCAAGTCTATGTCTGCTGTCAATGAAACTAGCCAAGTCCTGAATATAGTCAAGTCAAGTCCAATCTCAAGTCAAGTTAATTACAAGTATATTGGTCTAGCAAGCTGTGAGGTCCTTCTGGGTCCAGGCCACCTCTCTGGGAAATCTGGCCTTAGCTGTGAAGATAATTCCATCTGTCTTATACTCAGTAAAGACTCTGTTTGACCATAACTGGTTGTGGACTCTCGTTTCACTACTAGCAACTGGGATAGCGGAGAAACCAGGCGTGTGGTGTTCTGGAACCCAGGGGTTAATACCATCTGATCCCACCACTCACACCACTACACCTGATGTCTCGCCATACACCCGTGGGTCACCACAATCTTGGCGTCACGGCCAGGATACGGGTGTGTGCCTTAACCACCTAGTCAAATCAAGTCAGGCCACCCATTAACAGTATGCGGATGTGTGCTGAAGGCAAGTTGCCACAAGTCCCACCTCAAGATTGAACTGTGTCTAATTGAAAATTACATGCGCACCAGCAAAGTGTACAGGACTGTGTCATTGAAATAAGTTTATGTGTTGGCACTGAAGAAGTAGTGGGGGAGGTGAAAATAACAGTATTGCCAGTGGTAAAGAAGTCTGCAAAAGTCTGATTTACAATCTGCAAGATTAGAACAGAAGCCATGTTGCGCGCCAAAATGTCTGTTGTACCTGCAAGGTTTAAAGATGTGCTGGAAAAGCGTGCCAAAGGTTCCCACCAGAGCCAGCATCCCACCCCTGGGCGTGGAAACAATATCGTGCTGTCCAGCCCAACTGTTGCCAGGGGGGCGGATGAAGGGGATCACCGCTGAGTCACTTCCAGGCCCTGCTGATGATGTCCTTCTGGCTGGCGGCCATCTTGTCGGAGACCAATATAAGAGGTGAAGGGGATCCCGACCTCTTCAGTCTACAGGAAGTGCTGGCAGAGAGCAGCAAGATGGTGGAGTCCCAGTGATCCATGTGTTGCCGGGAGTCCCAAGATGGAACCAGAGCCTAGTCCAGCCCCCCACTACAATTCTCTCTGTTCTGCTGCAAGCAGCTCTTCTCTTCTTTTCTTAGCTCTTACCACCTGCTACCTGACTGAGCACAGCAACTACCAGAGATCTCATTGCAAGCGATCAGCATCTTTAAGACCCCAAAAGCTACAGTCATTCCAGTAAGTCTCAAGTTTATGTCGGCTGTCACTGAAACTAGCCAAATCCTGCATATAGTCAAGTCAAGTCCAATCTCAAGTCAAGTTAATTATAAGTATAATGGTCCAGAAAGCTGCGAGGTCCTTTTGGGTCTTGACCACCTCTCTGGGAAATCTGGCCTTAGCTGTGAAGATAATTCCATCTGTCTTATACTCAGTAAAGCCTCCGTTTGACCATAACTGGTTGGGGACTCTCATTTCACTACTAGCAACTGGGATAGCAGAGAAACCAGGCGTGTGGTGTTCCGGAACCCTAAAACCACACTGGCGTCATGAACACTAGGGGCTAACAACATCTTGCCCCCAGGGGTTAATACCATCTGATCCCACCACCTCACACCGCTATACCCGTGGTTCCGCCATACACCCGTGGGTCACCACAAAAGCTCCTACTTACCATCCTCGCTCACTCATAGCCTCTCATATCGATGCCTACTCTTTGCCTTGCTACAATTCATTGCCATCTTCAGCTCAGGAAAGTAAAGACCAGCGGGGACTGGGCATTGATACCAAAGATTACAAGGGAGGTGAACAGATACATTTCAGTTTTAAGTTACAGCCTGGGCACATTGGTTAGAATTTTTTTTCAACTGGATAACCCCTTTAAGACACCAGTACAACTAAATATCTGAGCATTAAGGCTAGGTTCACACTGCGAATCTCTGGGCAGAAAATTTCCGCCCGGAGATTCCGAGTGCGGCCAGCGCCAACTGAATCAGTCGGCGCTAAGACCACATGGACACTGCAGTCTCCAATGGACTGCAATGTGTTCCGCGAGTATTTCTGCCTGAAGCATGAGCAACGCCATTCTTCAGGCAGAAATTTCCAGGCGATTTTAAGTTCACAAATTCCGCTTCACAAATCCTGAAGTGTGAATTTGTTAATGGAAACCCATTCACTACACTATACATTTTAGCAAGCAGAATTTCTGCCTGCAATTCCAAAGTGGAATTGCAGTCGGAAATTCCGTAGTGTTAACCTAGCCTAAGAGGGAACACTCTGCTCCCAGCACTTCCCCTATGATGCAGACAAATGCAGACTGCTCAATTAGCATTGGTCAAACCTGACTAGAAAAGGCCAAAGCACTCATTATTATTACACGTGCCTTCTTAGGATAATCAATTTCTACAAGAGAGTGCAATCCTTTTTTGCCTGACATCATAGTGACTTTGTGTAAATCAGGCCTTAGTATTCAGCTCGGACCTTCATCTGATGGAAGAGCTGGATAAGAGGATCCTTACTTAAAGTAATTGAGTAATCCGGCCCTGGTAGGTAATTCTCCCCCATTAGGTAGATGCCCCCATTAAATAATCCCCCCACTAAATCCCCTCTAAAAAATTTTATAAAAAATCCCACATACCTTCAATCTGCTCCTGCGCTGAGTCCGGGCCCTCTTCATCTTTCTCTCCACTGTTTACCGCTGGACTCCCTGCTCCTGTACAATACTGAGTTTCAATGCTTATATTGTATGTATCGCTACTCATTTTACATTCTTAGGGGAGTAACCACACTCCTATCACTCTTTGACAGCCGGCACATGCTAAGAAGATCTTACTGATCCCAGCATGTACAGACTGCCAGAGGATGACCAGTATGTGCATTTCCTCAGGCTTACCCCATCTTGCCCTCCACTGCCGATGCCTGTGCCACAGCTGTGTCCCATCTCGGCCAGTGATTGGCTGAGCAGGCAGGTCCTGCAAAATGTGTTTGTCTCAGAAAGGGAAAGAAGAATGGGGAAACAGATAAAGTTGGACAGAAGCGGGGGACTGGCAAGGTAAGTACAGGTTTTTTTCTATTTACCCCCAGCCCCATATTACGTTTTTTAAACACTGAATAACATTTTTAAAGGGACTTTGCTCTTAAGTAACAAAAATGTAAAACAAACTGCTTTGTCTGCATCTTTTTACATTTTACACTTTTACCTACAGAAAATCTACTCATACCCCAAATCCAGCTTTTCAGCTCTAGTATACACTATGAGAAAATAAAAATAAAGCTTAACCCTCTTCTGGCCCCGGCCCTTGGAAATGGTTCCTACTGTATGTTAAGAGAATCCCAGTAGAAAGATCAATGGTTGTCCCTAGGGTACTGTATAAAAATACATAATACAAGATTATTATTCCAAGTATCATAGTTCAGTGAAATGCTAGCCTTAGCATAACAAGGGGAAGCAAAGATTGTTCCACTTTTTTCTCTAGTCAAATGCACACATAATAACAAAGAAATTGTACAAAGGTCTAAAGCTTCATAATGTAACAATATCACCAGTGCCAAGGCCAGCGTGTATATTTCATGATGTGAAGTCATGCTGAAGGAACTGAGGGACTTGCCAATTGGCAGCTATAGACACAGGATGTGTGGTCATTTAGATTAAAATCACTTTCCACATTATCATTCGTGATACTGTGCCATGGAGAGACCAAATGAAAAGCTAGAGTTCTCGTCAAACAATGAATCAGAATGATGAAAAAGTAAATATACAGTTGTGCTCAAAAGTTTGCGTACCCTGGAAGAAATTGTGAAATTTTGGCATTGATTAAGAAAATGTGACTGATCATGCAGAAAATGTGTCTTTAATTTAAGGACAGTGATCATATGAAGCCATGTATTATCACGTAGTTGTTTATCTCCTTATTAAACCATAATGATAACAGAAATCCCTCAAATGGCCCTGATCAAAACTTTACATACACTTAAATGTTTACATTTGTTAGACACACAAAAGGTGACACACACAGGTAAAATTAAAGGTTAACTTCCCACACCTGTGACTTGTACACTAGTCAATGGCCCTGATTTAGTATTGTAAACCCAACATGTGTTGTCGGGTTGTGCGGCAGAATTTCTGTCTGTGCCAGAATTTGCGCCAGAATTGAAAAAAAAAAACAACTAACTCTCCATTTTAGTGAGAAAACCTGAAAAGGGGGCGTGACCGTCAGCAAAATGGGGCGTGGCTACTGAAAAGGGGTGTGTCCCTGACATTTTCACAAAAAATCCAACATATTCACTAAGGTTTCCACAGAAAATGTGGTGTATTTGAGTTGAGGAAAACCCGACAGATCAGAGCATGTGTAAAAGAAAATTAGGGAAAAGTGCAAAATGTGGGAAACCTTAGTAAATACCGTGAACATTTTTTTTCAGGGCATTAAAACCCACAAAGAAAACTATACAACACTCTTAATAGATCAGGGCTAATGAGTTTACTAGATCTCATGTGGATGCAAGAAGGCTAAATACTGAGCCAAAGAGAGCAAAATAGAACTATATAGTTAGAGTTAGACCTAAGAGTTAGACCCTCTTAGACCTCTTAATAACAAGGTAAAGAAATGTTATAAAGAGGGAAAATTATATAAAAAGCTATCCAAAGCCTTGAAAATGCCAGTCAGCATTTTCAAGGCTTTGGATAGCTTTTTATATAATTTTCCCTCTTTATAAAGTTTATTTGCCTTGTTATATAGTTCTATTTAGCACTGGTCAGTCACTTATTAAGAAATAGAAAATTCAGGGATCTCTTGATTAGGCAAGATGAGGTACACCAATAAACATTTCAGCCAAGGGGGCATGGCCAGCTGTTGGACAGAGAGGACGATCTTAGAGAGAACTCTTGCAATACCTATGCCTTTACTCATGATTGCAGGGAACCAATTACATTTTCCAGAAATAGTTCTGTCACCTTTCCCTCCGATAATTTAGAGGGGTCAGGCGAAGCCGCAATCTGCCCTCTGGATCTACTGCTGAACTTTAGGCCTAGATAATTATATTAACGGTTGCAGTTTCCTGCTGCCTCGACCAACCCTCAAAAGGAGACGAGCTGTGGAGGAGCACACGACACATGACTATGACTATCTTTTTTGGGCTATATACTAGCTCTCACATTTTATATATATATATATATATATATATATATATACACACACACACACACACACACTACCTGACATTGATATGCATTCTGTACTACCCTAGCTCCTGTTAAGTGCAGCACCCCATACAAAAGGTAAAGGTTTAGTTGCACTCCTGGATTATGCCTACCCAGGACACCGGAGGAGGTGAGAGACCACCCGAGTATCTTACAGCTCCCGTCCCAGAATCAGTGTTACCTAAATCTATCACTTCTATTGACTAAGCCCATAGAGCTCTAAGGGCTGGGCCTAAACCCATGCACCCACCAGGGGAGACATCATCTGAGCCTACTGGATTTGCAATTCAAAGACAAACCAAAATTGTACAAGGAAAACCAGTATAAGGACTGGTCCAATATCTGGTTTGAAGATACATATGTCCAAATCCTAGGAAATAAACATCTCACCACATCTTAAAGTTGAGCATAGAAAGTATTAGAGACAACTCCTGTTTTGATTGGCTCCTCTCCTGATACATATTACTACCACACTTGAGCAGGGGAAACTGCCTTTCTCCTCCTGCTTAGAATTAAAAAAAATTAATCAAATGCTTAAAGGGGTTATCCACCATAAGGTGATTTAGTATGTACCTGGCAGACAGTAATGGACATGCTTAGGAAGGATCTGCGCTTGTCTTGGAGCTAAATTACTATTTTGTGAGATTACCATAATACTGTGGCTAGCTTTTTGTGAACTGTTATTTCCTGTTGGAGTTTTCCTCTTTTGCCTACAAATGCCAAAATTCCATTTTCCTCCCTCCCACACATCAGCCACCCCACCCATTGAGCTGCATCCATTCAAAAGACCTGTGGTTTTAAATCAGGGTGCCTACACCTGTTGCAATAGTTGCAGATTGATCTCTCTCCCACCAAGCGATCGCTCCACTCATTGAACCAGACAGGCTCCCTGTCATCAGCTGACTAGTGAGTCAGGTCTCGGCCACATTGCAACCTGGGAAAAATCTGAGACAAAAGTCATTTTGTATGCTGTTAAAAATAAATATTGGGGTGACAATCCCAAAAGAATTGTGAGAAAACCCTCACACACAGGTACAGACACCATATTATTAACTACACTAACTTTACAGCCCCTGTAGCATAGTCAAATAAAAAAAAAAATCTTGGAATACCTCTCTAATTGTTCTGAAATAATAAACTCTACCCATATATGTACCACCATCCCTTTCTTGACACCCTGAAGGATTCTCTCAAAATTCATCTGGAAGGCCTTATGCACCAGGAGGTGTACTCTACCCAGCTTAGATCTAAGCAAGACAGAAGTATTGGCCTGTCAGACCCCCAATTGTATTACACATCTGCCCATTTATCTAAAGTGATTGATCGGCGTTGGCAGCCTGACCACAAATTATGAGTTGCTCTAAACAACTTTTAGAAAACTAATCCGGAGGAAACATTTTTTTTTTTTTTTTTTTTTTTTTTTTATCCACTGGAGCCAGAAAGTTAAACAGATTTGTAAATTACTTCTATTAAAAATTCTTAATCCTTCCAGTACTTATTAGCGGCTGTATACTACAGAGGAAATTCTTTTCTTTTTGGATTTATTTTCTGTCATGACTACAGTGCTCTCTGCTGACACCTCTGTCCATTTTAGGAACTGTACAGAGCAGGATATGTTGGGGATTTTCTCCTGCTCTGGACAGTTCCTGACATGGACAGGTGTCAGCAGAGAGCACTGTGGTCATGACAGAAAAGAAATACAAAGAGAAAAAAAATGTCCTTTATAGTATACATCAGCTGATAAGTACTGGAAAGATTACAATTTTTTAATAAAAGTAATTCACAAATCTGTTTAACTTTCTGGGATCAGTGATTAAAAAGAAAAAAAAGTTTTCCACCGGAGTTCCCCTTTAACAAGACATGTACCACCACTGCCAATCACTTACATCTACCTTTCATAAAAGCTACTTTCGATATCTAGCACTCACTACCTTTTTTCAGACTTGTCTGTCATCCTCCCCTGCTTTTCTGCAGATCAGAGAACTGCTGACAATTACAACCCCACAACAGACAAATCAATACTTCTCATTTCTCAGGGACAATACATGAACTTTTTGAGACCTTCTCCCTGCCAACCCTATCCAAAGTACTTGACATAACCCAAACACCAGTCCTGACATTTCTTACTTATAACTCACTCAATCTATCTTTCACCCCTTAAGGACCAGGCCATTTTACACCTTAAGGACCAGAGCATTTTTTGCAATTCTGACCACTGTCACTTTAACTATTAATAACTCTGGAATGCTTTTACTTATCATTCTTATTCCAAGATTGTTTTTAGTGACATATTCTACTTTAACATAGTGGTAAAATTTTATGGTAACTTGAATCCTTTCTTGGTGAAAAATCCCAAAATTTGATGAAAAAATTGAAAATGTTGCATTTTTCTAACTTTGAAACTCTCTGCTTGTAAGGAAAATGGATATTCATAATAAATTTTTTTGGTTCACATATACAATATGTCTACTTTATGTTTGCATCATAAAATGTATGTGTTTTTACTTTTGGAAGACACCAGAGAGCTTCAAAGTTCAGCAGCAATTTTCCAAATTTTAACAAAATTTTCAAACTCGATATTTTCCAGGGACCAGTTCAGTTTTTAAGTGGATTTGAAGGGTCTTCATATTAGAAATACCCCATAAATGACCCCATTATAAAAACTACAACCCCCAAAGTATTCAAAATGACATTCAGTAAGTGTGTTAACCCTTTAGGTGTTTCACAGGAATAGCAGCAAAGTGAAGGAGAAATTTCAAAATCTTCATTTTTTACACTCGCATGTTCTTGTAGACCCAATTTTTGAATTTTTGCAAGAGGTAAAAGGAGAAAATTTTTACTTGTATTTGTAGCCCAATTTCTCTCGAGTAAGCACATACCTCATATGTCTATGTAAAGTGTTCGGCGGGCGCAGTAGAGGGCTCAGAAGCGAAGGAGCGACAAGGGGATTTTGGAGAGAACATTTTTCTGAAATGGTTTTTGGGGTGCATGTCACCTCTAGGAAGCCCCTAGGTCGCCAAAACAGCAAAAAAAAAAAAAAAAAAAAAAAACACATGGCATACCATTTTGGAAACTAGATGTTACATTTTTAAAAAGGGTAATAGCAGAAAATACCTCCAAAAATTTGAAGCCCAAATTCTTCTGATTCAGAAAACACCCCATATGGGGGTGACAAGTGCTCTGCTGGCGCACAACAGGTCTCAGAAGAGAAGGAGTCACATTTAGCTTTTTTTAAGCAAATTTTACATGGCATACCATTTTGGAAACTAGACCCCTTGGGGAACGTAACAAGGGGTAAAGTGAACCTCAATACCCCACAGGGGTTTCACAACTTTTGCATATGTAAAAAAAAATTTTTTCCTAAAATGCTTGGTTTCCCAAAACATTTACATTTTTACAAAGGGTTAAAGCAGAAAATACCCCCCAAAATTTGAAGCCCAATTTCTCCCGATTCAGAAAACACCCCATATGGGGTGAAAAGTGCTCTGCTGGCGCACTACAGGTCTCAGAAGAGGAGTAGTCACATTTGGCTTTTTTGAAACAAATTTTGCTCTGGGGGCATGTCACATTTAGGAAGCCCCTATGGTGCCAGGACAGCAAAAAAAAACAAAAAAACATGGCATTACATTTTGGAATCTAGACCCCTCCGGGAACGTAACAGTGTTACAGTGAGTACTTACACCTCACAGGTTTTTTGAACAGTGGGACGTAAAAGGTAAACATTGGATTTTTTTGCACTATATTGATAGTGTTACCCCAGTGAAAATGTTTCATTTTCACATTGGGTAATAGTGCAAAAGGCTCCCAAAATTTGTAGAACAATTTTGTCCGAGAAAAAAAAATACACCATACATGGATGTAAATTGCTCTGTGGACGCACTGCAATGCTCAGAATGGAAGGAGTGAAAATTTTGTTGAAATTGAAGTCGGGGGTCATGTGCCTTTATAAAGCCCCCAACAGAAAAAAAAAACACATATGACACCATTTTAGAACGTAACAAGGGGTACATTGGGAAATAACATCTCACAGGTTTTTTGAAAAGTGGGCCATAAATTGAAACATTTGATTTTTTTACACTAAAAGGCTTGGGTTACCCAATTTTTAACATTTTCACATGTGGTAATATGAGGAATTGGGTTACAAATTTTGGAGGGCTTTTTCCCCTGACTATAAAAATACATCCATATATGGAGTAACGTGCTGGATGAGTGCACAACAAGGCTCAGAAGTCATAGAGGTCAGTTTGTATTTGTGGCCTATGGCATATCAGTAGCTGATGGTTACATACATTCCGAGGAAAATACAAAAATGAAACACCCACATGTGACACCAATACAAAAATAACCCACCCTGAGGAATGGGTATAGGGGTAAAGAGGACATTTTGAACGCACAGGTGTTTCCTAAATTTATTTTCTAGGAATGGATGAAGGGTAGCTTTTTGAAAATTGCAATTTTCAACCTAAGCTCTGCTTCATTTTTCTGGGAACAACTAACATGTGACTCTGAATTGTCGCCTGGAAATACGAAAGAGCTCAGCGAGAACTCTTCGCATTTGAGACGGATGTTTGTTACGGACCTAACAGTTACATACATTCAGAGGAAAATACAAGAGAGGAACACCCACATGTGAACCTATTACAAACAGTACACCCCCTAGGGAAGGTGTATAGGGTGAAGTGGAGATTTGGAACAGACGGGTGTTCCCTTCATTTATTTTCCAGGAATGGATGAAGTGTACTCTGGGGGGAAGAAAATTGCAATTTTAGTACTGATATGCCAATTATTTTCCCAGAATGATGACCCAGAGTACAGCCAAAAGTAAAAATGATGCCCGCCCCAAACCCTATACTCTGAATCATCATTCTGGGAAGGGGATGTGTGGGGCCGTCCCTATTCTGTTACCTCAAATGCGCAACCCGCTCAGGTGGGGAGAGAGAGCGTTGGGCATTTGAGGCAGCTGCAAACCTCCAATGCTGTTGACTCTGTGTCCCATGACCCATTTTTTAGGGGGAAGAAAAAAAAAGATATTGGGGTATTTTTTTTTTTTGGAGAGGGGGGTGTTTTGGTTTAAAATTTGGAAGTCAATGTACCCTGGACTGGTACATTGGAGCCGAATTCTGGGGAATGAAAATTAGGGCAAAGGATGTAAAATTTAGTACTCCATGGAAGTGTGATACTCCCTGAAGCAGCCTATGCAGAGGCCCTGATGATCGGGGCAAGTGTCCCATCGGTACGTGGTGTCCTTCTGTCTCCCCTTCCTGTGACACACACTGCATTTCTTCTGGGTTCGTACCGTCCTTCCAGTGTTGGGGATCACACCTGGAAAGTGTTGGCCGGGGACGATCCGGGGACCTGAAGTTCCAGAGGTGCTCTGACCCGCTCTTCGGCGGTCACCATAGATGAGGGCCTTTAGAACTACCTCTTGAAACTCCAAGTGGCCTCGAATCGGGAACGTGCCATGGCCATACTGTAGAGGGGTGTCTGGTAAAAGACGTCCCCACTCCAATATTGCCTGACACTGTTTTTTTTTTTAACTATACCCATATGCAGCACGAGGCTCCAAAAGGTCCTCATTTTGGCTGCATCGACTGGAGTCCAGCCGCCGGGTCTAGCTAAAAGTGAGCCCGGGTTAGCGGCGACGAACTGTTGGGCATACAGATTCGTCTGTGTAACCATCAAATTAACAAAATCGTCACTGAAAAAATGATTGAAAAAGTGAACCCGGTGAAGTTAATTTTGATTCCTGAGTCGCCAACAAACTCAGGAATCTCGGCCTCGTGGTCCGCTGGCTGAGTCCAGACAAGTTCTCCGGTACGATGTACCAGTGATCTTGGCTGGGGGGGCTTCACTAGTATGAGCGCCAGGGGGACTCATACTAGCATGGGGCACAGGGTCAAGGGCAGAGGAGGTTTGCGGCGCCACATCGCTAGATGATGAGGACGATGAAATAAGGAAGGTGGGGTCTTCATCATCCTCTGAGCCGCTCTCGGTGTCTGAGGCAATTATGCCATATGCCTCCTCTGCAGAAAACGCTCTGCGGGCCATTTCCCTACTCTAATGGGGATACGGGTGTGTGTATGTGTGTGTGGGGAAACTTTATTTGTGTATGTACTGCGTGTGGTGTGGTGCGAGGCTACCTCCCTAACCCGCCCTAACCCTCCCTAACCTAACTAAACTAACCCGCCCTAACAGAAAAAAATATAAAATAAAAAGGGGACTTTTTTTTTTTTTTTAAAGGGGACTTCTAGTGCAAAAAAAAAGCGTTTATCTAAACAGTGGTGTGCGCACTGATTAGCGCTTGTGGCGGCAGGGGTCGCAGAAGTCAGTGGGGGGTCTGGCCACTCAGCCCAGAACAGTGGCTGGTGGCTTGTACATAGACCCCCACACACAAAAAAAACGAAAAATAAAATAAAAAAAACCCTTTACCTCCAAAAAAATGCACCCACCTGAACCCCCAAAAAAACGCTGATCAGTGATAAATCACCGACAGAGGTGGGACAGGCTGCACACACAGGTACGGTCCGTCCACACAGTACATGCCTGCTACTGGTGGCACGGACCGCCTGTGGGTGCAAAAAAAACCAAAACGCATTAACTGAAAAAAGTTAAATCCCTGACAGTGGTGAGGCACGCCACACACACACAGGTACGGTCTGGCCACACAGCACATGCCTGCTACTGGTGACACGGACAGCCTATGGGTGCAAAAAAACGCTAGAAAACGCAAAAAAAAGTGCACGCTTAGGTGAAAAAAAAAAAAAGAAGATCTGCGCCCCAAAAAAAAAACCACTGGCGGCAGACCACAGCGACCCAACAGGGCCGGGGTCACGCAGCTAAAGGTGCTATGGACCCCCGGACACCCACTGATGTACGCTGAAAAAAAAACATTTTTTTTTAACCCTAACCTGTCCCTACCTAATCTAAAACTAACCCTGGGGGATTTCTGTGCCAAGGGGCCACAGAAAGGGGGCAAGGGGCACTTTTTTTTAACTGAGGGGATGGTGGGCAGAGAGGGGCTCGGTCCTGCTTGCCAGATCTCTGTGGAATGGCGGGCAGAACGGAGCAACATGCTCCTAGCCCCCACCATCCCCTCCCATTACACTGTGATTGGTGTGGCCACTTTGGCCACCCAATCACAACTGTACTGAGGGGGGTGGCCACAATGCCATCCCCCAGTAAAGCACGGATGGTGATTGGTGGTGTATATTACACCACCAGTCACCATCTATATCCGGGTCACAGGGTCAAACCTTCAACCAGACCTCCTCAAGTTCTTAAAGCCCCAAAACGAGTATCTAGATAAATCCACCTACAGGAAAATGGTTTAAAAATAATCATGAAATGGTACACCACCCCCTCTAAAGAAATATTGGAAAAATACAGTATGCTGCAGAATTGTGATAGAATTCTAAGGTATATCTCCACAGTTCTGTGATGCGTTTACATTTATTGTGCCATGGTTCTGGCAGCAGATTTAAATGCATACTTGTTACTCCCGCATGACATATCCATGAAATGCAGAAGTGCACTGTATTACGGTGTGGATCAGGGATCATCAAACTACGGCCCGCATGCCGAGGACATTTATCCGGCCCTCGGCTGCCTGGGACATCCCTGTGTCCCAAAAGATGTTTTCGGGACACAGGGATGCGTTCTCAGAGACCCCGCGTTTACTTTAAAAATGCAGGGGCCACCGGGAAGGTGGCGCACGCAGGGACGTCACTGACGCCGTGCGTGCGCCCATAGCAACGGAGCGTGGAGGAGCGGGGCAGCGATGAGGACGTGCGCTGGCCAGCTAGATAAGTGTTACCAGCGTCACGTCAGCTTCGGTGCTACGACCACCGCTCCTTCAGTACCGGCACTTACTGCTATGTCTGGACCAGAGGAGCAGTGGTCGGAGCTCTGAAGTGGGGCAGAACACAGGCATGCAGCCTCCAGCCATACACTGTATGGCTGGAGGCTGAATGTCTATGGGGGAACATACTGCACCTAATGTGGGGGAACACTGCACCTAATGTGGGGAGATATACTGCACCTAATTTGAGGGATCTATACTGCACCTAATGTGGGGGATCTATACTGCACCTAATGTGGGGGAACATGCTGCACCTAATGTGGGGTGCTATACTGCACCTAATGTGGGGAGCTATACTGCACCTAATTTGGGGGATCTATACTGCACCTAATGTGGGAGATCTATACTGCACCTTATGTGGGGGAGCTATACTGCACCTAATGTGGGGAGAACTATACTGCACCTAATGTGGGGGAGCTATACTGCACCTAATGTGGGGGAGCTATACTGCATCTAATATGGGAGATCTATACTGCACCTAATGTGGGGGGAGCTATACTGCACCTAATTTGGGGGATCTATACTGAACCTAATTTGGGGGATCTATACTGCACCTAATGTGGGGGAATTGTACTGCACCTAATGTGGGGGAATTGTACTGCACCTAATGTGGGGGAACTGTACTGCACCTAATGTTGGGGAACTGTACTGCACCTAATGTAGGGGAACTGTACTGCACCTAATGTGGGGGAACTGTACTGCACTTAATGTGGGGGAATTGTACTGCACCTAATATGGGGCAACTGTACAACACCTAATGTGGGGGAACTGTACTGCACCTAATGTGGGGGAATTGTACTGCACCTAATGTGGAGGAATTGTACTGCACCTAATGTGGGGGAATTGTACTGCACCTAATGTGGAGGAATTGTACTGCACCTAATGTGGGGGAATTGTACTGCACCTAATGTTAAGGAATTGTACTGCACCTAATGTGGGGGAATTGTACTGCACCTAATGTGGGGGAATTGTACTGCACCTAATGTGGGGGAATTGTACTGCACCTAATGTGGAGGAATTGTACTGCACCTAATGTGGGGGAATTGTACTGCACCTAATGTGGGGGAACTGTACTGCACCTAATGTGGGGGAACTGTACTGCACTTAATGTGGGGGAATTGTACTGCACCTAATGTGGGGGAATTGTACTGCACCTAATGTGGGGGAACTGTACTGCACCTAATGTTGGGGAACTGTACTGCACCTAATGTTGGGGAACTATACTGCACCTAATGTTGGGGAACTGTACTGCACCTAATGTGGGGGAACTGTACTGCACCTAATGTGGGGGAATTGTACTGCACCTAATGTGGGGGAATTGTACTGCACCTAATGTGGGGGAATTGTACTGCACCTAATGTGGGGGAACTGTACTGCCAACCCTAATGTGGGGGAACTGTACTGCCAACCCTAATGTGTGGGAACTATTTATTTATTTATCAATGATATAGAGGATGGCATTAACAGCTCTGTTTCTATCTTTGCAGATGACACCAAGTTTTGTAGCACGGTACAGTCTATAGAGGATGTGCATAAGTTACAAGATGATTTGGATAGACTAAGTGTCTGGGCATCCACTTGGCAAATGAGGTTCAATGTGGATAAATGTAAAGTTATGCATCTGGGTACTAATAACCTGCATGCGTCGTATGTTTTAGGGGGGATTAAACTGGAAGAGTCACTGGTAGAGAAGGATCTGGGTGTACTTGTGGATCACAGACTACGGAATAGCATGCAATGTCAGGCTGCTGCTTCCAAAGCCGGCAGGATATTGTCATGTATAAAAAGAGGCATGGACTCAAGGGACAGGGACATAATAGTCCCCCTTTATAAAGCATTGGTACGACCTCACCTGGAATATGCTGTTCAGTTTTGGTCGCCTGTACATAAAAGGGACACTGTGGAGCTGGAAAGGGTGCAGAGACGCGCGACTAAACTAATATGGGGCATGGAACATCTTAGCTATGAGGAGTGATTAAAGGAGTTACAATTGTTTAGTCTTGAGAAGAGACGTTTAAGGGGGGATATGATAAACATATATAAGTATATTAATGGCCCATACAAAAAATATGGAGAAAAACTGTTCCAGGTTAAACCCCCCCAAAGGACGAGGGGGCACTCCCTCCGTCTGGAGAAGAAAAAGTTTAGTCTCAAGGGGCGACACACCTTCTTTACCATGAGAAATGTGAACTTATGGAACAGTCTACCTCAGGAACTGGTCACAGCAGGAAAAATTAACAGCTTTAAAACAGGATTAGATACATTCCTGGAACAAAATAACATTAATGCTTATGAAGAAATATAAAATCCCATCCCTTCCCCAATATCGCGCCACACCCCTACCCTTTAATTCCCTGGTTGAACTTGATGGACATATGTCTTTTTTCGACCGTACTAACTATGTAACTACAACCTAATGTGGGGGATCTATACTGCCAACCTAATGATGGGGGAACTGTGCTGCGTACTTAAAGTGGTAGTCCACTAATAAGATATATAAGTGTGCATAGGAATTTGTTCATGTTTTGTTATCTATAGTCCGGCCCTCCAACGGTCTGAGGGACCGCGAACTGGCCCCCCTGTTTAAAAAGTTTGAGGACCCCTGGTGTAGATCATATGCAGATTTCACTGTGGAATCATGTGAACATACTCTTAGATACTAAAATTACAACTGTCCAGAAAGTCCCCATGTATCTCCAGCCTTGGAATTACATGCTTTGTAAAGACAAAAAATAATCCTGATCTAAAGGGGATTTAATATGACCTTATCTGCCAAAACTGACAGAACTTTTCTGTGTACTTATATGGCACCATATTTGCAAATATGCGAAATTTGCAATAAATATTTGAATTGCGAATATTTGCTCTCAACACTAATGGTCATAAGATGTTGGTGTAGTCATTGAGTTTTCTGAATGAGGGTCTAAGGCCAGCTATGTACAGATATATAGCTATATGCAAGCGATGTATACACTGGAATTGGCATGGGTTACATTTAAATAATGCTTCTCAAGTAAGGACACATATCCTGGTACTATTTTATTAATGGGATTCAGAAAAAGCGACAACTTACCGGCTGGATACCAACTTCTTTATTCTTAGAAAACGTGAGTCAACAACATTAAAAATGACTTCACCGGGAGTCAGGGAGAGACGCTATCTGTTATACCTGTTATCGCTGCATGAAGCACTGGAGCATCTCTCCCTGATTCCCAGTGAAGTCATTTTTAATGTTCTTGACTCAAGTTTTCTAAGAATAAAGAAGAATATAAGTACACAGAAAAGTTCTGCCAGTTTTGGCAGATAAGGTCATATTAAATCCCCTTTAGATCAGGATTATTTTTTATCTTTATAAAGCATGTAATTCCAAGGCAGGAGATACATGGGGACTTTCTGGACAGTTGTAATTTTAGTATCTAAGAGTATGTTCACATGATTCCACATTGAAATCTGCATATGATCTACACCATAGTTATACAGTGCACCTTTGCATTACATGGATATGTCATGCGGGAGTAACAAGTATGCATTTAAATCTGCTGCCGGAACCATGGCACAATAAATGTAAATGCATCACAGAACTGTGGGGATATACCTTAGAATTCTACCACAATTCTGCAGCATACTGTATTTTTCCAATATTTCTTTAGAGGGGGTGGTGTACCATTTCATGATTATTTTTAAACCATTTTCCTTTAGATGGATTTATCTAGATAATCGTTTTGGGGCTTTAAGGACTTGAGGAGGTCTGGTTGAAGGTTTGACTTCCAAGTTGATATGAAATAGACAGATTTACAATCTTTCATTGTAACAGATAACAATTGTTCATAGAAAATAGAAATACATATAGAGGATGGTTGAGATTGAAGAACCAGCTTCTCAAACCATGTCTGGGTGGATGTAGACAACAGTTCTTATACTCCTTTAAAGGATAGGGGATAAGATTTCTGATCGCATGGGTCCTGCCGCTGAGGACCCCCACAATCTGTCCTGCAGCACTCACTTGTCATTAGCTGCATGGAGTGAAGATCGCTCTGTGTCTGATGATTTACGCTACAGGGGCCTGAGTATCATGATGTCATGGCTCCGCCCCCCTTGTGATGTCAGTCTATGGGAGAGGGCGTGGTGACCCTGCACTTTTTCCAGGACTTATAGCGCTCTATACAGTAATAATAACCCCCCTGGGTGTCCTACACAGTAGAGTTGGAAGATAAGTGGGATGGGGGAAGAATAGGTAATCCCCCAATTAAGTAGTTGCAGCAGCAACCCCCCCCCCCACCCCGCATATAGTGAAAGCAGTCCTCCTTTAGGTAGTGGTAGCAGAAGCCCCCTTTAAGTTGTAGTAGCAGCCCCCTTTAGGTAGTAGTAGTGGTAGCAGCAACCCCCTTTAGGTAGCAGCAGTAACCCCCTTTATGTAGCAGCAGCAGCCCCCTTTAGGTAGAAATCAGCGGCAGCCCCCTTTAGGTAGCAGCAGCGGCGGCCCCGTCTAGGTAGCCGCAGTGTCAGCCCCCTTTAGGTCGCAGCAGCCCCCTTTAGGTAGCAGCGGCCCCCTTTTGGTAGCAACTGCCCCCTTGACAAAAAAAAAGTTTCAGAGTGGTCCAGCCTAAAGTAAGATTCAACCACACTACTTATTGAAAAAGAATGTACGCATAAAATTTGAAAAATATTTGTGCAACGATTGAGACAGTTGAACAGAAAAAATACTTAAAACCAATGAAAATTCCCCTATGTCTCTGAGACATGTTAAAAGGTTCTTTTTTGTCTGTTGTTTTTTATGACAGCGATACTTTAAAGCTGCCTATACACTTTATATACTTGAGGTATCTGGGATTAAGGGACAGAGGGGTCTGAGGGGGACACACATGTTTCATGGGGATAGGGGGGCATGGAGGGGATAATGGAGTCTGAAGTGAGCAGGTGTCTGGAGGATGACAGAGGGGTCTGGAGGAGGACAGACGAGTCTGGAGAGGGACACAGGTGTTTGGGTCAGACAGGGGGGTTTGCCAGGAACAGAGTTGTGTGGAGGGAACAGAGGAGTCTGGAGGGGTCTGAAGAAGGACAGACAAGTCTGAGGGGGACACAGGTGTTTGGTGGGGACATGGGGGTATGAAGAGCACAGAGTAGTGTGAAGGGGACAGAGAAGTGTGGAGTGGACAGGAGTCTGGAGGAGGACAGACGAGTCTGAAGGGGGGCACATGTGTTTGGTGGGGACAGGGGGTTCTGGAGGGAATAGAGTAGTGTGGAGGAGACAGAGGAGTCTGGAGTAGACAGGAGTATAGAGGAATACAGAGGGGTCTGAAGAAGGACAGATAAGTCTGGGGGGGACACATGTGTTTGGTGGGGACATGAGGGTCTGAAGGGCACAGAGTAGTGTGGAGGGGACAGAGAAGTGTGGAGTGGACAGGAGTCTGGAGGAGGACAGACGAGTCTGAAGGGGGACACATGTGTTTGGTGGGGACAGGGGGTTCTGGAGGGAATAGAGTAGTGTGGTGGAGACAGAGGAGTCTGGAGAAGAACATAGTGGTCTGGAGAAGACAAAGAAGTCTGCAGAATTCAAAGGAATATAGAGAGGGACAGATGGGTCTGGAGGGAAACACAGGTATTTTGTGGGGACTGGGGAGTCTGAAAGGGACAGAGGGGTCTGGAGGGAACAGAGCAGTCTGGAGGGGACAGAACAGTCTGCAGGGGGCAGAGGTGTCTGGATGGGGATAGAGGGATCAGGAAGGGGGACAGAGCAGTTTGGAGGTAAACAAAGGTGTCTGGAGAAGACAAGAAAGGGGATATAAAAAAAAAGCCAATTGCAGTCTTATATAGTAAATATGTGGGAAATATGTCATTGGAAGTCACATTTCAACAAGCACCTTGTGGAAGTTTTAAATTATCATGCTCATATGAATATTTCATTGGCTAGGACAGCAGACAAAGAGGTGGGGACAGCACCGCGGGAATGAGCAGCATGGTTTTTGTGAGTGAAAGTGCCTTAGGTATAGTACAGAGACTGTAAATTAAAGACCTGCAATGTATAAAGGTCCTTCTTTAAACTGTATGGTACTACTGTAATCCTTTAGAGCTGCAGTTTAATTTTCCATTTGTTTCAACATTAACCTTGAAGGGGATTTTGTCTCCATAGATGTTAGAGCTGTGAGGGGCTGCACCCTGGAGACTCTTGCAATCAGTTTGGAAGGGTGATGCACTGCGACAGATAAAAGTTGGATAGAATTTCAGGAGCTATATAAAGACAGACTTATGTCACTGTACTAATTAAATTCCTTTAGCCCTGGGCTGTTTTGAGCATAGCACTCGACCAGGGAGCTTCAGTAACCAAGGGCAAAGCAGAATGATGGACCTTTTTGAAACAAGTTCCTATTTTTTTTACTTAGAAGGGGATAATGGAGCTTTTCAACAACTGGAAATGACAGATGGATCTCCGTTGTATCCAGGTAGTGAGGGGACATTATCTCCTTGTCAGGATCAATTGCCAGGAGATGGTGGAAGTGACAGCAGTGGAGAGGAGCACGTTTTAGCTCCACCTGGTCTACAGCCCCACTGTCCTGGGCAATGCTTGATTTGGGCTTGTAAGACATGTAAACGGAAATCAGCGCCAACGGATAGAAGAAAGGCGGCCACTTTGCGGGAAAGGAGACGGTTAAAGAAAATTAATGAAGCTTTTGAGGCTTTAAAAAGAAGAACTGTTGCCAACCCAAACCAAAGACTCCCCAAAGTTGAAATTCTGCGCAGTGCTATAAATTATATAGAAAGGTTACAAGACCTCCTTCAAAGTCTGGATCAACAGGACAAACCCCAGAAACCTGATGAACCCTTCACGTATAGTCCTAAGGAGGCCGATGTAAGCAAAAAAGTCTGTTTGGTGTTCACATTACTTGAGTTTGACTGTTGAGATGTTTGTCTAAATAGATGACTGTATAAATTATAATGAAAGTAGCCAAATGACTATAGGATGAGGAATGTAGGGAACCTAGAACTAGTACAGGGAGAAATAACATGGACTCACCGTATATACAGCACTTAACCGTACTTTATACTTTTAAAAGGGGCACAAATAAATCAATAATGTTGTGTTTATATAAAAGTTTAAATAACTTATCCTGAATAGAATTAGCAAAAAACACACAAAAAATGTAGACTCAAGGGCATATGACAAACAAGCGAAACACAGTGTTGTGTCATAAAAGTATGTGTTACACTCTGCCACTTCTCAGCCAAGAATTTGTTGCTGCAGCTGTCCCAGAAACTTATTTCAAGCTTGACCATTGTAACAGAAACAGCAAAGGAAGACAGCACAGCAAGCCAAAACATTATACATTTAAAGGAGACGTTGTAATATATTTTCAACAAGCAAAGTTTTGTTTGGTTTTACGTTATAATGCTGTACTAATTTTTTAGCACAGCTTCCAAAAGCAACAAAATGGTGGCTATGTTATGGAAAACCATTATTTACCCTAGTCCTTGAACAAAACCACAACAACCAATTAAAAAGGGAAAAAATAAGTGAAATGTAAAAAATTAGTAAAATGTTGTAGAAAGTATCTTGCTCTTCCGTTATATTATCTTTAATGTTATATAAATATTATTTATTTGATTTGATTATGATACTCACAACCCAAGATTGTGAAGAGCAAACCACAGTAGAAGAAAAAGTTCATGTGTTTCTCATTGTTTATAAGCCATGTCTCCTTATAAGCCACGTCTCCTTTAGCCACCTACCCACTACTCCAATGGTACACTGTGCTGACTATTAAGTGAAGAACCCCCTTTTAGTCATGGCATGTACCTCCTTGAGGACGTTAACTACAGATTTAGAACCTAGGATTTTAGTTATACCCTTATCTTTATTATAGTTACACAATTTCATAGACTAGTGTTAAAAAGTATTTACCTACAAATTGGAGTCAAATGCACTTTTAGCACTATTTAGATTTATGGAATCTTGCGTGTGTGTGTTTTTAACGATTTGTGATATATAATTGTATTAGGTACACAGAGAAGATTTCTTAAGTAGCTGTCATACGGACTGGCACAAAATTTCCAATCATTCCACCATGTCAGAATTGAACTCCAAAGGAGGTAACTATATGAATTCTCTTGAAATTTACATAACTTTACATAATTGTTCTCCAATAACCTATTGTTTCAAAAGACACTAATAAAATGTAGGTTAACTCTTGACATAGGTTATGCAATAAAGAGATATAGCAGAGCTGACTGTATTTATTTAATTCGTCCATTTTGACCTTTAAAACATAGACAACAAAATAAACTATATTTATATAATTTAATTTAAAAAACTGCAAAAAAAAAAGTCTGGAATTGGTTTACGATCAGGAAAATTTCAATAGTATTCCTACACCAATCTAGGTCTTACCTCTTGGTCCAATAGCAGAACACACACTGCTTTACTGCAATAGTGATCAACCTGGCAAACGTAACAAACAAATGTCCGGCATCCACAGTGTATGATGAAATAAATCCGGCTTTATTGAAGGTAACACATACAGGAGTACAGACACGATAAGATATGATCTCTGATGCGTTTCACGCTAACAGCGCTTAGTCATAGAGTCAACCTAGCATACTGTAAGGGCCTCAAATGTGGTCATCATGTACACTGAAAAACTTCACTTTACCTTAACATTAGCCTAGACATGATCAGAAGAAGGGCACACATGCATGTGAGACTTTTTCACAGAGGAATAAAAAACTGATTTTAAAGGGGTTATCTGGACACATAATTTTTTTTATGTATTGTGGCATTGGAATGAATATAAAAAAGGTAATACTTACCTGCCTTTACTCACCACAGCTCCCAGTCATCTGGTCCCCACTTCTTCCGCCTTTTGAGACACAGCAGGACTTGCCTGCTCAACCAATCATTTACAGAGGCTCGATGCACCTGCAGCCAGGGATTGTCAGCCAGCCAATTTCTTGCTGAGATGATTTTATCTCTAAAGCAAAAAGAAGCGGTGACATGAAGGGGACCAAATAATTTCACACTGGCACTGTGGGGGATGAGTGAAGGGGAGTATGACCTTTTTTTCTTACATTTATCATCTCTCTGGCCATATAAAAAGGAGAGTGGTTGTGCTCAGATCACCCCTTTAAACTCTGTCTTTTTTGGCTGTATAAAAAAAAAAGTCATGACTATGTCTAAGCTAAATATGATGTAAGAGTTTTCAGTTGAGATGCATGACATTTAAGCCCCCTACAAGGACCCTACAATACCTCAGATTTACCACCACAATTGCAGTAAAACAGCCTGTGTCCCCTTAAGGGGGCAGAGATCACAAGCATTACATACAAAATAGTCCCATAAAAAGACAGTATTGAACTAGTGTTCCTTGGGCCCACCAGATAAAAAAATGGCTTGAGGGCCTCTCTCTATCTTTACAGAACATGGCTATATCCATTTTTATTGCATGCAATCTATGTTGCTATTCTTTTACATATTATTAGTAAGATCTAGTAGGCTATTTGTGAATCCTTTAATACGAAATTTACCCTAGTGGCAAGTGGATGGCTCCAAAGTCAGCTCCAAATAATATAACTTATAATTGCTGTATAATTGGGGCCTATTATTGTATCAGAACTAGGGCCCATGGGGGATCCCCTGATACCCTGGTGGGCCAGTGTAACCCTGTATACATGATGCAGAAAACATACCATATTTACCTATAACAGAGGAGAACACAGATAGAGTAGCTCTGTTATTTATAGTTGGGCAGAGAACTCAGCAGGAACGTTCAGGCTTAAAGGGGTACTCCGGTGGAAAACAATTTATTTTAAATCAACTGGTACCAGAAAGTTAAACAGATTTGTAAATTACTTCTATTAAAAAATCTCAATCCTTCCAGTATTGCTGTATTTCTATATATTACAGGGGAAGTTATTTTCTTTAGGGAATTTCTTTTGTCTGTCCACAGTGCTCTCTGCTGATACCTCTTTCCATGTCAGGAACTGTCCAGGGCAGGAGAGGTTTGCTATGGGGATTTGCTCCTACTCTAGGCAGTTCCTGACGCGGACAGAGGTGTCAGCAGAGAGCACTGTGGACAGACAGAAAAGAAATTCAAAAATAAAAGAACTTCCTCTGTAGTGTACAGCAGCTGATAAGTACTGGAAGGATTAAAACATTCTAATAGAAGTAATTTACAAATCTGTATAACTTTCTTGAACCAGTTGATTTAAAATAAATTGTTTTCCACCAGAGTACCCCTTTAATCATCATCATGGAAAATTCAGCACCATCATATATACTTCCCTTCATAATATCATTTTTTTTATATAGTACTAGCAAATTCTACAGCACTGTGCAAAGATTGTCCATGGTCTCTGTCTCCAATAAGGCTTACAAACTAAACTGCAGACATTTTTGAAGTCTGGGAGGAAACCGACAGAAACAGAAGTGGAACATACAAACTCCATATAGATGCCCAGTCACTACTGATGGCAATGCAGCCCACACAAAATTCATTCTTTTCAGCAGAAACTCTGCAGTGGTAATTTTGCAGCGGAAATTCATCGGCACAATTCCTCCAGTGGAAATTCTGCTGCAGAATCCCATTGAGTACAATGGGAGACTGCTGCTTAGTGGATTCTGCAGCAGAATTTCCAAGTGAACATTCTGGGTGGAAATTCTCAGTGTGAAAGGGCCCTAGGGAGCTATATCAGGCAGATGAGGGCCAGATGTACATCCCGGGCTGCATGTTGAGCATCCTGCAACCTGTATTTTTCTTTTTAGTTAAGTTACAGACTACAGTCTGACACAAACAGAAGCCCATAATCTGCTGTTATATTCACTCAAAAAGGGGATAACATTTCTCGCATTAGCCTATATTAGTCTTATATATAGTAATACATTTGTGCATGTTTACGAAGGATATGGTTACACTCCGAGAGCCACAAGTAGTACAGAATTGCTGAGAAAGCTCACGTAGCCATTGTAATGATGCTCATTTGTCACTGGCATTTGTCTTGCAGAAGGATCTGTTCACGAGTCTTCAGCTTCCTGCAGCCTCCAGTGCCTCTCCTCTATAGTAGACAGTATATCATCTGAAGAGCCGAAGGTCACATGCACTATTCAGGAACTGGTTGAAAACAATAATCCCATGTAATATGTCATGCCTGCCTGCCAGACAAGAACCATTGCCGTGATAAAAATGGATGCCACTAGTAAAGAGATGGACTTAACCTTCCCTTGACTAGTTAAGGTGTATATACGAATTAATCTGTAGAGGATTTTATCTAAGTCTATTTATTACTGAAAGATCCTTTTGTCTGCTAAAAATATTTCCTTCACATTCAGCAAAATTCATTCCTGTCTTCTCAACACGCAAAGTTGCAGTTTTATATTTTTATTTACGTACTTGTAGCTCCCCATCTTTTTACAGGAGGGTCATTTCATTACGAAAATAGTTACATTGGAAATTACAATTGACTTAATGTGTAAAATGTGTAAAATGTTACTTTAAAGAGTAGAATTCTGTGTTTGCTGTTATATAATATCAATGCTCTAAAGTGTTGTGGCATACATGTATTATACAGTGTTATAAATATACTGGATGTTCCGTCACATGGCTTATGAGTATTTCTGATTCCTATGGTAAGTAGAAGACTATGCTACCTGTATCGTATCAATGTTGGAGCCTAGCCATTTCTTTGACCCTATGTTGACTGTATTTATCAATGATTTATCATTGTCCGTGTAAATCAAATTCTTTTAACCCCCATTTGCCTGAGCGTTCATCATATGTCCTTCCCCCACATTTATCAAAGAGGTGCAAGGTCTACATAAATAGCAAACTAGCGGAGATGTAGACAAGTATGTCAATGGGATCTGGGCTAATGTGAGGTTGCAACAATTTTTTAAACATTTGATAAATCTCCCAAGTATGTATTTTATACAAATATGCCTTATTTTTTTCACAGTATGAGCTATTTGTTAAATATCCACTATATGCCAGTACAGTGCAATATGTTACAGCCTTCCATCAGAGGTATACATTAGCAAACCATCCCAACATATACTTTCAATGAAAGGCTCCTACCAGAAGTATTATTTGGATATTCCAGAATCCTAATGACTTTTTTTTCCCACTTACTCAGGGTACTGACTGTAGTTCCACTACTTGTCTATACTATTTTTAATACCCGTATAGCATATGGCTATAATTTGGAATTTGCACAAAGGAGCACAATTAGCGGATTTGTGACATGTTCCATCACAGTGCTTGCATGTCAATAAAGGGATTCCCACATAGACAGAGTGGACAAAAATGAGCTCTCTTTGGCTAGAAGGGAAGAAGGAGACAGGGTGGTGAGTGACAGGCTGCTGTGTATACCCGTACATATAACTCTCTTATTTCATTGCTCCTATCAGCCAAATGGCACAACATTTTTTGTTTCATTTAAAGGCTCCATGCACATCATTGTGGTGCTCTGTCTCATTCAGAGTCAGTTTGGTGCCAAACAACAGAGCCGAATGGACCCCTTGCACAATGGACATCAAAAGGTCCCAATGGATCCCTTTGATATGAAAGGGAGTCCATTATTTTAAAGGGGTTGGGCATAGAAAAAAATCGGACATGCATATTTTTATTTCTCTCCACCCAACTGCCCTCCTTTTAACAGGTTGAGAGAACGGAGCTTCCTTTAGCAGAGCTCAATGGTGGTGTGAATGTAGCCTTACTACTAATATGAACCTGTAGTTGTAATATACTGTGCTAACAAAGGGAGACATTCAGGTGACAGACACAAAACATATGGGGGAGAGTTATCAAACTTTGTGACCTTGTGCAGAGGAACATTAGAGCAGTTGCCCAGAGCAACTGATCAGTTTCCAACTTTTATCTTTTAGTGGCTTTTAAAAAAAAATGAAAGCTTGAATTTGATTGGTTGCTATGGGCTTTGCACATAGAGGAGGAGCTCTGTCATATAATTTGTCAAGGGCTGAAGAGCTTTATGTTGCATTTGGAACAAACTCAATATGACCGCTCAATCTCCTATAATCACTGTACCTGAGCCCGGAGTGTCAACGTAGTAAACAAAATCCAAAGAAAGAAGTTTCACTTCCACATAATATGATATTGCACTCCATGTTTTGGTGCTTTCTCTATTTGTCTCATGACATGTCAAATGACATATCAGGTGACCCTAAAGGGTTTTATTTCAACTGATGTTTTATGTCATTATGTCTATTTGTCTCATGACGTGTCACATTATAACAGATGTTTTCTTTCATTTTGTATGCCAAGTTTAAGGGTCCAGGAGACCCGAAACACGTCGGCACTACTGTCTGTGATTTGTATGTTGCTGTTTGGAGCTCTTCAAAAAGGAAAACTGATTTTACTGCACGAGCTGATCTGGAACTTTTCTCTTTGGGTTATGTTGCACTTTGGGGTTTTAATGTGGATGAACCTTGGAAATAAGCCAAATTGTATTAAAGTAGTTCAGTTCTATTCCTGTCCTTGTTCCGTTGTGTTTACCATCCATACGCAGTGAGGTAAAATCTATGAGATGTCATGTGATGTCAAATCATCTTCCTCATAGATGTGCCAACAATGTGTATGGATGACTAGATAGATTACTAAAAGCATGGACTGAGAATTGGGCATATATTAATGGCCATAGGACAGACTTTACTACATTTTTTAAGTCCCTCAGCAGCCATATCCCTCTGTTATAGAACTGCTTCACAAAACTGGGGACTACACTGTAGACTGCAGTGGGTTGCGGAAAGTTTTCTGCCCCCTAGTGGGTGCATTCACTTTGGACAACTAGCAGACTTTTGTTAATCTGTTTAAGTGATTTTCTTCTCGCCTTTACACATCCTTAATGATCTTTAAATATCTACGTGGACAACATTCACCACTCTCCAAGCTGCATTTGGGAGTCATATTATCCATCTGTTCTCCAGCTTTGCCCTTTACTGTATAACAAGTGGATTGGGTGGCCTATAAGCAGCCTATGATATTTGGCATAAGTCCCAAGCAAATAATAAAGTAACATTTTAAATTTAATATGTGACACTACAAATTGATCTGTGTTAGAGAAAAAACATCTACAATATATACCGTACCTATCATTTGTAAATTAGGAAGGTAAGACTTACTGTTTTAAATGGGTCTGTTTCCATACATTTTTCTCACAATACCCATAATAATTTTAGATTTAGAAATATCCCAAAAAAGTGTATAAACTTAATAATGAAAAAGTTAATTGAACACTCAACTTGTATTAAACGTTAGATTTGTACAGCCTCCTGTGTGAATCAGTACACTTTCTACTAGTACTGTATACCTATGGATAATCATTTCTTTATAGACATTATTCATTTTAATAGTTAACTATAAATGTTAATACAGGTCTATGTATTAATTTGTTTATCATCAATCTATTTCTGTCTCATCATATTATCTATAATATTTTCTATCTACAATTTTATTCTATCATCTAATATCAAGTATGCATCTTTATTTTCTACCATATTATCAATCAATCAATCTATCATCTACCTATTTTTGTTGCAAATCTATTATCTATCTATAATATCTTCTATCTACAATGTCATTCTTTCTATTTATCTACATATTTGTTTATTTACATAATCTATCTATTTACTCAATAAATTTAGATTTTATCTATCTATTTACATTTTATCTATCTATCTCTATTTATCTATCTCTCTAGAAAGAAAGTGGGATGCCGTTAAAACGTTACATCTGACAGGGATGAATAAAGTTCACTTGTTTTTCCACACATTTTGGAGTGCTGCAGGATTACTTTCTTTACTTATGTATCTACCTATATATTTATTTGTCTCAAATTTATCATTTTTCATAACTATTATCTATGTATATTATTTTCTATCTATAATGTTTTTCTCTCTATCTATCTATCCATCCATCCATCTATATCTATCTATCTATCTATCTATCCATCTACCTCATATCTATGTATCTATCCTTTTCTATTTATTTCACACCTATTATCAGACAATGAAATTAGATATATTATATATTACTGTATATTTTTATTATGCAGCAATAATATACTCTTTCTCTCTCTCTCTCTCTCTCTCTCAAAAAGAAAATTTTGTAACCTGAAAATAAAATTAAAACATTAACAGGGCAGTTAATATATTTACCGTTCAAAATTGAACTTTTGACCATTAATTTTTTTTTTATTATATAAGACTTAAAAAATGCAAAAAATAAATATGTCTCTATGTGTAAAAAAAATATATATAATCAATATATGAGAGCCATAGTGGTCCTTTTATAATGGTCTAAAATATGACACAAATTTACAATTTTGAATATTGTTATTTAAGTGTCCCAGATTGTCTTGTACAAAACAGGTGATATTATCACTAATTTCTTTAAGATAATTTTTGAACAAACTTATTTAAACTTATAATAAAACTAACACTCCTAGACACTGGTTGACAACCTATCTTTTTTTATCACATATAAAAAGAAAGGTTTGTAATTTTTTTAACCAAAACTGTTTGTAATTTTACTATTTTCTTATTTCTGTTATATGATCAAAATAATAATAATATTAATAATAGTGAGATAAATCATTTTCATATGAAAGGGACTATGTAGTTAAATGAGTATGTCCATAAATAAGCAAATATTAGTAGTAATATCAATAATTATTATTATTCATATAGGAAAAGTACTTGACACTGATACATAAACATTGGAAATTGCCCAAGAAAGGGGTTATGCAAAGGTTTTCCATTGTCCTGCTCCTGTTCATGTTTCCTCAGCATGTAGCAGGAACTAGCAGCTCCTTGTATTCCCAAAGCTGCTAAGAGTATTCATCTCTTTGATCTCCCTTGGGAGTCAAAATCCAGGCTGAAACCAATGTCTTCTTCAGCTGTCTTACACACAGATTCTTCCTGCGGCCTTACTAGGTACTAATTTGTTTGCTTAAGTGTGCAGGGTTCCCAGAGCCCAAACTCACCAAACTCCTCACACTTTGGACGCGAGAAGTACACACAGCACAGGACCACTGCACTTCAGGCAGGGAAGGGTTAACGGCTTACATGTCAAACACAGAAGTGTAAATACATTACATACAATCACATGGGAAAGGATGTATAGGTATTAAGACACCAGTACTGTAAGCATTAGATTTGTGGTGTCAGACAGGATGCTATAGCCAATACAGTCACAAGGACTCAAATATGAAAAAAATATATAAAAAGTATAAATAATAGTATAATATATTTAAATGGTGATGTCTGATGTCTACTCCAGGTATTGCATGCTAGTTTCTATCAAAAAGATTTCCCTGTATTGTATAAGTACTTCCCAGGAACATATCTATGGGCTGTGTCTGGGATTGTAGATCAATTTTATTCACTTAATGGGCTGAACTGTACCAGACACAGCCTCTGAACAGGAGTGGCACTGTTCCTTAAAAATACTAATTTTTGTAAAGCTCTTAAGGGTCGTTAGAAATATATATATATTTTATTGTATATGTTTTTTCATACTAATCTTACACATGTTGAGTTGGGGTATATTACAGATTTTTCAATATAGAGAAGGCATTAAGGGGGGGAATTTTTCATTTTAGTTTTTGTGGTGCTGATTTGTCACAGTTGCTGTTTTGAAACTTTTCGTAGAAGCTTTTGCTTTAGATGCTTTTTCTAAAATTGGTTAGCTATGCCATAGTCTG